>NC_080099.1:43679653-46079653 GCF_950005125.1 Chionomys nivalis | reverse complement strand
AGCTTGTGATCTAGAAACATCCATTTCTGCTTAAAGGAAGCCAGAGCACCCTGCGTGGGCAATGGTGAAAATCCTTCTTCCGTCCCTAACACAGAGGAAGAACAGTCTGGGTGGGGCCAGGCAGGCCCCTAGCCTGACCTCGTGGGTCCAGTTAGCAGTCAGCCTGCAAGAGGGCACCAAGGGATGACCGAGACCCAGAATGACAGCAGTCACAGAGGTCATGTCAGCGGAAGTGCCTGAGAGGAGAAAGGGGTGACACTGGGTGAAGGAATGTGGGGTTCAGGAGAGTCAGGGATATTAACGCCTTCCCTGGGTCCTAGTTACCTTACTCCAGGGAGAATTTCTATCACATTCTCTATGGTGCTCAGGCCTGGGCACAATGTAGATGCCCATGAATGGCTCTTCCTGGACAGAGGGACAGAAAAGCTGTGCAGGTTGCCCCGGTATGCACATGTGCTGTCCCCGAAGACAGGCTCCCTGCTGCGGAACAAATCTCACTTCTGCTCCCCTCTCTGCAACCTAAAGATGGCCAAAGGCAGACAAGGGTCTCTCCTGCTAGGTCACAAGACGCTACCGCAGTACACCAGCTTGGGCCCAGAGGAGGGCGGCTGGTGTCCAGGTGGGACGAGAGGCAGAGACATCTAGATGCAAGGCTGGTCAGCAGGGACGTGGAGGGCCCACCTTCGACTCATGTCTGTGTGTTGACCACCTGAATAGCTTTGGGCATTCCTTCCATCTGGGTCCTGATTGCTTGACCCCGGAAACCCAAGATGAGGGGACCCCGTGATCACTCAGACCCCTTTCAGGGCCTTTCCCCAGGGGAGAAGGCTGTGTTAACTCTGAGACCTCACAGGGAATGGTTTCTGTCTTGCTAGCAAACATTGACAGCTTCATATCTGGCCTGCTCACTCTTTGCTAACTGGGACTTCTGAAGGGTCCAAATGTGGGCCCAGAATCATGTATCTATCAGATTAGAAGGCAGGATGTGGAAGCAACAGCTAAAGTGGATTACAGAAAGAAAGGGGGCTGGGGTGCAGGTCACGGTTCATTGCACAAATGAATCCTCAGCACTAAAAGGGGCAGAGGCAGGGGGATAGACAGACAGACTCTGACTCTGGGGATGGACTCTGAATTGAGAGAGCCTTGCATTGGAGTGGTGTGGAATTTGAATATCATTCCCTCTGAGAAGAGGCAGAAGAAACTAGAATGTTGTCCTCCTCTGCTAGGCTTCCCTGAACTGGCTTGATCCCATGGAAGGAGGACCCTTGCATGTCCCCGTTGAAGGGGCAGCAGGAGAGGAAGCAACAGTTGGAGTCTGGAAAGTCAGGACCCTGGAAGGGCAGGAGGGCTGAATGCCAATCACCCATCCACACTGGGAGACTTCCAGAGCCTGCTGCTCTCAGGCCGGACACCACTAGGAAGAGCTACACTGCAATTATCGGCCTAGCTACACGGACCGCAGCCCGCAGGGCCACCAAGATCCGAACTCTGTCACTGTCCCAGGGCATCAGAAGCACCAAGTGCTCTCAGTTGGGGGACACTGAAACCCCTAAAGCTCATAGAGCTGGGGGGCTCTCCTGTCGGCTTCAGCCCCGATGGCCTGAGTTTTCAGGGGGCTGAGCAGGATCTGAATGCAGCCTGCAGCGCCACCTGGTGGGGGAGAATGAGGTTCAGGAGGCGCTCTCAAGGACAGGAAGGTGATGCCCTGCCACCTGGTGGAAATTTGGGGTAGAGCATTCTGTAGCTCTCAAGCAGGAGCCAGGCTCAGCTACTCAGCAGCCTCTAAGTAAGAGAAAGAAGGATGCGATGTTCTAGGGTGTGACTCTAGTCCGCAAGGATTCATGGTTGATGGGAGGAAAACAAAACTTAATTCATGGGAAACATGACACAATGCACATTCTAAGTCATAGGTAACTCAGTTTGTTTACTTGTTCAGTGTCCATGCCTCCACAGGGTGCCTGTCATGAGGGGAATAAGTTACAGAGGTTGGTCTAGCTAGATAAATCAATCTCTCCTCTCTCTCTCTCTCTCTCTCTCTCTCTCTCTCTCTCTCTCTCTCTCTCTCTCTCTCTCTCTCTCTCTCACCTTTACCAAACTATTCGGTGTATGTCATATCCCTTAGCCCTTACGAAACCCCAGAGAGATGAGTGTTATTATTCTTGCCTTGTACATGAAAACATTCAGAAGTGGAATGACTTGTCCAAAACCCGCTGAGTAAGAAAGCCAAAATAGCCATTGCCTGCACCATGAAACTAAAGGAATGAGAAAGGACCCTTCCCCAAGGGCCACCTCCAGTCTGCTGAGTGACAGTCGAAAACACAGGGGGTCATGAAAGAGCTGAGGTGGAAATTTCTATAAAGTTTTTATAGCAGGAGTGAGCATAGCTACAATTCTAGTACTGGTGATAACTGTAACGATATTTATTGTTTATTACAGGCAAGTGTTGGGGGGAATAAGCTAAGCCCTTCAGAGGTAGCAGCTATTAATACCATTTTGCAAATGAGGAAATGGAATCAAGGAAATTTTAACAAGAAGGACCAAGATCCAAGTCCAGGTGGACAAACTCCAAGCTGACACCCTTGAACACTTTGCTGCACTGCCCAAAGACAGCAGCAAGTAACTGAGCATGCTGGGAAGTAGAAAGGGGCAGGATTGGTTTGCACTGAATCATGGGAATGACTGGTGCCGAGGTTCTGAGACCTTGCTGTATTCTTCTGACCCAAGAAGCAGACTTTGCTCTTGCGGCACACTGGGAAAGACTGGCTCTAATTTAAACCTTCCAAAATTAGGGTCAACACACAGAATTTTACTTACACACGTTTGGATCCTGACACTGTTTCCGACAGTGTTCCAGAAGCAAGTTCTAGCTTTGGCAGGAGGAAGGACGGAATGTCAACTGTCTCAAAGGTCCACAGGGCTGTCTTAGACCATTTTGTGTTGTTGATGCAGCATGCCAGAAGTGGGTAATTTATAAGGAGCAGAGGCTGATTTCCTGTAGCTTTGGAACACAGGCAACCCAAGAGCGAGGGTTCTGCGTGCTGCCAGTGCGCGTACTCTGTGCCATTCCATTGGCAGAGGGCAGACGTGTGAGAGAGAATCTGAGGCCAGAGGAGGCAGAACTTGCCTGGTAACAAATGGGAAGCACTAATTGCCTCTGCCCTCTGAGAGTCTCATCTCTTGGCACTGCAGTATCGGGCTAAGTCTCTCCCGCACCAACTTGGGGGTGGGGCTTACTCCGGCTCCGGAGGAGGCTTTAGCTCAAAGGGAAAGAAGGGAGGGAGCCTGAAGGGAGGGGAAGTCTGTCTCCACGGAAAGAGCACCCACGTAGGGTGGACCCTCTGGCAACTTCTGAGAGGAGGTGGCCGCTGGGCAACAGGTGCATCCCAGAAAGGTCACCGACTGGCAGAGATGGCATAGCGTTGCTCTGCATGCGGGGATCATGTCCTAGTCCAATGCTGAGATGCCCCACCAGCATCTCCCTCTCTTTCTACTTACCTTTACGAATAGTGATTCAATCAACCCTACAGTAGGTAGGCGATGGGCACTTTAGAGGGGGGTGAGACACAACTCTTGCCTTCAGAGTTTTCGGAGGTTCAGAGCGCACGTCCAGCCCATTCTAGAGACCCTTTGATTTACATTGCTTGTTCCCTCAGACAAGAAAAATAAGGTGAATATCGTATGCCTTTCTTGCCCACTTTTGAACAACTCTATACTTCAAGTCAACATAAGAAGTGAGATGATATCGGAGTATATGTATGGTACTACCATGACCAATGAATAATAATATAAATAACAGCGACAGAAAATAGCTTTTTTTTTCTATGTGCCAGGCACTATACCCCTCACTTCACAAATATTATTTTTAACCTAATTGTGCTGGCGGAAGTTCAAAGGCAATCTTAATACGCTTTCAACTTCCTGAAGGGTGATACAAAAAAAAGGTGTCTTCCTGTTCCTTACAACCTCTAGTCCATGCCAGAAGATAATGGCTTTGTAAAGCAAGAAGAGTAGGGCCAACTATAAAATAGAACATTCTGGGAACACGATGGTCCAAAACATGGGAATAAAACACCAAGCAACGCTGCTGTGGTGTTTCCTTCTATGGACGACTTCAAAGGCAGCGTGGATGTCCACTCGGTTTCGTGATAAAAGGGAGGGCACAGAGGAAATCCGCGGGTGAGGGTACTGGGCGAGGTCTGGGCACATGGCTGGACCTTTGAAGTCGTATAATAAAACTCCAGCAGGTGACTTTCATATGACTAGCGAGCCCAGAGCGATGTCCCCACCGCCACTGGACAGACCCAGGACCAGGCGCCACAACACGAGGGTGAGGCTCATTTAGCTCCCGTGTCCATTTTTCTATCCGTCCATGCCTTTCCCTCACTGTTCTTACCCCGTGTCCACTGGCAGGCTGATCTCACTTCTGGGCCATCTGCTTTCAAACACATGAAAGAGGAGAAAGCAAAGAAAGGGGGAGGCGGCTGCAGCCGAGATCAGTGGGGAGTGGAGTGGTGGGGAGGGTGTCCATGCTGGGGACGCTCCCCGGTGCTGGAACTCAGGGACAAAGTTGGTAATTTCTACCTAGCATTACCCATAAGACCTTGCTGAAGCTGCGCTTGCTTCAGACTTGATGCTGAGTCCAGTCCCCATAAGCAATGTTTCTTCCTTCATTTCCCCTGTGAGCTTTGAAAGATAATCAGCCCCCACTGCTTTCAGAAGGGAGTCTATTTGCCCAACTTCAGTTTCTCTTACGTGGGGTGGTGGTGGTGTTATTCAGCCTTGCCTAAATGACCTGGAGACCAACCTGATGGCTTTTAGGGCCTCTCGATGCCTCCTCAAGGCTCCCATCAGTAAGACATGTCCCCCAGGTGACCTGTCTCCTCTGTCTGCCCCCACGCCTCATTTTCATTCATGCACCTGTTTCCACCAGGTGGCAGGTCCGTCCCCTGTTACCTAAGCGGCAGGGCTTGAGGTAGAGAACTAGGTAAAACTTGGTTTGATCCACAACATGTCTGTCCTCTGGAAGCAGTTGACAAGGAGTTGGCGGAGGTGTCAGTCTTTCTTTGAACTCATTGTTACAATGACAGGCAATGACAGGGAGGAGCCATGGCCCAGACCCAGAAGGAAAATGAATGGCCTCAAATTAGGTCAAACATGCCTTTGGCGCAAACCCACAGAAGAAAAAAAAAACAACAACAAAAAAACAGGAGACAGCGTTTTGCTCTTGGGTTATGAAATGAAAATAAAATGAAACAAAAATGTCCCAAAGTTGACATGTATGTGAGCAGCAGACACTTAGAAGACCTAATGAACATGCAATGACATTAAAACCATCGATAGGAACAAAAGGGTAGAAATAAGGTCAGTGTGGAATGTGTAGGCACTAGCAATAGAAACATAGAAAAGTAGCACTAGAAACTCACGCCTTCAATCTGTCAAAGGAAACAGAAAGACATGAACGGCTGTGACAGTGAGATGGCCCAGGGGGTAAAGGTTTTGTCCTTGAGACTGACATGGCATGGTGGAAGGAGAGAACCGACCCATACCATCACACATATATATACATACACACACACACACTCACACAGTGAATTTAGCACTTTGTGTTTCTGTCTTGTCCCTGCCCATTTTGCTGTTGAAAGACTTCTTTGTCTCATTGTTATTTGGCAAATTTTATAATCTGGTAGGGTTAAATAAATAAATGTGAAAAAGATCGTGAATAAATAAATAATCAAAATAAATAATAAACAAAATAATAATAACAAAACTAAATAAATCATCAAATAAATAAATGTGAAAAGAGCATGAATTAATAGAAAAATGTACTACAGCAAATCTCTACTAAGCTCATCTCCAAGACGAACTCCCTTCTGGGAAAACCACAAGAGCATACGTGAATCTCACAGTCATCTGGAAGAATAAATTAAAGAAAACAGCCAAGAAAAATATTGATGAAGAGAACTTTGTTGAAGGTATATTTGTAGCTCAGTGGTAGAGAACTCGCCTGGCATGTACAAGACTTTGGGTTCCCGTCACAGCAATGCCAACAAAGAAAGAAGACAATCTGACAATCTTAGGTGCGTGAGAGCCGGAGGAAGGAGGGCTCTTCTGAGGCCAGTTCAAGGCCAACGGGAGTAGCGCAGTGGCGTGCGGCATTAAAGAGTGTGGTGCAGGCAGCCGAGTACAGCACAAAACCAAGAGACAACTGAAATGTTTGGCAAAAGCTCCGCTAAGGGTTCTAGAACCTACACAAATGTCATATAATGTACACTCATAGGGTGTTAAGAGACATTCCACATTAAGGCAAAAGTACGTATCCAACAGCCATACAGAAATAACAAGTTAATGTTTGAGATAGCATACCTATAGCGCATAAAGTGAAGTGTGGGTGGCTAGAAGACTCAAATGTTAAATAAAACACCAGAACATTTTGTTGTATGTTTGCATAACATAAGGACAGGAAAGTCTTTCTAAATACAGATGAAAAGGAAATACCGAACTGTTTACTACATGAAATTTATATAAATTCTCAGTGTTACAGAATGTCACAAAACTGAGGGCAAACACTAAGCTGAAATCATCTGCAGCGCTCTTCAGAATAAAGGCTGACAGCCCTGACATATTAGGGAATTTGCCAAATGACAAATGAGACAAAGGACCCCTCAGTAGCAAAAAACGGGCAGAGGCAAGACAGAAACACAAAGTGCTAACGAGCAAGCCGGAACGTCGTCAACCTCAGCGAAAATCAAAGAGAATTTAAAAGGGTGACATTTGCACAACAGACTTGTAGAAGTGAAAAGGAATGGGTAAGAAATTAGCAGTCACAGACCAGTGGGGGAGCTGAAATCGACAGGTTTTATCAAGTATGAGTAGCAGGCATCAAAGCTTAGATGTGCGTGCAGTGTCTGCAGTCCTCCCCGGGAGTCAACCCACAAGCACAGGAGGTGCCAGGAGCTTTACCTAGGCCTTCAACCAGCATTACAAAACCAAGGAAAATAAACCACATTTCTAGAAACAAGCAACTGAGAAGTTACGCATGTAGTCATACACTGGAATACCATGTGATGTTTCAAATGATGGCATAAAGACACAGCTATTGTCATAGAAAATGTTCCACATACATTTTTTTCAATTTGATGTGTATGACTGCTCTGTCAGCATGTGTACATCTATGCACCATGTGTGTGCAATGCCTATGGTGGCCAGAAGAGGGCAACACACCCCCTGAAACCAGAGTTACAGATGGTTGTAAGCTGTTCTGCTGGTGCTGGGAATTGAACCCAGGTCTTCCAGAAGAGCAGCCAGTGTTCTTAACCACTAAGCCATCTCTCCAGGCCCTATTTCTAACTATCATATATGAAGTGATTTTTTTGTGTATGTAATTAAAATTCTTTTTAAAAATATTTTGAGAAAAAGTATAGCCCAGTGTGTTAGCACACACCTTTAATTCCAGTGCTTGGGAGGCAGGGGCAAGAGAATCTCTGAGTTCAAGGCCAGTCTGGGTTACAGATTGAGTTCCAGGACAGCCAGGGTTATACAGAGAAACCTTGTCTCAAGGTGTGGGGGTTGGCTAGGATTCACTTCCTAGGCATCCAAACCCCTTGGCTCTATTTTCTCTGGGGGATAAAAAGACTTCATTAAGGAGAAAGCAATCCCATGGCTTCACACACACACACACACACACACACACACACACACACACACGCACAACACACACAGCTCCAAATGGCTTCACTTCCATTCCTTGCTTAGCTTCTTGTCCTCACCAAGAGTAATCACAAAACTATAATAGAACAAGCATCCAAGCTTGCCTTCTCTCTCCCACAAAGAAAGCATCCTACCTAGCCAGAGCGGAGGGCTCTGCCTTGGAGGACAATGACAGTTCAAGGCTGTCTCCGAAGGTTTGTGTGTGGACAGTTTGGTCTGCATTATAACAGTGTGGTTGGAAGGTGGCTCACACTTATTATCCCAGTGCCATCCCAGGCTGAGGGAGCAGGATTGAAAGTTCAAGGTGAGCCTGGGCTACAGAGTGAGACCCTGCCTCAAAAAGAGGATGGGGGCGGTGGGCATTAGGTCATTGAAGATGCCGCCATTAGAAGAGATTAATGCAGTTCTCAAGCAGTGTAGTTCCTGAGAGAAATGGTGAGGTGATCTTTCTGTCTTGCGTAGGCTCTGACCACGAGGCCACCTGCCATGCTATGGTAGCCTAAAGGATGTCCCTAGAGCTGAGAAAGATGTTGGGGCTATGTTCTTGCAAACCTCAAACTGTGAACTAAAGAAATACTTTTTCTTTATAGTTCATCCAGCCTCAGGTTATTTTGCAATAACAATGCAATAAAAGACCCTCAGCTTGGGCTATCTAGGGATGGCGGATGGCTCCTAGATTCTACTTTTAAAGTAATTTAGGAATTCTACAAGAAGTACTTATGGCACAGAACAAACAGGCCATTTTAAGTTAGGAGGAGAGAAGCTAATAGACTAGCAAAAATGCGAATTTAAATAAGTCACCAACATATGAATAGATCATCATCTGCCATATGGACCATAAAATGGCAGGGAGTCCATGAAGGAGTGGGAGGAAAAACAAGACAGACACTCAACTAGAGTCAAAGTCACATTTAAATACAATTTTATTTGTTGTTTGTTTGTTTGTGTAGGGGGTATGTGTGAAATGGCTCTCACATGGAGATCACAGGACAACCTTGTGGAGTAGCTTCCCTTCATCCACCTTGATGTGGGTTCTACAGACTTATCCACTGGTCCATCTCACTGGTCCCCAAATTACATATTTTAATAACAAGACTTTATAAGTCATTTTCCTACAAGTCAGAATGTAATTCTTAAAAATCCCAGCACCTTAACCTCCTCTAACCTGTTGCCAGCTCTGCTTCTCCTCTTCACATGGAATACAGATCTCAAAAACGGTGTTTTCCTGCATCCTGGCCTCAGGACCAAGTCTTCTCAGCACCAAGGTCGGGGACAGCAGCTCTCTAAAGTGGCATTTGCAGCATATTCAAACTTTAGGGACCTGTTTCCGGTCTACAAATGTAGGTCACTTCCTTTCTAAACCCACGGGAGACAGCCCACAGAAAGGCTCCTCAGATGCAGTCAATGTTCCCTGGATGTGGAAAACCCATTTCCTGATTTGTATGTGAGCTGTGGGCTCCCTGTGTGGGCTGACAGCCAGCCCACTGATGCACAAGCATCTCCTGTCTGCGTGCGTGTGTGTGCGCACCCATGTGTGTGTATGTGTGTGCTGTAAATGTCTGTCATGTGTATGAATGTCCATGTCCCCCAGTCACATCACGTCTCTGAACGCCTTTTTCTTAACTCTCTGGGAATCACGCAGCCAATTTAACCTCTGACAGCAAAGGATTTGGCACCAAAATCAAGTCCTGTCGCTCTGTTGCTGTGCTTTCTAGTGGGAACCAGGGGAAGTGCACCAAACTAACAGAAAGACCCAGGGAGCTCCCTGACCAGGCAGTGAGGGTGGAGTCACGCTCTGTCCCTGCTGTGTGTGTCCCTGAGATATCAAAGGGGAGCTTCTTGCTAGAGAAGTCAGCGCAGCTGTGTGTGACTTGGGGAAGCCTGGACCGCCCATCCCCTCCCCTTAGTCTTTCTTCTGTGGAGGGACCGGTTCCACCCCCTATCCCTGGGGTCCCCAGTCCCTTACAATTTGGGCACTATTCTGTGCTAGTCACCGCTGCATAAGGCCCCGGACAGTCATCCGATAGCTCTGGAGTCTCATTACTACTTTCCGGGTGGGAACAACCCCATATAGTGTGCCTGGCCTCCTCAAAGAGCAAGCTTCTCTTTGAGGACAACCAAAAACCCCCTCCACACTGTTCAGAGTACCTTATCCAGAGACTTTGAGCCTTAAGACTTTGAGTCACTTAAGAGTGGGGTCCTCAGAGCCCAAAGTCTGGGGATTTGTAGCTTGACAGGTGTCTGATTAATTCAATCCACACCAATGACTGATCTGTTGCTCTCCCTGCCAGCAGCTAGCAAGCCAAATGACTCAGGAGGATCATTCCCACACTGCCAACGACTCCCTGTGCTCAGGGGAAAGAAAATAGCCCTTCTTGGTTTCCCCAGAGCAGCCATCAGATCCTCTGGACAGGGCCGTGGACCAGATAGGGAAAGTAAGTGTTGAGAGAGACCCAAGGTCATCGGGGTGAGGCTGAAGGAGGAGGGAGGGAGGAACCCACAGTGAGTCTCCGGCATGGTGCTATCACCCGTAAGCTTAGAGCCGGGTCTGGGACCAGCTCTGGGTTAGTGTTTATATTTTATCTGCACAATCTTTCCACCCCAAGCAGCACTCAGAGCAGGGAACAGGGAGGCTCCAATGGTTAAGAGGGTGCCTGGGGCACCGTCCAAACTCTGCCTCAGCATAGGCCTGTGATCTTTGCCAAGTTACTTAACCTCTCTGTGCCTCACTTTCTTCTTCCATAGCAGGGGACACTAACAAGGCAGACTCTGAAAGACTGGACTGCTTTTTTTTCTTTTTCATGCAATATATTTTGATCATATTCTTCTCCTCCAAATCCTCCCAGTCCTCCCAGATTCTCCCCACTTTCCTATCCACCCAACTTTCTTTCTCTCTCAAATAAAAACAAAAAGACAAAAAACAAACAAAACCCCATCAAACCATTAAAAAAAAAAGCACAAAAAACTATAGTGTCCACTTTTGTTTCTCTTTTTACATAGGACTAGTGGGGAAATCTGAATAAAGGGCAGATGTTTGCTCACAGAGATGTTAATAATGGTTTGTTGATTGTAAGAAATGGACCACGCTTAGGTAAAATGTTCACAGTATAGAAAATCAGGTCCGAATAGATGGAAACTCTCTGAACTATATTACAAATATCAATAGACACCAGGGCTGGTCTGCACTGAGAGATCTCTGAGAGTCAGGCCCCATGGTTTGCATGTCTGTTGTCCTGAGCTCAACCCCCCAACTCTCCGCAGCTCCCTTTCCTCGTTACTCTGATGTGCCACCTCTGAGGTGAGCCCCACAATGGTGATGTGAAGAGGTCCACTTCCTATCTTCTCATGTGTTCTCTCCCTTGTACCTTTTGCCATGATGTCCTCATTCACCATAATGGAATGCTACCAGGAAGCCCTCACCAGAGCTGGCACTATGCTATTTTGTAGGTTTAGCTTCCAAAACCATGAACTAAGTAAACCTCATTACTTTATAGTATACCTAGCCTCAGGTATTTTGCTATAGTAATGGGGGAAAAATATACTTCTAGACTGATTCTTCCAGCCTAGAGCATAGATTTATTGTGAAGCCAAAGTGAGAGATACAGACGCAGTCTCAGAGGTGGCCTTTGATAATCCTGTATGTTGGTACTATGTTCTTATGTGTAATATTCTTCTCTTGGGTGTAGGCTGTTGAGATGCCATGTCTAAGGTTTGGATGGAAGAAGACAGTCCTCCGTCTCGGAGTGGTTGTCCCAGGAAAGCTAGACACTGTGCTGTAAGGGAGCTCTGTGAAGAGGCTCAGGAATTAATCTTGGAAACAGACCTTCTGAGGCTTGCCAACAGCCAGGGATGCTCTGGGAAGCAATGCCTTCAGCCCAGAGGACTGTGGTCCCAGGTGACAGGTGTGACCATGTCCACACCGAGTCCCAGAGTGCAAGCACCTGCATTCCGGGAGTGTGGGCGTGAAGGTTTATGTCATTAGGCTTCGAGGTAATCTTTATTCAGTAATAAAACTTAAGGAATTTGGGAAAGCCAGAAACAAAACAAAACAAAAAAAGAACCCCTGGCTCCTGAGCTGCCATAGGAAGCCCTCCACATAAGCACATCCTGGGACACGCCTGCTTCTCCTGCTTCTTCCTTCCTTGAACCCTCAGCACCCAGAGGTGGATGGGTTTGGTGATGGCCTTGTCTTATCTCCCTGGAAAGACCTTGGCAGCCCTGGGGCCTAGGGACACTCACTTCTGAATTGCGCCAGCACAGAGGGCCTGCTGTGTTTGGGTCTTGCTCTGTGAGGGTCTTATTTCCAGTCCCCAGGACGTTAGCGGCACTGCACCTTGTGCTGTTCCTCCTGAAGCTGACTTCAGGGCGGGAAGGACTTCTTTTCATGGGACCTCAGACCTCAGTGTTTAGAATGGGCAGACAAATACACCCTGCTCACAGTCCAAGCCTGGCATGTGTGTCCCTTCGGGACAGACATCCTACCCCACACAGGGACTAGGGTAAGGGCAAGAAGAGAATCAAGCCATAACTACCTCTTAGCATCTGCAACCCCGCGGAGTCCTGAACAAAGGAATGGAGACAAGATGGACCCCACAGAAACGGCAACACTATTGTCTACAATCACTTGAGCCTGGTGTGGAATGTTCCACCCAGTTTCTTTCTCCATTCCTTCCTCCTAGCATTACCCTCTACACACACACACACACACACACACACACACACACACACACACACACACTTCTCTGCACTCACCAAGCAGTTCCTTTGCCCTGGAGGGTCTCCCAACTTCCCTGTTCCTCCCCAGATTTCATCACCCCATACAGAGAGCCTGGCTGTGGGAGGGGTTCTGTAATTGTTCCTAGGAGGGACAGGCAAGGGTTGCGATGCTATGCCTGGCCTCCTGGGGCTCAGGGTGGCTGCGAAGAACTGGAAAAGGGATCCACAAGAGCAACAGCACCCAGGAAGGGTTGGTTTCCAGTGGTGTGCCTGGAAATGAGGGCCCAGAAGACTCAGCAGGAGTCAGCCAGGCTGCACTGGGAAGGCCTTGGAGCCACAGACTGAGCTACTGCTGAGCCCCACAGCCTGAGGGAATCCTTATAGGGTGCTCCTGCCATCTGTGTCCCTCCAGGACCCTTCCTCACAGACACAACACAGACTTGTAAGGCTAGAAATCACAGACAGAAGAATAGTGCCTGCTCGCTCTCACAGCCATTTGGAAGGGAGGGTTTGCCCTCCCTGCCTCCATCTCTTTCATGGCGCTGTTAGAAGCCATAACCCCCGATCTTCTGGTCTTTGTCTTTCTCCTCTGTGAGTGTGTGTGTGTGTGTATGTGTGTGTGTCTCTGTGTGTGTTTGTCTCTGTGTCTCTGTGTGTGTGTGCATGTGTCTATGAACTGCAGAAAGTCCAGGTGACTGAAGCTCTGGTTTTATCCTGGACACAAAAGCCTGGATTACCCCCAGAATAAGAAAGTGTAGGATGGTGAGATGGCTCAGCAGATAGAGCTGCCTGCCACCAAGCCTGACAACTTGAGTTTGCGTCATGGGACCCATATAGTGGAAAGGGAGGACCAGCTCCTGCAGCTGTTCTCTGATCTCCACATGTGCCTCAGTGCCCGATCATGTGGGGATACACAGACACGCACACACACACGCACACACACACACTTAATTTGAAATGGAAATGACCAAGGGACAGGTCCCAGAGTCCTCAGACTTCCACTGAGTGCTCCAGACTTCCAGGGGTTGGGACATCCTGTTCAGTGTGGGAGGCTCAGGCTGCTAGGAAAAGAGCTATTGGACCTGTTTGACATGCACCCTTTAACCTGGCTCTTCCAGGCTGTGCACTGGAGTCTTGTTACACCACTGCTCAGCAGGGAGCAAGCTCTCACTGTCTGCCACTCTGGTCCTCCCAGCCTGCTAACCTAACTGGGGAGGGGAGGACGGAGGGGAAGGGTGGGGAGGACAGAGGGGAAGGGTGGGGAGGATTGAGGGGAAGGGTGGATATCTAAAAATGTTTCTGGAGAAGGAAGGGGTTGATAACAGCACCAAGGCTGCGGAAACCCTAGAGCTAGCTTGGGGCCCCGCAGCTCAGTTCTCAGCTGAGACCTGGCATGGCTGAGGGCAGAAGGAAAGAATTCAGGCTCCTGTTCGAGTTGTCAACAAAGTCTGCTCCTCAAACTTCCCCACAGCTCCTGCAACACAGTCAGGCCTGCCCTCCTCTGACTGGCACTCAAGGCAGTGTCCAGTCTGCTTGCCTTCCCTCTGTGCCTTGGCCCAGCCACAGACCCTGTTCCCATCTACTGAAGATAGGATGTGTCCTTCCTCTCCGTCCTCCTTACGAGGAGACTTCGGAGCCCCCAAGGACTTGGGGTCCCAGTCCATTCTCTGTCCTACTCCCTTCAGCCCCCACCAATGTCAACCTTTGCTCAGCCCCTCCAGCAGCCTAGCCTGCGGCACACTGTGCAGCAAGCCTTGAGCAGCTCACACTGTTCAGTGGGCACAGTTTTAAGTCCTGACAACCCGAACATAAAAGCTTAGACAGCCACAGAGGTTCCAGGAAGCCTCATATTGTGAGATCTTAGTGCTTAGAGAGCTGCGACCATATTGGAGTCATTTTATGTTCTGGTTCAGGGAGGGCTCAGAAGATGCCAGCAATTCTTTCTTTTTTCCAAGTAATTGTTCCTTTACAACTTCCAGGTAGTATTGTCTGTCCTTCCATTTCCACACTTGGATGTGCTTTGTGGGTCCCTGGCCCGATGGGCAAAGAACAAACTCTGAAAACCAGACGATCAATAGCCAATGTAGCCACATTAGCTGGTGGAGGAGGAATCGTGCCCAAGGCCAGAGAGTGAATGAGAGGATTTGCCCCCATCAGACAGGGTCCCCCACAGGGGTCACATGCCCCTGTATCATGCACAAATAATAAAAACCTAGAGATAGATATTGGGGTTCAAGCTGAAGATCAGAAAAGCAAAGAAACCAACCACTAGAGAGATCTTTTACCTCTCCCAAATCTTCAGACCCAAAGGGAGAGATCCTGTCTCCACGAATCCTCAGACTCCACGCTCCTGTCAGTGCCTGTCTCTTCCCTTTTGCATTCTTCTCTCCTCCCCAGTCATATTGTTCCTGTCTTCACTTCCCTAGTGCGGGATTAAAAGTGTGTGACTTCCAAACACTGGGATTAAAGGTGTGAACCACCACCACCTGGATCTGTTTCTGGATTGATCTTGTGTAGCCCAGGGTAGCCTTGAACTCACAGAGATCTGTCTGCCAGTCCCCCGAGTCTTGGGATTAAAGGTGTGTGTCATCACTCCCTGGCCTGTATGGCTGACTAGTGTGGCTGCTTTGCCCTCTGATCTTCAGGCAAGCTTTATTTATTACAACACACATGACATACCACTACATGCCCCTTACCTGTGGCTCCCCCTCCTGCCTCTCCCATCGTATCAAACTTTAGCAAGCTGGTTCCCGTTGCTGCCAGGCACAGCCTCGCCAACCAGCCAGGGGATTAGCCCTCCCTGGCATCTCAACAGCACACTTTGTTGATGACACTGACTTTCTAGTCACTGAGGGCTAGGGTGTGCCACACTTTCCTGTAGACAGGGAGGAACCATTCATAAAGATACTCCTTCTTGGTTCATGTTGGTCACCCCCTTGGGGTAAGCACATGGTTCCACACAGTCTCTCCCCATTCTCACAGCCTTAAAGCTGGCCCCAGATTTGGAAGAGAAGGTAGATGTGAGGATTGATCCCAAGGCACCCAATACCTCTCCTGCTCTTCAGCAGACATCAGTGACTCACACGGCAGAGGTGGCCTGAGATAGGCTGATGCACTTGTAAGGATGACTCCTGATGCAAGATGCTCACAAGCTCCTCAGAATGTTTCCCGGCCTCTGTACTCTCAGCCCTCAAACTCTTTTCTTCATCACCATCCTCTACTGTTTTCTCCTAGACCTCCGCCCATTATTAAGAGAAAGCAAAGAGCAACCCCCCCACACCACCTTTATGTGTGCATAATTCCACTGAGGCTTCAGAATGCCCCTTCCTGGGAGACAGGTTAAAATTAGCCCTCCCTCCCCCATTTTATAGACAAGGCTACTTCAGTCTGGGAAGCAATGTGACAAGGTTTAAACTGCACTTGGTGGTGCAGGCCCACAATCCCAGCTGCTTGGGAAGCTGAGGCAGAAGGATTCCAAGGTCAAGACTAGATTATGCTACGTAGTGAGTTCAAGGACAGCCTGGGCAGCTTAGTGAGATCCTAGCTCAAAAACAAAAACTAAAGAAGACTGGGTATGCCTGGATAGTAGAGCACTTTCCCAGCATGCACCGGGTACTAGGTCCTAGTAAGGTGGGGAGAGGGAGAGCAAAACATCAAGTTGTATGGGATTTTGAGTGGAGTTCAGATCTTTAAAATGCTATGATAAGAGTTTGGTGTGTGCATATGTATGTGTATGTATATATAAATGTTGTATGTATGTATACATGTGTGTTTGTGCATATATATATATACCTGTACATATATAGATATGTGTGTGTGTGTGTGTGTGTGTGTGTTTGCAAGTCTGCTAGGAACCAAACCCAGGCCCATTTGTGCTAAGTAATTTCTTTTCCTGGCATAAAGAGGGAAGTTGACACTAATTCTTTCGCACTAGTAGAATCCATATTTTCACTACTTGCCTCAGAATCAAGACCACAGTTACCTCAGATACACAGACAAGCCTCAACTCCAACAGGCCCAGGAGGTTACACTCAGAAAGTAACTCTGTTGTGACTCTCACCAGCGCTTGCCCTAGGACAACTGCGTGTCTTAAAGTATTTAACTGCATCACCTTTGTACTCTGACCCAGCAATCTCAGCTCTAAGGATTTATTGTCAAGCAAGAACAATGAATACCAAAAGATTTATAACAAGGTTTTCAACATAGCATTATTTACACCAATAAAATATTTAGGGGCAACTTATAAATAGCATAAAACCTTGGGAATGTAGTAAATAAATTTTGGTACCTTCAAATGATGGGACGTTAGCCATTAAATCACGTTCCTTCAGAACAATTAGTTCTGAGTAGATGTCACCGTGTGAGATGAAATGAGAACATAAAACAATAAGAATGTCAAGATCTAGTAGAAAGAACAAATAGGTGTAGGGAAACGATCTAGAAGGAAAGTGAGGCAGACTTGAAGAGGCTTGTCTTAGGGTTTCCATTGCTGTGAAGAAACACCATGACCACGGCATGTATTACGAAGGAAAACATTTCACTGGGATGGCTCGCTTACAGCTCAGTGGTTCAGTCTATTATCATCATGGCAGAACGTGGCGGTGTGCAGGCAGACATGGCTCTGGAGAAGGAGTTTCTACATGCTGATATGCAGACAACAGGAAGTAGACTGAGTATCACACTGGGCGAAACTTGAGCAAAAGAGACCTTAAAACCTGCCCCCATGGTGACACACTTCCCCCAACAAGGCCATACCTACTTCAGCGAGGCCACACCTCCTGATAGTGCCGTCCCCTTTGAGAGTCATTTTCTTTCAAACCACTGCAAGGCTGTACTTAGATATGGTGAAATTGTGAGTGACTTTGTTTTCCTGTTTTCCTATTTCCTACAAAGAGTATTTACTAACTTTAAAATGAACAGCTGGGCACGGTAGCACATACCTCTAATCCCAGCATTAGGGAGGTGGAGGCAGGTAGATCTCTGTGAATTTCAGGCCAGCCTGGTATGTAAAGAGTTTTAGAACATCCAAAACTACATAGAGAGACCCTGTCACAAGACAAAACAAAACAAGAAAATTCAATAAATGCTAATTTTTGTGAAATTTATTCTCGTTTCTCGCGATAACCATTGCCAGTATTTAGGAAAAGTGCATTTTAGAGATGATGGACTAAGCACAAAGAAGCTAGGTGACAATCAAGGTCATAAGATGATTTAGGGTCAATGACATCAGGATAGAGATCCAGGTATTCTGAGACCCAATCTCTAAGGATCCTCTGCCTTTCATAGAGCCTCCATGGATAACAGTTTCTTCTTAGTCATGATCCCTTCTAGCCTGGACGCTTGGATCAGACATGGTACCTGACCTCCCACCTCATGTTCTTGGGGTGCACCATACTGACACCAGCCTCACATATCTGAAGAAGCAGACTTGGGGCCAGGTGATGAGTCATGGTGCCAGGTGTACAAGGCAAAGCATCTCACAGCAGCCTCCAGGGCCTGAGGGCGCTGGGCCATGGGAAGAGGCTCACTCAATAGGTGCTAGCCAGATCTCCCTCTAGGGCTTCCGACTTTCTGGAAAAGACGCCCAGCCCTCATTGCCCTTAGAGCTGGTGGGTGTAGCTCTCCTTTTCCTCAGAACTCAAAGAGCCAATGAATTAAAACTGCTGAGGCAGTGTTTCCGAAGTTTTGGGGATTACTACACTTCCCAGAATGCAACGGCAGCTTTGGATCCACCTCAGAAAGCTCCTTCCGCACTGTAGAATTCCAGAGGGTTTCAGGTCTTCAAGGCAGGCTCAGATGTCAGCTGACCCCTTTTCCAGGCCATGGAAAGCAAGCCTCTCCTAGAGCCCCGCCTACAGAGTGGGTTGTTCTTTTGTCCTTTCAGCCTCAGTGAGCCCTTAGTTACTCCTTTTTGAGAGGTGACTCAGGGCCATTATCCTTCTACATCTGATGACCCATTGGGAGGAGAAGGGAAGTGACTTCCATGGAGTCACGTCATGACTCAGTGTACAAGCCAAGACTGGAACGTGGCATCTGGGACTCCTGGCACTCTATTTAAGTCACTGGCAAAAGTGGCTTTTCACAGCAGGGTCTGGACCCAGGCATATAAAAAACATAGGAGCTGCTGACCCCAGATCCAGGGTTAGCACAGAGAATCCAGAATCCAGGGTTTTATCACTGGAGTGCACCCTCTCCTTGAAAACGTAAAAGCAAAGGAATCGCTTATCCTTATACTACACAAGAAAAAACGGAAGGAAGGAACTAAGGATAAAGAATTTGAACATCTGGCTGCAGATCAGTATTCTTCCTTAACCAGGTGAAGCCTCGGTCTGCCTGTAGCGTGCACAAGGCATCGTCCTACCCCTGGAACATTGCTCTGGAGGAAAACTGCCGTTGGCCTAGGTCTGAGCCGTGATATGAACAGATGGCAGATGCCTCCATCAAAACACTCTCAAAACTTAGGACCCGTCACAGGTCCGAGGTCATTGCTCAAGATCAGAGATGAAGAGAATGACTTCAGCACCCACAAGGAAAAAATCCTGCAGACTGAGGCCAGGACCTTCCCCAGCTTTGCTGGCCATTTCAATCCCACAGCTAAGAGAGACCCTGGGGAGCCAGAGTTAGGAGGAGCTCTTGAGTAGCCCAAATTCTGCAGTGCTGTTCCAAGAACTTCCTGTGATGGTGGAAATGTCCTGTTAGGGTTGTTCTGAAGGATCTGAAATGCAGTGAGATAGCCGAGGAACTACTCAATTTTATATAAATTTTTATTACCATTATTTATTTATTTGTTTGGTTTGGTGTGTGTGTGTGCGTGCACACACACATACAGGTCCCATGATGTACATACAGAGGTCAGAGGACAACTTCTGGGAGTCAGTTCTGTCCTTCTACCACATGGGTCCTGGAGATCAAATTTTACTTGCTTTTGATGAACTTAAATGTTTCCCATCCAAGGCTAGTGGCTACTATATCAGAGGCTCTGTGAGGAACCTTGAGCGATCACTCAATGGTCAATGGTAAAGAAACCATGGAACAGCCAGACCACAGGAGAGTGTTTGGTACTAAAACGACAGAAGAACAGAGACAGAAAGAACACTCCAAGTTCAAGACTATCCTGGTCTGCACAGTGAGTTCCAGGCCACCGAGGGCTACATAGCATGACTACCAAAAAAGAGAAAAATCAACAACAACAACAATAACAACAACAACAAATCAACCTATCAAGCAAAGAAATAGGGAAAACACAGACACACATTAGTAAGTAAAAGAGGCTGATCTGGAAAGTCACAAACTGCATTTCCAATTCCATAGCAGCCTGGGGAAAGCAAACTGTGGAGACAGGGATTGGAGGATGGAGGGGCAGCAGGCATTGTTGCCTTCTGGGCAGTGTAAACGCCCTTTTGACTGTAACACCAGACGCAAGTGCTGGACTTTAACTGTAGACCGTAGAACACAGCACAAACCTGGACGTAAACCGTGGCTTTGGGATGATGCTGAGTCAGTGTACGTTCATCTTGCGTAATAAACGCTCCACAGTGGTGGCTTGGTGGGAGTGTCGAAAAGGGAGAGCCCACACTTGGATGGAGGGATGGGGGATATAGGTTAGGTCTCCACATCTTCCTCTGTGAACATGAAGCTTCTCTAAAACACACACACACACATACACACATACACACACGAAGTCAAACCAAATAAAATAAAACCCAAACTCATGCCACAAAAGGGGAGAAATTAATTCAAGCAGCATGAAGATTAAGCTGCAGGAATGTTCATTTTAGACCTTTTTATGGAGCAAAAAATATTGTAAACAATCTGGATACACAATTGGAGCATATTGTTAAATAAATTCTGGCAGTTTCACAGAATAGAACATTTCTTACCTCCCACATCTAAGCTATCAGAACAAACTCTCTCCTGCCTCCAGCGTACATTCTGATTCTGTCCATTACTCTTACCTCAGCTGCCACCATCCGGGTAGGAGGCACCACCCCCCCATGGATTACTGAACAGCCTCCTGACTGCTCAACCTGCTCCGGATTTTACACCTTCCATCCATTTTCCTCAGAGCAGCCAGAGCTGTCTACTTAGCTGGCTGGCGGGGCTAGTTATCTATTTGTTTTAACTGTGTTGAGCACCCACAAACTCACCACCTGCAGGATGGACGAGCTCTCAACCATCACCACACCTAACCCTTTAGCCTCCCCCCTCCCCCACCCCCGTCACCCACTCCTTCCCATGGCTGGCAGCTGTCATCCTGAACACTCATTTCCTTTAAATGTAGTTATCACATCTATACAGACCCCTAAGCGTTCCTGTTTTATTTATATAAGTCGTTTGAATTTAATAAAAGTACAATGTGGCATGGAGTATTTTTGCACTCAGTATTTACTAAGATGCATGGATATTGTTGCATATAATTGTACTTGATTTAAACTGTCAAAATATCCTGGGGGCTGGAGAGATGGCTCAGTGGTTAAGAGCAAAGAGCACCAACTGTTGTTCTTCCAGAAGACCCGGGTTCAATTCCCAACACGCACATGGCAGCTCACAACTGCCTGTGGCTCCAGTCCAAGGGGATCCAACACTCTCACATGGATGCACATAAAGTGCGATTAAATAACGGCCGTGCTATCTCATGGTCATTGCTAATTCCATGATGTAATAGCCTTTGTGTTGCAGACCGAATCCAGCCAGCAGCTCTCGTGTGCAGCTAGGGGTTCGGGGCACTCACGACATGTTCCTTCTCATACAGGGCTGTGGTTTCCAAAGTGCTCCCAGTCTGCCAATCTACCAGCAAGCAGCTCTGCCCAGCTCCTCTTTCTCTCAAGGCTTCCTACGATTGAGCCATTTTAAGTTCTGCTCCGCAGACAGGTGCTGCAACAATCGTAACTGTGGTCTTGCTATCTAGTGATGTGGGGCTGAAATCTCTTAATGTTTTATTATTTTTAATTTAAACATTTTAATTTTATTTGATTTCTTACTATTGGGTAGACATATTGAAGGCCAAGGGACAACTTTGGGGATGCTGCCTTATGGGTCCCAGGGATTGAACTAAGACCAGTGAGTTTGGTAGCAGACATTGGCCTACTTTTTTTTTTTTTTTATTGATCTCAAATGTTTCCTGTTTTCTGAGAGGTTGAGCATACCATTTGCTCTTTTTAAAAATTGGTTTGTTCATGCTTTTCTTACTACTTTGTCAAAGCTATTTCTTATGTATTCTTTTTTTATTGATAGATTTTATTGATATAATATAGTCTGATTATACCCCCTCCCCTAACTCCTCCCAGTTCCTCCCCCTCTCCCCTCTCATCCAGACCCATTCCTTTCCATCTCCCTTAGGAATCAAAAAGGCATCTAAAGAATAATAACAACACAAATAAGATAAAACAAAAACAAACAAGTCAAAACAAACAGAAGAAAAAAGAGCCAAAAAAAAAAAAAAAGCAGGAGAAATACATACAGATGCCGAGACACATATGCTCACACACACAGGGATCCTGTAAAAAACATCAAATCGGAGGCCATAATATGGTCTTCATACTATTTTTTGCTGATTGTGGGTTGCAATGCTTTTCCCAAGCCTTCCCCCCCCCCTTTCTTTCTTTTTTTGATATTTTGAGACAGGGTCTCTCTAAGTGGCCCCAGTACTGGGATTAAAGGTATGTGCCAACACCCAGGCTCTTCACACTTTCTTGAAGGTATCTTTTGATACAAAAAATTCTTACTATTAACGGGGCCAAGCTTGCCAGTTTTTCTTTTGTTGTCAATATTTCTGGATCTTATTTAAAAATAGTTCTCTCAAATCCTGGAAGAGAGTTCCATATTTTCTATTAGTGAGCTTCAAAGTTGTGGGATTAAAAAAAAATATTTCGATACTTAAGCCATCTGGGGTTGATACTCCAGGCAGAATGTAAGCAGGCATCCAATTTCACATTTTTTGCTTGTAGCTTTTTCCCTAGTTCCAGTTCTCATTTCTCTACTGGTGTGACTTTCTGCCTGTGTCTCTGCAGCTCCACGGCTGTGAGTCTCCTTGTCATAGGTCCTCACAGTCTGTAGGCCAGGCCCACCCCCGCCCCATGTTTTTTTTTTTGTTTTTTTTTGTTTTGTTTTTTTTCTCCAGAACTTTAGAAATTCCAATCAGGTAACACAAAACACTAGAACAATAGAAACTCAGTTAAAAGGAGGCAAATTGGGAAATGTTTCAGATTCATGAACGAAAATTTTTGTCTCGTAATGTATTGTCTCCCTCCATTTCTTAATTTTTCTGCATTTCCTAATGAATTTGCAGCTTCTTCCATAAAAGACTGGATTTATTCTTAAATATTTGATTTCCCCCTTCTCTCTCTCAAGAGAGAGGTTTTTCAAGACAGGGTTTTTTCAAGGCTGTTATTCTCCGTATAACAGCTCTGGCTGTCCTGGAACTCACTCTTGTAGACCAGGCTGGCCTTGAACTCACAGAGATCTGCCTGTCTCTGCCTCCCAAGTGCTGGGATTAAAGGCAGGCAATACCACCACCCAGCGATTTCCCCAATCATTTAAATGTGCCTTTCTTTAAATTTTTTTGTAACACTCCCACTTTAGAGAAGCCAGCAACAGGTTATAAAGAATAAGAATTTCTTCAACATTTTCATGTTATTTCAAGTTAAGTAGCTAGATTCTCCCTTTATTTTTAATAATTTATGCTGTTTGTGGTTTTCCTTTGAGAGTTTAGACATTCTATCTGTCGGGCTATGTTCCAGGATGACTAAACTCCAAATAGAAGCACCGAGCCACATACATATTTACTTTATAAATAAAACATACATATATGCATGTATATGCTGTGTTTTCTCCCAGGCATACATTTCAGTGATGGTGTTTAAGTTATAGATTAAGCACTGAAAAATAACTAAAAAATGGAACAATTACAACAATGCACAGTAATAAAAGCGATTTTTATTGTGCTGCTCTAAACCGTGAGTAACCTAAAAATGAGGGATTCATTTATGGAATTCTACCTTCAATATTTTTACACAGCAATTGACTGAGTCACTGGAACTGTGGAAGTAAAGCCACAGATGAAGGGGAGGTGTTCTAGGGACAGCGGTGCAAGGGATCAAACCAGAGATGGCAATCCTTGCTTCATTCCTGGATTTACAGTGATCGCCTCCTATATTCCCATTTGAAAAGATGTTTGATCTAGTGGGTTTTGTGTGTTTTTGTGGAAACCTAGGACTTTACTTGTGCTAGGCAAGGGCCCTCCCACTGAGCTATGCCCCAGCCCAGCTCTGGTATTTTACAGTCACTCTTTCTTGGTTAGGAAGTTCCTGTTTGCTCCACTTTGTCATAAATAGTTGTTGATTTTTTAAAGTTTTTCATAAGCAAAATGACAGAAATAGAGAAGACAGCATCATTTTTACAAGGTTATTACCTTGATGCCAGCAGCCACAAAAGGAGATAAAGTCAGTCACTCGAGAACCTGGGTATCTCTTCCCTGCCCCTTCTCTCCCTATCCACAGTCCCTGCTCACCTGATTTTTCTGGTTGTCGCTTCCTTGCTTGTTTCAGTATTAAACACTGTGACCTGACTTAGCCAGACTCTTCATGTACCTTTGGGTCTTTTGATCCACAAGTATACCACCATTACCTCCCATCTCTTATTTTTCCTACTCTGGCAATCTGTTTGGTGATATTTTCCTTGTAAGGGTATCGTATTAGTAAGGGATCTCTATAGAAACAGAACTGATATAATATAGGTATGCACGCATGTATATTTATTTATATGTATGTATGCATGCATGCATGTATATTTATATGTATGTATGTATGCATGCATGTATATTTATATGTATGTATGTATGTATGTATGTATGTATATATGCATGTATAAAAGGACATCTACTATAGCCTGTAGACTGTGGTCCAGCTATCCCAACTATGGCTATCTCCCTATGGGAAGTTTGAGAATCTGGTAGTTGTTTAGTCCACAAGGCTGAATGTTTCGGTATATGTCAGAATCCTGAAGAAGTAGGTTCTAATATTAGTGAGGGAATGGACTTGTCAGTGAGAGCAAGAGCAAGCAACAAATAGCAAAAGCTTCCTTCTCCCACATCCTTATATAGGCATCCAGCCGAAGGTGTGGCCTCCACCTAGGGTGAGTCTTCTGTCCTCAAATGATCCAATTAACTAAAGCTCCCTCTCAGGTGAACCCAGCCACTTGGGTTTTGGTTAATTCCAGATGTAGTCGGATTGACAACCAAGAATAGCCATCACAGGTGTTGATTTTCTTTAAAAACTAATGAGGTGATTATGTACAAGTGGTGTATCTTTATTGTTAGTGGTATAAGTGAAGGGCAATCTTTGTAAAATACATCAGATCCTGCCATTTCCCTCTAGTGGTTTCTCATGGATGTTAGGATAAAACCCCCAAGCTTTGAACATATTGCATAGGACCATATAAAAGGTCCTATCTCCATCTTACTTTCCAATGGCTTCAGATATGATTTCCTTCTATGGCAGTCTGAGTGTTATTGGTCCCCATAAGATCAAAGGGAGGGGCACTATTAGGAGGTGTGGCCTTGTTGGAGTGGGTGTGGTCTTATTGGAGGAAGTGTGTTACTGTGGGGGTGGGCTTTGAGGTCTCCTATGCTCACACTATGCCCAGTGTTAAGTTCACTTCCTGTTGCCTACAGATCAAGATGTAGACCTCTCAGCTCCTTCTCCAGCACCTTGTCTGCCTGCATGCCGCCATGTCTAGTGGACTAAACCTCTGAAACTGTAAGACATCCCAATTAAATGTTTCCTTCCTAAGAGCTGCCATGGTCATGGTGTCTCTTCACAGCAATAGAAATCGTAACCAAGACACTCTCTTTTTCACAGTTTTAGCCACAAAGACTATCTTAATTTCTCAAACATGTCAAACTTATTTGCAAGATTTGGTCAGTGTGGCTACCACTGTCTCTTGCTGGAATGTTTCCCCTCTGATCTTTATCATATCATTAAGGCCCCAGTCAAATATTTCTTTCTCAGCAGAGTACAGTGATACACATCAAGAATCGTGGCACTTGGGACTGGAGAGGTGCCTTAGTGGTTAAGAGCACTGGCTGTTCTTCCAGAGGACCTGGGTTCAATTCCCAGCATCACATGGAAGCTTACACTAGTTGTCTATAACTCTGGTTCCAGGATACCCAATACTCTCATACAGATATACATGCAGGCAAAACATCAATGCACATACATTTAAAAAAAGAGAGAGAGATTTTTTTAAAATTCTGGTACTCAAGAAGTGGAGACGGGATAATTTCAAGTTTGAGGTCAGCTTGGCTTACCATATAAGTTGTATTACCACCCCCCCAAATAAGTGTACACCCATGATATGATGGTTTTATTGTTGTTGTTTGTTTTGGTGTTTGATTTTTTGAGATAGGGTTTCTCTGTGTAGCCCTGGCTATACTGGAACTTGCTCTGTAGACCAGGCTGACCTTGAACTCACAGAGATCTGTCTGTCTCAGTCTTCTAAGTGCTGGGATTAAAGGTGTGTGCCACCACCGCCCAGCAATATGATTATATTTTTAAAAACATATCTGTATCACCTCTCTGGAAGCTGATACAGTAGAGTCAGGAGTTGAAAAGGGGCCAGTCTGGGCTATATAGTGAGTTCAGGCCCAACCTGGGCTACAAAGTAGATCCTGAGTCAAAATAAAACAAATAAAAAGCAAAATAAACAACTTTACTAGGCATAGTGGCCTATACCTTTAATCCTGGAACCCTGGAAGCAAACGCAGGCAGATTTCTGTGAGTTTGACACCAGCCTGGTCTACATGAAGAGTTTCCAGTCAGACAGCCAGGGCTACATGGTGAGACTGTCTCAAAAAAACAAAAATCGATATTTATGTTCTTTTCATTGCTATCTTTCCTGGTTTCTGCTTTTGCTCATTATGGTTTTTTTTTTTCCTTTTTTGACAGATACATGCTGTATTATAAGAAAATAAAAGAGGGTTAACTTCACCATGGTGAAAAACTGGTCTTCTCTTTTTAAAGGTATGATCTAGCTGAAGGAACTCAGACTCCCCAAATAGCCCAAGTGCTCATTTACAACAGCATATGTAATTATCCACAACACACAGGGAGTGCACGCTCATCCCTATCTTGGTGTACCTGGGACGCCAAGGTCTAAATCTGCCTATATGTAGTCACTTTACTCTGCTTTGTTCCAAAAAAAGTGACTGTAGTTTATAGGAAGGTCATTCTTATGGTGTCTATGTAGGGACATGAGGCATACAAATGAAAAAGGCTAACGGAAGAGGGAGCATTTTGGGGATTCACTTTTTGGAGATAGGGTCTTGCTTTGTAGTCCAGGCTGGTTTTCAAATCAAGACCTCCTGTCTCAGCCCCCAAATGGTGGGATTACAGGCATGTCTCGCCACACCCCGCTGAAAAGGAAAACTCTTACTCAATAACAATTATGATTTCTTATTTGGTGGCTGTGTCTTCATTCTCCCCTAGAAGCTACCAACAACTTTCTGGCATACTGGCCTCCCCGAATGCTGACTGAATAGAATGGTTTGACATAAACAGAATCACAACCGATCCCTGACAAATGCCACTTACGGTGAAACAGAGTTGGAGTTTCACTTTTGCAAGATGAGAGTCCTGGAGATGTGGCCTCTAACAGGTGCACAGACCTAACACTCCTGGATTATGCCTAGAAATGATTGTTGATCAGTATTATGCAGAACCATAATGGATTTTGTATGTGTGTGTATGTGTGGTATAAGTGTGTGCATGAGTGTGCAAGTGTGCAAAGGCTGAAGTCTGTGTCTTCCACAGTTGCTCTCTTCTTTATTTTTTTCTCTCACTGAACCTGGAGCTCACCAATTCAGCGAGGCTGTCTAGCCGTGAGGCCCAGGGATCGCTACCTGTCTCTGTCCCCTCGATCGCTGGGATTAAAATGCTGTGCCCTACCTAACACTGGTGCTGGGAATCCGTACTTGGGCTCTTGTGCTTATGCAGTAAACACTTCACCAACCGAGCCAACTCTCCAGGCTTCCATAATTTTTAAATGCAAAAATAAGACATAGAATGGTCAAATGGCAGCACGAAGAGGCTGACCCGTGAGATATTGTTTAAAAAAAAAAAAGCCTTAGGGTAACTTTGGGAGAAAAGACTCCAGCCGGCTAGGGAGAGGCAAGTACAACTGGGTTTCACCCAGGAAATAGAGGTGGTTTGGTGGTGGTTGGAGGGGCGCCCAGGCATCAGGAGGTAGATGTTTGTGGGGAGCAGTAAGCCTAGTGGGTTGGCTTCAGTGAGCTGCAGAAGGCAAGTGTCTGGATGGGGTAAGAAAGGGGCTATCAGAAAGTGAACAGCCTCAGATCCAGGCTGAGTCTGGACATGAGCCTAGAAGCAATGAGGAGAGACGAGCGGTTTTAGATTTGGGAAATGTGTGATAAAAGGGGTAGTCTAAAAATACTAATGAGCGTTCAAATTAGAGCATAGTACACATTCATCTCAACCCTGATGAAAGGGACAGAAAAGGAAGCTCCCAAATGTCCTGATGTGACATTCAGATGATAGTGACTGCCGAGACAGACAGAGTCTAGACCAAGCGGTCATCTGAAAGCTTTTCGGGGAACAGAGAGCCTGCCCTCACACCCACTAATGCGGAAGATGGACTCCCCACTCTCCTGTCCTAACCTTCCTGAGTGGCTCAGACTGGATAGACACCTTTTTCTCCCTGCCACTGTAGCTAGACAGCGGCCAGCAGTGACTTCCTGATTAAAACGGAAAGCATGAAAAAGGGTGCTTCTACACCAGAAAGTGGAAAGACCTCCCATGCTCCTGGGAAGGTAGAATTGACATAGTAAAAATGACAAATTTACCAAAAGCAATCTACAGATCCAATGCAATGCCCAGCAAAATTCTTCACAGGCCTCAAAAGAATGGTACTTAACTTCATATGGAAAAGCAAAAAACCCAGGATAGCCAAAACAATCCTGTACAATAAGAGAACTTCTGGAGGCATCACAATCCCTGACTTCAAACTCTACTACAGAGCTACAGTACTGAAAACAGCCTGGTATTGGCATAAGAACAGACAGGAGGACCAATGGAACCGAATAGAAGACCCGGATATTAATCTACACACCTTCGAACACCTGATCTTTAAGTAAGAAGCAAAAAATATCAAATGGAAAAAAGAAAGCATATTTAACAAATCATGCTGGCATAACTGGATATCAACATGTAGAAGAATGAAAATAGATCCATTATCTATCACTATGCACAAAACTCAAGTCCAAATGGACCAAAGACCTCAATATAAAGCCAGCCACACTGAACCGCATGGAAGAGAAAGTGGGAAGTACACTTGAACACATTGGCACAGGAGACCACCTCCTAAATATAACCCCAGTAGCACAGACACTGAGAGAAACAATTGATAAATTGGACCTCCTGAAACTGAAAACCATCTATAAAGCAAAGGACATGGTCAACAAGACAAAATGACAGCCTACAGAATGGGAAAAGATCTTCACTAACCCCACATCAGACAGAGGTCTGATCTCCAAAATATGCAAAGAACTCAAGAAATTGGTCATCAAAAGAACAAATAATCCAATAAAAAATGGAGTATAGACCTAAACAGAGATCTCTCAACAGAGGAATCTAAAATGGCTAAAAGACACGTAAAAAAATTCTCAACATCCTTAGCATCAGGGGAATGTGAATCAAAACAATTCTGAGATTCCATCTTACACCTGTAAGAATGGCCAAGATCAAAAACAGTGATGACAACTTATGCTGGAGAGGTTGTGGGGAAAAGGGAACACTTCTGCTTTGCTGGTGGAAATACAAGCTGGTACAGCCCCTTTGGATATCAGTATGGTGATTTCTTATAAAATTAGGAAACAACCTTCTTTAAGACCCAGTAACACCACTTTTGGGTATATATCCAAAGGATGCTCAATCGTGCCACAAGGACATGTGCTCAACCATGTTCATAGCTGCTTTGTTTGTCATAGCCAGAACCTGGAAACAACCTAAATGCCCCCCAACCTAAAAATGGATAAGAAAAATGCGGTCCATTTACACAATGGAGTTCTACACAGCAGAAAATTTACAGGCAAATAGATGGAGCTAGAACACATCATACTGAGTGAGGTGATGCATATACAGAAAGACAATTATCACATCTACCCACTTCTAGGTGGTTTTTAAACATAAAGCAAAGAAAACCAGTCTACAAATCACAATCCCAGAGAACCTAGACAACAATGAGGACACTAAGAGAGACATACATTGATCTAATCTACATGGGAAGTAGAAAACGACAAGATCTCCTGAGTAAATTGGGGGCATGGGGACCTTGGGAGAGGGTTGAAGAGGAGGGGAGAGGAAGAGAAGAGGGCAGAGAAAAATGTAGAGCTCAATAAAACTCAATAAAAAAGAAAAAGGGTGCTTCTAAAAGTGAGGCTTCACATGTTTAGATGGGACATTTAGCCCCTTCTGCTGTGGCCTGGGATGTGTGTAGGTTCTGTTAAGGCGAGGGCTCCCTCACAAGCTGTCCCAGTGTGGTCCCACGTGAGGAGTGAGTACTTCCCAGTACCTCCATTGCCAGACAAGGTGAGTAAAGGGCCCTGCGTCTCCATTGGAGCTTTTCACTCACAACTATTATAAATATCTCAGTCCTTTTATTTAAAAGAAGGGAAAACATCAAAAAGTCATTTTATCTTACAAGTTAGTGGAATGTAGCAAAAAATCAGAAAATGGAAAAGCAAAAAAAATTTTTGGACTTATTTTATATAATGTATCTAAGTGTTTTGTCTGTGTGTATGTATGTGTGCCACATGCATGCCAATGTCTGAGGAGGTCAGAGGAGAGGGGCTGGATCCCCTGGAACTGGATTTAGAGGTGGTTGTGAGCTGCCATATGGGTGCTGAGAATGGGACCCAGGTCCTCTGCAAGAGCCACAAGAGCACTTAACGACTGAGCATCTCCCTAGCCTCAGGACTTAGCCCATTACCACGTTAATGTATATACATGCGTCCAGACAGAACTTACTGTTTCTGGAACCTGATTTTTTCTAATGAATAATTTCCCAAGAATGCCCTCAGATGTCATGAAAATGATGTATGGTGGCCTGTGGAGATTTGAAAGAAAACAGCCTCCAAGGAGAGTGCCGTATTAAGAGGTGTGGTCTTGTTGGAGGAAGTGTGTCCCTGTGGGGGTGGGCTTTGAGGTCTCATTTGCTCAAGCTTCCCTCAGTGTGACTTTCAGTTGACTTCCTGTCACCTGTAAGTATAGGACTCTCAAATATTTCTCCAGCACCACGTCTGCCTGCACACCATGCTCTTCGTCATGATGATCATGAACTGAACCTCTGAAATGGTAGGCTGGACAGTGGCGGTGCACGTCTTTAATCCCAGCACTTGGGAGGCAGAGGCAGGCAGATCTCTGTGAGTTCGAGGTCAGCCTGGTCTACAAGAGCTAGTTCCAGGACAGGCTCCAAAGCTACAGAGAAACCCTGTCTCAAAGAAAATAATAAATAAATAAATAAATAAACAAACAAACAAACAAATAACCTCGACAGGAAGTTTGAGGTAGTGGTGGGGTCTCTAACTTTAATTAGGGTTTAGGGATAGTCACTGGGACTAAAGAACAGGAAGCCAGAAATCTTCCTTTGCTTCTCCCATGGCTCTAGCAGAGCCAAGCACTCTGCCTTTGTCCTAGCCTCACCTCCTTGGTCTAAACCATCAGAGCTCTGAGTAAGACAAAGAGAGTGGCGGGAATATACGGTTGATCTTCAGAAGGCCTCTGACATGTGTCTCGGGATGAAGACTCTAAGGGTTTGCCGTAAGCTGCCTGCATCTCCGAACAATCATGTACACACTTTTTCATGAAAGGGGAACAGAGACCTAAGGTCAACAAAACGGGTCTTCCTGGCAGGTTAAGGGAAGATACCACCGCCTAATCCCAGGCTAAGACAGACATGGCAGGGCTGACTCTGCCATATGGTGCGTCATCTGCCAAAGTGCAGAAATAGATAGCAACAGCGGCCCCCAGAGTCAAAGCTCTGTAGTCAGGGAAGGTACCCTCATGTGGCCCACATCAGACCCTTCCCAGGAAAACAAGTGCGTGAGCCTTGCTTAGCAAGTCTCCTAAGCCTCCTGCTCACAGGCTGTGGGACTCAGGATAGACGTGTCCCCCTCTCACTTGTCCTCGGGCTCCACGAGGTGAGAGGAAGAGGTCAGTCCTCAGTTGCTGTGAGGATTGTTACTCTGGGAAAAGCAGGACTCTGAGCCAAGGGCTCCCTTTGACACGGTGAGGAGGAGCAGGCACGTGCAGATGAAGCGTGGCGCATGTTCTCCTCATGTTTCTCCTCACGGAAACGTCATCTGACCACACATCCCAGGTTGGGGCCGAACAAGGAGCATGCTCTGCTGCTGCCTTGTGAGGGAGTGTAGAGTCAAGAACCCTAAGCTGCAAATCAGGAAGCCTAGAGTAAAAGATGGCATGCCGTGGGTAAAGCAGCTGGCCTTTTTGAGCCTGTGGTCTCTATACTAGAAGCGAGAAAGAGAGATCAGGTCTTACTACTGCCCGCAAAAGAGCTATTAGGTCACAACCTGATTCCGAAAATGCCAGAGAGCTACAGAAATGCCTCTGTTGGGGTAAACACTTACCCCATCCACGCGGAAGTCAAAGCCAAGAACGCCCCTGAGGGCCAGCCATCTGTCCACCTTGGGGACTCAGGAAGCCAGCATCAGGGTGTTCTGGTGAACAAACACGCTTTAGAGCCACATAGAATCCGTTTTATCTCCAAGCTAGAGACGGCTCCACAGCAGCTTGACAACAGCCTCCCCCTCCGCTCTCAACCCCTCCGACTCTACAAGTCTTTCTGCTGTGAAAGTGGCAAGAACCACAGGACTCGGCTGGGTTCCCCCAAGGGAGAGACTCTCAACCCCCAGGGGCTCAGTGTTCCCCCTGACAAGGCTACCAAAAGCACCGTGAACTAAGAATTGTGAGGCAGAGTTTTACATTTGGTGGAAAACGCAGACCACCTACCATCTGGGGTCAGATAAACAGGCTGTTATGCAAAACATGGTCAAGACCAGAGAGCTGGAATAGGGAATGAAGAAGGGCAATCAAGACAATGGCAACAACTTGCTCAAATCAGTGAACCCAAGAAAGGGCTTAGAAGATGTAAGAGCAGAAGTCCCTGATCTCAGTCATGCGCCCTGTGGGCCCTCCAGCACAGCTGTCTGTGAGTGCAAACTCACCTGTTTGAGGGTCACATGCCCAGCCCAACCCCTCTAGGCCTCTGTGACATTCTGGGCAGTGCGCAGTCTCTCTGTACCGGGGCAGTGGGCAGTCTGAGTGAGAGGGACCCAGCTTGCTTTCAGGGTGAGGGACAGACAGTTCCACAGGGCTTTCTACATATTCTGAGGGAACTGAGTACACAGTAGGAAGTTTAATAGCGTCATTGGCTCCCTCTCCCCATCTTGTTCCCATTCATACTGCTCCTTGGTCCTTCTTCCTGGATTTGCCCTCTAAACAAACCTGGCCTCACTGCGTCTGTCCTGTTTTTTTCAGCAAAGAATCTGGTGCTTGTGAACTGGCTGCAGAACGTGGTGGTGACTTGGCATATTTTCTCAATGGATGTCAAGCTGCTTTGGAAGTTCCCTGTGTAACGAATGCCTAGGACGCTCCATTCATTCATCCCCTGGCTAGTTACTCAAATCAGTGGCAATCCTCACCTGTGTTGCCCTATCAAACAGTGACTAAAAATCCCCCCAAGTTCTCTCTCTCTTTCTCTCTCTCTCCATGGAAAGGCTGTCATGAACACAAGGAACACACTCTCTCACTGAGCCATAGCCCCAGCCCCCCAAACTCTTTGCAGGTTTTTGAGGTCATGGTCTAGGAGGGAAGAACATCTCCCTGGCTCATCCTAGCATCATTCCCCCCGGAAGACACAGCAGCTCTCACTCAGAGCATGATTCCCCTCTTGAGGAGGCGAGCACTGGGGGCAACCGCTCAGACATAGCAGGGAGAACACCCCTGTGCTGTGCCTTGAGACCTACACGCACCCCAAGGGAACCCAGAGAAAGCTGATATGCATTCAAGTCACAAACATACATGGGCCCAGAAGAGTACACACCCAGAAGGAAAGAGAGAGAGAGAAAGAGAGAGAGAGAGAAGGAAAAAGCGGAAGAAAAGTGGGACCACTCGCCAGAGTTCTGGCCAAGCAGAGGCACCATTTTTCGTTCTTTTCTTTGTACTTTCATGTACTGTCTACGGTGAATGTATAATAATCCTACGTTTTTAATTAGAAAAGAGTGGCATTTGTCTCTTCCGTACTATGATATCTACAGAGCTTCAAATATGACCTAAAAATGCCCAAAGATCAAGTGAACAGGGTAATCTTGGACAAGACTGTGTGCCTGGAGGTTCCTGGACAAGCCATGCAGAAACACAACGCATTATCATTATCAAGTGTCCCCCTCAGTAACCTGGTCTTTCTGAGGAAGCGAAGCACAGAAATCCGAGTCAACTGCCCACACACCTCTGCGCCTGAACTCTGACATTCTCTGTCCCCACCCCCTCTGCCTCCTCTGCCGCTGAGCTACTTACTCCGTAGGGCAGAAAAGCCCAAGAGCACCTAAGGAGCAAGCTTCCCATGCTGGCTGCTCAGGGGTGTGGGCATCCTGCTGAATATCAAGTATGTGTGTGTGCAGGGGGGGGGGCGTTGAAGGGCAGCAATCAGTGAGCTGGGGAGCCCCTGAACCAAGCCAGTTGTTAAGTAGGCGTGAGAATCCATCAGCTGGAAACACCGAAGGCGGGCAGGCAGGCGGAATGATTCTGGGTGAAGGAACATTGTAAATGTTGTCACCCAAAATAGAGCTAAGCTGAAGTTGGCTCCCAGGCACCGCAGCCTCCTTCCTGCTCTCTGCCGGCTCTCTTCCGAGCCCTGGAGATCCTCTGCAGGTGCCACACCTCCTCAGGCTGCCACCAGGACTGGTTTTGTCTGTGGAAGTTGGGGTCACCAGGGAGAGGCTGGACTGGAACACCAGGAGTCAACCCTGAGGATAGACTCGGCCACTACTGGTCCAGCAGCCACACAAACAGCACAAACCCAATACCAGGAAACTCAGAGTTCATACAGCTTTCTCATCCTTACTATTACTGGGCACCTTCCACCCATGGCTCCTGTCGCCCCAAACCCTGCCCCACTCTTCCTCCTATCCTCTGAGAACCACCCAGTCACCTAAGTCAGAAACCTCAGTATGATGCTCAAACAAGCATCGCTTTTTACTCCACTGGCTCTTCCTTCTCACACTCACCAGTGTGCTACTGTCTTCCTTTCCTCATAGGTTCTGTTGGATTTCAGACTGCCGTTGCCTTTCCCCTGGATGCCTACGGGGGAGTCCTAATTGCTCTCCATGGTTTATTCTTTCATTCATTTTGGTGATCTGTCAGCACCTAAATCAAGCTTGATCATCTCAGCCATTCAATGTTATCTTTGGCTCCTGCTCAGTGGCTCATCACTACCAACACAAGAAAGTCCAAACTCCAGTGTGGCCCCCAGAGTCCTTCCCCATCCTTCAGAGACCTCCTTTGCTGGTCTCATCTCCTGCTCTTTTCCACCCTCACACCCCCTGTTCTAACTACACCACCCCTCTCAGATGTCCCAGTTCAGATGTGACCTTGGACGGGACACTGAAGCTGCCGCCCCTGTCGGCAACCACCGCACCTACTTGGCATTTGGCTCGGCCAATCAGGTCCTTTGTTTTCCTCTGTGTCATTATAGCCTGAAAGAGCTTGAAAAAAGAATCTTTGTCTAAATTATCTGTCCCTAGTATCTACCCTTATCCATAACACTCTATAGTCTTTAAGACTCATTCATAGTCTATGATTCTAATGCTAGTTATTGTTACACACAGGACTTCTTGTTACTCCAGTCAAATAAGAAACCACTTAAAGATACAGGTCATGCCTGGAATTTCTTTTTAATCTACCTAAATATATAGCATATGGCATATGAGCATACGACTGTATCTCAGAAAACAATGGGCAATCTATTAATTACTCAATTAGGAAGGCAGATAGTGTGGAGCACCTGCTACATTCAAATGATGGGTATGTGGCAGGGAGAAGCATCTTTGCCCATTTGGGGCCTATAGTTCTGGGAAAGGAGATGGACATTTATAAGATGTTGCGGTTTTACGGTGAGAAGAGCTAACGTGCAGCTAAAGCAAAGTGAGGAGAAGAAGTGACACAGGGCTGCAGTGTCCAGCAGGATGGCCTGGACGTTCTCACCAACGAGGGGGCGGGGAAAGGCAAAGAAGGAAGCAAACCATACAGATTTATGGTGAAGTATTTTCTGAGGTATGAACGGCAAAGGCAAAGGTCCGGAGATAGGAACGTGTCTGCCTGATCCAGAAAATAACAGGGATGGCCATGCAGATAAAGTAGCAGACGAGAGAGGGTAAGTAGCTCGGGGATGAGAGAGGAAACAGAAGATGCCAGTGAGGCCCCAGTCATCCTACTCTGTGAGAGAAAACCACGTGAGGCCTGGAGCAGGAGGATCTCACCAGCTCGTTTATTTCTGATTGTTGGGTAAGTCTGGCTGCTGCGTTCAGAATGGCCCACAAGTGCAGAAGCCAATCTGACTACGAGAACAAGGCAGGCAATCTCAGCGCCACGGGTAAAGTGGTGGAGGTGGTGAGAACCTTGGGGATGTGGGGGTGAACTGGATACGCAGAGAAAAGAGCCATCAGAATGGCTCCAAGAGGTTTATGTCCACTACTGGTCTTGCCTTTTTGGAGTTGGACAGACAACAGGAGACATCCAGGCGATTTTGCTATGAACTGGCAGACTCCCCTTTCTAGCCGCAGAGTGTGGCAACATAAGAGGTGGCAAATGTGTCTCTTCATAAATGAACAGGTGCCAGTGCTGGCTAGAATACCAGAGACCGTGAACAGATACCATGTCCGAGGCACGTGGCCGATTCATTGGTAAGGGTCCTGACTTGAGAAAAGTAGTCAAAGCAAAATGCCGTTGTGTGAAGGATAGGAAGAGATACTGAATATGCTAGAATAAAGTAGGAGACCAGGAAGAACCGATGATATCCTAATTCACAGACCCTCTTGAGTATTTTACCTACCAGACAAAGAGGATTTTGCAGATGTGACTGGAGTAAGATCTTAGATTGCCTGGGTGGACCCTCTATGATCACAATGGCCCTTAAGAGTAAGGGAGGGGCTGCAGAGACGCCTCAGTCCATAAAGTGTTGGTCACAATGAGCACCAGCACCCAGGCAAGATGCCCAGCATGGTAGCATACACCTGTAATTCCAGCACTGGGGAGACAGGGACCAACAGATCCCTGGGGCTCACTAGCCGGGCAGCCTACCCTAATTGGTAAATCATAGGTCCCCAACATGTGACTCTCCCCAAAACAACATAAAAAAAACAAGGTAAAAACCTCTTGAGGAATGACACCCAACATTGACCTCTGACCTCCATACACATGTGTTCACATATGAGCTCAAACACGCACCCAATGAATTAAGCTTTGATCAAGAAATAATAGCCTCAGAAAGGTGAGGTCTTCAGCTTGACTTCGGAGCAGAGACCACACAGCATTCTACAATGAATACACGTGGAAGGTCCATGGCAATAGGAAATCACAATCAGGCAGACACAGAAAACAACCCTTGCAGACAGGATTCACCAGCGGATGCTAAAATTAGTGGCCCAAAGTCAGAAGATAAAAAGGATTTTCACAGTTTTAAAGTATGCCCTCCAAGATATTTTTAACACTAAAGGGATAGTCGCTTTACTGTACAGGAAGGCAGCAGACACCGCTTGACCACGTGACCAAGGTTGTCATCAAGGTTGTACGATGTTCTGAGAAGCACAAAATCATTTCTGTTCATCTTTACGAGAGGCATAACCTTGATTTAATAGTAAGAAGCCATTAAGCAATCCTAAAACTGGGGTGCCTAGTTCCAAATAGCTGATCAATGCTCTTCCAAAACAAGGAAAGATAAAAACACATACAAAGAAGAGACCAAGGAAGAACAATAGCTGCATGCAGCTGGGGTGCAGTGGAATTCAAAGACACTCACAGTTAGCTAATACTATCGTGTCCATGTTATTCCTTAGAGCTTTGATCATTGTACTATGGGTATGGAAGTATTGTCTCCAGGAAACGTGTGTAGGGGGTGTATAAGAACTCTCTGTACTGTTTTTGTAACCTTCCTGTGGGTCTAAAATTAGTTCAAAATGGAAAGTTAAAAAGGAAAGGTTCTGTGTCCAGATCTACTATTCACCAAGTCTCGCTCTGCAGCTCCAGGCAGCTTTCCCTCAGTTTTAACCGCAAAGCATAAAGTCCCAAACATCCTCTCAGCTGTTAAATGTGGTGGAGCGCCCCAACAGATCGTGTTCATCAGGCCTTGAGTTCCCAGGGCTTTGAGAGCACAGACCTTAAAGTGTTAACTACCCCCCTGTCAACTGAGAGCATCGAAGGACCCAGTGGTAGATCTGGGATTACCACTGATGACCATTTCATCACCACTGAGGCTCACCAGCCAGAGAAAGGTGCTCGGGGATTAGAAGCTACTGGTCCTTCCAATACTGCTCCTTGTCATGGTTGTGGCATGGCTGTCCCTGATTGTCCTACCAGCCCTGTGAGCATAGGCTGGTCTTGCATCTGTTTGTAGAGCTAGACTTTTGTCTGGCTGTGCCATCTTTGACAAGAAGGCAGTGAGCTCTTGGTCCCAGAACCCATGTCTCTAGCAGTATCCTTACCTGCTTTGCCTGTCTTCCAGTTCCCACCGTGTCGGCCTTCTTCAAAGACAGCCATGTCAGGAGTGTACCAAGCTACTATATTCTCTGGCTGGGCACAAATGGTATGCCTACACCTGCGTGGGCTCAGCATCTCTGGTATCTCACATATCCACTCCACTGCCCAGGGTATGCCAGAGGCATCCAATCTCAGGACTAGGCAGATGAGAGGACACGGCAGAGACACAGTGTACTTGATCATACTCCTCAGTTGCAGCCTTCTTAGTCTTTCATAGGGCCACTAGAGTCCTCCTGATAGTGACCAGATGCTAAGATGTCTAGATCAAAGGCTCTGAAAATGAGCAGTCCCTCCAGGAGACCAGATAGAGGAGGGCTGTTCGCATACCTTATTCAATCAGCATCAGAGAGAGCAAGTCGAAAAGAAGGGGTTATCGCATCCTATGACCTAATAAGGGCCTTCCTCTTTGGGCCTTCCATCAGTGATACCGAAATATGTGCTAGGAATAAGGACCATAGTAGAACACTGGCCTGCCATGGGAGCCACTGGGTTCCATCCCAGGCACCATAATTGATCAATTATCAGTTGATAATAAAATAATACTGAAACATGCTGCCTCCCCTGCCTCCCCGTCAGCCCACAGCACACTCGTCTGTACTGTGAGAGCGGCCCAGCTGGCTTTGTAAGGGCTCTTGTGCAGTGTTACAGATAACATGGAGACTGTTCAGCTTCTGCAGAAGCCTTCGCTCTCAGAGAAAGCTTTGAAGTACGGATTGCCCCACACTGACTCGAATGCACCGCAGGTGTGAAATGGCACAACCGTTCTGGAAGGCAGCTTGATAATGTGTCAAATGCCTTGAAAATGTTCCTATCTGTTGACCCAGCAATTTTGCTTCTAGGAATTATCCCAATAAGATCCGAGCTGTATACCAAAATTACTGTGCCGAGTGCCATCCAGTTTGTCTTCAGAAGAGCTTGCGAGAATGTTTCTGAACTGACCACTGGCTGACTAAACAAAGCACGGTAGAATTCTTAGCCGGCCTAACAGTCATCCATTAAGAAACAAAAAGCACCTTCTCCAAGGGCTGGGACTGTAGCTCAGGAGCGTACAGGTTTAGCATATGAAAGGCCCTGGGCTCTAACCCCAGCACTGAAAACATAAAATAAAATTATATTCCCCAAGAACACTTTATCATTTAGTAAGTAATGACCTTGGCTTAGCGTGTGTGTGGTGGGGTAGAAGAGACATGCAAATAAAAGACTCAGGAAGAAAATTCACTGTAAAAGTGATCATTTCTAGGTCATTGAGAAATTGAGAGAGCCTTTAAATTCTTATTTTTTTTTTATTTTCTGTTGCTTCTAAATTTTCTCCAAACAACCATATGCTATTTTCTATCGAGCCTCTGTTATGTCTCAGCAACATGCCCCAGGGTCTTTACGAGTCAGATAGGAAGACAGAAACATAAGCCATGGTTGTCAGAGCCTTTGCTGGGCTGCCTGTGCATGAAGAGGCAGTTCCTGGGCAATTCCTGGGCAGTGATTCTTAACTGGGGTGATGCTGTCCCTGGGGACACTTGGCCATTTTAGAGATACTTGTCGGTTGCAGTAACTAGGGTAGGAAGATGGCTTCTGGCACCTGGAAGAAACCAGAAGTGCTGCTGAACACACTACAATGGCCAAACGGAGCCCCACAGTGAAGCCCCACAGTGAAGCAAGAGCACCAGCCTGGAGAGCTCCCGCTCTCACAGGTGAGAACCATGAATCTAGCCCTGACTCCTGGACCATCAAAAAGCTCAAGCAATTGGAAGGCCTATCAGGAAGCTCCTGGTTATCTCACATCCTGAGCAAGCCTCAGCACCTTCTGCTTCAGACAGGATCTGACTTGACAGTTAATGGGCCCCAGGGTGGAAAGCGCCGAGGACTTTATTGCTTACGTTAAGCAACCTTCCGCTTCCAACTGGAGGAAAATAAACTGTTCATTTTGCTTAAGAGCAACCAACAGCATAGAGAGAACAGGGTTCAGGACTGAGAGCTTTGGCAGAGAGAGCCGTGGATGGAGACTAGTGAGCAGGAGGCCTTGTTTGCATGTTTGTCTTCTGTATCCTCACTTCTCAAGCTTCCTGGGTGAGGATGCTAGAGTTTGCTTCCAAGTACCTTTAGGATACACAAAAGGGAAACTCCTACTGCAGCTTGAGAGTGACTTTCTCCTCTCTGAAATGCCCCCATCAAAAGCCTCTACTTGCAGGGCCAGTGAATGGGATGCCAGCACTTCCCTTTGTCTGTGACCTTGAGCCAAACTTAGTAACTTGTAGACTCCAGAGCTGGAAAGCACCTTGACCCAAATCCCTTCCCTTTATAGGTCATGAGATTGAGTACCAGAGAGGCTAAGAGCCTGTCCCACGTCACAGAGCTCTAGCAGAGTCAGTATCTGAACCTAGATCTTCTGGTCTGGCTATCCCTGAACGGCATCTCTCACCAGGGACCAATTCTGTGAGACACCCAAACCTCCAGGCCTGTCAGAGGTAACTGTTACTCTCTGGAGACATTTTACAAGAACAGACTGCAGGACCATCCAGGAATGCGTGCACACGAGCACACTGACACTTGCACACCCCTTTGGCCACAACCACGGAGGAACTCTGCTACCTAACCCACAAACGTGGAGCCCTAGGGGTGCTATTGACATGTCTTTCTAGCCTCTAGCAAACTTCCATCCCCTAAACAGAAAGGTTGTTGTTGGCCTCTTCTGGATAGCGGGCCAATCAGCTGCTCGCTTCATTGATTCAACAGATACTTATTAAAGACCCATGGTGTAGTGAAAACCGAACCTGACAAAGGTCATTTGGGTCTGGTCCCCCCACCTCACTGTCCAGCCCTGTTACAAACCTTCTGCAAGGGTTACTTCAAAATCCTTTTTTCCTTTCTATTCTGTTTCGCTGCCATGAACCCATTTTTACCTGAGCTACCTTGGGAGACCAAAATGTTGGCTTGTGACCAAAACAACATTAAAAAAGTAAAAAGAAAAAAAAGAATGAAAATAAAACTAAATAGAAACCAACCTTCCAGAGTTGTTACAAGGCCTGAATGAAGTAGCTGAGCAAAACAATCTCGCACACACATAAACTTTCAGTTCTTTTGGGTAAATACCAAAGAGCGAAATGGCTGGGTTGCATGGTCAAAGTAAGTTAGTTTGGTAAGATACCATTGAACCATCTTCCAAAGTGGCTGCGCCATTTTATGAGAGATCTGGCACCTCCTGTTCCTGACAGCATTTGGTGTTGTCAGTTTTTATTCACGGTTGCCCAAACTGGGAAACAAGTGATAAACCCTTCGGTTGGGCTAGTAAATTGTTTTGTATCTGGACAAGGGGATACTTACTACTCAGCACCGAAAAGGAGTAGCTTCCGTGCCATGAAAATACCATTATGGTTTAGATGCAGGGTAAATGTCCTCCAGGACTGTCTTGGTAGGCATGGTGTTGAAATCGGCCCTCAGTCTGAAGTATTAAGAGGGTAAAACTTAAACATTTAGAAAGGGGAATTTGGGGAAGTGATTAAAGTTAGATAAGGCCATTAGGGCGGGACTCCCATGACTGGATCTTGGTGGCTTTGTGAGCAGGGTCTGGAGAGAAGAGGGAGAGAGAAAGCAAGCAGACAGATGCTCACACATACCTGCAGGCACTATGCTTCCTGTCACCTTGGAGCTTTGTCAAGAAGGCCACACCAAATGTGGTCCACAGCCCCCCTCTAGAACCATGAGTCACAAACATCTTTTCTTTGTAAAGTATCCTGACTCAAGCATGTCAGTATAAAATGAAAAAAATCTGGAAAAGGCCAAACCAGAAAGGCAGTAAGATCAGTGGTTGCCTGGGGTTGGAGGGAAGGGGGGAGGGGAAGGAGGAGGGGCCGGATGGAGGGGAGAGGGGGAGGCTGGAGGGAAGGCAGAGGGGGGAGAGGGAGAAGGAGAGGAAAGGCGAGGGGAGAAGAGAGAGGAGAAGAGTATGTAGAACACAGGATTTTGGAGTAGGAAGAACATCTTAGAACAGTGAATGCGTGTCCAGACGTGCATTTTCCAGGATGCCATATAGTTGGAATCATTCAGTGTGCAACCTTTCTGGGTTGACTTGTTTGGTTTCATTGCATGCATTTACTTGGGCTTGTCTGAATCCACAGAATGCACAGCACCAGAGTGGACGATGTTTTGATGTAGGTTTTTACTTACTGTAACAAACGTACTTCTCTGGTGAGCAAGGCTAATAGGCTCTACAGTGGGAGAACAAGGGCTACATGGGGCATATTTACACCTTCTCTCAGTTTTGCTGTGAGCCTAAAACTGCTCTTAATGGTAAAGTCTGCCTGGCATCATGGCTTTGTGCGGAAGTGGGCTTACTAGCAAGCCCGAGGATCTGAGTTCAGTCCCAAAACCCATACGGTGAAAGGAGAAAAGTCATTCTCTGATGTCCTCGTGTGCCCTGTGGCACACGTGTGTGCATGTATGCACACACATATATGGTATATGTATATGTGTGCATGTGTGTATGCATGTGTGTGTAAGCATGTGTGTGTGCGTGCATGTGTATGTATGTATGTGTGGATGTGCATGTGTGTAAAAACTAGTATTTTGGGGTGTGGCAACGCATGTTTATGACACCAGCTCTCAGGAGGATGGTGAATTTGAGGCCAGCCTGGGTTACATAGATTTTTAAAAACAACAGCAATGATAATAATGTTTTAAAAACCAACACAGAAAAAAGTTGTTTTGAACTTCTTTTTTGTCAGCAGCCAGAACCAGGAACTTGATGTTTCACCCTGTTCATGGGGGCAAGGTCTTATTCATGCCTTGGGTACTTTCAGTTCTAGCCAGAACATCCAAATGGAGGCCTTTGGAAGCATGAAGACTCCTCCATCCCTCCACACATTCGGTCCCCATGGTCTGGGGAGTTCCCTTTTTTTTCTTAAACCTCACTAACCTGGTTATATTTTTTAAAGTCTCAACTCAAATCTCTTTCTTCCTGGAAATCCCCAGCTTCCTAGGTTAGATTTAGGGGTCCTTCTTGGTCCCTCACCTCCCAATTGTAGTTTTCCCACATTGTCCTATAAATCCTTCCTTAAGTTACTCAAGTTTAATTGTACTCATCCCGTGAACTCCTCTCCAAAGCCTGACCACCCTCTGATCTCTTCCAGGGCTCTCACGCTTACCCTGTAGTCTTTGCGATTCCCAAATGTACGTGTAGTGTATAAATATAATGCCTCCTGCTCTCTGACCACTTCCTTCTCTCTTCCAGCTTCCTCCTCCAGACAGGACCCAGTCCTCCGACATCACCATCTTTTTGCTGGTTCTCACAATGAATGCAATGCCTTCTTCTCTGCTCTCCTCACTTACAAGCACGACCAATGTTGGAACCCCCCGTCTTAGGTAGGCACAGTGGCTCAGGCCTGTAATCCTAGCTTCTAGGGAGACTGTGGTGAAAATATTTTGGATTTGAGGTTTGTCTGGCCAATATAATAGAACCTAGAATTTAAAAACAAACAACCAAACAAGAACCACATTTTAAAAATTCCGTTTCTTCATTTGACACAATATTCATCTTAGTTAAAGCCAGTTGAGTCCGTGAAGTTGAGTAGAGATTGGGAAGAAACCCATGCGGGCAAGCAGACTGTCCTCACTTGAGCCAACGCTGAGCTGTCAAGAGACCTGATAACACTATCCTCCCTAGTACGATTGCCCACCTACTTCCCAGGGCGACCACTCCACTCCCTCCTTCTCCTCTGACTTAAAACAACACCTCCTCCATATTTTCACTGGTGACCTGTTTCCTGCCTCACTGAGAAAGAGCCACAGCCAGGAGAGAATTTCCGCAGACCCCCACCACAGTGTTCACGGACCTGGCAGCCTCCATACTTTACTTTGCCTTCCGTCTGGCAACGGGGATGAATGGTCCATGATCCAAGGGGGGCAGAGTTTGCCCTCTCTTACCAAAGGAAAGCGTTTCGGCAATCCCCCCGCCTCCCACATCACTAATTTCCTCTTCTCAATTGGGTCATCCCCCATCAGGATGTCAGCATGGGGTTCCATCTCTCATATGGAAGAGAAATAATACAAGTTTCAGTTAGAAAGATGAAACCGTTCTGGAGATGAATGGAGGGGAGGGTTGTACCAAAATGTGAATACATGTAATGTCACTGAACTCTACACATAAAGGGGGTTCAATGGCTAATCTTGGTGGCCAGCTTGACACCCTTGGAAAGAGGGAACCCAAACCGAGGAATTTCCTCCATCAGATTAGCCTGTGGGCATATTAGTAGGGCATTTTCTTGATTGCTAATAGATGTGGGAGAACCCAGTCCACTACGGGTGATACCATTCCTAAGAAAGTGGGCCTGTGCTAACTTAGAAAGCTAGCGGAGAGGACCTAGTAGAGCAAGCCAGTAGGCAGCACTCCTCCATGGTCTCTTTTTCAGTTCCTGCCTCCAGGTTCCTGCCTTGGGCTCCCGTCCTGACTCCCCTCTGTGATGGACTGCAAGCTATTAACCAAATAAACCCTTTCCTCTCAAAGTTGCTTTTGGTCAATTTTTCATCTCAGCAACAGAAAGCAAACGAGAAGAGTGGTTGGATGGGAATTTGACATTGTGTGCCCTTTAGCAGAGTGAAATGTAACGGTCTCTCAGTTCTACTTCCCCCATGGTTTTTTAGCCCCGTTTTGTTCTCCTTTACAACATATTTGCAACAAATCACTTCCTTTCATTTTCTGCTAAATATACTCAAATAAGGTTCTACCCACATGGCCACACTGCAACTGCTCCCGTAGGATTCCCAGAGACATCAACACTGCCCAGCCAGTAGTTAGTGGGGTCACTGCTCACCTTCCTGGGCTCCTCAGCAGCCCTGGGACCTGCCCGCCCCTCCTTCCTTCTCAGGACATACCCTTCACTGGGCCTCATCTCACCACACTCTTGTTTTCTTCTCCCCTCACTTTCTATTTCCATCTTTTCACTGGCCCTCCTTCCCCATCCCCATGCCCACCCTCTCAGCATCCTCGTGCCCAGGACTCTGTTCTTCCCCTACCCAGCTACACTCACTACTGATCTCATTAACCTGGTAGTTTTCTTAGTTCTCAAAACTCACATGCTCACAGTCCAAGCCTATGTCTTCTTCTCCATTTAATAATCATTCCCCCAAACCCAAGACCTTAACTGTTCTCAGTATTTATGCATCTTCAGTCAGACCAACCTCAGCATTTCCAGTTGTTCGGGTCAATGATTTGTGTTTATTATTTTTTCTTTTTTTACTCCTCACTCTGCATTTTATTTACCTAGAAATATTTGGACTTTATCTTTTAAATGTGCCCAAAGTTCACCTCTTCTGTTTTCTCCTGTTTAGTGAGTTGCCATCATCCCTCACTTCAGGTTCTGGAGTCTTCCCCATGGCCTCCCTCTCAAAAGTCTAGTCTATTTTTCTGAGACCCCAAACCCTCTAGTGGACCTTTTCCTTCCACTAGAAGTCAAATCTTCGCAGAGACTCCCCCATTACTTCTCTAATCTCAGCATAGTCCACATCAACCAGGGGGGCATTTTTGCCGCGACCTCAACATGCCAAGCATATTTCCCACCTCGGAAATTCTCCTGCTAAAATTCCTTTCGCTAAGATATCCGCCCAATGTCCTCCTTCCTCTTGTGCTTTAACACCGCCATATCAACAGGTGCACCAAGACCTCGCTACTTAAAACTGAAACCCCTCCACCCATCCCATGGCTTCCTTCCAGTCCTTATGTCTCCCCCTAGCTCTCACCGCTTTCCAAACAATACCTAATTTGCACACTCTTCACGAGTCTCCTATGTCACGGGTCTCCCCTCACCAGGAAGCCCATTTCCACGAGACCCACTCTGCTCATGATTCCTTGTACTTGGAAGTATATTCCAAGAGAAACTCAAATATTGCTGAACGGACAAATAAACCCAGTGGAGAATGCCTGGTGCATACCCAACCTCTCCCAAATGTTTTATAAATGAGGGGATGAATAAACGAAGGGTCTATCCCTGGACTTTGAGCTTCTCCTAGGCAGGGGTGTGACTCACTCATTTTTATATCTCCAATACCAAGGACATTAATTGGGAACCAATAAGTGTTAGCTAGATTGAAAGGAAGTGCGGGGAGACTGCAAATGGGAGGTGCCATGATTCTGAGGTTCCTCTGCTGCCAGTTCTGACTCTTTTAGGATGTGAGTCTTAAGTGCTAGGATGGAGTGGCCAGGTAAGTGCGGTGGGGAAAGATGACTTCCTGAAGAAGGGCTTCCCTGCAGGCCTCAGCCAAGGCTTCACCAGAAGATTGCACAGGGAGGAGCGTTTCCAGGGGCAAGAACTCTGCCTTTGGATGCCAGGATCTCAGAAGTGACCGGTGCAAGTCAGGTTCCCTCCATTAGCTTTAACTCCCACGTCAGACTTGCAGGCCCCAGATTTTCATAATCCAGAGACTTGAAAATCAAGTTGCTGCAACAAACATACACCTCTCTTTTCTCCTTTGGAGGATCCGCATGTCAATAGGTAAGGCTGGTACTGGTTCAGATGGTTTTACAGCCTGTCACTCATCCCACCCTGGGGGACAGGGGTGCAGTAGGTCCTTAGGCTGTGCCTCTAAGTCAGACTGGCTCCCACTCAACAGGACATACACCCCTAAGTTATGGAGGCAGCATCAGACCTTTGGTTCCAGAGCCTTGCTTTTTACTGGAGAACACAGAGTGTCGCTTAAAGGAGAGGCAGGGAGGGGAGTGTGGGCAGAACAGGACAGCCTGTATGAAGCCTAGACTTCAGGTGAGAGGGGTTATAACCTGCCACTGTGTGGCTCTAAGTATCTCATATTTAAAATAAATTTTGTTGGTTCTGGGCGTGGTGGTGTAGCCTGTAATCCTGATACTTGGGAGTCTGAAGCAACAGGACTAGCTTGGGCTACATAGTGAGACCCTGTCCCTAAACAAACAAACAAAATTCCGAGTCAAATAATGAAACTGTGTGCTTTTTATAAAACTGATCTATTAATAATTTCTCTGCTTAATTTTTTATAATTTAATTTGTTTGTTCATTTAATTATTACTTGAGAAAAGGTCTCACTATATACCTCTGACTGTCCTGAAACTTACTATGTAGACCAGACAGGTCTCAAACTCACAGAGATCTGTCTGTCTCTACCTCTGGAGTGTGGAGATTAAGGTGTGTGCTACACCCAGAAATTTTTAGTATTTTTAATTATTTGTAGGTATGTGTGTGTGTCTGCATGTGGGTATGTGCACATGTGTGCGGAGCCCTGCGAGGCCAGAGGCACTGGATCTCCCGGAGGCAGAGTTACAGATTGTGAGCCACTTGATGTAGGTATGGGAGCTGAACTCTGATCCTCTGGAAAAGCAGCAAGAGCTCTTACCCGCTGAGCTCCAGCCCTATTACTCATTTCTTTAAACTGGCAGTTCAAGAATATAGCATCCTCAGCCGGGCGGTGGTGGCGCACACCTTTAATCCCAGCATTTGGGAAACAGGCAGGCAGATCTCTGTGAGTTCAAGGCCAGCCTGGTCTATAAGAGCTAGTTCCAGGACAGGCTCCAAAGCTACAGAGACACCCTGCCTAGAAAAATAAAAACAAACAAACAAACAAACAAAAAAAAAACAAAAAAGAAAAAAAAAGAATATAGCATCTTCTCCATATACCTCTTTGCAAATTTGTCTCCTCCAGTGCTCAGCTGCCAGTCACTCATAAAAATAAATCTATTCTATGCCAACTGTGTGCCAGGCATTGTACAAACAGCAGGTAAATGTAACAGACCCATCCTCTACTCTCAGGAGCGTATCCTCTACCAGGAAGTAGGCAATCACATCAAACAGGTCTTTGGTGCTAGAGGGATGTGGAACGGATCATGTCCCTGTACTGTCTACTCTGGGATCCCAAAAAACGTTCCTTTAAGAAGTGAGTTCAGGATAGACAATAATTCTCTAGGTGAGGAAAAGGAAGGGCATTTCAGAGAAAGAGTCGTAAGTGCAAGGCTCTCAGGGTGGGATCATATCAAACCAATGTGGCCAAGGCTAGAAAGGAGTGGAGATGATGATGCGGGACAACCCAGAGCCTTGGAGGCAGGGAGAGGAGTCTGCTTTCTTGTATGTAGAGGAGCCTGGGACACACTAGGGATAACAGAGTAAGGAGCACTTGGCTTCTGTCTTTAAAAGCTTTCAGTGTGGAGAATGAAGATTCAGAGGTCCCAGCGGTTTTAGATGAGCAGGGAAAGAACATGGGTATGTACCATGGATGATTTCAGTAGACTAGCAGGTTGATTCAAGATAGATGTGGAGATTTTGCATGGTAAAACATGGTGGGCAGGTAAGGAAAAGACCCTAAGAAAGCATAACCTAATGGTTACACCTAGTGGTTGCTAACAATGGTTGGAGAACAATCTTGGGAGAGCAACTGGGAGATGGGCAACAGTGGTCTAGTTCGGGCTCTGTGTGAGCTTCAAGACATCTGCTGCCGGGCGGCGGTGGCGCACGCCTTTAATCCCAGTACTCGGGAGGCAGAGGCAGGCAGATCTCTGTGAGTTCAAGGCCAGCCTGGTCTACAAGAGCTAGTTCCAGGACAGGAACCAAAAAGCTACAGAGAAACCCTGTCTCGAAAAATCCAAAAAAAAAAAAAAAAAAAAAAAGACATCTGCTAACCTTCAAGCAGAGGAGATGAGCGAGAAGGTAAGCCTGAATCTAAGCTCGAAAGTCTCAAGAAAACAAAACAAACAAACAAAAATGTGGGAGCAAGTAGAACAGTCCATATCTGACCTCACTGGCTGGTTACAGTCAAAACACAGGTGGATTAAAGATGTTCAAGAGTCTGGCTGGAGAGATGACTCGGTGGTTAAGATCCGGGTTACATTCCCAGCACCCACATGGAGGCTCAGAACCCTCTGTAACTCTAGCCCAACACAGTCTTCTGGCCTTTGTGGGCACCCAGCACACACAGACATAGACATACATGTAGGCAAATCATTCTTACACATAAAATAAATATATCTGTGCATAGTGACACACACCTTTAATCCCAGCACTTGGGATCATTTGATAGGTAGGTAGGTAGATAGATAGATAGATAGATAGATAGATAGATAGATAGATAGATAGATAGATCAATAGAAAGAAAGAAAGAAAGATAGATAGATAGATAGATAGATAGATAGATAGATAGATAGATAGATAGATAGATAGAAGATAGATAGATGATAGGTAGATGGATGGATAGATAGATAGATAGATAGATAGATAGATAGATATGTATGTGTGTATATGTGTCTGTGTATATGTATATATCTGCATATTATATAATATAAAAATATATAAAATTACGACCTGGTGGTGGTAGTGCATGCCTTTAACCCCAGCACTCAGGAGGCAGAGACAGGTGGATCTTTGTGAGTTTGAAGGCCACCTGATCCACAAAGCGAGTTCCAGGACATCCAGAAGTGTGACACAAAGAAACCCTGCCTTGAAAAACATGTGTGTGTGTGTGTGTGTGTGTGTGTGTGTATGATGTATATAAAGTATGAAATCTAAAACACTCCGGATCCCAAGTATTTCGAACAATGGACACTGATACTGAACTTGCAGGAGGCAGACTAAGAAAGTAACAAACCAGAAGTCAGAGAAAGAATACATTTCCAAAAGCCAAAATCAGTCAACAGCCTCAAAGTGCTGGGAGATGGAATAGATTGGGGACTAGAACACATTCCTTGGGTTAGGGCCTGGAAGTTCACTTCAGATGGTATTGATGAAGCTGGAGTTGGAAAGAAGCGACCGGAGTATAGGCTGCTCTTTCAAGAAATTTGATATGAAAGAGAAGGAAAAAGAGAGGTGACAACTTAGGAGGGGGAGGCATGAAGGTATTGAAAGGATTGGGTAGAAATGCAGAGTAGAGAGAGGGACATGACAACAGAGAGAAAGGAAACCACTGGTGTCAGATGCCTGAGAAGAAAGGAAGGGACGGACTGACTACAGGATAGGAGAGAGACTTGACCTCAGACAAGAGAGGGATGTCTTAGCTACTTTTTTATTTCTGAGAAGGCACCAGTGACAGAGGCACTTAGAAGAAGGGATTTATGGGTGCTCACAGTTCTAGAGGCTGAGTCTATGCCTGTCATGGTGGGGAGCATGGCAGCAGGAAGGCAGGCATGGTGCTGGAGCAGCTGCTGAGAGTTACATCCTTAACCACAAGAAGGAGGCAAAGAGAGCCACTGGGGAATGGCATGGGCTTTTTTTTTTTTTTCATCTTTTTTTCCTTTTCTTAAATTTATTTTTACTTAAAAATTTCCACCTCCTCCCTTTTCCTCCCCCTCCTCCATACCCCTCCCTCTCCCTCTCCAGTCCAAAGAGCAGTCAGGGTTCCCTGCCCTGTGGGAAGTCCAAGGTCCTCCCCCCTCCATCCAGGCCTAGGAAGGTGAGCATTCAAACAGACTAGGCTCCCACAAGGCCAGTACATGCAGTAAGATCAAAACCCAGTGCCATTGTCCTTGGCTTCTCAGTCAGCCCTCCTTGTCAGCCACATTCAGAGAGTCCAGTTTGATCACATGCTCTGTCAGCCCCAGTCCAGCTTGCTTTGGTGAACTCCCATTAGATCAGCCCCACTGTCTCAGTGGGTGGGCGCACTCCTTGCGGTCCTGACTCCCTTGCTCATGTTCTCCCTCCTTCTGCAGCATGGGCTTTTGAAACCTCAAAGTTTTCCCGCCAGTGACACACCTCCTCCAACAAGGCCACACCTTCTAATCCTTCCAAACAGCTCCAGCAACTGGGAACCAAACATTCAAATATATGAGCCTATGGGGGTCATGGGGGCCACTCTCCCTCAAGTCACCACAGGGAGGAGAGGATGCTGAGCACAGTCTGCTCACATCCATCACTCCAAGAACGCAACACTGAGAAGTTAGCTCTTCTGCTTTCAGAGTTCATCTCAAAATCTACAGACCCCAGCACTCATGGTGAGCAACATAATCTCGGGAAGCAAACAGCTTTTCCCAGTCTCATCACCAGCTCAAGATGGCACTCCCTTCTCTGCACTGCTCCTGAGTCAGAACAAAGCAGAAGGAAAGCTGCCCCAAGCCAAGCTTTCTGTAGGGAGGTGACAGCAGCTCCGGGAGATAGCTCGGGTGTAACCAGGTCAAACCGGGAAAGTGGTGGAAATGTCGCTGAAGTGGGAGGCACCAAGCACCGGTATGCAGTAGAGACAGCTGTGTTGGTGGAAGAGCAGCCCCGGTTCTTCTCATGGTGACATGGCAGGAGGACAGGCAGACAGACAAAGAAGTGTCAGCCTGTGACTGCCTAGTCACCTACTCCACAGTCCCCAACGACTGGAATCCAGGACCATGTCTCCCACTTGCCATCTCATGGACAGTGACTGTAGGACCAGACGTCATAAGCATCTCCTAGCCTGACCTGCAAAAACAGCCCTTGTGTATAAAGATTTAAGAGGGACAAGTGCATGCCAAGGTGACAGGAGCAGAACATCGAAACACAAAGCCTGCCAAATCCCAGCACTTGACTCCTGCAGATCTAAACCAACATCCCTGCTCAGCCCAGGCCCTCTCCCCTGTCTACTCTCTCTCTCTTCTACTCCAAGGAAAGAGGCACTCCTTCCTCAGCCCCCAGAGCAGTGGCTCTCTCACACACAGGGCCAGCCTTCCTAACAGTCTGCAGGGACTATCAGCAGAGAGGCTGAATTCCAAAGAAAGAAAAGAGAAGGAGCCCATCGAGAACACCGCTTCTGAGGTCCCTATCATCCTAAATTCCCATAACATCGGGGAAGACAGAAGGAGAGGAAAAGGCAAGGCACCACCGGGAGGTGATAAGTAACACTTAGCAGGCTGCCTATAATAAGCAAATGACATAATAGAAATAAACACAGCTCTGGGGAGAGGTGCTGCCAATGCTGCCCTCACAGGCTCAGGGGCTCAAGGGAGTCATGCTGGGCTAGAAACCCGGTTATTTCTAGGGCACCATGCTGCATCTGACCTGAATCAGGAGCCACTAGAAGCAGGGCCACAGAAGGCCCAGAGTCTGCAAAACACAGCGCAGCTCCAACCAGCAGGCCCTGGAAACCATCCTGTTCCCAGAGCTGGAAAACGCGAGGGAGGAAACCATAGAACCCTTTAGGAAACCGCATCCAGCCATCCACGTTGCAGCAGGAGACAGCCCAGTGCTCAGAAAGAGCTCATCATCTACTTACGACTTCTTTGTTCTCATACTCACTCCTCCTAGGAAGCGGGGCTTCAGAACCACCACTTATAACTTATAGAAACTCGCCCGTTCTGGCCCTGGAGTTCATAAAGTTCCCAGATGTACAACTGGGAAGGGCAAGTGAGAATCAAATGAACTGACTAACACTTAAGTGTTCAATACTTGATAGTGCCCCTCTCTGGGTGCCCGCCGACCTGAGGGCTCATGAACACTTTGGCTGGGAGGGAATTTTGAGATAGAATCCTCACTGTGTATAAATATCCTTGGCTACCTTGAAACTTACTTATGGGGGCTAGGGGGCGCCATGTTGCACACATGAAGATCAGAGGACAACATGGAGTCCTTCCATTCTTTCTACCACGAGGTTTCTCGGTGTTGAACTCTGGCCACCAGGCTCAGTGGCAAGTGCCTTTTACCCTCTGAATCACTTCCTTGCCTAGAACTCACTTTGTAGCCCATGTTGGTTTGGAATTTGTAGTAATCCTCCTGTCTCTGCTTCCTGAGTAAAAGTTGGCATTCAGGAGTGTGCCGCCACACTGGACATGGCTTAATATTCTTAATCATAAATTCTGTGTTTATATACAACAGCAAGAAGACCAGAAAAAGGGCAAGTAGCTCAGAAGGTACCGCCAGACATCTGAAATGGGAAGGCCACACCCAGGCAGTCAATGGGAAACCTAACTAATACAAACTGGTCCCCAGTAAGAGGTTCTGGATTTGGATTGACATCTGAGATCTTTTCAGAGGTAAAAAGAAAACAAGAACAGAAATCTTCTTGAAAGGAAGCTGCATGGAAGGCTAGCTGGTTATCCTGTCCCTTAGGGTCTGATTTTCGGAGTTTACAAGACAGGGTGAGCAATCTAGCTTCCCAATAACACCCAGAGCCTCAAATAACCAAGCCCGGGATGATAAAGTTACCTGTCATCAAGCTGCATTATGCCTTCCATTTCTAGTAGGACAGAGAAAATGACACTAAAATTGCCAATAGAGACTGTAAAAATCAATATACAGGATGCGTTCCGAGATCAGGACACTCGACGTACCAGGCAATTCTGCTTCCAGTACAGTGGGCAAGGGTGACCATGACATATTGCAAGACACTCAAAAGCAGACCAAATTCCATACTTACTAAAGCAATAGAAGCTTCCTAAGTGTGAAGGAAAATAGCTTCCAGTATGGAAAGGAAGAAAGAAAGTTTCCATGGATGGCCCATTGCCTCCAAGAACAGAGGCATCTTAGTCCATCTCACGCCCCCACTGTCAAATGCAAAGCCCATGGAAGGACTTTGGAGATGCCAACTTTGGGGGAGGGGCTAAGGCTCATCTTAGAGTCAATAGAACAAGATGCACCTGCTCAAGGGACAATTACTCTTCCCCAAACTCCTGCTCTATGGCCATGCCCTTGAGGTCTTGGCAGAGGGGGCGTGAACAAACACACTTCCTGAGCGCTCACCTTCAAGAGGGAGCCCAGTCAGAGGCTGCAAAGGCCATGGGCGGGCTTTGACATAGCACCCTGCAGTTGTCTGCCTCCATCACAGACACTACCCCTCCGATCCTCCCAAGCTCCTTGTCAGGTAAGCAGAGCAAATATTGTCAGTCCTACTGTACAGGTAGCAATCAGGCTCAGGAGAGTCCATCAATAGACTCCGAACCAATGACCTAAGCAGGCTCTGGGGTTTTGTCAAGTCCTTCTTGAGTCTAGACAGGAGGACACCAAGATTCCTAAATATAGAGGTAGCAAACTTAATGCAACCTTCGTGTACCCCCAGGAGGCTGAAGACCCCTGAAAAAGAAAGGCTGGGAGGCAGAAGTGACCTCCTGGTACAGCAGATGACCAAACATCCACCCAGAAGCCACAGGCCTTATTTAGGGACAGCAGGATCATGTTGAAATAAAAACAGTATTGGTATATATCTACATGTACAAGACAGAGGGCTCCTCCCCTCTCCGCTCTCAGCTCTCCTTCCTCCATCCTTCTAGGTATCGTCTTTCCTGACACCATTCTCTGAACTTCTTGTGTCCAGTGAAGTCCCTTCATTCAGACTCCTGCTCCTCTATCAAGGGGTCTCAGCCCTCTCTCTCCACCCGCACCCCAGCTCACACTTCCTACCCTAGTTCACGCCGACAGAGCAGGGTACCGAGTCAGCCAAGCCTAGTCTCTAAACCCGTCTTGAGCTCCCCCATGCAGCACGGTTTTATTCAGGATTTTGTATCTCCTGAGGATGTTCTTCCCCTACCATCAACTCTGCAAACTCCCCTTGATCCATCTCTCATGGTTTTCTTATATCCCAACTTCTACTTTTAAGCCTTTTCTGGTAACCCTACCTGGATACGTGTCTTCCCTCTCTCTCCTCTTCACTGTTACGCTCCTTTGTAGTACACAACTTAGTACACTTGAGCAGGATTGGACAAATGCCACCCTGTCCGTTTCCCGTGAAGGGCTGTGCACAGAGGAAGCGTTAAGGCTATTTCACCCTCCGTGGACTCTTCTCCCACCTGAGTCTCCCATCAACAACAGGGAGTGGAGCATAGATGACCTGGCTTCAGAACCCTGCTCTGCTACGGACGTTGGTCTTGGAAAATTACTAGCACGTCTGTACGTGAGTTTCTGCCTTTGTAATAGAGAAGATAATAGCAATATTCATTCCTCATGGTTATTATGAGAACTACCTGAGTTATCTTTTATGAAGTGATTTGAACGGTGCCAAGAACGTAACAAATGTCACATAAGTATTTATTAAACAAACAAAGTCATCATTTCCCCCATAAAATTACCTTTCCTTGTAACTATTTCATTTTTGTTAATGGTGCTATTATCACTTCATCTTTCCACAGTCAGAGCCTTGACCTTTTCAGCTCCTTTGTGTCCACTTTTCAGCTCAAGCTCAGATCTCCCAGTTCTGGAAAGGAAATACTAGGAGTAGTAGCAGTGGTGGCGCACACCTTTAATCAGGAGGCAGAGGCAGGTGGCTCTCTATAGGGCTGAGGCCAGCCTGGTCTACATAGGGAATTCCAGGATGGCCAGGTTACATACGAAGACCCTGTCTCAAAAAAAAGAAAGAAAGAAAGAAAGAAAGAAAGAAAGAAAGAAAGAAAGAAAGAAAGAAAGAAAGGAAAGAAAGAGAGAGAGAGAGAGAAAGAAAGAAAGGAAGGAAAAGAAAGAAAAAAAGAAAAAGAAAAACTAGGAAAGAAAGAAAATATCTAATTTACCCATCTCCCCCTCATGGCTTCAAGAACTTTATGACTACACATTTAATCTCCAGGACACGGCAGCCATCTGCTCAGAATTGTATGTATAAAGCATCATGAGGCATTCTTTTCTCCGTATTATATCTCAGCCCAGCACCTACAATGGTGTCCTATCACCTGCAGAGCCAGGCCTGAATTCCTCTGTCTGCCCCAAAAGACTCTCTTTAATCTGGCCCCACCCCACTGTCTTAATCTTATCTCCCTCTATCTTCACTTCAACCACATTAACCTCCTCCTCACGGTCTTGTGAGGGTGTCTTGCTGTCTCTACTTCTGCTTACATGGTTCTCTCAGCCTGGCGGTGCTAACCAGGTTCTCCTAAGACCTTCTGATCCGCTCATTCTCCAAGGCTAACCCTCAGTCCTAGCTCCCTCCTGCAGACTTTCCAGCTGTATTAGCTCTTCCGTTTCTCTGAGTTCGAGTCTCTTTCAACTTCGTATCTCTACTGTGCCTTGTGCTTTTATGCTACTTTGTTAGCCTGATATCTCCAAGTAGACTTTAAAGCTCTCAAAACGGAGAAATGTAAATAATGTAAATTCTAGACTCCCCCCCCCCCCATATCTTTCAAAACACTAGCAATCAAGGAGAAAATCAAAAAACAAAAACGCCTCCTAGGCTAAGAGGTATTTGATTTAGAACTTGCCTTTCCCTTCCCTTTGGAGACAGGAAGTGGATGAGCTCAAACTGCATATCCTTCTAGCCTCTCCTATATGCTGTGACCACAGATGGCATGGCACCTCTACCTGGGGGGATTTTCTATAGCCAAAAATCCTGTTCTCTCTGTGACAAACGCCAACAGTCTCTGTAATCTAGCTGCCATATGGTTCACTCAGCCCTGGAGCAAAATCAGTTTCTCAGGAACGTCAGAGAGCTCAGGCAGGCTAACTCTCCTGTCTACAGAGTACGCGGAGGTCACCTTGAGCTGGCCTTCACAGAAACACAACCTCCAAGGACGAACCAAAGGCCAACCCTACGACGCACATCCAACAGCCGCAGAAACACACGTCCCTAGAATCTACCCTTTCTCTAGAATCCAGCCTCATGAACCCAGCAAATGCCCTCCTTCCACACTCTTGAGACTCCCCTAGACGAGGCAGCAGGCAAGGACAGAGAGAGGTGTGGAGAGAGCTGCCAAAGTCAGAGTTGAATTTCTGTTTTTTTAGTGTCTAGTCCTGAGGGCTGCAAAAGCGTAAAACAGTTTTATCGTGGAGCCGGCTGCCCCAAATTAGGAGGGACTGTCCCCACTTTCTGATTTCCCCCATTCTCCCTCTTTTGTGGATTTTTCAGGCAGCAGGAGGTCATGCCCCCACCATCTTCCTAGATTGCCCCAACCCCTTCCATGCAATTATCACAGAAGGCTGCTTGTGTCTGATACTCAGAATGGAATAAGGGGAAGCCTGGAACCGAGAAGAAATGCAGCGTTCCAGATATCCAGACTTCCTCCCAGCCTAGGATTTTGCTAAAATGTTCAGAGAAAAACAATGAGCCCATGTGGGCTCTATTTTGGTGCCATGCCACTTACCTAATTGGCTTAAAAACACTCTCTTCCCCAGTTCTCACAGCTGAAGAAGGAGCCACGATTTGTCTGCTGAAAACAAAGCCTGAAGTGTGAGTACAACCCGCACAAGGTCACAGGGAATGCGGTGGCTGAGATGGGGGCCCCCAGGAGGACGCTCGTCCTTTAAAAAAACAAACCCAAGCAACTGTCAGGGCCTGAGCTAAGGACCTGTAGCCTGGTGCCCTAAAGACATACGCTTCCACTTCTGATGACCCTGATTCAGACTACAAATCTGCCACTACCCACTTGCTACCAGCCTCTGTCCACACACGTCCCCACCTCTGTAGCGAAGCAGGAAGTGCGGAGCCTCAAGAGGACCCTGGATAAATCGCCTGTGCTGAATGAGCCTTCTCTCACCTTGGACTAATAGCACTGTCCTCTCTCTCTCTCTCTCTCTCTCTCTCTCTCTCTCTCTCTCTCTCTCTCTCTCTCTCTCCTCCCTCCCTCCCTCCCTCCCTCCTCCACCCCCAAGGTCTCAGCTATATTGCTCTTCCTTGACTCAAGTGATCTTCCTGTTCAGTGCCCTGAGTAGCCAGGACCACAGGGATTGGCGGGTGATGTGAACCAGCCTCTTTGGCTTTGTTTCCTTGGGTAGGGAACAAGTAGGTGCCCCACGGAGGCACACCCTTCATTTCCCCATCAACTTGTACTTACTGTGCTATGTCTATATGTCTACTGTGCTATGTCTATATGTCACCATGAAGGTGATAGGGACACAGTGGTATACAAACCCAGGAAGTTATCATTGCCCCTGCATAAAGTAAGAATGCTGCTCATAGAAGTGAGTAAGAAAAACCTAAAACATATGTAGAGACATGGTGTTTAGCAACAGTATAAAGAGCAACTACAATAATGAAAAAATTCCAGCACAGAACTTTGTACCCACTTTCATCTATAGTGACTATCTCAACTGACATCATAGATCCACTAACATCACATATTACCTCTATACCCATCTCCTTCTGCATGCAGGAGTCTTATACCTGATGGCCAGTTCTGAGCCCAAGGTAAAGTTCTAAGGTAGCTCTTCAAGTCCCCAAGCAGTTGTTAAGATATCTTAAGGCTCAAGAAAGCAAAAATCCAACACACCCTTAGCAGCAGCTCCATCCTGCATGTAAGAAGCCCACAGTGCAGAGAACACACTCTGCCTTCCTTCCCTCGTGGTATGGGGAAGCCAAGGACTGCTATGGAGACTTGAAAATGCTGTGAGGTGCTTTAGGGTCTCAGCTGGGCATGGATGTAGAAGCTAGGAACTGATCGGATAGGAAGAGTGCCCCGAGTCACAGAGAAAGAGCAGAAGGCAAAATCCAAAATAAAAGAAAGAAGAAACAGTGGACAAATTGGAATTCTCAAGCAGTGCATTTTGACTATAACAGCGTGAGGGCGAAAGCATGAGCTAAAGGCTTAGGGAGGTGGGAGTTGAACTGTGGAGCCCTGCATGCCCTGTAGAGGTTTCCTTTGTTCCACGGGCAGGTGAAGAGGTTATTGAAGATTTCCGGGTTGGAAAGAGAGATCTCATTTTAGAAAGCCAATTCTAACAATAAAGAGTAGATAGGAGAGGGGAGAGGCAGGGCGTTCTGCTCGCAGCTCTAGTGGCAATCTGGATGACATACGATACCCAGCTAGAGCATCACTAGTTACAGCGCTACCGAGGGGATGCCACAGAACTGAAAACTGCCGTGTTTTGTCAGTGGGCTGCATTCAGGGGATGGGCGTGAAAAAGATGCCACAGATGGCTCTGATATTTGTTTGGGGAACTTGATAGAAATTGTTATAGAAAGAGAGGGTATCCTAAACACAATAAGATATGATAAGAAGCTGCTGGACTCAACTGTAGACACTCCTCCACACACAAAGATAAGAGGTACCGTCTCTAAGAACCTTGAGACAGACAGAAAGATCCACTTAGACTTTTAGGGTGTGTCTCACTTCTTCTGGGAATAGGAATCCCACTGACCTGAAAAGCATTGTGCACCCCACCCCACCCTGCCCACCAAACAGCCTCACCAGGTGCTCAGTACAGGAAACAGTTTCTCTTGATAAAGCTTGTAGCTGTGGTTCACAGCCATTTGTCTGGAAAGTCACACACATTAGGGAAGAACTGTGTCAGCAGTAATGCCATCAACCTTGAGAGAAAAGGGACAGGCTGCGGAAACGCCTTAGCTGCAAACACAAGTTACATTTGTGGAGAAGGAAGGCAAGGGCAGAACCAGGAGCCCCTGGGATAAGACAGCGGGAGGCACTCCAGGCGGCACTGATGCACTCCAATGCCAGCTGCACATCAGAGCTGCTCTTGAGCTAAAGACAGATGCTCTCTTTCCTAAATGGAAACATGTACCCTAGGGAGACGGTAAAGACATGACCACTGCAGGCGATGTGGAAACTAAATTGGAACCTAGACTAGGAAAATCAGAATGAAACCCACAGGTTGGCTAGCAGCATTGCAGCAGTGCTGTCGACTTCTGGGTTTGACCGTTTGCATCACTTAACCGCTGCACAATTTGGGGAAGCTGGACGAAGAATATTTGTGGATAATCCACTGTGCTTGCGACTTTCTTATAAGTCTGGAATTATTTTAAACCTTGGAAAGGCAAATGAAATGATTTTAGAGTTGGGAACGGTAGTGTCCACCTGCAATCCCTGAGCTCAGAAAGCTGAGACAGGAGGACAGTGAGTATCAGAGCCTGCCTCAAAAAGAAGAGTGATTGGGCCGGGCAGTGGTGGCGCGTGCCTTTAATCCCAGCACTTGGGAGACAGAGGCAGGAGGATCTCTGTGAGTTCGAGGCCAGCCTGGTCTACAAGAGCTAGTTCCAGGACAGGCTCCAGGCTCCAAAGCTACAGAGAAACCCTGTCTCAAAAAAAAAAAAAAAAAAAGAGTGATTTTGCTGGGTGGTGGTGACATACACCTTTAGTCTCAGAACTCAAAAGGCAGAGACAGGCGGATCTCTGTGGGTTCGAGGCCAGCCTGGTCTACAGAGCTAATTCCAGGATAGCCAGGACTACACAGAAAAACCCTATCTTGAAAAACCAAAAACAAAACAAAGAAAAAAAGTGATTTTAAAAGGCAAGCCTTGCTGTTTTTCAAGAGTCGCACACAGCAGTTATCCCTACCTGTCCTAGCCTGTGTTTGGTACAGAAGTGATATTTGTCTTTTCAGTCCCCAGCCTTTGGATCTAGAAAAACAGCACTAGATTTAGCTGCCAAAGGTGAGGGGCCACATTATAGGAATCCCATCTACATCTGGGCCTTATTTGCATAATAAAACCTGGACCCTGAGAATAAATGGGATTGTGGTGGGGAAGGTCTTGGGTGAGGGGACCGTTTTGCACGCATGGGAGTATGTTATCTGTGCCAGCTGGCAGGCAATAATGCCCACACATTCTTTGACACCCCTTCCACCTGCAGACAGAGGGGATGTCTCCTACACTTGAATCCAGAAGACGTTAGGAACCCTTTCCTAATAAGCTGAATCTTGTGGGTATGATATGTGGCCACACAACTCTGCTCCTCATGTAGTTAGGAAACTGAGGGAAGGTCCCCCCTAACCGAGCTAATTTAGCTAACCCAGAGCTAAGAGACAGTGTATAACTAATAATTGGTGCTGGCCTAATCACTGCAGCAATGGATAACCGAAACAGTTTGCCAGGAATGGTTAGAAACTGGAACCAAACAATACGAAGAGACTTTTCCACATTGAACATTTCCTTTAAGCAAGAATGTAGGGCCCATCACAAATCCTTGAGGTAGCTGCGATTATTGGTTCTATTTTACAATGAAGGGACCCGAGGTTAATTTGCCCCCAATGATGTAACTGTGGAGTGACGGAGCAGCATGCACTCGGTTGGCTGAGAAGTCAGCTTAGAGCACACAGTTCATCCACTGCTAGGGACAGGAAAAACCTTCAAAACAGGTGACACAGTGGAGAAGAGGCATAAGGACAGCCCCTCAGGAATCTGACCCTTTACAAGGTGGACAGCAGAAGGAGAGCCCACGGCTGGGATGATCTGAGACAGCAGGAGAGGGAGAGAAAACACCAAAGCTCTCCCTATGTTATCACTGGGGATGCTTGTGGCAGGATCCACAAACCCGCTCAGCTTTTAAGGGCAACCAGACAACTACAAGCACGCATGGAACCCTTTCCCCCAAATTCATAACTGTGAGTAACAAACCCTTCACAACATAGTTATCTCTGGAGCATAGAATCAGAGAAGGGTCCATTGGGCTACCCTCTGTTACCAGGGCAACACTGTCCCTTCTCTGTCTTCCTCTTGCAGTCAACACACTCACCTCTTCTCTGGAGTGATCAGGCTAGAGATGAAAAAAGTAAGTTCTCTCTCCCTCTCTTTTTGGGTTCTGTTTGTTTCCAGACAGAATTTCATTATGTGACTCTGGCTGACCTGGAACTCACTCTGCAGACCAGACTGGCCTTGAACTCACTCTGTAGACCAGGCTGGCCTCAGATTCTCAGAGATCCACCTGCCTCTGTCTCTCGAGCACTGGGATTAAAGGAGTGTATCACTGTACCTGTTATAAGGCATAGGTTACTGGGGATTGAACCCACAGCCTCAGGGAGGCTAGGCAAGCACCTTAGCAATGAGCCACATCCCCAGCTAAAATTCCTTTACTTAAAATCTGGTTTGTGACCTTGCTTGTCCCAGTGAGGAGCACTGAACTCACTGGAGCTCGCAAAACCAGATGTTTTCCTATACAAGAAGCTCCTCAGCGTGCACTGATGTTTTAAGGACTCCTCCACAGAGTGCTTCTAAGACCAACGCTTTCAATTTTCACTTCTGTCTAACAGGCTCTGGGTTCTGGGCCTAAGGAAGATCATTTGCCAAAGACCCCAGCCCCTTGTCACCACCCAGAAGAAACAGAGATGGGACAAAGGTGGAAGCAGGGGTGGCATTGGCCAAGGTGGAGACTGTGATCCCTCTCCCTTCCTTACTCGTCTGCTGAGTACACACCATGCATGGCAGGAACTACTCGGAAATTTTCCACGGGAGGATGGAGACTACCATCCCCTCGTGGATCCTCTCCAGCCTACATTCCTAGCAACAAAGGATTGCATCCGATGAGGTGATGTCTTGCTGAGCCCAGGAGGCAGAAGCACAACCTAGGTCAGGATGGGTTCTCGCGGATGATGTGACAGGCTTCTCCAAGAATGGCTCTCCCATATGTCTGGGTCCCACTTGAGAGGAACCAGCTTCTCCAGAAGGGCACGTGAGGGAGGCAGGGTTCCTGGCAAACAGTCTTTCTTAAGCCCTGAGCTTGTTGAACAGAGGTAAAAGATAAAAAAGACATCCGCTGGCTTTAGAGTATCTCAGTAAAGGGGTCACTTAACGCTTTAGTGACCAAAGATCCACAGCACCGGGTCTTCTCGGTGCTGGCCTGAGCCACCTAGGCTGAGTCCTAGAGATGCCATCTGGAAGGGATCAGTGTCAGTATCTGGCTAAGACAAATTAACATACATGCTATTAAGAGGCCAGTGAGCATCACTAGTGATGCAGGCAGACCTGTTACAGGCAGTTCCACCTGCCTCCCATTCCAGGTCTGCATCCCACCTTCTAACAGAGACTGTGGAATCTAAAAATCTAAGGAAGGGTTGGGGACTTCACAGAAGAAATTTCTGGAAATTTTTTTCTGCTATTTGGTTATGCGGCTCAGGAATGGTTGTTGCGTTTAGGCTAAGAGTGAGAAAATCAGAAGGGCTGAGCAGGAAGGTGGGTGGTGGAGGAGCCCTGAGCATCAGGTAAGGGGGGAAGTGAAATCCATGAGAAGAGGCTGTGTATAGGAAACTGGCAAGCAGCACACACCTGTAAGTCAGCAGATGGGCTGCAGCAGGAGAGAGAGAGAGAGAGAGAGAGAGAGAGAGAGAGAGAGAGAGAGAGAGAGAGAGAGAGAGAGCTCTAAGACTAAAACTTAGCTAAATAATTAATTAAATGAGAGCGAAACAGAGAGACAGACAGATGGAAAAAGTAACTGTGTAACAGTTACACAGGCTGCCTTTGGAATCCCCTGTACCCTTCCAAAGAAACTCTTCATTTATGGACTTTGGGTTCCCTCTGACAAATGGATTGTGTCGTGGTTTGAGATTTCTACCCTCCCTCTTTAAGAAAATTCTTCTTGCCGGGCAGTGGTGGCGCACGCCTTTAATCCCAGCACTCGGGAGGCAGAGGCAGGCGGATCTACAAAGCTAGTTCCGGGACAGACTCCAAAGCTACAGAGAAACCCTGTCTTAAAACAAAACAAACAACTTTTTTGAATTATCTTTTCCCTGCAATTGCATCAACCTATGACAAAGTCAGGACAGCTGCTCCAGGCGCAGTCTTGCTGTTTTCTCTCTCCCAGGGACGGATTCAGACAGGACGATCACCTACTTAATCTGCTGGTTCCATCGTGGCAGAAAATAAACCCTCCTGGCCTCTCTAAATCCACAAGGAGTCTACCAGAAGAGAGTTGTCAATTGGTGCTTATGAAGCTCAATGCTGGTCTCAGCGAGCATAGAAGGTGACACATTGAGAGTCTATGCCCACGGCCCCAGGCACCCGTGAAAGAGACTGAAAGAAGGCTGAATTCCAGAGCCTCCTGTGAGCTCAAGGCCAGGGGTCTGCAGGACGTGGTGCTGTGCTGGAAGGGAGTTCCCCTTGGAGAAACTACACCAGCTCCCCGGATCTCCCATCCAATGCTTCAACCAAGCAGACATAGTGAATGCCTCACCCAGGAAATGGAGAAGGGATCCCATGGAGAAACATTAACAAGAAACATAGTTAATGTGCTCTTTAAAAATCAAAGGATGGATCTAAGAAACTATGATTTCCAGAAGTCCCCAGGTTGTCTACTAGGAAAAAAAAAGAAAATACAGTAACCTCTGAACGTAAGCTCTTAGCTTACTACAGAAACGGTGCCTGGCCATGCATCTTAAGGCGTGAGCAAGTGAGATAACTGGACACTCCTGAGGAGACCAGAGTGTGGACACTCCTGAGGAGACCAGAGTGTGGACAGACCAGAGTGTGGATCCTCCTGAGGAGACCAGAGTGTGGACAGACCAGAGTGTGGACCCTCCTGAGGAGACCAGAGTGTGGACAGACCAGAGTGTGGACCCTCCTGAGGAGACCAGAGTGTGGACAGACTGGAGTGTGGACACTCCTGTGGAGACCAGAGTGTGGACACTCCTGAGGAGACCAGAGTGTGGACACTCCTGAGGAGACCAGAGAGGAGATTATTTGGAAAGCTTGGGTGGCAGGAGAAAGTGGTAGATCTCTCAAAACGACAACTAACCAAGACAGAAAGGAAACTCAAGCCAAAGTATTGCCATATATGAAGAAAACTGTCAATAGAGAACTCTAAGATTCAGGAAGAAAATGTGGGGGTGGGAATTGCTTGCAAGAATATGAATAAATTAGCCAGGCGTGGTAGTGCACACCTGTAATCCTAGCATGTAAAAGACAGAACTGGGAGGACTGATGCCAGTATGGGGGCCCCTGGCACACACAGTGAGTTCTCAGCTAGACAGAGCTGCACAGTGAAGACCTGTATCTAACAATGATGACGCCATGCGGAGACCATGGGCTTTCCAGACAAACACTGGGCTGAAAGACGCCTCAGAGCCGAAGTGCTGCCCTTATGGAGACAGCTGCAGACTCTTTCCAGAGGGTTCTCGTCTCTTGGCCTGAACTGTCACTTGAGAAGTTTCAAAATGTGTCTAGGCCAGAGAGCAAACGGGCAGATGTGTGTCAGTTAGTGATGCTGGTGACGGATTCTAAGACTCCAAGACTAAGACCCGAACAACTCTTCAGGATTCGTGGTCAGCCAAGGACCCCCAGGTTAATAGTACCCAACAGAGAGAAAGAACCCAAAGCAAGAAGTCTTGTCCTGAAATATCTAAGAAGCAAAATTTTATAATTCCAGAGTTTACACATCAATTAACAAATTACTTAGAATAAAATCAAATGCATGGACTCTAAAACTGTCACCTGCCACATGACCCCATTTCCTCTCTGACTATGGGCAGCTATCAGAGCTGCCCCAACTTAGGCATGAAGGGGCCTGTCCCTACATCTTGAAACCCCAAATCAAATCAGGGTCAGTAGGAGACCCTGCTTTGAAACTACGGAAACTTTTGGCCATGCCCGGCAGGGTCTTTTAGCAACTCCTCCTGACAGCTATAAAATGTAAGCTACAATGTGCTGAAGTCAAAGCACGGACCTGGCAGGACTACAATAGCTCATTCACTCCGTAAGCATAAGATGTTTGGAGAGACACTGACAAGCCTGGGTCTTAGACTTCTTGTTTGTGAAACAGAGGAAAAGCTAGTATTTACTACAGACATCCCCCCAAAGTGACCACAACATACTCACAAGCCCATCAAGATCGCATATTTGGGCCCTTCACGAGATTAGCATCCATACCCAGGGACTCCTACGAGCTATCCTAAAACAAGACCTCTCTCACGCAACCCATTTTCCTCTCTCTTTCCCACCACAAATCCAGCCCGGTAATTCTCAAGCTCAGATTAATAGAAACATCTGGGTGTGTGCTCAGTATACTTCTAGAACTTGAAATTTCTATTTACCCACTCTTCCTGTTTATGTTATTCCAGGTTAGTAAGAAGAAATATTTGGTCGGACGTGGTAGCACACATCTTTAGGCCCAGCATTTTGAAGGCAGAGGCAGACTGATTTCTGTGAGTTCAAAGTCAATGTGGTCTACATAGGGAGGTCTAGGCTAGTCAGAGCCACATAGTGAGACCCGATGAAGAAGAGGGAGAGGAGGAGGTAAGGGGTATGCTATATTTATGTGCACTATCTCTTTTAATAGCCATAGCAATCCTATTAAATGACCACCACTCCCATTTTATGCGAAACTGAGACACAGAAAGTAATTTGCCCAGAACCTCCAATTTGGAAAACTCAAAAGGTGGTTTCCAAGCCCAGGTCCACCTGACCGGGAGACTGAAGCCTTGGGCCATTACACTGCATTTAGTAGGATTCTCTGGTTTTACAGGAAGGGCATATTTTCAGAAGCCTCATCTAACGTCATAATTAATAGTGAAAGTCTAGATGTTTTCCCCCACGAATAGAAAAGGCTGGCTGCTCTCAGCACTCCTATTCAACATTGTACTTGGCAGCCCTAGCTGGTGCAATAAGGGAAAAAAAAGAAAGAAACGGCAAACAGAAAGGAAAAATTGAACTTTTTTGCTGACAACATAATCATGTGCATAGAAAGTCTCAACAAATCCAAACAGAAAAATGTTACTGGCACTAAAAAAAAAAAATGTATTTATTAGGGTCACAGGATATAAAATCAACATCAAAAATGGAAGGGTGGGGGTCACAGCTCACTGGTAGGTAGCGTGGTTGTCTAGCATTCATGAAGACCTAACTTTTATTCTCCATCATCACACTCAAGAACTGCTTTTCCAAATTGTGTCAGCTCTCTGTATCCGTGGTTTCCGCATCAACAGACTATGTGTCCGGTGTAGCTATGCCTGTGATCGCTACTTCTGTGAAGAACACGTGCAAGCTTTCATCTTGTTGTTACTTCCTAAGTAACGCAGATCAACAACTATTTACACAGCTTTTACATCATATTAGGTATTACAAGCAATCTATTGATGACTAGGAGAACATATGTAGATTATATCAAATGCTATAGCATCCATAAGGGATTTAAGCACCTACAGATTTGGGTATTAATGAAGGGTCATGGAGCTGGTGTTCCTTAGATATTAAGATGCAAATGTACTAACAATGAGTAACTGGAAAATGGAATCAAGTTAATAATACCAGTTATAATACCATCTCCAAACATGAAACTATTAAATTTGACAAAGTATATACAAGCCACATTGCCACATTCATGGATGGTTTTTATTTGTTTTAGGCAGAGTCTCTCTGCATAGCCCTGTATATCAGGGAACTCACTATGTAGATCAGGCTAACCTTGAACTCAGAGAGATCTGCCAGCCTCTGCCTTCAGAATGCTGGGATTAAAGTTGTGTGCCGCTATGACTGTCATACATTGTTTTTGGTTTTGTCTTTTTATTTTTTTGTGTATGGGTGTTTTGCCTGCATGTGTGTTTATGTACCACTGTGTGTGCCTGGTGCCCATGGAGGCCAGAAGAGAGAGTCAGGGCCCCTGCAACTGGAGTTATAGCCAGTTGGGAGCTACCATGTGTGTGTGCTGGGAATCGAACCTGTGTCCTTTGGGAAATCTGCCAGTCCTCCTAACAGCTGAGCTATCTCTCCAATCCCCAAAATTGTTTCTAAACTAAGACTTCAAATGCTGCCTACAAGCACAGGGCACTGTCACCGTACGCCACCTTTCTAAGCTCCTTAAGTATTTCTCCCTTTCTTTCATGCCTTTCTGCCAACCACAGTCATGGCCTTCTACTACCGAGAATGCTGCTCTCTGCGTGGAATTGACTTTAATTAACCAATTCATCTTTCTTATCTTCTAACCATTCCCACCTCATCCGTCTCTCACTTTGGAATCACATCTCAAACTGCTCCAGGAAATTTCGTCAATTCTCTAACCAATATGGCCCTCCTTCTCTTTATGATGCCCTCCCACCCCGTCCCCAGCACTGTGCTGCCATTAACGACACTTTCACACAATCTACAGTGACTGACATTTCAGACATATGCGTACTTCAAAACTGAAAATTCACCAATGACAGGATCTATAGCCAATTTGTTGAAATAAACATCTAAAGGATAAAAAAAAATTAAATTCCCTTTAAATAACAAAACCTTTGGAACACGAATCACATTGCTGTCACAACAGAACTGATGCTGCCCTGACTGTGGCACAGACTGGGTATGTAGCCACGTGGTGACGTTCCTTTCATTCAATTCTGAGTTAGTTCATTTTGGTTTTTGTTAGATGGGCCAGTACCAAGATCAAGGCCAAGTAAAACATCCCAGACTAATGGACAAGGACAGTCCATTCTCAGTCTTCATAAACCAGACAAAGAGGAAAGGGGAGGGGGGGGTGCAGTGTCCTTAAAACAGGGTAGAGAATCCATGAATGACTTAAATTTAAGGGAAAAAACCATAAAGGACTACTTTGCATACAGAGAGATCACAGAGGGTAACCTGAGTGTCATTATCCTGGCATGGGTCTGTATTGCGAGTGGACAGAGAAACCCTGGGGATACCTGTACCTCTGCCCTTCTGGAAACATCTACAAGGGGAATGTCAGCCACTTCTCACCCACCTCAGGACGCTAGCAGCACAGCTGTGTCCTGAGCAGAGACTCACAGAAGAAGCACCAGCTTTGGAGAAGCTGTACCTCTGTCCCAGAAACGGTCCCCGGAGAGGAATTTGGCTCTCGCTGCATATACAGAGTGGGAGGGGAATGTGACTGTAGATTGAGCTCATATGCCACACTCTCCTTGAAGCAACTAGCCGGGGTGGAAAAAGTCCTGGATTCAACTTCACTTCATAATTCTCAAATGCATCGCAGCTAATTGGTAGCAACTGATTTCAATCAGTGCAATCTGTCTTTTCACCCCAGATTGGCCAAAGCTTCCCAGATCTTTGCCTGGCTTCTAGCATGTCTGGTTTCTTTATGTCATTCTAATGCCCTCAGATTGTCCTCCATGTCTGCCCAACTTCTTATAGCCTTGCATGGCACTCTGTGCACATTGTTATTTTCTTACTTATTAATTAGTTTATTTGGTGTATGTGTGTGCCTGCTACTGTGTGTGGTGTGTACATGGAAGTCTCAGGACAACTTGCAGAAGTCTCTCTCTCTCTCTCTCTTTGTTTTTCACTGTTTAAATCTGGCTGTCCTGGAACTCGCTTTGTAGACCAGACTAGCCTCGAACTCACAGAGATCTGCCTGCCACTGCCTCCCAAGTGCTGGGACTAAAGGCATGGGCCACTACTGCCCAGCAGAGATCAAACTCAGCTTATCAGCCTTGACAGCAGCACCTTCACTCACTGAGCCATCTTGCGGAGAGGGGGGGGGGGCTGTGCACTGTTTTTATTGAAAGAGTCTAATTTCATAAAGACTAGACATTTTAGCAGAGAGTGGGTCTGAGATGTTTGGGTAGATTGGCTGAGCATTCTGACGGTATGCATGGCTTCTCCTTTAGCATGCCTAATTATGTATGATACCCAACAGACATCCTTGCAGTTTACGAGGGCGCTTTCAAAACAAAGTTCTCCCCTAGCGATGACTTGAGCCCTGCCACTCAAGAGAAAACCAGCAGATCATGCAAGGATTTTATTTGGAACTGACATCTTCTTTTGTAATCTTATTTTTTTTAATCCCTCCCCCCACCCCACGCACACACTGGAAAGGAAAAAGGTGATGCTTCGTTTTAAATTTTAAGGAACAGGTTGCTTTATTATCAAAACTAATTATAAACACGAAAAAGAGACCATCTTCAACTTTGTCGTGATAGCGTACGTTCACAGTCAACCCAACATTTCTTAGAGTTGTCTACATCATCCCTGGAAACCCATAAACTAGATTTATTTCTGTGAAAAGATTTCAAAAAGTAACTGGACTGGACTGAAAGGCTTAATTCTCCAGAAATGGGGAAGACATGAGTTCTCATTCCACATTCATCTGTCCCACCGAACTCAAGCCTGGATGGGAGCATATCTTTAGTGAGATTTATAGTAACACCATTTTAACCTTTGAAAAAGGAAAACCCGAGAATATGTTGTTAAAAACTGCACAGGGTGCTGGGCACGTAGCCAGGGCTACATAGTGAGACCATATCTCGAAAAAAAGGAAGAAAAATCTAAAAATATTTCCCAGACTGATATTGATATCACCATTCCTTTCCCAAGTCAATATTTAAAACACCAAAAGCCAGTAAGCCGACTCAGGGGGTGGAGTCCCACTGTTTAGATATTTGCATATTTACTTTCTCCTCTACTTACCCAAAAGGCATTTCCCTGACCCTCTCAAACATTCCAATCATTTACCTTGGTGGACATTCTAACAGTTCTCAGGTAACCGAGTTCCTCTAGAATCATCAACATACAAGCATGGTCAAATTCTGCACAGACATGGAATCTTGAGATTCCTCACACAAGTACTCTCCTGAGGTATGGAAAAAAAGACTCAGCCCTCACTTCCAGAGACAAAGCCTTTTGGTGGCTCTTCAGCATCCCAGTGAAGACCCACAAAATCCACTGTCATGGAGAATCTGTATATATGGATACATCTATAGATCATATATAAGTATACACACACACACACACATATATTGTTTCTTTAACAGCATACTATGGAGCCTTGGCTGGAACACACCAGGCTAGGACTGAAAGCCGGTATCACCATGCCTGGCCATGGAATGTTTTAACTGCAAAGTATCTGAAAACTGAGTTGAGATTTTAGTGTCTTATCCAGGATTGTATTTGTTAGGTAAGATGTGGGTAAAGTGGGAAAGAAAGATCTTTGGCTAGATGACTTGACATAGAAAAGGACTCGGAAAATAACAGCACCCGGGTAGTTAAGATCTTGGGTCGTAACCTGGGAAGAATTTACCATAAAATTGTCTTAATGGGAGCTGCAGAAATAGCTCAGCGGTTAAGAGCACTGACTATTCTTCCAGGGGACCAGGGGACCCGGGTTCAATTCCCAGCACCCACATGGCAGCTCACAACTGTCTGAAAATCCAGTTCCAGGGGATCTGACACCTTTACACCAATGCACATAAATTAAGATAAATAAATAATAAAAATTAAAAAAATTGTCTTAATGGCAAAGTTAACAGTCTCTATCTACTTTAAAAAAAAAACAAACACTACGAAAACTGCTTTTTAGAGAAAGACACATTTCAAAACTAAGTTGTTTAGGGCAGGGTAGCTGAGGGCATGACAGGGGAAAACTTACACTCTATAGTCTGATGTACTTGCTGAATTTTGAACCATAAAAATATGTTTCTTATACAAAAAGCATAAGTGTAGCTTCATTTTAAAAATAAGCTGTTACTAGATAATACAGTTATAAAGCCCTGGTTAATGAAGGCTGGCAAGACGGCTGCAAACACCTTGACTGGGAGCTACAAGGAAGTTAGTCATTTAGACCGTAAACTGGAAAGATCCCAAAACATTTGCTAATCAAGTAGCTCTTTCATTTGCACTTAAATTTGGGAGGGGGTGTGGCAGCCTACCTCCTCCCACCCCCAGGAAGCTTCTTCTCCAGCAGGACCTTTCTTCCCGCCTCTCAGGTCACCTTAGCACTCAGCATCACAGTGATTAAGCACAGTGTCACCAAGTTCTCTAATTAATAAGGCCTCCTTTGGGTGGGGGAGAAGGAAAAAGGGAAAGAAAATGGGTTTTCAGACTCAGTTGCCCCCCCCTCCGCACAGAACTTGGTGTCACAGATCAGAAAGTTGAGACTGTTTCAACATGAATCTGGAAGCTCCTTTTATGAGTTTCATCCACATAAAAGAGTGTCTAAACTAGACGTAGTACCAAACACTGCCGGGGGCAGTGAGGAGGACAAAGAAGATCTCAAAGATAAGACACTATTTCTGTTCCACAAATTGCTCTCTGTAGAGGAAAGCAACCACCCAAGAAATAATGGCATTAGGGTGGCAATTCGGTCCCTGAACCTATAACCAAGCCCCTGGCACTGGTCAGTGTCTAATCTGGTTTCACTTTCCCATCTTCAAGCTGTAGCACAGCTGGCTCCCCAGCTGGCTGGGAAATAAAAGATTCTGCAAATAAACATCGCTTTAAAAATATGCGACCACTTTTGCTATACTGAGTTCTGTGAACCACCTTTCTCTAATATGTGAATCTGGTTGCCAGATTGGTTTCCAAATCCCCAGAAGCACACCTCACACTGGAGGACCACAAGTCAGCAAGTCCCAAAAGAGGCCACTGTCTTCTTTCCTGCTGCCTCCTGAACATATTCAATTAGGAAATGGCTTTAAAACATATATCTGAGAAAGTAACAAGATGGGGTGTAACTACACCAAATAACGTGTGGGCCCCTCTTACAGCAGAGGACTGACTGTGTAAAGAACAGGACACACTTGTGGCGTGGCACAGCGTCACACCGTCCCTATAAGGCCTTTGTAGTTCTATCTCCCCTTTCCACAGAAGGCTCAGAAAACATACCCATACATGCAAATTTCTTAGAAATGCAAAGATTTTACTCTTTACCACTAGAGGTAGTCGTTTTTATTAAATGCTATACATTGAATCTATAAAAGATGCCCCTTTGGTTAGGCATTGCTTTTCCAGAGAGACCCCTAGTTACCCTCTACCTTAGATCACAGGCTCTCAGGCCTCTCTCCACAGTTGCACCTAGCCATGATGAGGACCTTTTGAGAAGGATCCAGGATGATCCTTGGGTCGATGTGACTGAGAAGTGTGCTTGTAAGCACAAAATTCTTCCATATGGTAGCACATCATCCCCACGTCCCCTCCCCAAACACAGTCTCTAGAAGACCTCCCCAGGAACCACACCTCTGGAGCCCAGACAGCTCAGAGCTGAAAGTGACTGAACAAAGTAACAATTCAACCCCAGTTGCTCAATGTAACTGCCACAATGACAGCTTCCAAGTGCCAGCTTCCCTATTTTGCAATGGGCAAATCTGCTCCAAGGAGAGAATGTTCCCAATGACCCTGTGGCCCACAGGGCTTTCTTTAGAATAGAAAACAGAAAATGAATGTGTTAGCTATTTCCTGCTGAGCACAAGGAAGGTGTTGTGGTTAGTTAGGCTCATTCTGTTTCCTCATTTAATATGCCATTACAGCACATGTTTTCTTTAATCTCATAATAGAAAATAAGAAAATAGAGCTTATATTCTTCTGTCACACTAGTCTCCTCCTCTTACAAAAACGCCCTTTAGTTTCTCATCCTCTTATGTAAAGCTCCTCTGATGCCTATCTGTACACTATCATCCAAGGCATAATTTTTTGTATTCTAAAATATTTACTGCCATACTCATTCCTGCTCCTCGATAATTTATGATGTGTGAGGGCCTTCCCTATACAAGTGATTGCAGTCCTAAATTTATCTCTGCAAGAACTATACTACACATAATTAAGATGCCCTTAGTCTAAAGCAGAGTATGACTTCAAATCTTTCATGATCTTTGCTATTCAACTGTTGAAACTATTAAATGCGCACTCAAACAACCAAGGTGCAAGGAAGGAGACAAAAGGCAGGGAAGCCTGTGTGATAGTAATTGACAATAGCTATCAGACCCTAAGCAAGGATCAAGAGGAGGCGCACACTGTACAAATTCATGAGCAACTCATCAACAACCAACAAAAGCTGTCCTTGGACAAGGTTCAATACCTGTTTTTACTATCTACTTCCCACTGCAAGATACAGTTAGTTCCACAATTCCCCAAGAGACCTCAGATAAAGTACTTAATAGAATTAAAAACGAGAAGAGAGAGAAATTCTTAGCTGGTCTCAAGTCATCATCACAAAACTTTTCAGAGCATAAACCCAAATTTTAAAAAAGCAGGCGATAATATTGCTTAGAATAATAACCAAAAACCAAACCATAAACTGCTGTCCTTCCCCAAGCTTCTCTCTCCATGCTAAGACACTTGCAAGATTCTTCTCATTAAAGTGATCAGGGTTTAGCACAGTGCTTAGATACACTCCCACAACTAACTGTCTAAAATTTGCCTCTTAGAGGAGTAGGGGGAGGGAAGCTTCCAAAAGCCAAAGGCATTGATTGCTCTAGAAAGATGAAAGCAGATTTTCCAACTAGCTGTTACACATATTTTTTTTATTTTATTTTATTTTTTGCTAGTCAAGCCTGTCTACACTACCCAGGTTCAGTCAATAATCTGGTAAATACACCCACTTCTATGCGAGTTCAGGAGCTCTATTACAATTCAGGGATCCAAGAGTCCTGGGTTACACTAAACACCGCGGATTCAACCTTTAAAGAAATGTCTTACTGAGAAATCAGTGGGACTTGGGGACAACAAGACAAAGCTGTTAAAGTGTCATTTCTTGACTTCCGAATGGGAGCCCTTCATCCTGGGGCTGCACAGATGTGCAGGCTGGTGTTTCTTTTATAATCACCAGCATTCCTGTACAGCACCCAACGTTGGGAAGATAAACGCGGTCAATGCACACCGCCAGGAAGGTGTCAGAGCTGAACGTCAAACATTCAGCCAAAGCAAGTTACTCTCTCCTCACCACCACCAGGACCAGGTGAAACACTTCACAAACTGCTAAAAGAGTGTCTGCTGGCTGGTGCTGGGGGCTAAGAAGGGACAGATAAACTACTCGCTTAGCAAAACAGGCGAAGCACGACGGAGGAAAATAAAAAAAGCCCAGAGACACACGGAGAACGGAAAACAGTAGCAGAAAAAGTCCAACTCTGCCTGCGCCAGCGGTGTGGATGAGCAGAGCAACGAGCCGGGAGAGGAAGGAGGGGGCGGGGGCGATCATTCCCTAGGAGAACTTGTAAGCGGAGGCCTTCACAGCCTGGGAGTCTGCCCAGCTGCTCCTGTAGACCCTGCCAGCCTGGCCAAGGCAGGCCCCTGGGAGCGGAGCGGGCGAGGCCTCCGAGGGTCACTCCTGACTCACTGAGCCTCAGGCCAGCGCCGCCCGGACCTCACCGTTTTCCCTTCCGCTACTGGGCTATGATGGCAGCTTTCCAGCCCCACATGCCATACATCAGCCGCAGATCCCTGTTGGCACAGGCCAGCGCCTCCCCACCAGCTCTCGCCCCTAGCACACACTTTGAGCCTGATTCTCCTTCTCTCCAAGCCCACACCCTCACCCACCCGCGATCGGCGCCCTGTCCAGGGGCGGCCCCACCCCCCGGCGGCCGAGCGCTGCCAGGCCTGGGCACCTGCGGCACCTCTCCGCCCCACCCCCATCCTCCACCACCTCCCTCCCCCCCCTTTCTCCAGCAGAAGGAGGGGGCGACTCACCGCAGTCAGTGCACAGGATCTTGCCCACCTCTTTCTTGTTGTTTTTGCCGTTAGGGTCGACCGGGGCAAAGGCCGTCTTAAAAACTAAGGGCTGCTCAGTGGGCTCCAAGAAAAAGATGTAGCGCTGGTTCCTTTCGAGCGGCACACAGGAGCCCACGCTGATCACCTGCTCGCGCTGCAGCCCCCCGCTCCGGAGCGGCCACTTGTCCAGCACCTTCACCAGCGCCACCCGACCCGAGGCGGGTGGCTCGCGGGTGCTGTTAGAGCTGGAGCCGCCTGCCGGGGCCAGTCCCTGTACCTTGCCCTCCACCACCACGGGTGCCTTGTACGCCTGGTCCTGCACCGACTTGAGGCTGGGCGAGTAGCAGGCGAGCGACACACCGAAGAGCAGCATCGAGAAGCCGGGGGCCGGGTCGCGCCTCATGCCGCCGGCGGCTGCGGCTCGCGAGCGGGCGGCGGCTCTCGGGGCTGCGGGGCTGCGGAGCTGCGGCTGCGGCTGCGGCCGCGGCTCTGGGGGCGCAGCGGGACGGGAGATGCTGCTGCCGCTGTTGCTGTTGCTGCCGCCGCTCTCGCTGCTGCTGCTTCTGCTGTTGCTGCTGCTGCTTCTGCTGCTGCTGCTGTTGCTGCTGCTGCTGCTGTCGCTGTAGCTGTAGCTGTAGCTGCTGCACCGAGCCTTCTCCAGTGGCGGCGGCAGCGCTGAGCAGCAAACCTGCCGCATCTGGCCAGGCCATTTGGGGGGCTCCGCCGCTCAGCCGCCGCCGCCTTGGGAGGGGAAACAGAGCCCTCTGGAAAACCGGAAACAGCGTAACGTTAGCGCCTCGAAGCCCTCCACCGGCAGCCCGGGGAGGTGGCCCAGCCAGGGCAGGGGACAGGCGGCAAGTGGGCCGCGATGCGCAGCCCGGCGCAGCGCAGCGCTCCCTCCCTGCGCGCCAGGACTTGGAGGAGGATGCGGAGGATGGGACGCCCGCCCACTTGCTCTCTCGCGCCCCCTCTATCCCCGGACCAAGTCAGGAGCGTGGCTTCTGCAGGGGAAGCTTGGAACTGCACTGCTTTAGTGCCCGCCTTCAGCCCTCAGGGGCGCGGGAGGAATCGTGCCACCCTTTGCTCTTGAGATTTATAAGCATGACAGTGGGGTTTAGTGCCGCGAGGAGAGGGTGGAGAAACGTAGAGGCTTCTGATAGCATCCCAGGAATAGGGGTGTAGGACACAGGGCGTGCCCCTGTCTTCAGCCCTAGGCTGTAATTATGAGGGAAGTAGCCAGGGCCGGGATGGAGTGCTTGCCTCCAGGGCCGTCTTCTTCCCTAAAGAGGACCCTGGAAACAGCCCCCCTAAGAGTCCACCTGCTCGACCCTGCCACCGCCTGGTGACCACTGGATATTTGAGCTGAGACAGATGATTCCAGTCCCATCATTTTACAAGGATAAGGGCTACAAGAAGTCTTGTCTCCAGAGGTAATGAGTGCAAGTGGGTCCGGCCACTCAAACTCAGGGTTTTCTCCAGTTGTCAAGGGGAACCAGGTTGCACATTATACAACCCCATTTCCTTTTTAAAAATCCGCTCCTTAAATGTGTGTGCGGAGGGAGTGGGGGATAGCTCTTAGGAGCCAGTTTAGAGTCAGAGCCTGTCAGGGCCAGAGAAGGCTCCATGGAAATGGTTTCTCTGTAATCTGGTGTTTGCAAAAGCCACTGTCTGATACAAACATGTCTTCCACAATTCACGCGTTCGTCAGTGGGGGCCCAGGAAGTTATCCTGGATGGATGTCAGGCTCAGAAAAGCGAGTTTAACTCTGAGAATTTGATTCCGGGGCGGGGGGGGGGCGCACAGGGAAATTAGCCCAAGAATGACTGACTCGGGCTAGGACAGCTCTTGCAGGGTGAAGAGAAGGTGAGTGCTAGACTCTTGGCTCTCTTAGGTGACACCTCAAACTGATTATCCAAACAGAGCAGTAGTACCTCTGCCACCTGACTCCAAATTCCCTCTATTTCTAAATGGTAACACTTTATACTTGGGCACCGGTCCATTCTAAGTCCCTAGTCTCTGTTGGCCATTCAGTCACCAAGTCCTGTAGTTCCTCCCTCAAAAGCCTCTAATCCATCTCCTTCCTCTCCAAATGTCACAAACACCTTAAGGCCAAGTCTTCATTGTGAATTGTCTGAGCACTGTCAAGCTTCCTAATGGCATTCACACCTTTTACCTCACCACACTTGGTCGGCTTAGACCTCAGCCAGTGAGTGAGCTTTCTAGTGAAAGAGTAGGGGCCAAAGGGGGCTCCTTCTGCTCCGCTAGCCTGGTAGCTAACTCCTTGCCTTAACAGTCGGGCCGTTCTTGCTCTTTCTGCGCACCCAGGAAGCCTCACCTTTGGCTTGTCCGTCTGGGGAACTATTCTTTCCTTAAGGCCCAGGTCGGCATTATACCCGTCCCCCGCACACAAATCCATATTCATCGCCACAACGATCAACATGTACACACACATGTAATGATGGAATTAACTCCACCCTCCCCTGTGTCACCATGATCCTTGCATACCGCACTATCACAGGATTGTCCCCACAGGACTTCCAGCAGCTGTAATGCCAAGGTCTACATTCTCTGAGTCTTTGGATTCCTGTGACAATCAACACATAAAACACAATCAGCAGCCAGGCATAGGGGCGCTCACCTTTAATCCCAGCAATCCAGAGGCAGAGTCAGGTGGATCTCTGTGAATTTGAGGTCAGCCTGGTTCACAAGAGCTAGTTCCAGGACAGGCTCCAAAGCTACTGTGAAACCTTGTCTAGGAAGAAAACAAAAACCCACATAATCAGCAAATCTTCAGTGAAGGAAAGGGAAAAGGGGGCTGGGAGTACTGAAGATCAGTATTCTTTTTCGTTTTGGTTTCTCAAGACAGGGTTTCCCTGTGCAGCCCTGGTTGTCCTGGAACTCGCTCTGTAGACCAGGCTGGCCTCGAACTCAGAGATCCACTTGTCTCTGCCTCCTAAGAGATGTGACTAAAGGCAGGCATCACCCCCTCTGGGCTCAGTATTCTTTTAAAATTTTATTTTATAGTTACGTGTGTGTGTGTGTATGCATGCTCATGAGCACAGGTGCCTGAAGAAGCAAGCCTGTGATATGACACTGACTATTTAACCTGGAGTCTCTGCAAGAGCAGTTCACACTCTTAATGGCTGAGCCATCTCCCCAGCCCCAAGATCAGCACTCTTAAAGGCCTCAAGCCAGTTTTCCCAGTTCCTTCGTTGACTTCCTTCAGTCATAGATACCATAAATGACAAAATATTGCTATAAAGAGGATGTCTAACTCCACCTCTCATTTTCCAATGAAAAGGAGCGTTCCAGAGAGACAAAGAGACCTAAGAGCATACAGAGCAACAGCGGTTCAGTCTTTTGTTTCTGGGGCCAGAGAAGTAAATAACTTGGACCCTGAGGTCAAGGAGAACCGGATTTTTCAACCAGTTTTATACATTACTAGCTTCGGCATGAGTTTATTTTACTTTCTAGTTCTCTGTTTCCTCATTAGAGGAGTGGAGAAAATAATAGAATATACTTCATCCTGCTATTTTAATGCACTTATTCAATAAATAATCAATTCACCTTGCCTCCATGCCAAATCAAGCCACTGTCCCTGCTTCTGGATATACCAAGGAAAGCCAACTCAACAAGGACCCTGCTCTCAAAGCTCTTAATCTGACTGGAGGGACAGTGGCAAACGAGTAGTGAAATCAGTAACTAATTGCGTATAGTGGTCGGTATTCCGAAGGAAATAAACAGGATGCAATGATAGGGAATAATGGAAAGGTGGAGACAAGGTCAGCTTGGAGCAAGGAAGGCTTCTTTGAGGAGATAACGTTTAAAATGAGAGTGGGAGGATGAGGCTGATACGAGACGGCGTGTCTAAGGAACTTAGAACAATGCGTAGCACAAAGGGAGCAAAACCTATGTCAAATGAAATTGATAATTGGTGACTTATATTAGTGATTCCCAGTCAAAGAGAGCAGAATCTCTACGTGGTAAGGAATTATTGCACACTAGGACTTTCTGCATAGTAACAAAAGTTGAGCTGGCAAGATGGATGAGCAGGTAAAAGTGCTTGTCACCGAGCTGAGGGCCTGACTTTAGTTCCCGGGACTCACATGGTAGAGAGACAGAACCAGCTCTGAGAAACTGTCCTCTGACCTCTATGCAGGCATGCACACCCACACACAACATTTTTAAATTACTATTTTAAAAGCAGTCAGGCATCCGGGCGGTGGTGGCACTCACCTTTAATCCCAGCACCCGGGAGGCAGAAGCAGATGGAGCTCTGTGAGTTCAAGGACAGCCTGGTCTAGTGAGTTCCAGGATAGTCTCCAAAACTACAGAGAAACCCTGTCTCAAAACAAAACAAAACAAAACAAAAAAAAGCATTCAGGCATGGTAGTGTATGGCTTTAATACCAGTTCTTGGGAGAAAGAGACAAGTGAATCTGTTAGTTCGAGACCAGCCTGAGTCCCATAGCAAGTTCTGGGACAGCCAGGGATACCTAGTGAAACCCTGTCTCAAAACAAACAAACAAACTTAAAAGAAAATCTAGTTTAAAACAAAAATGAGGGGTGTGTACTGGAGACACATGGAGGTTAAGAACACTGGTTGTTCTTGCAGAGGAACAAGGTTCCATTCCCAGAACCTGGGTTCACAATCTTCCACAGTAGTACTGGTTCCAGGGGATTACGTGCCTTCTGCTGACCCCTGTGGATTCCAGACATGCATTTGGTGCACACACATGCAAGCAAAACAGTACTTATACACAGAAAATTACATAAATAAATCTAAAGAAAACTTCAGTGCAGGGTTGGGGATGTGTCTCAGTTAGTGTGACTGTTGTTAAATGTGTGTAAGGCCCTGGGTTGGAGCTGCAGCAGTATAAACACACACCAGCAGGTGTGTACAGGGCTGGAGATGCAGTTCAATCAGTAGAGTGCTTGCCTAGTGTGGATTTGATCCTCAGCACTGCCCAGACTCAACATAGTGACACACACCTGTGATCCTATCACTTGAGAAGCAGAAACACCCTGATCAGAATTTCAAGGTCGTCCTTGGCTACACAGTTAGGCGAAGGTCATCCAAGGATACAGGAGACCCAATGTCAAAAAATAAAACACATAAAAATCTACTGCTAAAAGTATTAGAAATAATTTCCTGGAATTACAACCATCTTGGTGCCTTTAAATAGAAAGGAAAGGCCTGATATCCTAACAGTGACCGAATTCCTACTGTCATAGAAGATGCAGACTCAGGCAGGGTGTCTAAAGAGAAGAAAGACACTTGTCCCCCTTTCCTCAAGATGTGGCGTGTTTAAGGATAATTTTTTGCAGAATTAGCTTCTATTGAGTATAGAAGAGAAGGGTGTGTGGTGTCTCGGGCAGCTCGTTTCTCTACAGGCCTTTCCTAGGACATCTCTCTCAGACAATCAGCCTTGGGTCCTCTGAACCGCGCAGCTCTGCATCGTGATTTAGTAACTGATAACTACAACGATTTCCACTTATTTATGTCAGCCACCTCATGACTAGTCTTTCCATGCTTCAACAACCTTGTGTTTTACAAACTTAAAAACACCTTTAGAGGATTCTAGCTAAGGACTGTCCGTTGCCAAAGCACTGTCATCATGCACACCCCTGCCAGTATCTCTGGGTAAGAGGCATTATCAAAGCCCTCTTTTCATTATCTCAGCGACTCACTTTTATCCAAACGACTTCCATGAACATCATGCTGTTTGGTGTCGTGTGAGCATCATTTTACAAAAAGACAAGTAAAGTGGAGGCAGTGTGAGCATGTAACTAATTTTCTTTCTCCTTTCTTTCTTTTTCCTTTTGACAGGGCCTCTTAACATAGCCCTGGCTATCCTGAAACTCATTATATAGACCACATTGGCCTTGAACTCACAGAGAGATCCACCTGTCTCCACTACCCAAGGGCTGAGATTAAAGCACGTGCCATCAGGCCTGACTCATAAGTGATTTTCATTGCTAAGACTTACCACAAATTCAAACCCACACTGAAAAAAAATTACATATTTATTTATTTATTTAATGTGTGTGCATGTGTGTGTGTGTGTGTGTGTGTGTGTGCGTGGGCATGTGCACTAAGGCTCAAACTTGAGTCATAAGGCTTGATTGCAGGTACCTTTATCACCTGAGGCATCTCAGCCCAAACCAATCCTTTTGAACAAGAGCCACACAGAGGTATGGAAAATAATAGCCTTGTAAATGTCCCCATAGCTCACCATAAGGTTGTGGGAGAAAAAAAAAAAACTGGTTCATGTGAGCAGTGGGTTGTGTCACTAAATAATAACCACTAAGAACAAAAACAGAGGTAGACAAAAAGATACAGACATTCTGAATTCAAGATAGAACACCCACATGAAAACCTTGGCTGCTTCTCTCTCAGGCCTCCCACGCAAGATGGGTTTCTTCCAGTTTGGGCCGGTCCATGGGCAGAAAGGACCCCTGACTTAGGTTCTATGACTTTCAGCCAGGAGAAGTGGCCAGGCAGAGGGAATAGTGTGGCCTGTATCCGGTCACTGAGTCACAAACTGAGACAGACTCTGGGCAGGACAGTCTCACTTTCTAAATAAAGACGTTTTGTAAACTGCTTTTTTTTTCTCCTTTCGAAATCTGTTTTCTAAATTTGGCCGCCAGAGTCACTTTCAGGTTCGGTGTGGTTCGTTTTTTTTTTCCCTCCAAGGATTTCAAACAAGGGACTAAATAGAAAACAGTTATGGAGCCCCAGAACTTTGGCAGTGGACAGGAGTTTACAGCAGCGCACCCCAATGTGTATCCTCCTTATACAGGGGAAGATACGAAGATGCAAAATCTACAGATGGACTCGGGGTCACACAACCACTTCGTGTTGAGCTCAGACAAATTACTTTGCCTTTGTAAACCTTTACTGGGCTGACAATCTAGCCACCTCTTAGCATTTGGTGAATAAACACTGAGATAATTTGAATGGATTCACACAAAGACCGAGGTTGTAGTTCCCCCATAGAATGCTTGCTTCTCATGAGTGGTGCCTTAGGTTCAAAGCCCAGTACCGGCAGAACATCTCACAAGGTAGCTGACACAGAGTGCTTGCTAAGCAGAAGGAGGTGTTGAGCTGCCTCCCTCTGAATTCTGGTTCTGTTTCTCTTCTTCCACACATTATCCTCAACCGCAAAATGTGTGAAGTGAAAAATCATTCCTGTCTCATCCCATTTGTTGTGGATAATAAATAAACAAATAAACAAATAAATAAATGCTGCATCCACTTAGAATGAAACTTAGCACACTAATTTACCAGTTTCTCGTTTTAAATAACCAGGCAGCCTCAAAGTCAGCGGTTTCAAAAGCATTCGTTTTCATGTTTTGGGCATATGCTAAAATTCTTAATTCTAAAGCCTGATATTATACTTCATTTAAGAAAAAAAAATCTCATCATTAATAGCCCAGCCCCCAATCAAGAGAGGCCACGACTCAGTAATTTATGGTGTAGGGCTGTGCTCTGAGCTCAGGGGCTCCTTCTCTCTGACCTGCTGACAGGGGCAGTAGTCCCTCTGTCTGACTGGCTCCATCTGGGATAGTCATACTTATATCTTTGTGCAGTGATTTAAGCCCTTTGGATGAAAACTGCTATGTGAACACAAATTATTATCTCTTTTCCAGATACCACTTTTAGATTAGAATCCAGAAGCTTCCTAGAATAGCCTGGAGCAGAAGTGCATGGTGGATGTACAGCAATCTGCCTAGCCTGGAGCAGAAGCGCATGGTGGACACACAGCTATCTGCTTAGCCTGGAGCAGAAGTGCATGGTGGACACACAGCTATCTGCTTAGCCTGGAGCAGAAGTGCATGGTGGACACACAGCGATCTGCCTAGCCTGGAGCAGAAGCGCATGGTGGACACACAGCGATCTGCCTAGCCTGGAGCAGAAGCGCATGGTGGACACACAGCGATCTGCCTTGGGTGACGGCAACTGACTAATGCCTTTGTGCACAAATGGCAGCTTTAGCTTTCTTTATAGACGGATATGCTGGAGCATATTGAATTTGGACGGGGAGGAAAAGTGAGATGTCCTCAGAGGATGCTTTTGCTGTTTAACCTTACAAATTTTTGTGCAGGTTGCATGCAAACACACACACACACACACACACACACACCACACTCTCACACATCTTTCCACTTTGGTACCATCCCTCCCCTGTGCCTTTTAGGGATTCACATTCCACCATTCTCCCAAGTCTAAAGGCAGACACAGTGAGCCTCTGTATTTGCTGATAAGACAAAGTAATAGTAAGATGTTAAAACATCTGTTACAGCCCAGTGCATGACTCTTTAAATCAGGTCTAAGTTTCTAAGGCATTATTAATCATGATTATTTTTATTATATTCTAATACTTAAGTATTTTTTATTTTTCTTTCTTTTTAAAAGTCCATTTGGGACTAAGGATACAGCTCAGTGGGAGAACATTGGCCTACAATGTTCAAGGATCTGAGTTTGACCCACAAAAGTACTAAATAAATAAATAATATGCAAATTAATCAACATCACTCAAAACTGCTTTCATGCTGCTGTGAACCAAGGTTTGTCCTAGACGTTGAGAACACAGTGTCAAAAAAGGAACATAAGACATTTCCTCTTGACAAGGTTTCCTCTATAAAGATACAGACACCAAGGAGGGAAGAGATGACTTTTTCAGAATTAGGGCCCAGGGAACTGGGTTGAAAATTACTAACCTAGGCTGCTGCTAAGGAGACAACGTTTAAGCCACAAACTGAAGAATGAATGAACGCTCCCTCCCTATAACTCTGAGATGAGAGCATCTGAGGCCGAGGGAAGATGACCACCCCGCGGGTTCTCAGCAGTCTTACGTGGTAGGTGCTCAGAAGGGAGGTGACAAGGGGCAGGTGTGCACAGGTGTGCGCAGGTGTGCGAGGCAGTTAGAGGAGTCAAGTACTTTTCAGACTCCTGCTCTGCCTTCTGAGCCAAGGTGCTTTGGTTCTTCTTAAAGTGAGCATGAGTCAGCCGGAGGGGTTCATAGGGGAATGACATGATGTGACTTATATTTGAAAAATAGGGCTTCGAGCTGGAGAAAAGTCTGTGATCGGCAAACAGCCAACTCAGAGACCTGATGGGAAGCTGCTTAGTGGCCTAGGTGAGAGGGGGCGTGGCTTACACGTGGGTAATGCCGGGGAAGTAAAGATATCTTGGCGTTCAAGATATAACGTGAAGGTGGAACCGAGAGGGCCCACTGGAGAGCAGGGCAAAGAGAATGGTTTTCACGCATGCCACGGTAAAGCCAGTGTCTCTGACCCGCACGCAGAGTCCAGTGTGGCCGTACCCAAGAGTCTTGTGCACCTCGCCATTGTTGCAAATGAAGTAATGAAATCTCATAATCTGACTGTGGGACAGTCTACCTAAGACCTCGCTAATACTGCAAATACCCGGAAGTTTAGGCTTTTCCCATGCCTGTAAAACATTCTGGAGAAATAGGCTTCTAAGTAGGAAATGGCATTTTGCTCCAAAGAGTTTATTAAAACTGATTTATTAAAGGCATTATTTATAAAGATGGGAGCGGTGCTAAGGGAAACAAGAGGTATGGAGAGGCCCCGGGTGATTTCTGACACTGTGTGTGCAGGGACACGATGAAGAAAGTGTAGTCTGCTTAGGCCCTGGAGGCTGGATGCTGGACAGCTACAGCAGGACCACAGCAGGAAGGAAGTGGAGGGAGGAGATCGCTCCAGTTTCCCATTCTTCCTCCTACTCGTATCCCCTTACTAGCATCCCCTACGCCCACGGGAAGCCAAAGGACAAGGGAACTGCTGGTGTAGCCATAGAGGTCAGCGTTTCTGGGCATAGAGCAGGGCAGAGAAAGACAGAAAATCTGGGGAGCGGAGGAGGTGAGGACATAGTTTAACCAGCACAGATAAGATAGCCATTCACGAAACAATCCAAGAAGAAAGTAAAGCCCACTGTGAACCCCGGCCTATCAACAGAGCACTGAACACATGATAGAGATGAGAGATGAGACAGAGAGCTAACTCCCAGTAAGACACAGCAACTCAGCTTCATTCATTGTCTCGCTTCACAGGAGATTAAGAGGAAGAAATTGGTTGTGTGTGGCTTTAGCTTTAAGGAGGGTGGAGTGGCACAGGTCAGTAATCCCAGCACACTGGGCGGAATTGAGGGAACCAGGTCTTGAGTTTGCAGCCAGCTTGAACAACATAGTAAGATCCCGAGGAAAGGGGAGGGGGAGAAAATGAAAGACGAGGAGGAGTTTTCATTTTTCTTTTGTAAAAAAGTGGCTACATCCCAGATTATAGGAATATCTGACTTTCTGAGAAAAAGATGCAGATTTTCCTCTCTGGAACTCTGTCCTTCTACCTCACCTTCCTCAAGCATTGGAAGGAGGTCCAGCCACCACCACCCTACCCCGGAGAGGCTGACTTATAGAAGCTTAAATTTAGACAAAAGCTAGAGACAGACCTTTGAGGTCACTAAGCCTGTGTCACCGCATGGGCACAGTCAAATAGAAAGCAATCCAGCATCTTGGTTAAGGAGGCCAGCTCTGAGGTCACAGACTGCTGGGGTTTGGATACTTGCTTTACGACTTGTTAACTATATGACCTTGGGTAAGCGGCTGGAGTAAAGCAGGGGTAAATAACAGCTTTCCACCCAGTAGTTCATGGTGGTACCAAAGACACCACTCAGCAAATGGGAAACGTTTAAGGGGACTCTTATTATTAATCAAGCCCGTTCTCTGATTCTGAAATATTATGCAGCACTCCAAGCACATGCAGGCACCCACAAATAAACGTAGTTTTCAAAAACATTTGTAATCCAGGAAAACCTACAAACATTGTCTGTTTCTTTAGCAACATGGTTGATTTTTAAATTATTATTTTATTTTTGTGCGTGTGCATGGGTGCTCTGCCTGCCTGCGTGTCTACACGTCACATGTGTGTTTGGTGCACACAGAGGCCAGAAGAGAGTGCCAGTAGATGGTTGTGGGTTGTCATGTGGGTGCTAGGAATCCAGCCTGGGTTCTCCAGAACAGTAGACAGCGATCTGCACCATTGCCCAGGCCCCAGTATATGAACTTTGATCAAATTACTACAGATAAAGTCTATGTTAAAGCTGAGTGTGGTGGCACATGCGTGAAATCCAATCACTCAGGAGGCAGATTGTGAGTTTCAAGCAAGCTTGGGCAACATGGTGAGACTTTGTCTCAAAACAAAATAAAAGGGAAGGGGGTAAAAACAAGATACATCGGTAAACTTTTCATGGAGATAAGTCACCATGAAACTTATAATTTTGTACATTAATCAAAATTCTAATTTAAAAGCAAAATCATGTGTTAGAACAAACTCATTAATATATTATAGTATTAAAGTTCAGATTTTTCAACTGCTGGGGGAAAAGGGGCAAGCAGAATTCTGTGAGCTGCAGGAAAGACTGGATGGAGGCTGTGTGTCTGTTAGGGAAGCCACTAGCTACACAGTAGTGGTAAATAATTCCAACCGACTCTGAAACTTGAAATGTAACATCCTGCTCCCATTTTCATTTGCCGTATTTCAAGTGCTCAGACATGCCCTGCGACCAATAACACCTACTATGGACAGCAAAAATAGAAAAGAACTGAATCCCTGTAAAGTGCCTTCCTGGGTTGACCTGCAGGGATGTCGGCTTTGAAAGACAGCCCATGGTTTAGAAAGGAGAAGTTGAGGAGCAAAGTGCTGTAAATATGAAAACCAGAGGGGGCTGGAGAGATGGCTCAGAGGTTAAGAGCATTGCCAGCTCTTCCAAAGGTCCTGAGTTCAATTCCCAGCAACCACATGGTGGCTCACAACCATCTGTAATGGTGTCTGGTGCCCTCTTCTGGCCTGCAGGCATACACACAGACAGAATATTGTATACATAATAAATAAATAAATAAATATTAAAAAAAAAAAAAAGAAAGCCAGAGCAAAGATAAAAGTCGTCTGTCTGAGCCGGGCGGTGGTGGCGCACGCCTTTAATCCCAGCACTTGGGAGGCAGAGGCAAGCAGATCTCTGTGAGTTTGAGGCCAGCCTGGTCTACAAGAGCTAGTTCCAGGACTGGAACCAAAAAACTACGGAGAAACCCTGTCTCGAAAATCAAAAAAAAAAAAAAAAAAAAAGTCTGTCTGTTTTGAGGCAGGTTGTCACTATGTAGCCCAGGTACAATTTTTCCAACTTGGAGTCTTAATTTTCAGTGGTTATAAGGATACCAGACATACAATGTCATATGGAGTCGTTCTATTACTGGTCTCTTCTTCACCCAAAATGCATCCCCTCCAACCTCCCCCACAGTGAAAATTTATCTTCAATTCCAGGTATTTTTGCAGAATGTTATTTTGTGATGTAAGTCAAGGCAAAAGCAGAAACAGAATTCACATGATAACATTCTCATTCCAGCTTTTTGGCATGGAGAACTCTAAGGGTGTCTTTGCACCTACTGGTTTTTTCCAGAAGTTGTATTTTTTTTTTCCAGCTGGTCAGTTATTTTGTTCACGTTTCTAACTCCACCCCTTCTTTCTCAGGAGTTGACCACTTTTCCCGGCTTCTTTATCTCTGATCTTGCAGGAAAGCAAGCCTGGAGTGTAATTTCCCAGGCTGTGTTTATAAGGAGGCTCTCAGAGCAAGCGTTCTCCATTTCCCGGTGGGCACTCATTCTTCCAATGCTGCCTTTTCAATGGTATTTGACCGTGCACCAAGAAAATGCCACCGCTAGAATAGGGAGAAAATGGAACTTGTAAATTTTGTACCCAGGATAAATCTGCCATGCCCACACAAAATAAGCAGAGTCTTGGTGACAGGTAACAGCATTCCACCAGGGAAAGAGAAACTTTAAGTCACTACAGGGAAATGAAGCTTGGCTTATTTTCTAGGTCTTGGCAAAAATCACAGCTACATTGTAGCTGCTGTTAAGAACTCCCATTAGGAGTTTGAGATGGCTCAGGGAGTGGGGGTGTTGGCTGCTCAGACAACCTGAGTTCCAACCCCAGGACCGACATGGTGGAATGAGAGAACCAATTCTCTTAAATTGTCCTCTGACCCCCTGTGGTAAGTGCACCCCTGATACGCACATACTAAATCGGTAAATGTAACCGATTTGAAGAATTCTTATTGGGCAGTTTTAATTAGGAAGATAAAAAAAGATACGGCTTCCAGTCATAGATACGTGGGTGAGCTTTTAAAATGGAGTCCCAAAAGGTGAAACTAACCTAGTGCGGAATCTATTACAAACAATCAACTGGTCAGTGCAGAAGGATCCCTTCTCCATGAGGTCCTCATGCAGCAAGGAGAAAGGCTCTTACGAGGAAGACCAAAGGCATTGGTCCCAGCCACACTGAGTTCCCAGCTGGCAGCCAGCACCATCTGTGAACTTGTGAGCCAGGCTGCTGTTCTCAGCACCCAGCAACATCTTGACCAGCAGAACTACCTGGTCAGTCTACAAGTGACAGGCAACAATAAGCACGTAAAGCCGCTAAGTCTGGAAGTAGTTTGTTAAGTGCCAACAGGTAGCAGACCAACGTCTGTACCAAGACTGTCTGGCTAAGCCCATGTGTGTGCTTTACACGTGGTGCCAGGCATGTGCTTTGCTTGGAGGAGCTCAGCTATATTGTGGTAGACTTCAAACAAACAAACAAACTAGCAAAAGACAGGGGTGGCGCTGCACGCCTTCAAACCCAGCACTTGGGAGGCAGATGCTTCTCTGTGAGTTCAAGGCCAGCTTAGCCTACTGAAGAGTTAAGGTCAAGCAGGAATACCTACTAAGACCCTGCCTCAAAAAAACCAATCAGTTGTGCTCCCAAGTTAGTATTTTCTTGGCTTGCTTTCCAAGGAGTCAGTAATTATCTCTTCCTTTTGCTACATCACCAAATTTTCCATCTGGTGACTTAATCCCATTAGTAGATGAATACAGTGTGTTTGCGTGTGTGTGTGCTTGAGAGTGCATGAGTGTGCATGTGCGTGTGCCTCTGTGTGTGTGTGTGTACAGACAGAGAGAGAGCAATGGCAGGAGTTAATTCTCTCCTTCCACCGTGTGGTTTCTCCGAATGGAACTCAGGTCATTAGTCTTGGTGGCGAGCACCTTTACTTACTAAGAAGCCACCGTGTCTGCTCCACAACCTGCTCTTAACAACACGCTCCCCAATCCGTTTGTTACACAAGAGCTTTGAAAAGGTTTGCTAGCTGCCCTCTCTCTGCTCACAGTTCCCTGAGATCTGCTATCGTATTTAGATTAAAACAAGTTCTCTGTCTGACCCGTGTTCTAACATTAACTGGCTTCTGCTTACTTTTCCATTCCTATCTCCTGCCCCTTTTTTAATAGTTGAGCCTGATTCCAGCCACACACACCAGTCTGCACACTCAGAATCCCTGTGTTTGCCACTCCATAGGTCTGACATTCTTTCTCTGTGGATTTATTGGGGGTTGTGACTGACTTCTTATCCTGCGGGTTTGAATACAGATCTTGATATCCACCTAAAGAGCCCCCCACCTCTAATGCCTGCTCCTTTCCTTAGAGCAGACCTCATGCACTGTTCTTTCCCTATTTGTTAACTTTCTTCTTTATTACTGATTTTCTTCACCAGGGTATGACTCTGTGTTGAGACCTTGTTGGAGGTGGTGGCGCACACCTTTAATATCAGCACTTAGGAGTCAGAGACAGGCAAATCTTTGTGAGCTCAAGGCCAGACTGGTCTAAATATCAAGTTCCAGGACAGCCAGAGATGTTATGCAGAGAAACCTTGTCTCAAAAAAAAAAAAAAAAAACAAACAAGTAAAGTAAACCATTAGCCTAACATGGACAAGGCCCAGGGTTCAATTCCTGGCACCAAAATAATAATAATAGTGCTAAAAATGATGATGATGACATTATTTATTAATCTAACTTCCGTTGAATAACTTTATATATCCCAGCATGGCATACACAGATTCATGCCTGTAATTCAAACACTCGAGAAGTAGAAGTATCAGGATCATGAGTTACTTCATGGCCAGCCTGGGAGACATTGCTGCATTATTTCAACTGAAGAAAATAAAAACATCATCTTAAAAGAGCTAGTGATCTAAACATTTCTGAGACAATGCCCACAATTCTCTACGATAACGTCTGTTAGTGTGGGCTACTTAACTGTGACTGCTGGTCCACAGCCTTCTTAAGGGGAGGGTTTGCAGTGCACTCAGTTTGCCTACTGACACCCTGTGTATAGGCTCTCAAAGGCTTACATAATATCAGTCAATTTCTTTTTCCTCCTCCCCCTCCTTCTTTTCCACACTAGGGATAAAACCCAAAGCCTTCTAAGTTCTAGGCACATGCTCCTCCACTGAGCTGTATCCTTAATCTTCTTCTTCTGACTTTTTAAAGACTTGGAAGCAGTATCTCACTATGTTACCCAGGCTGCCCTTAGACTCATTTTATAACCCAGATGGGCCCAGAACTTGCCATTTTCCTGCTGCCCCTTCCTAAGCAGCTGGAACTATAGCCCTGTACCACCAGGCCTGGCCTGGCATCATTCAAGGCCTTAACAGTGTCTTTATTATATAAGGATATACATACATATAAAAGAATATAATATATATTACATATGATATGTTCTTATTATACAAGGACAGTCCTACAAAGGATTTATTTATTCTCTAAAATAAGGAGAACTTATTGTACAAAATTAAGGCAGAAAATGATAAAAATAAATAAATAAAAACCCTTACATGCAGTTTTGGTACATACCTTTAATCACAGTACTCGGGAGAAAGAGACAGCTGGATCTCTGTGAGTTAAAGCCAGTTTAGCCTACAGAGCGCGTTCCGACAGTCTCCAAAGCTATAGAGAAACCTGTCTAGAAAAACCAACCAATCAAGCCGGGTGGTGGTGGCGCACGCCTTTAATCCCAGCACTCGGGAGGCAGAGGCAGGCAGATCTCTGTGAGTTCGAGGCCAGCCTGGTCTACAAGAGCTAGTTCCAGGACAGGAACCAAAAAGCTACGGAGAAACCCTGTCTCGAAAAATCAAAAAAAAAAAAAAAAAAAAAAACACCATAAAACATAAAAACAAAACAAACAAACAAACAAAAAACCCAACCAAGCAACCAAACAAACAAACAAAAAACCCTTTTACTTCTAGAAGTACTTCAACAGTTGAAGGATAATATCTCCATAAACAGAGATAATAGTTTTTCTTCCTTCTTTGAGATAGAGTCTCTCTATGTCACCCAAGCTGGCCTCTGATCCTCCATCCTTTTGTCTCTGCCTCCCAGGTATTGGGATTATAAATGTATGCCGCCATATCCAGCAACTTGATGACTGTATAATGACATTGTGAATAATAATATTGTCACATTTAAGTTCCTTTGTCACAATAATGCCTTTTGTGTAGCGACTGCAGTTCTGAGCATTCTGAGCTCCATGAATACCTCCGCAGGGTCACACATTATAAATTATAAGTGGTAGAAAGAAGATATGAGAGATTAATTTTCCCAAAGATCCATAAAAAAGTAGTGTTAACATTTCTCCTGGGCTGATATTCCTGGACTCCTGGAATCCCTTCCCACTACCAGATGAAGCATCAGTTAGACATTTGGTTCCATAACCAACAGGTTAGCAGGCTGCCAGAGGAAGCTTGTCTATAAATATGTAAATGCAATGCAACATAATAAATGCAGCCACAGAGGCATGTGCAATGTTCAGACACAATGAGGACTAATTCATTGTGTCAAGAAACATATCACAGGCCTGGAGAGATGGCTCGGCACTTAAGAGCACCGTCTGCTCTTCCAGAGAGCATCAAAGTTAAACTTCCAGCATCCACACGGGGGCTCACAACCATCTATTACTCCAGTTCCAGGGTATCCTAAGCCCTCTTCTGACCTCCACGGGCATTGCACACATGTGGTGCATAGACTTCTATAGGCAAAACCCTCACACATAAAATCATAATGAAAGATAATTCTTAAAAGAAACATATAACAAAGAAGACAGCAGTGAGTAAGGTTTCTAAATGATAAACTGAAGCTCATTATGATAAAGAAGCAAGACATAGATCAAGAAAGGAAAGCTTTACGTAACATTCCAATGGGACTACAGTTCCCTGGATAGATCACATGCTATGTCCACCTCCATAAAATGCTTTGTGGATATTGATCACCTTTGAAAACAAAGACATAAAAAAACCAGAAACTTTACATTTGATGCTATGGACTGTATATAAAATATTCCCCCATCCACCTCCCAAAAGGCTTAGATGTTGAAGGTTTGGCCCCCAGCTAGAAGATGGAATCATTCAGAGATGATTAGACTTTGAAAGCACTAACTTTACCAATGGGTTAATCCACTCATGGGTTCACACTGAGTGGACTCCAGGTTGGAACCTGGTTGTAAAAAGTAGGAATATGTCTTTGAAGAGTGTGTCTTACTCTGACCCTTTCTAATCTGATTCTGCCTCCTGGAGTAAGATGAGCAGCCTTTTCTCCACTGCACCCTCCTGCCACCTGATTTCTCCCCCACAACGGCTCACAGTAATGGAACAAGTGAGCATGGACTGAAATCTCTGAACTCATAGCCAAGATGAATCTTCCTTATGAGTTATTTTTCCTCAGGAATTTGTCACAACAGTGAAGTAGCCAACACTAGATTTGAGGAAGGAAAAGTGTTTAGCTAGCATTAGCAAGAGACTGTGTTCTAAATTTGAGGTTTGATATACAAATATGTATAGCCAGTCTTTTTTAAAAGATGTATTTATTTATTATGTTTACAGTGTTCTGTCTGCATGTATGCCTGCAGGCCAGAAGAGGGCACCAGATCTTATTATGTTGTGAGCCACCGTGTGGTTGCTGGGAATTGAACTCAGGACCTCTGGAAGAGCAGCCAAGTGCTCTTAACCACTGAGCCTTCTCTCGAGTCCCAAAATTAGTGCTGAGGATGGAACCAACCAAAGAGGTCCCCCTTCTTTTTTGTTTTGATTTTTGGGGACAAGGTTTTGTAACGATCCTGACTGTCCTGGACCTCGCTTTGTAGACCAGGCTGGCCTGAACTCACTGAGATCTGCCCGTCTCTGGCTCTTAAATGCTGGGATTAAAGATGTGTACCACCACTGCCTGGCTTTTTTTTTTTTTTTTTTTTTTTTTTTTTTTTGAGATAGGGTTTCTCTATCTGTTCTGGAACTCACTCTGTAGACCAGGATGGCCTTGAACTCATGGATTCACCTGTCTCTGCCTCCCAGGTGCCCGGATTAAAGGTTTACATGACCACTGCCCAGCAATTAGCCAGTGTCTTAGTTAGGGTTTTTATTGCTGTGATAAAACACCATGAACAAGGTAACTTTGTAAAAGAAAAGTGTTTAACTTGAGGCTTATAGTTTTAGAGGATTGTAGCTCACAGCAAATGCATGGTGGCAGGAACCGTTGAGAGGTCATTTCTTGTTCTAAAAGCAGGAAGTTTAGAGAAAGAGAGAGAGAGAGAGAGAGAGAGAGAGAGAGAGAGAGAGAGAGAGAGAGAACTGGGAACAAAGGACACTTTTGAAACCTCAAAGCCCACCTACAGTGACACACATTTTCCAACAAAGTCAAACCTCCTAATCCTTCCCTAACACTTCCACCATTTAGGCACGAAGTAGTCAAACACATGTACCTATGGAAGCCATTTTCATTCAAATCACTGCAATGATCAAAAGCAAGTGGTGAAGGAAAGGATTATTTCAGCTTACAACCTTTAGATCACTCTCTATCACTGGGGAAAGATGAACCAATACAGAGGTCATGCAGGGATGCTGCTTACTGGCTTGCTCCTCGTGGCTGTCTCAGTCTGATTTCTTATATAACACAGGACCATCTGCCCAGGAGTGACACCACTCTCAGTAAGCAGGACCTTCTACATCAATCATTATTCAAGAAAATGCCTGAAAGACTTTCTATAGGGCAATCTTGCTGTGGGATAATGCTCTTGTACACTGTAAAGATTTGTTACTCATATTAGTTTAATAAAGCACTGATTAGTCAGTAGCCAGGCAGGAAGTATAGGTGGGGCGACCAGACTAAGAGAACTCTGGGAAGAGGAAAAGCAGGGAGTCAGTCATCAGCCAGACACAGAGGAAGCAAGTTGAGAATACCTTAAAGAGAAAAGGTACTAAGCCATGGTGGCTAAACATAGATAAGAATTATGGGTTAATTTAAGATGTAAAAGTTAGCTAACAATAAGCCTGAGCTAACAGACCAAACAATTTGTAATTAAAATAAGCCTCTGTGTGTATCTTGGGACTGAATGGCTATGGGACCAGGCAGGACAGAAACTTCTGTCTACATAATCTTATAGAGGCATTTTCTCAACTAATACCCCTTTCCTGGATATGTCTAGGTTTAAAACAACTCAACAAAATCTAACCAGCATAGCCAGTACTGAAATTGTTATATACTTAACTAAAAAATATTTATATAAATGTTCAGTGGTAGCCGGGCGGTGGTGACGCACGCCTTTAATCCCAGCACTCGGGAGGCAGAGGCAAGCAGATCTCTGTGAGTTTGAGGCCAGCCTGGTCTACAAGAGCTAGTTCCAGGACAGGAACCAAAAAGCTACGGAGAAACCCTGTCTCGAAAATCCAAAAAAAAAAAAAAAGTTCAGTGGCATAATTCAATAAACATTTAAGTTTTTTTGGGGGGAAAGGTAGAGTCCAAATTTTTAAAAACATTAAAACTGTTTCCTTCACTTTCTAAGTCCTTATTCTCCCATATGCAAAAGTATATTAATTAATGCTTAATTTTCCAACTAAAACTTGAATATGTGTGAGAGTTGTTTGGAGTCTAGATAAAGGAGCTAAGAAATAGAATTTAATAAATTTACTATTTTGTCTGGCACAGACCAGGCTATAATACTGTATTAGTCAGTGTTCTCCAGAGGAACAGAACTTACAGAATGTGTGTGTTTGTGTGTATGTGTGTGTCTGTGTGTGAAGGAGGAAGGAGACTTATTAGAATGACTTGCAGGCTGTGGTCCAACTAGTCCAACAATGTATATTTCTCAGTGGAAGATCCAAGAATCCAGTAGTTATTCAATCCACAAGGCTGGATGTCTCAGCTGGTCTGGTGTATGCAAATCCTGAAGAAGTAGACTCTAGTGCCAGTGAAGGAGCAGACTTACTAGCGAGAGCAAGAACAAGCAGGAAGAGAGAGAGCAAGTCTCCTTCTTACATGTCCTTTATATAGGCTATCAGCAGAAGGTGTGGCCCAGAGTCAAGAAGATCTTCCCATCTCAAAAAAATCTAGATTAAGGGCTGGAGAGATGGCTCAGAGGTTAAGAGCACTGACTGCTCTTCCAGAGGTCCTGAGTTCAATTCCCAGCAACCACATGATGGCTCACAACCATCTGTGATGAGATCTGGCGCCCTCTTCTGGTGTGTGGGAAGCAGAATGTTGTACACATAATAAATAAACAAAAAAACCAAAAAACGTTTAAAAAAAAATCTAGATTAAAAGAAAAACACAGGCATACCCAGCCACTTGAGTTTTAGTTAATTCCAGATGTAGTCAGGTTGACAAACAAGAATAGCCATCCCAAGTCCGCCCCTTATAACTTGACACACAGTCATATCTTCTTATGTCATGCTTAATTTTTAAATGGAAACAATAACCGGGTCATATTTATGCCTAAAATGATAAATTATCCCTCATATGATTGCAAACTGGCTTTAGCGCCTACTTCTTCAGGATTCCAGTGTATACTGAAGACCAGCTGAGACATCGGCTTCATGGACTGAACAATTACTGGTCTTGAAACCTCCATGGGTAGATAGGAGCCTAGAACATCTTTGTTGAGCCAGAAAATAAGGAAGTATTAAAAGTAAAAATTAAGCTGGGTGGTGGTAGTACACGCCCTTAATCCCAGCACTCGGGAGGCAGAGGCAGGTGGATCTCTATGAGTTCAAGACCAGCCTGGTCTACAAGAGCTAATTCCAGGACAGGCACCAAAGTTACAGAGAAACCCTGTCTTGAAAAGCCAAAATTAATTAATTAATTAGTTAATTAATTAATTAATAAGTAAAACTTAAGGTATATATTGCATGGACATGGAAAACAATATTAACAGTATCCTTAAAACCAAATTGGAGACAGTTTGGGCACTAACTAAGTAACTATAATAATTAAATTATAAACTGTTGAAAATAGCAACCCATGGGGTTGGAGAGACAGCTCAGAGGTTAAGAGCACAACCTGCTCTTCCAAAGGTCCTGAGTTCAATTCTCAGCAACCACATGGTGGCTCACAGCCATCTACGAGAGTTGCTGCCCTCTTCTGGCCTGCAGATAGAACACTGCACACATCATAAACAAACAATAAATAGATTTAAAAAAAATGAAAATAGCAACCCACGAAGTCACATTAATGACAGAGACAAAATTATGTATACATGCATGCATACATACATATATACATAGATTATAAATACATGTAAAACTACATATTTTACATATGCATACATGATATATAAATGCATCCAGAGATGACACACATACATACATAGATAGATACATACATGCATAGATGATCGATAAATGATAGATACATCCATACAAAAATCATTAATACATACACACTGTCTTCGGGTTTCTATTGCTGTGATAAAACACCATGACAAAGCAATGGGGAGGAAAGTGTTTGCTTGCCTTTCCCTTTCACATCAGTGTTCATCACCGAAGGAAGTCGGCAGAACTCACACGGGGCAGAAACCTGGAGACCGGAGCTGGTGCAGAAGCCATGGAGGAGTGCTGCCTACCGCTTGCTTCCCCCACCTACTCTGTCTGCTTTCATACAGAGCCCAGGACTGCTAGCCCACGTATGGCATCACCCATAGTGGGCTGGGCCCTTCCCATTAATCACTCATTAAGAAAATGTTTGGCAGGCTTGCCTGCAGCCCGATCTCATGGATGCATTTTCTTAACTCTTAGGTTTCCTCCTCTCAGAAGATTTTATCTTGTGTTAAGTTGACATAGAACATATCCAACAGACTCACACACATACATAGAAAGATAGATGTATTGATAGATGTGTAGATTGGCGCCCCGCTTTGGGATTCCAGGCAGGTGTCCCTATGCATGGCAGTGTCTGGATACTTTAAAAGGCCCATGAAAAATGTTTGTATTACAGTTTCTTTGAAAAGAATCCGGGGTAAAATGTAATAGCAATATAGTCATTTGAATTACATTTGTGTTTATGTTAGCATGGTCATAATCTTAAAATCCTGTCTTTGGAGGAAGGTACCCGTGAAGGTGAGCATGCCTGTGGTCCGTGAAGATCATAAGATAGACCCAAGGAAGATGCCTGAGAACATAGACAGTAGGCATGAAGTTCATAAGATAGACCCAAGGAAGATGCCTGAGAACATAGACAGTGGGCATGAAGATCATAAGATAGACTCAAGGAAGATGCCTGAGAACATAGACAGTGGGCAAGAGCGAGAAAGGCATTTGCAGGCATCATGGCAAAGACCAGATCAAGCAAACACTTCAGCAGAAGGAAAACTTGGCAACAGATAGGGTATTTAACCAGGTGCACCCCAGCACTTCAGAGGTGGAGGCAGCAGGCTCAAGTGTTTGAGGCCAGGAGTGGGCCACACCCTTAATCCCAGCACTCGGGAGGCAGAGACCTTTGGGAGTCCCAGACTAGCCCAGGTCTCAGAAACTAACAGTGCTGGAGAGATGGCTTGGTCGTTAAGAACACTTGCTGCTTTTGCAAAAGGCCAGGATGGAGTTCCCAGAACCCACATCTGGAGGCTCAGAATACCTGTATTTCAAGTACCAGAGGGAGCCTATGTCCTCTTCTGGCCACCTCAGGAATTGTATGCACATAGTACACGCGCACACACACGCACACACACACACACTTTTTAAATGTTTTAAAATCTTTCCTTCACAGACCTCTTACTAACTACAAGAAAAAGAGTGTTAATAAATCGGAGAGCTGAAGCATCACCTTGACTAAGTGATCAAAATTGATGTTACTATAAGGAACAAATAAGTGTCACATGTTTTCAAACTCCAGTTCGTGAGGCCAAACATCGCCTATGTATCTGCTCGCAGGTATAAACTGTGTGCTCATGGGGAAACATCAGACAAACAGAAGATGAAGTGTGCTGGGTTGCTAACGTGAGAGAACTGTATTCTTCAAAATGTCAATGTCCCTGAGGGTCAGGGGGAGGCAAGCTACAGAAATGTTATATATTTAAGGAAGATACAGAAATTTGGGGGCAATAATTGGCTCCAAAATTGAACATGGGCTGAAGGAAAAAAATACTATAGAGGGCATTACTAGATCCTAAAAATATTAGAATATGGACAGTAAATTAGATAAAGCACCATATTAATGTAAGCTGATGGTGTTAATAGAACAGGCCCTATTTTGCAGAAATATATACTGAACTATTTAAGTGTAAAAAGCCATGACACATAATTTACCTCAAAGAGTTCAAGGGGGAAAAAAGTTCTGTATGTGTGTGTGTGTGTCTGTGTGTATCTGTGTGTGTATGTGTGTGTGTGCCTGTGTATGTGTGTGTGTATGTGTGTGTGTCTGTGTATGTGTGTGTCTATGTGCATGTGTGTGTGTCTGCGTGTGTGTGTCTGTGTGTGTATGTGTGTGTGTCTGTGTGTGTCTGTGTATGTGTCTGTGTGTGTGTGTGCACGCTAATGAATGAGAGAGCAAATGGGTAAGGTGTTAGCAACAACTGCACACTTATAAAGGGTAAATAAATGCATATTTTTAATTTTTGCAGCTTCTAACTTTGAAGTGATTTCAAATATGTTTTGAAAACTTTAAAATAAAGGTTTGCAGTGTCAAATATAAGTGCCTGACTCACACTGTACTCAGAACCTTCCTAATGCACAGCCACCCTCTGTGAGCCTCCCCAGGGCTAGAATTACCAGCTTGTGCAGATGCAGGGCCACTCTTAAATTGCTGTGATTTTAAAACGCATGGTCAGGAATTCATTTATACATAGCTTGCTATTTTAAAATTCACCACTAGGTGGCAACATGACCAATTAATTGGCGCTGATAATATAAATAGTGATTTAAAAAACAAAAAAAAACAAAAAAAAACCCTCGCATTTACAAAGTCCCAAAATAGAAAAATAATTACATGAAGAGACTTGTGGCCATATCAGAAAACAAACCCATGGCTAGTGAGTCCACTGAGGTATTTCTATCTCACAGCACTCATCCTTTGGCAGGACTTCGGACCCCATTTTCTCTCCAGCTTAGAAAACAGTCTCCTCCTCCATTTCTTCCCATCTCAGTGAGTAGCATTAGTACATCCTCGGACTTGCTCAGGTCAGAAACTAAAAGCCACTCTGTTGTGAAGTGGATGGCTTTGTGTTGTTGGTTTTACCTTGGTTGCATTATTAGATGTTTTGGTATTTTGCTTTATTTTTTTTTTAAAGAATATGATCTTATAACTGGGTGTAATAGCAAACACATTTAATCCCAGTATTGGGGAGTCAGCTGTCTCTCCCTGTACTAGTGGACAAGGACATAAGATCTCAACTGCTGCTCCAGCGCCATGATTGCTTGCCTGCTGCTGTGCTCCCCACCATGACGATCGGGACTCCAGCCCTCTGCAGCTAGAGTCCCTAATTAAACATTTTCTTTCCTAACTTGCCTTAGTCATGGTGTTTTGTCACAGCCATAGGAAAGTAGCTAAGGCACATTCCTTTACTGTTTGACAGTGAGAATTCCTCCTAACTGCCATTTTGCTTAGTCTGGCCTTGCTATTGCTAAACTAGCATTCTTTGGGGAAATAATTACTCATATACATGTTTATAATGTCTATACTTTTATATACCATGTATGTTTTTATGTTTTATCTATATCTTTGGATAATAGTATATGGCTAAATTTATTTCTACTCTGAGATGTCCTGAGACTCACAAATTTAATCTACTTATATATATTGCAATTCTGGCATAATTTACTGTATTTTTTATTTACACAGCTCTACAATCCTTCTCCTCCCATGCCTTTTACTGGGTTTGTTTCTTATATCCCTTTTTCTTTAACTTAATTTATATTTATAACTATATAAATATATAATAGATATTTATAAAGCTTTAGAGTTGCTATGGTTTGAATATATCCCCCAAGATTTGTGTGTTAAAACTGTAGTTCCCAGTACACTAGTCATCAGACCAAAGCTGGGAGGCAGGACCTTTTGGAGGTGACAGACAGGTCATGAGGCTCCTGCTGTTATTACAGGAGTGGGCCCATTACTAAGACCATGGGTCTGTTGTAAAAGCCAATGAGTCCCTCCAGTTCCTCTCCTTCCTCTTTGCCCTCCCACTTCCTACCAAGGATGATCCAACACAGGGGCTTTTTGTTTCAACTTTGAGGAAGATGTTACTTTTACATATGCTTGTATCTCTCCTTTTCTTTGTTCTTCCTCCTCTTTTGTTTTATTGTTTTTATTTTATTTTATTTTTTGCTACAGGACCTCAGGATGAAGACCAGGCTAACCCTGGAAATAACAGAGATCCACCTATCTCCACCTGCGAAATGAAGCCTGCCCCCCCCCTGTCTGTCTGTCTGTCTGTCTCTCTCTCTCTCTCCTTTCTTCTTTCCTTCCTTCCTTCTTTTTCTTTTCCAAAAAATATTTTTAAAAATTTTTATTTATTTTTAAAAAATACTTTAATTTTTTGAGAATTGTATATATCATGTTTTGTCCCTCCTTCCCCAACTCCTCCCAAATCCATCCCCCTTCCTTATCCACACAACTTTGTTGACCTCATTTTTTTTTAAGCACATCAAGTCCAATTTGTGCTATTGGTTTTGGGGTTGTCCGCTGGAGCCCCTGGCCAATCATTTTTTTAAATATTTATTTATTTATTTATTTATTTATTATGTATACAATATTCCGTCTGTGAGTATGCCTGCAGGCCTGAAGAGGGCACCAGATCCCATTACAAATGGTTGTGAGCCACCATGTGGTTGCTGGGAATTGAATTCAGGACCTTTGGAAGAGTAGACAATGCTTTTAACCTCTGAGCCATCTCTCCAGCCCTGGCCAATCCCTCTCCCAGCAGCCACCACTTGCCAATAGCTCATCAAAAGACCTGATGGCACTTGAGGTGCCAGTGGCAGACAGGGATGCTGGTCGGAGCCTTTTGAAGCAAACAATGAGTGCAGACAGCTCTTCCACCTTTGACGGTCATCTCCTGGCCTGTTACTGGATCTTGGTGGAAACTGGAAGTTTAACAATGGGCCCCCAAGTTATCATGTGACCTGAGTGTCTACCATGAGCTGGATGTTATCAAACCCCCAAGCCATAAAGCAGGACACACATGGCAGCAATCTATTACCAATTGAAAGTTGTATACACATGGTGGGGCCAATGTGGATCCCTGAAGGCACAAACGAGCAACATGAGGGAGTTGCCTAAATGCCTATGGCTTCTACTCCCCTACAACGCCATCTGCTGACGATCATGCACCTGTGTCTCATGGGGTGTGCCCTGTGATCGGTTGACTGAGGAGAAGACAAGGGCTTGGCTACTGATGTCTCTGCATGTTATGTAGGCACCACCCAGAAGTGAACATCGAGAGCACCGCAACTGCTTTCTGGGACAACCCTGAAAGATACCAGCAAAGGAAAATCTTCACAGTGGGCAGAACTTCAGGCACTCTACATGGTCATCCATTTTGTTTGGGAGGAGAAATGGCCAGATGGGTGATGGTTCACTGACTCTTGGACTGTAGCCAATGGGTTAGCTGAATGGTCAGACAGGGCCTTTGAAAGTGCATGATGAGAAAACTAGTGAGAAAGACATCTGGAGAAGAAGTATGTGGATGGATCTCTCCAAATGAGCAAAGGACGTATGGATACTTGTGTCCCATGGAAATGTTCATCAAAGGTGACTTCAGCAGAGGAGGAGTTAAATGATCAAGTACATAGAAGGGCCTGTTCTATGCATAATCAGTTTCTTTTCTCAGGCACTCCTGTCATTACCCAATGGGGTCATGAAAAAAGTGACCATGGTGGCCGAGATAGGTTTGAAAACATGATTGCCACTCACCAAGGCTGACCTGGCTTCAGCCACTGCTAAGGGCCAGAACTGTCGACATCAGAAACTAACAATGAGCCCCAGATATGGCACCATCCCCTGGGTGACCAGCCACAACCTGGTGACAGATTGTTGGCTATATTAGACCACTTCCATGGTACGGACAACTCTTTGTCCTTGCTGGAGTAGATACTATTTTTTTTTTTTTTGAGACAGGGTCTCACTATGAAGCCCCGATTGTCCTAGAACTCACTGTGTAGACCAAGCTGGCCTCAGATTCACAGATCCTTCTGCCTCTGCCTTCCAAGTACTGGGATCAAAGGCGTGCGCCACTACACCCGGCTGTGGAGTAGATACTTATTCTGTTCTGGATTTACCTTTCCTACACCGAATGCTTCTGCTAAAAACATCATCCATGGTCTTAGAGAATGCCTTTTCCACCACGGTGGTATTCCACACAGCACTGCTTCTGACCAAGGAACTCACTTCACAGCCAGAGGAGTGTGACAGTGGATCCATGATCAGGAAATCCACTGGATCTTACCATGTTCCCACCATCCTGAAACACCTGGCCTTATAGAAAGAAACATAAAATGGCCTTTTGAAGATGTAATTATAATGTCAACTAGGTGGCAGCAGCCTGGGGAGCTGGGGCAGCATTCTCCAGAAGGCAGTATATGCTTTGAATCAACATCCAGTATATGGTATGGTTTATGTCATAGCCAGGACACACCGTTCCAGGAATCAAAGCGTAGAAAGGGGAGCAGTTCCACTCACTATCACCCCTAGTAACCCACTAGGAAAATGTTTACTTCCTTTTCCTGCAACCTTAGGTTCTGCTGACCTAGAAGTTTTGTTTCCAGAGGGAGGAGGGCCCCTGCCAGCAGCCACAACAAGCATTCCATTGAACTGAAGCTCAGAGTTCCCTTTGTCCACTTTGGGCTTCTGATGCCCTTAAGCCAACAGTCTAAGAAAGGAATAACAGTGTTATGAGGGTGATTCACCTAGATTGCCAGGGGAAATTGGATTGCTCCTCCACAGTGGAGGGAAGAGAGATTTTGTCTGGAGTGCAGGAGATCCTTTAGGGCATCTCTTGGTGCTACCGTGTCCTGTGATTAAAGTCAATGGAAATTCCAACAACCTGATCCAGGCAGGATGACAAAGGGCACAGACCCTTCAGGAAGGAAGGTTAGGCTCACTCCTCCAGGAAAAGGGTCAAGACCCCCTGAAGTGCTGCTTGCTGTGGGTAGAGGAATTACAGAATGGCTAGTAGAGGAAGGTAGTTATGAAATTGGCTAAGGTCACATGACTAGTTGCAGACATGAGGATTATAACTGACACGAGTTTTTCTCTCCCATTTTGTGAAGAATGTGTTTGTACAGATATTTGTGTTTTCTTTCCTTGACTTATTTATCACGTAATGTAACATCAATTAAAATAATATCCGTGGTTATCATATTTAAGTTTGAGATACTTAAAGAATGTCCCCCAAGGACATTGCTACTTATTCTAAATTTATATATTTGTGGTTGTATGAGAGATAGTTATATCACGTTAGATGTGATATGACCTGGTTACTGTTTTCATTTGGAAATTAAGCATGACATAAGGAGCTATGACTGTGTGTCAAGTTGACAAAGAGTGGACTTGAGATGGCTATACCTTGTTGTCAACTTGAATTAACTAAAACCCAAGTAGCTAGGCACGCCTGTGAGGGTCTTTGAGGTGGGAAAATACACCTTTAATATAGGCCATACATTTTGGGGTAGGCTGTGTAAAGGACGTGGAAGAAGAAAACTTGCTAGAGCCTACTTCTTTAGAATTCTGGTATACACTGAAGGCCAGCTGAGACATCCAACCTTGTGGACTGAATGACCCCTAGACTCTTGTATCCTCTGTTGGTAGACAGTCATTGTTGGACTAGCTGGACCATATCCTGTAAGTCATTCTAGTAAATCCATATATATATATATGTGTGTGTGTTTGTGTACATATATATATATCCCCACATATATATAAACACACACATATAAAACAGTGTATATACATATAACACAGTGTGTGCATATATGAAACAAACAGTGTATATATCATACGATATACATTTGATTAAAGGAGTTCTGGTCCTCTAGAGAACCCCGACTAATGTAGGATCCAAACTCAGGTCTTCAAGCTTGCACACTAAGGCCATCTCCCTAGGCTCCTTATTTGGGCTTTGGGCAGAGTCTTGCTGTTATCCTGACTGGCCTGGTCCTCACTGTTCAACTTGGCCTTGAAACCATAGCAGCCCTCTCTCCTCGGCTTCCCCAGAGTTAGGATCATAGGTGTGAGCCATCGTACTGGGACAAGACTTTTCTGAGGCATGTAAAAAGGCTGAGAATAGGACTTACTTTCCCATATTTTAAACTTCTTTTTTCTTCTCTTTACATGTTTATGTATGTGTGAGAGAAAGACAGAAACAGAGAGAGACAGAGAGAGAGAGATGAGGATCTTAGTTTTGTCCCCATCCTGGCCTTAATTCCTAGGCTCAGTCCTCCGCATCCTACTAGGTAAGACTTCTGTATATATACAGTGGTACCCAGCTCCTCTTATAGTTTGTACATGTGATTAGAAGCTGAGTGGTAGCACATGCCTGTGAGTCCAACACTAGGGAGACTGAGGCAGGAGGATTTGGGGTTCAGACAAGCCTGGGCTGTGTGGTGAGTCTCTGTGCCACCCTCCCTTTCTCTGGCTCATTGATGTCATCTGGTGTTTTAATTTTAACATCTTCTCTATTTAGACACAGCTGTTATCACTGATGCTGTCTACAGCCAAGGCTTATTTAGAGGCACTGCCGTTTACCGGCCCTCTCTCTGGCCATCACCCCCTGCATTGGGCTAGTCCCTTGATTCAAAATCCTTCCGTGGTTTCACTTTGGAAAGCATAGTATCTGGGACTGGGAAAGTTACTGCTCGAGCCAGAGGGCCTGAGTTTGAGCTCCAGCACCTACTTAAAAGCTGGGTATAGTGGTGCATGCCTATAATCCCAGCACTGGGGAAGCAGAGACAGGGGGATTTCTGGGGCTTGCTAGTCAACCAGTCTCATGGGATTAGTGAGCTTCAGCTTCAATAAGAGACCTCATCTCAAACGATAAGATGGAGAGCAATCGAGGGAAATAACTGATTTCTACCTCTAGCCTAAACACGCGTGCGCGCACACTCCCATACAGAAAAATAAAAAAGAAACTGTAATATCCAATGCCTTTGCCACAAATGTAGATCGGCCTGGTCCCCCCCGTTGCTCTGACGTTATTTCTGCATGCTATCCACTGCCTGAAGCTGGGGGCTACAGGTGCTTTCTGTCTGTCCCTGGAGCAGACTATGGTGGTCACTAGCATTCTGTGCCACCCCACACTTTATGCACGTTGTTTTGTTCTTCCTGTTACTCGGTGTGGTCTTTCTATTCACTCTTTTGTTAGCATTCTCACCTTGTTCTCAGCATAAATCGAATCTTCTCAGACAAGTATCCTTTGACCACACATCTGAGTACCTTTTCTTGCTCAGTGCCTGCCTCTCTGGCCAGATTTGCCCTGTAAACCCAGGGGTGGTGGTGAGGGCGTGTGGAAAGTATTCTAAAAGAAGGACCTAGAAGAAAGGTGTTCCCTTCTCTTCGTGGAAATGAGAGAAAGAATTTAGTGTGGATGGAACTGGGGAACAAAAATTACTTTTGTCTGGGATTACTAAGGCTAAAGTACCAACCGGACATTCATGCGCAGACGCCACACAGACCACCAGAATTATGGCTGTAGCTGCTGGTGGCCCCATGAAGATTCACACACAAACATCTCCATAAGGAAAATCAGGTAAGAAAGGTAAAACGGTTACGGTTTTAGAACTTAAGTTGGTCGCTGGCACTGGAAACAGAGCGGTGGAGATAACAAAGTTTTCATTCCTTATCAATTTAATATTTGATTTCTCATTGAGCCACTCCAAACCTCCTTTTACCTCCCCATTCATTTCAAAACATTACTCCTTGTTCTGTGACAAATGGAGGGATGCTGTAGTTAACTAAGAGAGAGGCTATTGCAGTTACAATAAAATATAATACGCCACGTCATAGACAGAATTAAGTGACATTATAGGAGAAAGCCTTACTTGGGAAAGAAGTTAAAGGAATGAGCCACCACACCCAGTGATTGAGGTATAATTTATGTATAGTAAAATTCACCATTCTTTCAAACTTTTTATTGATTCTTTGTGGGTTTCCCATCATGCATCCTGATTCCATTCATCACCGCCCTGCCCCGCAAATAAAATAAAATTTAAAAGAAAAAAAGCAGAAACAAGCAAACAAAATAGGTCTTGGTGTGGAAGCTGCAGTGTGACACAGTGAGCCACACAGTGAACCCTTTGGTCCATACGTCTTTACTTGCAAGTGTTCATTGCAATGAATCATTGGTCTGGTTCGAGGCGCCCGGTTTCTGCGACACCGTGGATACGGGATCCTCACTGGGACTCCTCTTGGATATTCTGGTGTTGCCCTGTGTTGTGGAGATCCTGCAGCTTAGGATCTGCAGGTCCAGCTCCTTCACGTGTTCCAGCAGTTCACAGATAAGGTGGATGCTGGGATGGGCCAACTCAGCACTGGTTCTGAGGCTTGGTGGTAGCTGGGTTGGTCAGCCTGCCAGCTTTCCCCTCATCGTCACCACCGGGGTGAGTTCTCCAGCACTGCCCTGGCTAGCTCACTCACCCACACTACCAACTCAGCTCCACTGTTTTGCCCAGGACCCAGGCAAGGTGAAGGTCCAGCTCTCTCACTCTTGTGCTCCGCCCTGCCACACCCCGGGCCAGCTTTCCCGCCTGCCACAGGTGGCAAACAAAGAGGAGGGAAAACATCTTTTCCTCACCCATGCCGCAACAGGGCAGATGAGAGGGGTGGGGTCAACTCTACTGCCCTCACCCGCATCGCGCCAACAGGGCCAGCTCTAGGATGCTGCCCAGAGGAGTCACAGGGTCTGTTCTCCCATGTGCTGCAGTCAGTGAAGGGCAGGGCCAGCTCGCCCACTCTCATGACCCTGGGGTCAACTCTCCCACCCTAAAGTACGTCATTTTAAGTTGTAAAGTTCTACGACCTTTTGAAACATAATAAAAATAGCGTTATTGCTAAAACCCTAAAAAGTTCCCTTGTACCTCTTCATAGCCGTTGGCCTCTACATTCAGTCCCTGAGAAATCCTGTTAGATTTTTTCCGCCTTTCTAGAATGTAATATGAATACAGTCTTTTAAGTCTGCTTTCTTTCATAAGGTAGAGTGTTTCTGTTGTTTATTAATATGTTACAAAAATCTTGTTAGGTAGCTGTCTTAGGGTTTCTATTGCTGTGAAGAGACACCATAACCACAGCAACTCTTATAAAGGAAAACATTTAATTGAGTGACTTACAGAGGTTCAGTTCATTATCATCATCATGGGACATGCTGGATACAGGCAGGCACGGAGCTGAAGAAGGAGCTGAGAATTCTACATCTTGATCCAAAGGCAATAAGAAGTGAACTGATATACTGGGCATGACTTGAGCATATATGAGACCTCAGAGCCCACCTCCACAGTGGCATATTTCCTCCAATGTGGTCATAACTATTCCAACAAAGCCATACCTCATAATAGTATCACTCCATATGCGCTTATGGGGGTAATTACATTTAAACTACTGCAGTAGTCCAAATTTGCCTAAAGCAATCCTCTTGTCTTGGCCTCGTGAGCATAAGGACTGTGCTTCCCACCATTACGGGACAGCATAATGCTTTTGAGAGGCACTAATGCAGTCGCATACAGTAGCTTCTTCCTTTTTATTGCTACATAGTTTCCCACTGCACGAATGTAACACATCTTGTTTTGTCAACTGATGGATATTTGGCATGTTTCCATTTGAAGAAGAAACAAAACTGTTACAAATATCCTTTCTAAGTTTGTGTGTGTGTGTGTGTGTGTGTGTGTGTGTGTCTATATGTCATTTCTCCAGTGTAGACTCAGGAGCAGGATTTTTAGGTCATAGAGTAAAATTATATTTATGGCAAAGTATTCATCTCTTACCCAGTGTGGCTGGAGTACTTTGCATTCTCATAAGCAATGTATGAGAGGGCATGTTGTTCTGCTGTCTTTAAAAAAAATCTGGTGTATTCTAATAGTTATGTAGATGTGATAGTATCATCTCACTATTATTTTATTTCACATTTTCCTGATGACTAATGATGTTAAATATCATTTGGTGTCCTTTTCTATCATCCCTACATCTTCTTTTGTGACTCATCTGTTCAAATCTCTTGCCTATTTTCTCATTTAGTGGGCTGTTTGTTCTCATTGTTGGCTCTATATATTCATATTACAAATACTTTTCCATGCACAAGCTTCAAAATGTCTCTTCCCCGTGCATGGCTCATCTTCTCATTTTCTTACATATACTTCAAAATGGAACAAAAAGACTATATTTGGAAAGTGCCAGTTTTTACTATGACTCCTTTCTGTCCAGCCTTTTGGTGCCATCTGCCTGCCCTGTTGCAGCGCTGCTGTCCCTCCTCCTGGCGTGCAGACTCCTCTCACTTGTGAGACCTTCACATGTATTTATCGTCACCACCCGGTTCATTACTGCCCTTTGCTGCCTGCATTTCTCTGACCGGTATTTGAAAGAATGGATTCTAAAAGGCTCCTTTACTATGCAGGCATCTTTGCAGCCCTGAAAGTTTCCTCCCATTCATGCCACACTACCACAACCAACCTCTTGATGTCACCAGAAAACCTTTTACATGTTGATTCCAGGAGCATTTCCAGGTCATGATTCTCCCCTCCTTCTATCTGGCAGTTACAATAGCCGACGGGTTTTCTTCTAAAAATTGTCTCTCAACCACTCATTTTGACCATTCCCCAAAATGCTTATATAAAGCTTGTTATTATTTTCTTCAGAATCAATTCGATTGCTATTTAGTGCCATATGAACAAGAGCTTCTTTGCTGAGTAAATTCAGACAGAAGCAATGAGTATTTTAAAAAGTAGTTAACTTACGTGTCAATTTACATGACTTGAAAAGCACCATTTGCTCGTTCAGTGTTATCATTGTGTTTTAAATCCTGTATTCCCAGTGACAGAAACCTCAGTGCAGTCTATGACCAATGCGTATTATAAATTCTGCCTTTCTGGAGTCCAAATGAATGACATTTCACCCAAATTTTTTCATTATGATATTATAATATGTATTATATACTTGGAAGAAACATAAACCTGTAAAATTCTCTTAGGGAGAGAAGCTGTAGAATCAGAGGTTTTTTTTTTTTTTTCTTTTTCTTTTGAAACTGGGTCATGCTTTGCAGACCTGGCTGGCCCAATCCTCCTGCCTCAGTTCCTGAGTGCTAGATTACAGGTATGTGCCTCCACACTCAGCTACAAAGTTTGCTTCTAATAGTTTTTAGAGTTGAGAGTGGCGATGCACACTTGTAATCTCAGCGCTCAGGAGATGGATGCAGGAAATCAGGAATTTAAGGTTATCCTCAACTACATAGCAGATTTGGCACCAGTGTGGGCTACATGAGACACTTAAAACAAGCCAGGAGGTGGTGGCGCGTGCCTTTAATCCCCGCACTCGGGAAGCAGAGGTAGGCAAATCTCTGTGAGTTTGAGGCCAACCAGGTCTACAAGAGCTAGTTCCAGGACAGGCTCCAAAGCTACAGAGAGACCCTGCCTCAGAAAACAAAAAAGAAACAAACAAACAAGATCACCAAAAACAAAACAAATAAAAAACCTAATTTTTATAAGATAAAAAAATTGAAAAAGTATAAAGTTGATAAAAACCATTTCCTACCTCCAGCAAAATGAAAGTATAATGGGCAGACAGAGCATGGTGGCAAATGCCTTTAATCCGTGCACAGCAGGCAGAGGCCGCAGAGGTGGATGTGATTTCCAGGTCAGCCAAGGATACATAATGAGACTGACCATATGTAGTTATCTGAATGAGAATCACCCCAATAGGCTCAAATGTTTGAAAGCTTGGTCCCCAGGTAGTGGAACTGATTTGAGGAAGGATTAGGAAATGATGTGTCACTCGTGGAAGTGGGATGGGTGGCTGGTGTTTCTAAATCCCCCCCAAGACCATTCTCTCTCTCTCTCTCTCTCTCTCTCTCTCTCTCTCTCTCTCTCTCTCTCTCTCTCTCCTTCCTTCTCCCTCCCTTCCTCCTTCCCCTCTCTCCTTCTCTCTGTTCCCTTCCTCCTACTTCACCCCCCTGCGTCACGTGCAGACTCCCAGTTCTCAGCTCCTGCTCCAGCCCCTTTCCACCATACTTCCTGCCACGATGATCACGGACTAACCTCTGAAACTATAAGCAAGCCCCCAGTTAAATGCTTTCTTTCATAAGTTGCCTTGGTCATGGTGTCTTTTTATAGCAAGAAAAAACTAAGACACACTGTATCGAAAAAGCAGAATGTAATAACTGCATGACCAGGAAGCCAATAACTTATACAAGTGTGTTTCCTGTCTGTGACAGAGAAGACGGGAAACCTACCTTAAAAGGAAACATGGGGAAATATTCACTTGGTGAATATTTGACACATTGTAGTATTTCCCTTTCTCCGTCCCCAGCACTAATTCCTTTAGCTGAGAGATGTCACTCCTTCTTAGCACACCCACACAGTCCTTGTCACTTTGCATAAGAAACGCTGATGCGGTAGTAGGATGGAGACACACAGCCCCCTGAGCATAGCTGTGTTTCAGCAAACACTGCTAGGGCCACAATTTTTGATGCAGAAAAGCCAGTACCAGTGGAGGTTCTTGAACTGTGTGCTCAGGATCAGAGATCTGAAGCCCTGTGGTGTACCTTCAGAAGTTTCTGGATCATTTCTGCCTGCTCTCTGACCTTCAGCCATCAGTAGCCAACCATATTACTTTTCGTAGAAAGAGTATACTCAATTCTACAGTTAAGACAGAAACTATGACCCACAAATAAAGCACAAAACTCATCTTTTGACACACTATACATATATTGTAAAGAAATAAATGGAGGGGGGGTGGGGAAAAAAAGAAATAAATGGAACTTTTCCTTTAAACTCTTTTTATTAGATTAAAAATATCGTATAGTCTTAGCCACTGTACCTCTGGGAATCATTTCTAAAATATACTCATAGCAAACATAAATATGTGTCCATAGAAGCTTATTGATTGCAGCTCACTTGTACTAACAAATAAGAAATATTGGTTAACTAATACAGAATTGTCACATATGGGGATACTATGAACTCATTACATAACAAACAAGAATTAAATAAATAGCAACTACACCACTGGCATTCTGCAAACTGCAGCTTTGATATGGACCAAATTCCAATTCTGCCTATGTTTATAAAACTTTTTGGAAAACAGTCATAACCATTGGTATAGGTTTCTGTACCTGCTTCCCTGATACAGAGTTGAGTGATTACAGAAACTACAAGGCTCATAAAGCCAAAATGTGTACTGTACAAGTTTGCCAACCCCTACTCTAAGCAATAAAACATTAAAAATAGTTTGGGAACCTGCACAGTGGCACGTGCCTTGTCATCTCAAATGCAGGAGAAGCCGAGGAGGGGGCATTCCTTGAGTCTGAGAGTTCGGACCAGCCTGGGAAATATGAGACCCACCATTCCTTAAAAAATCTTATGCCAGGGCTGGAGAGATGGCTCAGTGGTTAAGAGCATTGCCTGCTCTTCCAAAGGTCCTGAGTTCAATTCCCAGCAACCACATGGTGGCTCACAACCATCTGTAAAGAGGTCTGGCCTTTAGGCATACACACAGACAGAATATTGTATACATAATAAATAAATAAATATTTTTTTTAAAAAAAAATCTTATGCCAGGTGGTGGTAGCGCACATTTTTAATCCCAGCACTCAGGAGGCAGAGGCAGGTGGATCTCTATGAGTTCAAAGGCAGCCTGATCTACGGAGTGAGTTTTAGGACAGCCTCCAAAGATAAACCCTGTCTCAAAAAAACAAAAACAAACAAAAATTGCTTGTTAGTAAGGATGATAGTTTAAAAACTAAGTTCAAGTTGACTTATTATTTTGATGATTATTACACCCAGGTACTAGTTACATGATTTTGGAGGGGGGACGCTATAGATTTGAGCTTCCTGATATGTGGCCTTAAACTCACTCATCCTTAAGGCTGGCCTTGAACTCTTGATCCCCTCTTTCTTTATCTCCCAAGTACTGGGATTGCAGGCAGGTGCCACTGTGCCTTTTTAAGCTGCTGTTTTAGCAAATTTTAATTGAGAACTTGGTACGAGTGAGGAACTATCATGTGTACTGGAAAACCATAGGTAAAAAGGATATATACTATTATATAACAGACATATGCAGGCTGTAAATAGCCATCCATCCAATATATCACATATATCCGAATATTGTAGGACTACACTGTGTTAGTTTCTTTCCCTGCTGCTGTAAAAATATCCCGACAAAAGCAACTCAAGATATGGCTTATATTTTAGCTCACGGTTCTAGATTATAGTCCACCGTGGAAGGGGAGTCAAAGCAAGAAGAGCTTGTTCTCAGTAACAGACAGCAAGGAACTGGAGGATGCTGCTCAGCTCCTCTCTCCATTGATTCGGTTCCAGATCCCAGTCAAGGAATGGTGCCACCCACAGTGGGCGGGTCTTCTCACTCAATTAGTGTAATTAAGATAATCCCCCTAGGCACTTCTCCAGGATGATTCTAGACTCTGTCAATCTGACACTGAGTATCACATACACCATGTGTGAGCTATATCATGATTATAATGATGGTGGCGATGATAATTTTGCTATGATTATTCAGCATTTATTTGGGAGTAGATATTTTATATAAATGAGCTTGTTAAATGCTAACTAACAAGCTGGGTTGGAAGTGTATCTCCATAGTAGATCATACGATTAGCATGCACAAGGCCCTGCATTCAATGCCTAACATCAAACACAGGTATACAATCATGTCTCCAACTTGCGTGTTGGTAGAAACGATTATCAACTTTTCATTTAAAAAATCAACCTTACAACTAGTAAAAATAACAAGAATATTATGCAAATATGGCTATAAATTCACCATTTCTTCTTGTAATAAAAGGGTGAAGCTTAGTCCTCCTTTCTAGGACTCCATGTTAGACTCAGTAACTTTCTTTTAGTAAAATAGAATATGAGATAGGTGAAGGTGTTTGACTTTGGCAGCTTGGTCATAAAAGGCAGGGTAGCTTTTTCCTGGCTTGTTTTCTTGCACCATGTTCTTAAGAACACTCAAGAGGTCTCTGTGGTGAGGATCTGAGACTTGCCAACAGCCAATCAGGTACTAAGGGCCAAAGAGTGAGCTGTCTTAGAGATGGGAGCTCTAGCAGGTCCAGCCTGCAGATGGCTGCAGTCTTGGACAGCGCTTGACTGCAACCTCATAAGAAACACTGTGATAGGGTCTGGAGAGATGGCTCAGCAGTTAAGAGCACTGACTGACTGTTCTTCCAGAGGTCCTGAGTTCAATTCCCAGGAACCACATGGTGGCTCACAACCAACTGTAATGAGCTATAACAGCTTCTTCTGGCCTGCAGGCAGAGCGTTGTATGCATAACAAAATTTTAAAAAGAGAAATCCTGCAATAAGCTATCCAACTAAACTTTTCCTGATTTCTTAGGGCTGGAGATAATAAATATTTAAGCTGTTCCATTTCAGAGTAATTTGCTACTCAGCAATAGAAGACTAAAACAAAGCTGAAACCTTTAGATGCTTAGAAAATATACTTTTCCCTGAAAAGCTGGGCCATAGGGTCTCTGTTGTTGCTACTCAGCTCAGTCACTATAGCAGAAAACTAGCCACAGAGAGGAAGTAAACAGGCATTACTGTGTTCCGATATGACTTTAATTACAAAAGCAGGTGATAGCCCTTTGGATTTCGCTTACTCTAGAAAAATCACTTATAATGATATTAAATAATAATTAGAAAATGGATGTCGAAGTTAGGGATTTCTTAGCATCAAACTGCAAAACTGACTCCCAAGAAAACCTCTGATTAGAAAGGAGGGCACATACAACATGGCTGAAGTTCCCCTTTTATCTCCAACTAAACTTTTGCCAAGATGAAAAGAAACAAAACAATTGACAGCGTCCTGGGACTTCCCTCCTGAAGAAATCTGGTGGAGTGAAGACTGAACGCTATCTTGAGAGGAGGCCAAGGAAGCTGGAAATAAGTCCAAACTGCCTGGTCTAGAAACCAAAGTCAGTGTTTGAAACAAGCAAAGCAGCTGGGCAGTGGTGGCGCACACCTTTACTTCCAGCACTTGGGAGGCAGAAGCAGGTTCAAGGCCAGCCTGGTCTACAAAATGAGTTCTAGGACAGCCAGGATGTAAGAATCCCTGTCTCAGAAATCCAAAAAAAAAAAAAAAAAAGTCGTTCAGAATTGCTAGTGAAAATTTAAAAGTTTACTTAAGCATATTCTGGGATTTTGGTTTTCAGCATGAAATTATATACACACACACACACACACACACACACACACACACATATATTTTCCTCCTTCTCCTTCCTTTCTCCAACCCTTCTCGTGTACTTTACCCTTGTTATCTCTCAAATTCAAGGCTTCTATTTCTTTGTTATTATATACCCCCCCCACCACACACACACACACACACACACACACACACACACACACACACTTATCTTTCATGGTACTGGAAGGTGCCAGGAAAGTTTCTAAGGGAGAGACACATCAAATAGCCCTATCCAGTTATGATGCCTGTCTTAGTTAGGGTTTCTATTGCTGTGAAGAGACACATATATCTCTTAATATAATATATATTATATATATAGAGATCTTACATATATTCTGTCCCTCTAGACTTAGCATCTAGAGAACCCTGACTAATACAGGTTTTGATGTCAGAAGTGGTTCTAGAGACACCTAAGTATAAGGGTAGATTTTAAAAGTATCTGGAATAGGCTTTCCAATTTGCCAGCAGCTAAAGCTGCTGAAGCCTCTCCAGTCATTGAAAACTCTCCTAGAATCTTGGAGAGCACTCAAGGCCCATGGTGTGCGCTATTTTACAAATTTAAGAAGACACATGCATTGGTTGATCCGGATTCACCAACTGTGAGAAGCGAAGCATTTAGTGACTCTGGAGGCAAAATGTTTGACACTTTATGGAAAAATAAGGAAAATGCTGCTTCGTTGCTCCTAGAATCTCCAGATAAATTGACAGAGGAAAAGAATGCACTCCCTGATAAAACTGATTAAGCAACTCCCAGGTATCAGAACACAGGGAAGGACACCAATGAGCTTAGTGATAAAGTTGACTATACACACAAACAGCCTGAAGGGTCGGAAGTACACCCCAGCGTAGAATCTTCTTTTCAGCAGCCACAGAACTCAAGTTTCAGAAAATAAAACAGTGGTCGTCATCATAAAGCTGGCTGAATTACATTGAAAATTCAAGTCCCAGGCTTGGAGGGTTAATGTCAGGGCATTAATTGGTAAAGAACGAGATCCTGTAACTTGGGATGGAGATATGAAGGAAGACCCCACCGAGTCTGAGAACATTGAACCCTCAGATTCGTAAGGTGAGGAAGTAATCTCTTCAACCTCAGCCAAAGATGTAACTCCTACCCCTCCCCTGCCCTGAAATATTGCCTGTTCTTCCTTTGACTGAAGAAATGAATCCTTCATTGTCTGCTACAGTGACGTCCTCTGAAGAAGATGCCAGGCGAGACAACACTGAAGCCCCTCAGGACCCACCACTAGCTGTGCCTAGACCTATACCCAGACTGAAGGCTAAGCAGGCTCCTGGAGGGGAGGTAGAGAGTGCAAGCCGTGAGAAGTTACGCTACAATACTAAAGAGCTCAATGGTTTGCTAATTCATTCAAGCAGAAGTCTGGGGAATATGTGTAAGAATGAACTTTAAGTGTGTGGGATAATGGTGGAAGGAACATGAAACTGGATCAGGCTGAGTTTATTGGTATGCCCTGGAGATTCTAGGTTTAATGTGGAAGTTTGCACAGTTAAAGAAAGGTGTCAAAGTTTGCTTGAATGGTTGGCTGAAGCATTTGTCAAAAGATGGCCTACGGAAAAGGAGTGGGAGATGCCTGCTATCCCTTGGCTTAGTGTTGATGAGGGGATGTTAAGGCATTGCAGTGCTAGAGTGGGTACCTTGTGTATAACCTAATCCCCCACAATGGGAAGGCCCAGGTAACATGCCCATCACTAATCCTGTAAGGTGTGAGCTGGCGAGAGGGGCACCAGCACAGCTGAAGGGCTTTGTTGTTGCCCTTTCCCTTGTGCCAGACCTTAGGGTCCGAGACGCTGCTGCTCAGCTGAATGAATTAAATGCAATCAGTCTAATTGGGCCCAGAAGTAGCAGGGGCCGGATAGTAGAACTGAATTGCCAAGAGCAATGTGATTATAGTTATCATAATGGGTAGCACAGACAAAGCCGTGTCTATAATGCCCTAACCCGTAATGGTCAACACGGGCAAATTGGTTTTATGGTGGCATGACTCATATGGAACTTTGTACTGGCTAATGAATCACGGTGTTTCCAAGCGTGTGATACACAGAAAGCCTGCTGCACTTTTGTTTGATCTGTACATGCAGAACAATTCTCGAGCAAATGAAAGAAGGGCTGCACTGGATTGCGGCAAAAGAGAATCTTGGCTCATGAGCCAATTTCCAGACTTGAGTCAGTTTGCAGACCCAGAACCTCTTGAAGAAGGGATGGCCAAGTTTCCCCGAGGAAGGACCTTGAGAAAATACCTGAGATTTAGTTTTGGTTTGTTTGTTTGTTTTTTGGTGTTTTGTGTGTGTGTGTGTGTGTGTGTGTGGTTTTTGAGACAGGATTACTCTGTGTAATAGTTTTGGCTGTCCTAGAACTTGCTCTGTAGACCAGGCTGGCCTCTAACGCACAGAGATCCACTTGCCTGCTGGGATCAAGGTGAGCACCACCATGCCTGGCAGTACCGGATAGTTTTACTATTAGCCTTTCTGCATGAATCCCTTCCTCAGAGGGACCTATGGCCTTTTACAAGGGAAACTGTATACCGAAGGAAAGGAAACAATCAGCGTTTCCAGAGTATATTGGATACTGGTTATGAATTGACCCTAATTCCGGGAGACCTCAAGAAACATGGCCATCCAGCTAAAGTAGGGCTTATGGAGGACAAGTGATTAATAGAGTTTCGACTGAAGACTGACTCCCATTGGTCCACTCTATTGATGACATTGTGATGAGTAGACCAGGTGAGCAGGAGGTAGCAGTCCCTTTAGACTTGTTGATAACACACATGCACACCTGGGAAATAAAATGCCCTTCTATCTCAGTGAAATTCTTATGAGTTCAGTGAGGTGGGGTACGCAGAGAGAGATTTTCCTTCTATGGTGAAGGATATTCTTGCTCCCAGCCCCTCCCACTACCAAGAGAAAAGCACAACAATTTGTGGGCCAATTTGGGTTCTACAAGCACATGCCCACTTGGATGTGTTACTCTGGCCCATATACTCAGTGGCTCAGAAAGCCACTGTGTGGGGTCTGGAACAGGAGAAGGCTCTTCAACAGGTCCAGGCTCCTGTTTGGGCTTCTCTACCATTTGCACCATATGATTCGGCAAATCCGATGTTACTTGAGGTGTCCGTGGCAGACAGGGATGCTGTCTGGAGCCTTTTGGTAAGCCCTGATAGGTGAATCACGGAAGAGACCTTTGGGGTTTTAGAGTAAGGCTCTACCATCATCTGCAGACACCTATACTACCCTTAAAAGACAGTTCTGGGCCTGCTCTGGAGCCTTAGTTGAAACTGAATCTTTAACAACGAGCTACCAAATTACCATGTGACCAGCTCATTATAAACTGGACCCCCCAAGCCATAAAGTAGGACACGCATGGCAGCAATCTATTACCAATTGAAAGTTGTATACACATGGTGGGGCCAATGCGGATCCCTGGAGGCACAATGACACAAGGGAGTTGCCTAAACGCCCATGGCTTCTACTCCCTTACAACGCCATCTGCTGACAGTCATGCACCTGTATCTCACAGGGTGTGCCCTGTGATCGGCTGACTGAGGAGGAGAAGACAAGGGCTTGGATATTGATGGCTCTGCATGTTATGTAGGCACCACCCAGAAGTGAACATCGAGAGCACCGCAACTGCTTTCTGGGACAACCCAGAAAGATACCAGCAAAGGGAAATCTTCACAGTGGGCAGAACTTCAGGCACTCTACATGGTCATCCATTTTGTTTGGGAGGAGAAGTGGCCAGATGTGTGATGGTCCACTGACTCTTGGACTGTAGCCAATGGATTGGTTGGATGGTTAGGCCCTTGGAAAGAGCATGACTGGAAAACTGGTGAGACCCCTGGGGAAGAAGGATGTGGATAGATCTCTCCAAACTGTCAAAGGCCCCATGGAAGTGTTCATCAAAGGTGACTTCAGCAGAGGAGAAGCTCAATAATCAAATGGATAGGACGACTCATTCTGCGGTCCTGAACCTTCTTTCCCTAGCCACCCCTGTCACTGCCCAATGGACCCATGAACACAGTGGCTATGGTGGCAGAGATGAGAGCTATGCATGAACTCTCCAACATGGAGTGCCACTTACTAAGGCTGATTTGGCTATAGCTACTGCTAAGTACCAGCTCTATGGATAGAAGAAAGCAACACCAAGCTCCAGACATGAGACCATTCCCTGGGGTGACCAGTTAGTGACCTGGTGACAGATTGACTATGCTGGCACACTTACTCCATGGAAAAGACAATGCTTTATCCTTAATGGAATAGATTCTTATTCTGGTTATGGATTTGCTAATGCTTCTACTGAAAGCATCATCCATGGACTTAGAGAATGCCTTTTCCACCATCGTGGTGTTCCACACAGCACTGCTTCTGACCAAGGAACTCACTTCACAGCCAGAGGAGTGTGACAGTGGATCCATGATCAGGAAATCCACTGGTTTTCCTCACCATCCTGAAGCAACTGGCTTTAGAGAAACATGAAGTAGCCTTTTGAAGAGACAGTTATAGTGCCAACTAGGTGGCAGCAGCCTGGAGGACTGGGGCAGCATTCTCCAAAAGGCATCCAATATGTGGTATGGTTTCTCCCATAGCCAGGGCACACGGTTCCAGGAACCAAGAGGTAAAAAAGGGAATAGTCCCACTTACTATCACCCCTAGTAACCCACTAATAAAAATTTTGCTTCTTGTTCCTGAGGTCATAAGTTCTGCTTACCTACAAGTTTTGTTTCCAGAGGGAGGAGGGCCCCTGCCAGCAGCCACAACAAGCATTCCATTGAACTGAAGCTCAGAGTTCCCTTTGTCCACTTTGGGCTTCTGATGCCCTTAAGCCAACAGTCTAAGAAAGGAATAACAGTGTTACGAGGGTGATTCACCTAGATTGCCAGGGGAAATTGGATTGCTCCTCCACAGTGGAGGGAAGAGAGATTGTGTCTGGAGTGCAGGAGATCCTTTAGGGCATCTCTTGGTGCTACCGTGTCCTGTGATTAAAGTCAATGGAAACTCCAACAACCTGATCCAGGCAGGATGACAAAGGGCACAGACCCTTCAGGAAGGAAGGTTAGGCTCACTCCTCCAGGAAAAGGGTCAAGACCCCCTGAAGTGCTTGCTGTGAGTAGAGGAATTACAGAATGGCTAGTAGAGGAAGGTAGTTATGAATACCAGCTAAGGTCATGTGACTAGTTGCAGAAATGAGGATTATAATTGACATGAGTTTTTCTCTTCTATTTTGTGAAGAATGTGTTTGTACAGATATTTGTGTTTTCTCTCCTTGACTTATTTGTCGTGTAATATAACATCAATTAAGAGAATATCAGTGGTTATATTTAAGTTAGAGATATTGAAAGAATGTTCCTCAAGGGATATTGCCACCTATCCTAAATTTAGAATACATTCAGGGTTGTATGAGAAATACTTTTATCATTTTAGGTATATTTATGACCTGATTATAGTTTTCATTTGGAAATTAAACATGACATAAGGGGCTATGACTGTGTGTCAAGTTGCCAAGGGGTGGACTTAGGTTGGCTACTCTTAGTTGTCAACTTGATTACATCCAGAATTAACTAAAACTCAAAAGACTGGGCATATCTCTAGAATTTTATTTTCTTAATTAAATCATTTGAAGTGGGAAGACCCACTTTTAATCTGGGTTTGAGGTGGGAAAATATACCTTTGATCCCAATCTTTTCAGGTGGGCAGGTCCACCTTTAATATGGGCCACACACCTTCTGGTGGCAGCCTACTTAAAGAACATGGAAGAAGGAAGCTTTGCCCTTAGCCTACTTGCTCTGGCTCTCACTTGCAAGTCCACTCCTTCCTTGGCATTAGCGCCTGCATCTTCAGAATTCTGGCATATTCTGAAGACCAGCTGAGACATCCAGCCTTGTGTTCTCAACAACTCCTGAATTCTCAGACCTTCTATTGGTGGACAGCCTTTTTTTTTTTTTTTTTAACTAGCTGAACCACAGTCTGTAAGCCATTCTAATAAGCCCCTTCCCATATATATATACATATACACACATATACATACACACACACACACACATATATATATATATACATGCGTACACATACATATGGAGAGAGAGAGAACAATTCATTCTAGGAGCTCTGTTCCTCTAGAGAACCCTGACTAATATCTGTGAGAATTTATTGAGGTGCTCCTGGAGCCCAGAAGAGGGCGTTGGCTCTTTTGGAGCTGGAGTTACAGCCTTTGGGTGCACCTCTGATGTGGGTGTTGGGATCTGAACTCCAGTCTTGGAATTGAGCAGCAAGTGTTCTTCTCTAGCCCCTAAAAAAGATTGTTATAATAAAAAAAACCTGAATGAGTGAAGGAGGAAAGCTCTCACTTTAGGGATCAAATTAAAGGAAGATGTTTTTAAAGACCTCTGTAACTGATATAAATAATATTTTAGCGCAACAGCTTCATGAGTCAGTTGGCAAACCAGACACCGAGCTGCTCTCTGCAATTTGGAACCAGAGTCGGTCTTACAATGAAGCCGCAGAGACAGGGCTATACAAACGCAAGACAGACCCTTTATTTCAGATATTGGGTTTTGTGTTGTTTTTTCACTAAGTATGAATTTTTTAAAAGCTGCACACAAGCATGCATTTCTGTGACTAAAGTTGATTGTGGCTCTCTTTAAATTCCGTGCCTTCCCCATTTCACTCTAGTCCTTGTCTGGCTAGGAGAACAGAGAAAAAGGAGGTAATCAGTGGTTTAAAGATGGGGGAATGGGGTCAAGACCTCCAGCAGAAGAGTTGGAGGTTCCGTTTTATCCTGCTGTGTGCACGCTGTGCCCTGGGCGCCCTTGTACCAGTGAAGGCTGCTCTTTCACTCAGCGCCCTCGCTCGCTTGGCAGCAGCGCTCACTTTCATATGCAGGTTCTGGGATGCTGGGAGCTGTATGGCAGCCAAACCCTTTCCTCTCCCTTCTCAAATGTGACGTTCTCTGTAATTCAGCTACAGACACCTCTTTCCTTAGCCTTCTCACCCAGGGAGCTTGATCAAGGAATCTTAAGAACTAAGCCTCATTTACCTTCTCTGAGTATGCAAGTGAATTTGCATATATCTTGTGTCCAATTGCATTCCCCTCACATGGGCCATTTAGAATAAAAACAACATTCATGAATCAAAATGAAGCTTGTTCCATTCTTTCTCTGTCAAAGTATAGAGTAAGTAAAAGATACCAGTGTGAGAACAGCAATGATATTTGCCAGGGCTGTGTGTAGTTTTAAAAGCAGCCCGGTTGGATGGTATTTACTGCCTTAAAATTAGTGCTTAATATTTACAGCTTTAACCTCGAAGAACACAGTGGAAGAACCACCCCTTTTCCTCTACCATTCTGTAGAAATTTGAGCCAAGAGCCCCTAAAAGCTGAAACTTTTCCTCTTTGTTCCTGCAGGTCACTCCTTGCTGCCTGGAAGGCTGAGGGTCCAGATGGCTGCTTTCTTCACTGCAGACAAAGTGGCTGAAGAACCTGTTAAAAGAAGAAAGGGAAGAACTCAATGCTCCAGCCTGCCCCTCCCTTCACCTTCAGTAGCTGGGAGAACCAGGACAGTAAGAACAGCCTAGGACCAGCACTACCCTGGCTTTCTTTCAGAGAAACCATCCTATGAACAGGGCATACTCTCAGCCCTAAAGGGATCTGGAGCCCATGACCAAAACAAAACCAACAAACGAAAAGCAAAATTATACAAATAGCAAGAGCTCTGTTTTGAGCAAATAGAACCTGCCCACAGCACTGTCCAAGAGAAAATGTACCTAGCAGGGGATGTGGGGAACAGCCCGGTGGCAGATAGGCAGTTCAGGGGAAAAGGGTGACTTAATCCATCATAGCTTTTTTTTTTAAGTCATTTTAGTATATAACCTCCTAATTTAAAAATATTTGATTATTGGAGAACCTTTTACTTATGGGGATAATTGCTAACAAAAAAAAAAGTGACATCACTAATGACTCTTCATTTCCAAATAAGCAGGCACCACTTACTACTAAAACGAAGGGTCTTATAATTAATATAAAAATCATATCTTGGTTTACAATTCCGAGTTTTGTATATTTAGTTAGTATAAATTGATGCTCGATTCAACTCTTGGTTGAGGTGACAAAATCAAGCTTTTTTTTTTTTTTTTTTTTTTTGGTTTTTCAGACAGGGTTTCTCTGTGGTTTTGGAGCCTGTCCTGGAACTAGCTCTTGTAGACCAGGCTGGTCTCGAACTCACAGAGATCCGCCTGCCTCTGCCTCCCAAGTGCTGGGATTAAAGGCGTGCACCACCACCGCCCGGCCAAAATCAAGCTTTTGATCAACCTGTCACCACACCTTATCATTCCATTCTTTAGGACATCATGTGCATCTACGGCGTGCTAGGTCAAGCGTGCAGAGATTCATGAACAGGGAGAGGGGTGCATCGTTCGAACACATGCCCCTTAAAGTCTTGAAAGTAGCCAAAGTGTCTATCAATAGGAGACTAGTTAACTAGATCATGACATACTCTATAAGTCTCACACTACTGAAAGAAATAATACAGATTCATAAAAGAAATAATACAGATTCATATTCAATAATGTGGCAGGTCCTAAGGTGTATTATTAAATAACACATTTTAGAGCAATGTGAATTGTAGTAAGGGACCAAGCGCTAGACAGAGCCCTGACAGACAGACAGGAAGAGGAGCCACAGATAAACAATAAAGATTGCAAACATCCTGCTTCTTCCACTCCTTCCAAGCTTAGACAAAGGCTCAGGGGCTTTTTCTCCCGTCAGGAGGCCCTCCTTCCAGAGCTGGCTGGTCAAACATGCCTAAGGGTGGTCGAACACATTTATCTTAAGCTGTAAGTCTATTATCTCCCTCCTTTTTCTCCCCTTCTTTCTTTTTAAAATTTTTATGTATATGGGAGTGTTTTGCGTACATGTATGTCTGTGCACCATTCAAGTGTGCAGTACTCAAGAAGGCTGGATGTTGATGGAATTATGGGTGGTTCTGAGCCACCACGTACATGGGTGCTGAGAACTGAAGCGAGGTCCTCTGCAAAAGCAGCCGGTGCTTCTAACCACCAAGTCATCTCTTCAGCCTCCAGCTCCATTCTTCATTTAAGTGCACAAACCCAAAATTAATGGGAAAAGACTCATCCCAGACCACCAACCCGTCCCATACACACAGAACCCAGCTCTACAGCAAAGAAAACTCAGACAGAACCCCTCGATGGGTAATGGCATGATTTAAGGAGGTGGGGAAGTGGCTCAGTTGGTAATGCGCTTGCCACAGGAGCACAAGGGTCTGAATTTGAATCCCCAGTACCTATATAAGAGCTGGGCATCACAGGACTTACCTACAGCCCCAGAACTAGAGGTAAAAAAGGAGGCAGAGATGAGAGGATCAGTAGTTAGTCTAGACAATCAGTGAGCTCTGGATTCAATGAGAGACTCTCAAAAACAAAAGGTGGAAAATGATGAGAAAGATGGCTGCTATCAACCTCTGACCTCTATAGTTGTGTACCTCTCTCTCTCTCTCTCTCTCTCTCTCTCTCTCTCTCTCTCTCTCTCTCTCTCTCTCACACACACACACACACACACACACACACTAAAAATCCTTATAATTTAGGTATTTACTGTATGCATATCTATATGTGTGTGATGTTCGCTTATGAACAAACACTGCTGGAAATCATTATTTGTAATTAATTAATAGAGATTGGCATATTGGGAGAATAGAAGCAAGTTTTTATGTTTTAAAATGGTGTATAGTGCTTTTATAACAAATATTAATATTAATTTGTAACAATCTGTGTATAATGGTTGAATCGATACACTCTAAACTCACAGGGATTTATTAATTCATGTGCAAGTGTATATTTATTATAGATGCACCCGGTGAGTGTAAGAGAAAGCACCAAGGCCATGAAATAAAAGCAGTGCCAAGCCCGGCGCTGCTCACTAAATTCAGGAATACTACATGATCTGTATTTTCCCTGAGATTGTTTTCTTGGAAATAATATTTATTCTTCCCCAACTAAGAAAGAGCTTCGTTTTCAAAGCAGAAAACTCTGAAAATACTTGTAAGAAAAAATGAACACTACCAAAACTCACTTTTAACCTCAGGATCTAGATGACCTTTGATGTGTGTCCTTATGGCTGTTGGTTGGTTAGGTTTTTGTTTTTGCTTGGTTTGGGTGTTTTGTGTTGGGATCTCTTTATGAGGTTATGACTCCCCTAGAATTGATAATCCCAAAGCTTCACCCTCCAGGACACCAGGATTACAGGGTTGGACCTCCGTACCCACCTCATGTCTGTCTTCCTGGTCCACATAAAACAAATCTTGTTCAGTTCTCTGGAGTGCCTACCAGAAACGTGATTATTGGATCATATTACCCACTGGGCATCTTGAAAAGCAACCAGAGTTGTTTCCAACAGTGAGTGGAGCCATTTTACATTCCCATCAGCAAAATTCGACAGCATCCGTTTCTTCACAACCTCACCAGTACTTATTTCCTGTTTTTTCTTTAACTAGAGATCCTATTGTGCAAAGCAACAGACTCATTCTAGATTTGATTTCTGTTTTCCTAGCATGTGGTGATATTGAATATTTTCATTCTTGTTAACTTCTTATTTTTTGGAGAAGATACCCACAAAAGTTATTTTTAAACAGGTCTAATTGTTTAGGGTTTTTTGAACAGTGGTCCCATTCTGTAGCCCAGGCTGGCCTAAAACACACAATCTCTATGCCTCTCCCTCCCTCCCAAATACTGATATTTTAATGCTCTATCAAATCTGGCTGTTGGTCTTTTCATTTTTAAGCTGTAAGTATTCTTCATATATTAATAATACATGAGCCTTATCAGATACATTATTTACAAATATTGTCTCCATTCTGTGAGCTGCTTTTACATTCTTTCAATCATATCCTTTGAGACAAGCAAGTTTATTTCAGTGCCAGATTTTGAGCCCAGAACTTTATACATGGTATGTAGCAAGTCTTTCCTGTCCCACCAGACAGCTCCCAAATAATGACACCGAGACTTCTTATTAATTATGAAAGCTCAGTCTATAGCTTAGGCTTATTCCTAACTAGTTCTTACAACTTAACCCATTTATATTCACCTGTCTCCTACCACATGGCTCATGGCTGTTACCTCTCTTTCTACACACCCTGCTTCCTCTGCTTCTCATGTCATCTCTGCCTTCTTCCCAGCATTCTCTGCCCCGAAAAGCCTGCTTACCTATTGGCCATTCAGCTTTTTATTAAACCAGTCCGAGTGACACATCTTCATAGTGTACAAAAAGATTATTCAACAATGGCAGGTAAGCATTCTACCACTGTCCTACACCCCTAGCACGCACACGTGCACACACACGTGCACATACACATGCACACACACACACCTTTTAAAGCTTTTCTTCTTTCTATTGAGAATTTCATACATGAATATAGTGTTTTTATCAAAGTTACCTCCCTTTCCCTCCCCTCCAATCCTTCCCCTGTCCACTATCACCACCACTTTTCCCTCCCAAATTTATACGTTCTTTTTTTTTTAAAATACACTGAGTTCATTTAATGTTGCCTGTATATGCATAGATGTAGGACCATCTACTGGAGTATGGGCAGCTCCTTACAGGCTGCATCCCAGAAGAAAGCAAATTCTCTTCCTAGCAGCCACCAATTGCCAAAGACTCCTCAGCTAGGGGTGGGATTTTCAGCCCTCGGGGAAACTCAAATTGAAGCTACTTTGAGATGTCATTTGACCCAGGTCAGGATGGCTAAGATTAAGAAAAGCAACAACAATGAATAACCACAAATGCTAACTTGTATTACTCGTTGTTGGTGGGAGTGCAAACTGGTGTGGCTTCCATAGAAATCAGTGCGGAGGGTCCTCAAAAATTTAGCGACCCAGCCACAGCACTGCCAGTACGTACCCGAAGCGCTCTCTAGTCTACTCGAAAGACACTTGCTCATCCATATTCATTGCTGCTCTATTCACAACAGCCATGGAATAGAAGCAGGCTAGATGCCTATCAGCTGACGAACGGCTAATGAAACTGTGACACCTATATATAATAGAATTTTATTCAACTGCAAGAAAAGTGAAATTATTGAATTTTCAAGTAAATGGATGGATCTGAAAATAATCATTCTGAATGAGGTAATTCAGACACAAAAAGACAAATACTACATGTTCTCCCTCATATGTGGATGCCTGTTTATAACTTTACGTATGTGTGTTTAAATTGGAAGGCACATAGAAGTCAGAAAACTAGTAAGGAACGTGGTAAGGATTTCATCCGGGAGTGGACAGAATGCAGGAGGTATAAAGGAGAAACGAAAGATAGTTGAACAGAAAGGATTAAACAAAAGCCAGGAGGCAGTGGTGCACACCTTTAATCCCAGCACTCAGGAGACAGAGACAGGTGAATCTCTGTGAGTTTGAGGCCAGCCTGGTATACAGAGCTAGTTCTAGGACAGGCTCCAAAGTTACAGAGAAACCCTGTTTTGAAAAACTTAAAGAAAGAAAGAAAGAAAGAAAGAAAGAAAGAAAGAAAGAAAGAAAGAAAGAAAGAGAAAGAAGAAAGGGTTAAACTAGGCGGGGATGGGAAGGCCGGTAGAGGAGCGAGCAGGGCTGAGATAACTAACCCTAAAGGCCCTTTAAAAGCCACATGAAATCAACTACTGTAGCAGCTCTTCAACCATAGGCTATAAAAAATTTCAGAGGCAATCACAGGTTACTGATAAACTTCGAATCCCTCATTATTAGATAGCTGCCACCACTGATGTAATAAACCAATCAAACCAAATTAATAAATCCAGGTTTAATCTGAGCAAAGCATTCCTGGGAGGACCCAGGGGAAGAAGAGAAAACCACAAGGGGAAACCACGAGGAGAGAGCTTTGAGATGCCTGCTGATGGCAGGCTTCACAGGGACAGAGTCTGGAATGAGGCAACTCCAGGGCAGGGGCCGCCTACTTGACACCCTCAGGGCAGGGTTTGGAATGCCCACCCCCAACCCCAGCTGGAGAGTCCAAACATCCCAATCTTTTGGGGTCTATAGGGACATTGATAGGGTTTCCACCTACACGGTTGCCTCTTCTCAAATTGTTGGTTAGTATGGTCCAGAGACACTCCCACAACGTTATAGGTCATTGTCATTGTTCTCGGTTATCGAAAGAATTTGAGGGTATGGAACCTATTGCTGAAGACAACACACACCTGAGTCCTAGGACATGGAGAAATGAAACTGGTACCCACCCAAAACCTTCATCCCTACTGGCTAGTTTCATAGTGCTGGAAGGTTCTATGCTTGACACGGAGGGAGAAAAGTAATCAACAGTCTTACCCAGCTGGGATCCCTGCGTGCTGTAACAACGGACATGGTAAAGTACGATGGGACACGAATGGGAGGAGCCAACTACTTTCTGATTGGGTTTGAGGCCCACTTTATAATATTTAAATTTTCTTTTATTTTATATGTATGCATGTTTCACCTGCATGTATGTCTGTGCATTGTGTGAGTGCTTGGTGCTCACAGAGGCCAGAAAAGAGCATCAGATGCCCTGAAACTGGAGTTACAGCTGGCTGTAAGCCACCATGCTGTGCCGGAAATCACATCTGGGTCTTCTGGAAGAGCAGCCAGTGTTCATAATTGCTGAGCTATCTCTCCAGGTGATGTGGGAGTCCCCTCTGTGTGCTGCGATTACCATTAATGAATAAAGAAACTGCCTTGGCCTGTTGATAGGGCAGGGCTTAGCAAGGCGGGGGGGAGGGGGCGACACTGGACTGAACGTTGGGAGAAAGAAGGGCAAAGTCAGAGAGACACCATGGAGTCACCAGAGCCAGACATGCCTAATCTTTGCCAGTAAGCCACAGCCATGTGGCCATACACAGATTAATAGAAATGGGTTAAATTAAGACGTAAGAATTAGCCAATAAGAAGCTGGAGCTAATGGGCCAAGCAGTGCTTAATAAATACAGTTTCTGTGTGATTATTTTGGTTCTGTGAGGCTAGGATGAACAAGCGCCCTCCTCCTACACTCCAGCCCCACCCATACATAAATATATAAATAGTAAGTAAATACTTTTAAGACAGGGACTTCCTTTTCCTCATACTGGTTTTGTCCAGTCTTTTTGTTTGTTTTTTGTTTTTTGTTTTTCCTAGGCAAGGTTTCTCTGTTTCTTTGGAGCCCGTCCTGGAACTGGCTCTTGTAGACCAGGCTAACCTTGAACTCACAGAGATCTGCCTGTATAGGTATTAGCTCTTCTTGGAAGTTCTGGTAGAATTCTGCATTGAAACCACCTGGTCCTGGGCTTTTTTTGGAAGGGAGATTTTTGATAACAGTTTCTAATTCTTCACGACTAACAGGTCTATTTAGATCATTCACCTGGTCTTGGTTTAGCTTTGGTATATGGTACTTATCTAAAAAAAAATGTCCATTTCTTTTGCATTTTCCAGTTTTTTCTTTCTTTTTTTCTGAATTATTTATTTATTTTTATTTTATTTATTTATTTATTAAAGATTTCTGCCTCCTCCCCGCCACTGCCTCCCATTTCCTTCCCCCTCCCCCAATCAAGTCCCCCTCCCTTATCAGCCCAAAGAGCAATCAGGGTTCCCTGCCCTGTGCGAAGACCAAGGATCACCCACCTCCCTCCAGGTCTAGCAAGGTGAGCATCCAAACTGCCTAGGCTCCCTCAAAGCCAGTACGTGCAGTAGGATCAAAAACCCATTACCATTGTTCTTGAGTTCTCAGTAGTCCTCATTGTCCGCTATGTTCTGTGAGTCCGGTTTTATCCCATGCTTTTTCAGACCCAGGCCAGCTGGCCTTGGTGAGTTCCTGATAGAACATTCCCATTGTCTCAGTGTGTGGGTGCACCCCTCGCGGTCCTGAGTTCCTTGCTCGTGCTCTCTCTCCTTCTGCTCCTGATTTGGACCTTGAGATTTCAGTCTGGTGCTCCAATGTGGGTCTCTGTCTTTGTCTCCTTTCATCGCCTGATGAAGGTTAATATTCAGGAGGATGCTTATACACTTTTCTTTGGGTTCACATTGTCAAATTCCTTTTATGAAGCTACAGTTACCCTGATACCAAAACCACACAAAGACCCAACGAAGAAAGAGAATTACAGGCCTATATCACTCATGAACATCGACGCAAAAATTCTCAATAAAATACTGGCAAACTGAATCCAAGAACACATTAGAAAAATTAGCCATTATGATCAAGTAGGCTTCATCCCAGTGACGCAGGGCTGGTTCAACATATGCAAATCTATCAATGTAATCCACCATATAAATAAACTGAAAGAAAAAAACCATATGATCATTTCATTAGATGCTGAAAGAGCATTCGACAAAATTCAACACCCCTTTATGATAAAGGTCTTGGAGAGATTAGGGATACAAGGGTCATACCTAAATATAATAAAAGCTATAAAAAAAAAAAAAAGAACTCAAGGCAGGAACCTAAAGGCAGGAACTAAATTTAAAACACAGATCGTGGAGGATGCTGCTTACTGGTTTGTTCTCCACAGCTCACCCAGCTTGCTTTCTGTACAACCCAGGCCCACCTGCCCAGGGCGGGCACCACCCACAGTAGGCTAAGCCCTCTTACATCAATCATTAATCAAGAAAACCATCACAGACTTGCCTCCAGTGTAGGAGGCATCTTCTCAATTAAGGTTCTCTCTTCCCAAATGACTCGAGTTCGTATCAAATTGACAGAAGCAAACAAACTAGCCAGAACATCTTCATTCTCTACCTCTTTGTTTGGTTGTTTGTTTTGATTTTGATTTTTGAGACAGGGTTTCCTCTGTGTAGCCCTGGCTGTCTTGGGACTCACTCCATAGACCAGGCTGGCCTCAAGCTCAGAGATCTGCTTATCTCTGCTTCCTGAGTGCTGGGTTAAAGCCCTGCACCACCACCACTTCATATCATTTTTTTTTATTATTTTTTAAACAAAGGTGAAAATAGTACTTTGGACCCAAAGACCAACTTTCATTTATTCTTTCTATAAACATTAACTGGATACTACTACATGTCAGGAGTCTGAGAAGCAGTGATCCAGATACTGTACTCTGGTCATCACTTAGGAGAATGTTTTTAAGAATATCTAATAAAGTTAGATACTGTGGAGATAACAAAATGGAGTAAGTCTCATCATAGGGAAGCCCCCTTTTTACTTAATAGACCTGTTAAATTGTCATTACAATTATCTAGAACCATCTCTCTTCCCATCACCAGTTTATCTTTGAGTTCATTCACTTATATATATATATATATTAACTATCTACTTAATGCCAACAAAAGAATAAAGGAAATTCTAACCTACTTGGGATTGAGTTGTGACATATGAGTAGGCTAAGAAGTAACATAGCTGTAAAGTTTTAAGTAACATTTTCCAACTTGCTGAAATGTTTAAAAATATGTAAAACTGGGGGTTGACAAGATGGCTCAGTGGGTAAAATCGTTTGCTGCAGAGGTAAATGCTGGAAACCGTGTGAAAGAAGGAGAGAAGTGACCACACAGGATCACTCTTGGGCTTCCATAAGTGTGTTCTGGTGCTTATCATCTCTGACCTCACATCACACACACACACACACTCACACACATACATACACACATTACACAGTCACACACTCATAATGCACACGCACACACACACACTCACACTTACACACACTCACACCCAGACACGGACACACACGTACACACACACATACACAGTCACACACTCACACACATACAGTCACACACTCACACACATACACAGTCACACACTCACACACACTCACACCCAGACATGGACACACACGTACATACACACACATACACAGTCACACACTCACACACATACAGTCACACACTCACACACATACAGTCACACACTCACACACATACACAGTCACACACTCACACACACACTCACACCCAGACACGGACACACACACACACGGTCACACATATACACGCACACACACACTCACACACACAGACACGAACACACACACTTACACACACATACATACACACACAGTCGCACACACATACACGCACAGTCACACACACACTCACACTCATATATTCACACACAATTTTTAATTACACAAAATTAATACAATGGGGAAAATATAATGTGAATCGACATCAGAACTGTGGACTTGGTCTGGTGTGGTGGTGAATCCTTTAATCCCAGCACACAGGAGGCAGAGGCAGGTGGATCTCTGAGTCTGAGGCCACCCTGGTCTACAGAGTGAATTCCAGGACAGTCAGGGCTACACAGAGAGAAACCCTGTCTTGAAAAACAAAACAAAACAAAAACAGTGGGTTCATGGCAAGAACTGAATGTTAAGTGCAGACCAGCCATGGGGCCGCTGTAGGAGCCATTCAGCAAGTTACAATAATGTGTCTCCATAACAGTTAAAGTGGTTTTTCTGTACATGCTTTACTTTTAAAGATATTCACGTTCTTTTGAAAGTTTATTAATTTCAAGGAAAGCTTTAGTAAGAAACGCACATGTGTTTCTTTGTAAAGACAAGGAGTAGTTTGGTACGTGTCAAAGTATTGTTAGAACTGAGATCAGTTTTCCTTTTCTGTGCTCACACATTACAGAGAATCGAGGCTACCTTACATCATTTTCCTTTATTTACATCAGAATACGATGACTTGGATACTTCGGCTAATGAGAGGGAAGCGTCAAGATGTCACGAAAAGAATCTGTGACAAACTCAAAGAATGGACAGCATTCAAAAAGAAGGTAGAATGAAGACAGATCCCCCGGTGTTAGTGTTCAGGTATCTGTCCTGGCCTGCCCTTGAGGTCCCAGCAGGATGCGTCCTTAGCCGCTGCATCTAAGAGCACCTTCGGTGCACGTTTGCCACATTCCCTTTTGCCCACCTTCCGCCTCTTCTTTTCTCTCTCTCTTTCTGCTTCTGCTCCTCCCTCCCTCTCCTCCTCCCCCCTCCCCACTCTCCCTTTATCTCTCTTGCTGCTCCTGTCCCTAGAGGCCGGTTTCCCCTCTCCTCTTCCCGCTTTTCCCATTCACTTTCCAGCAATAAAAATCCTTTCCACCTGAGCTCTGTTGCATGGCGTCTTTCTTTCTTTCTCTCTCTCTCCCTCCCTCCCTCCCTCCCTCCCTCCCTCCCTCCCTCCCTCTTTCTTTCTTTCTTTCTTTCTTTCTTTCTTTCTTTCTTTCTTTCTTTCTTTCTTTCTTTCTTTCTTTCTTTTTTACAACACCTGTGCAGGACAGGGACGTGCTTGACGTATTAGGATAACAGAGAGCCTGGCTGGGCAGAGTTTTAAAGTGGAGTACAAGTGAATGAACCGAAAAATCTTATTAGTGGACACTTACTATTGCTCTTTATACCAATTAGCTTTCCAGTTTTTTTCTTGTAAACCACCATCTCCCCTTTCCTCTAACTAACACTTCCGGTAGAGCAGGAGTGAAGGTGCCTCCCTGATCTGGTGAGTCATTACATAATCCCCCGGATGCTGAGAGGGCCCAGGAAAGGACCACAAGATGCGATGAACATTCTGCCCAGAGGCCTTTTCTTCGGAATTGTTCACGGGAGGATGCTGGAAGCTGGAGATGATCCTGACACCTTGGAAAGCAGAACTGAGAGCTGAGGGAAGTGAGCCCCAGCCACACTGCCCAACCGCTGGGTGGAGGTGTAAATCAGACGCAAATCCTCAGTTATGCCAGCTGACAAATTCCCACAGGCTTACCTCAGTTCTGGGGATTTGAACTCAAGTCCCCAGACTTGCAAGCAGGCACTTTCTCCACTCAGTCCTCTCCCCAGTCCACCCCAGAGTGTCTGATTGTAGAACTCAGTTCCTCTCACATTTGTGATCTATTTTTTAACTGGAGCAAATTTGACAGAGAAATTATTAGGCTTTGAGGAAATGGTACTCTTAGAGTATGGATCATCTTTACGATATGTTCAAAATATATGTAGATATTCTAGGAATACAATATTGCTAATATTGTTCATTTTGATAGCTAATCAACTGACAGAAAAATATGTCCTATATAATGGTTAATCTTAACTGTCAACCTGATGAGATCTAGAATCATCTGGGCATGCCTATAAGAGATTATCTTATTAGGTTAATTAGGGTGAGAAGACCTGCCCACTGTGGGCGGCACAATTCCCACTGCTGAGACAGTGGAGAAGGTGAATCAAGCATAAGCATCCAAGTAAGCACTCTCTACTTCCTGGATGTGGATGGAATTTAAACATGTCCTTGAACTCCTAATCCCCACCGCGATGACCTGCAACCTGAAATTGTAAACCAGAACAAAACTTAAATGGCTTTTGTCAAGGCGTCTTAACATTGCAACAGGAAGAGTAACTATAGGATCAGTGTATGAAAACCCGGTGCATAGGGGTGGGCCCTAGGGGTTTATGCTTACAGCAGAGGCCCTGCAGAGGATGAAAGCACAATACTGAGCACCAGGTGGGGCTCACAAATGTCTGTAACTTGGGTTTGGAGGACCTCTTCTTGTCTCCGTGGGAACCAGGCATAAAAGTGGTGCACAGACACATACGCAGGCAAAACCTTCTAAACATATAAAATAAAATACACAATAATTTTCAAAAACAAGTTAAAGAGCCAGGCAGTGGTGGCACACGCCTTTAATCCCAGCACTTGGGAGGCAGAGGTAGGCAGATCTCTGTGAGTTTGAGGACAGCCTGGTCTACAAGAGCTAGTTCCAGGACAGCTAGGCTGTTACATAGAGAAACCCTGTCTCGAAAAGCCAAATAAATAAATAAATAAATAAATAAATAAATAAATAAATAAATAACAAGTTAAAGGAACTTGAGCTAACAAGGTCCCCAACCTCAGAAACAGAAGAAAAATAAAGGGTGAAATAAAACAACCCTGGTTCTTTTGCATGTGGGAGCAGATAGGGTAGGTGGGTTGGTGTCTCGGGTAGCATAGGCTGGCTTCAAATTCTTCATGTGGCTGAGGATAACTTTGAACTCCCCATTCTTCTGCCTCTATTCCCAAGTGCCAGAACTACAGGATGGCCAGCATGGTAGAAAAAAGTCACTATGTTACAGTAAATTCCTCTCATCTGTGAGCAAAATAAATGTAGCCTCCTGGGGAGAGAAACAACTACAAGACCTTCCAGATGTTCCTTTATTTCATTCCAAAATAGATTCAAGAATGATAACTGATAAGAATACCAGAGTAAACAAAAGCTACTAAGAAAATTTAATGGTATGCAAAATGTTAACTGAGTTACTAGCAAACAAATTCCTTTCCTAAAATGATTAAGCCAAATGCAATCGTATCAGGAATGCAAGGATAGCTCAACAATAGGAAATCTATTGCAATGATTAACATGTTATCAAAAGGGAAAAAGGAAATTATCTTCTCTTCTGAATGGTTCATTGAGTCATTCAGCCAACAAATATTAAGAACCTACCATGTGAAGATACCTTATTAAGTCCTAGGGCTATGACAGTGAGCAAAGTATCAAATCAATAATTAATAAGCATAAATTATATCTAATATATTAATATTTGGTAGTAGCAAATGCTATGGCAAAAATAAAACAGGCTATGAGAGAGAATTTAATATAGGTGGTCAGGGTTAACCTTGCTGATGAGATTACATCTGAGCAAGATCTAAAGGAAATGGGTAGGGGCTGACCAAGAATATCTGCGTAAAGAGGGCTTCAGGGAGGAAAGAACAATTGCAAAGACCTGGATGCAGGAGAGCACTTAGTAGTTTCAAGATCACACTGTGGCTAAACAAATTAAAAGAGACACCACATCAGAGAGGCAGAAGGCAGAGTGACAGATGGGTAAGGCCAATGGCTCAGAGTAAGGACATTGTCTTTTGTTCTGGCTGAGTCTTACAGTCACTAGAAGGGCTTGATTTTGTTTCCATTTGGTTTGTTTTTGTTTTTTTTAATTAATTAAAAAATTTTTTTTGAGGCAGGGTCTCATGTAGCTGAAGCTAGCTTTGAACTTGTCATCTAACAGAAGATGGCTTTAAACTTTTGGTCTTCCTACCTCTAACTCCCCAAGTGTTGTAACTAGAAAGCTTTGAATAAAAGATTGACATTATCTGGATTTCATCATAAATAACTCTGATTGCTCTTAAGAATAGATTCAGGAACTGACAGCATGATTGAGTGGATAATGCCTTTGCTGCCAGGCCTGAGGGCCTGAATTTGATCCTGGGACAACAAGTAGGGGAAAACTGGCTTTCAAAATACAAACACAGAGAGAGAGAGACAGAGAGAGAGAGAGACAGACAGACAGACAGAGAGACAGACAGAGAGACAGAGAGGAGAGACTTAATTATAAAAAGAGATAGAGGATTAAGCATGATACACACACGTTTAATAACAGCACTCAGGAGGCAAAGTCAGGCAAATATCTCTGAGTTCAAACCCAGTCTGGTCTACACAGCAAACAAGTTAGAGGACAGCCAAGTCTATGTAGAATGACCTGCCTTAAAAATCAAACAAGCAAAAGGAATAGACTCAGTCAGCACTTGAGAGGCAGGAAGGTTCTCAAGAATTACTTGTAGAGCCGGGCGGTGGTGGCGCACGCCTTTAATCCCAGCACTCGGGAGGCAGAGGCAAGCGAATCTCTGTGAGTTCGAGACCAGCCTGGTCTACAAAGGGAGTTCCAGGACAGGCTCCAAAACCACAGAGAAACCTTGTCTCGAAAAAACCAAAAAAAAAAAAAAAAAAGAATTACTTGTAGAATTAGGTGTTCAAGTCCAGGCTGGGCTACATAGTAAGACCCCATCTCAAAAAAAAGATTTTATTTTTGATTTCAGAAATAAACGTAGAAACATACGACAAGATAGGAAAAAGCTTCCTTCTTTCCATTTCCTCTCCCTTCCTTCCTTCTTTGTTTCCCAAGTGCTGGAATGGCAGAGTGTACATCTCTTCTGACTGAGTTTATTCTAAACCCAGAAATCAGATGTGCCGCTGTAGCAGAGTACTTGCCTAGCATGCCCAAGGCCCTGGGAAGTAGTTTCATTCTAGGTATGATATGAGCTCCAGCAGGGGCCTTCAAATATCAGTCTATGTTTACATAAAGGGTCCTGAAGACAGTGAGTAACTTCCCTCGGAATAAATAGTAGAGCACCAGGCAAAGGTTGCAGTTATTGAGATACAGCTCAAATGCCACGAGCTTTACCTGTTTGAGTTTATAAGTCAATGATGTTGTTAGCTTTTCAGAATTTTGCATCCACCACCGAAATCATTGTTGAAAGATGAAACCCTACATAATCCATCACCCTGATCCTTCTCCTAATCCAGCCTTAGGCAATCTATTACGGGTGTAATTAGCCTATTCTGGGTATGACACACAAACGGAATTGTGCAGTCTCTGATCTGTTGTGAGTGGCTTCTTCCACTTCACATGATTTTAAAGCTTGACCGAGGGGTGGGGGGTGGGGCACGCCTTTAATCCCAGGACTCGGAAGGCAGAGTCAGGCAGATCTCTGTGAGTTCGAGGCCAGGCTGATCTATAGAGTGAATTCCAGGACAGGCTCCAAAACTACAGAGAAACCCTGTCTTGAAAAAACAAAAACAAAAAACAATAAATAAAATAAATAAAAATAAAGCTTGACTATTACTGTGGGACAATGGTCTTGTACCCTGTAAAACACTTGTTTTGTTTTAATAAAATGCTGATTAGCCAGTAGCCAGTCAGGAAGTAGAGGTGGGACAACGAGAACAAGAGAATTCTGGGAAGAGGAAAGAATCATTCTGCAGTCATCACCCAGACACAGAGGAAGCAAGATGAGAACACCACATGGCTAACACAGACAAGAATAATGGGTTACTGTAAGATGTAAGAAGTAGTTAATAAGAAGCCTGAGCTATTAGGCCAACCAGTTTATAATTAATGTAGACCTCTGTGTGTTTCTTTGGGACTGAACTGCTAGGGACCAGGCAGGACAGAAACCTCTGTCAACAGACTAACTAATAATGTCTGTGATTCACTTCTTTGAACTTTTTGTTTGTTTTCTTCATCATGGTTAGTGAAATACCTTATTTTTGCTCACATATCTAGTGTCTTTCTCACTTGCCCTCCCTCCCCCTCCTCTCTCTCTCTCTCTCTCTCTCTCTCTCTCTCTCTCTCTCTCTCTCTCTCTCTCTCATATTTAGAGATAGGTCTCATGTACCCCAGGCCAGCTTTAAATCTGATATGGAATTGAGGATGACCATGAACTCCTGATCCTCTTGCCTCTGCCTCTTAAGTGCACACCGCTACCCCTGGGTTAATATCCAGGCCCTTCCTTCTCTCGGTTTCCTACATCCTAGGAAGTCTGGGACATCCTCAGCTCAGCTGTCAGGATAATACTCTACCCTCAGAAATAAATCCCTTTGCAATTAGTCGATGTTCTAGTTTAGCTTTTGGTCCCTGGGTCTTGGCAGCCTCTCACATTCTGGTCCTGCAGGTGACCTGTCACTATTTTTCTTTCTTGGTTAACAAACCAAAATTCATGCGATGTGGAAGAGAATGTGAATGGCAGACAGAAATCACTTCAGGCCATCTTGGAAGCTACATAAGTGAGGACTTGCTCATGTTGTAAAGACTAGCCCTCTGCTCTTAGATAACTCCCCCAGAAAACAGCAAAATCAACAGTTCACAGTGTGTATTATCAGAGAAAAGCCCTCATTTGAGGTTTTGAAAGGAGTCAGTCTTAATTCAACTCCATCTGGTGTCCTTTGATCAGTATAGAAGTGAATATCTAGTTTATAGGAATTGAAAAATGAAGCTTACCACTTCTTTTTAAAACTGAACATTGAAAGAAATTAATGCTTGGAAGCAACATGGCTAAACACAGCATCCCTGTAAAAGTCGAAATTTTTGTTCACCAAGCATAAACACGTTTACCTGAACAACAATTCCTGGCAAGTGTTAGCTACCATCCAGTGATGGTTAATCTTTGTTGTCAACTTGATTGGATTGAGAAGAGACCTAGACGATTATTAGTAAGTAAAACACACTTCTGGGTGTTTGAGTGTCTATAGAGAGGGTTACCCAAGGCAAGAAAAACCTTTCCTGAGTGTCACCCAATGGGCTAGGACAGAGATGGAATAGAAGGGGAATAGGGGAAAGGCCCATTAGAGCATGTCCTCATCTTCCTCTTTTTCGCTCTCCCTCCTTCCTCTGTCACTCTCCCTCCTGGCCCCCATACCATGAGCTGCCCTGCTTTGCTACAATGTCCCCACCATGATGGATTGAAACCTCATGAAATCATAAACCAAATAAATCTGCCCCCCAGATTGATTTGTCTAGCTTTGGTTTTGACTTTTTGAGACAAGGTTTCTCTGTAGCTTGGGAGCCTGTCCTGGAATTCACTCTGTGTCCAGGATGGCCTCGAACTCACAGAGATCCACCTGCCTCTGCCTCTCAAGTGCTGGGATTACAGGCGTGTGTCACCACCACCCAGCCCAGCTATGTTTTTACAGTAATGAAAATAGACACAATTGTAAGCCGAAGAAAGGAAATACAGGCAACTTTTTAATGTTTTGCTGATGAATATTCCCTTGAACTTTTGACAGTGAACAAGTAGTGTTGTCAAGGAGACTTTTGCATTCAATGAACATCTATGAATGACTCGATACTTAACAATATAATAAAAAAAACCCCACAAAATAAACTCACATACTCTGTCTTTTGTTTTGTTTTGGTTTGGTTTTGGTTTTGGTTTTTCAAGACAGGGTTTCTCTGCAGCTTTGGAGCCTGTTCTGGAACTAGCTCTTGTAGACCAGGCTGACCTCAAACTCACAGAGATCTGCCTGCCTCTGCCTCCCTAGTGCTGGGATTAAAGGTGTGCGCCACTACTGCCAGGCAACTCTCATACGCTTAAAAAACTTTTCATTTAAAGATTTTATTTTTATTTGTGTGCTTGTGTCTGTGAGAATACATGCCACGTGTGTACAGTGGTGATGAAGGTCAGAAGAGGGAGTAGGATCCCTGGGAGCTGGAGTTACAGGTGGCTGTGAACCATCTGACGAGAGTGCTGGGGACCAAACCCAGGTTCCTCGGAAGAGCAGCAAGTGCTCTTTCTTAACTGCTCGAACTACCTCCCCAGCCCTCAAAATCTTTCATTTACAGACAGGAAACAAGGCTGGACATGATGGCACACATCTTTAATCATAGCACTCGGGAGACAGAGGCAAGGGGATCTCTGTAAGTTTAAGGCCAGCCTGGTCTACATATTAAGGTCTTACATATTACTTACTTACTTACTTACTGAATTACTTACTTACTTACTGAATTAATTAATTAAAATAAATGCAGGAAACACAACTAACAAGCCATTATTTCTTTGTTTCTAAGGACAATGAACAATAAGCACAAATTCCTATAAAATTTCTTAACAGTGGATGGCTAGTTGTTAAACCCTTATAGAATAGGCTGAAGAGGCAGAGCAGGAGGATTATGAGTTTGAGACACTTGCTAGTGGCTCAGTGGTTAAGACCAGGCTGTTCTTCCAGAGAACATGGGTTTGATTCCCAGCATGACTCACAGTGGTATGAAACTCCAGTTCTAGAGGATCTGATACCCTCTTCTGGTATGGGAAGTCCTTCTGTATATGTGTTGCTTTTATTGGTTAATGAATAAAGAATATGTTTTGGCCTATGATAGGGCAGAATAGAGCTTGCGGGGGGGGGGGGGAGTAAACTGAATGCTGGGAGAAAGTAGGTGGAGTCAGTGAGACACCATGTAGCTGATGTTGGAGGAAACAGATGCCAGAACCTTGCCAGTAGGCCACAACTACGCAGATTAATGGAGATGGGTTAGTTTAGGATATAAGAGCTAGTTAGAAATACACTTAAGCTTTTGACCAAACAATATTGCAATTAATATAGTTTCCGTGTGGTTATTTAGAGTCTGGGCGGCTGGGATTGAATGAGCAGCCTCCGACTACACTCTTCTGACCTCCATGGGCACTGTCTACATGTGGTACACAGACATACATGCGGGCAAAACACCCTTACACATATCATACCTGGCAAATATACATTTTTAAAAGGTTTTTAAAGTGTGTAACTGGGGGACTGGAGATGATTCAGCAGTTAAGGGTGCCTTCTACTTTTGAAGAGGACCAAGGTTTGGTTCCAAGCACCCCCTGTGGTAGCTTCCATTTCCAAGGGATCTGATGCCTTCTTCTGGCCTTTGTGGGCTCCTATACACAAATGGTGCACATCAACTCATGTAGGCTACACACATACACATAATTTTTTTTCAGGACTGGAGAGATGGCTCAGAGGCTAAGAGCACTTGCTGCTCTTCCAGAGGTCCTGAGTTCAATTCCCAGCAACCACATGTTGGCTCACAACCATCTGTAATGGGATCTGGTGCCCTCTTCTGTCATGCAGATGTACATACAGGCAGAACACTGTGTACATAATAAATAAATCTTTAAAAACTACCTGGCCAGAGCCATGTGTGATGGTGCAGGTCTTTAAAATTTTTTTTTCATAAAATATTTTTTTTTGTGTGTGTGTTTTTTGTTTTTTTGAGACAGGGTTTCTCTGTGGTTTTGGAGCCTGTCCTGGAACTAGCTCTTGTAGACCAGGCTGGTCTTGAACTCACAGAGATCCACCTACCTCTGCCTCCCAAGTGCTGGGATTAAAGGCGTGCGCCACCACCGCCCGGCTTCATAAAATATTTTTTTAAAAAAATTTTTAAGTATGTGGGCAGTGACCGGTGAGAAGAGGCAGTGAATCAAGGCATTTGCTGCCAAGCCTGATGACCTGAGTTCTACCCCTGGGACTCACATAGTGAGAGAGGAGATCTGACTACCAAAAGCTGTCTACTGACCCCCACATACATAACACACAATAGCACACACACACATACACACACACACACACACACACACACACACACGCACGCGCAGTGGCCAATGCCAGTAGTCCTAGCATTTGGAAGATTGAAACAGGAGTTTTGCTCTGAGTTTCAGGTCAACTACTGTTAAATAACAATTCTGTTTCAAAAAGAAAAAAGAAATGGGGCTGGTGTTGCAACTCAGTTGATAGAGCACTTGATGCGTGCAAGAAGTCTTGGGTTCAAATCCCAGCACTATATAAACCAGGCATGGAATACATACCTGTAATCCCAGCTATTGGGAAATGGAGGCAGGAGGATAAGAGTTCAAGACCATTCTTGACTATATAGAGTTCCAAGACAACAACAACAACAACAACAAAAAAGCCGGGCGGTGGTGGCGCACGCCTTTAATCCCAGCACTCGGGAGGCAAGAGGCAGGCGGATCTCTGTGAGTTCAAGACCAGCCTGGTCTACAAGAGCTAGTTCCAGGACAGGCTCCAAAACCACAGAGAAACCCTGTCTCGAAAAAAACAAAAAACAAACAAACAAAAAAAGTATTGGGGAAATTGGAGATTAAGAGCATTTGCTATTCTTCTAGAGGACCCAAGTTCGGTTCCAAGTATTCACATTAGTTGACTCTCAACCATCTAAAACTCCAGCTCCAGAAGATCTGATACCTTTGGCCTCCTGAGGCATCTGCACTAACATAAAATACCAGGATTTTGGCACACACACCTACAAATAATTAAATATAGCAAGAAAATTGTTTTTAAAAGTATATCCTATATAATGATAGAGTTCTGTAATTAGCACTTGAAAAGTTAAAACAAGAGGATTTTGAGTAGGCCAGTTTCAGCCAGATCTACACAGTAACTCTATCTCAATGAATAACCTTTAATAGATGAAATTCTACATCTCTTTATAAATATACATGTCTATTATGGGCAATACCTCAATTTTATCCCTGGAACCACACACACACACACACACACATATACACACACACTTTTGTACTTGTGTATGTGTCTTGTGTGACTCTATCAATATCTATATTTCTCATATATCTTTTTCTATATACATGTGCTTTTAGTTATTGATAAAGATTATTATATCCAAAATGGCTTTTTCAACAAAAAAAAACCCCACATTTTGGGGCAAAATGTAACAGAGTCATCTGGAAGAAAATATTTTTATGGTTAATGTACATGGGTCAATTGATCACACCATGATGACTCTCTGTAATTTTGAAATTTCGTTGAGAGATTAATTTGTGTTTTTATCATATAAGCATGTCAAAAAGGGTGAGTTGCATCTCTTTGGCACAATTAAGATACAGAGAAATGTACAAATGTATCTTGACTAAAGTTGGTTCAGTGGAACTATTCCAGACCAACAGACTGGAGGAGGCTTTTCTTAAAATAGATTTTGCAGATTGGTGTGTGCTCCAGATCGGATTAATTTGTGATAGTAAAGAATGTAATTTTACGTATTTCTATTTCTGTCGTTTATTAACAAGCACTTTTGGAGTACCCATAGTTTGTTGTTGTGCAACCTCAACTTAGAAGCCGCATTCAAACCATCTAGCCAGCACCCAACTCCTCACCTAAAATCTTAGATTCAAACCATCATACAAATCAACGGTTTTTTGGAAAGGAGCTCCCAGGCATGCTAATGCCAAATGAGGTACAAGCTCTTAATATAGAAAGGAAGAAGACATTTTTAAAGCTTTGGGTAATTCTGAGTTTCCATTGTATAAAAAAAAATAGTTACATAGCATTTTGTTCTCACTAGATTATCAAAATTAAGAAATATAACAATATCAATCATTAATAGAACATAGAATTCTTATGACCTGTGGGAGAGTGAGAACATTTGGCATCAGTTATCTCACAAAATTAAAGATGTATATATTCAATAACCCAGCAACCCTACGTACATGGAGAAATGCTTGAATGTATGATCAGAAAGTATGCAAAGACTGTGTATGGCAGCAATATTTGAAATAATGTGTGTTGGGGGGTGAGAACTGGGAACAACCCTAATATATATGCATCAAAAGAAGAATAAATTGCATACTATTCACGAAATAGGATGTTATATAGTAATAAGAATGAGTAAACTATTATTATATATAACATGGGTAAAACTTTAAAAATAAATATAATTTCAAATGAATATTGGAAGATAACATTTTATAAAACTCAACAAACATGTAAATTAAACAATATATGTTTTGGAATACACACCTGATCAAATTCAATTTTAAAACACTAAGCTGACGCCTGGCAAGCTGGCTTAGTGCTTAAGAGCACCGGTTGCTCTTCCATAGGACCCAGGTTCAATTCCCAGCATGGTGTCTCATAACCATTTGTAACTCCAGTTCCAGGGGATCAACACCCTCTTCTAGCCTCTGAAGGCACGAGGCACAACTGTAGTGCACAGTCACACATATACCAAAATACTCCTATGCATAAAATAAAATGTTTTTAAATTTTAAAAACAAAACCAAAATAAAGCTGAGCCCTTGTGTGGTGACGTAAGCCTGGAACACAAGTACTCAGAAGATCAAGACAGGAGGGCTAAGAGTTCAGGGCTAACTTAAGTTACATAGCAAGATCTAATCTTTAAAAAGGAAGAAATTAAGGAAAAAAGGAAAAAAGAAAGAGTTGGGTGGTGGTGGCGCACACCTTTGATCCCAGCACTCAGAGGCAGAGGTAGGTGGATCTCTATGAATTCAAGGCCAGTCTGATCTACAGAGTGAGTTCTAGGACAATCAGGGCTACTCAGTGAAGTTTTGTCTGGGAAAAAAAAAGAAAAGGAAGAAAGAAAGAAAGAAAGAAAGAAAGAAAGAAAGAAAGAAAGAAAGAAAGAAAGAAAGAAAGAAAGAGAAAAAACTATTATTGAATAACAAGCACAAAATTTAGGGTACTTGTTATCCCTGTGGGCAGGAAGCTGAGACAGCGGACAAGCGCAAGTCAGTCCTACTGACGAGAAGGTGTTCTAGTTCTTAGGGTGGAGGTTCATGATGTCTATTAGAATAGTAAACTTTAAATTTTACTATATATTTTAAAACATATGTTACCTACGTGTCTGTTCTGTATTCCAAAACAAATTTTAAGAGCTCAGTCTAATCCATCCTTGGATCTCCATCCAGTGAGAAATAGGAATGCTGACTCTTGCTGTGCATGTTTAAAAAATACACACACCAAAAAAACTGAGGATAGCATGGCCCCTTACTCAAACAGAAATGAGGGAGAAAATGTTCTGAAAAATAAAACCATCTCAGAGCTACTTTCAGGTTTTAAGAGAAGTATGAGTCTAGCAGAAGCCAGGAGAATATATGTAAAATGACATCTAGGTGAATTACATTGCATCCCCACCCCAGCCCCAACATGCCACCATAGTGTGCAAACTCTCTTCCCTCCCAGATGCAGGCTGGGATCTCATCACTACCAGCTGATGTTAAATTCATTATTACTAAGTAATTAAATATTTACCCTGACTGAAGACATCACCAAATATTGGAAAATACCCCAGAGGTGTGTCACAAAAAAATTTGAAGGTAGATTTTTTTCCAAAGGAAATGATGTAGACCTGGGTTTATAGAACTTGGTCCCTAATACAGAGAAAGAAATTTACCCAAAACAAGACTTGGCAAAGCCCTCAGTTTATCATACAGTAAACTGATAGATTTTTACATTTAATCTGAATCTCTCTGCTTCTTTCTGATCATTTAATAACTGACTTGGTAATTGTTTGGTTTAACATCGTGCTAAGGATGTAAAATGTATGGGTTTAACTGCTGTATAGGTCTCATAGCCAGGCCATGAAGTGCACTGTGTCTGCCACAGAACAACAGAAAAACTATGTTTGATACAGAGTAAGTTACACAAAAGATATTGCTTTAAGAATGTGTTTTAGGATCTTTGTCTTTGTATTCAAGTATAACATTAATTTTCACAGTGAACAGCTAGGGCGGTTTGCTAAATGTCTCACAATGGATCTCTAAGATAGTGAAAAACAGATACTTACAGGTACTAGAGAGATAGTTCAGTGGTTAACAGCACTGGCAGGTCTTGCAGAGAACCTGGGTTTAATTCCCAGCACCTGCAGAGAGGCTCAAACTGTAACCCCAGGTCTAACAGACCCCTTTCCTTCTTCTGGCCTTTGCAGTCACAACATGCAAGTGGTACACAAATATACATGTACAGGTAAATAACCCATACACATAAAATAAATTTTTAAATTAAAAACAAAATAAAATAAAACAAAACTGGAAACCAGGCATGGTGGTCCATGCCTTTAATTCTGGCCTTTAATCGGAAGGCAGAGGAAAGCTGATATTTGTGAGTTTGAGGCCAACCTGGTCTACATAGTGAGTTCCAGAACAGACAAAACTATCTAGAAAGACCCTGCATCAAGAGAGAGAAGAGAAGAGAAGAGAAGAGAAGAGAAGAGAAGAGAAGAGAAGAGAAGAGAAGAGAAGAGAAGAGAAGGAAGAAAAAGGAGAAAGAAACGGGTACAGGAAAATTCAGTATATTGTCCTTGCTTAAATTACCCTGACCACGCCGGGCGGTGGTGGTGCACACCTTTAATCCCAGCACTCGGAAGGCAGAGGCAGGTGGATTTCTGTGAGTCTGAGGTCAGCCTGATCTACAAGAGCTAGTTCAGGACAGGCTCCAAGGCTACAGAGAAACCTTGTCCTGAAAAACAAAAACTAAAACAAACAAACAAAATAATTACCTTACCCGAGTTCCACGGTCTGGGGCCCCAGATTATACGCCTTTAATCCTAGCACTCAGGAGGGAGAAGCAGGTGAGGTGGATCTCTGTGAGTTCAAAGGCAGGCTGGTCTACACAATGAGTTCTAGGATAGTCAGTGCTACAAAGAAAGACCTGTTTCAAAAAGAAAGTAAGAAAGAAAGAAAGAAAGAAAGAAAGAAAGAAAGAAAGAAAGAAAGAAAGAAAGAAAGAAAGAAAGAAAGAAAGAAAGAAAGAAAGAAGAAGAAAGAGAAGGGCAATAGTTTAATAAAGAAGGGAACATGAGTGAGTTTGAAGTTGCCGACGAGGACACAGAGAAAGTAGCCATAACTGTTAAAGAGATTAGCACAAGCCTCCAACTTGTAAAACTTAAACCTAATTGAAAGGAGAGAGACTGAGCAGGAGGAGTTTTCCCAGGTTTAGCCTCTAAGGTGCACAGTGGCCACTACAGCTATGGTAGAACAGAAAAGACAGTATCTCAAACTGCCAGCAGAATTGCTAGCATCATCTGTAAGGCTTTTACAGTCTGATAGGCCTCTCCGCCGGCACAATAATCCGAATCAGACCAAATCAAACCGAATTAGAAAAAAATCCAGTTTTAATGGGTGCCAGCGCTCTGGGTGGCCTTCCAGTCCCCAGAGAGGAGACAGAGAGGGGGAAGGAGAACCAGGAAGACCACAGAGAAGGGAAAGGAAGACCAAAAGACCATGCAGAGGGGAAAGGAAGACCAGAAGACCACCCGTTTGTTCTCTGGGGGTCAATTTAAATAGCCCGTGGGAGTGGTCTTGACCCTCGCTGGAGAGGGGTCACCATTTGGTGGGCTTTCTCAGAGGTAGAGTCTGGACTGCAGCAACTCCAGGGAGGGGCTTGGGGTGGAACGTTTTCACCCAAACATTCCAGACTCCTTGGATACATGGATGCCAGGGGCTGAGGTGGAGCCTTAACCCAAACATTCCAGACTCTGGGTATAGGGGTGTCAGCAGCTGGGGTAACGCTTCCAACCAAACATCACCCACCTATTGCTGGTCTTGGAGGTAAGCAAAATGCAAGTGTTATGGGATCCTAGAGGTTTGTTCCAAGGCTATTGAGCCAGGTGGGGTGTGGCAGGGTCAGATTCACTACAAGAGACCTTGATAGATTGAAAAGCAGCCTAAGTTACAATGAAAACTCCAGGATGTTAAAGATGCCAGGACCTGGAGATGTCTGACAAATGGTGCTACCAAGAGTTCCAAGCGCAGAATATGAACCTGCAGGATTTAGTGTTTGCCATGCTAGGTTCTGGTCTTGCTTAGTCCTATATTTCCTTGTTCTGCCCCTGTTTCTTCCTTTGGGGATGGGAATTCTTATTCTGTACCATTGTATGTTGAAAGGATGTAATTTTTTAAAAAAGATTTATTTGTTTTTTATTTATTTTATTTTATATGCATGTCTGTCTATGTGAGGGTGCAGAGCTCTGGGACAGGAGGTAAAAAGACAGTTGTGAGCTGCCATGTGGGTGCTGGGAATTAAACCTGGGTCATCTGGAAGAACAGCCCCTGCTTTTAACCTCTGAGCCAACTCTCCAGCCTCGTAATTTATTTTTTTATGCTACAGAGGATCACAAAAGATTCCCCAGACTCAGTAGACACTCTGCACTGAGCATTTGGACAGTGATGAAGCTGTTAAGACTTTGGGGAGTCATGGAGATGGACTAAATCCACTATGAAATAAACATGAAATTTTAAGGACCATAATAATAAGGACCATAATAATAAGGATGGATATTATGGCTTTAGGAAAAGTTAGGTGGGGCCACCAAGATAATTCAGTGGGTAAAGTGCTTGCCCCTCAAATCTGACAACTCAGTTTTGGTCCCTGGATCCCACAGTGTAAGGAGAGAACCAGCTTTTGAAGGTTTTCCTCTGACCTATGTGGAGGTAAAGAACTAGGGATGGTCCTCTGACCCCACGTGCTCAGCCATGTATACACATCATACCGGTACACACAAAAATAACAAATAAGCCGGGCGGTGGTGGCGCACGCCTTTAATCCCAGCACTCGGGAGGCAGAGGCAGGCGGATCTCTGTGAGTTCGAGACCAGCCTGGTCTACAAGAGCTAGTTCCAGGACAGGCTCCAAAACCACAGAGAAACCCTGTCTCGAAAAAAAAAAAATAATAACAAATGAAAGGAAAAAATATTTATTTTATTGGTGTTTCGCTTGCATATATGGCTGTGTAAGAGTGTCCAAATCCATGGGACTAGCATTACAAACAGTTCCAAGCTGCCATGTGGGTGCTGGGAATTGAACCTGGGTCCTTTGAAAGAACAGTCAGTGCTCTTAATTAGTGAGCCATCTCTCCAGCTCCAAGATAAAAAATTAGGTTATGTGTTTGTAGTTGTTGAATTGACAAGGAATAGACTTGTTATTAATAATCAAGACTGTCATCCCAATAGGATTTTGATTCAACAAGGAGACAAACCTCTGGGTGTGTCTGTGAGGGCATTTCTAGAGAGGATTAACTGAGGTGGGAAGACACCGCTCATAGCAGGTGTCACAGATGGACTAAAGAGCAGTACGCATCTCTCCTTGTTCCCTGACATGAACAGTACCACCAGCAACCTCGCGATCCTCTACCATAACTAGAGCTGTTCTTGCCACCATGCCTGCCTCAGCAAACTGAGCTAAAATAGCCCTCCGTTCCTTTGGTCTCATTTGTCGGGACTTTCTTACAGCAAAATGCAATTATTGCTATACTTTTGAATAAAAGTGTCTAAAGCCTTGCATGGTGGCACATGCTTAGAATGTTAGCACTGAGAATGCTGAGGCAGGAGAGTCAAGAGTTTAAGGACAAGCTTATCCAGGCAGTGGTGGCACATATCTTTAATCACAGCACTTGGCAGGTCAAGACCGGTGGATCTCTGAGTTTGAGGGGTCAGTCTGGTGAATTCTAGGACAGTCAGGGCTACACAGAGAAACCCTGTCTAGAACACCCCTCCCCACAAAGCCATCCTGAGTTATATAGCAAGACCACATCAAAAATAAAAAGGGGTAATACTGATGATGACATTTAGCCAGTAATTAAGAAGAAATCGGGTACAGGTCTACAATCTTTTATCCAAAATTCTTGAGACTAAATGTATTTTTGAACATTAATTTTCCTCATACTTAAGAATGTAATGTTATCTACATCTTACTGAACATGGTGTTCTGAGCAGCAACCCTTTATCATACATTAATATTTCTATTAATAGGCACACAAAATGGAAGAAATAGACTTAAAACAGACTATATCAATTCCAATCTGATTTTGTCACCAAATTAAAAATTTTTTTTTTATTTTGGGACCAAGGATAAAGGACTTTGAAACTGTAACTGTAGCAAATTGCAAATCTTATTGTATTAAATAATAGAATCATCCAGACAGAGAAATAGTAGTATTAAGTGAATGATTTCAGCAAGCATAAGAAGTATTCAGAAGCTCCTAAAGACCTTTGTCTCTCAAGGGGAAACTAATATACACATTACTATAATAAAGGATCCTATTTGACTATACCTATATGTGATATAAATTGTTCATAATGGCTAGACCATCTCTTACATGCTCCAGTGACTATTTTGATCTGTTCAAACGCTTCCTCTTTAGAGAGGCTTCCTTGATTTAAAATATAAGGTAGGGGGTGCACACACACATTCACACACAGTCATGTGGACACTCTTTCCCCTCGTCTACTTTTTCTTCTTAGTACTTAGTACCATTGTCTATAATATCTGTAGATATCATAATATCTATCTGTTTATTAGCTGCCTTACATAGATTGAAAGCTCCATGGTATCAGAGACTTTGTTTGGTTTGAGAATCTAGAATGACGTCTTATTAATAGGCAGTTGATAAATACTGTTTGATAACTGACTCAAGATAATAAGCCTGGCCGGGCGGTGGTGGCGCACGCCTTTAATCCCAGCACTCGGGAGGCAGAGGCAGGCAGATCTCTGTGAGTTCGAGACCTGGTCTACAAGAGCTAGTTCCAGGACAGGCACCAAAGCTACAGAGAAACCCTGTCTCAAAAAAAAAAAAAAAAAAAAAAAAAAGATAATAAGCCTGACCGATAGATACTGAAGGTTCCAAGAACTAGACCTGATATTACAAGTAACTATATATTATACTGACTTTACAGAATGAAGTTCAGGATGGTTTTTAAAAAATGGGAGCTGACATGGAGAGATGACTCAGTAGTTAAGAGAACTGCCTGCTTTTCCAGAGGTACTGAGTTCAATTCCCAGCACTCACATGGTTGGTAAAACTGCCTGTAACTCCAGTTCCAGGGTATCTGTCACCCTCTTCTGCCCTCTGAAGGCACAAGATACACAAGTAGTGCACAGATACACATACAGGCAAAATACTCATACACACAAAATTTAAATTATGAAATATATACATGTATAATATACAATCTAAATATCAGCTGTACTATATAGCATGTCTAGTAATAGGACTCCAAAATAGTAATTAAAAACATCTCATCAGGGCTGGAGAGATGGCTCAGTGGTTAAGAGCACTGGCTGCTCTTCCAGAGGTTCTGAGTTCAATTCCCAGCAACCACATGGTGGCTCATAACCATCTGTAATGAGGTCTGGCGCCCTCTTCTGACATTCGGGCATACATGGAGGCAGAATCTTTTATACATAATAAATAAATAAATCTTTAAAAAAAAAATCTCATCATCCTATACACATTTAAGTAATACTGATTTGCATCTGTGAAGTAAAAATTAATCACTGTATTTGTATTTAATAATTCATTTTGTTTGAGTATTTCAGTAGACAAGAAGAAAAGGTACTGAAAAGATAAAAACAAACCATACTTACATTACATTCTTAAATATGAGGAAAATTATTATTATTACTGGCGTTGGATGCCAGTAATTCCAGCGCATCAGAGATAGAAGCAACAAGACCAGGAGACCAGGAGGCCATCTTTGACTACATAGCGAAGTTACTTACATAAGACCCTGTCTCAAAACGAAAGGGTCTAGTTAGTCTAGTTAGTGCAGACAGCTATACAAGAAGCCAACGCAGGTGGATCACAAGTTCAAGGCCTGCCTGGGCTACAGAGTGAACATAAGACTGACTCATAAAAACTTTAAAAAAGAAAATTAAGGACTTTCTGAGTAAGACTGTGCACTCGGGAAATAAGGCCAACAACTGACAAACAGGAGCTCATAAGATTAAAAGGCTTCTGTATGTGGGTAAAGACACTGACCACCAAACCTGACAGCCTGAGTTTGATTCCCAGGACCCTCATGGTAGAAGGAGAAAATCAAATCCTGTAAGGTGTCCTCTGACTTCCATATGTACTATGTGACCAACTTGAATGCACACACAGAGAAATAAATAAATGTAATTTAAAAAATTTTAAATATGGTGCTGAAGAGATTGTCCAGTGGTTAAGAACACATACTACTCTTACAGAAGACCTGAGTTTGGTTTCCATCACCCACTTGGGTGGCTCCAACTATCTGTAACTTCAGTTCCAGGGGGGATCCAACATTCTTCTGGGCTCTGCTGACACCTCCATTGAGAAGTGCACATACCTGCACGCAGACACATTCACGTGCTTGTAATGAAAATTATATATTTATATATTTTCAGACAGCATTTCTCTGCATAAGTCCTGGCTGTCCTGAACTCACTGTGTAGATCAGGCTGGCCTCAAACTCAGAGATCCAGCTGCCTCTGCCTACCGAACGCTGGGATTAAAGGTGTGCACTACCACTGCCCAGCAAAAAAAAATTTTTTTTTTTTTTTTGGTTTTTCGAGACAGGGTTTTTCTATAGCTTTGGAGCCTGTCCTGGAACTAGCTCTTGTAGACCAGGCTGGCCTCAAACTCACAGAGATCTGCCTGACTCTGCCTCCTGAGTGCTGGAATTAAAAGGAGTGCACCACCACCGCCCAACTTGCAAAAATAAAATTTTAAAGAAAGAAAATGAGATACATATATGGGACACATACAACGAAACTTTATTCATCTCCGAAGGAAAAATTATGAAAATTTCTGGAAAATGAATGGAACTGGAAAGCAAAGTAACCTAGGCCCTGAGATGTAACTCTGAGTGTTCTCTTTCAAATGCAAATCCTGGCTTCACATGTTTAGATTTATATGCTTAACATGGAGAACCTGGAGAGGCCCGCAAGGTAGAAAGGGGTGCTTTGGGGTGGCGGGGAGACCTGCAAGGATGGAAAACAGAGGAACATGTGATGTTAAGTAGAAAAGGAGAATACTAGCAGAGCAAATATTTAAGTGGGGATGGGGCGGCTGGATGGGAAAATAAGGGAATGGGAAAAAGGAATGCATGAAAAAGATGCATATAAACCTATTTTAAAAGTTAATTAAAAATATAATGGAGGATTGGTAAATGGTTCAGTGGATAAAGGGGCCTGCCACCAAACCTGACAACCTGACTTCAATCCCTGGGATCCACATGGTGGAAGGAGAGAACCAACTCCAGTCAGTTGCCCTCTGACCTCCTGTGGGTGCACATACACACACATACTAGTAGTAATAGTAATGATGATGATGATAATAAATTCCCCATCACTCGGGAGGCAGAGGCAGGAAAATCTCTGTGAATTTGAGGCCAGCATGGTCTGAATGGCTTCAGGCCATCTGGGACTATATAGTGAAGCCTTATAAAAATTTAGTTTAAAAGTAAAGTGGCTTTGCTCTTTCCCATGGGTGTCAGGTACTGGTGCCCTTAACATGGCCATGCCTGTCAACAATACATATTCCCCAGGACTTCATTCACTCTCCCACAGAATCCATATAAAAATGCTGAGTGTATGATACACACTCCTAATCCTATGCTGGGCAGAGACAGGAGGATCCTGGGGCTTGCTGACCAAGCCACTGTAGCCCACATAGCTTGATAGTAGAACACTCATGCAACACAGAGCATGTATGTTCAGCCTCCAAAATCTAACAAATAAAAATAAAAACGATTATTACAACACAAAAAGGATTTAGTTTACTTTGTATTTGAATTTGAATTATTGCCTTGTTCCCCCACCCCCAAACTCTGAAACATTTTACTCAACACAGAAATTCTGCTGAGATCCATCTGGTCACAAAGTGCTACTGGATTAGGTTACAAAATGGGTTAGACTCGGAGGTGATCCAGGCAGCATAGTGGCAAAACATTGAGGTTCTGAAAGAAGCAGCAGAGGAATTTTGCAGTTACTGTACAGTGCCAGCAACATCGAACATACAGATTCATCCTTTGAAAAGGCCTACCTTTCCTGTCCATATCTCAGCTCATCCGTATGTTGATTTTAATATACAAATTTGTTTTTATCTGCTTTCAAAATACTTTAGGACTGTACATGATGACATATACCTTTGATTGCAGCACTGGTGAGACAGAGGCAGGTGGATTGCTCTGAGCTGGAGGCTAGCCTGACCTACATTGTGAGTTCCAGGCCAGCCAGCTCTACATAGCAAGGCCATCTCTCAAACAACAACAACAACAACAACAAACCCCTCCAAAACACAAAATTAAATTGAGTTTAAAGAGAAAGAAAGGAAAAGCTATAAAGAAGAAGTTACGCCCTCTTGGGGTCAGTGAGGAGGCTCAAAGGGTAAAGACATCTGCCACCAAGTCTGACAACTTGTCTTAGATCCCTAGGACCCACACAGTAGGAGAGACCGAGTTCCCACAAGTTGTCCTCTGACATCTAATATGTGCCATGGGTATGCATACACATACAATGTAACTTTAGAAAAATTTTAAAGAGGTTTTACCCCCTTGGAAAAAGTATCTAGGATATCTAACACTTTCGAATTGCTGTACTCGTAGCCTAGAAATTGATATCCCATTAATTATAGTAAGAATGAGACATTGTATTATTTTAGTGTTACTTTTAGCAAGTGGCATATACTTTTAATCACAGTGCTCAGGAGCAGAGAGAGGTGAGTCTCTATGAGTTCAAGGACATCTTGGTCTATATAGAAAGATCCAGGCTAGCCATGGTTATACAGTGAGACTTTGTCTAAAAAATAAAATAAAAATAACTTTTGCCTTTAATTTTCTACTCCTACAGCCTTTGATGACTAAAACTGTCATATCTAGATTCTGCAAAGATTTTTAAGTGCATATGTCTGAGTGTATGTATGGCACCATGTACACAAAGGCCTCTGAGGAGGTCAGATGCCTTGGAACTGGTATTACAAATGGTTGTGAGCCACCATATGTGAGTGCTAGGACCTGAACCCAGATGCTCTGCAAGAGTAGTAAGTGCTCTAAACCACTGAGCTAGCTCTCCAGCCCTGGAATTTTTCTTTTAACTTGGATAAAAAAATAATAAAAATAGCCAAGCATGGGGGTGCACCCTTTAATCCCAGCATTTGGGAGGCAGCAGTAGGTGAATCTCTGAGTTCAAGGACAGCCTGGTCTGCATATCAAATTTTGGGCCAGACAGGGTTACATAGTGAGACACTGTCTAAAAAAAGCGGGGGGGGGAGTAAAAAAATAAATGAAAATAGATTGTATGCTTCCAAGAAGAGGGACCCCCTTAACAAATTAGCACCATATTCCACTAAGCAATGATTCCAGGCTGGAAAGAAGTAGGTCAAATATATGAAACCAGAGAACTGACTCAAAAAAAAATCAGAGGTATATAAAATTTGATACATGAGATCAGACTTAATTACTGGTCCCATTGCCCTGAGACTGCACATTCGTTAGTGTGTTTCCTCTAAATAAACCCATTTTGGTGGTGTTATAGGAAGGAGGATAAAGAAAGATCCCCTGATTCTCCACAGACAGGAACTTGTTTGTCTACTAGTGAGAACTGGTTCAATATCATGTTAATATTTAAGAAGTAAACTAAAAGAGTACAACTCAGTAACTCTCACACCAACAAAGAGAAAACTGAGCATAAACTGAGTGAAAATTCAAAATTGTTTGCTTGGTCTCTTTCAAGGAACCTGTGAGTTCAGTCTCATGCTTCTAACCCTTGTCTTCAAGTCCCCAAACTGGAATGAAACCAGATAAAAGCCCGAGGAACCACTTCACACCCTAAACACGTGCAAACTTTGCTCAACAGAACATTCTACTGCCAAAATAGTGCTGGCAGAAGTTTGTAACAAAAGCCCCAGGCTGCATGATTTGCTGGCACTGGAGAGCTTTATAATACAGCCGAGCTTGAGAACCACCAACTCACTTGAGACTCCTCCTCCAAGTCTGACTTGAGGAGAATGAAAGCTATCATCAAGAAGGACTTTATCAACACTTTATCCTCTCTCCAGAAATAATTGGATTTCCCACTCTTGGTTGTCATGCCTCTATAGCCCTTGGTGGCTCTGTTTACACAGCAAATCTAATGCAGGCTATTTTGAAAGGCACATAAATTCAATTTTATTGGGTTGGTTTGGTAAAGGATAAGGAGAGAACTACTATACATCAACAAAATTAATTATGACAACCATGTTTCGAGAATTCTTGATCCACAAATTTTCTATACATCACAATTTATTATCTTCAAAAAATGTGGGGGATAATGGGTTTGGGACCTAGGCTACATGAGACTATGTTGCAAAAAATAAACAAAAAATGTGGGAGAAGATATAGAATTACTTGTAAATTGCTGCCACTTTCCATCTGTTTCAGTCAGTCTTCTTCACTAAGTTTGAGTGATGACGTTTACTTTGTGTGAGTGATATAGGAGAGCCAGAAAAGAAGCCAAGAAGAGTTTCTTCACGAGGGTCAGCAACAAAGCACTGTCTGGGGGAATCTTCTTAAGCGTGATAGTGGAGAACTGAAAATAAATTGTACTTAAATTTAAAAATTGCAGTTAGTAGCCAACACTCAAAAGGCAGAGCCAGAGGACCTTTGAGTTCAAAGCCAGCCTTAAAATAGTGAGCTCCAGTTCAGCCAGTTACATAGTGAGACTCTGTATTTAAGAAGAAAAAGTTGCAGTTAGAAAACCGATGTCTACAGGGGTTGTGACTTTATACTTGATAAGTATGAAATATTGTGAAGCATGGTTTGTTTTCTGATTTAAAAAGAAAAGGCATAGTCAAAAGCATCACTTGCTTCTCACACTTTAAATGTTCCCTAAAGTTTTAGGCTTTTCCTTCAGTGACCCATGCAGCTCATTAGTTTCTGTGGCCTTTTCTAGAAGCACTCTGATTCTTAGCTCCAACTTCATATTTTCACCAGCTTCTAATTTCCACAATGGAAACATTTAGAACAAGGTACTCCGGATGTCAGGGCTCTGACTATCTATAGTATTAAAGACGTTTGCATAGTAGTGCTGCCGCCTAAAGATGAGGTGAATATGAAAGCAATTCAAAGAAAATGACCCATCACTCTTCAGCCCTTCTCATTTGGTGGCCTCTAACCAGAGATTAATGAGTATTTTGTTGCATTTTAAAAGTGTAAGTTCAATTGTTCCACAATGTATTACTGAGTATCATGTTCTATAGCACAAATCTCAAATTCAAACCTTTTAAGCGGTCCCTCTAATTCTTTTCAGCCCTTCACCACTATCTACAACATATAAAAAGGCCATCGAATGATACTCTGAAGACAACAGTGGAGGGTGGTGGACAGAAAGACTTAAGCTTTCTCCTTCATGGGTGAAACCATCCTTAAAATTCTGGACAACTAACTTTTCCAACTCAAAAATTCTTATCTCTAAACCAGGATGTACCGTGCATCCTTTCTACTTTTCTCACGGTTTCACCAGATAAAATTCTCTTGAAGATTAGTGAACTTTAAAGTTCTATTGCCTAACAACAGGGCATTTGTCGTGGATATTCAAAATAACTTTAAAATCTGGTCAGTTAAGTTACTTTAAGAACAAAACGTTCATTACTCCGTAGTTAGAGGCGAGAACGTGTTGGAGACAGGCTGAAGAGTAACGGGTCATTTCTTTTGAAATGCTTTTTTAGTGGCCTCTTTATTTTCCCAAATAATATATGGCTTCTCTGGGAGATCTATTTAAATAAAGATGGTGAAAGCCGATTGTTATTTATTCTGCAGATCATCATTAGCTGATCTATGTCAATTCTGTGTGCTGAATGTTGATCTCTGAGATAATGTTACATGCACCAAAAATCTCAAAGTTGGGAAGATGTCATAAGCAATCTTAAAGGACATTATACAGTCCTGGCTTTCACCCCTGCATAGCAATTTATGAAAAATAATTCGCCCCTTCTACTCTCTCTGCACAAAGACGCATAAATAATATTTATCAAGGTTTTGTCCTTAGTCACATTCCCTCAAAGGGGCCCAGCTTCACCTACACTGCGTGGGAGGCTGGGCAGCAACCCCACACTTCCTGTCAATGGTTGCTGGAGCAAGAGCCTCATCTAGCCTCTCCGCTGTCGCTAATTCCGCCCCTCCAGCCCCTCTTGGCGGGTGTCTGAAGGCCAAGGTGAGACCCTCCCGGGAGATGAAAGACTCGCCGCCTCTGAGCCAGCCGGGCGGAGGGAGGGGGCGTGTGTCGAGGTGGCGGCAGCAGCCGCAGTGACGCTGAGGCCCTAACGCGGAGCTGGCGCAGGCCCTTCAGGCTTCCACCCGGGCCTGAGCCCCGCCTGGGCCTCGAGAACGCCGGCGCGGGATGAGCCCCCTAGGGGCGCCCCGGGAGCGGGGTGGGGAGGGAGCAACCACCCGGGCACGGTCCTCAGACGCGCCTCGGGGCCTGGGCTGCGGTATTGACGCGCCAAGAGCGGCGAGGGCGCGCTCACGCGTACGAGGCAGGGACGAGGAGCGCGCTCGCCTCCCGCGGCCGCCACGGAGCCGCGAGCGCGAGCCACGGAGGGGGTGGGCAGCGCGGGGCGCGCGCTGACGTCGCCGGGAGTCACGCAAAGAGCGCCGGGTTACGCGCCGACGTCTGGCTGCCACGACTCGCCGTGGCGGCGGCGGCGGCGGCGAGCGGATCCCGCTGGGGAAGAAGGAGAAGGAGAGAGGGAGAGAGAGAGTGAGAGCCGGAGGGGCTGTGAGTGAGCGGGAGGAGCCGGGTGTCAGCCCGGCCTGCCCGCGGGAGCGAGACCCAGAGCGAGCGAGTGAGGCCCGAGCCCGCCGCGCGGCCGCCGCCTCCGCCTTCTCCCCTCCCCTCGCGGCCCGCCCCCGCCCGCAGCCCGCCCTCCTCGCGGCTCAGCCCGGAGAGCCCGAGAGAGGCGCCGTTCGGCTCGCGCCGCCGTCCAGAACAGGTGTGCGCGCGCGCCTCCCCCTCCCTCCTGCTCGCGCCCGCCTCGCGCGCGCCGGCCTCCCTCCCTCCAGCCCGCGCCCTCCCTCACCTGCGGCAGGACAGCGCCCGCCAGCCCGCCCGCCCCGGTAAGCCCCTTGCGACCTTGCTTGCTGTCACTGCCACAGTCGAGGTGCCGCCCACCCTGTCCCCTGCCACAGTCCTCTCGCAGCCCAGAAATCATTAGAGTGCCATTGCAGACCCAGGCGGTGCAGCAACGCCCCCCCCCATCCCGGGCCTGGCGGAGACGAATGAACCCCCTCCCGCTTCCGAGAAGGAACATCATAACATTTCCCCCTTTAAAGAACAATTCTCCCCCCGCAGGCACTGGAGACCATCAATGATGCGGGCTTTTTGTTTGTTTGTTTTTTTCCCTCTTCCATCTCTGAGCTCCATTTCCACAGACCACAGTGGCCCCGAGGCCTGGGACAGTGCGCTAGACGTGGCTGACACTCCCAGTCCTGCATCCTTTGGAGGTGGGAAGAGGAAGGAGGGATCTATAAATTAGATTCCACTACCAATCCTTCTCCCGCTCCGCCCCCCCCCCGCATTACATACGCCCAAGGTGCGTTGTTGGCTTTTTTGCTTTTTTGTTTTTTTACATTTTTTTTTAAAGGGCAAAGCAAATCGGTGCTGACATCGCCAGGCCCAAGGATGGGTGGCCCGAGCAATAGCCTGAGCGCTAGGTCTGCCTGCCTGCTCATTAGCTTTTGTCGGGGTGAGGGGTGGCGGTGGGGGCAAAGGAAGGGATGTGAAGCTGGAGGATCTCCTCTGAGACCGACAGCAGGACCAGAGGTGACTTGCGATGTTGTAGGAACCCTGCAAATGTATCTACCATAAGCCTGAACTTTGGTAGAGAGAGGCCCCTAGAGACCTGCAAGGTGTAACAGAGCTGTCGGCAGTCGTCCCCCTCCCCCGAAAAATGCCACCTTTTCCTTTGTCTCTGAGGGAACTATTGGAGGCTTGGTTTTCTTCTGGGCCCCTTACGTTACTGTCCAGCTAAGGACTTTAAGGCATATTTTAGCAGTGATGTCCATGTTACCGTCCCATGTCCTTGGAAGGGAGATTTACAATAGGCTGGATTTGGTTTGGCATCTTTTGGTAGACTTCCAGAGGGGAAAGGAAAATTTTTATTTACTTTAAGACCCCCTTTGTCCCCGCCCAAAAGACTTAAGGGAATTGCGGCTTTGAAAATTGGAGTGTTGGCTAAAGTATGGAAAAAGTTGCTGATTTCAGTTCCTTGAGTATAGTACTAGTAAAATCATTTAAGTATCAGATGAAGAGAGAGCTTTTGACATTTGAATCGGTTTTGTTTGGACCTTTGGGGTCCGTAAAATGTTGGGTTCTGTGCATTTTTTTATGGAATTTAGAATGTGTGCTAAATTTAACTCTTCTGCAGATGTTTAAGATGAAAACCTTTTGGAAATGCAAAGGTTATTTATCACTAAATATTTCTTTTCTGAATTTGAATATTTAGTTCATATCTTTAGTTCTAAATACTCATACAGTGTCAAAGCTAATTTTCGAGAGTGGGTAGGCTGTTGAAAGCTTCTTTAAAAGGACTCGGGCAGTATTAGTGCTGTGAGATGGTTATGGTGCTAGCGTCCGTCCGTTTACTTGTGTCCCTTACTCCCTTGGTGGAAGCCCTAAAGAAATGGGGAGTTCTTCTGCTTTGAACATTTGCAGCCTAACATTCTGGTTTTTTAATGATTTAAGTATTGAAGATAATTGTCTGGTTTAACCCAAGTAGCACTTGAATAAAGTTCAAATGTTCTCTTTTGGGGGAAGGAGGGATTTGGGCTTTGTAAAGTATTAATGTGTTGTTTCTGTTGGGAGCACTACAATCAAGAGTTTACTATACAGAGGTAAATAGCTTCTCTTCAAGTTTATTTTTATTACTATGTGTTGTTTTTTCCTGTAAAAATAAAAGGTGAATTACATTATTTCAGAATCCCTGTAGTTGAGGCAGAGGAAAATTGAGGGTTTTTTTTTCCCTTCTTGGTCTATCTCAGTCTGTGTCCTTATGCAAAAAAAAATGTCGGTAAGTTTGTTAAATATGTAGTGACTAAAAAATTTTTTTTAGTCTTGATTCTCTTTAAAGTGTGTAATAGTGTTGATAAAGAGACTCAAAGGACCTAGAAATCTTTATCAGCTAAATGTAAGCAATTTTTGAGTGAAAGGGAAATAATTCTTTTTGATGATTTTTCATTAATATAAATATTTTGCTACACATTATATTTCGTTTCTTTTTAGTTTTTCCTACACTGGAATGAAATTGTAAGGTTAGTCTTAACAGTTATGTATATTGAAGTAATAGATTCAAAGAGCTAAACACTAGAAAAGGTTTTTCATTTATCAAGTTAGTATATTTAGGTAGTTAACAAATGGCTAACAACCTCTTTAAATCTACAATTTTCTTAAAGATCTTCAAAGCCAGGATGCAAATATAATTTTTAAATTTCTACTTAAAGTTCTAAACATTTTAAGACTATCCTGTATGTTAATATTCATTTCTTCCTGGCTGCATTTTAAGACGAATGTCATACCTGTAGCCTAAGGAAAGCCGCCTTTTACCTTTTAGAAAGGAAAAAGTCCACATTTACAAGCTTATCCTGAAGTTGACGCTCTTGATGAAGTAGTAAAAATATGCTACCTAGCTAACATTGTTGAATTGTTTGTGGGGGAAGCTTCAGTCTTGTTTACTTTTTAGATATAAAGAAGAGCTGCTGGCTTGTACAGGTAGAAATTACATATACAATGACTGTATAAAGCGTATAATTACTCAGAAGTCTCAGTCATTTGCTGGTTTTCACTCGAAATTCCCACTCTAAGTGTGCAAATGATATTTAATTTGTATTCTACTTAGAAACCCCATCAGTTGCCTTTCCTCTGAGGAAAATGTCAATTCCTGGTGATAGCTCCTCTTCCCAGAAAATCAGGGCTCTCCAAAATTCAAACTGCTTCAGAACCCCTGGAAATAAATGTTTGTATTAACTGCGAAGTTGATCCGGGAAGGCGATTTGGAACCCCAAGTCTGGGAGAATGTAGGGACTGGCTGTGGGTGGCCTCATCAAAATCTCATGGCCTTGCTATCTTGAGCTCTCATTAGGGGTATGGTTTTGTTCTTTGTAAAGTAAACTCTTGAAGAAGGGCAGGTGCCTCTCTAGAACCGGACTTCACTGGACCTTTCCTTCAGTTACAAGTGGAAGCGTGGAAGCCTGAGACCAGGAGACCGCTTTGTTCTATGCAGATCCCGCGTCACTCAGCATTTAGGTTACTGGAGTTGCCGGGGTCTATCCAGGGTCCTGACTGTTTCAAGGAACAATCAGAGCCTGTAGGCACCTCTGTGTCTTCAGGAATTTGTTTTTGTGGTAGGAAATCCTCTAAAAGTTCCTGTTTCCCTTAACCCAACAGACTTGGGGATGGAGGAGAGAGTGCAGAAAACTCAGCACTGAAAAGGCCCTATGTGTAAGTGATTGCTTCTAAATTAAGGAGAAATTCTTTGTGAGGCCCTTAGCAAAGGTTTCTGTTTCAGAGTGAGCTTCCTCTTCAGGGAGCACTTTCAGATGTCACTGTATGCAGGTGCATGTTTCTCAGGCTGGTTCTCGGGATTCCCTAGTTTGCTCTTTGGTGACCAGGGTTATTTGCCCTCTTTCTTCTTTATTAATGGGAAGTGAATGTGCCTAACACTAAAATGGAGCTCTTGCTGGGGACAGAGGTTAGGAGAAGACAGAGATACAGAAGACATATACACCCAGTGGACAGGTTTGCCCCCAATATAAAAGGCCATATTAAGGGGCTTTTCGGGCTCAAGACCTGTAAGGCATCTGTCCATAGACTGGTCTTACTTTAATTCTTTCCCCATTAGGCAACCTTATAATTACCGGTTTCTGCAGCTAAGTGGGGAAGGCGGCTCCTTACTGTGGAAGGAAAGGAGTTCAGTAGAAGTAGAACCCGCAGATGAATAGGCATATTTCTAGGGTAGAGGCAGCAATCTGTGTCGAAAAAGCCAGAGATAAGGCTGCATGGTCTGTATCCTCTCCAGTAATGTAGAGTTTGGAGTCATTGGCAAGGGTCTTCAGGAAATAGGCCTTCGCTGTGCCACAGGGCTGCACACTGCAGTAAAGTACGAGCACACACTATCTTTCTGGGTGTTGGAAAAGAAGCCCTAGATTATGAGTTATAGTTTAAAAAGAAAATTTTTATTTCTGAGCTCCATCTTTATTCTTGGGCCCCTTCCTATGGGCACAGGAGATTCCTTTTAGTAGCTAAGACTGATTGGTTAATTAATGGTCAGTAATCTGTCTGCATAAAATCCAAGATCTTTTAATGTTTTACCGGGGGTGGGGGCTCTTTTGGATACTGGAAGTTTCTGGGTGGAAGAGTAAAGGGGTAAGCAAACCTGCTTTAATGAATCCCGTAAGGAACTGCGTTTCCCAGGAAATTCCTGACATTTTTAGTTCATGAATTTCCGAAAGCCTGATTGGGTTTTCTCCTCCATTCTGGGTCCTTCCAAAAGAAGAGTGGGCCGGGGTCTGAATACTCTCGGCAGGGTCTGGTTCATCTGCAGAGCTGGCCGACAACCCAGGCTGGGCTGAGCCCTAAGCATGGTGCCCCCCTTCCCAAATCTCAGAAGGAGGAGGGGGGAGGCAACCAAGCAATCCTGGTCCCAAAGGGGTCTGGTTGCAGGTTTTGGGGTGAGTGTGGGTTTCTTTTCTATTATTGTTTGGGAGTAAGGGCATAGCCTACGGGAATAGGCACTGCGGGCACCTCGGCCCTGGTGCGGCTACTGTCCTTAGCCCAGCTCCCCCCGCTGGTGAGTGCGCCCGCCCGACTGTGCGGGGCTGCGGTTGGGGGGAGGGGGGAGCGGGATCATCTGAGGCCAGAGCCGCTGCCGTGCGCGGGGAGGGGGAGCGGCGGGAGCGAGGGGAGGGAGAGGGGAGGGACGGGCTAGGTGTCTGCTGCTCCGCGCCACTGCTGCCGGCGCCCGGTCCTCGTCCCCAGCAGCCCCCTCTGCAGCTAAGGGTTTACCACCGCAGCACCTCTTTTCCTCGCCTGCCTCTTCGGCCACGGCTCTGCGGTAGGAGACAGTCCTGCCGGGTGGCGGGCAACGCTGTCTGGGTTTGGGTCTGGGTCAGGCCCACAGGGGAAAGGGAGGCCGTGACTCGGTATACCCTCTGCGTCCTACTCTGCTGTGCTACGCAGGCCCCTCCCCCAATCTTCTCTTTGGGGGTCACTGGAAAGCAGAGTCAGGCCTGATCTCTGTGCTTAATACGGCATACCCCCCCCCCAGTTCCCCGGGTCCCCAAGTCGAGGCCGCCTGGGATCTGGCCAACAGGGGTAGCTACGGCGGCGGTGGCGGCAGAGGCTGCGGTGGCAGCAGAACTGCGACGCGGCGCTCGCTCCCCCACTCTGGAGAGGGGTGTAGGGCGAGGGCCCGCGGGTGGGCGCCGCCTGGCGGGCAGGCGGGCAGGGTTGCTGGCCTGGGGAAGGGGCGCAGTCACGTGCCGGCGGGCGGGTGGGCGCGTACAGTAGGGCGTCCTGCTACTGTACTGGGGAGTCAGTGCCCTGTTACCGGGTCTCGTCTGTCTCGTCTCTCCCGCAGATCTCGCGAGAGTGGCTGACTGGCTGTGGGGGTTGCGGCGGCAGCAGGCGGAGCCGGGGAGGGAAAGCAGCGGCGGCTGAGGCGACTGAGGCGGCGGGCGGAGCGGCAGGCGGCGGCGCGGCGGCGGAGCGCAGCATCATGGCGGACCGAGACAGCGGCAGCGAGCAGGGTGGTGCGGCGCTGGGCTCGGGCGGCTCCCTTGGGCACCCAGGCTCGGGCTCAGGCTCCGGCGGGGGCGGTGGTGGCGGCGGGGGCGGCGGCGGCAGTGGCGGCGGCGGCGGGGCCCCGGGGGGGCTGCAGCACGAGACGCAGGAGCTGGCCTCCAAGCGGGTGGACATCCAGAACAAGCGTTTCTACCTGGACGTGAAGCAGAACGCTAAGGGCCGTTTCCTGAAGATCGCTGAGGTGGGCGCTGGCGGCAACAAGAGCCGCCTCACCCTCTCCATGTCTGTGGCAGTGGAGTTCCGCGACTACCTGGGCGACTTCATCGAGCACTACGCGCAGCTGGGCCCCAGCCAGCCGCCCGACCTGGCCCAGGCACAGGACGAGCCACGCCGGGCGCTCAAGAGCGAGTTCCTGGTGCGCGAAAACCGCAAGTACTACATGGATCTCAAGGAGAACCAGCGCGGCCGCTTCCTGCGCATCCGCCAGACAGTCAACCGGGGGCCCGGCCTGGGCTCCACGCAGGGCCAGACCATTGCGCTGCCCGCACAGGGGCTCATCGAGTTCCGTGACGCTCTGGCCAAGCTCATCGACGACTATGGAGTGGAGGAGGAGCCGGCCGAGCTGCCCGAGGGCACCTCCTTGACTGTGGACAACAAGCGCTTCTTCTTCGATGTGGGCTCCAACAAGTACGGCGTGTTTATGCGAGTCAGTGAGGTGAAGCCCACCTACCGCAACTCCATCACCGTGCCCTACAAGGTGTGGGCCAAGTTCGGACACACCTTCTGCAAGTACTCGGAGGAGATGAAGAAGATTCAAGAGAAGCAGAGGGAGAAGCGGGCCGCTTGTGAGCAGCTCCACCAGCAGCAGCAGCAGCAACAGGAGGAGACCACCGCTGCCACCCTGCTACTGCAGGGTGAGGAAGAAGGGGAAGAAGATTGATCAAACTGAATGAAACACACACACACACACACACACACGCATACACGTACGTGTACACACACACACAGCCACACACAGAGAAAATATACTGTAAAGAGAGAAAATAAAAAGTTAAAAAGTTAAAAAAAAAAAACTTAAACTCCAAGGGAGCACCACCCACAGAACCTCCACCAACTGACAGTTTCTCTTCTTGACTTGCCACCCATCGCTGGATGTTGTCCACTTTATCCACCATGTAAAACAGTAAGCAGCTGCTAAAAACAAAAAACAAAAAAATATACAAAAAGTAATAACATTATATGAACTGTGTTTCCTACTTGATTAAAAAATATAAAGAACTGAGTGTTTATTTCCCTAATTAACCAAGAACTTTTGTACACGTTTAAGCTATTATTATTAAAAGTGTTTGCAAAATGGTCAAGATTATAATATTGCTGAATTATATAAAAAGTCCTTTTCATGTTGAGCTAACATTTGACTTTAGCACAAAAAAGAGATATTTTAGAACACGTAAAATAATATTTTTAGTTTTTCTCATTTTGTTACCAAATTTCAAACCTTACATGGAGGTTATTATAGTATATTTGACATCCTATATACCTGTGATTAGAGATGTGTATATATATGAGGGCTAGGCATGCTGTGTGTCTGAGCTTTGTCTAAATGTTATGCAGAAGTTTGTAGAGTTCAAGGTACGTAGGTTTAATTCATGCAAGGTAAACAATAAGTGCTCTCTTTTATACAATATGCATTGCATCTGGACCTTAAACATATAAAAATGGTCAGTGAAACTTCTGTGAACATGAAGAAATTATTAAAAAAGGCATTTAAATGAAATTTGCTAAGTTGTGATTTTTATGGTTGGAACCAAAGTTATTCAAATAGTAAAAGAAAAAGAGAAAGAAAAAAGGAAATTTCCCATAATATTTTTCTGCATCTGTTTGCTTTGACTGAGTAGGTGTTTTGTTATTATTGTGTATATGAGATGTACTTGTATTGTTCATAATATATATTTTTTATTATGTGTAGAAAGATTTTAAAAACCTAACTAACGTGCAGCAATTTCCAGTGAACCTGTACTTGGATATCAGGTAGTGAGTCTATTTGTGGTCACTAGCACTGTCTCCTAAACTTGTAAGAGGTCTGAAGCTATCCTTTGATTTTTTTGCCAGTGCTATTAACTTATGTAGACCTGTTTAAAAGCAAAGCAACACCATTATAGTTATCCTACTGAGCCATGGATTCTGAGTTTCCTTTAAAAGTGAAAGCCAAGTTGGTGTATGTAAAGGATTTCCATGTAGCTGTGGTGCTAGTTATTACTGGCTACATTATATGTAAGTGTATTTGTGTTCCCCAAGTGTACAAGCCTTCTGTCAAAAGTATGTTCTATTATCACTCATATTCAAAGTTTAGGGTATGAAAATGCAAGCTTAGGAGAGCACTTTACCAAGCTGGTGTCCTCCACTGAAATTGTTTGTAACGATAGTCTTTTACAGGTTTTCATTTGAAGATGTTTGTGTGCTTTTAATTGACAACTAACTTCTTGCTGCTGTATAGTAAAATATTAATATATTTTTTATCATTAAACTGCTGCATGACTATCATCTTTGAGTGAAGAGAAAAATGTTATAAAAAGATGCCTTAAATACAGTACATTTTGGTTTGGAATTCTGTAGAAAGTATTTTGGTAAAAAAAGAAAAAAGAAAAAAAGAGGGTCTTGGATCTTGTCTTGACAGAGAGAGTTCTGGACATGCAATTGTTTCTTGGCAAATCCAGCCATTTAGATCTACCTGCTGTATGTAGAAGAAACCACCAGTAGGACTGGGAACGGTCAGTACCTTTCCCATTGGAAAGCATCCGCCTAGGAAGGCAGAACAGTTGTCTTTTTTGAAGGATTTTTTTTTTTTCCTGCTGGCTCTTTAGGTTTTGATTTGATATTTTTAAGCTTTCTGGTTGTGTTTCTTTGTTTTTGAGATCTACTGTATGTGTTGAATAACAAGCTATTTTCATTGTACTGTGCATTTTCCCATTGTTTGCTTTTCATATTCATACAATGTTAACTATGAGGTGACCGTACAATAGTTAGGAGTTTCTTTACTTACAAAATCACTGGAAATTATTAAATTGCTTTCCCCTCCCCCCAAGGTGCATTTTTTTTTATTATTTTCATATAGTAAAGTTGAGCTTTTACAGTGCATAATGTGACATTTGGAATGCTTACCAACTGCATGTAAACATTAATAACCTGCACTTTTGTCTTAAGGTTTGTTGAGCTGTTTTGTTCACTGTACTTTAACTGTGATATGGAAAAGATTGCATTCTCTGTGCTGTTTCTAATTAGGAAAGAGAATTGCTTTGATTTTGTCTCTTGTTTACTATAGCTTCTTAAAGTTAAGCCTTGTGCTACGAGTTGTTGGAGTACTCCTAGATCAGTGTTTCGTAGTAGCCAGCAGTCAGTAGTGCAAGTCAACAAAAACACAGCAAACTTAGGCAAAGTGTCCTTTCTTTGAGATGCAAGTTCTTTCATAGGTTTTCTTTAGGGTCAGCTGCCTAAAGTGAAACCTTTCTTACCTATAGACTTCAGATTCTGCTTGGAATCCTACTGGATCAAGAAGCACATGTACTGTGCTGTTGTCTTTACACTATAACAGTTAAACACAATCTTACTAGGACTTTGAATCCATTGTCTGATTTATGGTCAGTGGGTTTAAAAAGAAATCCACACGCAGATCTTTTAAGACTTAAAAAGTGGTCATATAGAGAAGACTGAGTGACTGTAAAGATGCTCTTTTTGTTCAAAGCATCTCACTTTCTCTCCCCATCAACCTCCTCACCTTCCCCTTCTGTTTCATCCTCCCCTGCATTTATTTCTCTCCCAGGTGCTCGGTACTTTATCAAGGTTCTATATTTCAGTGTATTATGTTAGAGTCTCTTCATGTTTTTAGTTTTACTAGTGGGTAGCCCCAGTTTGTGCTGAAAAAAGAAGGGTATATTTGACCATATGTGTTGTTCATAGAAGACAGTATGATCAAATGTGCCAAAAACAAGCAAACAGAACTTAATTCATGACAAGTATGCCTTATTTTTATTGATCTGCTTTGTCTTACAATTAAGGTCCAAGAGCTTGGTTAAACTATGTTATTTGCCTAAGTAAAAAAAGAAAACTTGAAATGCATTGAGCTATTGATGTTCTTTAAAATGAGAGACACTGTCAAGTAATTTGATCCAGAGATCAGCCACCAGATTTGAAGAGTATGTGTGTGCGCATGTGCGCGTGTGTGTGTGCGTGAGTGTGTGTGTGTGTGGTGGTAGTGGTGATGGTATTTGTGAGTTTCCCCCCCTTAAATCACCAAATCTTATTTTAAAGCTACCTTTTATTTGTGCCTCCTATTTATCATTCAGATGTTAGAAGCAGCAGTCATCCAGCCAGAGAGGGAGCTAAAGTTAACTAACCAGAACTGTAGAAATCATCTTACATGCCTTTGACAACAAAGGAGGTTATAAGAAAGCCATGTTGGCTTTTCCTCTACTAGACACACATTGAAGGTAGATGAACATTTGCCAAATAAGAAAAAAAGACAAAGTAGTCAGGAAAGACAAACTGTTTTCCAGCTTCTCAAAAGCCATGGAAAGTAGAAACCAAAACCAATGGGAAATTTAAAAAACTCTGAAAGTCTCACTTTCTAGTCCCATGCAGGGGTTAAAATTTGACTCAAAATGGAAAGTTTGTCAATTTTTGTTTTTAAGCCTTTACATCTAAAGATGGATAACTGTTCCAGTTTGATTTTTTTTTTTTTTCAGGTAATGGAGAAAGCTGCTAGTGATTTTAACCCCTGCCGAAAGGAGACAGATAATTTCATTTGGGAGCAAATACTTATTGCCTTGAGAAATAGCACTATAATAGCCTATGTTAATTAGTCATAGAATAACCTTTATCCCTTTCAAGCTATGCAAATTATTAAATAAGTGTAAATTAGAATTCAATTAAAGAGAGTTGATTATATTGCAATCAGATGGTATTCACAAACTTAACTGAAGCATATACAAATAAAATCTATTAGTTTAAGAGTTTTTTTTTAATGCTGACATAAATATAATTTAACTACCTAGTGCTGCACACTATTAACATTGTATGATAGGTCTGGGAAGACTGCCTCCTTTTTTTGAAGAGAGAGATTAAGAATTTTTATAATTGTTTTTCATCAAACTTTAATATTTTTGTCAAGTTTTTAGGTATTTAATTTGTAAAACAGTTTGCTTTGTACTGGCATACAGATATTAGGGTATTGATTTTAAACTTTTTGAAGCCAAGTGATCAAGTACATTTGTAATAAAAATCAATGGATCTCTATCATTTGTACTCACTGTTTTTATTTCTTGTTCTTGTCATTGTAGGAATTTGTACCTTTTTCTGCAGGAAAATGGAGCTAAATTTGGGTAGAAGGGGGTGAGGAAGATAAATCTGTTGAGAATAATCTGGGTGGATTTGGTGGCTCAAAGCATGTCATAGCATCAGATTTAGTGTGTTGGAAAAGAAGTAATGTCATCTTTTTTCTTCCTGTTTTTTAAGTGGAACTTAATGTTTGGAGAGGTTATCTCAGTTTTGTTTCTGTGCTTGAAAGTTTTGTGTTTTGGCAGTGTTGAAACTTTTTAAACACATTTTTCTCTCATGACATTTTGTGTTAATTAGCCAGCCATGGTGACCCCACTATGGGCATGGGATTATTTTTATCTTTACATAACTACCTTCTCTTCTCCAATATTTCCATTAGGTTTTTTTTTTCATATTATACACTTATATTTCTAGATGATTTTAGAATGGGACTTCCTGAAATGACTCGGGAAGCTTTCATAACTCCAGTTAATTTTAATACATAAGTGCACTTTTAATATTTTCTTCCCCATAAAACAGATAGAAAATCATCCCCTCCCCCTTTTGTTGTTTCTTGGATATTAGGATGAGATTTTGTTTACTGTGTTAAAGAAAGCTAAGACAAGGGTATCTTGAGCACTTTAGATTCGAAATAGTGGGTAACAACTGAATATAACATTCATGGTTGTTATCTCTAAATGTGAGTATCAGTAATTTAGAGGGAACTCAAGTTTTGTCATGAGAATAGACTATAAGGGAGAGATCTTTTTAATTGCTTAAGCGAATTTGCCAATTTTGTAAGTTTGTTTTAAACTTTATCAAATTTTAAAACCTTGTTTTCTTCATTGTAAGCCAATTTAGGCCATTCATAGTAACATATTCTATAAAACTAAAGTGATCACTACTTAAGATGACTATCCAGCAGCATTAATTACCATAGCTCTGCAGAGTTAGCAGTGCATTTTTTTAAGAAAAGCTGACTTAAAGATTTATGAAGCTATTTGATCCTAAAACCAAACCTAAATTTAAGGCCTAGGCCATCCTAGCTAAGACTAGCTCTTTTGAACAGAAATTTCATTATTACGGGCTACGTAATGGTGATCTAAATTAGCATTAGTAGAATTTCAAGATTCAAGAGCAACCAGATGAAATATAAGAAATGTGGCTGGTTCTAAGTAGTTTGTCATCTTCCATTTACAAAATGACTACCTGATTTTGATATTAAAGGGCCTGGGCAACTTATATCTTCAGAAAAGTTGAATGTGGAAAATAGCCTCCTGATGATGTTTTCTTGTACGACTTTTATAGTTATTCTGCATTCATGTTAGGTTTTATGTATCTTTCCTTCCATTACATTTGGTATCTCCTCTCTCCTTCCCTCTTTCCCTCCCTCCCTTCTGTTGTCTAGCTTTTGTGGAAAATTGGCTTGTTGATAGGTGTAGAAATGTGGTGATCTTTTGTATAAAATAAAACTAATTTTTACAGACCAGAAACATTTTATTGTTCTTGGAATCATAATATTGTTGTGCTTCCATGAATACATACTTTTTATTATTAATTTTACATATTAAATTTTTTAGCATTTCATGGGGGGAAAATTAAACTAATGAGTTTTAATTTTCTTGGTTTAGGTTCCACTTTAGTAATTCAGAAGGCCCATAAGGTTAAAGGTCATACTCTTGTGTTTTGCAGTTGTGGCAGTATTCTTGCTGGTATGTATTTTATTTTGGTCTAAGATGTCTTAATGCAAAAGGCTTCTAGGAGGAATTAAATAGCAGTTAAAAGTTAGAAGACAAGTAAAATCTCACTTTTGACTAGCTCAAACAGTAATAACAATCAGGTAATGATTTACACTCGTTGACATTATGTCAAACTCTGCTGAAATGCACTGACAGTTGACAGTGCAATTAGTTGTTGGTAGCTCTTGACCTCCTTGCAAAAACATCTGACATTTTGACTCCTTCATTCTCTCTTCATGATCCCACTCAAGACACCTGAGCATCCCTCCTTTAAGAAGAAGTGATGACTCTTTCCTTTGAACATAGCTAACTGGTAATCCTGAAAGAGTTCTGTATTTTAAGGTAACCTGGCCTTTTTTCTTTTCTGACTGTTGTTTCCCCCATAGTCTTAACTTGGCAATTTGAAGAGCATCTAAATGAGTGCTTGTTAGGAAATCTGTGAAATGAAGAATGTAAGAAGCATGTGTTTGTTACTGAGAACTGAGACTCACTGGTGTATAAATTGGAGAACAGAAAGGGTAAAGCTGTTTGTGCATGGGGGTGTGAGAGAGAAAAGAATGATTGGAAGTAGGAGGGATTTTTAGTGGCAGTAGGAAGTACTAAGATGAACTCTGGATGACAGTTGTTGACTAAGAAAATGAGCTTCAGCTTCACTAAGGAGGTGTCATGTCCACTGTCAGTGAAGAGAAAACTGTCCGTCTGTTGCTAGTTGTGGTCATGATGATGCATTATACAAATCTGCTTTGATGTGTATATGTGATGGTTTGAGGGTTTATAGTATGTCTGCTCCTCTGAACAAAGTCAAGTAGCACAATTGTGAAGCAGCAGGTTTCCTGGTCAACGCAGATTGGTGTTAGGAACTTACTATTTTGGAAAAAAAAAGAACAGTTCAACCTTTTGTTTGCCATTTTTAAACTGTCAGTGACATTTATTGTACACTATTATCTTGGGCTCTTGTCACAGTGTAGCTTATGTTTGCATTTCAAGATTATCTTTCTAATCTACAAGATCCACACCCAAAGGTTCTTATTTTATAGATACTTTAGCTTTTGGTCCACATAATTTTTTTAGAAGTCAGTAAACCAGATAAATCACTGAATTGCTATTTTAAGTATCTTTTCTATTTCCTTTACGTTTGTAGTCCTAACAGCTATCTAACATTATGGATCGTAAACCCTTGGTAATGCGGTTCCAGAATTGGACAACACATCCCCTGAATTCGTGTTTCTGTTTGTTTTCCTACTTTAAAGTTGTTGAATTCCTTAAAGTTAGTGTAGACAGGTGTTAATTCTAACTTAATATATCACCCAGGTTCTTGTTCTTTGTAAGGTGTGTTGACAATGATCAGTTATGTGTTCTATAATCCCAGGAGTGTTTTAAATTATTTAAGGTAAATATTTGTTTTAAAGTTACATAATTCAGATTCAGATTGACTGTAAATTTACTATGGGTTTATTCCTAGTAATTTTGACACATTACTTTAAAGTTTCATTTTAATCAGATCCCTATACATTTCTGCGATAATTTGTTTTTAAAATAGCCAAAAGGAAGTTTTGGTCTTTTCTCAAGTGTCAAGTTCATTAACAATAGCAGGATTATTTTTACATAGCTTATTTTGCAGAGTTGACACTTAGTATAATTTTCACATTTTATTGTGTGTCAGATTTTAAATTATAGTTAACATACTACAGTTTAAGTCTGTGCAGAGCCTTCTTAAATAGCTCCTCCCTTAGGAATTGTTTAAAAGAAGTAAAGGACTAGTGCTTTAAATGACTGAGACAAGTCTGAAAGGTTCCTAGGCAATGGAGATAAACGATAGCCCATTTCTATGCTGCATACAGTTTTTAGGGTTTGATAATAATGTAGAAAAGTGCAAAAGCAGAAAAGACTGTAAAGTGGCCTGTAAATTTATAGTTTTCATTATTGCACTATTCATCTTTGCACTTGATTTGTGGGAGTTAAAGACTAGTCGCTTTCACTTTTGTTTCTAGTCTTTCTTAATTTCTTGCAAGAATTATTTCAATATCCCACCCAAAGTTAAACTCATATGCAATTACATATGCTTTATAAGGCCAAGAAAATATTTATTAATGTTAACTATGTAACAGTAAAATTTGTTTTTATAAAATTTTTAATATGGATCTTTATTTGCCAATAAAATTCTTTATAAATGTGAGCTTTATTAAACTGTTTAAGAAAATTAAAAGCTTAGGATAGGAAATATGTCTATGTGTATGAAATTGTGTCTTTGAGATCCCACTTCCAGCCGGGTGTGGCCTGGCTTTGGAGTGTTGGTATGTTTCATTTAGCAAATGATATGAGTCTTACTGGGCACATGCTTAAGAAACTGGAGTAAAGTAGATGGTAGTTCCCTTTTCTGTAGCTTTCCATAAAGTTCATAGAGTTTTTTCGTGGTTTGTGTCACATAACTGGTATTAAGTGAAATGACTGTTCCTTTTGAGAATTTAAGATTGACTCACTTTTTGAGGGATGGGGCCAGCAAAGAATGTGAGACTTTGATTTAACCAGAGGCAGTCTTAGCTTCCTTGAGGTGCCTGCATAGAGAACAAGCAGTGTACCTGTGAATGTGTGATGCTGTATTCAGAGCTGCAAAAAAAAGAAAGAAACAAATTGAATTTTCTCAATGGAACAGAGAGATATATTTTTGGCTGGAATTGTTTTTATAAGTTACTTAATGATCTCATTTTCTATTTCTTTCCCTGTAGCTTATTACACATCTCACACTTAAAACCAGCAAGTAAGAGGCCTCTTTTCAGATCTGGATATTCTGAATGTGTTCTGGATGGGGGTGTTGATCGTGACGTGTTCTTCCCATGTTCTGCTGGTCATTGTGTTTCACAGTGTTTGCAAATTCTGTTGAAAATTGAATGATGTTTTTGAAATGAGAATGTTGTCTAAAACATGGTGTGGATGTATGTGGCTAGATTCCATGGAGGAGCCTGTAGCTTTGTTTTTAATTTAAGTAGAAAGTTTTAGCATAGTCCAGGTTTTAGGGTTATGTACAGGAATTGAGCCAGGTTGTCTACATGTGGACCAATTTTGGAATGAAAGTTAATGAATATGAATTTGACTCTAGATAATTCTGTACACGAAACCGCAAGTTAAAGGCTCATATCATTAGAGTTACCTACGTTTGATGGCCTTAGCTCTTTAAATGTGGATGACATTTCTCATTATATCTGTGAATTTCCTTAGGAAAAGAAAAGATTCAGTCTTTATACCTTTTCTTGGAGGCTAAATTTACTGCATATGGAAGTGAGAAAATTGTAGCAAGTGGCTTTATTTTTTTAGTGGAGGTTAACCAGCTTAATTTCTTTTCCTACTCTGAAGCACTTGTTTCCCAAATATGAGTAAAGGGAAAGAGCAGCCCCCCAGGCCATTGTTGTCTGCCTCCATTTCCTAATCCTGTTATACAGTGAATTACGGGTATCCCTCTAAGTCCCTGTAACGCTTTGGGGGGGGGGTCACAGATACCTTTGAAAATCTGATGAAAGTGATGAACCTTCGCCCCAGAAAAAAGGTGCACATTATACAGATAATTTTACTACAACCTTAGAGTCATCACTTATCTTCTGAAACCCAAGTTATGAATTTTTGCTCTTTGCAGACTGTACACAAAATTTTAATGCAAATTAATTGATAAAATTAAGAGCTATTGGCTTAAAACATTTCAGATTGGAATTATTACATGGTGGCCCCTACTAGCGAAATGTGATATTGCAACTAGCTTTGTTAGACTTTATAACATCCAGATAGAAGGGAAAGAGAAGTAAAGTTATGAGAGCTGTGTATAAGGAGTCAGGTCATCTCCAGATATGGGAGCCATTCCTGGTTCAAGGTAGGGCTCCGGATGCCTGACAATGTTAGCAGGGTAGAGTTTGATAAACCACAATGCTCAGGATGCCAAGGGGTTAGCCATTATCTTAACCCCTTCCTCACCAAAAGATTTTAGTTTTGTCTGTTGGGAAAAAAGATGGCACTAGGGAAAAATAAGTTGCCTTACAACTTTGCTGGAACACATCAGTTTGGTGAAGTATGGGACACTAGTATTATTTTTGAGAAGGTGCATAAAACCAAAGTAAATTATTATCTATGTAGAACATTATTTACTAGTAACATTTGTTTGGGTGTATTAGCTTTGACAATTTTTACCAGTAAATATTGACTTTATTTAAAACTGGGAGTCCAGTTTACATATAGGATAGTTGATATATCCATCTTTTCCCCATGTAAAGAGTAGTCTAAAAGATTTATGCATACTTTTTACTTTTCTCTCTTGATACCATGGGGTGGGGGGTAGGGGTGGGGGAGGACTTTCAACACCTGACAAATGTCTTCAAATTTAAAAATCAAGAAGCAGCACTTTAAGTCTAACTCCACGCCATTTTAGTGCATGTATTAGTTTAATAATGATTTTTGGTGCATGCCTTTGGGCTTATTCAAAAGTGTACAATAGAAAAGTGTATTTCCTTTCTTAGAAAGGAGATGTTTTTCTACTTTGCAACATGTGATTACAAAAATCTTCCTCTGTGGGAAGATTAACCATGTATTGAACTACTGAAAAGTATATATTTTTAGATATACAGAAGGAATCTATACGGGGCAGCATTCAGACCTATATAGAAGTCATAGCATTCTGTATAGGACCAAAAGGAAGTAACATTAAACACTTAAACAGACTTTGTTGGGTAGAAATACCTTTCAATCTTGCATTGACTTCAAAAAAGAAAATGCCGCAGAAGTTTGCTTAAACTTTTGTTTGAATTTTCTCTGTCAGTGTATTTAGCCCAAATGCAACAGCTTTGGGTTAGCACAATGTAAGAATCAAAACACAAACTAAATAGTTCAGTCTGGTTTGCCAATCCAGCTTGACTGAAATAAGTAACCAATCACTTGCAAACTGAAAAACTGTCCAACTCCTCTGAGGTTTTGACAAAATAACCTTGGCTGATGTGGGAACACTCCTACTTTGAATTCTGACCTGACAGTGAAGATTCATGCTTGACATGATTTCAAACCTGACAGTGTCTGTTTAAGGAGCCATGGTACAGTTTGCTAATTCAATCCCAGATACCTGTTGATTACCTGTAAGATCTAGAGTCCAAAGTAGCCAGCAGCCGTATCCCTGAGTGCTCTGTGCCCATCAGATATCGTGAAGTAAGCAGAGTTGGGACGGGTCACAGCTCTGAGGTTTGACCTCGGGTTGTAGACAGCCCCAGATTCAAGAATTGTATCTGCTTCCTTGGGAGTCATCACTGAAATAATGTCCCACACTGCGTTACTTACTGTAGATGCTCTCCAGGAGGAGGCCCAGAGCACACATCCTAATTGTGGTACTCAGAGAGGGGGTGCTAACTCTGATGCCCTGGCCAAATTCCAGTTTAGGGATGTGGGTCTTCTTGTCATTCTGATTGGAAATGTACATCACTTCCCATTTTTCCTACTGCTCTCAGTGCAAACTACACAAATCTGTTCCTTTGCCCCAATCCCAAGTCTCCAAGATACTGACTGGTATTGTATGGGCCAAGTTCATGCCTTATCTTAATGCACAAGAGTTGAAATGAGTGAGCTTGACATCATCAGATGCCCTGTACTTGGAGGGTAGACTCTTGTGACGCTTGGGGATGAAACCACCCCTCTTTTAGCATATGTTAGAAGATATGCACTGGTTGAAAGTTTTCAGCAGTTGGGGAAGGCCGGAGTTCTGCAGCTTTAATCTGGGTAACTAGCTGGTTTGAGCAAGACTTTGGTAAATTAACTGGGTTCTCAGATGCCACAGACTCCGTGAGAAGTCACCATTATTTTCAATGGCCATGATAGAGTCCCCTGTAGCCGTTACTTTAAGATTACATGCAGAGTTGCTTTATTTTGAGCTTTTTGTGTACACACAATCCCAAACTGGAAAAACTTTAAAAAGAATCCTGCTGTGAAAGGTATATATTACTCTAGATTTTTCTTACTGTAAATATTGTAAGATTGTAATACTGTCGATATTTTATTAACCAACAAATGTTAATCTATGTGAAATCAGACTTATTTTCAATGTGCTTCTTATTTACTGTGTGTGGTCCCTGTTGCTGACAGTATTAAGTTATATTCTGATGTAAGATTAACTTTATTAAAGAATGTAAACATTAATGTTTCCTTATGGGAAAACAAATAAAGTATAAAGAAGACAATTCTTTTCATTGAAATATACTGTGTATTTACACTTGCTAGACCCAGCACCACTTATAAACTTAGTCCACTGTCCAGTTTCAGTTAACACAGCTGACACGGTTGTGCTCCGCTTGAAAGTCTAAGCCTTGCTGTTGTTGGAATATAAACAGTTTGTATTTGTCTGCTGTGAATCATCTTGAAATTTCTAATCAAGTTTGTAAAATTTTTATAGTAAAAATTTTAATGACAATTTAAAAAATTACCTTCTCTAAAGGATGGTCAAAACAATGTCCTTTCAGAAATAGAGTTGTTCTTTACTATCTTTCCAAAATGACTTTGGTTAAATGGACCAGGTGTATATTAGTTAAAACCTAGGGCTAAGTTCTTGATATTCTTTGAGTTTACACGTTAATCCTTATTGGAGTTGTGCCAATATACAATAGAATATCATTAATTTGCACTGTTTGGGGACCCCATTTAAGAATGCTGAATTTTGCCAACTAAAAAGTAAGCAAATGCAATTTTAAAAGTAAATTTGAGCATTATGTGTTAAATATGTGCAGTTATTATCATATGAAGAAGCGCAGTGTGTTGGGCTGTAATATAACCATATTTGCTGTCATGTTCTCCCAAATCAGTGCTGGGAACTCACCATGTGGAAACCAAGCAACCGTGTTGTGCATCAGCCGGCTTGAGTTTGTTCACTATCAAAGCTGAAGCTAGCGAGGTCTGCTGTACTGCTTATTGAAGTATTGTGATTCTTTTAGGCCTTGATTCTTACAAAATATATACTGTAACAGTATACTTTGTACAGATTTAAATTTTATTTGAAAAAAATGAAATAAAGTAGGCAAAAAATAAAGATGTTTATTTTTCATGTGACTACATAAACAGATCATCAGTCTTTTGTTTCAGTCTTTGGGGGGGTGCGGTTGGTGGCCTGTTTGTTTTGTTTCGGTTTGGTTTTTGGTCAGTGGAGACACCTCCAGAACCTGGTAGTTGGTGGGCATTTGCCTATAACTCATCATTAATGAGGAGGTTAAATGTGCTTTCTCACATGGGAAAACCACATTTTTAATTTTATTTTAAAACAAATTTATTTCCTTATAAGATTTTTTTGTGAATAAACTTCCTCTGTGGATTCTTGGATCAACTTTTAATAACTTGTCTTGCCGTGTGATAGTTAACTAAGCTGCTCTGAAAAGGAGGGAGAACTTGCCATGAATCCTGCTCCTTTCCTGTGAAGACCTTGTTCTGTTCCTCTCAGCTTTACGTTGGAAGTTGGTTTGGAGAAGTATACGGGTTACAGGAGTCTGTGACGTAAGATGAAGAGTTGTGTCTTGAAGTAAGATCCTTTTCACTGCTTTTCTAATAGAATAGAAAGGCAGAGAGAAATGAAGCCACAAAAACATAGCACAGGAGTAAATCTTCAGTACACTTTTTATTGGATCATTCTAGAACAATAGCCCAACCTTCCTAACACTGTGGCCCTTTAATACAGTTTGTCTTATGGTGACCCCAACCTTAGCATTATTTCATTGCTACTTCATAATTATAGTTTCGCTCCTGTTATGCATCCTATGTAAATACCTGATCTGTGAGTCCAAGGGGGTCATGACCCACAGGCTGAGATCCCCTGTTCTAGAAGATCAGATTATCTAACCAAGGAGAACCACCTCTTGGACTTCTGAGTAAAATTTTAAAAACAAGCAAACAAAGGCCTTATGGATATGTCTCCTTGGCTTTAAGAAGTAGAGTTTTATTTATTTGTTTTGTGTATTTTTGTTTTTTATCATTATTAATATTTTCACATACCTTTAAGCAAGATCAGAGGACAAGTTACAACAGGTACTTCTCCGAGTTGTTCCTGGTAGAAATCATACCGTGTGAAGCCCTCTTGGTGATGGGCTATGTTTTAAAAACGTATGCATGACCACAGAATATTCCAGTTTACAACTCCAGACTTCTCTGGGTTAATCCCAAGGAAATTTGCGTTTTTCTCTTTTCATAACAAAATGTAGAGACTAAGAGTTGGAGTAAGTTCCGTAAGTGACAACTACAACTCTGATTTAAAAAAAAAAAAAAATGCTGGGCAGTGGTGGCGCAGGCCTTTGATCCCTTGGGATAAGGCCTTACTAAATTGTCCAGACTAACCTTGAACTCACCCTGTATCACAGACAGACCTTCAACTTGTGGTCCCTCTGCCTGGGTCTCCTGAGTAGTTAGGATTATAGTTCTGTGTCACCGGACTTGGCTAAACTAGTTTCCTCTAATTCTACGATGCCTGTGGCTTTAGGGAACGCACAGAAAACAGGTGCTTTCTGAAGAATAGATGCTCTTCTCTCCTCAAGAGTGGGGATCAGGTACAATCCCTGGATCCTTCTCTAAGAGGAACAGGAGCTTCTAGTGAAGACTGTAGGCAGAACCTGCTCCTGGGAAGTACCGGAGTGGAAAGACAGAAGTCAGGAAGAGCAAGAGCCTGAGGTGAGGGCCTACAGCGGCCCTGCAGGGTCATCTCCCAGACTCAGGATAGGTATGAACTGCAAGTCTCGGCCTAGATGGCTTGGAGACTTCTTAAGAAAAGAACCCAGAATCACGTCATAAAATTGGCAGTCTTTCCCCACTACCTCCTTCCAGTGACTGAATTTTTATTTAAGCATGTGGCATATAACTGACTTTGGCTCTTTTACATGGTGTATTTTTCTTTTTTAGCAATTTCTTTGTTCTTAGTTCCAGTAAGAGTTGCTTTCTAGGCAGATATGACTTCCCCCACCGCCACACACATGGACATCTTTGGGTACCAGGATTTGACAGGACTTTTTGATCTATGGTATGGGTTTTAGAGGAGTTTCTGCTCATTTGGGATCAAAGGGAAGAAATCCCTCTGTAGCATCTGACTGCCAGTTCTGCTGGGGTCCACACACCTCCACTACTATCACTTCAGTACGTCCTCACACTTTGAAAACTTCAGGAGCTGTATATTTCCCCTGAAAATGGGATTCCACCTTAATATTGCAAATCTCCAGGTGTTCCCAGCAGCATTAGTACAGTTTTCCTGCCAATGATAATTCTAATTACTTTGATTTGTTATATCTGACTGTCAGTGAGAAATGTCCCAAAAGAGACTGAATGCTCAGTGTGTACAAGCAGGATATCTCTGTTACAACCAGCAGGGTTGACCTGTTAAAGCTATTCCCTTAAGCAGCCTGAGCCTGGGAGCAGCTCCAGCCTAGCTGTCCTTTTGTCTCTGCCAATAGCTCCGGTAAGTGGGTGTATAATCACTGTCCTGAATTTTTCTGAGCCCCACTATCTTTTATGTTTTAAGTACTGAATGTGTAAAATTAGATGCCGAAGTGTTTTCCCTAGGTTATTTCATTTCATTCTTACTTCAACCCCTGTAAGGTGCAAGCACTCTTACTGCCCGCCTTTTACAGGTGAGGATGCTCACTGTGGCATGGGATGATTAACCTGCCCCAGGACTCCACCACCAGAATTCTACGCCCAGGTATGTGGATGTCAGAACACATCTGTGTTCTCCATGCTCTGCTATAGTGCCAAAGCCATGATGGTTTTGTCTACACACCTCACTAATAAGTAGATCTCTCTCTGACTTTGACATTGCCTCGCCGCACAGGTGGTAAAGCCAGTGTGCTCTTTACAAAAGAGATTCCTCTGCATAGTTCAGAGTCACATTTCCTGTTCTAGACTCAGCTTGATTCATGAATGAATTATCCCTCTCTTTCATGGGGGAAAGATTTAACTTGGAGCAGGTCTAGAGGAAGCTGGCAGATGGCCCTTCCAGGCTTCTCTACTGCTTTTCTTCAAGTGAGTACAGCCTGAAGCACTATTCCTCCTCCTCCCCTCACCACAGCAACCTCAGCCATGGGTTCCGTGAATTCGGCTCTTGAGTTGTCTTGTTGGATTTTGTTCCTTCTCCATTTTCCCATATTCTAACCACCCCACCCTCTGACAGACACCTGTTCTTCCTTAGAGCAAACCTCCAGTCCCGACCCTATAGATTCCCATAGAAGCCTCACAGTAGTTAGTATCAATAAGTCTCCAGAGAGGCTCTGTCTGCCCAGATTCCCAGAACCCCTTCTTCACTAGCAGTTGGCCCAGTATTTGGATCAACCAAAGCCAATCTCATCAGCTTCCATTCAAGAGTTTTGCTTGGCTTTTTAAATTTCAGAGGGCATTTCCCTGTACTCTCTAAAATGATATTTCCCAGATGTTTCCTGACCTCCACCGGGGGGGGGGGGGATTCAATATCTTTCTCTCCAGAGGCTTCTCCCAAAAATAAAATCTCAAATTCCTTGGGACTTAGGGTGGTTTAGAGGGCTGTGGTATCTTTGAATCTTGTCTAAAAAGGAAGATCATAATTTAAACTTAGCACCCCTATGATTATTGTAGTCTTTAAATCAGTGATTCTTAAATCGCGGGCCTAGATCAAGAGCATTAGTGTCCCTCAGAAACTGTTGTTGGCAATACAAAGTCTTTTTTGATTTTTTGTTTTGTTTGTTTTTTGTTTTTTTTGTCCCACTACCCCATAACCTGGAACTAGCTCTGTAGACCAGGCTGGTCTTGAGCTCACAGAGATCCGCCTGCCTCTTGTCTCCTGAGTGTGCGCCAACTCCCAACCCCTGCCCCCAGCGGCAGTACAAATTCTTGGGCCCCACAGACCTACCAAATAAGAACCTCTGGTCCTTCAGGTGATGTGACACACACTAAGGTGTAAGCTTTCTTTTGAAGTCTTAGGTTTAAGAATATGATAAAAAACTGGGGCTTTCTCAGTGACTTCATAGAACCTACCCCAAAGTCCAAGTTAAACTCTAGAACTTCCCCACCCCACCCCAACTGCCACCTGCCATCAAAACTACCATGATAGGGGGCGACAACCTACTCTCTGTGCATCCTTACTGTCAGATGTCACCAAAGGTATGCATCCCCTGCAGACAGCACAGGAGTCAGGTTTGCTGATCTCTGTGTCTGCAGTAATCGTAATCTATTGATAATATACTACAACAACCAGAAAAATAGGGGTTGAAGAGATAGCTCAGCAGATAAGAGCATGGACTCATCTTCCAGACGACCCAGGTTTGATTCCCGTATCTACATGGTGGTTCATAACCATCTGCAACTCCACTCTCAAGGGATACAACACCCTCATGATGCACAGACAAACATACAAGCAAAACATCAATATACATAAATGTTAATTTACAGAAAAAAAATTAAATGCTAAGCTGGGTATAGTGGAATATTCCTGTAATTCTAGCATTGCAAGCTGCATGAAGCAAGACTGCTCACGAGTTTGAGGCCAGCCTGGCCTACACAGAGAGATCCTGTCTGAAAAAAATGAAAGAAAGGAATAAAAACCATGGACCGTCAGTCCAGGCATCTGGGGCCAGATAAAGCAACTGACCACTTGTAGAGCTGGGAGCTGAGTGTCACAGGAGAGTAGAACTGTCAAACTCTGCAGCAGGCTGACTAAGGCAAGGGGAAGGTGATGGCAGCTAGAGTTTTATCAGTGGCAAATCTTGATCTCTCGAGAGAGACTCCCAAGACCAGGGCCCCTGCTTGAATTCTTCCTAAAAGCACCTGAGCTGTCAGTGACTGGCAGCCATGCCCAGCGTCTGTCTGTCTTTCTTTCTTAGATTTATTTATTTTTATTTTATCTTTATGAGTGTTTTGCCTACATTCCATGTGTGCCTGGTATTTGTGGGGGTCAGAAGATGTCACCAGATTCTCCCAGACCTGGAGTTACAGCTGGTAGTGATCCACCATGCAGGTGCTGGGAACTGAACCTGGGACTTTTGGAGGAGCAGCAGGTACTCTCTAAGTCCTTGACTCATGACTCAGAGCAGCCTCATTGGGGTGTAGGCAGAGTTTTTCATGGGGACTGCTGGCTCCACAGTAATCTACATGGAGACTTTTTATTGTAAGTGCTTAACTGATAGCTTAGGCTTGTTACTAACCAGCTCTTTCAATGTAACCCATATTTCTCATCTATGCTCCACCATGTGGTGGTACCATTTTTCAGTATGTTCATCTCATGCTTTCTCTGCATCTGTCTGACTCCGCCCTTCTTCATCTCTGCTCTCTTTTTTGTCTGCAAGTCCTACTCTTGGCCAGTCCACCCTTTATTAGACCAGTGAGAACAGCAAATATTCAGCACACAAAAAAAGATTATCCCAGAGCTTTGGGGAAATCTTTCCTCTGTAACTGGAGCCTACTAAGAAGGCTGACTGAAAGATATGTCCAGCTATAGGGATTGATTATCTCGTAAATCTCTCCCTGTGACTGGTTCTAAGAAGTGGCCAGGCTGGCTGGCTGGCTGGCTGGCTGGCTGGCTGGCTGGCTGGCTGGCTGGCTGGCTGGCTGGCTGGCTGGCTTATTTATTTATTTATTTATTTATTTATTTATTTATTTATTTATTTATTTATTTATTTATTTATTTATTTATTATGTCATTAGGCCAGGTTTCATTGTGCAGCCTTGGCTGGCCTGAGACTCACAGAGACCCATCTTCTTCTGTTTCCCAAGAGCTAAGACTAAAAGTGTGTGCCATCAGGCCCAGCAAAAAGAGGCTTATTTTTGAACTTGCTAACTTCACACTTCTGAAACAGCAACTTAAATCACTCAGAAGTCCATTTCTCTTCCCATCTTATTTCTCTCTGTTGTAATAAATAGCATTACCATATACAAATTGTTTAAATCAGAAACAAAACTTGTTTTCTGCTCTACTCTCCCTCTTCATTGGCCACATCTCCTGGACCACACTACTGTCCCTGTAGCTCAGTGGTTCTCACACTTCACACTGTCTCACAGTCTCCTGAGGGACTTGTTAGAACACATGTGCTCCAATAGCTGGAGGTGGAGGTCAGTGGGGAAATGCCTAGCACATGTGATGCCTGGGCTTTGATTCCTAGCACCGCACACATACATATACACACCACACACATACCACACACACACACCTATACCACACACATACACACTCCAAACACCTACACCAGACACACACAGACTACACACCCCACACCTACACATACACCACACACACATACATATTCCACACACCAGACACACCCATTTCACCCCTCCACATACACACACACCACACCTATACAGTATGTGTATATACACACACCTACACCACACACACTTCACACACACTACACCTCACATATCACACACACACACATCTACATATACACCTATACCGGACACACACACTCTACATCACACAAACACACACGCAAACCACTTACACACCATACTCCACAGAAATACCCCTCACAGGTCCTAATAGGCCTATCTTGAGTTTCTCATTCAGCAGGTCTGAAGTGAACCCTGAGGATTTTCATTTCTAGCAAGTTCTCAGGTAATGCTCCTGCTAATGATGTAGGAAAACATGTTGATAAACACTGCTCATCTGTTTTCCTTCCTAAGTCATCCCTACTTGTCCCCTACTGCATCCTGCATCATCCCTTCTGGGCTCCTGGAACCAATCATACCTCCTGAGGTCCATCCTTACACACTACAGCCAAAGGGAGCTGTTTGGTTTTGAGACAGAGTCTCACTATGTAGCCTTGACTGTCCTGGAACTCACTATGTAGACCAGACTCCCCGCCTCTGTTCCCTGCTTCTCACTCACTCAGGATAAAGTCTAACTCTACGCAGTTACACGGCCACAGTGACCTGACTCTAAGTCTGGCTTTCTCTCTTTCCTCTCAGCCCCTTGTCGGTTTCTCTCAGTTTCTTACCCATGTGGAGTGCAGGGCTGCCCAAGGGCCTTTACGCTTCCTGGAAGGCACTTCCCTCACACTTTCAGACGCTCCCCCCTTCACAGGCAGGCTTCTGCTCCTGTGTTGGCTCCTCAGTGGCATCCCTTGACAACCCAAACTGAAAAATTCCCTTCAATCTCCCCTCAGCACTCTGCCTAGTGCTTCCCACTGTTCAAATTTCCTTCCTTGCTTATATATTTTTGGTTTTTTTTTTTTTTTCCAGACAGGGTTTCTCTGTGTTGCTTTGGAGCCTGTCCTGGAACTAGCTCTTTTTTTTTTTTTTTTTTTTTTAATATTTATTTATTATGTGTGTATCTCTGCAGGCCAGAAGAGTGAGCCACTATGTGGTTGCTGGGACTTGAACTCAGGACCTTTGGAAGGGCAGGCAATGCTCTTAACCACTGAGCCATCTCTCCAGCCCCCTGGAACTAGCTCTTGTAGACCAGGCTGGCCTCAAACTCACAGAGATCCGCCTGCTTCTGCCTCTTAAGTGCTGGGATTAGAGGCGTGCACCGCCACCGCCCAGCCTGCTTGTATGTTTTTATCTCTTGGTGGTATAATGCTGAATACGATTCCCATGCCATCTCTAGTACCCAGTCAAGGCTGGCACACATTTCCTGGGCCTTTCTCTTGGGAGTTGGATGCCCACTTTCCTTGAGATGAGCCAGCTGAGCAAAGGGAAGAGACTAGCTCTTTGAGGACAGTTCGCCCCGTTTCCACATCTAAAACGGAAATGAAAACAACCAAACTGCGGACAACTTTCTAGGACTAACGTAGAAAAGAATTGTCCTCATTTAACAGGCTGTGGTGGCACATGCCTGTAACTCCAGCACCTAGGTAAAGGCAGGAGGATCAGAAATTTGAGATCATCTCCAGCTACATAGTAAGTCCAAGGCTAGCCTGGGCTATAATGAGACTCTGTCTCAAAAAGAGGGTTAGGTGGGTAGGAATTTCTTCCTGGTTTTAAATGTAAAGTAAAAATGAAGCTGCTAGGCTCAACTGAGTTTAAAATAAATGTAGACGCCTTGATAATTTTAAGGCTATGGAATTGGACTCAAAAAACAAAGTCATACATAGAGATGGGACACAAAGCTTGAAACTTGCCAGCTGACTCCCAAAAGTAAAAGGATAATCTTTTGAGAACTAGGTTTCTCTGTGGAGGACAGGGACAGGGGACATGACCTGGGAGACCAGATCCTGGTAGATTCCCTGATCTTTGGGGGGAAGGAACAGTGGGAATGGAGTCTAACGTGCTAGATGTGAAATCAGACCCAGGTGCAAAGCCAGGCTTCCCCCTCCTTAGCTCTGCAGCCTCACAGCTCTACAGCAGCCCCTGCTCACAGTGTCCTGACCTGTGAATGGGTACAGCGGTGCCTACTCAACAGCCCCTGCTCACAGTGTCCTGACCTGTGAATGGGTACAGCGGTGCCTACTCAACAGCCCCTGCTCACAGTGTCCTGACCTGTAAATGGGTACAGCGGTGCCTACCTCCTTTGATTATTGGTAGACCCAAGTGAAATAGCTTACATCAAGGCTCATAGCACAGTGCTCGACAGAGTGATGTTAATAAAGTTTGCTGTTATCTTTGTCCTCTTTATTTTTTGTTGTTAGTTTAAAAAAAATTGATGGAAACAAGGGTCAGGAGAGATGACTCAGAGGTAGGTGTGATCACTGCTCTTCTAAAGGACCTGCGCGCAGTTCCCAGCACCCACATCATCCGGTGTAGATGCAGATCCAGGGTATCTGATGCCTCTTCTGGTCTCTGTGGACACCACATACATGGCACACACAAACAGTCATAGATAAAAAAAATAAATCGTTCCCCAAAGGGGGTGGGTGACAGTGAAGGGGAGCCCTTGATAGGGTTCAGTAGCAGCCATATTCCAGGTAGGACACAGAAGAATAGCAAGTGTGTCCGGAATGAAGAACTAGATTTCATTTGGCTGGAGGGAAACCCATCCTGACTCCTTCCTCTTCTACTGTTCTGCCCCTGCCCATGACCTCACAGATAGGGCTATATGCTAGACCACATTTGCTGGGGCTTTCCCCTTTGTGTCTGTGTTCCAGGCCTGGGCTGTTAGAGACCTCCTGACTGCAGTAGAGGAAAGAGCATAAGCAAACTGTGGCCTTAGTCTAGGGACTCTGCTTTCTTTGGATGCTGGTGGTAGCTCTGCCATCTGTCAAGGGTGTGGGATGTCTAGAGGTCAACATTGAATATTAATTTACCTGCTGGACATCTAAGATAGCAGCTAATCAGCCCCAGAAATGGATCTGGAGTGAAGGGAACTGGATTTACCATGGCCAAGAACATTCTAGTCCTAAAATACTCTAGAAATTCTACCCAAGATTAGACCTTCATGGACAATGTACATTCTTCTGATGAAATGATCCTTAGTTTTCATTAAGAAAACAAAAACAAACTCTCAAGCCACAGCTCAAGTCATTTCAGAATTACTTGTCTTGTATTGACCATAGAGCAACTAAAAGGCTGCATCTTTCAGCATGCCTGATGGTCAGGACTCTCAGCCAAAAGAGTCAGAAAACATGGTAGCTAAGGCAGCAAGGGAGGAGAGCCACCCTCCTTGGGAGGCCTCTCTTATCTATATGAGGAGTTTGGGGATTCTTAAGCTCACTACCCCATTTCCCCCAAAGTGTAGGTACAGTAGTAGCAAATACTGCTGTGCCTATTGTTGCCCAAGAGGGGACAGGAGCTCAGAGGTAGGAGGAGGAGTCAGATGGCTTTGTTATGTAGATACGTTGGTTGCAGTACTGGTCTGGGTATGACAGTCTCTTCCTGCTGTCCCCCTGTGAATGCTTGGCACGTGGTTGGTCCACAGCCAATGTTTGTGCTGTTAGGAAGGAGCTGTTTCCTTCTGGGGGCAGTGACTCTAAGCTCCTGAGTCTGCTTTCTAAGTTTTCTAGGGGAGCCCGGTGGTGGTGGCTCGCCTGGGGAACTACAGGTGGCACACGCCTTTAATCCCAGCACTCGGGAGGCAGAGGCAGGCGGATCTCTGTGAGTTCGAGACCAGCCTGGTCTACAAGAGCTAGTTCTAGGACAGGCTCCAAAACCACAGAGAAACCCTGTCTTGAAAAACCAAAAAAAAAAAAAAAAGTTTTCTACGGGCTAGGGACATCCTTTCACAAGGAGTCAGGTGTCTTGGTCTTACCCCAGATGCATTTATTTACTCCTTATATTTCTCTTGAAATCCTACAGTATAGCAGGGCAGTGTTGGCAGATGTCTTTGATCCCAACACCTGGGAGGCACAGGCAGGCAGATCTCTGAATTCCAGGACAGTCAGAGCTAACAGAAAAAGTAACCCTGTCTCAATAATAATAATAATAATAATTATTATTATTATTATTATCGTCATCGTCATCATCATCATCATCATCCTGCAACCTCTGAAAGCTAAGCTGGGGTCTGAGGGATCCCCTGGTGCTTCTTAGAGTATGATCCATCATAGAGGCTGTGCTCTGGCCAGTCTTGACTAGCATCTCCATTTCTCTCAGCACACTCCATTCCTTGTTCTAACTCTGGTCATGCTCTGCGTCTGTTCATGAAACTTCATCTACTCCCCTTCTCTCAAACCCCCAGTACACATATTCAACCCAGTTTATCCATTAGCATTGAATACTGTGAGATCCCAAAGAGTTGAAGGTGTCTGTCCTCCAATCTGAATCAAGCAAGTACCTGCTGAACTTAGAATCTGCTCGCAAATGAGAAATGGGAGCTGAGATAGCATAGCACGGTGGTTCCTGACTCCAGGAACAGACATGATCTCCACAAAGTGCTGTGTCCATACACTCTGAAAGATGAGCCCACAGACTGGAGCCTGTGATGGCTACAGGGACAGCCCTTCCTCCAGGGGTAAAATTGCTCCTGCTCTTCCCACCAAGCTTTCCTTTTCCTCTGTACCCTGTTTCACTCAGCCCATAGATGCTGGACAGCTATCAACAGCACTAACTTGAGTTAGCTCTCCATGGTAGGACACTGGGGTTGATGGATGCTCAGAAACAGACTCTTCCTGCAGTGAGTTGAATTCTGTCAGAAGGAGAAGACAGAGTTTCAAGGCCATCTCTTCTCCCATGCTTCTCCCTCTCACGATGATCCACTCCTCAGTGCCGGACAAATCATTTCTGTTTTTGTTTTAATACATATTTGCAAAAGGCTTTTCATTTTTATATAATCAAATGCATTAGTCCTTTCCTTTTTGGCTTTGTGTTTTGTGGTTCTTAAAGGCTTACCTGTCAACTTTCAAGTATTTTCTTGTGCTTATTTCAGAGTTGGGTTTTTTTGTTAGATCTTTAATTCATCTGGAATTTACTTTTATATTATAACTCTCTCAGAGGTTTGCTTTCTGACCAGTGTTGTCCCATGGGCCATCCTCTCCCAGGGCCTTCAAATACTGTTTTCATACTGGGAAGCCCATGGATACATGTAGCTAATTCTTGATTCTTTGTTGCTTTGAACTGTTCTTCTTTTACCTGGTCCAGTACCATAACATTTTAATTATTGTAGCTTTGGTGTATGATTGGATGAAACCATATTTCTCTCTTTCTTTTTCCTCATAGGACTATTTTATTGGTTTTCATCCTACATATGCTTACTAATCAGCTTTATGTGTTTTTTAATTCCGTGCATATTTTATTTTTGTTTTTATTTGTTGAGGTTGTTTTCTTGTTGTTTCTTTTTTAGAAAATAAGTTTGACTTGCTGCAGTGTATAGCTCATCACTAGCGTGTCAGTTAACAGAAGAGCCCCTTTCTAAATAGCTGATCAAATTTGATTGAACAAACCATCTTGGGATTCTGGTTGGAATCTTACTGGTTGTGTGTATTGCCAGGGGAGAATTGGTACATTTACAATGGTAAGTCTTCTCATCCAGAAACAGAATGTCCCAACTGTGTCTCAGAGGCTTCCAGGGAGACCTTGTCTCTTAGACCACCTCTTAGATCTTCTCATTTCCCTGGGCTGGTATCCTGAGCCACCAAAGCCTTGTAGTGCTTTGTCCAAGACTCCAGTGTTCCTTAGTTCCTCTCAGAGCTGGCTCAACATTTGCTTTTGCTCAGAAATTCTGAGTTTTTTTCTTTCTAAACCCAAAGACCTCCAGAGAGATTGGCCCATTTTTTCTCCCCTCCGTTTGTATGTCACTCTCAGTATCTCCCGTTCCATCACCTTTGTGTGAGCCTATTGTCTCCAGTCGAAACTTCTGGAAGACCCTAGCCAACTTGCAACACAGCTCTTCCTTCCCACCTCCTGTCTTCACATCATCCGTCATTCTGAACTCTGTTGAGGTAAGAACCGTGTCCACAGGGTGTTTAAGGGGAATAAACACTGTCTGTGCCTCTGCAGTGCCCACCCTAAAGACACCATGTACCAGCCTGTAGCTCTCATTGCCAGCCTGAGCCCCACAGAGTTTCTAAGAATTCCTAGCCATTCGATTCCTGATTCTGTCCCCACAACAAGCTTCTCCATCTGGCTAACTGCCAAAGGCCTTGGGGTGAAGGCAGAAGGCTCCAGACCCTCTCCTTAAATCCCTCTCCTGTCTCATTGTCAGTGTGAATCCTGAAAGGGCCAACACACAACTCTAATTGTGTGGGCTTTTGTACCAGGTGTGACCACCAAGTAATAGAAAACAAAAGGCCACCATGAGTCAGAGTACTCCAGAAGATATGAATGGACCGTAAACGTAGGTACAGTGGCAATGCAAAGCCACAGAGTTCCAGCACACAGACACCTTTTACCCAGCCGTGTTCCCCTTTGCTTTGCATCTTTGTGACTATCCCTGTACCAAGCTCCTTTGGGAGTCAGCACCGGTTTCCACTCTACCATCCGTTTGGTCATGAGGCATCTTCATCTGCTGCTTATACAGGGAATACAATTTAAAAGTGAGCACTGTGGAATTCACAACAGTAATTAGAAAATTGCTGTAGCTTGGGACTATCACTAAAATGTTACCTTAGACATTTATGTTTTGAAAGCCAGAGAATGAAGCTAGGCATAGTGACATTAGTAATCATGACACTTCTGAGGCCGAGGCAGGATCACAAACTTGAGACCAGTGTGAGCAACATAGCAAGACCCTTTCTAAAGAAATAAATAACTAAACACATATTTTAAAAGGCAGAAGGAACCAGTCCCTACCATAATGAACCAATTCAGAGACAGGAAGTCTGCCATAAGAGCCGAAAAAGTCCTGGTAACACAAGCAATACTTCAGAATCTGATTCCTTAAGATTCCCTTTTCCAGAGGTAACACTCTACAAAGATCTTTTCCCCAGCTAGTCCCCACCCAGCCCCCAAGTTACTCAAGGCCCAGCCAGCCACCCAGTTTTACATGTCTAAATCTGAAATCAAAGTCCCGGGCAGGGGAAGGGATTGTCACAAGTAATTGCAACATCCCACAAGAATTTGTTTGGGAGTTAAAAGGCGCCAAACCTGGGTCTTCTCCAGAGCTTGCAAGTCTGAGCTTTCTGAGAACCACATTTGATACTTCCAGGGTGTTAAACGTAAATACTTTGTCTTGGGGCTGCCTGGCAGCTTTAGGGGATTCTGTAGGGCCCCGGGTGGCCTTACATATGGTGACAGGTGCATATGTCCCTGAAAGAGGATAGAGTAAGTTAGCCACAGGCCCCCAGAGGTGGCCTTTATCCTGGGCCATCCTCTGCACACTATCCCTGGGAGGAAGAATTGGGAGAATCAGGACTCAGGTAGCCTCAGGGGGGACTTGAATGGGAAGAAAAAGGCCTGGCCTTCTGCTTCACCTTCGTATCTTTCTCACTAGCTTACACTTTGCCCCTTCCCTAGCCCTTACCTTATTTCATTTTATCTCAACATTTCATCTTTATAGGCATCATTTTGAGATGATACCCTCTATTTTCATGTATAGAAAAAAAGAGCTATCTTTAAAAACAAAAAACACTATAGAAGCTGAGTGTGTGGCACATCTATGTAACCCAGGCACTGGATATGCTGAGGCAGGAGGATTGAGTCTTTGAGGACTTCTGCAGCAGTCAAACCCTGTCTTTTTTTTTTTTTTTTTTTTTTTCCAAGACAAGATTTCTGTATGTAACAGTTCTGGCTGTCCTGTAACTCACTCTGTAGACCAGGCTGGCCTCAAACTCACAGGGATCACCTGCCTTTGCCTACTGAGTGCTGAAATTAAAGGCATGCACAACCATTACCTGGCCAAACCCTGTCATTAAAACTGGGGGTGGGGTGTTGAAACAATGGTTTAATGGTTAAGAGCACTGGCTGTTCTTCCAGAAAACCCAGGTTCTATTCCCAGCGCCCATATGGTGGCTCACAACCATCTGTAACTCCAGTTCTAGGGGAATCTAACACCCTCTTCTGCCCTCCCTGGGTACCATGTAAGCAAAACACCATACATTTAAAAAAATTTTTTCAAAAGCAGCCTGTAGATGGAGTTGTTGCCGGCCACTGAGCACACGGATCCTGTGAATCCTCTCCGTAACCCCTTTCTTGTTTTTGGTTGGTTTTATTTTTGTTTGTTTGGAGTTTTTGTTTGTTTGTTTTTGTAGATAAGGTCTCTCTGCTTAGCCCTGGCTCTCTGTAGACCAGACTGGCCTCATACTCACAGAGATCTTCCTGCCTCTGCCTCCTAAGTGCTGGGATTAAAGGCGTGTGCCGCTGCCACCTTGCGAGGGCAATATTTCTATTTCCCATCAAACAAAGAACAGACCAGGCCTGGCAAGATGAACAAGCCTGCTCCAGGCATCCCACTTGTTTGTCTGAGTTTCAGAGGACCTGGGGATATGTCACTATGGCACGTTTTTCTTCCTCAAGGAGAAGAGGAAACAAAGCTGCGACGCACATGCCAGCCTCAGAAGTGTAAGCTGTGCAGGCCTGTGTGGAGGGACGTGCACACCATGTTGTTCACACCGTGTTCACACCATGTCAGCGGGTCTCAGGCCTCCCCTGGGAAATTCAGGCAGTGTATACTGTCCAGCCATGTTTGGGAGGGACGTGCACACCATGTTGTTCACACCATGTTCACACCATGTCAGCAGGTCTCAGGCCTCCCCTGGATCATTCAGAGATATTGATAAATGATGCCTTAGGGATGAGGATGAGAGGAGGGAAAGCCAGTAGGTCGTGTATTGTAGCTTAGAGAACCTTCCATTGTCACAAGCATGTGGTACCTAAGAGGCATCTGAACCCTGACTACTTCCTCCTAGTTCTTCCGGCTGTCCCAAGGGATGGCATGATTTCTTACTGACACCACTCTGGCCCTACTTCAAAAAAAAAAAAAAAAAAAAAAAAAAAAAATGAAGGCCAAGGCTGTCAAAGCAGAATTTTCTGTTTGGAAGCCAGGGGTATGATTGACCCTCAACCCAGTTTTTTTTCAGCATAGCCTAATACCTCTGTCCCCTCTGCTGATTGACATGGTAGGTTTGTTTAATTAGTCAGAGGTTAGTCAAAGTGCAGCTTGTCCTCAGTCAATTAATATTTACGGAGTTACTGCAGTGGATGACGCCAGGGCTGCTGTGTGTTATCTGTATCAGCTTAGGGAACAGACTTCAACCCCTTGAACCTGGTTTGAGTGGGGAACAAGAGCCAGCCAAGGAGGAGAGCTGGGTGGATCTCTTGATCCATGGGCCTCACCTCCCTACCGACAGTGATCATGCTAAGCCTGAGTGCCTGACACAAGGGAGACGTAGGAACTGATGGCTGTGTTCATAAATTTTCCAAAAGGGGTGGCAGAGGAAGGTGACTGGAAGATCATGTCTCTCTGGGGCTCGTTCCAGGGGACAGAGGTGTAATGGAAACAGAAGCTACGGGGGACATATGCCCTTAGCTGTACTTGCTAAGCATCATACATGAATAAACGAGACAGTGTCTCCCTATTTTTCACATGGCTCCTTCTAGGAAAGGGAGCAGGAGGGAGTGACTGATGCTGGAGGAATTCCAGCATCACTGGAGTAAATGGAGTCTCCTTTAGCCCTGACTTGATTGCAAAGGGAAAGAAACCTGGTGTGGGCAAAAAAAAGCAAAAAGAAAAAAAAAAACAAGAAAAAAAGAAAATAACAGCAAAACCCCACTAGACTATGTGGTTCCATTAGGCCAGGGCCCTCCTCCTCTTCTTTTGCCCTCTTCCTGAGTATGTTAGAATCGCACCCCACTCATACCCTGAAGCCTTCTTGCTTGCCTCTTTTCCTAGATGGTACTTCATTGGGTTCCCAGCCAAAGCTAGCCCTCTCCCGTAGAGTGCATTCACAAAGCCATTATTGTGACAAGATCTTGTGTCAGTGCTTGCTTCTGTCCTCCGTGAACTCTAGGACTGCCATACCTGACAAATATCTCACAGCTTGCCGTGACTTTGAATGTTGGGTGGCATGAGAGTTCCATGCTCCACACTGCTTTATGGGTGTTAGTTTAGAAATGCCGGCTCTTGACTTTTCTGGAGCCTCCACACTCCTCCATGGAAGTGACAGCATAGCCAGATATGTCTAGGCTTTTCAGCTGAACTGCCAGGCTTGACCTGTCCGGGCCTGCCAGAGGGTCAGGTTACAGGGGTTACCATGAAACAGCCCCAGGCGTCTTTCTGGAAGCCGAGATCAAGTAAGTAGACATGCCACTGAAATAAGACTCGGCAGTCTGTCTATCTCCAGCTGCCAAAAAGATGACTCTTAGAAGTCAGACAGTACACAGAGAAACCCTGTCTCGAAAAACAACAACCACAACAACAAAAACAAAAAAGTCAAAGACAGGAGCGTGGTTGCAGTAGCCCAAACCCCCCCCCCCCCCCCAGATTTGGACAGGATGACAATGAAGCCTGCAAGCATCTCTCCAGGTTTGCTTGTTTTCTCTCTACAAAGTCAGGGTTGGGATAGGAACTGCCCAGTCACCTGAATGACTTTGATGGGACAAAACTGACAGCCAGATTGTCAGTTGTGCTCAACTCTGATAGATCTAAGGTTCAGAAACCCCTGCGCCCCCTGCTGGTCGCTCAGTCTGGCTTTTGGCTTCCTCCCCTGGAGGCTTCCTCCCAGAGGCTTCTGGCGATCCTTTCTTGCTCCCCTGTACTGGAATGACTGCTTCAGTGGTTTGTAGCATTTTTGCCTTTGAACCTAATGGGGAGCTGCTTTCCTGTTCCGCACGCAGGGTTTTTTTCTTTCTGACAGATACCCTTGGGTCCACCCTCCCTTTCCCAATCAGCCCTCCATCTCACTCCAGACAGGCCCGGAGGATTCTCAGTTTCTCTTTATACATCCTGTCCAGTTGGGACATTCCGGTAGCTCTTAGTGTTCACGGCCCAGCTTCACCATTTCCCCCCCAGGCGTCTGCTGCTGGGTCTGTGCCTGTTCTCTCCCAATTGCGCCTCCCTATTGTGTCTGTGGTCTCCCAACTGTGTTGGCCTTCTGAGACTGGAAGCATCCAGAGGTTGAAAGCCTTAACTCCCATAAAGCCTGGACAAAGCCATCCTCCCCAGGGGCTCTCAAAGGAATGTTGTGCCTCTCCTGAGGAAACGTCCTGACACTCACTTCCTCAGAGCTCTCCTGGGTGTGGCTGGCCCGGGGTTGAGGTCTGGCCAAGGCTGTCATTGTCCCAGGTCACGCCTAGAGATTGGGTGAGGGTGGAAAAACGCTGGAAGATGAGGTTCCTAGGTGTCCTCCATCACATTAATGGAGAAGCTTACACGGAATTTGGAGTATATAGATAGACCCAGAGAAAACCTCAAGTCTCATAATGGCCCTATCCCATCATCTGCCCCTTTTCCTCCCCAAGTCCGCTTGCCTCCCCATTCCCAGAGTGACCTCGGGCGGAGCCCAGTGCTGCTGTGGACAGCTCACTCTGCTGTGCTGCGGAGGCGGCCGCGCCCTGCGAGTCCCGGCGCCGCCAGGGGGCGAGTGCGGTGCCCGGCAGCTCCCGGGCTCCGGGGTGGCCCGCACTGCGCTTGGGAGAGGCCCGGCGGGGTAAGACGCTGCCTTTGGCGACCTCCAAGCCCAGCTCTTGGGAGCGCCTCATGGCTTGGGGTTCCCAGGTCCCGGGATGGGATGTGGTCACACCGCCCGGGGATCCTGGCACAACGCGAGCGGCTGCCGTGTAGGCTCTTGGCGCTGCCTCCTGCTCCTCCGGCCCCCTTGGCTGCCCGGGCCCAGCGTCGCGGTGGCCCACACCTCGAAGCCGGCAGCTGAGTAGGCCGCATCCGGGGCGCAGCGAGCCTAGGACATTGGAATGTCGGTGGGAGGGGGGCGAAGAAAACGTAGTTTTCCTCCCCGCTTTCTCCTCCAGCCCCTCGGAAGAGGCCGCCCGGGCCAGTGTCTTGCAGGGTGCGAGGGGCGGACCCTGAGCCAGCGGCTAGTAGCTGTGCAGCTCCGGGGCGCCGCCGCGCGCACCTGTTAGCGTGAGCCTCCGCTCTCAGCCCCCCACCTTCCAGACCCCCGGAGTGTGCGCAGCCTCCTGCCACACAGGCTACCAGAGCGGCAGTAGCCTCCCAATCCAGCAACGTCCAGCTTTAGGTTATAGAGGAAAACAAGACCGGGGTGGGGTGGGGGTGAGTACGCAGCTACATTTCTGGGTTGCTTCCTGAGTCCTCTCGAGTCTGCAGCGGCTCAAAACAGCTCCAGGGCCGCATTAGACAGCCTGGTAAGAGGTTCTTTTCATGGAGAAATACTCTGTTCCTGGAATCACAAATCAACCCTTGAGAAAACTGCCAGAGTCGGAGCTGGGGGAGCCCCCCGTGTTTCCACACTCTCCTTCATCCTTCCTAGGCGTTTCTTTCTATTGTTGAAGAAATCCTTCCTTACCAAAAACGAAGTCGAGTTGATGTTTCATTTTAAAGGGAGTCCTTGAAGCAACACCTCTGCTTGCCTGCCGACTTACATTTCTGGGTTCGGTTGATTCAGTTAGAGCCTCACATAAGCGCTGATTTCACGTCCAAGCGTTCAGAATGGGTTTCCGCCCTGACAATGCCAAGGCAGAGCCAGATCAACCTGTCTTCTGATTCATGGCTGGTAGATAAGACTCTCAATCCTTTAAGGAGGGAGGGGATCCTGAATAGGGGTACTTCACTGCACACCAGGATGCTCACAAGAGCCTTGCCTCCCAAGCAGCTTTGAGCCAGTACTAAAGTATAGCCCCTGTCCTGCTAACAGCATCCCTTTGTATGGTTCCAGTCTGTGGCAGATGGGAACATCTGTAGAGAATTACAAACAATGAGAAAGAATTCCAGGGTGCTTGGAGCACAAGCCAAGAGGGTGGGGAGAGAAGTCAGTCTGGGTGTAAGGGACCATCCCCATCCCTGACAGAACCTGTCCTGGTGCCTGCCCTCCTTGGGAGGCTGCGGTGCCCTGGTGGTCACTCAGATTTCCTGGCCAGCTTAGTATGGCTTACCTCTGTAGAGCCAGCCATGATAAGGTAAATAGAAACAGACCACCCAAGGAAGCTCTCTACTTCAGCCATTATCACCTGCAAGTGTAGGACTCTGGCCATCGGGCATCAATAAGTTTAACGGAGGTCTGAGTCTCAGTAGTTTGCCCTGAAGCAATACCTGGTTGCAGGAAGAATCACAAACTGAGATTACCCGAGCACCACCCAAGAACAGACCATCCAAAGGAAATGCCTAACGTTCCAGCTGTTGTAGATAGGATCACCTGCCAGCACACTCACCAGGACACCCCTAGGCAAATGTCAGCCAACTAGGGGTCCTGAACCTTAGAAACCCCTCACCCCCACCTTTACTACTATAAAATCCCAACTCTGAGTTCAGGGTTTTCCAATTATTCCAATATGTTGGACATCTGGAGAGATTGAGTTTGTAAACTTGTATAAAATAGAGGCTCTTTGCTTTTACATTCAGGGCCTGGTCTCATTGTTGGTTTTGGGGGACTTTGCGGGACTGGGCATAACACCTCATCTTGTCCTCCATCAAGAGGAGTTAAGGTTTGGAACTTTTAATTTAAAAAAACATTTCTAAGACTGGAGCAATGAGTTTTGAACACTGATACGTGTACACGGCCCTCTTCCATTAGCCTCCATCCTTCTGGCTCCAGAGCTGGCTTGTTTTCAAGGTCTAGCTAAGATAGGTCCCAACCCCCATCCCTCAGAATAGCGGCAGGGCCTGGGCAGCAGGGCTCCCGGGCTGGGACCCTTCCAACAACACGGCCATCCTAGGAGCTGCCTAGGTTATGTTTCTCTTCCACTCCATGTGTCTTGGTGGCACGGACTGCCCTGCTTCTGGGTAAGGACCACACTGCCTGGGCAGCCAGAGGCTGCTCTGTTAAGCACTAGAACAGAGATGTAAGAGACAGCCCTCCATAGCCTAGCCATCCACAGACTGGCTTGGAGAAAGCTGAGAATTCCTCTGCTCCCCTGGGCAGGCATGCAGAAGTCCTCAGAAGGGCGAGCTCCTCACCATGGTGCAAACACTACCCATGGCCAGAGGGTGGGAAGGTATTCTGTGTAGTACTGGGAACTTGATGTAGGCCTTAAGAATCAGCAGTGTGGCCAGAATCAGCAAGTATTCCAAGTCTTTGTGTATAGTCTCTTGCTCTCCCTAGCCGACAGCTCCAGGTGGCCTGCCTGGAAATGTTGGTGTCCCTCTGCAGACACACAAGCACCCATGCCAATACAATGGCTGTGCTGGAGCAGCCTACCCATGACGAGACAGTCTTTAAACTTGTCCTGCTTCCTTTTCTCATTACAGCCCAGTCGTCTGTCTCCCTCACCAGCGCCTGGAGGTGACGTGCAGAAAGGAAAGGCAGCTCCTGCCTTGGACCCCAGTGGTCCTGTTGCTCCCCCTTTTTAAGCACATTGACCTTCTCTGTAAGGCATTGTGGATGCTAAACAGATTCACTGCTAGTCTGGACAGCACTGAGGAATCCTGGATCAATGCTGGGAACATAGATTAAAAATAGTCATTACCTTTAGTTGTTCACTTAATGTGTATACGCAGAGATAAATGCATGAGTCTTATTATTTAATCCTTTTAAATTAATTAGTTGTTTAATCTTATTTATTTAACCCTCACAGGTCTCTACGAGATATCTACTGCTGTTGCATTTCACAGCTTAGGAAATAAGGCTCAGTCTGGTGTTGTGGCGCACTCCTTTAACCCCAGCCCTCGGGAAGCAGAGGCAGGTGGATCCCTGCGTTCAAAGCCAGTCTGATCTATAAAGCAAGTTCCAGGACAGCCAGGGCTACTCAGAGAAACCCCATCTTAAAAAAATTTTTTTAAGAACTAAAATCAAAAAGAAGGAAATAAGGCTCAAAGAAATGAAGATCACAGGACCTCCTCATCCACTTAAGGGGCTCATGGTTTCCCGCCCTCCATCATCCTACCCCCAGGTCCCTGAGCATCCTCTGGCTCTGAATGTGGTAACTTGAAGGTAGGCTGTGGGTTCATCAGCTCTCAGACTCCATGGTTTTGGTGGCTGACTTCCCCAGCCACCTGGGCTACCTGCCTCCACTCCCACCTTGGGCCTAATTAGTAACCCCCTAACACCGCTGACACCTAGCAGGTAGGCAGAGTAAGATAGCAGAGGATCCATAAAGCCAGACGCATCCTCTAAATCTGACGGGGGTGGGGGTGGGACATGGAGATGGAGAGTTCAGAGCCTCTACAACTGAAATACCTCAGAGCTACCCTCCCCTCTCCAGAGGCCCCCATTTCCTATGTGAACGTGGGAAGGGAAGGGGTCATGTGGGAGGGATAGTCACCCCACATCTTGTGACAAAGGGATGAGGAGAATGGAGGGAAAAGAGGCCTTGCATATCTTCATATCGTACAGAAGGGCAATGTTAGGTGTGGGAAATGAGTCTCCCCAACGCCCCCCCCCCAACATCCACAGTTCAGCTGCGTGCTCTTAATGTTACCAGGTTTGGCCACCACCCACACTGCATGGACCCCTTTGGGCAGCTAACACTTGGAAGTCTTACATATTAGGACCAAAGATGAGACCCACCCCATCCTTGGCCGGTAGCAGTTGTGAGATGAAACAGATACTTGACAAGACAAGTATGCTGGAAATAGTATAACATGGCCACTTGAAATAAAAGAAAGCCCCAGGTACTTAGGACAGATGCTGCGAATAGCTGGCCATTTGAAGGAGGGAGGGAGGGGAGAGAGAGATCCTCAGGGCTGCCTTGAGGGAGTCCAGGGGAAGAAGTAAGCAGCAAGACAAGAGGGTCCTGAGTGGTAGGTACCGGTGTCCCTGCAGAAGAGCCCCTTCGGAACTGCTGAGATTGGGTCGCTGGCCTAGACAGAGACAGAAGCGAGCTCCCAGGTAAGAAATCAAGGCCCAGGGACAGGACCTGTGGGTTTACAAGCCTGAGGAGGCAGGGACAGCCAGAACCTCCCACGGACTCCGGGATCTCGCCGCGAACCAGCCCGGGAACATTCCAGCCTAATCGCAGTTCAGATCGGCAGCCCCGGAGAGGACCTGGCGCCCGCCTGCTGCGAGCGAGTTCGCTTGGGGCTACCCGCCTGACCCAGTGGGGACTTAGGAAACCCTACAAAAGCTGGAGGCCCAGGGGTTTCTCCCCTCTCCAGGTTCAGGGGAACTGGGTAGAACTGGAGGGTGGGTGGGCAGGGAGCCAAAGACCCCAAACCGGGGAGGAACACAAAGATCCTGTCCGGAACCGAATGGAACTTGGCAGTCACCACGCCTCTGGGATGCCCTGCTTTGGCTACTATTTCTGGAAAGGACTAAAAGATCCCAGTGTGACAGCCCAGGCCTCTGCAGCACCTGCTCCAGGTCCAGTCCCGCTGCTCTCCTCTGGAGGGGAGGAGGACGCGGTCCGGAGCAACAGCCCCCGCCCCGAAAGGCGGAGTCAAGGGCCAGCTGGACAGATTTAACCCCAGAGATGGCCCCTTTCTTCCTGGTATTGGAGAAGGAGCCACCATGGTCATCTTCATCCTGCCCCAGAGCCTTCTTTACCCTGGTACAGGGAAGCGAGACTCTGGCATTGGTGGAGACAAAGTTACAGTCCCCTTACCACTGAGGCCAGACAGGACACCTTGCTTTCTGGAGGTCTGTAGCAGGAGTTAGGAAAGTGATTCCGAAGATTTCTAAGCTTCCAGTGTGATGCCCAAAATGTGCTGTCAGCTACTACAAATCTAGATCAGGACACCCCTTCACCACCTTCACCACCGGCTCCCCAGACGCCCATCCCAGAGCCTTCTCCAACAGCAGCCAGTTCAGTGACGTCATCCCAGGATATCAGTCACTAATACTTGCCGCTACCGACATTGGTCTCCAATTTTTCATTCATTACTTTTTTTTTTAATCCCTCACAACCCTCATGAGAGTGTGGTCCTGTTTTACAGATGGGGTAACCCCAAGGCTCAGGAAGTGAAGTGTTCTCCCAAGGTCATATACCTTATAGGAGACAGAAGCAAGATTGAAACTTGGCCTACCTGACTCCAAAACCTACATGGTCGCTCAAGCCCTTCCCCCAGCAGACCAGCATTGCCCCCTGCCCCCACCACCAAACCAAGGCTTTCTGGGCATTAGGCATAGTTCCTGGCCCTGCAAGATACCTGTCCTACACCAGCCCAGGACTGGCTGTCCAGAGCTAGAGAGAGAACCGGGTTCAGGAGGAGTCTACTGTTCCCACCCTCATCCTCTTCCCCAGGGCTGTTTAGTTCTAGTGTCTCAAAAAATGAGAGCCACTTAGGTTTTCATGGGGGGTGGACAGGCGTCAAGCCAGCATGTCCTGGCACATGAGAAGAAGCTGAGCTCAACTTGGCCCATGGACTGGGCACAGCCTGGCCAACGGCACAGGACACGGGGGCGTGCCATAGTCGCTTTTGTTAGTTGGGATGACTGCATTCAGAAGTGGGGAGGAAGGGCCCCAGACCAAAATTCCTGGAGTTACAATGGGGGGATTTGCAGCTCAAGGTGGCAAAGAGGGTGCTCAGGTATCTAGGATCCCGCCAGCACAGCTCCCAGCCCTGGGGCTCGCTGTCCGCCTGGCCCAGTACTTCTCTCCCTGTCCTTCCTAGAACCCTTGAGAAAAAGAGACCCTTGTCTCTAGATCTGTACCCATCAGTAGCAGCCACAAAAATAGAACTCAGTTTCTTTCCAGTCAACCGCTGATCTACCCTCACCTCCCAAAGGAAGTCCAGGTTTTAGAGCCAGAGGAATTTGGGTTCAAATCTGAACGCCTCTGCTTTTAGTTGTGGGACTCTAAGCCTTTCTGGGTCTCTGAACTGGCAGAAAATTGTGGCAGAAGTGCAGATTATGGGGCTGGAAGGGTGGCACAGGGATTAGGAGTGCATACTGCGCTTGCTCCCAGCATCCACACCAAACAACTCACAACTCCAGTTCCGAAGCCTCTGATCCGCAAGCGCGCCTGCATTCATGTGCACACAGGCACACATACATGTTTTTTAAAATGCTCATTAAAAAATGTACTGTGCTGCTCATCAGATGCCACTATACACCACGATAGCTCGTGTATCATCTCACTGAACTCTAAAACTAGTCTGTGGGCTGGGAGATACCTCAGTCTGTCTAATGCTTGGAACACAAGCACAAGGAACTGGATTCAATGTCCAGCACACACACACAATTTCTGGTGTGGCAGTACCTGCCTGTAATCTGAAGCAGAGACCAGGGGATCCCTGGGGCTTGCTGGCCAGCAAGTTTAGCTGATTGATGAACTCCAGGTTCTCTGAGAGAGCCTGTTTTAAGAAATAAAATAGAGCTGGACAGTGGTGGTGCACACCTTTAATCTCAGCATGCAGGAGGCAGAGGCAGGTGAATATCTGAGTTCATGGCCAGCCTGGTCTACAGAGTGAGTTCCAGGATAGCCAGAGAAACCCTGTTTCAAAAAGATGAAAAAAGAAAAGAAAAAAGAAAGAAAATGGAGAGTAATTGAAGAAGACACAGCATCAACCTTTGGCCCCCTTGCACACTCACATTTGCATGTGCATCTGCACCCACAAACTCTGAGATCAGGGCTACTAACTGCCCCACCTTATAGACAGGGAAACAAGGCTTGGGGTTAAGTTGCAAGCTACAGAGCTGGGATACTTACCCTCTTCCCCGACTCTGATTCACTGTGCTGTAGGCTACCCCTCTGTGCTTCTGGCTGCTGTGGATGGATACCCACACTGGGTGGCTCCCTACCCCCTCAGTGACAACCAGAAGTGCCAAGCTCAGCCCCCTACCCCTGCCTTTTGAACCTGTGACAAGCTTTTCCTGGCCGCCTCCCCAAAAGTCCCTACTCCTTCCCCAGGGCCCAGCTGGGGCCTGACATCCTGTGGGTGTGTGCAGGACTCACAGCAAGGGCAATGCCTTCTTAGCAGCCTGCATCCTCTGGTGTGTTTGCTTTTGCCTCCTCCCATATGGCCACTCACCAGGCCCAAGAAAGCTGAGTTCCACTGGGTCATCGAGTGGTTCCCAGGAAGGACTTTTCTTGGATAGCCCTTCTTCCTCAGCAGCTCTCATCTCGCTCCCTCAGGGAATATCCCAAGACCAGACTCTGCTCCCTAATGCAGTTAAAACTACTGCTCCTTTTTGGCCTGGCTCATTACCCTACTCGCATGCTGTCCGATTTTTGTGAGCAGGCTCGCAGTGGCTCTGCTCACCATGGTCTCCATGGCACTGCGCAGCACAGGAGACCCAAATGGTAAATGAGGGAAGGAAATGGAGGCTGGCTTGTCTAGGCCCCATGCCCTAAGGAAGCGGAGAAGCTGCAGGAAATCTCCCCCCCCCCCCCCCCCGCCGCCCTAGCAGTGATTACAGCAGAAATAGCTCTGTCCTCAAGCAGAGGGCAAGACCTGTCACCATCCGGGCTTCCTGGACCAATTCACAGTAGAGACCAGAACAGCGCCTGCTCGCCCCAGACCCACCCCTCACCTCCGCGGTGCGTAGTCCGTTACTTGAACACCACGGTTGCAGCCTGAATTGCCAGTTCCTTCTCCAAAAGCAGCTCCAGAGACAATGACTAGTGTCGTTTAGTCCTTGGGCCCCACGCCCTGTGCTTTCAGCACCTCACAATGGCCCTTAGAAATAGCTTTTCTGTTTCCATTTCACACCTGAGGAGGCTGAATCAAGAAAGGTTCGGTCTGCAAAATTCTCTAGGACACATTCCTTGAGGGGAGGTGAAACTGAGCCGCCACGTGGTCTCTGCTAGCATATCTTAATCCCAAGTCTTTGCGCCTCAGGGACACGCAGTCCAAGGTGACGACGGTCTGGACCAGGTGCTGTCTGGTAGGCTACTCCCGACGTATGCAAGCGTGCTGAGTTCTCTGAATCCGGAATGCAGCCTTCACCCTCGCTGCCCCCCGTAGGGCATCTTTCGCTGATTAAGTTGACATATATTTACAGAATACCTACAGCACACTAGACGCTTTAGCAAAAAGAGCTCCCAGAGCCCGTTCTTACAGAACCCATACCAGTAGGAATTAGGCAAACGCGTGACCCATTACAAACAACCACAATGTGAAGGAAGACCCTGAGTGGGAACATCAGAGACAGAATTTAGACAGGAGTGAGTAGCCATAGATAACATTTATGCATTCATGCAACAGGCGAATAAACCGGTTGACCAGTCAGAACCAGAAAAGCCCTCGGGGCCTCCTGCCCGGGCTGCAGAGAACTGGAGCTTTCCCGCGGTCTCTTCTCTTGGGGTAGGAGGTGTGTGTGTGTGGGGGGGGGTGGGATGCTGCAGCCCACGGCCATTTTGCTATTTGTTGAAGTAAAGAGCTCATGAGATTAGAGATCCCTGTGACTTCGGAAGTAAAGGACGACAGAAAAGGCAAACGTGACTTTTGTGTGTGTGTGTGCGCGTGTGGGGGGGGGGGGGGGCGGGAGCGTTGCTCTGGGATAAAACAGGAAGGACAGCGCCCTCCACGCCCCGCTGCGTTTGAGCTGCTGGCTCCTTGCAGCCCTCCCCTGCCCAGAATGTGGTGCTTTGTCGCCACCTGGTGGTTGGAGTGGACCCTGCATAGGACGGCTGGACCCCGCCGCCTGGGGTGGGATGCAGGGCGCCGCTCTCTTTGCGCAAAGGCTAATGAACCCTCAGGTTTGGGTGACTTCCCGGCACGGGGCAGAAGTGGGGAGAAGGAGCGAGGGTGGTGCATGGGGAACCGCTGCTTGAAAGTCAACTGACTGGGGACCGACAATGGCTTCATTGTGTCCGGGGCCTTGACCTTTATTTCCTGCCACTCTCATCCCTGGAGTATGGCATCACCAGGGTCTGATTGGCCAGGAATCCTCTTGGCGACAGTGGGCGGGCTGCAGGGTTGGCCACTCGTCCTTGGGCTCCCCAAAGGCCGCGAAGAAGAGCTGGCCCTACTCCCCAGGAAACCCAAGGGCCGGTGGCTCTTGGGAGTCAGCTGTCGGTCCTTCGCCAGCAGGAGGCAGACTCTGCGGATCCTGAAAGGCTGTGAGGCCTAAGACGTGGGATCCGCAGTCTGTGCGACCAGGTTCCAACCGCTTAGCTCACAGGTGTTAGTGCCGCCCAGGTTTTTTGTTTTTTGTTTTTATTGCTCACACATAGTTACATATTTCCAATGTAAAAGGCAGGCATTCCACAAGGTAATAAAAGCTAAAGCTGCCGATTTGGGTTAGCACTCCTTAGGTAACTATTATTCCTGTACTATATACCCTTCCTGATCCCATCCGATCTATTTATATTCCAGTTAGTATATATAAAAATGTGTGTATCATCGAGGCAGGGCCTGGGAGCCCAACTCCCTACCTCCCGAAGCTAGGGCAGGAGGGTAGAAAGTTCTAGATCAACTAGAGCATTTTAAGGCAACCCTATCTCAAATTTCTTTCTCTCTCCCTTTTTTCCTTCCTTCCTTCCTTCCTTCCTTCCTTCCTTCCTTCCTTCCTTCCTTCCTTCCTTCCTTCCTACCTAACCTAACCTAAAAAAGAGGGCCAGGGACATAGCTGAGGGAAAAAGCCCAGGATGTGCTGAGCTCCTAGATTAATGTCTAACACCACAAAAAGAGGGAAGAAAGAAAGGAGGAAAGAAAGGAAGGAGAACGTGATGTTGGACTAGAGGAGTCTCCTAGCAGTGGAGAACTTGCTTAGCATATGCAAGGCCCTGGGTTCAGTCCTCGGGATCACACACACACACACACACACACACACAGAGTCTGATTTTTGTCTTCCAACTCTGAAGATGGAAATGAAAATAGCAAAGTAGAGAGGTTGTCTGGGGCAGTTAGCACGGTACTTGGCACACAGTGTCTTGATTTTGTCCTTGTCGCTGTTATTGTCTTTGGACCCCAGACCCCAGCAGCTCCTTCCTCCTCCACGCACAGCCTGCTCCTCCAGTCCTCCATCTCCCTCCTAATGAACCAGACTGATAAAAATCTGTGTCCCTAATGCCTGTGTTTTTTGAAAAGCTAGAAAGAGCAGCTGGTGTTTTTGCAGTGTGTCCTCCCCTCCCATATTTGACCTAGATGGGACCACTCATTCTCTGTAGAGAAAACATTCCTATTCCGTGTCAGAAGAAGAAATGTTGACAGCCGACAAGATACCATGGCCCCCACAGTGACTCTACACACAAAGACAAAGCTGTCCCTGGAGAATGCTGAAGGGGAGGCCAAGGGCTCTGTGGAACAGGTAATGCGAGGCTGCTGTCTCAGCTCAGAGCTCCCTGAGGGGCAGCCACGGGCCTGCGCTTCTCCTCCATGGTACTCAGGTCTTCAGTGCTCCAGCAGGCTACCTACTACCCATAAGGAAGCTACCACACTCAAGGGGATGTGGGATAACAGATCACCAGTGCCAGAAGGGACCTGCCTCAGAGAAAGTCCCTGAAAAACAGCGAGTTTTGTGGTATTGTAAAGCAATGTAATGTGCTTTCCCCATACTTCAAGTATGCAAAGGGAATTACCAACAGCTTTCTTCTCTTTAATATAAGCCAGTCTTGCTGGGTGTGATGGCGCATACCTATAATCCAACACTTGGGAGGTGAGGCAGGAGGACTAAGAGTTTAACACCAATTGGACTAAATAGTAAGGAGCCTATCTCAAAAATAACACACACTCTCTCTCTCCCTCCCTCGCTCCCTCCCTCCCTCCCTCCCTCGCTCCCTCCCTCCCTCTCTCACACACACTTGCACACACATGCTCTTACACACTCAGTGCTCTCTTATACACTCCTATTCTCTTACACACTCATACTCTCTTACACACAAGCCTTATACTTTTACACACTCAACACTCTCTTACACACTATTTTACACGATCTCTTGCACACACTCTCTCTTATACACATTCACACCACTTGTCTCTGCAGCACATAGAAAAAAAATTGGCTTTGACCTGAAGAAAGAGAAACTTGACCTGGGGTTCCTGCTAGAACATCTAGCTGTCACCTGTTGATGTTGTTGCGGTTCCCCCATGCCCTCCACCCAGAGACCACAGGACCCAGAAGAATGCTACTCCAGAGGATGCAGCAGGACATTCATGAAACTCCACAGGAATGAAACAGGGCCAAACCACGGGTTCAGCAAGTACCCTCTGGACACCTGCTATGGGTCGAGGGGGCCTCCACAGCGCTTCACAGCCAGGGGTCCCTAGAACACAGCAGTCTAGATTGAGAAAAAACACTTGCAGCAAATACCGACTGGTATTCTTTCTGAGTTTACTAGGTGCCCACTGCTCTAGAAGACTTTAAACAAGAAGGCACATCTGGCCTTCAAGCAACTTGTCTTTCAATAAGTTCCCTAACATGGTAAGTAATTGTGTCCTTTTCTCTGCTCTTTTTTTAAGGCCCAATTTACACACAGTCTGCTTTTTAGTTTATGAATGTTGACAGATGCAGCCATGTAACCACCATCACGACTCTTATCGACGCTACAGTTTCCCTCTGTGCTCTGGCACTAATCTCGCCTTCAGCCCTAATCACTGACCACCACTGCTCCCGTTCTCTTCTTGGAGCTTCTCCTTCCAGCTGAATAATCTCACAGTGAGTAGCCCTTTTAAAAACAGTGTGTATGTGTGTGAGGGAAATAGAGAGAGGGGGAGTAGAGAGAGAGAGAAGGGGGGGGAGAGAGAATGTGTGGCGTGGCGGACCTCTAGAGGTCTGTAGAGGACAGCTCTTTTGGGAGCCAGTTTGCCCCTTCCACAGAGGGTTCCAGGCCCCAAACTCATCAGGCTTGTGTGGCAGGTGCTTTTGTCATCTGGGCCTCGCTGGCCCCAGTGCAAAGCCTTCTGTGAGCTTGATCCTCGTGCCTGCTAGGCAAGGGTCACACATTGTCACTGAGCTGTATCTCCCCACCCTCAGCAGGCTTTTGTCCCCAGCGTTCTGCCACCGTGCTATGGGGATTCATCTTCATTAATGTGCATATCCAATGATATGCAATTGGCCTTCATTTTTTCCTTCAATTTTTTTTTATTATGAGCATTTCCTAATATAGAGTTAAGGGACTAATACAATGAACCTGTAGGTCTACCACCTAGATTCAGTAACAGATGACATTTTGTCATATTTTTAAATGACATCTTTCTATATAGACATACATTTACTGAACCATTTGAAAGTAATTTATAAGGGCTTGAGAAATGGCTCTGTGATTGCTTTAGGCAGTAGTGGTGCACACCTTTAATTCCAGCACTCAGGAGGAAGAGGTAGGTGAATGTCTGTGAGTTCAAGGCCAGCCTGGTCTGCAGAGCAAGTTCTAGGACAGCTAGGGTTGTTACACAGACAAACCCTGTCTCAAAAAATAAAATAAAAAAACAACAAAAAAGAACGCTGGCTGCTTTCACAGAGGGCCTGGGTTCAGTTCCTAGCACTCACATCAGAAAGTTGACAGCCGCCTATAACTCCAGTTCCAAAGAATTGACACCCTCTTCTGGCTTCCTAGGGCATCTGCAGGCACATGCACACACACATACACATACATAAAACAACAATATAGGGGCTGGAGAGATGGCTCAGAGGTTAAGAGCACTGACTGCTCTTTCAGAGGTCCTGAGTTCAATTCCCAGCAACCACATGGTGGCTCAGAGCCATCTATAATGAGATCTGGTGCCCTCTTCTGGCATGCAAGCATACATGGAAGGAATGTTGTATACATAATAAATAAATAAATAAATTTAAGGAAAAAACCCAACAATATAAATCTTTAAAACATCTTTTATTGTTTTTTTTTTCCTCACCTGGTGGAATTTTCTTTTTTTCCTTCTTTCTTTTTGTTTTTCCAGATAGGATTTCTCTGTGTAACCCAGGCTGTCCTGGAACTCATTCTGTAGTCCAGGCTGCCCTGCTACTCAGAGATCCACCTGCCTCTGCCTCCTAAATTCTGGGATTAAAGGTGTGCACCACCACTACCTGGCTGTTTCATTTCTAAACTTTTGGGACTTTAAGCTTTCTGATTTGGGTGCTGGGAACTGAACTAGGGTCCTCTGTAAGAACTTAAAACACTCTTAACTACCGAGCCATCTCCCTGAACTTTTACATTTGTGTTTAGGTTTTGCGTGAACATGAACTTCACATCCCTTGAGGAAATAAGTAGGCATAAGATTGGTGTGTTACAATCTTGTTTGTTTTGTTGTTGATACAGGGTCTTGCTATGTAGCTCAGACTGGCCTGAAACTCATATATAGCCCAAGCTAACCCCAAACTGCACATTCTCCTGCCTCAGTGTACCGCGTACTGAGGTTACACATCTGACTTGCTAATAATTACTGGACTTGCTCTTTGTTGCCCCCCACCCCTGCTTTAAGGATGAGCTTAGCTTTCTAACAAGGATCTCCAGTGTATAAGATGGTATGTGGCACAAAAAAATTAGTGTTTGTGAAGTAAATGTGTCTAGGAAACTTCTTGTGACCCTCCTGTCATCCGATGCCTCCCGTTTTCCCCTGCTCTTCCTGTGGTAGAGATCCTTGGCCTGGCTGCCCCATTTAGGGTTCTCACACCCACTCTGGATTCCTGCCGTGCAGCCTGGAAGACTGGGCCATGACACTGGAAGCCATGGAAACACCACACTCCCTCTGATGCTCACTGGACACTCGGAGGTACACTCCATGCTGCTCTGAACTGTGCTCCCCCTGGACCAAGACCCACTCGTCCCATGGCCGTGATCATTTCACTCCCCATGACCCTAACTTCTGTATCTTAAAGGCAGCGAGCAAGCCTTTCCTTGATTTCTTCGCCTGCAAGGAAGTGGCAGAGATAGAGAAGGGCCCAGGCTAGACGAGAACAAACATGAAACCACAGAGAGATCAATAACAGTTTAAAGATGCAAAATCTGAATAATTATAGATGAAGTGGTGCTTCAAAAAATAACATTTTTAATTGATTCTCTGAAAAATGTATGCATGTATACAATGTGTCTTGATTATATCTACCCCTTATTTTCCACCTCCTCTCCTTAGGTCTTCCCAGGTATTGACTTTTCTTTGGTTTTATGAGTTGATCTTACTGTGTAAGCCTGGCTTCCTGGCTGACCTGGAACTATAAACCAATTGGCCTTGGACTCACAGAGATTCTCCTGCCCCTACCTCCCAAGTGCTGGGATTAAAGATCTGAGCCACCAGGCCCCATCAGGTACTGACTTTTTAACAGATAGTGGTAGAATAATTGACTATCTGGCCCAATGAGATAGTTCAGTGGATAAAGAATTTACTAAACAAACCTGAAGGCCTAAGTTTGGTCCCTAACTCACATAAAGATGGAAGGTGAGAAATGAAGCCACGGGGTTGTCCTCTGACTTCCACACACACTACTACACACACACACTACTACACACACACTACTACACACACACTACTACACACACACTACTACACACACTACTACACACACACTACTACACACACACTACTACACACACTACTACACACACTAGTACACACTACACACACACTACTACACACACACTAGTACACACTACACACACACTACTACACATACACTACTACACACACACTACTACACACACACTACTACACACACTACACACACACTACTACACACACACTACTACACACACTACTACACACACACTACTACACACTACTACACACACACTACTACACACACTACTACAACACACTACTACACACACACACTACTACACACACACTACTACACACACTACTACACACACACACTACTACACACACACATACGCATGCACATGCACACACACCACATACCACATACTCATCATATACATGGAAGACATCATACACACACATATCGCACACACAGTAATAAATAGTTTAAAAAGAATTACTGAATATCCATATGGAAAGCATTGCAATTCAATCCTGACTTCACACAGTAATTAAAATGGACCCAGCAACTGATTGTTTTCTGAAGGAGTAGTGTTGGCCCAGGCTTAGTAGCCACTGTGTAGCCTGTGTGAGCCCTGTGTTTGAGCCTCAGCTGAGAGGGAAAGACAGAGAAATGAACACAGAGGTCATACACCAGAAACAACTTTGCACTATCTCTCTGCATATATGTGCGTGTAAGGACGAGTGCACGTGCAAGTGCGAACTTGTAAAGGCCCAAAGCAGACTGCCTAATTCCTTTATGGCAGGGTTCCTCATTTTTAAAATTTCCTATTTATTAAACTTATTGATTTTTGAGATATGGTCTCACTATGTAGATTAGGCTGGCCTTGAAGTAACAGAGATCCTCTGAGGTAGATTGGATCTCCAGTCGGTCGTTGTTGGGTTTTGTTGTGTTTTTCTTTTTGTTTTTTGGGTTTTTTTTTTTTTTTTTTTTGGCTAGTCAGGCAGCCAGGGATCTTCTAGACTCTGCTCTGCCCCTTGCAGTGCTGGAATCACAGGTATGTGAGGGACCAGACAGTTTTTATGTGGGTACTGGGATCAGAATTCAGCCCTCATCTTTATGCACTGAGCAATCTTAATCGCTGAGTCATCTCTTCAGCCCTAAATATTTTTTTCCACAAAAGATTTTTACTTAGTAAGAAATCTTATAACTCAGAGTACTAACACAGTCAAATTAAAATAATGAAGGAAAGAGTTTAACAAGTGCCTCAAAACTACATCTACACATGAAAAGTTTCTCAACATCATTGGCCATTAGAGACTTGTACATTAAACTCCCAATGAGATAATGATGTAATACCAAGTGTCAATTAGAATAGGTAAGGTTTTTGTTTGTTTGTTTGTTTTTTGTTTGTTTTTTTTTTTTTTTTTTTTGGCAGGGTTTCACTATATAGCCCTAGCAGACCTGGAACTCCCAGAGATCCCCCTTCCTCTGCGTCCCAAATGCTGGGGTTTAAAGGCATGCACCACCACACCTGGCTAGAATAGCTACACTTAGAAAGACTGGAATTTTGCCAGTCTTTCAAAATGCATGTGTCTGTAATCCCAGCCAACAGGAGGCAGAGGCAGGTGAATTTCTATGAATTCAAAGCCAACCTGGTCTACATAATGAGTTCTAGGCCAGTCAGGGCTACACAGTGAGATCCTGTCTCAAAGAAAACAAACAATAACAGTACTTTAAGAAAAAAGAACTGGAAATAACGTGTGTTTGGTAAGAATATGGAGCAATTAAACTCTAGCTTAGTGTGTGGAGAGATAGCCCAGTGGTTATGAGCACTTGCTCCTCCTCCAGAAGACCAAATTCAGTTCCCAGCACACTCTTTTTTTTTTTTTTTAAATATTTATTTATTTATTATGAGTACAATATTCTGTCTGTGTATATGCCTGCAGGCCAGAAGAGGGCACCAGACCTCATTACAGATGGTTGTGAGACACCATGTGGTTGCTGGGAATTGAACTCAGGACCTTTGGAAGAGCAGGCAATGCTCTTAACCACTGAGCCATCTCTCCAGCCCCCCCCAGCACACTCTTAAGGTAGCTTACAGCTACCTGGAACTTCAGCTCCAGGGAATCCAATGCCTCCAGCCTCTGAGGGCACCTGCACTCATGGGCACATACCCACATAGATACACATGCATACTCATAGTTAAAAGTAAATACTAAAGTTTTAAAGAAGGCTAGCAGGTCGCTAACAAGAGTGTGAACTAGAACCATTACTTTGGACAAAAGTCAGAATCCCTTATGAAACTGACCATACTCTGACCGTAAGCCCAGCAAGCTCCATAGCAAGTATGCACTAAAAGACAGAAAGAAAATAGCTGTTCATACAAAGACAGGGATTGTCAGAGCAGCTTTGCTCAGAACACCCAAGACTGGAAATGGCCCAGGTATCCATCAGCAGGAGAATAAATTACAGTAGATTCCTACAATGGCTTATCATTCAGTAATAAAAAGGACAATGGCCCGGGGAATGCACTACATGAGCGCACTGATTACTTTTTGTCAAATTGATACAAACTGGAGTTGTCTGTGAAGAGGGAACCTCTGCAGAGAAATTGCCCCTATCAGATTGGCTTTTGGGCATGTCTCTAGATTGCTTTTTCCCTCAATTAATGATTGATGTGGGAGGGCACAGCCCACTGTGGGTGGTGTCACCCCTAGGCAGGTGCGCAAGCCGTGCGTGGTTCAAGCCAGTAGGCAGCGCTGCTCCAAGCCCTTGCCTCAGTTTCTGTCTCCAGGCTCCTCTTGAGTTCCTCCTCTGACTTCCCTTAATGCTGGACTGTGCCATGGAAATGTAAGCCACATCAACCCTTCCTCCCCTCAGGTATTGGTCAGGGTTTTATTACAGAAACAGAAAGCAAACGATGCAGTGACTGAACCTCAAAAGCACACAAGCTCAGAGAAACCAGACGGAAGAGTGTGTTCCAATCAAAGTTCTAAAACAAAACAAACCAGGTAAAGGTGACGGAGGCTACAGGAGACCCAATCTTAGCAAACCAAACAACAAAACAATGATAATAATTCTGTATTAATGAGTAGCAGTATCATGCAGTAAGTCCTAGCAGGAAGGAAATGTGGTGTTGTCAGAGAGAATAATAAAGAAAGGACTATTTTGATTGGCTGGCCAGGGAAAAATTCTCAAAGGGCTGACATCTGAGCAGTGGGTGGAAAGAGGGAGACACCCATGCAAAAACAAGGTAGAGGGCAATCCAGGCAAAGAGCATTAAAGAACAAAGGCCTGGGACCAGGAAGGAGTTTGGTGAGTCTGGGCCCAGTCTGAGGCCATGGCAACTGACCAGGTCAGGATGGGCGGAGAGGGAACAGAAGCCAGATCCTGCAGGAACTTCCCAGCCCTGATAAAGACTTAAGAATTTGAGACTGTAAATCTCTCAGAGTCTAGTGAGCAGAAACACTTGGGCACATAGAAGAGTCATGATGACAGCAGAGAGTGGCCAGTGCTACTTGGTACATCTGGGAAGTCTTCACAGAGTGACATTTCCCGAGAACAGGAGGGTGGCCGAGAGAATGGGTTAGTCCGGTGGGGTCTAAGGTGCCTACAGGCATGAGGCCGCCTGGGACAGTCACAGGCCTCCCATGTTGTATTATTGAAGGGCTTCCTGTGGGAGATGGGAGGCTCCGAACTTCTCTCACCCTCCATCCTGCAGGGCATGAAACCCTCTGAAGAACTCCACATCTGGGAATATCAGAGTGATGTTATCCTTCAAGCAAGATCTCCATCCTAGACAGGCAGACAGCAGGAACCAGGGTGTAGAGTGAGCTCATGTGGGGAGGAGTGGGGCCGGGTCCTGGAGAAGGGTCAAACTCGGCCACTCACCAGTACGCCCACCTAGGCTGAGGAAGAGCTGCAGAGTTTGCGGAGCCAGAGGACATAAGTTCCAGCTTTGGTGGACATCTGCTCCTGAGGACAGCTGCTCATCACACGGCAAGACCCAGAGGCTCCAAACGCTGGATTTAGAAGCTTTGGGTCTAGTATGAAACTCAAGAATGTGTATACATAAAAAACATGCAGGAACATTTGACAGGCTATGAGAATATTTTTCACTTGCATGCTATGATGGATCTGTCAAAATTTATTTAACTGCCTACCTTAGAAAGGGTGCAACTTATCGAACATAAGATCTACCTTAGGAAGAAGAAAGTGAGCCAACAGGTGTGGTGGTTCACGCTCTCTCTGATACAGGGGGACTCCACACCTTGTGGCTGCCCATGGAGCCTCTCCAGGCTCCTGGAACGGGAGGCAGAATGGGCACATTCTCATCTGGGTTGAGGCTGAAGTGGTCCAGAGAGCCAGGTAAAGCCAGCAGCTCCCATAAGGCTCTGGGTGTGATGTGAACAAAGACAAAGCTGGTGAAGAATTGTGATTGATTGGTCCTGGCCATCTGCACTACAGCGGTTCCTGGTCAACCTTCAGGGATTTGATTCCCAGTGCTGCGGAAACTGTATTACATTCTTGTAATAATAGCACTTGGAGGGCCGAAGCAGAAGAATTAGCAGCTCAGGGTCATTCTTGGCTACTTAGAGAATTTAGATCCGCCTGGATACATGAGAGCCTGTCTCAAAAACAAATCAAGACACAGCAATTAAGGGGAATAACGTTTTAACTTGTAAGGGTGTGGATGAACCGGTCAGCAGGTTCCTGGGTGGGGGTGGGGACTACAGGGAACTGAAGAACAAGCACCTGGGAAAGGAGCCGCCTGGACCACACTTTCGCCCTATTGAGCCTCCACACAGTGGTTGAGCCTGAACCTTCTAGGTTGATGATACTTTTGTGAGGAAACTGAGGTTCAGAAAGATTCAGCTAATGGTTCTGAGTCCCAAAGAAAGGATGTAGGAGCCTACAGCCCGCCCCCCAACACACACACACACTCTGAGCCCTATGTAGCACTGCGCCACCTCCCCCAAAATAAGAGAAGCCACCTGGTAATCATGAGTGATTTTCACAAGGGTGGGTGTGGGTATAAGCTGTGTCCCTGCTCCCCAGAAGGTATCCACGTCCTCCTTGTGTGTGGCTTGAGCGGCTTCCTCTGAGAAGGATCTGAGACCCAGAGGAAGAGGAATTTGGAGCCTCACAGTGTAAACAGAGGTAGAGGTTCCAGCACTTGCCTGGGTCTTCTAAGAATCCCACAGCAGTGCCACATGTCCTCGCCTTATCCAAGCAACAGAAGGAGGTGGTGGAGGCAGCAGCGGCAGCAGCTACAGCAAATCTGTCCCCCTTGCTCCGCAGGGCTGTTTTGCTCTCATGAAACACACATGGCAGATGGTTGTGAAGTTACTATCTTGAGAGCTGATAGAAATGAGATTTTTTTTTTCTTGTGCCAGATCTCATTTCCTTCTGAAACAATTCTTGTAGTAAACAGAGGTTTTTGATCTTGTTAAGATCCAAGGATGGGGATTCCTTTACATATTTTAACTATGAATATTTTATTGAAGAGTTATAATCTGTTAATGGAGGGATGCTTTTGGTTGTTGTTTTGTCTGTCTGTCTGTCTATTTGTTTGTTTGAGACAGGGTTTGTAGCTCAGGCTGACCTGGAACTATGTAGCCTAGACTGGCCTTAAATGCTTGGTAGGTAATTCTCCTGTCTCAGCTTCTATAAAGCTGTGATTACAGACTCAGATCACCATATATATGCACACACACACACGCACACATATATGCACACACACATATATATGCACACATACACACATATATGCACACACACATACATATATATGCACATGCACACATATATATGTATGTATGTTCATTATGTGCATGCAGAAGCCTCAGAGAATAGAAGAGGGCGTCAGATTCCCTGGAACTGGAGTTACAGGGAGCTGTGAGTTGCTGTGCGGACGCTGGCAACTGAGCATATTTCTTCAAGAGCGGTCAGTATTCTTAAACCCTGAGCCACCTCTCCAGCCTAGGGTGTTGTTTTTTTTGTTTTGTTTTGTTGAAATGGGGTCTCCTCATGAAGTTAGAGTTGGCCTTAAACTTTATGTATAGTCAAGACTGGCCTTAAACTCTCTATATAGCGAAGGTTGGCCTTGAACTCCTGATCCTTCTGCATTAACCTCCCTCTGTTCTGGGATTACGGGTGTTCACCATCATGCCCAGCTGGTGCTGTTTTGCTGGTGGCCAGGAGAGGAAGAGACACTGCCATTACCAGAGAGCAATTTCGGCTATAAACCACAGTGGATACGCCTCCATATGTTTCCCTGTGGCTACCGTCTCTCGACAAATGGGCCAGCGAGAATGAAAACCTTGCTGAGTGTAGGAGGTCCCAGGCAGAGGCGATATGGAAGGACCAAGAAGTGGGTAGATTGTGACTTGCATGAGGAGAATTATTTTGAACCAAGCCTTGCATGCTGACAGCATAATAATTATTATTAGAGCCTCAGATATAACATGAAGCCCGCCCTAAAGTTAAATTTTCCCTTTCAGAGAAGTGTGGCCTGCCAGCCCTGTGTAAAACGACGACACTATGCCAACCTCCTCCATGACACGAGATTAGAAGGCTCCAACTATTTCCTTCCTGTACCTTCCCCAAAGCCCTTTGCTTCTTGGGTAAATAAGGACTCAACTTTCTTACCTTAGTATTAAAAAAAAAAAAATCAACCTAAGAGATGTGAGCATTCCAGAGTTGCAGGCTTCTTCTCATAGCCAGCTTTGGGGTTGCAGTCTGGAATTCTACCTCCCAGGGACCCAGTGGGCCCAGTGTGACCTCAAATAGAGGAACAGATCTGTGTCCAGATTACACCCAGCAGATTTTTTTTTTGACTATTACAGTATTTTTGCTTTTTGGTTTTTTTTTTTTTTTTTTTCGAGACAGGGTTTCTCTGTAGCTTTGGTGCCCGTCCCGGAAGTAACTCTTGTAGACCAGGCTGGCCTCAAACTCCCAGAGATCCGCCTGCCTCTGCCTCCCGAGTGCTGGGATTAAAGGTGTGCGCCACCACCGCCCGGCTGACTATTACAGTATTTTGAAACTTGATTTTGCCTTGTTTTTGTTTGTTTGCTTTTTCATTGAAATGTTGCTTGCTTGCTGGGTTTTGTTGAAAATAAGAGAATGGGAACTGGTGAGATGGCTTAGTGTGTAAAGAAAGCATGGAGACATGAGTTTGCATCCCCGTGTAAAGATGAACGGAGCAGCTCACATCCGTAGTTCCAGCACTCCTACAGTGAGACAGGAGACAGAGATGGAGGCTCATGGGCCAGCTAACCTGGTGTGCATGGGAGAACGTCCTCAGCCCCGTCTCAAACAAGGTGGAAGATGAAGACCGACCATGGAGGACTGTCTCTGACCTCCACATGGCAAACACACACGAGAGAGAGAGAGAGAGAGAGAGAGAGAGAGAGAGAGAGAGAGAGAACAGAAATCTGAGTGGGACATGGTAACTAACCCCTGAGAGAGAGAGAGACAGGCATAGGAAGATCAATAGTTTGAGACCACCCTGCTCTACATCCTGAGTTCCAAGCCAGCTAGGGCTAACCTGTAAGAACCTGTCTCAAAAAGACCATAACAAATCAGAGAGCCTGGCCACACCGAGCTGTGTTTCCCATGACAAACTGCTACTACTTGAATAGAGTAGTTGCTTCCTTTCCATAAAGCTTTTTCCCTGCTTCACTACGGACGCTACCACCCCCAGTCATCTCCCATCCACAGGCTAGAAGTTAAGTTCATGCTAAAGGCAAATATGGGCCTGTGGATTTCAGCCTCAGTCCTGCCACTTAATCTCCATGTTCCCCTGAACAGAAATTTGCCTCTCTGTTTTTTGAGACGAGGGTCACATGTTTCCCAGGCTGGTTTCAGATTCAGTACGTATCAGATGATGGCCTTGAACTCCTGATCTCTCCACTTCCCCAGTGCTGACTGGCTAAAATATTTTCCTTGTTGCTACACCTCCAGAGCCTGATATAACCCCTGACCCGTGGTAGTTATCAGCAAATGTATTAGATATATAATTCTTTTTTTTTAAAGATTTATTTATTTATTCTATACACAGTGTTCAGCCTCCAAGTATGCCTGCAGGCCAGAAGAGGGCACCAGATCTCATTACAGATGGTTGTGAGCCACCATGTGGTTACTGGGATTTGAACTCAGGACCTCTGGAAGAGCAGTCAGTGCTCTTAACCTCTGAGCCATCTCTCCAGCCCTAGATATATAATTCTAATGCCTCCCTAACTCTTGTGTCACATACTAAATTCTCCTTGTCCTATTTTATAAAAAAAAAAAATGCAGAAGAGCTGGTGGGTTCATTATTTCCAGATCACGTGTACTGGTTTTCTTTTTGTTCTTCTTTAAAAGGTTGAAATCAGGAAGATGTTTCAGGGTTGTTGGGGCTTTCTTTGTCATCGTCGGCAGAGACCCAGCCCAGGAGAGAAATGGCCTCTGCTCTAGGGCTGGCTTTCTGAGGTCACTCTCGGGATGCCAAGCTATGGCAGGAATCAGTTAGAAATGCATGCACTTTCGTGCTGCCTTTGAAAGCTCTACAAACACACTTAGGGCATTAAGTGCTCCTTGAAGCACCTTCCTTAGAAGCAGGGCTTTCAGAGAAGTCTGTTGCCGTAAAGCCAAAGGCCAGTGCTCTTGGTGGCTGGACTCTGAGTACCAGAGTTGTCCGCTCATTAGATGTTCCTTTGCTGGAACACCAAAGAAGATGAGTGATTCTCAAGGGAGTTCAAGCCTCCTAGAATATTCTATGACATCAGCCTTTTGGAACTTTCAGTAGACTTATGCTCTTGGTGTTGGTGGCCAGTAGGGGTCAGCTCCTACTTCTGCTTACTAAACTTCCACGTTCCTTGGGAAGCCATCCTTCCCTCCTGTGGAACTTAAGGAGAATGAGCTTACTTCTCACTCCAGAGGTGAGCACAGGGCCAGTCAAGGCTTCACACCCCTGCCTACAACCCTACACTCAGAAGAAAGCCAGTTCCGTATGTTATCCAAACCCAAGATTTCATCCTGGGGCTTTCCCCAGTGCTGTTGACAGCCTCGGGTGTGCTGAGCCTTTCAGTGGGGAGCAGGAACTGGGGCACTGAAGGACTGACTTCCCAGTAGTCCTGAATGAAGATGCGTGGAGGAAACAGTGAGAACCAGAGAGATGCCTATTGTCGGCTTTCCCCTGCATCCAGGTACACCTAGTGTTCATATGAACTCAAGTGCTTTGACTAGCGCTTGCAGCAAAGATCATCCCAACTCACAAATCTCAATTCAAAAACGTACGTAGGAAAAAGGCACAAAGCTCAGATGGAAACCACAGCCAGAGGCTGACAAATGACTGAGCTTTTTCCCTTCACACGCACTGTAAATTCCATGAGAGCACTGGACTAGGAAACAGTAGTTTTGTTTGTGTTTGATTTTGAGGCAGGCCACAGGCTATGTAGCCCAGGCTGGCCTCAACTCTATAGCTGAGGCTGACCTTAAATTTCTGGTCCTTCTGTCCCCGTCTCCCAATGCTGTGTTTACAGATGTGTGTCGTGAGCTTAGAAGTGAGCCCCAATCCAGCCTTGTTTCTTTTTCTTTCTTAATTTTTTTCCTGGTTTTCTCTGTGCAATGGCTTTGGCAGTCCTGGAACTCTCTCTATAGACCAGGCTGGCCTCGAACCCACAGAGATCCACCTGCTTCTGCCTCCCAAGTGCTGGGACTAAAGGTTTGCACCACCACCACCTGGTTCCCCCTCATTTCTTCAATTCCACTTCATGGAAGGAGGCGCTAGCCATTCTTCCCTGGGTTTTGTGCATGTCTGGTCATAGTCACATCTGTCTACTGTGGGGGCGGGAATGGCACTTAGATGAGCCAAGTCTTAGTAGATTTCTCCAGAACTTAAAAATTTGCTGTGCTTGACTGAAGAGAATTTTCTAGCATATGCCATTGGCCCTGTAAGCTCCAAAAAGATGTCCTGTTAGTGTGCCTACTGACATTCACTAATAGGATTACCGAGGATGCCATGTGTCAGGCTCCATCTCCCACACAGGGACATGTGGGGGTGGGGAGAGCAGGCTTTCTTTCTGGGGAGTGGCAGCTCTAGCTCCTGGCAGGCCCTTAACCCTTAGAAGCTGCACCTTTGCTCTATGGACCCAACCTGGATTCTGCTCCCAAACATTTTTTTTTTCCACAAAACAATGTATTTCATCCCAATTCCTCAATTCAAGGAACTTGAACGGTTCCTTTTCATTTCTAGACTCAAGATACTTTCTTCCGCTTAGTTCTTAGTTTGAAGCACTTAACTGTATGTTGGGCCCCAGGCTTTGGTTCCACAGTTTCTTAATCCTCAGGAATGCTGTAAAGCAATTAGCAATCTTATCTCCATTGTTGAAGGATCTATTTGCACAGCATTTAAGTCACTTGGTCTAGGTCATGTGACCAGTAAGTCACAGAGTCCCACTGCAATCCTGCCGGTCCGGATCCACACCCTGTGTGCCTACCAGAAGAATCCATTATCTCAAAAACTCCTACACTCCTTCTGTCTCTCTTTTCCAGAACTTCCTGGTTTTCAGTCTGCTTAGGTTGGTTTTATGGGTGTCTACCGTTCTTCCATTCTTTTTATCGTCTTTGCTTATATGTTGACTCATTCATCCATTCCTTCCTTTGCTCAGTAAAGCACATCAGGCTGATTTTACATATTACCTGGTAATTCCTGGTTACCTTTGCTCATTCCTTCATCCGTTCACTCACAGAGCCCCGGTTCAGATGCTCTGTGAGCCAGAATGCCCACTTTCTCCAGTTTCTGCCTAGGTTTCAGGGCTTTGACCTAGACCCTCCCTTTCTTAGAGTGTACCGTAGCCAGTGTAACTGGCATGCTGTTTATACCACGGACAACGAGGGCGCAAAGGATGCGGCAGTTTACAGTTCAGTTCCACTGTGCCTTGGTAATCGCCCATGCTGCCTGGTCTTTCAGCAGGAGTTGGGTGTCTGGAAGACCCAGCCAGGGTGATTAGAAATTAACTCTCTCCCCTCTATATAGATAGAGGTCTTTATATTCCCTGATGGTCTTGAACTTGCTATGTAACTGACGGACAACCTTGGACACCTGTGTTTCTGCTTCTACCTCCCAAGTCCTTGACTACAGGTATAAAACCACAACTCCCAATGTGTCACTGAGTAATCTAACCTAGGACTTCATGCATGCCAGGCAAGCATTCTACCAATGTAACCAGACCCTAGTCCAAGAAACATTATTTTTTTTTCAAAAATGCTAACCTTGAATTCTCTATAGCTTCAAATGAACTTTGAATTCTTCTGTCTTTATATTCTAACTGGTATGATTACAGGCATGTACCACCATGCCTAATTTACACCACGCTAGATATCAAAAACTGCTTGCCTTACATGCGCGAGGCCCATTCTACCCACCAAACTATATTCATAGTTTCTGTAGTAGACTTTTAAAACTATGAAGGCTCTGGGAGTGTAGTTCTGTGAGAGATCACCTGGATAGCTGTGTGAGGAACCAGATTTGATCCCTGGCACCACAAAAATAGAAAGTTATGAATGTGGACTCTTCCTTTGCCCTGCAAGGCCCCTAGAGTGTATGATAATCTTGTGAGGTAGCCTCGTCGTTTTACTGATGGAAGTAAGACTTGCCCAAAGCATAGATTCCCCTCATTGTACCATGTTGCCGCCACATCATTGGACGATTCTTACCGATGAACACATGTTGAAACTCATTGCAACTTCTTTGGTTCATGGACTTCCCAGAAAATACACCTTACCACACACTGTTTCCTCGAACAGAAACTCATTGCCTTTGTGAAGAGATCTGATGAAAGTCCAGCAGCTTCTACCCAGGCCCAATGTAGTCCTGGGACGTGTCAGATCCTAGAATAGAGGCATGTGGTTGTGCCCGCGGGCCACGTCACTCGTTCTTGGAACCCGTCAGCAGCAACCGTGAGCTTTTACTCACAGGACGTCACTTTGTCCATCAGCAGTGGAGGCAGGGGCAGGGATGTTTGGTTTTTTCCTTTGATAATGATTCCTTCACTGTCACCCCTACTAACTCAGGAAAGGGGGAGTAGTTGGGACTTATTGAAAAGATGCATTGGCTTCCTTTCTTCCCCAGGGCAGCCCTCATATGTCCTGGTCTTAAGTAGATGCCATAAGGCTCTTCTCTCTTTCAAAGAAATTGCCTTTCTGCCTCATCCCCACCTTGCTCACTCAGAGTCAAGACAAGGAGACTCATTAGCAAGGGCCTAGAAATAGTCCAGACACAAAGAAAAAGCCTGTATTAGTCAGGGTTCTCAAGACGAATAAAACTAACAGAAGAAATATATCCCATGAAAGGTTCAAAAATCTAGTAGTAGTTCAGTTCATAAAGCTGGACGTCTCAGCTTGTCTCCGGTATATGCCAGAATCTCAAAGAAGTCTCTAATGCCAGTGAAGAAAAACAATCAGGCAGAGTGAGCTTCCTCCTTCGGTGTCCTTTATATACCCAGATTAAAGGTGTACTTTCCCACTCAAATGATTTAATTAAGAAAAAATCCCTAGCCGGGTGGTGGTGGCACACACCTTTAATCCCAGCACTTGGGAGGCAGAGGCAAGCGGATCTCTGGGAGTTCGAGACCAGCCTGGTCTACAAGAGCTAGTTCCGGGACAGGCACCAAAGCTACAAAGAAACCCTGTCTCAAAAAAAAAGAAAAAGAAAAAGAAAAAAAAGAAAAAGAAAACATCCCTCACAGGTGTATCTAGCTGCTCGGGGTCTAGTTAGTTCCAGATGTAGTCAAGTTGACACCCAAGAATATTGTCACACTTCCCTTTCCCTTAATCTCAGCCCTCGAAAAACAGAGGCAGGCAGATCTCTGAGTCGAGGCCAGCCTGTCTATAGAGTGAGTTCCAGGACAACCATGACTATACAGAGAAACCCTGTCTCAATAAAACAAAAATCAAAACCAAAGCCCCCCCCCCTTTTTTTTGGACAGAGTCTTGGTGTGTAGTCTTGAACTTGAGATTTTCCTTCCTTTCCAGAGGGTTGTGATTACAGGCATGCACCACCAGTCCAGATGAGCCTGTCTTGATGAATACTGTCAGGATGTAGTTATGTATGCACCCATATCTTCTCTTCACCATATGTCACAACTGTGTAAAGGGCGGCTCAAACACGCAATGCTCCAGAGATAGTTGTGGGGGTACATGTGGATGACCTCTAGTCCTCAGAGGTTCATGAACAAGGCTGCTCTTGTCAGCCTGCCATCAGCCTGAAGCCATAACTGGGCAGGTGCTCTGTGGTGTCATCTCCCTGCCCCATTCCTTCCTTCCAGGTCTCACTCTTTCAGCCTCTTGGACTTCCTTCTTTTGATGCTGTTACATGCCTCTGCTCTGTCTTCCCTTTCAGAAATCTGTTTCCAAAACCACGGCCCACTCCTCCCTTCTCCCGGCCCCCACCTCAGGATCCATCAAACCTCATCCTGGCCCTACCCTCTTCCCTTATCCCAACTCAGATTTGTTTTCTAGATGGAGGTCTTCTCAGTTCTGCCAGACATCTCAGGCCTTCCTGCCTCTCTGCAGCCCACTATCTTTCTCTCCATTGTTCTCTGCCTGGGTTCAAGTTTTCTTTTTTTCATTAAAACAAACAAACTAAGGTCTCATTCTGTGGCGCAGGCTGACCTTGAGCCTTCTGTGATCCTATTGCTGCACACTCTCGCCCTAGGATCTTCCAGACTCTCGTGTTTCCAATCCCTCTTCTCCTTTAGCTCTTCCTTAGAGTTGCAATGCTTCTCTGCTTTCCACGGCTGTCTTCCATTTGTGTGCTATACTAGTTGGTGGGGTTCTTGCTCAGCATCAGCATGGGTTTGATCCTCAGCATCAAATAAAACCAGGCACAGTTGTACTTACCCACAATCCTAGCACTCAGGACAGAGGCAGGAGGATCAGAAATTCTCCAGCCTCAGCTACACAGAGAGTTCAAAGCCAGCCTGGGAAATATGAGATCCTATTTCAAAATAAATACATAATAAAATACAAGTGCAAAAAATGGTACTACAATAAACAAGTAGTTAGATGTGAAACAGCCCATTACACACACACACACACACACACACGTATGTATGTATGTATGTATGCATGTTTTCTTTTTTTGAGAAAGGGTTTTTTTTTATTTTATTTATTTTTTTTTGGTTTTTCGAGACAGGGTTTCTCTGTGGTTTTGGAGCCCGTCCTGGAACTAGCTCTTGTAGACCAGGCTGGCTTCGAACTCACAGAGATCCGCCTGCCTCTGCCTCCCGAGTGCTGGGATTAAAGGCGTGCACCACCACCGCCCGGCTTGAGAAAGGGTTTTATTGTGTGAGCCAGTCTGGCCTCAAACTCAGATCTTTCAGGTTCAGCCTGAATGTTGGCATTAAAAGCTGTGAACTATGGTCAGGCTGTTTATCTATGTATTCTTGATCTTCTGATGCTGTATATCAAGCAGCCTGGCCCCAAAGGGTACTCAGGTGGTTAGTTGTAAATTAACTTCTTGGTCAAAGATCCTATTGTGTGAAAGCCTGGGAGGACATACAGAAAGCCTTGGTAGAGGTTCAGGGAGTGGGAGACTAAAACTGAAATGGAAGTCAGCAAGAAGTGAAAGGCTCTTAAAACGAGCCCCCCCCTCAGGCTCTTAATACGAGGCCCCCCGGGGTGTGCTTCATTTTCATTTCATTTGTTTACATTTTCATAGTCTGTTTGGAAAGACTGGACAGTGACCGAGGTGTAAAGATACCAGTGTAGCAATCAAGATGAGGAATTTGGGTCGCTTTCCCCCTTTTCTTTGCCAGTTTTGGGAGTCACTTTAGCCTTGCTTGAGCTTCACAAGCACTCAACCACTGAAATATACTCCAGCCCCGAAAATCAGTTTCCAAAATGAAAATCCAAGTTTTTTTTCTTTTTCTCATCTTTTTTCAAGTAGGACTAGGAAACTTGTTATAGGGTGTTCTCCGGGAGCATTGCAGCGGTTTCTTTTCCTGTGGGAATAGGTGACCCTGAGGACCCAGAGGTCCTGGCTGGGATACATAAAAATATTCCTAGTTTTGCAGTTAGTCTCGTTACAGTCTCAAGCACTGGTCACACACTACTGCAGCAAGGTTTATGGCAAGTTGCCAGAGTGCAATTTAGTCATCAGCCTCAGCGGACAACTCCAAAGTAGGCTCCTGAACCTAGCTAGCAGCGGAGAAGAGGCCAGGCGGCAGCAGCTCACAACCCGACGTATTCTGCACCGAGCAGACCCCACAGCCCTTGCTGTTTCTCTCAGGCTTCAGCCTTAGCGATGTGGGGCAGTGTGCCCTCAAGGAGTTAGAGAGGAACTCTAGAGACAGCCTGGGACCGAGGTGCCAAGCGCCAGGCTGTGAACCCCCACCGCCTTGCGGGGGGGCGGGGCTCGCGTTATGACACCGCCCTCGCTTGGCCCCGCCCCCTCGCGCGTTGCCAGGGAGATCAGGTGACTCGGGGCTTCCAGCGCTTGAGGAGCGGGTGACGTCAGGCGCGCCGCTGCGGCTCAGTGGCTCGCGGCAGGTGCGGTGCTGTTGGCGTAGTCGGGTCCTGTCTTCTTCAACAAGACCGGGTCAGCACCCGGCCGCGGCGTGGAGCAGAGAGGTGAGGGTGGTGGGTTTGGAGCGGGGCGGCCAGCCCAAGGCGGGGAGGCGCGGGCGGCTGCGCGGGCAGAGCTGGCGGGACCCGCGGCACGGCGGGTTGGGGCGAGCGACTCCTGAGGAGGAGGGGACTCCACGGTGCCACCACCAGACGTCTGTGGCGAACTGAGAGTCTCCGGTGGTCTGTGGGGTCCGAGGGAGTCCGCGGGCTGGGAGCGGAGCGGGCTCGCCCCACCCTGTCTCCGGGGACGTCTGCGGGAAGCTGCTGGATTTCTTTGCCTTGGGCTGCGATTTCTGCGGCTAGGCGGGCGACGCGTGATCGGGGTCGAGCTTGCTTGAGAGTGGGGGGACCGGTCGCGGGGGAGTGAGCTGCAAAGGGCTAGGGAGACGCGGAGCGGAAGGTGTGGGCGCAGGGAACCCCGGCCGCTTGCTGTGGGCGCCGGATCGGGATCCGAGTGTACACCTGTTGAGGAGATGAAACCGGAGAGGGTGCTGAGGACAGGGAGAGAGGGGACCTCTGGGGAAGGAGACCCGAGTCTTGAACTCTGTGTAGTACGTGCTGGGGCTATCTGGGATGGAGAATTTGGAGCATTAAGTTGGGACCTGTTGGGAAAAAAGCTTGAGCGAGCTGAGGCATCGTTTGCTGTGGGGGGCCATGAAAACTGGGTTAGGGAAGGGAGATCACTATGATGGGGAGGCATTGAAGTGGTTGGTGTGATTCCGGAATAGTTGACAACACCTGAACTCTGGTGAGGGTTCAGGCAGCCTAAGTGCCGGGAACACTTCAGCACATTTAAATTTTATTCTAGAAGGGACGTATCCAACCGTGTCTTATTTTCTTGTATCCCATTTGACTGGGTAGAGTGACTCGTGAGAGAGATAGGCTTTCTTCGTTTTGCATAGAGTCTGGAATGTTCCCAGCACATTGCCCTTCAGAGACCTCGGCACGTCTTGCAAAAAAAAATACCCCTATCCCTAGGGTGAAATCCAAACCGAACTGATTGGCAGGTGTTTCAATGTGGGAAGTCACTAAAGGGAATTAGCACCAAACCAAGCTTATGGAATGTTGAGTAAGGTGTAAATTGTGAAACAGCTCACTATTTTTTCCTACTCAACTTCCCTCAGTTTCTGGTCTTCTCAGAGGAAGATTGCTTAACTTTGTATGTGGATGGTGCCTGTGTGTCTGGTTTTGGTTCTGATTTTGAGGAGATAGTCCCATGTAGTCCAGGTTGGCTTCTGCTTTCTTATTCTGTTTCCACCTCCCAAGTACTGGGTTTACAGGCACACACCATAAACACCCAGCTTTGTTTAAATATTAATTGGACTATTTTTTTCTTGATTTCCCAAGAAACCAGAAAAATGTATTTTGAGTTTATGATTTGGTGATGTATATATATTTTTGTGTTTCTGAAATATATCGATGCTGCTAAAACATCAAATCTTTTGTTTTCTGTAAAGAACTGAAACGACCAAACTTTCCCACCGATTTGTATTGTATTTGTTTCACTCCAGAAAGCAAAATTGGACCTCCAGGGATCTTGTATCGTAAAAAGCAGTTTAGGGAATTGGTAAGAACTTAGGAGGTGGCCTCAGCTGGTTTACATGTAAATGCAAAAACTGGTCCAGCACTCTGGAGAGCCTAACTAGAGTGGTTGAGATGAGGAAAATGAACTTCCAGCCAGCTGTGAAATCAGGCTCCATAAAAGAATCCCTAAGATAGGTGATGTTAAAACAGACACAACCACAAAACAGCAAAGTGCCTAAAGGCCTCAGAGGTTTTTTTGTTTGGTTTTGCTTTTTAATGGTTTTCCAAAGCTGTGTAGCCTTGGCTGTTCTGGAACTCGCTCTATAAATCAAACTGGCCTAGAATTCACAGAGATTCACCTGCCTCTGCCTGCCAAGTTCTGGGATTAAAGACAGGCACCACACTGCCCAGCTAGGCCGCAGAGATTCTCAAGAGTCTCTTCAGGGATCTCTTAAGAAAGGTTAGAAATTGCTGGGCAGTGGTGATGCACAGCTTGGGAGGCAGAGGCAGGCAGATCTCTGTGAGTTCCCGGGCAGCCTGGTCTACAAAGCGAGTTCAGCATAGCCGGGGCCATACAGAGAAACTCTGTCTCAACAAACAAAAAAGAATGGCTAGAAATTAGATGCCTTAGCACGTCAGGTTTTTTTTTTTTTTCTGTTAAAAGTTTTCCCAGTTTCTGATCATATTTCAGATGTCCAGCTAATTCCACCTCTTCTGGAAAGAAACAGACTTTCCCATCCCCCTTTCCCAGACAAGGTCGCAGGGAGTTGTCAGGACAGATACATAGACTGAGAATTTCTTTGGAAATTTTCCATTTTCTTTCACCCTTGCCACTCCCACGTGTTTTTCTCATTGGTAGAGAACTTAAGAGTTCATTGTCAGGGAAAAAAAATGTTAGTGTGTTTTCCTAAAGACAAGCTGTGATAATACACCAGGGCTGGCCTTCCAGCATTCGAAACACATGGTTTTCCTTACATGGACTGGGGCCAAGGACTTGTGATGCAACTCACTGTTGGAGTCTTGCCAAGCATCACCACGACCCACACGGGGTCCATCTCACCCGCAAAGTGGGAAGAGTTGGCTACTGTTTTAATTCCAGTATTTAAGAAGCAGAGAAGGGACATTGCGAGCTGTAGGCCGTCAAGGGTTACATACTGAGTTTGAGCCAAATAATCAAAAGAATTGGGCTGAGGTGAGAGGCTTAGCCTGGTATATTTTGAGCCTTTCATCTCTGTCATTTCTGTCACTCCCTACTTGTCATGGTCGGTGCCCTCTTCACAGAGATACAAGAATTAATGAGAAGCTATATAAAATTCAGATTGCTCCAAAGCAAGACTTTTTTTTTTAATATTCCTGAATGAATGGTGTATTTGAGATACAGGAATTTTTTTAAAAAGAGGTAAAAGTTACAAACTTTTGCTAACATCCCATTTACACTGAGAGGCCTTTTTGCTGTCCAGCCCACCCCGCCCTGTAGTTCTGTGGACTTAGTTACTAATGATCAAGACCTGGAGGCCTGAGATTAAACACCTGCTTGTATTTCATGTGCAAATAAGCACACTTTTCATTATCTTATACTCTTTCTCTATTACCAGGTGTTGATTCTTTCAAGCACTTGCAGTAAGCCAGTAACAGCAAGCTGTGAGGCTGGGCAGCTTCTTACTCAGAATCCTTTGATGGTGATATTATTACTGGAAGTTGTCTCAGCCTGTAAGGAGCTAGTCCTTAAAGCTCTTCCAAGGAAGAAATTGGGGATACTGCTCACTAAATTGATAAAGATCAGAATAGTTATCTTTGAAATTTCCCTATCTTGTTCAGCCACAGGTCTGACCAGAGAGAAATTCAGGTGCTTGCTATTGTTCCAGGAACTCTGACATCAGCCCTCAGACCTCTCACTTTGTTGCCTGAGTAAATCTTTTTTACCTGAGGGAATTTAGACAGAAGAGGCTTCCTGTTTCCTCAAGCTAAGCCAAGTGCTGTGTCCCAGACCTCAGAGCTCCCCACATTTGTCCAAGTCAGCTAATTGGCTTGGCTCTAAAATGGGAGTCAGCAATGAAAAGCAGCAGGGTAGAAGCCAGGGCACTAAGAGCCGGCTCTCCAGCCTCACCCACGAAAGGTTCATGCCACCTTGAGAACTGTAGCCACAGGAAGTTTTAGGGAAGTGTGGAAAGTGCTACCCTGATTTACCAGGGTTCTACTTTTCAGCGGTACAAAGTCTTACCCATATAACCATTCTCGTTTTTTTCCAGTATAGTGTTCAATAAATTAACTACAGATTTTCAATACTCTCCATCTCTCCTCTTCTCTCTCTCTCCCCCTTTAAGGCAGGGTCTCCTCTAGCATGGACTGGCCTCAAATTGCTGTGTGGCTGAGGCGAGGTTTGAACACCTGATCCTGCTGCTTCTGCTTTCCAGGAGCTGGGATTACAGGCACGTGTCACCATACCTGACACCCAGTACTTCATTATGTACTTGCTTTCTGGATGATTTTGTACAGCTGCTGGCTAGTGTTAAGTGTTGCAAGCACATTGAAGGTAGGCTGAGCTAAGCTATGGTGTTTACTATATTAACCACATTTTTATTTATGATAGTTTCAGCTTATGATGGGTTTGTCTGGATGTAACCCCACCATAAATAGAGGGACACTGGGACTGATTTAGGCCTCAAAGACAAATGTGTGTAACTGGTAGGGTCCTCACATCTAAAGCAAGGGAGACAGATGGTTTGAGTCTGACCTCTGAGCAGCAGGTAGCAGGCAGATCGACAGCTTTCTGTACTCTTAATTAGATGGTTTAAGGGAGCGTTGGCAGTTGTGGTGGGAGGAAGGTTTGCTTTACCTGATGCCCTCATTAGGGAGTAAATGCTTGCTTTATTCAGAGATGCCTATCGCTAGTTCCCTGATGGCTTATCTTAAGAATTGTTAGCTAGTCCCAAGAGCATTGCCAGAAAATATGTCACATTGAAAACTACCTAGACATGCCCATTGGCAAGAGAGAGGGCAGGATGGTGAACAGTTGAGCTGCAGAAATATCCAGGGAGAGGGAAATCTGGGAATGGCCTAGACTTCTTCCCCGTTTATTTCAGCATCAGGACTGTAGGTAGGAGCAGCTGGAGAGGCGTGCGAGTAGCAGACATAGGCACGTGCCTGTCTCGCGTCTCCTTTAAGCCTCGTTCTTGCTGCTTTCCTGATGTCCCCAGTAGCCTGTGGACTTACTCAGCCTTTCCAGCAAAGGCCACTGTTAAGCTAGTGTAGATCCCAGTTGCTGCAGCCCTCTGCCTCTGCTGACTCTTGAGTTAGGGTTCTTGGTGCTCTTCAATGTCTGACGGTGGCTATGAAACTGGTGGGGCGCCGGGCTGTGGTGGCGCACGCTTTTAATCCCAGCACTCGGGAGGCAGAGGCAGGTGGATCTCTGTGAGTTCGAGGCCAACCTGGTCTACAAGAGCTAGTTCCAGGACAGGCTCCAAAGCCACAGAGAAACCTTGTCTCAAAAAACCAAAAGAAGCCGGGTGGTGCGACGCCTTTAATCCCAGCACTCGGGAGGCAGAGGCAGGCGGATCTCTGTGAGTTCGAGACCAGCCTGGTCTACAAGAGCTAGACAGGACAGGCTCCAAAACCACAGAGAAACCCTGTCTCGAAAAACCAAAAACCAAACCAAAACAAAAAAAACAAAAAACAAAAAACAAACAAAAAACGGTGGGGCAAAAGTTTTCAGGTGAAAAAGAGAAACCTCATGTCTTTCTCACACTTCATGTTCTATATGTGTGATTTTTGTCCTATCTCCATGCCTTCCTTGCTGTTTTTTAAAAATACTTCTCATTTTTAAATTTTGTGTATGTATGGGTGTTTTGCCTGCATGTATAATTTTGTGCCATATGCATGCATGGTGCCGTGAAGTTCAGAGGAAGGCATTGAATCCCCTGGAACTGGAGTTAAAGATCATCAGGAACTGCCTTGTGGGTGCTGGGAGTCGAGCCTGGGCCCTTTGGAAGAGCAGCCAGTGCTATTAGCCACCAAGCCTTCTCTCCAGTCCAGCTCTTACAGTCTCTTTATAGGGGCAGCGGCTTTTGAGACAGGGTTTCTCTGTATAACCGTAACTGTCCTAACTGCTCTTTGTAGACCAGGCTGGCCTCCAACTCATAGAGATCCACCTGCTTCTACCTCTTGAGTGTAGGGATTAAAGGCTTGTGCCACCACTACCCTGCTTCCAACTCTTATACCCTTTAATTGGCTTAATTAGTGCAGCTGTCAATAACTATCTCTCATTTCATCTTCTTAAAACTTCAAATTTTTATCCCAGAACTCACCTGGTGGGGAAAAAAAGGAGAAAAACTGACGCCCACAAGTTACCCTCTGACTTCCAGATGTGTACCATATTGTACATGGGGTGCTGGAGTGCACACACACACACACACATACACACACAATAAATGTAATGATTTTTTTTAACTTGAAATCTTATTTACAAGGGAAGCTATCATTGCCTTTAAGTTGAAAAGTACGGTACCCGCTGCCACAAATAGAAGGTGAATGTTATAAGCTAAAATAGAGTTGTTTGTATATGTTCTCTAAATCATAGTGCATACATGAGTCACCCGTGGTGAGTTCTCCAGGTGGCAGGAGGTGGATGGTAGAGCTGGTTTATGTAGGCGGGCTTTCAGAGAAGTCTCCCTAAACCCTGTCCTAAAACTTGTATGAAAGTCTGATGCTAAGAAAGCCACAAAATGAAGAACCTAGTTGCTGAGAATAGGTAACTGCGATGGTAACACACACCTACAGACCTACCACTCAGGAAGCTGAGCTAAAAAGGATTGCAAGCTCCAGGCAAGACTGTCTCCCGGAAAAGACAAGTATAATATAGAAACCTCTGTCTTTGTTTGTTTTTCTTATTTTTTTATTTTATTTTTTTTTAACCACTGCCATTTTGATGCGGTTTGCCATAAGGAGGCCTAAGAGGTGGTGATGGTGTGCTCTGTGTTAACTCAGACCAGAAGCTCAGGCCTAGCTTTGTTGATGCCGTAGTGCGGTGTTGTCCTTTCTGTGCAGGTGTGCCCCGGGAAACTCAGGTTTTACCCGGTGGCGAGGGCAGTCCTATTAGTTTCTAGGCTCTTTGACTCCTTTGACTCAGCTGCTTTGAGTCCTTCATCTTTTTGCATGTGGAGTGCTCTTTGTAGGTGCCAGTAGTGACAGAACGTTGTCATTTAGCATTTGTTTCTTCTAGTCTTTGTTACCCATGCCGCTCATACCCTAGACCAGAAGAGGTTGGGCCGTGCTGTTGGGGTGGTGTGATCTCTGGGAGCCTCATGTGGTCGGTATCCATGGCACTGCAGGTGTGAACTGAAATTTACTATTGTCTGTCATGGGTTACCTGCCGTGTTGACAGAGCTGCGGCTCTCTCTGAGGGCTAGAAAAGGAGCTTTCATGGTGGAGCAGAGAGGGCCGTTTGGGTATTCATCAGGAGCTCAGTTAAATTGCCAGCACATTAAGCTGTAGGAGCCTTTTACTAAGCCATCAAGATGTCAACTTTTCCACAAAGCCTACTCTAATGCTCTGGGAGGCTGTGAAACCCGCCTTTCAGGGGCTGTGCTGGGGGGGACCTGACCTGGGAAGTGGCTTTCTCAGGCTCCTTGGGAGGGATGGCCCTGTCCCTTTCTAGTGCGTCCTCTCAACTTGGCAGGGGGCAGGGTTCTTCCTCTCTCCAGCTTTCTATGTGCTAACCCGGTTCATTTCCCTAACTCCTCTCTGTGTTAGCAGCTTTCTCCCCCCTCCCTTCCCTTCTGCTCACTGCTGCCCCTCTTTTGATCCTTTCTATTGCTGGGCCTCATTTTCTCTCTGTTTCCACTTTGAGGGTTGCCTTGTTTGAAGTCCCAGAGTTCCGGTGCTGTCCTGTGACTGGATGTTTTTTGCAGGAGCAGCCAGCCATAGGCTTTCGGCTAACCGCGTTGGTGGGCTGCTGACCAGAGCTGAGCCGCTTGGGCCTAGTATGAAGCGAGTGTGGATTTGCCTGCTGTTCTTAGACTGTCAGGCCAGGGGCTGTGCTGTACCCCCAGAGACTCCTTCTGGAAGCTCAACGCAAAAGGGAGTCCCGCATTCAGACAACCTGTGGTTTTTGCCGAGGACCAAACACAATGAAGGCTGAAACAGGCTGGTGGCCTGGGAACCTGCTAGATGCTTGCAGTTATGGGTACTGCCTTGGAGCCAGGTGTTCCCACATGGTCAGTGGAACAAATCTATTTTCCTTGTACTTGGAAGTGTCTAAAAGCAGCCTTTCCTTCTCAATAAATTAAGACATAAGTTAATTTTTCCCCTAAATTCCATGTGACTTTTAGTCAGGGATAATCAGTAGGCATTGTGAACCTTTATTGCTAAATAAGCCATATGGGCTAGGCATATTTAATCCCGAGTGCTGGGATTAAAGGTGTGTGCCTGGCAGAACCTAATTTTTTATTTATTTACTATTGATTGATTGGTTAAGAGAAGATCTTATTGCTTATTGCTGGCTGGTCGGAATCTACTATGTAGACCAGGCTAGCTGGCCTCAAACTCAGAGATCTGCTCACCTCTGCCTTCCAAATGCTGGGATTTTAATGCCTGACTTAAAACTTTATTTTTAAATCTAAATAACTAAGTAAATGCACTATATTACAAATTGTTGCTTTGCTTTGTTGCTGTTACTTAACCACGTTGGTTCATGTACTTCTGTCTCATTGTTTTGAAGACTCTCAGCGGTATTATTTCTATAGTTTGGGAGTACTTGGGTTTATTTTATCTTCTCATAATAATGGGTTTTTAGAATACTATGTACCCTGTGTATGTGTTATGTTGCTGTTATGAATATATAAAAATGTGTGTATATGTAAAATTTAAAATTTTTAGCGTACTGCTGTAATATGTTATCTGTAAGATGAACCCCCTAAAAGTAGGTCTGCCAGTTCAATAGATAAAATGTTAATTTATTTATTTGGGATATAATTTTAAATATGACCCGGGCACAGTGAGAAACAGTTGTAATCCAGTACTTGGGAGGCTGAGACAGGAGGAACTCAATTACAACCAGCCTGGGCAACATAGGGAGATGTCAGGAAGGAAGGAATGTTAGGAGGGCAGCGTCCTTTGGTAAACACTGCTCCTGAGTGGAGTTGCATCTGAGTTCACTTTCCTCAACTAGCTGCCCATCCACTGTTGCGGCCTGACTTTCCCACTGAGGGCTCTTCTGCTTGTACCTCATAGACCTTGTAGAGCCCTGAGGTGTGGCTCCGGGACCTCCTAACTTGAGTTTGTCTAATCTGAGTAGCTGGACCACTTAATGAGACCTTTGCAATTAGAAATCTCGCAGATTTTCCTTCCTGGAAAAATAATAGACTAATAGAGAAGTTGCTAAAGCCTAAGTAGTGTTAGAACTCTTCTCTGCTGCCCGGCTCGGGTCCTGATGCTCAATAGAGGTGAATAAAGTTCTAAGATTTTTTTTTTTCCTTTTGGTTTTTCGAGACAGGGTTTCTCATCTTCTCAGCCAAAGATTTCCTGGAACTCACTCTATATAGATCAGGCTGGCCTCGAACTCACAGAGATTCACCTGCCTCTGCCTCCTGAGTGCTGGAATTAAAGGCATGCACCACCACTCCTGGCCCTAAGATTCTTTCTGAAAACAGTAAAGGGTAGTTATAAAAAGGGAGGCATATAAAAGAGCATCCTGAGTCTGTCCTTAGCACAGCGGTGCTCACCTTCAGCCTCATTCTGTGCAACAGGTGCTCACCATAGTGATCCCCATCCAACTCTGAAATGTACTTCGTTTTTTCTTTGGTATTTCCCAGATTGTTGCCTCTGACTAATGTGTGAAGTTGGAGTAGTTCTCAGTAGGATCATCACTTATGCGTAGAAACTGACTTGTCTACTCTTGCTCACAGTGCTCTGTGTGTCCCCTCTTAGAGGTTGGTCTGTGATTGCTGCTGCTGCTGCTGTCTGTCTCTCTAGTCAGAACAGAAACTGAATCTTGTCCACACTGTCTCAGTAGTGGGGGAACCTCGAGTGGAGTTACAGCTGATGTTCCAGAAGTTTTCATGGGCTGAATAAATGGCAGATGTGAGTAGCATAAAGTTAGCATACCCAAGTTACAGTAAAGTGGAGTATTTTAGTGAAAACTGTAAGTCAGGGAGATAGATGGCTGCGTAAAACCAAAGCTCAACAATCCTACACATAAAATTATGGTGTAGATTCAAAAAAGTTGAAGGGCCTAGAATATAATACAATCTGTTTACAGTTATCCTGTTAAAAGGCAGCTGAAAGACATGGAGGCCTTTAAGTTAAGATCATGTCTTTGTGTCTTTTCAACTTTAAAGAAAATTATACAAGTTGCCGGAAGGATTCTTAGACTAGAAGTATCCTGACTTCAGGCTTCAATAAGATCAAAGGTGGGAAAGTGTGAATGTCACACACAAAAAATCTTATTTATCCCTGTGTTTTTACCCAGCCAAATCTTCCTAGTTACCACAAAAAGTCACAGCTACAAAAGCCAAAGCAGAGAGACAGCAGTGGACAGACACAGGATAATAGTTAATAAGGGGAAGATTGGAAATAGGAAGGAAAATTGACTCATCAGAAGAGGCCAAGTTTTAAGAGGCAAAATGGTCATTAAAAAGAGCAAGCAGCATAAATATCTCAGAAAGCATGAAGAAAACTTGATTTCCTCAGCTTACTAACAGTGGCCGCCACATTAAGTATAATTTTTAAAAATCACCTGTGATTTCAGCATAAGTCAACGATGATAGATTTTTTTCCTTATAGCTAAGTATTTATCTGTTTGCTTTACAATGTAGAATATGAAAACTTGACTGTTCAACTCGGTGGATTTGTATGTTTTATGAGAACATGACTCAGTTCAAGATCAGATCATTTCTGCCATTCTGGAGGTCTGTCTGTCTCGAGTGTCCTGAAGTCTTGGTGGCTCTTGCTCCTCAAGTGAATGAACATCAGTGGTGGTGCTTGAACAACATCCGGCTGACGGTGCTCACCTGTCTCTGAGAGTCACCGGGTTGCCACAGTGATGGTTCTTTGATTTATTATTTCTGGGTGGCCGTTGTTTGCCCTGTACAAACATACCATAGTTTAAACTGCTGTGCCGCAGATTGTTTCCAGTGTGGAGCAATTATAATTCACAGCTACTCTGGGGTATGTGTCTTGTGGTGGCCTTCGAGCTTCTTCCCTTCAGCGTATAGGAACATGCTGAACACTTGGGCCACCAGCTGCACTGCATACACCAAAAACTGGTCCCTTTAAACTGCTTAGTGGTGATACAGCAGGAGTTGTAGTTTGCTAAAAGTTTGCACAGCAAGTAAATCACCAATGACATAGCTCCACGGAATCCTCAGAATGAATACCGTAGTTAAAGCAGGACTCTGTAGAGATTCCAATTCCTCAGAAGCATCCCTGTAGTTAAGGGAGGCATAACTGGTTATCAGGGAAGAGAACTGCTGAGTCAGAAGAGAAACTGAACATATGACATGCTTTTTCCTAAAAGTGTGATGCTGTAGCTTTTATTTATAGTTCTGTGACATGTTGAGTTATTTTTGTATATAAAGCTAGGAATCACCCCTCCCCCCACAGCCATTAATCTAGATTATTTTATTGGAAACACAGTCTTTTCCTTTCTGAATTGCAGAGGTGCCCTTCTGTTAAATTAAGTCACTGTACTGTGAATTTGTGTTAGGACTTGACATTCTATTAAATTTTTTTTAAAGTTTAATTTAGGGGATAGCAAGATGGCACAGCAGTTACAGGCACCTACCACCAAGCCTGATGACCTGAGTTCAATCCCTGGGACCCACATGGTAAAAGGGAGAACTGACTCCCACAGGTCATCCTCTCGTCTTCACACAGTGTCATGGTACACTCATGCTCACAACACACACACACACACACAAACAAACATAATAAAATTGGATAATTACAATAAAAATTGAATTGAATTTGGTGTGTGTGTGTGTGAGAGAGAGAGAGACAGAGAGACAGAGAGGAGACAGAGAGGAGAGGGAGACATGTGGAGTTCATCAGGTTTGCATGGCAACTTGTTTACAATTGTGTTCTCTCCAGCCCAGGATTATTCTGTTGTATTACATTGATCTTTTTGTTAGTTTTTATTTTAGCAAAATGTGGAATTGTGCAGACTATATAGCTTTCAAGTTTTTTCTTCATGTGTGTGTGTGTGTGTGTGCATATACATAGGTAGGCCAGAAGTTGATGTCTTTTTCTAGTCTTCTTTGTTTATTTCATGTTATTTTTTTGAGACAGGGTTTCTTTGTGTAGCCCTTGCTGTCTTAGAACTCACTTTGTAGACCAGACTGACCTCGAATTTACAGAGATCTGCCTGCCTCTGCTTCCTGAGTGCTGGGATTAAAGGCGTGCGCCACCACTGCCCAGCTTTACTTTTTAACTGACAGTTTTGTGTATACACACACACACACACATATTGAGTAGAGTTTTTTTTTCCACATCCTGTCTCAAAGTCTCCTCTTGTCCATTTTCATCTTATTTTTTAGACAGAGTTTCTCTCAACCTGGAACTCGTCATTTTGGCTAGACTAGCAGGCCAGGAAACACCAGGGATCCCTTTGCTCTTCCCCAGCACTGGGATTATACATTAATGGCTGCTGTGCTCCGCTTTTTATGTGGCTTCTCTGATTGAACTCAGGTCTTTATGTATTCCTGGTAAACTCTTTGCCAGCTGAGACATCTCTCCAACTCCTAAACTCTGCCGCACAGAATTCAGTTTATTTCAAGAGCATAGAACTTGTAGATTGATGGTTGAGCACTTGCTTAGCATGTTTGAGCCTCTGGGTTGAATCTTCAGCACTAGACCCCTACGTATACGCACAGAAATGAAAACAGAGCCCACTAATAGATAAACTATGAGTTGGGTGTACCGGAGTAGCTATTTTCTTCTATAGGTGTGTGGGTTATGATTTCTTTTCCCTGCTTTATGTAGTTCCCGTGTGGAGGTCAGAGGATAATTTGTGAAAGACAGTGCTTTTTTCCCAAGGATTGAACTTGGGTCATCAGGCCTGGAAGGAAGCTCTTTCACCTGCTAAACCATTCTGCCGACCCCTTTTTGGTCTTGTTATTTGTTTTTGTTTTGCTGTTGGTTTTCAAGACAAGGTTTCTCTGTGTAGCTTTGGAGCCTGTCCTGGAGCTCACTCTGTAGACCAGGCTGGCCTCAAACTCACAGAGATCCGCCTGCTTCTGCCTCCCACATGCTGGGATTAAAGGCAGCACCACCACCACCCGGCCCTTTCTGGTTTTTATGTTGAAGGCCTCACCCTCCAGTGTCTGATAATCTTTGTCCATCCATTAATATATAAAGCAATAAATAGAAGTTCTCTGTGCATGACCTTACCATAGTTGACTGGAGAAGTCATTTCTTTGTTATCCTCTTGTGTATTGGTGTTGGATTTGTTTTGTTTTTGAAACAAGGTTTTTCTGTGTAGTCCTGACTATCCTGGAACTCACTCTGTAGACCAGACTGGACATGAACTCAGAGATCTGCCTGTCTCTGCCTCCTGAGTGCTGGGATTAAAGGCATGTGTCACCACCACCTGGCTGGTATCTGTTTTTCTACCATTGAGATATTTCAGTTTTTCTGAAGGAAATGTATTCACCATACTGCTCATAGGGGCAGTGCCGGCAGCTACCAGGTAGACTGTAACAATGACATTTTTCAAAACTATCATATTTTTATTTCTTGGCCTTGATGAGTCCTTAAAGTGTCTCTGTGAACCACTTTCCCAAATAGCTATTGCCCGTCTCACCACACTGCAGAATGACGGTGATCTCGAGGCTGTGTTGTGTGCATCTTGAATGAGGTGGGGAGAACAGTGGGCAGTCTAGTCCATGCCCGGATCCTGCTGTGGCACCCTTTCAGCTCTTCCCTTTGAAGCTCCAGTTTGTCTTTAAGGCTTCATACTGTGTACATTCGGTCTTTAGTAATGCTCTACTTTCAGCAAGGCTCATGTTTTACCAAATTTATGAGGGAAACCAGTCAAGTAACAAAGTCCAGTGTCCCTGATTCAAAATTAGTACTTTGTTAATGAATGCAGCATGGTTTGTAATGCATGTGTCTGTGTTAGGGGATCTTGGTCAGGTCAGCTTGTTTCTTTAGTGGCTGGACAATAATAGGTTTGCCCCAAGTAAAGTCCTGCTTTTCAAATCCTAGCTCTAGACCCTTGATTCAATTTAGATTCTCTCTCTCTGGCTTTTGCTGTTCTTTCATTGTGAGTGGGTTTTTGTTGTTTGTTCGTGTTTGTTTAGAAGAAACTGGACTTAGAACTATCTCTGTTCCTGTAAAGATGGCTGCCTGGGGAGCGCAGACGCGCATGTGGGAGGGAGCCATGGTTGTCGGAGCCCTATGGCTTTCTGTGCGTGTCTCCAAGAACAGATGGTTTTGTTTCCTCTTTAGACTTGTTGTTGCTTGAACAAAGGGAGAAAGGCATACACTAAAAGGAGCCGTGATTGAGGGGCAAGGGCACATTCATTTGGAATAGTGTTTTGAGGGCCTCGGGAAGAGAAGCACAGAATGGCGAGGAGTGAAAACAGACAAATGGGTTGAGAATAGTCAGGAAGTGTGGCGGCAGCAGGCATCGAGTGTGGCAGTTCTGTGCACTTCGTTGTTTCTTCTACACTGCCCATTGTTCTCAGAATCATGTCTTTGGGGAAGGATAGCCTTTGGCTTTGCCTGGGATGAAAATGGTCATCACAGCGTAGGCTTGCTGGATGGATCAGTTTAAAACACAGTTTTAATGGAGTTAGGTCATATATAATGAATTTCAGGCAGAGTAGTTGCATTGACTGTGTTCTACTTTGATGACTTAAATAATGGGAACCAGGCAGTGGTGGCACACATCTTTAATCCCAGCACAATGGAGGCAGAGGTAAGCAGATGTCTGTGAGTTTGAGGCCAGCCTGGTCTACAGAGTGAGTTCCAGGACAGCCAAGGTTACATGGAGAAACCCTATCTTGAAAAACCAAAATAACTAACTAGCTAGCTAACTAACTAACTAATTAGCTAACTAGCTAACCTACTAACTAACTAAGTAATAAAGGCATGGGCATATGAGAGTTAGTGAGATTGATTTCTAGGTTAATCGGCCTTCCTGATAGGAGAGAAGAAACAAACTGCACAAGCGCTCAGTGTTCCCTATGTCTACGTTCGGGCAGTGCTTGTTGGATTAGTCACTGTGGGCAAAGGCTTCCTAGGGTAGGATGGGATGTCGTGTTGGCATATAACAGAGGTCAGAGAATGGGAAAAATCAACGATGGTTTTCACTGTTTGTTCTTGCGGGGTGTGTGTGTGTGTGTGTGCGTGCGCGCGTGCATTCGTGTGTGTGCACACACAAACATACTTGCCATGATGCGTGTGTGGAGGACATTCTCTGGCGTTGATCCTCACCCTCCACAGTGTTGAAAACAGTTGATTCTGTTGATTGTGGCTGTGTACAACAGGATTACAGACATTTAATGTGCTGCTGAACCTGACTTTATGTGGGTTCTGGAGATTGCAGCTCAGGTCTCACGCTTGAGTAAAGCAGCAAGTCCTTCACTCGCCGAGCCATCCCCGCAGCCCCACTAGTTCTCTTTTGAGTCCCTATCAGACCCTGGAAAAGTAAGACTTTAAAGTGGGAGGCATAATGCAGATGATTCCCTTATAACACTGATTCCATACAAACACTGGTTTATTTCCTTCAAGGGCCTCTCCCCGTCCTTCCTCCTCTAGGTTTATGCCTTTACTCTAGCAGTCATTTTGTCTTTCAACCCTTTGCCCAAGAGAAGAATTTGAGCCACACTGGATATCTACTCCCCACTATAGCCCACCTCCTAGTGTGTGTTTAGTTATACGTCGTCGCTTGTTACTTGATGTGCTAATCACTGGTTCTTAGGACTAGAACCCTACACAAACAGCTTAGGTAGGCTGGACTTTGGTCTTTAATTTATGATCTGTTGTACATTCATCTGGAATTCCACCTTCTTTCTGACCTGCCTGTGTGAAATACCCACTGTGTCTTAAGGCTGACACAATTGCTGATTGGCTGGCAGTAATTTTGTCGGTAATAGTTTTCATAGACTTTGTGTGTCTGTATTAGTGGCAAGGGGAGCTTGGGTAAGCGTGCTGCTAGAGCTTTCTACTGACTGAACCACTGCAGACTGGCCACTCCAGTCCCAGTGACCAGGAAATGGCTTTTATCATCCGCTCAGTTCTGGGTTCCTCGAATCATTTGTGATGAAAACGGAGATGCCAACCATGATTGGCTTGGCTGTGGAGGTTCCCCCTGGAGCTGGGACAAGATGAGCTTTTCTTGAAGCGCATGAGCTATAGGAAGAACTGATGGCATCTAACTGGGAATCTGGTAACTATTTGGAAGGAAGAATATGGAAGTTAAATAGATAACCAGAAAAATATGTTACTTTAATCCAGAGCCCCTAGGGAATCTCTGACTGCTTTGGCCTTCAGGAAATCACTTAATATTGATTCCATATTCTGGAGAAGAATTAATAATGAGATGACTAAGTTGTAATTATTTGACTCTTTCCTACTATTTAATTGGGGTTAGAAGATACTCAAATAGGTGAAAAGTTAAATATTAGTCTAGGAGATGCTTAACAGTCAGGCAGTCCGGTATCGCAGATCTCATGCCATTTTGTGACTCATGTGGAGTATGGCCTGTTCCCCAGTTATGATTTGTTTGCTTTTAATCTGGAAGTCTCTGTGCCAGGCACTGTGGAGATTGTAGCGATGATGGAAGCAATATGTTGGCCCTCAGAGCTTCAAGACCAGTCAAGAGAATATTTAATAGGCTCGGGGGCTAGGAAGCATAGCCTCCCTCATAGAAACAAACCACTGCGGGCAGGAACTTGTGAACACAAGTGAGGATTCCTGGTGAGTCTTTCAGAGAATCCCGGGAGTGTGGACGCTTGGGGGAAATTTTTTCTTGGTGTACTCCGTGGGCAGCTCACTGCTTAGAGCAGTGGGTCTGGAAAGAACCATATTATCCCAAAGCAGGGACATGTCTGGTCACTGCTGGCAGTGCCAGCTCTTAGTACTTAGTACACTACTGTAGCCTAACCTTGTTTATTGGAGGGTTTTCTAGTGGACCAGCATCTACTATTCTGGTTGATGGTGCTGTTAGATTTTCTACTATCTTAAAGCTGTCCAGCCGCATTCATGGACATTTCAGGGAATTTAAAAACAAAATATCTGGTTATTCATCCAACACATTTATTTAAGAGACCACAGGTACTAGGCAGGTACATGGTGGTGACCCCAAACTGACTTGATTGATTCATTGTCACGTCCGACTGTAGAACAGAAAGGAAGACAAAGGGGAAACACGCAGCTATGTAAGAGAATAGCCTTGTGGTTCTTGTGAGAATGAACCCAGATGGACATGGTCAGAGGTGTTCCAGTCTTTGAGACACCTTTAAGGCATTTGGTAAATGATCTCATCAGCTGGAAAATGTTTCCTAATGATTTTCATATGCAAATAATTTTTATTTCCTTTGTCTCTTTGGTGCATCGCTAGGTTCCTGATGAATCCAGAGAACCCTCCACCATATCCGGGCCCTGGCCCAACGGCCCCATACCCACCTTATCCACAACAGCCGATGGGGCCTATGGGAGCCCCACCTCCTCAGGGGTACCCCTACCCACCTCCTCAGGGATACCCCTATCAAGGATATCCGCAGTACGGCTGGCAGGGTGGACCTCAGGAGCCTCCTAAGACCACAGGTGGGTGTCTGTGACTATGAGAATGTGCATGTCTTCAGTGCCACACCACCAGACCTTTGTGGTTTCTGATTGATGTTTGGTGCTGACGCTCAGAGTGAGAAACTTGAGGCCCCAGTCAGTTCTACCTTTCTCCTTCATGCCCCTTGAACCCTCTGTGTGGATGACTTCTGGCCTACTTGCTCTCTAGGGGCTACCTCCCATTCAGTGATTCTCAGCCTTCCCAATGTTGAGACCCTTTAATACAGTTCCTTATGTCATAAAATCATCTCATTTCTACTTCATCACTGTGATTTTGCTACTGATGAGTCATAATGTAAATATCTGATATGCAGGGTGTGAGACCCCAAAGGGGTCGAGACCCACAGGTTGAGAACCACTGTCCTACAGCGCTGATGGGGAAAATACCAACTGGTATCTTTCTCTTGCAGTTTTTTGTTTTGTTTTGTTTTAGCTTATTGGGGTTATTTTATCTGTCAGCTTGTTGGCCCTCAAGTCATCCTCCCGTCTTGCTGCTGGAGTTGGTTTTCCTAGGTCTGTTTAGTCTGCGACTTGAGAGTGCAGTTGTTCCGAGTCCTTCGTGTATGCGAGAACAATGCGACCCAAGGCAGTTCACTTATTGACAGTGAACTGTTAGTGGCCTGTGAGGAGAGAAAGTGAGAGCAAAAAAAAGGAATGATTTGATATTCCCCACAGTCAAGCATGTGATCACACTTTACAAAAGCCGTCGGTGCAGGATTAGAAATAAAACATGGCGAGAAGCATTGTGCTGCATACATGTCTCGTGACTATTTATAAGCCTCTGGTCTGTGGAATAGCTGCTTTCATAGCTGTTTCAGCTTTTAAAAATAATTTTACCAACTGCTTGGTTTATGCCAAGTGGTTTCCCAAAAGCTTTATGTCCATCAGCATTTAATCCTTGCAGTATTTCCAGGAGCAAAACGAGGGCCCTGTGTGTGCTAGGCAGAGAGGCCGCCCGCCCGCCCGCCCGCCCGTCACGCTTTAGGGTTAATCTAGATATGCACTCTCCAAGGCGTCCGGTCAGGGGTTTGCACTTTACTGGGCTATGGAAAGGAATTAGCCTAGTGTCCGGCTTGTCTAGTAGCCTCTGCCCAGTGCTTGTCTGGCATCTCATCCTTTACCCAGGGCACTCGTGGTCATCTGTGCCATTTCCAGGCTTACCCTCTAGTGTGCATTTGATGATTTTAGAATTTAGAATATTCAGTTTGTCTAGAGCAAGCATGTCCTAGGTTTGGTGAACTTCATGCAGAAAATGCTGATTTGATTCTCTTTTGTTCATTTAATTAGTATCGATGTCAGCCATTTTGAGAAAAGAAAACTTCTTCATTCCTAAGATTAAAAGACTCTTAGTTTAGTGTTAGCAATCATAATTCACAAATGCAGCTGGAAGCTATTTAACATCCTTCCCCGCGACTGTGAATCATTAACTACCTGCATTCATTGTGTGCCCAAACAAAGCAGGTACTGCCAGCTGGTCAGCTTTCCTCAGGTGGGGCCCCAGTCTGTGACTCGCACTCTGGGGGTGAGTTCATTACAGAGGGAACCTTTGGGGAACTGGTTCACTCCTCATTCTTGGCCTTGTGTCTGAGATCTCCAGTCAGATCATATGCTGTCCTATTAAAGTATCTGAGCTTCACATGGAAATTTAAGCCTTTCGTCTCCAGTTAGAAGATTTTAGATTTATCTCCTGCAGCTCTTCCTACTGAAGTTCAAGTGTGGACTCAGTTCCTTCTGTTAACCGCTGCACAGGTAGAAATGGTTCCTCCTTCAAAGGAAGGAGGCCATTCTTAATCGACTTCTGGTAATTATTAAGGGCTTAATGTGCACGTGATACGTGGGTGGCCAAGTAGCTAATCTAAGAACTTTCTTTGCTCATCTGTTTGTGATACATAGTTCATTTTTCAGGCCTTGTAGTAAAAGGGTCTGCAGGATGGCTCCATGGGCAAAGGAGCTTGCTGCCAACCTGACAGCTTGTTTGATACCCAGAACCCACTCCTGCACGCTGTCTATCTTCATATACTTGAACTATGGCATGCATGCACACACACAAATAAATAATAGAGATTTTTAGTAAGAAATTGTGGCCCAAACTTAAAAAAAAAAAAACAAACAAAACCAAACCTTTTATCTGTCTCAGAAACTCAACCTTTGGAAATCACATAAATGGAAGTACCTGTGGGAATAAGGCCTCCTCCCAAAGGGCATGCCTGCAGCTTGTGTTCAGGATCTCTCACGACTTTTCCTAACGATAACAAGTATTTCTTGTGCATTGTGCTCACTGTTAGCCTCGTGCAATGTTGACAACAAACCTATAACATCAGCCCCATGCTGCAGAGGTAGAATCTGAGGCTTATCGAGGTAGTATTTTAACTATTAAGGACGGTACACCCCAAGGTTCACTGACTTAAAACAGTGGTTGTATTATTATTCTGTGTGTTGGCAGGCAGGGAGATTCTTTTATTTCATGTGATCTCTTGTGGGGTCACTTGTGTGATTTAATCCAGCTGTCAGCGTGGCTGGATCCAGGATGTCCAAGATGGTCTCACTTTCACGAATAGAGGGTTGGTTTGCCTGCACGAACCACTCTGTAGCATCTCTCGTCATTGGGTAGACTAGCTCCCAGTCCTGGAAGGAGATATATTTTGCTGTTCGTATTCCCTCCCATGAATTAAATAGATTCATATCCAAGACTACCAGGCATCTCAGCCAATAACAACATTAGTTTAAACAGTCCACCATTGAGGGTTTGGAACTCTCAGCAGTTAAGAGCACTGGCTGCTCTTCTAGAGGACCCAAGTTCCATTCCTAGCATTTTCATGTCAGCTCATAACCATCTGTATGTAACTCCAGTTCCAGGGATTCCAACACCCTCTTCTGTCCTTTGCAGACACCAGGCATGCACATGGTACATAGACATACATACAGCAAAAATAAAAATAAAAAAATCCATCATTGAAGTAGTTTCTATGTGGACTAGGCCTGTTACTTCTGTTTCACACTCACCCCTCATTCCCACTTTGCCCCATCCTGCCCTACACATCTGCAGATCAGAATAAAACATCTGCATGAAACCTGTGATCACCTCTGCCACATCTCCAGGAGAACTTCCTCCTCCCATATGTGTCACTGTACACGAATGGACTCACTTAGTGTTCATTTTATGTCCAGCTTAACTCCTCAGCGCCCAGATTCAAGTAGCCTCACTGCTTTCCTCCAGACTGTAAGAGACCTGTGACAACCTCAGCCCTTATCACTAACGAGCAACAGAGAACCACCCGAGGAAAGACAGGTTGGTGTGGGAGCAGAGGCTTCAGGGAGCAGAAGCCCTCCTACAACACAGAAGGAAGGAACCCTGAAATATGTTCAGGATTCCTGGGGAGATGAATAAGAGCAGGGGTGCGGGATGAAGGAAGTTCGAGGCAGCCGCACTTAGCCTCGAATGGGAACAACCCCGCACAGGATCACATATGAGATTGCTTTGGGCAGCCAGATCCTGCTGGCCAGAATTTAAGGCTTTCTGCTACCAGTGAAAGTTTTGGTCAGCTGAGCAATTAAAGATTATAATTGTAATTTCGATAGAACTTTGTAGGAAAGGTTCAGCTCTTTTCTGCACGACACAAACCATAATAACAGTGTGCTTGCTCTCTGGCAACCCCTGCCTGTATTTTGAAACAGGTTCTCATGTAGTCCAGGCTAGCCTCAAACTTACTACGTGGCTGAGGATTCCCTGGTTTCCCAAATGCTGGATTAGAGACCTGCATGGCCATGCCAGGCACCACTGCACCCTTTCTTTCCTGTAGTAAGTTTCATAAACATTCCTGCTAACTTTGCATCAAAATAAAGTTGTGCTTTGGTTTGATTTACCCTGCACTGCGGAGAAGAGGCGCAGCTGCTCCTCATCGGTGTCGCTTCAAGAGGCTGAGAGGGAGAGAAGCATGGGGGCAGACTGGCTATGAGGCTGCTAAGAAGATTCTGTTGTTAAGTCTGGACCCAGAGGCCCTTATTCTTGTGTTTCCCACCGCCTTGGGCTCTCCACTCTCACTGGCTGTGCATGACTTCTTCAGTTTCCTTTAAGATTTCATTCAGTTCAGCCATATTCTGTCTGTCAAGCTTTTTAGTTTGGGCGGAATTTGTACTTCTGATTCATTCTAACAAGAACTCCATAGGTAGTCACCGACCAAACATCTTAGCTGAGTGGTTGAAACACTTGGGTGCAGGGTGTCTCTCCCTCTGCTTTTCCCTCCCCTTCCTTCCCTTCGTGGGAAGCTTCAGGGTGGTTAGATCCCAAATCTTCCTTTAAAAATAAACAAAATACTCATTTAACTTGATCCTAAAATAATTTCAGATGTATGTAAACATTGCAAAAGTAGTACAGATCACCCATATTTCCCCAAACTACATTTAATCACAGTGCAGTCATCTGTGATGTTCATTTTGCCCCTCGAATGATATTTCTGTCTTTCATACTCTTTGAGGCAGGCTTTTGCTATGTCTGTGTAGCTCAGGCAGTCTTCAACCTGCAATCTTTCTGCCTCTCCTTTTTGAGTGTTAGGATTACAGGCGTGCACCCTATACCTGCCTTCATCCACTCTTTTAGTCAAAGCAGTCACAGCTCTCTAGTGTATATTCCATTCCAAGGGAGAGTAAGTAGACCCTCCTTGATTGGGGAGGGATGGTGGCGTCACTTTGCAGGATGGGAGGTCTTTGGAAACACAGTTCTGGCAGTGGCAGGTGAACCCCGCGCAGATGTAAATTCTTATGAACATGCAATAGTAGAAACAGCTGGGTGGAAACTGAACATAACAGTTTCTCTAGTCTTGTATCAGAAAACAGGCACCAGGCCTGGTGGTGGATGTCTGCCATTCTGACTGCCTGAGCAGCTGAGACAGGAGGCTCACATTTGAGGCCTGCCAAAGCTACTGAAAAATAGGCACTCTGTTTTTAAGGAGAGTTCTGTAACTGTTAGATCATGAAAAGGGATTTTAATCTTCACTAGATTAAAATGACTCCTGCTCATGTGACTCCAGGGTAATCGCAGCAGCAGGGCCGCCCAGGTTCTGAGTCACAGCAAACATCACTAATCCATTATTGATCTTTCTGTTGTGCGTGGATTCGACTTCTGAGTCCTCACCCAAGCGTGCTAGGCAGCCATTATTAAGTGTGAGTTTCACATGGACCCATTTATCATTTCTTACTAAGCCAACTCCCTCTTTTTAGAGAAACTGATGCCTCAGAACCACTAGGGATTTGCCAAGGTTAGTGAGTCCTTTTGTTTGGGAAGGATTGGTTGTGTTAAGACAAGGTCCTGCTTTGTAGCCAAGGCTGGCTTCCTCAGACTTGAGGCAGTGGTTCTCCACCTGCTTGGTGCGATTGCAAGGTGTGAGCCATAACTCCTGACTAACAGAGTTTTGACTAAGACAGAGGGCTTTGATTTCAAGCCAAGCACATTTCCTCCTTGTGTTCTGGATATCCAACACAGATTTGCCAGAAATTCTGAAGCACCCACCAAAGGAAATTATTTTTTTACCCTTTTCTCTCTCTAATCTGTCTCTCAGAACACAAAAATAAAACAAAAATATGTCGTAATTAATAGACCAGTAGTTTCCCCCTTTTCTTCTTCCTCCTCCCTCTCCTTATTGTTTTCCTCTTTATTGATTGATTTATTGATTGATTGATTGACAGGGTCTCACCATGTAACTAACCCTGGCTATTCTTGAACTCATTGTGTAGATCAGGCTGGCCCTTAACTCAGAGATCCTTCCTGCCTCTGCATCACAAATCTTGAAATTAAAGGCATGCACCACCATGGTAGCTATTAGTTTCCTGACACAGGAATAAATCAGCATCTGATAAACTAGACTCGTATTCCCTTACTAATACTAAAATCCAGGCGAGTTTCTTAAACTCCCTGGTCTTTGACTGTGCCCTGCCTCCACTTGGAAGTCTTAAAAAGGCAGTTTTTCCTCTTTTGTCTCTTCTAGAAAAGGGCTAAGTACATGTTGTACACAGATGTGTATGTGCATGTAGAACTGACATGCACATACATGCACTCACTAAATATGTGTGGGGTGAATGGAAATGTTTCCGAAGGTGGTTGTGAATTTGTGGGTGTCTGGGCCCCTCCCCATTGTCTCTGCCATCCTTCCCTTGCTGTAACCACAAGACCTGTTTTTTTTTTTGGGGGGGGGGGTTTCGAGACAGGGTTTCTCTGTGGTTTTGGAGCCTGTCCTGGAACTAGCTCTTGTAGACCAGGCTGGTCTCGAACTCACTGAGATCCGCCTGCCTCTGCCTCCCGAGTGCTGGGATTAAAGGCGTGCGCCACCATCGCCCGGCACAAGACCTGGTTTTATACATAGTCTTCTAGGACAAAACTATGGTATCTGACAGAGTGCTTATTTAAAATGGATTCTATTTACAGCACTATCCTTTGGGATGCCATGTGGAACTACAAAGCCCAATTGGCCCTGGAATTAGGTTTCTAAGTTGGGAACCTCACATTGACCCCATTTCGGTCCTTTGTAATCTGAGGGAAGGAAAGGGAGTGTATTTTCTGGGGTTGCCTTTCCAGGCTAATAAAAAGTGAGTCAGAGCTGTGGGGAGTGATGGAGAGACGCGTGTTTCTCTTCGTGTGCTCCATTCTTGAGGTCTCGCCTGCTTTCGTTAGTTAGTGTGAGGAGAGAAGGGATGGAAATGTGATGTTTCTGACATCACTGGCTGATTGTCCTGGGTGTGGGGCTGCAGCCTGCATTGTGTGAGCGTTCATGCCTTCTGTCAACGGAAACTCCCATCAGGCAGTTTCATTCCCTGAGAAGCCTCTCCAGCCTGGACAGTCTGGGGCCTTTTTTTTTTTTTTTGCCAGGTGTCAGATGACAGAATGTCTCAGCAAGGACACTGAGTCATGACACCAAAAGCCACATTGATTTAGTACTCCAAGTAGCATTTATCTAGTTTGTGGACGCCAGCTTCCTATCCTGTAAAAATGGGATTATAGGCCCATGGTAAAAATAAATAAAGGAATGCACCTTCCACAGCATATGACACATCTGTGGGCAGTGTAACTTTTGTTTGTAGGTGAACAGAAGTGGGGAAGAACAGGGAGTGCTCAAAACAGGAGGGGAGACAAGTTGCTGGTTCCCCATCACCCTACAGGATCCACTGGCCTGGGACAAAGGGAGTGGTCCCAAGTCACCTCACCTGTAATCATAGCCTCTAGCTGGCTTTCCTCCCTTGTACCCCTGCTGTGTATTCCCTACCAAGACCCCCTAAGTAGCTTCCATTTTATTTAGGTGAAAGCCAGGGTCCTTGCAGGGTACCCAGCTTTGTGAGCTGGCTGCTGCCACTTCTCAGCCTGCTGCTTGCTCTGCTCTTCTGGGGCCACCCTGGGCACTTGCCAGGCCTCACTACAGACCCTTTGCACAGGTTGTTCCCATCCCCCAGGCATCGTCTGCCATACAGCCTTGCTCTCTCTCGGTTCTTGCTGACCTTTTATGGCTAGAAAGGCCTTCCAATTGCTTCTTTCTCCCTAGTCCTTTGTGTACAGTACTCAGACTAGCTCTAGTGTCCCTGTTCCCCTCCCTGGCACTGTTTACTGGTTCATGGCTGCGCCTTCCCCCTTGTAATATAAGCTCCTTGAAGGCTAGGCCTTGTGTGTGTTTTCATTGTTGTTTGAGAAAGGGTCTCACTACGTAAACTAGGCTGGCCTAAAAGCTTGTGCCACCACACCCAGCAGGGGCTTCTTCATGCCAGGGTCACTGCTGGACCTTCTGGTGTCTTGTGCAGTCCTCTCTCAGGCCTCCCTTTTCCTCTGGTCTTATTTGGACTCAGCCTACTGGGCTACATCATGCATCAGGCTTGGTGCTAAATGCTGCATACATATCCTTATCATTTCATCGGCATGACAGTTAAACCTGTAGAAGGTGGAGCCTCGCGAAGAAGCTGGTTTGTGAAGATGCGAGCTAGCAGGGGCAAAGCAGGCATCTGATAGCAGTGTCTGGCTTGTAGCCTGCTCTCTGCAGACACTGCCTTGGCTGCCCCACCCCCTCCAGGATAGGCCACCATTTCCTTTGGACTCTGCTTACTCCATTGTTGCCTTCCTACTCCAGATGTGGCTGTGGGCTGCGCTTGGTGTGCCTTGTGCCTCAAGCACTGCTTCCTCCTTGGCCTCTTAGCTCATCCTGGTCCCTTTCTCAATAGCAAGAGTTGGCTGCTGGGCAAATTACCCTCTGTAGTGGATCCTTAGTTTATCATGTTCAGGATCCTTAAAATTCTTCCCTCGATCACATCTCTGCTATTCTGGGTAAGAAGTCTGGGAAGACACTCTCTTTCTCTTTAAAAGAGTTATTTTTATTATTTAGTTATTTGTATGGGGAGTGGTCTGTGCACATGAGTGTGAGTACCTACAGAGGCCAGAGGTTGTCAGATCCCTCTGATGGCTCAAATTCAGGTCCTCAGGAGGAGCATTATGTGCTCTTAACCACTGAGCCATCTCTCTGACCCTTGCCTTCCTATCTCTTAACTCCTATCCAGGGACATCAGTTCGAGTGTGCCAGTGCTCAAATGGTATAGTAGTAGAATCCTTTGGGAAAATTCCCCTGGGTCTTATATAGGCCTAGACAGCATCTCTTAAGATCGTATCTGGGCATGTCACAGAGTCTGGACACATCCTTTTGCTAGAAAGGAGACATGAAGCTCCTGGTGACCACCAGGACAGTCTGCTCTGGCCTCTCAACTGGAAGAAGACAGATTACTTACGGGCTCTTCCCAGGTTTGTAGCACTTGGTAGGCCATCTTGGAAACTTCCTCTCCACCAGAGAAACTTGCTGGTCCTGGATGTGGAAGGAAGCCCTCTTCTTCCTCCTTGCAGTGTTCCGTTGCCCTCCTAAGGTGGGGGCTCCACCCACTGCCTGGACTTGTGTGTGACAGGTGAGAGGAGGTGACTATAAAACAGCATTTAAGTCTTCCCTCATATTCTTTTCTAATCTTAGAGTAATAGCCAGCATTCAAAAAGACTGAGACCCATCCTGGTCTATCCTGCTTCAGGATGTTTTTGTTTCTTGGTCTCACCAGGCACCCATTCCTACTGAGCTTTTACAAATACCGTTTCCTCTGTGTTGCTTGAGATATCCTTTACCCCTCTCTGACTGGCTGGATAGAGGTAGCCCCTGTGACTTCTTTGTGGTCATATCCTGACTGGGAATGAAGAAAAGACAGAAGTATATCAGCAATCTGTGGTCAGATGGACTGAGTACACTCTGATCTAATGGCTCCAACTACCACACAGCCTGGAACCTCGGCATGGTTATTGTGTACAGCACAGTGAGAGGAACTGGCTAGTCTTTGTAAACATCTGGGAGGAAGAAGCAATAGCTGGGAGTTTTTGCACACACTGGTCAATTTTCCTAAACATTCATACTTGGATCAGAGAAAGGCTTTTGTCGTTCTGAGCCTGGGGGTCGGGAAGGCTTTGCATTTTCCCATGGGGTCTGTAGCATTGGTCTTTACATGACTGTAGTTACCTCCCAGTTGGAGTTAGGTTTCTGTCCTTCACTCTGCTGTCTTCATTCAGAGTTTTATAACCTTGCCTTTGGTTATAGAATTATTTTCACTGATCTAAAAGCACCATGGTAGATCATGTCCAGTTTAACTGACCATCAGATTCCCTGGTAACTATTTGAAAGTGATTTTAAAATGAGCAATTAGCTGGGCATGATGGTGCATGCCTTTAATCTCAGCATAGGGAGGTAGAGGCAGAAGCAGCTTGCTCTGCATGACAAGTTCTGGGGCAAACAGGGCTAAATAGAAAAATCCTGTCTCAAAAAATCTAAAAATATGCAGAGAGAGGACAAGTAATGTAATGTAGGACAGCGCAGAGGGAAACTGGAGGAGCCTTTTCAAGTTGTTAAACCCAGCTTGATTTTGCAGAAAACACTGAACACTTCCTTCCTTCCCTTACTCATTTTTGGTCTGAGAGCATTGTTAAGACGCCAGCAGTCATGAATGTCTGAGGAATCTGAGCTCAGAGGTATAGCTGGGGGCATTCATATCCCATGAGTTCCAGCTCCCACTATCTTCGGTCTCATAACATACTAATAATAGCCCCAGAACTTTAAAAAATTCCACTTATGCTCCAGATACCCCATCATCGCCATTCATTTTCATGTTATTTCCTGGGCAGTTCTCGCTTCCATGCACATGTCCTTTGTACGTGGCTGACACCGGGCTGTTATCTCGTGGGCACCATTGTGTATTGGTTACAGCAGCTTTCCTGTAGGGCAGGTTTCTCAGCATTACTGACCCCTCTACCAGAAATGCTTTATGGGTGTTTTCTTGCGGCATTGCCGCATGTTCAGCGGCTTCCCTGTGCTCCAGCTGCTAGCTGCCGCAGAGGCTCTTGGTTATGCCTCTAGAGCTTACCAAACCTTCTTCAAGGCTCCGCATCACCTTCCCCTGAGAACACTGCTGTAGAGTCGGAATCACTAAAAATTGTGGTGGATCTTTGCCTTTGAGCCCAGAGAAGGAAAAGGCCTTCCTAACCCATTTTGTCAGCTCCTGAAAGGCACAGGACGTGGCCTGCTGATCTGCTGGTGGAATTTGGAACTATGTAGAACTTCTGGGTTGGACAGGCTTCATTTCTCAGTTTCTATAAAACCTGGGGTTAGAGACCTAGATGCTATCAATTCCTGTATTAAAGTTATTAGAACAAAAAGTTTCAGGCCAGTGTTTTCATTTTTTTATATTAAATATTAAGTAGTTCTTTTATTAAATAATAAATACTAGCTAAATAATAGAGCAAATATTTGCTGACTAGTTACGTATGTTGGCTGCTTTTATATGCAAACTCATTTAGTCCTAAGAGCAACTCTGTGAGGTAAGCCTTCTTGTTATCATTGCCATGTGGATAGTAGACAGGTAAGGGCCAGCATGTCCCTGGGCAGCAAAGGTCTGGTGGAGCTGAGATCCAGTCCCAGTGTTCTGAGTCGGGAGCCTGGGCTCCTCTGCAGTGGCCACTTCACTGAGCACCTGTTGCAGTTCTGGTTCTGAGAGTCTCACAGATTAATTTCTGATTTCTTCATAGTCCTTCAGGGCATGTGGCAATATCCATGGGAGACAGAAACTTACAGAAGCTATAAGGTCGTGCTGTGGTCTCTCGGGACGCTGGTCAAAAGCCTCACTTGCTTCCATGTATCATGTGGCCTCCTATGCACAAACAAAAATTAGAGAGGAGATGGCTCAGTGAGTGAATGTGCTACCACCAAGCCTGACGACCTGAGTCTGAGCCCCAGGACCATATGGTAGAAAGAGAGAACCAACTTCCTCAAGGTCTCCCCCCACACACACTCACACACAAATAAATAAAATTTAAAAGATTAAAAAAATGCATAACCTTGGAACCACCATTCTTTCAGCAGGTACCAGTTACATGCATCTTGTCACTCAGGGCTGGTGACAAGTGTTAGTGTCTAGTTGGACCTTATTTGAGTGTTTTGTGGACATCATCTTCTTTAAGCTATAGCAGTCCCAGAGGAGAAAGTAAAATGACTTTCCTCGTCTGTTGACATAGTAGCTAACTGAGCCTGATTTGGAACCCGCATCTGTCCAGTTTCAAGCTGTGTTAACGTTTAGGCCCTTTTGCATTAAAGGAATAGTCTTTAAACACAGCATTAGCAATAGCACACACCGTTAGTTGTAAAGGACTTCTTGGTGAGTTCTCTCTGGTAGCACTCAGTGGACAACTTCACAAAGACAGTGAGAATGGCCGTCAGGAGTCTCTTACTAAGGACTTAGCACCAGCTAGGCCCAGCACTCTAAGGGTGGTCTCCTTGGTAAGTGTGCTGAGTCTCTTAGACCTGTGGGTTATGTGAAGGCAGTCAAGTCTGGTGCACAGGACTTTAATCCCAGCACTTGGGAGACAGACGGAGGTGAACCTCTGAGTTCAAGATCAGCCTGGTGTACAGAGAGTTCCAGGACAGCCAGGGATACACAGAGAAACCCTGTCTCCAAACAGAAAAAAAAGACAGTCTAGCTATGAAGACCTCAGGAGACCACAGACTCCTAAAGATGGGCTCTCTTTCCCCTTTGGGGGAGCAGAGACACGCTGTACTTCAGTCCTGTACTTTATACACAATGCCCCGTGTTTCTTGTTTGCCCAGCACTCGGAGGTAATGGGGTATAAAAACACAACTGCCCTTGCGGACTCCTTTTCCTTGGCTAGCGGATGGGTATATCCATGCCTGCCGGCTGAAAGCAGGCTTGGGCTGCCGAGACCAGTTTGCTCACTGCATTCCCAGCCTCCCTTTACCCACATACAGCCTGGGTTTTCTGCTCAAATATTACTCTACCTTGTCTTGAGAACACAGGACTCACATATCCTTCACTTTTCACATAGATTTTTATTTTTTAGTTAGGCCAGTAGAAACAGTGCAGACGCTGGCTTGGTGGACAAGGAAAACAAGTCACAAACAAGGAAGTTTAAGCTGTGGGCTAGATGGCATGGATAAGTCTCAGGAGACTAGCTGAGCACACACTGTTGGAATTTCTCTTTGCAAGCTTCACTCTATTGAGCAAGACCAGTGCTTCAGGTCATTAGTTCTGGGGACCCCGGGGTGACAGGAAGCTCCCTTAGATACTTCCTTCTGAATAGCAATAAGGCATTAGCTGAACTGCAAGGACCTCTGCTTGCGGGCTTGCACAGAGCAGTGTGGCTCTTGTCACACCACTGCCCATGGCACAATGCCCAAAGCCACCTAGCACCATCTGCCCAGTGGTCAGTGTGGTTAGCCATATTGGAAACCTGAGGAAGACCTCTTTACAACTGAAGTCTCCCTTGGGTTTTCATGGAAGTCACTTTGAGGAGAAGAGGCTCCCCAGGAAATGATGCCTTGTTCAAAGTCGGCCCTCCAGAGTTGAGATGCTCTACAGTTTGGGCTCTGCCACAGGATGATTCTCATTGGGCTGCTGACAGAGGAAACAGCAAGGATTGCTATCAGCACTACTGAGTGAGGACTTAGCCTGGCAGACAGTAGCAGTGTAAAAACCGAATCCAGAACTCCCTGTGGCCAGAAGAGCTGTTTTCTTTCAAAGCCCAGCTTAGTTAGCTCTCCTAACACCCAGGGCTTCTGCCTCTGGTTAGGCCTGGGTTCTGGGTCGTGTGTCCCCCCCCCCAAGAAAGGTTTTCTCAGTGTAGCCTTGGCTGCCCTTGAGCTCGCTCTGTAGACCAGAATGGCCTCAAAATTACAGAAATCCATAGCCTCTACTTTCCGAGCGCTGGGATTAAAAATGTGTGCCACTATGGCCTGACAGGCTCGGTTCTTGTATTAAGAAACCTGGCCGGGGCTGGAGAGATGGCTCAGCGGTTAAGAGCATTGCCTGCTCTTCCAAAGGTCCTGAGTTCAATTCCCAGCAACCACATGGTGGCTCACAACCATCTGTAGTGAGGTCTGGTGGCCTCTTCTGGTCTTCAGGCATACACATAGGAAGAATACTGTATACTTAATAAATAAATAAATATTTAAAAAAAAAGAAACCTGGCCATTTTAAAAAAATAATTTTATGGAGGCTGGAGAGATGACTCAGTGGTTAAGAGCAAGTATTCTCATTCAGAGGACTGAGTTCTGCTCCTAGCACCCATATAAGGTGGCTACTACAACTCCAGCTCTAGGGCCATCAGATGCTTCTAGTCTCCATGGGCCTGTGCACTCACACCCATGTATACAGATACACACATATGCACATAATTGAAAATAGTAAAAAATCAGTCTTTTAAAATGACTTTATAAGTTACTGAGTTAGGAAAGAGCCTGGGATGGGTCAGTGGTGGAGCCTTTGACTAGTATGCACTCTTTCTGCCATGTGAGTCCCAGGAATTGAACTCTGTCAGGCTTGGCAACAGGCGTTATTAACCAAGCCCTCTCTCTAGTTCATGATGCAGCCCTTTTTGAAATTTGTCTAATACATGGTCTTCATCCAGGGGATATATCTGAAGCTAATCCTGTACTCCACATAAGCGTTCTGGGTGTTTGATGTTCTTGTTCCTGTCTCCATTTTACATTGTCAAGGCTGACATTGACTGCATCTTGGCCCCTGAGAATGTGAGCCTTCAGGAGTGGGTATCAGTTTATACCGAGGTCTCCATTTCAGCTGTTAGCCTTACTCTGCTGACTCCGTGCTATGCTTTTGTCCATCCCAGTCTAATATGTGCCTCACCTATGATGTTGGTATTGGGATGTCGTCCCCAGTTGTTTCTGTACCTTATTATCTGAGACAGGATCTCTTACTGAACCTGGAGTTCACTGTTTCTGCTAGACTGACTGGCCAGCAAGCCCCCAGGATCTGTCTGCTCATCACCGTCCCTAAGTACTGGGGTTGTAGGCATATATCATCTGACCAGCTTTTTGAGTGAGTCTTGGGGCTCTGAATTCATGTCCTCCTGTTTGCACAGCAAGTACCCTACTGACTCAGTCGTTCCCCAAGACCAGTCGTTCTTTGTTTTTTAATCACAAAGCAGTGTAACATACTGTGAAAAGATTACTTTTCCTTTTAACTCTTGACTAATTTAGAAAGAATAATACAGTAACAGTCATAATTTTTCTTCTACTTTGTGCTGGGCACTGTGCTAACTGCTTGTGAAGGAATAACTCATACAGTCTTTATAATCATCCTACGAGGTTGCTGCTCTAAGGGCAGCCATTTCTCAGGAAAGGAAACTGAGCCACAGAGGGGATGAGGGACTTGCATTTGACTTCAATGGACTATGCCAAGTATATTAAGCATAACCTAAATCCAGTAAGCTTGTGTCTATAAGAGCTGGACCTTGGGCATACAGAACTGATGAGGCCTGCCTTCCACCTGAGCTAAGTGGAAAAGCTGGCAGGGACCTGGGGTTCACAAAAACAGACCCAGTGAATGGACTCTCGACAATATTCGAGTCGTGCCTTTATCCTCTTGTTTTGCCTTGGCTCTCTAGAAGAGTATGTTTACTCTCCAGGGAATATTTTCCTATCAACTCTTAGGGTAAGGCTTGCCTGCTTGCACCAGGTTTTGAGAGGTCAATAGTATTCTCCTCTTTTTCCTTCCCTGCTATGGGGGGTTGGCTTATGCATTTAGATTGGGATACTGATTGGAAAAGATCCCCCTCCTAGGGTGGGTCTTACTCACTCTTGGCATTTCAGACATAAGGAGCTTTTGAAGCATGGGGGAAGGGCAGACTGCACGTGTTCTCATAATTTCCTATTCTTGGGGTACAGCCCAGGTTCCTGCTTGGGATCCTTGGCATCAGACCTTTCGCCCTTTGACTAAGATATCCCTTCCCAGAGACCATAGGAGCAGCCTAGAGAAGTTTTTTAATATTTATATTTATTTTATGCGAGTGTTTTGCCTGCATGTATGTATGTGCACCATGTACATGCCTGGTGTCCATGGAAGCCAGAAGAAGGCAAAAGATCTCCTGGAACCAAAGTTGCAGGTCACTGTGAGCTGTCATGTGGGTGCTGGGAATTGAACTCAGGTCCTCTACACAGTGATGTTAAGCACTGAGCCATCTCTCCAGCTCCCTGGAAAGATTTTTATGCCTTTCATTTGTACTTTTCTTGAAGGTAGAATCTCCTTATGTCTTTATTTTATTTTTAATAGTCTCTAGATTCTCTCTAAACTTTGGAGATAGAACCCAGGATCTCCTATATGCTTACCACACAAACACATCACCGACTCTCAAGCACGTGCCCAGCTTAGAGGATTTTACAGAGGGACTGTAAGGTTGAATTGGGAAATCCAGGCTTGACGACACACACCAACAATCCCACCACTTGGGTATTTGGGAAGCAGAGGCAGGTGGATCTTTGTGAGTTAAGAGGCCAGCCTGGTCTACATAGTGAGTTCCAGGACAGCCAGAGTTATACATAGTGAGACTCTGTTTCAAGAAATAAACAAATAACAACTCCATAAGATTGTATTTGTGAGTTCTTAAATGAGCAGAATGATTTTTTGATTGTATCATGTACCACGTGTATCATAGGTCATTTGTGAAGGACTACAATTCATTTCCCTTACTTTAGAGTCCCCCCAAATTCCTCTCCAAGCCCCTCTGTGAGCCTTCGAGTAACCATGAATTTCCTAGAGCTGTGGGCAAGATATTCTGGACTATAGAACTAAAAGAAAGGTTCCAAAAAGACCCCTGTGGGAAGGTGCATTCTGTGGCTCAAGGCCTGCTCTCCCTGGCCAACAACTCAGCACCACCACTGCTCTGAGCTCCATTTGCTTGCATGATCCTCTCCCAAGATCTCTCTGCAGTCTGAAGTGATGTCCTGGTGTCGGGTATGGCTGTCAGCCCCTTTACAGAAACGCTAGGGTATGCAGGTATCCAGGTCTTATCTGAGCATGCTAGCACTTGCCTGTAGTTCAGCACTCTAGAGGCTAAGGCAGGGGGATTGCGAGGTTGAGCCTTGCCTAGATTATATAATGAGACCCTATCTCCAAAAAAAGTTTTATGGTTAACTGTCTTCCTTGAGTACTGTGGCTGATCGGTTTTGGTGTTTTCTTACTAATATTTATGGTTCTTCAGAGAGCAACCAGCTAAATTTATACCTGCAGCTTGCTTCCAAGTGAGGCTTGAATAGCAGCTATTCTAGCGACAATCACAGACACACAGCAGATTGCTTATTCATTCACTTGGTGTCTTCTGTGTGCTAGGCCTCCTCAATTCCCTACGGCAGGGTTTGGGCAAAGAATGGTAATGGCATTAAAGACCTGAGCAGTTTTATCCAGGTAGAACTAGGAGCTGGAGGCTCACCTCTTGAAGGTCAAAAAGTATGATCATTGCCCCCTTTAGTCCTGAGAGAAGAATGATGAGGGTAGGAGTACTGGAAGGGTTCGTAATGTCAGCTGGCTTCAGCCTTCTGGTACTGTGGGTGCAAGTACCAAGGATGACTGTGTGTAGTTGTGAATTCTATTTATTGGGAGGCAGCACTCCTGGCCTTTCTGGAATGTCATCCAGCTACCTGGCATTCATTCCTTTTCTACCTGTCTCTTTGTCCCTTGTTGGTTTTTCAAAAACAAGTTAGTTCGTTGTATGTATGTAAGGGCTCTACCAGCTTTATGTAATGCCCACACTGCTCCTAAGTCTCAGCCCCGGGGCCTCTGCCCTTCTTTCTTTGGGCGTCTGGGGAATAGCAATAGCAGCTGAACACTGATGTGTAGTGGACACTGGCCTATGTGGATTGACTCAGCGAGGGAACTCTGCCTCTTACAGATGGGAAACTAAAGCTAGGAGAAAAACTGTTGCTTCCTCAGAGTGGCCTTGAGGCTGGCTGTGGCGTGCCCCGCTCCAGGCTTCTTTCCTTTCTCTGCAGTGTTCTTGGCAGGGCCGGTTGCCAGTGAGATACTGAGTGCACAGGCAGACACAGCTGCACAGCCCAAGAGTATGCTCCAGGGTGAGTGTGTGGCACGGTGGGCTTCCCGAGCTCCCCCAGAGTGCTTTTGTTGTCTCCAGTTTCCCTGTACCAAATGGGCGGGACTATAAATAACCCCACTGCTTTGAGCAGCTGAGCCGTCCTCATGAGTGTGTGAGAGAGCCAAGCCTTCCTGGCAGAGCGGAGACTCCATGTATCCTACCTACTTCACCTCCAAGGCCAAAGGGTTTTATGGCAGAGACTGGTAGCCTGTTTCAGTGGGACTGTGATGGTGGTGGCTGTTTTGACTGCCTCGGTGTGACTAGCTGGCCAGATGATTGTGTTGATCATGGGAGAAGGTGTTTCTCTAAATACTGGCTCTGTCTCCTGGGCTAGAAGAGTTCCAGTCAAAAAGCCCAACACTGCCTCTCTCCCTTTCTCCACTGGGGAAACCTCTGGCCTCTCCTTTGACAAACAGTGTGTCTGTGTGAACAAGGGAGTGGTTTTCAGGACCCTTTGTCATTGACTTTCAGGTGGATGCTGGCTTGTCACGGCTTAGGAAAACAACAGCATTTGTGACTAACAGAGCTCCCCACACTGATCTTCCCAGATGTGCAAGGGTAATCTTCGTTTCTCTAACCCCTGGCCTTGTGCTCATTGCACAGAGGTGAGGCACGAGCCCGTTAGTTCTTACTCGTGAGGTCTGCCCATTCCGTCATAGCCGTTGACAATGTCGTCCTGTCCTGTTCTTGACCTCAGAGCTCTCACTGCACCCAGGAGAAAGCAGCTATTTTTACTGTCATATAATTATGTCTGCTGGTCAAGGAAGAAAACAGCCTGGAGTGTTTTTGCATAAATACATCTGTGGGAGCTGTTAATTAGTAACCTGGAAATCTGTTCCTGGTAGAAGCCAGTTGTGGTCTATATACCTAAGATAAAACCTGCTTTGTGTTCACTAGAAATGATACGGTTGTGTTTGCTCTCCTGGAGAATGTGGCAGATACTGTTTGAATGAGACTCCTGGGGCTGGCACAGCTCATGAGTCAGGCTGACATTGCTGATAATAGCCTCCTGTGCCTTTCTGTGCCTGGGCACCAGCAGTGAAAGCCAGCAGCTTCCTCCTTGGTGATCTCTGCCCAAAGTGCCGGCTCCCCTCAAAGGAACCTCTCCATTTCCCCTTTTCCTGTAACCCAGGACCTGAAAACCAAGAAAGCGACCATTTCTCTGATTTGTTTAGCTCTCGAAAATCATTGTAGCGTCTTATTTTCAAGGCCACCTGGAGGCTGGGCGAACTCTACTACTGAGCCATATCTCAGTCCTCTTAACACAGGCTCCAGAGCTACAGAGAAACCCTGTCTTGAAAAATCAAATAATAATAATTTTTTAAATTTTGAGACAGGGTCTCACAAAACTGCCCGGCTAGTCTAAAATCCAGGTTCAAGCCTTAAGTTCGGCAGTCGTCCTCCCCAGCCACCAGGCCTGACTTGCTCGCTTTAGGTTTCTGTTCTGCTTCTCCTGAACACCCCCTCCCCCTCTTTGGTTCTCTGGTTCCAAACATCTTTGCTGCTGCTATATACAGTATAATAACAGGTCATGTGTTAGCTGCCCTCACCACCATGTCATCCTGCGAGGGTGGGACCACCAGACCATGTGGGCCATACTGATCAGAAGAAGACGGGGCCAACCAAAGTGATCCAGGATTGACAGCCATCCCCCTCAGCTCATTGTGAAAGGACTCTTTCCTGACTCGGGACTTCAGTTGTGTTTCCTGTTGATTCTGCCTGTTCCTCCTTGCATGCGCCTGTGTGCAGCGTCCGTTTCTTCTCCCAAAGGGTTCTGTGAACTCCCCGAGTTAGCCAGTGTGTTCTTTTTCTAGACTCCCCTCCAGGGTTGGCTGTGTCAGGAAGAGAGAAGTGGGCATAGAGGGGGAGACTGAGCCAAGTGTCCACAGTCACAGCTGGGCTCCCCTGGAGCATTGGGAGGTGCTGGGAGGGGAGCAGTCTGGAAGAGTCGACAAGCAGAACAGGCAAGCATCGAAGAAGGCAGAGCAGACTTGGTTTTCTGGTAACCACCTGTTTCTGACTGACTGGAGCCCAGGCTAGCCACAGGGAGTACAGGCCGGAGGAGAGTCAAGGCTGCTACTGGAACACAATGACCCTGGACCACCAGAGTTTCGCCACTGTGAACTAAGCTGTGGTGTCCTCACCTCCTGATGTTGAAGAGCCCTGGAAGCCTCATGAGTCAGTAGAACACTGAAGAATGTGTGCTTTGATAGCACTCAAGAGCCTTGAAAGGATGTGTGTAGTTACATATTTGTAACATCAAAGCTGTTCTTACCCTTGTCTATGGACATGGGCAACATTAACTGCATTTACATGGTTGGTCAGACATTGTCTCCAAAACTTTTTTTCCCAAACTGAAACTTGGTATCTCTTGAATAACAGATCACATATTCTTTGTTCTGCCCTTGACAACCTGCCTTTGCCTATGGATTTCTCTGCTGTATGTAGCTCAGATAAATGGAATCATATAATCATATAGTATTGCCCTTCTGTGACTGGTTGATTTCATGTAGTGAGTCTTTAGAGTTTATCCATATTACAAGATGTGTCCAAATCTTCTTTCTTTTTGAGGATGGATAATATTCCATTGAAGATATATTCCACATTGAGTTTATTCATTCATGGTGGATATTGAGTTGTGTTCACCTTTCAGTCATTTTAGGTAATTTCAAATAGTGTAAATAATGATCATGGGTATACATATTTGTTCAGGTCCTTGCATTCAGTTATTTTGGATGAGGGTATTAAAGCAAGATATCTTTAAAGATTAGTTGCTGAGGGCTTGACTTTCAGACCAAAAGTCAGCTTTACTCACCTTCTAAATTTAGACTACACATACCCATGAGTGGTCACCTCAGCATCACACTAGGTTTTGATATTTGATCGGCTTTCACAACAGGCTACGGCTGTAGTTTTACCTATCACCTTCCATGGAGAGCTCTCGAGTTGCTGATGTCCTTGCAACCATGGGAGTACCCTTGACATCCAGTGGGTGGTCTTGGGCTACACAGAACCCTGCTTATCTTTTGATTTTTATTCCTAGAAATGGCTCCATCTGGGGACTTGAAACCATAAGGTGCTGAAGCCTGAGGATTCTTGTCTTCTACTCATGGCACCTTTGTGTAGGCATGCCAGTGTCCCCAGGTGGATAACCTGCTTTAGAGAACATAGTGAATTGTGGAATTATATGTAGATGTCCCCTAGGGAAATCTGGCCCACTCGTGAAGTTCCTTGGCATCGGGAATTGTCACTGGACTGGTTGTACCGACTAATGACACACCTGCATGGGAGTGGGCTGCAGCTCTCCTGGGCCTGCGTCCCTCTATGTTGGCCTGGCGTTACTACTAGAAATGGAGATGTCTGGTTGTAAGAAGTTGTGTTCTTAATGCTCATTGGTGTTCTAGACCCATAGATGAGCCAACCAGATTTCTTTTGCATAGCCACAGACACGAGGTAAGGACCTAGGTTGTGGGCCATGCAGCCCATGTGAATGCGCAGAGATCCTGCCAGCCCCTGTCACTGCTACCCTTCCCTGGATCTCAGGCCCTATGTGGGCAGTGTGTGAACAGGGAACTCAGAATCCAGTTAGGATGTATGAAGACATCTCGGATAGTCCTGTTCTGCTGTTGATGACCTGAGTAGGAAGGAAGATCACCAGCTCTAGTCTGTATTTCTCCAGCTCACGTGTTCCTGCCCACGCACTGTGCGGCTGGGACTGGCCTGGAGTGGCCCCTCTCTGCCTCGGTGCTCAGTTGATAAGGCTGGTTCTGCACGATTGCAAGTGAATGTGCTCGCAGGAGTCTCGGGCCCCTAAGAGCCTTGGGAGGCTGGAGATGGCAAGGAAGGCCCCTCCCAGGAGCTGTAGGTCCTAGGTGGTGGAGAGCAGAGGCCTTTTGTTCTGACTCTTCTTGGCACAGGGCTACTGGGACAGATGGAGAATAACCCTCTGGTATTCTGATGACAAGACAGTCTCATCTCGGACACTCATTACAAAACACCAGTCTCAATTCTGAGAGGTAACAAGGAGGATCCAAGTTAGGAACAGAGCTGAACCAGGGCCTGACCTGGGGAAGGAAAGGGTGTCTGAGCTAGATAAGGGACGGACCTGCCAGGGCCTGGGTTATGCCCTGCTATTGTCTTGAATGCTAGAGGTCTCATGGGGGGCAGAGGGTAAGGAGGGTATTTTCACAAGGTGACCCAACCTTGAACTGAGTCTTTGGAATCCACTTGGGCAGAGCCAGCTAATGATCAGGCAGCTGGTCTGGGAGCTGACTCAGAGCAGGGTACTATCTGCCCTGAGCCCTGCAGGCCATTCCTTTGCCATGGAAAGAAGAAAGAAGAGTTGTTCAAAGGGTATGTGGCCCCATCAGTTCCTGGAGGTGGATGGGCATGTTTGCTCACAGGTGCTACTGCCCAGTCTGGGTCTTTGAAAATCTGAGGCTTAGCAGGTGGTCTGGGCAGGTGCAGGTGCAACCCATGGGAGGAGCAGGGTTCCTGCTGGGTGCCCAGGATATCCAGGCCTTCAGTGGGTGACGTACATTTTTTACTGAGGATAGACCTGTCACTCCGGTTGTAGCTATGTCTGTGTTCTTGAGCTATAGCCCGTGGACTGCCCTCCCAATGGTTTCCTCTGTTTCAGGCTCCGTATGTAAGATCCCCTCCACTGACTGCCCTTGGAAGTACCTGGGCCTTACCTGGGCTTCTAAGAGTTGGACTTCCCAAAGGTGGGACCTGGACTTTGGACTCCACTATATTGAGGCCAAAGGAAAAATGATGGGAACTGCATGGAGCTGTGTGTGAGCTGATGCCAGGGAAGACAATAGGCAAGACCTTGATTCCAACTATGGCTAACTAGTGTGTGTGCCACCACTGCCTGGCCTGTATGGCTGACCAGCGTGACTGTTTTGCTTTCTGATCCTTCAGGCGAGCTTTATTTATTAAAATACAAATGAAATATCACTACAGCCAACAGTCCAGGCAATTTCTCAACTGAGGCCTCTTCCCAGGTGACTCAAGCTTGTGTCAGGTTGACAAAAACAATCAACACAGCATCGCTTTAGGATACCCAAGGAAGCCAAAGCCCCCCTTTCCATATGTCCCCTTATCACCCGTCAGTAGAGACTTCTGTGACCTCTAACACATGGCGGTCTCTCCCACCAAACAAGCAAGCATCTAATAATGTAGCATCAGATGCCAGCCTGGGTGTTCCCTTATCTGCTTCTCAAGTTGTCCACCCATAATAGCGTCAGATCCCGGAGGCTGAAGGCTCAGTCTCCTTCTAGATGCCAGTTTTGGTCTCTTTGCTTTGCCTGTGGTTCCAATCAACTTACCATTAACATGAGTCCCCACAACCCTCTCCTAGTTCATTTGTTTGCTTGAGTGGCTCAGGGAACACTTTGGTTTGCTGGTTCATTATAAAAGCCAGTACAGGAGACAGGGGTGTAGAACATGGAAGACTTCTGTGCCCTCTCCAGTCTGACACATCCAAGAACTTAGCCATGAGGTTAAGGTTGCCCAGAAGCCCCAAACTCTGCCCTTTGGAATATTTTATGGAGATATTGTCAGGCAGTCATGCTGCTGGGATTGGACTGGAGGGACAGATGTGACACAGAGCAGGGACCTGGAAGGACTGTCAGTGCCGCATTCTTCCCTCCGGGGTGTTGGGCAGGACCCTCGGAGTGAGGAGGGTCTTCTGACCTACTTAGAGGTAGGCCAGAGAGTTCATTTTTGTTTTATTTTGCTTTTTGAAACAGGGTCTCACTATGTAGCTCTGACTGTCCTGGAACTCACTGTGTAGACCAGGCTGGCCTTGAACTCACAAGTATTGGGATTAAAGGTGTTCGCCACCGCGTCCAGCCCAAGGGAGTTCATTCTTTATAGCCAGTCCCAAGACAGAAAGGCGGAGGAGGCTCTGTGTTTCTGTGGATCTGCTTTTCGGAAGAGAAGCCCAGTTTCTGTCTCTGGAGGGAGTTAGGAGCCAGAGACTGTGAGACAAGAACTAAATAACAGACTCTCACCTCCTTCTGTACACAGTTGTCCCATAAGAAGGGCTCCTTCTCTGTTTTTTTTATCTGACTTCCATCACCAGAGTCCGGCAGAACCTACCATCCCTTCATCCTGCCACACTACTTCCTGCTGTGCCTCAGGTTCCTGCAGTAAGGAGAAGGGCTGGAGAGATAGGGACAGGAGTCTTGAAAATGTAGTTAGGGGGCTGTCTTTTTGTGTAGTGCCTCCTGGGGCACTTGGTGTTCTATGCTCCTAGAGCTGGTCTGGGCCACAGGGGAACACCTGTGAGCCATGTGTCTGGCAGATTCTGCCTTACCCCAAGCACACTGCCTGCCTCCCTTCACCCGGCTTCCAGAGACAAGAGTTCCGCAGAGTTCCACAGCTACCAAATACAGGCCTTGGTGCTGCAGACAGAATTTTATCACCTGAAATTCATACTTCTCTTTGGGTCATTCACAGCCTGGTACTTGAATTTTACACTGCACACGTGCCTGGAATTAGGTTCCTTGACTCTTAGCGGGCCTGCTTTCCGTGATCACTGCAAGGCGTCCCTAAGGGGCTGTGCTCTTGTTATGCTGGTAAGCAGCCTGCTTTGGGGACAGATAGGTCAAATCCAGGTCACTCGAGTGCAAGGAAGGGCACTTGGCTCTGAGGTATCGGAGGCCCTATGCACAGTTTGGGCAGTAAAGGACCAAGTGCTGTGGCAGGAGCCTAGGTGTTCCTGAGCAAACGAGTGATATGGTTGGTGGGTAAAGTGTGGGATAGTAAGAAGGTGCTGCAGATTACCTGGGAGACTGGCATGGAAATGCTGGCAGCTGGCTTTGGACAAAATCATGTAACTATTTGGAGTGGTTTCCTTCTCCATGAAATGAACCACAGTATGCTGGCCACCTGCAGATGTGCAGGGCTTCATGGGCTTGGGCCCAGTGATGGTTATGATGAATTATGAAGGCCATGTCTGGGAGATGCAGGCAGGGGTGCTGACTGGGAAGCTTCAGTCCTGTATCCTGCTCAGATGTTGGAGAGCCACCTAGGAGTGTTAAAGGAGATATTTGCAGCAGCTGAGCACATCCTCGGTGTGGTGGATGGGAAGTGAGTAGGTCCTGGAGTTTCTCCTGATAGGGTGCCCTAAGGAACCAGGCCGCAGCAGTGGAAAGCACTAGAGTTGAGACGCAGGGACTCAGGATGGGAGAAGAGCATAAGCAGCACACTGAGGTGAGCAGCGAGGGGATCCAGGGTCTGGAATCCTCCTGGGGGGGGGGGGGTTCAGCAGACACCATTTCCTGTGTTCTCCTCCTCCATGACCCAGCTCAGCCGAGCTCTCACTTCCTAGAAAAACACAGTTCTCTGAGAGATAATGGTAAAGCCAGCACGGCTGTGGTGAGATGGGGGGAAGGGTCATATATTTGGGGCATGGCCTTTCGGGGTTGTATTTGTACTCACAGGGGCCCAGCTCTAAGAATGTCACAAGTGCCTGAGCCCTGTGTTCATCCAGGGCCCATAGGCAGCAAGGCTGGGAGGAATCTGACTAGAGTGGCAGATGCATGGGGCCTGGCATCAGAGGCTGCAGTGTGGCTGGGCGGGGGCATAGGTCAGGTAGGGTCAGGCCAGGTGGGACTTGTAGCTGACAGGGACTTGGGAAGCAGTCCAGGTCAGTCAGCCCCAGGATTAGCGCTTACAGAGAGGACAGAGGGGTCCGAGGCAGCCAAAGTCACAGTTACCTTCCTGCTGGAGCTGGGCCCTCTCCGCTTCCCTCCCTTTTTCACTTTGATGTGTGTGGCTTTAGGGTTAAGAAAAGTGAAAAACGGGAAGTAAAAGCCGCTACTCTTCCCCACACATTAAGTTCCTGGCATTTAAGTTTCTTACATTGTGTCAGAAGCATGGATAACCCTTTCCATATAAATAATATGAAAACGTTGCTATATCCCTCCTTACACTACTGGCCACTAGAGATCTACCAAGCCCTCTCTAGAGGCCGCTGTTCTACTCTGTGCTTTGTCTTCCTGATACTAATGGTTCTTTCTCAGCCAAAGCAGTTGCAGCCCATCCCTACAAATTCCCCTTCCCGACATGTGCGTCCCCGCCCCCAGGTAGGGAGTAGCCGGTAGTAGCAGATTGTGAGGATTAAATGCGTGGGTAAAGCTTTCCCAAAGCCACGGACCTGGGCTGAGGGCAGAGGCTGTAACTGGGTCGTTGCAGACCACGTCAGAGGTGTGTCTGTCAGCTCCTGATGAGCGCAGACACGGAGTGGCCCTGTGCTGCCTCATGGAGCTGACAGTTCTGTGTGAACCTTGCAGTGTGTGTGGTAAGTGCTGCCAGACGGCCCTGCTCCAAACCCCTTAACTGGTCTCTCTCCCCGCCCCTCCCAGTGTACATTTTGGAACGGGAAAGGAAGACGGACACCGATGGCGGCTGTCAGGCAGCCCTGGCTGCATGCTGGGCTGCGCTCTGCTGCTGCTGCCTCCTGGACAGCTTGGACTGAGCAGCCAGAATCCAGTTCTCCCGCAGCTGCCACTCCTGCTACTGGAATAAACAACCAGTGTTACACAGGCTCAAATTTTTTTTTTATTTCTTTGGAAAAAAATGCTAATCTCCAGACTAAAATTCTAGTACCTGTAAATGGGTATGAACTGGTATTTCTCTTTTGCCCTCCAGATTACCACTGACCTTGAACAAATACCAAATATATTTAAATTTTGTGTGTGCACACGTACCCATGTGTTCATGTGCCATGATACACACATGGAGATGAGACAGCTTAGGAGTTGGTTCTCCCACTCTCCATGTTGACTCCAGGAGCTGAACTTGGCAGTGTCTTTACCCACTAAGCTAGCTCTTTGGCCTCTGGTGTATATTCTTAGACTATTTCCCTATTAGTCTTTTCCTACTGACTTTTTAGAGAAGCCTGGTTTGCTTTGTTGCAGGGGGAAACATTTGAGATGTGGTCTTACCATGTAGCTCTGGCTGTCCTGGAATTTACTCTGTAGACCAGGCTGGCCTCAAATTCACGGATGATACCTACCTGCCTCTGCCTCCTCCAAGTGCTGGGATTAAAAGTGTATGCTACTATGCCCAACTGAGAAGTCTCTTTTTGATACATGAGTGCTTGTCTGGTTTATAAGCTTACAATTGTCTTCCACTGGGTTATCTTATGTTCTCTCTCTCTCTCTCTCTCTCCCTCCCTCCCCCCTCTGTGTGTGTGTGTGTGTGTTTGTGTGTGTATGTGTGTGCATGTGTATCTCTGTGGAGGCTGGAGGAGCCATTCTGTTTCTTTGAGGTAGGTACTCTCTCTGAACCTGAGCTGGTGTTTGGGTTTGGTTTTGTTTCTGAGTTGGAAGCCTAGGGATCCTGTGCCTGTGCCCTGAGCAGTGCTGGGATCTGAATTCTGGTCCTCGTGCAGTGAGCACTCTTGTCCATCTGGTTTGCTGTTCCTTCAGTTCTCACCGTGTAGTCGAGCTTCACTGTTTTCCTGCCTGGGCCTCTCAAGTGCGGGTGACAGGCACATGCCGCCATCCCCAGCCTAAGTTTGTGGTCATGGGGGATACAGTTCTGCTTTTTCTGTTGATAGTTCCAGCCCAGATTTTGATTATGTTGTTGAGTAGAAAAAAAATAGACCCTGTCTCAGTTTCTTGTATATGCCGCCATAACAGAGGTCACTTCTGACACTGGACGTGGGAGGTCTGTTCAGCAGAGGCAGATACCAGCCCAGTGTCCTCAGCTCAGCTCATTCTGATGATGCCTGCCAGGAGATGGCATTAGACCCATGAGTGGGGTAGTTGGGGGTTATTAGGACTGTCCCTGTAGCAGGTGTCAGGCATAGACCTCGGGCAGCTTTACTGGGGCTTCTGATACCCGCTATGTAAATCATCCCCATAGCCTTGCCACCAGAGGCTCACAGAGCTCAGGACTCCTGCTGACTGGCTTATTATAAAGACATTACATGCTGATGAAGAGATGTAGAGGGAAGGGGCGGTGAGCCCCTGTGCCTTTTTCTGGGTTCATTACCCTTCAGGGCCTCTACATACTGAGTTTTCTGAACCCCATTCTTCTAGGTTTTCTGGAGACTTCATTGTAGTGGAGTGGCTGTAGGTAGCACAGGCGGCCATGTAGTGTGATCTAATACCCACAGACGGAGTGTGGAAACCCAGCCAGGCCTGCCCATCCCAGTTGTTCATGGCCTCTCCATGCAGAATTCCTTCCTTCCTAATTATTACTCAGACAAGGCAAGTCATAGAATCTCTCCATGGCCAGCTCCAGACCAGGGGCAGAGTGGTGGTGGAGGGCTGAAGTTAGCGTCCCTGACTTGCCTTGAAGAAGATAAATCCCAGTGTCTGTGCTACCCTGGGAAGAAGTTATAAGCTACGGGCAAAGCATATGTCTATAAATATCACAGCCATCCCTCCCCCATTAATTTGAAATGGGATTTGCCATCTACCAAGTTCCCATATATAAATGGTGTGGTGTCTGCTCTCCTGGCTCCTTTCAATTCTCTAACTGGAAGAAAACAGGAACCTGACCAAGACCCTGAACTGTATCATTTTGACATAGATCTGCTGTAGGTCTTCGTTTACTTGTTCTGAAGCCCTGACTGTACTAGGACTTGCTATGTAGATCAGGCTGGCTTTGAAGTCACAGAGATCCACCTGTCTCTGTTCCTGAGTGCTGGGATTAGAAGTGTGCACTACCATGCCCAGCTTTTTTTTTTTTTTTTTAAAAAAAAAAAAGTTGGTGTTTTTGTTTTTTTAATAAATTGATCTTATGAGTAACTTTTGTCTGCACTTACACAAACAGGCAACTGTGTATGCCTGTTTACAAAGAGGTCAGAAGAGAGCTTCAGGTCCCCTGGAACTGAAGCTGTGAATGGTTGTGAGCCAGCATGAGCAAGGGCTCCTAAAAACACTTCACCATCATCCAGCCTTGTTTTCTTTCCTGTGTATGTTTGTTGGAGAAAGTTTCATGTAGCCCCAGCTACCCTTGGACTGTGATGGAACCATGGACTCTGCTATCCCTGCCTCTACCCGCAAAGGCTGGGATTATAGGTCATGTCTATCCTAACAGTGTATTATATCCTATTTATCCTAACAGTGTATTATATAATAACAGCTTTTAATTTTGATAAAATCCAGTTTACCAGAGTGCTGGGATTAAAAGCGTGCACCACCACCATCTAGCTAAGGTTAATTTTTAAAATAAAATGTAATGTTTTAGTTCTGGGGGTGGAGTCAGGGGTGGTGTGCATGGAAGCAGAGGCAGGTGAATCTCTGGGTTCTAACTAGCCTAGACTATAGAGCAAGTTCCCAGATAGCCAACGCCACTCTCAGAAAACCCTCTATCAATCAATCAGTCACTAAGATAGTTTAGGATTGTTTGGTTTCTGTGTTCCCGTTTTCAGCATTCTTTATGAAAAAGCCCCCCTTCATCAAGCCTGCTCTGCATATCTGTGAGCCAGTAGGCAAGGTGGTGCCAGTCTTTCTGTTCCTTGTTGTTCCTTTGATCTGTGGAGACACAGTAGAGAACTGTTAAGTCTTGACTGCTGTAACTTTGGAGGGAATTGTACTTTAATCATCAGTTTTCTTGCTTGTCTTACATTTATCTATGATGTGTCTTGTGATTTTTGTTGGAATAGTATTAAATCTAGATCATCGTGGAGCCTGATCTTATTTTTACTTATTTACTTGAGACAGGGTCTTTTTTTTCCATGATATTTATTGAGCTCTACATTTTTCTCTGCTCCCCTTCCTGCCTCTCCCCTCCCCTCTTCAATCCTCCCCCAAGGTCCCCATGCTCCCAATTTACTCTGGAGATCTTGTCTTTTTATACTTTCTACTTCCCATGTAGATTAGACCTATGTAAGTCTCTCTTAGTGTCCATATTGTTGTCTAAGTTCTCTGGGATTGTGGTTTGTAGGCTGGATTTCTTTGCTTTATGGTTAAAAACCACCTATGAGTGAGTACATGTGATAATTGTTTTTCTGGGTCTGGGTTACCTCACTCAAAATAATGTTTTCTAGTTCCATCCACTTTCCTGCAAAATTCAAGCTGTTGAGACAGGGTCTTACTGTGTAGCGGTGGCTGAGACCCCAGCTGGGCTAGTATTTAAGTGGATCTTTCATTTGTTTTGTATGACACAGGCGGCTCCCTCATTCACTTGCTGTGCGTGGTGGCTGGAATTAGAGCCCCCCGATGACGCAGGCTTCTGTTGAAACCTGGAAGCACCTGAGGTGCAGGGTCCACGCAGACTTTGAAGTCCTCACTCTGGTCAAGACAGAATTGTGGTGCAGTAGGCAAGAGCAGGCTTAATTCTAGTGTTCTCTGCCCACGGCTAACAGACACATTCACAATTATCTCTAAAAACTGCTTCAGAGCCAGGTGTGGTAGCACAAGCCTTTAATCCCAGCACTTGGGGGAACAGAGGCAGTCAGGCATCTGTGAGTTCAAGGTCAGTTTGGTCTACACAGTGGCAGTTCAGTTAGGGCTACATAGACCTTGTTTCAAAAAAAAAAAAAAAACAACACAATTCCTGTATGAGACACTGACCCTCTGCCGTGTACAGTGGTCCCTGTGGTGGGTTTCCAGCACGGGACAAACTGTCTTCTTCCCAGTGCACTCTGGAGCCTTCCTACTTGTTGACCCTCCATTTGCTCCTCACACTGACATCGTCCCAGTTCCCACTCCCATTTCCTCCAGTCTGAGCTGAGTGTCAGCTGTGGTCCAGAAGGCACTGAGGAGCTGCTGTTCTACCCTCCCGTGAAGTGTTCTGGCTGACCCCAGGATCAAAGGAAGCTGGGTCTCTGTCTCACTAAATGTCTCTTCCCTTTGGGGCACATCAGAGTGCTCGGCCAAGGCTGGAGCAGGAAGCGGCCATTTGGGATTCTCTTTGTGGCGTGTTTCCTTCTTTCATCAGCATGGGAAATTCTCTCAGGCTTACAAAAGCAAAATGGATTCTTTGTTTTACTTAAGCCAGAGTATAAGCTTTCATTCTATACACACATCTGGTTAGGGTCCCAGGCAGCTGGTGCACAGGGTGTGGCACCGTGACAGCTTTGCTGTGGTGTTTGCTGCAGAATTTGCAAGGCCAAGATTTGCATGTACTGTGCTGCTCCAAGGGCCCTCCACTCTCCAGTATGTCAGGCCGAACAGTGTAATGTCTACCAGATCAAGACAGCCACTCTGGACTGGCAAGGTTGCTCAGTGGGTAAGACCTACACACACACACGGGGGGGGGGGGCATGCATCCTACTCCCAGAACTTAAAAATGTAATAAAAAATAACTGAAACAAAGAAAGACGCTCTGTGAAAGGTGCTTGAGAAGACTGAGACGCCCCGGGAGGCTGTGTCTCTGTATTTTGACCTGTCTTAATAATACTGCCTTCTCTTCAGCGGCACCTTTATCCTGGGCAGTAGTTTCCACAACTTTGTCCTCTCATTCACAGTACAGCAGGCAGAGGCTTTTCAGAGAAGAGTAAGTCTGGGACCTCAACTCAGTCCTGTCAAGTCCCCCACGTCCCAACAAAGGTCCTAACCTTCTGTTTAAATGGAATAGCACCTGCTTATCGTGGAGGAGTGCCGTCTTTACTGGAGAACAGGAAGAACTTCGGATACTCCAGCCTCTTGCACCCTTAAGGCTTGCTGAAATTTTACATTCTCATTCAGACTAAAGTTTGATTAACCTTTGAAAAACAGCTAAGCCAGGTAATGGTGGCGCTTGCCTTTAATCCCAGCACTTGGAAGGCAGAGGCAGGTGGATCTCTGTGAATTCGAGGCCAACCTGGACTACAAAAGCTAGTTCCAGGACAGGCACCAAAGCTACACAGAGAAACTTTGTCTCAAAAAACCAAAATCATAACTAGCTCAGTCGGTAAAGTACTTGTCCTGCAAGCATGAAGGCCATGGTTCCATTCCCAGCACCCACAAAGCTGGGTGTGGTGGCATACAGCTGTAATCCAAACCCAGCACTGGGGAGGAGGTGGAAACAGGAGACTCTCTAGAGTGCACTGCCCTGCCCATCTGGTCTAACCGGTGAGCTTCAGGTGCAGCAGGACCCTGATTAAGAACGAAGGTGAAACAAACAAGCTGAGGGATATGCACTCTAGATTGTTCTGTCTCCTCCTCCAGTACTCGGATAGCAGGCACACACCATCACACTTGGCTTCTTTACAGGGATGCAGGCGCTGGAACTCGGGTCCCCACAATTGTGCAACAAGCACTTTGCCAACTGAGCCAGCTGCCTGCCCCTTAAGTGTTGACGTCGACTGCCCACGTTCCTGTGTTCTTCAGAACTCCAGTATTGGCGTGTTAGTGATATCTGTATTCACCACAGCCAGGAAAATGTTGCCCCGTGCCTATGAAGTTCTCCTCCCTCCCAGTCCCTGCAGGATCCACTAGCTAAAGCTGTATGTACCTGCCTGCTACCCTGGCCTGGCCCACAAAGGATGACTGCAGGTCATGTGTGTTCCCTTCCCAACACACACACTTGTGCCTAGACTGCTGTTACTCCTTAATAACATGGAACCACACTCATAAACACAGCTTCATATAGGCTGACAGGAGGCCCTCCCCTCACAGACCCAGAATAAGAAAACCTGTATTTTCATGATTTGTCCCGTAGGGTGTCTCCTCGTTGTAGCTCCTTGTGATGTCCTCCCTTCTTGGCCCCATGCCAGGTCCCAGCAAACACTCCACCTCCTCATTTTGTGATAATCTGCTTCCTATGTTACTTTCTGAGCTGTGAGGTCAGCGCTGTGACTTGTTCTGTATCATTAGTGACTCAGCGGCAGAGTCAGGATTGGGATTAGAACCCATGCACATAACCACTATTCCAGAGCATCAAGCCATGAGGAGTCGGGCAGCTGAGGAAAAGCTAAGCAAGTTCTCTTGAAGGGCCAGCAGGGCACCCACTCACCAGGCACATAGGAAATTTACTGTCATGGCTGACTGCTAGAGCAGGTCTTGGGGAATGGGCCCTGACTCAAGCATTCTGGTTTTGGGTGTGTATTTTTGTTTTGTTTTTTCGGGACAGGGTTTCTCTGTGGCTGACTCAAGCATTCTGGAGCAGGGCACTAGCTAGATCTCGACCACCATGCTGGCCTCAAAGGGAGGACAGGTGCACAGGAAGGAGACAGCTTTCTCCTGTCACAGGAGCCACAGTCCATGGTCCGTGTAGCGAGATGGCTTGTCTTATGAGGAGAGCCATCCTGATGTGCGGAGCCCAAGTTTAGGAGGGAGTCGGGTGGAATGGACAGGCGAGGATCCGCCTTTAACTCACTGTGGAGTCCCCGTCGGACTTCTTGTGTGACACTCCAAATCCATATGACTGGCCAAGGTGATCTCAGTTCCACACCTGCATCTCTGGCTCGGAGGCCTTGTCCTCATACTTGGCTAGAGGGTGGTGGTGCAGTCCTACATATTAAGCCAGTACTGTTTGCACAGTGCTCAGTTGTGGCTTAGGGGTTTGGCTAGGGCTCCATCGTGTAGCCTCTTGAGTGCTGAGCATACAGGCATGTGCTGCCACCCAGCCTTCACTGGTCTTGTCCATCCAGAAGCGAGGCCATTGTGTTCTGCTCAGTGTTGGGGTGGACTGCTAATTACCAGGCTGAGCTTGTTACTGAGCCTTGAGCAAAGGTGGGATTGTTTGGGGGTTCGTCTGAATGACCCAGGGGTTCACTAGGTTTGTTTCCTCAGCCTCTCAGAAACCATAGTGGCAGCTGCACTCACTGAAGCCAGGCAACAGGACTCATGCCCAGACCAGCACTCGTACTTCCCAGACCAGCCCACAAACACTGGCTCACATGATCAGAGCACTCCTAGATCAGTGGGGCGCCGCTGCCTGGCCGGCTCTCAGTCTGCTCTTCCTCAGGTACTTTACACTGAGGGTAGAAATTTAGGAGACACGGCGCAGTTTCATAGACGAGAGCATGCGACCAGAACTGAAGCTTCTGAGGGCATCTCAGGAGGAGCAGTGGGGGGGGGGGGGGGGCTAAGATGGAAGGAGAGGAGGGAGGGGAGACTGTGGTTGGTATATAAATGAAAAAGGAAATATAAGGGCCGGAAAGGCACAAGGGGCTGGGAACAGTCCTGCTCAGCGGCAAAGGTAGCTGTGGTCACAGAACCTGGCTGAGGCTGTGCTAAGTCCTGACAGCACCTTATCCTATGGGAGAGGCAGAGGAGTGTGGGAGGGTCTCCTAACTTCTCCTGTCCTCAGTCTTTGGTGTCCAGAGTAAACCTTACAGACTTAAGCTGCCCAGCTGAGCCCTGGGGATGGGGTGGGGCAAAGCTGAGTCTGTCCCTCCACAGTCCTGGTTTCCCTACCCCCACCTACTCACGTACTTGCGGGCTAAGCAGGTGCCTGTGAACATTGTTCACAACATTGCTGTCAGCAATAGGACACCTTTGTGCTGGCAGCAAAAGATGTCACTGGAATGGATAGCCTCCAAAAGGTGAGGCAGAGCAGAGCCCCTTGAAGCTGTGTGCCCTCCCCTTCCCTGCATGAGGGGTGAAGGCCATCCTGTGACGGCTTGAGGTTCTATTTATAATGAAAATGCATAGGATGTCTCCTTTACTTGCCTCGTGGTCTGCGCAGTAGAAAGGCGTTCGGGCATCTCCTGTAAACCCCAGGTTAGCTGCCTTCTGTTGATCTAGATGCCTGATGTGGGATGATGGCAGCTGAGACTCCACTGGTGGGGCTTCTCAGAGATACTGTGGCTATGTGGTCCTTAAAATTGAGGACACCCCCCAGCCTGTCCCTGGTCTGGGACATGACATGTCAAGGTACAGTCTCACTCCTTGTTGCAGGTCCGTGTTCTTGTATTAAAGGCCTGCAGCATCAACCCTGCGTGAGGGCAGACTGTCTGAGTCTGCTCAGATGCGCCCACAGGCATGCATGGGGACCTGTAGACTCTAGCAGCAACCAGAGCCTTTGATTAATCATTTAGAAGGGTAGAGCAGAGCAAGTGAGGTTTCGGATGTCAGGCTGCCATCACCTGAGAAGGCCTCTGTTCACGTTCTTGTGACTCATTCCTGCCCTCCTAAGGGACACCTGTGAGGTTGTAGACTATCTAGGGACCAAGGGACTTCTGGTATGAGGTGTTGGGTAGCCCTGGAGAAAGACCCAGGGATTGGTGAGTAGACACTGACCTTCCTTGTAGCACAAAGACAAGACGTGGGTGACCGCCCTTCCCATAACAGTCGAGCCCTCCCACACTTGCTCTGCACCAGGCCTCTGGGGCCCTCTGACCATTCTGGCCTTCACGGGGCCCTTAGGTCTACCCCAGCACCAACTCTTGCATTTGCACCCAGATTGCAAAGTTCTAGGTATCTGTCCCTCTGCAGCCCCCACACCAGGCTGGGGCTGAGAATACTGACAGCTGGTTCAAGGGAGAGGGATGGCTTCAACAAAAGAGGCAAAGCAGTAAAGGAGCCTAGACCCGATGTCACCCCAGCCTGATCATCAGACCCTTCCTGCTCTACTAATGGCCGAACAGGATGACCTCTGTCCCTAGTGATGAACAAGGCTAGTACTCTGGTTGATGTGAATGTACACAGAACCTAGAACCAGCCTTTGCCTCACGTCTGGCCACCAGGGGGCAGCACTTGACCTCCAAGGATGATCTCAAGCCGGAGCAAGCTCTGCAGCGCCAGCACCTTTCCGGCCAGGGGCAGCCTACCCACTGCTTTGTACCCCTAGCCCCCCTTTTTCTTCTTTAGAAAAGAAAGGCTGAGAGGGGTGTGGAAGAAAGAACCTCACAGGGCTAACACCACTTACAAAGGCTCTCAGCAGCAGCACACACACACACACTGCTTTAGCTATAGAAGGCAGCTACCAGGACAGTCCATCTGGGCTAGAGCCATCTCTGTATGACTGACTGGTACTCCCAGCTCAGCTTCAGTAAGTGCCCACCGAGCAGAGAATACATGACTGATTCGATACTGGGAAGATGTGAGGATTCTCAGGCAGATTCCCTCACAGAGGTGACAGGGACAGTGGCAAAATGGAAGACAGAGTCACGCGGCCCCTGGGTGGACAGAAATCCTGAGGCAGAGATCAGGCCTTGCTATTCAGTACAGGAGACACCCTCTGGAAATGCAATGGAACCTCATGAGCAGGTGGGAGTCTAGAAGGTAACTGTTGGAAGATTTACCGTTTCTAGGCCCACAATCGTGCTACAAGGATCTGGAAGGACTTCCTTTAGACTTACTTCTGGGCCACTGCTGCTTTCGTTAACTTGAAAGCAAGAAAGAGGTGGGTAGGAGACCTGTAGACTCCACCCTGTCCCCATCCGGGTCCCCCTAGCCTCGGTGTGAGGGAAGGGCAGTCAGAAGGGCTTTGGAAGGTTCTGTCCTCTGGAAAAGGGTGCCTTGGGCATCTTTTGACGTCCGTCAGCAATCTGAGAGGAATGGTCTGGAAATCTTTAGGTTACCAGGTTTCTAGGAATTAGTGAGAAATGAGAGCTGGCAGGAATGACCTTGGCTGATCTGGAGAAGGCAGCAGTGAAGGAAGCAGGATTTGGTATTGTGTTGACTTAGCTGAGCAAGCTCAAGGTCCACTGGTTCTCACAGGAGGGAAGGCCCTGTGCCTAGTACCCTATGTCTGCCCCTCAGAGAGGTAGAGGGTTGGATGGCATTGTGCGGTAGGCTTTTGACTTAAGTTTTGGCATTGTGAGCAACTACCCAATGGATGTAGCTGGAGACTATGGGGCCAAGTGGTCTAGCATTAAACCTGTGCCAGATCCCTAGCAAGCCAGGGCACTCTCCTATACCAGCTCCAGTGGCCAAGATATAAAAATAGAAAACACAAGACTGGAGCTGAAGGCCAGCTGCAGGAGAGCTGGCCTGATTCATAAAATCCGTATTCCTCTGCAAGTCTGAAGTCCTTACTGCTTATGGATTTGATGAGTTCTAGGGTTAAAGTAGCTTGCAGCTGCTCCTCAGTGTTTAGAATGAGCCCTGGGGAAGAGAGACCAAGCTGTGCCTATTGTAGGCTTAGATCCAACTCCATTCTGAAAGCCTCCAGCCATCTCCCCACTTGACCTGGCTGCCTTCCCTGCTTGCTTTACAATGTAGTTTGCTGCTGAGCAGCTCTCAAGTTTTTGTTTGCTTGCTTGCTTGTTTGTTTTGAACTCCCAATTACTTCTTTAAGGCACAGATTTGAATTCTATTGGGCTTAGCTGAATCTGAAGGAGTGCCCCTCCCCACAACCTTTGTAGAGCAGGGGACAGCACTTCCTGTCTTCTTAGCTGACTGAAGGCCATCTTTCTATCTGTTGCTTTCATTGGTTAATTAATAAAGAAACTGCTTGGCCTCTGATAGGGTAGAATTAAGATAGGCGGAGTAAACAGAACAGAATGTTGGGAGAAAGGAGCCAAGTCAGTGAGTCGCCATGATTCTCCCACTCCAGAAAGACGCAGGTTAAGATCTTTCCTGGTAAGCCAGCTCGTAGTGCTACACAGAATATTAGAAATGGGTTAGATCAATATGTAAGAGCTAGCCAGTAAGAGGCTGGAACTAATAGGCCAGGCAGTGTTTAAAAGAATACAGTTTCCGTGTAATTATTTTGGGGCATAAGCTAGCCAATGCGGGAGCCTGGGTGGCAGGACGCAGCCCGCCGCTCCGCACAACATGAAGGTCCACCAGCTTCACTGCCTTGGCTTAGGGTCATTCTGTAGTGTCCTAGCGTTCATCCTAGGAGGAAGAATACTGTCCCCTTGAGTGACGGGGGAGAGGAAGTAGCGGGCAGGAGAAGCAGGCTGCAGAGCCCCTCCCTGACACCCTGCTCTGGTCCTGGAGGTTTACACCTGACCACTCTCACTCTCCTCTCTCTCTCCAGTGTATGTGGTGGAAGACCAAAGAAGAGATGACCTGGGCCCATCCACCTGCCTCACAGCCTGCTGGACAGCTCTCTGTTGCTGCTGCCTCTGGGACATGCTCACCTGATGAGCCCAGCTCTCCTGCTGGGCCGTCTGTGGCACCTCTGACAGGTGTGCCTGCTCCCATCTCTTCTGATTGCTGTAATACGTGGCTAGCTCTGCGCGGACACCGCTACCTTGAATCCTATGGAGTTTTAGATTAGCAAGGGTTACTGCTATTTAATTCAGTGACTTGATCTTTTTAATGTTCAAAAGTCATTTCTTACTGATCCTTAACAAATGTGCTAAATAATGTTACTTTTTGGCCAAAGGCTTAGTTATGAAATATATATTTATAATGTTTAAATTATACACTCCAAGGTAATGGCAATATGTGACACACCACTAGATCTCTGCTCACATCCTGTATGTTTCAATAAATCCGTCCAAAACCCGGTCTCTGTTGTATTCCATCCACCAGAGCTTGTAAGATGTGAGCATGTCAGCTGTGACCACTGTCCAAACCATAAAGAAGAACTTTTCTTCTATTCTAGCTACCTCCTCACAGATGGCTTAGGCAGGCGTATTCACCAACACAGTTCAGACTCGCTTTTGCCCGGGCCCTGGGAAAGGGACTTTTGGGTGACTGACTACCCAGGGCTGCTCTCCAGTCCACAATCACAGGGCCTTCCTGTTCCCTCCCTTCCTAAAGTGGTTAGCCAACCTGTTCACCTCACATTTGGCCACAGGGTGTCGCTAAGCTGTCAAAAAACAAGTCGAGTTTCCTTGGCTGCGGGCAGCCCAGAACAGCAGTGGAGGGCAGGGGGGGAGATGTGCTTCCAGTGAAAGTTACCTTTGGCTAAACAGTGAGTATGAGCTAGCCTGGGCTAGATGAGATCATATCTCCGAGAAACAACCCACAATTTTACATCACTATACACCACATCAATACCCCCAATTTACTGAGGCACAAAGCCCACCACCGAACAGTTTAACACCCTGCCTGGACTCAGCAACTGATCTTGAATCCCTGCAGTGGCCAAGTGTAGAGCAACAGGAAGGGATGGATTCTAAATGTTGACTTAAGTCTACACCTAGTTTTCAGTAATAGTTGTGTTTAACTGACGTACAATAAAATTCCTGAAAGCTAAACAAAATGAATGAGCTGTCCCGAGAATGTGTGAGCCATCTCCCCAAAACCACTGCCCCCTTTGGGGGTGCTAGAAAGCAGGACCACTGGCCCACCATGGCCAGACAAGAGAGAGCCTTGGAGATGCTACTTGGTTTGGGAATTTGGGGAGAAAACAAGGGAGAAATCTTGAGGCCAGCTGTGGCTCTGTTCACCTGTCAACTCCCTTCTTCCTCCTGTGCCCTACATAGAGGCCCGTGAGCTACCTGTAAGGACCAGAAGAGGAAAGGGATAAGAGCTGAGGAAGACACTTACTCTCTCCCTCAGCTGGAGAAAAGCAGATGTCACAGAGCAAGACGCAGCCTTTTATTGGTCTAACCCACATGCCTGCTGACAGGCTCGGGCAGCCGTCTCCATCTGCCCTCCAGACTTCCCTCTGTTGAGAGCTCCTGGCTTGCCCCCTGGAGAACAGTGTCCTGGGCAGGGGTGCCAACATTCAGGTGGGGCCTGAAGGGGGCTCAAGGTGTTGGAGAGACCGTGGGGCCGAACCCCGCAGAGCCCCTGCCTTGGCAGGCTAGCAGGGGTCAGGAGGAGAGGACACTGCCAGTGGCTCCTACTGTGCCCTCCGTGCCATCAGCATCTCTCGGATGTTGTCCTCGGCTTCCTTAACACTCCGCTCCAGGTAGGACTTTTTCTGCTGTAATATGAGAAAGAAGGGTTAGGACCAAAGTGAGCAAGCGTAGGTATTACAGCCACAGGTTATGATGTCCTCCCTGGACAGCATGCTGACAAAAAAAAAGGCAGGGAAACCCACCTGCCGCCGCACTCCCCCCAGGCAGCAGACCTAGCCTGGTACAGGAAGCACAAATGCCCTGCAGAGGGCAGGCCATAGCACCCTTCCCCCAGAATGAAGTACATGAGGTTACACTAGATGAAGGCCAGAAAATTCCAGGACAAAGCTCCTGCCCCACAATGGGCTGTCTCCTCTGAGGGTTTTCCATGGCCTGAGCCAGGCATCCCCAGCCCCTGGTGTATAGGGCAGACAGCATGCACACACTGTGCAGCGAGCCCAGAGCAGCAGCCGACTGCACAGCTCAGGCAGGCAGATGAGTCAGGGAGCAATCTGCTTTTCTAATGAATCTGATGCCGCCACGATCCAGAGCAATGACACACCGTTTAGTAAAGCAGGCTTATGGAAGCTCGCCTCTTGTCCCATCTGGGTCCTAAATTAAAAATCTCAACTTCAACAAAGAAACATAACTGCTTTCAGAAGACAGACCAGGACCACAAAGATTAGTCAAAGGAAATGACGTGTGTACATTATTTACCCTGTGCTCATTCCAAAAGTATGGTGGCTTTGCCACAGTCTCCTGTCCGGGGAACAGAGTTGTGGCTGTGTTTCCACTTAGTAGGCATGACGGTGCCCAGTAGAGGATACTCAGAACCACCCCTCCCAGGTACATATGACTGAGGAAGCCCCACTGGAGTTTGGTGCCACCACTGCCTTCACCCAAAGTGCCTACTTGACCCAGGGAAAATCTAAGGCAGACAGCAGGTGGGCCACACATCACTGTGCTTCCAGGTACATCACAACCTGTTCAACAGGCCCTCGCTTGTTTGGAAACTGAAGGTACAGACAAGGAAAGAGCATATCTACAAGGTGGTCATTTGCACCAAACCTCTGATGTACAGTCTGCAGGTCTCTGCCTTAAACTTCTCCCACATGGCCAGTTAGTTATGGAACATGCATTCCAAGGCTCTGCAGAAGTGACACAAATCTGTACCAGTTCCTGTGTGAGCCTGCCTCCAGCCTGACCTTCCAGTCAAACCCCAGTCCCCTGACTCATCTCCCATCTGCCAACTTGCACCCACTTCCTTACAACACCAGGAGCACCATAAAAGCCATCAGGACTATGACAATTCAGCGGCCCCAAATGTGTACTGTTGCTAAGGAATTTTGCTTAAGTACACTGCTTACCCTGATACAACCTATCACTGATAGAGTGGGATTGAACTTCCCTTGATAAACAACCCTTAGAGTTCACTTTTGAGTGTACGAGGCACACACTGATAACTGCTGGCTCATGACTGAAGAATGTGCCCACGTAGAGCTGGTCACAGGGTCACACACCACCTGGACACCTGGGGCCGAGCCTCACAGAAGTACAGACCAGGCCGTGGAGAAAGCAGAGCTCTCCCTGCCACAGCTAACACTTAGGGACCTGGATCTGTTGCCTTTGCTCCAACAAACCGAAGTCACAGATGGCAAAACCATAGACTTAGAACATCCTCGCCCTTCCCAGGCGTCTGAACAAATGCAGGTCATAATCCTCAGCATTGAAACGTTTTTATTCCATAGCATTTTTCCCTTCAACCATCTTTTTAAAAGATAATGCAAATAAGCTTTTCTCTCTTTAAATCTTGGCTGGTTGGTTTTTGTTTTTGTTGTTTCTTCTTTTTTTTTTTTTTTTTAACTTCCTTTTTGAGACAGGGTTTCTCTGTGTAGCTCTGGCTGTCCTGGAACTCGCTCTGTAGAACAGGATGGCCTTAAACTCACAGAGATCCACCTGCCTCTGCCTCCCAAGTACTGGGATCAAAGGTGTGTACCACAACCACCCTAGTTTTTATTTTTAGAAGCAGGATCTCCCTGTGTAACCTGGGCTATCACTGTATTGTAGCAGTCTTCCTGCCTCTGTCTTGCGAGTGCTGATATTATAGGTGCACACCATCAAACCCAGCCCTTCAATCTTCAGTTTAAATAAACTTAATGGACAATTCTAAAAACAGCCAACCACTAACTCAATAGTTTCTGTCTCAGCCTAAGTACAACTAAGCCCAATGACACCCAACCTAGACATGGCACCTGCTGGGAGGTGAGCTCTCACAAAAGGTACCCTGCAGTCCTGTTTCCCATGAACATACTCTTGAACACACACCCTGAAGTCTCCAGATTCAATCCCGTTATGGATTCTAAATCCAGCTAATGTCCTTGAAAGAAGGTGATGTGCAGACAGGTCCCACACAGAGGCAGAATGCCATGTGTGCTCTAAGTAGAGACCTGAATGATTTGCCTACAAGCTGGGAAAGCAAAGCAAGCACTTTCTGAGGCCTTCCAGAGGAAGGGCAGACCCACTGTACCTTAATTCTGGACTCAGCCACCAAGAATGGGAAAACAAGTTGTTGCTCTGTTGTCCTAAATCTATGGATTTGTGGTGACTTCTTATGTAGCTAAGAAATCTACACAGCACCCGAGAAGATGTGTGTCCCAGACACAGTCCATACCGAAGTCTCCTCTGAACCGAGAGGACCCTCCTGATGTGTCACACCTCTGGCCACATCAACTGGGAAATGCCTCTAAACATTTAAATGCTGGGATCATACTTCTCTCAAAAACAACGGTGACAAACTGAACCAAAAATACAAATGAAACCACAGGAGAGGATAAGAAAACGAAGGAAGCAGGACTTAGCTGACCACTTCCCGACTGTAGCTTATCCCCGAGAGGTCGGGAGGTCAGCTCCAGTCCTGGACTGGCTCTGACACTGCAAACGCAGGCACTGTCCTCCACACCTGTGAGCCCTGCCTCAGAAGTATCTGGAACCTTCCTGAAGTGTCTCTGAAGTATCTTTCTTCTGCTCCTGACCTCTACCCAGTGGCTGGGGTCTTCTTTCCACAAAGCCTTCTCTTCCATAGCTTCTCACCTTAGAGGAAAAGGCAAAGCTACTTTGTCTGTGGGCTGATAAATCCAAACAGCATGGCCCGGGCGGCCTTTAAATACCAGTGTTCTGCAGGCTGGGGCAAAGACCAAGGCTGATGAAGGATCTGGTTGGCACTGTCTGGTCACAGACAATAGTTCCTCCTAGCAGTGTGCAAGTGAGCTCCTTGGTCTCTTATAAGGACACTAATCCCATTCAAAGGGCTCCACCCCCATGACCTAATGACTTCCCAAACCCAGCTCCTCCAGGCCTTTATCAAGTGTCAGCTTATCTGAGGAAGATGCGTCCAGTGGGCAAACTTGGTCCTGTCTGTGCCTGGGTCCTAGAGTCTAGAATGGCTGGTGCGCAGCAGCTCCTGCTGCCAACGTCTCAGGGTCCTGCCACACTCGCTGCTCCTTCTCCCCTCCAAGTTTAACAAACAGGGAACACGTACTAGAAGGGGCAAAGGCAGAAAGTGACCATCCTTCACAATGCCTTTCCTGTTTGGGTTTCGGTCCCTAACCTTTTGCCCCTGGATATATATAGATTTAAAACTAAATCTTCACTGATGCCAACAGGGACATCAGAGCCTTGACCTCACAAGTCAAGTCAACTGCTATAGCTTAGGAAACAAATCTTTCCAAGTCCCCAGGTTCTAGGCTCTGGAGTCTGTAAGACACTACACTATCGGGCCGGCCTTGGGGCTTCTGTGAAGTACACTCGGAACCCACCCCTTCCAGCACAGTCCTGGGAAAGGCATGTGCTGTCCCTCACAGCAGCTGCCTCCTGCCTCTCCAGTTCCCCTCAGAGCCCTTTCCCTAGGGAATCCTCTAGTTCCACCAAACCACAGAGCTGTGGGTGCGGCGACATTCTTATGGGACCTTCTTTTGATAAGAATTTCTGAGACTTCCCGTGGGGTCCAGCATGGCCAGGGACGTGATATTGCTGGAGCTCTCGCTCACAGATCCAAGGTTCTTTTTCGGAGAGATAGTCTGAGGCTGGCTTTTCAGTCTCATCAGAGGGACAAGGTTCAAGTACTCAGAACTTTCCCAACATGACACAATCTCTCAGATAGACTCCTGAGGTAATTCACCCTGTGACTCTCCAGGTTTCTCTCTCTCAGGAACTCGATCCCTAACTCTCTTCTAAATCTGTACTTTCCCCTTCCTGTTTGTCATGCCTTAGGGTTTAAAAAAAGATTTTTGTTTTGTCTTTTTTTAAAAAAAAAAAAAGACAAGGTAGCCTGGTTTTTTTTTTTGTTTGTTTTTTTGTTTTTTATAACCCAGGCTGCCTTTGAGCTCATGATGGGAACACAGCTGTGTGCTGCCACACCAGCTACTATAAGCTCCACTCTTCGCTCCTCAGCTCTTTCCATGTGTCCCTTGAATATGCCTCTCAAACTACCCCCTCTCCTCAGCGCCACAGTAGGCCTCCGCCTAGCCCTGTGTTTCCTATCCAGGCTGCAGAGACAACAGGCAGGGCCGTCTTGTCTGCCTGAGATATTTTGTGAGATCCATGTCTTCAGAGGCCAAGTCTGACCTGTTCTGGCCATCTACTTTCTCCTCACAGTGAATCCCAGCTTCTAGCTTCTCTAGACCCTCGCCAGCTTCAGAAAACTGAAGGCAAAGGCTATCTCCTCCTCCTCTGTCCCTTGACATCCCAGATTAAAAGTCCAAAGAACAGTATGATAGCTCATGCCTACCATACATAACCCAGCACCCAACTGTGACTTTAAAAAAGAAAAGAAAGAAGAGAAAAAGGAGTAACAAAGACGGGGTTGGAGAGGGGGCTCTGTTGGTGGTGTGTGGATTCTCAGCACACACTTACAAAGCGAGTGTGGTGGCCCATGCCTGCGATCCTTGTGGGAAAGAAAGACACAGGACTGCCTCTGGTTCCCACTGGCCATATTCGCTGGGCCCCTGCTGCAAAGGAGAAGGTGGAGAGCAGCTAGTGAAGACGCCATGTTGACCTCTGGCCTCCAGTCTCTCACACTGGAGGACACGCACAAACAGGCACACAAAGCACAGCCCAGACTTCTGACCACTCTCGGTCGTCAGACATGTAGCTGGTCCAAGGGGCTGTGCCTACCATAATGAAGCTAGAAAAAGGCCAAGATATACTAAAGGTAAGGGGGTCTATCTTGGCAGACAGGAAGCCAACGTGGAAAGCAAGGGGGAGAGGAAGAAAAAGAAAGGAAGACAACAGGCAGGACAGGAAGTTAGGAGGCAAAATGAGAGGTCTCCCTAGCCAGTGGGAGCATCTCTGGGACAGCAAGGATGTCTGATGAACTGGTGAAGAGAGTGTAACAAAGACAGGAAAAGTCAGGATGTGATAGAAGAGTCAGGTACCGACCACCCGTGAACTCCCACTGAAGATGCTGGTCCCACGGTGACTGCAGAACCACAGCTCTGAAGGACAAGCTCAAAGAGAACAAGCACCTTAGCAGGGTACGGTGCCTGCATTCTTACAGAAACTACAGTAGGGACAGCCTTTGGAGGCCATTCTGCTCAAGGACAGGAAGGAGCCCATAATTTGTTCAGTAGACACAGACTGTAGTTTTCCTGCAGAAAAGTTGATGCTGCTCCCATCTGGGGTCATACCCCAAGCCACCTGGATCCTCTGCTCCTCTGCTCCCTGTCCAACTCAACCCATCACGACAAAGCGCTTGCTACACTGCTCCAGTGGTGTGGGAGAATTGTCTGTATTCTGTCAATCATGTTTTAAATAAACGCTGATTGGCCAGGCAGGAAGTATAGGTGGGAAAACCAGGCAGAAAGTAGAAATGATGCAACGAGAACAGGAGAATTCTGGGAAAGAGGAAGTTGATTTCTCCAGGTCCTATGCAGACCACTGAGGAAGCAGGATGTGACCTACCAGCTGAAAAAGGTACCGAGCCACATGGCAAAAAATAGATCAAAATAATGAGTTAATATAAGCTACAAGAGCTAATAAGTAGCCTGAGCTAATGGGCCAATCAGCTTTATACCCTATAGAGATCCCTGTGTGATTTTCTTTGGGGCTTGCTGGCTGTGGGTTATCGGGCGGGACAGAAACCCCAACAAGCAGGCCCCCTTCGTGTTACACTCCAGCATGTCAGAGCATAAACACGAGATTGGGGGTGGGAGGCTTTCTTCTTCCAAACCAGTGGCTAGACCCTAAGTCCCCCTGAGGTCATGTGACCTCTACTGCTATGAATACCATTGGTGAATAAAGAAACTGTCTTGGTCTGTTGATACGGCAGAACTTAGGTAGGCAGGGAAAACTTAAACTGAATGCTGGGAGAAAGGAGGCAGAGTCAGAGAGAAGCCATGAAGCCACAGCCGGAGACAGGCGCTGAAACTTTGCTGATAGGCCACGACCTCGTGGTGATGCACAGATTAATGGAGATGGGTTAAACTAAGATGTAAGAGTTAGCCAATAAGAAGCTAGAGCTAATGGGCCAATCAATGATTTAAATAACACAGTTTCTGTGCGACTATTCTGGGGCTGAGCAGTCGGAAACCAACATGCGGCCATATTACAACACTGCTGCCTTGCCTAAGAGTTCCATTTAAGCTCCAAGAAAGTTGGGGGGCAAGGGTGAAGGAAAGCTTACAGGGAGTGCAGGGCCAGAAGGCAGCTTGTCCAAAGCAATGGCAATGAGCAGGCTTCACCCAGTCATCAGCAGCAGGCAACACTGGCTTAAAAGTGAGGGTGAAAGCCCAGAAATCCTGTCCACTGGCCGGCACTGATACAGGCTGGGACACTGGTTCAGCAAAGGTTAGGGGGAGAAGGGACCTGGAGAGCAGTGGTTTCTCGTGTGGTTTCACCCCAGAAGCAGAGCATCAGCAGGGAACTTGTCAGAAATGCACATTCTTGGGCCCCAACCAAGACTCACTGAATCAGAAACCCCGGGTTGAGTGATAATCTGTGTTTTTACAGCCATCCGGTGATTCCCAAACCTGCTGAATCCTGAGAGCCAGTGTTCCAAATCAGGAGCCAGGAAAATTTTCCAATGAAAGGCCAGATAATAACTAGTTTATGTTGTATGGGGCTGTCTGTTACTGTAACACGAAAGCGGCCACTGACAATGTGTGAGTCAGTGGTGTACTCTCAGCCGGCACAGCAGGCCTTGGAAAAAAGACTGAGGCCCAGGTCTGCTCGGCAGCTGTAATTTGCCAGCCTCTCTCCTCAAAAAGACGGAGCTTTCCAGGGTGGAATGAGCAGAGCAGGTGGAGTTGCAGTGACGTTAATCAATGAACACTAACAAACATGACCATTTCCATGAACTCATTCATTCAGCTCGCTTCATGGAACAGCTTTCCCGACTTTTTCCTTCAACTGGAAATGTCCTGGTGTCAGACATTCACGGCACCCCACTCCCAGCTGCCTGGATGAGGCCCCATTCACTGAGGGGTGGGGGGGCTCTCTGCCTTCTGCTTACGGAGGTTGCATCATCAAGTGACTTCAACTGGAAAGCAGATGACAACCCACTGATACCCCCCATATTCCACGCAGCTCGGGGTACCCACTAGATTCCACACCTTCAGTGATTGTGCCCCTCCAGGCTGGACTCTCACCACCACCTCGAGACCTCCCGGACACCAGTGCCTGCGTCCGCTCCAGTGCATCCTCAGTCACTCTCACAGTCCAGTGTGCCACCCGTCCCTCCCCACCTACCCGGCTTAGGTGCCACAGACCAGAAAGGAATTTTAAATTTTCAAACACACAAAAACAAGCTGGGTGTGGTGGCGCACGCTTTTAATCCCTGCACCCAGGAGACAGGGGCAGGCGGATCTCTGTGAGTTTGAGGCCAGCCTGGTCTATGAAGAGAGTTCCAGGATAGTCAGGACTATTACACAAAGAAACCTTGTCTCAAATAAACAAAAAAATGGGACTGGAGAGATGGCTCAGCAGTTAAGAGCACCGGGGGCTCTCCAGAATCCCAAGCTCAATTCCCAGCAACCACAGGGTGGCTCACAACCATCTACAGGAGGACTGATGCCCTCTTCTGACCTAAAGGCGCACAAGCATACGGAGCACTCATACATAAAATAAACAAACAAATCTTTAAAAAATGACTTTACTGCCTCCCCTTTCTCCTTTGCCCTTTCCCTCTGTTGCAGCTGCCTAGAAGATGCTAGCCTATGTTAAAGCAGTCACCTATGCATGCCTGCAACGGCTAGGTACTGCTGAAGAAACATTTCAATGTGCAGGACAGTTCCACAGACCATGACCCTCAACGGATACTCATTGGCCAGAAACCTATTAAAGTCCTCAGTGTGTCCACCTGTCTGTGCTCCAAAACTAGTTCATACTCGTTGTCTCTGTCTTTTTGAATCTCTTCTCCAGCCTCCCTCAGTTCACCAGAATAAAGAAAATCTAACGATCAATGCTTTCTGCTGCTGAATGTAATGAATCCACATGTGAGATGCACCCCTCCCCACTGTTAAGCGTCCCTTCCTTTCTGTAGGAATCAAAATCAGTCTCCTACTTAAGCAACAGTGAACTCCTGGTATTGATAATGACTCTCCAAAACACAATAAATAAAAGTGAATTTTAAAGATGTTTTAAAGAGGAGTGGGGTGGAGACATGCTTGACCTGGTGTGGATTTTAAAAATGCAATGCCCACCTCCAGTGACACACTTCCTGCAACAAGGCCACGCCTCCTAATCCTTCTCACATAGTACCACTCCCTGACGACTAAGCATTCAAATATATGAGCCTATGTGGGCCATTTCTTATTTAAAACCACACAGAATGTAATAGGGTTCTGAGGGAAAGCAGTCCACAGGAGGAAGCATCAGAGGTAATCAAGGCTATTGCAGAGGTGCTTCTGAACATAGACCAGGGCAGATGTGTTCAGAGACCTGGATATCAACAAAACTGGAGCACAGAGATGGGCAAGTGAGAATCAGTCAAATTAGACAGAGTCTTGTTGTGGGGTATTTTGTTTACACTCTGACACTACCAATAAAGTTTACCTTGAATCAGAGAGCAGAGTTAGCTACTAGTTGACCAGAATTAGCCTTAGAGGTTTTGGAGGACCCAGGACATAAAGAATGACACAGAAAGTAGTAGGAGGGGCTTAGAATGATTCACAGGCCTTTTTTGGACCAAGGAAGGAGAGGGGAGGGAGGCCACTGGTCGCTTCTCTGGTCAATCAGGTTTTTACCCTGATATCCAACTCCCATGAGTTTTACTTAATAACAGAACAATACAAGTAATTGCTTCAGGGTCTTCTTATTTGTTTTTTGAGACAAGGTCTATCTACATAGCTCTGGCTATACCAGAACTCACTATGTAGCCTGCTACCCTGGAACTCAGATCTACTTGTCTCTGTCTCCAGGGTGCTGGGATTAAAGGCATAGATCACATGCCCAACCAATTATACAGGGACTTAAGCCACCAAAGTTCCAGTATTTATCTTAAATGCAAAATAAAGCCACAAGGTTTTAAACTCTAAGAAAAGTCAAATCTTTTCACAGAATCTCCTTCTGACTGAAGCTCAGAAAGAAAACACAGCTCCCCTCAGAAGGGCCTATGAGTCACAGACAGGTAGCAGGTGTGCTCAGGACAGTGTTTCTTTGTCCGCAGCGAGGCTGCTGTCATGGCTAAGCATCCTGAACCAGTTGCCTGTGATGTGCAGATAGAATGCTGAGTTCTATGGCTGAGAGATGCTGTGAAGTGCAGGATTACAGACCACACATTTTAAATGCGGGAATTTACCAGGGCACTGCAGCAGTCTTTAAAAGACAGTGTCTTACCCGTACCCTCCCCCAAGTCAGGCAGGGGTGGTACTCACCTTAATCCCAGCAACTCAGGAGGCAGAGACAGGAGGATCTCTGTCTGAGTTCAAGTTCAGCTTGATCTACAAAAGAATTGTAGAATAGCTGGGGCTACACAGAGAAACCCTATTTCAAAAACAAACAAAAAAGGGACAGTATCCTAGTGGTGACAGTGGACAGTGAATATAAAGAAGAGAGAGATTTTGGGAGGGGAGAGGCGGGGAGCAGAGAAAAATGTAGAGCACAATAAAAATCAATAAAATAAAATTTAAAAAAAGAAAACAGAAAAATAGAGAGATTTTAAGGAACATCGTGAGGAAGAGTAACAATAGAATTTCACCCAAACCTTCGCTGTAACCTGCATGAGGTATCAGGTGCTGGGGGAGAGGGCGAGAGGGGAATGTTCTCCAGACCCCCCACCTTGCTTGGGCTTGCATGCTGGCTAGCTGGCTGGCATCACCTTTTACTGAGCTTAGGAATCCAGGAACAGGATTGCAAGGGAAGATTACAAATTTTATTTTCAACATACTGTGTATAAGGCACCTATAACACACCCAAGGTAGATGTGAGGTGAAAACCGGACTGGACCTGAAGTCGGCAGAGGTCAGTTGGGGCTGGGGAGAAGGTGTGGTTGATGGACTGCTTGCTGTGCGAGCCTGAGAACCCAAGTCCAATCCACACACCGCACCGCGGGCCGGACCATGGACAGCGGCGCACTCCCCGGAGCCGGAGGCCGAGCAGGTGGGCCCCTGGGGCTTACTTACAGGCCTATGAGAGTCCCTGTCCAAAATACGAGGAATGCCACCCAAAGCTGACTTCTGTCCTCCACATGCACATAAGCGCCTGCACACACATGAACAAAACATAAACCTTTAGCGCCAGCACTCAGGAGGCAGAGGTGAAAGAGCTTTGTGAGTCTGAAACAAGCCTGAGCTACACAGTGACTTCCAGCTAGCAAGACACAAGAGACCCTGTCTCAAAAAACAGAAAGTTGAGAGTATAACTTGGGAGGTTGGGGATGTAATGTAGTTCAGAACATAGTACCTACCTAATACGTGTGGAGCCTGGGATTCAGTTCCCAGGACCACCAAAAGAGAAAAACTAAAATCTCTCTCACACACATATCTATAGATGTATGGGCAGTAGGATGGCTCGGTAGGTAAGGGTGCCTGCCACCATGACCACCTGGGTTTGATTCCCAAGACTCACACGACGGAAGAGAACCCATTCCTGCAAACTAAGATATGAGTGACATTGGAAGTCATGAGAAAGGATGACACTATAGAGTATAAAAGATTAACCTTAAAGAAATTCAACAGCTTCTGACTGGAGGTAGACGAGGAACAAACAGGCTAAAGAGGAGAAAAAAACAAGAGGAAAGTGGCCTACGAAGACATGAGATCTGACAGGAGCAGCGACAATGTCACCGGTGGTGCCTGGTAGGGACGAACGGGGACACACACACACACACACACACACTCTGGGGGGCTGGGACAGGTTAGAAAGGAGGGAGGAGAGGAGGGAAGGAGGGATGGATGGAGGGAAGATGGCTGTGTGGAAAAGGAGGGGCTATCTAGATTCTAGGATATCTTCTACTCTGAGGCCTGACCCCTAAGTTTCATGAAAGAAATAAGGCACTATTGTAGTTGTCAAATGTTTCCCTGAGAGACCCTGGGCCTTGTCAGACCCAGGACCGCTGCAGAAGCATGCTCATAACCAGACGGAGAAGTGCCGAGAAGGCCAGAAGTGCTTGCTCAGGAAATACAGCAGCCCAGAAGATGTCCTCAGAGACCATCCAAGGCCAAGGCTGAGAATCCCATTAAGTACTTGGAGATCAGCAAAAGGCAGCACAGAGAACTACCAGTATCCTCACAGAAACCCCGCGGGATTGCCTGTCTCAGCTGACAAACATTACAAACCTACACACCACAGGTCTCTTTCCAGGAGAAAAATACAAGGGTTTGGTATATAATCAAGAATATGGAGACACACTTTAAAAAAAAATCAAGAATTTTCTTAATATATATTTGCTTTTCCAAGATTAAGAAACGGTTCACAGGGCTGGACAGATGGCTCAGCAATTAAGAGCACTTTCTGTCTTTCCAGGACTCACTCAATTCAGTTCCTAGCACCCACACTGTCTGGTGACTACTGTGACTCCAGCCCCCGAGGCTCAGATGCTCTTTTCTTGCCTCCCTGGGCACCTACACATACATGACACACACACAGAAACATGCACAGCAATTGCTTTAAGGTTTCTAAAAAGAAGGAAACAAGGATCTCGGTAAAAGAAACTGAGGAACTCTCACTCCAGCAGCACTAACGCAAAAGCGGTGGCTGCCCTGTGCACCCTGCCCGTCTTAACAGGAGCCAGAAATCAAGTGTTCACGGCAGAGTTTGGCCTGAAGGCCCAGTAAAGCAGAGTGCACAGGGTGTGCCCAGCTGGGAGAGGAAGCAGGGCCAACACCTCACATTCTTAGAGGCGGGGGTGTGACTGACTCAGCTCAGTTGGGGACAGGACTCCCGCAGGTGTGTGAACTTGTGGCCAGGCTCTCTGCTCCAACTGCTGTTTTCCTACAACTCAATAGCAAAAAGAGCAATTAAAAAAACAAAAACTAAAACAAGCAAAGGGAGCGGGGAGCCGCTCTGTGGGTAGTGCACTAACTTGTTACCAAACCAGATGAACTAAATTCAATCCCAGCTCACACAGTGGAAATTGTCCCCTGGCCTCCACACAACACATACACACCTTCATACATAATAAACAAAATTTAAAAATTATGTTAAATCGAAGAATGTGAAAACAGAATTTTCTTTTTAAAATGACATATTAATGGTCAATCGGCACATGAAAAAATAATTCAACATCATTATTTATTACAAAATTGCAAATACCACAAAAATCTAGTATCACAATGAGAGAACATTTCACTATCTTCAAAATAACAAGTGTTGGTAAGGATACAGAAAAACTGAAACCTCTGTGTTGATGGCAAGAACATAAGGGGTGCAGATACCATGGGCAACAGTTGGGGGGAAGTTAAGACATTAAGTCATATGACCTGCCAGCTTTCACAGGAAGGTGATGCCAAGAGAAAGAAACCCAGGTGCTTGCTGAGACTGTCCTTAGCCAAGGCAGAAACAGTGCACATGCCCATGAGTGTTTAAGACATTATGGAACATTCATACTACGGATTACTATGCAGACAAAATGAGGGGGAAGTATTGGTAAATGCTATATCACAGATAAACCCTGAAAATAATTACGCTAACCCCCAAAAGTTATGTTATACAAACAACAAAAATAATCAATCTAGGACCATGGTGATGACTTGGCAGGTAAAGGTGGCTGGTGCCAAGCCCCAAGACAGCCTGTATTTGATTCCTGGAACCCACACCACAGGAGAGAACAGACCCTCAAAGCTGTCCTCTGACTGCATACAGATGCTACGGCACAAGTATTCCTACACATAAGTCACAAGTGTGTGCACATTAGTGAATAAATAAAAGTGTAATGAAATTTCTAAAGAAAGTCAGGCAATCTAGAAACAGAAAACAGATGAAATGGCTGCCAATGGAGACTCAATGGTGGGAAACTGTAACCAGTATGCAAGCTGGATTCCTTTGGGAAGACTTCTGGAATCACAGTAGTGACGGTTATGCGACAGTTTTAGTTCAGCTGCATTTTATCTCACTTAAAAAAGGTCTTCTCAAACTGATGCACCATGCAGGTGAGGCACTGTGCTGCAGCCTCCGTCTGGAACAGGTGCAACAGAGAAGGAGCACCTAGCGGATGCCACCCCAGTTGTACCCCAAGCAATCTGCAGCCACCTAGAAATTTAAGGGAACCACGCACACAGTGGCCAGGGAAGACAAGCAGAAACCCTAAGCATTAGACCAATGATTTAATAGGGACTCAGAGAGGCAATGAGCAAACAATGGCAAGGAAACTCCCATGTGGTCACATTGCTACTCCCCAATTGAGTTAACATATTTATACAACTGAAAAAATAGAGATATGGCCACCGGAAGCCCATAAAAGGACCTGGAAACGGTGAAAACAAGCTCAAAGCCACGGCAGGCACAGATGCATGAGTCACAGGCACCGCCTGGCTGATCTGTGTGGGTCAACAGAGGGCAGAACTGAGACGACAAATCGACTCCGGTATCAAAGGGCTATTTATAAAGCTTTCCAAAAACCTTGGCTTTTGCTTCATCAAATGGAAAGGAAAAGAGGCTCACTTATACCTGTCCGTAACCCCCCCCCCCCCCCCGGAGACACTGCTGTCTCTAAACTAAACTCCTAGGCTAGACAAGCAACCAGGACCTTGTTCCCAGCCAAGTGCTCTGACAGAAAGACCAGGTCCACATCACCCACTTCTCAGTCCAGGGTGATTGATACAGAGTTCAGACCATGATGAAATCATTCATGGACCAAACGTCACAGTTGTCATTTGTCCTCAACTCCACACCCACCCATGCTACCATGGAACTGGTGTAAACAGACTGCAGTTTCATATGCTATTAGCTCTGATCTAAATAGCTGACATAATACCAATTAAATTTATAATGACTTGGGAGTAATAAAAGTGTCCTTGGCACAATTCTCTATGCAAGCATGATTCAAGGGGTGGTTTCATTTTGCCCTTTCTTCAACCCCTAGGTGACAGGCTCTGGAGAAACCACTCATAATCTCTACTCAGAGCTGAAGTTTTTAAGAGAATTATAATTTTATAAAAAGATCAAAAATCCTAGAACATTCAAACATTCCATAAGAATCCCACCTCTTGGGCTAGTAAGAGGACTCAGAGTAAAGAAAGGTGCTTGCTACAAATCTCTGGAACCCAGAGCAGGGGAGAAACAAGATACACACACACACACACACACAGAGAGAGAGAGAGAGAGAGAAATGTTTGGAATAATTTTCATTTCTTTAGAGCCAAAGTGAATGACGGCATGCGTTGGGGTCTGGTGGCAGAATTCTGGCTTCCCATCTGATGTCCTCTCTTTCTCTGAATAGGTCTTAGCCCTGCCAAGCACATGTGATCTTTATTTCCCAACTATGGGCAAAGGACACCAATTCACGAGATGGCTTTCTTCATTCTCCATGGCTGTAAAGAAATCAGAGCACCAGATACCACACTTATATCCTCCAGTCCAGCAGTGAGCCCTAGAGTTTATGCTTCTTGGAGGAGTCTCGGGGCCCCATGGCACACTTAAGTGAGGTAAACTATAGTTTCAACAGTAGATTCTTCAAACAAAATACAGAAAGTTACTTTTTCTTGTGGAATTTACTACAACAGTTTAATGTCAACAAGCTACATCTACTTATGTAGACAGGGCTTTAAAACTGCTACAGAGTGAAAAGAAGTCGCTAGGAGATCTGAACGGCATTTTGTCCATCATGTGTCCACAGCATGAACACAGCCAACAAAAGCGTTCCCTGGTCACTCAAACAAATGAACTAGGAGGGGCTGTGGGGTCTCCTTCCTGGCAGTAGCTGCTTCTGGCTAACAACAACTAGGCTATACCGCTGGGGAGAGAGCTTTTCAGACTCCAGTCTCATCAGTGTTGTGTGGTGGTGACAGCAGTGGTGGCAGTGATGGCGGTGGTGGCAATGGTGGCGGGCTGGTGTGTGTGGAGGGAGCTGTTGGGGTTTCTTTTTAGGTCATTTTGTTCTCTCCCTATGTAATCCTGACTGGCCTGCAACTCACTATGTAGACCAGGCTGGTCTCGAACTCAACAGATAGATCTGCCTCTCCCTCCAGAGCACTGAAAGGTGTGTGCTTCTGCATCTAGCTTTGGTTTCTGTAAAAACCAAAATTACAGCTAGATGCTGGGGAATGGCTTGCCTAGCACGTGCAAGGCCCAGGGTTCAATCTCCAGTACTGCCGCGAGGGAACAATCAAGCTTTCTTTCATTTGTTAGCTCTGGGTGACGAGTACACGTCTGCTGGTTGAGACAGGGTCTCACATGACCCATGCTTCTCTCAACAACACAATTTCTGACCTTCCTCCTGAGTGCTGGGATTGCAAGCCTGTGTCCCACACCTGGTCTACATGGCACTACTGACCAAACTCAGAACTGAGTTACATCCCAGTCCCAAACGCTGTTTAAATTTTGCATATCTCTATGCCCTGATTTTCCAATTAAAAACAAAACTTTTATAAACATTTGATGGCAATACGCATGATCAGTACACAGGTACAGTGACACACGCCTTTGATCCCACACTTGGGAGGTAGAGGCAGGTGAATCTCTGTGAGTTTGAGACTGGTCTACATAGTGAGTTCCAGCACACTTAGGGCTATCTAGTTGAGACCCTGGCTCAAAAAAATAAAAAAAAAAAAAAAAAAAAAACACAAACAAAAAACAGGTGTCGGGCTCATATCATAAGTAAATAATAAATTACTCATGTGCAAGGCTTAGTACTTTTAAAATTAGTTTTGAAACTTCAAGACTGACTAGGAAACACTGGTGTACAGAGGTTAGCAACATCTGTTCCTATGAACACGTGGACTATCACAGTGGATCACCTCTGGGAGCCCAGGGCACACAGAGCAGTGTATGCAAACCACAGCGAATGAGTCACTGGCACCAGGAACAGCTACTTACTCAGAAGTAGAACTCAGACCAAGCGAGTGAAAGTGATGCCAGCCATTTCCTTTCAGCTCCCTTCTCCTAGGCCTTTCCACTCTGACACGGCCCTGCCCACATCATCTGTGATTCAGATCCCTCCGTCTCAGCCCCCCAGCTGTGGGGAGGTGACAGCCAGCCCTAACCTAACGGCACTGTCCCAGTCAATTAGTGACACTTTCCCCAGGGTGCTTAGATCTGTGTGTGCAGAGTTCCAATTGTCTACATGTCTATAATCCCAGCAGGTAGGATCAGGAGTTCAAGTCTTCCTCAGCTACACAGTGAGTCTGTAGGCCAGTTTAGGCTACCCAAGACCCTGCTTCAAAACACAAAACAAAACCAAAAACTTCCACCACATCTTAAAGGTTGGAGAATGCCTCCATCTTGTGACCCTGTCCCAGACCCTCTCCAACAGAAGGGATGTAAAGTGCAGGAGGAGAAAAGACTCCAGGACACAGGACAAAATCCCAGCCTCGCCTGACTCCTCTTCCATGCTCAGACACAATCATCTTCTCTGCCTTCATATTTATCCACTGCCACCGCCACAGTCCAAGATGGCAGAACCTACCGCCTGGATAGCGCAGAAGCTTTCATCGAACTATCCACTGAAGCCAGCAGGAGATGTAAGAGATGAGTAAAAGCCGGGCGTGCTGGTGCACACCTTTAGTCCTAGTAATCGGGAGACAGAGGCAAGCAGATCTCAGAGGCCAGCCTGGTCTACATAGTGAGTTCCAGGACAGTCAGGGCTACACAGTGAGACTCTGTCTCAAAAAAAAAAAAAAAAAAAAAAGGAGGGGGTGGTGGTAAAGCAAGCATTCCCAAAGCCTGCAGTACCCAAGCTTCATGTGAACACCAGGCTTCCCTCAGACACACTCAAGCCTTCCATCCAAAAAATCTGCAATGAAAACAATCCATTTTTTGGCTCTGGTATTAAAATGGTCAGATTCAGACACTATCCCACTCCAAATCAAAACAGGAATTATGCAAAGAAAGGATTTCAGATGAGACTTTAGCAACCTAGACTATGAAAACCCAAGCAAGTCCTTAGTAGGTTAAGTCAAGAAAAACTCATAACATCAGAAGCCTAACAAAGTCTTTCACCCAATTCACCTCTCTCTGTGACACACAGAGGGGACAGGAAGACATGCGGGGATCCTTCAACAGCTTCACAGACACAGACTGCTGGGTCTCCTTTACAGCGAGCATTATTTTGATTAGGAGAAATGGAGACCAGAGATCCAGACAAACCCAGGCACAGTTTTCCATGTGGCTGTCTCTGACTCTCCGGCTGGCTTTCGGGACCCTATTCTTCATACTGGGTCGCCTTGCCCAGCCTTAGTACATGGGGAGGTACTTAGTCTACTGCCGTGTTTTGTCCACATCCACGGGAGACCTGCCCTTTTCTGAAGAGAAAAGGAGGAGGAGTGGATGGGGGCCCCTCGCCGCCTCCCCCCCACTGGGACGAGAAGAGGGAGGGGAAACTGTGGCCAGGGTTTAAGAATAATTAGTTAATTTTTAAAACCTGCTGAAAAAGAAAAAAAAATCAAATACAGGAAGGGCCAGCAAGATGGCTCAGTGAGTCGAGGTGCCTGCGGCAAAACCTGGCTTTTGGTCCCCAGGACCTACATGGTAGAAGGACAGAACTGACTCCTCGGTCAAGCTGTCTTCAGACTGCAAGCAGGAGCCTGTGCATGATCACACACAAATACATACAAAATAAATAATGTTTCAAGTTTTAAATTAAATGCAGGAAGGTGTACTGGAGTCACATGTGTGCTTAACTTTTTTAGTCAACCTGACTCAGGCACCTGGTTAGGACTAAGTGCATTTCCTTTTCACACATTAACTCTCCCATTCGAACCACCAACCCTCATTTGCCTTCCTTCTCTCAACACACAAGCTCTCGCAGTGCAGCCCCACTATCAAAAGCCAGAGGTACAAGACCACAAATGCATGTTAATCTCCAGCACAAACGGAGTCAGAGCAAGCTTTGTGAGCCCCTGGCTCTGGCTCTCCACTGTAAATGGATGTGAGTATACAGCTCTATGGGGTTTGAGAAAAAGGAGCACTCAACGGTCTTGTCAGTATTTTAAACAAACATCACCTTCCTCCCCAGGAACTCAACTGAGCACCATCCTATGTAGCTCAACAGCAAAGGCCTTAGAACTCCCTCCCCTTATTTGTTATTTTAGCAATTTAGTGGGCGACGCCTGACAACTAAACAGGCCTAGAATAGCTAAAGGGAGGGGGATTATCAAAAACTACCAGCAAAAAACAACGAAGTCACCACTTCCTCCCACCATAAGAAAGAACCATTTTCCACATCTCTGCAGCATCACACAATCTGAACCTTTGGAGTCACAGATAAAAATAGTATTGCAGTACAGAAATCAGTGGAAACTGATACAGTTTCCTGAACTGGAATTCTGTTCCACGCTCACATCTATTTTCTTAAAAACAAAAGCAGAAGTTGGGTGTGGCGGCATATCTCTGTAATCCCAGCACTTGGGAAGCTGAGACAGAAGGACCAGGCCTTCAAGGACAGTCTTAGTTACTTAGCAAGTTCATAAGGGCCAAGGCTACAGAGACCCCCATCTCAAAAAACAAACAAAGCTGAAGTGAATAAAACCAAATTGTTTTACAAAAAAACAAAACAAACAAACAAAAAAACCCTTAGGACTAGCCAGCAGTGGTTAAAGGTTAAAGGTTTGCTGCTTACGCCTGACTTCAACCCCAAATCCCACATGGTGGAAAAGACCTGACTTCCCCTCATCTACTGACCTCTGCCCGTGTACTTCAGTGTGCATGGGTTCATGAGAGAGTGCACACACACACACACACACACACACACCAGGCTGTGAGCCAAACTACTTTTAAACCATCATAGGAAAACCTCTGACTTAAGTTACCACCAAACTATGGAGGGAGATACCATCCTGCCACAGATGCGCTCACTAAAGCAGGCAGAGCCTTCTCCTCACTGAGGAATGAACACTCTGGCTTTTGCTGGACAGCACCTTTCTGTCTGTCTGTCTCAGGTTCTCATGGAGCCCTGGATGGCCTGGAACTACATAACAAAGGAAGACCGTCAACTTCTGATTCCCCTGCCTCTACCTCCCAGACTGCACCTGCTTGGTCAGTATCTGTCTGTAGCTTGAAGCTGGCGATCCCCTGTATTGTAAGAACAGCAACTGACCGAGTGAGAATGAGGGTAAGTGGAAGTCCACATGGTTACACCACCAAGGAGCTGCCCACTAACATGAAGGAAAATTTAAAAAGGAACTCATCAAAAGAAACAAAACTCTAGGTAGCCCAAAAAAGACCTGAGGCACAGGAAGCCAGGAGTCTGTACTTATGACTGGACATATAAAGTGTGTAGCAGCCAAGGCTGAGGTCAACAATCCTCTGAAGCATGCAACAGAACGACTGCTGTGGCACAAACACTACAAGAGGAGCAACAAGGCCACCTAGATTCAGATCCGTGAGAAGAGAACAACTGAGCCAAGATGTAGAAAACCCCCCTCTGGGCTCACTGCGATGCACACGTAGTTACTGAAGGGAAAACTTAGCCGCAAAATGAAGGCTCACCACCAGGGAGTAGAGCCAATCAAAGGAATGAGCATATATAAAGTATCTGTAATGTGTATTTTACAAATAGATAAATAATAGAGTTGTCTAGTTAAAAAGAACAGTCCATTTGAACTGTTTACATCTAAATTCTCCTCAGACCAAAAATATTTCTACTGAGGATATGAAATATACCAAAGTTTCTATTTGGGCAAATTTCACCAACTAGAACACAACACAAGCACACTAAGGCACTGGGAATAGTGATGCAGGGAACATGTGATCAGAACAAGAACACATGTGGGCGCTGAGGGACCGACCCTACACCACTTCTGAAGGCGACACCAGGTGAGCATGAAGTACATCCCGCCGCCTATGACACCAGGACACGGGGTCACATAGAGTTCACCATCAACTAGGCTCTTTCACACTTACATCTTAAACAACCAAAAACTATTTTAAAATGAACATTTTTGTAAGTGCTGAGAATGCAAATGAACTCCATAAAGAAATAACCAGCCATGTATGAAATCTCAATGTACGAAGCACTAAAAACCATCACATGGCCCAGAATTCCAAGCGAAAACAAAGGAACTTGGCTGGAAACTTGGTCTTTGCATTTTTTAAAAATAAAAAAATAGCCAGGTAGTGGTGGCACACGCTTTTAATCCCAGTACTTGGTGGCAGAGGCAGATGGATCTCTGTGAGCTCAAGGCCAGCCTGGTCTACAAGAGCTAGTTCCAGGATAGGTACCAAAGCTACACAGAGAAATCCTGTCTCAAAAAATAAATAAATAAATAAATAAAAATAAAGTCATAAGTGCCTAGCTAGTACTGAAAGTTAGAAGTTTGTGGAGTCAATTTCTGACATATAATTCTTTCTAGGACTCAAGTTCTGCTGGGGTGAAGATAAAGGTAGTCTCCAAAACGAAGTCCCCTTCTCAGCAAGAGTATGCTATAAACTGCCAGGCACTTTGAGGTCTGTAAGGATAAGAATGGACTGTGTCCTAGAACTTCTATACAATGTGATACTAGACAGCAAGTCACCTTGGATAACAAACACTCCACATACAACAAAGTCCAAAAAGAGGTTAAGTCACATTATTTTTAGGATACATTTGCAGGTAATAATACTAATACTTTTATTCTATGGGTGTTTTGCCTTGATGCATATCTGTGTACCACATGCCCAATACCCACAGAAGCCAGAAGGGGGCACAAGATCACTTAGAAACGAGATACATATAGGTGTGAGCTGCTATTGTGGGTGCTGGGAATTGAACCTGGGTCCTCTGGAAGAGTAGCCAGTGCTCTGAATGGCTGAACTATCTCTCTGGGTCCATAAAGAGTAAAGTAGAGCTGAAAAGATGGCTCAGCTGCTAAAAGCACTGACAACTCTTGCAGAGGAAACAAATTTGATTCCGACCCCCCCCCCAGCTGCCTGTAATTCCAGCTCCAGGGGATCTGACACTAGCTTCCTTGGGCAATTGCCCTCTCATGTATGCACCCACACAGACATACACACAAACCCACACTCATACCCACACAGACACACACACATATAAATAAAATAAAACTTAAAAACAAATTTTTTTAGATTTTTAAAAATAACTATCTTTGTGTAGGAATATTTTACATGTGTACCACATGCATGCCTGGTGCCTTTGGAATCTGAAAAAGGATGTTAGATCCCCTAAAACTGGACTTATGAATGGCTGTGAGCTGCCATGTGGGTCTGGGAACTGAACCTGGATCCTCTTCAAGAGCAGCAAGTGCTGGATCATCTCTTCAGCCTCAAACAAATCTTTTTTGAAAAATTAAATGGTTACCTCAAAAGTTAGGGTAGTGAAAATAATTAACTAATTAATTTTTTAAAAAGTCAGGCATGGTGACACATGCCTTTAATCCAAGCACTGAGAGGCAGAGGCAGGCAGATCTCTGAGTTCGAGACCATCTGGACTAGAGGAGTTGGACAGCCAGGGCTATGTAGAGAAATCTTGTCTTGAGAATAAAAGGCGAAAATAGGGTGAGATGGTTGTCAGGTATGGTAGCACTTTCCTTTAAACCCTGAACTCGGGAGGCAGGGACAGGAGGATCTCTGAGTTTGAGACCAGTCTGATGTACAGAATGAGTGGTAGGCCAGCCAGGGCTACAGTGAGACCCTGTCTCAAAAAGAGCAGCTGCCTGTGGGCAGGGGCAAGGGGGTGCAGTGTGACCAGGGAGTGAAAAACAAACATTCTGGCACCTCTGGTGTCTTGCCCATATCTGATTTCTCAGCCTTATAATTATTATCAGTATTTGCTTTATAATTCTTAAACTATATTTAATACATATTTCTTTGAATTCCATATGTCATTACAAAATAATTAATTAGACTAAAATTATAATGGGTTCTAAACTGAGTAATTCAAGCAGCTGAAATGGGTATATTCCATGCCTAAGATTTCTGAGTTATTTTTAAAGAATTATTTTATTATGATGGGGGTGTGCATGCTAGTGCAGCTTGTGGCAGAGGCCAGAGGTGTCAACCCCCCAAGCTGCAGTTACAGGCAGTGTGGGCAGCCTGACGAGAACAGTGGGAACTGAACGCAGGGCCTGCTGAAGAATAGTGTGTGCTCTTAAGCACTGACCATCTCTCCAGCCCTCATGCTAAATGTTTTTAAAGCATTCTGGAGACCTCCAAAGACAGGTCCCATCACAGAACCCCTGCCAGCTCAAAAATGAAATATTTACAGCAAAATTGGACATCCACCCTAAGTGCCACCTGTGCTCTGGAAAAAATTGCCCTCAGTGGGGAGAGTAAAATTTCCTTAATTGTAGGAATTCCCCCAAAATATGTTCTCATCAGGGATCAGAGCTAAGCCAGTTGTAGCATCACAGATGCCTCCTATCTGGTTCCCGCATCAGTTCTCTTCCGCTTTCAGAATTTAATAAAATGTTTTGGATTTTACGTATAGCCTGGGCTGGGGAAATATTTCAACAACCCTAATATTGCAACGCTTTGCCTCAGAAATGGCACAAAGCCAAGGACCAGAGGCCTGCATTTCCTCACTCTTACTCTGTCACTGCTGAGCTAACCAGGGTGGTGGCAAGGGTGGTAACCCTGTTGGACACAGAAGGAAAAGGCAGAAGAGCATACAGATGTGCCTAAAAGCAGAAAGAGACCATGATGAGGGTCAGCCTCAACAGTGCTGATCCCGAACAGCACAGGAGATGAATTAACAACAATCGGATTGACGGCTCTAACAGCGGATGCTAGAAATAAGTGGGAAGCTACTTTCAGAAGAGCTGAGACAGCCCTAAATCAAAAGCGTATGCCCTGAAGTATGCATGCAGTAACCATGGGCACTTACACCCGCACAGCCTCTAATATCACTGCCCACTAGACTGGCGGATGAAAGGCACATTCCTAAATACCCTTAGAGAAGGAGATCCCAGCAATCTTTCATCACTAACTGAATACGCAGAAGAAAAATAAGAGAGAATTATTAAAATTAATGTGAGTCTGTTCTAGTGCACAAGTGGGTTTCAGGTGCAGGAACAGATGATTAATGTGTGCAATTAAAAAAAAAAAAAAAAACCTAAGAGGCAGGCTGTGGTGGCACACGCCTTTAATCCCAGCCCTGTGAAACCAGAGGCAGGAGATCTCTGAGGCCAGCCTGGTCTACAGAGTGAGTTCCAGGACAGCCAGGGCTACACAGAGAGACCCTGTTTCAAAAACCCAAAACCCAAATCCAAAATCAAAACAAAAGCTCATAGGGATTTTTTTCAGGAAAATTTGTTTCAGGAAAGAAAAAGATCTTGCACGTGTAGGCTGATGGTAAAAACAGGGGTCATTGGCCAGGTGGTGGTAGTGCACACCTTTAGTCCCAGCACTCCAGAGGCAGAGCTCTGTGAATTCAAGGCCAGCGTGGTCTACAAAGTGAGTTCCAGGGCAGCAGGAATGTTGCACAGAGAAACCTTGTCTTGAAAAACCAAAACCAGAGGTCACAGGCAGAGATGGAAAGTGAAGGCATCTCACACCACTGTTTTGTAGCTACTGCATTTCTTTTCTTTACTTGCATTTTTTTTACAATTAGAAAGAGAGTGTGTGTGTGTGTGTGTGTGCACGTGCATGTGCTCTCACACACACGTGCACCATGGAGATCAAGAGAACGACTTCAGGAATTGGTCTCTTCTGTCTCTCTGTGTGTTCCAGGGATTGCCATCAGGTTTGGCAGTAATCACCTTTACCATCTCACTGAAACAGCATCGTTTAACACTCGTAGGTTTGTTATAAGCCAGTTAGCATGTCTTCAACAGTGTATGCTAACTTCTGTCTGTGTCATATTGTAGTAATCTCCGGGATACTTCAAACTCCCTCATTTCTCCTGCTCCCCTATCCCTGCCTCCCCCCAGCCTACTCCCATCTACTCCTCCAAAAGGGTAAGGCCTCTCATAGGGAGTCTGCCATATGCATTTTCTAAATAAAATGATATAGGATGCTAGTTAGGGTAAAGTATAATGCAAACACAGCTCTCATAAGTACTGGGAAAACAAAAAAAAATCATTTTAGCCTTAATAATATAGTTTTATAATATATGCTTAAAAATACATGCTTTGTTGTTACCAAAATCTGGGATATCTTCAAGGCTTGTCTGTATGCTAAGGCAGTCATAAGGTGGGAGGAATGGAAAATAAAAAATCAAATAGAAATTTACATTATTAAATCAGAAAGCCATCAATAATTATCAAGTGACATAGAATAATGTTTTATTTTTAAATGTATGTAGGTATGTATTATGTATAAAAATACCTATACTGAGCAAAGTTTAAAACAATACATACCAAATTGTGCAGTAACATTTGGAGGGATACAGGAAAACAAGGAGATTATATTTCCATGCTTAATTTTTTCTATTGCTCGAGTTTTTTTTCTTTTTATGGTGTAGAGTATAATTTTTATAATATAAATAACATATAAAATTAAAGATCTGAAAGAAGAAAATTAACTTCCTAGAGTAGACGTTATTTAGCCCTGGTAGTTTTCTGTGGCTTTAATTAGTCTTTCAGATAGGCGCCAAAGGCCCTAACTTGGTTCTACTAAACAAAATATCCAGCAGTATTTGGGAGATCTGAAAGAAAAGCTTCTACAAAGTAAATTCCCTTGTGTTCGTTAGAACTGAGCAATATGCTAAAATCATGTGTGGCAATTTTATCTTGGTAACGTGTGTGTGTGTGTGTGTGTGTGTGTGTGTGTGTGTGTATGTGAGAGAGAGAGAGAGAGAGAGAGAGAGAGAAGAATGCAGATCTCCACAGAGGCAAGGAGGGCAGTGGAACTCCATAGGTGGTTGTGAGTCAGCTGCCCTGGGTGCTGGGACTGAACAGAGGTGTCCTGTGGGAGCTGCTTAAGCTCAAACTCATGAACACTTACTTCTCTAGGCCCCTGGAACATGTTTAAGTATAAAAGCTAAAAAAATAAGAGCAGAGAGTATAACACTTGCCATCCAAATCTGACCACCTGAGTTTTAGCCCTAAAATCCACAGAACCAACTCCCAAAAACTGACCCTGATCTCTGCTCAAGTGTCATAGTACACACACAAAAACATTAAATTTTGCACAAATAGTTAATGTATATTTATAACTTATTCAACACGGATTATAAGAAAAAAAAATCTGGGGGCAGCGCGACAGCTCTTCTGGTAAAGGCACTTGCCAACAAGCCTGATGACCTGAGTTCAATCTCTAGGTCCCACAGGGCAAAAGGAGACAACCAACTCTTGAGTTGTCCTCTGCCTTCCACACACAAGCCATAGCACATGCATGTTCCACCACCACACGAAAGAAAAACATTATTTCCATACAGTAACCCTGTTTAACAATCCAATATACAGCTTTACATTCAAAAGCCAGGAGTGTTGGCATATACCCACAATCTCACAACTTAGGAATCGGAGACAGGAAAATCAGGAGTTCAAGGTTATCTTTGGCTACACAGCAAGTTAAAGGCCAGTATGAACTAAATGAAACTTAGTCTTGAAAGCCATAACACAACAAAATTTAGACACATAGAATGACTTTAGTTCTGGTTTGTTTCCACAAAGCATTTAAGCACATGGGGCTGAAGAGATGGCTCAGTAAAGTGTTTGCCGTACAAACATGAGGACCTGAGTTCAAATCCCCAGCACCTGTACCATCACAGCTGGGAAGGCAGAGACTTGAGGGTTCCTAGAGTGCTGGCCACATCAGTGAGTTCCAGGTACAGTGAGAGACACTCTCAAAAACTAGAGTGACAGAGAAAAATACCAAGGTTGACCTCAGGCGCCCACATGCACACAAACACATAACACAAATACACATGCACATGAACACATAACACACACACATACACAAAGGAAAAAACTTGCATTCTGCTATTTATTCATCAGAACAATTTTCAAATGTATTCACTTAGCTGCAAAAAACAATTTTTTGTTTAAACTATATGAAATAGTTTCATTTGGGTTATTCAGATATTTTTGTTTTTTCTTGAGTGAAACTAACAGGAAGAATATTTCTCTAAAGCAGCTCCGAGGCACAAAGGCAACAAAACAGGCTATAACAACAAACTGGTTACTGTAGGCTGACGGATTTTTTTTCTTTATGGTTTTTGTTTTATTTTTACATTGCATCTTTCCAAGCCACTAATACATCAAGTTAGTTTAAATTATCAGTCAAACTAAAGTAAATCTAAGAAGCTCTTCCACACTCTCAGGCTATGCCAAATCAGTGCCCTGAGAAACCCCCACTGACTAGAGGGGGTGTCTCCCCAATTCAGCAGAGGGTTGAGTCATATTCTAAACCACTGCCTCAACAGTACTGACAGAAATTAGGTCACCTGACCTATGAAATCATAGTATATCCACCCCGGTCACAGGAAATCTTGGTACCTAAGAAACAGCCATCTAACTGTTGTGATGTACAGGACTGGCCCTTCACCAAAGCCCCGGGAAAAAATCCCATCAAAGGTCTCAACCAAAAGAAAACTGTAATAAGCTTGAGCTTCCCACCACTTCCTGATCTACTATCTTTTACCCAAGCTTTAAAGATGCTTGCTTTCCTCGCAGGAGCACACACCATCACTCAGACTGTTTATTAATTATGGCTCCCTACTTTGTTATTGTCTAAATCTAAGATAAAGAATTGCGTGTAAAAGAGACAGTACAGTAAGACCCTCTGGCAGCTGCTGCTATTGTCCAATATTCTCTCCATCGCCACAGTCCACTACTCTTTTGTCTATGGTTTGTTTTGTTTTGTCTTAAAGAAACTGTGTAGTAAAAGGCAATGGAGAATACACATTCAGACCAACACCTTATCTTTAAAAACTGCCTACAGGGGGCTGGAGAGACGGCTCAGCTCACTGACTGTTCTTCCAAAGGTCCTGAGTTCAATTCCCAGCACCCACATGGCAGCTCACAACTGTCTGTAAATCCAGTTCCAGGGCATCTGACCAATGAACATAAAACAATAATAATAAAATAAATTTACAAAAAAAACTGCCTACAGTTTAAAAAAAAAGTTTCGTTTCTTATCTTCAAATACCGCTATGAATATGGCTGTTCCACAGTTTTAACAATTACAGTAAATTAGAGAAAATGAAGCCACGACCTGCACTCTGTCGGTCAGCTTTCGTTTAACACAACACAAAGGAGTTACCACGTCTCTTCCCTACGAGCTGGCTGCTGTTGTCATGTGGACATACCTCCAGTTCTTTAATTTTTTCTTCTGCTACTTTCTGTTTTTCTAACAGCTGGTTGTGAATTACTTCCTTGGATTGTAGAATAAACCTAGAAAACAAAAGAGTTGAAAATGATGGCACATGGCTACTGTATTCCAGATCAACAGTTACACACCCACAAATACTCAGCACTAGATTCAGGACCAAAAAAAAAAGAAAAAGAAAAAACAAAAACACCCTGTTACATTAAATACTCTGGAAACCATAATGGTTATAAGCTGTCTCAGCCAAGGAAAAAGAAAGGGTTAAAAGTATATTCTGTGTTCCTATTTAAAAGACAATCTGTCATTGGAAGTATTTACGGATAGGAAAAAATGGCAAAAGCATTAAAAAAAATCTATCAAAAAGTCAACATATAAGCTACCAAAATTCCTGGTAACTTTGAGCTGTAGACTTTTGTGTAGACTTTAAAGCAGTATTTGTAAACTGCAGTGTCCTTCCATCTTTTCGAGATTTTGCAGCAACCGTAACTCATGACCTTTCAAAGTCACAATCAAGTACTGTGCTAGGATCAATGCCTTAGTGTGTCTATGAGCTCCGCACACAAAGGCACTGTATAAGCCCTAGTATCTTTTATTATTATTCCCAGAGTATGTAATACCTCTGAAAAGCTCAAAATGCACAAATAGAAAGCTTTAACTTTTCCATTTCACAGTCAGGCACATTATTTACCAGTGCTGAGGGTAAATACGGGGAAGCTTTATATATTAACAGAGTCTGTTCTGCCTGCGGCGTTACGCTCATAATTCTTGCTTCAGGAAAAAAAAGAACAAACCATTTCACTGCTTCAAGAAGAGGGCTGAATGAAGGATTTCTCTTCTACTGGAACCACGGAAAAACTCCAATTACTCAAACCACTTTCAGGATTGTCTAACTAGGCTGAAACAGATTTCAAAGAACAACTGCAACTACTTAGGAACACGGCTCCCCCTTTGCACTTAAGGATTCAGCAGCAAAGAACTAAACATTATCTTTTTAACAAAAAAAAGTCAAACAAATCAAGGTAATAACCATTTGTAATATTCTCTGCCAACTTTGAAGCAGCATCACTGTGCCTAGGCGGGACCTCACCGAGAAGCTCTGTTATCATGGAGAGTGGACAAGGGGAAGGAGTCCACCAGGGCAACTAGAGCCCTGACCCTGGGGAAAATGTCTTCTCCGTCATGAAGAGACCTGACCGTACATATTAATACAATCCCATGAACGCTTTATCATGTCACTAATTGTTAAACTTTATCCATGATGTCAATTGCCCATATATCTTTTTTATAGATTTATTTTTACTTTTATGTGTATGAGCATTTTGCCTGTGTGTATCTGTGTACACTACATGTGTGCCTGGCATCCATGGAGGTCAGAAGAGGACATTGGATGCCTTAGAACTGGAGTTAAAAATGGTAGTGAGCTACCACATGGTGCTGGGAAATGAACCAGGGTCCTCTGTAGGAGCAACAAGTGCTCTTAATGGCTGAGCCACCTCTCCAGCTCCTAGTTCAGCTATCTTAACTATGACTGTTGATTATCTCCTGGAAATATTGCTCACACTCATTTAAAAAAAATCATTAATTGTAGGTCTTTCCCTATAGAACCCATCATTTCTAAATGTTCTCACTGGATCCAAGAGACAAGTGCTATTTCAGATAAGACTGTGTCGCACTGGAAGGGTTGGTTTTCAGAATCAGGTGATGCTCTTCAGGAAGAGCTGCTCTGAGCTGCACTTAGTGACAGGACACGAAGAGCATCACACAAGGCCAGGGCCGGGAGCTGTCAATTACGCCATTCATGTACCATTTGGCTAATCAAAGTCCTTTAGGCAGGGAAGTAATATTCAAAGTAAAATACACATTTTCTAACAGCACTAGTTGCCTACCATTGAGTAGTATTCTCAAATGATAGGTCTGGGAATTTTTCAAGGCTAAGATTAGAGGTCATTACTTTATGTGGCCTTTAAAAAGAAAGTTATCTGAACAGATACTAAATCCCTTGAGCAGAAAATAAAGTCACTAGAAAGCAAGAAGAGTAAACAACAGCAACACGTTGTCCATGGCCACACACTTAAGGTCACTATCTTAGCCAGGCCAGTCTGCGACTGCGAGCTCAAAACATCTCAGCCGTCCAGATATTAAACAAGATGAGAATTTTATAAGCCCAAATGTTTACCAAAAAGGGTTGTTACATAACAAAATTCAAATACAAAATATATGGAAAGTTGAGTCTCAATTCAAAAAGTGGCACAGATACTCTATACAGTTACTAGAAAGACCTCCAAAAAGCTAAGATTTCTGAAAAGTCCTTAGGAGATAATTTATCTATGATCTAAGGGGCAGTGAATAATTTAGAGATGATGTATCTTATTTTCACAATGTGTCTTATTATCACAAGTATTAAACATACAGCTTCTAAAAGAGAATTTCACAAAGATCCTGCCTAATTGTGTCCATAAACAAATAGATAATAAAGACTCTGGAGTTGAGGCTGGATGGGGGCGCACACCTTACACCAGCACTCAGGAGGCAGAGGCTGAATGGGGCGCACACCTTACACCAGCACTCAGGAGGCAGAGGCTGGATGGGGGTGCACACCTTAACCCAGCACTCAGGAGGCAGAGTCAGATGAATTTCTGTGAGATTAAGGCCAGCCTGGTCTACAGAGTGAGTTCCAGGATAGCCAGGGCTACACAGAGAAATCCTGTCTCAAAAAAACAAGATTCTGGAGTCGAAAATGTACCGAAAAGAAAAAAGGAAAGAATTCTGTGACAAATGAGGGGAGCCGGTGTGCAGATAACAGCTGGGGTCACATGACCTGTAGTAGAGCCACTGCTCTGCAAAAGATCTGAAGCCAATGTCCTGTGTTACCTGTTGCATTAACTCCTCATTTGTGTGCATACTTCCCTGACTCCTCCCCGCTGAGGACACCACAGGCTGTGATCCAGATCATACTACAGGACTGACAGGTGATTCCTTTTTGTTTGTTTGTTTGTTTGAGTCAGGGTTTCTCTGTGTATCTCTAGCTGTTCTGTAGACCAGGCTGGCCTTGAACTCAAAAACGTCCACTGCCTCTCCTCAATATATGTAAAACAACTCAGGTGCCAGGCGCATGCCTTTAATCTCAGAACTTGGGAGGCAGAGGTAGGCAGATCTCTGTAAGCTTGAGGCTAGTCTGGTCTACACAGTAAATTCCAGGACAGCCAGAACTATACAGTGAGACCCTCTCTCAAAACAAGCAAACAAATAAAAAAGAATATAGACCCAGGAGCTGGAGCAATGGTTCAGTGGCTAAGAGCACTGGCTGCTCTTCTAGAGGACCCGGATTTGATTCATAGCATCCACATGATGAGTCACAACCATCTATAACTCCAGTTGCAGGGATCTGATGCCCTCTTCCAAACTGAGAGCACCAGACATGCATGTGTGCACATACATACATGCAGGCAAAACACTCATACATATAAAATAAGATCACACACACACACACACAGCCTGGAGAGATGGCTCAGTCATGAAGACAGAACACCATTCTTGCGAAAGACCTGAGTTTGACTCTCAGCATCCATGTGAGACAGCTCACTACCACCTGTTAAGTCCAGCTCCAAGAGCAGCACTTCTGGCCTCTGACACATGTGCACACCTCCCTGCCTCAGAGCACACAAACACAAAATTTAAAGTAATAAAAATTAATCTAAGCTGGGCTGTGGTGGTGCATACCTTTAATCCCAGCATTTGGGTGGTAGAGCCAGGCAGCTCTCTAAAGTTCAAGCCAGCCTGGTCTACCGAGAGTTCCCAGAACAGTAAGGGCTACACAGAGAAACCCTGTCTCAAAAAACACACAAACAACAATAAAAATTCAATCTTTAAAAAAAAAAAAAGCCTGTGGGGAGCGAGTGTGCCTCTGTGTGAGCGAGTGTGCCTCTGTGGGGAGCGAGTGTGCCTCTGCGTGAGCACAGCCGTGTCAAGGATGCCAATGCCTTAGATTCATCAGAGGGCAAAGTTTCCACTGGTCCAAGTACAAATGCTGAGAAATGGCCGTCCAATCTTTAGGTAAAAACAGTATGTGCAAAAACTGACAACTTCAACTTCCTCCTCCTGGATGGCTGCGTGGTCAACCCCCCACCACTCCCCCACAGACACCAAGATCAGAGAGCCCACCTCCTTTTCCTTCACAGTATACATAATAAACACACTTAATACCCAGCTGTGGATGCAGGCCCGCCCAGGCCCAGTCTGACGTTACTTGTGCCTGTCTTTCTCAATCTCCCTTTGCTCCCACTCAGGTTTCCGGCACCCAGTCACATGGGCCATGGCATTAACCACAGCTAGCTTTCTCAAAGTAGCCGACAACTACAGATCCCCAAATATGCTGAGCTCAAAACAACATAGTTAGACAGGCGGCACAGTTCAAGCTGATGCTAAGAACGGCGAATGAAATGCACTCTAGAGGCCGACAAGAAAGCTCACGGGATAAAGCAATTGCTGTGGGAGCCTGAGGGCCTGAGCCGGGAGAGAAAAAACTCTACGAAGTTGTCTCTTCATTTGCATACTCATGCCATGGCAGGCACACAAACCGTACATCTCCCGTACATCTCACACACACACTCTCTCTCTCTCTCTCTTAAAAAAATAAAAAATAGGGCTGGAGAGATGGCTCAGTGATTAAGAGCATTGCCTGCTCTTCCAAAGGTCCTGAGTTCAATTCCCAGCAACCACATGGTGGCTCACAACCATCTGTAAAGAGGTCTGGCGCCCTCTTCTGACCTTCAGACATACACACAGACAGAATATTGTATACATAAATAAATAAATAAATATTTAAAAAAAATAAATAAAAATAAAAAATAGGGCTGGAGAGATGGCTCAGAGGTTGGGAGCACTGGCTGATCTTCCGGAGGTCCTGGGTTCGGTTCCCAGCAACCACGTGGTGGCTCACAGCCATCCGTGGTGAGATCTGGTGCCCTCTTCTGGCCTGTAGGCATACAAGGAGGCTGAACGCTGTGTACACAATAAATAAATGAATCTTAAAAAAAAAAAAAAAAGAAAACACACAGATGTCTACATTAATTATATAAAAAAATAAAAAATAAAAAAGACTACCATAGGGGCTGGAAAGATGGCTCAGCAGTTAAGTGTGCCTGCTGTTTTTCTACTGAACAGAGTTACATTCCCAGCACTCACAATGGCTAACAACCACCTACAATGAGGTCCAGGAGACACAACGCCCTCTTCTGGCCTAAGCAGGCCCCGAACACACGTGGCATACACATACATAAATTTAAATAAAAACAAAAACAATCAACCTTTTATTGATGTCAAGTAAGAAAAAATGAATAATAAAACACACAAAAATAAGTCCTCAAGTTATCTCATGTAGTTAGACCTAGGAGGAAAAAAGGAGAGAAGAAACCTTTAAAGAGATCATGAACTTGCACTTTCTAAAACAAACAGACCACCACTCTAAACCACCACGCTAGGACACTCAGAGTCCCAGCCAGTTTCAAAAATGAGAACTCACAAAAAAACAGAACAAAGTATAAACTACTGCAAACCAAAGATAATGACAGTCTTAAGGGCAGCCAGAAAAATGACACATTATATTCAGAGATAAGAATTATAACATAAACTATGCAAGGAGAAGACAATGGTATGACATTTTCAGAGTACAAAAACATTATTAACCAGCATTATATACAAGGTGAAAATATATTTCAAAAATAAAAGAGAAATTCAAACAAAAGCTGAGAATATTTATCCTGGCAAATATGTGTCATAAGGAATGCTACAAACAGTTTTTCCACCAAAAGAAGTGCCAAGGCTGGGGACAGAGCTCTGGGTGAGAGTGCTTGCCCTGCCTGGCATGTGCAAGACCTGAGCTCAATCTCCAACACTTGGAAGGGGAAGGCAAGAGGATTATGTTTGAGGACAGCCTAGCTACAGAGAGTTCCAGGCAAACCTCGGCTACACTTACCCTGTCTCAAAAACAAACGAACTACACTTGTCCATAACCAACTAATTCTCAACAGCACCAAAAACATACATGGAAGAAAAGACAGCCTACCCAATAAACGGCGCTGGGAAAACTGGAAATACAAACGCAACACATCAAACTTGATTCCTATCTCTTACTCTATACAAAACTGCATCAAAGATCTAGAGGTATCACAGATGCAAAAATCTTAAACAACTGGAGGTAAACAGAGGAAATTATTCAAGGCATTATTACAATTTGGGTGTCCTGGTGGTAGTGACTCTTCCCTGTAATCACATCACTTGAACATTCTAATACAGGAATGACTGCTATAAATTTGAAGCCAGGATTTACTAGGATACCTAGTAAATTCCAACCTGAGTAGTGATAAGTGGGACATCTGTCTCACATAAATAAAAGATAAAGAGATAGAATGACTTTCTAAACAGGACCCCACCCAAGACATGGGAAACAAGATGTTATTTCATGACACTAATAAGCATCTGCACAATAAAGAAAATAACTAACAGTGATGAACCAATCTACAGAGGGAGAAAAAATATTTTCAACTGTCAAGTCAAAGAATCGATGCCCAGACTACACAGAGAACTGAGAAAACATGCCAGGGAGCACTGGAGCTAGGGGTACAGCTCCTTACACGCAAGAGACACTGGGTCCCATCACCATCATCACATAAACCAGGTTTGGGGCCTATAATCCCAAAACTTGGGTAGTGGAGGGAAGGGGATCTGAAGTCCAAGGTCATCCTCTACTACAAAGAGAGTTAGGGCCCGCAAGATGGTGAGCAGGAGGAAAATACCGTTGCCGAGACTGACAACCTGAGTTCAATCCTGGTATGCACTTAGGAATGAGAAAATCAACTCCTGTAAGTTATCCTTTGCTCTCCATATACTTGCATGTCCCTAACCCTGATGGCGCGCGCGCACACACGCACACACGCACACACACACACACACACACACACACACACACAGGGACAAATAAACTACAGCACTCTAGATGCGTTTCACGGCCTCGCAGCCCTTTCCCCTACACTCAGGCTCTTCCGTTCTTTCCACTGTCTCTTCCACAAAGACAGAACTAAGTTCTACAGAGGATGGTATAAATGTCTTATTATGGGATAAATAAGGAGAAATAACGTATAATGAAATCTTTCATAGCTCATGGGTGATTTTGAAAGCTCCCCAAACAAATTATATGTAAAGAAACAGATGTGCCAATTTCCCTAATCCAATCATTGCATATTGCATGTTTGTATTGAAGTGTCACTAATAGGTTGGGTGTGGCACGCACCTTTAATTCCAGCAGGCAGATCTCTGTGCGTTCAAGGTCAGCCTGGTCTACATAGGGACTACACAGTAGTCCAGACCAGCCAAGGACTACATAGTAAAATCTGTCTAATGAAAAGGCTTATACTATAGTTATCTGACTTACATTTTTGACTGCTCAGTTGAAAAGAATGCTACAGAGGCTGGAGAGACGGCTCAGTGGTTAAAAGCACTTGTTCTTGCAGAACAATTGAACTGGGTTCAATTCCCAGTACTGACATGGTGGCTCGCAACCATCTATAACTCCAGTTACAGAGATCCATCACCCTCTTCTGACCTCCATGGGCACCAGGCATGCACACAGTGCTCAAACATACATGTGAGCAGAACGTCCATACACATAAAATAAAGTGATGAATAAATATTTTTAAAAAGTGCTTAAGGAAAATAAGGCTAAAGCAGGCAGTGGTGGCACACACCTTTAATCCCAGCATTCAGGAGGCAGAAGCTGATGGATCTCTGTGGTTCGAGGCCAGCCTGGTCTACAGAGTTACAGGAGAACCAAGGTTACAACGAGAAACCCTGTCTCCAAAAAACACAAAAACCTCCAAAAAGAAAGAAAGAAAGAAAGAAAGAAAGAAAGAAAGAAAGAAAGAAAGAAAGAAAGAAAGAAAGAAAGAAAACATAGCTATATAACGGTAAGATAGAGCCCACACAGTAGGTAAGCGTTATAATCCATGGTAGTTTAGACTGGGGTGGTGTTAAGAACAGCTCAGATTATGGGCTAAATTCAGAAAACCAATAGTATTTGCTACTGGGCTGACTATAAGATCAAATAAAAAGGTAAATCTCCAAAGATTTGGAAGCACTGAAAGGATGGAAAAGTCATTTGCTAAAATGGGAAAGACTGAGCAACACGGCTTACTCATAATGAGCAAGAACTTTATGTTGGCCAAGCTAACTCTGAGATACATATTAGAGCACCAAGAGAGAGGACACCAGACAGGTGGATAAGCAAGCTCGGCATTCAGGAAGGCAGACTAAGTTAAAGATAAAAATGTGGGCCTTTTCGGTATATAAGAAGACATCTGTAGGTTGGTGATGTAGCTGAGTCATAAGGGGCCTGCCTGGTATGCAAAAAGTCCTGGGTTCAAACTCCCAAACCACAAACCAGTGATGGCAGTGCACGCCTATGAACCCAGCACTTAGGATGGAGAGGCAAGAGGAGACATGCACGGTTGGTAAAGCGCGTGCTCTGCAAGCACAAGGACCTGAGTTCAGATTCGCAGCACTCTGTAAAAGGCCAGGCTGTGGTCCACACCTTGTAACCCTAGGGCTGGGCAGACAGGGACAGGAGGCTCCAGGAGCTAACTAACCAACTAATCTTGCTGAACTGATCAATTTTAGGTTCAGTAAATCTTGTCTTGGAGAAAAAAAAGGGGGGGGGGGCTAGAGAGATGGTTCTCACATGGTTAAGAGCATTTGCTGCTCTTTCAGAGAACCCACATCTTCACATAGAGGCACACATGAACATGTACACTCAGCTATACAGTAAATTCAAGGTCAGCCTGGGCTACATATGATACTCTGTCTCCAAAGAGAGAAGGAGAAGTAATTCCAGTAAGACAATTAAATATAAAAGAGAAAAAAAAATCTACGCAGTAAGCCCAAAGTCAACCTAATGTTTACAGATGTGAAAGAAAAGCAGATGGTAGGACCAAGAAGGAATGCACAGCTGGACTCCGTCCTGCGGGGGCAGGGGAGACTCAGCACTCACTGTAGGGCGTGAGCACTCACCTGGCGCTCCTGAGGACCCTGGCCCACCTACAAACATTCTGTGTTCTAGAGAAGCAGCGAACACTGCAGGGTTCAGTTTGTACTAATTTAAAAACATTGTCTATTTTTAAGTCAAAACCATTGCCCCTGAAATGGAAGCTGTAGTACGTTAATCTATTTTAAAACAGGTGTTTATTTTAGGTCACTATCTGGCATTCTAAGTATTCTGGTAAGCAATCACCTCTGATGTTGACCACTTTTATTCTGGCCTTGTCAAGCCTCAGATGCTGAAGTAAGTAGTGAAAAAGCTGACTTCTTTTGTTTAAGACGTGATCTTTCTTTCACTGGGAGGTTAAAATACTGGAAAAGGTATAATCAAGGATAATAAAAAAGTTAATCTTCTATGAGTACTGAAAGACATATACAGAAAGAAAATTGATAAAAGAGCAGAAAGTCATAAAAAGCTTTTTTAATAATTTATTTAACTTTATTTCATGTGTATTGGTGTGAAGGTATAAGACTGTGGAACTGAAGTACAGACAGGTGTGAGCTGCCATGCTGGGAATTGAACCTGGGTCATCTGGAAGAGCAGCCAGTGCTCTTAACGGGTAAGTCATCACTTCAGTCCCCTATAAAAAGTTATTTTTGACACATGTCAAAAGTCAGTCAGAAACACACATACAGGATGCCTATTGGAAGCTGGTTTGGCAATCCTAGTTCTTGGGAATCTGTATCAGGAAAGTCAACGTTAGTTTGAGACTAGCCTGATCTACATGGTGAATTCCTCCAAGCCAGACCAGGCTAAAGTGTGAGAACATGTCTCAAAATGAAGCAAAACAAAACAAAAAATAGGATGCACACTGCCGTCCAAATCTTTTACTCTCAGCCAACATAAAAAGATGGGCAGACAGCAGTCATGAGATCTTACCTATTTAGAAATAGATTTTTAATACTAGGCTCTAGATGCCTGAAAGTTTTGATATCAGAATAATTTAAGTCCTCTTTGAAGCCAAAAGGATAATGTCTTCCAAACACCTGATCCATTTCAAGGTAATGGATATGCCTCAAAACAAGGATGGCTCAGCAGTAAGGGAGTCTGCCACCAAGTCTGGCCACCTGACTTCAAGGCCAAGAACCTAGGTGATGGAAGGAGAGAAGTGACTCCCTCATGTTGTTCTGACTGCCACATGTGTTCTCATATACAATAGATTAATTAATTAAAATCATTAATTTTAAAAAGAGACAGGGACTAGAAAGATGGATCAGTGGTTAAGAGTGCTTGCTGTACCTTCGATGAACCCAAGTTCAGTTCCCAGTACCCACATGAGGCAGCTCACAACCACCTGCAACTGCAAGAACACAACATGTTCTGACACACATGTGTGCGCACACACACACATGCACACATACACGCAATTTTTTTTAACAAGAGAGGTAATAAGAATTCCTGACCAAGATGGATCTAGAAAACATATTGAGTGAGGTAACTCAGACTCCCAAAAGACAACAAATATCTTATGTACTCACTCATGAGTGGCTTTTAGACATAAATAAAAAAAAAAGAGCAGCCTACAATTTACAACCCCAGAGAACCTAGACAACAAAGAGGACCCTAAGAGAGAGAGACATACGTGGATCTAATCTACACAGGAAGTAGAAAAAGGAAAGAACTCCTGAGTAATTTGGGAGCATGGGAACCATGGGAGAGGGTAGGAGGGGAGGGAAGTGGAAAAAAATATATAGCACAATAAAAATAACTAAAACAACAACAACAACAACAAAAGAATTCCTGACCAAGACAATGAGATATTCTCTCTCAGGCATCAGACTCAATCCTTCTGTCTCGGTTCCATGTGCCCAGTGATGGGTTAAAGGGGTGTGCCATCACTCTTAGATCTCAGCAATTTTTTGATACAAGTATTAAGAAAAAAAGAATACTAACAATTCGTTAGTCTCACACCCTGGGTCAGTTCTTTCCTTTTGGGAGTTTGATCGAACCAGCTATAGTCCTTGACACAGCACTGCAGCCCTCTCATTCAGATCAGACTGCAAGCTGCTCCTAAATCTGTCACGATGACATAAGCGGCAGTTAAAATCAGAAAATTCTTTAGTACACTTAAAATGGACTGTTTTCTTCTCAAGTCAGTCGGCTAGAGCACAGTTCCCCAGTGACAAAGCAACACGGGTCGCTGCGAGTGTTTGTGAGTGGTGGTACAGATGCCTGTTTGCCATCTGCTTAGACACACCATGGCATTGTGCTGCTGAGTGACTGCAAAGGCAGACTGTTTAATCCTTTCTGTGGAAAAACAACAACAACAAAACAAACAAACCACGTATCAGGTCTTTTTTCAAAAAGCTATTTCTAATTATTTTATGTGTAGGCATGTTTTGCCTACATGTATGGCTGTGTACCATATGTGGCCTGGAGCTCATGGAGGACAGAAGAGGATACCAGATCCCCTGAAGTTACAGATGGTTGCGAGCCACCACATAAGTGCCGGGAATTGAACCCTGGTCCTCTGGAAGAACAGCAGCCAGTGCTCCCAAGCACTGAGTCATTATCTTTCCAGCCCCTAGGTCAGGTCTGTATGTGTCAGGAATTGTAGATGCTAAACAACAGAATGAATGGAATAGATTCTTAAAAAATAAAAAACAAAAAAACTTAAAGCCTAAAAATAAGTAATGCCATAACAAGGATACATTAAATAAATATTCATTTTAGCATGTTTCAGATTAAGAGACTATCTCAGATAAGAGACTTCTTTTTTCTGACAATCGACTCTAATGACACAACATTTTCTAAGTTAATGTCCTGTTTCCAGTGAGAATGTTCACATTCTGGAGAACTCAGGAGGAAGACAGGAAGGAATTATTAAAGAATCTTCTGCAGAAGAAACATGACTATGTGAGTCTTACGCAAATGTCTGCTAAGCGCTGCAGCCTAAAAACAATTATGTCACTGCACACAGCAGGAGAACAAGTCATAATGAGCATCAAGTTTTAAATCATTGGCAACTTAAGAAAATTAAGATTACTCAAAGGTCGCCTCTCTCCAGAGATGTGCCCATCTGGGGTTCTATACATATTCGACATCAACAAAACTGAAGTCATTTTTCCCAAACACACAGCAGGAAAGTTGTTTTTCTTCCCTCAGAACTCTGAGCGAGGAAAGCAATGACTTTAAATGGCTCTGTATAAAAGCCTGAGAAGGGCGAGTCTGTGTTCTGTTAGGAAAAGCAGTTGAGCAGTAAGAACCTCTCTTAAAAATAAAAATGTTTTACACAAAAAGATAAAAAGCAAAAATATTACCTCTGAAAATCATCTTTGCATTGCTTCTAAATCCTAAAATACAGGTTAATCCCTCGGGAGAGAATATAAAAGGAAGTTACACAACTGTATTAACATAGGGCTCTCCTGCCAAAAGTAATCTACACATTTCCCCATCTGTACTCAGCATCAAGTACCTAAGCTTGAGCCTGGAAAGCCGACTCTTCCGGAGGCCCTGAGTTCAATTCTCAGCATTCACATGGAGACTCACAACTGGCTATTACTGTGGATCCATGGGATCTGCTGCACTCCTCTCTTGTGGAGGTGTACATGCAGACAAAATACATAAATAAACAAATCTTAAAACGTAATAATAAACAAATATCTTAACCTGATTCTGGTGAGAGGCAATAGCATAGCTTGTGTTTATTGTATCACAACAGCAGAATGAACAATGCCAACAATGTTTGCTGTGCGATACTTTTTAATTTTTATTTCCTTATCTCCTGGAAGTAAAATATTACTTTCTTAAATTTTAAAATTACCTCATTTAAACTGGAAGATAAACTCAATATAGATACATGAAATTATAAAAGGGCTACAAACCTGAGATGGCACAACTATTACCTATTAATATTTAACATAAGTAAACTATCCTACCTTTACCAGATGTCACAAGTGAAATTACAAGTCAACTGTCACACGAAAGAGTAAGACAACTGCAGGAACAACATTACAATTTTGGACAAAGGGCAAATCGACCAAGCTGCGATGAAGACTTAGATTTCTTTAGCCTAATTAGCTGAAAATCTGCTTGGACGCATTTTACGAAGTATCTCTTGGCTATCAAGAGTGCACCTACTATTTCATTCCTACCTAAGCAGCATTTAACTTGAGTTTATACTTCTAGATCTTTCAACCAACAAAGATCAACCGTAAAATTACTTCAACAAGTAGAAATAGCCACACTCCCCACCAGCAACCTCTGCATTGCTAGACGCTTATCCAGCTGGTGGATTTATACCATTGTTCATTCTTAGTTCCTAATGTAAAAAATACCCACAGAACGGTAGCATACCTCTAAATTGGTCTAAATATGGCACCAAGTTATTTTTAGTCAGCTTCAAGCTTTAAAAAGGGACTTATCATTCTTTTCAAAGGCTAATCTACTCAAGTTGCTCCCATGTTTAAAAAAAAAAGATAAATAAAAGGCCAATTTATCTGTTTTGAAAATCAGAAATGTTATTTATGCAGTGGTCAACAGTATGTTAGGCTAGTCCTCACATCAAATCACGGTCAGAACTGTGCCTATTGTTTATAAATATACAGTCTTTTCAAACACTAGCATGGCTAAGTGATATTTGTGCATACTTAAATATAATTCTTATCAAAACATTAATATTATTTTTAAAACCTCACCTGAGCCTATACTAAGTAAAAAAGAAAACTCACATTAGAAATTGTTTCTTATTTGTGAAAAAGATACAAGAAATATTCAGATCCCTTTTACTTGAAATCTGGATTCCTCCTTGCACACTAGGAAGATGCAGAGACAAACCCTTGCAAATCTCCAGACGGACCGTCCCACAGTTGTGACTTTCATCACACTTCTCAAAGCAGCGCGGTGAGGTCAGCTCACAAACAGCTTAAGCAGCAGAACTAGGAATCGGTGGTAGTAGTATCAGGCTACATAACAGCCTCTCCAAAGAATATGAAGTAAGAGAATGAAAATGTGCTGGCACCGTCCCAAAAGACGGACAGCTACAGCTTCGAGCCATTAGGTTCAGAGCTTACAGTGGAGAGAATTCCTCTTCCCTGACCCTGCAGCTTGACTTTCCTGACTTTAACCCCAAAATAGCCACATAGAAGTTATTGAACACTGTCAACCATCTCTCTAAATATAAGCTGAAGAGCATGTGGGATTGCAAAGATCTGTTTAAATACACACATGCCCTGAAAAGGAAACTCTGTCTTCCATCGATGCGAAGATGAAGAAAGTCAGACGCAATTTACTGTATAGAACAGCCTTTGTTACCCAGGAATTGTGCCTACAGCATAATTCTGAAGGTTTAGGGGTTTCTTTGTTGTCAGTTTTGACACACTGAAACTGCCTGGCAATGAAAATTAGTCAACTTTCTCAAAAGAAGTAACCCTAGCAGTAATCAAGGCAGATCAAGCAATGCTAAGAAACAATCCCTTTGCCTTTAGTCATAGTTACTTTGTCTGTCAGTTCTGAGTCGGTCTCACTGTGTGACCAGGCGAGGCTAGAACTCCTTCTGTCTCCCAGACTGGACGAGAAACTCAATCCTCCTGCTCAGCCTCCCAAGTACTGGGATTTAAGGCATTTACCACCACACATGGCTTTACATATTACTTTTATAATCTCATCTTGACCAAATCATACATTAAAATAGGATTATAAACCCGAATTCTTGAACCTCTCACACTTTCTAAGCATAACTCTTCTCTAAAGAATCAAGAAGCTAGGCATAGCAGCACAGGCTTGTAATCCTAGCACTTAGAAGGTAGAGGCAAGAGGATCAGGAGTTCAAGACCACTCTCACTACACAGAGTTTAAGGCCAACCTGGGCTATCTGAGATTCCACATCAAAATAAACAAAAATGACTCAAAAGATCCTAGGCTGAAAAACAGTCAAATTTAATTCAAATCAATATATATTTATTTAACATGTATTTTGCACCAAACATTATTCAGAGAATGGAGAAGCCAAAGGTAATCTATGTACAGGGTTTTAAGAGAGTTTATCTCATTGGGGAAATCATATGATACACTCAATGGGTTCTACTAAGAGTCAAAACAAAAACCTTGGTGTTGCTGATGAAAGAGTGGGTAAATCCAGAGATGTCTCGAAGACATCGCAGGATCTGAGCTGTATTCAAGCTCCTTTCACAAAGGAAGAAGAATATGAAAGCCAAAAACAGAATGAGCAAAGCTTTTCCAAAAAAAAAAAAAAGTACAAAAACATGACATATATGGAAGAAAAAACCAAAATACCCTTATAACAAGGGTAAAAACGCCTGGTACACGTGCCAGTGCTCTCGTACCTTCACCCATGACAGACATCAGCAATCAATCAGCAATCATACTTTTTTTTTTTAAATTAAATCAGAGCATACTTAAAAACCACACAAAGTCTCAAAATCCTTCTAAACAGATAACACAAAAAGGCAGAGCCATGAGACGAAATGCCTAGGACTTGAGGCTAGATGGGCCAATTAAAAACAGGATATATGGCCATGAATGTGAGGCTAACAAGTTTAGACTTTCTCCCACAGTAACAGGATAAATAAGATCGATTCTGGCACTGTGAGGAACAGATGTGAGCAGACAGGATGAGCGGCACTGTACGATTAGCTCTCCCATAATCGCACTCTTGGGAGCAAAGGGTAGGTGATAGGAGCTCAACATGATCAAGGCTACAACAATAAATTCAGGCTAGCCTGGGCTACAAAAGACCCTATCTCAACAACAACAACAAACTTGAGAATGTACATCAGTGATACAGCACCTGTCTAGCAGGTGTGAGGCCCACAGTGCAATCCACTGCACAACAGAAAAATAGTAATTGTGGGTCAAAAGAAAAGTAGAAAAACCTATGGCTGGCTCTAAAAAAAAGCAGAGTTTTAGATTCTAAAATCATTTAAAAATAAAAATGGGGGTAAACCCATGTAATTAGAATTCTCAAGTAGCATTCAAAAGGAAGGTAAAGGCTAGGACGAAAGAAGTAAAAAACAATGTTAGGCTCAAGATTACTCCAGACCATAAATTCAGAAGTAGGTATTCCAGGGTTGGCATCAGGAAAGAGAACATCCTCATGACCAGACTGGCACTCAGCAAGTCTCTCCTGCTCTGAGGCACCAATACGCTGGCCAACAGCAGATGTGGTTACCTCACACGCCCTACGTGCCTCGCAGCACAGGGCAGGCTCACGCTGTGCAGAACGCCAAGATGCTCATCTTAAAACCAAGGCTCATCCAAAACTCTAAAACCGCACAGAAACAGAGCTCTCATGAAATAATACCATTCTATCATTAACTACTTATACATAAGCCTTACACTCTTTGCATGAAATACAACCTATCGGTAGAATTTTGGACAGAATGAAAAAAAATTCCTACCTCATATGCAGAATGTTTACTAAATTCTAATTCTAATACATTCTAATTAGATACAAAACTTCAGGGCTGAGGATGCAGCTTAGTGGCTAAGGACTTGTCTGACATGAATAAAGCCCTAGTTTTGATTCTTTTTTTTCCATTTTATTGATTTTTATTGTGCTCTACTTTTTCTCTGCTCCCCTCTCTGCCTCTCCCCTCCCCTTCAACCCTCTCCCAAGGTCCCAATTTACTCAGAAGATCTTGTCTTTTTGTACTTCCCATCTAGTTTTGATTCTTAAAGTCAAACATAAAACAATTAAAATTTAAAACTTTTTTTAATTGCAAACATTAATTTCAGGGCAACACATCCCAATCATCCTAGCCCTTGGAAGATACAAGATCAGAAACTAGCAGGAAGCTAGCCTCAGCTACATGAAGCCCTGTCTCAAGAAAGAACAAAATGCTGGGCATGGGGGTCCGTGTATAATCCCAGCACTCAGGAGGCAGGGGCAGATGGTTCCCTGTGAGCGCAAGGCCAGTTTGGTGTACATAGTTCCAGGCCAGTCAGAACTCCATAGCTCCACAGAGAGACTATTTAAATAATAATAATAATAATAAAATCTTTGGCTGTTATAAACAAAGGCTAAAGTAATAATGTGAAGTCCAAGAATACTAACAGGCTAGCATTACTGTTAAGACCTAAGGATATTCAAATTGAGGGATAGAATTACCTCCAGTGAATGCCAGCAATGTATTTCACACTACACAGACACACAATCAAGGGTTCTATTTTGTTCTAATTCTTTTCTGTACCATTAACAACCTCACAGACTGGAGCCAACACTGAGCACCTGCAATCTCAGCACGTGGTGGACGGAGGCCGGAGGACCAGGTGTTCAGTCACCCTCCACTACACAATTAGAGTGAGACTTTCTCAAAAATAAAGACAAACAAACAAACAAAAAACACAAAAGGGACTCGCAGTCTCTTATAATAAGACAAAATGAAAAATGTGAACATAAAAGAAAATGCATGTGGTTCATTTGAAAAAGCAAATCCAAAATTTATCACTTCTCTCTTAGCAGAAAGAATGAATTTGTCACGGGAAGGGCCACCTTGTCATGATGTCATTCTAAAGTCATCACAGAATTTTACACGTTATGCTTGCTTCCAGTCAATCACAAAGAAGTCATCCTGAGACCGAGGTCAGATTCCATTCTAAAGATCTCCAAACTTAAAGGAATGGTCTGTAAGAACATAACATCCAATACAGACACAGAGACCCCTCCTCCCCAGTTTAAAAAAAAATCAGCTCTTCCCCTTTAGCTAACTGTAATGGAATGTGGCCCATACACAAGGGCTTTCCCATTCTTCATTTTCTCAGAAATATAAAGCAGACTTAATCTTTCTTATAAGGAGAATATGTTTGTGATAGAAAAAAAAATTGTAACATAGTGGTTAATTATATTAATAAGCCTTTTCCCCCCTCATTAGCCCACTCAAATTCTCAGGAGTGCTTTTCCTTTCTCAGCAAACTCTATTTCCTCTCATTAAATTTTCTTTAAATTAATAGTTGATAATTAGTACAAAGGGGGCACCTGCACTCACTTGCACAGACCAACACACAGACACACCATACATACATAATTCATAGAACTTTTTTAAAAGGGGGGGGGTGCAGTGATGGTTCAGCAGTTAAGAGTCCTAGCTGCTCTTGCAGATGGCCCAAGTTCAGTTCCCAGCATCCACATTAGGAGACTCACAAATACCTACAACTCCAGTTCCTAGGGAACCCAAAGCCTCCATGGGCATGGGAGACAGACAAGAGAGCTCCGTGAGTCCGAGGTCAGCCTGGTCTACACACAGTGTGAGATCCAGGATGGCCAGGAATATACAGAGAAACCGTGTCCTTAAAAAGAAAATAAAAAAAGAAAGCTTTCGTAAGTTTTAACCCAAGTTTTAAAATAAACAATTCCACCATTTAATTCACACGAAATCTGTCACAAGAAAGCAGCACAACAGCTGTGTTTTACTCACATCCTCCCGACGCCTTCGTACATGTTAGTCTCATCTACCAGCGTCATAATCTCTGTGTCTGTGAGGTGCGCATGCTTTTTCGTTCTGTTTAGCTGTTCAATCTGTAGGTCTGCAAGCTTCACCTTCTGCTGAGTATCAATAACTTTGGCTTGAAGCTCTGTGAAGGCCTAAGGAAAACAAGACCCTGATTTAGAAAGGAAACATTTAAGTCAAAGCCATATTTATTAAAACAGAACACACTAACCAAAGTTGTCAAACTTACCAAATAAGCACAAATGAGAGTCAACAGAATTCTAATACTATGCTAAATTCTAAAGGTACCCTATTCAGACAATGTGATCAAATGAACAAGCAAAAGTCCATTAAATAACAACCATATTTCAAATAACTAAAGAGTAATAAAAGGAATAAACAAAATACTCGGGGATAAAGCTCAGAGATCCAAAGCAAGAACTGTAAAAGGAACAATTCACTACATCTATATTATATCCTAGAATTCAAAGCACTTCACATCATTTCAAAATCCTGGCTGGAGACTCGGAGCTGGTGTCTCACGCCTGTAACACTAATAGCTGGGAGGTGGAAGCAGAGGATCAGGAGTAGTGAGGACTCAGACACAAGATATCCAAGGCCATCTGGGCTATAAGACACCTTGTCCCAAAAAAGAATTTTTTTTAGGGCCAGTGAGATTAACTCAGCAGATAAAGGCACTCGACACCAAGCCTGAGGACCTAAATTTGATCCCTGGGTGCTACATGGTAAGAGAGAACTGACTCCCTCAAGCTGACCCCTGACCTCCACATGTGCACTCTGGCACACCGTATCAGCACTCACCCTTGAGTGCACACACACACACGCACACGCTCACACACAAATGCAATTTTAAAAAGAAAAGATAGAGAGATACATAGATGGGTGGATAGATACATGGATGGATAGGTAGACACACACACAGACAGAAAGAAATAGATAGTCAGGTAGGTAGACAGAGGTCCATGAGATGGCTCAGCAGGTAAAGGTTCTTACTACCAAGCCCAATAACCTGAGTTCCATCTCTGGAACCTGAATCCACATGATAAAAGAAAACCAGCTCCCCAAAATTATATTCTGATCTCCTCACACTCTGACCACACACTAGCATCGTGACGTGTGTGCCCACACTCACACACATCTGAGATTTACAAGCCATGGATAGAGGTGCACACTTTTAATCCAAGCACTAAGGGTAGGAAGAGAGGCAGGAGGATTTCTTGTGATTTCTAGACCAGGCTGGTCTACACAGTGAGTTCTAGCTAGTCAGGGCTACATGGTGAGTTCCTGTCTCAAAAAGGAAAAAGAAAAAAATAAATAAAAATAAAAGGGGCTGCAATTTACAGCATGAGAGAATGCTGTGTGAGATTAAGTTTACAAGTTTCAGGTCGAGAATGGCAAAGAGCAAGACCCACATACGTAGCATCCCCAGAACAATAACAAATGCCTTCTTTTATTAGCAACAACAGCTATTTCAGCTGTCCCATTGCTTAAACAGGTTAACCAGAGGCAGCTACTTAATATGTTACTGGGAGCTCGGGAAACATTCAGTCAGTTGACTTAAGGTTCACTCCCCATGACCCACAAAGAAAGTTGAGCTTGGGAGTGGAGGGATGGCTCAAGGGCCAAGAGCATTCAATGTTCCTGTAGAGGACCTGGGTTCGGTTCCTAGTACCCACATGGCAGCTCACAACCACCTGTAACTACAGTTTTAGGGGGATCCAAGGCTCAAGGGGGCTGCATACATATGGTAAACAGACATTCATGCAAGCAAGAAGCCCACATACATAAAAATACAGCTTGTTGAATGCTAGGCATGGAGGCAGAGAAAAAAAAAGAGGATCCTTGAAGCTTATTAGCTAGACAGTCTAGTCAGAGGCAATCCCTAGGTCCCAGTGAGTGACCTTATCTCAGAATAAAAGATGAATGCAGGAAGCCCTGGGTGCAATTCCTGGCACTGGGGAAACTGGGTAGAGTGCTGCATGCCAGCTACATAGCCAAGTTCCAGGTCAGCCCAGACTACATAAGACCCTGTCTTTAAGGAAAAACAAAACAAAACAAAAGCAGAATCTGGGTCAGTGAGAAGGCTCATCTTGCCTAAAAGACCTGATGACCAGAGTTCAATCCCCAGTAACCATCTGAACTACCTCCCAAAAGTTGTTCTCTGACCTCCCCTAAGCAACTTGAAGACCTCTCTCTCTCTCTCTCTCTCTCTCTCTCTCTCTCCACACACACACACAAATAAAAATATATAATGTTTTAATATATGCTGCTCACCTACAAAACATAGTTATGATAATACCAAATTCTAAACTCTATTTTTGAAATGATTTTATTATTGTGTGTCTGAGTACGGGCCAGTGTGCTGTGTGGTCTGCCTCTGAGACATTGTGTGTCTGAGTACGGGCCAGTGTGCTGCGGTGTGCCTCTGAGACATTGTGTGTCTGAGTACGGGCCAGTGTGCTGCGGTGTGCCTCTGAGACATTGTGTGTTTGAGTACGGGCCAGTGTGCTGCGGTGTGCCTCTGAGACATTGTGTGTCTGAGTACAGGCCAGTGTGCTGCGGTGTGCCTCTGAGACATTGTGTGTTTGAGTACGGGCCAGTGTGCTGTGGTGTGCCTCTGAGACATTGTGTGTTTGAGTACGGGCCAGTGTGCTGCGGTGTGCCTCTGAGACCTCTGAGACATTGCAGAACAACCCTGAGTTCCTCTCTCTTTCACCATTGGTTCCAGGGACAAAACTTAAACAGGCAAAAGCCTTCACCCACTGACCCATCTTGCTGCCTGGGGTTCAATCTCTTAGGACTTTTCCTGCCAGTGACCCTAGCACACATCTGTTATCCTAATATTCAGGAAGTAGCGGCACTAAAGAGATTAGGGGTACAGGGTCTGACCAAACCAAACAAACAAATCACATACCAAAAAAACACTAGAAGGTTACCTTTCTAGAAAAGTAGATTTAAACTCAATGAATTCTAGGGAGCTTTCTAATTACTGCCAAATCTCCACAAAGGAAGCACAGTCGGAGGTCTTAGTAGTGTTAGACCCTAACACTAAGACTTTTAAGTGGCAAAAATGTTTCCAATTAACCGGCATTTGACTAGAGACTGTAACTCCAGAACTCAGGAGGCTGAGGCAGGAAGACCACCTGGACTTCAAGGCCAATCTGGACACACTGTAAGTACCAGGTCAATCTAGGACACACTGAGATACCGTCTCTAAAAAAACAAAGCAAAATAACAACAAAAATCATTTGTAAGCAAAGGATAGGACAACAACAACAACAAAAAATCCAATTCCTCTGACCGCTCATTTGGAAAACTTTACTGTACTGGGGGAGGGGAAGTTCTTTACAAAGGAGACCGGCCCTGGAGGATTAAGGCCTTGACGAGAACATTGATATAAGAGTGCCTGGTTTTCTGAGGTGTAGAAACAAGGGCCTTCCAAGGGACGGTAAAGAATAAATGTCCTAAAAGCAAAGGCTGAACTAGTAGTTTTTCAAATCAAGTAAGGAAACCGAATTACAGAAGGTGCCCAGGCTCCAGCAAGCACTTTGAAGGGCATGTGTGGGAGACGCTGTCTTTAGTTCTTTTAAATTGGGTCCCTGACGGCTCCGAATGGCTGAGAGATGACTCTGGAGTTCAGGACATGAGGACACACAGCAGCCCACTCACCCAGCCGCCCTAAGCAGCTCCTGCCAGCCAGAGCCCCCGGGGACCCCGGCCCGCCGAGGCGGAGCGACCCCGTCTCAGGACTCCCGGAAGCCAGCCCCCACCCCTACAGTCTCTGTGCTTCGGCGAGACTCCGGGCCCCTCTCTCTTCTTGTCCCCGCTCGCCTCATCATTCAAACAGACGACTCTGTCTGCTCAAAAGCCCCCGTTACCTTCTTCAACTCCAGATCCACGGGGGCCGCCATATTGGAGCACTCTGTGCGCCTGCGTTAGCTGCAAGCCGGAAAGGGATGGGGGAAGGGCGCATTCAGGTTTAATTGAGAGGCTTTCTTCTGCGCCTGCGTTTAAATCAAACCCTACCCCAGATTTCTCACAATGTATATCTACTCCACTCCGTCACTCGGTCATGAGACAAGTGGCTCTAAACATTGGGAACTCCGATAAAATTTGATAAACGTGTAACCGCTCAGGTGTGGCTCTTAGTTACCTTCCACACACAATTAGGCAAATATCTTCGTTTGGGTTGCGGAATTGAAACAGGTGTGTCCATACCCATCAAGTACCGTCCTTCAGGTAATCCCTGTGCTGTCAGGGATGTATAAAGCCCCCAGCTTCCAATCACTGGAAGGTGCGATTCGAATATTCAGCAAAAAAGAACTTAATTCTGCTAAAGCCTCCTCAAAGGTCTTCTAACCACAGCACTTTTCAAAACAAGCCGCATTTGATAGTTGAAATCAGATTCCTGGCTGGAGATGCAGTTCAATTGGCAGAGTACTTGCCCGGCGCACGTGAAACAATGGAACTGAGCCACAGCCCCGCATAAAATAGGTGTGATGGTGATTGCCTGTGATCCAAATGCTAGAAGGGCGGAGGCAGGAGGATCAGAAGTTCAAGATCAGATCAGCAAGATGCACAGGGAATAAAAGTGCTTGCCCCCAAGCCTGCCTACATGAGTTCAATCCCAAGAACCCAAGTGGTGCAGAGAACTGACTCCCACAAGTTATCCTCTGACTTCCATGTTTGTGCCCCTGCACGGGCTTCTGCACACACATATACAATAAATAAATGCAATTTTAAAAATTTTTTATTGTTGATTTTATTGAGCTATACATTTTTCTCTGCTCCCCTCCCTTCCTCTCCCCTCCCCTTCTACGCTCTCACATGGTCTGCATGCTCCCAATTTACTCAGGAGAGCTTGTCTTTTTCTACTTCCCACGTAGGTTAGATCCATGTGTGTCTCTCTTAAGGCCCTCTCTGCTATCTAGGTTCTTTGGGATTGTGAATTGTAGACTGGTTTTCTTTGCTTTATGTCTAAAAACCACTTATGAGTGAGTACATATGATATTTGTCTTTGTGGGTCTGAGTTACCTCACTCAATATGATGTTTTCTAGATCCATCCATTTACCTGCAAAATTCAAGATCTCGTTATTTTTTTCTGCTGTGTAGTACTCCATTGTGTAGATATACCACATTTTCCTTATCCATTCTTCGGTCGAGGGGCATTTAGGTTGTTTCCAACAAATGCAAATTTTAAATTACAATTAGGAACTGGAGAAATGGGTCAGAGCATGTACTCCTCTTCCAGAGGACCAGAGCTTGACTCTCAGCACCGCATCAGAAGACTGACAATGAGCTTATCTCCAGTTCCAGGGGAATCCAACGCTAGACTCTGCAGGCACCTGTGCTTATATGCTCATACACACACACACATACACACACACACACAGATACATAATTTAAAATAATAAGAAGAAATCTTTTTTAAAATTAAAAGAGTTCAAGATATCCTCAGAAGCATAGAGAGTTGGGGATCAGCTTGGGCTGCATGAGACTTGTCTCAAAAAACAAACACTGAAAAATGAAAAAAATGGCAGATGAGGGTCAAGCATGCTTGCCTATGCCTGTGATTCTGGGAAGCTGAGGCAGAAGGATCACCGTGAATTTAAGAGCAGTCTGCTCATGATTCCAGGCCAGTGTAAGCTGGAACACCATGCCAGGAAAGAGAAAGGGGCAGGATATCAACTGAGATCTTATACAGAAATTCATTTTGGCTTTGTCTCTGCTTGGCACACCATATACTTCTTTAACGTAAGGACTTATATAATTCTAGTGAATACACAGCCAGTGTCTAACGAGAAGTATGTTGAAGCACCCACATCTCCCAACCTCTGCTTTACACTTGGGTACTTTCCGATCTCTGAGCTGGAACATGGTTTCCTATAACTCACCTCACCAGTTTAAGGATTGTCTCTTCAGCTGTGTCTCATTTATCATTTCACTCATCCATTGTATTTTTACTTCAATAACTACAAACTTTAATATTTTATTGAGTTTTTTATTTTGTTCCTTTGAGACAGAATTTTACTCTGTAGGCCATGCTAGCCTTAAGCTAATCCTCCTGCTTCAGCCTCCATATACCAACGTCATAGCTATGCACCTCCAAGTCCTGCTAAACTGTGGGTTTAAAATTCTACTTAGGCCAGCCTGGGCTACAAAGATAAATTCTGCCTCAAAAAGCCAGGGGGAGAAATTCCACTTGGTCATTTTCAAATCCATTTGTTCTTTTCCATAATTTTGAAATTACTTGACACTGAGTGCAATTAAAGCATAGTCAATGTAAGTGCTGTAGACTTTCTTCACAAAGCCCCGAGCCCGAGACTTTCTGGATGCAACTTCTTTTATTGAGAACATCTGCTGGATCTCTCTTGGCATGGTTTGATTCTAGCACTGGTTCAGACCATCCAGGACGATATGCTTTAAATACAAGAATAAAAGAAACATCTTTGTGAATGGCTTCCTCTTTTAGGGGGTGGGGGATTTTTTTCTTTTTTTTTTTTTTTTTTTTTTTTTTTTTTTTTTTTTTTGAGGCAGGGTTTCTCTGCGTAGCCCCGGCTGTCCTGGGATTTACTCTGTAGACCAGGCTGGCCTCAAACTCAGAGATCTGCCTGCCTCCTCTACCTCCCGAGTGCTAGGATTAAAGGCATGTGCTACCACAGCCCAGCTGAAATTTATGAGCTCCAGACTATATTTATCAGGTGTGTGTGTGTGTGTGTGTGTGTGTGTGTGTGTGTGTGTGTGTAGGGATGAGATTAGAGCAATGGCTCAGCTGCCAAGAGCACATAGCAGCACACAATTGTCTGTAACTCCACATCTGCAGACACATATAGGTAAACACACAAATATGAAGGTGAAATACAAAGACACATGAAAAATTAAAAATATAGCTGGGTGGCAGTGGCGCACGCCTTTAATTCCAGCACTCAGAAGGCAGAGGCAGGTGGATCTCTGTGAGTTTGAGGCCAGCCTGGTTTAAGAGCAAGTTCCAGGACAGCCAAGACTACACAGAAAAACCCTGTCTCAAAAAACAAATAATAATAATAAATGGAGCCAGCAAAGAATTGCCAAAAGAGCGTTCCAGACAGAGGAAAAGAAAAGAGCAAAGAATTTGGGACTGAGGTGATAGCTCATTTGGTAAAGTGAGTTTGCCTTGCATAAAAACCTGAGTTTGGTACTCAAAATCAATGAAAATAATAAATCAGAGCATTTAACACTGGGAAGATAGAGACAGACTAAGCACTTGTGGGCCAGCCCGGCTACCTGGAGAGTTCCAGGAAAAGACCTTCTCTTGAAGAAATAAAAAGTTGGGGGATTGGAAAGACAGCTCAGCAATTAAGGGGACCTGAGTTCAATTTCTAGCACCCAGATCAGGAGACTCATAATAATTGCTTGTGACTCCATCTCTGGGGATCTAATGATTTTGGTGTTCACAGACACTCGCATACATGTGGCATATAGGCATACAGACGGACACAAACATACATGGTTAAAAGAGTGTGTGTGTGTGTGTGTGTGTGTGTGTGTGTATGTGTGTGAATGGTACCTACAGAACCATACCCTGGACTGTCCTCTGTCTTCTGCATGCACTCGATCACTCACATACACACATAATCTCACAAACACGGCTTAAAAAGGGACAAGGTTGGCATGTTAAGAAAATAAAAAGAAAGAATCAATGTGGCAGGATGGTAGAAGATATCAATGTAGAGATGGATGAGGTTGGATCATGAAAGACCTTGTATGGTTATATTAGAATGTCATTTTGAGTGTGATTGGAAGCCACTAAATGTTTTCATATTGCTTATTTCTAAATTCTTATGTGTGCAGAGGGCAGCGTGTACAGGTATGCATGTGGGTGTATGTGCACCTGTGTGCAGAGGGAAGCGTGTGCAGGTGTGCATGTGGGTGTATGTCCACCTGTGTGTGTAGAGAAGTGTGTGCAGGTGTGCGTGTGGGTGTATGTGCACCTGTGTGCAGAGGGCAGCGTGTGCAGGTGTATGTGGGTGTATGTACACCTGTGTGCAGAGGGCAGTGTGTGCAGGTGTGCATGTGGGTGTATGTGCACCTGTGTGCAGAGGGCAGTGTGTGCCCATCCGAGTGCTGGGCTTAAAGAGTGTGCCACCACTGTCCGGCTATTTCTAGATTTGTTAAAAATTAGAATATGAGAAGCTAATAGATGAAACTAGAAAACTATATTTTGATGTGTGCTTTATATCAAATGACATATATTAATGGGCTCCTTTTTGGCAGTGGGATGGGGGGGTGGTAGTTTGAATGCAATTGGCCCCCATAATTCCATGATCCCACAATCTCATAGGGAGTGGCACTTTAAGAGGTATGACCTTGTTGGAGGAGGTGTGTCTCTGTAAGGGCAGGTTTTGAGGTTTCATATACTCGGGATACTGTCCAGTGTGTAAGTTGACTTTCTGCTGCCTTTTGGTCAAGATGTAGCCAGCACTGTGTCTGCCTGCACACCACCATGGTCCCTGCCATGATGAACTGAACCTCTGGGCTGTAAGCAGACTATCACAATTAAATGTTTCCTTTATAAGAGCTACCATGAGAAGCTTCTATTAGCTTCTCAGCAGATTTCTATGAGTTTGAGGCCAGCCTGGTCTACAGAGTGAGTTCCAGGACAGCTAGGGCTGTTACACAGAGAAACCCTGTCTCGATAAAACAAAACAAAATAAAAAGCAAATCTAGAAATAAAACAATTCACATAAAATAAAATTGCTGAATATATAAAAAATGTTTTATGCCAGGCAGTGGTAGTATACACCTTTAATCCCAGCTCTCAGGAGGCAGAGGCAGGAGGATCTCTGTGAGTTCAAGGCCAGCCTGGTCTACTGAGTAAGTTCCAGGACAGCCAGGGCTATTACACAGAGAAAACCTGTCTCAAAAAACAAACAAAAATTATTTTACAGTCTATGTTAGATATTACTTCTATTTTAAAACCAATTTCAACTTCAATGACTTTTTATATTACTCTGATTTTACAGATATTAAGCACAAGATGGAATTTAAATGCATTAAATTTTAAAAGAAGCAGGAAGTAGTGACTCCTGCCTGTAATTCCAGCATTTGGAAGATCAGGCAAGAAGACCAGAGGTTCAAGGTCAGTCTAGGCTGTATCCCTAGCAAGTTCCAGGCTAGCACAGGTTACAAGAGACCCTGTCTCAACCTGCCTCTCCTCCCAAAATGTATTTTGTTTTTGTTTTTAAATTACAGGGCCTGGAAAGATAGTTAAGTGGTTAAGAGCACTGACTGCCCTAGGTCCCTTCCAGAGGACCTAGGTTTGATTCCCAGCGCCCACATGGCAGCTCATAACCTTCTGTAACTGCAGTTCTGGGGGTCAGACGCTCTCTTCTGGTCTCTGCGGGTACTGCAAGCGTATGGTGCACAGGCATAGCTCTGGCTATCCTGACACAGAGATCTGCCTGCCTCTGCCTCTGGAAAGCTGGGATCAAAGACATTTGCCACACAGGCTCTTTCTTTTTTACTTGATGTGTGTGTGTGTGCCAGTGTGAGTTTATGTGTACTGTGTGTACTCTGGTGCCCACAGAGAAGTGGGGGAGGGACCCAGTGCCTTATTTTAGTTCTTTCTTGTCTGTGCAGTTAAAAAAAAAAAAACAAAAAAAAAACAAAAAAAAAAAAAAACAGCAAGCTGATGATGCAGCTAAACAGGTAAAGATGACAACCTAAGTTTGACCCCTAGATTCATTCGGTAGAAGAAAACAAACCTCTGCAAGATGTTCTTTGATCTTCACACACCACACACACATACACACACACCACACACAGTTTCTTTAAATGTAATTTTTAATGTTTTTAATATAAAATTTTAAAATTCATTAAATAAATAAGAAAGAACTACAATAAAATGAGCAGACGGAGAACTGGAGAGATGGCTCCGTGGTTACGAGCACCGCTGCTGTTCTAAAGAACCTAGTTTCACTTCTCAGCATCCACATGGCAACTCTCCTGTTCCAGGGGATCTGACACCCTCACACAGACATACATGCAGGAAAAACACCAATGCAGATAAAATAAAAATAAAAAGTTATTGTTTAGGCCGGGCGGTGGTGGCGCACGCCTTTAATCCCAGCACTCAGGAGGCAGAGGCAGGCAGATCTCTGTGAGTTTGAGGCCAGCCTGGACTACAAGAGCTAGTTCCAGGACAGGAACCAAAAGCTACGGAGAAATCCTGTCTCGAAAATTAAAAAAAAAAAGAAAGTTATTGTTTAAAAATGAGCAGATGAAGGTGGACAGATGGATCAGAAGTTAAGAGCACATATGTTCTTCCTGAGTGTGGTAGCTTGAAGAAGAATGGCCTCTATAGGCTCATATATGTAAGTGCTTAGTCACCACGGAATGGAACTCTCTTGATTGGATTAGAAGAATTAGAAGGTGTGACCTTGTTGGAGGAAGTGTGTCACTAGGGACTAAACCTCTGATATCGTAAACAAGACCCCAATTAAATGCTTCCTTTTATAAGAGTTGCTTGGTCATCGTGTTTCTTCACAGCATTAGAACAATTACAAGCTGGGCAATGGAGGCACACACCTTCAACCCCAGCACTTAGGAGGCAGAAGTAGGTGGATCTCTGAGAGTTCGAGGTCAGCCTGGTCTACATGAGCGAGTTCCAGGACAACCAAGGCTACACAGAGAAACTCTGTCTCAAAAAAAGAAAAAAATAATAAAAAAATAAAATAAAATAAAATAAAAGAAGAAAAAGAAATGAATAGATATGGTCTAGTTACGGTGGTGTAACCCTCCAACCCCAGCATTCCAGAGGCTGAGCAAGGGGCTTCCTCTGAGTTCAAAGCCAGCCTTGTCTACATATCAAGTTCTGGGTCAGCCAAGACTGTCATAATGAGACCGTGCCTCAAAATAAATAAATAAGCAAACAACTAGCTATATCCACAAAGTGAATCTTGATTGGAAACTTGATAGGTTTCGAACAACTATAAAAACATGTTTCTAGGCCCGCTTAGCAGGGACTATCTAGAGTGGGTTAGATGAGGTGCGAAGAGCCATTTTAAACATGGGTGGTACAATTTCATGGGTGTCTATTCTGGACTGAATGAAAAGGAGAAAGGGCACCAAGCACAGCGCTTTCTCTCCGTTTCCTGACTGAGGATGACATGTGAGCAGCTGCCCCTTGTAGTGCCTTTGATTCTTCTAAGACTATCCTTTCTCCTTTATCTGTCACAAATATCTTATTTTCCTGCAATATTCCCGGGTAAGTCTAGGCATCTATGTAGTTTGGTGGCTGAGTGTCTGCCTACCATGAGCCAGACATTTAATCCCTGCAAGAACAAGAAGATAGCTGGGAACCCTTTCTCTATACACCCTTGTTTTCTATTTCCTGGAATCACCTCTTCTTGATATAGAAGAATCTTCATATCATTTTTGCCATTCCCAATATCCTCCCTCTCTCTCTCTCTCTCTCTCTCTCTCTCTCTCTCTCTCTCTCTCTCTCCCTCATGTTTGTGGGCCAAATGTGAGCTCTCAGCTACTTCTCCAGCACCATGGTCCCCACCATGAGAATCATGGGCTTGCCCTCTGAAACTGTAAGTCCCTAATTAAATGATTCTTTTGTGAGTTAGAAATTAAGATACATACACTCTGACCACTCAGCTAAACTACTCTCACGCTGAACGAGCCATGGCAGATAGCTGGACAATGTGGAAATCAAGTTACACGGTAAACTAGAAAATGACTTCATAAACAGAAAACTCAGAGCAGAATTGATCATTTCCACCACATATCCGTCCTCAATTTCTCTCTCACAGTAACAGAATTTGTGGTACTTAACTAGGCACATAATTGCCTGTGGTAATAATAATGATGTTTTCCAGCCATGTCTGGGTGGATGAGATGGGACAGAGGCAAGCCTTCTGCATGTCTTCAAAAGGAAGAGGTGTCACAAAGGTGCTGGTCCTGACAGCATAGAATACATAATATCGTAGTGACCCGAAGACTGAGGTGACAACATGAAGGCTGTGGCTCTGTGATGGTGGGGAAACTGAGGCACAAAACATTTCAGTGACTTTCCAAGGCTCCTGGGTTTTCTTCGTCTAAAGCCACAAAGTACATGTCGGTGAGTCAAGGGGCCTGAACTACAGACGTGGAAGTTGTAAGACACTGAAGAATGGAAAGATCTGGAAAGGTACGGAAAATGTCGGATTAAATGATTCCTTATTGCAAATGAGGTCTTGATGACTCAATGCTCAGCTATGGTTCTCAGTGACTCAAGAGAAATATTTGACTGCTGAAATCAGTGGCACAAAGAAACACCTGAGAGCCAGCAAGATGGCTCAGGACTCAATGTGTTTGCCACGGAGCCTTTCGTCCTGAATCTGGTTCTTGGAACCCACACAGTAGGAAAGAACCTACAAGCAGGCCCCTGACATCCACACTTACACCAACACATAAATACACCCAAATAAATAAGTGAATGTAAAAGCTAAAACAAACAAATAAAACTAAATAAGAGCAAAAAAGCAAATAAGAAAGAGAAAATTGCACAAGCATTTCCAAGCCGGGGTCTGGGACGGTGGCTCAGGGGCAAAGACCCTTGCCACCAAGGCAGGTAGGTAACCTGAGTTTGAACCCATGGAACCGCATGATAAAATGTAAAAAGTGACTCCTAAAAATCTCCACATGTGTTCCATGACACCTACACACTACACACAAATACACACGTGTACACACAGTGAGACCATGGTTCAGGCAATCACGGTTTGGTATGTCTGGATGAGGGGAACATGTTAATCTCTAAGGAGACTGGACAAATCGGTACTGAGGACCAGAGCTGGGGGGCCTTCCGAGTCAAGCTAAAAAGCTCGAGTTCTCTCATGTGTTGCTGACAGCTCAGAGGCTGTGAGCAGGTCAGTCACTGGTCATATTACCTTTTTAAAGGTGACCGTAGGTGCTTTGTGTAATGTGATTCCCAGAAGACGAGAAACCAGATCTCAGAAGCTGGGGCACCGCCCAGACACCAAGAGGCCAGAACTACGGTACGTGAGGAAGAGGCCATCATCAGGGGCCGTCAGATTTTTCAAACATCCTGTGCTCTCTTGGGCTAGTTCTCTTTCGGTTTTGCCTTGTCACAACCGCTTCTACATGAATTAAATTATTAGGAAATTATTATGAGCAGAGTGGTTCAGCGTGTATCAGTGCTTAAAGGAAAGCCTGACACCCAGGAATCCATGTCCAAAAGCCATGTGCGACCCAGCAAGACAGGAGACAGCGATCAGAGACTGACTTGAGATCTCTTGGACAAGCTAGTCTGGAGTTTGCGGTACGGTGGAAACAAAGATCCTGCCTCAGTGAGTGGAGGGAGAGAACCCGCCCTGAAAACTGTCCTCTGAGCTCCACTCTTGTACTATGGCACCATGCATGCCACGTGTACACACACACACACACACACACACACACACGCACGCACGCGCACACGCACAGTACACACACGCGCGCACACACGCACGCACACACATGCACACACACATGTACACACACGCATGCACACACACACACACAAAATACTTCTGCTATTACTAATAAGAACAACAAGGACAAAACTTAAGCCAGCCCAGTAGCACAGGCTTGTAACCTCAGATTCTGGGGAAGCAGAGACAGGATGATTGTAAATTGAGGCCAGCCTGGGAAACTTATTGAGACCCTGACTCAAAATAAAATTTAAAGCAGGCTGAAAGTATAGCATAGTAATAGAATTCTTGCCTGGCATACACAAGGCCCGTGGTGTTTAGCACTAATTGCCAACTTGACATGCCCCAGAATCGCATGTGAACAGAGTCTCAGTGAGGGATTGTTTAGTTTGGATTGACCTGTGTACATCTGTGGGGGATTGTCTTGATTATGTTAATTCATTAATTGATATAGGAAAGTCCAGTCCTCTCCGGGCAGCTATTCCCTAGGTAGGGTGGGGTTTTTGCGGGTTCTTTGTTTTTTTTAAACAGGGTTTCTCTGTGTAGCCCTGGCTGTCCTGGAACTCACTCTGTAGACCAGGCTGGCCTTGAATTCAGAGATCCGCCTGCCTCTGCCTCCCAAGTGCTGGGACTAAAGGCTTGTGTCACACTACCCAGTGGCAGGGTGTTCTTAACTGCATAAGAATGGAGAGATGACTGAAGGATTAAGATTGTTTGCTGCACTTGCAGCGGATTCAGGCTCAATTCCCAGGACCCACATGATGGAGTCTGTACCTCCAGTTCCAAGGGATTCAACACTTTCTTCTTACTTCTGTAGGCACCAAGGCACAAGGTGTACAAACATACATGTAGGCAAACACTGATACACATAAAATAAAATTTTAAAAAAAAACATTTTTTAAAAGGTGGCAAAACTGTCAGGTGGTGGTGGCGGACACCTTTAATCCCAGAACTCAGGAAGCAGGGGCAGACAGATCTCTATTAGTTTAAGGCCAGCCTGGTCTACAAAGCAATTTTCAGGACAGCCGAGGCTGTTCCACAGAGAAACCCTGTCTCGAAAAATCAAGCATAAATAAATAAAGTGCAGAAACTGGGCTGGAGAGATGGCCTATTGGTTAAGAGAACTGGCTGCTTTTCCAGAGGACCTGGATTCAATTCCAGCACCCACATGGCAGCTCACACCTGTCTATACCTCCAGTCCCAGCAGATCTGACACCCTCACACAGACATGCATGCAGGCAAAACATCAATGCACACAAAACAAAATAAATTATATTTATTTTTTAAAAAGTAGCACATGCTTTTAATCCCAACACTTGGGAAGCAGAAGCAGTAGGATCCTCTGTGAGTTCAAAATCAACCTGAGCTACAGAGTGAGTTCCAGCAGGGCTACACAGAAAAACCCTGTCTTGAAAAAGCAAACAAAAAGCCGGGCAGTGGTGGCGCACGCCTTTAATCCTCGGGAGGCAGAGGCAGGAGGATCTCTGGGAGTTAGAGACCAGCCTGGTCTACAAGAGCTAGTTCCAGGACAGGCTCCAAAACCACAGAGAAACCCTGTCTCGAAAAACCAAAAAAAGAAAAAAAAAGAAAAAGCAAACAAAAAAGGGGAGAAACTGAGATGACCAAAAAAAAAAATAGCAAGCAAACTCATGGGCATCCATTTGTCTCTGCTCTTAGATGCGATGGGATAAGCTGGGTAAACTTTCTATCTTTCCCACAGTGATCAGTTAGGACCTGGAATGGTTGCAGGATTAAACCCTTTCTCCTCTAAGTTACCTTTAGTGAGGAATTTTTATCACAGCTAGAATAAGGCCCAATGTTCAATGAGCATTACTTAAAAATTAGGAGAGAAACACTTTCTTTGCTAATGCACACACATGACTTTGCTATTTGCTAAAGTGGGCTTCCACGGAGCTCAGGATGGCCCATACTCAAGGCTACCCTCCAACCTGCCCATACTTCCCAAGTGCTGGTCTTACAGAAGCTGTACTGGCTTGTTTCATGTCGATTTGACACAAGCTAGAGTCATTTGGGAAGCGGGAACCTCAGTTGAGAAAAGCCCCCATCAGATTGGCTCATGGGCAAGCCTGTGGGGCATGTCCTAGATTGATGATTGGTGTGGGAATGTCCAGCCCACTGTGGGTGCTATGCTATCCCTGGGTAGGTGTGGTGGGGGGTAGTATGAACTAGCAGGCTGAGCAAGCTGTGAGCAAGGCTGTAAGCAGTGTTCCTCCTTGGCCTCTGCATCAGTTCCAGCCTAAGTTCCTCCCCTTACTTTCTTAAATGCCCCACTGTAGCCAGTAAGATGAAATAAACCCTTCCCTCCTCGCATAGTTTTTGGTCATGATGTTTTATTGCACCAATAGGAACCTAACCATGACAGCCAGCATGCACACTACGCTTCTTTCCTGTCCTTCCTTCCTTCCTTCCTTCCTTCCTTCCTTCCTTCCTTCTTCTTTCTTCTTTTCTTTTTTTCCAAGACAGGGTTTCTCTGTGTAGCTCTGGCTGTTCTGGAACTTGCTCTGTAGACCAGGATGGCCTTGAACTCACAGAGGTCTGCCTGACTCTGCCTCCCAAGTGCTGGGATTAAAGCCGTGTGCCACGACCGCGGCTCTTTCCGGATATTTCTACGTAAGAGTTCCCATCACAACGCTTTATGGAGGGGCGGTGTGGTATAGGGGTTAGGAGAATTCTAATGCTGGGGAATGGCTCTGGGGGAAATTGCTGTGAAACCATGAAGGCTTCATTCTGGACCCCCTAGAACTCACATAGAAGGGGTGCAGTAACACTGGGCTGTAATCCCAACACTCCTATGGCACAAGAGGCAGAGGCAGGAGACTCTCTGGAAGCTTTCAGGCCAGACATCTTGGCATACATGTTAGCGTACAAATTATGTATTGCTCTGCACCTCAGTTTTCCCGTATGAAAAAGTGGGAACAAGCAGTGTAGTAACTACCAGGCTCCTTGTAGGGACCAAACAAACTTACATATGCTAAATATTTAGAATGGTGTCCGCAACACTAAGTTTGCTGTGACTAACTTGAAATTATAGCTGTTATGAACATTTATCCCCTGGTTTCTTTCTTATTTTTGTTTTTGTTTTGTTGACACTTCATTTCCAAGCTCTAAGTTACCTCACTCGAGAATAGTAAGAAAATGTGGTGCTGTGGAACTGGAGACTATCTGGCCGGGGAGTAGCCACTATCATACAGAATGAACTACAAGGAACTGAGGCTTGTAAGACCTCCCAAAAGGGCCACCTTCCAATATCCTCAAGAAAGGGGCAAGTAGCTGGGGGTAGCTAACTGGCATATACTTAGCAAGCATGAGGCCCCAGATTTGATCTCTAGTACCATAACCGCCCAGCCTGAAAGAAAGGGGCAGTCTGTACTTATGAGACTGAATTCTATGCGGCAGTGTGCCCAAGAAGGGGATTGCAAGGGCTGAGAACATTTGTGAGCTTATATGGTAGCTCTCTGACAGTCTAAGACATAGAGATGATGAGGAAGGACCCTTCCCACGTGACACATTGCTAAGGCAGTATGAGTTAGCCCTTCCAGCTGACAAAGTAAATTTGGGACTGGCAAGGTCTCAGCCCGGAAAGGGGTTGTCACTGTGCCTACCAAATAAAACAGTCATAGGAAACTTTGCAAGGAGGGGAAGTGAGTCGTCACCAACAGGAACTGACGGTGGCTTTTCCCTGGCATCTTGCCACGTCAATCTGCTTGTGAAAATTCCAAAGAAAGTTAGTATTTCAATCAGCCTGGTGATTAAGCCTGTATAAGCAAGAGAGGTAGGAAAGAGAGTACAGCAAAGACTGGATTTTAGCCCATTGGTCGCCAGAGAAGTGAGGGTACGAGATCCGCCAGAGGCGAGAGCCAGTAATGGGGGTTCTGCCTACATGTAGGCAAGTACTCCATCACTGAGATACCCCAACCCCAGTTGTAAGTGTTTAAATAAAAGCATTTAAAATTGGAAAAAGGGAAAAAAAAAGGAGGGGGATTAATACTTACTAATCAAGGAATTTAGATAAAAAAAAAAAAGCCCCAAATCCGTCAATTCTGTTATTAATTCTCTTGGTGGGGAGTTGAGACAGGGTTTCTTTGTGTATCCCTGACCGTCCTAGAACTAGTTCTGTAGACCAGGCTGGCCTCGAACTCACAGAGGTCCACCTGCCTCTGCCTCCTGAGTACTGGGATTAAAGGCCTGCACCATCACCAGCTGGCTTGTTGTTAATTCTTATCCGTGACCACTAACCAGTGTAGGTAAACACTGGAACACTTTAGCCATGGCGGGTACGTGTACCCGGGAGGCAGAGTAAGGCGGATCTCTGTGAGTTCTAGGCCAGCCTGGTCTACAGAGACACTCTGTGAATTCCAGGACAGTCAAGGCTACAGAGAGAAACCTTATCTAAAAAAAAAAAAAACAAAAAACAAAAAAAAAACAAAAAAAAACAAAAAAAAACAAAAAAACCCAAAGAGGAAAAACAGTAGATATAGATATAAATGATATTGGTATATAGACAGAGGCAGTCGCTGATGAGGGGGGGTGGAAGTTTCCACTTCCTTTTGTCCCAGAAACGAAGACAAAGGCATCCATGTGGGTTTGAGAAGATGGCAAACTTGAGTGACTGCGACCCGCAGTGACCTCATAAGTCTTACAGAAAGCCGTGTAGAACCAGGAGGAAAATTCTCCAAGGACCATGTCAGACCTTGCCACATTGTGTTCTATTGTGCCCTGCTCCCTGAAGTATACGGCTCTACGTGCAGTTTCTGGAAAGGAATCTTGGACTCAAAGAAACGGTAGGGTTGAGTGGCTTATGCCTGTAATTCTACTCCTCAGAAGACCAAAGCAGGAGGATTGCCAATCAAGACAAAGCCAGCCTGGGCTGATTACACAGAGAATTGTAAACCAGCTTGGATTACAGAGTGGGGCAACGCTTTCTCAAGAGAAAGAGAAGTGATGTCTGAGTTAGGACTCGAGCCCCAGAGCCTTGGGTTTGTTTCCAGAGTTCTTTGTACTCTACCCTCTCTTGGGGGAGGTTTGATGAGGCTGCTGTCTCAACCGAGAAATTCGTTTAGTTGGAAGTCTGTCTGTGTCCAGAGGGCTCCTACTTGCAGTCACCTACCACTGATGGCAGTTAGATGAGTGGACCTTGAACAGTACCCTGAGCCCAGAGCACCAAGGGAAGGCAACACAAAGAATCAAATGTCTCTCTGCAGTCAAATTCAAAGAAAACACAATAATAACATAATTCAGACTCTTTGTGTATATTGTATCTTTATGTGACTTATTTTTCTTTACTCCTTTAATCTATGACTGTCTGTACTCTTTTATATTACTCTTACTGTCTCTTTAAAAGCTTTACTTCTCTTTATAACTGTCTATGCTCTTTTTCCTCTCTCTCCCAAGCCTACATGCATTTTTAACTACACTGTGTCTATGTAGAGGTCTTTTATGTCTGAATCTGTTCTATTGTGTATCTGAAATCCTTCTCTGACAAGGAACATTTAAAATGGGAAGCAGTGTGGTTGCAGCAGCCATGGATGCTGGCTCCACCTCTCTTGGCCTTTCAATATGGTGAAGGTAGGTTTACTGCCAGCTCTGGGACTTCTGTGTTCATCACCTCAACTCTGGGAAGCACCATGCAGCACATAAACCCTTTTTGTTTGAGTAAAAGCTAAATCTTCCATACAGCGCACTGCGCAATCTAGAAATATCTCTGTGTATGGCAGCGGGAATCCGCCTTGCTCTCCTGCCTGTGCATGCCTAGCAGACCTCATCAGGACAGATGCCCAGGCAGAGAGTGCTGAGCTGCTACTGTGCTCTCAGATACTCTCCTCCTAACCCTGAGTGGGCATACAGTACCCGAAGTGGATGGCAGACCATGCATGTTAGCCCCAGTCATTTGGGTGCCATTTTGTAGGCAGAGGCTGCTCGTTCATTTCCTGGCCACCCAGACCAGAAATAATTACACAGGAACTATATTAATTACAACACTTCTTGGTCAATAGCTTAGGCTTCTTATTAACTAACTCTTATATCTTTTTCGAGACAGGGTTTCTCTGTGGCTTTGGAGCCTGTCCTGGAACTAGCTCTTGTAGACCAGGCTGGTCTCGAACTCACAGAGATTCACCTGCCTCTGCCTCCCAAGTGCTGGGATTAAAGGCGTGCGCCACCACCGCCCAGCCTAACTCTTATATCTTAAACTAACTCATTTCTATTAATCCATGTATTGCCACGAGACTCATGGTTAACCAGTAAGGTTCGGTAGCTACATGGTGTCTCCTTGACTCCACTTACTTTTTCTCTATATCTCTCTGTTCAGATTTCCCACCTTGCTGTATTCCGCCCTCCCATAGGCCCAAAGTAGATTGTTTATTAACCAACGGTAATAAAACATATTCACAGTATACAGAGGGGAATCCCACATCACCCCAGGGCTCAGCTCCCTAGAGAGAAACTAACCAGGTGACTGATTCATTGGGAACTCTGAGTATTGTGGGCACACCAGCCTAGTTAGGTTATCTTCAGCAGTTTATGCTAAGTGTGCGCCTACAGATGGTATTCTGGATCTGGGTGGGCCTTGTCTTAGTCAGTGTCTTATTGTTATCAAGAGACACCATGATCATGGCCAGAATACTCCTGTTCTCATTGACCCTCCTCTACTTCCTGTCTGGTTGTCCTGCCTATACTTCCTGCCTGACTACTGGCCAATCAGCATTTATTTAAAATATTATTGACAAAATACAGAACAATGTCCCACACCACTGAGAGTTCTACATTTGAGTCTGCAGTCAGCAGGAAGAGAGGAATAGACACTGGGCCTGGCTTGAGCATTTGAAACCCCAAAGCCCATCCCTAGTGACACACCTATTTCAACAAGGCCACACCTCTTAATGCCACTCCCTAAACATTCAAATATGTGAACTTATGGGGCCAATCTTATCCAAACCACCACGGGCCTAGTCTCCTTACCATCTGAAGAAGGTCCCAATAATCCCCAGGTTACTACTTCAGGGGCTGCAGAAATGGCTCAGCAGGAAAGAGCACTGGCAAGCAGAGGACTGACTGTATTCAATTCCCCGTGATCACACGGCAGCTTACAACCCTCTCTAACTCCAGTTCCAGGAATCTTCTGATTTCTTCAAGCAGCAGGCACATGTGTGGTGCACGAACATCATACATATACATATGCTACATATACATAAAATAATAATCAAATATTTGTTTTTGTTTTTTGAGATAAGGTCTCACTATGTAGCTCTGACTGTGCTGGAATTTACTCTGTAGACCAGGCTGGTCTCTAACTCACTGAGATCTACTTGCCTCTGCCTCCTGAGTTTTGGGATTAAAGGCATTAACCGATACACCAGCTATCAAGATAATTTGTTTAAAATTACTACTTCAAAATGATGCTCCCAAGGACATGATTCGTTATTAAAATTACCAACAGAATTTAGTCTTATTTATTACTCTTGTCGATGAGTGTGTACTCAAGTGTATGGTGGGTGGGCACAGTCCGTGTGGCATAGAGTGCCACCGTGTGTGTGCGGAAGTCGGAGATTAAGTTTGTAGAATTGGTTCTCTCCTTCCACTTTCAGGGGCGTGGAATACAGGTCAGGGTTTAATGCCAAGAGGCTTATCTGTCGCGCCATCTTGCTGACCCAGGAGACTATTATTTTATTTTATTTTTAAGGTTAGTTTTGGATCAGTTTCAGAGACTGCAGTCCACTCATGCAGGAAAACTTTGTAGAATCCCTAGGAGCAAGGGCACACAACATGGATTCCTCACATTGTGGCAGACCAGGAAACAGGGTCTAAAGGTCAAGAGGAGTCTAAGAAGTGTTGAGCCCCTCCTGGATCTGCAGGGGGTGTGTAGGGTCCAGAGAATCTGCCTTGTTTGTTTGTTTGTTTACTTACTATAGTCCTGGCTGCCTGGCCTGGAACTCACTATGTAGACCAGGCTGGCCTCTAACTCACAGAGATCCTACTGCCTCTGCCTCCTGAGGACTGGGATTAAAGATGTGTGCCGCCACCATGCTTGGTGAGATTCTACTGTTTCACGAGTTCACCAGGCTTGGGAACTGCAGTAGTTGAAGACAATAGTGAGTAGCAGAGGTGCTTTCTCAGCAAGGAGAATTCAAAATTACCTCAGAGCCTGGCCCTCGAGAGCTATTCTGATGTAAATACTTCCGGGGTTTATGACGAGCAGAGGAGGATTAGAATTCTTGGAAAGACAACTAACCCAAGAAACCATAGAGAAAACAGAAGTATTCAAAAGGTGGTCACGGCCCTGTGACACGGCATTGTGACCACACCCAGACAGATCTTAGCTCACACTTGAGGCTTCTGACTGGCACTCTGGGGTCTGCAAATCCTCAGCTTGTGGGCAGCAGAGCGTTAACACAAAGCCATGACTTCTCGGCAATCTCAATGCCTTAACAAAACCTACTCACGGCACTAAATTTGCTTGGTTACGCATGCAGCAAGAATGTGTTCATGAGACGCTGGGCACTGCCCGAGCAGTGGAGGAGACCGCATCTCCTTTTTTAAAATTATTTATCTTTGCTTTATGTGCATTAGTGCTTTGCCTGCATGTCTGTCTGTGTGAGGGTGTCAGATCTTGGAGTTACAGACAGTTGTTACCTGCCATGTGGGTGCTGGGAATTGACCCTGGGTCCTCTGGAAGAGCAGTCAGTGCTCTTAACTGCTGAGCCATCTCTCCAGCCCCGAGACAGCTTCCCTTGAGTCCCCCGTCATCCTTACCATCCATCATAGGCTCAGGTTCATTCCTAGAAAACTGGATGCAGACGTCTTGGCCTTCACATTGGTGGGCCCATCATCTCATTTCCCTTGCTTTCCTAGAACTTGTCAAGCAGCTTCTTGACTCCAGATTTTCCGTATACTGAATCCTTTTCTAGAGTGTTCTTTGCATTTGGCCTGGTCCCTTACAACTTAACCTGTGGATCTCAACTCAGTACCTGTTTCATGAAGGACCTTTAGCTGACTCTCAGTCCTCCACTGCCTTCTCAAAAGCACATTGAACTCATTATGTGGCCAAGACTGGCCTTGAGCTACTGCTCCTCCTGCTTCCATTCCCAAGTCCTGGGATCACAGACATGAACCAACATGCGTGGTTTTATGCAGAACTAGAGATGGAATCCAAGGCCTCATACATGCTCACCTCCAATCAAGTACAACCAAGTTACCACCCCAGTTCTATCATTGTTGTTTCTGGAGGAGGTTAGTTTTTTTTATACTTAAATATTTTGTTTTATGTTTATGAGTGTTTGCCTACATGTGTGCCTGTATACCATGTGCTTGCCCGGTGCCCACAGAAGGCAGAAGAGTGTCAAGTCCCTGGGAATTGGAGTTACAGATGGTTGTGCTCTGTCATTCGGGTGCTGGGAATTGAACTCAGGTCCTACGCAAGAACAACAAATGCTCTTAACTTATGAGTCACCTCTTCAACTCCACTATTAACAGTGTATTTGCATGATTATTTTTGTTTTTATTTTTTTATGTGCGTGGGTGTTTTAATTGTTTATCTATGTACCACATGCGTGTCTATTGCACTTAGAGACCAGAAGAATCTCGGGTTCTCTGGGACTGAAGTTACTTGTGGTTGTGAGCTACCACACGGGTACTGGGAAACAAATCTGGGTCCTCAGGAAGAGCAGCTTGTGCTCTCAAATACTGAACCATCTCTCCAACCCAATTTTTCTTTGGTTTGGTTGTTTGTTTGGTTGGTTTTTTTGAGACAGGGATTCTAAGGCTGTCCTGGAACTCACTATGTAGACGAGACTGACTTTGAACTCACAGAGATCCACCAGCCTCTGCCTCACAGCAGCAGAACAGTAACCAAGACAAGGAATGAGGCTGAAGTCATACTTCAGTAAGGCTGAGTGCCTCTCTAAGGGGTTTTAAGGGAAATGCTAGTCCTTACTAGGGCCATAACCACAGTGAACTGCAAAGGGCAGGCTGCAAATCGCAGAGCTGGAGAAGAGAAATACAAAGAAGCCAGTGGTCAGACGGTTTTAGGGAGTTAGGTGGTGTTCATTGGTGTTCCGGGATGCTTAGCGCAGACTTATAGAAGAGAAAACATAATTCCTGCCTCCAAGGCTCCTTCATAATCTGTTGGCGGGAGGCAGGTGGATACCACTACTGTAGTTTTGCTGGGCAGTGAGAAGCTGTTCCCATAGGATGAAGTATTTACAGGGCCATGAGTAAAGCTAGCATGTGGGTGTTCAGTGGGGCCCAAAAGATGCACAAGAACTAGCAGACTAGGTGTTCTTCCAACCCAACACCTGTACATTGCTGGTTATGTGCTATGTACTGGGGAGAAGGCAATGAACAGACAGACACAGCATTCCCCTGTCTCACAGAGAAAACGGCCGCTTACCAATCACATAGATACCTCCACTTTCATGCACACTAGCAACAAGAAGACCCTGGGATACAGAAGTGATCACAGCATTTGCTTCTGGAAAGGAGAACCCAAAGGCCAGGCTGGGGGCTACATTGCCTGGTATATTGGTTTTACTGTTTGCATTTTTATATGTGGGTATTATGTGTGTATGTGTGTGTGCATGTGTGTGTGTGTGAACATGTGGGGGTGGGGTGCATGTGCATGCATGTGTGTATGTTTGTGTGCATGTGCGTGCGTTTGTGCACGTGTGCCTGTGTGTGTATGTGTGTGTGCATGTGTGCGTATATGTGCATGCATGTGTGTGTGTGTGCCTGTGTGTGTATGTGTGTGTGTGGCAGTGAAGATAAACCGGAACTTTGTACACACTCAGCAAAGCACTTTACCACTGAACTATATCCCCAGTATTCTTTTTACTTTTAGGGGGTTTTTTACTTAAAATTTTAAGTATTTATTTATCTGTTCATTTATTTATGTGTGTGAGTGTTTTGCCTGCATGTGTGTATTTGCATCTTGTGTCAGCAGAGGTCAGAAGAGGAGTCAGAGCCCTTGGAACCGGAGTTAGAGATGTTTTCAAGCCACCGATGGGTGCCAGGAGTCAAACCCAGGTCCTCTGCAAGAACAAATGCTCTCATTGAGCCATCAATCCAGCTCTACTTTCAGTTTTGAGGCTGGGTCTCAGTAAGTTACCTATGCTGGCCTTGAACTTTGGAACTTCTTGCTTTAGCTCCTGAGTAGCTGGGATTCTAGGCCTCCACCACCAGGTATAGAGAATTCCCCTTTTTAAAGCCTGTAATGGGAGAAGGAGAGATAGTTTGCTGTGAGGAGACACCATAACCAAGGTAATCTTTAAAAGAAAGCGTTTAAGTGGGGCTGGCTTACAGCTTCAGAGGTTTAGTCCATTATCGTCATGGCGGGGAGCGTGGTGGCAGGCAGGCAGGCAGGCATGGCGTAGTGGAGCCTGAGAGCGCACCCTGATCTGGAGGCAGAGAGACAGAAAGACTTGGCATGCCGTGGGCTTTTGAAACCTCAAAGCTCACCCCCAGTGACACACCTCCTCCAACAAGGCCACACCTCCCAATCCTTCTCAGTCTATTAACTGGAGACCAGGTACCCAAATACATGAGCCTTGCAGACCACCCTAGGCAGCGTTCTACTGCTGTAAGGAGACACGGTGACTATGGCAACACTTAGGAAGCCTTTCATTGGGGATGGCTACAGTTTCAGAGATTTAATACAATATCATCATGGCAGGGAGCATGGTGGCACCCAGGCAGACACGGCGCTAGAGAGTCTGGTTTGAGCCCTTAAAACCTCAAAGCCCATCTCCAGTGACAGGTACACTTTCTCCAACAAGGCCACACCTACTCCAGCAAGGCCTTGCCACCCGACCTCTCTCAAGCAGTACCACTCCCAAGCAGTCAAGTATCGAGCCTATGGGGGCCATTCCTATTCAAACCACCACACTTCTCGTTTCTTTTAGCATTTGATATCCTCGTTTATAATGCTGATCTTTCTGAGCTGTTGCCGCAATCAAATGAAGCCTTAGAAAAATTGAGTCAGATGTTTTCCCCTACCCCATCTGTTGTTGTTGTTTGGTTTTCATTTTTATCTGTGAGTTCAAGGCCAGCCTGGTATAAACAGTGAGTTCCAGAACAACTGAAGCTACACAGAGAGACCTTGTCTAGGAAAAAAAAAATCATTTGCCAAGCATGGTGATACATGTCTTTAGTTCCAACACTCAAGAGGCAGAAGCAGGCAATTCTCTGAATTTGAGGCCAGTCTGGTCTACAGAGAAAGTGCCAGGACAGCAAGGACAGCCAGGACTATACAGAGAAACCCTATCTTTTAAAAACCAACCAAAAAAAGAAACTATTTTAAGATTTTTTTTTTTTTTGAGGCAGGGTTTCTGTATGTAGATTTGGAGCCTGCCTGGGCACCCACTTTGTAGACCAGGCTGGCCTCGAACTCACAGAGATTCACCTGCCTTTGCCTTCTGAGTATTGGGATTAAAGGTGTGCGCCACCACAGCCCAGTGTGTCTTTCTAATTTGAGTGTTTAGCCAGTATGTGAGTCTGTGTACCACTTGCATGCAGTTCACTTAATGACCAGAAGAGGGCGTCTGCTCCCCTGGGACTAGAATTAAAGATGGTTGTTAGGGGCCACGTGGCATCTGGTAATTGTACCCAGAGCCAGAAGAGCAACCAGGGCTCTTCACTGCCATCTCTCCGGGTCCTGTTTGCTCTTTTGAGACAGGGTCTCAAGTGACTCATGATCTTTTTATTGTTATGTGTGTGATTGTATAACGTGTATGGGGCACATGTGCCTGCGGAGGTCAGAGGTCAACTCTGTGGCGTCAGCTCTCTCTCTCTCTCTCCACATTTGTGTGGCTCTGAGGACTGAACTTGTGTTGCCAGGCTTCTGTGGCAAGCACCTTTACCTACCGAACCCATCACAATAGCCCTGCAGAGGATGACTTGTTCCGCCCCCCCCCCAGAACTGGGTGTGCAGGTGTGTGTCACTACACCCCACTCTTTTCTTTGTCATGCATATGTGTATGTGCACGTGGGAAGACAACCTCAGGTGTCATCCTCAGGACCACCTGACACTGTATCTCTTACTGGCCTGGAGCTCATCAATTAGGCTGCTGAGCCCCAGAGGTCTTCCTATCTCTAGCTTCCAGGCCTGGGATTTACAGGTGTGAACCACCACACCTGGCTGCCTTCTCTCTCTCTCCCTCCTCCCCCCACTATCTCCCCCTCGTGTGTGTACACACATACGTGTGTGTGTGTGTGTGTGTGTGTGTGTGGTCTCACTATGTAGCCCTTACTCTCCTGGAACTCATTGTGTAGACCAGGCTAGTGTTAAACTCAGAGATCACCTGCTTTTACCTTCCAAGTACTAGAATTAAAGGTGTGCTCCACTGTACCCATCCTTAAAGATTTATTTCATTGCCAGGCAGTGATGGCACACTCCTTTAATCCCAGCACTGGGGGCGGGGGCGGGGGGGACGCAGAGACAGGTTAATCTCTGTGAGTTCGAGGCCAGCCTGGTCTACAGATAAAGTTCCAGGAGAGCCAGGGCTCTTACATAGGGAAACACTGTCTTGAAAAACAAAACAACCAGAAGAGGGTATCCCGTCCCTGAGCTTGAGCTGCAGGCCACTGTGAGCCACACGATATGGGTGCTGGGAACTGAACCAGTGTTCTCATTTGTTGTGGAGTTTTGATTTCAGGCCTTCACAGTTGCAAGGCGAGTGACTGAACTGTCCCCACAGTCTCTCTATTTTACTTACTTGCTTGTTTTTGACACACTCTCACACTGCAGCCCAGGCTGGCCTCAAACTCTCAAACTTGGCAATCCCCTTGCCTCAGCCTCTCAAATGTTGGGACTGTAGGCATGAACCCACAGCAAACTTTAGTAACACCTCTTTAGATAAAAAAAAAAAAAAAGATTTTAAAAAAGTAAGTCTCTACATAGAAAGTAGAATCGGGTAGAAGAATCTATAATTCCGGCCCCAGTTCAGATGTTACGGAGACAATGAGATGTGAATCACAGAGACAAGCTTTTCCTCCTGAACAGTAACCTGATCTACTGACTGCTGTGAAAGAAGCCAGGGAAGGAGCAGATGTGGACGGCAGCCTCTCCCCAGCCCCTCTGAGCACCAGCACTCCGAGCTTTCTCTGTTCCTGTCCTTTTTCATGCAGGCAGGGGCTCTCTGTGTAGCCCAGGATAGCTCAAATTCACAGCCATCTCTTCTCAGCCTCCCGAGTGCTGGGAGGCAGACGTGTGCCACCACACCCAGCTCACCCTGTATTCTTTCCTACTTGGCTTTTGGATATGCTCTTCCATCTCCCTGTCACCTGGAGCTCTAAGCTTAAAGTCTGCACACGGGAAGAATCTGTTGACCTCCTGAAGTCATCGTGCCATCAGTCAGACTTCTTGTAGTGTTCTTACCTCTGAATCGTACCCTTTACAGATGTGCATTCCCACAATAGCCCTCATTAAACCATCCATTTATCTGACTATTTTTTTTCTAAAATTCTCCAGCATGGTAGGCACTGATCTGAATACTACAGAAACAATCATAGGTAAGATAAGACATGGATTCTTCTTCTTCTTCTTCTTCTTCTTCTTCTTCTTCTTCTTCTTCTTCTTCTTCTTCTTCTTCTTCTTCTTCTTCTTCTTCTTCTTCTTGAGACAGGGTTTCTCTGTAGCTTTGGAGCCTATCCTGGAACTAGCTCTTGTAGTTCAAACTCACAGAGATCCGCCTGCCTCTGCCTCCCGAGTGCTGGGATTAAAGGTGTGCGCCACCGCCGCCCCGATTTTGCCCAACACATAGCAGATACTAACTAACTAGCTGGGAAGAAGGGAAGCGCTGTGAGCATGAATGGCAGGCAGTGACAGAGGAGCAAAGGTTGGCCCATAACAAGGTCAACACAGCCAGCTCAGAGGCCTCATCCCATCTTGAGGGGCTGCAGCACTTCCAGAGGGCACTGGAATGGTTTGGGACCTTCCCTCCCCTTCTTAGACTTCGAGCAAGCAGAGAAAGAGAAAGGAGAAGAGGGGTTTGTCTTTACTTCTTCCTGCCGAGTATGGAAATAAGGAGGTGCAAGCCAGAGCTCAGGGATCCCTGTGCCTTCCTGTGCCAGAGCGAAGGAGCTGGCAAAGCCACGTCCTCTTTCTCAGGGTCACCCAGATAACTGCAGTTTCTCATTGCCTTTGTATGAAGGTGTGACCTTTGGTGCATTGTCCACACTCTTTCCTTATCTGGCAACACTTTAAGCTGTGGAGACAGAAATGGCAGAGACATCAGGTGGAAGGACCTGGGTCCCTGAATCTCTCCTTGGAATAGAGCATCCTACTTGTAACAAACTTTTTAATCTTATTTTATTGGGTTTTGTTTTGCTTTATTTTGAGATAAGGTCTCTCTATTATGTAGCTCTGACTGTCATGAAACTCGCTCTGGAGACCAGACTGACCTCTAACTCACAGAGATCCACCTGCCTCTGGCTCCCAAGTGCTGGTATTAAAGGTGTGCACCACCGCACCTGGCAGAAGCACATTTTTTAGAGATTGCCTGACTGAGAAAATTTCGTGATGGGGCTCTGCAGCTGGGAGTTCTCTGAGAATTGCTGGTATTATCTGAATTACCCCCTACCTTATTCGGCAGGCTGATAACCCCTCGCCAGCCCAGAAGCCTCCCCCCAGGCTCTGGGTTTACTGTTCACAACCTGACAGCTGTGCACTGGACATCTCAACCTACAGGGCAGTCATCACTTCTGACTTACAGTGGCCAAAGCTGCCCTTGCTGTGTGGCTCAGGCCCCAGCCTCGGTCTCTTCTCCACTGTAGCCCCCTCTCCGTAGATGGCACCACTTTCTACCCAGGCATGCGAGCCTCAAACTGAAGGTCATTCTTGACTCTCCTTCCCTGTCTCTTGCCTGCCATGTATCTTAAGTTCATAGGCTTCTCTCCTCCAGCACTGTGGCCTGAATCATCTTCCCCAGAGTGGATCTGCTCACACCAACCCCTTCCCATAGTCGCTGAAACGTCCTAGGCCAGCTCCCATCACGCTGTCCATCCCCCCCGGGCTCTTTGGCACAGCCTTGAAGGCCCTGCGTGCTCCAACCTACTGCAGTTCTTCTGACCCTGCGTGTGTTGCGCCAGGCTCCTTTCGGTGCCTGGTTCATGTCCTCTGCCTAGAACTGCTCAACCTTCCTCTTATCTTGATTGCAGCCCCTTTGAGTCTCAATTTCAGTTTCACTTTCTCAGAGCCCTGCCCTCTGACCGCTGCTCATTCCAACTCTCTTGGTGGCTGTGACTCATGTCTTTCCTGTTAAAAGACAGTGTCTGGGTGCTGGACGTGTCTCAGCAGGAATCAGAGACTGCCTACTGGGCGGTAGTGGCGCACAGCTTTAATCCTAGCACTTGGGAGGCAGAGGCAAGTGTATCTCTGTGAGTTTGAGGCCAGCATGGTCTACAGATAAGAGTTCCAGTATGGAGCCGGGCGGTGGTGGCGCACGCCTTTAATCCCAGCACTTGGGAGGCAGAGGCAGGCGGATCTCTGTGAGTTCGAGACCAGCCTGGTCTACAAGAGCTAGTTCCAGGACAGGCTCCAAAACCACAGAGAAACCCTGTCTCGAAAAACCAAAAAAAAAAAAAAAAAAGAGTTCCAGTACAGCCAGGGCTACAAAGAAGAACCCTGCCTCAAAAATAAACAAACAAACAAACAAAATAATCAAACAAAAACACCAACAGAGACCGCCTATTAGATGGTGACGTGGGAGCAATGCACCAGAACATCCAACAGTTTAAAGTTATCGCGATAGCTAGCCAGGCACACTGATGCTTGCCTTCATTCCAGCACTTGGAGGCAGAAGCAGGTAGATTCTCTGAACTGAGGCCAGTTTCATCTATATAGTGAGTTTGAGGCCAGCCAGGGATGCACAGTGTGGCTTTAACTAAAGGCAAACAAACAGAAAGCAAACAAAACCCTACAGAAAAACCCTCTAAATAAATAAAAATAAAGTTGTCATGCTAATGCCTCTTGGGAAATCAGTGTTCTTGGTGACAGTGAGTGGTAATTTCTGTTTCTCTGCTGTCTGAGTCAAGGTGACTTGCCCCCATTTTTTTTTTAAGTCTAAAGTCTCGAGCCTGTGATATATCAGAGGGTGACCTTGAACTCCATCTCCTGTGTTCACCTCCTGAGTACTGGGAGTGTAGGCCTGTTCCACCATGCCCGCCTCATGCCCACATATTCATGACGAAAGCTCCAAAGGAGCAGGCGGTTTGCCCCCAGGAAGCGGTACAGTAAACCTCTGGCTGGCTAGGCCGCGTGACAGCCTGGCCCTATACCTACTGTTCTTGTTTCTGAGCACCAGGCGGAAACGTAATGTCATGACACATTGGGGGATTTCTTTCTTCCCCTACATTTTTCTGATGTGACTCCAGCCTGGGAGTTGGGGGAGCATGGGCCCTGAGAGGAGGGAGGCCAGAGGCAGGAAAGTTAGTTGCTGCAGCGGCGGCATTCCTCAGCGCCTCCGTTCACATAGCTCAAAGAAAGAAAGAAGCTAGCAAGCTTTGGCAGATGCACTGGCTTTTCAGCTCCTGTTCTGGCAGCTTCAGAGGCTACTTGAGCACACTCTCTGCCAAGGCCCTGGAGGCAAGCACTCGCTCTGCCCAGTCTGCCAAGATGAGACAGAAGGGGTCAACGTCTCTTGCCTGACATGGGGGAACACAGAAAGACACCCCTTCTTTCTGCTCAGCCTGACAACCCGTTGGCCCCAAGCCATTCAGTGTGTGTACGCAGGACGAGGCTGAAGGGGGTGTCAATGCTAGAGTGCCTGCCCTTCCCAGCCGAAAAGCTACTGTGGATATCGGGCAGTCTGGGGCAGCTCTGCCCCTCCTCCACCCTGGGGATGTTGGAGGGGGCAGCCCTTGGGCAGATGTCCCCACCCAGCTGCCAGGGCCACTGCCATCACATTCCATGGCAGCCTAAGAGCCACAGAGCATGACTTGAGAAAAGAGAGTGCGGCCTTGATCACCATGGAAACCAGGCTTCCTAGGAAAAGGTCACATATTTGATGTGGCTGTCATCCGGGCACCTTAAATGCAGCACTGTTTCTGTTTTCCCAAGGACACCGCCAGCAAAGAAGGCCTGAGACAATGGGGGTGCCAGCTGACCTGCTTGTCTGGCATTAAACAAGCTACTGTCAACTTCCTCTCAGCAAAGCCCAGGCTGTATCCATGCCTACATGGCCTGACCCCAGCTTGCACCTACCGGAGCAGCCCTTTAGGCCAGGCTTGAGTCTGGAAAGAACTCAGCTGGGCCATGGATCCAGAAGAGGAAGTGCAAACAGGACCCAGCACGAGGGAGAGAATGACAAAGGAGAGTGATAGCTCTGACGCGTGAGTACTCGCTGAGTCCTCCAGGTGCTGAGGCAAACCCTTCTGTGCACCGGAATCTCAGAAACACTAAAAACCACCAGGCTGAGAGAGCACGGTGGCGCACGCCTTTGCTCTCAGCACGCGGAAGGCAGAGGCAGGCAGATCTGAGTTTGAGGCCAACTTGGTCTATGTAGAGAGCCAGAAGGCATACACAGTGGAAAAGGATTTATTGGGCTTATGTGACCACATCCATGTTCATCACTGAAGGAAGCCAGGGCAGGAACTCAAGCAGGGCAGGAATTAGGAGGCAGGGGCTGGTACAGAGGCCGTGGAGAGGTGCTGCTTACTGGCTTGCTCTTCAAGGCTTATTCAACCTGATTTTTTTTTTTTTATAGAACCCAGAACTACCTTCCCAGGCATGGCCTCACCCATTCCCCCCCATCAGTCAGTGATTAAGGAAAATGCCCTACAGACTTGCCTGCAGCCTGATCTTATGGGTGCATTTTCTCAATCCAGGTTCCCTCCTCTCAGATGACTCTAGGTTGTGTCAAGTGACATAAAACTCAGCAGCACAGCCTCCAAGGGCTCACAGTGGGAGAAGCGAATGAGCAAACAGGGAGTGACAGGGCACAGTCGGACGAGAGGCAAGGGGGGCAGCAGAGTTACTGTGGGAAGAGCACCAGTTTTTCCTACATGACATGGGAACAAACAGAATGATGGGCTCACCTGTGGGTGGCATGCTTTCTCCTTATGTCCAGACGCACACCTGGAAGAGCAGTCGGTCTGCAATGTTGAATTTGAGTCAGACTTCATCAGCACACATCCCTACGTTGATTTGAGTAGTCCCCCCTGGTTTTTGAGCATACTGCTTCCTAGTTCTTCCCCTCCCAACTCCCCCAGCTCAGAAAACAACAACAAAAAAGTCAGGTCTTTATTACTAGTGGGTGGTCAGGGTCATTTCCAGGTTCTTGACTCCTTACTCAGGGTTTGAAATAAAAGCCCATACAGATTTGCCAACAACAGCAGCAAAAACAAAAACAAAAACAAAAAAAAAAACTTTCTGTAAAGCAAAGCACTAGGAAATACAAGCTGGGTGGTGTCGGGGGTGCACACATTTAACCTTATCACCCAGGAGGCAGAGGCAGGCAGATCTCTGTGAGTTCCCGGAGAGCCAGAGCTGTTGTACATAGAAACCCTGTCTTAAAAACAACAAAACCCCACAGCTGAAGCTGGTTGCTCTTACAGAAGACTCAGATTCCGTTCCCAGCAACCACACAGTACCTCACAACCATCTATAACTCCCGTTCCAGGGGATCCAATGCTCTCTTCTGGTCTGCGTGGACACAGGCATGCATGTAGTACACATATGTACGTGCACACATATACACATAAAATAAATAAATCTTATCAAGAAGATCAGAACATACCGCAAATGCACAGAGACCACATGAGAGAAGATATTCAAAGACTCCAATTATTGTTTGGGGCTTTCCTTTATAGGGTTCAAGAGGAGGGTGGGTTGGTTACTGTCGTGATTAGTTTTTATCAACTTGACACAAACTCTGATCTGGGAAGAGAAACTCCATTTGAGAAAATGCCTCCATCAAATTGGACTGTAGGCAAGTTGGCAAAGAATTTTCTTGATTAATAATTGATGTGGGAGGGGAAAGCCCATTGCGGGCGCTGCCACATCTGGGCCCATGGTCCTGGGTTGTATAAGGAAGTAAGATGAGCAAGGCATGAGGGGCAAGCCAGGAAGCAGTACTCTTCCTGGACTCTCCTGCCTTCAGTTCCTGCCTTGGCTTCAGTGGATTGTGGCTTGGGATACGTACGCTAAACCTTTCCTTCTACACACTGCTTTTGGTCATGTTCTTTATCACAGCAATAGAAAACTAACTTGAACAGTTATAGAGGCTGTGGTGAGGGTGGTTCTCTGTTTTTATCAGTTAGCTTGTAGAATTATTTTTCTACTGTGCACATCCCTTCGTACAACTCAGCTGACTTTGATTATCTACGCATCTCATTATGCATAGGTATGAGATGCCAAATAGGAGGTCCTTCCTAAAAGTTCACTTGAGTAACAGTTTCGCGTCATGAGCATGCACCAATTCAGACCAGATGGGCTCCCCATCCCTATATCAGGGTGTAACATTTGAATAGAAACTGTCAACATTTCACGGTCATTTAGGGGAGAGAAAAGTTATACCATTGTTCAAAGAGTGGTATATGTATATATAGCTTAATCCAGGTAGGGGGCTTGGGGTTGCTAGGTGCACTGTTCACAGAGGGATGTATTTGCTTATGGTGCAGGTAAAGGAGTTAGATTACCAAGTGCATTATTAGAAGAGGGGGTAAATTGGGTGATGGTGGTGCATGCCTTTAATCCCAGCACTCAGGAGGCAGAGGCAGGCGGCTGTGAGTTCGAGGCCAGCCTGGTCTACAGAGTGAGTTTCAGGACAGCCAAGGCTACACAGAGAAACCCTGTCTTGGAAAAAAAAAAAAAGATAAGAGGTGGTGGGCATAACCCAAACCAAGCACCCTCCTGTCCCAGATTCCCAAATTACCCCTGCCTGTTCGTCTCACCTGGAGTAGCTACATACTGTATGTAGCTTTAAATTTAAATTGTACCATACTAGAGCCGCAAAGGGAAAATGGACCGGCTGCTTTTCCTTCTGTCGTGTACCCAGGAAAGTCTGCTCTCTGTCAACACTGGGCGAGAGTTAAAACGAAACTAGGCCCGCATTATAAAGAAACCAATGCAGTGACTTATAGGTTGGGTGAAGAAATAAGGGTTCAGGGAAGGGGTGATTTAATTCCTCCTGTCTGTCTGGTTCCTACACCCACAACATATGTCTTTGGGCAACCTCCCACACAGACTCTGACCCACTAGCTACAGCTCTCCAGCCCTGAAAGGAGACCTTTTCCTGAGATTCCCTGCTGGTTAGTAATGGGCAAAATGCTGGGAGGGAAAAATAAAGAGAGAAAGGGAGGGGAGGAAGGAGAGGGGAGGGGAGAGTCTTTGAAAAGGAGAGGGAAGTTGGCCTCTTTCACTTTTGTGTGGGTGTCAATGAGCTAATCCATCAGTCAAAGCGGCAATCAAGAAGAAAGTGTGCAATTTGAAAAAGTTCAAAAAGAGAAGCTAACTGGCAAGCAACCACCACACTATATTAATTCGGTGGTGGCCTGACCATAGAGAGACCAATCACGGGATGGGGTGATTCTCAGTTCTTCTTCTGCCCTTGGCTGAGGTTGGCCTCCAAGCAACTAACCTGCTTTGTTCCCATCTTCTAGAGGCTTGGCCTGGGTCAAGCACCTCACCACAGCAAAGAGGAAATGGTGGTACAGCCTTGTCCTCTTCTCTGTGGAGAATAGTGCCAGGATGAGTCATGGCCCTTGAAGAGGCTGGGGCCCCTGGACAAGGTCAGCATCCGGCAAAATTACATTAGCTAATAGCAATCAAGTGTGATTACTTCACCCCTCCAGAACCCAGGGCTGTCAGTCACGAATCTGGGGCTAAAACTACTCCTGTCCTGGTTCGTGTGAGGATCAAATAAGATCTTCTAGAGAGCATGCCACACAAAGACCAGGTGTGAGCTGGACGTACTGACGGACACCTGCAATTTTTGAATTGGGGAAGCGGTAGAGGAAGATCAGGAGTTGCAGGCCCCGCATCCACCCTACTCCATCAGGATAGCTTAGCAGGGCTTCCTCCAAACTCTACCTGCATCTGAAAACTCCTCACCACCTCCTCAGCTACCATCTCCATCCTGGCCATCACTGTTTCTTCTCCAGTCCGGTAGAGTGGTCTCCTAACTTCTTATTTCTTCCTAACTTACCAACTCCTGCTTCTAACACTTGCGTCCATAGAGCCCATTCCCTGCAGAACAGTCTCGGTTCTAAAACACAAATCAAATCACATCATTCCCGCCCCCAAGCTGTTTACCACAGTCTGGGATGGAGGCTCTGTGTGCCCTGGCCTTGCTCTGCTCTTAAGCTCTGGTGACTGCTGCAGCTGCAGGCGCCCCTTTCTGCCTCGTGCACATAAAAAAAAAACCCATGCTTTCCCCTAAGCTTGTTTTTAACTCAAGACCTTCACGTAACTACTCCCTGCCTGTCTCAGGCCAGATGCTGTCTTCTCCGAGAACCCTTCCTGAGCCCCACACCATCTGAATTAAATCTTGTCCCAGCTAATGCCAGGAGAATAACTTATTCCAAAATTACCAGTTTCTGAAATGATTCTATTTCTTTCTGCACATATTGTCGGCCCCCATGTCAGTGTTATTCACTGACAAGTGATTGATTCTCCAGGGACAAAATTAGAGCCTGACATTCTTTAAATGCCCCCCCCTTTTTATGGATAAATGAATATCCTTGCTCCAAAATGTACCCTCCCAGTACCATATCAAGATGCCTTCCCCTTCAGAGCAGAGATCTCATTTGGAAAGTGTCAGAGAGGCCTCCACAAATATTTGCTGAGTGAATGGGGCTAACAGGAGTTACACCAGCAAAGAATGCCGCCCTCGGAAGGCCCAGCCAGTCTCAGGAATCCGCGTGCACCAGCAGGAGCTTGGCCTGCAGGCAGTGTTGACAAAGGGAAGCACTTCAAACCAGTCGAGTTGAAGTGACATATTTGGACAGAACTACTGTCCCAGGGCTGCTCAAGTCCCCGGTATTTACGAGGGTCCCTTTGACATCGAGTGGGAGACAGCAGCTGGAAAAGCATCATTTACCTTTAAGGAAAGGGCAGAGGACCAGCTGGGGCCTGAGTTTCAATCCTAGATGTGCCATAAATTAGGACCTTGGACAGGTCAAAGAATTTGAGGCCAGCCTGGGCTACATGGTGAGCTCCAGGACCCTGTCTCAAACAAAGAAAATTCACTATGTAGCTGAGAATGATCTTGAATTCTTAATCTTCTTGACTGGGATTGCAGGCATGCATCATCGGGCCTGCCTCTGAATATTTTTCAAATGATTTCTTTGCTGCATAATTTCTGGATAAATAGAAAACCAAGACTGGGCGGTGGTGGCACACACCTTTGATCCCAGAGGCCGAGACAGAAGGATCTCTTTGAGTTCAAGGCCAGGCAGGGCTATGTAGAAAGACAGAGAGAGAGAGAGAGAGAGAGAGAGAGAGAGAGAGAGAGAGAGAGAGAGAGAGAACAGTCCAACCTGAAGAGTTCAGGACTATCACTTACAAGTTAGAACTCAGACTTGAGAATGAAGTTTCTCAGTATCCTGACTTTATCCCTTAATTATAAGAGTGCCATCTAACCTCTGTCAGCCTCGATTTTCTCACCTATGCTACAAGAAGCACCTGATTCCCAGATTGTGGTAGGTCAGCCAGTGCCCAGATGTAGTGAGCACGAGCATAGACCTAGATAATGTTAACCTATGAATGATCGTAGTGGCACACACGTTTAATCTCAGCACTTGGGAGACAGAGGCAGGGCAGATCTCTGAGTTCGAGGTCAGCCTAGTCTACACAGAGAAAGCCTATCCTGAAAAATACAAACAAAAAACTCTCAAAGGCATTTGGATGAAAAGCCTGGTGAATAAATTTTGGAGATATTCTTTAAGGCTCAGAGCACCAGTTTTTCCTGATGACTGATGGCTGAGAAGCAGCTGCAAGTTCAGCACCCCGGGACCATGGTGTCATCCACAGAGAAGGCCAGAAGACTGTAAAGTAGAATTCCCATCAGCAACAGGGGCAGGAAGAGAGGAAGCAGAGAGGCTGGAAACTTCCGGCCTGCAGGAAACATAAGCTCAAAACCAAAGCACAATCAGAAAGTCCAGCCCTGTCCAGTGGAAGAGCTTGAGACCAGAAGCCTAGAGCCAGGGAAAAAAGCACCACGGAGAGCCAAAGAAGCCATCTCTCCGGTTATGCCATCTTTACCAGTCTCTGTGATTACCAGAGGCAGGCAAGGGTCCTACACAGAACTGGATGGAAGGCAAGATGGAGTGGCTTTTATCCAAGCTTGTTTATGTTTTGTTTTTGTTCTTTGTGGTAGGGTTTCACGTAACCCAGGATGACCTCAAACTTTCTTTAGAGCTAAGTAATGCCATAAATTTCTGATCCTCATGACTTTATTTTCCAAGTGCTTGGACCAAGCTTAGAGATGAGTTTGATCACCAGAACTCACTTAAAGACCAGAGAGAAGCCGGACGGTGGTGGCGCGCACCTTTAATCCCAGCACTCAGGAGACAGAGGCAGAGGCAGATGGATATTTGTGAGTTCGAGGCCAGCCTGGTCTACAAGAGCTAGTTCTAGGACAGGCTCCAAAGCTACAGAGAACCCTGTCTCGAAAAAAAAAAAAAAAAAAAGATCTGAGAGATTTGACTCTCTAGAGCTGTCCCCTGGCCTTCATACGTGTGCGCTCACCCCTACACAAATAATAATGCATTAAAAATGAATCTCTTTAGTGAAGTATAACACAGAGAAAAATGTGCAAGTCATATTCAGTGGATTTTCTCAGAGAGAATAGTCCTGGGAATCTGGCAGTAGATCATAGAGCAACTTCGTCTTCCCTGTGACTGTTTCCCAACCAGTATCTCTTTCCTGATTTCTTTCACTATAAATTAGTTTTATTTTTAGTACCATGAATTATTGTTATAAGGGAGCAGGACCTGTGTATGTATGGTGGTCAGAGGAACAACTTGGGGAGTCAGCTGTGTGTCTCGGGGATCAGTCTCAGGTCATCAGGCTTGGCTGAGCCATCTAGCTGGTCCAGGCTTTTTTTACTTTCTATGTAATTGGATCCACACAAAAAGTCCTCACTTAGGTCTGGCTCCTTCTGTCACGAACGCTATAAGACTTATCCACTCCACTGCTCAGCCCTTTATTATTAAAATCTGCCAGTTTGTTTATTCGTTTCATCATCAGATACTAAAAGGGGTGTTTTGTGGGATTTTGTTTGGTTTTGTCTGGAGATCAAATCCAGGCCCTTGTGCATGCCAGGAAAGCCCTTTACCCCCAAGCTACAGACCACCACCCCCAGCCCTGCTTTTCTGTTTTCGTTTGTTTTCTTTTGTTTTGAGACAGGGTGTATGTAGCCCAGGCCAATGCCTCTTCCCCCACCCCCATCCCCGCCAACTAGACAGGGTTTCTCTGTGTGACCCTGGCTGTCCTGGAACTAGCTCTGTAGATCAGGCTGGTCTCGAACTCACAGATCCACCAAGCCATGAGCCACCTGCCAAGTGACAGTCAGTATAAACCATCACACTGGTTGGTGACTAAGAGTTTAAAAAAGATATTCAATGTATGTACGTGATCCCTGTTCGGGCTAGGTACAGTAGTTCCCACTTGTAATCCTAGCCCCCAGAAAGTCATGATAGACCCTTAATTTCACTTCTACCCTGTTGTTCAACCCACCCTCCCTGAGAGAGGCACCCTTCTAACCCTAACACAACAACTTTCAGGCCAATGGTAGATTGACTCTGCCCCCTTGATGGTCTTGGAGTTTAGTTTTCCTAACAATAATGTATGAATGTAAAAACCCCGAACGCCTACATCTCAGTTTTATTAGGACGATAAACACACATCATTGGGCTAGCAGTTTAGTGGGGGCAGATCGACTATAAGCAGACGGGAATGTGTCAGTTGTGCTTGAGAACGATGGAGGAACATAAATCCCTCTAAGGAGAGGATGGTATGTTGAAGAATGTTCTGTGTGTGATGGGTTGATCAGGGAAGGCCTGCAGAGTAGACAAGATCTGTTTATGTGTGGGTCATATGTGGGGATTCAAACCTTGGACTTCTTGTCTGCAAAGCATGGGTTCTACCACAGAGCTACCACTCCCAGCCCTGAGTTTTGTTTTAAATAAAAGATCATTCCGGTGAAGAAACAAGGTGAAACTAGGAAGGCGGGAGGCCTCCCAGAGTTCAGGTCTGAGGGGATGGTGTGTGGGACTGGGTGATGATAGGGACAGTACATACATTCAAAAAGCATAGCAGACAAAAGCTGCTGGTGGATTGGCTGTGGGGTGTGAGAGCAGAACCAAAAACATCTTGTTCTTTTCAGGAGTGACAGATGCTTGCAAGTATGGTACACAATTAAATCCCAAGTCTAGGACCTGATAATTAAACACATGTAAGTCCAGCCAGCCAAACGTCCTATACCAGATTTCTAGTCTTTCTTGTGGGAGAAGTAGTAAGCATTAGAATACAGTAACTAGTCCCAGCTCACAGGGTAGTCTTGGGCAAGTTCTACAACCCAAGACTCATTTTCCTCTTTTAGAAAAATGAGATAACAATAGTACCCCCATCCTGGAGGTGTACATAGTGAGAACAGAATTCATAAATATTCCTGACACTGAGACAGCTTAGACAACTCCCATGTTAAACAAATTCCCAGTTAAAGCAAGCAGACTAGAGAAGGGGAAATGGCTCCGTCGGTAAAGTGTTTAATATGCAAACACAAGGATCTTAGTTTGTATCCCCAGGGTCCTTATACACACCAATACACTGGCGTGTGTCTGTAATCCCAGACCCTTAGCAGGAGAGGCAGACACAGGAGAATTCATGAAGCTCATTGACCTAGTAGCCTAGCCGAAATGAATTGACAGGCCTAGCTGAACTGAATTGACGAGCTCCGGGTCCAGTGAGAGACTCTTGTCTGAAAAAAGGAAGAGCAAGCTAGGTGTTAAAGGCCTACATGCCTTTAAACTCAACATGAAGGAGGCAGAGATGGGTAGATTTCTGAGTTCTAAGCCAGCCAGGGCTATGTAGTAAGGTTTTGTCTGAGAAAAAAAAAAAAAGAAAGAAACTAATAAATAATAAAGGAGAACAAACATGAAAGATACCCAAAGTCAACCTCTGATTTTCACACACATAAAAACAAAACAAGCAAGCCCAGTGTGGTGGTGCAAGCACTCAGGAGGCAAAGGCAGACAGATCTGAGTTCAAGACCAGCCTGGTTTACATGTAGAGTTCCAAGGCAGACAGACAGGACTCCACAGTGATACCCTGTACAAAACAACAACAACAACATTAAGCAGACCATGGAGTAAGGGTTATCTTTATTTGGATCACAAAGTATAAATATGAACCAGGTTTTGGAAATATAAGTTGTAACAGTTCATAAATGGCACCAGAAACTTCCATGGGGACCATAACAGTATTACAGTTTTGGTGAGACTGTATAGTTTTCTTACCCAAAACCTTCCCTACCACCAACGCTCTCTGTGGTCAATTACCAAGAATAGTCAACTCCAACATTCCCTGCTCCTCCTCAGCCTTTTTCTTTCCTAATACCTTCTCCAAACTGTCCTCTGCCCTACCAGCCTCTGCATGGACCAGCACCAGAATGGCAGAAGGAAGGGAAATGACTTGACACAATTGGGGATCGGAAAGGGTGATGGAGGAAAAGGGGCCAGGAAATTGAAGGCCTGGACGCCCAACGTCTTCTGCGAGGACACAGGTAAACACCAATATCTATTACACATTGACGTCAGCACCTTGGGCTTGCAAAACACGAACAGTAGACAAAAGGCAAGACGGAAGTCCAACTCACAGAGTGGCTCTGCCCAAATCAATCCCTGCACTCTGACCATACACAACCCCCCGGATACTCTGCTCCTGGGATATCTTCTGAAATGTAGACAGACAATAAATTATGACAGATGGGTTGCAGAGCACACGGGAACGTGGCGCACTGAGCCAGATGGTAGAGCTGCAAAGAGGTGGGCCAGGACATTGCCAAAGTAACAGTCTAGGCACTTGAAATATTATTGTTAGATTGTTAAAAACTAAATAAATTAACATACATAGAATAAAATAAATATATAATTTAAGAGGCATTTTACAAACAAATAACAAAAAAAAAAAAATAGTTGTTATTTTTCCCCTCTGGGTAGAAGTCCCAAAATTCAGAGTTCTTGGGCTTGTGGTATTTCACAGTTAGCTCATCAAATCCAGCGTGCTGGAGGGTCCAAACAGCAGCAGATCCCTTGGGGTTACTTGAACATAAAGCTTCTCAATTCTGTTGCTTTCTTCCAGACCATAAATCATTCCTCCTTCCTCTCCTTTTTTCAGTCAAAAATCCAGGAGCATATGGAGTCTAGCTGGCACTTTAATCCAGAAGCTAAGTGTTTAAACAAGCCGGTGGGTTCAGTGAGGGAGAGTCAGAAAGGCCTGGAGGGCTCTCCTGCTTCCACTGTTCTGATTGGGATCCCAGTGGGCACAGTCTGTTTGGCACTTGGAGGCTCTGATATTTTTGCAGAGCAATTTTGGGAGGCCCAGTCAGGGTAGCAACTGGGAATGAAGAAGTCTTCGCGGCTGCTTGTGAAGTCTTTCTCCTCTGCAGAACTTGTAATGAACCCCTGTCTCAGAGGTAGCCGTCCTCTGAAGGTTCCTGAAATACAGGAGGGAGGTATTTAAAGCTGGGTCCGACCTTATGAGATGCAAAGAGCATTCGGAAGGGGAGCTGAGGGCACTGCAACCTTGTAACCTAACTGGAGATGCCTCACCAAGTCTCTGAAGACCATTCTGCATCACAACTCGAACTCCTCCACAGCAGTAACCTGCCTCCTGCAACCCCCAATCAAAAGGATTCAGCACTCACTGAAACCTCCCCAAGACCCACCCACGCCTTGGCCTCTCTATGCTGCCCAGGGAAAAGAGTGGACCGTTACCTTGAGCACAGGTCCTTCTCAGTGGGAATTAGTCATGCCCAGCTTCACTTTCTCTTCATTTTCCACATCATAACCTCCTCGCCTATGGTACCTGAGGAAGATAAAGGACTGTGAGCAGATGACAAAGTTCAGGCCCCACAGCCAGCCCTCAAAAGGAACTCCCAGGATGCCTCTCCATTTCTTGAAAAAGCCAGAGGGTATGGCAACTCATTGACCTTTAGCCAAAACCTAGCTTTCCCTAGGGATTCCTGTCTCTACCTGCAGAACATTTCTATATTTATGTATATATCTATGCATGCTTTTAGAGACCGCACCTCATAACCCAGACTGGTCTAGCATTTCCTATATAGCCCAGGCTGGCCTCATAGCAGCTACACACCTGTCTTCCCTGACTTTCTTTATTTTAATATTATTTGGTCATCCAAACATCCTCACAGAGTATAATCCCTGAAAGATTATCACCAATAATATTATCCTCGCCTTTACTACCAAACCACACCCTAATGCCAGGAGAAAGAAATATTTAAGATGTGTCTCCATGGGTGAGTCACCAGGCCACAGAGTTAGGAAATGAACCCCGTGAGGAACAGAGGAACAGAACCTGTATGGCCTGGCAATAGGTACCTTGGGCTCTACACACCAGCTTCACAGTGTGTCAGATAAAATAGTTTCTGGGAAATATATAGTAACAAGCCGAGGGGTATGAGAAGAGGCTGTAGGCCTAAGTCCTAGGAGGAGAGAGAAGCGAGTGGTTTGCAGAACTAGCCTTCACGGGCCCCAAACACTTACCTAAACATGAGAAGTCCCACTATGACAAGCAGACAGACAGACGACAGCACCACAGCCACCACAGCCAAGACTGTAGTGTGGTCATACGTTATTAAGCGATTCTCCACCGGTAGGGTCAGCCCATGACACCTCTCTCCATGGTAACCTGGGTGGCACCTAGAATAACAAGAAGAAGACAGAGTTAAGGGTGTATGCACCCTCTCTTCCTCTCTCTCCAACCCCCTATTCCTGGAGTCCTGCTTCAGGCGGGGAAAAAGCGAGGGAGGAGCTGGCGGTTTAGATGTATTCCACATGGGTCTAATCTATTAAATCTGTACTAAGGTGTTTTGCTTGAGCCACTTAAGAGGACTTGAGCATCAGGGCTGATGGACTGAGTTGAGGGGATCGGCATTACTCCCTCTAGAGAGGCCCTTCTGCATTCTGACCCAGAAATAAACCCAGCCTTGCCCATCGATGCATCCACATGCAGTCCCTCCCCGCCGCTGCTCGTCTATTAATAGGCCTGTCCCTGTGCCAGGAATCCTTTTTCTCGTTTCCTTCATTTAACTCCTAGCTCCCAACCTGGGAGCTAAGCTACAGCCTTTGGCCTCTGAACGCTGGACTCTGGGGCCTCCTCCATCACAGGACAAAACAAACAGACTGAGATAACATCTTCCTGCCCAGCCACCCTGTCGCAGCGTGAAAGAATGTCAGAAACAATCCCTTGGCTCTTCTCGCTCAAGAAACACATCACGTGACAGCCGCCGCTTGGAACACAAAGCATTTCCTTGAAGCTCTTAGGAAGACTGCTGAAGAAACACATTCACATCCCTTCCTTTTGAGCACCCCTGAGATCCTTTGATGTTGGTGGGAGCCCCATGCTGCAGAAAGGTGGCATCGCTTCCCAAGGTCATGCAGCAGGGCAGTGGCATGGGCATGGACTCTTAACTTTGCCGGCTCCCTCCACAACTGCTCACCCACCGGCTGGGGATCTTAGGCCAGCAGCTGCTGAAGGAGGCACCAAGGACCCAGTGGCCCTCTACTCTGAACTGCATCTCCTCTGGAGGAGGTTCTGTACCTGGAGCCTCGTAGCCTGGATGTAGCCCTCCTTCCCGATGGCAGGGCCCTGGGTGGGGTGGGGCTGGATGCAGGTAGCTGCATCCCTGTTTCTACTCAGGACTATCTGCACCTACTCCTGGGTACGGAGCAGCATAAAGTCAGGTCAGGCCAACAAAGAACAGAATATCTTTTTTACCTAGCCTTTTCAGCGTGTCCAACCCTTGAGTCAGAGTGGGGAAAAATACATCCCTACCCTGCCAGGACCTAAAGGAAGCTCCCGGGAGTGTCCCTGGAAAATCATGTGTTCACAGAGATAAGGGGTCAAAGAGATTAAGTAATCGGTCAAGTCTCATAACTAAGAAGCAGCAAGGCCAAGATCAGAAGCCACTATGAATCTATGCACTCCCACTGCGAGGGACCAGGTAGCCTAAGAAAACCTATCTGGTAGGTCCTGGGCTGTTGGACCTGTCCACTGGCCATATTGCTGTCATTGTTGATTATCCACAGCTTTACGAATAAATGGAAAGTAATAAAGGCCTGCCGTGACCAAGCATCTGCACTAACTGCTTCACAGGGATTATATTATTTGATCTTTGGTGCTGGGGCCTGAACTCAGGGCCTTTGATTTCATTGGACATTTAAGGTCAAACCATCTGTGAAGCAGAAGCTGTCACCCCCATTTTCAAGCTGAAGAAGCCAAGGCTTACCCTCTGCTAAATAACATGCCAAAGTTACAGAGTTAGTGAGTAGTAGAGCCTGGATTAAACCTAGCAGTCTGGATGAGTTCAGCAACTACGCTATTCCTGGGGAAGGAAGCTGAAGCTCATTCTGTTTTGCACTTCCAAACCATCATTCAAACCCCACAGGTAGTTACTCAGATGATAGAAATAAAACTTGGCCTCAGAGTCCTGCAATTCAGTTATATAATCCTTCTACCACCTCTGTCCTGAGTCAAAAGGATAATAATGCAAATGTGCTAATATTACCCACTTCTCCCTCCCTTCAAATCCTGGCTTCCCAGGGGAGGAGGCAGACTGAATACATTCCACACATCCCTGGATGCAGGGCAAGATCATGTGTCTTGCCCCAAGCCAACACACACACATCCATCAAACTAGGACACATTTCTCCTCTCCAGGAGTTCCTTCCAGGGTCCAGAGATCTCGTCTACACAGTCTAGCATATTTCCACAGCTACCCCTGACATTGGAGGAAGCATCATTTGATAGAGGAGAGCATGATAAATGAGTTCCAGACTGGTTCTTTAATTTCTACCCAGGTGATCTTGGGTAAGTCACACTACTTTCCTAAACTTTAGTTTCCTCGTATCGAAACCAGAGGTAATAAAAGCCTACCTCACTGGAGCATCATGACCAGCCCAGGCCCCACTTCGGTAGTTATTATGTAATCAAAGCAGAGGGGAAAGGCTGCATCTCAAGGAATGGGATGCTCAAGTCAGACGAAGTCAAGAGAAGGGGGCCTCTGCAAGCGAGCAGCAAGGACAGTGCGGCTCCAGGTCTGTCTCTCTTCTAGCTCAGTCCTTCCCGAACCAACTACCCCCAGGTTTCCTCCAGTCACAGGAAACTCTGCAGCCAATCTCTGGGTCAGCGGCCAGTCAGAAGTCCAAGAAACTCGCTCTTTGAGGGAAACTTTTGGCTGGTGACACAGAAGGGTTTTCCTGTTAGTGGTGGCTGTCAGAGGCTGGTCTAGGAAGCCAGCTAGCCTCAAGTTCACCACAGCAGCCAGGACACACCCTCGCTGGCAGTTTCTGGGTCTAAAGCAGAGGAGAAGCCACAAAAAGGGACACAGATGTAGGTGCACAGATGTCACATTGCCCCAAACCAGGATCTCTGTTGTCAGAGAACCCAGCCTATGAAGTGTACCTAGGAAGCTGACAGAACGTCTTCTGGTCACTCGCTACGCCGACACTAGTAAAATCCTAGGACAACAGCTGCGCTCCATAAAATCCTGCTCAACTCCACAAGGACAGGGACAGAGGAGGAAAGCCAACACCCAGTGTGGCCTGGGAGCATGAAAAGCATGCTGGGAAAGGAGCGAGACCCTATCTTCTTCCCATGAATTTATTTAGATGTTGATCTCATGCAAATAACTTCCTACTCACTCTCTGTGGCTTCCTCATTTTTCAAGTAGGGAGAGAAAGTTTTGCCTTCCCTCCCAGCAAAGACGGCTTTTGGAAACCCCAAGAGACCATCTGTTTTCATCCCTTCCGACAGTGTACAGCACCACATAAGTGCTCATCATGCCTGCTGGGCTGAACTTGACGTAAACGCAAGCAATGAAGACCTCGAAGAAATAATACCAATATGATTACCATCACTATTCCTAGAGCCACTGGGAAGGTGGCCTTACACAAGCTTTTTTGGGTTCTCTGAGCTTAGAAGGTCAGGGGAGTCCTGCTTCTCGGCTGATCAATGGAAGCCCTGCACATCCATTTGCCAAACCATCCTGGAGCACAAACATCCTGAGCCAGCGTGGCTAGACAGACCCCTGGCTCTAGTCCATCTCGACTGCCCTCAGAGTCACTTTCTCCTCCCTGAGCTAATGATGCCATCTCGCACATGTAAGACAAACATTTCCTGTCCTGTCCACTGGGAAGGAGCAGACGGAGATCCTGCCTCTCCAGTACACCCAGCTCTCGCCCAGGGTTGTCACAGGAAGGGACATACTGACTGGGAAGGTGGGAAGCAATGGGTCTGTCTGCCAGCTGCTAAATACAGGACAGATCTTCTGTGTAGGGTTAGATGGGACAAGGATGCTTTCAAAGCCAAAAAGCCCATGCCAGTCACAGGTGGAAGAGGTGCCATACAGGATGGGAGACAGAGTACACACAACAGCATCCTGGACTGTCCAGGGTCTCCTAGGAAGGGTCACAGGGCTCCACGAGTCTGTGTCTCACTTGTGGGGTCTGATGTGGGGTACTGGCCTCAGGCAGAGTGGTGACATTATACCTGCAGAGAGCAGGTATATCCCTGAGGGGCTGCCAAGGTGGCCGCTTGCTGGGTTTGGCCTATGAGAGAACAATGAACCCACGACCCCTCCACCCACACTCCTGACGGTGATGCTGCAAACCGAGTTAGGTTCCTGTGAATCCTGCACAAAGAAAACCTTCTCCAGCCCACTCTTCTAGACAAGATCAATATCCTCTGGGCTGGAGAGATGGCTCAGTGGTTAAGAGCATTGCCTGTTCTTCCAAAGGTCCTGAGTTCAATTCCCAGCAACCACATGGTGGCTCACAACCATCTGTAATGATGTCTGGTGCCCTCTTCTGGCCTGCAGACATACACACAGACAGAACATTGTATGTATAATAAATAAATATTTAAAAAAAAAAATATCCTCTGTGTCTCCCACATCCTTCTGTCCCGTCTGGGTGAAAAAGAGTAGGGGTTTCAACTCATTCTACATGACGGTTCTGCTCTGTGTAGTCCTGCCACGCATTAGAATCAGACCGCATCTACTCATTCGCATGCTCGCAGGCACTTGAGTACACACGCCTGCACAGCATGTGACCTACACCAGCTCCACTCCTTCTAGGAATCGACTCAGCCATGTTTCCTATCGGCTTTCCTTCCCCGAGAAGGGTCCAAGGCCAGAATGAAGGCGCTCCTTCACCAGTGTCAGCTCTCCTGGACACACGCTCAGTTATGGGTGTGCACGAGGAAATGTCCTGAAGGATTGGGGAGCGTCACAACCCATGTCACAGGAAATTGCATCCTCTTTGGTGGTAGCGGGGACTTCCGCTGACTAAAAATGTGTCCCTTCCTTTGAACTTCCTCCCAGAGGTTGAAAAGAACCTGGGTGAAATTATGAATTCAAGGAACAGTGACAAAGAGAGCCTGTGGCCGACAGAGTGCTGATGAGATTGGTTCTAGGATGGGCCACTTACTTGCACGATGGAGCCCGGAGATCCTTTACGTATTTGCATTCCCCGTGGATGCAGAAGTCCTTGTATTTCCTAAGACATGGGTCTCTCTTCTTTCCTAATCCCTTGCCTTTCTTCTTTTTTTTCCCGTTCTTTTCTTTGCTTGGCGTGACTAGGGCTTGAGGCTTGGAGGAGAAAGCAACTGCAGGAAGAAAGTTACCCAGTTAAGCCTCTCAACTGTGTCCTTTTGAAAAAGTATCTTCAGATCTAAGCCAGGCTGACCTCAAACCCCCCATCCCCTCCATCCCTCCCATCCCAGCGTCTGAAACATGGAAATTACAGACGGGTACCCCCTACCCAATGAGGATGTACATGCTATTTGATCCCACCTAGAGTCAGAGACCTGGGAAAGCTCTTTAAGAACTACTAGAAAGAGGAAGCTTTGGGAGGAAACAGAAGTTGAGTTGGGTTCCAAGGAAGAAGAGCCTCGTTCTAAGAAAGCCAGAGAAACTGCGGTTCACTGAGCAAAGCTACGGGCCTCGCGCTCGCGTCCTGCCCACCTTCTGCCCCATCTCAACTCCCCCATATCTACTTGGTTCTATTTTAGCCTTCAGTCAGCCTCATTTCCTGACACCGTGCTCAGTGACCCACTTGCAGGAAGATAGTGTCACAGGCAAAGATGACTTTGGGGTAAGGAACTTGGTTGTTTGGGGGGTATAAAGCTTCTAAAATAGGAGCGTCTAAAGCTTTAGAGCCCTTCACAGGAGCTCCCATTCACATCAGGGAATGTCTGGTGCAGACCAAGCTCTGAATCAGCAAATGGGCCATTCCTGATTAAAAAGACCTTTTTCAAATATCCATTTAGATTTATTCCCAAATGTCCTATTTATACCTGGGATAGGGAGGGAGGTTACAATATGTACAAGAAACCATGCAGAAGGAAAGGGAGGGAGGTTATAATATGTACAAGAAACCATGCAGAAGGAAAGGGAGGGAGGTTACAATATGTACAAGAAACCATGCAGAAGGAACTGGACTATGATATCCCCCCTCTTCTTTCCATATTGCAGGGACTGGGGGAGAACCACCTCACATCCACCTGGAACCGGCCATTAGCCCAGGACTCTGGTGCCAGCCTGTCCCATCCCTGAAGCCCACAGTTACAAGGTGCTCGCTGTTCACAGCTACAGCTTGTGTCTGACAGAAAGGGGAACATGGTTAAGTTAAGACTAGGGACACAGAATCCTCAAGACAAATGAGACTTCAACAATGCCAGGGCACTTTCAAGATGAAAACCATAGCATCCCCAGAAGGCAGGGTCTTGTCCCGGGGCAGTGCAGGATTGCGGTCAGAACTGTGGTCTCCAGGCTTCTTTAGAGTTCAGAGAGTGATGTAAATGGCCAGAGAAAGCCAGTTATTGGGTCTCCAGGGAGAGCAGAGCAGGAGGACCCAAAGCAAGCAGAGAGAATAAGAAGATTGACCAGTTAGGCTCCTGCTGAGGAGAGGGAGCAGTGAGTCAGGTTGGCAGAGGTATGAGGAGCAGCCATGTGGGTGGGGGGTGAGTCACTGCCCAGCCCAGCCCTACCCAGCCTAAGAGAGAGCCAGGAGAATCCAGACTGTTGAGGACATGGGTGGCCCCAAGGGTCCACTGTAGAGAGGACGAAATGTGGGGCCCCAGCCTTAGTTTTGGAGCAGACTCTTGACTTGGGCAAAGCAGAGCAAGCGCCTCAGGAAGCCTTGGGTGAGGAGGGAGCAAGGAGGCGGAGCAGCAGGTGGGGCTGAACAGGTGTGTCTCCTTCTGACCAAATATAGTCATTCCGGGGCCACAGGGCTCAGGGCTGGCTCCACCTCTGAGAATCACTGTAAGTGGCCACTGGGTTCTGGACTCTGCCCAGTCCCTGTGTTCAGTCACAGATCCAGGCTACAGAATCACACATAACTCTTTCCTCTGGGAGTCTCCTTAGAGATTCCAGTGGGCAGGAAGTCTACAAGTTTCAGACCCACAGCATTTCAAGACAGCCTCCTAGAGGCCCAGCACTCACCCTTCATTGCCAGCTGCAGGGCTACTAGCCTTATTCACCTAAGCCAAGCGGTCCTCACTGCCCTCTCTTTCCTAACCTAGAGAAAGGTGGAAGGAGACTAACACTGCACACTTTCCAGGCTCTCATCTGTTATCTCTTTTTATATAGAATCACCACATATATAAACATACATTAGACAGGACTTGCACACCCTCCCCCCTTTTTTGCATAGATACTCTAGCGAAAGCTCGGGGGGGAGTGGTGAGTGCACATCTTTAGTCTCAGCGCACGGAAGACAGAGGCAGGCAGATCTCTTTGAGTTTGTGGCCAGCCTGATACACCAAGCGAGTTCCAGGACAGCCAAGCTACACAGAGAAGCCCTGTCCTGAAACACCCCGCCCCTAAAAATAAGAAACTCTAGAAAAAGCATCTCAGCCATGCCTTTCTCCTAGCATCTAGCTTACCTCCGACGACAACCTGCCTCTTTCAGTTTGCTCCAAAGTATACAGAAGTAAGAGACCACACCAAATGAGACCAAAGATAGCACTATATTGCAGAAACCCCAACTCCAACTCGGGAGGCAGAGGCAGGTGGATCTCTGTGAGTTCGAGACCAGCCTGGTCTACAAGAGCTAGTTCCAGGACAGGCTCCAAAGCTACAGAGAAACCCTGTCTCGAAAAACCAAAAAAGAAAGAAAGAAAGAAAGAAAGAAAGAAAGAAAGAAAGAAAGAAAGAAAGAAAGCCCAACTCCAATCAGTCCAGGAGCTTTTCCTTGAATATCCCCTCAAGGGTTGGGGTGGGGGCAACTGAATAAATCTCAGGCCTGTGCATTCTTCAGCTGCAAACAGCATCTAAGGTTAGGCGACCTCCATACCCACCTTTGAAAAGGTCCGGATCTGTCTCTACCAAGTCTTGGACTTCCTGAGCACGACCGTCTCCCGTGGGTAGCAGCTGGTCTGTGGATCCAGTGGGAGAGTCGGGGTTGCTGGTTGCCGCCGCCAGACCTCTCCGAAGCCGCTCCAGACTCTCACCGGTCACCAATGCGGACAACACTGGGCAAGGGAAGAGAGGAGGCCGCATCAGACCCACCGCCTAGACCCCGCACCACCAAGCAATCGAGGTCCACGCCCGCTCTCTAGGGCGCACGGGCCCCACCAAGTGGTCCGCTAGGGGAGGAGGTGGGAGGCAATGCACCGACCTTCCCACGTGTCCCCCGCACGGTGCCCCCACCCCACTCCCTACCTCGGAGACATCAGCTGCCCTCTTACCTGCGGCCAGAAAGAGCTTCAGCATCACCGACGGCAGCAGCTTCATGGTCCGGAGCCTGGCGGAGACGGCGAGGCAGCGATCACTTTGGATGCAGCGGCAGCTGGACGCCTGCACCGGGGCCAGGCGGCGGAGGGCAGCGAGATTCCACCGGGCAAGGTCTGCCCGCTTCTGGGTGCGATCGGCCGCGGTACGTCTGTCTGTTCGGAGTCGGTCCGCTCGTCCGCCCAGCCCTTGTACGCCCGTCAGGCCGACCAGCCACGTACCGCGTGCAGCTCCCGGGGCCAACTGAGCGCTCTGGGGCAGCGCGCGGCCGGGAATAAGGCTCCTGGAAAAGCAGTGGAAGCCCCGCCCCACCCGGCCCCGCCCCCTCCCCTCCCCTCCCCCTCCCGCGCCGTGCCGGACCGGGCCGGGCCGCAGGCGCTGCCCCGGTCTAGGCAGTCACGGCGGGAGGACCCGGAGGCGCTCACATTTTTGGGACCAGGCCAGAGCAGCCGTGGCCGGAGTGTGGGTGTAGGGCGAATGACCAGCAGGTGGCGAAGCCCGGATCCTACCTTTCCTCCAACGCCGGGCGCGCTGCAGCCTAGTGAAAGCTGAGCTGAGAGCTGTTCCCGGCCTGCGTCCCTGCATCTTCTGACAAATCCCTGTTCCATACTAGATATCTGCATTCAGAAACCTACCGACACAGCCAACAGTAAATAATATTTCGTTTATCGTTTAAAAATTAGATATACGAATGCCAGCTAGTCTCCTGAGGGCAAAGTGACCAGATCTGAAGTTGCGGTCATTTGATGCCAATCCAGCAACAGCAAAGGAAGTTAGGAGTGGCTTCCACTGCTTTCCCCCAGGGGACATAGTCTACTTTAGGATTTCTGAGCTATGCAACATAATTTCCAGGCTTTTGCGATCAGAAAGACACAGATTATGGGACAAGCCTCATACTCTTTCTTAGATATTAAGACCACTCTCTCAAACATAAGCTCTCCTCTCAAAGGACCCAACCGGCTAACCTAGATGAGTATGTGCAACCCGTGCCAGATTGATGTTTCTCTTTCAACTGGTGTATTTATGGGGAAGGGGATTGTCCAGAGTCAATGTCCTGACTCAAATAATGATTCCCTCAGTAAGTATTTCAGCTCCCAGGGACGTGCTGGGTAGGGAGTTTGACACAGGGCTGGGTTGGCATTCAGAGCCCTCAAATTGTGCCAGACGGAGCACTTGCCTGATTCAGCCATGTGTAGGGATAAAAACAGGCCTGCTATTTATACACTGTCTATCCCATTCTTTATCCCCACCCCACCCCCAATTTTGCAGGGGTCAATCTGGCTCGTCCCCTCTTAATTTTCCCGATACACTCCCGGGTCTAGGTTTCCACAGTGCACTGCTGTGTCTACAGACTTAGATTGCTACTTATGTGTGACCTTGGATAAGATAATTGATTTTATATCATAGGGAGGAAGCTATTTTGTTTTATTTTATGCCGTACAGGTATTTGCCTACATATATGTCTGTGTACAACATACCTGCCTGGCACCCACAGAGGTCAGAAGAGGACATCAGATTCCCTGGGACTGGAGTTACAGATGGCTGTGAGACCCTGTGTGGACATAGGTAATCAAACTTGGGTTCTCTGGAGGAGCATCCAGGGGTCTTAACTGCTGAGCCATGTCTCTAGCCCCTGATACTTGATTCTACTGAGCCCCGGTTTCTACATATCCCAAATGAAAATAACGGTAGTCACACTAACAAGGGCAGCTTTGCAGAGAGCTTTCTGAGGACTGAGGAGGAAGCACACATGAAGCAGAAATGGTACAAGCTCTGGGTAAACTGCTGTTGTTACCATGGGACACTTCACCTTGGTTACTCCTTTTCCCTCCCTTCCCTAGACATCCAGTCTGACCAGGTGTAGACAAATGGGTCTCAGACGGAAGCTTGCTTCTCACCTATTTGGCAAAAAGCCACCTTGGTATTCCTCTGGGTGCTCGGTATCGGGTCCAGGACTTCGGCAGATGGCACCACCCCAGCCACGCCTTCCCCTCCTCCAGCAGGTGTCTGACTGCCTTCTTAAAACCAAAGCCATCAAGGGGTCAGGGTTCTCCCCAGGGAAGGGTGGAGGGAAATATTTCCTGACACATGACCAAGTCACTCCCCTTCCCCCTCCCACCTCACACCCTGCTATCCTGTCCTAGCCTGCTTCTTCCTTCCTATGCTAGGTTCTTCCGCCTCACCCCCACGTCAGCTCAACCTCACCGGGGCAACTCCAGGCTTTCATCACACCCAGTAGCCTCACCCTATCCAGATCTGTGTGTCAGGTTTTACAAGGAAGGGCCCGGAGAAAAGAAGACGAAAGACCTCTGAAATGGACTTGGGATAGTCACTTCCCTTCCCAGAAGTACAGACAGCCTGGGACCAGAAGACTGAGCAAAATAAAACAAACTACAGAATGGACATGCAACTCAGTGGTAGAGAATTTACCTAGCATGTGCAAAGCCCTGGGTTTGATCTTCAGCTCCTCAAAAGGGGCAAATAAGAAAAACCAGCCGGGCGGTGGTGGCACACGCCTTTAATCCCAGCACTCGGGAGGCAGAGGCAGGCGGATCTCTGTGAGTTCGAGACCAGCCTGGTCTACAAGAGCTAGTTCCAGGACAGGCTCCAAAACCACAGAGAAACACTGTCTCAAAAAAAAAAAAAAAAAAAAGAAAAGAAAAACCACCAGCACTAACACCACCAACAACAACAAAAGCAAATCCCTGCGCACAGAGATACATACCTGTGAGCCCAGCACCCGTAAGGTGGAGGGAAGAGGATCTGGAGTTAGTTCAAGGTCATCCTCAGTTATACGTTGAATTTTAGTCCAGTCTGGACTATATGAGGAACATCTCAATCATAATTCATCCCGGGGTGGCCTCATATGGCTTAGTCCATAAGCATTCATTGAACACCTTTCAGATGCTGGGGAGTGAACGAGCGCTAAGATGAGCGTTCAAATGCTGTGCCATAAGATGTGCTCTGGTGCCCGTACTCACACCTTAGATCTGGTGATGGACTAACAAAATTTTATCTAAAAGGGCAACAAGTAAACAGGCCTGTGTCTGTGACAGAGCACTCTAAGTCACATCAGCAGTGCCAAGAGTAGGCTACAGAAACAACCTTGATGCCTGCAGAGTAACGAGAAGACCAGAGAAGCAGTGATAGGGAATCACAGTGGGACAAAGGCCAGGTCAGAGAGTGGAGGTCATAGGGGATGTCAGAGTAGACAGTGAGTCTTATTCCCTGTCATTGTGAGAATAAAATGAGATAGGAATGGAAAACCAGAGTTATACAAGAATGTTCCACGTTCGTTTTTCCTCCTACCCAGGGCCCTCTTCCTGCTTTGGTTGTCAAGGACCAGAGACACAATCCTAAGCAGAGTTCCGATGGGCAAGTCTGCTTTCTTTAACTATCCACTGAGTGTGAGCAAACGAGGCTTGGAGACTGACTAGCCTTTTACTACTAGTGAGTCAAAGGGGAACTAATCTAGAGCAGACCATGGCATCCTGTTTCCCAGCTCAGGCTGGGTTCCCAGGCAGCTAGAAAGGCAGGCTCCTTGGGACTCCAAGGGCTGCTGACTCACTGCTAAGGCACTGAGTCCTTGATTTGAGAACTCTTGCATGCCAGTGTGGAGGAGCTGGGAGAAAAGCAGCTACATGAAACTGGAGTGGGGCAGGCGTGAAGGGTGCTCTTGGAGTGGGGCGAGTATGAGGGGTGCTCTTGGAGAGGGGCGGGCATGAGGGATGCTCTTGGAAAGGGGCGGGCATGAGGGGTGCTCTTGGAGAGAGGCGGGCATGAGGGGTGCTCTTGAAGAGGGGCGGGCATGAGGAATGCTCTTGGAAAGGGGCGGGCATGAGGGATGCTCTTGGAGAGAGGCGGGTGTGAGGGGTGCTCTTGGAGAGGAACCACTCATGATCCTTCCCCTCTGTGGCTGGGATATATACCCTGTTCGTGGATTCCCCTCAACCTAATCGTGCATCACAATCACCAGGGAATATATTAAAGATGAAAAGGCTCAGCCATAAGTGGTGGTACACACCTTTAGTCCAAACACTTGGGAGGCAGAGGCAGGTGGATGTGAGTTCAAGACTAGCCTGGTCCTGGTCTACAGAGAGAGTTCCAGGACAGCCAGGGCTACACAGAGAGACCATGTCTTGAAACACAAAACAAAACAAAGAAGGCCTAGACTCAAGGTTGGGGATGTAGCTCTATGGATGAGCACATGCCAAGCACGTACAAGGCCTTGCACTATAAATACAACCAGTTGAACAAACGAAAGGTAAAGCCAGACATGGTGGTACATACCTATAATCTCAGCACTTGAGACCAAGACAGAAATATCAAGATTTCAAAACCTGTTGGAATTGAAACCTCTGAGGCAGGGGCAGAATGTGTATCTGAGTAGAGATACACATTCGTGTGCTCAATGCTTAGCTAGTGTTGCCTTACTTGGTCCTCCAACATCAGATATGCTAATAATGTCACCCCCATCTTAAAGGATTAGAGCTTGAAGATGTAACAGCTCAGGGTCACCCAGCTAGAATCACTGTGGCTGACCAACTCTCAGCCCTCTTTGATTTGGGCTTCTAGCTTCAGTTTCACCATAGCTGAACAAGAGGGTGGAAGACAGGGGCCTCCTCTCTGCCTCTGCAGACAAGGGCATCATCAGCTTTATTGAGGGAGTCCTGGGGTGCAGTAACTGGGCTGAAAGGGGGTTTGAATGAGAGCAGAGGAACAGTGAAATGGATTCACACCTAGGAACCACGCAACTCTGAGTTCCAGTTTGAATTTTGGTGCTCATTTTTGCTTTTTTTTTCTCTCAGTTTGTTTTACATTTTTTTGTTCTATTTTATTCGTTGGTCATGAAATCCTTGCTGGAGTCATTTCTCGCCTTCCCTCATGTGGGTCCCAGATATTAAACTCAGGCCCTTAGGCTTGACAGCGGCCCTCACTTGATGAGCCACCTCCCCAGCCCCCTTGTTAAGCTTTCTAATCTGCAGCAAGTTATTCAGTGTCTTCTCATACAGTTTATACATCTAAAGCTGAGGGTGATGATAGTGCTTATCACAGGGCTCTTGTAATGGATAGATCAGATCACATGTATAAAACAGAACATGATGTCTGACGTACACTAGGTGGTAGGTGGTTAATGACAGTGGTTACTATGAACGAATTCATCCCCCTTTTTCTCTCCTTTTTTTCTTCCCAAGTGGGGATTTGATACATATCCATGCACACAATACTTCCTGTGCCCTGCTTCAAGACTTAGATTCCTCACTTGAAAAAATGAGGTGTTGTTAGGCTATGGCGGTGCTCTCCTTTAATCCCAGCACTTGGGAGGAGCAGGGGCAGGAGGATCTCTGCGTTACAGAGTGAGTTCCAAGACAACCAGGACGGTTACACAGAGAAAGCTTACCCCAAAAATATAAAAAGGAAAAAAAAGAAAAGAAAGAAAAAAATGAAAGTTTAAATAATTGTGCTATGTCTAGGGCCAGGAAAATCCATCATGCTTTTTTATTTTTATATTTTTTTTTTGTCATGCTGCTATCAGAAGGCTTGCTGAGACAGTTCTCTGACAATCTAGAGTAGCTAATCTAAAACACTGCTCTGCCCTGGACCAGCCTTCCTTGGAGATGATGTGCTAGAGATGGCCATGTGTAGCAATGAAGTAGAAAATTACAAATTTGGAAGCCTCATCCCAAGAAGAGCAATTCTGACTCAGAGTTTACACAAAAGCTTGTGGGCAGAGGATTTGATTGTGTCCTAAGCAACCTTAGAGCTCTTCTGGGTTGGGGAGAGTGATTAAAGAGCCCTTCTACTGATGCTTTAGCAACAGGTAGCTATGAGGCTGGAGTTACCCAAACTCAGACGGCCAGGATGAACGATCACCATTCCCTGTCTCTGCCTGGTTTCTCTTAGCCTATCTGAGTCAGCTCATCATGCAATTTTAGAATGTTGAATTCTGGCCTTTCTTTGGCCTGCATCCTTTTATGCTGGCCTCAGGCATTTGGTAGTGAATACTCCATCCTGGGAATGGCCATGCTCTGATTCCTGGAGGGGGGGGGGTGTCAGGATTTGAATAATATAAAGAATAGGGATGGAGTGGTAGGATGAAGCTTTGGTAGAAACATCTAGAAATCCACAACACTCAGCCAGGAAAGGACATTTATAATATTCCCTATTTTCTCCCATTCATTTCTATTTCCAACTGCATTTCTGTGACTTTATCCTTCAGCCATTCCGTAACACAGACGACTTTATGCTGGCAGGAAGGGTGCAAAGAATTTCCCCTTCCTCAAACAGTCCAGCTCCTTCGTCAAGCCTTAGATTCCTCATATTAAAAAAAGAGAGAAGGGTTCAAACAATCATGCCATGTGCAGGCATTGGCCATGGAGATCCATCTTGCGTTATTTTGTCACGGTGCTTTCAAAGGCTTGCCGGGACAATCCCCAGATTATGTAGTGACTGATCTACAGGCGTTATAGCTTTCGTCTGTGACTAATCTCTTTGCTGGTAAGTTAAGGCCAGGCAGTGGTGCTGCATGCCTTTAATCAGGAGGTGGAGGCAGCGGATCTCTGTGTTTGAGGCCAGTGTGGTCTACAGAGTGAGTTCCAGGACAGGCAGGAGCTACACAGAGAAATCCTGTCTCAAAAACCAAAAATCAAAAACAAACAAATAGACAAAAGCATCCGCTTATGGTGCTCGTGAGAGAACTGAAGTAGATAGTCTCGGAAGTGCTTAAGAAAATGCAGGGCTCCGTGTGAATAAGTTAAGCACTGTCGTTAATTTTTCCAGTGCTTAACCTTGGAATGCAGTCACACCATACTCTGTACCGGAAACATGCATGTTCAGTTCCTCATTGGTATGCAGTTACAGGGCAGCAATTTAACAGTTTAACAGCCATCTACAGTAGACAATGGTTTAGGAAGGAAAAGATACTGCCCCCTAAAGGACACTCTAGGAATTTGTGGAGAGGTTTTTGGTATCAGGTAATTTTTAAGACATCTGAGCAAAAAAGGGGCCAGAGATACATAGCTAAGGATTGTGCCCAGCCAGGTGGTGACATACAGCTGTCCTGTAATCCCAGCACACGGAAGGTGAAGACAGACCGATCTCTGTTGAGTTCAAAGCCAGCCTCTTCCACACAGTGAATTCCAGGCCACGCAAGAGTACATAGCGAAACCTGTCTAAATAAACAAACAAAAAACAAGAGGCCTCGGTCCTAAATGGGACGTCTAGAGCATATTCCTCCCTCAAGTCTTAGGGACCTGCGCAGAAAGTGGGCAGAAATATCTGTAAGAGCCAGAGCTGGTAAATGACTTCAAGGCAGCCGTGTTTTCCAGACATAATAGGGCAGATACCTATATGAACTCAGTGACTGTGACACAACACATAAAACCTGTACAATTTCAAACCAGAAGAAAGTCCCAGATGGAGGAGAGAAGGTAGACACCAAATCTTACCCCTAGCTTAGGAGTCATTGGTGATTGGTTTTGAGGAAGGGAAAGTCAGTTTTCTTTAATGGTGTGACACCTGGCATATCAGGACAGACCCCATGCCCAGAGGAATCAGTCAACAGAAATGGACTTGATGAGTTCAAAGACAGAGAAACAGAACAAGAAGTTGGGTGGTAGGGAGGAGTTGGGGGGTGGGAGAGGAGAGTCAATGTGATCAAAACACACTGCATGAAGTTTTCAAAGAATTAATTTAAAAATTACCAAAAACCATAAAAACAAACAGACAAATAAAACGAAACACCAAAAAGAAGGGGCTGGAGAGATGGCTGCTCTTCCAGAGGACCTGGGTTCAATTCCCAGATCTCACGTAGCTGCCCCAACTGTATATATAATACCAGTACCAGGGGATCCATCGCCATCTTCTGGCTTTCAAGGGCACTGCATGCACATAGCAGACAACATATAAGTGGGGGACACTCATAATGTAAAATAAATCTTAAAATACATAAAATGGAAAACAAATAAATCACTGTACATTTCATGCTTCTTTTGAGCTGCCTTGCTGGGTTCCTCCTGGCTGAAAACCTGACTACTTGAGCTTAAACCCATTTCAAATTTATATGAAGCATAGAGGTTTTCCTCGTGCTTTTCCAAGAAGGAAGTTAGAATGGAATGCTTGTTTTTGTGATACCTGCATCGGTCAGTATTTATAGCTGTCATATTCCTGGTAAGCCTGTACAGATGTTGTAATGTCATTTCTAGAATAGTCTTGACTGAGGATTTACATATTGAATGATTTTGTTTTGAGATGGGGGTGTATCCTGCTAAGATGTCCAGGCTGACCTTGAACTTCTGGGCTCAAGTACTCCTTCTGCCTCTACTTCTGAGTATCTGGAACTTAAGTTGTTCCATTGTGCCTGCCTCCCGGTATTGATTTCATTTGAAGACTAAGTGTGCACGTAGGGTATTGCCTTTGAACATCATTTCAGGATAGTAATGGAGTTGTGTGAACAGCAGATGTTATAAAAATGAAGGGTAAGGCCGGGCGGTGGTGGCGCACGCCTTTAATCCCAGCCCTTGGGAGGCAGAGGCAGGTGGATCTCTGTGAGTTCAAGACCAACCTGGTCTACAAGAGCTAGTTCCAGGACAGGCTCCAAAACCACAGAGAAACCCTGTCTCGAAAAACCAAAAAAAAAACGAAGGGTAAAAAAGTAAAAAAGTAACTTTCTTTTTTCTTTCTTTTTTTTTTTTGAGAGAGGGTCACATGTTTCATAAGCTGGCCTCCAAGAACAATTCTGAACTAATTCGTGCTTCCATCTCCCAAGAGCTGGGATCACAGGCATCCACCGCATCCTGTTTATTCAATGGTAAGAACTGAACCCCAGACTTCACACATGCTAGGAAAATATTCTACAAACTAATCCACTTCCCAGTCCAGATTTTGAAGGAGTTAAAAACTACTGACAAAAAAAGACATGCATGAGGGTCAGTGAGATGGCTCAGTGGAGAAGGATGCTCGCCACTCAGCCTGAGGAGCTGAGTCCAGTCCCTGAGACACACAGGTAGGAGAGATCAGAATTCTGATAATTGTTCTCCAACTACACACACATTCATTCTCTCTCTCTCCACACCAAAAGAGTTCTCTCGTATCCTTTGTTAAAGTGTTGTTCTAAGTACAATTATTGATGAGATCTCTTGTACAGATTCTTGCAGAGTGGGTTTAGCTGTCATGACTACTAGGTATAGACAATTCCTGTTTTGGTTTGTGTGATGTTTGTTGTTATTTGGTTTGTTGTTTGTTTAGTTGGTTTCTCTTGTTTGTTTTCAAGAGAGGATTTCTCTGTGTAGCCCTGGCTGTCCTGGAGTTCACTCTGTAGACCATCTGGCCTCAAACTCAGGGATCTGTTTGCCTCTGCCTTATGAGTGCTGGGATTAAAGGTGTGCGCCACCACTGACCAGCTATTTGGTGGTTTTTTGATATAAGGTCTCACCGTGTAGTCCTGGCTGTCCTGGAGCTCTCTGTGTAGACCAGGCTGGTCTCAAAATCTCAGAGGCAGAGATCCACCTGCCTCTGCCTCCAGAAAGCTGGGATAAATGTCTGTGCCACCACATCAGGCTCTGTTTTGTTCAGCAAGGATCTCTTTACCACTTACTAGAATGTCACCTTCATCTGGGGAATGGGTGGGCACACTCATCCCTGTGACGGTTTCCCAGATAATACTGCAGGAAGATTTGAATCTTGGGAATTTTCTACCTAACCAACCATCTTTGTGTCTATGAAATAAAGCTGAGACTCATAGACAAGGCCCTTCATCAAGGTCCCCCAGAAGTCTATGATGTCATCGGGATGAGAACCAGGTCATTGAACTCCGGGGTGCACATTCAGGGCTGTTCCTACACACAGCATTCCTTCCCCTGGCCTTGTCTAGGAGACCAGAGGCCTCCTAGCTGACCTGGCTTCCTAGGCAGCTCCTCCAGTCTGCCCAGCTCTGAGCACCCAGGTTCAGAGGTTGAAACAAAGATGGTTGGTTGGGTAGATAATTCCCAAGATTCAAATCTTCCTGCAGTAATATATGGGAAACTGTCACAGGGATGAGTGTGCCCGCCCCCTCCCCAGATGAAGGTGACATTCTAGTAAGTGGTAAAGACATCCTTGTTGAACAAAACAAAGCCTGATGTGGAGATGAGTCTGGTGGTCCCAGCGTTTATAAGGAACTCTCGGTGTTGGGCCAGAGATAGGCAAGGACAGACTTTCCTGAACTTTGGCAGAATTTATGGTGGCGAGTGTTTATGTGGGTTTGGGGTTATTCATGCCAAACCCATGATTCTATCCCCTCAAGCTTTCTTGAGTCACTTGCCCCCTAAGGTTGGGACACATTCTTGAAGGAATGGTCACAGGGGTTCCCCTGCCCTTTCAGTCCCTAGGCCAGTTTCGGCTCCTCTGGGGACTGAAACCACCTCAGTGATTTCGTGACTCCTTCCTTTGCCTTGGACCAACCTCCTGAAGCCTTAGGGAGGTTGGAGGATGGAGACTGAATCCCATTTCCCGTGAGGGCTTTGATTCGCAGTCAAACGAACCTGATTGTCCTTCCCCCTCCCCTCCTGAGAGGCACCTCCACCTTCCGCATGCCATCCCTCGGGCCCAGTCTGCATTGGGCCAGAACTAGGCAGAGATTCAGATACTCTTCCCTGCCATCTTGCCATTTCCAAGCTTTGACAGAAAAACAAAAACATAACCGCTTGGCCTTAGGGAGCGGCTCCTGCGATTCAGGCCATGGGGAGCAGCGCCCTCGTGTGGCACCCAGAAGAAGTGCGATTCTTGACCCAACCCTTTCCTTTCTATGCGGTCATCGAACAAATATTTATTGAGAGACACTATGTGCCAGGCTGCCCAAGGCTCAGGGCCAAGTCAAGTAAGATACCGCTTCATGGGCTGCACAGCTGTATGCGTGTGTGTGGAGAGACAGGCAATAAACCACAAACAATAAACAAGGTTACTAGTAGTGATAACTGCTAAGTAAGAGAAACAAAACAGAAATATCATCGAATGACTCCAGAGGGAAGGTTCCTTGAATAAGTCATATTTGAGATGAGACCTACGTGCAAGGATCCAGGCATGTGAAGACCCAGGGAGAAAACATTCCTTGTAAAGAACAGCAAAGTCTCTTGGGCAGAACCAGACTTTTCATTACCCAGAAAAGGGGCTGGAGGCTGGAGGGTAGGAGAGTAGAAAGAAGGAGGCAAAAGAAGGATGGAGATGTGTTCAGGAGGGTGGGTTGGTGCTGTCACCAGCAGCAGCAAGAGATGCAACTTAATACTGCTGCCTAGGCAGCCTGATGCCTTCCCCTCAGGCACTCAGGACTTCAGGGAGAGTGTGTGCTCATCTCTTCCTTTTTCTTATTCACAGAACTTCATCTTGGAGGAGAAGACCTTTTTAAAGATATATTATGTAGCCAGCAGTGGTGGCGCACACCTTTAATTCCAGCACTCAGGAGGCAGAGACAGGCGGATTTCTGTAAGTTTGAGGCCAGCCTGGTCTACAGATAGAGTTCCAGAACAACGAGGGTTACACAGAGAAACCTTGCATAAATAACCAAAACCAAAATTTTAAAAAAGGTACATTATGTAGGCCTGCAGCTGGAGAAAGGAGTGCCCTACTTATATATAAATCAGAAGGGGGTTGAACTTGAGGCTCAGCTCATTAATGTGTGTGTGTGTGTGTGTGTGTGTGTGTGTGTGTGTGTGTGTTTGTCCTCGTGTAGTGCTCCAGCCGCCCAAGCAACTGGGATTACAGGCCTGTGCCACTAGGTCCAGGTTAGAAAGACTGGAGAGGCAGTGGGGGGAAGGGGGTATTGGGTTGGGGGTATTTTGCCTGCATATATTTCTGTTCATCATCTGTATGCCTTTTACCTGAGAAGACCAGAAGAGAGTGTGTCATATTCTGTGGAGCTGGAGTTACTGACTCTTGTAAGCTGTCATGTGGGTGTTGGGAATCAAACCTGGGTCTTCTGGAAGAGCAGCAAATGTTCTTAACCAATGAGTCATCTCTCTAGCCCTAAAAATATTTTTAAAAGAATTCTTAGCCTTTAAGCCCAGCAGTTAGGGGGCAGAGGCAGACAGATCTCTGAGAGTCTCTTACTCAGTCTCTGTAACAAATTCAGTCTTTCTAACAAATTCCAGGCCAGCCAGGGATAAACAGTGAGACCCTGTCTCAAACAAACAAAGAAACAAAATCCTGCTGTGCTGTGCGGAAGACAGATCTTGGGAAGTGAGAAAGAGCCAAAGCTAAAGAGATTATTGCAAAAGGCTAGTGGGCTACTGAAATAATTCAGGTGCGAGATGGTAGTGGCTTGGATCATAGCAGCAGTGCTGGAGCTGGGGAATGTGTTTGGACTCTGGGTACATTTGGAAGGTAGAATCAATAGAATTTGATTAAGGACCACATTGTTTTTTGTAACTTTGGTTCCAGGAATTCATACACAAATACACACCCCTCTACCTCCTTCAGCGAGGGTCTGAGTTAAAGGGGTACATATCTAAATTGGGTTTCCAGACATTGGATAAAAGAATTTAAGATACAGGCATTGTGTTCTCCATGACCTGTCTCCACTTTCCAAAGTCAGCCCATTTAAGAGTCCTCTATCTTCTCTCTGACTTGCCCTGTCGAGATTCCACAAACCTAGTTATTTATTAGTTCCTTCTTTGGCCAAATGTGTGTCTGTGGCCCCTGCGCTACATTGTTGACACCTAAACAGTCCTGGATCTGTAGTGTCGATATTTGATACAGGGTGGCCAGGGGCAACAGAACCCGGGCTGGGGATCAGTTACTCCTATTTATTTATACAAAATACAGTGAGGTCAGGCCTGATGTACATACACAGGTGGGGCGTTTCCGAAAGGTCTGGGAATGGCTAGGTCAGTCTTACAAACACTTAGGCCAGCAGGGGTCAGAAAACAAGCAGAGGAGGAGATGGGTGGTATTTTCTGGAGCCAACAGGATTGGCTTTGCTTGTGCTGTGCTGTGGTAAGGGGTGCAGCATAAATGCGGCCAGCCAGAGGGCCCCAGCACAGCACAGCACAGCGTTCAAGGTTTTGTGCAAGCCTCCTCAAGATGAAGCTACCAGGGCAAGAGGAATTTGAACATTCCAGTGCTCATGAAAATGTTCTTGCTGAGGAACTGGACAGTGGCCTTGGCCCTGGTCCCAGCCTTGGTGGTCCCTCAGACACAGACAATGGGGAATCGGGGGTATCCAAGGATCCTCTGCTCTTCATTCAACTAAACGAGCTGTTGGGCTGGCCCCAGGCACTGGAGTGGAGGGAGACAGGCAGGTGAGTGGAACCTGGCTAGTTCTACAGCATCCTTCCCACCACAAAGTAGGATGTTCTCCTCGTATTCTTTCCATGAGATTCCTCTACAATATGGTTCTGAGTTCTCTGAGACCCAGTGAAGGGTGACTGACTGCTCAGGGAGAGAGACACTCTGCACAACTGGGTCAAAGGCAGCCACACTGCCCCACCTATGTCCTAGACATGGGAGGGAGTCTACCGTTAACACAGGCTATCCCTTTATCACAGGTGGATGCTGTTTGAAGAAAAGCTAGAAGTAGATGCGGGCCGGTGGAGTGCCCCCCATGTGCCTACCCTGGCACTACCCAGCCTCCAGAACCTTCGAAGTCTCTTGGCTGAGGGTATTGTACTGCTGGACTGCCAAGCTCAGAGCCTCCTGGAGCTTGTGGGTAGGCTTGGGAGACAGTTCATTCCCTGGGAATTTCCTCCCAAATCTTAGAATCTTCCAGAGCCTATCCCACCCCATCCTACCCTAGGGGCTGCTGTTTCTATCACAGAGATAGTGATGGAAAAGCAGCGGAGGTCTCAGCACTTGGCAGGCAGAAGACAGGAGGACCACTGAAAATTGAGCAACCCCGTTTATGCAGTGAGACCTTGTCTCAAAACAATGTGGGAGAGGGCGGTTCAGCAGCCCTTGCATTTCCTGAGACTCTAGAAGGAAAGACTCAGGAATGAGAAGCAGGGAAGGGAGCCAGGAGTGGGATAGAGAGCTCTCGGGTGGGGATTTGAACTTCACGCCTGTTTCTGCAGAGCAGGTGATCAGTGGGGAGTCACTGAGTCCGGAACTGAGAGGACAGCTCCAAGCCTTGCTGCTGCAGAGACCCCAGCACCACATTCAGACCGCAGGCTTCAGGCCCTGCAGAGGTGAGAGATGCCTCTTTGGGCCTAGGATCAAGACTCTGGGATAGGAGGAGCCCAGGTATCATCTATGTTTCTTGAGCCAGGAGTGGCCTCGGCTTGGCTCATTCCTCAGGCCAAGATTCACGGGCAAAAGGAAACCAGGTAATGGTGAAGGTGGAAGGGTAGGAGTACCAGGGCCATACCAGGGCTCTCCTAAGGGGTATCTGTGGCGGCTACTGTGCCGGGAGCTTTGAATGCACTATCTTCTGATGACAGTTACCAGGGAGGCTTGTATTACCGGTATCCCCGAGTAGGCCTGCCCCTAAGGCTTGTGCTCCTAACCACCATGCATTCCTGCTTTGCAGGGCCTAAAGCTTTCAGAAATGCTTCTTTTGATGAGGACACCCCCGTGAAGGTTTGTGGCCCTTCCTTGGGCAAGGCTGGGAGGGAGATCAGGAATTGAGAGATCCACGCTCCACCAGGCTCCTTAGTTGAGTCTCTGCCAGCATTTCCCTCCCTAAATGATCTCTCACACTCTGCCATCCAGCACCAGAACCCCTTGAAACAGAAGCTGCCTCCAGGAGCAGAGGCAGCCGCAGTGCTGGCAGGAGAGCTGGGCTTCCTGGCTCAGCCACTAGGGGCCTTCGTGAGACTGCGAAATCCAGTGGTGCTGGAACCTCTTACAGAGGTGATCCTGCCTAGCAGGTGAGGTGACTGAGAGTCAGGGCTCTTGGGCACAGAAGGAGGGTGGGGTCTTTGGATCCAACTCCCCAAGAGTGTCTAGGAAATGCTACCCAGGGGTCATTCTGCAGGACTGGTGTGCATGTGAGCAGGTAGGGAAGTCAGAGCTAAGTGTCAGAGGCTGCTCTTAGCAGGCAGTGCTGCCCCATGAGAAAGCAGCTTGGAGGCCCCTTTCCTTCTTCAGGTTTTTCTGTCTCCTTTTGGGTCCTCCTACCCTGGGAAGGAGCTACCATGAGATGGGTCGGGCAGCAGCTGTCCTCCTCAGTGACCCGGTGAGTGGAGCAGGTGTTCCTCTGTGTGCATATATGTGCATGTGGAGCATATGTACAGACTCTAATCAGAAATAACAGTGAGACCGGGCGGTGGTAGAACCCCAGCACTCGGGAGGCAGAGGCAGGCGGATCTCTGTGAGTTCAAGGCCAGCTTGATCTACAGAGTTAGTGCCAGGACAGGCTCCAAAGCTACATAGAGAAACCCTGTCTCCAAAAAACAAAACAAAACAAAACAAAACAAAAAAAAAAAAAAACAAAAAAAAGGAAAGAAAGAAAAGAAATAAAAGAAATAACAGTGAGGCAGAGTGTGGCTTTGTGTTTTTTAACATGGGGGCTGACCAATGTAGCCGCATTACAATAGGCACAGAATGAATGAATGAATGAACAAATGTATGCACTTGTGGGTGAATTATGGATTTCTCTGCTTGTAGCTTGTGTGAGTGTGGTTCTGAGAAAATACAAGTGCAAACACATGTAAGAGTCCAAATAATGCGTTTACTGTCCACCCTGTGACCTTAAATGCAGCAATTCCAGTGGTCAGTTCGTCGGGCAAACAATCTTCATGACCTTCTGGCAGCCCTGGATGCCTTTCTACAGGAGGTGACAACTCTACCCCCAGGTCGGTGGGACCGGACAGCCCGGATTCCCCCGCCCAAATGCCTACCCTCTCAGCGCAAAAGGTACCTGGGGTCCTAATTCCACACAGATCTTTCCCTTGGTTATGGGTCTACCGCTCTCCCCAGCTAAGTTTGGATTTCAGACAGTGAGATTGTGACCTGCATCTAACTTCTCCCGGACAATCTGAGGGCGCCCTTAGTAGCCTCCAGGGGGCGGGGCGTCACATACTCTGAAGTCAAATCTTACGTTGGTGGGAGATGTCAGGGCATCTGGGGTTCTCTTTCTGCCCAGACTCTGCTCAGAACTGCAGGAAGTCACCGGCCTCTCCCGTGGGAGTGCGGCCCAGGCAGGGGACAGGCACCACCATGGCCAGCATGCCCCCAGCCCGGAGTTACAAAGGACGGGCAGGTGAGGGGAGCTGTGTGGGAACAAGGGTTGGGATCCTATGGAAGAGTAACAGGGGCATTGAAATGTGCAGGCAATGTGGGAGGGGCTCTCCTGGATACAGAGAAAAGCAGGATGCAGGTGCAGGATGTGGAAATCTGGATCACTGACGACCCACGGGTGGGAGGCTGTTTGGGGGTCTTGTCCAGGACGTGCGCCGGAAGGCATGCTGGTACCCCAGCGATTTCTTGGACGCCCTACACCCCCAGTGTTTCTCAGCTGTGCTCTACATTTACCTGGCCACAGTAACGAACGCCATCACTTTTGGGGGTCTCCTGGGAGATGCCACTGAAGGTGCCCAGGTGCGTGGGTTTGTATGATGGGTTTGGCATAAACTCCGGTGTCCCACCTGTCTGACCTCTTGGGACTGAGTGGGGCTGGGACTCCACAGGACCTTGGGCTCCTGCGTTGGGAGCCAGAGTTCTATGAAGAGCTATGTCCACTTCCAGGGAGTGCTAGAGAGTTTCCTGGGCACAGCGGTGGCTGGAGCTGCCTTCTGCCTGATGGCAGGCCAGCCCCTCACCATCCTTAGCAGCACGGGGCCAGTGCTGGTGTTTGAGCGCCTGCTCTTTTCTTTTAGCAGGTAGGAGACCTCTCTCACCTTTCTAGCCCGTTGGTGGGTGAAGAGGAGAGGGTGAGGGCTTTCTCTGCCCTGCGTTAAGTGGGGAACAGTCAGTCCTGACTGTCCTCACTCCCACAGAGATCACAGCCTGGACTACCTGCCCTTCCGCCTATGGGTAGGCATCTGGGTGGCCACGTTTTGCCTGGTGCTGGTGGCTACAGAGGCCAGCTTGCTGGTGCGCTACTTCACCCGATTCACAGAGGAAGGATTCTGCGCTCTCATCAGCCTCATCTTCATTTATGATGCCGTGGGGAAAATGCTGAACTTGATCCGTGCTTATCCAATCCAAAGGCCAGGATCTCCTGCCCAGGGTTGCTTCTGTCAATTCTCAGGCCCAGGAGGTGAGGGAAATTGGTACCTTGGCCAGGTGAGGAAAGAGATGGGAAATGGACTAAGTTCAGGAAAATGCTGAGTACTTTTCCAATAGCCAGAAGTTTCCTTTCTGGTTCAGGATCAGTTACAAAATAAATCTACAGAAATCCCAGGACTGTCTTTATTTCGGACAGCCCTGACATGGGCTATTGGGCTTCCTAAGAGGGAAGTCATCAGACATACCCATCTAAGAATGGCAGCACTGGATGAGGGACTGGTTCCACCAGAGGAGCAGAGCTAAATACACCAACCAGAGAAGAGAGGAAAGGGCGGGACCAGGCATGCCTGTCTCACTTCCTAAATACACCAACCAGGTAGTCACTCTTGAGAGAAGAGAGGAAGGGCAGGACCAGGCATGCCTGTCTCACTTCCTAAAGTCACCAGTCAAATAAATCACATTCTGAGTGAAAGCAGGTAACTAGGGGAGGGTTTGGAGGGTCACACTTGCATAGATCCCTCCAAATGGAAGGTAGCATCAGGAATGGGGGAAGATGTCCTTTGTGGGGAAGGTCTCCAGGGTAAGACAAGGTCTCATGTAGCCCAGTATAGTCTCCAACTGACTATGTAACCAATGATGACCTTGAACCCCAATCCTCCTGCCTCCATCTTCAACTGCTGAGAGTATAAGCGTGAGCCATCAACTATCTAGCTAAAAATGTATCTTTTCTAATCTGTATCTGATTCTACTAGTCCTGAATGAGACCACTTCTCGCTCGGGTACACACAGATCTGGGAGCTCATGCATTTGATCAATGTTTGATGAGAAAGTGTTGTGGCTCAGTTTTGTGCTCAGCACCAGAGGCCCAGACGGTTGGGAATCCGGGAGTGTGAGTGTATGGAGTAGCAGCTTGAGAACACTCTTAAGTGCAACAGAATCAGCAGAATGATCAGAATCAAGAACTTTCTAGTTCAGGTGGAAGAACAAATTAGGATCCTGTGGAGAAAAGCATCTCAAGGAAAGAGGCTTACACTGCAATTCTCTGCTTCCCAGGAAATGTGTCGGAGTGGACAAGTACAAAGCACAAAGACACAGATGTCTTAAGCGTGGTGAGCGCCTGCGCCTAGAAAGGTCTGAGAAAGAAAAAGAGTCAGAGCTCTTCAGCTCTTCCCACCCACGAGGAAAGAAAGCTTCATTGGTTACTTGAATTTTGCCTATGCCCAATCCTGGGTTCCTGATGTCTCTGTGGGTTCCCCTTCCTCTGATGCCCATTGTCCAATACCTCCCCACTCCTCTCTGCAGCACCTAGGCCTGGTCAATGCATCCTTGCTGTCTCCACCTGAGTGCATCCGGCAAGGAGGCTACCCTCGTGGTCCCAGCTGTCACACGGTGCCAGACATTGCCTTCTTCTCCCTTCTCCTCTTCTTTACGTCCTTCCTTTGTGCCATGGCCTTCAAGCATGTAAAAAATAGCCGCCTCCTCCCCTCTGTGGTGAGTGCCATTTTCCCTTTCTGTGGGAAAGGTCTGGTTTTGGCCCTGGATCCTGTCTGCAAATGGGAAAGGTTAAAGAAGAAATGGCAGGCCCAGAGTAAACCGTCCACTGTATGGCCAGGTGCGCAAGGCGTTCAGTGACTTCTCCTCAGTCCTGGCCATCCTGCTAGGCTGCGGCCTTGATGCTTTTCTGGGCCTAGCCACACCGAAGCTCTTGGTGCCCACAGAATTCAAGGTGAGAGCTGGACAGAAGGAGGAAGGAGGAGGAGAGGGATGGTGGGGCGAGCAACTTTGGAGTAATAAGATGCATAAATTCCATACTTCTCTTCCTCTGAGCTGTTTCCTTCATTCATGATAGAGACAGTAAAAATAATGGTCTCACAGAGTCATTGAGTGATAAAATGAGGTATTTCAACAGACACATAAGGAATGGAGAATGCCGTATACAGTCACTATTATTATAGGGTAGGTGTTGGAGGATGGGATCTGAGCAGCAGGTTTGAGTTGAATTCCATTTCTGCCTCTTCCTAGCTGGCTCTAGGCATCTTTGTTTGTTTGGAGACAGGGTCCCCTGTAGTTCAGATTGACCTCAAATTCCCTACATAGCTGAGGCTGGCCTTGAACTCTTGATCCTCCTTTTTAAATCCTCTGTATGCTGTGATTTCAGGCATACATCACCATACCTCCCCTGAGAATTTTAGTCTATAAAAATGTGATAATTGATAGCTGTTCTCCTATAGGCTGTTTTTGGATTTACATATCATAGTGTAGTTACTACAGTGCTTGGCACAGATCACATACTCAGTAAATGCTGTTACGGCTTCTCCCTGCCATGGACATGGCCCCGCCCACTTCTACACGCCCTACTCTTCTTTACACCCCTCACTGTCAACTCTGACTCTGTAAAGCCGGAGCTCCTGTAGGGCAGGATAGTGTACTGTACCAGACCTTGCCTCGACAATAGAAACCTTTCCCGGGCTGGAGAGATGGCTCAGTGGTTAAGAGCATTACCTGCTCTTCCAAAGGTCCTGAGTTCAATTCCCAGCAACCACATGGTGGCTCACAACCATCTGTAATGAGGTCTGGTGCCCTCTTCTGGACTTCAGGCATACACGCAGAAAGAATATTGTATACATAATAAATAAATAAATATTTTTTTTAAAAAAAAAAAGAAACCTTTCCCCCTAGATCCCACCAGGGCAGGACAGCAAGGGGGTTCTAATGGGGGTGGTTTTAGGGTTCAGAACCCCAACCAATCACCTGGGCCCCCTCCCCACTACAGACGCTTATAATCAGAGCAGACGCAGACACACCTAACCCTGCCCCACCTCTGCCCCAGACCAAGGCAGGTCTGAACTTGAGCTGTCCCATTCTGGATGGCAGTGGGGTGGGGTGTGAACCTAAGGAGGAAGGCTGTGAATAAGAACAAAGCAGTGTGTGCAGGTTATATTCACCAACTCTTCTTCCAGAGAGAACCAAAGTCCAGAGCCCTTGGCTCCATTCAGATTAGTCCCTTCTTTCTGTTCTCTTTTAAGACGCTGGGATACACGGAAGGAGGTGTGTGTGTGTGTGTGTGTGAGAGAGAGAGAGAGAGAGAGAGCTCCCACCTAGAATTTAAGGTCTCAGGAGCAGGAGAAGGTAGAGTGCCAAGGTGGGAGTAGGGGTGTGCAGGTGAGGTGTTCTCGGAGACATTTTCCAACCTGTCCATGGAATGTCCCCTCAGCCTACACTCCCTGGGCGTGGTTGGCTGGTGTCTCCTTTTGGAGCTAACCCCTGGTGGTTGAGTGTGGCAGCTGCCTTGCCTGCTCTGCTGCTGTCTATCCTTATCTTCATGGACCAGCAAATCACAGCCGTTATCCTCAACCGCGCAGAATACAGACTGCAGGTAAGGCTGCCAGGTCAGGTTCTAGACAAGAGAAAGAAACTCCTGAGTCAGGTACATACGGCACTTCTAGCTTCCAATCAACCCCCTTTTCCTGCAGAAGGGAGCTGGCTTCCACCTGGACCTCTTCTGTGTAGCTGTTCTGATGCTGCTCACATCAGCACTTGGGCTGCCCTGGTACGTCTCAGCCACCGTCATCTCTCTGGCCCATATGGATAGTCTTCGGAGAGAGGGCAGAGCCTGTGTCCCTGGTGAAGCCCCTCACTTCCTGGGCATCAGGTAAAGAATAGAGTCAGTAGGCTGGAGTGAGAGGGGCGTGGCACATAAGGGATATGTGAGTTATTTGGGCAGCCTGAGTTCTGAGTTTACGCCCTGTAAGAACTGCAGCAGGGAACGTTGGTGCCTCTGAGATGGGTGAGGGGCCTCAAGAAGAGCATTATACAGGTGGTGGTGGCACACAACTTTAATCCAAACACTGGGAGACAAAAGCAAGCAGATCTCTGTGAGTTTGAGGCCAGCCTGGTCTATAGAGTGAGTTCCAGGACAGTCAGAGCTACACAGAGAAATCCGATCTTGAAAAACCAAACCAAACCAAATCAACCAACCAACCAAACAACCAAATAACCAAACAAACAACAATTCCAGCCCCAGAAAGAAGAGCATTATACATGTAAGGGTGGAGGTAGTCAGGGCTAAAGTGGAGGGTGAGGTGCCACCTAACAGTCCTCACTCAATGTAGAAGTGTACCACGGACACCGCAAAAGAATCCATGACAAAAACTATTGTGTAGCCATTAGAAACAGAGTCTACCTGAAATGCATGAAATTGACTAACTTCGTAAATTATGAAATGCAACTCTTTATGGCAGTGGAAACTGCTAATTTCCTACCACAATAAAAAACAAACTATGGAACTGGGGATGGAATTCAGTGGTGGTGCTCACCTAGTACATATGAGGCCCTAGCTCAATTCCTAGAACCACTAAAACAAACAAACAAAAGACACAATGGGCTGCTGAGGTAGTTCGGTGGGTAAAGGTACTTCCCGTCACACCTCATGACTTCCTGGGACCTGGGTGGTAAAAGAAAGAACTGAGTCCTGCAAGTTGTCCTTTGACCATCACACATACACCAAACAGGCACCTGCGTACGTAATGCATGCACATATACAGCATAAATAAGTAAAATGTAACAGAACATTTTTAAAAAACCAAACAAAACAGAACAATGAACCTGACAGATGAGAGGCCCAGCCCTGTGCTGGAGTGCTTTGTCTTTCCTTTCAGTTCTGCCAGCGGGCAGGGGGCCTTTGCCAGGTGACCTACGGAGGGACTCCCTCCTCTCCTCTCCGGATGCCCGGTCTGTACTAGGCCTGGTTAAGGGGTCTAGCCGGGATCCTCCAGGAGCACACTTCTTCCTTCTCCCCACAGGGAGCAGAGGCTGACGGGTTTGGTGGTGTTCATCCTTACAGGCGTCTCCATCTTCCTGGCACCTGTGCTCAAGGTACATGTTTGGCCAGGATCAGGGCCAGCGCAGCAAAAACAACAGAACTGACCTTGCTCGAATACTTCAGTGTTTTAGGAACTGCGTTTTCTTCTCTCATGGTTTCGATAATCTTCATGCTAACTAGCCCTGAGAGACACACATACTCTACAAATGAGAAACCTTAAGGTTAAAGATGTAAAGTAACTTATAACTGCCCACCAATTTCTCAGATTAAAAAACCCAGACTTCCAGAGCATGGTGGATTATACCTGTAATCTCAGAGTCAAGAGGTTAAGGCAGGAGGGTTGCTTCAACTTTGAGGCCAGTCTGCATATACAATAAATTGTAGAACAGCTTGGGCAATAGTGTGAGACCCTGTCTCAAAAGAAACAAAAAAGTGGTGGTGGAGGTGCTGGTGTGTGTGTCTGAGATGGCTCAATGAATAAAGGTATTAGCTAACAAGCCTGAAGGCCTGAATCTGATATTGGGCCTAGGTCTACAAGATGGAATCAAAGAACTGATTCCAATAAGTTCTTCTCTGTTCTCCATGCTTGTACACACACACACACACACACACACACACACACACTCACACACCCTATATAACTAGCTAGCTATAGAAGAAAAGGTCAACAAACCAAGTAGCAAAGTAGTCAAAGAGGGTGTGGAAATGTCAGACAAGAGTCACTGGCAGAAAGACAAGAGCCGGGGGTTAGGCAGGGCCAAGGTCATGGAGGCTGGGTAAGAGTACTGCAGTAAGTAGGAAAGCCAGATGGACTGGATTAACCACTTGCTAAGTAGGTCGACTCTCATAAATGGTGTACCAGTCACTGTTCCAGGAACTGGAGGTGAGGTATACCGGGGCGATAACATATGTCTCCATCCTCCTTGGAGTCTGGTGATAGAGGATAGATCTTTAAAAGTTAAACAATAGGGTGACCTGTGAGAAAAATAAAAGTGGGTAAGGTGATTAAGAGTGCTAGGGCAGGCCTGGCAAGATGGCTCAGTGGGCAAAAGCATCTGCCATGCAAGACTGATGACTGACCTGAGTGCAGTCCCTGGAAACCATGGTGGAAGGAGAAACCCACCCCCACAAGTCAATCTTTGGCCTCCATATGCAAGCTGTCGAACAAACACATATAGTAACAGTAGTAACTAAATCTTTTTAAATTTTACAAACAGTTCCAGGCCTACTTCAGGTTGAGTAGTCAGAGAAGACCTTTCCAGAGTGAAATGAGATGAAGCATGAGTGTTTGTAAAGTCAAGAGAGGAGAATTTGATTGATTGGTTGGTTGGTTGAGACAGGGTTTCACTGTGTAGCCCTGCCTATCCTGGAACTTGCTACATAGACCAAGGTGGCTTTGAATTTATGTACATTTTCCTGCCTCTGCCTCCTGAGTGCTGGATCACAGGTATGTCACCATGCCCGGACATGAGGAACACTTTAGGAGGAAAGAATAGCAAAGGAAAAGGTCTTGAAAGGGTAAGGAGCAAACGGCAGCATATGAATGGAAAGTGGACAGTATATGGGAGCATGGAGAGCGGGGGGCGTGTGATGGTAAGACAAGAGGAACCTGGATATGGTGTGATCCCAGCATTCAGGAGGCCAGGGCAGGAGGATGTAGAGTCGTAGGGCAGCAATACTGGGTGGAATAAAAAGATTGGAGAGGCAGGAGAGGAGAGGTATGGGCAAGTCACTTCGTCTCTCTAGTTCCTCATCAGTAAGTGCAGACACTAATAACAATCTACCTCATGTGATTGGCATAAAAAGACTCAATGAATCAGGTATGTGGGATGTGAAAGAAAAAGAAAGGCCTGGCAGGCTCCAGTCTGAAGGCCTAAGGTGGGGCACCTGGGAGGCTGGAAGGTAAAAACTCCTTTGCTATCCCTCTACTTCTACTAGTTCATCCCAATGCCTGTGCTCTACGGCATCTTCCTCTACATGGGGGTAGCAGCGCTCAGCAGCATCCAGGTGAGCTCATTACAATCACCTAGCAACCTCACTCCTCCCCACACTTGCCAATCTCACTCATGTCCATTATCCTCCTTCTCCTGGACATAGGCATTATTCTGCTGCCATGCTCCAGATGGAGAAGCCAAGGGAGCCTTCTTCCTTTCCCCTTGCAGGGCTTGTAGCTAACAGTGGCACCCTCCAAATTAACCCCATCATCCTGCCTTCTTTTCCTCTCATTCTCCCAGTTCATGAAGAGAATGCAGCTATTGTTGATGCCAACAAAACATCAGCCAGACATGCTGCTCTTGCGGCATGTACCTCTGAGCAGAGTCCACCTGTTCACGGCCATCCAGCTTGCCTGCCTGGGTCTGCTTTGGATTATCAAGTCTACTCCTGCAGCCATTATCTTCCCACTTATGGTAACCTGGAGTTCTGAGAGACTCTGGGCTTGGAGGGTGGCTGAAAAATACTCCTCTCTCTTACTTTCCCTGGCTCTTTCTGTTGGAAATTTTTTTTTTTTTGATTTTTCGAGACAGGATTTCTCCGTAGCTTTTGGTTCCTGTCCTGGAACTAGCTCTTGTAGACCAGGCTGGCCTTGAACTCACAGAGATCCACCTGCCTCTGCCTCCCAAGTGCTGGGATTAAAGGCGTGCGCCACCACCGCCTGGCTCTGTTGGAAATCTTAAGACCAAGAAAATGGCTGGGGGATACTCATAGATGAACTAGTCCTAGGACTCTTAATTCACCAACTTTCCTAACTAATTTGGTCTTGTCCACAACCCCCTGGCCCCACAAATAACTGAGCTCCTGTAAGGGCAATGCTGATACTTGTTACTCAGTGAGGCACAGAAGAGGAAGTTAAGAGCCACAGGCTTTCCAATAGGATCAGTCTGGTTACCATGTACCAGGTGTGTGACCTCAGGGGCGTCACTAATCTCTTGGGGCTTCACTAATCTCTTGGGGCTTCAGCTGCCTTTTATGTACAGTGGGAGTAAACTGCAAACTGGGTATGGAGGTTTTTGCTTGTAACCCGGTACTTGGGTGGCTGAGGTTGATCAAAGTGAGATCCTGTCTTAAAAAAAAAAAAAAAAACAAAAACAAAAAAAAAACAAAACGAAAGTAGATGTGATGGTGAACACCTGTAATTCTCAGGAGGTAGAGGCAGGGGGATCACCACAAGTTCAAGGCCAGCCTAGTCTACATAGCAAGTTCCAAGCCAGTCAGAGCTACCAGAGCTGCATAGTGAGAACATGTGTCAAAAAAAGAAAAAAGAAAAGAGAAGAAAAAGCTAAGTATGATGGTAGGTGATGCACACTCGTGATCCCAACAGGAACCCTTGAGAGGTTGAGGATCAGGAGCTCAAGGCCAGCCTGAGCTACATAAAACTTTATCTCAAAAACAAAGCAATATCAAACAAACAAAAAGAGTCTACTTCATAGAACTGTGTTATTACCTCACTCAGTGCAATAATAGGAAGCGTGACTGCTTGTCCCAGTGGCTGGCTGTTGCTGAGAGCCCTGGGGCTTGTTTCTGTTTCTGCAGTTACTGGGCCTCGTGGGAGTCAGAAAAGCTCTGGAGTGGGTCTTTTCACCACTGGAACTCCTCTGGCTGGATGAGCTCATGCCAGAGGAGGAGAAGAACATCCCTGAGAGTGGACTGGAGCCAGAGCACTTGTTCAGTAGAGACGGCAATGAAGATGTAAGCTCCAGGCCGAGTCCTAAGAGAATGGGGAGGAGTCGAGAGACTGTTGTCAGAGCTATCTCTAAAGTCTGGTATCTCATTCAGCCTGAAGACCTCATCACAGTTGTTCCCTTTGTCTCTGTAATAATACAGGCAGAATGAAGGGTTTAGGGAAATCTTCCCCATAGGCAGTTCTGGTTTATGAGCCCATGGAGGTAAAGAGAGAAAGGCATACAGCTCCCTGAGCTATCTTCTCAACCCTGGTCTTTGTTTTGTTTTGAATGTGAATTCCTATCTAGTTTCTGAGCCCCTTATTTAGGCTTTTTTTCTTTTTCTTTTTGTCTGTTCCCAAACTACCTTTGAATTTTCCCCCACAGTCAGAATTGATGTATCAGCCAAAGACTCCAGAAATCAACATCTCTGTGAATTAGCTGGAGTCAGAGTGTGGAGACCCCAGGAAACGGACACAGGTGAGGGTGTGGGACAAAGTGCTCCTGATGTTGAGGGAGGAAGGTGTGGGATCAGACCTTGGAACCTCCTGTTTGCTGGATGGATATCCTTGCTTTCTACTCATATTCGGGTCCCTCGGGAACTCTGGAATTGTGGAGGAAGTAGAAGGAACTTCCCCAGAGAAAGAATTCCCAGGGGCAGTTCTGAATTTTTGCCAGTAGAGGGAGTTCAAGCTTATTCCAAACAGATCCCAGGAGTGGAGATGCAGAGAGGAGGAACGACTGAGATGCCCAGGACAGAAGACTGGGAGGGAGGAGGGAAGAATAAAGGCTATGCCTTTCTTTGCCCAGGAGCCTCCTCCCTGAGGGCTGGCAAGAACCGTGTTTCTTCCAGACAGGTGGAGGGTTCTCTAGTCCTTGCTCTCTAGCCTTTCATTTTATTTACCCATGTAGCACTTCTGATTTATATCAATATAGAATAGACAAAACAATCATAGCCCCTAATCTCAGGAAGCTTAAACTGGAGTGGGAGAGACAAAAACATGGACAACTTTTGTTGTTGTTTTGTTTTTTCGACACAGGGTTTCTTTGTGTAGCTTTGGAGCCTGTCCTAGAACTCACTCTGTAGACCAGGCTGACCTTGAACTCACAGAGATTTATTGCCTCTGCCTCCTGAGTGCTGGGACTAAAGGCATGTGCCACCACTGCCCGGCAGCATAGGCAATTTTTAGTGGGGGAGTGGTGAATAAGGAAAGAAGCACAAGCCATGAGAGCAGAGAACCCTTGCACGGAAGTGGGGTAGGAGGAAGAAAAGGTTTCTAGTCGAAAGTAGCCCATAATTTGAAATCTGAAGAATGACTAGAAGTGAGCCAGGATAAGATGGGGGGAAAATATCCTATGCAGAAGCCACGCTATGTGCATGAGCTGAGAAGCTGAACTTTCCTTATGGATGACAGGACACCTCTCCCAACCTCTACCTGTCCAAGAACCTCCATCACTTGAAATGGACTTTTTCTTTTTTAATTGAGAGGGTATTACTATATAACGTAGGCTGCCCTCTAACTTGTGACCCTTCTGCTATATCCTGAGTGTTGAGTTTACAAATGTATGCCACCATGTCTGGTTCTGCATGTTTGGGGGTGTGTGTAGGAGAGGCTGAACAGCGAAAGGACAATTCACTGGCTAAGTCAGAACAACATCTCCCAGGCTTCCCATATCCTTGTTCCTTGTCCTGCTGTGTCCCTGTGCACACCTGCTTTGGGATCACTGTCTTCTCCCAGTTCACAGGTGTTTATTCAGAAAGGCAGAGCACGGGTGGCCTTTGGGTTCAAGGCCAGATGTTGTATGCTGGGGATCTGAAAGAGTGGCGCAGGATAGAAAGGCAGCAGGCAAAGACTAGGTTACCTTTGGAGCTGGGGCCTGGGGTGGGAAGCAGCAGAAGCCGCTGGTTTGTTGCTGTTTAGGGAAGACAGACAAAGCCAAAAGGACCAAAGCAGGCTCCAGTCACTCAGTCTTCACACAGTAATGCACCTGAACACAAGTCCTATTATTTGCTTATTTATTTATTTTTGTTTTTTTTGAGACAGGGTTTCTCTGTTGTGGCCCTGCTAGCCTACTCTGTAGACCAGGGTGGCCAGAGTGAATTCCAGGTATCCAGAGCTGGTACACAGAGAAATCTTGTCTTGAAAACACAAGCAGAAGTGAAAACCAGCGAAACAAAAATATTTATTTTAATGAATAATATGTTAATTTTTTTGTTTTATTTTTGATTTTTCAAGACAGGGTTTCTCTGTGTAGTCTTGGTTGTCCTGGAACTCTGCAGACCAGGTTGGCAGCAAACTCAGAGAACTGCTTGCCTCTGCCTCCTGAGTGCTGGGATTAAAGGCATGTGTCACCACTGCCCAGATGGACAATATGTTTATTAGATTGAATCATCCTACGGCATTTTACAACATACCTGTTACTTAATATCCACTGGATAGTTTCTCCATATACATATCTATATCATTATTTTTATTACCTACTGTCTTAGCTGCTTTTCTATTGCTGTGATAAAATACCATGACCAGAGCAATTTAGGAAAGAAAAAGTTAATTTGGGGCTTCCAGTTTCAGAGAGTTAGAGTTGTTGACTGTCACAGTGGGGAGCATGTCAGCAGGCAGGCATGGCACTGGAACAGTGCTGAGAGCTCACATCTTTCACAAGCACAAGGTAGAGAGAGAGATTCAGAAGGGGTCCAGTGTTTTGAAACCTCAAGGGCACCTCCAGTGACACACCAGCTCCAATAAAGTCACACCTCCTAATCCTTCCCAAACAGTTCCACCAGCTGGGGACCAAGTATTCAAATAGATGAGCCATGGGCTATTCTCATTCAAACCACCATATCTGCATATGACAAATAATTTTATTAAGTTGAAAAAATAAGAAAGAGTATACAAAATGTTTTCTGCAAGTACAAGAATTTCTGTAGTATAAATATCTAGAAGTGGAATTAAAGAATGGTTAAGAGTATGAACACACCATAATAAAGCCACCATTTGTATATAAACCTAAGAATATTTAAAGAATATATATGTTTTTTAGGGACTGGAGAGATGGCTCAGCAATTAAGAGCTCTTGCAGTTCTTCCAGAAGACCTGAGTATGATGACCAGCTTCCATATGGCAACTTATAACCATTCTAACTCCAGTTCCTGGGAATCCAGCGCCCTCTTCTAGCCTTCTTGAGCACCAGGCATGCACAAAGTGCCCTTAAATACATGCAGGCAAAATACTCATACACATAAAATAAAGTAAATCTTGAAAAACATTTCGAGGATAATTAAAAAAAAAAAGAATAATGAGTCAGGTGTGGTAATTTATGCCTACAATCACAGCACTAGAGATGCTGAAGAGGGAGGATTACAAGTTTGAAGTAAGCCTAGGCCTAGGTTCATGGCTAGCCTTGGCTACATAACAAGACTGCCTCAAAATACCAAAACCAAAGAAGAGCAACTAATAACAATGAAGGAGATGGGGATTAGCTCAATGGTAGAGCTCTTGCTTAGAGAACATATGACCCCCAGACACTCTTGCCCTTTTCAAAGAGAGTAGCAATGAAGAGAACACCTTTAGGTTAAAAATAAGATATTTTAAACTGGGTCATAGGTACACATCTGTAATTCCGGAACTCAGAAGGCAGTGGCAGGAGAATTCTGAGTTCAGCTACATAGTACATTTAAGGCTAGCTTGGGCTGTATAAGACCCTGTTTCAAACACAGCTCTCCCCTCACAAAGGGCTGGTGCCACCAAACCTCCTCTCTAGATCTCATTTCAACCTCTGAGTCTGGGTGCTAGAGCTGGACATAGTGGTGAAGGAGCTGCCTAGGAAGCCAGGTCAGCCTCTGGTCTCCTAGACAGGGTCAGGGGAGCAGACCTAAATGGGCACCCCAGGAGTTCACAGACCTGGTTCTCATCCTGATGATGTCATAGACTTCTCAGGTCTTTGATGAAGGGCCTTGCCTGAATCTCAGCTTTCTTTCATGGAAACAAAGATGGTTGGTTGGGTAGATAATTTCCAATTAAGATATGGGAAACTGTCACAGGGATGAGTGTGGCCTCCCCCAAAGGTGCAGGTGCTGTTCTCTAGCAAGTGGTAAAGAGGTTTATCTTTGCTGGTGTGGTGGTATAAGCCTTTTATACAAACACTTGGAAGGCAGAGGCAGGAGGATTTCTGTGAGCCCAAGGCCAGTGTGGTTTACATAGCAAGCTCCAGGACAGCCATGACTATACAGAGAGATCCTGTCTCAAAACAAAAACAAAAAATCCCAAAATAAATAAATTAAAAAAATCAACAAACAATACAAAAACCAAACCAAACCAACAAAAAAACAAAGCCCTCAAAATGGCCTGCAAGATGCTTGCCATACCCAAATTTAATCCACTGGACCTACATGGTAAAACGAGAGAATCAAATCCTTTGATACCCACATTCATGTTGTGGCATACATACACACACATACATGTAGAAGGAGCTGCTTTCCATCCTGCTCGGCTCCCACATGGTTAGCTTTATACCCGAAATAACAACACACAAACTGAATTCTTTTAAACATTGCTTGGCCCATTAGTTCTAGCCTCTTATTGGCTAATTCTCACATCTTGATTAAGCCATTTCTAATAATCTGTGTAGCACCATGACGTGGTGGCTTACCAGGAAAGATTCAGCATGTCTGACCTGGAGGCTGGCTCCATGGCGGCTGCCCTGGAGAGGAGAGGCATGGTGTCTGGCTCACTTCCCTTCTTCCCAGCATTCTGTTCTGTCTACTCCACCCACCTAAAGGCTGGCCTATCAAATGGCCAAGACAGTTTCTTTATTAACCAATGAAATCAACACAAAACAGAAGACCCTCCCATAACACATACACACACACACAACACACAAAATAAATGTAACAAGACAAAAAAAAAAAAAAAGGCAGCCCATTGGTTGCTCTTTCAGATCCAGGGAATGACACTTTCTTCTGTCCTTGGAGGTTACCAGGCACAGTGCTGCACAGACATACTTGCAGGCAAAGCACCCATACACATTAAAAACCCAAACTAAATCAAACCCCTGCTGTAAGCTAAGCAGGTACTTGTGCTTGCCACTGAGCAGTTGATCCCTTATGGTGGAAAGAAAACAACAATGCCCCAAATTTGTCCTCTGACTTCCAAATACCTGTTGTGGAACACATGTACCCACCTATCACCAAATAAGTGTAAATTTAATATTTTTCTTTCATCTTTTAAAAATTTTTCTTTATGTTTGTATGTTGATGTGGCACGTGTGTGGTGTCTGCAGAGGCCAGAAAACAGTGTTAGAATCCCTGGAGCTGAAGTTACAGGCAGTTGTGAGTCACCAACATGGGTGCTGGATATAGACTTAGGGTCCTCTGGAAACTCTGAAAGCACGCAAACTTAACTGCTGAGCCACTTCTCCAGCCTCCTTGCCAGCCTTTGAAAGGTGTTTGTTTGCTTCTTTGTTTTTAGTGAAAAAAATCTAAGCACTATTACAGGGATATAGGCAGATTTACAGAACTGAGATTTGAATGTTAGACAAACAGTCTACCACGAAGCTATAGCCTCAGATCATATACATACATACGTACGTACGTACATTACATACACACAGACATATAAGCTGGGTGTGGTGGCACATGTCTTTAACGTTAGCATTGAGGAGGCAGAGGCAAGGGGAATCTCTGAGTTTGAGACCAGCTTGCTTGGTCTACAAAGCAAGTTTCAGGACAGCCAGGGCTATTACCCACAGAAACCCTGCCGGGGGGGGGGGGGACAGGACAAGCTCACATTGTTACAGCCTAAATTGGTTTCAAACTCTCAATTGAAGACTGGTACCAGTGTTCCATGGTGTAATGGTGAGCGCTCTGGACTCTGAAGACTGGTATGAGTTCAAGGCCAGTGAAAACTCTTTCTCAAAAAAACAAAAACAAAAACAAATCATACATGCATGTACTAAGGTGTTTGTACACACATGTGTACACACATCACGTTTTTAGAAGAGATATTTGAGGTCAGTGTTGGTTTCATACTACACAGCTCTAGGAATAAATCAGTCTGATTAGGGGCAGCTAGAATCAAGAAAAGGCAGACACAGACACAGAACACAGGAAAAGATGGGTTTGTGTGGACTGGGCTTTCTGATGGAGAAACTGCAGCATCTCAGAAGCTCAGTGTGTTTATTATACAGAGTTGAATGTGGAAGCAGGGTTTCTACATACAGATAAACAAGAAGATAAGGAGTAAATGTTCATGGAATACAGCTGGATCAAGGAGATGGGTTTAGCTAATCTCCATAGCAGCAATCTCTGTCGGGGAACAGTCTTCAGGCCATAAAATATCTGGGAGGAAAAAGCTACAGTGAACCCAGTAGGAAGGCTTTGCCATTTCTCTGAGCCTCGCCCCAGGACGGCCGGTAGAAGGCTTTGACATTTCCCCCTGAGTCTGAGGCTATGTCACAACACACACTCACTTAGTACTTCACACACTCAGGACTTCCTCCACTCCCCACATCATATTTAGCCATTCAAACCAGGCCAAATGATCTTAGACATAAGCTACCATTTTCTGTCAATAAAACAGGGACAAGAGCATGGATTTTTTAGTCCTGTATGCTGCAAAAAATTAATTAACGCCTATAACACTGTTTGAAATCTTTAGATGAAAGACCTATGCTGTATATAGAGTTATTAGGGCCTCCTAAGGTCCAGGGAAACCCTTCATATCAACCATTTAAGACCTCTTGTCTCCAGTCTGAACCTGTGGAAGAATCGTTCTCAAACTTTTGTGGGCATTAAAATCATCCAGGGTTACCATGTGAATTCCCGGCCTCTTCTATGGTTCTTATTTCCTTAGAGGTTTTAAATACTAAGTTTTGTGTTTTTCTGTCCTTTTGTCCAGTGCCTCATACTTCTTAATATTTGAGATCTTTTTCTTTGCAAAAGGATCTGAGAGTGTACTTGTATATGCTGGTTAAGTTTTGTCAATATGATATAAACTTAAGACATATCTGGAAAGAGGGAATATATATATATATATATATATATATATATATATATATATATAAAAAATCTGGGAAGAGGGAATATATATATTTGAGGCAGGGTGTCTTTGTGTGGCCCTGACTGTCCTGGAACTGACTCTACAGACCAGGCTGGACTCGAACTCAGAGGTTCACCTGATTCTGCTTCCCAAGTGCTGGGATTAAAGATGTGCGCCACCACCACCAGGGTTAGAAGAGGGAATCTTTTTTTAAAATTTATTAAAAATTTCCGCCTCCTCCCATTCCCCCATTTCCCTCCCACTACCCCCACAAGAGGGAATCTTTTTTTTTTTTTTTTTTTTTTTTGGTTTTTTGAGACAGGGTTTCTCTGTGGTTTTGGAGCCTGTCCTGGAACTAGCTTTTGTAGACCAGGCTGGTCTCGAACTCACAGAGATCCGCCTGCCTCTGCCTCCCAAGCACTGGGATTAAAGGCGTGCGCCACCACCGCCCGGCTCACAAGAGGGAATCTTAATTTGAGCAAATGCCTCCATAAGATTGAACTGTAGGCAAGTGTGTGAGAGTATTGTCTTGATTAATGACTGATGTCACCGTGCATGGTGCCATCCCTGGGCAGTCCTGTGATGTATCAGAAAGCAGGCTGAGTAGGCCAGGAGCAAACCAGTAAGCAGTACACCCCTCTGTGATCTGTTTCAGGTCTTGCCTCCAGGTTCCCACTCTCAGTCACAGCACTGACTTCCCTCAGTGATAGACTAGCTATTATTTGTCTTTCTTGTTAATTGCTAGTGAATTTAAATGATATCTTATTGTGGTTTTCATTTTAATTTCCATGATACTTGATGATGAAGCTCTTTTAATGCTTCTAAGCCATTTATGTATCTTCTTTGAACAAATGTTCCTTTTCCTTTTTTTTTGTTTTTCTAGACGTGGTTTCTCTGTGTAACTGTGTAACAGCTCTGGTTATCCTGGAACTCTCTTTGTAGACCAGGCTGGCCTCACGGAGATCTGCCTGCCTCTGTCTCCCAAGTGCTGGGATTAAAGGCATGTACCACTACTCCTGGTTCCTTTGCCTTTTTTTTACACACACACACACACACACACACACACACACACACACACACACACACACAGAGACAGAGAGAGAGAGCGCGCGCCAGACAGAGAATGGACTTGAACTCTCGAGCAGAGGTCGGCCTTAACTTCTAATCCTTACCTGCATCTCCCCAGGGCTAGGACTACAATCATATGTCACCATACCTACTTCTCACAGTGCCAGGGATGGAATCCAGGCTTGTGCATGTTAAGTATGCGTTATGAGCTAAATTTCTAAACTCAGGAATTTCTTAGTAACATCTATTTTTCTTTCTCCTTTAAGAGCCTAATGAGGAAGAATATAGAATACTGGTAAATTTGGTACTAATGCTTTAAATAATTGTGCTAAGGGAGGCTGGAGAGATGGCTCAGTGGTTAAGAACACTGTCTGTTCTTCCAGAGGTCCTGAGTTCAATTCCCAGCAACCACATGGTGGCTCCAAACCATCTGTAAAGAGATCTGGCGCCCTCCTCTGGTGTGTGGGTATAGGCAGAAAGTTGTATAAATAATAAATAAATCTTTAAAAAAAATTAAAAAAAAAATTGTGCTAAGGTACCAGCAGGTTAAGTACCCCCCACTCCAAGACAAGATTTTGCTGTAGACCAGGCTGGCCTTGAACTCAGAGATCCACCTGCCTCTGCCTCCCGAGTACTGGGATTAAAGGTGTGCAGTATCAATATTATTAATATTATTATTTAATAATAATCTAATTTAAAAAGATTTTTAGTTATATGTGTTTGTACACCAGGTATACCGTGTACATGTGTATGCCCTTGGAGGCCAGAAGAGAGCATTGGATAACCTGGAAATAGTATTCATTGTGGTTGTGATGTGGGTGCTGGAAACCAAACTTGGGTCCTTTGAAAGAGCATGCATTGCTCTTAATCACTGAGCCACCTCTGCAGTGCCCCTGGGCTACATATTTTAGGGTGATGGCCTGAGTGATTTTAGAGGCTACTACAAAACTGTCACGTTTTACAAACAAATTCAAACGTGCATATACAAGTAAAGTGCTGTCTTTTAAAAAACTGAAATAGGAGGTGGTAGATTAGAACTTCAAGTCTAGCCTGGGTTACATGAGACCTTTCTAGCACAATAGCATAGACTTTTTTAGTGATTTCTTTTTTTCTTTTAGGCAAGTATATATAGAATCAGGAAATATTTTAGCTCTATCACAAGTTATTTACCATTTTCTCAATAATGAACAAATAAGGTTTTAATGAATATTCATGTGCACACATTCACATACACCTTGGCTTATATATTTTATTCAACATCTCTCCCCCAGAATTAAATAGGCTTGCTAAAGGAAAGGCATATGCATAAAAAATTCTGGGGTGGGGCTGGAGAGATGGGTCACTGGTGGTGGGTATAAGAGCACTGGCTGGCCAGGTGATGGAGGCACACGTCTTTAATCCCAGCATTCAGGAGGTAGAGGCAGGTGCATCTCTGTGAATTCAAGTCCAGCCTTGTCTACAGAGCTAGTACCAGGCCAGGCTCCAAAGCTACACAGAGAAACCCTGTCTTGAAAAACTGAAAAAGAAAAGAAAGAGCACTGGCTGTTCTTCCAAAGATTGTAGGTTTGATCTCCAGCGCCCACAGCATAGTTTGAATCTGTAACTTTTGTTTCAAGGGATTTGAGGCCCTTGTCTTGCCTCTGTGGGTACTGAATACACATGGTACATGCAGGCAAAATATATATAAAATAAAAATAAATCTAAAAACAAACAAAACAAAGTAAAAAAGACCACTACCATGACAAAAAAAAAAAAAAGCCCCCAAGCATGGACCAGTGAAATGGGACCACTTTGCAATCCTGAGGTCCTGAGTTCAACCCCCAGAACTTACATTAAAAAGAATAATAAAAAAAATAAAATAAAAAATTGGATGCGGTAGCACATATCAATAATCCCAATGGCAGAAACAAGAGGGACCATGGATCGATAGCATAGAAGAGAACTGGCTTTCCATAGGCACACCTGCACGCACGCACACACACACACACACACACACACACGCACACTCTATCTCTCTTTCTCAAATAGTTACCTTTACAGTGACCTTACTAAAGACTCTATCCCTCTGCTCTAGTGCTTGTGGCACATGAGAAGGCACCAGAGAACTTATGAGGTCAATTATTGGACATGAGATTACGAGGCTCCAAGTAGTGGTCTAACCAGTTTTGTTTGAAATATTTCTGAATTCTTTTGTCATTCTCCAGAATTCCCAACATTCACAAGAAATTCTAGGTGTATAGGACAGTGTTGCTGTTTTCTTTGGACTCTAGTATGGCTCAATCTTGATTAAAAACTGCCACTTACAAGCAGAAGTTTTGAGAGGTCACCGGCAAGCCTGCTCTCTTCTCAGACATGTTTTCTATATAACTTTGTAATAGTGAAGTCATTCTCTTTAATCAGCAAACCTTTATATCTAAATCTCTCATAAAGTCCAATATTGCTGTTTTCTTCCCGGGTGCCACTACTGTTGACAACACAGGGTTTAAGAAAGGCTTCTACTTGAAAAGTCCCAGAAGGAATCCTGACTTTTCTGGAGCTTCTACCAGACTCATGGTTCAAATAGGCTTTCTGTACACATGCTCTTGGGGCCACAGGAGACAATGTGCCATTTCTTTAATGAAGAACACCTGGTAGGTGGCACTGTCACCTTGCCCTGCAGGTAAACGCCTTGCTGCGTCTCCTGATTTATGGGCCTGCCTTGATGAGTGAGGGGTGTGGCAAACTGAGTTAAGTTCAAACACTCCAGAAGAGTTTCAGAGATCAGCCTGCAGAATGACTCAGGCCTCACCTGTAAGCTAAAACTGCTCTTCAAATTGGAGTCCTGGGCCTGCACCTTCCCCACTTTGGTAAGCGCATCTAAGTCTCACAGAAAACAATGTGACATGTAAGATCCTGTATGTTATCTTAGAGATTTTCCCAGGAGATACCGACACTAATGCCCAGTGCTCCAGCTAGTGTATCAGAAAGGGAGACATGAGAGAAGGCAAGATGGCTCAGAGTGTAAAAGCACTTACCACAAAGTGCCCTTTACACCAGACACACACAACAACATCATAGAGGTGTGAGCTGTGTGTGATTGTCAACACTTGTGTTATTGGTACGTGGGAAGTGGAGGCAGGAAGTTAGTGAGTTCAAGGCCAGCCTCAGCTATCTGTTGAATCTGAGAACAATCTAGGGTATATATATGGTCTACACCCTTGATGCCGGCACTTGGGAGGCAGAGACTGGTAGACATCTGTGAGTTTGAGGCCAACCTGGTCTACATAGTGAATTCTAGATCAGTCAAGGATACATAGAGAGGCCCTGTCTCAAAAAAGAAAACAAACCCAAAATTTTTCAACTACTGAATTCAAGCAAGGCCACACCGCAAGACCCTATCTCAAAAATAAGTTTTAAAAAAGTGATAGGATTATGAATCCTATCATTCATAATTCCCAGAGGATTCCCAGGAGTCTTTCTGACTCAAAAGTGCTGACTGACTAACTGCCAGGCCACACTAACCTGTGAAATGAGTGGGTTCTTGTGTTGGGGTTGTTGTCCAATGGCTCCCTCATCAACAAAGCCTTTATACATGAGAACCCAAGCTTCCACTGACCTGGGAACTTTAAAGACTAGCAGGACATGGCACTAGCTAAGGAGGGCTTCTAAAGAAAGCTGGTGTGGCTGCCTAAACTGTAGTGTGTAGCATGTAAGAGTACATGTGAAAGGTACAAAGTGGCTACTTGAGGCAGAAGCGGAAATCAGGACTTCCTATTGATTGTAGGCACTCAGAACTTTTTTCCCAATGAGCATGTACAAATGTAGATTGGGCTGCGTTTCAGTACAGTTGCTGATGCACAATCCTCAGTTCCATGTTTGGTTTTTCCTTTACTATGTACCCATATGGGAGAAATGCCATAGAACTGTTATAAGTTTTCATCTTTCATTGCAAAGATGCATCTTCCAGGGAAGGCAATACCCAAAGTATACTCTCCAAGGGCTCACAGGGAAGAAGCGCTTAGTCTCCATTCTGCAGTTTGGTATCTTTTTGAAACATGTTTCTAGTTACTGTGAAGATACTGACTGTGTGTGTTTCTTTTCAGCAGCTTCTCAGGAATTCTAGATTTGGCATGGGTTAAGTTCCTCTAAAGGGGGGCTGGAGAGATGGCTCAGAGGTTAAGAGCATTGCCTGCTCTTCCAAAGGTCCTGAGTTCAATTCCCAGCAACCACATGGTGGCTCACAACCATCTGTAATGGGGTCTGGTGCCCTTTTCTGGCCTGCAGGCATACACACAGACAGAATATTGTATACATAATAAATAAATAAATAAATATTTAAAAAAAAAAGTTCCTCTAAAGGATGAACCAGTCACCTACACCTTCACCTGAAAAATGGTTGTTCCTAGCCCATGCATGGTGGCGCATACCTAAGATCTCAGCACTTGGGAGGTCAATGCAAGAGAATTCCCTTGAGTTTAAGCCTAGAGTGAAACCATATCTCAAAAAAATCAAGTAAAAGAAGTACAAACAAACAAGCACCCCTGCCCACTGCCAAGTATCCCATTTGACTAACTCTTCATTTTATATGTATAGTGTTTTTTTTTAAGAGTCTCATATAGCCCAGGCTGGCCTTGAACATGCCATGGAGTCAAGGATGATCTTGAACTTCTGGTTCCTGCCTTCCCTTCCAAGTAATAGGATTACAACCATTGAAACCATATCTGGTTTGATGAGATGCTGAGGTTCAAACTCAGGACCTTGTGCATGCTAGGCTGGTACTCTACCAACTGAGCTATATTCTCAGCCTTCCTATAGTGATCTTTTCTTTAATACCTTTACTGAATCTTCTGATTACCCAGAGTAATGTACTTACAGATAAGTTGAAAATACAACTAAATAGGGGCTGGAGAGATGGCTCAACGGTTAAGAGCACTGACTGCTCTTCCAGAGGACCCACATGGCAATGCACTACTGTCTGTAACTCCACTTTCCTGGGATCTGACACCTTCACACCAATGCACATATAAAGTTAAAATAGTTATTTAGAAATAGAAAATACAACTACATAAAAGCCACTTACCATCTTGGGTCAGCAAGATGGCTCAGTGGATAAAGAGGCTTTATGATGACCTGAGTTCAACCTCTAGCTGGAGTCACATGGTGAAAGGAGAGAATCTACTCCCTCAAGCTGTTCTCTCCCCGCCACATACGCCCCTGGCAATGAACATACCCGTTCACTCACACACATAAAAAAGACAGAACCAAAGAGGGGCTGGCAAGATGGCTCAGTTGTTGAGAACACTTGCTGCTCTAGAAAAGACCCAAATTCAGTTCCCAGCACCCACATCAGGTGGCTCACAATCACCTGTAACTCCAGCTCCAGGGAATCTGACACATTCTTGTGGCCTCCATATATATACATGTGCTCACACACCCCAGAACTTTATCATTCATAGGGTCATAATCTACCTCTATCTGGTACATGTAAACGTTTTTGTTTTATTTTGAGATACGGTCTTATGCAGCCTAGGCCTCCAACTCATTTTGTAGCCATGGCATTAGGATGAAGGTATGTATAGCCACATCCATTTTTTTTTATTTAAAGATCTCACTCGTTTGGAACTTGATATATTGATCAGGTTGGTTTAAACATGTGGTTCTGGGACTGGAACTATAGTGCAACATGCAGGGGCTCACCTGAGAGCCTGGAATGGTTTGGAAGTCACTCTGTAGCCCAGGCTGACTTCAAGATCCAGTGATTCTCCTGCCTGTACCTCTCCAGTCTGGAGATTACAAGTGTGTTCCACCACTTGTAATGCTGCTTCATTAGTTGGTTTCTTCTTCTTCTTCTTTTTTTTTTTAAAGATTTATTTATTAATTATGTATACAGCATTTTCCCTACATATATGGTGCAGACCAGTAGAGGGCACCAGATCTCATTACAGATGGTTGTGAGCCACCATGTGGTTGCTGGGAATTGAACTCAGGACCTCTGGAAGAGCAGTCAGTGCTCTTAACCTCTGAGCCATCTCTCCAGCCCCCTTTTTTTTTTTTGGTTTTTCGAGACAGGGTTTCTCTGTAGCTTTGGAGCCTGTCCTGGAACTAGCTCTTGTAGACCAGGCTGTTCTCGAACTCACAGAGATCCGCCTGTCTCTGCCTCCCGAGTGCTGGGATTAAAGGCATGCGCCACCACTGCCCGGCTAGTTGGTTTAGTTGGTTTCTTCTTTGTTCTTTTCAGGCAAGGTCTTTTGTAGCCAAGGTTGGCCTTGAACTTGCTTGCCAGGTTTGCCTCATCTCTTGATCCACCTCTCTTTACTTTCCCAGTGCTGAGATTGATTATAGGTGAGCACTACCACACTGAGTTTCATTAACTAAAAAAAAAAAAAAAAAAATTGGTGATGGGAAGCTGGAGAGATGTCTCAATGCCCATGTCAGGCAACTCACAACTGCCTGTAATCCCAGCTCCAGATCTAACATCTAGTCTCTGACACACCTCTACCCCAACACTGAGGTTACAGACACACTTTTAAAAAGATTTTATTTTTAATTATGTGTATGTGTGTGCCTGCATATAGGTATGTGCATCTGAATGCAGGGCATGCAGAAGTCAGAAGTGGATATCAGAACCCTTGAAGCTTGAGCTACAGGAAGCTGTGAGGAACTCAACATGGTGGCTAGGAACTGAACCCCAGTGCTGTGTAAGAGGAATTCATACTCCTGACCACTGAGCAATCTCTCCATTCCCCCATCATAGTTAGGATTTCTATTGCCATCATAACTGTGGCAATTCTTACAAGGAAAAACATTTAACTGGGCTAGCTTACAGTTCAGAGGCTTAGTCCATTATTATCATGGCAGGTGTCAAGCAGGCAGTCATGGCGCTCGAGAAGGAGCTCAGAGTTCTGTATCTTGATCCACAGACAGAGCAGAAGACTGTGTGTCACACTCGGGTGTAAGCCTGCCCCCACAGTGACACACTTCTTCCAACAAGATCACACCTACTCCAGCAAGGCCACACCTCCTAATAGTGCCGCTCCCTATGGGCCAAGCATTCAAAGAAAGCCGAAGTAAACCAATAAATTTGTTTCACTTTGAGGATGTCATAAAATCTTTATAATTCTGTTCTGAAGGTGAACTGGGGAGGTAGTTGGTAGATAAAGTACTTGCTTGTAGAAACATGAGGACCTGAGTTCAGATCACAAAAACCAGGAGTCTATGTGAACCATTCCTATTCAAACCACCACACCCCTTTCTAAATTTTATTCTTACTTAGATGTATATCAGTTTGTGTCAGATGTCCAAGGGGGCTAGAGAGAAAGGTGTTGTATCCCCGGGAGCGGGGCTTACAGATGGTAGTGAGCTGCATGATGTGAGTGCCAAGAACCAAACTCGGGTCCTCTCAAGAGCCACAGAAGCATTGTCGTTCTCTTGTTCTCTCGATCTCTCAATATCAAGACAGGGTCTCACTATATAGCTCTTGTTTGGTCCGAAACTCACTATGCAGACCAGACTGGCCTCAAACTCATAGAGATCTGCCTGCCTCTGCCTCCCAAGTGCTAGGATTAAAGATATACCATGCCTGATCTAAAAACCTTTGATTTAGGGGCGTGGCTCAGTGGTTAAGAGCACCAATTGTTTTACCAGAGGACCCAGGTTCAATTCCCAGTACCCACATTGCAGCTAACAATTGTCTGTAACTCCAAGCAAGATCTGATGATCTCACACAGACATATGCACAGGCAAAACACCAATGCACATAAAAATAAAATTTAAAAATTTTAAATAAAATTTAAAATTTAAAAAAAGAAGAAAAAGGATTTACTTTTTTAAAAAAAGACCTTTATTTCCTTGATGTGCATGAGTTCTTTGTTTGTATGTATGTATATACACGCACCACATGTGTGCCTGCTGCTCAAGGTCAGAAAAAGGGGCCAGATCTCCTGGAACTGGAATTATTACTTATGGGTTTTTGTTTCTTCTTTGTTCGCTTTTTATGTTTTTGTTTTTGCTTTTGTTTTGAGACAAGGTTTCTCTGTATAGTTCTGGCTATTCTGGAACTTGCTCTGCAGACCAGGCTGGCCCTGAACTCAAGAGATGCCCCTGCCTCTGCTTCCCTGGAACTAAAGGCATGTGCCACAATGCCCTGCTTATGGATGGTTGTAAACCATCATATGGGTCCCAAGTCCTCTGCAAGTACAACAAGTACTGTAAACTGCTGAGCCATCCCCGCAGAAACAACAGAAGTTCTCAACCACTAAAGCATTTATTCAGCCCCAATACCTGGTTTTTATGATCTGAACTCAGGTCCTCGTGTTTCTATAAGCAAGTACTTTGTCCATTGAGTTGACTCCCCCAGTTCACCTTCAGAACAGAACTATAACGATTTTATGACTTCATCAAAATGAAACAAATTTATTGGTTTACTTCGGCCTTCTCTGTATAGAATGGAATGAACTATGATAGACTGGTATGCAGAGATTCACTGTTTTGAGAAAATTCAGGTTCCATGAGAAAGAACTAGATGTATGGGCTAGAAAGATGGCTCAATGGCTAAAAGCAGTTGCTGTTCTTCCAGAGGATCTGAGTTCAATTCTAAGCACTCACATCAGGAGGCTCACAACTGCCTGTAGCTCCAGGGAGATCCGACACCTCTCTAAGTACTCCTACTTAGATGTACATAACTAAAAATAATGAAAATAAACCTTAAAAACTACATGTAGTCAAAGTCCCCATATTTATGATTTTTTTTTTTTTTTTTTTGTCAAACTCATATACTTAGCTGGTGGGGGAGACACTATGATCAAGAAAATGGCTTTCCTGGGGCAAATTTTTTAAAAATATTTATTTATTTATTTATTTATTTATTATGCATACAATATTCTGTCTGTGTGTATGTCTGCAGGTCAGAAGAGGACACCAGACCTCATTACAGATGGTTGTGAGCCACCATGTGGTTGCCGGGATTGAACTCAGGACCTCCGGAAGAGCAGCTTTTAATCACTGAGCCATCTCTCCAGCCCCCTGGGGCAAATTTCATCCATTGCTTTTAGACATGCTGACCTCTGCAATTTCTTCAAATGTGAGAAACTCAGGGGCATAATTTGAGTTGGAGGAGAATTTGCTCAATGTCTCTTGTTTTTTTTTTTCTTAAAAATAATAACAACAGTAATAATAAGAATACCACCACCACCACCAACAGCAACAGCCCAGCAAGACTGAAGAGATGGCTTGGGGGATAAGAGCACCTACTGCTTTCCAAGAGGACCAGAGTTCAGTTTCCAGCACAAGACTGAGTGGTTTACAGGGTCTGTAACTCTCCTCCAAGGTCACCTGCACTGAAATGCACATACCTAAACAGGTAAACAAAAACAAATCTTAAAAAACCCATCATATTATGAGGAATGAGCCTCTATTAAGTTTTAAGAATTGTTCTATTAGCTGGGCAGTGAAGGCGCATGCCTTTAATTGAAGCATTCAGGAGGCAGAGGCAGGTGGATTTCTGAGTTTGAGGTCAGCTTGGTCTACAAAGTGAGTTCAAAGACAGCCAGGGCTACACAGAGAAACCCTGTATCAAAAAAATGAAAAAAAACAAAACTTCTATTAAGTTTAAAGAATTCACTTTTTTTTTCAGATAGTGGCATATGCCATCCCAGCACTCAGTAGGCAAAGGCCAGACCCTGGTCCACTCTCCCAAACCCCCAAACCACAAACAAAACCTCTGAAGCTGTAGAGTTTGCCCCCTTTTTCTTTGCCTGTCTGAAAGAGGGTAACAAAGAAATGCACACTTGGAAACATTATTGATATACCGTATATTACTGGGGATGTAGATCAGGAGTAGACCTCACCTAGTATACATGAAGCCCTGTGTGAGCTCCTCAAAACACAAAACACAACACATGAGGACAAACACAGTACACCCTTGTTAGTTTTCTGTAGGATAGTTTTTATTCCAATGCTCACTTCTTTTTTTTTTTTTTTTTTTTTTGGTTTTTCGAGACAGGGTTTCTCTGTGGTTTTGGAGCCTGTCCTGGAACTAGCTCTTGTAGACCAGGCTGGCCTCAAACTCACAAAGATCCACCTGCCTCTGCCTCCCGAGTGCTGGGATTAAAGGCGTGTGCCACCACCGCCCGGCTTCCAATGCTCACTTCTTACAAATATTGCCTGACTGTGACAGGGTCATGCCATGTAGCCCATTTGGCCTTGAATTCTCAGTTCTCCTACCTCAGTTTCTTGAATGGTGGAATTACAGGTGCGGACCAGTATACCCAACTCAACAAACACACAAGCATATACACATGTGTGGCTAGTCTGAGCAACAGAATTCTAGCCAATAACAATAAATATGCCAGGTGGCACGACCTTTATTCCTACTACTTTGAAGACAGAGCAGAAGGATCTCTGTGAGTTTGATGCCAGCCTGGTAAATTGAGTTCCAGGTCAGTCATAGCTACATAATAAAAACAAACAAACCAACCAAAACAAAATAAAAATCCAGCCAGGCACAGGACGTGAAAGAGGGAAGATGAGAATTCAAGGGTAGTCTCCTCTGTGTTGAAAGTTTGCAGCCAGCCTGGGCTATGCAAGACCCTACTTCATAAAATAAAAATCAGGAGCAGGTGAGATGGCTCACTGAGTAAAAATACGCTTACTCACAAGTCTGGAAACCCGAGTTAGATCCCTGGCAACTCTGTAAGGGTGAAATGAGAAAACCCACTCCAGCAAGTTCTTCTTTGACCTCCACAAAATAGCACTGTGGAACATGCAAACATACACACAATATAAAAAAGATTACGGGCGGTGGTGGCACACGCCTTTAATCCCAGCACTTGGGAGGCAGAGGCAGGCGGATCTCTGTGAGTTCGAGACCAGCCTGGTCTACAAGAGCTAGTTCCAGGACAGGCTCCAAAACCACAGAGAAACCCTATCTCGAAAAACCAAAAAGATTAAAAAAAAAAAAAAGGCCTGGAGCGATAGCTTGGTGGTTAAGAGCACTGGTTGTTTTTGCAGAGGAACCAGGGTCCGAGTCCTAGCACCCACATGGCAGCTCACAGCCATCTGTAATTCCAGTTCTTCTGGCCTCTGTGGGTCCCAGACACACATGTGGTACACAGACAAACATGTAGACAAACACTTATACACATAAGAAATTTTTAAAAAATAAATAAAAGCACATAGCTGTAGTTATATGGAATAGTCAATCGTTCTGAACCACACAGCAGTCACCAAAGTCTAGGAGTCTTAGAGTTCCATAGTGATAAACTACCGACTGACAGGTGTGTCAGGCAAAGGTTTAGGGGAAACAATGGTTATTGCTCAATCATATTGACCATGCTCTATGGGCTAGATGCTAGGCACTAATCAACAAGAATGGAGTTCTCGCAAGGATGGAGGAATTGAAAATACCCAGCTTTTGGTTTCCTCTCTTTAAGATTCATTAGTTTGTTTAAATACTCTAATGTATTTGAGTTGCATCAGAAATTCTTTCTGTACCTATGGTAGCAATGACAAATAGTTCCTTTGTAATGTTGCACCAGTCAATACCTGTTTTTGCCTAAGGACGTATCCAAACCAATTCTGGATAAGCCAGCTTTGAGGTGGGTTGGGCAGTGCTAACTTTTTTTTTTCTGTTCTGCTTACTTGCTTAGTTTGGGTTATGAGCTAGTTACACATGCCTTGAAAACAGTGTAAGATGCAGGCTAAGTAAAATTGTATATGTTAGCTGGGCACACCTTTAATCACAGCACTTGGGAGGTAGAGGCTAGGGGAGCTCTCTGAATTCCAGGTTAGCCTGGTCTAGAGTGAGTTCTAGGACAGCCAAGGTTACACAGAGAAACCTTGTCTTGAAAAGCCCAAACCAACCAAAGTTACATAAAATAAGATTTCTCCCATTTTCTACCACTCACTATCTAGAAATGTCAAAATGAGCAATTATGAAGTCTAAGAAGTTAAAAAAAAATGCTTGGCAGAACCAAGTGTTGGTATTACAAGCATGCCTGCTTGATGATGCCCAGAAAAAAAAAAATTCCACTATATTTTTGATGTTTTGGTGAGCTTGGCTTTTAACAGCACAACCATCTCTCCAGCCCACTGATATTCTTTATAGAATAATAAATAATAATGGAGGGGTGAAATACTAAATATTGCAAATCGAGATAGACACAATTCTTTATAAGAGCTTTAACGAGAAGATGACAAGTCTTCTTTTCAGCTAATGTGTACAGACATAACTGTACAATAAATAAAGGCACAGAGCTGTAGTTATATAGAATAGTCAATCATTCTATTGTACAGATATTGTATTGTGTAATTAGCAGAGTAAAAGAACATTTGTCATCCAAACTTCACCAAATTCCTTTGTGATTTTTCACTTTAAATACTGAGGGACCTAACACTTTTAACTTTTTTTTTTTTAATTGATAAAAGGAGGAGGGGATTTGAGAGGGAAAGGAAGGGAAATCATTAGAGACGGGTGACCTCCTTGGTCAGAAATTTTGTTAGAAGCGGTTTAGCTGGCAGAACCCAGAATGGGCAGCGGGCTCCTGAAGAAAGAGAGGACAGACTAAGAAAAGCAAATCTTCCTATAAGTTGGCCACTCTGCTGAGCTCAGTGCGCTTTGATTCACAACCACCCGGTGGGGCGGGTGCTCACGTTCCCATTTTACAGAGAGTAACATCAAACAAGCAAGTGGCGGCCGCGGACCAGAAATAGCCCGCGAGCACGCCCTCCTCTCCGCGTCCAGCCTTGCGGTCGGATTCCGCGCACCGTTCCACCTTCCTCCGCCGGACAGTTCCCGGGACCGAGGGGATGGCGCTGTCCAGCCCGCGGCCGCCATCCCGCCCGAAGGCTGTGCAGCCCGTCCACCCGCTGGCGCGCGCGGGCTCCGAAGCCTCGGGGCGGCCGTCCCGAGCGGCTCCCGGGTTGCTTAACCTCCGCGCGCTGGCTCCAGCTAGGACGGGCGGGAGGCGCCGAGCAGAACCGGCCCGGCCCGCGGAGAGCCGCTCCCGGTCCCCGGCTCCCTCCCCAGCAGCCGGAGGCCAACGGGTTAAGTAGCCTCACCTGTCCCAGAGGCGGAGCCTGCCGCGGTGACTGACGTCGCGGGCCTCCAACCGGGAAATGGCAGGAAGACGGGGCTGCGCGGAGACTGACTGCTTCTTTCCGCCAATCCCCGCGCAGCTACTTCCGGCCGCGGCCGCGGCGCCCGAGGGAGAGCGACAGGTGGGAGCTACTTTGTTACCTCGACGCCTCCTGCACCGTGGACGCACAAGACTCTCCGAGCCAAGGGTTAGGTTTACTTCGTATTTTGTTCATTCTTGCGGGGTTTCTCTTCAGCCCTCCTTTTAACGAGCGATGGAAATTCCCCGGCCCTTTCCCGTCACCTCAGATGGGGGCGGGACGAACAAGATCCCCACAGGCCAATTGTACCACGCGACGTCTCGTGACAAAATGACCGACAGTCCCTGGCGCCAATTGAGTTCCCCATTGTTAGGGTTCCTCCTGAGTGACCGCCGGGCCGACTAATCCGCTTTAAGGTCGTGAGTCGCTAGTCACGGAGGCCGGCCAATGGGCAGAGGCGACGACCGGAAGTCGGCGCGGGAGGCGGAGGAGGCGGGCGTTCACAACCGCCTAGGCCTGCGCGGGTCAACGCAGCTTGGGGGCCGAGAGCCAACTAGCAGCGCGTGACGGCGAGCGTGAGCGACAGCTCGCTGTGGCCAATGGTTCGCGGGCGCCTGGGAGTCGCGACCAGTGATGAGTCGCAGGGGCGGGAGGCAGCAGGTTAGGCAGTGAGAAGTTAGTGGCGCTGCTGGGACGGGGGGGACGGAGACGCTTCTTCCTCCTGCTGCTCCTCACCTTCCTGGGATCCGCCGCGGCGGTGGCCGCGAGTGATTCGGCGGCGGCGGTGTCCCCGGCTCCGCGTGCGAACCATGCTGACGGACAGCGGGGGTGGCGGCACCTCCTTCGAGGAGGATTTGGACTCCGTAGCTCCGCGATCCGCCCCAGCTGGGGCCTCGGAGCCTCCTCCGCCGGGAGGGGTCGGGCTGGGAATCCGCACCGTGAGGCTCTTTGGGGAGGCTGGGCCCGCGCAGGGAGTCGGTGGCGGCGGCGGCACGGGCGGAGGGGACGCGGCGCTGGATTTCAAGTTGGCGGCTGCCGTGCTGAGGACGGGCGGCGGCGGCGGCGGCGCCTCTGGGAGCGACGAGGACGAGGTGTCCGAGGTATAGCTCCAGGACCCTTGTCTCTAACATCGCGTGCGGGAGCCGGGCGATTCTTTGGGCCGGCAGCCGGCGGCTCCGCTCTCCCGCCTCCCGGGTGCAGTGCTGGCTGACAGCGGTCGCCTGTACGGCGGCGGTGGCAGCGGGCGCGGGCCTAGCGAGCGCTCTTGCTTGCTCTCCGGCGCGCGTCTGGAGCGGGACGGGTTCCCGTCAGCGCCTGTCGACCCACAATAGGGGAGTTCTTGGCTCGGCGAGCTTCGCGCGGGAACCAGGACTCCGCACGCTGCCTCCCGCCCACCCCGGGTTGGAGATGGGGGAGGGCGGGGTCTTTGGAGCCCGAGTCCCTGCCCTTGGTACTGAGGGAGCCGGAGAAACTGACGGGCGGACGCGGCCAGCTCAGGGAGCCCTCCTGCTGGTCCTCTGCCTTCCTTGGTGCTTTGCCTATGCATTTAAGCAGAGCGCTTCTTCTTTTCTCTGTAGTTTGAGGCAGGTGAGTATTAAGTTCTCAGTTTTCACGCTGAAAAGGAGTCACGTGACTGGCTCTTGGACGTTTTGTGAAGTTAGGCAGGAAAAGGAAGTTTCAAGGCATCTTTGAGCTTTGGGATAGCTGGATAGTCGAACGCTGAGGTTTTCAGCCTGGGAGAAGGTGAGGTATCCTACAGACATCTTTTCTTGTGAAGAAAATAAGTCGAGCTTTCATTTCTTTTAGCACATGTGTACATTCCCGTGTGCTCATTTCGGGTGAGAGCAACTTTTTTGGCGGTGGTCAGGAGAATGCTGTACTGTGATGTTTTAAGTGCCCAGAATTATTACTTTTTAAAATTTTGACTATGATTTATTGGATGTTTTAATTTAGCCTGTGAGTTGGTATGTAGACTGGGCCGGCTGAACCTTATGTGATCCTCTCCTGCCTGTATCTCCTTAGTGCTGAATTACAGGTGTGCACCACCATGCCTAGCCAAGAATTTCTTTGTTGGGCCTATGTTAGGCCTGGTTCATTCCTTGTGACTTTAACCTCTGGTCCTGGTGTTAAAGTACAGGAATTTCTGTGTACCATAATCCTGGCTTGTGCATTTGAGAATAATAAGGAGAAATTACTGCAAAGTACAGTTAAACACTGTTATTTCTAGGTCTAAACAGGAGTTTATTTGGACTCAACATTTTACTTTGGGAAAGAAAGCTATGTATGTTATCCATCCATATTTTTGAATTTCACTGTAGGGAAATAAATTCTAAGTCAAGATGAGAGAAGAATTTTACTTGGGTAGTTGGTCATTGCGAGAGTCTGTAGCTCCCTTGATTTTGGGTTTGTGGAAGGCTTTATCCATTCAGTCAAACTTGAGCTGAACTCAGAATACATGTATGTTTACCTAGGAAATAAAGCGGTGAGTAACTTTAGATTCTAAAGTTTTGTTTCATTGTTCTTTGTAACTTGAAAGGGAGACTGAGAAGGTTGGTTTTGTTCTAAATGTTACAGGAAGGTAGTCTCCTTGATTTTGGGGGCCACTTTGACATAATTGGTATGAATGAGATTAGAGGTTACTGATTTGCTTTTTAATGAATAGTGTTTAAATTTCTTCACAGATAAAAAGTGCTAGTGAACTTCCAAGTCAAATTCCTGTCTCAGTGTTTGTTTCTGTCACACACACATACAAACACACATTTCATACAATGTGTTAAAGCTATGGGTAAAATCTATACATTTTCACCACTTTGTTTATTTTTGAGGTAAGGTCGGTTCTCTCTTTGTCTCTGTCTCATATTTTTGAGGCAGGGTCTTACTGTGTAGCTCTGGCCAGCCTGGACAGGTTGGCCTTGAATTCATAGAGGTCAGCCTGCTTCTTCCTTCCAAGTACTGGGATTGAGTGTATGTGCTGCCATGCCTATCTTAATACTTAAAAATAAAATTTGGTCTTATATGTAATAGTGTTTTGCCTATATGGTGTGAACCACTTGAGTGCCTGCTGCCCAAGGAGTACAGAAGAGGGTGTCATGTCCCCTGAAACCGGATTTACAGCTGTTGGTGAGCCACCATGTGGGTGCTGGGAATTGAACTGAACAGTCAGTGCTCTTAACCACTGAGCCATCTTTTCAGCCTCAGAACACCTATTCTTTGTTGGTTTTTTTTTTTTTTTTTTCCAAGACAGGGTTTCTCTGTTGACAGCCCTGGCTGTCCTGGAACTCGCTTTGTAGACCAGACTGGCCTCAAACTCACTGAGATCCACCTGCCTCTGCTTCCCAAATGCTGGGATTAAAGGTGTGCGCCACTATGCCTGGCCAGAACACCTATTCTTATTCTCCTGTTTACTTACATATTCTGTGCCGCCCCCAAAATGAATTTGGGTATGAATGTATATTCAGATCTTTTTCTCTGTTTGGACAGGGTTATACATTGTAACCCAGGCTGGACTTGTGTGTGTGCTAGGCAGTCTTCTGTCTGTTCCTCCATTATGTCTGATTGGCTGGCTGGCCTTCCTTCTTTTCTTTTTCTTTTAAAAACAACATCAACAACAGAAAGAAAAAAAAAACTTTAGTTTTGGAATGTAATCCTCTGAGCTTACAGAGCTTTTTTGGGGAGAGATAGGGTGGGGTTCAATGTACATGTAGATTCTTAGCCTATGGAAAAGGAAAGCTATTTTTGTGGTTTTTCTTTTCTTTCAGAAAAGAAATTCCTGAAATATTCCATACCAGCAGTAAGTGTTGCAGGTTCTATAATCTGTTTTTGTGAATGAAATGAACTGTTTGCTTAAGTAAGTTATTTACCTTTTCTCTTTGATGAGCTATCTTAGTCTTGTTGCTTTGAAAGGGATAACATAATATTCTTAGAAAATTACTAACCTATGAAGTATTTGATGAATAATAATAAAATCCTAATTTTCATATTTCCTAAATTATTTTAGAGACAATGAATTAGTTGTTACATAGTTGGAAGTGGAGATTGTCTTCTTCCCCATTTGGGGCAGAACATAAGAAATGAGAAATAAAAGACCCAGTATTGTCTTTTTTTTTTTTTTTTTTTTGGTTTTTCGAGACAGGGTTTCTCTGTGGTTTTGGAGCCTGTCCTGGAACTAGCTCTTGTAGACCAGGCTGGTCTCGAACTCACAGAGATCCGCCTGCCTCTGCCTCCCGAGTGCTGGGATTAAAGGCGTGCGCCACCACCGCCCGGCCCCAGTATTGTCTTTACTGGTTATGTTGAAAGGTCCTGTAGTTTGAGGAGGGGATAGGACTATTACTATTAGTAAATTTTTCTTTTTTTCTCCTAATCTTATTTATTATTATTACGATTATTCTGTGTGCATACATAAATGCATGTGTGTGCAATAATATTCCTGTGGATGTTGTAGGCAATTTGTGGAAGTCAATTCTCTCTACTGTTATGAATTCTGGGGTTTGAACTGAGGTGGCTGGGCTAGATGTGCTTGTTTGCAACTGCTGAGCCATCTCACCATACATTTTTTTTTAAAATACAAAAATTATATTATCTTAGTGAATACCATCATTCTGTTATTTATTTGTTTAGTGGCACTGGGGATTAAACCCAGGGCCTTGCATATGCTAGCAGTATTCGCTAATAACACCCCTAGCATCTCTTTGTAAGATTTGAGATAGGGGCTTACTAAATTGCTCAGGCTATCTTTGAACTTCTTTAGTAGGGATTAAACCTTTTGGGGTTTTTTTTGGTTGTTGTTTTTGTTTTTTCTTTTCTTCTCTCTTTGTTTTTGTTTTTTGTTTGTTTTGTTTTGTTTTTTGAGATAGTCTCACTGTGAAGCCCTGGCTGTCCTGAATGTCCTAAAACTCGTGGAGATCCACCTACCTCTGCTTTCCAAGTGCCTAGGCCACCACACTGGACTTAAAACTTTTAATACTTCTGCTTCAGCCTCAGTATTAAAAGGTCAATGTCACCAGATCTAACTATTATGTATGGTTTTAAATATTGAGAATATCTGTTTTGTATTTCTTCAGGGTTATTGAATCTCTTCCTTCTCCACATAATTCCTTGACTAGAGGAGTCAGAACTTGCATTTGATGATAGAGATCAGGTTAAAAATTTCTTAGAGCTAGGTAAATTCAGTGAGTTGGGAGAATGAATCAGAAGAATCAGGAGCTAAAGGCCAACCCCAGTTTCATAGCAGGGCTAGCCTGAGCTACAGCTACATGAGAACTTGTCTCAAACAAAACCCATATAAGTCAATTTAAATTATCTTTTAAAGATTTACTTTTATTTGTATGTATATGTATGCCTGTATGCTAAATTTGTGGTTCTTTTAGAATCCCTAGAACTGGAAGGCAGTTCTAAGCAGTTCATTGTGGATTCTAGGATCTGAATTCAAGTCCTCTGTAAGAGTAGTCCATGCACTTAACCACTAACTAAGCCATCTCTTCTTACAAACCAGCTTATTTTTTTAACATTGTTTTACGTTCATGAGTGTTTTGTTTGTATGTATCTGTGTGCAATGCCCAACAGAAGCCAGATGAAGACATTGGAACTCCTTGGGACTGGAGTTATTACAGACAGCTTTGAGCCACCATATAGATTCTGGAAATTGAACCTAGGTCCTCTGGAAGAGCAGCCATTCTTAACCACTGAACCATCTTTCCAGCTCACAAACCATTTTTTGTTTGTTTGTTTTTTTGAGACAGGTCTCACTATGTATCTTTGACTGTTCTGGCACTCACCATGTGAGCTGACCTCAGACTCACAGAGACCCGTCTGCCTCTGCCTCCTAGTGCTGGGATCAAAGGCGTGCATCGTTACGCCCAATTACAAACCAGTTTTTGAATGTAAATTTTAGAGTGATATCTCTCCCCTTTTAACAGGTTCGAAGAAAAAATTCCTAAAGAAAGGACTTTTTAGATTGATATTTTTAAGTTATCTCTCATAAGAGTATACATATATTATATTTGAATAATTTGTGGCAGCTTTTAAAATTATAAAAATGGTGTACATACAAATAAGTTTTAATACCAGGCAGACAGATTTCTGAGTTCAAAATCAGCCTGGTCTATATACTATATATTGAACTTCTGACCAACCAGGGCTACACAGTGAAAGAAAAAAGAAACTATGGGGGGGGGGGGATTATTATGGGGCTTAAGGTGTAGCTCAGTGGTAGAGTAGAACTCTTGACTAATGCACATCTATCTCTGGGTTCAAACTCCATTAAAGGGAAAAAAGGTTAAAATTATTATAAACTAAACAGTTTCATGAAGAACAATTCAGCAGTTTCAGCAGTCTAGATAGAAAAGATAATATAGAAAGTAAAAGTTTCCCACCTCAACTAGCCCTTCAACTCACATTCTTTAAGGTAGCTAATAATAGTCTTTTTCTTTTAATAACTGTATATCATATTGACAGTTTTTAAAGCATGTGCTATATTTACAATTTTGTAAAAGCACAGAGATACTGATAGGGACCTGAAAGTTATAGCAGAAGCTTTGTAGGAATTTTTTTCTCTTTCTGAAAATTGCTTTTAGATTCAAAAGCACAGGCTAGATAGTTAGGTCAGTAGTTAAGTCAAAACTACAGATCATAGAGAGGTTTTTTTTTTCCCCCCACTGGCAAAAGAGCTAGTTAATTTCCTTTATAGTTATTTAGTTATTTATTATATAATACAGAGTTTTTTAGTAGCATACTGACATTTTGGGCCAGATTCTTTGTTGTGAGGTCTCTCCTACGCATTAGCAACATCTGTATTTATCCACTAGATGCCAGTAGAAACCACATAATTGAGATAGACCCAAATTCTTCAATCATATGATGCCTTCTGGGAACAAAATCACTCTTGCTTGAGAACCGCTAGTATAGACGTCACACTTGTCAGGGATGGCAGTTTTGTCATGAATACTCTGTATTCAAACTTTAGGTAAACAAGGTGACTCACTGCTTTTAATAGCATCTCAAGGCTTACACATAACCTGAACAAGAGAGAAATAGAAGGTACTGAAAAGTTCAATATAAGTTTATTGGTTAAAATAACTTTTACTTTAAATATTTTCAAAAAGTTTATCTTGTTTTCATGAAAGTAAACATACAAAAATTGTTATGAGGACTTTTAGTGTGTTCAAGACAGAAAGGGTTTTATTATATAAATACCAGTGATAAAATAGGAAATATAACTTTGTATTCTAGTGTGTAAATTTTGGAGACATTGGAAATATTAAATGAAGAGGCTATGTGGAATTATTGTAACTGTTATATACTTCAAGAGTATCATTTTGGAGACATTGGAAATATTAAATGAAGAGGCTATGTGGGATTACTGTAACTGTTATATACTTCAAGAGTATCAATCTTGGGCCGGGTGGTGGTGGCGCACGCCTTTAATCCCAGCACTTGGGAGGCAGAGGCAGGCGGATCTCTGTGAGTTCAAGACCAGCCTGGTCTACAAGAGCTAGTTCCAGCACAGGCTCCAAAGCCACAGAGAAACCCTGTCTCGAAAAACCAAAAAAAAAAAAAAAAAAAAAAAAGAGTATCAATCTTGGACAATATTGTTCTTTCAAGCAGTAAGACAGCATATAAATTAATGCATTGGATGTAATTATATGCGCTATGAATTTAGAGCAATGTAGAACCAGTTAGTGTGAGTGGAAGAAGACTGTATTGTGAAACAAAGTATGAGAGTTGTTTTTGTTGATTTTTCTTTTAAAAAAGCATATTTAGACATAACATGTAGTTCATAAATATAATAAAGGACAAGTAATGAATTCCTGTTTTCATTTTTTTAATGTTCTTTTAGAAAATTGTGTGTGTGAGAAATCAGAGGGAAGAAAGGAGAGAAAGGATGAGGAAGGAAATCCATGACCCATTCCTGAATGTGAAGGTGAGAGGACAACTTTTGGAAGTTGGTTCTCTCCTTCCACTTGGAGATCTGAGTCCAATGCAGGTGTTAGGTTTGTGTGGCAGTGTTTTTATCTGCATAGCCGTCTTTGTTGTCCCTGTCTCCCTTTTTGAGACAGTGTCACATATACAGTCTAGGTTGGCTTGGAACTTAGAATTGTTGTGCCTTTAATCCTTAAATGCTGGGATTACAGGTGTCTATCCCGTTTCTCTTTTTCCCTCAGTTCCTTTCTTCCATTGTAGTTTAAAATTCCATAGTTCTAGGCTGGGAATGTATCTCAGTTGGTAGAGTGCTTGACTAGTATAATAGGAAAATCTGGGTTTATCCCAGCATAGCATTAAACCAAGCTTGGTGGTGCAAGGTTATAATTTCAGTACTTGGGAGGTAGAGGCAGGAGGATCAGAAGCTGAAGGTTGTCCTCAGTGCATACTGAGTTAAGAGTTAGAAGACAGTGGGGGCTACAATGGACCCCATCTCAAAAGAAAGAAAAATAAAAATGAAAGAATTCTAAAGGTCCCTGCCTGTGACTTAGAATACATGGAAGCTAAGGCAAGAAGATCATAGAATGCCCAGGCTAGCCTGACCTATACATAAGAAGATCATAGAATGCCCAGGCTAGCCTGACCTATACATTATGGAATGAAAGATAAGGGTGGATGAGGAGATAGCTTTAAAGTGCTTGCCAGGCAAGCATGATGTTCTGAGTTAGATCCCCAATATTCACGTAAAAAGCCAGAAGTGACAATGTGTGTTTATAATTCTACCCTGGGGATGCCAAGACGGGTAAATCCCGTGGATCTTGCTGGCTGCTAGTTAACCAGCCTAGCCTAGCCTAACTTAATTGGCTATTATTCCCAGGCCGCAGTGAGGCCCTTTTGTCGGGGAAAAAAAAAAACAAAAAAAACAAACAAAACAAAACAAAAAAACAAACCAACCAAAAACCCAAGGTGTATGATGCCTGAGCAGGAAGGGCATCTAAGATTGTTCTCTGACCTCCACCTCTTAACTTCCCTTCCTAAGCAGCTGCTCTTTTGGTAGAGTACTAACCTAGTGTGCACTGATCCCTGGGTTTAATCTCCATGTAAACTAGACTTGCCGATGTACACCTATAATCTCAGCACTTGGGGTAGAGGCAGGAGAATCTGAAATTCAAGGTTGTTCTTAGCTACATAGTGAGTTACACAAGACCCTGCCTTAAGGTAAAACAAAACAAGAATTGATGATCATATTTTAGTGGTCTAGTACTCTCATATCCTGTGCAAGGCCAAAGATCTGTTGTCTTTGCAAAAAGAAAACAGAAAAAGTCTTTCAAGAGGTTAAGTCCTTGATAACTTATTTAAGATTTCTGGTAAAATGCTTGCTGTCAAACCTGGTGACCTGAGTTCAATTCCTAGAACCTGTGTGTGGAAGGAGAGAACTGATTTGCACAGTTGTCTTTTGACTTGCAATGTATACTATGGGACACACACACACAGAGCAAAAAAAAAAAAACTTATTTAAAATGAATTTTGGTTGGTTAAATATCCATCCATCTGTTCAGGGAACTGAAACCTAGGGTCTTGGACATCCCAGGAGAGTTCTCTGTGAATGAGCTATATCCCTAATTATTTTTTTAAGGTATCATTTCATATTGTAGTATTGTCCAGGCTGTCCTGGAATTTACAGCAATCCTGTTTCAGCTTCTCAAGTGCTGGGATTATAGGCATAGCAACGATGCCTGACTCCCAGCTTTTTATCTTTTTCTTTGCGGTACTAAGGATTCCAGCTCTCAGCTCAGGCTGTCCTTGAACTCAGTTCTAACGAACTTTGAATTTCCTGCCTCGACTTCCTAGGTATCTGAGGTTACAGGATTATACCACCAGGCCTTGCCTGATGGTATTTTTGAGTAGATTTATTTATTTAAGATCATCTTATTTGTTAAGCTTTATGCTAGGCTTTAGACGAGAAAAATATTTTCTGCTCTTACGGAAATCAGTATTTTTCAGTAATAGGAATATTTCAAGGAATGAGAAAACTTTACTTTTACCTGTCCGTTTAAACTCCTTTCAATATTAATAAGTTATATTGTGTGTCCCAGGAATGTTGCAATTTAATTACCTCGTCATATTTAATTTTGTTATGGCTTTGTGACAATCCAAGATATCAAATTCAATGTATAATTCTTGCTGTGCATTAATTGGATGATCCCCCCCTAAAGGTAGGATTTGAGTCTTTACTTGAGGCCATGGATGGGCATTAAGAGGTGGACCTACCTATGGGCTAGAGATGGTTTCGTAGTTAAGAGCGTGGATTGCACCGGGCTGTGGTGTCACACACGTTTAATCCCAGCACTCGAGGCAGAGGCAGGCGGATCTCTGTGAGTTCGAGGTCAGCCTGGTCTACAAGAGCTAGTTCCAGGACAGGCTCTAAAGCTACAGAGAAACCCTGTCTCGAAAAAAAAATTTTTTTCACAACATGCTATAGGACTCTATTTTTAAGTAATGTCCAGAATAGGCAGATCCATAGGGACTGGGCAGGGGTCACAGCTTGGAGGGGCTCAGGGAGGGGGATGGGCCATGGGTTTTCTCCGGGGACAGTTTCCTTCTGGGATGAGAGGATGGCTCTGCAGTGTGCAGTGGTGATGGTCACACAATAGTTTGAATGTGTAAATACTAGGAACTACTAGTTCCTTTCCCTTGAGATGGTTAATTTTATGTTATGTGGATTTCACCACAAAGAATGCAGAGTAGGGCCGGGCGGTGGTGGCGCACGCCTTTAATCCCAGCACTTGGGAGGCAGAGGCAGGCGGATCTCTGTGAGTTCGAGACCAGCCTGGTCTACAGAGCTAGTTCCAGGACAGGCTACAAAACCACAGAGAAACCCTGTCTCGAAAAACCAAAAAAAAAAAAAAAAAAAAAAGAATGCAGAGTAGGAAGGGATGCTTTTCCTTTTATTATTTTATTCTAATTTAGCCTGGCCTGTATGCACCACCATGCTTGATTTACAAGGTATTGGGGATGGGACCGGCGTCCTTGTGCGTATTAGGCAAGCCCTTAACCAACTGAATTACACCTCCAGCTCTTTCATTTATTCTTGTTCACCCAAGACAGGGTTTTGCTATGTAGCCCTGGGTAGTCTGGAACTCTACTATTACTGGGTAGCCTTGGGTTTGCAGCAAGTCTTCAGCCTCTGTCTTCTCAGTGCTAGCCAACAGCAGACTAGGCTGATATCTTCAGGAAAACAAAAGTCAAAGAAACAAGCGTCCCCAGGGCAAGATGTAGGAGCAGCACCTGGCCTGGCCAAGGATGCCAGGGAGGAAATGATCTCAGGGAGGGAAAGCAAGAGGCAGGCACCACACAGCCCTTCAAGGGTCCTAAAGCTAGCCTTGCCCTCAGCTGACAGATGGCCTCTCTCATAGTGTCTCTCTCTCTCTCTCTCTCTCTCTCTCTCTCTCTCTCTCTCTCTCTCTCTCTCTCTCTCTGTGTGTGTGTGTGTGTGTGTGTGTGTGTGTGTGGTTTTTCAAGACAGGGTTTCTCTTCATAGCTCTAGCTGTCTTGGAACTTGCTTTGTAAACCAGGCTGGCCTGCCTCTGCATCTCCAAGTGCTGGAATTAAAGGTGCCACCATGCCCAGGCCTACTGGCCTGTCTCTTAATGGGTCTCTCTAGTGTCAATGCTGCTGAAGCTACTTCTTTTTTTTTTTTTCCATTATATTTATTGAGCTCTACATTTTTCTCTGCTCCCCTCCCTGCTTCTCCCGCTCCCCCTTCAACCCTCCTTCAAGGTTCCCATGCTCCCAATTTACTCAGGAGATCTTGTCTTTTTCTACTTTCTACTTCCCATGTAGTTTATATCTATGTAAGTCTCTCTTAGTGTTCATATTGCTGTCTAAGTTCTCTGGGATTGTGGTTTGTAGGCTGGCTTTCTTTGCTTTATGCTTAAAAACCACCTATGAGTGAGTACATGTGATAATTGTTTTTCTGTGTCTGGGTTACCTCACTCAAAATAATGTTTTCTAGTTTCACCCATTTTCCTGAAAAATTCAAGCTGTCGTTATTTTTTTCTGCTGTGTAGTACTCCATTGTGTAAATGTACCACTTTTTTTTTTTTTTTTTTTTTTTTTATCCATTCTTCGATGGAGGGGCATTTAGGTTGTTTCTAGGTTCTGGCTATGACAAACAAAGCTGCAATGAACATAATTGAGCACATGTCTTTGTGGCACGATTGAGCATCTTTTGAATATATACCCAAAAGTGGTATTATTGGGTCTTGAGGAAGGTTGTTTCCTAATTTTCTGAGAAATTGCCACACTGACATCCAAAAGGGTTGTACCAGTTTGCACTCCCACCAGCAATGTAGAATTGTTCCCTTTTCCCCACAATCTCTTCAGCTTAAGTTATCAGTGTTTTTGATCTTGACCATTCTTACAGGTGTAAGATGAAATTTCAGAGTTGTTTTGATTTGCATTCCTCTGATGACTAAGGATGTTGAACATTTCCTTAAGTTTCTTTTAGCCATTTTAGATTCCTCTGTTGAGAGTTCTTTGTTTAGGTCTGTACTCCATTTTTTTTTAAATTGGATTATGTGATCTTTTGGTGTCCATTTTCTTGAGTTCTTTGTATATTTTGGAGATCAGACCTCTGTCTGATGTGGGGTTAGTGAAGATCTTTTCCCATCGAAATTTTTTTTTTTTTTTTTAAAAAAAGAAGAGCATGGATTGCTCTTCCAGAAGTCCTGAACTTCATCCCCAGCAATCACATGGTAGCTCAAAGCCATCTATGGTGGGATCTGATGCCCTGCCCTCTTCTGGTGTGCAGACATACACGCAAGTAGAACATTCATACATAAAATAAATAATTTTTTTAAAAAAGAGGTGAACTTACAAGGATAATAATTTAAAATAAAAGCATTCCTACTCAGTTATCATGGATTATTGTCTTGTGTCTTGTGCTCATATTTTAACAAAAATCCAACTACTTATAACTCTTATTTACTCTGTGGTGGGGGCAGGAGCATGCCATGACATGCATGTGGAAGTCAGAGGAAAACTTCAGAGTGAGCACTCACTTTGTACCTTGTCGTGGCAGGGTCTCTTGTTTGTGCTGCTGCACTGTGTCCTGCAAGCTAGTTGTCCCATGTGCTTCTGAGTAATTCTTCTGTCTCTGCCTCATGTCTGGCTTTTCACTTGGGTTCAGGGAGTTTAACCCTGATTGACAGACTTGCATGGCCAAATGCAGTTTGTACTTTTGTCTGCCAAGCCACTCCCTTAATATGTATACACTGTACCAGCATATTCTACCTTTGCCATTTTCAGGTCCCTCTAATGAGAACATTCTTTTTAAGATATCCATGTAGCTTCCCTCTTTTCTTTATCTTAAGTAATTTTTATCTGGGGGTGATACTACTTGATATCTTTGGCCTGTTGTTTAGTGTCTTTGATGTAGCTTTGACTTGATTACTTTTTAACACTGAGCTACAAACATCAGCAGCCTGATACCCCCACTTATTTAAGTTATTTAAATTTTTTCTGTGTAGCCAGCCCTTGGCTGGCCTTGTGCTTCCTTTGTATCCCAGGCTAGTCTCACACTCTCATTCCTTAACCTTCTCTGTGCTGGGATTACAACTGTGTACTATCATTCCCAGATTCCTTTAAGAGACCTTCCAACTATCTATTGCTTGTTTTTTGTAAATATCTCAGACTCTCCAGTTCTAAAACTGAAACAGTCATTTCCTTCTTCCATCTATTCTGTTCCTTCTTCCTCCTTTTGTGTGTGTGTGTGTGATACTGGACATTAAATCCATGGCTTTGGGCATCATCCTAAGCAGGTGCTTTAGCAATGAGCTACATACTCAGCCTCATCATCTTTGTAAGTAGCATTGCCCTAAAACTAGTAATGTAGGAGGGAGGATTGCTTGTTGGTTCCTGGCCGCCCAGCTAGCTTAGACCTGAAATAATCACATAGAAACTATTAATTAAATCACTGCTTGACCCATTAGCTCTAGCTTCTTATTGGCTAACTCTTACATATTAATTTAACCCATTTTTATTAATCTGTATATTACCGCAAGGTTGTGGCCTACCAGCAAAGTTTCAGCCCGTCTATCTCTGGTGGCTCTGTGGCCTCTTTCTGACTCCGCCCTTCTTTCTCCCAGCATTCAGCTTAGTTTTCTCCTAAATTCTGCCCTATCAACAGGCTAAGCCAGTTTTCCTTATTCATTAGTGGTAATCACAGCATACAGAGGGAAATCCCACATCATAGTAACTCATTGCCCTAACCCAAGTCATAGCTCACACTGCTGCTACTTCTTACTGTAGACATCTTATTCCTTTTTCTGTATTCTTACTTCTGCTGTAAATGAAACTATCTTTCACCTATACTATAATTGTCTGTCTGCCTTTAATCTTAGTTTGTAGATCTTTACCCTGATATCAGAGTAAATTCTCTTTTACTAAAATATTATTCATTTTAACCTGTAGTTCAAGAGCTGTGGAGACTGAGGTAATGGGGATTGGTGCTAGCATAGGCTGTTGAATAGTCCCCTCTCAAAGAAAAAATATTTTTCATAGCATACACAATTATTTTAGATTTTGCTTTTGTTATTTTTACAGATTAATCCTCACTGATCTCCATTTGCTTTTTATGTTTGAGCCATACCAAATTGCTATAGTTCTGAACACCAAGATTTTGTATGTCCTAGAATATTTACTTTCACTGCTTTGACTCCCAGAATCATAGTAATAACTATGATATGTTGAGGTCTCATTGCCACTGTACTAAAATGCTTCCTTATATATTTTAAAAACCAACCTTGTAGGTACCATATAAGGAAAATTATGGTTCTTAATTTGCATATGAGGAAACAAATACAATATATAACATACACAAACATATAGTCAGTTAATGTTAGTGCTATGTTTTTTCTTTTCTTTTTTTGAAGATGTTTGTATTTATTATGTGTGCAGTGTTCATGCATGCATTTCTGCCAGAAGAGGGCACCAGATCTCATTTCGGATGGATGTGACCCATCTTGTAGTTGCTGAGAATTGAACTCAGGACCTCCGGAAGAACATTCAGTGCTCTTAACCTCTGAGCCTTCTCTCCAGTCCCTTGAGGCAGGATTTCTATAACACAGCCCAGGCTAGCCTTGAACTTGACATATTCTTCCTTAGCTTCTGACTAGGATATAGATGTGTACTCCTATATCCAGCAAAAGTCAGTATTTGACCTGATTCAGACCTTTGGGTTTTAAAATTTGTTTATATACTTTTCTTTTGCCGAGGGGGTTCAGTTGAGACAAAGCCTATCTACATAATCCCATTTATCCCATTTGTCCTAAAACTCATTATATAAACTAGGCTGGCCTTGAACTCAAGAGATGTGCCTGCCTCTGTCTCTAGAATGCTGGAATTAAAGGCCTGTGTCACCATGCCCAGCTGTGTACTTGATTTTAGCCAGTAGGCTGAGAAGCTTATTTTTATATAGCTACTGTTTTCTCTCTCTCTCTCTCTCTCTCTCTCTCTCTCTCTTTCTTTCTTTTTTTTTTTTTTTGAGATGGGTTCTTGCTATGTTGCCCAGGCTTCTCTTTATCTCATTGATCATTTATTCTACATCAGCATCCCAAGTAGCTGAAACTACAGGTATGCACCATGCTGTAACCAATTTTTTTTGAGACTAGGTTGTATTATATAGCTGACTAACTTCAATCTTCATAATCTTCCTACCTCAATCTCTTAAGTAATGAGTTTTTTTTTTTAAGTTTATATGGCACCGAGCAGTGGTGGCGCATGCCTTTAATCCCAGCAGTTGGGAGGCAGAGGTAGGCGGATCTCTGTGAGTTCGAGACCAGCCTGGTCTACAAGAGCTGGTTCCAGGACAGGCTCCAAAACCACAGAGAAACCCTGTCTCGAAAATCCAAAAAAAAAAAAAAAAAGTTTATATGGTGTGTGTGTGTGTAGGTCAGATAACAAAGTGTGGGAGTTGGTTTTTTATCCTGCTGCATGAATTTAGGGTCTGAACTTGGGTTGCCAGGTTTGTATGGCAAGCATATTTACCCACTGAGTCATCTTGATCTCCCCACTCCTTTTTTTCTTTTTCTTTAGACAGGGTAACATCAGGTTTGGTCTCAAACTTAGTGTAGCCAAGGCTATTCTCAGACTCCTGCTTTTACCTTCTAGGTGCTGAGATAACAGGTGTGCCACCACACCTTGCCTTTAAAGGCTTTTTGTAAAGACTACCAAAAATAAAATTTGTGTTGGCTTTGTAAAGTTTACCAAAAATGAAATTTGTGGTTGCTAATATTCAACTGTCTACTCAATACAATTTTTAAAAATATTTATTATGTATACAACATTCTATCTGCATGTATGCCTGCAGGCCAGAAGAGGGCACCAGACCTCATTACAGATGGTTGTGAGCCACCATGTGATTGCTGGGAATTGAACTCAGGACCTTTAGAAGGGCAGGCAATGCTCTTAACTGCTGAGCCATCTCTCCAGCCCCTCAATACATTTTTTTAACTTGTATTTCAGAATTTAGGGGATGTTCCTTGTCTTTGCATGGTGTGACTATATTAGGATAGTATACAATCAAAATAATGCATATGTTTTATGTTAGAAGTCTTTTTTTTTTTTTTTTTTTTTTTTTGTCTAGCAGTACTGGGGTTTGAACCTAGGGCTAGGGCCTTCAGCATGCTAAGTGTTCTTCTATTGAGCTATACCTCCATCCTAAAATGTCTTTTTTGGGGGGTGGGGCATGGATTTCAAGACACAGTTTCTCTGTGTAACAACTCTGGCTGTCCAGGAACTCAGCTGTAGACCAGACTGACCATGAAGTCACAGAGATCCACCTGCCTCTGCTTTCCCAGTGCTGGGATTAGAGGCATGTGCCACCACCACCCGGGGGGAATTTTTTTTTTTTTTAGAAATACAGATTAAGAGTAAGATAAAAACTAGATACTTATTGTTGAAAGATTTTTAGCATTTTACCATTATTAGTTTTAAACCATACTAGTATAATAAAAGTTTCAATTTTTTTAACCTTTATGAGATGGGAAACAGGACAGTGGATAGAAAAAATGAAATAGACTTAAATATTAATATTAATTGTGGGTTCATAAGATGGCTCATTGGCTAAGGCTGTTGTTAGACTTCTCTTGCAGAGAACTTGAGGTAGATGCCCAGCCATCCATGGCAGGCAGCTCAAAACCACCTATGATTCTAGTTCTGATGATCTGATGATTTCTTTGTCTTTGTTTTCTGAGGACACCTGTGTTCATGTTAACATATACACCTACAGGCACATACGTATACAAATAATTAAAAATAAATCTTGATAGATTTCAAGAAAGCTATGCCCCTAATTTTTAAAAATTCAATTAGAAATAACTTGATTTAAAATTGGAGAGTTCCATGTATATTTTTTAATTGATTTTTGTTCATACTGTTATTAATTTCAGCAAAATATAAATCAGATACCTGCTAGGTATGATGTATTCTTAGGTATGCACCACCACACCCAGCAGTAGGTTAAATCTAACTCATTTTTTTTTTTTTAAATTTATTTATTATGTATACAAAATTCTGTCTGTGTGTATGCCTGAAGGCCAGAAGAGGGCGCCAGACCTCTTTACAGATGGTTGTGAGCCACCATGTGGTTGCTGGGAATTGAACTCAGGACCTTTGGAAGAGCAGGCAATGCTCTTAACCACTGAGCCATCTCTCCAGCCCCTCTAACTCATTTTTTTAAAGTCAAAATAAATTATTTAGAAAAGAGGACAGTTGTCTTATAATGGCTTAGCAATGCTATTTCTATTTTCAGTATTGGAGATTGAGCCTAGAGTTTTGCATGTTAGGCAAGTGTTCTAATATAAGATAATACCCAGTTCCCACTTACATTTATTTGTTTATCTATGTTTGTATATGTATGTCTACATATGGGTGTCAGTGTAAAGGTCTGAGGACAACTTGCAGAATATAGTTCTCTCGCCGGGCGGTGGTGGCGCACGCCTTTAATCCCAGCACTTGGGAGGCAGAGGCAGGTGAATCTCTGTGAGTTCGAGACCAGCCTGGTCTACAAGAGCTAGTTCCAGGACAGGCTCCAAAACCACAGAGAAACCCTGTCTCGAAAAACCAAAAAAAAAAAAAAAAAAGAATATAGTTCTCTCCTACAATGTGGGTTCCCATGGGCAAACTCGGATCATCAAGCTTGGCAGCAGGTACTTTTACTTTCAGCCGTCCACTGCCTTTCACTCCCCCCCCACACACACAGCCCTTTTTCTGTTTACTTAGGACAAGGGTCTTACTCAGTTGTCTAGGTAAGTCTTGTACTTTGATCTTCTTGCCTCAGCTTCTTGAGCAGTTAGGAGTGCAGGTCTACAATAGGAGGCTTAGCTGTATGCTTGTATGTGTTTGTTAGTTTGCTACCTAGTTCTGTGTACAATTTTCTAAGAGGTTATGCACATATACTTCATAAAAGACACATGTGTATATAGAGTTTTATGCTCTGTGCTAGGAACATAAAGATACAGTGCTCTTCAAGAAACTTATTAGTATGTCTGAGTTATACCTGTCATCATGCTTGAAGATTAACAGAAAATGCTCCCTCAGTTCTGTCCTCATAGCTTGTGTTTATATAATTATCTGGTTATATTTAAATTTCAAATAATACTGACTTAGATTATAGTTATTATAGTCATATTGGCATCAGCTTCATCATTATTCGATCTTTAATTCATAAACAGGTTGAATCATTTATTTTGGACCAAGAAGATTTGGATAACCCAGTCCTTAAAACGTCAGAGATATTCTTATCAAGTACAGCAGAAGGAGCAGATTTACGCACAGTGGATCCAGAGACCCAGGCGAGACTGGAAGCATTGCTAGAAGCAGCGGGTACTCTACTGATTTTCTCTTTAAAAGTAGATCTTACCAGGAATGGCGGCCCATGCCTTTAGTCCTAGCACTTGGGAAGCAGAGGCAGGAGGATCTCTGTAGGACCATCATCTACATGGAGAGACCCTGTCTCACAACAATGACAACAAAAAGTGTAGATCTCTCTAACATTTCATACAAGATTATCTTAGGAATATTTGACATACCAAATTTACTATCTCTAATGTTTATCTTATTTCCTAAAAAATTGCACATTCTGTATTTTAAAAATTCTTGGTTGAATACAATGAATAATTAAGTTAATAAAGATATTTAGTTATCAAGGAAAACAGGTGCATCAAAAATAGGAGTTAAGTGTAGTTTATAAAATTTTTACTGTATTTGAACCTATTCAGGAAATTCTAATATTGTTTACTTATTCATTTTAATTACTGATTACCTAAATTTCTATAATTTAGCTATTTTTATTTTTTAATACTTTCTCTTAAAAGATTTATTTATTATGTATACAGTGTTTTGCTTGCACATGTGCCTGCAAGCCAGAAGAGGACACTAGATCTCATTGTAGATGGTTGTGAGCTACCATGTGGTTGCTGGGAATTGAACTCAGGGCCTCTAGAAGTACAGCAAGTACTCTTAACCTCTGAGCCATCTCTCCAGCCACCACTGTTTTTATTTTTAAATGAGCACAAACTTAGAGTAAAATATACCAGGCTATGCCAAACTACTAGGTTTTTTTTTTTTTTTTGGTTTTTCGAGAGACAGGGTTTCTCTGTGGTTTTGGAGCCTGTCCTGGAACTAGCTCTTGTAGACCAGGCTGGTCTCGAACTCACAGAGATCCGCCTGCCTCTGCCTCCCAAGTGCTGGGATTAAAGGCGTGCGCCACCACCGCCCGGCTACCAAACTACTAGTTTTGAAGTACCAGCAAGAAAATGTGTGATAGGTATAATGTGGTAGCTTATACCTATAATTCTAGCCCTGTATAGGGCTATCTATTATTTTGCTGGACAGCCTGAACTACATAGTGATTTCCAAGCCAGCTGGAGCTGCAGTATGAAATTTTGTCTCGAAAAAACGATTCAGGAGCTGGAGAGGTGTCTTAGCAGTTAAGAGCACTGGCTGTTCTTCCAGAGGACCTGAGTTCAATTCCCAGCACCCACATGGGTCTCTCAGTATACATAAAAAACCTAAAATATCTATGCACAGAAATAATATATGATAAACCTGCTTTATCACTAGGTGTTGTACATATGTGTAAGGGAAGCTGAGACACATGGATCATAGTTACAAGTTATAGACTTAAAAAAGAAAGCACACACATATTTTCTTAATATATACTTATTTTTTAATTTATTGTTATTTAAATTTTATGATCATTGGTGGTTTTTTGCCTACATGTTTTTTGTGTGAGGGTGTCAGAAGCCCTGGAATGGAATCATAGACAGATGTGAGCTGCCATGTGGGTGCTGAGAATTGAACCCAGGTCTTCTGGAAGAGCAGCCCTGAGTTTAACTGCTGAGCCCCTGCTTATTATTTTATAATGTATAGTCTACTCATTATTTATTATGCAGAGTTTCCATTGCCCTGCAATTAAAGCCTTTTATCGTCTCTGAAATACAGAAATCTAGAACAGGGTGTGGTATGGTAGCACAAGTCTATAATCCTGTCACCTGGGACACCAAAGCTAAAGAAGGGCCTCAAATTCAAGAATAGTTTAGCCTCCATAGTGAGACCTTTTCTCACAAAACAAAACAAAAGAAGGAAGTCTAGCCAACTTTTTGGAGTGCATGCTTTTAATTCTGCCACTTGGGAGGATGAAGAAGAAAGATTAGTACAAATCTGTGATCATCCTGGCCTATAAAGTGAAATTCTTTTTTTTTTTCTTGACTGTATGTGTAGGTAGGTATGGTGGCTCATACCTGTGCTTCTAGCACCTGGGAGGCTAAGGTAAAAGAATTAGTGATTGAAGGCCAGCCTTGACTACATGGGCCCTATCTCAAAAACAAAAATTTTTTTAGAGAAATTCATAGGTTAATAAATTTATTATTTATTTTAATTTATTTAATTTTTATTATGTTTGTTTTTCTTTTTTATTTGTGCATATGTATTATGTGGGTACTTGTGCCACATCATGAGTTTGGTGGTCAAAGGATAACTTTCAGGAGTTAATTTTCTCTTATTATCTTGTGGGTCACTGAGGTTAAACTCGGGTCATCATGCTTGGCAGCAGGTGCTTTTACTTGATTAGCCATCTTATTTCCTCATATATTCTATTTTTAAAACAGTACCTAAGCCAGGCATTGGTGGTACATGCCTTTAATCCCAGCACTCAAGAGGCAGTGTCTGGTGGATCTCTTGAGTTTGAGACTAGGTACCTGGTCTACACATTGAGTTCCAGGGCAGCCAGGACCACATAGAGAGACCCTGTTCCCTCAAGAAGGCCCAAATAAAGAAATAACCAGGACTACAAAGAGAGACCTTGTCTCAAATAAATAAGTAAAATAATAAAAAAAGATAGCTACACATTAAGTGCCATATGTTTACTTTATATTAGCTGTTAGCTGGCGTTGTGTTATATACCTATAATCCCAGCAGTTGTGGGTTGGAGGCAGATGGATCGGGAGTTCAGAGCCAGCTTCGTCTGTGCATTACATTTGAGACCAGCCTAGACAATATAAAAGCCAGGGGAATGAAGACTATTAAAAAACTGAAAATTCAAAATAAAAAGTCTTAAAGCTCATAAGTTAGCTTCCTTGTACTACTAACCAGGTGTGCGGTAAGCACAGATGATCTCAGTACTCAGGAAACTCAAGGCAAGAGGATCAGAAGTTCAAGACCAGTCTAGGTCATACAGCAAGTCTATACCAAAAAATAATTAATTAAATATATATGTATGTGTGTATATGTATATGAAGTGTTGGATAGATGTCTCCATGGATAAAAGTGCTTGCTGTGCAAGTATGAGGGCATTAGTTTGGATCCCACACTACATAAAAAGTCAGGTGTGGCAGGCTTGTAACTCCAGTGCTATGGGGGAAGCAGACAGGAGATTCCCTAGGGCTTGCTGGTTCTTGCCTAGCTACTAGTTCAGTGAGAGACTGAATTTAGAAGGACAAAGGTGGAGAGTACTAAAGCAAGACATGTGATATCCTCCTCTGGCCTACACAAAAGCATGTGCACCTACACACATGTGCATACACTATATATACGTACACCATACTCTCCTATACATACATGCTCTTGCAAACAAAATAGTAACAGTAATGAAAACCAAAATCTCAGTATACTGTTAGAGGTTCAGAAAGATTGTTAACAGCTTTTTAACATTTCGTATCAAAGGATATAAAAGAAATTTTGGAACCTATTTATAAATTAAATAAATTCATTGGGTGTTGCATATTTTGGTTTTTCATTTATGGTATCTGTCAGACTCAATTTAAAACATTACTCCAGAAGATGTTAAGTGGATTTGACCAAAATGGGGAAAAAATGTTGGATTGTTTATTATGATAAATTACATTGCTACTGAAAATAGAGTGGGCAAGTGTCGTGTGCTAGAGAGTTTATTGATTTTATTGACAGTTCTTCAAGTGAATTACTCATTTGGTACAATAAGGATCATATTAAGTCAAATTCAGAATTAGGTGTAGGAAAAGTTAATATGTATGGCTTGACGTTAGTGGTAGAACTGAAATCATCAACCTTATTTTTTTACTGTCAGGTTCATATATGGTGTCTATGTCATTTCTTTGACATGTGTAATGGGGCTTAAAATATAATTTCAACAATTTTTGCTTTTTCTTTCCCTGCATTGCCTCATTGACTAAGGAATTGGCAAATTGTCAACTGCTGATGGTAAAGCTTTTGCAGATCCTGAAGTACTCCGGAGACTGACATCTTCAGTTAGCTGTGCACTGGATGAAGCTGCTGCTGCACTGACCCGCATGAGAGCAGAGAACACACACAGTACAGGACAAGTGGACACGTATGTATTCGATACTTTGCTAGTTAGTATTAAATGTTTTCTTGGAAAAATGTGAGCCAAGTGGGTATTTGAGGAGATGTTACATTTTAGGTTGATACATGAATGTGTACATACTATATGAAACTTTTTTGAAGCTGAATCTCTCTACATAGCCCTGGCTGTCTTAGAACTCATTGTAGATCAGGCTAGTCTCGAACTCAGAGATCTGTCTGCCTCTTTTAAATGCTAAAGTTAAGTGATTTTTTTTTATTCTTACATGTATGACTATTTACATGTGTGTATGGTCACTACACATGTACCCCCTCTCCCCTCAAAAACACTGCATGGACTAGAAAATGTTCGTTTTGTTTTTTGAAACAAAGTCTCACTAAGTAACCCTGGCTAGTCTGGAATGCTTTATATATCCTGGAATATGCTAAGTAGATCAGGCTAGACTCAGCTCACAGAGATTTACCTTTCTCTGCCTCCTAAGTGCTGGGATTAAAGATGCCTCACCCTGCTGTGTAACTGGAGGTTTCTTTCACACCTGCCAGTTCCTGAATATTCACTCTGAGGCTAAATATTGATTACAAACTGTTTGGCCTATTAGTTCAGACTTAGTTAACTTATAACTTAAATTAACCCAATTCTATTATTCTATATTTTGCCATGAGGCTCGTGGCTTGTTACCTCATATCTTGCTTCCCCAGTGACTGTTGGCATCTTCCCAACTCCTCCCTCTTTCTCCATTTCTCTGCTTGGATTTTCTGCCTAACTATATTCTGCCCTGCCATAGGCCAAAGCAGCTTTTTTATGAACCAATTCTTATAAAATATATTCACAGCATACAGAAGGGCATCCCACATCAGTGCTGGGTACTGGTTTTATTTTTGAGACAAGATCTCACTCTGTAGCCCAGGCAGCCCTTGAATTCTCAGCAGTCCCGCCTCAGCTTCCTTGAATGCTGGTGTTAAAAGTGTGAGCCATTGTACTTAGATTTGCATTTACTATTAAACATTTTTGTGGGTATTCAGTATTTTAGTATATGAGAAATCTAAACTGAATAAGACCTAGTTTCTACTTCAAAATAAGTTACACATTATAAAGGTTACAGTAATTCTAACCTGACTACTTGATTAGTTATAAATTAAGTGGATTACTTAACAGTCTAGTTGCTGGTTGTTTAAATATGGTCTGTGGAGAATGAGTATATATCAGAGCTTGTTTGAAGTGTACAGTCTTAGGCTATGTGTGGTGGCATATGTTTGTAATACTTAGCACTCTGTAGGTAGAGGCAGGAGCTATTGACAGTTCAAGGCCAGCCATGGCTATATAATGAAGTTGAACTTGGCCTGAGCTGTATGAGAAAGCCTGGACTGTAATCCTGATGTCCTGGATCAAAATCTGCGTTTTAATAGGCAATATAGGTAGTTTCCTGGATTTAAATTATGTGTGCTGGCATACCTGTAATCTCAGCACTTGTGAGACAGAAATGAGATGACTGGTGTGAATTCAAGGCCAGCCTGGGTTACATAGTGAGTTAGTTTGAGGACTGCCGAGACTAGCATGAGTGTGTCTTAATGAAAGGAAAAGGAGCTGGGTAGTGGTGGTGCATGTCTTTAATCCCAGCACTTGGGAGGGGGGCGTGCAGAGATGGATCTCTGAGTTCAAGGCCAGCCTGGTCTTCAAGAGCTAGTTCCAGGATAGGCCCTAAAGCTACAGAGAAACATGTTGGTGGAGCAGCAGGCTGTGTCCCGCCACCTGGCTAGCTTTACACCCGAAACAATTACATAAAAACTGTATTCTTTTTTTTTTTTTAAAGATTTATTTTATTATGTATACAACATTCCTTCCATGTATGCTCGCATGCCAGAAGAGGGCACCAGATCTCATTATAGATGGTTGTGAGCCACCATGTGGTTGCTGGGAATTGAACTCAGGACCTTTGGAAGAGCAGGTAGTGCTCTTAACTGCTGAGCCATCTCTCCATCTTGGAAACTGTATTCTTTTAAACACTGCTTGGCTCATTAGTTCCAGCCTCTTATTAGCTAGCTCTTACATATTGATCTAACCCATTTTTAATATTCTGTGTAGCACCACGAGCTGGTGGCTTACCAGGGAGGATCTTAACCTGCGTCTGTGTCCGGCGGGAGAATCATGGCGACTCATTGACTCTGCTTCTTTCTCCCAGCATTCTGTTCTGTCTACTCCACCTACCTAATTTTCTGTCCTATTAGGGCCAAGCAGTTTTCTTTATTAATTAACCAATGAAAGCAACAGATAAATACAAGACCCACCTTTATCAGAAACGGGTCTCGAAAAACCAAAAAAGAAAAAAATGAGAAAGATTTAAGGAAGGAAGGAAGGAAGGAAGGAAGGAAAAAGTAAATTCATGAATTTGGTTTTATTTATTGGTTTGTTTGTTTTTTGAGATAGGGTTTTACTGTGTAGTCCTGGCCATCCTGGAACGTACTCGGTAAACTAGGTTGACTTCGAACTTACAAAGATCCCCTGCCTCTGCCTCCTGAGTGCTAGGATTAAAGATGTGCCCCATCACTGCCAGGATCAGTAAATTATTTTACAGCAACTGTTTTTTAACCACAGTAAGACTTTAAGCCATAGGTTCATTTACACAAATATCTTTGTGAATCAGTATGGTAGTAGCCTTTAAAAAGCTTGTCCACCTAATGCCTCAAAAGATGTCTTTTTTACAAAGGGAAAAAATAGTATCTTTGCAAAAAAAAAATCATTTAATCTGACTCATTAAGGAAACAGAGGCAAGCAGATCTATGAGTTTAAGGACAGCCAGAAACAAATAATGAAACCCTGTCTCAAAGAACAACAGACCAGTTAATTGGACTCATTATGGGTGACTTTTATGCAGTCTGTTACAATGATGTTTGTTAACACAAGTAGCAGAAGCCGATCAGTGGTGGCCCACACCGTCCATCCCAGTTCCTGGGGGGCAGAGGCAGGTGGATCTCTGTGAGTTTTAAAGCCAGCCTGGTCTACAGAGTGAGTTCCAGGACAGGCTCCAAAGCTACACAGAGAAACCCTGTCTGGATAAAGAAAAACAAACAAAAAAAGCAAACACAAGTAGTAGGGCCAGAACTGTGATGTTAATTTTAATTACAAGAACTTAGGATTCATTCGTAGATTATGATTACTGTAAATTAATGCTTTGAGAAAATCTAAGCTTCAACCCATACCAAAAAACAGCAACAGTAAAAAGGTAGTTCTTTTGTGCTACATCAGTTACATTTTTAATTATTTATAACACTTAAAGCTGAAAAACAAAACTCTAAACAAACTGGCTAACACTCTAATTTTATGATGATAGTATTATTTTTAAAAATACTTTACTTGATGTGTGAGAATACATGCTGCATGTGTATATTTGCATCACATGTATGCCTGATGCTTGTGAAGAAGAGTGTCAGATTGACAGAGCCTTTGTAATTGAAGTTACAGATGGCTGTGAACTGAACCCAGGTCCTCTGCAGGAAGAATAAATTCTCTTAACTACTGAGTCATCTCTCGAGCCTCACAATGATTATTTTTTGGTTAAGAATATTCTTTGGATAAGAATAGTTCTACTATGAGACTTAATACCAGAAGAATTATTTTCTTGCTGATGTTTTGGGATTTGAAATTAATATCTCTGGCCCAGAAAGATGGCTCAAAAGCGGTGAAAGGTCTAACTGCCAAGCCTAACTATATGGGTTTGATTCTTGGGACACACATGTTAGAGGGAGAAAATAAACTCCATATATTCGTTCTGTGACAAAGGTAAACGTATACATGTACACACACATATACACATTTAAATAAATTCACTCTGAGATCCTACTGTTTTCTCTGCTAAGGAATCCACTGCAGAGCTAGTGCCAATGCTTTCACTGCTGTTGTTATATGATCTGTTGTCTAAATGTGATTTTGGATAAATTAAGCTTATATATAACTTTCAAAATCTTAAATTGCTAAAATGGCACCAGTAGTCCATGCCTTTAATCCCAGCACTTGGGAAGCTGAAGCAGGTGAATCTCTGAGTTCTAGGCTAGTCTGGTCCACTTAGTGAGTTCCAGGACAGCCAGGGCTATGTAGAAAGACCTGTCTTTTTAAAAATATTGCTCAAATATTCTTCTAGGACCTCCAGTATTGTTGCATTTTAAAAACCAGCATTCGTGTCTTAGTAAACTTGAGGTTACAGAACCTGAGGGCCAGTAAGGTTTGAAACTCAGATTATCAGGCTTGACAGCACTTGCCTTTCCCCACTCAACCATCTTACTGGCCTTCAATCCCTCTGTGCCTGTCAAAATCTGTAGCAGAGCCAGGTTTGATCAAGTGTGAGTGTAATCCTAGCATTACATAATAGAGTTTGGGGGCCTTCTGGATTACATTAGGCCCATATCAATAAGCAAACACAAGATACTTCTAGATCTAAAACCAACAGTGATTCTATTAGTTGCTTTGATTCTGTAAGCTTTGAGGATTGCTATTTTGTGAAGTCAACTTCAGATATAAAAATTTTACCAGGAAGATTTTGAAAACTAAAAACAGCTGTTATTGGGAGAAGATTGTTGGGAAAGCAGTATAGGAAGAGAAGAGAATCAACAGAAATAAAGTATGTATGGAAAATCTGGTAATGAAACCCATACTGTATATACTACTTAAAAAAAAAACCAATAAAAATAGAGCAGAAGAGATGGCTCAGCAGTTAGGAGCACTTGCTGCTCTTATAGAGGATGCACATGGTGGCTAACAATTGTCTATAACTCAAAAATATTTCTATAAATAATAATAAAAATGACAGTTATTTTCAAATTCTTATTTTTACCTACTTGAAGCATGTATATAATTACAGTTAGGATAGGATGCTTGGCACATAAAATACTCATGCTAGTTTATCTTAGTACATTTTTTATATGTGTATGTTTGATTTAATTTTGTATCATAGGATCATGAGTCCTTTTCCATCAGTTAATTTCATATAATATTTGATTGTAGTCGCAGTCTGGCAGAAGCTTGTTCAGATGGAGATGTAAATGCTGTTCGCAAATTGCTAGATGAAGGCAGAAGTGTAAATGAACATACAGAAGAAGGAGAAAGCCTGCTGTGTTTGGCTTGTTCAGCAGGATATTATGAACTGGCACAAGTAAGCAGAAATAACCTTTATTCATTTTAGTAGTGCTGGGGATCATCAAATCAGGGTCTCGTGAATATGAGGTAAGTGCTTTATCCCTAAGCTACATCCCCAGCCCCGAAATAATCATTAGTGTTTAAAATTATAGAGAGGCTTGGGTATTTTGGTTATTTTTATTACTTATAAAAGAAAATATGATTAGAGGCCAGATCCTCCCTTCCCTTTCTCTTTTAGAAATATACACAATTCATTTTGTGTGTGTGTGTATGTGTGTAGCTAGGCATAGTTTATTTTATTTTATTTTTTTTAAATATTTATTTATTTATTATGTATACAGTATTCTGTCTGTCTGTGTCTGCAGGCCAGAAGAGGGCACCAAACCTCATTACAGATGGTTGTGAGCCACCATGTGGTTGCTGGGAATTGAACTCATGACCTTTGGAAGAGCAGGCAATGCTCTTAACCACTGAGCCATCTCTCCAGCCCCATAGTTTATTTTTATATCATGTATTCAGAGCTTATCCTATTGAGTAAGAATCACTGAATAATCATATTTTGAGGTCTTCTATTTTTGGAATTTTTGTGTACATATGTTGTGTGTGTATGTTTGAATATGTGTGGGGCTATGTAGGGCAGAAGATGATATTAGGTGTGTCTTCCTTGACCATTCTCCACTTTATTCACTGAGATAGGATCTTTTACTCTGGTGAACCTGGAGTTACCAATTTGCTTCTCTAGCTAGCCTGCTTGCCTTGGAGATCTCCTGTTTCTGCCTCTCAAGTTCTTGGAACTCCAGCCTTTCCTCAGGTCTTCATGGTGAACACTATCTATTGCACCGTATCCTCAGTTCTAAACAAACAAACAAACAAAAAAAGTTTATAAGTCAGGCAGTAGTGGCACACACTTTTAATCCCAGGATTTAGGCAGTAAAGGCAGGTGTATCTCTGAGTTCAAGGCTAGCCTGGTTTACAGAGTGAGTTCTAGGACAGACAAGGCTACACAAAGAAACCCTTTCTTGGAAAAGAAAAGAAATAGTATGTAACTGGGGTCTGAGAGGTGGCTTAGTGGTTAAGAGCACTGGTTGTTCTTCAAGGGGATCCAGCACCCACATGGCAGCTCACAATCATCTGTAACTCCAGTTCCAGAGCCTTATGAGCTCTACAAGCACTGTGCAAGGATGTGATGCACAGACATACAGGCATGCAAAACACACATACACCCAAAATAATTTTAAAAAGAAAATAAAATAGATAACTGGTCAGGTGGGATGGAGGCCTGATTTTGTGTTTTATTACTGGGGCCCACCTAGCGAAGAGAGAGAGAGAGATTCAGTTCCTACAAGTTGTCCTCTGACTTCCACCTGTGTGCTATGATCCTTGTGTGCCTGTTCACACAAAGAGAATTAATGTGATGGTGGTGCTCACCTGCACTGGTGCAAGCAGATAAGTTCGAGACCAGCTGAGCTAGGTAGTAAGTCCCTGTCTCAAAAAAATAATAAAAAACAAATAAAAATATAACTATAAAGGAAAGTAGAAGTTTATTTCTACTCCATTCAGATAGGATATCCTGTTCTAATTTTTTTCTTCTACATGGAGCGATATTGAAAAATAAACTATTTTTATTGTTCTCTTTCTATACAATCTCAAGCATAGCACAAATTCTTTTACAAGAGCAGACATATATAATAGGATGGCTAATGAGCTCTTTATTTAAAGATTGTCATGGGGGACTGGCGATATGGCTTAGAGGTTAAGAGCACTGGCTATCTTCCAGACGTCCTGAGTTCAATTTCCAGCAACCACATGGTGTCTCACAACCATGTGTAATGAGATCTGGTGCCCTCTCCTGGTGTGCAGGCAGAAGACTGTATGTATAGTAAATAAGTAATTCTTTAAAAAAAAAAAATTGACATGTAATAGCTAGAAGTGGTAGTGCATGCCTATAACCCTAGCATTTGGGTTGTGGAGAAAGGAGGACTTGGGATTCAAGGTTGTACTTGGCTGCCCACTTAGTTTAAGACCAGCTTCAGATGCATGAGATCTTGTCTCTCAAATAGTATTGGAAAAATATATGATCTGACCTGTCATCTTGACCAGTAAAAATTGGATTTTCCTAACAGGTGATTATTTTTACCTATCTTTTTATCCCTATCTCAAAAGGTTATCGTCTCAAACTGAATATTTTGTCTGTAAGTACTATTAATAGTAAGCAATAACAACTTCTTTGTGTGTTTTTAAAGGTACTACTAGCTATGCATGCTAATGTTGAAGATAGAGGGAATAAAGGAGATATAACTCCTCTGATGGCAGCTTCCAGTGGAGGTTATTTAGATATTGTGAAATTATTACTTCTTCATGATGCAGATGTCAACTCCCAGTCAGCAACGGGTATGTAGAAATTGACATAAAGGAAAAACTGACATTTTTTTTTTTAACATTATAAACTGACTGCCAGGCAGTAGTGGTGCACACCTTTAATCCCAGCACTCAGGAGGCAGAGGCGGGTGGATCTCTGTGAGTTTAAGGCCAGTCTGGTCTACAGAGTGAGTTCTAGGACAGCCAAGGGTACATAGGAAAACTCTGTCACAAAAATTTTAAAAAGAAAGGAAAAGAAAGAAAATGTAATTTATTAGAAAAATTTGATTACTGCAGTGACTGGTGAGATGGTTTAGAGGTTAAGAGGACCAACTGTTGTTCCAGAGGACCTGGATTCAATCCCCAGCACCCACATGTCAGCTCACAACTATCTGTATTCTTTCTTAGGGGGTCTGGTATTCTCACACATACATACAGACAAAAACCAATACAGCACATAAAGTGAAAAAAGAAAAAGTAAATTTGATTACTAGAGCATTGGTGAGGTGAGATAGCACAGCAGTTAAGGCACTTGCCCGGGCTTAATAACCCAAGTTCAGTTTCCAGGATGCAGATGGCAGAAGGAGAGAACCAGCTCTTGAAAGTTGACCTCTTATTTCACTTTCGAGTCATGGCATACACATATCCCACCTCATACACACAGAAAAAAAACAAATGTAATTTTTAAAATTAGATTATTGGGAAAAATGAATGGAAACCTTCTGAAAATAATATTGACTTTGATATCTTTAATAGTCTTTGTTGTAATTGTTGAGTTATGGTCTCAATGTGTAGACCCGAATGGCCTTGGCACTCAAAAATCCTCTTTTCAGCCTCTAGGGTATAGGGATTATAGCATGTACCATCACTCCTGGGTGAAAAGTCTTTAAGTCAGTGTGCAGCCTTACTGAAATTCTAGCACTCAAGAGGCTGAAGTGGGGACTTCTTGAATTTAGGGATAGTCTGGGATTGATAGCAAGGTTCTATTTCCAAAAACAGCAAATCTAACATAAACTTAAACCAAAAAGAGGCACTTGTGTATAATCTTAGCACTTAGGAACCTGAGACAGGAGGATTGCTGTGTGTTTGAAACACATGTTGGATATATAGGGTCTTCCAGGACAGTTCTAGTCTGCATAATAAAACTATCTCAAAAACAAACTTTGTAGGTACTATTTGGTCAAGATGAACAGTTTTTCTGCTACAAATTATTTCTTTTGTCCCAGTGATATGTAATATATAAAGAAAAAGTTATGAGCTATATCTCCTGTAGTTCCTTTCCTTATATAGCTCCTTTGACTTTGTGTTTATGGTATCAGATTTTTATTTATGGTATGCTGAATACATTTATTAATAAGAAAATGCTGTCCCAGCACTCGGGAGGCAGAGGCAGGCGGATCTCTGTGAGTTCGAGACCAGCCTGGTCTACAAGAGCTAGTTCCAGGACAGGCTCCACAACCACAGAGAAATCCTGTCTCGAAAAAAAAAAAAGAAAATGCTGCCCATCCCCAACTTCTCCCTCCTCTTTTTTTAAAATGCCATAAAGAAAATTTTAATAGGCTCTCTACTGATATATATTAAAAGTATGATTTAAATTTAGATCTGGAGCTGGGAATGTAAATAAGTTGGTATAGTACTTACCAAGCATGCGTGAAATCCTCAGTTCGATTCCTAGCATCACATAAACCAAATACTAGTTACTAGTTACCATAAATTAGTTACTTTCCTGTTGCTGTGACAAAACACCATGAACAAAACAACTTCTAAAAGAAAGCATTTAACTGGGTTTATAGTTTGAAAGCATTAGAGTCTGTCATAGTGAAGCAAAGACATGGCATAAGAATAGATGTGAGAACACTTTTTTTGTTTGTTTTCAGTTTTTTGAGACAGGGTTTTTCTGTAACAGTCCTGGCTGTCCTGAAACTTACTGTGTAGACTATGCTGGCCTTGAACCCAGAGATTCACCTGCCTTGGCCTCCCTAGTGCTAGGGAGGCATGTGCCACTGCTGTCTGGCAGGGAACACTCACATCTTGATCTTGATCTTCATGTAGAAAGCAGAGACAGAGAACACACTTGGAATGGCAGAAATCTTTTGAAACCATAAAGCTAGTCCCTAGTGACACGCTTCTTCCAAGACTACACCTGCTTATCCTTCCCAAACAGTTCCACAAACTGAGGCCTACATATCTAGTCATGTGAACCTAAGGAAGCCATTCTCATTCAAACCACTGTATTTCACTCCATGACTCCCAATAGGCTTGTGGCCATATCATAATGCAAAATACATTTAGTCCACCTTTAAAAGTCCTTATAGTCTTTCACAGTTTCAATACTGTTTTAAAGTTTAAGTCTTTTTTGAGATTTAAGGCTAATGTTTCTCAACCAGTGAGTCACTACATGTCGGGAGTCAGATCACCTTTCACAGGGGTGACCAAAGACCATTGGTAAGTACATTATGATTCATAACAGTAACAAAATTAGATTTATGAAGTAGCAATGAAAATTATTTTATGGTTGTGGGGTCACCAAAACATAAGTAACTGTGTTACAGGGTTACAACATTAGGAACGTTGTAAACTACTGCTCAAGGCAATCTCTTAATTGTAACCCCCCTTAAAATCAGAAAAAAATTACATACTTTCAGTATACAATGGCACAGAATATACATTACTATTACAAAAGGGAGGCATGGGGCACAGTGAAGAAATACTAGACCAAGATGGAAAACCAGCAGAGCAAACTCCAAATCCTGTAGTTCCATGTGTGAGATCAAAGGACTTAGATGGTTCTTCCCTTCCTACTTTGCAGCCTGCAACACACTTCATTTTCCTAGGCTGGTTCCATCCCCTGTATGCAGCTTTCCCTGGCAGACATCCTATAGTTCTGGTACCTGTAATATCTTGGGTTCTGCAATGCAGTCCATCTGTTGCCTTGGCAGCTTTATGAAATGGCCTCATGGGCCCACCACATGGACAAAACTGCTAAGTTCAGCCGCCTGCTTGGACTGGAGCTTGATCCCCTTAAACCATATTTACAGTAGTTTTTGTTCATTGTTGCTTTCTAGGAACAGAAAATTTCTTAAGCCTTTTTATAAGTTGTGAGCTTAGTTGGGTGGGGGTCTTCCCCTTTAGTTCTATAGGGATCAGGCCTCACCTTGATCTCCTTACTCATTTCAGCATAAACCTTAACTCTGACATTAAATTTCTTCATACTCTTTTTCTCTTCAAACTGTATAACTTTTATTTATTTTTGTCCCACTTGCTCATTTTCATTGTAGCCCTACATAAGAGTGATTACTAATAACCTTGCACAGAGTCAATAATCTTCAAAATCTGCAACAAAGAATTTTTTGTTATTTGTCATTTTAGCCTCAGGCAGATTTTCAGGAAAAGAGCAGAAGGCTGTCATTTTTTTTTGCCAAAATATCACAAGAATGGTCTCTAGCCCAGTTGGTAATATTGTTTCTCTCTGAAACCTCTTGAGTTAGGCCTCCATAGTCATATCTCTCAGTACTATCTCCCAAGGTCCTGCTAGAAATGGTCTATTAAGGTCTGCTTACAACATTCAACTGCTTTTCTATTCCAAAGTCCCAAACTCTTTTATATTCCTCCCCCTGTCATGTCCCACATGGTCATGTCTGTCACATCAATAGCCCACTCTCTGGTACCAACTTCTATATTAGTTAGGGTTTCTAGTGCTGTGATAAAGCACTATGACCAATGCAACTTATAAAAGCAATCATTTAATTGAATTTGCAACTTCAGAGGGTTAGAGTCCATGATGGCAGAGCAAGGGCATGCTGACAGGTCACATCTTGATCCCTAAGCAGGAGGCAGAAAGAAGACTGGAAATGACACAAGACTTCAAAGACCATCTCAGTGACAGATGTCCTCCCACAAGGCCACACTTTCCAAATCATTCCACCAATGGGGGACCACATATTTAAACGATGAGCATATGGGGGCTTCCTTCAAACAAGGTTTAGTGACACATCTATATAATCCCAGAACTTCGAGCCTGAAGCCAGAGAAGGATTACTATGGGTTCTAGGCCAGCATGGACTACAGAGTGGCAAACTGTATCATTAAATTAAAAAAAAAAAAAAAGGTATTTTTTCTTGAAGGTGTTAAGATGAGAGGAATGTATACCTATCTTGTGGTTATGTTGTGAATATAAGTGTAAGTTTTTTTTCTCAGATCTGGAGAGATGGTATGCCATTTAAGATCAAATACTGCTTATTTCCCAAGATTATTTTCCAGCCCCATGTCAGGTGGCTCTCAACCATCTGTAATTCTAGCTCCAGGAGAATCTAACACCTCTGCTTCTGCCAGCACCTGCATACATGTGTACATATCCACATTGATATATGTATAATAAAATATTAATCTTTTAATAGAAGATAGATGTCTGGAGGAAGTGTATCCAATACAGTGAATTCTTTTGATTTGATCTGTCTGTTAAAAACAGTTTTTAAAAAAATCAGTGGATAGAAATAAAATGTTAAATGTTCTAAGCTATACAGTATTCAAAGGAAAGTAATTTTGAATTATATTTTAGAATTTTATTTTTATTTTTATTTTGTTTGAGGTTAGGGGCTTTGAGACAAGGCCTTACTATGTAGCCTTGACTGTCCTGAAACTCAAAATTTAGACTACCTGGTTTTGAACTCAGATCTACCTGCCTCTGCCTCCTGAGTGCTGGGATTCAGAAAGAAGCCTGGCTATCAGCAAGTAGGTATGTGCCAATGGACTCTTAGTATACTCTATAAATGACTAATAAAAATACTTCACCCCTGCCCTCCCATTTCCACTCACAATTTTAACTCCTATTTAATTGGAAAAATAGAAAATTTCAAAAAGAAGTTGATTCATCTTCCTATAACTAAATTCCTAATCTAGTTACTTTTTAATTAATTAATTGATATACTTATTTTGCATGCTCTTGTATACACCCATGGAGGACAGAAGAGGCCATCAGGTATCCATCTCTGTCACTGCCTACTTTTCTAGGACTCTTTGTTTTCTTGACTAAGCCAACAGCCAGCAACCTGTCTCTACCTCTCTCAGAGCTGGTGTCCAATGCATGTGCAGGATGTCTGGCTTATGTGGGTGTGGTGATCTAAACTCCAATTTCATGTTTGGTTTTGTTTTTTTTTTGTTGTTGTTTTTTGTTTTTTTTTTTGGTTTTTCAAGACAGGGTTTCTCTGTAGCTTTGGTGCCCGTCCCGGAACTAGCTCTTGTAGACCAGGCTGGCCTCGAATGGTTTTGTTTTTTGAGACAGGATTTTTCTGTATAGTTCTGAAACTCACTCTGTAGACCAGACTGGGCTCCAACTTAAGAGATCCACCTGCCTCTGCCTCCTGAGTGCTGGAATTAAAGGCATGCGCTGCCACCGCCCAGACAATCTTATGATTTTAACCAGTGAGCCATCTCTTCAGCCCCCAAATTTATTCATTTTGTTCAATAGACTGTACCTCTACTGTATGCCAGAATTATTTAGTGATTATTAAAAATATAGTTCCCAGGCCGATGCAGTGACTCAGCTGGTAAAAACATTTGCTAGTCAAGCCTGATGACCCAGGTTGATCCTTGAAACCCACATAAGGATTGAACGGAGAAGACCACTTCCTGAAATTTGAGTTCTTACTTCTACATGCATGCATACCAACAGACATGTATGCCCACACGCTCTCACATATAACACTCATAACTAAAGATAAGTTTTCTTTTTAAATTTTCTTTTATGGCATTGGTGTTTTGCCTGCATGTATGTCTGTGTGAGGGTTTCGGATCCCCTGAAACTGGAGGTACAGACAGTTGTGAGTTGCCATGTGGGTGCCGGGAATTGAGCCCAGGTCCTCTGGAAGAACAGTTAGTGCTCTTAACCACTGAACCATCTCTTCAGCCCCCACCCCCAGTAAATATAATTTTTAAAAAGGTTCCCAGAAGTTTCCTTTTTTACTCCAAAGCAGTCCAATCTTGGGGTGACAGAGCTGAAAACCATAGAACTGTACTTTGACTTCATCTGGGGAGGTACTCAGAATTTTTGTCACCTGGTTTTAGGTGCTTTTTGCTTGGTACCAGATATCCTTACTTTTATACCATTTGAGGCTCAGCACAAATATAGCTATTTCCTTTTTGGTGGGGAGCAGAAACCCAAACTAGGTAGTTCAAACCTGTTCTGACTTAGACAAGGGGGTGGGGAGTTTAAGGCAAGCCTAGGTTGCAAAGCTAGGCTGTCTCAAAAATAAAACAGACAGCCAGGTGGTGGTGGTGCACACCTTTAATCCCAGCACTTGGAAGGCAGAGGAAGGCAGATCTCTGCAAGTTTGAGACCAGCCAGGTCTACGAGAACTAGTTCCAGGATAGGCTCCAAAGCTAAAGAGAAACCCTGTCTTGAGGTGTGGGAGAAGATAAAATGTCAGCTTTATTAATATGACTCATCCTGTGGAATTCATGTTTTAAGTGTGCAGTTCTAGAGGTTATGCAGTCTAATTTTAGATTACTTCTGTCACTATTGAAAGATCTCTACGGAGGACCAGGGTTCCAGTCTCAGCGCCCACATTTAGGCTCAAAACTATCCATAATTCCAGTGCCAGAGAATCTGATGCCCTCTTCTTACCTCCTCAAGCACCAGGCATACCTGTGGTGCACATACATACATATACATGCCTGTGGGCAAAACACTCATAAATAAATAAATCTAAAAAGATAATAAATAAGTAAAGGATCTCTACCCATTTGTGTTCTGCTCTTTAAGCAACCACTATTCTGTTTTCGACATTTAGATTTGCCTTTTCTATGCCTTTTATATTGTCTAGACAATTAAAATATGTAGCATTTTGTATTATGCTTTGAAGAAATTCTGTCAGAAAATAAAGATATGCTTTAAATTGATGACAGTTAAAAAAAAAAAAACTGAGATGGGGATGATTTTTTTTACGTTTGTAGTTCCAGCTACTCCTGAAGTTGAGGCAAGAGAATTGTGAGTTCCAGACTAGTGTGGGTAACATGTGGAAAGACTACAGGATGGGGGTGAAAGGAGAACATGTTTGTCTAGCATGTGTGAGACCATGGGTTGAATCTCTTGCACTTAAAAAAACAACAAATAAAGCATATAACTTGCAATCATAGTTGTGGTTTATGTCAAGGAATTGGAGAGAGATAACTAGAACAGTAGTGTGACACATCTGTTGTTAATTTTGTATTTTTTTTTTGTTCTTTGTTAGGGAACACTGCACTTACTTACGCCTGTGCTGGAGGGTTTATTGACATTGTAAAAGTGCTACTTAATGAAGGTGCAAATATAGAAGACCATAATGAAAATGGACACACACCCCTAATGGAAGCAGCTAGTGCAGGTCACGTGGAAGTTGCCAGAGTTCTTCTAGATCACGGTGCAGGCATCAACACTCATTCTAATGAGTTCAAAGAAAGTGCTCTGACACTTGCCTGCTACAAAGGTACCTTTTATGTCATAATATTTATAATTGCTTTTATAACAACTTTAAATATTTGAGTATTGAGTATTTGGGTTAACTTGTATATTCCTTCTTTACCTGAGTATTTGAATTTATATTGTTTTTTTTCTTATCGTGTAAACTTATGTTACAAAACATATTAGAAAGCCTATTATTAACTGTGCTTTCTGTGCTATCTTAATATATATTATTATTATTATTATTTTAATTCATTTAACTATGATGTCAACTTAGATTTAAGGATTTCCATTATTTAATACCCTTTGTTCTATATGATTTTTACATTGAAGTATTATACACAGATCTACTGATACACAGTTGGTGTAGAAAACCTGAAAAATATGTTTGTAGCACAAAGAGAAATTTAAATGGCCTGTAATTAGCATCTAAAGGGGAAAATGCATGTAAACAGTATTTTAGTATTTTTCCAGCATATTTTTAAATAAGTTTTTTAAAATATACATATTTGTGAAATAAAATAGTTTATCAGTTTTATAGTCTATTTTATTTAGTAGTATATCATAAATATGTACTCATCTCAGTAAATGTTCTTGTAACATATTTTTTAATGATCATATACTATTTCAGTTAGATTTTCTAGATTGGTTTGCCTGCAAATACCACAAAACACAGTGTGATTTGTAAAGAAGAGAAACCTAAGCATAAACTGTCTTGTGTTAGCATTGTAATTCATTTTTGTCATCAAGATCCAAGAGTGTTATTCACAGAGATCCACCTGCCTCTGCCTCCCCAAATGCTGGGATTAAAGGCATACTCCGTCATCGCTTGGCTAAGATTGACCTTCTAAAGCACTTATTTCTAGTTAAAATAATCTTACTTGTTCTTTGATTTAATTTACATAAACTATCAAAACACTGGAATCAAACAGAAAGTCAGGTAAAGTTTATTAGAACATATTATCTAGAAAAGCTGCTTTGATAGCATTTGGGGAGGCAGAGGCAGGTGGATCTCTGTGATTTTGAGGCCAGCCTGGTCTACAAAGTAAGTTCCAGGGCAGCCAAGACTGTTACACAGAGAAACCCTATCTTGAAAAAAAAGAGTCAGTCTTTAAAACTTAGGTAGTATGACCTTTTTGAGAGTCTGCCTACTTAATTGTTTTCAGTTGGCTTTGTAAAACTCATTGATTTATTAAATTCAAATGAAAGCTTCATAGATTATATATAGACATGTGAAAATAAAACTCTTCAATTTCATACTTATGCATTCAATTGATAGTCCATTCTTTAACCTTATTTTTAAGGCCATTTGGATATGGTTCGATTTCTGCTTGAAGCTGGTGCAGATCAAGAGCATAAAACTGATGAGATGCATACTGCCTTAATGGAGGCTTGCATGGTAATTTGTGATTACTTGAAATTTTGTGGGAAAAATCCATATATTTGTGTGAGAATTATTATCGTTACTGTTGTTTCTGGTGTGTGTGTGTGCGCGCGTGTGTGCATGTACATGCATGCACGCAGGTACATAAGCCTTTAGAAACCCACAGGACAAACAAACATCAGTCATAATTATAGAGGCAGGGAGGGTCTCTCTTACTGACCTGGAACCTCCTAAGTAGAATAGGCAGGTTTGCTTTGAGTTTCTGTGATCTCGATATATCTCCACCTCACTATTGTGTACCAACAAACCTAGAGTTTTATTTGTGTTTTTGTTTTTTGTTGTTTTACTGTGAGTTCTGGTGACCAAACTTATGTTCTTATTCTTTTTTTTTTTTTTTTTTTGGTTTTTTCGAGACAGGGTTTCTCTTTGGTTTTGGAGCCTGTCCTGGAACTAGCTCTTGTAGACTAGGCTGGTCTCGAACTCACAGAGATCCGCCTGCCTCTGCCTCCTGAGTGCTGGGATTAAAGGTGTGCGCCACCACCGCCCGGCATGTTCTTAGTCTTACATGGCAACCACTTCAAGTGAGTCCAGTCTCACCAAAAATTGTTAGTTAAACATTGGCTTGTATTTTTCACTGAATTTTAAGTTAAAAAAAAAAAAAAAACCTAGCAATGCTTTAATGTATGGACTTTTAAAGGGTTATGGCAACGAGTAATCTTTTTCCCCTGCTTGGTTTTTCTCTTCTCTTCTCTTCTCTTCTCTTCTCTTCTCTTCTCTTCTCTTCTCTTCTCTTCTCTTCTCTTCTCTTTGTTTTGTTTTTGTGACGGTTTCTCTATAGCTTTGGTACCTGTCATGGATCTCTATGTAGACCAGGCGGGCCTCAAATTTAGAGATCCCGGGTGCTGGGATTAAAGGCATGCATAACTAGTAATCTTAATGTAACATTTTTAGAGTTTTGTTTCGTTTTGTTTTTCTCAAGACAGGGTTTCTCTGTGTAGCCCTTGCTGTCCTGGAGCTCATTTTGTAGACCAGGTTGGCCTTGAACTCACAGAGATGTGTCTACCTCTCCCTCTCAAGTACTGGGTTAAAGGCACCACATGGCTCTTTTTTAAAAAAAAAAAATAGTATGTACAGGTTATTTCCTGCATGTATGTCTGTGCACCATGTGTGTATAGTGCCCATGGAGTTCAGAAAAAGTTGTCAGATCCTCTGGAACTAGAGTATGAGTCTTGAGAATTAAACCTGGGTCCTTTGGAAGAGCAGCCAGTGCTCTTAACTGCTGATCTGCAGCCCAAATATATTAATAAAACTCTTAATTTTTGAGATGTTAAACATTGAGATTTCTGATATGCATATCTGTTGTTTTTTTGTTTTGTTTTGTTTTCTTATTGGTTTCACATTAGCCCACATTGGTCTGAAGTAGAAGCTAGTTGCTTGCACCTTACTGTGATCCTCCCTGTCTCCATTTCATGAGTGCTGGGATTACAGGTTGTAAGCTATCATGCCCCACTCTACATTTTTACTCATATTAAAATCCTATAAAGAGGGCCAGTGAGTTGGTTCAACTAGGAAAAACTTGATATACAAGCTGAATAACCTAAATTGGGTCCCCAAAGCACGATGGAAGGTTCTATTGAGAACCAGAATCTCAGTTCATTGGCCTGTTTGTTTATTGAATGGATAATTTGTGAGGTGTTTCTTTTCCTCCAGATATATTTATTTTACATATATGAATGTTTTTCGGGTGTGTATCTTTGTGTAATATATGTATGCCCAGTGCCAACAAGGATCAGAAGATTGTGTCAGATTTCTGGAACTGCAGTTGAGTGTGATTGTGAGCCACCATATGGATGCTGGGATTTGAACCTCTGTAGAGTAGCAAATTCTCTAAACCTCTGAGCCATTTATCTATATCTTTAGCTCTGATTTGTGAGATTTTGGCGCTTTAATGTTTTTGGTTTTTTTGTTTATTTTCTTGTTTGTTTTTTGTGTTTTGTTTTTGTAGTTGGTTTTGGTAGTTTTTTGTTTGACTTTGTTGTTGTTGTTTTTCGTTTTTGAGACAGGGTTTCACTGCGTTCCCTGGCTGACCTAGATCTTGATATGTAGACCAGGCTGGCCTCAAACTCACTTTCCTCTGTCTCCTGAATGCTAGGATTATTTTTTTTCAGTTCTTAAATATAAAGTCCCCTAGTTTTGGCATTTGTGTTAAAAGTAATTAAAATTTGGCCAAGGGTCCATGAGATAGCTCAGCAGATAATGGTGCTGCCACAAATTTGAGTTTGACCCACATGATGAAAACGGAGAACCAGCCCCTACAAGTTGTGCTCTGTCCTCTGACCTGCACACATGTTCTTGTTCTTTTCTTTCCCAACAACCCCTTCTTCCTCTCTTCCCCCAGTATAAAATAAATTAAAATATAATAAAAAATAAACTAAGGAAATTCTATATACTCTAAAAATAATTAAATCTGAAATGTTGAATTTCAGTATTTATCCCTTCTATTATGTCGATCCATGGTTTTGAATTCAAGGTTTTAGTACCGTGGTGTGTGTTTGTGTGTGTGTGAGACTTGCCAGAGGAAGCCAGAAGAGGGTGCTGGATTCTCTGGAACTGGATGTATAGCCAGCCAGTTGTCAGCTGCCATGTGGATGCTGAAAATTGAACCCAGGTCCACTGGAAAGAGCATCCAGTGCTTTTAGTCCAGGAACAATCTCTTCAGTCACCCAAATTTAATTCTTATTAGTGATATTGTGATCATTTTTGAAATGTAGAATGATATAACATTTGACTTCATATGCTTGTAACAAGTATTAAAGCCAATATAATGTTTGAAGTTAAGAATTTAAAACTGAGGACTGAGAATCTGGAGAGATGACTCAGGTTAAGTGTCAAAGTCTCTGTTCTATTACTGTAAAGAGACACCATGACCGAGGTAACTTTTAGAAAAGAAAGCATTTAATTGGGGGCTCGCTTATAGTTTCAGAAGGTTGTCTGTTATCATCATGGCAGGAATATGCTAGCATGTATGGTACTAGTGCAGTGACTAAGAGCTACATCCTGATCCATAGGCATCAGGCAGAGAGAGAGAGACAGCAAACACTCTTGGTCTGGTGTGGGCTTTTGAAATCTCAGGGCCCACCCCCAGTGACACACCTCCTCCAACAAGGCCACAATTCCTAATCCTATGCAAACATTCCACCCACTAAGGCCTAGACATTCAAACATACGAATCTGTGGGGGCTGGTCTCGTCTAAACAACCACAGAGTGCTTAGTGCTCACACAGAGGACCTACGCTCAGATCCCAGCACCCATGTGGTGACTCATAACTTGCTGTAATTCTAACTTTAGAGGATTCAGTGCCCTCTAGCCTCCTGGCACATGGTGCCCATAAACTCACTGGCATACAAATGCACACATAAATAAAAATAAATCTTTAAAACAAAACAAAAAAAATGAGGTCTAGAGAGGAGCTCAGTGGTTAAAATATGGGCTTAGCATATGTAAGACCCTGATAATTTACGTGGGAATATACGCTTTGTTTTTAAAATATTCTTTGCCTTGGTATAACAGATTGCTATGAGGCAAAGATATAGCAATACTAATCCATAGGGATTTAGCTAAGTGACAAAATCCCAATTGGTAATGATTTCACAGTTCATTATGTGGGTTTTTTGTTTGTTATTTTGATCAAGCTTTCCTTTCTAAGGAAGATCTAATACAGTTTCTACATTTGAAAATAGAAACCCTCTATATTTGAGAATATGGTTATATTTGAGCTGATAGTTTTATGAATAGTAATTCTGAACTTCAAAAACTATAAAAATTCAAAGTTATTTGGAAGTGACTTTGTTATCTAGTCGGATTTGTTCTAGAAAATTTTGCACTTTGTGAAAATGAAGGTAAACATTAAACTTAGTAAATTATTTATTTATTAAATTATTTTAAGATTTTATTTTATGTTAATTGGTGTTTTGCCTGCATGTATGTCTATGTGAGTGTATTGGATCCTGGAATTACGGACATTTTTTAGCTGCCATGTGGTTATTAGAAATTGAACCCAGGTCCTCTGAAAGAACAGTCAGTGCTCTTAACCACTGAGCCATCTCTCCAACCCCTTAAACATTTAAAAAATAGTATTAATGGATGTTAGGTGAGGTTCAGGTGGCATGGTAATAATGTGTGTAATCTAGCCTATGTCAGCTAATCTGTCTTTAGACCGTTATTTGTCTTCCACTTTAAAAAAGCAAAACATAAAAAGACAAAGTTCTTTGTTTTATCTCTGAACATCTTCAGGATGGGCATGTAGAAGTGGCACGTTTGCTTTTGGACAGTGGCGCTCAAGTGAATATGCCTGCGGATTCCTTTGAGTCTCCGTTGACTCTAGCTGCTTGTGGTGGACATGTTGAATTGGCAGCACTGCTTATTGAAAGAGGAGCAAATCTTGAAGAAGTTAATGATGAAGGATATACGCCCTTGATGGAAGCTGCTCGGGAAGGGCATGAAGAGATGGTGGCACTGCTGTTAGCACAAGGTAAAGCCATTGTACATTTTAAAGATTAATGTCCTTGTGTGTTTTGTGTATTAGTTGAAATTGATACTGGTTTTGCACTGATGAGAAAATAAATTTTCTGTAGCCTAGGTAGGCCTTGAACTTTGAATCTTACAAAATTCTCCGTACTCTAGAGGGAACAGCCTAAGTAGAGGTGGTAGGTGATTATCATCTTATTTGAACACTGTATTATAATTCTCTTTTGGCTAGTTCTTTTGTTGTGCTTTCAGGTGCAAATATAAATGCCCAGACAGAAGAAACCCAGGAAACTGCTCTTACCTTGGCTTGCTGTGGAGGCTTTTCTGAAGTTGCAGATTTTCTGATTAAGGCAGGGGCTGACATAGAACTTGGCTGCTCCACACCTCTCATGGAGGCTTCTCAAGAGGGACACCTGGAGTTGGTTAAATATTTGCTGGCTGCTGGTATGTGGCTTTTAAAATGCCTTTGTCATAGAAAGAAAAATACAAACAATAATCTATTTATATGTATCAAATTTAAAAACAATTGAACTAAGAAATACAGAGTACAGAGGTGACTACCAGAGTCTATGGATAATATAAGAGGATTAAGAACCTACAGCAAAAAAGGGAGTGCTGTGAAAGAGTGCCAAGGCTCAGTGACTTGCTTTCTTCACAGAATGGTAATGGTGTTTAAGAGTAATGGAGTGTCTTATTTTTAAAAATTTTCATATAGAGAGAGAATATGAGAATGTAAATGCAGTCATGCGTGTGCCACCTGTGGAAGTGAGAGGACAGCCTTGATTGTGTTTTTCCAGTGAGGATTTTAGTAATTGAATTCAGGTTGTTAGGCTTGTGCCTAAGTGCTTCACTTGCTAAGCCATCTCTTCGTCTCCTAATTCAAAACTTCTAATACAAACAGACTGGGTGTTTTTATCACCAAGAAATAATGTATGTCAGGTGATAGATAATAATTAACATGATTTGATTATTTTAGTCTGAATTCAGGTTGTTAGGCTTGTGCCTAAGTGCTTCACTTGCTAAGCCATCTCTTCGTCTCCTAATTCAAAACTTCTAATACAAACAGACTGGGTGTTTTTATCACCAAGAAATAATGTATGTCAGGTGATAGATAATAATTAACATGATTTGATTATTTTAGTCTGTTCTTAACATTGTTCCCCATAAATGTATACAAATATTGACTGTCTATTAGCAATAAAATTAGAGTTAAGGATGTAGATTGGTGTTAGAGGGCTGCTTAGTATGCATTGAGCTCCGGGTTTGTTAGCTTATTGTGCATCTATAGTCTCAGATACTAGGGAGGCTAAAGATAGAATATCACCTGAACCCAGCAGTGTGAAGCCAGCCTGAGCAATAATATTCTAAGACCTTGTCTTTAATAAACTTCTTACTGTTGCTAGTATTTCCTTAGTAATTGTAAGGGCTCTTATAAACTCTCCATTTTCTTTTGGAAGAAAAGTTAATTCTTCCTGCTTAGTTGTGTTGGCATAGTCATGGCTATGGCATGATATTTTAAACCTGTTCATTTTTTGACATTTCTGAGTTGCCTTAAAAAGAAAATAAAGGGATTGGTGTGGTGATGGCTCTGCTGATAAAGCACTTGCCATATAAGCATGAGGGTGACACCCATACCACCTATGTAAAAGCTGGGTGGGCCCAAGGCCACCATGTAACCTCAAGGATGGGGAAGTGGAGACAGGGAATCTGCAGAGCAAGGTGGACTATGGCAAGCTTCAGATTCAGTGAAAGACTCTGCCTTAATAAATAGACAGAATAATCAAAGAAGACACCCAGTGCCATCGTTTGGCCTTTACAAACATTCACAAATATGTTCTACATATATGTGTACATACACATATGTACACTATTGCACACCATAGTCACATACATAGACCCAAAAAGGTGGGAAATAATTTTGTTGGCAAAGTACTTGTTTCAAATATTTGCACTTCATTCTTTGTTAAGTAATATAAAACAATAAGTATTACTTGATAATATATGTTGTCTGTAGGATGTGCCGGAAAAAATTTGGTCCAAATAGAGATATATTTTTGTCTTTTAACAGTATTATTGACTTTCTCATTTTATCCAGCTATGATTCATTGTTTTAAAGCTGAAGTCTGATATGGCAGCACATGCCTGTAATCTCCACATTGGAAAGGTAGAAGCAGGAGGATCCAGCCTGGTTTATAGATTAAGTTCTAGGCCAACCAGAGCTACATAGTGAGACCTTGTCTTAAACAACACAAAGAGAATTTTATATAGGTGGAATCAGGAGTTCAAGACTATCCTTGGCCACATAAGAGCATAGTTGAGATTTATGAGATCATAAACCCAAAACAAAACCAAAGAACTTACTGAATATTAGATATTTTACTCTGCTTTTGTATTGTCTCTATTAATGCCTCTAGTCATTGTGCTATAAAAAAATATTAGTTGGATGTGGTGGTGCATGCTTTTAATCTGAGCATTCAGGAGACTGAGGTAGGTAGATCTCTGATTTCAAAGCCAACCTGGTCTACACAGCAAGTTGCAGACCTTGTGTAAAGTGAGATCCTGTGTGAAAAGAAAGAAACAATATTAAACATTATTGTTTGGTTTATTTATTTGAGTTTTGGTCTCAGTATATATCTCTGTTGACTCTTAGCTCAGCCTTCTGGGAAGCATACTTGGCTTAAACACTTTTTTTTTTTAAAATTCTGAAACTAACTGATGCACAGTTCCTACATAATCTTACCAAGCTAAACCTAGCTAGCATTCAATAATTAAGCCTAGAGCTCCTGGCATTACTTTTTGTTGTATCTCGGTGACTGAGGCATTTGTCTCATACTTGGCACTTGTTGCTACTTGAAGGATATTAGTTCTCAGAGCTCTCCAATTAGAATGATGATTCCAACATCAACCAATTTTTTTTTTTTTTTTTTTGATTTTGGTTTGAGTGAGTTTTGTTTTCTATGACAGACTCTTGTAAAGGACAGGCTGATCTTGACCTTGCTGTTGCTCTTCATCTTTCTGCTTTCACTTCCCAAGTTGGGGTCACAGGTGTGCCCCACCATGTTCAGTTTGTTACCCATCCAATTTTAATTCATGGCCAGCTTTTTTTTTTTTTACATGTATATACTTACCACTGTCCCTATTTAATTTTTTTTCGATTTTATTATGTATACAATATTCTGCCTACATGTATGCTTGCACACCAGAATACGGCTCCAGATTTCATTACAGGTGATTGTGAGCCACTATGTGGTTTCTGCGAATTGAACTCAGGACCTCTGGAAGAGCAGCCAGTGCTCTTAACCTCTTAGCCATCCTTACAGTTTCCAGTTTTCATTATTTTTGAACACTGTTTTAGTTTAAAATAATTTTACCTGGTTTATCATTGTTGTTGGTTTTTCGAAACAGGGTTTCTCTGTGTAACAGTCCTGGCTGCCCTTGAACTCATTCTAGACCAGGCTGGCCTCAAACTCACAGAGATCCGCCTGCTTCTGCAGAGTGCTGGAATTAAAGGCGTGCGCCACCACTACCCAGCTCATTTTTCTTATATTTTCATGAATTAATGGTTAGCTGTAGAGGGAAACTCAGTTGTATTCAAGTACAATTTTTAAAACTGGAAAGACCTTTTTGGTGATATTTTTATAATTTCTTTCATGAATATCTAGTTTTTTTAGTGTCTGGTTTTTCCTCTATTTTTTCTTTTATGGTATCATTCATTTGCCATCATCATAGTGTAGGTCCCTTGGATCATGAGAGGTTTCAAAGTAGAGATATGCTACAACTATATTGTTCCATTCTTGCTTATTAGTTGAGATTTCCTGTTCAAAAGAATTCTACCCTTAATCAGAATTTGGTAGGAATTCATGTAGCAATGATTAGATAAAATTTGGCTTCGTTTTTCTCCCGTTTTATTTATCCATTTCCAGAAATAATGAGATGAAACCCTAGTATCTTTCAGAAATAGCTAGTGTAGTCGTGGGAAAGGAGTGTTCCATTCTTTGGTTTACTTATTTATTTATTTTAATTTCATTTTTCTAGACAGGGTTTCTCTGTGTAGCTCTGGCTGTCCTGGAACTTGATCTGTAGACTGGCTGGCTGTGAACTCACAGAGGCCTGCCTCTCCCTCCCAAGTGCTAAGATTAAAGGTGTGCACTACCACTGCTCGGACTCTTCAGTGTTTCTTAAAATTACTATTTGTGTGCATATACATGCATGTGTCTGTGTATATGTGCGTGAATGCATGGCCACAAATATACCACAGTGTGCATTTGAAGATCAGAGGACAGCTTTGTTGAAGTCAATTTTCTTCTACCTTTGTAGATTCCATTGATCAAACACATGTTGTCAGACTTGCATGGCACTGTTAGCCTGCAGAGCTATCTTACCAGCCTTTACTTTTAGGGTTCTTTGGGCTCCAGTACTTTTTAGTTGGTAGGGTTAGGAAATACATATTTTCTTAAACATTTAAAAACTGTGTCATAAATTCATTGTACTTCTAATTTAGAACCACAAGGTTTTTATTTCACTTAAATAATTCATATGTTTTCTCTTAGCAACAAGAAAAATTTCCATTCTTAACCAAATAATTATTCACTTGATTTGTACCATAATATTCATAGAACTGTTTCAGAAAACAAACCAATATTGATAGCAATATGAATATTTACTGTTTAAATTTTTGTTTTTGTATCTAGTATTTAAGGTATCTTTTGTCAGATATACAGGCAAATTTTTCTGCTATAAAATGATTTGCTTTATTGCTTTGTTGTAAGGCAAAACACATTTTTGTGAAGTTTAGTTAAAGGAAATAAGAAACCAAAAGGGAAAATATGAGTACATAACTGTATTTTTGTGGTGTTTTCACATTTTGAATTCTTTACTTTCATCATATTGTAAAATTGGGCTGTATATAATTCCACAACTCCAGGATAAATGTGTGATTTTATTTTTCTAGGTGCTAATGTGCATGCTACCACAGCAACAGGAGACACAGCTCTAACCTATGCTTGTGAAAATGGACATACAGATGTTGCAGATGTTTTACTTCAAGCAGGGGCCCATTTAGTAAGCTATTTTAAATTTCAAATATTTCTTTTCTTTCCTTTCTTTTTTTTTTTTTTGGGTTTTCGAGACAGGGTTTCTCCGTAGCTTTTGGTTCCTGTCCTGGAACTAGCTCTTGTAGACCAGGCTGGCCTCGAAACTCACAGAGATCCGCCTGCCTCTGCCTCCCGAGTGCTGGGATTAAAGGCGTGCACCACCACCGCCCGGCAGTTTCAAATATTTCCACATTAATGCTAATATTTACTCATAGCTACCATTTAGAAAAACATTGGTAATCATCAATAGTTTGTGCATTTTGAATAAAATTAGAATTGGTAGTATGGCCTTGCCTCAATGACTTGACAACTTGAGTTTGATGGCCAGAACCCTACATGGTAGAAAAGTAAAAAAGAGAGATAACCAACCTCAAAAGTTGTCCTCAAACCTCATGTGTGCTTGTGTGAGTGTGTGTTCGCATGTGCGCGCATACACACACAGATTCATTTGAATAAGCCAAACCTCTGGTCACCTGTAAGTTGTTGGATATAGTAAATCCAATTGAAAATGTTTAATAGAAAACTTTTCTTAGATATTAGTTTCTCATCCTACCCTCATTTAACCTATACTTTTAAAACTGCTGTTTATGGGGCTGGAGAGATGGCTCAGTGGTTAAGAGCATTGCCTGCTCTTACAAAGGTCCTGAGTTCAATTCCTGGCAACCACATGGTGGCTCACAACCATCTGTAATGAGGTGCCCTCTTCTGGCCTGCAGACATACATACACACAGACAGAATATTGTATACATAATTAATAAATATTTTTTAAAAACTGCTATTTATTATATTTATTTATTACATTTATCATAAAATTCAGTGATGTATTCACAGAATAAAGTAACTTGTCAATTCACTTTGGGTGATTCATTTTCTCTAATGACAAACATTTAAAAGCAAAGCTGCTTCTGAGGATATAGTTGACTGGTAGAGTGCCTGCCTGACATGTGTAAGGCCCCAGATCCAGCTTGCAGTATGACAGAAGCTGATACTGTTCATCATCCTAACAACATTACTATGTTCTGTTTTTCCTGTCCTTTTGTATTTGACTTTTTATAATATCAAATTAAATGACAAGTTCATATGCTTAGAGCTATGGAAAATTATAAGCCAGGCAGTAGTGGTGTATGCCTTTAATCCCAGCACTGGAGAGGCAGAGGCAGACAGATCTCTATGAGTTTGAGGCCAACATAGTCTACATAATGAGTTCCAGGACAGCCAGGGCCACACAGAAACCCTCTCAGTGGGGAAGGGAACTATGGAAAATTATAAACAATACGATGACTAGTTATAATACTTGGCATGTCCGAAAGACATCCATAGCTAGAAATTTATAAATTTTAGGAGTTTCACTTATTTTGATAAACCAATACAGTTACCTTTTAATTATTTCCGTAACATTGTTGGAAAGTAATTGAAAAAGGTAGGTGTATAATATGGTTATACTATTATTCTACTATTAAATTATACTACTATACTATTATACATTTCTACTAATTCTAAAAGATTTATTATTTATTATGTATACAGTGTTCTGTGTGCATATATGCCTACACACCAGAAGAGGGCACCAGATCTTCCTATATATGGTTACAAACCAACATGTGGTTGCTGGGAATTGAACTCAGGACCTCTGGAAGAGCAGCCAGTGTTCTTAACCTCGGAGCCATCTCTCCAGGCCCCATTTCTACTAATTCTAAATACTGTAATGATAATCATTATTCTTTTGGTTTGTTGAGATGGGTTTGCTGTGTTTTTCTGGTTGGTGTGATGCTATATAGACCCAGACTCTTTTCTTAATTGCCCACAAGTTGGCATTATAGACTGGTATCACCACATCTCAAGCATTCATTTTTTTTAATAAATATGTTTTTTAAATTGAATTATTATTGCATAATAAATGTGTAAGTGCCACAGAAGACACCTTTTGGGAGTTAGTTTTCTGTCATGGGATCTGGAGATTGAGCTAGAATATCAGGTTTGTGTGACAAGCACTTACCTGTTAAGCCATCTTGTCAACCTACTCGTGTGTGTGTGTGTGTGTGTTTAGTGTGTAGTGTAGCCAGGCAGGAAGTATAGGTGGGGCAACCAGACTAGGAGAAATCTGCGAACAGAAAAGGCAGACAGATACAGTCACCAGCCAGACGCAGAGGAAGCAAGATGAGAATGCCTCGCTGATAATATGGGTTAATTTAAGTTGTAAGAGCTAGTTAACAGTAACCCTGCACTAATCAGCCAAACAGTTTATAATTAATATAAGCCTTTGTGTTATTCTTTGGAACTGAACAGCTGCAGGATCAGGTGGGACAGAAATTTCTGTCTACAAAGGCTGCGGTTTCTGTCCTCAGAAACTTCCGTCTATACTCCTGCCTTGACTCTGTATGTGTGTTATCTAGTCCAGTTTGTAGAATGACTGCCTGATATACCTAAGGCTTCAAGTTTGATCCCCAGCACAGCATAAACCAGGTGTCAGTGCACACACCTCAAAGCAGGAACTTAAGGCAGGAGCATCAGAGCTTCGAGGACACAGCAAGTTCAGGGAAAGCCTTGGAAACATGATACCATATTACAAAACAAAACACACAACTTGGGTACTTTTTTTCCTTAAAGATGTATTTTTATTATTTTATTTTAAATTGTGTATGTGTGTGTTTTGAAGGTGGGTTATGCACACGGTGTCCATGGAGGCCAGAGATATCAGATTATTTTGGAGCTGGAGTTAGAGGCAATTGTGAACTGTCAGTGTGGGTGCTGGAACTGAACTTCTGTCCTCTGCAAGAATAGTATGTGCTCAGCCAGGCGGTACACACCTATAATCCCAGCACTTGGGAGGTAGAAGCAAGTGGTTCTCTGAGTTCAAGGCCAGTCTGGTCTACAAGAGCTTGTTCTAGGACAGGCTTCAAAGCTACAAAGAAACCCTGTCTTGAACCACCCCCCCCAAGAAAATAAGAAAAAAAAATAGTATATGCTCTTAATCACCAAGCCATCACCTCCAGCCCAAAACTTAGTTTTTATTTAAACAAATCACTTAAAGACTCTAAATTTCTCTGAGTCTGCTGCCTTCATATCTCTCTTGTCTCCCCACCCACCCACCTTTCTGGTTTTATTTTTCCTATGGTGTCTCACTATGTAGCCCAGGATGGCATCAAATACCTGCTCTTCCTGCCTCAGTTTTCTAAGTATTGAGATTGTAGGCATGTGACACTATACCTGAATTCCCTTTCCTTTTTTTTTTTTCTCATTTTCCTCACAGATTTGCCTTCCTTTGCCTTCTGAGTGTGCTAGGATTAAAGGCTTACACCACTACTGTCCAGCTAAGATCTTTTTTTTTTATGTGTATGGCTGTTTTGCCTTTATGTATGCATGTATAGCACATGCATATAGTGTCCACAGAGGCTAGAAGAGGGTGTTGGTTCCCCTAGAACTTGAGTATTATACAGTTGTGAACTATCACATGGGTACTAGGAACTGAACTCTGTTCTGTGAAAGAGCAGCAGCAAGTGCTTTTAGCTACTGAGCCATCTGTAAAGATCATGCTAATTCAGTTACCTATCTGCTGGCATGGATGGGTTATGTGGTCCTAAGATGAAATACTTGAAAAAAAATGAATTTTCAGGGTATAAGTTATTTCTTCTAAAATCTTTTTATATATGGGTCTAGAGGAATGATCTTGCAGAGGACCTAAGTTTGGTTCCCAGTATTCTTGATGGGTGGCTCACAACCACCTGTAACTCTAAGAATCCAACACCCTCTTCTGGCCTCCTCAAACACCTACACTCATGCACAGATCTCCCCACCATATACATAATTGAAAATTAAAATCCTTATATATATTAGATGCATCATAAGGCACATTATTTTTTAATTTTCTTATGACTATTTATCAACATGTTTTACAGAATTTATCTGTTTTAATAGATAAGAGTTGTTCATCCCTAAAATACACAATTAACACTTTGTTTCAATAAAAAATAATCTAGTGTTATGATTTCAATTCATGGGCTGAAGGACTAGCTCAATTGTAGAGCACCTGCCCTGTTTATGGGTTCTTTCCTAGCAAAACAAAGTGAAAAAAGGTAAATCATCCATCTCAAGTTTTTTTTCTCTTACAGTTTCATACTACTTAAATAAGTCAAAGAAATAAGAAAAATATTTTTTGATGTCAGTATTCGATTTGGAATATAATTCCTTAGGTTACCTATTGTTATTTACAAATAATTAATTTGACTCAGTTTCAGAGTGTTCAGTTCTTAATTGCTTGGTCTTGCTTACTTGAGCAGAGCATCATAGCAGAAATGGAGGCTGCTCTTCACTTCTTGTCAGATATTAAATGAATAGAACTTTATTTTCATATCCATATTATTGTATATTATATAACCTAATATACTTTGGTTATTTGCATTAATACTGAACACAGAAAATAAACTCAGGTCAATGTTAAGTATGTGGCTTTTTGAAATTTTCTTATCTGATATTCTTATTAGCATACATTAGCATACTAATGTTTAATATGACACTTTCACACATGTATAATCTGATCTGATCATGTTTACCCCTCCTTTCATTACCCTCTTTTATCCCCCTCCCACTTTTTACTAATTTTCTTTCTCTTTCTAGGTAGCCTCTCTTCAGTTTCTATGAATTTTGTTGTTTTTTTCTGTGACCTAGTGAGTTTAGTTAGGATTATTACAGGAGCTTAGGCGATGTTATTTATGGGAGTATGGGTAACTTACCAGTAATTACACCAGAAGAAAATGTCTCTCCCTCCCCCAGCAACCATTAACTGCCTCTAGATCCTCAGAAGTGGATGGGGCCTTGTGAAGCCCTACCCCCAAGCAACTGTTAACCGCCCCTCCCCCTTCCGTGAGGGAATGTTGACAACTCAATCATGTGTAGGTCTTATGCAGGTAAGCACAGCTGCTCTAAGTTCATGAGTGTGATGGTCTTGTCATGCCCCGGAAGACAGCATTCCATAAGACTCTGCCCCTTCCTCTAACTCTTACATTCTTTTTGCCCTTTCTTCTGTGATATTCCCTGGGCCTTGGGTGAAGGGTGGTACTTATGTCATTTAGGGCTGAATAGTCAACAGTCACTTATTCTCAGCACTTTGATGTACCACCAACTATAGCAAAATGAAGCTTCTCTGACAAGAGCTGGCAAAACAACATTAATCAGTCGACAGTTTTTTTTTTTTTTTAATGTGCATGCTGTATGTGCAGGTGTCTCTGGAAGCCAGAAGAGGCTGTCACCTCCTGGAACTGGAGTGCTGGGAAGAGAACTATGGTCCTCTCTGAAAGAGCGGGTACTCCATTTAACCACTGAGATATCTCTCCAGTCTCTCAGCATAAATATTTAGAGGGCAATTTGACCATCCTCAACATGTCCAGTTAGTTAAATAGCAGTATTTGCTCTCTTTTTAGAGCTTGTGACCAGCATGGAGTTTTGGATATTTTTTTGTTGTTGTTTTTAAAGACAATCCTCCTGCCTTCTGGAGTGCTGAGATGATAGGCATGTACAAACCATACCTAAACATTTATGTAAATGTTCTTTTTAAGTTATTTGAAGAACTGGAATAGAAGATAAAATTTTTATTCCATTTCTGTTTTTGTAGAACATCGTAATAGGTTCCGTGTTTGTCACTGTACTTATTGTTCGAACTGGATTTACTATTAGTGGAGATTAATATCCACTAATATTAGAAGAGGGAACAAGGAGACAAACTGAGTATTGGTACTTGATAGTCAGCTTTAAATCATGTAATTATCTCAGTACTTTCTTATTAAATCTGTATTGTAGAAACATGTATCCCCTTACACATCACTAAGGAGGTTGGAGTTACTCCCTTTTCAGACCACATTTCTTATGTTTGGTGGAGATTCCATTCACTCTAGTCAGCGACTGACTGAAAAGCACTAAATCCATAAGGGAAGGGAAAGCTACATAACTAATTATCTTAAAATAGCATTTGACTTTTCCTGCATCTCTTCACATCTTTATTATTCTTGTTACTCCTTCTTGTAGCTTTAGATTTCTTTAGAGACCAAGGCATGAGTGCCTATAATTTAACATAATTACTTCCTTATAAGATTTATATTAACATTTTATTGGAAGACCATTGTCATGTCCTTTAAAAAAGTACTATACTCAAGCCTGGTATGGCAGATAAATCAGTTCTACATATGAGTTCCAAGCCAACCGAGGCAAGTTAGTGATAATCTTGTCTCATGAAAAGAAAACCACTCATCATTGGGGTGTGGTGTCACTCGCCTTTAATCCTGGTTCTCTGGAGGCAGAGGCACTTGGATCCCTATGTTTTCAAGGGCAGCCTTGTCTACCCTTGTAGTTTCAGGACAGCTGGGACTACATCGAGAGACCTTGTCTCAGACAAAAGCCCTGTGCTCATAAGATTATAGTCTTTATTAATTAGGGTTGTTTTACTTGAAAATTCTTAGCTAACAAATAATAAAGCCCAACCCCTGAAGTAGCAGTGACAAGGTCTTTACAAGGTATTCGTGGTCAAATGAGATTTTAATTTTTAGAATGGGATCCATAAGACCTCTTTTCCTCTGGACAACAAGCAGGAGGATGTAAAGACTTTTTTTTTTTTTTTTTTTTTTTTGGTTTTGGTTTTGGTTTTTCGAGACAGGGTTTCTCTGTGGTTTTGGAGCCTGTCCTGGAACTAGCTCTTGTAGACCAAGCTGGTCTCGAACTCACAGAGATCCGCCTGCCTCTGCCTCCCGAGTGCTGGGATTAAAGGCGTGCGCCACCACCGCCCGGCCGTGAAGACTATTTTGAAGGACACAGTTCCAAGCAAAGGATTAGATTATAGTGGCCTTTTGTGATTATGCTACCACATAGAATAGATATTATAGATAATTAGAAATTGGGGTATTTGAATTCCAGCTAAGAAATCAAAGGACTTTGCTGACTGACAAAGAAAATATTCTCTTCAATTTAAAAATATTATGATGTGTCATTGAAGAGATTTCATTGCTAGTAGTTTATTTCCTTTGTATTATTTGTATTTGGTATTTAAAGAACTCTTGCAGAAGAACAAATAAAGTTAATTTTTGTGAATCTCAAATTTAAGTGAACAATCAATCTACTGATATTAATGTCTTGATTAAATATCACAAGCAGATATACATGAAGTAGAAGAAATCTAGCTGGTAAATGACTCAACTCAAAAGAACATTTTCCTAGGCAGGCATTGTGGAAGTCCTAGCACTGGGGAGGGAGAGGCAGGTGGATCTCTGTGAGTTTGAGACTAGCCTGATCTACATAGTGAGTTCCAGGACAGCCAAGGCTTAGTGAGACCCTGTCTCCAAAAAAAAAAAAAAAAAAAAAAAAAAGTGTGTGTGTGTGTAGAGAGAGATACATTCAATTCATACGTATATACACACTTTGTGTACATATATATGCATATAGAAGTAATGGGGAAAATGTAACACAATTTTTCTCTTGTTAGGGTATTGCCATTTAAAAATTAACCTGGAGTATTGAAAATAAAGCTCAGTTTTAATTAAAAGCATGGCAAGAAATATCAGGTGGCAGCGGAAATGTGTGTTTCTGACAATAAAAAGGAAAAGTAGCAGTGATATGCTTTGTCCATCTTCCTTAATGAAAGAGCTATAGTTTAAATTGTTTAAAGTTGTGGGCACAATGAATGCTACAAATTGTGTTAACTTTTTTTAAGAGATGTAGGTGCTGACTACTAATGGTATCAAAAGTACATTCAAACAAGGCATGGAGCTTATGCCTGTAATCCCAGTATTTTAGGGGACTGAAGCAGGAGACTGCTATGAAGTCAAGGCTAGTTTGTGTTCTTCAGAATGAATTCAAGGCCAGTTTAAGACTACTATCTCAAAACAAAGCCAAACAGTAATAAAATTAATATGCTCAAGATTGTAAGATTGTTTAGAGTTTTTTGTTTTGTTTTTATGGTTTTTGTTTTTTTGGTTTTTCAAGACAGGGATTTTTTCGGTGTACCTTTGGAGCCTGTCCTGGAACTTGCTCTTGTAGACTAGGCTGGCCTCAAACTCAAAGAGATCCTCCTGCCTCTGCCTCCCGAGTGCTGGGATTAAAGGCATGTGCCACCACCACCTGGTGTGTGTATGTATATATATACACACTAATATAAGTTGCCAAATTCAAAATCCATTCTAAAACAGGGTTATTTTAGCATTATCTATATTCTCTCATAACTTAGAGTTAGTAAAAATTACCTAATCAACATGTGTAACAAATAAAAAGTCAAAGTAAACTTAATTTTTATCAGTAGTTAAGGAACAATACACACAATCTGGACTTCATAGCCACTTCTTTATCAGATATAGTAGGGTTTACTTGTAGAAGGGCTGAGACAGAACATTTTTAATTTTGAGACCTGTAGACCATCTCTCAAAGTTTAAAAGAAAAAAGTCCTTTTGGATTGAAATTCCTTTTTGCTGTAATCTAGTTTAAACTTTCCAATAAAATGATAATCCACACTTAATTTTTTTTAGTTTTTATGTACTTTATATATGTGTGCTCGGGATGTCTGTGCACCACTTTTGTACTGGGAGCCCATGGAAGCCAGTAGAGGGCATCAGATCTCCTTACTGGAATTAGAGAAACTTGTGAACCCACTCCCCACATGGGTCCTGGGAATCGAACTTGGGTCCTCTGGAAGAGCAGCAAGTTCTCTTAACTGCTGAGACATTGCTCTAGTTGCTACATTTAATTCATAATGTAGATTAAAGTTTTCTATTGTGTTGACAAAGCACTTATTTTTAAATTGATTATATGGCAACTAAGTGACTTTCTGAGTTAATTTAAAAGAATGGTGAAATAAAACCTGTCATTACCTTTTCAACCTTTTCTTAGTAATAAGTCAACTGAACTAGCAGAATTCACATTTACGTACAGGGTATAATTTAAACATGAAGATGGAGGATAGGTCAGAAAACTCTTCATAGAAACAAAGTTATCAGCAACAATTTCAGTACTTAAGTGAATGTAGTAGGAGTTTGCACATTAACCATACTAAGACTACTAACCATATAAGCGAGTTCCTTTCAGTGCCATTTGATATAAGGCCTGGTTAGTGGCTGTTTAATCATTCATTCTTGTAGCTACCAAACTTTCTAGAGAAGAATGATGATCTTGCTGCTAAAATTTTATCTTTTGCCTTTGACTATTCAAGTGTTTAGTTTCTATTCTAAAAAATTCTGTCTGTTGGTTTATTTTTGTTCCCCTTTAAATACTATAATGTTTTTTTTCTTTTTCTTTCTTTTTTTTCTTTGTTTTGTTGTTCTTGTATTTGTTTTTTAAGATAGGGTTTCTCTTTGTAGCCTTGGCTGTCCTAGGATTCACTCTGCAGACCAGGCTGGACTCAAACTCACAGAAATCCGCCTGCCTCTTCCTATCTTTTGGTGGAATCCTTTAAATTTTGTGTGTGTGTGTGTCTATGTGTTTATGTGTGTGTTCATGTGCTTATGCTTGTATGCATATATACCACAGCATTTGTGGAGGTCAGGATAACTGTTAAGAGTCTGTTTTCTCCTTCCATACTTTGATAGATTTCTTAATGGTTCTCAATAGAAGGTCAGGATCCCTTTAATCACTTTATGGGACTTGTTTCTTTCTTCCACAGTTCACATGAATGGTTAAGAATAATACCTTTTTTTTTTTAATTTATTTACTTATTATGTGTAGTGTTCTGCCTGCATTTATCCCTGTGGGCCAGAAGAGGGCACCAGAGCTTATTACAGATGGTTGTGAGTCACTATGTGGGTGCTGGGAGTTGAACTCAGGATCTTTGAAAGAACAATCAGTGCTCTTAACCTCTGAGCCATCTCTCCAGACCCCCAGAAATGCTTTTTTAATCTCATTGTAATTAGAAAAATAAAGTTATTGGGAACCAAACTTCATTAGTTTTATTATCTTTAATGAATATTGTTAGGTATACAAGGTTGAACTTGGCCATGATAGGTTGCGCTATCTTGTGTAACTAAACGGACCTGTACATTAAAAGAATTGAAGTAGAGTAAGTGCTCACAAGTATTAAATCCTCATTGTTTATCATTTCATTAGTACTGAATCCTTAAAATAAATATTTAATTAGTTAATGCTGATTCATTTTTCTGTTTCTTTAATAGGAACATGAATCTGAAGGTGGAAGAACACCTTTGATGAAGGCTGCAAGAGCTGGTCATTTATGCACAGTTCAGTTTCTTATTAGCAAAGGTAAAGCAAGTTTAAATGGTTGTGACTATGAAGCAGGTGGATAACTTAGGGAATTCTTTTATGCTTCTGTAGCTAAACAGAACACCTGGTCATACCCAGCAACAACCCTGCTCATATAATCAGAATTGCCAGGAATAGGAACACATTGAATACTGCCTTTCTAGCTTGTAGGAATGCTAAATAATGCCATTATCTGAACTTATGCTAAACAATTTTAAAAAATCATCTCATGTTGCAAGAACATTCAGCCAGGCATGAAGGTTTTAATCCCAGCACTCAGGAGGGATAGTGGGTAGTGTCCCATTTCTTGTTCTAGGTTCTAATTACACAGGTGTGTTTACTTTGTGAAAATTTTCAAGCTATACACCTATGATTTATACATTGTTTTGTATCTGTATCATAATTGAGAATCATCTTTAAATGATATTGTAGACTGGTTTGCTTTTCACCTTTGTTAAAATTACTGTTTTTCTTAAAGGTGCCAATGTGAATAGGGCTACAGCCAATAATGATCACACAGTAGTATCACTGGCATGTGCAGGAGGCCACTTGGCCGTGGTTGAACTACTATTGGCTCATGGAGCTGACCCTACTCATCGACTCAAGGTATTCTACATTTTTTGTTTTTGTTTGTAGTCAAAGGCTGCTTGTTTGTTTTCCATCTGCCCAGATCCAAAATAACCACACTGAAACTATATTAATTGCAACAGTGCTTGGCCAATGACTCTAACGTATTCCTAGCTGGCTCTTATATCTTAAATTAACCCATTTCTATTAATCTGTTTATCACCAGGTGGTTGTGGCCTACAGGTAAGGTTTTGTTCAGTGTAAGGTTCCATCCGACGTCTGTCTCCTGCGGTGGCTACATGGCTTCTCCTGGACTCTCTCTGTTCTCTCTATATCTTTTCCAGCCTGGCTATATTTTGTTAAGCCATTGGCCAAAAGCAGCTTCTTTATTACCGGTGAAATTCACAGCATACAGAGGGAAATCACACATCATTTGCTTGTTGTTGGGTGTTTTTTTGTGTGTGTTTTGTTTTGTTTGTTTTGTTTTTTTCAAGACGAGGGGGGGTTTCTCTGTATATCTTTGGCTGTCTTGGAACTCACTCTGTAGATCAGGCTAGCCTCGAACTCACAGAGATCCTCTTGCCTCTGCCTCCCTGAGTGCTGGGATTAAAGGCGTTTGCACTACTGTTCGGCTTGTTTTTGTCTTTTGTTGTTTTGAAACAGGGTTTCTGTATATAATTCTGGCGATCTCTGGAGCTCATTTGTAGACCATAGTGTATACTGGTCTCAAGCTCACAGAGATCCTCCTGCCTCTGCCTCACAAGTGCTGGAATTAAAGGCATGCAGCACCACACCCAGTTCAAGGTATTTACTTAACTATATACTAGCTGAGTATGGTAATATATGGTAACAGGATTGTCGGTTATGCCGAAGCAGTACTATTATTGTCAGTTCAAAACCTGCATGGGGCTGGGCAGCGGCAGTGGTGCATACCTTTAATCCCAGCACTTGGAAGGCAGAGGCAGGCAGATCTCTGTGAGTTCGAGGCCAGCCTGGTCCACAAGAACTAGTTTTAGTTCCAGGACAGGCACCAAAGCCACACAGAAACCTTGTCTTGAAAAAACAAAACAAAACAAAAAAACTGCGTGGGGTAAATATTGAGACCATGTTTCAGAAAAAAAAAAAAAAAAAACAAAAACCAGAAACCACCAAATAATAAGATATATTATTATTAGAGGAATGTTTGATCGTTTAGTGCTTAATATTTATTACTCTTAAATATAATTTGAACTGCCTGTGGTAACAGTATTTGAGAAGCCAGAGCCATCAGGATTACCTTGAGTCCAAAGTAATTTTGGGGCTAGATAGCAAGACTGTCTCAAAACCTGAAAATAAAATTATTACATTTTATTTTATTTGTCTTACTAGATAATTTTATCAGATTATAAGAATTAATTTTGTAAAGAATTAACTATGATCAATTATTTCTTAGGATGGATCAACAATGCTTATTGAAGCTGCAAAAGGTGGCCATACCAATGTTGTTTCTTATCTATTGGATTATCCAAATAATGTTCTGTTGGTTCCCACCACAGATGTGTCTCAGCTTACCTCTCCTTCACAAGATGAATCTCAGGTAGAGTAAAATAGAATATTTTTTGATATAGTATTCTTTGAAAGTTTTTGTTTAATGAAAACAGAAATCTTAATTATTAAGTTATCTTGGAAGTTCCTAGTATACTCCAGTTCAGTAAATATGTTGGAATTTTATTTTCTCTTTTACTTGTATAGAATTTGAACAAGAGTAAATTGACCAGTATATAGTATGTGGTTTGTAGTCCTGACTATAATTGGTGCTGCAATACTTTCACTTCAGCAAGAGATAATAATATTAATATTAATTAACCTAAATCATTGAAACTTATATTGTCTTGAGTCTTCAAATTCAGTATTCTCAGAAATTATTCCTTGGTGAAGGCTTAAGAAGAAAATGTTAAGTTTCAATAAATAAAGTTAGGGGATGGGAGAGATGGTTTAGCAGTCAGAAGCACTTGTTACTCTTGCAGAAGACCATGCCTTGGTTCCCAGCACCCACATGGGGTCACAACCATCTGTAACCCCAATTCCTTCTGACCTCCAAGACCACATGTGGTACACATACATACACTCAGGCAAAATACTCATATACATAAAATAAATCTAAAATAGAAAAGAACGAGCCGGGCGGTGGTGGCGCAAGCCTTTAATCCCAGCACTCGGGAGGCAGAGGCAGGCGGATCTCTGTGAGTTCGAGGCCAGCCTGGTCTACAAGAGCTAGTTCCAGGACAGGCTCCAAAAAGCTACGGAGAAACCTGTCTCGAAAAATCAAAAAAAGAAAAGAAAAGAACGAGCTTGTTGGTATATGAAGAAGACATAAAGCAATATATGTTTTTTATTTATGAACCTTTGTTTTCTTCTATGATCTGAGATGACTTTTTTCTGAGTTGATGTTTTAGGTTCCACGTGTACCCGTACACACACTTGCCATGGTTGTGCCTCCCCAGGAACCTGACAGAACTTCCCAGGAGACGTCTCCTGCCCTCTTAGGAGTACAGAAAGGTTAGTTGTTAAATTATTTTCCTTTTTCAACTAAATAAATTATACTTTAGTGGCTTATAGATATAATGTATCTGTGAGCTGATTGAGAAATATAACTTCAACAAATGTCAGAACTGTTAGTGGATGCTTAGGAAAGTCCTAAATACTAGAAAAATGACTTACTGTTTTTCTGTTAATATGCTGCTTGATGTAGTTTTCCATTGATAAAATTACTTAAATAATTTAAGCTTTATATTATATTAAAGCAGAAATTTTTTTAAATTTATTTTTATTTATATGGTGTTCTGCCTGTGTGTATCACTGCAGGCCAGAAGAGGGCACCAAATCCCATTATAGATGGTTGTGAGCCACTATGTGGTTGCTGGGAATTGAACTCAGGACCTTAGGAATAACAAGCAAAGCTCTTAGCCACTGAGCCATCTCTCCAGCCCATAAAGCAGAAAATTTTGTCAAACCATTTTTTTAGCGACCTGACAGTTCTTATTTTGATTTTCAAGACAGGCTCTTGCTACCTAGCTGTGGCTGGCCTAGAACTCAGTACTTGAACTAGGCTGGCCTAATCTTGTGGTATCATTCGGCCTCTGCCTCAGTGCCAGAAATAGGAGCATGTGCTATAACACCTAACTTTTATTTGACAATATTTTGGCCAAACTGTAGTGTAATAATAAAAATATGTGCTGGCTACCTTGGTAAATATTTACAGCATCAATTTAATCAATGAGAAAGTGGTTGAAGAATTGCAGTTTTGCTTTTATAATGCAGGAGTACAGTGGGTGAACCTGATCAAATGATTATCAGTCTGTGAATTTGGATGATTAATTATCAAAATGTATATGAATAAAATCTAGATGACTTTATTAATGAAATAATTTTTTTTTTTACATTTAAGACAGGACTTTATGTTGTAACCCAGGCTGGCCTGGAATTCTCTTTGTAGCCCAGGCTACCCTCATGCTTATGGCAATCCTCTTGCCTCAGTGTTTTGAGTGCCGGGATTGTAGGCCTGAGACCCAAATGATTATTATAGGAGTGCACTCTGTTTGAATGACTACTCAAGCTGCTAAGGTTTTGTTCTCCTATCTTTTTATTTCTAGATATAAAGTATCTTCTCTTGATAATTATATTTTGTAATCTGAGTTTGCTGAAGTAATTTCTAGGATTTTAAAAACCACATAAGAGTTGGAACTGTTGCATAGTAGTGAAACATTTACGTAGCATACATGAGGCCCTGGATTTTATCATCAATACCCACTGCCCAAAAACTTAATGTAAAAATTTTTCCAGCACTCGGGAGGCAGAGGCAGGCGGATCTCTGTGAGTTCGAGACCAGCCTGGTCTACAGAACTAGTTCCAGGACAGGCTCCAAAAAACCACAGAGAAACCCTGTCTCGAAAAACAACAACAACAAAAAAAATTCTATGAATATATCTTATTTAGTTTATAATAAATAAAAGGTGATTGAAGTCACAGTTAGATATATGTTTATATGTTAATGTAGCCACCATATCTGTCTTCCTTCTATTTTTAATCTTAGCAAATGATACATTTTTAAAGTAATCTAACCATAATAACCAGCTAACACCCATTTCTAAAATATTTTAAAGTACCTCTGGTTTTTTTTCCAGATTAAAAAAATTATTAATGTGTTCATATTTTCACATGATGTGTGTGGGAATACATGTGTGAAAGTCAGAGAACAACTTTGTGGAATGGGTTCTCCTTCCAGCTTTACTTGGGTTCTAGAGATCACTCAGGTCACCAGGCTTGCAGCAACCACCTTTACCTTTTGGGCTACTTTGCTGGTTCTGTTTTTCGAGTTTTTATGAGAGAGGGTCTCATTGTGTGGTGCAGGATAATTCCACCATCCTCATGTCTCTCTGCCTCCTGAGTACTGGGATTACAGGTTCATGCCCCTGTACCTGGTTTGTTTTTGTGTTTGAATGACTAAACCCCATAAAGGACTGTAATAATTTGGGCTTCAGAAATTGTTTTTTTTTTGTTTGTTTGTTTGTTTGTTTGTTTTTTGAAACAGGGTTTTTCTGTTTAATGGCTCTAGGTGTCCTGGAACTAGCTCTGTAGACCAGGCTGACCTCAAACTCACAAAGATCCACCTGCCTCTGCCTCCCAAGTTCTGGGATTAAAGGCATGCACCATCACTGCCTGGCTCAGAAATTCAATATTTAACAGTAAATAATTTTTCAACGTTCACACAAAACCACAAAATAACCAAAAAATAATCTAGACAAATTGTTCAGAGAGCAAGTAGAGCATTTTAAATCTAGAGCTAATGTGTAAGCAGCAGAAAATCTTGGGTGGTGATCTTTATGTTGATATTCATAAGCACGGTTTTGCTTAGAAATTATCATATACTAGGGATCCACTTCTTTCTTCGATTCTGTTTTATTGTTTTTACTGAATGGTATAAAAATTAACTAACCTTCTAAACACATTTTATTAAATTAATTTTTTAGTATTTTATTTTATTCATTTTACATACCAACCACAGATTCCCCTCCTTCCTTTCCCTCCTCTGTTTTATTAAATTATTAAGGAAGGACAATAGTTAATATTTGTATCTAAACACTTGGGCACTTTGTCTTAACTACCTAACAATTATAAAGGAACGTATTGTTATAATATATTGAGTTAATTGTCATTTAGCTAAAAAAAAATCAGACTCATTGTAGAATCTTTGTCCCTGTAAATTCTGTTGTTGTTTTCTTAAGTCATTTGGAGGCTGGAAAGTGGCTTAGCAGTTAAGATTTCTACTCTTCCAGAGAATCTAAATTTGATTCCAAGACCTATGTTGGGCAACTCACAACTACTTATAACTACAATTCCAGAAGATACAATGCCCTCTCTGTCAATGGGCACACATACACATAAATTAAAATAAAATCTTTCAGAATGAATAAGTCTTTTGAGTTGGGTGTGGTGATGCAAGACTTTATTCCATCCCTTGGGGGACAGGCAGATCTCTGAGTTTGAGGCTAACCTAGTCAACATAGCAAGTTCCAGCCCACCCAGGGCTGCATAACTAGAGTCTGCCTTAAAATAAATAAATAGATATGAGCTATTTGATTATTTAAAAGTACACAATGAACATGGATAGGTTAGATATAAAAATCCATCTTAAAACATAGATATATTAAGTTTTTAAAATTACATTGTATTTATCTTGTGTATATGTGTGTGATCGCACAAATGGGAAGGTCGGAGGACACTTTGCTGGGTTGCCTAGTATGTAGAAAGCCCTGGGTTCAATTTCTAATACTGCAAGTTTAGATTTTGTTAGCTTTCTTCTTTTTCTTTGTGGTACTTAGTACTGAACCTAGGATCTCACACACAGTGCTCACTCTACTACTGAAATATATACCCCTGGTAGCCCAACATATCTGTGTACCTCAAACCTTCTTGGGAAGTAATTCCTTTTCTGTGAACTTTAGTTACAGAAAAGTGCCATAATACTTACAGTACTTGGTTCTCACTTCCTTCTGACTTGTCACTTCTCTTTCACTACTTCAAGTGTAGTGTTGAATTAATCACACTCAGTTCCTAGTAGTTTTGTCATTATAACTCTTCTGTTTTATTTTCTTGTATTATTTTCCCTTCCATTATTTCCCTAGTGTGTCCAAAGTCCATAGTCCTTTTCTTATAAGTTCTTACAAAATGCTCACTAGTTTTCTCTGTGATTTCCTCCTGTATCATTCCCCACCTCATTTTTTTTTGAGATAAGATCAAACACTAAACCTGGAACTCACATATTTGACCAGGTTAGCTGGCCAGCAGCTCTAGTGATCCCCGTCTCTTCCTCCCATTGGTGAGATTACTGGTGTGGGCTGCTATACCTGACTTAAAGTCTCCATGCTTGCATAGCAAGTACTTTACTAATGGAATCATCTCCCCGGTGCATACCATGTTTGTGTGGTGGGGTGTGTATGTGGGGGAAACGACATACATGGACACACACAGACATGTGCACACATCCCTGAGTGCAAGCATGAAGATGAGAAAGGAGTTCAGAGCCAGGTTTGGCTCATAGGATTGTCTCAAAAAAATGAAACTGACATATTAATTAAAGAAAATAATATATAATATATACTTTAAAAAAATCAAGACATAGTAATGAACTTGGCATGGTAGCACATTCTTTAATCCTAGCACAGGTCTAGTTGAAGCAGGAGGATCACTGTCAGTTCAAGACTAGCCTATACTACAAGCAAGATCTTTCCAAAATATAAACAAAAGGACTGGGTTGGTGGTACACGCTTTTAATCCAGCACTTAGAAGGCAGAGATAGGTGGGTCTCTGAATTAGTGGCCAACCTGTTCCACATAGAGAATTACAGGCCAGGCAGGGCTGCACAGTGAGACTCTGTCTTTAAAAGAGCAGTGTTAAAAGTTGTACTTTTAAAACTTTGACAATGTTTAGAGAGATCCAGAAACAGAAGTGTAAGGGAAAATTGTGCCGCCTCTCCTCCAGAGTTGTTTATTGGAGTTGGTCAGTGTCATGAACTCTCATGCTTTTATGAGAAATTATTAAACTATATAGAAAAATTTGCATATGTTGTAATTCAAATTGAGTTTTCTTCTGTAAATTTTACTAATATCTCTACTAATTTTTAAATATGTTTATGTAAGTTTATGCATTCCCAAACTTACTAATGTGTTTTTACATATAACTGCTTTTATTAAAAAGAGATAGGTTGGGTGAATCTGTTTTCATGGAACATAGATGGTCTATATCTTTGGACATCTTGGTTAAGAGATTTCTATGTTAAAACTGTAGATAACAGATGTTTTCTTTTGGTCATTTTAAATTACACAGTGTGCTAATTCACTGATACAGATTTGAAAATAATAAGGTTAAGCTCATTTCAGTAGAGGACTGAATGTTTCACAAGTGCATACCTCACTCACCTATTGCCCATAGAAATAAACAAGTTGATGAAGGTACATCAGTGGTATAGTGGGCGTGGCTCAGTGGTAAAGCATCTACCACGCATAAGACTCTGGATTCCCTTCCCAATACTGCAACAGAAGAAAAGGTCTGGGAATATAACTCAGTGATAGAATGTTTGCCTATCATGCACAAAACCCTCAGTCCAATCCCCAGCAACAGAAAATCCCAAAATACAGCAATAAAGCTGATTGTAAACTGCTATCGATCACAGTTTCTAGTGCATACTTTTCCTAGGTTTGTTACTAGGGGGAAAAAGCTTAGAGGAAACAAAAAGTGTAGGATAGAAGCCAAACCAAAAGAAATGGTGTCTATTTCTATTTCTAAATTGTACTTGGTATGTCAACTCCATGATATCCATGTACACGTTCCTGTATGTGTGTATGTACATATTTACATATCTGACAGTGGTTTGAAGGGATTGGAAATCTTATTTTCTGGTGTTTTTTAATACTTACTTCATATTAAATTTTTCTCATCAAATGAAGCCCTTTTCAAATTTTTACCCACTAACTGGTATTTCTACAGTTTCAGGTGACATTTTGTTTTTACCGCTCTTGGTTTATAGATTGACTTAGTGCTTTGATGTGTTCTTGTCTAGACAGTTTTAACTCCCTAGTTTTGGATATTTCAACTATTAACTATATGAAAGAAAACTGCTTTTTATGCATTTTAATTTTTATGTTTTCATTTTGTTATGTATGTGCACATGCACACATGTCATGATGTGTGGAAATCAAAGGACAACTTGAGGGAGTTGGTTCTCTTTCCACCAAATAGGCCCTAGGGATCAAACTCCTGTTATTAGGCTTGCAACTGTGTCATCTTGCTGGCCCATCATTGTACATTTAAATTTTTTTTAAATTTAATGTGTATATGTGTGTGATTGAGTGTATTTATGTGTACCATGTAAATGCAATGCCCATGAGTACCAGAAGACATGTTGGATGCCAGGAACCAGAGTTACAGGCAGTTGTGAGTTGCTCAACATGGGTGATGGGAACTCAACCTAGGTTCTCTGGAAGAGCAGCTACCTCTTCAGCCCCCAAATAATGCTACGTATTTTCTAAACCTATTTCTCTGTTCTATGAAATGTCTCTTTTAGTTCCATACAGTATTTCTAATACAGTTGAGCATATCATTAGTATATCTTTCTGTGCTTAACATTCTTCTCTTGTTTTGGATCATCTTACCTGTGAATGTTTAATGTGGGCAGCCTTAATCCTGGTGCACTTGCAACTATATTAGGAAAGTTTGAAGGAATATCCAATCTTGCTGAGCCTTTGCATTTACTCTGCTTATGTCATTACATCTCTTTATGAAACTGAAATTTTTACTTGCTGTACTAGTGGATTTATACCTTGTTATTTGTTGTAGTTTTGCCTCCTTTTTCTTTCCTGTTAAAACATTTGGCTCCTATAGTCTTATGAAACTAATAATCAAATTATCTCTCAAATCTAATAATCTTTTCCTACCACTTTGCTTAAGTAGAAACATGAAATTAAATATGACATGCATTGCTGAATTTGCATTAGGAGTAAGTAAGCCTCTGAAAGTGACTACAGTATGGTACTGAAACTGGTCTTCTGACCAAGGGGAAACCTTGGATCCTTTTAGTAAATTAAAACATAATGCATATATTTGAACTACTTAAAGTTTTTTATTTAATTTTTTGGAGATGTAGTCTCAATTGTGTTGACTTTGAATTCCATATCCTCTTCCTTCAGTTTGGTAAGGAACTGGTATTATAGGTGTGTGCCATCAGGCCTGGCATGTAGCTCTTATTTTCTTTTATTCTGTAAGTCTTTTAAACTTGAGAATGAATTTTGTTATAAGATTTTTTTTCTTTTAAAATTTCTTATGTATGGGTTGGCAAAATGGCTCACAGGAAAGAGGCATTTGTCTCCTTGCCTGATGGCCTAAATTTGATCCCTGGATCCTGTATGGTAGAAGGAAGAAAACTGATGTCTGCAAGGTGTTTTCTGACCTCCACAGTATGAACACACACGTGCACACACACACACACACACACACACACACACACATTCTCCCTCTCTTCCTCTCCCTAAACAAACAAACAAATAAAATGTTAGAAAAAAATCCTTGAATGTGATAGTGCATGCTTGACTTGACCTCCAGCACTCAAGATACTCAAACCCTGGGATGTGAATTTGAGGGTAGCCAACTGAGACTCAATCTTATGCAAAAAGAACAAAACAGATCTAAAGAAAATGCCTTTACTGGGGAGATGGCTCTGTGATATAAAGCAATGTTGCTCTTGCAGAGGACTGGGTTTGATATACAGTACTCATATAGCTACTTACAAGCTCTGATAACTGCAGTCCTGATGGATCTGACCCTCCTCTTTTGGCCTCTGTGGGTTCTAGGCATGCACAGACATATTTGCAGGCAAAGCATCCATACACATAAATTAAGTAAATAAATTTTTTGAAAAATTAAAAATTGCTTTATTGTTTTTAATTATCAAATTCACTCATTAAAATATGAAATGCAGTATATTTTGGTAAATTTACCAAGTTCTGTGACAATCATCACCATCAAGTTTTGAGGTCCTCACTGTTACTCTTGACATTGAGACAGTCAGCCCCCCCCCCTTTTTTTTTTTTTTAAGACAGGGTTTTTTTTGTAACTTTGGAGCCTGTCCTGGAACTAGCTCTTGTAGACTAGGCTGGCCTTGAATTCACAGACATCCACCTGCCTCTACCTCCCAAGTACTAGGATTAAAGGCGTGCACCACCACCGTCTGGCTAGACAGTCGGTCTCAAAGTCCTGATCTCTTGCCTCGGTCTCCCATTTTTTGGGATTCAGGCATTCACTACTCCACACAGTTCCCACTTAGCTTTAACTGCCCCTAAAAGATCTGTTACCTGTTTGCATTTGAACTTTATTCTCATTGCCATACCCCAGGGCCACTACATTCTTTTATGTCTTTTCTCTATAAATTTTATGTTAAGTGAAATTTTACAGTATGTAATTTTGTGTCTGGAATCTTATTTAACTCAGTGTTTTGAAGTTCATCTGTGCTGGTAGATGAATCAGTTATTTGTCCCCTCGCCCCAAGTAGTCCTAGTTCTTCCTGAATAGAATTCATCCCTGAATTTGCTCAGACAAATGAAGGAGTACCTCAAAATTTTTATTTATCCCCTTTAAGGCTATTAATAATTACTTTACAGCAGACTTTTTATGAAGGAGGAACAAATATATTTAATAACCTTAAACAATTTTTTTTAAAAAAAATGTTATCAATATGAGTATTCCTATATGGAATATCTGATTTTTCTCCCTATTAGTAACATTCATTGTTTCTCTCTTAGATGGATATTATTTAAATGGTTTATTTAAAATTAGATCCTTTGTGGTATAAGTTTAACACAGTGTTTAGGTAGAACAATGTTAGCCTTTTTATTGGAGAATTTTATAATGACTCACATTTGTTTTATTGAGAACAAGGTTCTAGGTAGCACAGGCTAGCCTCAAATTCAGCTATGAATTGAATATAACCCTTAATACTTACTTGATTCTTCTACCCTGTCCTTTGAATGTTGACTTTATTGGCATATGGGTTACCATGCCTGTCTAAAGAGATAATGTCTTGAGAAACTGATTTCACATTGTATTTTAATGTAAGAATAGAATTATTTTGCCAACTTAAAAAACATTTGCCCTATTTTGTTCTCTTGGAATAAACTTTACTTGTATAATTATTCCTAGAATAATTGTTTTGAAAAAGCAATTAAACTAGCATTAATATTATTCTGAATGCCATTTTGATTCTGGTTTATATTTGATATTTTTTCTTTTGTTGGGTTTTTGTTTGTTTGTTTTTGTTCTTATTTACTTTAAGCCAAGATACTCACTGTGTAGCCTTGGGTGACCTAGAATTTATGTAGACCAGCTTATCCTGGAACTCGTGAGAATCCCTCTGCCTGCCTCTGCCTCTGAGTTCTGGGATTAAAAGTGTGTGCTAACATGCTCAGCTAGATTTAAAAAGTCCAGCCTGATCAGCAAAATTCTGAGGTTTTTTCCCTCCTTTTCTCTTCGTCCCATCATAATTTCTAAAATCATCCTACATTTAAAAGTATATATTTTTTAAGTTCAATTTTGAGTTGATAACATCTCAGTTTATGCTGTGCAAAAACAGATGAGATAGTTGAGGTTTATCTGCCTCACTAGTGTGACTTTTGAATCATTCTATAGCATTAGTTATAATGGTTTGGGGAAGGAAGTCTGGGAGAGGGGAGGAATGTTTTTTGTGTGTGTTTTTATTTTTGGGACTCTGGTTTTTGGTTGTTTTTTGTTTTGTTTTCTCTTTTTTTCTCTTTTTTCTTTTTCTTTCTTTCTTTCTTTTTTTTTTCTTTAGCATGGCACTTTTTCAAACATTTTTCATGTGCTTAGGTGCATCCAAGCAGAAGTCCAGTTCCCTGCAGGTAGCAGATCAGGACCTACTGCCACCTTTTCACCCATACCAGCCTTTGGAGTGCATAGTAGAAGAGACTGAAGGCAAGCTGAATGAACTGGGACAGAGAATTAGTGCTATTGAGAAAGCACAGCTTAAGTCATTGGAGTTAATTCAAGGTGAGCCTCTAAACAAGGATAAGATAGAAGAACTTAAAAAGAACAGAGAAGAACAAGTCCAGAAGAAGAAGAAAATACTGAAAGAACTGCAGAAAGTGGAAAGGCAGTTGCAGATGAAAACACAGCAGCAGTTTACCAAAGAATACTTGGAAACCAAAGGTCAGAGAGACACAGGGTCTCCACACCAGCAGTGCTCTCATAGAGGAGTCTCCTTGGCAGGGGATGAAGATGGCAGTCTCCCAGAGGATCACTCTTCAGAATCACCCCAGGTTGATACAATCTTATTTAAAGATCATGGTATTGGTGATGAGCAACAATCTCCACCATCAGCAGAACAAATTGATTTTGTCCCAGTCCAGCCTCTATCATCTCCACAATGTGACTTTTCCAGTGACTTAGGTTCTAATGGGACAAATTCTCTTGTGCTTCAGAAAGTATCAGGTAACCAGCAGATCATAGGACAGCCTCAGATTGCTGTTGCTGGACATGAGCAGGGGCTGTTAGTACAAGAGCCAGATGGACTCATGGTTGCAACTCCAGCCCAGACGCTTACCGACACTCTTGATGACCTGATAGCAGGTGGGTTAAGAAATATATCTAAAATACTTTTCTCTTTTATCTGTGTGCTCAACTTCTTTAAATGCCCCTTCAAAAACACAAACTTTGTATTTCTCTATTTTAAAACTGTCTTTGTAAAATTACTGAATTCCTTAGGAATTATGAAAGTGAATTTAATTAAGCCCAGTAGCACTAACACATTAAGGGAGTTTTTCCCCTTTTCTGTTTAAAACAAATACACTTCAAAGATAAATAAGGTTCCCATAATCCTTTAGAAATTTGCTTTCAAAGACAGTTTGTTATTTCCTACATAGGAGCACTCAGTAGAATCTTTTGTACAATTTAGAAGCACGCAGGTAAGGCTACCTATTTAATTTTCTTGCCTGTGAATTTCATGGTTGGACATGAGAATTTTAAAAGACACTACTTTTTGTTATTAGACCAATTTAATTATCTCTAATTAAATGAGAACAGCTGTACACTCCATGGTATAGAGTTTGTGTTCAGAAGATTAAAGTACATTTAAACTGTTGTACTTGTTTTTGAGATTGGAATTTTTGTGTAAACTCTTGATGAACAAGCATACAGAACACTTAATAGTGTGCTTGCATACATGCGCATTCATGTACATACACATAGAAAGAAAAAGGGCTAATAATCTTAAAGTGTATGTTTCTGTTTATTGTTGTGTGGAAAATTACAACTAGATATGAAATGAGGTGCACAAGTTTACTTTCCCTTTCATTGTCCTTGCAGCAGTGGGAAAACAGTGCAATTAATCATTTACCTTCCTAAAGATGGCTGGTGAATGTATCACCTCCATGAGAGCCCAGTTCAGAATTGCAGCCAGAATGGCTGTTGACAGTGGATGAAGACCAAGAACTAAGATGTAGCTGGAGTGATATTCAAAGGCAGGCCAGTCCTCTGTCTCTTGATTGCAACATTTTTTTCCTTATTGTTGTCTGTTTCCTCTTGTCATATTCTCCTCCCCTTCCTACCCCAATTATACTATCCCAGTTTCCTTTCTTCTTTTGTGAGCCTTTAGTCTTCCTAATCTTTACTGAATCTTTAAAAATGTGGAATAAGAGTAAATCAGGAATTTTTATTGAGTATATGTGTTACTTCAGTTGGTTATAGATATCATTTTGCCTTTGAGGCTCCTCTGCCATGTAATAGATAGTATTGTGCAGAGGAGAAATGTCTAGTGTTCTTAAAATTCAAATACTAGGAGATATTTTAAGGAGTTAGTATCTTTATTCTTTAATTTGAATTTTTATATTTTTGGCTTGTAGAGCTTCTTATGTTAAATTTACTTTAGCCAAAACAGCTCTAAAGGAAATTTGTAGTTAACTTTATGTTAATTATTACAGATGTTTCTTAAAAGTTTTTATTTCACTAAAGTGTTTTTAAATAGAAATGACCTTTTATAGAGTTCACATGAGACTTTAAAAATTTACCTCAGAAAACATCTTTTAGTGTTACATGTTGACATAATAAGACTTAATATGTATTAGACATTAACTACTTATCAGATTGTAAATAAGTTTTAAATTGATAAATAAAAAGTTCCATTTATGAAGTTTATATGTTTTGAAATGCATGGCGATAATTGTATTCTCTTTTCAAGATGATGATGTCTCACTTAAAACTATTTTTCCCAAGTCTAATTTTCTTAATTAATAGTGCCAAAAATTAGACAAACTTAATAGCTAACTCTATAGTTGTAAAACATTTAAGCATGTCAGTAGGATTATGGAGCAAGCCATAGACAGAATTAATTCTATTTAAATTTATTTTCATTAGTGAAAGAGAGACTGATATATACTCTTTAAAGTTCACTTTGAAGAATATATCTATCTCTCTGAAGGAAATATTAATTTTCTTCTTTAAGAATGTTTTCGCATATTGCTGTTCTACCTAAATATTTTCATGAAAATTAATAAATTGTTTATATACATAACTAATGTTATAACTTATTTACTTACTCAGCCTGTAACTGATATGTCATACTCTCTACAATCCTAAACAGAATATCTAATTTTGATTAGGAACATGGTACCTCAAATCTTCTTCTGAAAGCCTTAGGTTTTTAGCAGTTACCATAATAACAAATGATCTCAAAAGTTAAAATGTATATCAAATTAATAAGGAAATTGTACATGAAATGTTCATGGAAGCAGTTATTAGATCTGTTATTTCTAATTTTATGTTTGTATTTTGTCAGTTTTCATTAGCTTTAATAGCCATTTTTCTATTTTCTTGCTTTTTTTTTTTTAAATCCCTTCTTGGGCAGGGTTTGTTGACACCTGTAATCCTAGCACCTGGGAAGCAGGAACAGAAGGATCAGGAATTCAGAGCCATCCTTACTACATGTCAAGTTCAAGGCCAGTCCAGGCTATTCAAGTCCTGTCTCAGATAAACAAAAGGGAAAGGAAGGAAAATACGCTTAGTTTAAAACCAAAACAAAAAGTTAAGTCTAGAAATTTAGAGCAATTTAAAGAAATTCAAAATAGTTTTGATTGTTGAGCAATTTTAGAAAGCATTTAATAAAAATTCCATTAATATATAAAGAGGATTGATTAAAAAAATAAATTTATTTACATCTGTGGAACATTTACCATGTGCCAAGCTTTGTGGTAGTTACTTCATTTGCACCTTCACAAGCTGTTTTAAATCCTCCCGTAAAATAGATTCTCCTACCTCAGTTCCGCAGGAAACTGAAGCTTAGAGAAGGGAAGTACAGAGTCTCCCCCTTGTACGTTTCCCAGACTCAGGAGTTCTTTCTTACCTTTCTTTAATAAATCTACATCAATCTGCTCTGCAAGAGGAGTAATACGGTTAGTTCCAGGACAGGCTCCAAAACCACAGAGAAACCCTGTCTCGAAAAACAAAAAAAAACAAAAACAAAAAAAAAAGAGTAATACGGGGAGCTGCTAGTAAGTGCATAGTGCCGAAATCCACTCAGTTCAGCCATATTTAAGGACACTAGTTGAAGCTGGGCATGGTGGTACAGGCCTTGAATTTGGAGACTCATGAGGCAGAGGCACGCAGATCCCTGAGTTCCAGGCCACCTAGAGCTACATAATGAGACCCTGTCTTTTATTTACAAGCAAAAACAAAACAAAGAAAAGAGCCTTAGTATTAGTGTCATGTATATGCATGTGGTTTGAATAAAAGTTTTGCATTTATCTTAAAAATTCTATTATTTCTTATACTTCTAAATCCTATTAAATAACAGTTGCTCTTATTTCTATATTAAGATTTGATATGTATGTGAGTTTTAATATAACTTTGTGTCTAATACAGTATTGCTGTTGGTACTTGGATACATTTGTTTAAATTACAATTCTAGTGTAATTTGCTCTAAGTGGCCTTGCAGTGAGTGATCATTATTAAGTTTAAAAACAAAACTTTAGGGGGCTGGAGAGATGGCTCAGAGGTCCTGAGTTCAATTCCCAGCAACCACATGGTGGCTCACAACCATCTATAATGAGATCTGGCGCCCTCCTCTGGCATGCGGACATATATGGAGGCAGAATGTTGTATACATAATAAATAAATAAATCTTTTTAAAAACAAAACTTTAGGCCTGAAGAATTGGCTCAGAGATTAAGAGCATGTACTGCCCTTTGAGAGGACCCAACTTCTGTTCCCAGTGCCCATGTCAGGTGGCTCACAATCAGCAGAAGAGTTAGGCATGGTGGCACATGTCTTTAATCCCAGCATTCAGGAGACAGAGGCAGAGAGGCAGATAATTCTGTGAGTTTAAGGCTACCCTTGTCTACATAAAGAGTTCCAGGCCAACCAGGGCTTCATAGTGTGATCCTTTCTCTTACACACAGATACATGCGTGCACACACACACACACACACAAAAAGATCAACCACTTCTGTTCCAGGGGATCAAAATTCTAGCTATGAGTATCCGAACATACATGTTACAACACATACATAACATATATACAATAATTAGAAATAAGTCTTTTTACAAAAGAATTTGGAAATCCTGTTATTTTGAGGAGATTTATAAGATATTACCTCTAATGTTAATATTTTATTTTTCACCTTTAGTTTTGCTTTGTTTTTCAAGACAGAGTTTCCTGGCTGTCCTAGTACTAGCTCTATAGACTAGGCTAGCCTCGCCCTCAAAAGCTGAGGCAGGTATATCTCTGAGTTCCACCTGTTTGAGTGCTGGGAGTAAAGGTGTGTGCCATCACCACCCTGCTTAGGTTTTAAATGAAACTGTTTTATCATTACTATGATATATACCAAATGATAGCAATAAAAAGTTCTGCTGTTTTATTTTTTTGAGGTACTGGGCATCAGGATGTCACCAATGTAAGGGAAGTCCTCAGCCCATTTTGTTTTTTGATTTTAAAATAGGATCTCACTCAGTGTCCTTAAGTTCACCCTATAGCCAGGCAGGCTTTGAACTTGTAATCCTTATGGCTTGGCCCTTGGAGCAGCTGGGTTAAACTTATACTACCAGACCTGGAACTTCTATTTGTTTTTGAGACAGGGTCTCATGTAGTCTAGGCTAGCCTTAACCACCTAATACTTAAACTCCAGCCTCTGTCTCGCAAGTGCTAGGATTTACAGGTGGGTAGCACCATGTCCACTAAGAGATAAAATTTTACAAAATATTTTGTCTACCAGTAGCAATAAAATTTTTATGTTAAGATTTATTATTATTCCATACCATATGCAAAATTTTGCTTGGTTTCATAAAAGTCAGGTTAAAATATTTTACTTGGTTCTTCTAGTGCCCTACTTTTGAGCAGTGTAAAATTTTATTTTGAATTGTATATTGATTTTTTTTGTTGTAGTTGTCTGGTTTTGTCATTTTAAGAGACATTTTGTTCAGAGATAGGAAATGTTTTAAAACTTATGAAAATGTCATGGTTCTAAAGTATAATGTTCTTATAATACAACCTTTATAACTTTCATTTGTAATTAATCCTATTAAAGACACTTTCCATGGAATGGTTCTGATTGTCATTATTACAGAGAAAATATCCTAGGATAATGTAGTATAAAAATGTATAAAACATAATCCATGTTTTGGGATTTAATAGAACTGTTAAATACACAGGAAGTGGTCTTTTTTGTTTGTTTTTAAAATAAGTTATGTAAAGGAGTCTTTCATAACATCACATTCTAGCTTTCCGCGCTAGTCAAATACTTTTTTAAAAAATTTAAAATACCTTGCTTTCCAAAAACCACTAAAAGAAGAGATGACATGAATAAATGAATAGAAGAAATACAATTCTTCCAGGGTATATGTTAATAATTATAAGACCCACCACTGAAATCTGTCAGTAAGGTGTTACATATCAATCTAGTATGCGGGGGGGGGGGGTGTTTTTACGTATTAGGTATTTTGAGATATAACAACCTTATCTGCTTCTTTCATTTTTGAATGACAAAAAGTTTAAAGCTTTGTGTCCAGTGTACATATTCTTTAGGTGAAACAAAAGTTTATGATATTATAATCATTCCTAGTTACTTTTGCGGTCAATAAAGTTGTTGGGATTTATATTGCCAAGATTGTTTTATATATCAGTGGGAAGCAAGGGATGGTTCACAGAAGCAAATCTAAGCATCTTAAATTTTACTAAATCTAATAAATTAAAGTAGGATTGGCACATACCAGTAATCCCAACTCTTGGAAGGTGGAGCAGGAGGGTCAGTAAGTAGTTCAGGGCCAACCTGGAGTACATGAGACTCTCTCTTTGAAAATTAAATGATCTAGTCAGTTACTAAGTTGAGTCTGTTATAAGTGTATTGCCATAGTGAAAGCTTCATTATTTTCTATACTATTGGTTATGTGGGTTTTTTTTCTGAGTTTTTTCTTTCTTAAACAGTGATATTTTTATTTTTAATACAGTGAATAATAGTACTGAAAGTATTGTAAAATGCTTTGTTTTACATTTATTGAGCACTTTCCTTGTGCCAGGCACGAGTAAGTGCTTTAAATACATTATCTCAAAAACTACTAGTATCCTTTAAAGATGTCCTTAACCCTTTCAGTCAGAACTCCATCCTCCATGAAACAAAATATATAAGAGACATAAGATATAATTTTCAACTTTCTGTTTTCCAACACCACATTCTGGGTTTGTTTTTGTTTTTCTGAGACAAGATCTCATGAAATCCAGGCTGGCCTCGGATTTGCTGTGTAGCTGGGGATGACTTTGAACTCCTAGCCTTCCTGCCTCCCTCCAAGTACTAGAATTTCTGAAGTGTATCACCATTCAAAACTCCAAACTCCAAATTTTGTGATCTTAAATATAAATTTCTAGTATTCATTTTAAAAATAACTTGACTTTTAGAAGTTGATTTTAACTAACTGGTGCACACCTCCTTCCAACCCCCCCAGACAGTGTTTCTCTATGTAATCTGTGTTTAATCCCAGCAGGCATTTTTGAGCTTAAAGCCAACTTGGTCTACATAGAGAATTCCAGGAAAGACAGGACTACATAGTGAGACCTTGACTCAAAAAAAAAAAAAAAAAAAAGTAAATGCTGAATTTTTAAAAACACATCCCCTGCTGTTTATGTGAAAAATAATCTAACTTGTTGCCCTGACCTGCTACTTTTCATTATTTACAGAATGTTTTTGGCAAACTTTTACAAGCTAAGATAAACATTCTTTCTTTTTTTGTTTTGTTTTGTTTGTTTTTGAGGGGTATCCCACTCTGGCCTTGAACTTGTGATCCTCTTATCTCAGACATCTGAGTCCTACAATTACTAGTATGGATCACCATACCTGGCTACAAACGCTTAAATTAAGAAATGATATACTCCCTATTGGCAGTGCAAAATGCCACCATTTGTTATATATCTACCAACAATTGGCCGTGTTTAGTTACTTTAGAAACTTTCAAGGTGAGCACTACTCATATCCTCATTGAACATATAAGTTGAGGCTCAGATAAGTTAAATAAATTGCATGAATTCAGAAAGTCATTCAATATACGTTCTTTTGACTCCAAAGCTTGTGATTTCACTGTAGTATGTTACTCACATGAACATTTCTGTTTTACATGTTTTTCTGTGTACAAACAATATTATTTATTTAAATGAAATTTAGCAATATAAATTTTTTTTTTCCAGCTGTGAGTACCAGAGTGCCTGCTGGTTCAAATAATCCCTCTCAGACCACAGACTGTCCTACACCCGAATCCTGTTCTCAGACTCCAAGCAATATGGTTTCCCCACCCATGCCCCCTGTGTATCCTTCAGTTGACATTGATGCGCATGTGAGTAGATTCTGTATAAATTTATTTCACATGTTCTCATTTATTTTGAAAGGAAAAACTGTACATTAATGAGGGAAAGGATAATTTTATTGAGAACTCTAAAATATATGAATAAATTTTTTTTTCCCCTTTTTAGACTGAAAGCAATCATGACACAGCTTTAACACTGGCCTGTGCAGGTGGTCATGAAGAACTTGTATCTGTTCTCATTGCACGAGATGCTAAAATTGAACACAGAGATAAAAAAGGTAGGAAATATCATTCACAAATAAAATCTAAGTATTTACACAAGCACACAAAATTACAGAATTTTCGCAATGAATAAGTAGTTCTTATATTTTTACTAATAAAATAAATAGGCAGTGTTCAAGCTTATTCATCTATAGAACCAAATAATTCTCTAAAAATTAAAAACCAAACTATAAATTACTAGTGAAGGTGATGGAGTAGGAGGGCTGAGCTCTTGCCTTGTGTGCCACAAATAGTGGATGCCTTTGTCTTTAATCCTGAGGTGGTTTGTGAGTATAGATTTTAATAGTTTTTATTTATTTATTTATTTATTTATTTTTATTTATTTTTTTTTTTTTTTGGTTTTTCGAGACAGGGTTTCTCTGTGGCTTTGGAGCCTGTCCTGGAACTAGCTCTTGTAGACCAGGCTGGTCTCGAACTCACAGAGATTCACCTGCCTCTGCCTCCCAAGTGCTGGGATTAAAGGCGTGCGCCACCACCGCCCGGCTAGTTTTTATTGATTTAGCATTTCCTCTTGCCAGGTGTTTTTATCATTAACAAATTAGAGTTTAGAGCAGTTCAATGCTAAATTGTTCATTAGTATCTAACTTGAAGTCTTTTAAGTTAAAATAAAAGGAAATTGAAAACAGTGGCATTAAAGTAAATAAAACCACAGATTTGTTAGAAGTTTTTATTTTCTAATTTAGGTTTTACCCCACTGATCCTGGCGGCAACAGCGGGGCATGTTGGAGTTGTTGAAATCCTTTTGGATAAAGGTGGCGATATAGAGGCACAAGCTGAACGAACTAAGGATACTCCACTTTCTTTGGCATGTTCTGGTGGTCGTCAGGAGGTATGTTAACATTGGCTTTCTTTTGTAAATATTTTGCTTATAGTTTTTAATGTATATATGCTTATTACTTTTTCAAGATTTTTTTTTCAAACTTGTGTGTTTGCGCATGCACACACCTATGAAGCCCAAAGATTTAAGATCCAAAAGCTGAAGTTATAGATGATTATGAGCTACCTGATTTGGGTGCTGGGAACTTGGGTCCTCTGCAAGTGAAGTAGGTTTTCTTGACTGCTAAGCTGTTGCTCCAGCCCCATGATTAATATTTTAACTACATGTGAAACACATATGATGTATAAAACACATGTGTTTTACAAGTTCAGTAGACCAGTGCTTCCCAACCTTCCTAATGCTGAAACCATTTAATACAGTTTTTTATGCTGTGACTCCCAACCATAAAATAATTTTTGTTGCTACTTCATAACTAATTTTGCTACTGTTAAGAATTGTAAGTATCTGATTCAATATGCAGAATATTTGATATGTGACCCCTATGTAAGGGTTGCTAAATCTCTGAAAAGGGTCATGACCCATAGGTTGAGAACCATTGCCTTAGATTTTCTGAGGACTGAAATACATTTATTTAAGTTAATGGAAATTGCACATTCATTTTTAAAGGAATATGTTTTTACTCATAAATACAGATATGAATTGTCTTTATTTCTACATTTATTGGCATCCAGTCAAATACAATTCTAACACATATAAAATGCAAATCCATTGTTCATAAATTGATAAGTGGAAAAGGTCTTGTTTCATTACAACTGGCATTTTGAAACTCTGAATTTCTTTTCCCTGCCTGGCCATGGGTTTTTAGGACAGGGTCTCATGTAGTCCAGGTTGGCACTCAACTCATTTTAGTTAAGACCAGCTTTTCTTCATTTCCTGCTTTCACCATACACCATGGGATTTACAGGTATATGCAACTGCACAGAGCACCACACTCTGAATTTGTTTATTTGTGTCTCAGTCTCTTATGTAGCTGAAGGTAGCCTTGAAATTGAGGCAATCCTTCTGAGTCACCCTCCAGGGGGTTATAAGCATGAGCTACCACACAGGCTCACGGTTTTTTAACTTCTTGATAAGAAATTCAGCTAGGCATGGTGGTGCATATGTATAATCCTAGCACTTTAGAGGCCGAGGCAGGAGAATTGCTGCAAGTTTCAGGTCAACCTTGGCTACATAAGCAAGACCCTGTCTCAAAAACAAATATGACCACCCCCAAAAAGTTATTGAATCCATTTATCTTGTGCTGATATTTTAATACTTAAGGCCTAATAAAATATATTTAAAATGTCAAATATTTAGACAAGAAAATTGCAGGTTTTGTTTGTATTTCCTTCATTTTTAACTTGAGCACTAGGTATAAACTTGTTTTATCTGTCCATATTTTACTTTGTAGGTAGTAGATTTGCTCCTGGCCCGAGGAGCCAATAAAGAACATAGGAATGTGTCTGATTATACACCACTGAGTCTGGCTGCATCTGGAGGATACGTGAATATTATTAAGATTTTGCTTAATGCTGGGGCAGAAATTAATTCAAGGTATCACCTGTTCATTCATCTTATCATTTACGATTGCTGAGTTTTTAACCTTAGTCTTAAGCATCTTAAGTAGGAATTGTTTTTTTTTTAATTCTTCTCTCATAAATTGCATCCCTTTCGCAGTTTCCCTTAAGAGTTATGTTTTAAATTATGAGATTTTGCCATTCTTGATTTAGACAGATCTGTACGTCTATGTTAGAAATCTTTCTTTACTGACATTTTCATCTGTCGTGCTTTTTTAAAAACACAAGGTATCATACTAATTTTCTGAGCACATTTCTTCCTTAGGACTGGGAGTAAACTAGGTATTTCTCCTCTGATGTTGGCTGCAATGAATGGACATGTTCCTGCAGTGAAATTGCTGCTTGATATGGGTTCAGATATTAATGCACAAATAGAGACCAACCGGAACACAGCTCTCACACTGGCCTGCTTCCAGGGCCGAGCAGAAGTAGTGAGTTTGCTTTTGGACCGCAAAGCCAATGTTGAACATAGGGCAAAGGTAAGAAATTTTATAATTTGCCAGTTTTTTCAGTTTCAGTTTTATGTAAACACATATGGCATTTCAGCTTATCTCCAGTGCAGATTTAGGGAATTAAACAGTGCCAATAATACACATTATTAACATTTTTAAAAAATCACTTTAATGAGACATATACTTACTACTGATAAAAACTCTAAACAAAAGAAAAAACCTAAAATCTGTTTTAATATGATAAATTCTGAGAGATTCATGACTTTTTGGAATTTAGAAATAGCAATACTTGGACTTTTTTTTAACCTTGAAATATTAGGTACTTAAAAAACTAGGTTTTTAATGAGATGACAACTGAAACTTTATGTCATTTAAGATTGGAAAAATCTAGAAATTTCATCTCTCATTTCTAACAGTTAATATATTTTTTTTTGTTTTTGGTTTGTTGTTTTTGTTTGTTTGTTTGAGATTAGGGTCTCTTTATGTAGTTGTCCTACTTGATCTCTTTCTACAAAGAAAGCTGGCTTCCTTCATTTGCCTCCTGAATGCTAGTATTAAGGCATGTACTACCACTCCCAGCCTTTTTATTTTTTAAAAAATTTATGTGTATGAATGTAATGTGTGTGTGGTGGTGGTGGTGGTGGGGTGCTGGTGAGATGACTCAGTATGTAAAGGTATGTGATATCAAGCCTGGCCACCTTAGTTTCATCCTAAGATCCACATGGTGGAAGGAGAAAACCAACTACAGCAGGTTATCCTGACTTCTACATATTGCCCTGGTAAGCACTGGTGTACACAGGAACATACACACAAAGACATAACAAATGTAATACAAAATGTTTACAAAGAAAATAGGCAGGCTGGAGAGATGGCTCAGAGGTTAAGAGCACTGATTGCTCTTCTATAGGTCCTGAGTTCAATTCCCCGCAACCACATGGTGGCTCACAACAATCAGTAATGAGATCTGGTGCCCTCTTCTGGCCTGCAGACATATATGCAGGAAAAACCCTGTATACATAATAAGTCTCAAAAAACACATTACGTGTGTGTGTGTGTGTGTGTGTATTTTCATGAACATGGGTGGTATTTACTTGAGCAAGGATTCATTACCTGCCAGTGGTTGTTCCAGAAACCATAAACTCTGAGGGGTGGAGCCTTATGAGCCCCTCTGCCATCCATGATGGAATGTTGATGGATCAATCTTATATAGGTAGCCACTGTTGCTGTTGACTTTATGGGTTCAGTGATCATGTGACATCCAAAAGCTGGCCTTTTCCTTTTCAATTTCAAGTATTAATTGTGGTCTAGTCACCTATTAAAAGCCCTAGAATGGTGCATACTGTTTGGAGATTATTATTTGTTTGTTTTCTTCCATTTTGATTTGGGTTTTTGTTTTGTTGTGTTGTGTTGTGTTTTTGAGACAGTAACCCAGGCTAGACTTGAACTTAACCTCCCGACTCTACCTTCTGAGTGCATGGAGTTACAGGCACTATGCCTGGCTGAAGAAAAGTGTCTGATAAAAACTCAGGACAGGCATGGTGGCATAGTCTTAAGATTACAACATTATAGAAGCTGGGGCAGGAAGACTTCATGTTTGAGCGCTGGTCTATATAAGTAAGACTCTTTCAAAGGGATAGTGGTGAGAGAATGAGCAAACTGACTGTAATTCTAGAGCCCTCAAACTCAATCTTCCTGCCTCAGCATCCTAAGAGCTGAGTTCAGGCATCTCCGTGCCTGGCTTTGCTTTCCTTCTTGCATAAGATTATAAGTGAGTGTACTCTGGCATGCCTCGTTAATTCTAACAATTCTCATTTGCTATTTAGTAAGATTTATTTATTTATTTTGGTTGAGACAGGATTTCATGTGGTCAATACTAGGGATTACCTTGAACTCCTCATCCTGATCCTTCTGATTCTACCTCCCAAGAGCTGGGATTACATGAGCTATCAGAAAGCTAATTTAATACAATTGAAAACAGAATGTTATTTAGTTCTTTTGTGAGAGAAAATCAGAATTACTTAAATATGACTTAGTTTAGTCTTTTAAAGAAATTACTTAATTCCATTGCATTCTTTACTGGTTTAAACAGACTGGTCTTACTCCCTTGATGGAAGCAGCTTCTGGAGGATATGCAGAGGTTGGAAGAGTTCTCCTTGATAAAGGAGCAGATGTCAATGCCCCTCCTGTGCCTTCCTCAAGAGACACTGCTTTGACAATAGCAGCTGACAAAGGCCACTACAAATTTTGTGAGCTCCTGATTAACAGGTGTGTAAATTTCTATTGATATATGTAGAACTCCAGTGATTCCTTTCACTGTCTGTGGATTTTTAAAAGTAACCTTAACAACATTTTAAAAACATTGTTATATGGTAAAGAAAACCATAGAGTATCAACCTCTTATAGTAAACAGACTGTGTATATTTTTTGTTTATAGGGGAGCCCATATTGATGTCCGTAACAAGAAGGGAAATACACCTCTTTGGCTGGCATCCAATGGTGGTCATTTTGATGTAGTACAATTGCTAGTGCAAGCAGGTGCTGATGTGGATGCTGCAGACAACCGAAAAATCACACCTCTTATGTCAGCATTTCGCAAGGTAATATGACATATACAGAAAAGACAAAATTTAATAATTTTAAAACAATTATAAGTTGAAACCTTGTGCAAAATATAAACTGATGCTGGGGAATTAAGTGTATGTGCACATAAAAATCACTGCTGCCAGGTGGTGGTGATGCTTGCCTTTAAACCCAGCACTAAAGAGATAGAGGCAGGTGGATCTCTGTGAGTTCCAGACAGCTTGGTCTACACAGTGAATCCAGGACAGTCAGGGCTACACAGTGAAATCCTGTTTTGAAAACTCAAACAAAGTCACTAATTATTGCTAGGCATGGTGTTTCCTGCCTTAATCCCACCACTCAGGAAACCAAAGACAGGAGGATCTCTGAATGCAAGGCCAACCTGTTCTATATGAGATCCAGGCCAGCCAGGGCTATAGAGTGAGATCCTGTGTTTAAAAACAAAACAAAAACAAACAAATAGTACTAGTGCCAGGTATGGTGGCACACCCTATAATATCAGCATTTAGGAGATGAATTCTGTATCTTCAGAGTTCCAGTCCAGCCTTGGCTATAAAAGTAAGTTAAAGGCCATCATGGGATAGATTAGTTCTTATCTTAAAAAATGTTGCTGTCTTTTCAATATTGGTGGCTAAACCTAAGAATTATTTGCTATTTCACTATAATCAGCTTTGTTGTTGATTCATTTAGTGTCTTGACTTACTTTTATTATGTCATACTACTGAAGCGTGAAATTTGGGGCTGGGGAGATGGCTCAGTGACTAAGAATTCTTGTTCTGCATGCAAGAGGACCTCAGTCGGAATGCCTAACACCCAAATTAAAAGCCAGGCATGGCTACACCTCCTAGAACTCCATTGTTTGGATCAGGAACAACCTAGCCAGAATGGCAAACTTCTGGTTCAGTGAAAAACCCTTTCTCAAGGCAATAAGGCAAAAATTAATAGAGTTAAACACCCAGAATCCTGCTCTGGCCTCTACGTGTACACGCTTGCACACACACACCATGAAATTTAAGGAAAGCAATAGATATATATAGATGGTTGTTTCTGAATGAAACGGAATAAACTTTTATGAAAAATGTATAATTCATATCATATGTGTGTGTGTGTATATATATATATGCGTGCTCATTTTCTGTTTTATTTTTAAGTGCCTACATCTTTAAATTGATGACAAATAATAAAGTACCGCATGTGGTCTATGTTGCTCTTCTCTTTTTATGTACTGTATTGTTTTTATCAATGACCTAGAATGCACTAGGATTTTGCTCATCTATTTCCCTGTTTTGAAAATTTACTTACTCTTAACCTGGACCACCATTCTACTCCTCCTTTATTTCTTATTTTAAATGACTTTTCAGAGTTTTTCTCTAATACCTAGTTTGAGAAAAGTTTTATAATTGAGATTTTATTTTCTTTTTAATTTGTAATTGCATCTTCAAACATGCCCATGAGGGCTAAAAAACATTACTATCATTTTGCTACTGTTTACTCCCAGTTTTAAGGTTTCATTTTGTTTATTTATTTTAGTTTTATGTTTTCTTGAAGACAAGTCTTACTATATAACCCTGACTAGCCCAGAACTCAAAATGTAGACCACTGAATTGACAGAGCCTCTGCCTCATAAGGTCTGAACTTAGAGGCATGTGCCACCATACCCAGTTTAAGATTATATGTAGAATGTTTGTATGTAGTAGGGGCTGCGGGCCTGCTTTTTGTCTTGCCCGGCTCCTGCACGGCTAGCTTTACACCAGAAATAATTACAAGGAAACTGTATTCTTTTAAACACTGCCTGGCCCATTTCTATTCATGTATGTAGCACCCCAAGGAGCGCTTACCGGGAAGATTCTAGCCTACGTCCATCCTGGGTCGGAGCTTTATCGTGTCTGCCGGGGAGAGGGGAGCATGGCGTCTGCTCCAGAGAGCAGAGCTGTCGAGTCTGAGCTCACTTCCTCTTCCTCCCAGCATTCTATTCTGTTTACTCCACCTATCTAAATTCTGCCCTATCAGATGGGCCAAGGCAGTTTCTTTATTAGCCAATGACCTTCCTCCATCATTTGTATGCATATATGTGCATCATATGCATGTTTGGTGTTCACGAAGGCTAGAAGAGAACATTGTATCCAATAAAACTAAAATAACAGGTGGTTGTAAAACATCATGTGTATGCAGAAAAACAAACCCCATCTTCTGCCAAAGTAGCAAGTACTCTTTTCCACTGAGCCATTTCTCCAGCCCCCCAATTTATTTAAAGTTGTGTGTATGTGTTGTGCATATCTGTGTGTGGGTATGTGCATGGTCATGCAAGTGGAGGCCAGAGGCTTTAGATCCTAGATACTGGGAACCACACTTGGGTCCTCTGAAGAACAGTATACACTCTTAAACACTAAACCATCTCTCCACCTCTAAGATTTTTAAACTTAACAGTCTTTTGCTTAGTGGTGGCCCATACATTTAATCCTAGCACTGAGGAGGCACAGACAGGCAGGCCTCTAAGAGTTGGAGGCCAACTTGGTATACAAAGTGAGTTCCAGGACAGCCAGGGCTTACACAAACCCTGTCTTGAAAAACAAAAACAAAACAAACTTTTTAAATTAAAGTCTAGTTTAGAGCAAAGAACATAAAACTTGTACACAGCTTAATGACTTTGTATCAATTCATATACTATGTGCTTCATACCCTATAAAGGTGAAAGGTAGTTTTTCTAACCCTACAAGATCATCTAGTATCTGTTTGCATTTAATTTCCTTCCTTCCTTCCTTCCTTCCTTCCTTCCTTCCTTCCTTCCTTCCTTCCTTCCTTCCTTCCTTCCTTCTTTCTTTCCTTCCTTTTCTTTCTTTCCTTCTTTCCTTCTTTCTTTCTTTTTTTGAGACAGGGTTTCTCTATAGCTTTGGTGCTTGTCCTGGAACTAGCTCTCGCAGACCAGGTTGGCCTCGAACTCCCAGAGATCTGCCTGCCTCCGCCTCCCGAGTGCTAGGGTTAAAGGCTTCCGCCACCGCCACCCGGCTCAATTAACTTCTTATTCCAGGTACAACTACTTTCTATTTTCTTGTCTAGAAACAGAGTAATGTCTTTTTGTTGTTGTTATAGTTAAGAAGCCTGTTTTTATGGGAATTACTTTTGCTGTCATTTGTTTGTTTGGGGTGTGTGTCTGTCTGTCTGTCTGTCTGTTAAGTGTAGGAATGGAAGTCAGAAAACAACCTATAGGATTCAGTTTTCTCCTACAGTGTGGATCCTGGGGAATCACATTCAGGTTGTCAGCCTCCGTGGCAAGTGCTTTCACATTCTTGAGGATATTTTTGGACCCTAATAGGAAGGGAAATTTAGCAAGCTTTGTTCTATAAAGTAGATGTGCTTAAACTTTATTACCTATTCAAGCCTTCATAAGAGCATTTAAAAAGTGTTTTATCATCCAAGCAGCTCACACCTTTAATCCTAACACTCAGGAAGCAGAGGCAAGTGGATCTCTGAGTTGAGGCTAGCCTGGTCTACAGAGCAAGTTCCATGATAACCAGGGCTACACAGAGAAACCCTGTCTTGGGAAGAAAGAATTTTATCTATGTGCAAGTCATAAAACTCAGAAAATTTTGTAGACCATCATGTTTATTATTAAGATAAAACCAAAATAATACTTTGAAACCTGGAAAATTGATGTTTAAAGACTTAGTGCCCATTATTTAATATCATTTCACATTGCCCATTTTTACCTTATTAGTAGGTCTATTATATAAAATAATATTTTCAAGAATACTTTCCTGCTTTCTGTGGGAAATAGAATAATTAATGTCTTGTTTGGTTGCTTGTTTTTTTTGGGGGGGGGGCGAGGGGGAGATAAGTTATCTTTATGTAACTCTGACTCTCCTGAAACTTATTATGTAAACCAGACTGGCTTCAAAGTTGCTGGAATTAAAGATATATACCACCATATATTCTTGAGTATGTTATAAGTACCTTTTCCTGTTTATGAACTAAACAATATCCATGTTTTCAGAATTTTAATTATAAATTTAGTACACTATTTTAAAGTGTCAATTTTTCACATTAAGTTAAAAGTGGATAAAATTTCAAAGGATCATTTTGTGTTTTTTTTTGTTATGTTTTTTATAGGGTCATGTAAAAGTTGTTCAGTATTTGGTGAAGGAAGTCAATCAATTTCCATCTGATATAGAATGCATGAGATACATAGCAACAATTACAGATAAGGTAAGTTTACTGTGCTGTTGAAACACATTTTCATTCTTTGGCCTTATATGCCAAGAAGTATAATTAAGAACTTGTTTCCACTGGGCATGTACTCAGTGATAAGAGTATATGCTTAGCTGGCAGAAAGCCATGAGTTCAGTCCCCATCACCAAACAAAAAAAGTCTTTTTGTCATCTAAAGTTTAAAACATGGGTCTTACTGGGTGTTGGTGGCTTACGCCCAAAATCCCATCACTGAGGAGGCAGAAACAGGAGGATCTCTGGGAGATCAAGGACATCCTGGTCTACAGAGTGAGTTCCAAGACAGCCTGGGCTGTTACACAGAGTAGCCCTGTCTCAAAAAGTCCCCGCTTCACCCCCCCCCCCCAAAAAAGATGCCTTTTTCTGTAAACGGACTTTTCCTTTCCTGATTGCCTAGTCCCAAATAACTGACTCAGAGGCCTAATATAAATTATAAATGCTCAGCTGATAGCTCAGGCTTATTACTAGCTAACCCGTACACTTAAATTTCTATTACTATGTATTGCCACATAGCTTGTGGTTTTACCTGTCCTCCAGCATGTCTTATCTCTTGGGCAGGTTGCTGGCTGGCGTCTCCCCTGACTCTACCCTCCTTCCCATGAGAGTAATACATATTCATAGTGCAGAAAAGGATTGTTTTACACCATTTATCTTACATGGTAATGCACACTTATAATCCCAGTACTTGAGAGGAAGAAGCAGGGGGATTGCTAGAAGTTTGACGGCAGCCAGAACTGTATAAGAAATAATATCTCTTTAAAAATTTTTTTTTTTTTTTTTTTGGTTTTTTCAAGACAGGGTTTCTCTGTGGTTTTGGAGCCTGTCCTGGAACTAGCTCTTGTAGACCAGGCTGGTCTCGAACTCACAGAGATCCGCCTGCCTCTGCCTCCCGAGTGCTGGGATTGATATCTCTTTAAATTAAAAAAAAAAAAAAATCTTATTCTTGCCACACGTAGTAGTTGCTTGCCATTATTTCCAACACTTGGTTCCAAGGAAGGAGGTTCAGCAACATAAGTTCAAGGACAGCCTTAACAGTTTAATGGGTTGGAAGCTAGTTTGGACTGAGATGCTGTCTCAAAAAGAAAAAAAAAAAATTTAAAGGTGTTTCATTCTTATAAAAGATTGATGTAGAACTGAATTCAAAGTTTAATTTGATTTAGCCAATTTTTAGTTGTTTAAGGTTTAACTTGTGGACCTTTCTAGTCAACTCTACTTATTTTAAATATTTTTACACTTATATAATTGTATTTTGGCTTGCAGGAACTGCTGAAAAAGTGTCACCAATGTGTTGAGACAATTGTGAAGGCCAAAGACCAGCAGGCTGCAGAAGCAAATAAAAATGCAAGCATTCTCCTAAAAGAACTCGATCTGGAAAAGGTGAGTAGAATGAGCATTCTGTTAGAATTCAAATTTATTATTTGATTTATTAATTTATTGGCTGTATGAATAGTAGTCTTTAACAGAATATGATTAAAAGGTAATTATTAGTAGACTTTCTTTTTTTTGTTTGTTTGTTTGTTTTTCGAGACAGGGTTTCTCTGTGGTTTTGGAGCCTGTCCTGGAACTAGCTCTTGTAGACCAGGCTGGATTAGTAGACTTTCTTTGTAAAGTTTTTATATTCTGAACTATCAAAATAAATATCAGGTCGGGCGGTGGTGGCGCGCGCCTTTAATCCCAGCACTTGGGAGGCAGAGGCAGGCGGATCTCTGTGAGTTCGAGACCAGCCTGGTCTACAAGAGCTAGTTCCAGGACAGGCTCCAAAACCACAGAGAAACCCTGTCTCGAAAAACCAAAAAAAAAAAAAAATAAATAAATAAATAAATAAATAAATATCAGGATTTTTAGTCAAGTCTGTTTGTCACATGACATCACTATCTAAGTTAAGTGGTTTTAACATTACTCTGAGAAGTATACTAAAGCACTAAAATCAATTCATTTACTTATTATAAGATTTGGATTAGAGTAGCTTATTATATTTCCTACTAGAGTATTTTAAGGGTTAGAGGTGACTTGTCTAGGTGATAAGGGAAATCTTAGGTTTGTTCCCAGCACTGTCAGGATGTGTGAGACAATGGAAAAGATTTTAAGAATTAAAAGCCCAGTTTGCGTTTCTGACACTATTACTCAAAAAGAAATAGAAGTGTCCAATAAATAGGTGAAAAATAGTGAAAGCTGGCTATGGTAGTACATATCCATAATTCCAGCACTCTGAGGATTAAGTAAGATGATTTGTTTAAGACCAGCCTGGGTACTACAAGACACCCTGTGCTAAAATACCAGTTCAATCAAGGCCAGGCATGGTATTACACAGCTTTAATCACAGTACTAGGGAGGCAGAGGCAGGCAGACCTCTGAGAGTTTCCGACCAGACAGAGCAACATAGTTAGACTTTTTCTTGAAAATGAATGAATGAATAAATGAAGGAAGGGAGGAACTAGAAAGAGAAGGGAGACTAAAGTATCTGAACAGATTCACAAAGAAATTACCATGTAGTATGATTTCTGCAAATTAATAAGAAGGATATGTATTCTCAACTATCCATTTTTAGAAATCCAACAAGAGGCACATAATCAAAGTGTGAGTATGGATGGCCACAAAGATGGCTCAATGAGTAAAAGCACTTGCTGCAAAATTAACAACCAGGGTTCTATCCCCGGCACCCAAATAAAAGTGGAAGGACAACTCTACAATGTTGTCCCCCGTGATACACTGTGTATACACATACACACTTATGATATACTTGTAATTGTAGTACTACTAATAATAAATTTAAGATAAAAAGATATGTGTGCAAGGTCATTCATTGTTGTATTATAATGAGCAAAAGCAAAAAAAAACTTAAAAGTCTTGTCATTAGGAAATTAATTTTAATATTTTCATGTACTTGATTACAGAAGCCAGACTGGGAAAGAATCATATACATTTTTTTAATTTTTATTTTTATTCATGTTCTGAGACAAGAACATACTCTTAGCCAAGGCTGGACCAGAACTCACTATGCCTCTGATAGAAATGAATTCATAGCAATATGTTTACCTTGGGCTCTCAAGTGCTGGTATTGCAAGAATGTACCTATGCAGCTCATTTTGTTTTGTTGTTCTTTGTTTTTGTTGTTTCCATTTTAATTTAATTTGTGGTGCTAGGGATTAAATCTGGATCCTTGCATGTGCCAGGAAGTATTCTACCTTTAGGCATGGTAGGCAAGCACTCTACCCCTAAGCTATATCACCAACCTTTTTGCTTTTATTTCAATACAGGATCAGGCCAGGAGGTGGTGGCACACACCTTAATTCCAACATTATTCCAGAGCCAGAGGCAGGTGGATCTCTGTGAGTTCAAGACCAGTCTGGTCTACACAGAAAGTTCTATGACAGCCAGAATGGGTTACATAAAGAAACACTATCTTTGAGGGGGAAAAAAAATCAAGACAGCATCTTACCAAGTTTCCTAGGGTAGTCATATACTTACTTTATGCTTACGAAGGCCTTGAACTTGCAGTCCTCCTACTGACTCATCCAATCAAACAGCTGGAATTATAAGGCTATATCACCAGGCCCAGCCCAGCTGAAAAATGATTTTTCTTCTGATGAGCCTTTTTTGCATAATTTTCCTAGAAATATAAGTAACATGTTTTCTCTTATTCCAGACAATGCTAAGCATCTGTTACTGTTAACTGTCTTGTGAAAGTAAAAGCTTATTTTTTCTTGTTAACCACAGATGTTAGCAAAACCCAAAGGCAATGAAGAGTTCTAAATGGGGCTTTAAATTTTTCATAAAGCAGGGAAAACTTAGGTTAGAAAGATGGCTCAGTCGTTAAAAGCTAGATTCACAATCTCTACCACCTCGGGGAGGTGGGGGGAGGAAAACGATTTCTAATTTTATGTTAGTCTCTTCTCAACTTTTTTTTTCTTTTGGTTTTTTAAGAAAGGGTTTCTCTGTGTAGCCTTGGCTGTCCTAGAACTAACAGAGATCCACCTGCCTCTGCCTCCCAAGTGCTGGGATAAAAGGTGTGTGCCCTGCTTAATCTCAGCATTTTTTCAGTGAAATTTGTCAGTCCTTTATAAAGATTATGATAGTTGTGTTTTAGGCAAATATGTGCCATAAAATTGTATTTTTCTATATTTTTAATGAGATTAAATTCTTTTGGGGGGATTTGGTTTTTTGAGACAAGGATTTCTCAGTAGCCATGGAGCCAGTCCTGGAACTCGCTCTGTAGACCAGGTTTGCCTCAAACTCAGAGGTCTGCCTGCCTCTGCCTCCTAAGTGCTGGGACTAAAGGCATCCACCACCACCTGGCAAGATTAAATTCTTATATCAAAACTTACCCATTGAAACTTATACAAATCAGTGTAGTATATTCATTGACTTGTGCATTCATAAGTCACCACAATCTGTTTTAGGTCATCCTCCCCCGACCCCTTTTAGTGTCGTACTGGCTGACTTGAAACCCAGAAATAAACCTGCCTCTGCCTCCCAAGTATATGTGCCACCATACCTAGCCTGTTTTTTTGTTGTTGTTTTATCTTGTTTTCTTTTTAATTATATGTGTGCAGTGCCCAAAGTCAACAGATCTCCCTAAAATTAGAGTTACAGACACCTGTAAGCTGTCCTACTGTGGGTGCTGGAAACCAAACCTTGTGACCTCTGTAGAGCAGTTTATACTCAAGCACTAAACCATCTCTTCAGCCCTTCCTATTTATTTTCAACAGCCCTATTAAGGAATAACTGACAGAATTTTTACGTGTTAATATATGGTTTTATTTATTTCAAAATTCAGTGTAAAAAGCAATTTATTTTTCACTTAATAGTTTAGTTCAGAGGCAGGATCTCACTGTGTTATCCAGGCTGTCCCTGAACTCTTCAGCTGTTTTTCTTCAGCCTCCTGAGCTCTGGGATTATGGTGTATACCAGCACATCCAGTCTGACTTGATGTCTTGTCTACCACTACCACATGTTCAGCAAGTACTCTACCACTGAGCTGTAACCCCTGCTTGTTAGTTCACTTTTCAATTAAGTTATTTGATTATTATTGAATAATAAGAGATGTCTGTATATTTTAGGTATACATGTTCCTTATCAGATAAATTATATGTATTTTTTGGTATTCTATATGTTGTTTTTTCACATTGTTGATCATTTGAATCATAAAAATTATTTAATTTTGATGACACCCAATTTGGTTTTGGTTTTTTTGTTTTTGTTTTTGTTTTTTTTTTGCTTTTATAAATGTGTTTGAGAGTGGCATCCATGAGAAATAAAGAACAAAAATGTTATTTTATTTAGTATTTTAAATTACTACATTATTGCAGATGGAGAGATGACTCGGCTGTTAAGAGCACTTGTGTTGTTACACTTGTAGAAAACCCAGGTTCAGTCTCCAGCACCCACATTGGTGGCTTTATCCTTCCATAATTCCAGTTCTAGAGGATTCCATGCCTGATTTTGATCTCCTCAGGCACCAGACCTGCCAAGTGGTGGAAAGAAACCTATATACAAAATAAATCTAAAAGTAAATAAATAAATGTTTTTACATTATTAAATTAAATGATACACTTTATTCACAGTCAAGAGAAGAGAGCAGAAAGCAAGCTCTTGCTGCTAAAAGAGAGAAAAGAAAAGAAAAGAGAAAAAAGAAAAAAGAGGAGCAGAAAAGGAAACAAGAAGATGAGGAGAACAAACCAAAAGAGAATTCAGAACAACCAGAGGGTGAAGATGAAGAGGACAATGATGAAGATGGTAAAAAAATGACTCATCTGAATTAAATATAAAATTATCCTTTGTTAGCATTGTAGATTAAACCTGTAATCTTGTCACATAGGATGCTGAGACAGGAGAATTGCCATGAATTCAAGGTCAGGCGAAGCTACATAAAAAGACCCTGTTTCTAAATAAACAAAAAAATAAGTAAAATTTAAATTAACCTTTTGGGGGTCACTCTTAAGGGTTTCATTACTTAATCTGAAATTTATAGTTGGCTTTTATAGCAAATTATATATACTAAATGCTTTACAGTATAAACTAATAAAGAAAACAGAAAGTGAAAGCAAGCATGACTTAAGGAGGTGGTGTGTAATCTCAACCTTGTATATATTTAAGGGCACAGTAAAAGGTTTGTCAGTTTTCCTTCAGGTTCTTTTCTACCTCTAACTTCCTTGATTAGAATAATTCCTTAGTAAATTCTTAGCTAAGGTTAATGTTTAAAACCATGGAGGATAGACTTGTCAGTTGAGATGTTTATGGTTCAACCTGGTAATTCTTGGAGTAGGCAATTAATTGTGTTCTATTTGAATTCTAATTTTCACTACTGTTCGAGATTTTTCCTAAATTCAAACTATATTGTGGTTTTTTTTTTAATAGTTTGTAGAACTTGTATTATCAGTTGTAAGAATACTAATAATAGAGCTGGAGAGATGGCTCAGTGGTTAAGAGCACTCATTGGTTATGCTTCTAGAGTACCCAAGTTCAATTCCCAGCACCCACATGTCAGTTCACAACTGTCTGTAATTCCAGTTCTCGGGAATCCAACACCCTCACACAGACATACATGCAGACAAAAAAACCAATGCACATAAGATTAATCATTTTAAAATATAGAATACTACTGGTATATGTATTTTACACCAACTTATACATCAGAATATTCTAACAACAGTAAGGATTTCTTAGTGAAAAGGAAAATATAACCTAATCGATTGGTTTATTATGAATTATTGCATTATTCTGTCACAGTTTGTTTTGAGATCTTTGACTCTTATTGTGATGATTTTTTTTTTTTTAATAATTTCAGTGGAGCAAGAAATTCCCATAGAGCCTCCGAGTGCAACCACGACCACTACAATTGGAATTTCTGCTACGTCTGCCACGTTCACAAATGTATTTGGGAAAAAAAGAGCCAATGTAGTGACAACCCCCAGCACCAATCGGAAAAATAAGAAAAATAAGACAAAAGAGTCCCCTCCCACAGCACATTTAATTTTACCTGAACCCCATATATCTTTAGCACAACAAAAAGCAGATAAAAATAAAATAAATGGAGAACCTAGAGGTGGTGGTACAGGCGGGAATAGTGATTCAGATAACTTAGATAGCACAGACTGCAACAGTGAGAGCAGTAGTGGTGGTAAAAGCCAAGAGTTAAATTTCACTGTGGATATGAATTCCACCAGTGACAGAAGGGGCCCCACAGTTCTCAATTCTCAAGAAGAAAAGACAATTACTGCCACTTCCAAGACTCAGACATGGTAAATTTTTCTATTTTGTTAACTCAATATTCACTGCTTTTATTTCATACCTGGCATAAAATTTCACAGTATGTCATCTATGTACAAGTTATATTAAAGTATCTACAATATTATCTTGTCTCTAGTCTTCAAAACTAAAATCATCTCTGTCCTCTTAATCATGTGTTCATTGTAAAGATTAGTAGATATTTTATAAGATTCTTAGTCTGAAGTTTAAAAAATTATTTCATTACAATTTTGTCTATGTAGTCTCTTGAATGTCTATCTTAAATATATCTTTTGTTGAATTCCGTAATTCCCTTTTCTCAGCCTTGAAGGTGAAGTGAATTCTAATTCCTTGTCAGCAAGCTACAAGTCATTGCCATTAAGCTCTCCAACCATGAAACTGAATCTCACTAGTCCTAAAAGGGGTCAGAAAAGAGAAGAAGGGTGGAAAGAAGTTGTTAGAAGGTAAGTAGGATTAATCTCATCTGTTAGTTTATTTACTTTCTTGTTTGTCCCAGCCCCTCCCCACCCCACCTTCGCTTTCCAAGTAAGCCACCATAGTGGCTTTTTATTTTACTTTGTTTTGTTTTTTGTATGGATCTGATGCAACCCATACTGACCTTAAATTTGATATACAGCCAGGGCTAACCTTAAATTCCTAACCCACCTGCCTCTGCTGCCCAAGTGATAGGATTACAGGTGTATACCAGCACACCTGGCTTAAAATTCCCCATCTTTTATGACATGGTTACCTATTTTATAATTTGAATGTAACCATCATTGCAAACTCTAATACCATACTAAACTCAGAATATACCAAAACAAAACTAGAAACAATATATAAAATTTACATGCATATTTCAGACCTTTTAAAATTGCTAAATATGAACTATTTATTATTTAAAATTACAAACTAGCGTATATTACTCAGTGTATATTTTGTTTTGTTTTTGAAACAGAGTTTCACTATATAGCCCTGAATTTAGAAAGAGAAAGCATGTTAATTGCAGATTAGTTGACTTGTGTTATTTTGAGCAGATTTGAATGCTTACATTATGAGGGAACTAAATAGGATTTTTGGTCTGCCTGCCTGCCTGCCTGCCTGCCTGCCTGCCTGCCTGCCTGCCTGCCTGCCTGCCTGCCTGCCTGCCTGCCTTCCTTCCTTCCTTCCTTCCTTCCTTCCTTCCTTCCTTCCTTCCTTCCTTCCTTCCTTCCTTCCTTCCTTTCCATGCCAATCCCAATTCCTCCTCTCTCCTCTCCTCCCACTCCCCCAGCCTTCTTCCCCACCCCATCATCAGAGGGTAAGGCCTCTCCTGGGAAGTCAGCTGAGTCTTTCCCATCACCTCGTTGATGCAAGACCAAGCCCCCTCTCCCCCGTGTCTAGGCTGAGCAAGGTATCTCTCCATAGAGAATGGGCTCCACAAAGTCAGTTCATGCATTAGAGTTAGATCCTGGTCCCACTGCCAGTGGCCCCATATACCATTGTTGCCTGTATTTAGGGGGCCTAATTCTATGCAGGTTCCCCAGTTGTCAGTATGGTGAGTCAGTGATCTCCCACTAGCTCAGGTCAGTTGATTCTGGGCTTTCCTCATGATAGTCTTGACCTCTTTGTTCATTGTCTTTTGGTTTTTTTTTTTTTTGGTTTGTTTGTTTGAGAAAGAATCTCAATAAGTATCTCTGGCTATCCTGGAACTCACAATGTAGACCAGACTAGCCTCATACTCAGAGATTCCCCTACTTCTGCCCCCCAAGTACTAGGGCTAAAGGCATGCACCACCATGTCCCACTTAGGATTTTTGTTTTAAATGGCAATTTAGTTTTTAATCTAATTTTCCTCAACTAGATTCAATATAATAATAGTTTCTAAAATAAGAATTTAATTAAGGATCAAGAATATTCTAAAAAAAATCCATCAATATACTTAGACATCTTAACTTTTTATTCCAATATTTATTATTTAAAGATGTTAGATTTCATAAGCTCATGGGAAGCCTTCATTTTATAGGTCAAAGAAATTATCTGTTCCAGCCTCAGTGGTGTCCAGAATAATGGGAAGAGGAGGATGTAACATTACAGCAATACAAGATGTTACTGGTGCCCATATTGATGTGGATAAACAAAAAGATAAGAATGGAGAAAGAATGATTACAATAAGGTAACTGCTATAAAATGACAGATATATTACTAGTTCTGAATCAAAATTTTATAAGAAGCATACTTTTAGTAGATAGGAATTTTATTTGAGAGTTGGGATATAGCTCAATGGTAAATTTCTTGCTTAACATATATATTAAGCCCTGGGGTCAACACCAGGTGGAAAAATTGAATCATAAGATTATCTAGGGAAAAAACAAAATGTATTGTAAAAAAATTTCTGTTATAAAAAAGATTACCTAAGGTGTGTTGTTTTTCATATTGTTGGCCTTATTTCATTTGTTCTCCAGAGGTGGTACAGAATCAACAAGATACGCAGTTCAACTTATCAATGCACTTATTCAAGATCCTGCAAAGGAACTAGAAGACTTGATTCCTAAAAACCATATCAGGACACCTGCCAGCACCAAGTCCATTCATACAAACTTCTCATCTGGAGTAGGCACCGCAGCAACTTCCAGCAAGAATGCATTTCCCTTGGGTGCTCCAGCTCTTGTAACATCACAGGCAGCAACATTGTCTACCTTCCAGCCCACTAATAAACTTAGCAAGAATGTGCCAACAAATGTGCGATCTCCTTTCCCAGTTTCTCTTCCCTTAGCTTACCCTCATCCTCATTTTGCTCTGCTGGCTGCTCAGACTATGCAACAGATTCGCCATCCTCGCTTACCCATGGCACAGTTTGGAGGAACCTTCTCACCCTCACCTAACACTTGGGGACCATTCCCAGTGAGACCTGTGAATCCTGGCAATACAAATAGTTCTCCAAAGCATAATAATACAGCCCGTCTACCTAACCAGAATGGACCTGTTTTACCATCAGAATCTCCTGGACTAGCTACTGCCAGTTGTCCTATCACTGTCTCTTCTGTGGTTGCTGCCAGTCAGCAGCTATGTATGACTAATACTCGGACTCCTTCATCAGTCAGAAAGCAATTGTTTGCTTGTGTGCCTAAGACCAGCCCTCCAGCAACAGTGATTTCCTCTGTGACAAGCACTAGTAGTTCCTTGCCTTCTGTCTCCTCCACATCTACCACTAGTGGACAAGTTACCACCACATTTATACCTGCAACTACTCCTCAAGTACAACTTTCTTCACAAAAGATAGAGTCTTTCTCTGCCATACCACCTCCCAAAGAGAAAGTGTCTACACAGGACCAGCCTTTGACAAACCTATGTACACCAACTGCAAACAGTTGTAATAGCTCTGCCAGCAACACCTCAGGAGCTCCAGAAACTCACCCATCCAGTAGTCCTTCTCCTCCCTCCAATAATACACAAGAGGAAGGACAGCCACCCAATGTGTCTGATTTAAATCCTATGTCAATGCCTTTTGCCTCTAACTCAGAACCGGCTCCATTGACTTTGGCATCACCTAGATTGACCACTGCTGATAATCAGGACACTGGTAATTTACCTCAGTTAACTGTACCAACACCTCGAGTTTCTCATCGAATGCAGCCCAGAGGTTCTTTTTACTCAGTGCTACCAAATGCGACTATACACCAAGATCCCCAGTCAATTTTTGTTACCAATCCTGTTCCTTTAACACCACCTCAAGGCCCACCAGCTGCAGTGCAGCTTTCCTCAGCTGTGAACATTATGAATGGTTCTCAGATGCACATAAACCCAGCAAATAAGTCTTTGCAACCTCCATTTGGCCCAGCCACACTCTTTAATCACTTCAGTAGTCTTTTTGATAGCAGCCAGGTGTCAGCTAACCAAGGGTGGGGAGATGGCCCACTGCCCTCAAGAGTTGCTGCAGATGCCTCTTTCACTGTTCAGTCAGCTTTCCTGAGTAACTCTGTACTTGGACACTTGGAAAATGTGCACCCTGACAACTCTAAGGCACCTGGCTTCAGACCACCTTCCCAGAGAGTTTCTACCAGTCCAGTTGGTAAGTCATTAAGTATTGTAGTTAAATATGGGGCTGTTATAACTCACCTCTAAGCTAATTATTTTGCACCTAATATTGCATAACCTTAAAGAAATGCTTTAAATCAGCCATTTATTGCTGTATGTAAATCACATAAAATAAGCTATTCCATTCTTTTGTATTTCTGTACCTAACAGTAAGGAGATTATACCTTGTATTGGTTCAGTCTTTTGGAAGTTGATGTCCATTATATTAATAAAAAGGATCCATAGCATACTTAAAGGATTCCAAATTTATAGATTTTTTTTAATCATAATGATTATTTGTTTTTCTGATTGAAAACATTAGAACTGCACACTGCTCCATCATTCATATTACTTTATATTACACTAATGTGCTCAGTATCTTTTACATCATTAGGTGCAGCTATGGAAGAGATTCCGGTCATGTGCTAACTCAATAGATTTTTTTTTTTGTTGGAGACAAGGTCTCCTTCTGTAGCCACACTGGCCTTAAATTCATAGCAGTGTTCCTATATCACCAGAGTGCTGGGATCATAGGCATGAACCACTGTCTGGCTTTGACTTCTTGACTTAGAAATTAGATGCTGCTGTGGTGGAGAAGGGACTCTCAGAGCTCTTGCTGCTCTCTATTGGCAGCCAACAGATTCTAAGAGAGGGGTAGGCATAGCATCCAGTTGTATACCCACTGGTGAACCCACCAGGCTCAGATAGTTCCAAACTCAGGGTCACCCAAATGGCCCTAGTAAAATTTTGTAGGACATTAAATAAAACCCAATGAATATGTATACAAGATTTGTATAGAAGATGTGGGGTTGCTTGGGTTAGGAGTGAAATAAGTGATTGTCAAAGGGAGAGTAATAATGAATGCATTTGATACATGTATGAAATTGTCAAAGGAAAAAATGACTATTAGCTACTGATAGATATTTGAAAGAGGAAATCTATTTCACAGAGAATAAAAACAAAATTTCAGTCCAGTCTGTACTATACTGAAAAATGAGAAATTTTTAATTATCTGAAATTATTTTGAAACTTAAGGTTAAAAAAATAATAACATAGTTTGAGAATTAGGTTTAGTAGCATACACCTGTAATTGCAACACTTAGGAACTGAGATAGTAGAATCACAAATTCTAGGCCAACCTGAACTACATATCAAGATCCTGTCTCAAATGAAAATGTGGGTACTAGAGAGAGCAGTTAAGAGCACTAGCTGCTCTTACAGAGAACCCAGGATTCAGTTCCTACCACCCACAGCAGCTCACAATTATCTATAACTCCAGTCCCAGAGGATCTGGCACCCCTTTCTGGCCTCCATAGGTACCAGGCATGTATATGGTGCACAGACATACATGCAGACAGAACACCCATACACATAAATAAATAAAATGAATTTTAAAAAATGAAATAAAAGTATGGTGACCCACAGTAGTGATAAGGAACATGCAAGCAAGGCAAAACATCCAGATACATAAAAACAAAACAGGCTGGAGAAATGACTCAGTGGTTAAGAGTACTGACTGCTCTTCCAGAGGACCCAGGTTTAATTCCCAGTACTCACATGACAGCTCACAACTATCTGTAATTCCAGGCTCTGACACCCTCACACAGCCATACATGGCAGGCAAAAAAAATGCACATAAAATAAAAATAAATTATTTTTAAAAAAATAAAGCCAGGCGGTGGTGCATGCCTTTAATTCCAGCACTTTGGAGGCAGAGGCAGGTGGATCACTGTGAGTTCAAGGCCAACCTGGTCTACAAGAGCTAGTTCCAGGACAGGCTTTGAAGCTACAGAGAAACCCTGTCTCGAAAAATCAGTAGTAGTAGTAGTAGTAATAATAATAATAAATAAAATAAAACTCTTGGGAGTTGGAGAGATGAATCAGCTGTTAAGAGCAATATCTCCTCTTCCAGGAGATCTGAATTCAGTATCCAGCACCCACATCATGTGCCTCACAGCTGCCTGTAACTCCAGCTCCATGAGATCTGAAGCCCTCTTCTGGATTCGTGTGCACATACACACAAACACATAATGAAAAAAGTATTGGAAGGAAACACTACTGCCACTTAGCATTCTGTTCTAATTGGGAAACTGCTCTCTGGTCCATGGTGCCCTTTTGATAGTTGTACACTACTAATTTATGTTGTTCTGGATGTGTTGTAGCCTTAACTTTTATTTCAGATATGTTTAGATTTACTTGTCTTTTCAGAGAAACATTGCTGTTATTTTTCAAATATATCTATAACCTTGCAAAACTATTATCCAAACTATCATGTACACATTTCTTTTTTCCTTTCTTTTCTTCGTACCTTCTTTCTTTTTTTTATATTTATTTATTATGTATACAATACTCTGTTTACATGTATGCTTGCAGGCCAGAAGAGGGCACCAGACCTCATTACAGGTTGTGAGCCACCATGTGGCTGCTGGGCATTGAACTCAGGACCTTTGGAAGATCAGACAATGCTCTTAAACTCTGAGCCATCTCTCCAGCCCTCCTTTCTTCCTTTCTTTCTTTCTTTCTTTTTTTTTTTTTTTTTTTTTTAGGTTTTCTAAGACAGTTTCACTGTGTAGCCCTAGCAGTCCCATGACTTACTCTATAGAGCAGGCTGGCCTCAAACTCACCTGCCTCTGCCTCCCAAATGCTGAGATTAAAGAAGGCATGTGTCACTATTGCTTTTTTTTTTTTTTTTTTTTTTTTTTTTTTTTTTTTGTAAATAAGCTTCTATTGTGACTATTCTATTCACTCTGGGAAACTAGTAGAGATTTTCAGAAACCTCAGTGTGAAAGAACTCACTGTTAGTGTGCTCAGAGCTTAATAGAGAATATTTTTCTTTGATTGTCCTTATGGGGAGAAAATGAGGGATGGGAGGTATATATTCATGCACCTGGAGACTAGAAGATAAATGTCAGATGTCCTCCTCAGTAGTTCTCCAGCAATTATTTCTTTTATTTTCATTTATGTATGCATGCATATATGTGTACCTTATGCAAGTACTCTCAGGTAAGAAAAGAATGTCAGATTCCCTGGTACTAGAGTTACAGACAGTGTGAGTCGCCAGCAGTAGTACTGAGGACTTCTGATCGATCTCTTCAGTTCAGTCCCTCTCTACTTTATACATACATACATGCATACATACATACATACTACATTTAGTCTTTGTGTCTGTGTCTATGTGTCTGCCTCAGCACACATGTAGAGGTTAGAAGACAACTTACAGAAGTTAGTTCTCTTTCCCCAACATGGGTTCCTGAGATGAAAACGCAGATCATTAGGTGTGATGGCAAGAGCTCTTGACTGTTTACCCAATCACCAGTCCCTCTCCCCTTATTATTTGAGACAGGATCTCTCACTGAACCTTGAGATTAGTAACTTGGCTAGTCTGGCCAGCAACCCCTTGGGATCCTCTTCAGTGCTGGGGTTACCTATTCATACTGAGCCTGAGTACTTGGGATCAAATTCAGGTTCTTTTGTTTATACAGCATGTGCTTTACCAACTGAGCTATTTCTCTATCGCTCTTTTTATGCTTTTTAAATGGATTTGTGTATTATATACCAAAACCATTTTCCTTAATGATGGGGAAATCAATTGTTTAAAAGTATCTTCTTAAGATAATTTTTGATAACTTTTTATGTTGATAATTGTTGTCGGGGGTTTCTGTCCTGCCTGGCTCCCACAATCATTAAGTTCCAAAGAAATCACACAGAGGTCTACATTAATCATAAACTGATTGGCCCATTAGCTCAGGCTTCTTATTAACTCTTATAACTTACATTAGCCCATTATTCTTATCTATACTAGCCACATGGCTTGATACCTTTTTCAGCGAGACAGTCACATCTTGCTTCTTCTGTGGCGGGCTCACAACTGCAGAGAGAATGGGCTTTCCTCTTCCCCGATTTCTCCTGTTTCACTGACCTGCCTCTAGTTCCTCTCTGGTTATCCCGCCTATACTTCTTGCCTAGCTACTGGCCAATCAGCGTTTGTTTAGAATATAATTGACAGAATGTAGACCATGTTCCCACAGATAATAACTACTTTTTTTGGCTGGACATGGTGGTTTATGTCTATAAGTGTAAAACCTGGGAGTCAGAAACAGGCAAAGTTCAAGGCCTCCCTGGTCTACATAATGAGTTCCTGGCCAGTCAGGGAAAAAAATAATTTTTAAAAAAGAAAAAAGGCTGGAGAGGTGTTTCAGTAGGCAGTTTAGAGTATTGCTCTTGCTAGGTCTGATTCCATAGCAGCTCATAACTCCAATTTCAAAGGATTCAACATTTCCTCCTCTTTTTTTTTTTTCAGATGACAGAGCCTTTACACCTATAACTCTGACTGGTCAAAGAGAGCCACCTGTCTCAGCCTTTTTAGTGCGTTACCACACCCAGCCACCCTCTTCTGACCTTTGAGGGCACCAGGCATGCATGTGGTGTACATACATACATGCAGGCATAAACGAAATAAACTTAAAGTAAAATAGCCAGGCAGTGATGACGCACACCTTTAATCCCAGCACTCAGGAGGCAGAGGCAGGTGGATCTCTGTGAGCTCAAGGCCAGCCTGGTCTACAAAGTGAATTTCCAGGACAGCCAGAGCTACAAAGAGAAAACCTGTCTCAACCCCCCCCCCCATAGACACGAATTGATTGATTGACAGACAGACAGACAGATAGATGGATAAATAGATAGATATAAAGCTGGACATGGGTTTAACTATTTGTGAGCTGCCAAATGCCTATCAGCATTCCTACCACCTGAGTTCAATCGCTAGAAACCACATGGTAAGACCAAGAGAACCAATTCTTAAATGCATGTTCTCCACACATTTGTGTTTTATGCACATAAAAATAAATAATTTAGCTAGGCAGAGATGGCGCACACCTTTAATCCCAGCAGTCTGGAGGCAGAGGCAGGTAGATCTCTGTGAGTTCGAGGCCAGCCTGGTCTGCAGAGCCAGGACAGCCTGGGCTAAACAGAAAAACTCTGTCCGGGAATATATATGTCAACAAATAACATAAAGACAAAAATTCCTTGTTCTGGACTTAAAATTAGTACCTACCTATAATCTTTTTCTAGAAGTTTGTCTCATTTCCCTAATACACTCACTAGAGAAACCAGTGAAATTTAAAGAAAGTACTAAATTTAAATTTATACAAACTAATAGAAGCTATTATATAATTTGCAGTTTTTGTTTATGAGAATACTAAAATTAATAATTTATTGGTTTTTTTTCTTTGTGAATAAAGAAACATTAGTAAATTTTGTTGTTCATCTTCATTGGAAATTACTATAGCTTTATAAGTAACTAGCTTTATTTAAAAGAGTTTCCTCAAAAGAGAATGCATACATTATTGGGCAAGTACCACTTAGATATACACAAAATGATCTTATTTCATGTCCCATTCAGTGACAAAAGCTTGAAGATATATTTAGAACATTACTTCAGATGAAATTCCACTTTGAAACACTGAGTTCACTTTCATTTAGTTAGAGATATTGGGTGATATTCTTCTGATTATAAAAGATTGGGTTTGGCAATATAGTATCATATACATGAGTTCATTTTAATTTATGAAAAATATGCCATATGCTTCTTTATCTTAAAAAAAATTAAGTAAACCTTCAGCTTTCCATTTTAAAGTCTCAGCTAATTGGATATCTTGAACCTGTTTTATTTCAGGGCTGCCATCCATTGACCCATCAGGCAGCTCCCCGTCTGCTGCTGCTCCTCTGACAAGTTTTTCTGGCATACCAGGGACAAGGGTTTTCCTGCAAGGGCCAGCACCTGTCGGCACTCCGAGTTTCAACAGACAACACTTTTCTCCCCATCCTTGGACAAGCGCCTCAAACACATGTAGGAATCCTAGAGAAACTCTTCGCAAAAAATCTTGAATAAACTATTAAGCCATTTGATTATGGGTACATTATGTAGTGGTTTTAGTAAAATAAGAAATATGCAGATACCTGAGGTTTGTATGTGATCAAACTAAAATGTTTCCACTGGGTCTTTGGATCAAGAATCCATGATACACATAGTAGTTTACAAAAGGCTCCTGTGAAGGACAGCAGGGTTGTGAAATTACTCTGAAAAGAAACTAATTGTAGGTGATCCTTCTGACATAGTTTCACACTTATTTTTGCATTTTGGGGATGTATTTATTACCTCTTGTAGATGTACCTTTATTTTTACTTATTTCAATATTTAGAGCATGTGAATTATTTGGTCTCACATAATATATGGTATTCTCCCCCACTGCCTTGTTCTGGAAATTGAGCTCTAACTAGGCAAGTTATTTACCACTAAGCAACAGCTCTTTTTTTTTTTTTTTTTTTTTTTTTTTAAACATAGTCCATATTACCTTTTTATTTTCTTTATTTTTTTTTGAGACAAGATTTCTCTATGTAACCCTGGCTGTCCTTGAATTTAGTATTTAGACCAGACTCACCTCAAACTCACAAAGATCTGCCTGCCTCTGTCTCCCAAGTGTTGGAATTTAAGATGTGCACCACAACACCTGATCTGCATTAGTCTTTGTGACAAAGAAAACTACACATATTACAAGTTCACTAAAGAATCAAAGTTATTACTTAAATTCTAGAATAATTTTAACATTTAACTTCTCTTCCTATAGAAAAAGAGGGCTATAGAAACGGGAGAAAATTAGCTGGGTAGTGGTGGTACACGCCTTTAATCCCAGCACTCGGGAGGCAGAGGTAGGCAGATCTCTGTGAGGCCAGTCTGGTGTACAAGACCTAGTTCCGGGACAGGCTCCAAAGCTATGGAAAAGCCCTGTCTTGGAAAACCAAAAGAAAAAAAAAGAAAGAAAGAAATGGGAGAGAATTAACAAATACATGAAATACATAGCCTTAGTAAATGTAGGATATAATTATGTTTTCAGAGGATTATTTAGTATAATGATAAATTCTTTTCTAGCTTTGTTCAGTTCAGTTGGAAAAAGCCTTACAAGCTCTTTATACTTAGCTTCAGGCAGAAGTATTCTAAACAGTGGTTATAAAAATATTTTCACTTGAATTACCGTTTTAAATGAACTTTTCTTTACAGAACGTATGTTGTTGGAATATATCTCTACAAGGTTTCTCATATTTCTTTAGTTTTTATTTTATTGTAATAAAACAATAGAGAAATATTTTGCCACCAGGTGACTCTCCTATTCCATCTGTTTCTTCGGGATCATCTTCACCTCTTTCAGCCACTTCTGCACCATCAACTCTGGGCCAACAATCAAAAGGAAATAGTGCCAGTCAGGATCGAAAGATACCTCCTCCTATTGGAACAGAGAGGCTGGCCAGGATTCGGCAAGGAGGATCTGTTGCACAAGCTCCCGTAGGGACCAGTTTTGTTGCTCCTGTTGGACACAGTGGGATCTGGTCATTTGGTGTCAATGCTATGTCAGGTACCTTTCTCTCTTTCTATCAAGACATTCTGAATTAATATTATAAGAGTTTGTCATTAAAACTTAATTCCTAGTGATAGGGGAAGAGGGGCTAGAGAGAGGACTCTGATAAAGAGCACTTGTTGCTCTAGCAGAGGACCTAGGTTCAGTTCTAAGCATCATAGCTGCCTGTAACATAATTCCAAGGCATCTGATACCTCTTCAGACCTTTGTGGGCTCCTGCATGTAGGTAGTACACACACATGCATGCATGCACATAGACACATAAAATTAAATAATTTTCCCCCAAAATTGAATTCCTCAAAGGTGTCTATATTGGTACACACCTACTAACACTTCAGAGCCTTAGGAGGATCACCAATCTCAGATCACCGTGAGTTACACAGGGAGTTCAGGGTCCAGTCTGAGCTGTTGCACAGTGAAGCCTTCTCTCACAGCCCTAAAGTAGAGCTCTCACCTTGCACACAAAGCCGTGGGTTGGCTCTCTGATAATACACAGAAGCAAAAAGTTTTTGTTTTTAATGCACACACAGACACAGCATACCAAAGTGTAAAAGAAGAAGAAAAATCAGTGAAATATTCAGTGAAAGAAAGGGATTTATAGCTATGAGGGATTCATTTCTATCCTAATCTAGAATGTTATTTGAGATGATACATAGAATTGATCAGAAGTAAAAGTTTCAGCTGGACCTGGTGGTTCAGGAGGCTGAGGCAAGAATATTGACGTGACTCTCCAAGGCCAGCTGGACTGGGACTGAATAAGCATGGGTTGAAACTGGACTCTCTGAACATGGCGGACAATGAAGGCTGATGAGAAGCCAAGGACAATGGCACTAGGTTTCGATCCTAATACATGAACTGGCTTTGTGGGAGCTTAGCCTGTTTGGATGCTCACCTTCCTGGACCTAGATAGAAGTGGGAGGACCTTGGTCTTCCTGTAGGGCAGGGAATTTGCACTGCTCTTCAGTATCGAGAGGGAGGGGGAATGGACTGGGGGGAGGAGAAGAGGAGTGGGGATAGGGGGAGGGGAACGGGGGGAGGGGGCAATATGTGGGAGGAGGGGGAGGGAAATGGGAAACGGGGAGCAGTTGGAAATTTTAATTAAAAAAGAATAAAAAAAATGAGGAAAAAAAAAAAAGAATATTGACGTGAGTTCCAGCCTAGCCTAAACTACTAGACTAGGTTCCTTTCTCAAAAGAAATATGATCCAAAGCATAATTGTTTTCTGTCTTAAGGCTTCCAGTGCAGAATAGTTTGGGTTCTTTCACATCAGGAGTTGGGGAGTATGCAGAGGCATTTACCTGGTTTTCTAGGAACTTGATTTTTTTTTTTTATTTGATTGATTAGTTATGGCTTGCCAGGGTGTGGTAAATGTTGCAAGAACTCTTGAGAAGAATTATTTTGATATATAGGTGGATCTCTCTGAGTAGAGTCTACAGAGTGAGTTCCAGGACAGCCAGGACTGTTACTCAGAGAAACCCTGTCTCATAAAATAAGAAGTAACAAAGTAGTAATATTTTATTGTTTTATCTAAGCCAATACTAAACATTATTTTTAATTCTTTTTTTCCAGAAGGCTTATCAGGTTGGTCACAGTCTATGATAGGGAACCATCCAATGCATCAACAATTGTCAGACCCAAGCACATTCTCCCAGCATCAGCCAATGGAGAGAGATGATTCTGGAATGGTAGCTCCCTCTAACATTTTTCACCAGCCTATGGTAAGTGGCTTTGTGGGCTTTTCTACAGTGAGTTAACATGCATCATTGTAATTTTGATATATTGCCAACCATTGTAGTCACTGGTTAAGGAATAGTTTATGAGGAAATTACCCTTTTGCTTCTGTGACTGTCAGATCTATTGTTCAGTTTTAAGAGTGGGTACTCTTGTCTTACAGTCCTTCTAAAACACCTGAGAGATATGAGTTCTGCTTTGTTTTCTGGGCCACACATTTGAGAGAGGTCTCTATCCCCTAAAGAACTGACTGTTGGGGCTGGAGAGATGGCTCAGAGGTTAAGAACATTGACTACTCTTCCAGAGGTCCTGAGTTCAATTCCCAGCAACCACATGGTGACTCACAATCATCTATAATAAGATCTGCTGCCTTCTTTTGGTGTGCAGGCAAACATGCAGACAAAACACTGTATATACGTAATAAATTTAAAAAAAAAAAAAGAACTGGCTATTGGATTCATTGTTCTTTTGTGCACTTACAGTTTATTGGCTTCCATATAGCCAAATTATAGCTGTAAATGCTCATACAGAATTATAGTTATCTTTTTTTTTTTTTTTTTTTTTTTTTTTTTTTTTTTTTTTTTTTTAAGATAGGGTCACACCATGTGATCCTGACTGACCTGGAACTCTTTTGTAGACCAGGCTCTCCTCAACTCACAGAGATTCACCTGACTTTGCTTAGGATTAATTTAAAGGCATGCACTAAGCAAATTGAGTATATGAGTATATTATATTTTCATCCAGTGTGGGGAAGTTCCTAATAATTTCAAATTGGATTAGTTTTGGTTTGGTTTTGTTTTATTTTTCTCCTCTCTTACTGAAAAATATTGCAAATGCAGATGAAACACTTGACTTCTCAATACTGTGCCATGATATACTAATAGAATCCTCTGAAGTTATTTGAATAAAGAATTATAAAGAGGTCTCAGCTGGTATTAATGGAGTCATTATCTGTCATTTCATAATTAAGGCTTCTTTCTCTGCTGTTTTAGGGTCTGCCGATTTCCATGTATGGAGGCACCATTATACCTTCTCATCCTCAGCTTGCTGATGTTCCAGGGGGCCCTCTGTTTAATGGACTTCACAACTCAGATCCTGCTTGGAACCCTATGATAAAAGTTATCCAGAATTCAACTGAATGCACTGATGCTCAGCAGGTAAAACAGGCTTAAATCTCTTCTACTTTTCAGATTTGTCATGTGACTCTGAATTTGATGGGAAATGTAAGGTCTGAGTAATGACTATTAATCTGAATTAAGTTTTTCATTATCAAAATGATGATTCTAAACATTCTATTTCTTATATGTGTGTTCTTCCTAGGCAGAAACAGTGCATTGCCATTGAATTTATATATTCATTTCACAAATATGTAAAGATTCCTAATTGGAAATTCCAATTTTTCCTCCCCCTTTTCAGATTTGGCCTGGCACGTGGGCACCTCATATTGGAAACATGCATCTCAAATATGTCAACTAAGTTAGAAGGTCTTTACTCTTTAGCCTTGTTTGGGAAACCTATGACTTTGGAAGGACTCTGGGGTTTTTAATTTTTTTTTTTTTTAATGTGCCTAACTAAAATATTCTGAGGCTTTAGCAATGGAAATTTGATTGCCCATTGTGTAAGAACAAATTGATTTCCTATCCCATCTGAGTATGTTCTCTGGTTAGTTTAGCCATTTTTGACTTGATAAGATGAACCTAGTGCTTATGGCTAAACATACTGAATGCTACTTGTATGCAGAAGAGAATTAGATGATTATATGTTTCAACTTTTTAGGGTGGTAAATACATGTATAATTGTTTACATACTTTAAAAAATATGAGTAAATTTCCTGTCATATAGTGGCTCTACTTAATGTAGCCTGTATTAATGTGAAATATTTACGAGAATATTCAATAAAAAAAAATGAACAGTGTTTAGAAGTGGGGTGTGATCCTTTCAGTGGTCATGAAGATTCCAGCCAATCCACAGTTATATTAAATTATATTGCTAATACTGTATTTATTTGTATCATGCTTTTCACATATAACACTGTAGAGTCTATTCTTAGACAGCCATAAAAAGCACTGTTAAAACTTATTAGCTACTTCTTATTCTCCTGTCTCCTACCTCATTAAATATGAGGGTTTTTAAGCCTTTACAGTTTGTGTTAGCTGACATTAGCAAATAGGCCACTTGGTAGGTTTTGCTCTTTATGGATCATGACTACTAAGGCTTTCCATTGAACAGATTTAGGGATACCCAAATCATCCACTTTGGGTTCCTTTGTGCTTCTTGATTTTTGAATTGGAACATAAGAAGTGGAGGAGTTAATCAGCTATACTGATGAATAACTGAGTAATATTTATAAATCAGTAACTAATGCTGTGTTTAGTCCCATGGACTCAAAAATGAAAAGCCAATATGCTAAACAAATCAATCACAAAAACACTAAACTAAGTTGGCTAAACCATACACTGTGTACAATGGAAATTCTCCTACTAAAACGTATCATCAGTTGTGGGTTTTTTGTTTGCTTGTTTGGTTGGTTTTGGTTTTTTGAGACTGGGTTTCTCTGTAGCTTTGGAGCCTGTCCTGGAACTTGCTCTATAGACTGTGCTGGCCTCGAACTCACAGAGATTCACCTGCTTCTGCCTCCCAAGTGCTGGGATTAAAGATGTGCGCCGCCACCACCTGGCTCAGTTGTATTTTAATGTAGTTCAGTATCCCAGCATTATAAACAGTATTTAAAAGAAAACATTTTGGGGACTGAAAGCAAAAAGAGAATGCACACGCAAACACACACAAGCAACAACCAAGAGCAGAGAATCATGCAAGCATGATTCTTACTCTAAAAGCAATTAAGAATTCTTAATAATCTATGCCTGGGTTCTAAGCCATCACCCGGTCAGAAATATGCTATTAGTTCTATGTAAGATGTAACTTGGTTCTTTGGTCTTCCACATCATTTTACACGTGAGAAAGCTTCCTTAAGCGCATTTCTTATTTTCTATTTTTGATGAATTTGGAAAGTATTACTGGTGGGAAGTTTACTGACTTTATAGTGATCATATAAAATCTTCTCGAGGCCATCTTGCTCTAGGGCAGAACAGTCCTTTAGATTGCCTACATATCTTGTTCTTTCCTCTTATCAATAACAGAAACAATCACTTAAAATTAGTGAAATGAATGAAGCTGCTCTTGATGAAATGGAGAAAGGTAATCTTAAGTAAATTACTCAGTAGAACAAAAAAAAGTGAGTTTTATTCTACATTAATTTTTTGTAAAGTATTTGAATGATCTCGGGATCCTTAAATCTATTTCTAAAGCTTGAATACAACAGAAGAAATTCCGTCTCAGGTCAGAAACTAGAACCAATAAAGAGACAGGAAGGAGAAAATCCCCTAGAGAGTTAGGAAGAAAGAAGAATTGTGCAGTAGGAGCCCTGGGAGATGCTCCTCTCTTCCCTTTTGTCAAATCACCCTCCTTTCTATTTGGATCTTGGTAACCTAATCCCAGCCCTATTTTACTTGCTATAATCTCTTCTTCCTCTTCCTGCCTCTTCCTGACATTACTTTACTGCTATTTTACCAACTTGAACATTGGATAAAACCTAGCTCAGGTAAGAACTTGATTATTTTCAAAACATACAAGGGATGGAGGGAGGCAGTATGGGCACAGTGGAGTGAGTCAAAGGTCTAAGTCCTATTTCCATTTCTGTCATTTACAACTCTGTGACTTTTGGCAAGTCATCTCATTTTTCTGGGCCTCACAATCCCCATCTGAACATGAAATCAATCTTAAATTAACCCAGAGGAGTCTTGTGGTTATAACACAGATTTTCTTCTTTTTCTTGTCAATGAAAATGTATGGATTTGGGAATACTGGAAAAAATGTTTACAGTTCTGAGGTTTGGTTCTGATCACTGGAATCAAAGGCCTTCTATTCTGGAGACCAGTATTGATTTGGAAATTAGTGGAAACAGAAGAAAATGTTACACATTCATAGTGAGCCCTTAAGTTTTAAAGAAACATCCTGCAAAGTAAGACATATGTCAAATCCCATGAGAATAAAAGCTCTTCAAAGAATAAAACTGTATCTTCAAGGTTTCTGGATTCACTTCTTTCAAGTAGTGTTCAGTGTAATAAAATTATTGATGTTTTAGAATCCTTTAAAACTGTCGTGGCTACAGTGTGCTGACTTGCCCTTTTATAGGCCAGTGTGCTTTCTTCAGTCCCTGCTCTCAAGGGGGAAATTCCATCACCTCAGCTAACCAGACCAAAGAAGAGAGTTGGACAGCCAATGGTGATCTCTTCTAACCAGAGGTAAGAAATCTCAAGCCTTATAGTTTCTGTTCCTCCTCCCAACTGGAACACTACTACACAAGAGGTCCGTCATTGGTTTGAGTTGGCTTGTAGAAGCAGGAGAACAAGCATGAGTTCAAGCTAATCAGAGTCCAGCATGGTGTGCACCCCTGGATACCCAGCACTTACAAAGTAGAGGTAGGGGATCAGGATTTTAATGCAAGCCTCAGCTCCATGAAACGCTTATCTCAACACCACTTATACCTCCCCGACAAAAGGCCCAAAGGTTGGACTTCATACCTGATTCTTTCCTAGTGTTGAAGACCTTTGGACCACACTGTAAACTGAGAAGAGACAAACAAACCTGTAGAAAAACAGCTTCAGAACATCTTGTTCTGTGACTAGCAAGAAGTATTTGTACCAAACAATACAGCTGGTCATATCTTCCTAGAGGACCCTGTCCTGGGGTGAGGACTGTGATGATGTTGCATTTTCCATTTACCCACAGTGATCTGGCAACTGACCACAGGCTAGATCTTTCACATTCACTCTCTACTTTAGGAAATGAATGTGGAAATTCAAGTGTGTTAATACCACATCCAATAAAGGTCATAAAGTCCAGCATAGTGGCCTGTGCCTGAAAGTTCCTCCTAAGGTAGAAGTATCACTTGAGCCCAGGAGCTCAATACCAATCTGAACAAAATAAGAAATCCTTCATATCAAAATAATAATAGCAGACATGAACCTGGGCTTCAAGATATAAGAGGGCAAGATCATGACATGTTAGCTGATTTCGAACCTGTCTGTGAGAACTTTTCACTTACATACGTGATCCACCTGCCTCTACCTCCCCAGTCCTGGGAGTAATGGTGTGTGCCACCAAATCCAACTTGTTTTACTTTATTTTGGTGGTACTGCTGGGAATTCAAAGCTGTTTACTTAAGTGGCAGAGACCTGGCATTTGCCTTATAGGTTTAATTGTATCTCTGTTAGTTAATCCTAGGCGTAGTTTTTGTTTTGATATTTTGATTGGTTGTTTTTGTTTCGGAATCAAATAGTAATTAATGTTAAACCTGTGACGTAAACTTTTGATGCTTTATCCAGGTTATGCAGTTGTATGGGTGTGGAGTCTGGCTTTTTTTTTTTTTTTTATAGTTTTCTAGCCCTGCCAGCCCATTGTATGTTATAGGAATAACACTGGCTGCTGTTTTATAGTAGAGATTCAAAGAAGGAAGACATTACTTCACATGCACCTTTCTCGAAAAACTCTAGAATTTGTTTGGGTTTCATTTTCATTTTGACGATGCTGGGGACCAAATCCAGGACCTCAGGCATGCTACACAAGCACTCTACCAGCTGGGCTATATCTTCAGCCTCTATAATTTTTATGTTGCCTCACTATGTAGACCAGGGTGGCCTCAAACTTGAAGATCTGCATGCTTCTGCCTTCCCAGTGCTGGGACTAAAGAATGTGCTACCACATATAGCCTGCCCCTTTAGTTCTACTTGTTTTTTTCTCACTTTGTTTTGGTGAATCACTTTAATTGAATATTAGTATGTAGACCTTCTTGCACTACACCTTCTCAGATTATAGCTTCCCATACTCTTGTATTTCATTTCTGAATAAGTAGGCAGTCCCCCCCGCCCCCGAACCAGTTGTTACAGCTCCTTATAGTGTTCTGTCTTGTTACTCTGCACACAGTATTCATTACTTAATATATAAGCTATGCCCCTGTTTGTTTCCCCTTTTGTAGTTCCAGCTACCCAAGATTCTCAAAGCAGGAGATTGGGAGTTACCCTAGCTTACCTCCATTTTCCTCAGCCTGTCCTTGATCAGATCACTTCACCTTCCACCTTTAAATTTTTATTACAATTATTGGGGAGAGGGGCATACACATGTCAATGTGCCTGTGAAGAGGTTAGAGGACTGCTTGCAGGAATTGGTTCTTTTCTTCCACTTCATGAGGTTGGAGCTTAGATCATCAGGCTTGGCTGTTAGTGCCTTAATCTGATGAGCCATTTCACTGGCCCCTACTTTGTTGTTCTGTATATCTGAATTTCCTCCATTTCTGTCTCCATTGCACTACCCAATGGACTCATTTTCAGAATCACCATCCTCTCTACTACATGCCCCTACTCTTAACCATTAGGCTATTTTCTCACTTTGTTTAAAAGTTGAAATTGTCAAGACAGTTATGCAGTCTGCTTAGGCATGCACCACTTTGTAAGAGACTCCAATACATTTTGGGGAACAATAAAATATATATACACCTGCTACCTGGAATGTGATTTTGAAAACCTGCAGCTTCTGCATTAACAGGAATTGTCCATCATATCAAGCCCAGCCAGGCTTGGTGGTGCATGTCTTTAAGCAACAGTCAGAGGTAAAGGCAGGTAGATCTTTAAATCAAAAGCCAGCCTGATCTATGTACCAACTGCAGGCCAGCTAGATCCTGTCAGGCCAGTGAGAGCCTATCTAAAATCATAATAATAATAATAACAATAATAAACAATACTGTCCACTCTGTCAAACCTATCTTTGTTTCTTTCCAGAGAGCTAACAGGCTAAGCCTTCCTCCCCAAGTCCATAGTTAGCTATGTCCATCAAAGGGCTGACCTCAGCACTCATGATGTCTTGGCTACAGCTTTTCCTGTTCCCATCCCCTAGTTTGCTGAACTTTGAGTAGTCCTGGTGTCACATTCAAAAAGCCTATCTATGGTTTCCCATTATGCTACAAGGCACTACAAAGCTGGGCTGAAGGACCCAAACTCTAGTCACTCAAGATCTGTGGGCATGTTTCCATCAAAAAGCTTGGTTAATAAGTACATTAACTGTCTGAAACTGTTGGAAGAAATGAGTACAACCGTACGTCCTGACATCCAGGAATAATTAGCAAATAAACTCAAGTCAGATCAGATCCTGAGAGCTCCTAGGCAAGTGGGCGGAACCCTCAGGCTGAGTGACTGGCCAATGGCCCACCCAGCGTGTGACGTATCCTAGTGGTGTTGCCTGCTGCCACACGTGGTCAGCTGAGACTGCCTACACTTCAGACCTGCTTTCCCGTGCTTTCAAGGCACCCGCTATGTCTGCCTCTAGAAGTTGCCCTATTCCAGGGTGTCGAGACCGGCTCTCAGATAGCTACAGCACCACGCCAGGGGGCACACTATGTGCCACCACCCCGGGAGGTCAGTGGGCAGGGCAGGGGTTTGTGCTCTGTGGGGCAGTGTGGGGGGTGGAGTTGGGTGGACCTTGGAATTGTTTCTGCAGGGTTCTCCAAGGTATAACATAAGAGGAGACTATTTGAAAATAGTTTACAAAAAAAAATAAATAAAAGGCAGTGCTTTTTAAACTGCTTATAACAGTTCACGTTGTGGTGATTCCCCAGCCATAAAATTATTTTTATTGCTACTTCATAACTGTAATTTTGCTACAGTTATGAATCATAATGTAAACATCTGCAGTTTCTGGTGGTCTTAGGCAACCCCTGTGAGGGGGTTGTGACCAGTAATAGGTTGAGAACCACTGCAATAGAAGGTGGCCACAACAGAAAGCAAGTATTATGTAGTGATTGCAGCCCTGGGTCATGAGCTGCTGCACTGGCAAACAGGTTTCTGCCATGTGGAAACAGAAGGGAGCAGCAAGAATAGGGCAGGGCTCTTCGAGGACACTGTTAGCCATTTTCTCATGGGTGAGGCTAGCCCTAAGGAACTTAGGGGGTGAGGGGGCATGTTTTCCAAGGAATGCAACTCTCCTTTGCAAGAAGTGAAAACCCAAGCCGGGCGGTGATAGCCCAGAGTACCTATGACTAACTAGATGTCCCAACTTGCCTTTATGTTGCTTAGACTGAACCTGGTTGGGCATGTCTTTTGTGGTGTGACCTGCCAGCTGAATCCTGGTTGGGCAGTAACATGTTCAAGATCCTGGTTCTTAACTTCAGCTCTTACTCCTTCACAGGCACCAGGATCATCTACGACCGAAAGTTCCTGCTGGAGTGCAAGAATTCTCCCATTGCCCGGACACCTCCCTACTGCCTCCCTCAGATTCCCGGGGTCACATTTCCCCCAGTCCCACCCTCCAGGCTGGAGCTGCTGAAGGAACAGAAGCAGACAGAGGAAGAGACAACCGGTAAGAAAGTAGGACTAGCAATTAAATGCCTTTGTAAAGTAGAGTTGGGGCTCAATTCCAGGAGGGGTTCCTGTGCTAACTGGGCTTACAAACACTTAAGTGAGTAACTGTTCTCTTGACTTCTCTCCCTAGATGACGAACAATTTGAAATGGACATGTAATGAATGCAGTGCAAGATGACCTGTGTGGAGTTATGGATCTCTCATGCCACTGTTGCCACCACCTCTGCTAGGGTAGTCAAGGGCAGCTGGCCTCATCTAGTCTGGAAGAGAGACTTGTTGGTTCTTGGGCTTCCTTTAGTTCTGAGGCAGCTGGACCAGGGATAGCAGTGGACACTTGCCAAGGCCTCAACTTTCTCTGGTCTATACATATTCCTCCCAAACCCTGGCCCTCAGAGCTGGCACTGGGGAACAGAATATGTCACCTTCTGGCTGCTTAGTAAACATTCAACGAAATGCCTTGGCTCCAGTGTTCTCCTCAGTGCTGAACTTTCAGCTATACAGCTGAGAGACCCAGCAGGCCCAAGTCTGTTCCCAGCTCCCAATGGCCCCCTTCCTGCAGCAATTAGGGCTTGAGGCAGGCTGTGAGAGAAAACTGCTAGAGTTGCTAGGTCATAAAGCACAACAACCGAGCCTTTCCAGGAAGTGAGGGCCCCCAACCCCCATCCATTTGTAATGTTCTCTCCTAGAAGAGATGCTATTTCAGCTAACACCCACCTCAGTTTCTCCCCTACCTTTTCTTCTGCTTCCTATCTCTTAAGTACCAATCAGTTCAATTCTGGAAACCTTGCATCTTTCTTCTCAGCATAACCACCAGTACATTTCTGGTCCCAGCTATTTCTTTTTTGAAAAAAGTGTTAGAAAAGATTGGGAGAAAGGTGCTGGAGAAATAGCTCAGCAGTTAAGAGCACTGGTTGCTCTTGAGTTCAAGTCCCAACAACCAAAAATATCTCACAACTTTCTATAATGGGATTTGATGCCCTCTTCTGTGTGTGAAGGCATATATGTGGACAGAGCACTCATATACATAAATAAATCTAAAAGACTAGCCTGGTAATGGTGGCACACACCTTTAATCCCAGCATTTTAGAGGCAGACAGAACTCTGAGTTCAAGGCCAGCCTGGTTTACAGAACAAGTTTCAGGTTATCTGGGGCTATACAGAGAAACCCTGTCTCAACAAAAACAAAAAGGACTAGGGCTTACACTGAAACAAAAATGAGGCAACACCTTGTTTGGTAAACCAAGATAATCTTGACCTCAGATATCAGTAATCTAATCTTTGTTGTTGAAACAGAATCTCAACACAGCTTAAAGTGGCTTCAAATTCATATAGTGCAGGGTAACCTTGAACTCCTTCCTGCCTCTAGTCTCAAATATTAGGACCATAAGTGTGTGCTACTACACCCCAAAGAAATGCAGGCATCTGGTCTTTTTCTCCTTCAGTTTAAACAGCAGAAACAACCCCAATCACTGATTGTAGAAACAATACACCAAGAATACGGCAAAGGGCCTGGTCTCTTCTGACCAGAAAGTTTCTAGCTATTTGAGTCTATTCTTAGGCTCAAATAGCCAACAACACTGTACTATGTTACAAAAAAATGTGCTTTTCAGTCTAATTTTGAGAAAAGCAGGTAGCAATATGGCTGTACCCATCAAGGCCCTTCTTGATGAATGGAACAAGGAATAGTATTCATGGAGCAGGGAAATTGACACCAGAAAGAACCAATCTGGCATCAGAATGGCTCACCTTTCCTACCCACTTCCCACCATTGAGATTTTTATTGAAATATACATATTATGAGTAACAAGTTATCTTGCAAGTGGCCCAGGTAGGATCTTTGGTCAGGCCCAACACGATTGTCTCCCTGGTGGTAATGGGACCCAAGTGAGAAGAGGCCTTCCACACGAGGCATAGATCATTTGAGTGAGTCTGGGGAGGCCCCAGGATTATGAAGACTGTTGGAAGCCTGGTACTGTCTGGTTCTCAGGTGCCATTGTAGATGTCTCTTCTTTGGCCTCTGAAGACAGACTCCTCTTTTCTGCAATTAACCTTTTAACTCCCACCATCCACTGACTGACCTCAGTCACATGGTCAACCATGAGTGAGCGGTGAATATCATCTGCTGCATCCCACTGGTGGTGTAAAAGTTCTGAGGAGAGACAGGGCTTGAGCAAGTAATATTGGCACTTGGAAGTAATATTCATGTCTTCCATTCCTTCCCTCCCAATAAGTAAAAACCTCTTCACCTGTCAGTTCAGCCATCAATGGGAGGATAAAGGACCCCACCCGTACCTTGCACTAGTAGTACCATCCTCTTCTTTACAGGTATTGACAACTTCCCTCCAGCCCACTGTTCCTGAAGCAGTGCCAAGCGTCGGCTGATATCGTCATGCACCTGTTTCTGAGACAGAAACCGATCCAACTCAGTGCTGCCATTATGTACATTCTCTGGCTCAGGCGTTTGACTCTTGGTCATTTTAGAGTTCATATTCCTTTACCCAAAGGATAGAAGTCCCCCACTAAAAATAAAATGAAACCTATGGATCTCCAAAGACAAAAGACAGACATGACAAGAATTTTAACTTTTCAGTGCCTCCTCAGCCCCTTAGAGACTCATCTTAATGTTACTGTTCAAATAAGGAAAACATGGCCAAAGGTGGTACTACCACGCTGCATCCCCTTTCTTCAATCCTTTATCTCTAGAGGACTGAAGAAACCTTCATACAAAGCTTCTCTTTCTCTCCCAGACAGCACAAAAACAACCGAGTAAATTCTGAATGGCCTCAAGTTACAAAAATAAATAGGCTTATAATTCACTAATAGGAGTTAAATTAAATACAACTCATTCCCATAAAGCCTCTATTGCTAGATGGTCCTTCAAAAGTCCTGAGAATCCCTCTGACATCGGTGTCCATTTCCCTGGAAAATTTCGAGAAATTCCTTAAGGTCCCATCAGAAGTGCTGTTTTTAAGAACCATACTTCATTGAATAGAAGTCCTTTCCACTCCTGGAAGTACCAGGGCCTACCTTTGTGTGGCCACGGCAGTCCTCCAACGCCTGTTCCAGAGGTCTCAGTACATCTTCCATCGGAGCCTCAGACTCAGTGACTGGGGAAGTTGGGGGCTCCACACCAGTAGCAGGACAAGTCCCCATAGGTGGAGGCCTGGAAGCCTTACTTGAAGGAGGTGGATGACCCACTGGAGGTGGTCCAGAAGTTTCTGAAGTTGGGGCTGAAATGTTCAAACTGGATCAAGCAACAAGGCTTAGTACCCTCCGATGATCATTTTATTCCCATCTTCCCATTTCTCTTTGTTCACAATGTTTAATCAACTATGAAATCTGAACACAGTTCTTCATCTCTTACCTCCTACTGCCCAATTGATTAAACCAAAGCATGTTGGGAACCAAACTCAAATCCTCTAGAACAGCAAGTACTCTTAACCACTGAGACATTTCTCCAGTCCCCCATATAATCGAACACTTTTCACTGACAGATTTTTAAAGGGTAAAGGAAACTGCATTTCTCCACTCTTCAAAAATAAACATTTTTGAAGGGGAAAGGGAAGGAAGGGAGGAGAGTAGAGAAAAAATGTATAGCTCAATAAAAAAAAAATTTAAAACATTTTCGCCGGGTAGTGGTGGCACAAACTTTAATTCCAGCATTCAGAATGCAGAGGAAGGCAGATCTCTGAGTTTGAAGCTAGTTTGGTTTACAGAGACAGTTCCAGGACTGGCTCCATAGATACTGGGAAACCCTGTCTCAAGAAACCAAAAAATAAACATTTTCACATCTCTAAACTTCATTTTCTGTAAACACTTCCTTTTTCTATTTCTGGCCATGCCTTATTTCACTGATAAAGCCATCAAGTGGGATTTTTTTGCTGTTTGAGACAGGGTTACACTCTAGCACAGGCGGGCATCAAACTTGTGGCACTCCTCTTGCCTCGGCTTTCTGAATACTGAGACCATAGACATACACCACCATGCCCAGCTCAGGAACTCTCCACTGGTCCTTTTAATCCACCCGTTGGGGCCACCTTCCTTCCTCAGAAAGTGCTTGCTCCTGTTGGAGTAAGTGGAGGGCATTGTCTCCACTCGTACTTTGTAGTCCAGCCCTTCTTTAGGCTTCCCTCCTATGACTATTTCTTTTCTTCATTATGATCACTTCTTGGCCTTTACTCTGTCACCCCATGAACGTACAAATGGACTTTACTGTTTGCTCTCAAAACCCCTTAAATTTCTTTTTTTTTTTTTTTTTGGACAAGGTCTGAAAATCCACACCCTCTCCTTTGGGGATGATGTTCAAGCCCATTACATCAAATCAAATATAGCATCCCACCACCTGCAAACCTATCTTGCAACACTCCATTAAAAAAAAAAAATCTTTTTTGAAGCACTCTACTTCAGTTTCTGAACCAGGCAAAGTTGTTCTCCTCTCAGAGAGTTTGCACTTACCTGTTTATTGTGCTTGAAATACTTTTGTACCTTTTAGTCACATTTCCGTGTTTACTTAAATAGCCCCCAGGACACCTTAGTTACCTGAAAACGTGCTTCTCTGCAGAGTCCCCACCAAGACCTTTTAGCTTGTTTACTATGTTTTAGTTTGCACTCAAACTGTTCCTGGCTCTAGCTTGACAAGTACTCAGTAAATACTAATTAAACAAATGAGAAAGTAACACAAAGTCTGAGATGCTTATAACACAAAGATCATAGTAGGATCGTGGGAAGAGATCTAGGCAAGGAATATCTGAAAACAGTCTGAGTGAGTGTAGTCCTTTTGTCCAACATACCATTTACTGACCGGGGCAGCAGAAAGAAGAGGCTCGAAAAGCGCCTGCGCTGAGCCTCTTACTGGCTCCCAAGTCCACTCTAATCGAGTCCTTGGGAGAGGAAAACAGGCCGATGGTACAGGTTTATCACGGACACCATCTTTCCGTACAGGATTCCGCCCACGGCCCTTACACACCTCTAGGGGATCCATCCTGCGGGGCCGCGACCCTCTTAGTAAGGGGCGTGCGTTTGGGTCCACCAGTCTGAGTCTGCAGCCCATAAGAGAACTGCGGAGGGTCGTTCCAGCCGCGTTCCTTGTTGCCTGCGAAGGCAAGGAAGTGTGTGAAAGGTGACCGGGCACCCAACGGAGGTTACTCTGGGGTCAGGGGGAGTCAGAGTTCGGGCCGAGTACCCACAGCCAGCCCACCCGGCTTGCTCACCCGGCTTCACGTAAAGCTCCGCCATCGCTACTTCCGCGCCGCCAGTGCCAGCGGGGCAGCGCGTCATTTCCGGGGCGGTAGCTTACTCACTCAGTCCAGCTAGTTGCCTGGTGGTTTATGAGGGGCTGCCTAGAGAGCAGGCACCAATTCCTTAAAAAGACAACTGGCTGAGCCGGGCGGTGGTGATGCACGCCTTTAATTCCAGCACTCAGGAGGCAGAGGCAGGCTAGCCTGGTCTACAAGAGCTAGTTCCCTACAAGAGCTAGTTCCAGGACAGGCTCCAAAGCTACAGAGAAACGCTGTCTCGAAATGCAAACAAAAAAAGATGATCTGGATGGAGACTTTGTCAAGGGGCACCAAACAGGTAGGTTTTTCTAATGTCTCCTAGTTTGCTCTCAGGAGCAAATTCACCAGAAGTACCTGCTGGATCTAATCACATCAACCTCTGGAAGCTCGCTTATCAGTAGACTGCCTGCACAATTTTTATTTTCTCTAGGCTCACTAAGAACTTCTTCAGTACACAAATATGTCGACTCTTCAAAATTCTTATGAAATGCCTTGGGACAAGTCTCAGCTGAGCTCCCACAATCCTCTGGTAGTTCCTGGTATCTTCTGCTTACCTACTTGGATGTTTCAACCTCAGAAAGTCTCAGAAGAAATCCTAATAGGCCTACTTTAATATCTGACACAGAAAATCTCGTAAATTGTTTGCTGAATGAATGCAGTCAGATTTCCACTCTGCACCATGCCCCGTGTGACTAAAGGCAGTCAACAACACCAAGTATACATACCCACCTCACACAAGCTGATGGTCCCCAACCTTATCCCACGTCTAATATACTCACAACTAGTGAGGTCACTGAGGGATTTTTATTTGCACTGATTCTGCTATAAAGTTGCTGAGGTAGAGCCAATTGTCCAGGGTTGGACAGGGGCAAGGAACAAAAGGACCCAAGGAAAAGGGTGCCAGGGGCCTAAGTTATAGTGCAGGGCCTCTCAGTCATCCATATAAACAAGGAACTTGGTAATAAGTAGAGGATAGGCAAGGATCGGGGATAGGCAGGAAGGTAAGAGTCTACAGAACCCTGGGAACTGGAGGAGTGTAAAGCCTCCTTCCCCAACCCTCTAAGATCAGTTTAGGACATATGGAGAAGAGAAGGTTTTAGCCTGAAGGCATCAAGAAATGAGAAGACGCCCCGCTTTCGAGGAGCTGCCCCAGCACCACCAACCCCTCCTTTGAGTAGTGGGGGAGGCAGGGGGCCACCAGGGGTGTCCATGGAGCTGGTCCGCTTGAGCCGAAGGCGGGCACGGGCCTGGGCACTCCAGGCCTTACCCCGAGCTGCTGAGGCCACCAGACACTTCTGGTATTGAACCTAGGAAGAAGGTGAGTGTGTGAACATCCAGTTTCTGCCCTTGGACACCTGAAAGCTTCTGTAAGGCAGGTAACTGGCCAAGAATTCTGTCCAGCATTCCCATGTAGCTCAAAAACAAAAACATAAAGCTTGACATTTACTGAGTACTTAAGGAAAGCTAGACACTATGTTAAGTGCTTTGTGTGATAATTTAATAACCTAAGTTATTCATGAGGTGTTGCTTTACTCATCTTGCAAATGAAGATACCAAGGTTCAGAGATAAATGACTTGTGTAAGGCAGTGGTTCTCAACCTGTGGGGGATCACATACCAGATATCCTGCATAACAGATTTTATTTACATTTAAAATAATATTTACATAACGATTCATAGCAGTAGCAAAATTAGTTATGAAGTAGCAACAAAATCACTTTATGATTGGGGGGGTCAGCACAACATGAGGAACTATATTAAAAGACTGTCGCATGAGGAAGATTGAGAACCACTGGTCTAGGGTCGCACAAACAGAAAATGTTATATCTGGCATTCAAATGTAAGTCTGTCCAGCTGCAAAGCTTGCATTTTTGTGTGTGTGTGTTTTTTTTTTTTTTTTTTTGTTGGTTGGTCTTGGTTTTTATGAGACATGGATTCTCTGCAGCCTTGGCTCTCCTGGAACTCACTCTGTAGACCAGGCTGGCCTCAAAACTCAGAGATTCGCCTGCCTCTGCCTCTTGAGTGCTGGGATTAAAAAGGCATGCAATACCAACTATCTGGCCAAAGTTTACACTTTTTTTTTTTTTCCCCCAAGATAAGGTTTCTCTGTGTAGCTTTGGTTCATGTCCTGGAACTAGCTCTTGTAGATCAAGCTGGCCTCAAACTCACAAACATCCTCCTGTCTCTGCCTCCCAAGTGCTGGGATTAAAGGCGTGTGCCACCACCACCCGGTCAAAGCTTGCACTCTTAACTACACCTACCACAGGAGACTATCCTCCATCTCTCAGTGTTCTGTAACAGTATCTGGCAAAACAGACTCTCTAGTGAAGAGAAAGTCTACAAACCCAACCCATCCCCAAAATAACTGTCCCAATCAAACTCTTATTTAAATTACTCCGTGAAGATACTAATTACTTAGCCTTCCTACCTCCTCTTGTGTACCTGCACTGCAGCGTAAGTGGGTAAAATCTGCAGATCTCACTTTACTGTCTTCAGTGGCCCAGGCTAATCTAAGGTTCTCACGACCTGCTCTGTCATTCTTGTTGTGCTATCACTGCATCCTCTTACAGGCCACGCACACCACATTTCTCAGGGACTCTAACCCACTAAACACCTCTCTCACGTCCATTCCTGAGGTTCTCTGGTATATCTGCCCTGTCTCTTCACCTGGCACACTTCTTTGGGTGTCTTTTCTTTTCCCCCTACAGGTGAGGAAGCATCTCCATCATGCAGTAATGTAACTTGCTTCTGATGTGTTTCTGCTTCATTCTGTGATGGCAAAGGCTATATATGCCTTCTATAGCAATGACTTTTTAGGATTAATTACAGTAATTGGACCCTGTAGATACTCATTTGTTGAATGAACAAGTGAACTGAATTAATGTAGCTTAAGCATCCTTCATTCAAACACCCACATACACCAAGAAGTATGTTAAATCAGTAATGGTGCCCACTTTGCATAGCACACCTTCACTTGCATGCTGAAACTTGTAAGGAAAGTGTGTCCATGAGTGTTTGTGTGTATGTGTACGTTGTATTAGTATTCCCCATACTTTAAGAAATCAGAAATAAACCGGATGGTGGTGGCACACGCCTTTAATCCCAGCACTCGAGAGGCAGAGGCAGGAGGATCTCTGTGAGTTCGAGGCCAGCCTGGACTACAAGAGCTAGTTCCAGGGCAGGCAACAAAACGACACACAGAAACCCTGTCTCGAAAAACCAAAAAAAAAAAAAATCAGAAATAGCAATTATTATACAAAATGCCCTAGACTATTAAGTGTTGGTAACCAACACAAAACTTAGCAAAAACAGCATTAAGAGCCAGGTATGTTTGTGAACCAAATTTGGCCCTGGGATCACTGGGTTGTGATTTAAGGGGAGCTGCCCATCTTGAGCCCATTCCATAATACAGAGCGGCTACAAGGAAAGCCTCTCCTATTCCCGCTCCATACCTAACTCACCATACAGGCAGCTTGCACAGCTTCAGAAAGTCCCCCAGCATGAGGCTGGCACCAGAAGGCTGCACACTGGAATCTCTGACAACCAAGGTCAGCGATGAGGCCAAAGGTATGTGGATCACGGCCAACACCAATAAAGGTCACAAGACGCACAGGGCACTGCCACAATGGTTCTTCCTCTGCACTAGCCTCTGCCTGCCCACACAAAGCCTAATTACTACATAGTTAAGCAATTGCCAGACCCAATACTTCCAGTAAAGACACACACCCCCACCTCAACATGCCTGCTCACCCTTCAAAGCCCCGAACTTCACCCTCCCGTGGTACCTGAATGGAATGCGCAGTCATCAGAGAGTCAGACACACTGAGCATAGCAGGAACCCAGGTTTTCTGGTCCCCCCGGGCAGTGAGGGTACCAATGGCCTCATTCAGCACATCCATACCTGAGGAGACATGCCTACTGTGCTGTCTGGCTTGGATAGAAAGGGTGTACAGAGCCGGGCGATGGTGGCGCACGCCTTTAATCCCAGCACTTGGGAGGCAGAGGCAGGCGGATCTCTGTGAGTTCGAGACCAGCCTGGTCTACAAGAGCTAGTTCCAGGACAGGCTCCAAAACCACAGAGAAACCCTGTCTCGAAAAAACCAAAAAAAAAAAAAAAAAAAAAAAAAAAGAAAGGGTGTACAGAGAATTTCTAGGACCCTTTCATTAACTTGGGATTCAGAAAGATGGGAAAAGAAGAGCTGGGGCTGAGCTTGGAATTCTGAGTTGGAAGAATGGGTATATCCCAAATTATAATAAGGTCATGCAAGAACTCTAAGACTCGATACAATGTAGCTCTCACCTCACCCATACTCTCTTTCCTAACACACCGGCGCCATCAGCCCCCTTAGTCCTTACCCATGGCTTTGTTGACTGGTAGGATCCCCATGTACAGTGCCTCGTATTTCTGAGCAGCCTGGCTCACTGCATCCAGCAACTCCACTGAAACATACATATCAAGCACCAATCTAGCACAGAAACTCAGTTGCCCCTTCCCTTGCTGTGGACTACACCACTATGTATAGGTTTTACTATGTAACCAGCTCTGGCTGGCCTGGAACTTGTGAGTCTTCCTATCTCTGCCTTCCAAGTGCTAGGATTACACCATGCCTCCCTCACCATGCCTTGCTTCCACACCCTATAGAATATGCCAGGACTCAAGCTAGAGCTGAGGCTAGTAAAGGAGAGCCTATAGATGCACCTTCAATTCACTGCTTTGGATTCTTGGATCTAGACTCTCCAGGAAGAAGCTAACTCACCAGGAACCCCACCCCCGTACCACCTCCATCTCTCATTAAAGCAGCCTGATGTTGCAATGCAGCGAGCCCTTCCCCATACCTTGCCTTGGGAAGTCTTCAGGGGAAATAGGATCCGGGGAACAGCAAGCAGCTTCTCCACTGACTCCTACCCTCTCCGACAAGATCTAGAATACAGCGCAGCCAGCATGAGGCACACAGAAAGAAAGGGAAGTTAGGGTCAGGAGCCAAGCCCACCCTAACCCAACTCCATATTCCCTGCCCACCACTGGCCTCACCTGTGCACAGAGCCCCTGTAGAGCACTTGCAATGGCCTTTGCAGGCACATCACAGCGAAACACATGGCACTTGAGCATACAGCTGTCTTTGTCACCCGCAACAAAGGCAAAGTCCCTAGCAAGGGCAGGGATAAGACTATTTAGGCCAGGGGCTTCTAAGTGCCTATAAGAAACTTCTAAAGTTAAGCTAAAGATATGGCACAGTTGGAATGGGGAAGCCAGGGACAGGGCTCAGAGTATCTAGTTGTCACATACCTGTCACTGTTCCAGAAGCATGTGGGAGCACAGGATAAAATCAGCCCAGCCTCTCAGCCTCTCCCCCATCTGCCCCTGCTGAGCTGGGCCCATGGGCCCACCCACCCCAACCAGGACTGAACCAGGCAGGGAAGGTCATGCTGGGTCCACATCAGAGATCTGTGTCCAAGGGTTCAGCATCAGTGGGGATGGCAGCCTGCAAGGGGGAAGGGTGATGCAACTCTTGCTCGGGGGAACACAGAAGTCCTCACCGGCCCTTGGAGCTGCCCACACCCCAGACACGGATGTGAACCAGAGGCTGACAATGGATCAGACTGTGGTCCAGGGGATTCACCAGGCTCATGGCATCTTTCTTCAGGATCATCAACATGTTCTGGCCCTGCCAAGGACAGAGTTGGCAGATGAAGGTGGCTAACATGGCAAACAAGCAGTTCACGGAAAACCTACCTCCGCTGAGCCATAGGGTGAACCCCTGGAGAAATCAGACAACTCACCTCACCCCAGGCACCATCATGGGGCTGGCTCCGGTTGCGAGTCTGGGCCAGCTGCTGGATACAGTTATTGACAGCAATACTGCTCTTCCCTGGTGCCAGGTCCTCCTCAGGCACCTCTACCCAGCCCAGAGAGCGGACTGCAAAGCACTGACAAGATGGGGAAAAAGAAGTGACAAGCTGTGGAGTGGTATGACGGGTGACACAGGAACCATCCACATCAACTCCGGTCATCCTATTCTTTATACTTAATCAACCCACTCATTGAATAATTCTACCCCTAATCTTTCCCTTGCAATCTCCCAATGGCTTAAACTGGCCATCAGCTTCAATCACTACCTTAGCTCCTGGCTCCAGGCTCCGGACATAGGAATCTTCACCATACCATGTTAGAGAGTTACTGGAACAAATGAGAGCCAGTAAAAGGATTAGGATTCCTACGTTAGGGGCAATGGTAAAACCTAGCCTACTTGCCGGGCGGTGGTGGCACACGCCTTTAATCCCAGCACTTGGGAGGCAGAGGCAGGTGAATCTGTGTGAGTTCGAGACCTGCTTGGTCTACAAGAGCTAGTTCCCTGTCTCGAAAAACCAAAAAAAAAAAAAACAAAAACAAAACAAACAAACAAAAAAAAACTAGCCTACTTGATCAAGCACAGAATCTGGAACAAGACCCAAAATATAGCACCACAAATGCAAACCCAGAAAAAGCAGGACCCAAAATATGGTTAACCAAGTACAGTTCAAAATTTGAAGAAACCCAGTACACGAGACATAGGCATAAACTAAAATAAATACGGGTATGAATTAAAAGTGTGGACAAAAGCCTCAAACTAGAACAAGAGACTGTAGAACACAAAATAGGAATCCTCCCACTCCCCCCCCCAAAAAAAAACTGAAGCGAACAGACGGAGTCTACTAGAACATGATGGGTCAGGACAGAGGACACAGAACATAGCCCTAATCATAAGGACTTGCAACAGACAAAAATCAAAATACACAACCGTCAAGAACATGGGAAAACCAAGCACAAATAGAGCCCCCGAGTCCAGAACTATAGTTTAAAAGCAAATTGTGGAAACAGGCACAGTATCTACAGTGTGAGTTCCAGGTCAGTTATGGCTACATACACAGTGAAATCTGAGACCGGCTCAAAAAAAAACAAAAAAAAAAAAAACAAAACAAACAAACAAACAAAAAAACAGGAAACTGTGGGTCCAGCTTCATTCTTTTGAGTGCCACGGTAACCGCAAGGCTTTCATTTGGCCTGGGCCACCCCTGTTACCTCCGGTTCAATGAACTGTCCAGGCTGGAGAAGGATCTCCCCTTGGGGGGTCGCAGTTCCCAAATCCCCTCCGTCCTCTATGGAATAGAGATTAGTCAGTGTAGCAGCAGGCCTAGGTGCACACAATGAGCTGAGACCCCCCACTCCTCACGTTCCACCTACCGTTCCTGGGTCCTCTGCACCTCCTAGTTCCCAGGTTGGGCGCTGCCACTGAGTGCTACCGCTGGGTACATGCCAATAGTAAGTGCCTGCAGCATCACGGATCTTTCTCCAGCCAGGGGGTAATCCTGTCTCCCCCTCCAGATTTTGGTCCCCCCACAAGTCATCTATAGGAACAAGGTTTTAAATCAAAGGGCCACATTACTCGTGAGTTCCCAACGATTCTGTCATAACCCTCGCTCCATCCCAGAGGAGACAGCCCTAAACTTAGACGTCAACTCCCCAGTCGTAAAGACAGCACATGCAAGGATCAGTGTTACCTTATCCCCTGGTTCTCGTTCCCGAAATGCCACCCACCTCCATCCCATGTTTAAGCCTCGGGCAGCCTTCCTTCACCCCTCATATCCCCTCAGCTTTTGGTCCTCCCAACCGGACCCTCGGTGCACACCATCGCAGTTGACCAGAATGATGGCCAGCATATAATCCTTGCCCAACATAGCCTCTGACAGCCTGCGCTCTCAGCCCACGGCGACCTCCGGAGCTGCAGGGCCCCCTAGCCCAGCCTCTGCGCCGGAGACCGCCGGGCCAACTGGGCGGGATTGGGCCGGCCTTGGGGGAGGGCAGAGGCGGGCCTGAGCTGCAGGCGCCGCGGCGTCCGGGTCGCCGAGTCCTAGCGCGTCTCGGTGCGTGTGCCCTACGAAGCGCACCGACACTATGAACCCCGCACCCGTAGGCAACTAGGAGTTCCTCGGACGGCGTAGGACCGGCGAGAACGTGCCCTGTGTGCACCAGGGCGCGGATGACATCATCGCGTGGGGCATGAGATCATCACGTCCCGACCTTTGCCCGCCCGCGTACACGGCTCAGGACCAGACGGTAGGGATCCGGTGGCCGTGCCTGAGAACAGCCTAGAGTAATAGGGAAAAAAACGCCCCGCCTTTTCCCGAAATGCCCCGGAAGTGCCTCTACCCTCAGTAGAGTTGGAAGTAACCTTTAACAGCGGAGGCGGGGCTGCGCATGCGCAACAAGTTTGGCGGGGGAAGATGGCGGATGACAAGGTGAGTTGAAATTCAGGGGTGCTTCAGTCGGCGTGGTTTTCAAATTCCTTAACCTTTATAGATTTGAGCAGAGACGACGGGGATAATTCTTGTTTTTTTCCCTGGGTTCCTGTCAACTGCCTCAACAGTAGAGGGCTTTAGGCGAAGGGCTGCTATTCCCGGGACTGACACGGTGCCTAATTCGGAGCACACATTCAAATATATTCACTCTGTAGCAGTGCTCATCCAGGCCGTTTCCTCGCCCCTGAAGTCTCCCTTACAGAGACAGCATTTCCATTCCACCCTTACCACCGCCCTCACTCAAACACTTCCTGCTTCCTACGGACATGCCACCAGACCGAGTCTTGTAGCCACCCTGTTGCTGACACATGTTCGCCACATATTCGTGTATTCTCATTCAGTGTGAAATGACCTGAGCAAATAGCAGGTTAACCTCGAATTGTACGGGAAACTGCTTCAACCTGTTATTCCCAGCTGGTCCAGAAGCCCAGCATCACCCACAGATTTATTCCTAGCCTGCCAGTTTCTCTGTCAGGTACCAGGACACAGCAACGAAAGCAGGCTAATGGCCATTTTCAGCAAGCTTGTACTTCAGCCAATAGTATTTCCTTCCTAAAGCTAAATAGAAGTGCCTCTGCTTGCCCTGAGATTCTGTGGAAGTCATTACAAGTTCCTCATGCACGTTCCATCTGTCACCTCCGGCCCCCACGGCAGTGTTTTGCTTTTCAGTGTCTGTCTTCCTTCATCACTGCTGTCTCAGGAAGGTGTTGTAGGAAGAGATTTATTTGGTTCTTCCCATCATCCCTCCCACAGCTCACCTAGTTCCTAGCCTCTGATAAAATTGAGCAGGGCATGGGACTGGGTCAAGTCTGCTGGAGCCAGCCTCTCCCTTGTCCTAGGATTCTCTGCCGAAGCTGAAGGACCTGACATTTCTCAAAAACCAGCTGGAGCGCCTCCAGCAGCGTGTGGAGGATGAAGTCAACAGTGGCGTGAGCCAGGTAAGGGCCCAGTTGTTCTTGGGAATGTTGAATAGCACATAGAATTGTAGTTTAGCGAGTGGACATTGAGGGCTCAATGAAAGTCTCCCTGTGGAAAAAAAAACTGGAACTGGGCATTGTGGTGCAGGCAAGTTCAAGGCCAACCTGGTACGTAGAGGACTGTAGACCAGCCAGTGCTACACACAAGAGACCCTATCTCAAAACCAGCAGGGGAGGGAAAAAATAGCACTTAAGCTGAGATTCTAAATAGGTATTAAATAGGTGAGGTCGGAGTGGGGGCATTCCAGGTACAGCACAGACAAACCTTGGTGATGAGCAGCATTGTGAACATGAAGCAGGAGAAGAGTAGTTTGTGGTCATCAGTGACCATGCTGGGAAATGAAACTGGAGGAACAGGCAGGGCTCAGGTTCCTCAGAAGCCTCTCTTGCATTCTAGGTGAATGGCATTCTGGGTAGAGCCCTCTAGAATTCTGGTATTGTGTGCTTGGGTCTCTGACATTCTTTTTCTGGCTCCAGAATTTTAAGATAGTCCTTGGAGAAAAGAGCGTAGCTGTCGCCGTGAAGACGGGCAACGGTCCAATGCTCTGAGCCCAGCTTAAAGAGGAGAGCACACCTGATTTCCTTCTGTGTTTTTCCCTGCAGGATGGCTCACTCTTGTCCTCCCCATTCCTCAAGGGATTCCTGGCAGGCTACGTAGTGGCCAAACTGAGGGCATCCGCAGTATTGGGCTTCGCAGTGGGCACTTGCACTGGCATCTATGTGGCTCAGTCATATGCTGTACCCAACGTGGAGAAGACCCTGAAGAACTACTTTAGGTCACTACGAAAGGGGCCTGACTAGACCCTTTGGGGAAGGCAGAATGGGCGTGTTGGGCCTGCAGGTAGAGGCCTTTCTATCACAGACGCTCTGTCTGACTTCCCCTGCCATTGTTCATTTGCTGTCTCCAGCTGACCTGTCTCTTTCATCCTTGCTTGTCGTCCTGCGGAGAGTGGACAGTGCTCAGTCAGCCTGCACCCTGCACTCCTTCCCCCCCTAGTTCCTTGGGACTTACCCCAAAACTATGGGTCATGAGCCCCGCCTTCAAGCCCTAACTGGAACGTGCACCTGACTCTGACATTCAGTATTCTCTGTGGTGAGGCACCACCATTCTGCACTCGATTACCTTCAGATGCCCTCCCCCCCGTCCCTCTGTCGCTTGCTAGCTACACAGGCCACCCAGGGTCTGGTGTAGGCCATGAGTGTAGAAGATGGGGGTGTGCCAGGCCTAGCCCGTCCAAGACAGGCTCGCTGGACCCTGATGCTATTCCTGTCCACTGCCATGTATGGTGCCCATGCACCGTTCCTAGCCCTGTGCCATGTGGATGGCCGAGTGCCCTTCCGGCCCTCCTCAGCTGTGTTGCTCACTGAGCTGACCAAACTATTGCTGTGCGCCTTCTCCCTCCTGATGGGCTGGCAGACATGGCCCCAGGGCACAGCACCCTGGCGCCAGGCTGCCCCTTTTGCCCTGTCAGCCCTGCTCTATGGCGCCAATAACAACCTGGTGATCTATCTGCAGCGTTACATGGACCCCAGCACCTACCAGGTGCTGAGCAATCTCAAGATTGGAAGCACAGCTCTGTTGTACTGCCTCTGCCTTGGGCGTCGCCTCTCTGCACGGCAGGGGTTGGCACTGCTGCTGCTGATGGCTGCAGGAGCCTGCTATGCGTCAGGTGGCTTTCAGGACCCTGTGAGCACCCTTCCTGGACCTCCATCAGCAGCCGGATCCCGTGCCATGCCCTTGCATGTCACTCCCCTGGGACTTCTGCTCCTCCTCTTACACTGCCTCGTCTCTGGCTTGTCCTCGGTGTACACAGAACTGATCATGAAGCGACAGCGGCTGCCCTTGGCTCTTCAGAACCTCTTCCTCTACACTTTCGGGGTGATCCTGAACCTTGCACTGTATGCTGGCAGCGGCCCCGGCCCGGGCTTCCTAGAGGGTTTCTCTGGGTGGGCAGTGCTGGTGGTGCTGAACCAGGCGGTAAATGGACTGCTCATGTCAGCTGTCATGAAGCACGGCAGCAGCATCACGCGCCTCTTCGTCGTGTCCTGCTCCCTGGTGGTCAACGCTGTGCTTTCAGCAGTGCTGCTGCAGCTCCAGCTTACAGCCGTCTTCTTCCTGGCCACGCTGCTCATTGGCCTGGCTGTGTGCTTGTACTATGGTAGCCCCTAAGGCCTTGGCCGCCCTCACGCCCACTTATGTAGATTAGATGCAACCACCAGAGCCACCTCCTTCCTATCTTACCACCACACCCCGCCCAGCAGCCCTGTAACAAGTGCCTTGTAAGAAACACTGAGGTGGCCATGGCCTTTGGATGTTCAGGGGAGTGAGCGTTACCCCTAGGAGGTATAAAGAGTGGGCTTAGTTAAGGAAGCTCCTAACCACACCCCTATATTCCTTCATACTAAAGAACTGGGAGCTCCAAACCCAAGCCTGGGCATCCTGTCCTTGAGGAACCCTGCCTCGTCCTGCATGCACATGGCTACTTAAGTTTGCTCTTCTTGCCTGCTGTGGTCACTCCTGAAGACCCCTGCCCTGAAGCTTGGTGCTGGCTGCTCCAGCCTGGCATGGTGGCCACATAAGGGATTCTTAGTTTGCCCTCTCCACAGTGCCGCTCCTCTTTCCCAGCCATTATTCTGGAAAGGTCAGAGGGGGCTGGGGTTTGATTCATCTCAGGAAACGTTGCCCCTGGACTCTGGCTTAAGCCTACACTCCTGACCCCTGTGCTAACTCAAGGGCCCCGCTGAAGCCCACTTCACCTCTAAGGCATCTAGGAGGTACTGTTTTTCCCACTCGTTCCCCTCCTGGTGTATTCCACCTCCCAACAGCCGTGGAAGGCTCTGCAGAGTAACCAGGGACCAGGTACAGAAAATGTTTATAGCTAATCAGTGTCTAACTACTTAAGCAATAAGGTCTTAATAAAGTGTTTAGGGCGTAGGGTCCTTCCTACAGCCTCTCACAGTTGTCCATGTTCTGTGTTTGCGTTTTATGGTGCGAGTTGCCTGAGGTTTTTTTTTTTTTATTTGATGGCCTATGCCTCAGCTACCTTCTCTGTAGGGAAAAGGTCTCACTTGAAAACCTGCAGTAGATGAAATGGGCTAAAATGTGCCAATTCATAATCCAAGCAGTCCAGTGTTCCCAAGAGTTTCCAGAAACGCTAACAGGAAATTGCCTCAAGTGACAATAAGCTGTTCACCTGTGGAGGGGGGGAGCTAATGATGTAGTGAACACTGGAATCTTTGGCAGGAAGAAGCAAGAATTGTTGCGATTTTAATCCAGGTTCTATCTGGGAAGAAAAATATCACTATTCATGTGATATCCTGGAACTAGCTCTTAGAGCCTTCATATCTCTGGTGACATGCCTTTCCTACCTTCTCATACACAGTAAAGACAAATCTCATCTCTGCTGTATTGATTGCTTGCTGGGTTGTAGGCATGAGTATGAGATTGGGGGAGAAAATCTTTCACTGTTGCTCTCTTGGCCCTTCCCTCTCTCCTCTGTCCTACACACCTTCCCACGCCCTGTATGTTCTCTCTTTTGTTTGTGCTTGGTCTTTTTCTTTATGATGCTAGAGGTTGAAGCTGGAGCCTCAAAACACCCTAGGCAAACACTACTGCTGGTTTACACTCCCAGCCTTTGCTCTCTAGTCTCAGACTTAACTCTTTCCTGTCCCAAAGCTTATCATACTGTTTACGTGGATCCCAAAGTTTTGGCAAGAAATTAGAGGTTATATCAACAAATGTATGCTCTTTTAAAGCTTGCTCTTCATTTTGTTGCCATCACAGATAGTACTTCCATTTAACTGAGGCAGCTCAGTGGTAGAGTGCCTGCCAGCCTGCATGAGGGATTTTTTTTAATTTTATTAATATTTATTGAGCTCTACATTTTTCTCTGCTCCCCTCCCTGCCTCTCCCCTCCCTCCTTGAATCTTCCCCCCAAGGTCCCCATGCTCCCAGTTTACTCAGGAGATCTTGTCTTTTTATACTTTCTACTTCCCATGTAGATTAGATTTATGTAAGTCTCTCTTAGTGTCCGCATTATTGTCTAAGTTCCCTGGGATTGTGGTTTGTAGGCTGGCTTTCTTTGCTTTATGTTTAAAAACCACCAATGAGTGAGTACAGGCGATAATTGTCTTTCTGTGTCTGGGTTACCTCACACAAAATAATGTTTTCTAGCTTCATCCATTTGCCTGAAAAATTCAAGCTGTTGTTATTTTTTTCTGCTGTGTAGTACTCAATTGTGTAAATATACTACATTTTCCTTATCCATTCTTCGATCGAGGGGCATTTAGGTTGTTTCCAGGTTCTGGCTATAACAAACAAAGCTGCTGTGAACATAGTTAAGCATGTGTCCTTCTGGCACGATTGAGCATCCTTTGGATATATACCCAAAAGTGGTATTACTGGGTCTTGAGGAAGGTTGTTTCCTAATTTTTGAGAAATCGCCACACTGACATCCAAAGGGGTTGTACCAGCTTGCATTCCCACCAGCAATGCAGAAGTGTTCCCTTTTCCCTACAACCTCTCCAGCATAAGTTGTCATCAGTGTTTTTGATCTTGGCCATTCTTTTAGGTGTAAGATGGAATCTCAGAGTTGTTTTGATTTGCATTTCTCTGACTAAGGATGTTGAACATTTCCTTAAGTGTCTTTCAGCCATTTTATATTCCTGTTGAGAGTTCTCTGTTTAGGTCTGTACTCCATTTTTTTTTTTATTGGAGTATGTGATCTTTTGGTGTGCAATTTCTTGAGTTCTTTGTATATTTTGGAGATCAGACCTCTGTCTGATGTGGGGTTACTGAAGATCTTTTCCCATTCTGTAGGCTGTCGTTTTGTCTTGGTGACTGTGTCCTTTGCTTTGCAGAAGCTTTTCAGTTTCAGGAGGTTCCATTTATTGTTTCTCTCAGTGTCTGTGCTGCTGGGGTTATATTTAGGAAGTGGTTCCCTGTGCCAATGCGTTCAAATGTACTTCCCACTTTCTCTTCTCTAAGGGTCAGTGTAGCTGGCTTTATGTTGAGGTCTTTGATCCATTTGGACTTGAGTTTTATTCATGGTGATAGATATGGGCCTCTTTTCTTTTTTTTTTTTTTGGTTTTTTCGAGACAGGGTTTCTCTGTGGCTTTGGAGCCTGTCCTGGAACTAGCTCTGTAGACCAGGCTGGTCTCGAACTCACAGAGATCCGCCTGCCTCTGCCTCCCGAGTGCTGGGATTAAAGGCGTGCGCCACCACCGCCCGGCATGGCATGGGTCTCTTTTCATTCTTCTACATGTTGATATCCAGTTTTGCCATCACCACTTGTTAAATATGCTTTCTTTTTTCCATTTGATATTTTTTGCTTCTTACTCAAAGATCAGGTGTTTGAAGGTGTGTAGATTAATATCTGGGTCTTCTATTCGGTTCCATTGGTCTTCCTGTCTGTTCTTCTGCCGATACCAGGCTGTTTTCTGTACTGTAGCTCTATAGTAGAGTTTGAAGTCAGGGATTGTGATACTTCCAGAAGTTCTTTTTTTTTTTTTTTTTCTGTTCAGAGCTCTTTACTTTCCATTATGAAGAGTCATTTCTGAGGAATTGAAACCCCAGAAGGTAACAGCCCCCCAACAGAAAAAGAAACATTTAAAACAAAATTTTAAATGATAGATCAAAACCAGACTTGAGTAGTATTGAAGAGACAGGCGGGAGCAGACGTGGTCTCTGGAGGGAATCGTTCTAATTATTATCTAAAAAGTAAAGTCACATAACTTTGTCAAAGTCATAAGATAAACTGGTACTTGACAATTAGGTTGACTAAATAGAGGAGGGGAGATTTAAAAAGAAAAAGCCACTGAAACAGGAGAATGAGAGGGATTTTAGAGCGGCTGGAGCTGGGGCACAGATCCGTCAGTTCTCGATGCTTCTGGGGCCTCAGCTGCTTCTCTCGCGCTGCTGCTTGTCCCCACCAACTCCAAGAAAGAACTAAATAATCTCTGCTATTTTGTTAGGATTCAGAATTTCAATCCAGTAGCCGTCAGGATCTTGAATGAACGCCAGACCTTTCATTTTACCATCATCAGGTTTCTTCACAAACTTGACCCCCAGCTCTTCAAACCTTTTACAGGCACTGTAGACATCAGGAACGGCAATCCCAATGTGACCAAATCCCCGAGGGTCTGAGTTGCCATTGTGGTAACTCTGGGTCTCATCGTCTTCGGTGCCCCAGTTGTGTGTCAACTCAAGTGTGGCTTTTCTGGAAAACGTCCAAGCTGTTCTCTCACTCTTGTCTTTAGGGATGTCATTCTTATCCTCGTAAGCCAAGAAATAGAGGGAAAATTTCATCGAAGGAAAATCAAGCTTTTGGAGTAGCGTCAGTCCAAGAACCCTAGTGTAGAAATCCAGGGACTTCTTAGGATCCTTAATTCTTAGCATGGTTTGCTGCATTAGGAAGTCCTTGGTGCTGGGGTCCGGGTTGGAGCAGCAGCCGAGGGCGACCTCATCCGTGAGGCCGCTGGACACAGGCTGTGGCTCTGCCATGGTCGCCCTGGAGGATCACCCACCAGCTCTGCCAACAAACCAGAGGACCACACGCTTCGCAGAGCCAGAAGTTCTTTTATTGCATAGGATTGTTTTGGCTATCCTGGGTTTTTTGCTTTTCCAAATGAAGTTGAGTACCGTTCTTTCGAGGTCTTTGAAGAATTCTGCTAGGATTTTGATGGGCTCCCTGAGTTTCTTTTTTTTTTTTTTTTTTTTTTTTTGGTTTTTCGAGACAGGGTTTCTCTGTAGTTTTGGTTCCTGTCCTGGAACTAGCTCTTGTAGACCAGGCTGGCCTCGAACTCCCAGAGATCCACCTGCCTCTGCCTCCCGAGTGCTGGGATTAAAGGCGTGCGCCACCACTGCCCGGCATTCCTGAGTTTCTTAATATCTAGAATAGGAGAGAAACAGTGGCATTGTTTGTCTTGGGAGCTCTGTGGTTCTTGGACTGTCTTGACCAGTTATGGTGAGGCACACCTGGGATCCCAGCACTCCAGGAGGTAGAGCAGGAAGAGGTCAGGCTGATCTGCTTGAGGAGACCCAGTCTCAGAAAAGGAAGCATTGAGGGTGTGGTGATGCAGACTGTGTCTCCTGGGGAGACAGAGGCAGAAGAAGCAAGAGTGCAAGTGGGCCTGGTTTAGCGGATAAGATTGCATGCTGCTCTTGTAGAGGACCCAAGTTCAATTCCACCCATAACTCCATCTCAGGGGGATCTGACACCTCTGGCCTCCATGGCATTCATATACCCACCCACGAACACATAATTAAATATTTTGTTGGTTTTTTGAGACAGGGTTTCTCTGTGTAGCAACTCTGGCTGTCCTGGAACTCACTCTGTAGACCAGGCTGGCTTCAAACTCACAGAAATCTGCCAGCCTCTACCTCCTGAGTGTTGGTATGCACTCACTGCCTGGCTATATATATATATGAAAGGCCAGCCTAGGCTACAGTAGAGTTGGTCTCAAAAAAAAAAAAAAAAAGGGCTGAGATTGTAGTTCAAAAAGACAAGCACTTGCCTACATGTGTAAGCCCTGTGTTCGATCCCCAGCACTGAAAGAACAACAAAAATCACTTTTTTTTTTAAATCACAAGCCCTGAGGCATTTAGAGATTCTTAGGACTGAAAAATACTCTGCTCAGCAGAACAAATTAGGCTAGAAAACACTTAAGGCCACAAATGTTTCACATCATGGTCCAGACTGACCTGGAATGAATGTGCCCAGGTGTCCTCAGATGGAAAGCAGCCCTACCTCAGACTCCATCGTGCAGAGTTTATGGTCATGAGACTCCATACCCAGCCACTGTTTTGACTCTTACTCTCTGATTCTTTCACGTCTAGTACCTGTAGCTGTCTGTCCTTTGAAGTCCTGGCCAGAGGACTGTCAGGCCCTGCTCCCTAGAACAATGGGTGAACTTTTCAAAACAAGACTGCTTCTGTTGTTCTGGTGCCATACTGTAATCCCAGCACTCTGAAGTTGGAGGTGGGAGAGCTCGTAATTCAAGGTCATCCTTAGTTATTTAGCAAGTTCCAGGTCAGCCTGGACTGATTGAGACCCAGTCTCATGAAAGAAAAGAAAAGAAAAAGTTGCAGAGTTAAATCTGTAGTTCAGAAGTAGAGAAGATACTTGGCATGCAGAGACTCTGGGTTCCATCCCTTGACAGGAGGAAGAGGGGGAAGAGGACTCTTCCCTTGCTACTTAGGTGACTGTCCTTGGCAGTTACTAGGACAGGTTAGCTCTGAAATGAGGGTCAAATGCTACAAAGCCAGGGGAGCTGAAAAGTCAGAATGAAGGAATAGGTATTGGGTGCTTAGCAGAGATTGGTACAAGGAGACATGATTAGTGATGGTGGTGATTATCTGTAATGAGGGCCATCTCGATGGATACGCCCCACCTTCCCTCTCCCTTCTGGGGCCCTCATGAATGAGGACAAAGGGAGGCAGCCCCATAGTGTTCCTGATCAGGCTCCTCTCCATACAGGACTCCAGCACAACCGGCCCTCGCTGCACTCTGCTCAAGCTGCTGGTTCCTGGCCTGGAGCTCCTGGGTCTTCAGGGCCAGATCAATGTTGTCTTGGAGGACTCCAGCCAGCAGGCTGCGGTGACGGTGTTCTGTGGCCATGGCCTTCTCCTCCCACAGCCCCTGCCAGGCTCGAAATACCTGTGTTCAGAGTCAGAGGTGCCTGTTGGTCCATCAGCCTTTCCACCAACTTAAGGCCTGCACTCCGTCTCCACTGACCTGCAGCAAGTGGCATGTCCGAGCTCGGGTGGCCTGCACATACAAATCGTAGAGGGCCACCAGATCCTGCTCTGCCACGTCCCGTTCTGCCTGCAGGGCGTCCACCTGAAGTTTCAGGCCTGCCTGCTCCTTCCACTGCCTCTCTCTCTCGTCACAAGCCTGCGGAGAAAGTTGTACCTTTTGGCAAGTGCCACCTGTGTCAGGCTTTATGCGAAAAAGTTCAGATACATGATCTCATTTTGTCCTGGTCAGTCTTATGAGGAAGTTTCCCTTTTACAGCTTTGCAAATAGTGCACCAGGGAAGGGATCGGATTGGCCAAATGCCCATGGCTAATGAGGGGCAGCGCCGAAACGGCACATGCTTTCAACAGTCCCCATCCTCACCGGGTGATCCAAACGCAGAGATGGGACACGCTGTGTCTATAACCTTGCCTCCGACTACACACTTGCTAGACTCTAGCCAGACAGAACAAATCTGTGGACCCAGAGCCAATTTGGCTGCTCTTTCCCTCTGCTTCACTTAGACTTTTGCCTTATCTGAGAACATGTCCCCACCCACTACAGTTTTTAAAATTTATTTTATTTGTTTTTTATAGGGGGAGGATGGAAATGAGGCAGGGTCTTTTTTTATAGTCCAGGCTGACCTTGAACTCACAATCCTCCTGCCTGTGCCTGCTGAATACTGAGAGGCCTGTATCACTGTACTTGGCTACATTTTTTAAAGCAATTTTTAAAATTTATTTATTTTACATCCCAACCACAGTTTCCCCTTCCTCCCCTCTTCTACCTCTCCTCTGCCCCTCTCCCCTCAATCCACTCCTCTGTTTCTGTTCAGAAAGGAGCAGGCCTCCCATGGGTACCAACAAAGTATGGCATATCCATTTCAGTAAGACTTCCCCTGTATTCAGGCTGGGCAAGGCAATCAGTATGAGAAATAGGTTACCAAGAGCCAGCCAAAGCATTAGGGACAGCACCTGCTCCCATTGCTGGGAGTCTTTAAGTCGACCAAGCTATACAGCTCTCACATATACCATGCAGTCTCCCTAGTTGTTAGTTCAGACTGTGAGTTCCTATGAGCCAAGTTAGCTGTTTCCATGGGTACATATTTTATTTCTTTTTTGTTTGTTCCTTTGTTTTTTGAGACAGTTGTTTCTCTTATAACACGCTGTCCTGGAACTCACTCTGTAGACCAGGCTGGTCTCACACAGAGATCCACCTGCCTCTGGTCTCGAGTGCTGGGATTAAAGACATACACCACCACTGCCCGGCCATGTTTTATTTCTTAAACAGTTGCTTACTGAGCACCTTTGTGATGAGCATGAACTGTTCTCAAGGAGCTGCACACAGTGAATTCCTGCACTGACTCTAGTTCTCCGGAGTTCTACTTAGGCCCAGTCTCCTCTGTTCCTCTCCAGCCTGGGTAAAGTGGACCTCATTGTGCCCATCAAAGCAAACAGCTCTGAATGTGGCTTCTCCTGTGTTCCATAAGGCGTATGGACCAGTCTGTTACGGTTGAGTCTAGATCCTTGCTACTGTGCCTAGCCTAGGTACAAGGAGCCTCAAGCCCCATACTCCTCCCCTCCCTCCTCACCTCTTCTGCTACTATGCCTTTGATCTGTTTACAGGCTACTTCCTCCTGATGTTCCAAATGTTTCAGCTCTTCCTGCATCCAAATCTGGTGTTCCTCTCGAAGCTTCTGTCTCCGGGCCTGGGCCAGAAAGAACTGTAGGGGCACATCTGGGGCCTGATGGGCCTAAATGACATCGTTTGAGGGTTAATCAGAAAACAAGATATGCATACATTTGGAACACAGACCCCAACCTTTCCAACAGAACTCCATTGCCAGGGCTGTCCCTAGGATCCAACTGGTCTGCGAGAGTCCATAGACTAGGCAGAGACTCAGCAGGCTGTGGGTAAAGGGAGAGACCTTCCCCTGCGGCTGGTGCTGTCCTCGTAGAAGGGTCCCAGCACTCGGGTCCATCGCAGAACAGTAGCTCCTCCCATGATCCCCCCCAAGAGATCCAGGAAGCCTTTAAGCCCTTGTCAAGCTCTGTATTCCTTCCCAGTATCAGCTCAGGGTTCATCCCCCTTTATTCCCCCAGGTTCCCCGTTGTTTTGGGGTACATGAAGTGCTATTTTTACCTGTTCCTCAGAGTGCTTGAGAGGATGTTTTTGGTGGAGACCAGACCCTAGAAATCGTCTTCTTACCTCTGGAGGAAAATGTCATTAGTCATATCAAAGTGTGTGTGTGTGTATGTGTGTGTGTATGTGTGTGTGCGTGTGTGTATGTGTGTGTGCGTGTGTGTATGTGTATGTGTGCGTGTGTATGTATGAGTGTTTGCGTGTGTGTTTGTGTGTGTATGTATGTGTATGTGTGTGCTTGTGTGTGTATGTGTGTGTATATGTGTGTATGTGTGTATGTGTGTTTGTGTGTGTGCTTGTGTATGTATGTGTATGTGTTTGTGTGTGTGTATATGTGTGTATGTGTGTGTGCATGTGTATGTGTGTATGTGTGTGTATGTGTGTATATGTGTGTGTATGTGTGTGCGTGTGTGTGTGTGCGTGCGCGCGCAAATTAGAGAGGGGATGAATATGATCATGTAACCAAAGCTCAGGGCAGTAACACACTTGTGGGGTGGGGGTGTGGGGGAGGAAGTTAGGAAAAAACTGGTTTCAACCATTCTACAGCAAATTCTGGAAGACAGTGCCCCCTTTTGAACAAGAATGGCTTTGTCTAAAGCAGTGGTTTTCAACTTGTGGGTCTCTACCCCTCAGAGAGTCAAATGACCCCTGTGAAAATGGTCTAAGACATCGGAAACACAGATATTTACATTACAATCCATAACAGTAGCAAAATTACAGTTATGAAAGAGCAATGAAAATAATTTTATGGTCAGAAGATATGAGGAGGTTGAGAACCGCTGGACTCTACAGGGCTTCCAGCATCCCACCCCAGGGCCTAGAGTGACACTGTCTGCGACACTGGGCTACTCACATTTCTTCTCTGAGCCTCAGTTTGCTCACCTGAGAAAGGAACGAAATGTCTTCCCTGCTCATTGTAGCTCAGTGGTTCGCCTTTAACCTTCAAGAGACAATCCGAATGTCTCAGTAGATGTCCCAAGCCTGTGCGCCCTAGCCTCTGCCTCCATCCCCAGTCCATTCCTGACTCTCTCTCTGTCTCCAGTTTCCAGCAAATTAAATTGCTTGCAGTTTCCCAAAGATCTGCTGGATTCTGTTTCTGCATGGTTCTCTCTGCCTGGAATGTTCTTGGCTATCTTTATAAACCTCGATCGGGAGTCACTTCCTATGAAATCTTGCTTTCCTCTCTTTGCAAGGCTCTATTGATGCCTCATAGAGTCAGGTGTGGCCAAGCCTTTCAGAGCATTGAGCACGGCAGTGTAATCATTTCTCCTCAGACTAAACTCTACCGGGGCAGGGAAATCCAAGGGCTAACATGGCTCTGTACCCAACATATGATGCACAGTCAATAAATATATGGGAATCAATAACTAAGTAGAATATTCTGTAAACAAAGAAGAGGGAGGCAGACATATATGGAGCCCTCAAGAGTTTGGATGAGAAAATGTACCTGTGGCTCTAGGAGCCCCGCAGCCTCAGCTCCAGCCCCTTTGGGTGCATGGTTTCTCGGGTCCCAGGCTTTTACTACCTAGGAGAAAAGCACTCAAGTGGGGACTGGCCACTTCTGACCCAGGTGCCCAGGTCTCATCTTGCTTACCTGTAGCTCCCAGAGTGTCCTTCCTACTTGGTTCAACCCAGCATCTGTCAAGGTGTCTCCAAGGAGCCCTAAACGCAGTGTCTTCAGGGTGGCCCTACGGGCCCTCATCTCCTCTACTGGGTTCCACAGGGTGGGTCTCACCTCTTTTGCCTGCACCCTCTTTTCTGAGGCCCCCAACAGAGCAGCCTGGAGCAAACTCAGGGAGCTATCTAGGAAGAGACAACACAGTAAACTACTCTTTTCCTGCGCCACAGAACACACTGCCTGCAACGCTCTAAATTTCTATCAAGGGCTGTTTATCAAAATTCCCAACCCTTGCCATGTCTGGTGGTATAGCACTGTCACCTTAGCTACTACAATTGGCTGAGGCAGGATAGCAAGTTCAAGGCTTGGTTTCACAACTTAGTAAGCCCATCTCAAAATAAAAAGTACAAGAGACTAGGGACGTAGCTCAGTGGTAGACTTGCCTGGCATGTGTTAGGGTCCCAGGTTCAATCTCAAGTCCAAAATCATCATATCACCTTCACATCAAAATCACATCATCCTTGCCACCAGCATCATTTTCATCTTCAATAGTAGCAGCAGCATCACCACCATCATCACCATCATCATCACCACCACCATCACCACCACCACGATCACCACCATCATCACCATCATCATCACCACCACCATCACCACCACCATCACCACCACCACCACGATCACCACGATCACCATCATCATCACCATCATCACCACCACCACCATCACCACCACCACCACCACGATCACCACCATCATCACCATCATCACCACCATCACCACCACCACCACCACAATCACCACCATCATCACCATCATCATCACCACCACCATCACCATCACCACCACACCATGATCACCACGATCACCACCATCATCACCATCATCATCACCATCATCACCACCACCATCACGATCACCACCATCATCACCACCACCATCATCATCTAGTAACTCCTATTTGACTTTTACTGTGTTTGATGGCCCTGTACTCAGGCTGCTCTTGGACTTATCTTTGTATCCACAGCAACTCTAATCCATCTACCACGTAAAGCCCCTGTTGTTCACCAGAAGATAAAACCAACCTGCAGATAAATACACACCAGCCCCTCCTTGTATGTCTGCCCTCCCTGCAGACAGGTGTTTATCTACAGGTTAGTTTTATATTCTGATTGATATCTCAAGAGTGTGAAATGCTCCAACTTATCTTCTTCTTCTGTCCATCTTGGGACAAGAGGAGGTCTGGGAACTTCTGGCCAAAGGAATGATTGTTGGTTGTGAGAAAGAGGGTTGTACATTTTTTTACTCTTTGTTTTTCCTCAGAGCTGGGAGTCAGCTCCAGGCCTTAAGCACGCTAGGTGAGTGTTTTCCACTAAGCTGCTCCCCAACCATTCCATGGTGGTGGTGTTTCCCAGCCTTTTGTGTGAGAACATCTGCTTGTGGAACTCACTCTAGCCTTGCAGCGCTCTGACCCCAGTCCTCTGAGTGTTAGGATCGCAGGTATCTGCCACCATACTCAGCTTCCTTCCCATTGCTGTCTGCTCTGTGCCCCCCCCGCCCCCACTGTAACCTCCTGCAAATCTCTAGTATTACAGCTTCAAGGGCCTCATTCTTCGACTTTCGGAGTCTGTGACAGTAGGAAAGTGTTTTCTCCTGAATGGTCCTTTCCTAATATAATGTAATTGGGCCAGGAGTTCAAGGCCAGCTTGGGCTACGGTGAGACCCTGTCAAGAGAAAAAGTGTTAAAATGCTTGATAAAGATCCTCAATATGGGGACTGGAGAGATTGCTCAGAGGTTAAGAGCACTGGCTGCTCTTCCAGAGGTCCTGAGTTCAATTCCCAGCAACCACATGGTGGCTCGCTCAGCCATCTGTAATGAGATCTGGTGCCCTCTACTGGCCTATAGGGATATATGTAGGCAGAATATTGTATATATAAGTAAATAAATCTTTAAAAAAAAAAAAAGATCCTCAATATGGCATGGTGCAGGCCTTTAATCCCAGCACTGGGGAGACAGAGACGAATGTGGATCTCTGTGAATTCAAGGCCAGCCTGGTCTACAGAGCGAGTTCCAGGACACCCAGAAATCCTGTCTTGAAAAACAAAAAAGATCCTACTATGGTGTCAAACAGCTATAACCCTGTACTCAGGAAGTTAAGACTGAAAATGGTGAGTTTTAGCTAGCTTGGGCTATTTATATACATATACACATCAAGAGCAGCCGGGCCTTCCTGAATGCTGGCCCTCCCAGAGAATCCAGCACTCTCTCTGGGCTACAATAGGGCTGTGGCTGGTTGAGCAATAACATGAAACAAGCCCACCAAATCCCAGAGCTTTCCAAAGGACCCCACCCCACCCTCACCACCTTGCGGTTCCAGACGAAGAAAGAGGCTACTGTAGCTGTTTCCCTCCAGGAGCCAGGACACAATCCAGGGCAGAGAGCCCTTCTCCTCCCCAGCAGCCTTACCAGCCAGCACGCGCAGCAGGGGGCAGTCTCTGCCAGAGGGAGGGAAGAAAGGTGATGCCCTGTGGTGGATGAGGAGAACCAACCCTGGCCAGAATCACTTAACCAAGTCTATTCTCTCTTTTTAGTACCATCAGACAGGGATTAAGAGGACTTGCTCTTGCAGAGGACATGGGCTCAGTTCCCAGTATCCACATCGAGTGGTTCAAGCTGCCTATAACTCCAGTTCTAGGGGATCCATAGGCACTGGGCATATGCGATGCACATATAGGCAACACACACAGACACATGAATAAAAATAAATGAATTTTTTAGAAAAAAAATCTTACACAATAAAAGAGGAAATCTTAGAATACTCTGAAGTTTAGGTTATCTCCCCTTTTTATTTCTAGTTTGTTTTCAGACACTTAGGAGTTTTGAAATATTCCTATGATACTACACAGTTTGCAAATTGGCCTGAAATGATTATTTGCTGTGATAACCTGAGGTTTTCATTATCTTTACTTATTTTTTGTGTGTGCAGGCACGCCTTTATGCCAGAAGAGGGCATCAGATCCCACTGGAGATGGTTATGAGCCACCATGTGGGAGTTGAACTCAGGACCTCTGGAAGAGCAGCCAGTTCTCTTAACCACTGAGCCATCTCTCCAGCCCCCAGTTTTCATTATTTTTGAACATTGAGGGGAAGGGGTGCATGGGGCCTAACGATGGGCTGATTACTTGGGGAATTTTCCAATCTTGGTTTTGAGCATTTTGATTCACATCCCTATTTAGGCCTTCATCTTATCTCCCAATGCAGGCACAAGAGCTCCTCAGACTTACGGGTCTCCTGGAAGCTGCATGATCCTCAAGGTACCTCGACACACTTGCTGGGTCTCAGGTCCCGGGCAGGACATGGTAAGAGTGAGCAGAGAGCAGGCCCTGCAGAGCACATGGCCAGCTTGGAAATGAGACCTAGAGCTCTATAGGGATGAAGCGTGGTGGGTTGATGGGGAGGGGTCTCATCCTCACCTGCCTTCACTCCCAGCAGCCTTCAGGTACAGTTCAGAGGCAGCTCGGGCATCAGACACCTCTACCTCTCTGGCATCTTTCACCACCCTGAAGGAAAGGGAAATTGACCACAGCCCATTAGTCCCTATACTATGCAAAAACCTCTAGCATCTCTGTGTCAAAGTCCATGACAGTGTCTAAAGCACTCAAGAATCATCCCAGAGGCTCGGAACTCATTATACTTTCCTAAGTGTCTCTCATCTTCCTAACCTTGGTTTTTGGGTTTTTGTTTGGTTGGTTTGTTTATGTTTTGTTTTGTTTTGTTTCAAGACAGGGTTTCTCTGTAGCTTTGGAGCCTGTCCTGGAACTCGCTCTTGTAGACCAGGCTGGCCTCAAACTCACAGAGATCCGCCTGCCTCTGCCTCCCAAGTGCTGGGATAAAGGCATGCGCCACCACTGCTCGACCTTGGTTGGTTTTTTATTCCTTTGTTTGGTTGGTTGGTTTTCTGAGACAGGATTTCTCTGTGTAACAACAGTCATGGATTTCCTGGAACTTGCTCTGTAGACCAGGCTGGTCTTGAACTCATAGAGATCTGCCTTCTTCTGCTTCTCAAGTGCTGGGATTAAAGATGTGCACCACCACCGCCTGGCTCTAACCTTGTTTTTTTCTCCTATTGTCTTCTCAGGAAGGGAAACAAGTTAGTTGGGACCATTTCAAAGATGGAAAATCTGCTCTGTGAGGTGTTTGGAACCACTCGGTGTGATACTGGGCTGACTCAGGCCATGAGGGTGGGCACAAGAGTTGGAAGCTACTTGATATGAAGGGAATAAGATGTCTAGATGTGAGAAAAGGAAAAGGGTGGGGAAGAGATCCCGAGAGTCCATCTAGGCCCAGTACGCATGACTCCAAGCTGAGGGCTTCATTCTCCTGGGATGGCAGAGTAGAAACCTCCCTACCTCGAAGCTTATCTTGATCAAAAGTTTATCTGGAAGGTTTCACTGTGGCTTTAAGGCAAGCGCCCCTGTCATATAGGGCCCGAACACTTACAAGCCCAGAGGAGCCACATTCAGTACTGGCAGGTCCTCCATACATGGGGAGAGCAGGTCCCGAGTCTGCCCGCTGAGGCTAATCTGGGATCACACAAAGACAATTGTCACAAGCCTTTTCTCTGTTGTACGTCCTGAGGGCTAAGTGAAGATAAAAATTAGCCAGGCAATGGTGGTGCACACTTTAATCCCAGCACTGGGAGGCAGAGGCGGGTGGATCTCTGTGAGTTTAAGGCCAGCCTGGTCTTCAGAGTAAGTTCCAGGACAGCCAGAGCTACTACACAGACAAACGCTGTCTTGAAAAACAAACAAAAAATTCATCCACTGACAGTTGGCATATAAAACTGACTCCAGAGGGGCTGGAAAGATGGCTCAGAACTTAAGAGCACTTGCTGATTTTACAGAGGACCTAAATTCAATTCTCAGCAACCATCCATAATGAGATTTGGTGCTCTCTTCTGGCCTGCAGGGATACATGCAGGGAGAACACTATACATAAGAAGGAAAGAAAGAAAAAGAGAGACAGAGAGAAAGAGAGAAAGAAAAAAGGTGACCCCAGCTGGAGCAGCAAAGTAGGGCTTGGACCCATCTCCCTCCCCATTTCCCCATTCTCCACGCCTCAGGGAGTTTCTGTGGTGTCACACAGCTCCGCCCTCCCAGTGACCTCACCTGCACCAGGCTGAGAGTACAAAGCACAGGACCAGAGCTGCAGAGAGGCAGAGCCTCCTTGAACAGCATCTGCAGCACCTAAAGTAGAGAGAGGAGCTCAGTGGAGAACAAGTCCGCATCATTCGCCCATCGGTGGTGACGCATGCGCATGCCTTTAATCCCAGCACTCGAGAGGCAGAGGCAGGCGGATCTGTGTGAGTTCAAGGCCAGCCTGGTCTACGAGAGCTAGTTCCAGAACAGGCTCCAAAGCTACAGAGAAACCCTGCCTCGAAAAACAAGCAAACAAACAAACAACAACAACCAACCAAACAAACAAAAAAGAGGGCATCATTCTGTCCTTCAGCACTGAAGTCTGCCACAAGCCCTGCCCTGGATACTTGATGGACAGAACAGAACAGCCCCCTCTTCCCCTGAAGGCCGACAGACCAAGAAGCAGTCTTCTTCAGCAGGCCTTTCCGGTGTTGGGCAGGGTTGTGGTAAGGTTCTGAGGCAGCTGTTTTGATTTGAAGGTCTTTTGATGAAACCTTCAGAGTAAAGATTTTAACGTCGTATTGGCGGTAATTACCAAGAAGCGGGGAACTTAGATGTCCTGGGGATTTGATTTGTGTGTCACTTCTCCCCGATTCTCTCATTCGTGTGAGCCACAGCTTTCTATCTTTTTTGACTTCTCGTCTGCATAAAGTGGCCTTGGTAAAACGTGACAGGTGCACCACAGGGTGCACGGGCCACCTGAGCTGTCCCTAGTCCGGCTGGAGTGAGCAGGCAGATTTCCCAAGTCATAGTTGAACACCAGGATACCTATGTGCGGGTGGCTCCTCACCTGAGGCACAAACCGGGGTGCCTCTGTTTCCCGGCCCCGGAGCAGCAGGGCTGTATCGTACCCTTGTCCCACGGAGGCCAGCATAGGCTGGATTTGTGTCAACAGCTCCTGCTCTGCTTCCTGTAGGAACACACAGGTACGCCCCTCTGTGTCAGGGGACCCCTTACAGCCTGCTCTGCGCAAAAGAACTGGACCAGTCAGAATCCCAAGATGCAGAGGCCTGCGAGCTTTCCTTCTCCTCCCGCCCCTTTCTCAGAACCCCATACCTGAGCAGCACAAGGACCCAGAACTCTGTCAAAGACGAAGCGGTGTTCCTACGGACACAAGCAGGGTCAGTAGCGGCATTTTCAGCTTCCTCTGCTCCCCTCATCCCACACCGTCTACCTGAGGCTCCAGAGTGCCTGGCTGGAGAAGGCGAAGGTTCTTGGATCCCTCCAAGACAAGTGTAGGGCCATGGGTCTCCTTGAGGCCTGGGAGGGGTAGGCTTCATGTAGGTTTTCTTGAGAGAAGATGAGCTCTGGGGCTCCCTAGTCTTGCCCTTACCCCCAACCTCCAGCCTGAGCTGCTTAGCCCTGACTCTCACCCTGCCCTCCTTCAGGCCTTCTTTTTTTGCTTTTCAATATAGCTTAGGGAATCAAACTTGGAACCTCTCATACTAGGCAAGTATTCTACCACTGAACTCTGTTCCCAGTGCTTTCTTCTTTTTTTACACAGGTTTTCCTGATGTAGTTCAGGCTGGCCTGGAACTGTTATTTAGCCAAGGATGACCTTGAACTTCTGACCCTCCTGCCTCATCTTCCAAGTAATGAGATTACAGGGAAGAGCCACAGCGCTTAGTTTACGCTGTAAATCCAACCCAGATTCACGCATGCAGGTACACTAGGCAAGCACCGACTGAGCTACACCTTCAAACCCCCAAAGCTTCTTACCTGCTCCTTGACCTGGCCCCACTTCTACCACCACGATCAGTGTGGCCGGTGGGATGAGAGAGTCAGTGTGAGCCCCTCGAGGGCACAGAGCTGCCTGGCCGGTAGCAGCCCCTGAGCTCACCACCTTTCCAGACTCCATGGCTATGGAGCCTCTCAAATCCCCCTTAATAATTCATGTCCCTCATCTGTGGGTGGGGTGGCCAGTGGCTCTGGACAGGTTACCTCTCGGAGGAAGTGACACTCGCTTCTCTTCGGTGGTTATCCCTCCCCCTTTCTGAAAACATTAGGACATAGCATAGTAGTGGGAAAAAGAGTATAATGAACCCTCAAGTGACCAGCTTCGTCACTTACCAACTTTTGGCCATTCTTATTCCTTGGGTTCCTCTCCCCACTTTTTAAAAAAAGACTCATTGATAACCTGCTTCATAACTATTTCACTATATATTTCTCATTTTTTTTCTTTTTTGGGGACGGTGTTTTATGTAGCCCAGGTGGCCTCACTATATAGCTGAGGCTGGCCCTGAACTCCTGATTGTTGTGTTGGGTGTTCGTTTTACGCGGGTCCATGGAAGAACAGGGGTTACCCTAGGATAATTTTTAGGCTTTGCGGACACGGGATTGTACCGCCCATAGTACTACGTGTACTACGGTACTGCGCCTGTAGTTTGGCGCCTGCACTACAGGACCATTCCAGGCAAGGGCCTGGAGATTTAAACACACAAAGACACACAGACAGAGACACGGGTCATCCTTGAAACAAGAATGCCCCCTTTATTGTGTACCAGAGCCTCTTCCTTAACTGATAGTCACACCCCAACCAAACCCACCAGAAACCACTCCCCCTCCATCAGGAACTCCTAAGGTTCTCATGCTCAGAGTAGCTACAAACACAGGAAAGACAAGTTGTTCAGAGCAGCTGCAAGCCTAACAAACTGTTTACAGGACATTCGGGGTCTGGGTTCACAGCCCCCAACAGGGGATTCAGTTTCTGGTGAACCGAGTGACTGTAGCTTCACAAAGGGCTTCTTTATGGTTTTACACTTTACACCTTCGCAAGTCAGTTTCTGCACACCGAAACCTCTTCTCGGAAGCTCCCCAAAGCGACAAATGCCTACGGGATCCCCCAGTCACAGTACATCATCTCCGTTTTCTGAGTCCTCCCGCTACCATGGTTTGCACACGCTTTGAACTTTTAGGAAACTCTCAGATAAGATCTGCATACTGAAAACCGAAGGCAGCAGTGAGAAGAGGCAGATGCTGACACTCTGGCATCAACCCAGCTGCTGAGCTCTCCAGGAACTCCTGCTAAACCTGCTCCACTCCCAGGCGCTCGGGTTACAGGCACGGCTATGGTGCCAGGTTACTGTGTGCATTTCTGAGAGATAGTCATTATCTACTTTAATATCAGCCTTTTGAGACGATAAAATTCTTATGACATATAATTTATCCTCTTCTGTGTATGTATATGGGGTGGTGTGTGGAGGCCAGAAGCTGATGGCAGGTGTCTTCCTTGATTGCTTCTTCATCTTTTTATTTATTTATTTGACAGTCAAATCTTTTTGTTTGTTTGTTTGTTTTTTTGTTTTTGTTTTTCAAGACAGGGTTTCTCTGTGGTTTTGGAGCCTGTCCTGGAACTAGCTCTTGTAGACCAGGCTGGTCTCGATCAAATCTTCTTTACTGAGGGACTTGGCCTCTGGGGGGTGGGCCTGGGACCCTCGCTGCACCGCTTGTTCATTGGCACTGCCTCCAGAGTCCTGTGGCTTCACATCTGGACGCTCTGGAGGGCTGGAGAACGGTTCAATGCGCAGTACTTCGAAGGCAGCATCCTCTCGAAAGGCCAAGGCCACTGTGGCTGGGGCCTGTGGCCCTGCTGTCTTGCTAGTGAAGCCACACTCGCCCAGAGTTGTTCCTTTGTCAAGGAGCTGGATATCCTTGTACAGCCCCTGCTCATCGGGCGGCCGCTTGAGGATGTCCTCAACGATGCGCTTCAGCTTGAACACGGTACTCGACTCCTTGGCGTCCGTGAAGATGGTAGTCTTGTGGTGCTGGATCATGAGAAATGCGTCCTAGGGATGGCGAGCCTGCATCAACGCCAGCCTGCGGCCCCCAGCCTGGCCCGGGCGCACCCCCTTTTTATTTATTTTTGTATTAGTTACTGTATTAGCTTTTCTCTTCTCTCTTACTGTAATAAAACACCATGACCAGAAACAATTGAAAGAAATTTGGCTTATGGTTGCAGAGGACTAGAGTCCATAACGTTGAGGGCGGAGGGGGGGGGGCGGGTGAGGATGGGATGGCTCCAAGAGTGGGAATGCCCCGCAGTGGTGGCATACACCTTTAATCCAAACAGATCTCTGCAAGTTCGAGGCCAGCCTGGTCTACAAAGCGAGCTCTAGGACAGCCAGGGCTACACAGAGAAGTCCTGTCCCGAGAAAAAAAATGAGTGGGAACCTGGTTGATCACATTTCTTCCGTATACAGGAAACAAAAATAGAGAACTGGAAATGGCGCAAGGCTTTAAACCTTCAGATCTTATCCCCAGCAGCATCCTTCCTCAAGCAAGGCTCTGCTTCCTAAAGGTTTCATAACCTCCCTAAACAACATCACTGATCAGAGAGCAAGTGCTTCAAATGTATGAGCCTAGCCATGTGGTGGTAGCGCACACCTTAATCCCAGCACTCGGGAGGCAGAGGCAGGCGGATCTCTGTGAGTTCGAGGTCAGCCTGGTCTACAAGAGCTAGTTCCAGGACAGGCTCCAAAGCTACAGAGAATCCCTGCTTTGAAAAACTATATATAGGGGCTGGAGATAGGGGCTGGAGAGTTGGCTCAGAGGTTAAGAGCACTGGCTGTTCTTCCAAAGGTCCTGAGTTCAATTCCCAGCAACCACATAGTGGCTCACAACCATCTGTAATGGGGTCTGGTGCCCTCTTCTGGCCTGTAGGCATACACACAAACAGAATATTGTATACATAATAAGTAAATAAATAAATTTAAAAAAAGAAAAACTATATATATGTGTGTGTGTCTATAGAGTGCATTCTTTTAAGCTGCCCCAGAGAGTTATTTAAATGTTTGTTTGTTTGTTTGTTTAGAGACAGCATTGAATTGACCCTTGACTGGCCCAGAACTCACTATGTAGATCAGGTTGGCCTTAAATTTACAAAGATTTGCCTGACTCTACCTTCTGAGGACCGGGATTAAAGACATAAACCACCATGCCTGGATCATCTATTTATTTATTTATTTATTTCATTTATTTTGAGACAGGATCTCTTAGTGTTCTAGAGCTGTGAAGAGACACCACCGTGGCAACTCATAAAACAAAACATGGTTTCTGAGGGTTAGTCCATTATCATGGTGAGAGCAGGCAAGGTGCCTCCTCCCAGTGGCACACCTCCTTCAACAGGCAACACTTCCAAGTCCACCAACTGGGAAACCAGCATTCAAATATATGAGCCTTTGGGGGGGGGCGGGGAAGGTCAATCACATTCAAAATACCACAGTCTCTCCGTATAGCCCAGAACTGGCTAGTTCAGAACTCACTACATAGACCAGGCTGACCTCAGATTCACTGATCAGTCTGTCTATGTCCTCTGAGTACTGAGATTAAAGGCATGTGACACCACACCTAGCTTTATTTACTTTGAACTGGTCTCTTACTGAACCTCAAGCTCATGAATTTGACGAGCTCAGCAAGCCTCAGAGACTTTTGTGTCTCTGACTCCCTAGCTTTGGTTTTTAAAGGCATATGCTGTTGTGGGGACGAGGGCTCCAAACTCATGCCTGCATAGCAAGTCATTGAAGCCATTCCTCTTCATATCCTTCATAAATAGAGTCTCAGAGTGTAGCCCAGGCTGGCCTTGAATTTGCGATATTCCACCCTAACACCGAGATTGAGTTTAAGTGTGCACTACTATACCTAGCTTACAATTTATCATATGAAGTTTAATTCACTGGTTATCAGTATATTCTCAGATATGTTAACTATCTCACCACAGTTAACTTGAACATCTCCAGCACATGAAGGAATCTACCAGCTCCCTAATCCATTGCACCCAACTCAACCTCAACCCTCAAACCTTAGACCCCTTATCTGCTTTTTATTTCTTTTCTTTTCTTTTTTTTATTTTTTCTTTTTATTTTTTTTTGGTTTTTCGAGACAGGGTTTCTCTGTGGTTTTGGAGCCTGTCCTGGAACTAGCTCTGTAGACCAGGCTGGTCTCGAACTCACAGAGATCCGCCTGCCTCTGCCTCCCAAGTGCTAGGATTAAAGGCGTGCGCCACCACCGCCCGGCTTGCTTTTTATTTCTATAGATTAGATTAGACATTGTATAGACAAGATCATAAACCCCATCATCTTTTGAGTCTGGTTTCTTTCAAGTACCATACCAATGTCCGTGTTTACCCATGTGGTAGTATGGATTCTGGCCTTCTTCCTTCCCATAGCTGAAAATGTCCTATGCAGGCCTCTATCACCAACTGCCTGGAATGGAGCAGAATTTCACAGTGGGGTGCATCCTCTCCCACAAGGCTGCACTTACTCCAGACAGCAGACTCAGGCACAAGGTCTCTGAGCCGCCCTTGTCCCACCTGGTTACACCTCAGTGTCTCTATGGTTCTCCTCACAGAACTTGTAAAAGCCCTGTGCTTACTGCAGCCAACAGAAACTTTTTAAAAAAGATTTGTTTATCTTTATGTGCATGAGTGTTTAGTCCTTATGTATGTATATACGTCATGTGTGTTTCTGGTGCCTTTGAGGGGCCATCAGAGGGCATTAGATCTCCTGGGACTGGAGTAGAGATATGGGTGACCATATGGGTGCTGGGAGCAGAACCTGCATCTTCCGCAAGAGCAGCAAATGCTCTTAGCCGCCGAGCCATCTCTCCCTCCCCCAGTCACCAATTTTATGACAGCAGATGAATGTTCTACAATTGAATTTTTATTTTGTTTCGGTTGTTTTTTGAGACATAGTATTGCTCTGAAGCTTTGGTTCGCCTGGAACTCACTTCCTGACTCTGTCCGTCAAAGTTGGGATCACAGATGGTTGCCAGCCAGCCTGGCCTATAATTGAATGTAATCTGGACACTGACTACCTGGAGTTAGTGACAGCGCTCACAAGTTTAAATGCAAAGTTCCCAGCAGATTGCTTTTAACTTAGATGCCAGCCACAAGTAAGTTCCCAGGATTTCTATCCTTCCGACTGACTTCAGGGTCAGTAATTCATTAGAGGGACTGGAAGTATATCTCAGTGGTAAAGTGTATTCTCAGTACCAACACATAGCACCAGTAATAATAATAGTAATAATATTAATAATAATAATAGAGGCTGGAGAGAGATGGCTCTTCAGTTAAGAGTGTTTTCTCCTCCTTACTTAAGCAAATGGTGTTTTTTGGTGTTTTTGTTTTTGTTTTTTCCAGCAGCCAGTCCCAGAGACCACGAGGCAGGGAAGGTGACAAACGGATAGCGGTGGGTGAGAGGGACAGATAGGCACATCATGTAGAGTAAAATTGGACATTTATTAGGGGGGTATGGAGGGGAAGGAAAAAGGAGAGAAGGGGGGTGGAAGCAGAGGAGTGGGGAGAGAGGCGAAGAACAGAGTGTAGAGAATAGAGCAAACAGTGAGACTGGCGCCGGGGCCTTGAACTGTGTAACAAGCACTTGGAGTAGGGACCGAGGGAGCCTGGAGGCTAGCATGGACCGTGACTATGCTGATCAGTGCTACACATTATAGTCATTGGAGGGCCATGTGTTCTGTTCCCAGGAGGTAAGGGAAATGGCTCCTGAGGAATGCTGGCTTTTATCCACCAGAAATCCTCCTGTAACCCGGCTGGAGCTCATTTCTGGCTATTTGGACTGCCTTTGGGAGTTTGGGGTACTGGAATTTCCTTTATACTTGACACAGACAAGAGACGACAAAGAGGGGTTTTCCCCTGACATCGCTTTTAGAACAGATGTTTGTGCCCAGGGTTCTCTCAGCCTTGTTCATTCTCCCCAACCAGGAAGTGACTGGAACTAAATTACCCACTGGTAGGGAGGTGCTAGGTGTTGGCCTGCCTGGAAGAGGTTGCTCCAGGGCATGGGGCTGTTTCTACACTTGCCAGTCTCTCTGCAGCCACTCATCCCTTGTCCCTAAGTTGTCACCTCAAGTGAACATGTTGGGAAGTTTACTTCCCATTTTAGAGCCTTATCCTACGAGACTTCTTTCTATTTCTTTTTTTTTCTAATAATTTATTTTTATTTTATGAGCAGTGATTGGTGTCTCGCCTACATGTATGCCTGTGTGAGGGTTTCAATCCCCTGGAACTGGAATTGCAGAGAGTTGTGAGCTGCCATGTGGGAGCTGGGAATTGAACCTGAGTCCCCTGTAAGAGCAGCCAGTGCTCTTAAGCACTTTACCAACTCTCCAGCCCCAACTTCAGCTTCTGTTTTGTGCTCATCAAAACTAAAAGACTGTGTAGATTTCTGCAATCTTATTGGTCCCCGTTTACCATACCCGTTTAATACGGCCTGGGGGCAGGGGTTGTATTCCTTCTGTTTTACAGTACCAGGGAGGGGAAGCATCTTCAGCTGGGTATATTACTCCTCAAATGCCGTTAGCTAACAGAGATGTTACTCACACATAAAGTCTGCTCACATGTAACTATTTCACTTATTTGTTTCTTTTACTTGAAACAGGGTCTCACCACATAGCCAGGCTGGGCTGGTCTTGAACTTGCAATCTTTCTGACTCAGTCTCCGCAGTGCTGAGATCACAAATACAAGCTGAAACATAAATGTTGGTGGCTTTGTTTGCTCTTTGCCAAGGTTTCACTGTGTAGACCAGACTAGCCTGCCTCTGCTTCCTGAGTGTTGAAATCGAAGACGTGGGCCATGGGGACTGGAAAGATGATTCAGGGGTTAAAAGCTGTTGCTGCTCTTGCAGAGGACTCTAGTTCTGTTCCTAGCCCTCATCACAATCAGCCACAACCCCAGCTTCAGGGAATCCTGCAGGGCACCAGGCATGTACATCATGCACAGACATACCTGCAGGCAAACATACATACATACATACATACATACATACATACATACATACAAAATGAATCTTTAAAAAAAGAGTGTATTATCACATCTAGGAACACATAGGGTTTTTTGTTTGTTTGAGGTTTAGGTTTTTGGTTCTTTTTTGTTTTGTTTGTGGGTTTTTTTTTTGTTGTTGTTGTTGTTTTCAAGTTTGAGACAGGGTTTCTCTGTCTCTGTGTAGCCTCAACTGTTCTGAGTCTCACAGCTGTGGAATAATCCTTTTGTACATGTGAAGATGGGTTGCTGTCATTGTTAATTAAGAATTGATTGACCAGTAGCTTGTCAAGAAGAGATTAGGCGGGAGAGCCAAACGGAGCTAAGGTGGGCATGAAGAAGGCTGAAGCCACCAGCGAGATGCAGAGGAAACAGGAGATGAACATGCCATGCTGAAAAAAGGTGGTAGGGGGGAGATAAGAAGTGTGGATTAATTTAAGTTGTAAGAGCTAGCTAGTAACAAGCCTAAGTTATTGGTCGATCATTTATAATTAATAATAAGTCTCCATGTGCTTATTGGGAACTGTCTGACGGGACAGAGAAAGTCCTCCAACATGTCACAGTGTAGACCTGGCTGGCTTCGAACTCATGAAGATCTGCCTCACCTGCCTCTGCTCCCTAAGTGCTAGGATCAAAGGCGTGAGCCACCACATCAGATGACAATGTTTTCACTCACTCCTCGGTCTTTCTTTCATCAACTCTTGCAGCTCTAACCTTAGCCTGCGTTATGATGGCAACACATTTTAGTTTATGTATGCGAGGCAAGGAAAGTGTTCCCATTCAAATGCAATATATGTTCCCATAAGCTGCCCAGATAAAGGAGAAAACAACAGTTTTTTATACAATCTGTTAAACAGTCCACGTCCATCCTTTTATTCCACCGGTCTGCCTTTGTATATGGTCTTGATCTAATTGTGGTCTCCACCAGGGCTTCATTAAGGGGGTGCTATCACGAATATGGCTCCAATATCTGAAAGTCCCCCAAATGTCTCTTTTCCACTCCCTAGCTGCCTTCCTCATCCATAGTCATCCTCTGTGTGTGTGTGTGTCTCTGTGAGCAGAGAGTGTTGGACTGAAGGACTCAGGGACTTTGTTTTCAGTCCAGGTGATTCAGGTCAGGCTTCTTGAATTCTTCCAAACAAAGGCACAAGCAGCTCCCGTTCCATCTGTTCTGATCTTTTTGGGGCAGGAAGGAAGACGGGGAACAATAAGGGGCTGGGTTTGGGAAAGAAAAGAAACTGGAATCTTAGTTTTTATTTTCTGCTGGCTGAGAATCAAGACAAATATTTATTATGTAACATAATTGACAAAGGTAAAGTTCCTTACCAAGATGGGGCATGTTTTCCTAAAGCCACTGTTACCAGAGTCTTTAGGGACAGAGCGAGGACCTTGACAGTGCCAACAGGCTGGGCATGGCCATCCATTCCCAACAGGCAAGACAGACAGACATATAATAGTGAAAAGCAGAGGGAAGAATATTTATTCAACGATGCCACATTAGAGAGAGGAACCAATAAAAGTCCTTGATCACCAGCCAAGTCCATCTTGATGTTCTGACCTGGGGTTTGGTTTAAACAGAAGGCAAAAGGAAAGCCTGATTAAGCAGTCGTGCCCGAGGTACAGTTGGTCCTAGCACTGATGCACCTTTGTCTGGGCTCCAGTACATCCTGAAACGGGGTCTAGCAAGCTGTCAAAGGCATGGTGGTGCACACCTTTAATCCCAGCACTTGGGAGAAGCAGGCAGATCTCTGTGAGTTTGAGGCCAGTCTGTTCTACAGAGCAAGTTCTAGGACAGCCAAAGCGACACAGAGAAACTCTGTCCCAAAATACAAAAAACAAAACAAAACAAACAAACAAAAAAAAACCCCAAAACCCAAAACTTTGTGAACTCCCCCTCCCTAAGAGAACTTTCACCTTTCTCCTCTGGCTGGCATCAGGCTCCAGCCTTTCTCTTTTCCCAACAGGAGATTCCTGGGCGAGGGGTGTTGGGAGGGGTGGGAATTCCAGTTTGTTCAGGCCCTGAAAGCCAAAGGGAGGGGCATAAATGTCTCTTTAGAATATTTTGATTGGCAGGATAATTGCAACATCTCAAATAAGAAAGTTAAAAATAACAAACTTACTTAGGGCCAGAATGTCTGTGGTTTACTTGTTATTGTTCTTCTCTCTAAGTCTTAACAATGAGTCTCATAAAACATCCTACAATCTAATTTATAAAAGGAAAACCTTTGGGACAGCTCAGTGGTTCAGAGGCCCTGGGGTTCAATCCCCAGCACCCACAAGGCAGCTCACAACCGTGTGTAACTCTAGTTTCTGAGAGTCCAACACCTTCTCACAGACATACATTCGGACAAAACACCAATGCTCGTAAAACAAAAATAAATGAATGTTTTAAAAAAAGCAAAAATCCTTCAACGTAAGACAAACAAGGGCTGTTGCTATCACTCGGTACTAGAGTGTTTTCCTAGCGTGCTCAAGGTCCTGGATTTGATCCCCAGCACCACAAACACTTTACATCCCTGAATTGACTTTGCCGGGTGTGGTGGTAGTTTGTGTTTGTTAAGCCAACACTTGGAAAGTGAAAGCCAGGGGATCAAAGCCAGGCTCAGGGATGCAGTGTAAGTGAGGGGGCAGTATAGAACACAAAAATGGCTATGCAACAGTTAGGGAAGGTTTTTTCTTTTTTCTTTTTCTTTTTTATCATAGGTAAGAGAGAGAATAGCAAGGCATCTGGGGAGTCAGGGAACGGGGAGGAGCAGAGAGGAAAGGCAGAGAAAGGAACAGTCTGCTGATTGCCAGGGCTTTCTCCAGGGCATAGAAAGGGGAGCAGAAATGTCGGCAAAGTCCTGTCGGTTCTATAGGGTTCTACTGAGGTGGGAGGAGGGCGGTTTAGCTGGAACAGCCTAGGATCTAACATGGGGCTCTGATCTGTTGGAGGCTTGCATGAGTTAATAAAGAACTAGATTTGAGTTAATAAAAAACTAGACAATGTCTCCAGAGGTTCGGGGAAGAGGGTGGGACCAGGTAAGAAAGTAAGGCTTTTACTGGCAAGCAGAAACCCACTTTACAAGGTTTCTGAAGAATGTCAAGAGTTTTCTGGGTCAGAGTTCAGTCTGAGCTGAACCCAAACTGTCATTTTGGTAGATTGAGATCTAACACATTTCTAGGCTATATGAGAACTGTCTCAAAAGCGAGGGAGAGGGAGAGAGAGAGACAGAAGAGAGAGAGAGAGAGAGAGAGAGAGAGAGAGAGAGAGAGAGAGAGAGAGAGAGAGAGACGAGAGAGAGGAGAGAGAGGCAGACCACCTTGTATATTTTTCACTTTTCCACTCCAACTTTAAACTTTGCTTATTATTTAAACCTTGTTATAAATTACATCATTTAAACCATGTAACTTAAAAAGCCACAAAGTCATCTATGTAGCCAATGTCCTGATGCCTGAGGAAGACGCTCCTTCTTGAGAAGCCCCTGCTTCAGGTCTCCTGATTCCGCCCCTTTCCTTCCTCTGACAGCCGCCTGCACTTAATCCTGAAGCCACCTTATCCCTTCTCTCTGCGTAATCAATTCACTGTGTTCTACTCTGATTTGCCCTAAAGGCAAGGATCTGACCTCATCAGACTGAAGGTCACGAAGGATGACCCCCTCCTGTTCTATGGCTTTCTGGGCTTCTGATAATTCCATTTTATTTTTTTTCCCCCTAGGTTTTTTTGAGACAGGGTTTCTCTGTGTAGCCCTGGCTGTCCTGAAACTCGCTCTGTAGACCAGGCTGGCATCAAGCTCAGAGATCTGCCTGCCTCTGCCTCCGAAGTGCTGGGATTAAGGATTTAAGGAGTGTGTCCCCATCAATTAGCTGACAATTTCATTTTATTAATAACGGTCTAAAGATGGTTTCTTTGGCCCTCCTTGTTTTTCTCTTCACACTCAGGCTAATGATCTTGGCTGTTGGGTCAGCCAGCATCTAAGTAACTCACCTTCGGAAGCTTCACCAGTGTGTTCCTTCAGTGAAACTCTGAGACGGGAGACTGAAGCTCAAACCACCAGATGACAGCAGGTCCCATTTCCCCCCTCATTTTAGTCATTAACAGATGACCACCATGAGATTGTAGACTTAGCTTTAATTTCTTTAATTTGCTTATACTTTCACTTTTTTCTTTTCTTTTTTGCATTTGTTTGTTTTGTTGTTGTTGTTGTTTTGAGGCAGGGTTCCTCTGTGTAACAGCCTTAGCTGTTGTAGACCAGGTTGGCCTTGAACTCACAGAGATCCACCTGCCTCTGCACCCCAAGTACTGCTAGTGCTAGGATTAAAGGTGTGAGCCAGCACCGCCCGGCTAATTTCACTTCTTACATTGTATGTGTATGTGTGCGCATAGGTACAGGTTGTGCCAGTGCCTGTGGAGGCAGAGGGTGGAAACGCTGGGTCAGGAATGTGTCTGTCACCTTTGAGACAGGGTTTTTCACTGGCCTGGAGCTCACCAGTTAGCTTTTTCTTGTTGGTCAGGGAACCCGAGGTATCTGCCTGTCTCTGCCCCCACAGCACTGGGGTTTTAATTGCGTGGCATCATGCCTGGCTCTTACAAGGGTGTCAGGAATCGAGGACTTAGAACTTCGTGTTGCAAGATGAGCACTCTGTTATCTGAGATCTCCTCCCACCCCAAGTTTAAATTTTCCCAACTCCTCACGAGTTGGATTGGTAATTTCTAAATCTTTCTAATAACTGATCACACAGCCTTTGCTGCTCCTCGTGCTAGGGTAAGGACGGTGGCAGCCTACCCAGGAAATCACAGTTCCTCATTTTCCTCCCTTTGGTCTTTCTCTTCACAGATCAGACAGAGCAGTCTCTGTTTGCCCACAGCTTCAGTCACCTAAGGTCAGCTGTGGCCCGGAAACAGTAAATGGAAAATTCCAGAAATCATTCGTAGGTTCTCAATCGCCCCCCCCCCACACACACCATTGCGTGATGAAACTCGGTGCTGTCCCATCCAGTCCTGACTGGATGTGACTCATTCCTTCACCCAGGATATTGGCACCACACACCGCTACATCTTGGTCACTTATTCGTCAGAGCCAAGTTGTGAAGCACAGTGATTGTGCTTGTTACAACTGTTCTATAGCACGTTATCATCGATAGTGTCTTCCTCTGCCTGATTTTAAAGTCAAACTTACTCATTTTATTTTATGTGTGTTTTGCCTCCATGTACACATAAGCGCGCGCGCGCACACACACACACACCCGTCCCCGGGTGCTTAGCGGGTGCTCACACAGGTCAGAACAGATCCCCTGGAACTGGAGTTACAGGTGGTTGTGAATCACCATATGGGTGCTGGGAATTGAACCCAGGTCCCCTTCAAGAGCAACAAGTGCTTCAAACCACTGAGCCTTTTTAACTAGTACCTCGTTCTGTTCACATACTGTGTATTCAACCTGTTCAAGATTATCTGATCTCTAAAAAAAGGTTCAACCAATATTACAGTACTTTGGACTTCCGATATAATTAACTCCTCCAAACAGGGTGGTGACAGTGCATGCCTTTAATCCCAGCACTTGGGAGGCAGAGGTAAGTGATGTCTGGAGTTTGAGGCCAGCCTGGTCTACAGAGTTCCAGGACAGACTCCAAAGGCACTTGGAGAAACCCTGTCTCAAAAAAACAAACAAAAGCTGGGCGGTGGTGGCGCACGCCTTTAATCCCAGCACTCGGGAGGCAGAGGCAGGCGGATCTCTGTGAGTTCAAGACCAGCCTGGTCGACAAGAGCTAGTTCCAGGACAGGCTCCAAAACCACAGAGAAACCCTGTCTTGAAAAAGCAAAAAAAAAAAAAAATTAACTCCTCCAAGCTCAGCTGAACACACAGCTCTCCTTGTCCCATATTCTGTGTTTTTCTTTTGTGAAGAAACACACTTATGTCTCTGACTCAGAACAAAGTGTGTATATGAGATGCCCTGATGGCCAGGTTTAAGACCGTTCTCTGGAGCGCCAGGCATTGGAAGGGACGGAGGAAGCAAGATGTGGGATAAAGTGATACCCGGTTCCTTCGTGTGCTGTTCTGAGTCAGGAGGTCCAGAAGAATGGCTTCTCCCGCATGAGATGCCTGTAAAAGGTTGATTAGGACAAAGCTCCTCGTTCTGTCTCCTTACTGTGTTCGCTGTGCTCGGTGTGCAGAGAGGGTGCCTTTGTTTAGGACTTCTTTAGATTAGACAACTCTTAGATTAGACTGTTCTCTTCCAGACTAGACTTCTTTTAGATTGGATTACTATTAGATGAGAAGAGGGGAGATCAAAACCTCCGAATAAATCAGGCCCCCTCTCGGGTAAACGACCCCAGAAGTTACTTTCCTGTTTCATGCGTCACCACAAATATGAACCATTTGGATACAGATTTGTGCTCGAAACCCTTCCTCATTTTCTTTATTTGTTTGCTTATTTATTTTGAAATTCTCCTGCTGCCTAAGCTAGCCTCAAACTCATTATACAGCTGAGAATGACCGTGGATTCTAATCCTTCTTCCTCTATTCCTCCAAAGCAAAGATTACAGACATGTGTACTCTCAGTTTGTATGGTGGTGGGAATCACATCTAGAGCTTTTTGTATGTTAGACAAGGTTTCCACCAACCGGATTATATTCCTAGACTCTCTTTAGTCTTTGAGACCCAGTCTTACTATGTAGCTCAGGATAGCCTGGGACTCACGATCTACCCTTCTGCCTCAACTTTCTTTTTTTTTTATGCTTTATTCTGTTTTTTTGTTTGTTTGTTTGTTTTTTCTTTTGTTTTTCGAGACAGGGTTTCTCTGTAGCTTTGGTGCCCGTCCTGGAACTAGCTCTTGTAGACCAGGCTGGCCTCGAACTCCCAGAGATCCGCCTGCCTCTGCCTCCCGAGTACTGGGATTAAAGGCGTGCACCACCACCGCCCGGCTCAAAAGAAAATTTTGACAAAATCCAACACCTTTCATAAAAAAACATTCAACAAAAGAAAAATCTAAGAGTTTCCTCTCATCGTAATGAACTGTATGAAAAAATGTCAGCTGAGACCATATTTGATGATGAAAGATAGATGTTTTTGCCCTAAGATCATCAACAACACAAGGGTGCATATTCTCAGAGCTTCTAGTCAACAATGCGCTAGAGGGTCCGGTCATGATAATTCATCATGGAAAGCATGGCTTTGCCTCAAAAAACAAAAAACACAGCAGGCTGGGAAGATGGCTAATGAGTAAAGTGATGGCTGAACAATCGTGAGGACCCAGATTCAGATCCCCACTACCCACGTAAAAGTTCTGCTTAGCAGCAGCTAGCTATAACCTTGGCACTGGTGGTGGGGAGCAGAGGCAAGTGGGGCTGAGGGTTTACTGGCCACTCAATCCCGCTGAAACAGTAAACTCCAGGTTCGTGGAGAGAACGCGTCTCAAAAACAAATGGGGGAAACTTGGAGCTTGAAAGACAGTTCAGCAGTTATGAGCACTTGCACTCTTGCGGAGGGCCCCGGCTCACTTCCCAGTACCCCTCCACGTGGCTTCTCACAACCGTCTGCCCCCCTTTCTGCTGAGTGGACTCTGTGCCAGCTAAATTGATCTTACAGTAAAGTCTGAGGTAAGGACTCAAGCTCATCCATCCACAAGGGGATAATATAGTGTCACTGTACCATTAGTTGAGACCATAGTGGTTTCCCATTTAATTCTATCAACACCATTTTTACAGTCATTGTATATAGGCACATCGACTTACCTGAGTTCTCTTTATTTTATATTGATGTCTATCACTACCTTACACTATCATCACATTGTCTTGATTACCATTGTTTAAAGAACAGGATTTGAAACTAGGAAGTATGAGTTTCCTAACTTAGTTCTTCTTTTTCCAAACACTCACAAACACTCATCTCCTTTCATGTTGACATCAGGCTGCACCCTGTTCCAAGTTGCTTTGTGTTGCGTAAACAGTAGGGTTCTTTTTGTCTGTACAAACAGCATTTGACTCCATTTTGTGGGCACATCAGAGGCAGATGACTCTGCACCTCTTGGGCACATAAACAACGACGTCTAGTGGGACCCATGAGGCATAGAGACTGGTAGATAACTTACCCGTCAAAGGGTGCCATCCTGTAATGGAGCAAAGTAACTTAAGCCCATGGCTGTATAAAATCACAATGGAAAAACCAAAGCCGGGAGTGGTAGCTCAATGGTCCCAGCACTTGGAAAGCAGAGGCAGGTGGATCTCTGTGAGTCTGAGGCCAGCCTGGTCTACGAAACAAGTTCCAGGACAGCCAAGGCTATACAGAAAAAACCCTGTCTCAAAAATGTTTTTCTGAAAACCAAGCTGAAGAACTTCTCCAACACTCTGTACTGAAATACAAGTGCAATGCCTGGACCAGGGAGACGACTCATCTGTTAAGAGCACTGACCTGGTTTAGTTCCCACAACTCACAACGTGGCTCGTAGCCATCTGTGGTTCCAGTTCTAGGAAATCCAATGCCCTCTTATGGCTCCAGGATACCAGACACACATGTGGTACACAGGCAAAACACCCACAGACTTTAAAAAAACAAAAGTGTAATACCATTACCTGGATACATAGAAGACACCAAGCCCTGAAATGGTGACGGATGCCGCTGATCTGTCGTGTGCTTATCTGATGTGTGTGTCAAGGGACTGACAGACAACTCATATCTGCCTCAGAGTTTCTTCTTGACTAAGTACCCATTGTCGATGTGGCCTACTTGAATTTCTGTTCATTTATCTAGACCTGGGTCTGTCTAGGAAACTGGAGGAAGTTCTGAGTGAGTGAAGTCCTGAGTGAATGTGCATTGTTGATGTGGGCACTGCCATAACAAAGACTTGGACCCCTGGGAAAGTGGCAAAGGCATTCCTCATATTGGCAAAGCCTTTTTTTCTTAGGCTTTCTTATTGCTATGATGAAACACCATGACCAAAAGTAAGTTGGGTTTATTTGGCTTACACTTCCACATCACTGTTCATCATTGAAGGAAGTCAAGACAAGAACTCAAGCAGGGCAGGAGCCTGGAGTCAGGAGCTGATGCAGGGGCCATGAGGAGTGCTGCTCACTCACTTGCTCCTTGTAGCTTGTTCAGCCGCCTTCTTAGAAAACCCAGGACCACCAGCACCGGAGTGGCACCACTCACAGTAGCCTGGGCCCTTCCACATCCATCACCAATAAAGACAATTCTCTACAGGCTTGCCTGTAGCCTGCTTTTTTTGTTTTGTTTCATTTGTTTTTCAAGACAGGGTTTCTCTGTGTAGCAACTCTGCCTGTCCTGAAACCTGGAACTCACTCTGTAGACCAGGCTGGCCTCAAACTCACAGAGATCCACCTGCCTCTGCCTCCCGAGTGATGGGGTTAAAGGTTTGCGCCACCACTGCCCTGCTAAGTTGCTAGCTTTCTAAGATGTGGCATTGTATATAGTAAGCATGATATTGTGGCTTAATTTAGGAAAGAAAAGAAACAAGGTAGGCATTGGTGGCGCAAACCTTTAACCCCATCACTCGGGAGGCAGAGGCAGGTGGATCTCTGTGAGTTTGAGGCCAGCCTGGTCTACAGAGTGAGTTCCAGGACATCCAGGGCTACACAGAGAAACCTTGCCTTCAAAAACAAAAACAAAAAAAAAAAAAAAGAAAGAAAAAGAAAAGAAAGAAAAAGAAGAGGAAAAATAATGTCTTGCTGGGGTGAGGACATATACCTACCACCCAGGATGTAGGGCTGTCTGACTATGTACAAAGCCTCAAAAAGTTTTTTTAAGATATCTTTTTATGGTCTATTTAACGTTATTTTATATGCATTGGTGTGGAGGTGTCAGATCCCCTGCCACTGGATCTTCGGACAGTTGTAGCTGCCATATGGGTGCTGGGAATTGAACCCGGGTCCTCTGGAAGAGCAGTCAGTGCTCTTAATCACTGAGCCATCTCTCCAGCTCCCCCTCAAAAAGTTTTTGCCACAATGATTTAAATCAGAGCTCAAATGTTCTTTACAAGATATAGCTTTAAGTGGCTTAAGAAGATCTTTGTGTGATCTGGGGAATGAGGGATTCTGAGCATTAGGGAAAGTGGCTGGAGGGTGTAGGTTGGAAGGGACTGAATAAGAATAAAACATGACTTTGTTTTCAGGGTAAAACTCTTCATCTGGGAGTCGAGAACAAGACCAAGGGTGTGTTTCACTCCAGATGCCAGACAAGGAAAAGAAGCTAGAAGGGATCATCTTCTGGCTCAGGAAAGCCCTCTGACCACATTTCACACTTCAGCAGAAAAAAAGCTACCCACATTAGATACCTGACCGCAGAGTGCCGTGTAGAGCCTCACTTCTCCAATCCTGCCCCTTCCTTCCTTCCTTCGCTTCCTTCTGTCTTGGCAAGGGTGTGTTACTCAACCTTGCTCCATCAGTTCAAGTTTCTCAATCTTTGGTCTTCTCTGGGCTGCCTTGTACCTCTTGTTTTAACTGTAGATGAATGAGTTTTCTCTCTAGGCTGCTGGGTGCTACCCAGAAAACATATATCACAGGTCTTGACCCTGGAAGCGGGACACATAGTCCCCAGTTTCTCTAACCTCCAAAGTCAGCTAGGAAACTCTTCTTTTTTTAAAATATTTATTTATTTGTTATGTATATAATATTCTATCATGGTGTGTATGCCTACAGGCCAGAATAGGGCACCAGACTTTTATTACAGATGGTTGTGAGCCACCATGAGGTTGCTGGGAATTGAACTCAGGACCTTTGGAAGAGCAAGCAATACCCTTAACCGATGAGCCATTTCTCCAGTCCCCTAGGAAACTCTTCTTGATTGGCCTTAGGGTATGTGTTATTTCCACATTGTCTTCTAAGTCTTTGTGCTAGCAATACCCAGTCCTACATCCATTCCTCTCATCCAATCAATCTTCCAGGAAAGATTGGTGGAGCATTTGCTGGGATTCACAGAGACGCAGGGATTCACATAGGTACCACTTTCGGGGCCTGGGTATTCAGAGCTGAGTAAGGGAAGCTCCTAGCTTCATTGAGCTATGTTGTTTATCACAGTGGCTTGACCACTTTATGCCCCCACTGATGGGGGGCCTCCCGTCAGCTAGCTCTCTGTAGGCTGTGGGGGAAATCCTGCATGGGGAAAGCGGCAAATGGCTCACATGCCTTATAGTGAGAACAGATGCTGGAATTGAAAGGAAGATTAAGGGTTAAAACAGAGTTTAGAGTCTAATAAAGATGAATAAGAGAGCTTGTCACTGGGTGTATAATAGTCAAACTAGATGGATAAAAAGGACAAGGATCAGTCGGGCAGTGGTGCTGACCGCCTTTGATCTCATCATGTGGGAGTGAGAGGCAGGAGAATTTCTGTGAGTTCAAGGCTAACCTGGTCTACAAAGTGAGTTTCAGGACAGTCAAGGGTACTCAGAGAAACCTATCTCAAAAAACAAACAAACAACAACAGAAAAGAAGACAAGGATCTGGGGCAGTTTGTTCTCCTCCTACACCCCTTAACCTCACTCTGAAGCTTTTGACAGACGTATATAAGGCACTATTGCCCTATTATATATTCTTGCTTCTAACAGAGCTAATTGTAACAGACTAAATTGTAAGGAAGCTTCCACATAGGTGGCCGCTCCATAGCTGAAGCGCTACATACACATGAAATAACCAAGGAAGACTACAGCCACATCCCTCGGAAGATGTTAGCTCCCTGCCATGGTAAAACTACAAGCTGAGCCTGTAAATGTGAGCACAAAGACAGCTTAGTGTAACTACCAGCAGTTGAGATAACTGCAGGATTGGCAAAGCTTGAGCTGGAGAGGAACACAGAGGCTTCAAACACCCCTAACTGGGTGGGCAGAGCCACACAACCATCTTTCTGGCTGGGCCACGGGAACATATATAGTGTGGGGTCCTCATTGGCTTGACCTATGATATCACAGAAATTAATGGCTCTTTTTTTAAAGATCATTCATTCATTCATTCATTCATTCATTCTGCCTGTATATACGCCTGCACACCACACCAGAAGAGGGCACCAGATCTCATTATAGATGGTTATGAGTTACCTTGTGGTTGCTAGGAATTGAACTCAGGACCTCTCTGTAAGAGCAGCCAGTGCCATTAACCTCTGAGCCATCTCTCCAGGCCAGAAATTAACCAGTCTTAACAGAGATTTCTTTAGCTATGTCCAATTTCTGTCATTACTCTATAAAAACCCTGGATGGAACTGGAGAGATGGCTCAGTGGTTAAGAACACTTGCTGTTCTTCCAAAGGACCCAAGTTTGATTCCAAGTTCCTATGTTGGATGGCTTACAACCTCGTGTAATTCCAGCTCCATGAGGTTCTATACTCTTTTCTGGCTCCCACTGGTATGACATACAAGTAGCATATACACAAAGATAGACACACTAAATAATATTTCTTTCTTTTTTAAAAATAATTTTTTATTTTGATTTTATGTGCTTTGGGGTTTGCCCGCTCTTCCAGAGGACCTGGATTCAATTCTCAGCACCTACTTCGCAGTTCACAACTGTCTGTAAGTCCAAGGTCTGAGACCTTCACATAGACAAAGATGCAGGGAAAACACCAATGCACATAGAATAAATAAACAGATAAATAAATTTAGATAAATAAATAAATAAAATTTATAAAACCCTACCATGATCTCAAGTATTCTAGCCTAGCCCCAGGCTCACTTTGTAACTAAGGATAACCTTGAACTTTTTTGCTTTTTGTTTTTTGAGACAGGGTTTCTCTGTGCAGCCTTGGCTGTCCTGGAACTATCTCTGTGGACCAGGCTGGTCCCAAATTCACAGTGATCCACCTGCCTCTGCTGGGATCAAAGGTATATGTCACCACTACTGGCAGCCTTGAATTTCTTCTCCTTTTTCCTCCACCTCTGAATGTTGAGATTCTAGGATTTATGTGGCACTAGTTATTGAGCTCGGGGCTTGGTGAGTGCTAGCCAACCACTCTGCCGACTAAGCTGTGACCCCGGCTCTGCAACATGTGCATTTTGAAGGGACGCAGCTATTTAGTCCACAGCACCCTCTATCCAACCAGAATCCAACTCCGTGAGAGAAGAAACTTCTGCTTTATTCCTCTTGAGTTCCCAGGGTTTTGTGCAGCGCGATGGAATGGGGACTTAAATGAGAAAGTATTCCCAGCTTCCATTACAATGATCTGTAGCTCTTTCCAACCAGTGGGAGCAGTTTTGCTCATCTACTCTTATAGGTTCTGAGCCTGGAACATGGTGGCCATTTCTGTGTGGGATGTGCTTTCTGGAGAAGTGAAGAGTTATGCTGTAACAATCAGAGTCAGCTGGACGGTGGTGGCGCACGCCTTTAATCCCAGCACTTGGGAGGCAGAGGCAGGCGGATCTCTGTGAGTTCAAGGTCAGCCTGGTCTACAAGAGCTAGTTCCAGGACAGGCTCCAAAGCAACAGAGAAACTCTGTCTGGAAAAAACAAAAAACAAAAAGAGAATCAGAGTCAATGTTTCGTTTCTTTGTAGTTCCTTCAAAAATAGAATTGATTCTTCCCTCTCCTGAATTACAACTATCTTTTACGTCCACCGGTCTAACTGGACTAGGAATTATGTGAAAGTATATGTTTATGTTTCACTTTCATATACTGATGGAGTGTTATCAAACTGTTCAAATGTAAGAAACTGTCTTGAGATGATCAATTCTCTGATGCTAAATATTCCTAAGGGATGAGGTGCCATCCTGTCTGCAAACCAACAAATCAGTTTGGAGGGTTATCCTCCTGTTTATAACCAGAGCAGCAGAGCGCTGGCTGGAGGACAGACTGCCTGACCTACGGGTTTGAGATGGGGAAAGTCGGAGACATTTATTTATTTATTTATTTATTTATTTATTTATTTTTTGTTTAGCGAGACAGGGTTTCTCTGTGGTTTTGGAGCCTGTCCTGGAACTAGCTCTTGTAGACCAGGCTGGTCTCGAACTCACAGAGATCCGCCTGCCTCTGCCTTCCAAGTGCTGGGATTAAAGGCGTGCGCCACCACCGCCTGGCTGGAGACATTTATTTATATGAGAGACAAGATCTCTGGAATTACAAAACCCAAGGGTTTATGGAGTCCAGGAGGCATCTCTGTTCCTCCGGAATGTGGAAGAAAAAGGGAGAGTACAAGAAAATGGTTGGGAGTTTTATTATTGGCTCTTGAAAGTTGAGGATCAAACAACCCTTTCACAGGAGTCTCCTAAGGCCACCAGAAACACAGATATTTACAATACAATTCATAACAATAGCAAATTTACAGTTATGGAGTAGCAACAAAACTATTTTTATAGTTGGGGTCGTCAGAGCATGAGAAGCCGTATTAAAGGGTCACAGCGTTAGGAAGATTGAGACCCACTGATTTAGAGGCTCAGGTAGAGTCCATGACTACCATGGTAGGGAGTGTGGCAACTGCCAGGGTCCACCAGGCTCAGGCTCCTGTCTTGATCTCAAAGCACAAGGCAGAGAACTGGGAACGGCTTAGGCTTTTGAAACTCAAAGCCTACCCCCTCCAACAAGGCCACACCTCCAATCCTTAGCACAGTTTCATGACTGGGGATTAAATATTCAAACATATGAGGCTGTGGGGGCCAATCTCAGTCAAATCGCAATTCATCCAACTATCCTTTAACCCTAGTGCCTGTGATCTGAAAGCCCTCGCTATGCCTTCACTGTCTCCCACAGGTCTAGCTTGAGAACACTTGTGTGATGTTTTACTCTTTTGACTTTTTGAGGGGCCACCCATCTCCCAAATAAATCACACACGGAGGCTTATTCTTAGTTATGAATGCCTGGTCTTGGCTTGTTTCTTGCCAGCTTTTCTTAACTTAAATTATCCCCACTACCTTTTGCCTCTGGGCTTTTTCCTTTTCTTCTGTGTATCTTACTTTCAGTCTGACTCCTTAGCTGGCTGGGTGGCTGGGTGCCTGGCCCTTGAAGTCCTCCCCTCCTTGTCTTCTTGTTCCTCCTCTTCCTTATTTTCTCCTTCTATTTATACTCTCTGCCTGCCAGCCCTGCTTATCTTTGCTCCTGCTTAGCTATTGAAAGTTCAGCTCTTTATTAGAACCATCAGGTGTTTTAGATGGGCAAAACAACAACAACAACAAACAAACAAAAACAAACCAAAAACCCCCCCAAAACAAACAACCCCTCACAGTTTCATAGAGTTAAACACATGCGGCATAAACAAAAGTTACACACCTGAAAATAATATTCCCCAACAAACACTTTTCTGTTCCTTCCGACCCTGCAGTTCTTTCTTGGGGGAGGTAGGACTTCTAGGGAGGTAGAGAAAGTCTAAGAATGAATTTCTGCTCTTGCATTGAGCCTGATGTGTAGAAGATACTCGCTGGGGTGATGGCACACGCCTTTAATTCCCAGCACTCGGGAGGCAGAGGCAGGCAGAGCTCTGTGAGTTTGAGGCCAGCCTGGTCTACAGAGTGAGTTCCAGGACAGCCAGGACTGTTACACAGAGAAACCCTGACTCAAAAAACCAAAAAAAAAAAAGAAAATAAAAAAAGAAAGAAAGATAGATAGATAGATAGATAGATAGATAGAAAGAAAGAAAGAAAAGAAAAAGAGGATACTCAGTAAAGACCTGTGGAGTGAATGACGTGGACTCTTGAGGCCAATCAGGGCTACATAGCCAGACTGTCTCAACAGACAAGCAAACAACAACAAAATTCCAATCAGACAAAACCAGCAGATTGTTATTTTAAAAATATTTATTTTGTGAGCATGTATGTATGTATACACATACACACGTGTGTGCACACACACAATTGTGTCACAGCACGTGTGTAATAGTCAGATGGACAACTTTCAGGACAGAGGTCTTTCCTTCCATGTGGATTCTGAGGATCAAAATCAAGGGTCAAGCTTGGTGGCCTTTACCCATTTAGCCATCTAGACTGTCTTTTTTCCCTTACATCGTGGTTTAAGATTTTAATAACTGTAAGACAGAGGATTCGTTGGTCAAGAAGTTCTGATCAACCTGACCAGGACCCTTAGAAGCCAGGACAATGTAAATGTTTTTCGAGACAGGGTTTCTCTGTGGTTTTGGAGCCTGTCCTGGAACTAGCTCTTGTAGACCAGGCTGGTCTCGAACTCACAGAGATCCGCCTGCCTCTGCCTGGGATTAAAGGCGTGCGCCACCGCCCGGCTAAATGTTCATTTTTTTTCTCCCTTTGGCACTAGGCAAAAAGGCCGGCTCCTTGGAAAACAGCCAACGTTGTCGACAAACCCACTGCCAGGGATGAACGCACTGGGGCTACGACTACGCCAGAGTTGTACCCCTCCGAGTGGGGCTCAGAGTCTAAGAAGGGATTTCCTGTAAGTGACAGGTGAACCACCTTGGGCAGCTCATCTGGCCTAGGTTGCCTATACAGCCTGTTGTAACTGAGATCAAGTACGCGGAGTTTGGCTGGCAGTCCCTTAGGAACCTGCTCCAGTTCACTGTAAGACAGATTGAGCGAGTTTAGCTTGCTAGGCCAGTCACACCCGGGGGAGCCTTCAGTATCCCGCAGTGAATTGTGACTAAGGTCCAGTTCTTCCAGCTGCAAACTTGCCGCGGCCAGCGCAGAGCACACGCCGCTGGGCGTCTCCAACCCGGCGTTGCGCAGCGCTAAAACTTTGAGGGCCGGGAACTTGCTCCGACACAGAGCCGAGATCAGTCCTCTCTCGCCCAATTCAGGGTTATTGGACAGGTCTAAGGTGGCAAGAGCGGGGAAGACTCGGACCTGTTCGCAGGAAAAGTTGAGTGAGTGTGCTTGGGCAATATGCAATACCTTGAGTCCCGGCTTTAGCCACTGCTGCAGTTCTGCGAGCCAGGCATCCCCTGTCGCCCACGACACGTTGCTGAGGCGCAAGGTGTCGAGATTCGGTCCGGAGCCTTCCAGGAGCGGCGGCAGCGCGGTGCCGGTTACCTCGAGGTTTTCAAGGGTTAATTCCTTGAGGTTGGTAAACCCGAGCAAACGCAGGACTCCGAATAGCATCGGAGCAGGAACCCGCGCGTTCCCCAAGGTAAGCCGCTCCCACGGCAGGGACTGGAGCACATCTGTGATGTCCTTCGACGGGTTTGCTTCGGTGTTCACACGCTTTAGAAAATGTTCCAGGCTGCGGCCGCCGCCGTAGAACTCCACGTCTATCGCCCCGGTACACAGAAAAGCGCTGGACCAGTTCGGCTGCTGATCTGAGAAGTTGCAGGCGCAGCGGACACTGTCCTCATCCAGCTCGCAGGGCTCTGGCGTGGCAGGGAAGGCGTGCGCCAGCGTCAGTAACAACAGAAACAAGCCAAGCTGACGCTCCTGAGGAGACAGCAGTGGTCAGGGAGACTCCTGGGTTTCCTCAGGTGGGCCCGGTTCCACCCCAAGACCATCTGACTCACCATGGTCGGTAGATTCTGAGAGTTTCGATGGCCCAGGCCGGCTCTGAAAACGGCTTCAGGCTCTTTTCTGTACAGCGGTGTTCTCTGGTTTCCAAGTTTCACGCGCTTGTTTGCTCTCTTTGACAGCCCCTGTGAGTTTATGTAATCGCGGGATGTCACCCAGTCCCCTCCTCTGTGACCTCTAATCACTTCCCCACTTTTCTTCCTCCTAACAGTCCTCCTACTCCTAGTAAATATTGCAATGAAGTATTTTACAGGGAGGAACCAAAACAGGAAGAATTCTTTGTGGCATTAGGGCACTCTGTGCCAAGAGGATGACCTAAGCGCCTCAGGCTAGTCTGGTACATACAGGAAAAGGATGAACCACACCAGGGCCTTACTCAGTGTTCTGCTGCCCAGTCCCAGGGATTCAGCTCCGTTTCCCCTAGTCTCAGTTTCTAACGATTTTCCACCATTCAAATCCGAGTCCTTGACTTTCTTCAAGAGTGTGACTGACGGGACGTTTGTGGAAGATTGTGAATTTATCTATGAATTCCAGAGGAAGAATAAAGTTCAAGGTTGAGAGTTAGCATGAAGAACAACCCTCCCTTCTCTCCATCTTATTCCCTTCTTCAGTAATTCATTCTCCTCCCACTCTCCCTCCCTCTTTCTTCCCCACATTCTCTCATTTTAGCAGCCCATTCTGTCCCAGAACTCACTGTACGTAGTTCAGCCTAGCCTTGAACTCATGATTTTCTTCCTGCCTCTGCTTCCCAAGTCCTGGGGTTGCAGGCGTGAGCCATGCCCAGCTTGTTTAATGATTTTCTTTTTCTCTTTCTTTCTTTCTTTCTTTTTTTTTTTTTTGAGACAGGGGTTCTCTGTGAAGCCTTGATTGTTCTGGAACTCACTCTGTAGACTAGGCTGTCCTTGAACTCATAGAGATCTGCCTGCCTCTGTCTTCCAGTTACTGGGATTAAAGGTATGTGCCACCGTTGTTCAGGTAATAATTAAAAAAAAAAAAAGATCTAGCTAGGCTAATGGCACACACCTTTAATCCCAGCACTCAGGAGGCAAAGACAGATAGATCTCTGTGAGTTCAAGTCCAGCATGGTCTACAAAGAGAGTTTCAGGAAAGCTAGGACTACATAGAGAGACCTTGGTCAAAAACAGAACAAAGCAAAATGTAGTATTTGGTAGACACATTGGCCAAATCACATTGCCATGTACAACAGACCCCAAATTGGGAAGCAAGGTTTATTATTACTATTTTATTATTATTACTATTTTTTTCTTTTTTTGTTTTGTTTTTTGTTTTTCGAGACAGGGTTTCTCTGTGGCTTTGGAGCCTGTCCTGGAACTAGCTCTTGTAGACCAGGCTGGTCTCGAACTCACAGAGATCCACCTGCCTCTGCCTCCCGAGTGCTGGGATTAAAGGCGTGCGCCACCATCGCCCAGCTATCCTCACTTTTTCCTTGTCATGACCAAGAAATTCAGAGTGCCTTGATAGTCTGATTTACCAGATTTGTCATGTTTTTTTTCCCCCTTGAACCCAAGCCAGGGCCTTGAATGATTCTGGGCATTAACAAAAGTATGTAGGTTATTAAAACACTGAAGGAGACTAGCCACAGCCCTTAAGCTTCCAACTCTCATACAAACTCTGTGACGTAGACTTACGTAGGCAGAACATCCCTCACTGTCCAGTTTGAGGATGCTGCAGCCCTTCTTGGTAGGTAAGTTCTTTAATAAATGATTTAGATGAAGTGTTGTAATTAAAAAAATGCCCTGCGACAGAACTCATGTGGTGGAGGGTGTTTGTTTGTTTGTGGTTTTTTCGAGACAGGGTTTCTCTGTAGCTTTGGAGCCTATCCTGGAACTAGCCCTTGTAGACCAGGTTGGCCTCAAACTCACAGAGATCCGCCTGCCTCTGCCTCCTGAGTGCTGGAATTAAAAGCGTGCGCCACCACTGCCAGGCATGTGTAGGGTTTTTTTTTTAATTGGGGGATAGGGAATGGGAAAAGGGGGAGGGGGGAGATTGGCTTCTGGGGACAGGAGTGGCAGAAGAGAAGAGAGAGGCGGGGGGGGGGGGGGAGGAAGAGGTGGGCAAGGCCCACCTTTTAAAAGGGAATTAGCAAATGTTCACAGGAGGTGCTCTTAGTGGCTGCAGCTGAGGGCGCATCCTGTCAGGACTCTGAGAGCAGGCCAGTACAGATGCCTAAATACTAACACCAGACCATCCTAGCATTTAGTGTTTTTTTTTTTTCTTAGAAACTGCCACTGAGACCCCCCACTGGCATAATGTATCTTTATAGAATTTATGTCTATGTCTATTCCTGGCATCTTTTGATCTTTGGTCATAAGACGTCACCGTGGCTCTGCGTGTACTAACTTCTCATAGAAAGGGAGAGCCTGACACCTCGTTCTTTTCTTTGCTCATCAGTATAAGTCTCTGTATAGGGCAGAGGTAACTCCAGCTGTCCTGACTTTGCTGTTGTATACGCCGTATACGTGTATAGTAGGAAGAGGCCTTTAATCTGTTTTGTGGCTAACTCCTCTAGCCCACCAAATCCTGTTGACCTATTTAAGTTTACTTTGTTTTGTTTTGATTATCTTGTTCCTGAGTAAGTACAGGGACAGATGTTTCAAGAATGTCTCATAGCCTCGTAAAGAGACCTCTGTCTTCATGTGTGTCACAACCTCCAAGGCCTAAGGAAGACCTTCAAGTAGATAAGGCTATCTCCCTAAAAGCTGAAGGAGTAGTATGTTCAGGACTTTCCTGGGGTAATTTAGAAGCCGTATTCCTGGGAGAAGTCAGAAATGATACATAAGCAAATTTTCATCAATACAATGTCCCCAAATTGTACAAATATTAAAAGTCTTCCAAGTATGAATCAGGCGGAGATCAAAAGTGGCACGGTGGCCGTCATGCGGCTCAACTTTGCTGGATTTTGTCAAGCAGCCATTCTGGCTTTATGACTTTTGCCATTCCCATCAGATATGGCTGTGCTAGCTCCCCGTTTTGTGTTTGTTAACTCAAGAGTGTGTAGGTCTTGTGTGGCATGTAGGGCAGTTTTCAGTTCTCAGAAGATGACTCCCAAATTACCGATACGAGACCAAAAGGTCTGTCCTGAGACAAAATAAGTGAGCGAGCCGGCGGTGGTGGCGCACGCCTTTAATCCCAGCACTTGGGAGGCAGAGGCAGGTGGGTCTCTGTGAGTTCGAGGCCAGCCTAGTCTACAGAGCGAGTTCCAGGACAGGCTCCAAAGCTACACAGAGAAACCGTGTCTCGAAAAACAAAAAAACAACATCAAAAAAATCTATTTGTAATCTCAGAAGCAGAGGTGGATTCTAATTGGGCTGAACTAATGGCTGTAATTTGTTGCTGCAAAGACTGCATGTTTATAGCTAGTTCAGAATTGTTCCACAGGTCATGGAGGTGGGGCCTAACCTATGTCCAGGTTACCTTAGAAGCAGTATACGGAAGCTGAGTGTCACAAATCCATTTAAATTGTGAATGATGGGAAACAATCAGTCTAACTTTAATTTAATTTTTGAATTTGATTACCTATAAATAAGATTGCTTCTTCTTCTTCTTTTTTTTTTTTTGTTTTGTTTTGTTTTGTTTTTTCGAGACAGGGTTTCTCTGTGGTTTTGGAGCCTGTCCTGGAACTAGCTCTTGTAGACCAGGCTGGTCTCGAAAAGATTGCTTCTTCTAAAGTGTTTACCCTGTCTTCTAGATTTTTATTAATTGTTTCTTTTTTTTGAGAGTTAAACAAATGCAACATAAAAGAATGAAACATATCTTTGTATCATAAAACGAATGTTCCAGGCTGGAGAGATGGCTCAGAAGTTAAGACTACTGGCTGCTCTTCCAGAGTTCAATTCCCACATGGTGACTCACAACCATCTGTAATGAGATCTGGTGCCCTCTTCTGGCCTGCAGGCAGAACACTGTATACATAATAAATAAAATCTTAAAAATCTTAATAAAATCTTAAAAAAGCTGATTGGCTTGCTCCTCATGACTTGCTCAGCCTGTTTTCTTCTAGACTCCAGGACTACCAGCCCAGGGGTGGCCCCATCCCCCATCAATCACCAGTTAAGAAAATGCCCTACATGCTTGTCTACAGCCTGATCTTACAGAGACTTTTTCTTGGTAGAGATTCCTTCCTCTCAGATGACTGTATGTTGTGTCAAGGTGACATAAAACTATCCAGCATAGCAACTTCCAATAGACGAAATAGTTTATTTGGGACTTACAGTTTCAGAGAAGTAAGAGTCCATCATCATCATGGCGGAAAAACTTGCATGATGGAGAAGTAGGCAAGCTTGTGGCAGGGAACCCGAGAGCTGATATCTCAAGCTGCAGATACCAAGCAGAGAGAGCAAAGTAGAAATGGCGCGAAGCCTGCTTCCAGTGACATATCTCCTCTAGCAAGGCCATGCCTCCTAAACAGCACAAATGGGGACTAAGTATTTAAAGGTACAGGACTATGGGGACATCTCTTTTAAACCACCACAGCATGGTTAGCAGTCATGATGCCATATGTAAGGGGGCAATGGTCTAATGGCCTGGAATATGTGACAATGGAGCTGGAGTTGAGGGTGTATTGAGGATCTTGCTATGTAGTCCAGGCTTGCCTCAAACTTATGGCACACCTCCTTCATCGTCTCCTGAGTGTTAGAAACCACATCTGGTCTGGAGTTGGGGCCTTAGGTTGATGTTTGGGAAAGTGCAGGCAATGGGCGGAGCTCTAGGCAGAGGGAACAACCAGTGCCTTAGCTCAGGAAGTGGAGAAAACATCACTCATTCAAAGGACAAACTGAAGGTCTGTTGGGTGGGTAAGGTGAAGTGCCTTTATAGTCCAGCCTAGAGAAGAGAATTAGAATCATAGCATACATCACCTAATCGGTCACAATTTGGATTTTGAGTTTTGAGAAATTTTCGCCTCACCCAGTACTTAGAGTGGTGACATTAAAAATTTGTTAAATTACTTTATCTTAAAAAAAAAAAATAGCTGGCCAGTGGTGGTGCAAACCTTTAATCCCAGTGCTTAGGAAGCAGAGGCAAGCAGATCTCTGTGTGTTTGAGGCCAACCTGATCTACAGAGTAAGTTCCGGGACAGCTGGAGTTACACACAGAGAAACCCTGTCTCAGAAAACAAACAAAAACAAAACAAAACAAAACGGTGATGTGGGTTGTCTCTCTATAGATTGTGGATATACTTTATTACCATTGGTTAATAAAGAAGCTGATTTGACCAATAACAGAATAGAGCCAGGCAGGAAATCCAAGTAAAGATAAAGGGAAAATTAAGGCAGAGTCAAAGAGATGCCAACAGCCACCGGGGAAGCAAGATGTGAGGTAACAACTCACAAGCCTTATGGTAAAATGTATACTAATAGATACAGCTTAATTTAAATTGTAAGGACTAGTTAATAATAAGCCTGAACTAATAGTCCAAATAGTTTGTAATTAATATTAAGTCTGTAAGTTGTTATATTAAAAGCAGGACCAAGTGGGACGAGAAACCTCCAGTTACAGAAGGGACATGAGGTGGTTATAACCTTATCCATAAAAAAGGGATAATGGTCCTTGTGGATCATCCAGTGGAGCACCGTTGTTGTTTGGTTTTGGTTTTTCAAGACAGGGTTTCTTTGCACAGGCTGTCCAGGAGTTCACTCTGTGGTCCAGGCTGGCCTTGAACTTGAGAGATCTGCCTGCCTCTGCCTCCCGAGTGCTGGGATTAAAGGCATGTATCACTACTGCCTGGCCATTGGGAATTTTCTTTGGGTGGTGTTTTAAAGATTTATTTTTTTCTTGGGGATGGAGAGATGGCTTGGCAGTTGAGAGCACTGGTTGCTCTTCAGAGGACCTGGGTTCGATTCCCAGCAACCATAGGGCAGCTTGTAATTATCTTTAATTCTGGTTCCAGCTACTCTGATACAGTCTTCTGTCCTCCATGGGCACCTGGAACGTTAGTAGTGCACAGATATACATTCAGGCAAAACACTTATACACATAAAATAAAAATAAGTAAATAAATCTTTATTAAATAGATTTATTCTTTTCTTTTTTTTGGTTTTTTCGAGACAGCGTTTCTCTGTGGTTTTGGAGCCTGTCCTGGAACTAACTCTTGTAGACCAGGCTGGTCTCGAACTCACAGAGATCCGCCTGCCTCTGCCTCCCGAGTGCTGCTGGGATTAAAGGCGTGCGCCACCACCGCCCCGCCGAGATTTATTCATGCAGGAATTGGAGTTACAGATAGTTGTTAGCTGTGAGCTGCCAGAGGCGCGTGCTGGAATTCGAACCCAGGCCCTACTGGAAGAGTAGTAAATGCTCTTAAAGCTGTCTCTCAAACCCTCAATGGGACATTATGCTTTAAGCATTAGGAAGTTCTCATCAAAGGAAGCCCAGTAATTAGTGAAACTGGCTGTTATACTGAGCGTGGAGGACACGGGGGTAAGCTGTGTTTGCTGGGTGGAGCGTGACACTGCGGGCCTATGGAGGCCAAGCTCTGCGTCTCTTTACTGAGTTTGAGTGGGGAGAGATAACAGAACGCGATCTACAGTTACTGAATTTTAGCTTGATTACGCAGCCCGGGTCATCGCATCGCCCTTGCCCCGCCCTCACCCACGGAGTCACGCCCCTCACGTACAGCCCCGCCCCCCACCTCGTGCAGAGTCTGGATTCCGTTCTGTTCAGCGCCTGCGCGGTTCTATGCTTTCCCTGCCGAGTTTCCTTTCCTGCACGATGTGGAGTCGGCGGCACTGCTGTCTCAGGACGGTGGCATGTGGGGTGGAGGATCTGCGATGCCGCCGGCGGGAGCGGGAGGCAGGTGCGAACGGATGAAGGAGTGGAGCGGATGCGAATGTGGCGGTTGGGAGTAGGGGAGTGAGACCCTTGGCCCTGAGTGTCTGCTGATTGGTTTCCCCTCCTTAACTGAGCCATTCCTCTGCCCCCAGCCCTGCGGAAGGCGCGGAGGGAGCAGCAGTTGGTCAGCAAGAGGCTGCTAAGGGAAGATGCTCAGGAAGAAGGCGAAGGTCAAAGTGCTGCCGTGCTCCTTGGGGAGGCCGAGGTGAGAGGGCAGGGCGACCCAAACTTGAATGCCAAGCTACTCCACCCCTCCAGCCACCCGCTGGATCAAGCCGGAAACAGAATTAATTACCCTGTGTAGTTAACTCTGTGTCCCTCATCCTGACATCAGTCCGTCTTCAAATTAAATCTTTGCCGGGCGGTGGTGGCGCACGCCTTTAATCCCAGCACTCGGGAGGCAGAGGCAGGCGGATCTCTGTGAGTTCGAGACCAGCCTGGTCTACAAGAGCTAGTTCCAGGACAGGCTCCAAAGCCACAGAGAAACCCTGTCTCGAAAAACTAAAAAAAAAAAAAAAAAAAAAAAAATTAAATCTTTGCCTTTTGTTTTCTAAACCTCTTGAAGATTTCTGGACTCTACGAGCCTCTCCATCGTGGGTGTCTCAACCATCCGGACAGGACAGTATCATTCTAAAAGGGTCTGCATCTACTACCCTGATTCGTTGTAGAAACACAGAACCCAAAATCCTTCCAGTGACCCGCTAAACTACGCATAGTCCAATCTCTTATTGATTTAACACTTATTCAATACAACCACGGCATTCTCAGTTCCTGGAACATACACCGGCTGTCCCAGGGGCTTTGCTCTTACTACAGCTGACGTTTGTGACCTCCTGCCCTAGCTCAGGTACTAGACTTACTGGTGCGCACCACCACATCCAGCTCTTCGAACTAGACCTAACTAGACCCTGTCTTGTCATACAAACTCAGGAGCAGCCTGTAGCCCCTTAGTAGAGTGCTTGCCTAGCATGTTCAGGCCCTAGATTCAGATCTGCGATGTGAAGGGATGGTGGGAACATGAGGCAGGTGTGTTATGTCTCACCTGTAATCCCAACACTTAGGGGTGTTGAGGCAGAAGTATCCTGAGTTTGAGGCCAGTTTTGGCTACCCTGTAAAAAATAAAAATAAAAGCCGGGCGGTGGTGGCGCACACCTTTAATCCCAGCACTCGGGAGGCAGAGGCAGGTGGATCTCTGTGAGTTTGAGGCCAGCCTGGTCTAGTTCCAGCTAGTTCCAGGACAAGAACCAAAAGCTACGGAGAAACCCTGTCTCGAAAATCCAAAATAAAAAAAAAAAAAATCTAGACACCTGCACAATATCTGGAATAAAGCTGTTCATTGCTTTTTTTGTTGTTATTGTTTATTTTGTTTGACAGGGTTGCTTGTACTCTCTAAGCTGAGGATGACCTTGAACCTTGCTTGATGCTTTGGCTTCCGCGTCCCAAGTGCTGGGTTTATAGTTGTTCACCACCACACCTGGTTAACTGGGAGCTGGGAATCTAATCCAGGAATTTGAATGAGCTAGGCAAGCCTTTACCAACCGTGCTTCATCCCCAGCACAGATTTACTGAATAAGTAAATGAAAGTGTGTATACATTCGGCAGACATTGCTTTTGTCTTGTTTCAGCAGTGCCTGTGTTTATATATTACTTCTACAGAGGAGTTGCACCTAGGATATGACATTTATTCGTTGTATGCTTCCTTTATGCCGGGGCATTGAGCAGTGAGGCATGCAAAGACTGACAAGGTAGAGTTCAAAGTTTAAAGACGGGGCTGGAGAGCTGTTTCAATGGTTAAGAAAACTGGCTGCCCTTGCAGAGGACCCAGGTTCGATTCCTGGACCCACATAATGGCTCACAGCTGCCTTTAACTTCTGTTCCAGGAGAATAATCCCCTCTTCTGACCTCCACAGGAACCAGGCACAGTAAACAGACATACATGCAAAGCAAAACATTCATAAAATAAAAGTAAAATTAGAAGAAATGATGATGATGATGATGATAATAGTAGTGTTCAAAGGCCAATGAAGGAAACATTTCCTACCTTTTTTATCATGGGAGGAAACGTGAGGCATAAGAGAAACTCAGGTTTGTAGGGGGAAGCCAGAGGTACTAACTTCCCTAAGGCCATGAAAAGTATAAACCTTTAAGACATGAGTCTGGTGTGTATCAGACAGAGGTGATGGGTGTGCAAAAGGTTGGAAGTGTTCAACGTGGTATTGTAGGGTTTACTGGAGTGTAGTTTGCTTGGGAGGAAAGGAAGTTTTGTCAGGTAGAGGGGTTTAATACTATCCTGGAAATGCCCTATAAGAAAGCAGAGTAAGTCAGGTGGTGGTGGGGTGGGCACATCTTGAGTTTGAGGCTAGCCTGGTCTACGGATTGAGTTTTAGGACAGTCAGGGATACACAGAGAAACACACAGAAGCCAAACAAACAAGGCAGAGTAGATACCATTCTAATTTTTTCAGATGAGGAAGCAGTTTCAAATTCTTTGAAAGTTAGCAGCAGGGCTGGTACTAGGATCCCATCTGTCTCTCCTTCTGAAAAGGTGGTGCTTAGGAACCATTTTTTTTATTTTATTTTATTTTATTTTTGAAATAGGGTCTCTTTATAGCTCCGACTGTTCTGGAACTCACTATGTAGAAGAGGCTGGCCTCAAACTCGACATGATCTGCCTGCCTTAGCTGAGATGAAAGGCTTGTGCCATCACACCAGGCCGTATTGTTATTAATAACAAGTTCTGAGTAGCGCTATTGTAGTGGTATTGAAGATGGTCGCATGAAGCTGATAGACAGACTTAGGACTTGCTTCAGGGCAGTGAAATGTCATCCTTTTCCCGTGTTGGCACTCAGGTCCAGCAGTTCCTTCGGCTAGCCCAACGAGGAACAGATGAAAAGGAGAGGGAGAAGGCTCTGGTCAGCCTTCGTCGAGGCCTGCAGCACCCTGAAACACAGCAGACCTTTATCAGGTGAGTGGGGCTGGCGTGAGTGGTTGGCTGGGGTTTTCCTCAGAGTGGAGGGGATAGAGCACAGGCTTAGTTGGGTTCTGGTGTCATTCATGTAGGCTGGAGGGCAGCATGCGGACCCTTGTCGGGCTCCTGACCAGCAACCGGGCCCTGTTGCAGCTTGAGGCGGCTCGGTGCCTACATGAGCTCTCTCATTCTGAGCAGTCTGCAGTGGCGGAGGCCTGCCTGCCAGCCACTTCCTACCTCCTCACCTACCTCTCTGGTCACAGCTCAGACTTCATAGTAAGGCCTGCCCCTTTTAACCTTGCTCTGGGCTTAGAGTTTATATGTATGCCTTTGGGGCCAGCTTCAGCTGGCAGGTATAGGAACATAAAAGGCAGTGCATGTACCCATCATCTCTCCTCTCTTGTGAGCTTCAAGGACAGGGACATGCCATCCCCTTCTCCCGCCCCTGGCCTGGTGTGATGAGCCCAGCCCAGTGCTTTCGTTGCCTGCTCTCAGGAGCTGTGTCTGTATACCCTGGGGAACCTGATCGTGGAGAGCGAGGCTGTGAGAAAGCAGCTCCTGCCACAGGGCATTGTTCCAGCCTTGGCTGCCTGCATCCAGGTGAGTGCTCCCTTGGTCCCTTCCCTGGCAAGCCTTCCCTTGCTTCTCTCCACATTCCCCTGGTAGCTCCAACCTCTGTCCTGTGACAAGGAGGGAAAAGTCTCCCAGGTCCTTATGTCCCGTTTTCCAGTCAGATTCCTTACCCTGTCTGTTTCTAGTCCCCCCATGTGGCTGTGCTGGAAGCCCTTGGATATGCCTTGTCCCAGCTTCTGCAGGCCAAGGAAGCTCCAGAGCAGATCATTCCGTGAGTAAAATGATGTCTCTAGATACCCGGCCATGGTTGACCTTCATGGCAGTATCGCCCATGGGTGCCTGATCAGATCTGATTTCTGCATTTTGAACTCTCTGTATCTAGCTAGAGAGAACTTGGAGTTTGGATACTTTCTTGCTCTAAGTGTTTGAAGGAGCCATTGGTATCCCCATGGTTCCTGCTCACAGCCTGCTTCTGCTGGCAGCTCTCTTCTGGACTCCAGTCTTCCCCAGCACATGCTGCGACTGATGCAGCCAGGCCCGAAGCTGAACCTTGGGGTTGCTGTGGAGTTTGCCTGGTGCCTTCACTACATCATTTGCAGGTAACAGGCCAACTGGGACGATGTCTTTCTTGGGGCTCCCTGCTTATGACTTAAGTCTTTGGACTGAATTCAGTTTCTAGAGTTGCTTTGGTGAGTTTTCATCCCTCTGTGGTGCTTTCTTTTGCTCAGGCAGCCCACAGACCAAGGCTGTTTTGTAACTTGAGCACAGGATTGACTTGATAGTGACTGCTTGCCATCTGTTACCCAGCCAGGTCAACAATGCTATGCTTCTCACCCATGGGGCTCTGCCCACGTTGGCAATGCTACTGTTGGACTTGGCTGGGGCTGTCCAGAGAATGGATGATGTGGGACTGGAGCTAGTAAGTAAAAAGGATCTGTGAGCCCTTTTGTATCTGCTGCCTCTTCCTCCTCTCCCCACCTTCAACTTGTCTTTGCAGCTTGCCTGCCCTGTGCTTCGGTGTCTAAGCAACCTGTTAACAGAAGTGCCAGTGGAGGCCCTGGAGCAGATGGAGCTCAGAGACGAGCGAGTCGTGGCAGCCTTATTTATCCTTCTTCAGTTCTTCCTTCAGAAACAGCCCACCTTGCTGCCTGAGGGCCTCTGGCTCCTCAACAACCTCACTGGTATGCTATTACAGTTTGCACAGGCCTGGTCTTTTTTTTTTTTTTTTAAAGATTTATTTATTTATTATGTATACAATGTTCTGTCTGCATGTGTGCCTACATGCCAGAAGAGGGCACCAGATCTCATTACAGATGGTTGTGAGCCACCATGTAGTTGCTGGGAATTGAACTCAGGACCTCTGGAAGGAAAGTCAGTGCTCTTAACCTCTGAGCCATCTCTCCAGCCCCCAGGCCTGGTCTCTTATCATCATTAAAATATTTATAAAACCAAAGGAGGGGGTAGACTTGTTAGGAAACAAAGTACAGATTGGAGGGGAAGGAAGAGAATAAGGGCAGTTGGGCAGGGCAGTTGAAATGCTATAGGAGGGGCCCACACTTTTTGCCTACTTTGTCAGTGAAGGTCTCCCCTCTCATAACCATCTTGCAGGGGTCCCTGGGTTCCTAAAAGGACCCCTTTGGAGGAAGACCATACCTCCCATCTACCCCTGGTTCTCCATCCTCCCAATAAATTGCCTGGGTCTTAGTTCCTTCAGGATGGGATAAAAGCAATCTCAGGGATCCCTACCTTTTGCTTAGGGTTACCAGTCCTGTACCTCTTCCTCTCTTCCAATCTTAGCTTGTTCCCCAGAATTGCCAGAGACACACAGTAAATAATACACCATTAAAGCTTTGTCAGAAAAATCTTTTAAATGAAGTGCTCTCACTTCTTGCAGACCCACCCAGCCAAGTGTCTCCTCGTCTTACCTAGGTCATTCTGAAAATTCTGGGGCAGGTGGTAAGCCTAGGTTTCATGGAGGTTCCTGGAACTTGGAGATTGAAAATGTAGCAAGAGCTCCCCCATGTGGACACACAATTTCTTGAAAGCCTTAGACTGGCTCTCATCTGTAGCACACACATAAGTGTGTCCTCTTCCTAGTGTGTGTTCATACGTTGAGTACTGGGTGCCATGTATATAACACAAAATCCTTTCTTTCATGGCATGCTTAGCCTCTTGGTAGCTAGATTTCAGAGCTTAAAGCTACTGGAGACAGGAAGTAGGAATAAACTTTTCCAGCAGGGAGAACCAAGGGCACGGGACTTCAGAGACAGGATGGGTATTTTGGGAGGAGATCCAACCAGACTGGGAATGTTGGGTCTTCAAAGCTGTGATCCGGGTAAGTTTGTAGTCAGGGCCTTGTGGGACGGAGTGGAGACTCAAGGAAGACCCTAAAGTCCTCTTGCCCATGCTCCAGGGACAAGCTGGCAGCCATCTGAGTTGACATTTGTTTCTTGCCATCATTTGGACAGTAGCAATACTTACTGCAGACTGAGCAGGCTCTGAATCTTTAGCAGATAGTTCCTCATGGCCTAGGCTGTAGTGGATCAGATTGTGAGGGTGGCAGTTCAGAACTCTGGTACATCATATGACATTTTCCTTTCCAGCAAATAGTCCTACTGTTTGTACCTCCTTGCTGTCTCTGGATCTCATTGAGCCCCTCTTGCAGCTGCTGCCATTATCAAACGTGATAAGTGTGCTGGTGTGTATTAGTATCAGAATTTGTGTCCATGAACTGCTCGTCAAAGCAAATAGGAAGTGGGCTCTCTTAAGCTGATAGGTGGTGTGGTTTAGTTTCAGAGCTAGTACAGTCTAGATTTTTTTTTAAATAATTTTTTTTTTTTTTTTTATGTGCATGGGTTGTTTTCCCTGCATGTATGCTGTGTGAGGGTGTCAGATCTTGGAATTATAGACGTTATCTGCTCTGTGCATGCTGGGAATTGAATCTGTGTCCTGGAAGAACAGTCAGTACTTTTCCACTGAGCCATCTCTCTAGCCCCCCTGGGTATAAGTCTTAAAGCCTACTTGCTTATGGTCCTTGAGTAAATAAAAAACCAAGCCATTGGAAGCTTCAACCTCTTCACTCATAAATGGGTACTATCTCAGAGGTGGTTGTGGGAATTACATATAAAGGAGCTTATAATAGTGCTTGGGCACATAGTCAGCCTTGCTTACATGATCATAATTCTTGGTTTTCATCCTTTTGGGGGGTGTCCAGGTGCTTACAGTTCTATGCAATGTTGTAGAGAAGGGTCCGGCTTACTGCCAGCGGTTGTGGCCAGGGCCCTTGCTCTCCTGCTTGCTCAACACACTGGTTCTCTCTGACACTGAAGTAGTGGGCCAAAGTTTGGAGCTGCTGCAGCTGCTATTCCTGTATCAGCCAGAGGTGGGTTTGGTTTCCCAGTCCCTTGCTCAGAAGTCACTGATCTTACCATATAACCCTACCTGTTAGGAATGTATTGTCTTAAGTGGGCCGACCCATGGAACTAACTATAGGAATTGGAATTGGGTTTTATGACCTGATGTTGGTCCTTCTCTGTCCTCAGGCTGCCCAGGCCTTCCTGCAGCAGTCAGGGCTGCAGGCCCTAGAAAGGCATCGGGAAGAAGCCCAGCTTCAGGACAGGATACTTGCGCTCCAGCAGACAGCTATTCATGGATGACCCAGCTGCCTAATGTCACCCCTATCCCCTGTGGTCTGTTTACCCCAGGGTCCCCTATTTTGATTTAGAAGCTGGTAGCTTTTTATGTCCCCGAGGGTGGTCTTGAACTTGAGATTGTCATGTTTCACCGTCTTTTTTGTTTTTTTCACTGTCTTAAGCAGGTTGGTTAATGACATGTGATACCACAGCTGACAGCTGGTGGTCTTTGATGAAGAATAAATTTTTATGTAAAACTGCTTTGCCTTGGTGTTTGCACAGGGAAGGGAGAGGGACTAAGGATGAGAACATTCTGAAGCAACACTGTTCAGCGATAAGCTTTATAAGGAACGGAAGAGCACACTTTCCCACATTGTGTTCAGTCCAGCAGAGCCCAGGTTCTGGTGCCCTTGCTCACAGTCTTCAGTGAAGACACTTCAGGCTTTGCTCAGCACATTCTCCACGGCTCTGGTTACCTCATCAGCACTCAGGTTGTTCAGAGACACATTCTTCTCTTGGCCAAAAGCTGAGGAAAGGTAATTTAATGAATATCCTGCACAATGGGCCACAGAATTAGAAAGGGTCTTTATTTCAAAGTTGTTAGACTAAGAAAGGAAAGAGATATGGCTTGCTGAACACAGTAGTTCATGCCTACATAGCCAGGCTGACTGTGGCTATATTTTTAAAGAGGTTTTGCTGTGCTTAGCATTAATCCAGTGAATCTATTTGGAATCCCAAGTCCTACTAGAATTTACCTGAAAAGAAAGGTCTGAGTGATGCTTTAGGTCCCTGTAGGCATTAACTACCGAGCAGGGGTCTGTCCTTGCCCAGCTGTCCATTTTTTGGCTGGCCACAGACCACTTAGCTAGTATGTGGCGCTATGCACATGCAGCACCACACGCTAACGTCTTTCTTGTCTGTCCTGTGTGCTTAGGAGGAACCGTTTTATTGGTGTATAGGAGTCTTCGGTTACAACCAGTCTGTAGTAGCACGTGACTCTCTCCACCCCAGGGTTGAAAAATCTCACCATCTAGTGTACCAGCTACCTGCTATCTGGTAGCCAGTGTGTTAAGGTAACAGACTGATGAACTGGACTCGTGTCGTGTAATAGGCAATGTTATTGCTGGTCAGGGGGCGCCTTACTGAAAATCAAACCCAGGGCCTCCCACTGAAAGGCAATCACTAGCCGCCTTTGTACCTTTACAATTCTGAGACAAGCTCTCACTAAATTTCCCAGTCAGGGCTTGAGTTTGTGATCCTCCTGCCTCTGCCTGGGAAGATCTGTAGCTGGGATTTACAGGCTGGTTCATGAATGCCTTTTTTGAGACAGTAATATAAATGGTTAAATTCAAGTAACAACCAGGATGATGGGAGCCAACCATATTATCAGTACACTATAAGGAAGGGGCATAAAATGTAAAAAACGCAACCCTGTTCTAGTCTAGCTGCGTAAGAGTCTATGTTTAGGTTAAATTTTCTAATAACTATGAAAGAAAAGTACCCATTCACAATATTAATGAAGACTTATGTACAAGGGAAGTACACAGCACAAGCCTTAGGCATGAAGTGCTCTACATTACTGAAATTCTCAGTCCCTAAATTTGCACTGACTAAGGCGTAATTCGTGGCATAATTTGGAAGGATATACATTGTCATGGAAGAGCATTTTTTGTTTTTTAACCTTAAAGTTAAAAACTACTTTGGCTTTTTAAACTTAAGTCCATTGTGAATTGCAAAAACTACCGGTTCTTACCCTAGACCCAGCCAGGCTCCATATATACGCTGCCAGGAATACAGGAATAAAAAGCATCACACAGCCAGACGGTACTGGCGGATGCCTTTAATCCCAGCACTTGGGAGGCAGAGGCAGGCGGATCTCTGTGATCTGGAGACCAGCCTGGTCTACAAGGAGAGTTGTAGGTCAGGCTCCAAAGCTACAGAGAAACCTTGTCTCGAAAAGAACAAAAACCCCATCACACAACTAGGTGAATTTCATCACCAGGAGAAGTTCGAGTTTTTGTCCCTCAGTCCTTTTGTCTAACCCATATTCTGCGACCCGGGTCTCTGCCTCCAGCGATCAGTACTCACCGTAGCGGGCCCAGAGCTTGGGTTGCACCTCCGAACATTCGCGTATTAGAATGGGCAGGCTGGGGTGCGCCTTCTTCAGCTCCACGTACCGTTGCTGGATGAAATCCCTGCAGGGCCGGAGAGACCGCCGCTAGCGCGAAGGGCACGGACCGCCCCCCCCCAAGGTCAAAGTCGTAACTCCCGCTTCCGAAGTCCGCTCGCCCCCCGACGCCACGCCTCACCTCACACCCTGGCTGCCCGGCGAACGCTGGCACAAGTGGATGCGAATCTCACGGAGCCCCAGCTTGCTTCCGACCGCTCGGCCCGCAGCGGCGGCCGCCATGTTTGCAGTAAAGGAGCGCCCAATCACGACTTTCCAGCCGCCTCCATCGGACCAATAGCGGGTCCTCTAGTCTCCGCCATCGATTGGATGCCGGAGGGGCGGGATCAATCTCCGCCAATGACGTGAGGCCTTCGTAGCGGCTGTGAGGTGTGACGCTAAGGAAGCCGGAAGCCGGGAACGCAGAGCGCCGTGGCGAGTGTTCGCGGTGCACTGTGGGAAGGAGCTTGTAGCTGTTGTTTTGTCGAGATTTCACTACCGCCGGCTTTGAGAGACCGCGGCCGAAATGCCGGAGCGAGATAGTAAGTCAGCCGCTCTTCTGTGCCCACCGGACTCGGGGTTTATGCCACGTGTCGTGTACGGCGGAGCCTCGCCAACCGCTGGTCTCCGGGAGGGGCCCGGCCGAGCTGCCCCCGAGGTTCGCTCCTTAGTGGAGGAGCAGCGTTTTGAATCCGGGAGGCAGCCCCACCTCCCTGCTCCCGCCTTAGTCAACCGTGGCCGGGCCTCGGTTCGGGGACTTGGTTTGTTTATATGACACGGCAGGGGAGGGGCTCGCTTCGCTGTCAGGCAAACCACAAAGTCCCGAAGAGTTGGGATTACCGGATGCTGGGTTCTTTCATGTAGTTTAAGAACGATCTCTTAAATAAATTTTGTTGTTGTTGTCGATTCTCCACTTCGTTTAGGAAAGCCCGTCTTTATAACTTTTTCTTTTTTCCCAAGTGAGACGGAATCTCGAACCCAGGGGGGTTTCGAACTCTTGATCCACCGCTCAAGTGCTGGGGTGACGGGCGCGGGCCACCACCGACAGCCCTTCTGCTCGTTTCTCTTTGAGCTAGTCTTTTTGAGTTTCTTTTGAGCTAGCTAGTGTAGCCCAAACTGGCCGTGGACTCTTGGCAGTCTCCCTTGTGCTGGGTGTACAGGTGTCGGTCACCACCCCAGCTTCTGATGACAGAGCTTCTCCTAGTTCTGCAGTTCCGCACTTACTGCGTAACTGCTGCTCCTCTTGTCTTCTCTTTTGTTCATTTTTATAATCGCCAGTTTTTGCACCGAAGCAAAAACGAGTGATTAATGTAATGTCAATATTTCTTTCTTTTTTTTTTTTAAAGGTGAACCCTTCTCTAATCCATTGGCCCCAGATGGCCACGATGTGGACGATCCCCATTCCTTCCACCAGTGAGTACTTTGTCCTTGAACCAGGGACTGAGTTGAACTGCGAGCAAGAGGGATGGTAGAGATAATGAAAGAATTCTGAATATTTTGTTGGCAAGAATAATCAAAAAGTTCATAGCAGGTGAATTATTGGGAGGAAACCGATAATCTATACATCGTGTTGAAACTATTTTCTCGCAGAAAGCTTTATCATAACTTCATTTACCTTACCGAGATAATGTAGTTATGCTTAATTTTGTAAGTTACACAGAGTGATTGATTTTAGTAAAGTTGTAATTATGAACTAAAAAAAGACAAGTAAAAAGTCTGGACCATTTAGCCCTTTAGCTCTGTGAACCTCGTGAATCAGGAACATTACAGAACATTACATTAGAAGAGAATTTATGACTTGGGAGAGTCTAATTTTTTCTCCTGATAATGGTTGCACTAAGATTACAGATACCTGGATGTTTTTGATTGGTTGGTTTTTTGTTTTTCAAGACAGGTTTTCTCTGTAGCCTTTTGGAGCCTGTCCTAGAACTTTCTCTGTAGACCAGACTGGCCTCGAACTCACAGAGATCCACCTGAACTCACAGAGAGCCTCCTGAGTGCTGGGATTCAAGGCGTGCACCACTAGCGCCCAGTGGTTACAGCACTTGTACTCCTGTGCCCAGCCGTTCATGGGTTCTGGAAACCTGAACTTAGGTTGTTAGACTTGCACAGCAAGCACTTTACTCACCCAGCTCTCCCCCCAGCCCTCTTTTTTTTTTTTGGATATAGATTCACACTTTATCCTAGACTGACATGGAACTCATGGCATTCCTCCTCCCTCAAGTCTCCTAAGTGTTGAGATTGCGGGCATGAACTACTGTATCTTACTTCTTTTTTAAATTTTTATTTATTTATTTGAAACAGACTTTCTCCTGTCTCACTCTCTCAAGTGCTGGGATTATAGGGCATGTTCTCCTACGCTGTAACCCAAGAATTCTTCTTCTTTTTTTTTTTTTTTTTTTTTTTTTTTTTTTTTTTTTTTTTTTTTTTTTTTGTAATGCTGAGGATTAAATCTGGGGCCTTATACATGAGCTAGGCCCTTGCCCTTTAGGTATAGCCCAGGTTTGCTTCAGATTAGCAGTCCTTTTGCTTCTTGTTTCTAGCATTCGTCAGCATGTGCCACTATGACCAGCATGTCCCAGTTTTGACTAGGCCTTGTCCTTTGTTGTATTCCCAGTTTAGTAAAGAATTAAGTTCCCATTCCAGCATTTCTGCAACTGTATGAGAGTATCCATGTTCTCAAATTTTACTCACATTTGATTTGATAAAACTTCTAAGCTGGATGGTAGTGACACACACCTTTAATCCCAGCACTAGGGAAGCAGAGGAAAGTGGATCAGAGTTTGAGACCAGCCTGGTCTACAGAGGGAGTTCTAGGACAGCCAGGGCTACACAGAGAAACTTTGTCTCAAAATACTTAAAACAAACAAACAAACAAAAAAAAACCCCAAAAAACTTCTGGTAGTTAACACTAATGTGTTGAAAGTGAAATCTCTCCTTTCATTTGCATTTCTCTTGTTTTTGTAACATTAACCGTGTATTTACAGGTCTCTTTTCTATTTCCTTTTGGGAACTAATTTTAAAAATCTTTGCAATTTCTTTAAAGATCGAAACTTACCAATGAAGACTTCAGGAAACTTCTCATGACCCCAAGGGCTGCACCTACTTCTGCACCACCTTCTAAGTCACGCCACCATGAGTAAGTCTTCTTCATTCCTGTCTGTTCTTTTCTATGGAACCAGAATTTGGTAGGTTCTTGAAAGCTAATCCTCTGTTAAAGTCTCTGCTTTTGATTTTTTTTCTCATAAAGACCAAAGTTTTAGTGATGACTTGGATGCTGTGATTCTTACAGTTCCTTCTTGAATAGTTGTCGTAGAGTTACTGCTGGTACAGATGGACAGATTTCTGGGCCTGTCTATACCTTACAGACTCATACTCTGCCACAGTTTTTTTTAGGTGATGTCTAATATTAACGTCAATTTAATATTGATGATGCTTTTTAAAATTTGAGAGATATAGATATTAATAATATGACTGCCTGATGAACACTGGTTTTTGTGTTGTGTTGTTTTCCTTTTTCTCTTTTACTTAAGAATGGTCTGACTATGTAGCCATGACTAACCTAGAATTTACTGTGTAGACAAGGTTGGCCTTGAACTCATGGAGATCTGCTTTCCTCTGTCTCCTGAGTGCTGAGCTCAAAGGTGTGTGCCATCAGTATGACTTCTCTCTCTCTCTCTCTCTTTGAGACATTGTCTAGACTTGACTGGAATTTACCGTGTAGTTCAGGCTGGCCTTAGACTATGAGCCTGCTATTTCAGCCTCTGATATGTCCTCCCGGTCCTCTGCGGGTTTTCAGGGCTGGGGCATTATTTTACTATGAGTGAGCTTCTTTGTGTCTTCTAGAATGCCAAGAGAGTACAATGAGGATGAAGACCCAGCTGCACGAAGGAGGAAAAAGAAAAGGTAAAGGGATGGCAGAAGATGATTGCTTTGTCAGGTGGATACTGCTTGTGGGGAAAGGAGGAGAGGAGTTGTGTAGTAACAGAGTTTCCCGGTGGGAAAGTGTCGCTCTGAAAGGGCGGTAGTAGCAGTTACAGACCTGAGGTGGAAGAAACTGAATTTCTGATGTTCAGGAGGTGACAGGCAGTTTTAGAAAGACAAACATAGTCTTTACCATAGAGAGCTACTTGAAGTTACAAGAAAACAGGAGCAGTTGTGCTGACCTTGAGACAGGAGCTGGTAAGCCTTCTTACATATTCCCTTTCTCTGGTCACAGCTATTACGCCAAGCTACGCCAACAAGAAATTGAGAGAGAGAGAGAACTCGCAGAGAAATACCGGGACCGTGCCAAGGAGCGAAGAGATGGCGTGAACAAAGATTATGAGGAAACTGAACTGATTAGTACCACGGCCAACTATCGGGCTGTGGGCCCCACTGCTGAGGCGTGAGTACTGTGGTGATCCTAAGGCCTGTTTTCATCCTATCAGGGACATATTCACACTGTAAATGTTTCTTACTGTTCACCCTCTTCCAGAGAATGCTCCAGACATCTCAGAAGGGATTTGTCACTCATAAAGGACTGTTTCAATAAGGCTCTTCTATTCTTGCTTCCAGGGACAAATCAGCTGCAGAAAAGAGGAGACAGTTGATTCAGGAGTCCAAATTCTTGGGTGGTGATATGGAGCATACCCATTTGGTGAAAGGTTTGGACTTTGCTTTGCTTCAGAAGGTGAGTTCTAGTTGAAGAGGTGGAGAGAGCTACTAGTGTTGAATGCTCATGTTTGGACCTCTGTGAGGGAAAAGACACATGATTGTCCAGACCATCTAGTTTGGCACTAGAATTAAGGTGGCCTGTCTGTAGAACTAGTGGCTGCTCATCTTTCCGTTTGTCTGAATTTCTTGGGGACGTCTTTTTTGATGACACTGGTGTGATTAAGGCCCAGCTCCCTCACTTCCCTCTTTGTACTCTCCTATCCTCCTATCTTCATTAGGTACGCGCTGAGATTGCCAGCAAGGAGAAGGAGGAAGAGGAACTCATGGAAAAGCCCCAAAAGGAAACCAAGTGAGTCAATAGCAGTGAGGGCTTGAAGTTTAGAGGGTGACACCCAAGGTGGAACACCTTTTAGCATCCCCCCTCCAACATATTTTTCTTCTGTTTTCAGGAAAGATGAGGATCCTGAAAACAAAATTGAATTTAAAACACGACTTGGTGAGTAGTTTCTGTAGTAATGAGTGCATTCAGGTGGACTGTAAGGAATACAACATCACTAGGATATGCTTTCTTCTTTTAGCCCCTAAACCAGCTTTTTCTCTATAAATTATTCTTAGAGAACTCAGACATGGATTATTTTCCATGTCATTAATGTCTCCTTAGACCAGAAATCTTTTCAGGTGTTTTTGTTTTCTGTTTTTTGTTTTATTTTTTGAGACAGGGTTTCTCTGTGTAACTTTAGAGCCTATTCTGGAACTCACTCTGTAGACCAGGCTGACCTTGAACTCACAGAGATCTGCCTGCCTCTGCCTCCGAGTGCTGGGGTTAAAGGCATGCACCATCATTGCCTGGCCCTTTTTAGGTATTCAATATGTGTGCATCAAAGAAGGTAGGATAGGTTGGAGGTGATGCTGTAATCTTACAGTCCCAGAACTCACATGGCTGAGGCAGGAAGATAGTTAAAGGTAGTATTGGGTACATAGCAAGACCTTGCTTTAGAAAGCCCACACTAGCTAATAGTATGGTGGTGCATACCTGTAATCCTAGCATTTGGAAAGATAATCAAGAGTTGGGTCGGGCTGGAGAGATGGCTCAGTGGTTAAGAGCATTGCCTGCTCTTCCAAAGGTCCTGAGTTCAATTCCTGGCAACCACATGGTGGCTCACAACCATCTGGAATGAGGTCTGGTACCCTCTTCTGGCCTGCAGACATACACACAGACAGAATATTGTATACATAATAAATAAATTTTTTTTTTTTTTGGTTTTTCGAGACAGGGTTTCTCTGTAGCTTTGGTGCCTGGCCTGGAACTAGCTCTTGTAGACCAGGCTGGCCTCGAACTCACAGAGATCCGCCTGCCTCTGCCTCCCAAGTGCTGGGATTAAAGGCGTGCGCCACCACCGCCCGGCAATAAATACATTTTAAAAAAAAAAGAGTTGGGTCAGCCTTGGCAGCATGAGACTCCCATTTCAAATAAATAGTAAGTAAAAGAATAAGTAAATAAGGCAAATTAATTTTTTAAAAACTGACCGTAAAATAGTAAAAATATAAAGAATGGAGGACTAGTGACATAATTTTTTGTTTTTGTTTTTTTTTTTTTTGCAAGTACAGGCAGGAGGACCTGAGTTGATACTCAGAACACATGTATAAAAGTTGGGTATTGGGCTGGAGAGATGGCTCAGAGGTTAAGAGCATTGATTGTTCTTCCAGAGGTTCTGAGTTCAATTCCCAGCAACCACATGGTGGCTCACAACCATCTGTAATGAAATCTGGCCTGTAGGCATACATGCAGATAGAACACTGTATACAAAATAAATAAATAAGCCTTAAAAAAAAAAGAAAGTTGGGTGTTGTGGCATACTCTTGTAATCTCAGTACCAAGGACCTGGATACAGGTGGAATATTTTATTTTATTTTATTTTATTTTATTTTATTTTGAGGCAGGGTTTCTTTGTGTAGCCCTAGATGGCCTGGAACTAGCTGTGTAGACCAGACTGGCCTCAAACTCACAGAAATCTGCCTGCCTCTGCCTCCTGAGTGCTTAAAAGTGTGTGCCACCACTGCCTGGCAACTTTAGTATTCTTAATCAGTGAAAAGTATTGATCCGCATCTCACAGCATAAGGTTGTTTGAAGATTTAATGTAGCAGAACACAAATAGCACTTGGCCTGGTGCCCAGCACAGACGGGTAATTAATAAATGACTACTGTAACAATAGAAGTTTCTCATTAGCTGTTTGTTAATCTTTCCTTTTGTGTAGGCCGCAATGTGTATCGCATGCTGTTCAAGAGTAAATCATATGAGCGCAATGAGCTGTTCTTACCAGGCCGTATGGCCTATGTGGTAGACCTGGATGATGAGTATGCAGACACGGATATCCCCACCACTCTTATCCGCAGCAAGGCTGATTGTCCCACCATGGAGGTGAGGAGCTAAGTTCTAAGAACCTGTTAAAATCTTCAGATCTGCCTTGCCATTGTCCTGTTCCTCACCTATGGTATCCTCATGTTCTGTTCAATTTTTTTGTTTTTGCTTTTTTTTTTTTTTAAATCTCAGTTTCAGTTGAATCCATTCTTCTCCACCAGCAATATTCTAGTTTAAACCACAATTTATTTATTTATTTTTTTGTTTGTTTTTGTTTTTCGCGACAGGGTTTCTTTGTGTAGCTTCGGAGCCTGTCCTAGAACTCGCTCTGTAGACCAGGCTGGCCTCGAACTCACAGAGGTCTGCCTGACTCTGTCTCCTGAGTGCTGGGATTAAAGGATTGTGCCACCACCACCCAGCTAGTGTGTTGTTTTTATTGAGCTACAATTCGCATGCCATATAATCTACCCTTTTAGTTTCTATTTCAAATAATTTTATCATATTTGCCAAATTGTATAGCCACTACCATAGTTTTAGAACATTCTCCCAAAGAAACCTTGTACTCTTAACACCCATTGCCTGAATCTCTCCACTCTAGCTTCCATTAATGGATTTTACGCATGACTAAGATGATGTTTTATAAATGCAAATTTTTATTTCACTACTACGGAGAAGCTTTCTGTGGTTTCTTGTTCTTAGGGTTCAGCGTAGAAAGTCTGTGAGCCCCTGCAACAGCTGGACTTTGTAGCCTTTTTCAGCATGCCTTCCTATTTGTTCTCCAGCTCTTCTGGGTTCCTTTAGTGTTTTTGTGCTACCATTTCATCTGTGTGGAGCGTCCTTCATCACACCTTCTTACTTGTCATCTTCCTAGCTAGCAACTGTGTATAACTTGTTCTTGAGTTAAGTGAATGGATAATAGCTGGTGAGATTACTGTTAAGAGAGATATTCTTCTTCTTCTTTGGGTTTTTCCAGGCCCAGACAACACTAACTACGAATGACATTGTTATCAGCAAGCTCACCCAGATTTTGTCATACCTGAGGCAGGGTACCCGAAACAAGAAGCTCAAGAAAAAGGATAAAGGTACCTCATGGGAAGGGAAGGGAACCTTACTCTTGGAGGGCATTTGATGGTGAAACCAAGGTCTCTGGAAGACCATGTAGACATTGGATAACTTCTAGACAACAAAGGAGAATGATGAAATGGAACTCTGGGGCAAGATGAGTGTGTCCAAATTCTGCTTGATCCACTCAGAGCCCACTACTTGGGTTTGAAGTGGCAAGGAGAGTGGAAATTTTTGTCCATTATAAACAGCATATGGTTAAAAAGGCCCTGAGGCCGCTGGAGAGGCTTAGCAGAAAAGAGCATCCAGGCTTGATTCCCAACACTGTTAGGGTTGCTCACTACCATCTGGAACTCCAGTTCCCCGGGACCCAGCACCCTCTTCTGGCCTGAGTGGTCTTGGCATGTATGTGGTGTACAGACATTCATATGGGCAAAACACCTATACATATAATATAAAAATTGTTATTTATTTATTTATTTTTTAAGACAGGGTCTCTGTCTGTAGTCCTGACTACCCTAGAACTCCATATGTAGACTAAACTGGCCTTGAACTCAGAGATTGCCTGTCTCTGCCTCCTGAGTTCTGGGATTAAAGATGTGTGCCACCATGCCTCACTATATATATATAATTAAAAAGTCACTGAGACAAGCTCTTTATATTGCAGGAAAGCTGGAAGAAAAGAAGCCTCCTGAGGCAGACATGAAGTATGTATCCCAGCCCTGTGCATCTGTGAGCAAAAGATTTGTGTTTCTTGTCTTTGGCCCTTTTGGAGAAATGGCGGCATGAGTATGTACGATTTTAGCAACTAGTGATACCTGGGTTTTTTCCAGCATTTTTGAAGACATTGGGGATTATGTTCCCTCTACAACCAAGACACCTCGGGACAAGGAGCGGGAGAGATACCGGGAACGTGAACGTGATCGGGAACGGGACAGAGACCGCGAGCGGGAGCGAGATCGGGAGCGGGAGCGAGACCGGGAGCGAGACCGGGAGCGGGAGCGAGAGGAAGAAAAGAAAAGGCACAGCTACTTTGAGAAGCCAAAAGTGGACGATGAGGTGAGATGTGGGACATTGATTCCAGACTGTGAAAACTGCTCCAGAAATGCCTTTCTAGCCAGGCACAGGACCCTTTTCCTTCTCAGCAGCTGTGTGGCTTCACAGCAGTAACTGGGCCAACTAACCTAGGGTGGGAACCGTCTAGGAAATGGAACAGAAGTGGGCTAGGGAATCGATTCAGACTTGAGGGAGAGATGAATAGAAATTCCTCGTAATGATACTAACTTGAGTTTTTGTTTTCTTTTCAGCCCATGGATGTTGACAAAGGTGGGTTGTGTCAATGACATCTTACACTGCACTAGCAAGCCTACTCTCCTTGCAGAACCCTGCTGCTCTAAGCTCATGAAAGTAGCATTTGGGCTACCTACTAGTTTTGTGCTCTCATAAGAACCATGTCTTAATTTATGGACGAGGCAGGGCACATTTGCTCTTACATCTAATTCTTTCAGTTCTGAGGCTTTGAGGTGAGGCTGAGGTTGAGTATACAGTATTCTAGAGATCCTACTGTTAACCAGAGTAGCTCATTAGTTGGAATTTGGTTAAAATTTTCATAGATAAGAGGGTTCCTTTGCCTTAAAAATATGTTTTAATTTGCAAGATGTGGTTGTATTCATCTATAATCCCAGCATTCTGGAGGCTGAGGTAAGATTGGGAGTTCGAGGCTAGCCTAAACTCCATAGTTCTAGGTCAACCTAGCCTACATAGTGAGACTGCCTCAAGTACAAACAAAAACTTTAAAAAATAGATCAAAAACAAACCCCCCAAAGCTACCACTGTTATTTATTTGGTGCGTGCATGCATGTGTGTGTGTATTTGGACATGGGTGTGCCAGTCAATTTCTAGGAGTTGGTTCTCTCCTTCCACCCTTTGGTTCCTAGAATTGAACCCAGGTTGTTGGGGTTTGGCAGCAAGGGTTCTTACCTGCTAACTATCTTGTGAGCCCTGTAAGAACATTTTTTTTTTTTTTTTTTTTTTTTTTTTTTTTTGATTTTTCGAGACAGGGTTTCTCTGTAGCTTTTGGTTCCTGCCCTGGAACTAGCTCTTGTAGACCAGGCTGGCCTCGAACTCACAGAGATCCGCCTGTCTCTGCCTCCCGAGTGCTGGGATTAAAGGCGTGCGCCACCAACGCCCGGCTGTAAGAACATTTTTAAAGCTGGAATCAGGTTAGTGGGAGGAGGTTGTAAAAGCATTAGTTCGAGTCTGAGCAGAGTTGTCTTTTCTTCCAGGACCTGGGTCTGCCAAAGAGTTGATCAAGTCCATCAATGAAAAATTTGCTGGGTCTGCTGGTTGGGAAGGCACGGAATCATATCCTTTATTTACATTTTTTCCTGTTTTTTTTTTTTTTTTAAATATTTATTTATTTATTATGTATACAATATTCTGTCTGTGTGTATGCCCACATGCCAGAAGAGGGCAGCAGACCCCATTACAGATGGTTGTGAGCCACCATGTGGTTGCTGGGAATTGAACTCAAGACCTTTGGAAGAGCAGGCAATGCTCTTAACCTCTGAGCCATCTCTCCAGCCCCCTTTTTCCTGTTTTTTAATTGTTTTTCCTTATTAATACTGAGACAGTGTTTCTGTCTTTTGAGTGCTGAGATTATAGCATGCACTCTATGCCTGGCTGTCCCTGGGTTATAGGAGCCATTTTCTTTTCATCCAACTCCAGTTGTTCTCTGTTCCCGTTTACCTGTCTTTGCTGTGTGGGCTGGGATGAAATCATGCTTTGTATCAACTAGAGAACCAATTCAAGTTCACAGCTGCTTTCTGAAATGTTCATGTTGAAGCCTCTAGCTTCTGGTCCCTCTCGACCAAATTTTTCTGCATTTGATGGAATTTTCTTTAACATGGCGTATGTTGAAGAAGCCAGAAGACAAGAAGCAACTGGGTGATTTCTTTGGCATGTCCAATAGTTATGCAGAATGTTATCCAGCCACGTAAGTGGGTTTAAGTAAGGGAAGTGGGGTGGTTATGAGATTTAAATTTGACTTGTTGGGAACTAAGGGTACTTTCTACTTGGGTGAATTCTTCTGTTTTGTTCTGAGAAGGGTATCAGGTGGGTTTCTGAATGAAATATCGTAATATGGATCTAAAGTATCTGTTAACTTCTGTTTCTCTTTAGGATGGATGACATGGCTGTAGATAGTGATGAAGAGGTAGATTATAGCAAAATGGACCAGGTATGAGGTTAAAAGGGTATTTAAGGTTGTTGGCAGCCTTTGATCAGTAATTTTTAATTTTTGTTTTATGTTTACTTAGTGTGTTCATAGCATGAGTGTGGAGGTCAGAGGACAACTCGCAGGAGTCGGCACTCTCCTGAAGTGATTAGTTAAGAACATGTTGTTGTTGTTGTTGTTTGTTTTGAGGATCTTGTAGCCCAGCCTGGATATGTAGCTGAGGATGCCTTTAAACTCCCCCTCCTGTCCCCACTTTTCTAGTCCTGAGATTATAAATGATGGGTGTGTACTGCCATGCCCAGATAAAATAAATTTTTACTTATTTTTCACTGCTGGAGAACCCTTGCATGCTAGCCAAGTACTGTATCACTGAGTGCATCCCAGACTCAGAAGCTTCTTGTTTTCTGTTGTCCTAGGGACCAAACTTAGGACTTCACATATGCTGGGCAAGTGCTCTACTGCTGAGCCACATACCCAAGAGCATGGTTTAGTCTTGGAGCCTTGTTTAATTTTATCTTTGCCATTTGCTAGTTTTGTGACCTTGCCATGTTCTTTCCTTGTTTACAACTGCCTTTGTTTTTATATCATAAAAAGAGAAATAAAATTCTCACTTTAGAATTTTTGTAAGAATTAAGGTATATATTTAATGTTCAGAGTAATGTATATAATGTAAGTCTGTAGGAATGTTATTTATTAGCGTAAGATTTATACTGGTGGATTATTATTGTGGATTGTGGGCTTCTGGTTTTGTTCAGAGAAAATTCCCTTTCCACTGATAGCTTTTCCTCCCTACCTGCTCTACCACAGGGTAACAAGAAGGGTCCCTTAGGCCGCTGGGACTTTGATACTCAGGAGGAATATAGCGAGTATATGAACAACAAGGAGGCTTTGCCCAAGTGAGTAAATATGGGCAGAGAAGTAGGGTGTGGCGTTTTGTTGGACTAGCCCAAAATGGGTTAGAGAAAGCAGTCTAGCTGGCTGCAGTGTTTCCCGATAGGTACTTTAAGAACGTCTCCCTACTGCTGTGAGACTTCTAATGCCTTCTTCTGACAATGAACCTTTTCAGGGCTGCATTCCAGTATGGCATCAAGATGTCTGAAGGACGGAAGACGAGACGCTTCAAAGAAACCAATGATAAGGCAGAGCTTGATCGCCAGTGGAAGAAAATAAGTGCGGTTAGTGGACTCTTTCTTAGGTGGGAGGGTTTCAGTAGAGAAGAGACACTGACAGATCCAGGAGCAGACAGGGTGGGTTAGCCATAGAAGTTGAGTGAGGTCATCTTTGGGCTTTAGGTGGACGTAAATCATTAGAAGGATGCTTATAACCTACTGCTGTTCTTGTACAGATCATTGAGAAGAGGAAGAAGATGGAGGCTGATGGGTGAGCAGCATTGCTCTTTCTCTTTGGGCCTGGTGGGAATTGTTCAGTGTCTGATCCTTTGCTGATCTGCTTCTCCTTTGATTTCAGGGTTGAAGTGAAAAGACCAAAGTACTGATCTCTAGTTCCAACCGTCACCACATGGCTGTGCTTTCAGCTGTTTGTTTCTACAATTCCTAGAAAGGTTGCAAACTGTTTTTGTTTGTGAATGTTTATAAACGTATATTGTATAACTTTGTTTATAGATCTGCCTCCCAAGTGCTAAGATTAATGGCATGCAGCATCATGCCCAACATGTTCAATTAAAATTAGTTAAACCCGCTGTCTTCTGTGTTGGGCATTCTTTCTGGAGGGTCCCTTGAAGAAGGTAGTTTCAGTAGTTGTGTCTATTAGCATATCAGAGCTGACACTGGTCGCCAAGTTCTCGCAACATATGTTTGCTAGCCCAGTTTCCAAGAGGGAAGGGAAGAGTCATTGATGGCAAGAGAGATGTCAAGTTAAATGGCCAGACTTAGTCAGTTCTATCTGGGGTCCTAGTCTGAGACTGGAGATTCTCTGGGGACTAAGATCATCCTGCTAGACTGGTTTCAAGGCTGCATAGGATCGAACTTAGTGAAGCTATATTAATAAAAATCACTTGTGGAAACAAAAGCCTTTTATGAGTTTATACCCTTAGTGGGGAGCATCTTTGTTGTATTCCACGCAAGGCCTACTTGGCTAAACGACTAACGGGGGCTGGGATGGGGAACTCCTTGAGGTAAAACTAGTATATACTGGTCCAAAAGGTGTTGGTGCCCTTCACCCTGAGAAGTTTGTCAAGGCCCGGAGTGAGCGAACTGTCTCCTTTGTGTTTTTTGCCAACACTTTGGTCTAGTGTTCATTAGGGTCTCTACTTTTTCTGGCTGAGTATTGAGTCTAGCATCTGTGGTTTCACCAATTCCTAGGGAAACTGGATGTCACCAAGCTTAGCCATTGACTTCGACCGTTCTATCTTGATAAGGAAAGGACATCTTGGTTTTGGTGGCATTGTACATCGAACTCAGCTGTGCATGCTAGACTCTACCACTACGTTAAACCCACAGCTGCAGAAAAGGGCTTTTTGAGGCATCCAGCTTTGCCAATAGTGCTTAAGCAGAAAATGGACTGTCTTCATCAGTACCTAGAATGGCTTTAGACAAATGGTGCCATGGTCCAATGGTTGTAGGTCACAGTTCTAATTAGGAAAACGGTCACAGAGACATGATTCATATGAATACCTAGAATCAATAAGCAAGATCTGAGGGTTGACCGCCAGCTTAATATTGTTTCTACAGTACTCTAACCCTTTAATCCCTCTTCAGATAGATGATTTCTCTTCTTTCAAACCCACCTCATGCTCACTTTTTTTTTTTCAAGACAGGGTTTCTTTGTGTAGCCCTGGCTGTCTTGGAACTTGCTCTGGAGATCAGGCTGACCTCCAACTCAGAGATCTACCTGTTTTCTGCCTCCCCAAGTGCTGGGACTTAAGGTGTGCACCACCACTCCCCGGCAATAATTTATTTCTGTTTTATCAACATTGATTGATGTTTTGCTTGCATGTATGTCTGTGTGAGATCCCCTGGAACTGGAGTTGTGGACAGTCGTAGACTGCCATGTGGGTGATGGGATTGAACCCAGACCCTCGGGAAGAGCAGCCAGTGTTCTTACCTGCTGAGCCATCTCTCCAGTCCCTCATGTTCACATTATTTTCCTTTCTCAGTATACAGATCAGGCTGGCCTGATAGTCTCACGAGATCCACCTGCCTTTGTCTCCCTGCCCCGAAGTGTGCTACCATCCAGTACATGCCTTAGAAGGCCTACCACACTGCCATGGAAAGCAGCCTTGTTATTGGAGCCTTTGTTAACAGGGATGTCCAGAGCATCAGCTGTCATGCTTGTTTTTCAAGTAGTCTAAGTACAACTGGTCATGCCCATCAAAGGTCAGGAGCCAAACTACGAGACTGGACTGTTCACTGTTTTTTTGGAGGCCGGAAGATGTTGGCCTGGGCAGCTGATGGAGCATGTGTGAAGGCTGCCTCCTGTTAATAATCCCTGTCTGTTAACTTAGGGTTGCATGGACTCTTTTTCCTTCTTGAGCAATGTGCCTGCCCCTAGCCTTGGTCTTAGGTTTCACCAAGTCAGGAATGATTGGGATCCCCCTCTATGTTAGGACAGGACTGGATGGAAGGATAGGGTAGAATTTAGGGTGTTCCCAAATATGTAAAGCGGCTTAGGAGGGAGGGCAGGCCTCAAAGGTCACACAGTCTAGCCAGCTAGCCCAAGCACAGGCCACAGTGGGTCAGGTAAGGTAGGTCTGGGGTGGGGGAGCAGGAGATGGCACAGCCGGTTGAGGATCGGAGTTTAATCACTGGAACCTCCAGTGGGAGGAGAGAACCGACTCCATAAGGTTCACGCAGCGCGCCGTGACAGGCATGGTATTCATTATACAGGAAAACACTGAGGAAGGGGAAATCCTCTGAAACCAAGCCCGTATTTTCTGAAGTGTCTTTCTTCCTCAGCTCTTTTTTCTTAGCCCTTTAAAAAAAAAAAAAAAAGAAACTTCTCCAAAACCACAGAGAAACCCTGTCTCGAAAAACCAAAAAAAAAAAAAAAAAAAAGAAACTTTTAATGAACTGCAACTCACTCAGCTTTATTTACAATGAATAAATAAATAAATAAATAAAAAGGGGGGGGTAGGGTAGTGACTCTTAGAGGGCACAGAAGGCCGTGACCGCTCCACTCTCAGCGCCCACCGGAGGCAAAAGGTCCGTTCCTTTCTGACGTCCTTCCCAGTGCACTTCCGATCCCGCCTCTTTCCGGAAGGAGCGACCTAAGCCACGCCTCATTAAATGTACTTGGCTCCTCGGCGCGCGCGTGGGTCCTATGGATCGCATGTGTGAGGAGAGTCCCTCAGAGAACTCTAGCAATGAAGAAGAAGACCTTGACTCCACGAAGGCAGCACCCCGGATTCGTGATACCCCAGAAGACATCGTGCTGGAAGCCCCAGCCAGTGGCCTGGCGTTCCATCCCACCCGAGATCTGCTGGCAGCAGGGGACGTAGACGGGGACGTGTTCGTGTGAGTGGGGTGTAGGGCGGAGGTGTGGTGGGCGCGTGGGCTCCAGGGTCTTAAAGCTCTTCTGGGATGGAGGTGAGGGTAGAGTGTGGCGGGAAAACATTTTACGAGACTGACGGCCCGACTCGTTCAGTAACATTCAGCAAGTGTGCTTGTGGAGGCCTCACATTGATTCCAGTTTATCTTCCCACGTCCCTCTCCACCTTTTCTTGTTTTATTATTTTATTTTTAGGCAAGGAGTCTTGTTGAGCCTGAACTCGACGATCTTGGCTAGTCTTAACTAGCTAGCCAGCTTGTCTCAGGGGTCCCATCTCGTCTTCCTAAATGCTGGGAATAGAGTTGGCCACAATTCCTGCCCAACTTTTAAATAGGTTTTGGGGATCCCAAGGCTGGAGGCAAGCACTTTATCCATTGAACCACCTTCCCAGCCCTCCACCTCTATTTTAAGTTGTCAGTACGGTGACATTGGTAAAAATGTATAGTAATTAACTGTGCCCTTCTCTAGCTTCTGTGGACTCTGATTATGACCTTTGCAATCTGGGACTGGATTTGTCAGTAGCTTTTCTTTTTTCTTTTTTTTTTTTTCTTTTTTTTTTTGGTTTTTCGAGACAGGGTTTCTCTGTGGCTTTGGAGCCTGTCCTGGAACTAGCTCTTGTAGACCAGGCTGGTCTCGAACTCACAAAGATCCGCCTGCCTCTGCCTCCCAAGTGCTGGGATTAAAGGCGTGCGCCACCACTGCCCGGCTCTTTTTTCTTTTTTCGAGACAGGGCTTCTCTGCAGCTTTGGAGCCTGTCCTGGAACTCGCTCTTGTAGACCAGGCTGACCTCGAACTCACAGAGATCTGCCTGCCTCCCGAGTGCTGGTATTAAAGGCGTGCACCACCACTGCCCAGCCCAGTTATTTTTCTTTGAGACAGATCTCACTATGACCCAGAATAGTTTCAAAGGATCCTGACTCCAGTTTCAGATTATTTTTCCCCCAATGTTTTTAAGTCAGTTTCTCTAAGTATCTCTGACCGTCCTTGCTCTGTAGATCAGGGTGGCCTCAAACTCAGAGGTCTGTCTGCCTCTATTTCCCGAGTGCTGAGTAAAGGCATGCGCCGCCACCACCACCCAGCTTGATCTTGGAATTCTTTTTGTTTGTTTTTGTTTTCCTGAGACGGGGATTTTCTGCCTGTCTAACAGCCCTGGCTGTCCTGGAACTCACGGTAGACCAGATTGGCTTCAACTCAGAGACAGCCACCTTCCTCTGCCTTCAGAGTGCTGGGATTAAAGGCATCTGCCACCACTTGGGAGGCAGAGGCAGGCGGATCTCTGTGAGTTCGAGACCATTCTGGTCTACAAGAGCTAGTTCCAGGACAGGCTCCAAAACCACAGAGAAACCCTGTCTCGAAAAACCAAAAAAAAAAAAAAAAGAATTCTTAAGAAAATAGGCATCCATCAACACACCCAGTTTGCCATTAGTTTAATCAAGTATTTCTGGGCCCCCACAGAGGTCCAGACCCAGTATTTCCCAAGGCTCAGACTTTTGAGGATGAGACAAAGAATTAAAAATTCCAGGCTAAAGGGGTTGGTTGGTGGTAGCACACACCTTTAATCCTAGCTCTTGGGAGGTGGAGCTAGCAGGTAAATCTCTTGAGTTCAAGGCCAGCCTGGTCTACAGAGTACCTAAGACAGCCAGGGTTACACAGAGAACCTCTGTTTAGAAAAAAAAAATTTAGCTGGGCGGTGGTGGCGCACACCTTTAATCCCAGCACTCGGGAGGCAGAGGCAGGCGGATTTCTGTGAGTTCGAGGCCAGCCTGGTCTAGAAGAGCTAGTTCCAGGACAGGAACCAAAAGCCACGGAGAAACCCTGTCTCGAAAAATCCAGAAAAAAAAAAAAAGAAAAAAGAAAAAAAAAAAACAGAACAAAAAAAAGAAAACAAGTTCCAGGCTAGCCTTGGGTATGTAGTGAGGTCGTGCCACAACCTGACCCATTCCCCAAAGCAGCCCTATACAGGTATATTTTGAATTAAATGTGTACTGAAACAAGATCTAACATTTGAAGTTAATTTAAAATGGATAAATGAACCAGATGGTGGTGGTTCATGCCTTTAACCCTAGCACTTGGGAGGTAGAGGCAGGTGGATCTCTGAGTTCAAGACCAGCCTGGTCTGTGAGTACCAGGACAGCCAGGTACACAGAGAAACCCTGTCTTGAAAAACCAAAACCAACCAAACAGAATAACTAAAAGAAAAAAATATATAAAGAAAGAGAAATGATTAAATAGGCTGGGGGTGTGTGGCTCAATAGCAGAGTTTTACTGAGCACGTTTGAAGGCTTGAGTTCCATTCCGTTATTACAAAGCAAATTGCTAAGCAGAATGGTAAGCTTTTTGGTCTTGGAAGCACCGTACCTACGTGGGAAGGTTGGATTTTTGTGCTCCATGCCTTTCAGGTTTGGTATGGGAGCATTCACTCTCTCTTCCTTTCCTCAGCTTCTCATACTCTTGTCAGGAGGGCGAAACCAAGGAACTCTGGTCCTCAGGACACCACCTCAAGTCCTGCAGAGCTGTGGGCTTCTCAGAGGATGGGCAGAGTGAGTACTGGGGAGGGCAGCCAGCCGTGTGGGAGAGGCTAGATGGCAATGAGCAATACCGTAAGCTGGGCCTTTCCCCCCAGAACTTGTCACTGTCTCTAAGGACAAAGCAATCCACGTATTAGATGTCGAACGAGGACAGTTGGAAAGACGAATTTCCAAGGCTCACAGGTAAGAAAAATCAATTAGATATACGCGTACCAGGTGAGGGGTAGGGGTAAGGACGGAGAGGTCTCATTAGAACAAGTTCATATTCTTTGTTTTTCCAGTGCCCCCATTAACAGTCTTCTGCTTGTGGATGAGAATGTCCTAGTCACTGGGGATGACACAGGTGGTATCCGGCTCTGGGACCAGCGGAAAGAGGGCCCTCTCATGGATATGCGGCAGCATGAGGAGTACATTGCTGACATGGCTCTAGACCCAGCCAAAAAGCTGCTGCTGACAGCCAGGTACAACCTTACACCTGACTCCCTGCTCTTTGCCTCCCGCTAGACCACTTGGAACCCACTTTGTGTTATGAGCTTCCCATTCAATCTGTTCTCTACAGTGGGGATGGCTGCCTTGGTGTCTTCAACATCAAGAGACGCCGATTTGAGTTACTCTCAGAGCCTCAGTCAGGCGACCTAACCTCCGTCACCCTCATGAAAGTACAGCTGGGTATGATGGGATGGGGTATGTATGCCAGGGGGTTCATTGTGAAGTCGCTCCACAAACACGATTTACCTTGTTAACCTGCAGTATGGGAAGAAGGTGGCCTGTGGATCTAGTGAAGGTACCATCTACCTCTTCAATTGGAATGGTTTTGGGGCCACAAGTGACCGCTTTGCCCTGAGGGCAGAGTCCATTGACTGCATGGTTCCAGTCACCGAGAACCTGCTGTGCACCGGCTCCACTGATGGAACCATCAGGTAAGGGAAGCCAGAGCAGCCCTGGGGCTGAGGAAGAGGCAAGCCAGCCGGGACCTAACACTGTTCTCTCCTCAGGGCTGTGAATATCTTGCCAAACCGAGTGGTAGGCACCGTGGGCCAGCACGCTGGGGAGCCTGTGGAGGAGCTAGCCCTGTCCCATTGCGGCCAATTTTTGGCCAGTAGTGGCCATGACCAGCGACTCAAATTTTGGAACATGACTCAGCTGCGGACTGTGGTTGTGGACGACTATCGGCGACGCAAGAAAAAGGGAGGACCGCTTCGTGCCTTGAGCAGTAAGGCCTGGAGCACTGATGACTTCTTTGCTGGGCTGAGAGAAGATGGGGAGGATGCCAAGGCTTCAGAGGAGGTGGCAAAGGACAGCAATGACGACAGTGACTGAGGGCACGAGGACAATGTCAGGACAGGGAGCCGTGTTTTCTGGGACAGCCCTGAAGAGATTTGTGTTTTGATGCTGTAGACTGAACCTACAATCTTGAGTATAAGCTTAGCTCTGCCACTGAGTGACACCCCAAGTCCCCAAATAGGAGTTCCCAATACTCTGTTGTATGAACTCATGGCCCCGAAGTGGGAAAGCATTTGCTCACCCTACTGTTGTTTTTTTTTTTTTTTTGGTTTTTCGAGACAGGGTTTCTCTGTGGTTTTGGAGCCTGTCCTGGAACTAGCTCTTGTAGACCAGGCTGGTCTCGAACTCACAGAGATCCGCCTGCCTCTGCCTCCCAAGTGCTGGGATTAAAGGCGCGCGCCACCACCGCCCAGCTTCACCCTACTGTTGTTAAACAAATTCTATTATAGCAAGACAGCACAGACAGACATGTGTATACCAACCAGGGTTTTAATATAAATATAACCAATGTAGAAAAAAGAAAACCAGGTAAGCCCAAAAAAGTAACAAGTGGTGGAAGGGCCTTTGGCTCAAATAAAAACACAGATTCATAGTAAGCTCTTTTGTGTGGGTATGGTGAGTTACTTGTCAAACTGGGAATTGACCAAGGATACTAGGCCAGAGGTCAGATCAGACCCTGGGCTCAATAGGGAAGGGCAAAGTTCTTCACAACTAAGGTAGCACTTAGGTGTGACAGGATTTGCCCTAGCAAGGAAGCTGTAGCCAGGCCCTGTCACTTTGTGATTCAGTAGTGGCTGCCCAGGCCTGCTGGGCTGGGGACAGGCACAGGTTATGTCTACCCATTTAGGATGCCTGTAGAGAAGAGGGGGAGGGGTCACTGCTTAACCATGGTACCTGCTTCAGCCCCAGGAGACCACAAGCTGGTCCTAGACTCACTCAGTGTTTCCAGCAACTGTGCAGAAACAGCATCCTTGGCCACCTCATGCCCATCCTGCCAATCAGAGGCCAGCACAACCCAAATGAGGCCACTGAAAGGCACTGGGTGTCCAGGGATCACAACCTGGTACCAAAAGCGATGCCAGCCAGCGGGCCCTGTGCCTAAACACTTGGTAAGGAACACTGGGCTGCCCAGCTTCATTCGCTGACACAGCAGCTGCAGAGCGGCCCGAGCCCCTTGGAACCCTAGCCTGTCCCTGCTCTGCTGGCTGCCATCAGGCCGGAGGAGTCGCAGTGAGGGACCTGCAAGCTGCTGGCGGAAGTGCTGCTTCAGGTCTGGCTTGAGCCACTCGACAGCCACCTGTTCTCCACAAAGGCGTGACTGCCCTGCAAGACAAAGGCAAGAGATAAGGGCAGATCTGAGTACAGAGACAGGAGTTGGCCTGTGAAGTGTCTTGCCTCAGGCTGTGTTTAATGCCTTTACTTCCTGGTGATGTGACAATGACTTCCCCAAGTCTCACTGCATTTATTTGTGAAGGGGCTGTAATACCACTATCTAATTATCCCTAGGGCAACACAGGGCATTCAGGCTTCATTTACCTAACCATTATCACAACAGCAGAAACAGCACTGCTTAATCTGCTGAAGGGCAGGAGCTACAAAGATAAGCAGGCCCATCTCAACACTTTACAGCTCTGGGAAAATGGGGAAACATCAAGGACTAACACAGGATACAACAGCAGGTGGTGGTGGCACAAACCTTTAATCTAATAACTTGGGAAGCAGAGGCAGGTGGATTATCTGTGAGTTTGATGCCAGGACAGCCAAGGCTACGCGGAGAAACCCTGTCTCAGAATACAACGTACGGGAGGAACTTAGACAGGTAGTAGCTTACATTTAGGTAAGTAGTGGCTGTAGTACTATTGCATGGCGGCAATCTGTGAACTCCACACGTCTGCCTCTTAAGATTTGGGGATATGCTTTTAAGTAGCCAGCCGCCCTCCCGCAGCTTCCACCCCTACCTTCTACCAGGGCCTTTTTGGCCATGGCAGCTGCTCGGTGTGTGCTGAACTTGAGCAGTGCAATCTGAGAGGGCGCCGACCCAGGGCTGGGTAGCAGCAATGTCTCCTGCAGGCTGGGACCCAGAGGTTGGAGGGCGAGCAGTAGCGTGCGACGGTTCAAGCTCGGAGGCAGCCCGTCTACTGTCAGCTCACACTTCTCGGTGCTTCTGCACACCAGAAGCTGGCAAGAAGGGCGCAGCTGGTGGTTGTGCAGAGTGGCAATGGCGGCCTGGGCACCGCGCCGTGAGCTGTAGCGCGCATAGGCAAAGCCGCGGTTCAAGCCACTGAAGGTCATCATTAGGCGGAACTCGTAGAGACGCCCCACGCGCTGGAAGAGTGGGATCAGCTGGTGCTCATAGACGTCCTGGGGTAGTCGTCCAATAAACACCTCGGACCCTGAAGGTGGCGGGCTGCCCACCCAACCTGGAGGGAGAGGTTATGGAGGGGTACTGTGGTTTACCGAGATGGTTTTATTTGTAAGCCCCAGGAAATAGCTGGGGTGTGTGTGTCGGAGGGAGGGTGAGATCATCTAGAAATATTGACACCCTTCTGGCTCCTGGTCCTTAGCATAATGGGGCCACTGGACTGCATAAACAACCAGGCTGGCACTGAGTGGGAGAGTGGAAAGGGAAGCCAGACAAAACCCGAATCTAACAGAGGGTATGTCAGTCAGGTAGTTTCGGGTTTCTGACTTTGGAGCTTGGGGACAGGCCCTTCCCACAAGAGTGACCGAGGCTGGTGTAGAGACACACGGGGTGGGGCTACCATACCTGGGGGTGGCCCGCCATACTTCCTTTGCCCGTTGACCTGCACCAGGCGGATGCCAGTCTCTCTTACCCACGCCTCCAGGGCTGCCTTGTTCTCTGGATTCACCCTCTCGCACCATTGCTGGGGTGGGAAGAGGTAGGTTGGAATGACGCATCACGGGCGGTCCCACCTCGCTTGCGGTACTGGGGTCACGGTAACCGCCCCTTGTGCAGGCGGGGCCCAAGGACCCCTTAGGTCTTCTTTTACTTACCTCACACTCACGTTTCGACTGCATAGCTCTCTCCTAGGTCTGCCAGTACGCTTTAGAACTTCCTTGAGCTTCTGTCTCTGGAAGATTCCCTGTCCTCCACGCCCCCTCAAGCTCTCATTGGCTCAGAGAGCAACCCCGCCTCTCAAGGAGGCACCCATTGCACGTGCGCGAGCCCCTGGGGGGCGAGCTAGCTAAACCCTGTGTGTGGGTGGAGCTCCATCGCCAGAGGTAGAGGTGGGGCAGAGTCCGGTCAGGATGGACACTGGGCCCACAGTGTGGGTATCCTTTAACCAGTGGGTTTCTGACGGGGACCGTCGCTCTTTCATACCAGTTACTAGAATGGTTTGAATGGTTCAGGGCCTGAAGAGGAAGGTAGCATTAGGTATCACGGACACAGACAGGCTAAGTTAGCGGTGGAGACATTTATTGGACTTTTTGGCGATAGGTTATAGGGAGACATCTGTTCATCTGGTGTGTGGCTCTGCAATGAAGCCACCTCAGGTCCATACAGGAGTTTAGGAGGCAGAACCTTGATTAATCCACCTACACTGTTCCTCCCCATCCCCGACAAGGAAAGTGTAGTACCTGGACTTTTTTTTGCCAGTGATTACCAATATTAAGGTATTAATAAAAACAAGAAGCCTCTGTTCTGACTACCCTTCAGTCTTCTGCTGGATCAGAGATATGCAAACTGTTTAAATATATGTGCAGTTTTGTTTCAGTTCAAACAAAGTCAACCATGCTTCCTCTGGAAGTTTGCCCAGTTCAGCAGATAGAGGGGGGCTGATCTGTTCTTCTTCTGATCTCCTCCACAAGGTCTTCTCTTCGGACATCCACCTGGCCAGGATGGAGGGAGAAGGTATGAGCATCTTCCGCTCAGCTATTCACTGAGGGCCTACTTTTAGTTATCAGGGTTGGCTCACTGGGACATAAACCCAATTAGATACGCCAGGGTAGATAATGCCCCTAGTCAAACGGTGCACGTGGATTCTGGAGATCTTAAAGCATTTGATGCCCCCGTGTCCTTTATCGTCCTGCTTGCCTCCTTACCTCTTCTCTGCTCGTCACGGACCGCAGCTTGACGACGCCGTCCTTGAGCTCCTGCTCGCCAATGATGGCCACCAGCGGGATGCCCGCGTCCTCACAGTACTGCAGCTGGTTCAGTAACTTTGGGTTCTTCTTGTAGAGCAGCTCGGCCTGCAAATGACCCAAGAAGAAAACAAAGGCTTCTGTGTTCTCAGGGAGAAACTTCGGGGGTGGGGGGCGCAGCAGGAAGAATGATCGGCCTTATTTGAACTAAACAAAACTGCACGCGTACTTAAACAGTCTGCACTTGCTTTGCTCCGTCTCAGGAGTAATGGGAGAGGCACCATGTGAGCTTCTAGAGTCTGTGCCTGTACTCCCACGTTTGCTACCACCCTGGGGGTTGCTTCCTGTACCTTGATCCCAGCATCCCACAACTCGGAGACAAGCTTCAGTCTCTCCTCCAGCAGCTTCTTCTGTGCAGATGCCACGAGCACCTGGGTCTCTGTGGTCCGAACCTTTTCCTCTAAAGCCTGGGGAGAGGCAGGCAAGAGAAGAGCGGGACTAAGCGATCAAGGAACAACAGGAAGGGCTGTAGTTAGGAATTGAGTTCAACTAGGGCAGGGTCCCAGCCTTCTCATCTACCAGTAGAACATGAAAATAGTTTTTAGAGGGTGTAAGAAATGAACTGATTTGTCTGACTTGTCAGAATAAATAATGAATGAAAAGCTGGGTACATCTATAATTCTAGTACTTGGGAGGTGAAGACAGAAGGATCAGGCCTTCAAGGCTCGCCTTGAATATGTGAGTTTGAGGCTAGTGTGTCTCCAAAAAAAACAAACAAAAAACACCCCCAAACCCAACCAAACAAACAAACAAAACAAATAAGTGGCTGGAGAGATGGCTCAGCAGTTAAGAGCACTGGCTGCTCTTCTAGAGAACCTGAGTCTGTCTGATTTCCAGCAACCACATAGCAGTTTACAGCTGTTTAAATTCCAGTCATCTGATGCCCTCTTCTGGCCTCTGTGGGCACCAGGCACAGACAAACATGTAGGCAAAACACCCATACACAAAAAATTTTTTAAACAAAAACAAAACACCAAAACACAACAACAAAAAGGAATAAATACTCCAGGGTAGCAGTACAGTAAAGCTAAAATTCCTTTCCATCTAGGTTAGGGGCCACGCACAGTCACCAGGGAAAACAGAGAGACCACCTCAAGCCGTCACTGGCATCCAGTCTTCGCCGCCTACTCCCCCGTCTGAGACTAGGTGTGTGTGGATGCGGAACAAGGCTGCTCTCTGGAAAACTACTCCTCCCCCCCTTGGTTTTTTGAGACAGGGTTTCTCTGTGTAACAGCCCTAGCTGTCTTGGAACTAGCTCTTGTAGACCAGGCTGGCCTCGAACTCACAGAGATCCGCCTGCCTCTGCCTCCCAAGTGCTGGGATTAAGAGCTTACGCCACTACCACTGGCTGGAAACTGTTTTCAAAGTTACAACATAAACTGCCTACCAGAATAATGACCTCAAGTAGGCAACATGGATGGTGTCATCCTAGAGGTAAAAAAATCAGGAATAGTGGGAAAGTTGCTAGAACATCCCTGAAAATCAAATGTAATGAGCCATTTAAGAGTACCAGCAACAAAAGGGAACATCCTTGGTGTTACTCCAGGCCCCAGGGAGTCAGAACAGCCGTTGGAGCAAGCCCAGGGCCTCGGACCTGTTTTCCACTGAGAGGCAGCATCAGAATGGTTAACATAACACCTAACTATCTGGATCACACTCTGACTCTCCTACTTACAAGTATCACGACCTTGAGCAAATTATCTGATTGCTAGTATTTAGCTTCCTTATCTGAAAACGCACCAAGCACGTAGGCCCGGCACAGGGCAGTATATCTTAGACACACCAGCCTCGATTTTCGATAGCTCTGATTCAGGGGAAAAAGAATAAAGATCCACAAAACTATCCTAGAAGCCAGGCCCGATGGCTTAATCCAGCCCAGCTATTCAGAGGCTGAGCCAGGAGGATTCAAGGCCCACCTGGGCTACACAGAGTTCAAAGCCACCCTGGGTAACCTAGTGAGACCCTGTCGCAAGTGAAAAATAGCATAGTGCTAACAGTGCTTGCCTAGAGTGCACAAGGCCCAAGTTCAATTTCCAGAATCATAAAACATATATAATGACACACATGAAGATGGTCCATAACCATCCATCTCTTCTGCATTTCTCAAAGGTGCCTGCCCAAAGCAGCACCTGTTCCTAAAAGATCAAAGGTAGCCTGGGTACCATTACCCACCCTTTTGCGTTCTACCCACCCCCAGGACTTACCTCTAATCTTTGCTCTACAATGGAGAAGATTCGCTCTACTCCAATACTGAGCCCAACACATGGCACCTTACGCCCTTTGGGGTCAAACATGCCCACTAGCCCATCGTAGCGCCCTCCAGCAGCTACACTGCCCACACCCAGGGGCTCTTCCCCAGCCTGGGCTGGCATCTGTAGTAGCACCGCCTCATAGATGACCCCAGTATAGTAGTCCAGGCCTCGAGCAAGGCTCAAGTCAAAGGAGATCTGTGGAGGTAAGGTCATGGTCAGTACCAGACTAGGGTCAGGGACCCTAAGCCACAGCGTCAGCTAGGGCTCCTGTCTCCAATCTGACTTACCTTGTCATCAATGCCAAACAGGGTCAGATATTCAAACAGCAGCTTTAGGTCTCCCAAGCCCTCCAAGGCCTGTTTGTTTTGGGAGAGTTTAGGATCCTGGAGCAACTGCTCCACCAGAGACACCCCACCTGAGGAAACAAATTTGTAAGTCAGACAAGAAAAAAAAAGCAGGCCTGCCTTTTGGGTGCAGTACATGTACACAGGAACACACAGACATGAACAACACACCCCTTCACACACACACAAACAAACAACACACCCCTTCACACACATACACACAAACAACACACCCCTTCACACACACAAACAACACACTTCTTCACACACACAAACAACACACCCCTTCACACACATACACGAACACACCCCTTCATACACACAAACAACACACCCCTTCATACACACACACCCCTTTACACACACACATGAACAACACACCCCTTCATACACACACATGAACAACACACCCCTTCACACACACACACCCACACATGAACAACACACCCCTTCATGCACACGCACACATGAACAACACACCCTTTCACACACACACACACGAACACACACGAACCTACCCCTTCACGCTCACACACGCATACATGAACAACACACCCCTTCACACACACACACACGAACACACCCCTTCACACACACATACATGAACAACACACCTCTTCACACACACATAAACAACACACCCCTTCACACACACACACACACACGTTTCAACTTTAGGACTGAGGGCAGTGACGTGGCTGCTAGGTTCTTTTCTTACCATGCTGCTGGACATAGTCCCCAATGCGATCAGCCACTTCCGGTGCAAGGCCCTTCTCTCCCACCATCTCATTCTTCACTTCCTCCCAGGACACCTGGGCAGACAACAACAGTCAGAGGCCACTACACAGCTTCTCTACAACAGAACAAGTGTGGGCCCATTCAAGAAGCAATCTGAGAGCAAAGCGGCCCTTCAGCCTCTGTGCTGGGGCCAGAACTCCTCCAGGGGGTACAGAGGCAGCTACCTCTTCCTCCTAAACTCTCTCATCGCTTAAAACAGGGTAGGATCTAGAAGTCAGGTGTGCAGGTGTTACCTTGTCTAGTTTGTCCACTGAGGAGCAGATGGTACGGAACTTGCTGTCAGGAACACCACAGACAGCAAACATCCCATCTAGGATGCGCCTGTCGTTTACCTGTGAGGAGCAAGGTATGGGGAAGAAATCTGCTCATTTTGCACGATTCCCAATCGTCTCTATCCCACTGGCTACTGATCTCTGAGGGGCCAGGCCCCCCAGTCCCAACCAGCCCTGACCTTGACCAGGAAGTTGCCTATCTGAAGTGAACTCAGGATCTCACACATGATCTTCAGACACTCCGCATCAGGAATCATGGGATCGAACTGGCCAGCAATGTCAAAATCCTGCAAGGAAACAGAGAGGGGGAGGTGGCACGCGAGGCTCCTGAGACCTGTGCTGCCTGCATTGACGCACAGGCCTCCCCTTCATTTCCTGCTTCATCTGGAAGACTTGACAACAACGCACACTGAATTTCCTCATCCTCTGTTGTGACTGTAAAACTGTTGTTTAATAGAAAAACCTGGAGCTAGGAATGTAGCTCAGTGGTAGAACAATTGCCCAGTGTCCCAGTGCGTACAGTCCTCAGCACTAAAATATACACCCCCATACCCCAAACTAGGCCCCAAGCCCCAGATTTGATTGTCTTATTCATTTCCACTAACCCATTATGAGGGCTACCTGAAAATATCACAGAAATTTAAGAGCATTTTCGAGGTCATCCAGTTTGTTCCGGACACCATAGCGTTTGGTAGATCCTATTAGAGAGGGCCTGAGTTACCCATCAAACTCCATGGTTTTCCAACACTCACACACTGATAGAACTCGCGATAACGGCCTCTGGTCATTGCAGGGTTGTCCCGGCGATACACCTTTGCTATGTGGTAGCGTTTAATGTTGGTGAGTTTATTCATTGCCAGATACCGAGCAAAAGGGACCTGAGGACAGAGTGTTAAGGAAAAGAGCCTCCTGTGGCTGCTGGGAATTATCACCCACAGAAGCTGGGGTCTAACCCTGCCTGTATAGATAAAACCGCTGCCTGGAAGAGTTACAGCGCTTCTAACTGTCAGAGATTAACTGTAATCACAAAAGGCAGCTGAAGAGGAAAGGCAGGCGGTGAGGACTCCTGCCTCTCCCTTTCGCTGGTCTCTCCTGGACTATGCCGACTAGGGGAGAGAAGGGGACGTGGCAGGTTAGACACTGGAGGAAAAGGCCGTGTGAATCCCTGACTGGATGACTGGCAGTGGCTTGGTGTGGTGGTCTGAATGAATCTAGCCACACAGGCTTGTGTTTTTCCATGCTTAGTCCCCAGCTGATGAACTGTTTGGGAGGATTAGGTAGTTAGGAGGAGGTGTGTCACGGGATTCGGCTCTGAAGTTTCAAAGGCCCACTGCAGGCCCAGGTGCTCTTGTGCTTTCTGTTTGCTGCTCGTGGAGCAGGATGTAAAGCCCTCAGCTTTTTCTCCAGCACCATGCCTGCCTTTGTGCTGCCATCCTCTCTGGCGTGATGATCATGGACTAACCCTCTGAACTGTAAGCAAGCCCCTGATTAAATGGCTTTCGCTTATAAGAGTTGCCATGGCCATGGTGTCCCTCCACAGCAAAGAACACTAACTAAGACACTTGGAGATAAAGGAAATACTGGCCAATTACAGAAATTTCTGCCCACTGGGAGGGTAGGGGAGAGCTATTCTTCAAGACAGGTTTCTCTGTGTAACATCCCTGGTTGTCCCAGAACTTTCTCTGTAGGCCAGGCTGGCCTCGAACTCACAGAGTGCTGGGATTAAAGGCCTGCGCCACTGCTTCCCAGCTCAGGAAAGTTATTCTTGAGCCAGGAGACTGCTGTAAAACCAGGAACAGGGTCCTGACAGAAAGATGAAGATTTCTAAGACTATATTCCGCTTAGCCAAAGTCCTTTATCTTGGTTTAAAGAAATAAATTGTAAATGGTTTCATTTGTAATCTTACCTATGCCTGCTTGCTGTCCCTACACCCAAGTTCAGCCTCAGTCAGTGAGTGCCAATTCGCCCAAAGTCTTAAGAACCCGAGTGCAGAAGGATACAGTGAGGTCATAACGAAGGGACAGCAGCTCCCCGCCCTGGTCCTTCAGGTCATAGATGAGCTTTGAGTCTTCTCCGTACTTCCCAGTCAGTGTTTCCTGGAGAAACCAAGAAGCAATGTGATCACAATAATAAACTACATTTGAACTTTTCTTTTGAGCCTGTACAGGGTCTTACTATGTATCCCTGGCTAGCCTTGAGCTTCCACGGATCTGTCTGCCTCTACCTCTTGAATGCTGGGATTAAAGGCTTGAGCCATCATGCCTGGATAGAAATCAGTTGATTATTATTACTATGTGATGCTAGGGATAGAACCTAGGCTTTGTACTTGGTGGGCAATCACTGGGCTGTATTCCCAGCCCTTAAAAGACCATTATGAACACAAAAGCTTACTATTCTAACATGATTAATCTCAACTTGTCAATAGTCTTAGAATTCCTCTGCTATATATCATAATGCTTACAAGTCTGACATAGTTACAATAAAAAAGTAATAACAGGCACACCTTTTATCCCAGGACCCAGAAGGTACAGGCAGGTAATCTTGTGAATTCAAGGCCTGCTTGGTCTACAAAGAAAGACCCTGTTTCAAAAAGACAAAACAAAATGAAAATAAAAGGGAGTAACAGTTTTGTGTTGATATTCTGTTTATTTTTTTTCTGTTTTGTGGCAAAGCTATTTTTCCCCCCATTTGTTTTTTTTGAGACAGGGTTTCTCTATGTAGCCCTGGATGTCCTGAAACTCACTCTGTAGACCAGGGTAGCCTCGAAGTCACAGAGATCTGCCTGCTTCTGCCTCCTAAGTGCTGGGATAAAGGTGTGTGCCACCCCTAACCCCTGTAAGTATTACTTTTAATTTACTTTTTAAAAAATAATCGTTTATTTATATTGTGTGCGTTCATGGGCCATGGCTTGCATACGGAGGGCGGGTGATTGTGAGAGTCGGTTCTCTTCTTCCGTCTTGTGAGTTCTCAAGATTAAACTCGTCAGGCTTGGTAGTAAATGTCTTTTCCCAAGCTGAGCCACCTTAGTCATTTCTAAGGTATTATTATTGAAATAATAAAAAATGTATTTATGTGTATGAATGCTTTGTCTGTGTGTGTGTCCATCAATGCGTGTCTGGTGCCCATGGCGGTCAGAAGAGAGTGTTGGATCCTCTAGAACTAGAGTTACAGATGGATGTGAGTCACCACATGGATGTCGGGAACAACACCCAGATCCTCTGCACAAGCAACAGGTGCTCTAACTGCTGAGCTACCTCTCCAGCCCTAATAAAGTAGTTAGGAATTCGTACTGATCTTGCAGAAGACCTAAGTTCGATTCACAGCACCCATGTCAGTCAGCTCCGTGGGCATCCTACATGTCTGACCTCCTCGGGTACATGTACACACTTTCCTGTATGACACATAATTAAAAATAAATCTAACTCTCACCATTGTTAAAAGGTAAATAAATAAAAAAGGTGTATAATTTTCCAGTGAGACTTGGGGCAGTGAACTACACCTGTAACTATGGCACTAGGAAGGCAGAAGCACCAGGCTTCTGGTTCAAGGCCAGCCTGGGTTGCAACGAGACCATCTTAGAACAGGAGTGCAAAGATTTGTTTGCTAACATTGTCCTATTATGCTTATGTAGCTCCAATTAAAATACATTTCCAAAATAAGCCAACAGGCATAACTGTGCACACAGCTTTCTGGTTTTGAAGATAAGCTTGTAGGAATGCATTATCAGGACAGCAAACATAGATGCTTTTATAACATCTGAGAGCTGAACAATGTCAGAAACCAAAATAGAACTTCAGGATGTTACAGCTGTCTCTGCCCTTCGATGTCTTCAACTGGTTATAACATAGCCCTCTGACCAAACAGGCCATGCTTTAAAAGCTTGAAAATGCTCCACGTGTGAACTCAAACAATTGTGCTCTAGTGCTGACACAGGCGGAACTCTGTCGGCCCCATTAATGTGTTAAAATTCTAACCTTTGTAGCCTTAGACTCCTTCACTGTCCTCTTTGGTATTCATAAGCCCACAGGTCCACTGCTCAGTCTCCCCTTACCCATCTCTCACCTTCAGTTCAAACACAGGTGTATCAATCACTTCTGCTCCATGGCGCTTGAAGCAGCGGATGATGACATCAAACACCTTCTCCCGAACTGCCATCTGCCGGGGACTGTAGTCTCTTGTGCCCTTGGGAGTCAAAATCAAAACAAGAATGACATTTAAAATAAAGAACAAGGGGCTGGAGAGATGGCTCAGCGGTTAAGAGCACTGACTGCTCTTCCAAAGGACCCGGGTTCAATTCCCAGCACCCTCACGGCAGCTCACAACTGTCTGTAACTCCAGTTCCAGGGGATCTGATACCCTCACACAGAAAAACATTCAGGCAAAACACCAACACACATAAAATAAATAAAAATAAAGAACAATAAACTGCAGAACTATCCAAAGTCTAGCTCAGCAACAAGGAACACAAATGATGCTGCAAGCATGGGATTTCCTACAGTCACCAAGCAGGAAGACAGCTCAGAACAAGCCCTGTCAATCCTAGGAGTCACTGCCATCAGCTGGCTTGTACAGCAGACAATATCTACCAGACAAGCGTATTATCATTCAAAGTGGCTCAACAGGTTGAATTCTAAAATTTACATGCAATTTTTCAACATAAGTTCCTTTTACATTCTATTTAACCAAATTATTTCTGATAAAAAGCTCTAGCGAAACTGAGTTTGGTGGCACTTGGAAGCAGAGGAAGGCGGGTCAGTGAATTTAAAGCCAGCTTGGGCCATAGCAATGAAACCGTTTCTTAAGAAGGAAAAAAAGTTCTAACTCAGGTTTGGCAGATACATTGTCTAGCTAAATTACAGGCTGTCAAGAAGTCAAGTTACTACCCGAGAGCACTCAGCAAGCCTGGAGTAGAGTCTGTCTCCCACTAGGTCAGAGTTTTAGTCTGGAACATTACAGCCCGCTCCAAAACCTTTGGTGGGCAAACCTTTTCACAGTCCTAGCTACTGTCAACTCAAAGTGTATTCTTTCTATATACATTTGTCACATTTAAAATTAAAAGTGCAAAAATTTATCAATATACCATTACAAATGAACACAAATAATATTTTGAGAGCATTAAAAAGTGCATGGGAAACCCTGTCTCGAAAAATCCAAAAAAAAAAAAAAAAAGTGCTTTTAATGATACATTGACCACAGTTTTGCAACTCTTGTTTTCCATCTTATTTTTCATGCACGTATGTTCATGCATCACTTGCATGTCTGGTGCCCATGGAGACCAGAAGAGGATGTCAGATCCTTTGGAATTAGAGTTACAGGTAGTTGTCAGTCACCAGATGGGTGCTCGGAATCTGGATGCTCTGGAAGAGCAGCCAGTGCTCTTAAAGCTGAGCCATCTCTCCAGCCCCATTTCTGCAAATCTTTAATGTTTTTCTTAATAAAACTCAGCCAAGTTTCCTATGTGCTTTTTGTATTAAATACCAAAAAAAAAAAAAACCCAAAACCCTCCAACTCAATAAACAACAACAAACCCTACTAGTGTATCTTATATGTTGAATGGCTCTTTTGCTCATGTATAATTTTATGACATCTATACTGGTCATCTACAAAACACTGGCTTATTGGAAAGTTATAGAGATCTTAATATTGACATTATATAACACTCAGGAAATAATTTATTAACGCCACCAGGTATCTCACCAGGAAAATGTAAGTACTGAGAAGTTGTCAAACTCAGGGTAAGAGATAAGTTTTCCAAATTTTTGTTTTGTTTTGTCTTTTTGGAGACAGGGTTCCTCTGTAGCTTTGGAGCCTGTCCTGGAACTAGCTCTTGTAGACCAGGCTGGCCTCGAACTCACAGAGATCCGCCTGCCTCTGCCTCCCGAGTGCTGGGATTAAAGGCGTGCGCCACCACCGCCTGGCCATATTCTAAACATATTATATTTAGATGACAATGTCCATTTAATTCACAACAGCTTTCTGTTCTTCCTTTTTTCTTCTTCTGTGGTGTCTGATTTGGACCCCAGGCCTTCTCACACTGAGCCACACTCTTATCCCTGCCCCTCCATGTTATTTACTTAAGAAACTGGATAATTTGTCCTAAAAGGTCTCACGTTCTGGACTCAGGCAGCAGTATCACCGATACGACACTTTGCACTGCCCCACCGTGGTCTGCAGGCCTAATCAGATTCCTGGGGGTGCCCTGGGCTTTTTATTGTGTCACCCCAACAGGATTACTCTTGCTGCTTCCGCTTTACTGAATTTTCCACCCCATTCAACAGTCTGAGCCATTACTGACCATTATTTCTGTAATGCCATGTGTGAGGGCATCCTTGGAGGCCAGCTGGAGTTACAGCAGCTGCTATATGTGGGTGCTGAGGACCTAACTCCGATCTAGAAAAACAATAAGCACCCTTAATATTGCACCATCTTCCAGTCCCCATTTTGCTGAGATTTTAAACGCCTCTTCACCCTTTGAAAAAAAAAAATGTGTGGGATGGGTGTGGTGGTACATGCCTGTAATTCCAGTACCTGTTAGGTGGAGACCTAAGGATCAGAATTTCAAAACTAACCTCTGCTACATAGCAAGTCTGAGGCTAGCCAGACTTGGTGTTTTGTTTTGTTTTTAAAAGACTACGCAGAAAGGCACAGCTTGATGAATCTGGCTTAAAGAGAATTAATCCTACCATCTAACTTTATCCCACCTCTGCCTTTTGGGCACAAGGTTTTCCTATCTTACTATGTCGTCCCCACTGGCCTGAAACCTGTACCCCAGTCTGTCCTGACTTTGGTTCCCAGCATCTAGGTTGGGCAGCCTATAACTGCTGTAACTCCAGCTGCTCCCTCACACACACACACACAAAACCAAAGCTATGTAGAGATGCCCTATCTCAATAAAATAAAACCTCAAAGAAATGATGACCAATAACTATTATGGTCATTGAATAAAGTAAAAAATAGGGAATTTGTGGTAGATTAGTCCCTCTTCACTTAAACCTAATGATCTGTCTTACTATCACTAAAACTCACAAAGATCTGCCTGCCTCCTCTTCCTGGGTCCTGGGATTAAAGATGTGCACCACGACAGATGGCTTCTCTTTGGAAATCAACTTAAAATACATTCATTAAATATAATTTTGTTTCCAGGCACCCAGTCTTAGCTTCTGGCAAATAAACTTCATGAATAACTACCAGAAGTTGTTGCACAGGGCAGGAGAGATGGCTCAGCAGGTAAGCACTCTTGATGCTCTTCCAGAGCACATTAGTACGGCTCACAACTGCCTGTAACTCCAGCTCCAGGGAATCTGACACCCTCTCCTGGCTTCTGCGGGCACCCATACTCTCGTGCATACACACACACACACACACACACACACACACACACCTAAGTGAAAATTCAAAGTCTGCGCAATGGGAACTAAGTATCAAGTGCCAAGGGAGCCCAATGAAGGTGTGGAGTTCTGTTTACAGAACTTACATAATAGCATCTGAACTGAAGCCCCGAGCCTGAGCTTCTCTGACTTTGTTTCTATTTGAACAGGTCTTCTTCTAGTTCCTAGGAAGTCTCAAAGTTCTTTTCTGCATCAGGGTGTCCATACACTACTGAGCCTATCATCCCAACAGTCTTTTCCTGGCTATCTCCTACCCACTTGAGGGTTCATTAGTATATCACTCCCTCGGTGTGACTTCTCAGATTCCCCAGTTCCCCCTTATTTTTCTCAGAACATCTCTGTAAGTTTCTCTCTCTCTTTTTTAAAGTTTCTTTATAATTTTTATACATTTTTGTGTATGTGTGTGTGTGAGAGAGAGAGAGAGAGAGAGAGAGAGAGACACAGAGACAGAGAGCTGGAGTTACAGACAGCTGTGAGCTACCTGATATAGGTGCAGGGAATCAAACTTGGATTCTCTGCATACTCTTATCTGCTGAACCACCTCTCAAGCCCTAATTTTCTTCATATCACCTATCATATTTTGTAATTGCATATCCCTGCGTGGAATTATTTGTCTTAAATCTCTGTCTCAGTGGGATGTAAGCATCACAAAGACAGGCATATCCAGCATGGTATATTCAGTATACAATACCACACACTAGACTTACTCGGTGAATAGGTAATGAATGGAAGGACTGGCAGTTAGCAGGCTGATTCCCCTGAGCAGCTCTGTTTCTGTCATCACCGAATGACTCAGGTTGCAATCAATCCAGCCTGGTGCCTACACCAACCACTTACTCCTTTGCAGTATTTCAGACTGATCAGGACCTCCCTTTGAGTCCTCTCACAGGAATAGCTTACCTTCGGGGTTTTGAGCACAAACTTCTGCTTGCCTTCATCATGGCCCAGCTGTGCCTTCAGTTTTAGGAGTTTCGCCACCTCCTCCTCGATCTGGGAGAGAAAAACACCGCTGGACTGTCCATTTGTGCACTCGATACTCCTACCCTAGCTTCTCTCGGGATCCACCCTGGCTACCTTCTTTCTCACTCAGCCCCTTTCATTCTACCAGCCTACTCTTCATTCACAAGCGTGTCCTCCAGCCAGACCACCCTCTATGTCCCTCTGGTTTGTCGGGCCCCTTTCCTTCCATCTGAGTCGCACCTGCTCAGCGGAGGCTTTCTGCTGTTTGAGGCCCCGCACATGCTCTCCCTGGAGTCGCACCAGCTCCTCCAGCGCAGCACGATCAGCCATCCTGGCTGCCAACCGGAACCGACTGCTGCCTAACCCGCCTGAGTAGACTTAGCCTAGCTTCGGATGACTTCCGGCTATCGAGTCACCGGCTTTCGTGGCCTAGAACGTCTCTGGCGAGAGCGAAAACACTTCCGGGTCGGGGAGCGTGAGATACTCGGAGTTCAGTCCCACCCGCGACTAACGCCGACCTCGGGTGCTTTCAGGGGCTCGTGCTAGGTTCTTCAACTCCTTGTCGCCTTTCTGAGGTCGGGCTGGCCTCGTTCCCAGACCCTTGGCTCCTGCTCCGGGAAGCTGACGTCCTGCTGCACGATGTCCCACCTGGGGCCCCTGCGGCGTGGCGCCTGGGCTGCGCTGCTCCGCCAGCTCCTGCGACCTCCCCGCGCTGTGTGCACCCGGGCGGTTGGCTGTCACAGCCAGGTGAGCCACCCTGAGTCGACTCCGCCGACTCCCGGCGGGGCCTCCTGGCCTGAAAGCATAGACTTGTTGCCTGTTGTATTATTAAAATTAGGTTTTAATTTTTAAGGGTTTATTTTTTATGTGTATGAGTATTTGCTTGCTGCGTCCGCCCCTGGTGTCCGCAAGTGGGCGTCGGATCACAGAGCCCGTGCTGATGGAACTCAGGTCTTCTAAAAGAGCCATCTCTCCAAACCTGAAGTTGGTTTTTATTGATTAGCCACTTTGTACCTGCGCCGAACTAAGAGTTTCAGATGCTTTTGTCATTTTATTATTGGAGCAATCTCAGATGTTGAGGGTTTATCTCTATTTTACAGCTGAGTAAGCGGATATCACAGGGATAAATGACTTATAGGGCTACATAACAACTAAATACTATAATGAGGTTTACTCTCAATCATTCGAAATTCTTGAGCATGTTAGAATTTGAATCAGATCTATATAGAATGTCTCCAAACCATAAATGAACTGAGTTTATGCACATCAAATGAATTTATCTTAAAATGAATCTCAGAGAAACATTTTTAAAGATAGTTGGATTCTGGAATTAGAATTAGGGATTGTGGTCTTGAACTTAGACTTCTCTTTGGGGACTTTCCAAAGTATGGAGATTACCACCATTTGTATTTCTGGAAGGGAATACAGCCTTGGGGGCTTCAAGTCTGATTCTTTTTTTTTTTTTAAAGTTCATTTATCTATTAATATGTATGGGGTGTTGGTGTGCCATGGCTCATTCTGTTCTTGTCTTTACCTGAGGGGTCTGGGGGCTGAACTTAGGTGGTCTCCATAAGTGGCGAGCCCCATTACCCAGGAGCCATTTCACTAGCACGGTCAGCGGTTGTTACCTCTCTCCGAAGGCAGGTGCTTTGTACCATCATGCTCAACAGGCTCAGGTCTTTTATTCATTTTTTAAGTCACAGCATTTTACTAGTCTGGGATTTTTTTCCCCAACCAGGAAATTGTTCCTATCAGTCCATAGGTTTTATTGTATGTGAGTGTAAGTATATAGGAGAACAACTTGTGGGAATTGGTTTTCTCCTTCAACTTGTGAGTGGGTCCCAGGGATCCAACTCAGGTGGTCAGGTTTGATGGCTTCCCACTGAGCCATCTCCTTGGCCCAGGTTTGTTCTTTTTGGGGGGTTGGTTCTGTCTTTATGTACCCTGACTCCAGGTCTGACAATGACTTTATTTGTTTTTGAGACAGGGTCTCACTCTGCACTCTTGGCTGTTCTGGCACTCACTGTGTAGACCAGGTTGATTTAAACTCATACTGATCCGCCTGTCTCTGCCTCCCACTGCTGGGATTAAAGGCATGCACCACCTTTTTTGTTATTTGAGTAAGATCTGAGAATTGGAGTTCTTTTTGTTTATTCGTTTGAGACAGGGTCTCACTGTGTAACTCCAGCTGTCCTGGAACTCACTCTGTAGACCAGGCTGGCCTCAGACTCACAGAGGTCCTCCTGCTTCTGTCTTCCAAGTGCTGGGATTACATGTGTGTGCCACCATGTCCAGTTAAGAACTGAGTTCTAATTCCTATTTGTAGACATTTAGTGGTGGCAGCTGTGGGTTCCGTGTTTTTATTATTCTCAGGTGCTTCAACTTTTTCAGACATTTAAAAACTCCAAACAATGAAGAAGTTTGTGTAATAAAGATCGATCGAACTATGTATTGCAGGTGTAACTGGAAATTCCACGTGGATTATTGAGGGTGGAAGGAGATGAGGGTAGATAATGTGGTGTTCAGGCAACTTTTTGTGCGGGATCAAGGGTCTTCTCAGGTTGATGGTCCACAGCTATGGCCAGTGTTCAGAAAAGGCACATCTTTTTCTTCCAGGTTGCAGAGGCAGTGTTAACATCCCAACTGAAACCACATCAAGAGAAACCAAATTTTATCATCAAGGTTCCAAAGGTAACAACATCCTTTACCCACCCTGCCTATCGGTGTTACGAAGGGCGCGCCAGCTCTCCTTACTTCTCTCTTTTAACCTAGGTCCTTTCAGGGGATCGGTGGGTTGTTTTATTCTTGAAATTTAGATGGGGCTCAAATTAGTTTCAAACCTTAGATTATGGGTATAATTTAACCTTTAGTCTTAAATGGTCTTGATTTTTTTGCTTTGACTGCTTTTGTTTTCCAGGGCACCAGGGATTTAAATCCTCAACAGATGGTTTTGAGGGAGAAAATTCTTGATGAGATTATCAGCTGCTTTAAACGTCATGGGGCAAAGGGGTTGGATACACCAGCATTCGAGCTCACAGTAAGGACAGAAGGGTGCCGGGAACCCCATTGTTTACCTGCCCTCGGTTGCCCTCAGGGCTTCTCATCTGTGTTCTGTAGTCAGTCACGGAGCTGTGGCTTCTGTCTGACACTCGCAGGAAATGCTCACCGAGAAGTATGAAGACAATTTCGGCCTCATGTACGATTTGAAGGATCAAGGTGGAGAGTTGTTGTCTCTTCGCTATGACCTTACCGTATCCTTCTGCGTGCTGGACCTGACCCGTTCCAAATCCTAAGGGCTCTCTGGCAGAAGGGAGTAGAGGAATTTTGACTTTTCATTTCCAGTTTCTTCTAGGAGGCAATTCTGTCATCAGAGCCTAACCTGAAGGCCCCGTTATTTAACTTGCGTGCATATGGAGAATCTTTCCAGGAAGTTTGCAGAAACACAGATTATTGACCCTGGCTCCAGAGATTCTAAATTCTTTCACTGGAGTGCTATTTATAAACATGCACGTGAAAGAAAATTAATTTGTGTGTGTGTGTGTGTATGGATGGTGTTTATGTGGACACACATGTGCAGATCACAGGACAGCTTTGTGGAGTTCTGGGGACAGAACTTAGGGTGCCAGATTTGTGCAGTGTATCCCTTCCCCTACTGCACCATCTTGCATGTGCTACGCCAGAGCTTCTCAACTTGTGGGTTGCAACCCCCCAGGGGTCATATATCTGATATTTACATTATGATAAGAGTAGCAAAATAACTACGGTTATAAAGTAACAGTGAAATAATTTTTATGGTTGGGGGGTCACCACAACACAAGGAACTGTATTAAATGGTCGCAGCCTTAGGAAGGTTGAGAAGCACAGCTCTAAACAGAATCCTGGAAATGTGCATGTGGTCTTTGTCCGAGCTTTCAGAAACCGAGTTTTAGATTGTAGGCAAATTCAGTTCTGAAGCCTGAGGGCTTTTCAGTTAGTTGGGTAATGATCTGGATGGGAGGAAACGGACCGGACCTAAGCGTCTGAGGTCCTTGCCGTCCCTGCCTCTTTTTTTCTGGTCAGCTTTCAGTTTCATAAGTGAAATGCCTTCATCAACACCAACTCTGCTAGGTTTCGGAGACAGTGGAAACCAGCTTGAAGACAAGGATGGTTTCTAGGAACCCAGTTCTCCCTCCTGTCTGATGGTGGGCCTAAATGTGGAACATAGTGTCTTTCTTCCTTAACCTGCTTACATAAGGTCCCCTTTGCTCGCTATCTGGCCATGAATAAACTGAAGAAGATGAAGCGATATCAAGTTGGAAAGGTGTGGCGGCGAGAGAGCCCAACCATAGTCCAGGGCCGCTACCGGGAGTTCTGCCAGTGTGTAAGGGACCCGACTGGGGCTTCGTAGTTTAGTGATGGTTAAGTTGGGGATTACCTGATCAGTGGGAGGTTTGTTTTTCTTCTGTTTGGTTTGCTTGGTTTGTTTTTGGGTTTTGGTTTTGTTGAGATAGATATTTGAGATTTCTATATATCTCTGACTGTCCTGGAACTGACCAGGCTGCCTTGAACTCCCTGAGAGATCCATCTGCCTCTGCCTTCCGAGTGCTGCCATTAAAGGCGTGTGCTGCTCTGCCTCTTTTTTTCTTGTAGGATTTTGACATTGCCGGTCAGTTCGACCCTATGATCCCCGATGCAGAATGTCTGAAGGTCATGTGTGAAATCCTAAGTGGATTGCAGCTGGGGGACTTTCTCATTAAGGTGAGGCCAGCCTGCTGGACATAGTGAAGGAAAAGTTTGGATTGGGCCTGTGAAATTGTCTTTAAGAGTCAAGCGTTTTAGAGATGGCCATTAACCCAAAGACACTTGTGTTAATTCTGTTGAGTTCACAGGTAAATGACCGGCGGGTTGTAGATGGGATGTTTGCTGTCTGTGGTGTTCCTGAGAGCAAGTTCCGTACCATCTGCTCCTCAATGGACAAACTAGACAAGGTAACAGAGAAAACATGCTTTAAACAGACCCTGCCTGGGTTTCTGCCCTGCCCGGTAATCCATGCCATTAGGGAAGAGTAAGGAGACCGTGTGTGTGGGGGGGGATTAAGGAGACTTTTTTTTTTTTTTTTTAGTTTTTCGAGACAAGGTTTCTCTGTAGCTTTGGAGCCTGTCCTGGAACTAGCTCTTGTAGACCAGGCTGGCCTCGAACTCACAGAGATCCGCCTGCCTCTGCCTCCCGAGTGCTGGGATTAAAGGCGTGCGCCACCACCGCCCGGCCTAAGGAGACATTTTTAAACTAAGTCTGAGTTATGCCATATAGTGGGGATTGTGGCTGGGCTTCTTAAATTGCCTCTGATTTTGCTGAATTTACTGTGAATTCCTCAAGATATCTATGCCAAATGAAAACAAGATGTCCTGCATCAGTTAGGTGAAGAGGAGCTTGGGTTGAGCTAATTGTTTATCTCAATGCAGATGTCTTGGGAAGATGTGAGACATGAGATGGTGGTCAAGAAAGGCCTGGCTCCTGAGGTGGCCGATCGGATTGGGGAGTATGCCCAATGTCACGGTAAGAACTAGTGCTTTCAGAGCCGTGGTCAACAGTCTGAGGGTGACATGTGTCCAGCTCCAGAGTCTGGCCTGGATCAAGTTTCCCTTTTATGTATTGAAACTGCTTTATGTCTTCTTGTTTGTTTGTTTGTTTGTTTGTTTTAAGAAAATGAGGAAGGTGGGTTAGAGCAGATAAATTCAAGCTGGCTGTGGTGGCACATGTTTTTAGTCCCAGCCCTTGGGAGGCAGGGGCAGGTGGATCTCCATGAGTTTGAGGCCAACCTGGTGTACATAATGAATTCTAGGATAGCCTGGGCTATGTAGAGAGACTCTATCCAAAATCAAACAAACAAAAACTCAGACTGAAACAGCAACAACAAACACCTAGATAAATTTGGATCAAACACACTTGGGGCAAACAACACAGACTTTACCTGACTTTTCTTCCCAGGGGGGATATCCCTGGTAGAGGAAATGTCCAAGGATCCCAATCTGTCCCAAAGCCAGCTGGCCCTGCAGGGCTTGGCAGACCTGAAGCTGCTCTTTGAATACCTGACTCTCTTTGGAATTGCCGAAAAGGTAGGAAGAGCTGGAATTGACCTTCTGTTGAGCTCCTAGGTTCTCAGAGTCTGGTCTGGGACTGACTGTAGCTTTTCCCTTACAGATCTCCTTTGACTTAAGTCTGGCCCGGGGCCTAGACTATTATACAGGAGTGATCTATGAAGCAGTACTACTACCGTCTCCGGGTCAGGCTGCAACGGAGGCTCTGAATGTGGGCAGTGTGGCTGCTGGTGGACGCTATGATGGCCTGGTAGCCCAGTTTGATCCCAAGGGCCATAACGTGCCCTGTGTGGGGTTGAGCATTGGAGTAGAGAGAATCTTCTTCCTTGTGGAGCAGAAGATGAAGGTAGGTCCTAGGTAGAGTTGAAGTGACCTTGAAAGCTAAGAACTAGTTTCTGGAGGTGCATTTTGTACCTTTTTTTTTTTCTTTTTGCTTCTTGGAATTGATAGTACAAAGGAAATATCTATCGTTCTTTTTTAAAAGATTGATTCTATCTTTTTATGTGCATGAGTGTTTAGCCTGAAGGTGTGGGCGTGCTTGGTGCCAATGGAGGTCAGAAGTGGGTGGTCAGAGCTGTGGGTGAGCCACCATGTCAGTGTGGAGGACTGAACTTGGATCTTTTGAAAGAACAAGCACTCTAACTTCTGAGCCATTTCTCCAAGCCTTTCCTCCCAACCCCCTTAAAAGAACTATCTGAAATAAGATTTCTTTCTGAGCCTAGGTGGGCCTTGATCTTAGGGTCTTCCTGCCCTAGACACCTGAGTACTGGGATTACAGTTGTGAGAGCTGCCCTAGGCTGTAGTTTTAGTTTCTTCTCTCTGTTTTATTAGGCTTCTGGTAAGAAGGTTCGAACCACAGAGACCCAAGTGTTTGTGGCCACACCCCAGAAGAACTTTCTTCGAGAACGGTTGAAGCTAATCGCAGAGCTTTGGGATGCTGGGATCAAGGTTTGGTAGCGCTGGTATCAGAGTGATCTGGGTGTATGTGGACATGATAATCATGGCTCATTTCATGCCTGCGGTGGTACTCAGGACATTTTTAGCTTACCACTAGAGGGCTAGCTACTTATTTCTGGCTCCCTTGGAAATGTATGTTCTTGGGCACTTACGTACTATAACTATAACCACGTTAACTCCCCTACTTTCTTTTTATCCTTTTCAGGCAGAGATACTCTATAAAAACAACCCTAAACTATTAACCCAGCTGCATTATTGTGAGAAAACAGATATTCCTCTGATGGTCATCATTGGTGAGCAAGAACAGAAGGAAGGTGTCCTCAAGCTCCGTTCAGTGGCCAGCAGAGAAGAAGTGAGTGGGACCTTGCGGAAATACTGAGTTCCAAATGCTGCACCCCACTCCCACCCTTTTAAAGACAGGGTTGCACTTTTTAGCTCAGAATGGTCCTTGAACTCTTGATCTTCATGCTACAACCTCTCAAGTGCTGTGGCTACAGGCATATATTGTCATGCCTAGGTCCCAGATTCCTTTTTTTTTTTAGACTGGGTTTCTCTGTGTAGCTCTAATTGTCCTGGAACTTGCTCTGTAGACCAACCAGGCTGGTCTTGAACTTGGAGATCTAGTTGCCCCTGCCTCCTGGGACTAAAGGTGTATCCCACCATCACCCAACTGATTCCAGATTCTTTTCAGAGATGCGGTCTCTGAGGAAATACATGTAAAACTTTTTCTTTTAAATTATGTGTGTGTGTCTGTCTGTCTGTCTGTGTGTGTTTGTGTTTGTGCACATATATCTCATGCATATATGTGTATTTCATCTTGCAGGAGTCCCTTCTCTCCTTCCATCATATGGGTCCCAGGTGTAAATAGTGGGAATAGATTCAGGGGGCTGGAGAAATAGCTTAGAGTCTAAGAGCATTGGTTGCTGGCTGCTCTTCAGAGGTTTTGAGTTCAATTCCCAGTAACCACATGGTGGCTCACAACCATTATAATGAGATCTGGTGCCCTCTTCTGGCGAGAAGGCATACATGCAGATGAGAGAGAGAGAATTCAGAATGAAGTAAATTTGGAAAAACTGGCTAAGTATCATTTTCTATTTTATCACACAAGGATTCTCTTATGTTTTAGGTGACCATTAATCGAGAAAGTCTTGTGGCTGAAATTCAAAAGCGACTGTCTGAGTCTTGATTGTTGCCTGATTTCTGTCTGCTGCCCTTAGAAGAAAAGTTTTCATCTAGGACTGAGTTCTGGTGGACTTTACAACAGCTGGTCAGCATGGCTGCTGTACAGTTGCCTTATGCCTCCATCTGTCCTGGATACAGAAGTAGGCGGCCCTGAGGACTCATGAATCAGCAGCTACTCTGCTTGAGTGAACATGGCTGGCATGCAGAAGAAGCACACTCCAGCTGCAAAGGCAGAGCTGAAATGCCTTTGAATTCTGTCAAGAGATGTTAAGATGGTTACTGTGAACGAGGCTCTGGAAGAGTTGCCTTAGGCCAAGACTCTGGACCATTGAAATGAGAAGCTAAATATATACTTCACTTTACTGTATTGTATCTTGGGAACAAGATTTTGGAGAAATTGTCTACATTAGACTATGGTCTGTCTGTGGAGTATTAAAAAGACAGTAAGAAAGGACAGTGAACAGAGATGATGTCTCAAGGACCAGGAGTGCATCTGCTTCTTCCAGTTAACAGTAGAAGGGTGGGGCTTTTTAATTATTTTGGACATTGAGTTTAATGGATGATAAGTTAGCGATCTGATCTGATCTTTGGAGATTGTGGACACCATTCCCTTTGAGGTGAAAGTAGGAGGATGAGAAGCTCAACGCTGGCTTTGGGGCCAGGCCGTGGTGGCGCACGCCTTTAATCCCAGCACTCGGGAGGCAGAGGCAGGCGGATCTCTGTGAGTTCGAGGCCAGCCTGGTCTACAAGAGCTAGTTCCAGGACAGGCTTCAGAGCAACACAGAGAAACCCTGTCTCAAAAAACAAAAAATAAAAATAAAACAAAAAAATATGAATAAATAGATAAAAATTCAGCCTTGGGTTTACATGAGACCCCTTTGCAAAACAACATCAACAGCAACAACTTCTGCCCGATGTGCACATGTTTAATCCCAGCAGTGGAGTGGTGGGGCAGAGGCAGCAGAATCTCTTGAGTTCGAGGTTAACTGAACAAGAGTAAAGATTAAAACAAGCAGAACACAGAAAAAGGGAGGATGCTCAGACAAGAGGTTGGATAGATGAAGAGGGAAAGTGGCCTCAAAGAGGGAGGTTTTCTTTATTGGGAATCCAGATGGGCAGAGTTCTTGTGACTCCAGTTAATACACTGAGGAAAATACAAAGAGTTTCAGATTAGCCAGGCCCAATAGATCTTGTCTTAAAACATACCATGCCTATAACCCTAGCGCTTGGAAAGTGGAGGCAGGAGGTTCAGGAGATTAAAACCATCCTCTCTGCATCATGGCCTGGGGTACGTGAGACTGTCTCAAACACTACAAACTTGTCAAGAGTGCTGACTGCTTTATTCTGGGGGTGCTGGCTGATGAAAGTGTCAAGATTAAATTGTACTTCATAAATTGAATGAGTTTAAATGTTCTCCAGACATGAAAATAATTTTAACCAAAGAATAGTATCTTTGTTTCAGGGGAAAAGAACCCAAACGTAAAATTGCTTGTCTTTTGTACATAATTTAGAGCCACACTCATAGTACATGCTGGTGAATAGGACATCCAGACCACTGATAGTGTGTTAGCTTTTAAAATAAGGTTTACTAGGCAGAGTCCAATTGGTAGAATGCCTGATCGCATGAACGAAGCCCTGGGTTCAAGCTCCAGCACCACATGAACGGGGCATGGTGGCTCATGCCTGTAAACCCAGTCCAGTCTGGGCTACCTGAGAACCTGTCTTAAAAAAAAAAAAAAAAAAAAAAGCTGAGATGAGATGCAGGTAAAGTTGATTCGCTCATGGGGTACTGTTTCCGAACCTCTGAGTCTTTGTAAAATACAAGGAAGAGCTGAGCTCTTACTCTTCCAGGGCTTGTTTTGAAAGCCGGAGAGAAAAACGTTGGCCAGTGCCCTTACTTCCGTGTTGCTTCATGCTCCCTTTGCGCCTGCGCCGTCTCCTTGGAACAGAGGGCGGGGCTAACAGGATAGCCTTAGAATCGCTCCAGTCCTTAACGCAGTTAGAACGCGAGGCTCGAATCTTATTGGAGCGTGATCTTGCCTTATGGCTCCCGGGCGCGCTTTACGGCATTTTACGGCTTTCCATTCACTTCGCTGTGAAGATGGCGTCGGGCAGCGGGGTAGGTGTTGGTGTGAGGAGGTTTGAGGGGTCCGGGGTGGTTTTTCGGAGCTAAATAGAGACAAGCTGTGAGACTTGGCTGTTTTCCTGACACCTCTTCGCGATCTCAGGGTCCAGGTTCGAGGACTCCCCCGTAAGGCCTTGGCGCAGGGACCGTGGAATCTCGGAAGTCTCTCGGGTTGGGGTCCCGAGTGCCCCAGACCCCAGAGAGACTTCTCTTTTGAAAGGTCCTGGGGCCGCCTTGGTGGCAGTTAGGCGGTTCCCTTAGTTTCTTCAGGGGAACAGGCACAACGACGGATCTTGAGCACTTTTTCCCCCTACAGACAAAAAACTTGGACTTTCGCCGAAAGTGGGACAAAGATGAATATGAGAAGCTCGCGGAGAAGAGACTCACAGAAGAGAGAGAAAAGAAGGATGGTGGGTGCTCTCTTCACGAAGGGCTAAGGGGATGGTAGAGTTGATGCAGTGGCTCGAGAAGGAATGCCCCGGCAACAGGATAGATAGCTTGCAGTTAGCATGTGACGACAAGCAAGCGAAAAAACCAAAGCTTTCCTCTCTCCTTTTACATGAGCTGCCCCCTGGTGTGGCCCATATTCAGGGTGGGTTTTCCCATCTTTTTTGTTTTGTCTTTGTTTTTCGAGACAGGGTTTCTCTGTAGCTTTGGAGCCTGTCCTAGAACTAGCTTTTGTAGACCAGACTGGCCTCGAACTCACAGAGATCCGCCTGCCTCTGCCTCCCGAGTGCTGGGATTAAAGGCGTGCGTCACCACCACCCAGCTGGGTTTTCCCATCTTAAATGATCCAGCTCATCCCCCCCCCCCCCAAAAATAAAAATAAAAATAAACTGCAAACAAGTGTGCTCAGCTGCTTGGGTTTCAGTGACTCCAGATGTAGTCAAGTTGACAACCAGTGTTAGCCATCACACGCACGAAAACATTGGACATTGTGTTATGGAGTGTGAGTTCCCCTCTTCTGAGAGGTTTAAGGTTTACTTCGAACAAAACTTCAGAACTCCTCAGTTCAGCTAGACTAGGAAGCTCTGTTAAGTGTGCTAGCTTTAAAGTGGAGAAAAGCTCTTGAGAGTTGGGATTACCATCAAATCCGAGGTCAGCTTGGTCCACATAGTGAGTTCCAGACCAATTAGAGTTTTTTCTGGCCTCTTAACTGCTGTATAAACTATCTATTGTGTCCCTTCGTTGAGGAATCAAAAACAAAACAAAACAAAAAAACAACAAGAGTAGTCATCTTCATTTTGGGGTTCATGTATTTCTTTTTCTTTTTGGCCAAGGCACTGTAATACTCACTGTTAATCCCTGTACTCAGGAGGCAGGGGCAGGTGGATCGCTGAGTTTGAGGCCAACCTGGTTGACAAAGTGAGTTCAGTATAGCAAGGGCTACACAGAGAAGCCCTGTCTTAAAACACACACACACACACACACAGAGAGAGAGAGAGAGAGATTCTAGTAAATACTGAAGGGACCCACTTTGTCGTTCTGTTTCAGGAAAACCAGTGCAACCCGTCAAGCGGGAGCTTCTTCGGCACAGGGATTATAAGGTGGACTTGGAGTCCAAGCTTGGGAAGACGATCGTCATTACCAAGACGACCCCACAGTCTGAAATGGGAGGGTGAGTAGCTTTTTGTCCTTTTCTAATACCAAGGCTGGTCTAATAAACTATTCATGTTGAGGAAAGTCTCAGGTCAGGGATGGCGACCTTATTGACCATAACTCGATTCTTTGTTTTTCTTTGCCCCCTCCTGAAATTTGAAGTCAACTCAGCCCTATTTCCAGGGGAGCTTGTTCTGTGAGCTGCTTCTCATCTGTAGTACCCTCAAAGGGGTTATATGGTCTGTTATGAAGGCACTGGGGTGTTTTAGGTGGAGTGTTAGCTGTAGTTACTATACACCAGTTCTGTGACCTGTAGAGGAGTTCCACAGAGCTGGTCACCCCTTTGCCACCATTCCTTCAATTCTGTCTAGTTAGAGTTTATCCGGAGACTCATACAGATATATAGCAGTTAGCCACATTTCTGTAGATTATTTAGTAAGCCCACTGTTTTGATGCCTTTGCTGTATAAATTAGTAAGTTAAACCTCTAGGATCATAAAGTAATAATAGTAGCTCATAGTTTCATGGGCACAGAATTGAGGGGTAGTTAGTTTCCTAGGAGGTTCTGGATCAGGGTCTCCAATGAATCTGCAGTCATGGAATTGACTAAGTTTGCTTGCATTCACTGGAGCTTAAATCAAGTTAGAAGATCTTCTTCCAGGCTCTCAGATGCCTATGGTTTGGAGGCTGAAGTTCACCCTGTGGGCCTATTTGTAAAGTTGTTCACAATAAAACATAAAGAGATGAATTTCCCCAAACCAGGTCATCCTCACTCACGCAGAAGCCACTGTATGGTAATCTAATCTTGGAAGTGATAAACCACTGCTTTTGCATGTTCTGACTATCACACAGAACATTTTGGCACAGATTGGGAGGAAGCTACAAAGGAAGGGAAAACAACGAGAGTCAGGCTGCCTTGGAGGGTGGAGACTATCTTCTAAGGCTTTATGAAAATACACATCTGTAATTCTAGCATTTACGAAGGGCAGGACAAGCTCTGCATGTCTGAGGCCAGCTTGGTCTTAGACCAGTTAATGTCTCCATTAATGAAACAGATTTCATATAAGTTTCCCAAAAATTTGAGTTTCTTCCCTGAAAACAGTAAGATCCTTGAAAACCAGATTGACCCATGTGCTGTTTCTTCCTGTTTGTCAGCTACTACTGCAACGTCTGTGACTGCGTGGTGAAAGACTCCATCAACTTCCTGGATCACATTAATGGAAAGAAACGTAAGACATGGAGGTAGTTCAGGACCGGAGCTAGGACTAGTCGAGGGGAAGTGTGGTAGGGTGGTTTTCTCGGTGTGTGTGTGTGTGTGTGTGTGTTTATTTATAAATGTGTATTGCTGAGTATGTGACTCCTGTGCAGAAGCACAGAGGCCAGAGGAGGAGGTTAGCTGACCTGGTTGATAATCTGATTAGTAAATGCAGTTGAAAGCTACCTGCTAATTATCTGGGGCTGCCACTGCTGAGAGCAGGTGAGACCCAGAGCTGCTTTTAGCCATAGTTATTTTTGTATTTTATTATGAAAAGGTTTTTTTCAAAAAGAAAAAAAAAAAAGCAAGGGCCAGACTTTTTGAGGGGCTGAGACTGTTAAAGTTATGGTTGCCTTCACTGTTCACCTCACCCAGATCAGCGAAACTTGGGTATGTCTATGCGTGTGGAACGCTCCACTCTGGATCAGGTAAAGAAACGTTTTGAGGTCAACAAGAAGAAGATGGAAGAGAAGCAGAAGGACTATGATTTTGAGGAAAGAATGAAGGAACTCAGAGAAGAGGTGAGACTCTCCTGACCCTGCTCCCCACCTTTGACATTTTACCTTGTGAATTGGGGGTGTCCGTCTTCCTGATCTCCAGTTTTGTTCTTGGATTTCTGTGTACTAGGGTGTCCTTGTTTGAGATTCATGAGAAATGGCTCAAAACCTATCCACTTCTCTTTGGCTCTTTAGACCAGATCACTTGGGAGTTAATTTTTCATTTGCTTTGTTTTTTAGACAGGTTTGTTTTAGTTTCATTTTAGGTTCATAGCAAAATGAAGAAAGTTCAGAACTTCCGACTGCTATCATACTTGCATGCACGTGTAGCTTCCCCACACTGTTTACTCCCTTTGAGACTATAGGAGGGAGTAACTAAATATAACTAGTCCCTAGTTGGTCTATGGATCCAGGCTATAGGGTCAGAATCCTTTTTCTTCCATGTATTTGCATGAATTTGGGGAAAGTTAAATAGCTTCAGTGTACCTCATTTTCTGCACGGGAGATATTAGGATGATATTTACACTGAACTGAGAGCAGATATTAGCATATCCTGCATGCCCCAGGATGTTGTCTGGATGAACTAGAGATGAACTAGGGTGTATAATTAAGAACTCCAGAGACTTAATGAATCTCTTCTTATCCCTTAAAATCTTTTCTTACAATCTTCCTCCATGCCGGGCGATGGTGGCGCACGCCTTTAATCCCAGCACTCGGGAGGCAGAGGCAGGCGGATCTCTGTGAGTTCGAGACCAGCCTGGTCTACAGAGCTAGTTCCAGGACAGGCTCCAAAGCCACAGAGAAACCCTGTCTCGAAAAACAAAAAAACAAAACAAACAAACAAACAAAAAAACAATCTTCCTCCACTGCCGTCCTAGGCATCAGTCTCAGGGTCTCATGCGTACTGGACAAGGGTTTTATCCCTGACTTTTTAACCTTTACTGTGGCTGTTGGTCATGCTGAAAGATGGAAAAGAATCTTGAAGCTCATGTATCTCTTGCAACAATATCATCTCTGGAGCGAACTAATTCTGTAATTTTCTCTTTTTTGGCCTTTAGGAGGAAAAGGCTAAAGCATACAAGAAAGAGAAGCAGAAGGAGAAGAAAAGGAGGGCCGAGGAGGACTTGACGTTTGAGGAGGATGATGAGATGGCCGCTGTGATGGGCTTCTCTGGCTTTGGCTCCACCAAGAAGAGTTACTGAGGCGTTCTCTTTGGCCTAACTTTGGCCTGTGCTGGACCTAACTTTGAGTGTGTGTTGAGGTGGGGTGGGGTGTCATTTCTTTTTGGGTACTGGAGAAAGTCCTTACGAGTGTTAATGGGCAGGGCTAGAGGGTGGGTGTTTGTGGTTTCCCTCTGCATCGGGAGAGGGCACAGGATGTAGAGGGGAAGCTGTGGCAGATTCTGTCAGCCTCGGTATATTATTGGAGTCACAGATCCTCTGCCCATCCTTGTTCCCAATAAAGAAAGACCTCCCTCTTTGAGGCTGCTTTCCCCCAGTTCCCCTGCATCTTACCCTCTTCATCTCTTCATCTATCCTCCTTTTCCCTGTGTTCTGATTTTGTTCTGATCTTTACTCTTGTTCAGCCTGCACCAGAAGTCTCCAGTACACAGGTGCTGGCGTATGCTTGCCCAGCTCTTCCTCCCGTCCCGCCCAGCAGTTCTCCAGCCACCTGTGCATGCATGTGACTTCTGCCTGGGTCAATGTGTGTGTGGGTATGTGTGCATGATTTATCACAAAGAGGGGCCTGAGCTAGAATCTCAGGGCATTCCTGCCCTGGGACCTAATGTTTTTGGTTTCCTCGGTGCATGTAACAGGAAATTAAATGGGATGAGTGGTGTGGCTTGTGTCTGGTGAGTTTTTAACCTTGTTTCTTCTGTTTCACTTCACTGAGGATTTCTGTTTTTGTCTTCCTCGGGAACAGGTTCTTGGAAGAACCTATTTGATGCAAAAAAGAATGAAACCAACAAGACAAAAGAACCCTTAAACCAAACAGACAAACTCTGGGAGACCCTGGTTCTCAGACACTCTTCAACATTACAATAAATAGCACTGACTGGGCCTGTTTCACATTTGTTGGGAACCTTTTCGTATCGTCCCCTGTCCCGGAAGTTTCTACAGTAAGGGTTTCCACATAGAGCCTTCCCCTTCTGATTTGAAACCCCCCCTCCCCCAGTATAGGTTTCCTCAGTGTGAGTTTTCCCTCTCTGCTAATAGAATCTGTGCCCTTGTGAGTCTGAGCAACAGTTTAGCCTCCTGTAAATTTAGCATCCTCTGATCTTACCAGAAGAGCTCAGGGTTGGTACAGTTGATAATGAGCTAGGTAAGCCTTTGAAGTTTTTCTTTAGTATTTTTGAGACAGGGTCTCACTTGGTTGGCTTTGAACTCAGATCCAGCTGTCTCAGCCTCTTCGGTGCTGGGATTAACTGGCCAGCTATGTTTGAAGGGGTTGTTCTGTGCACCGTAGGATGTTGAGCAGCATCCCTGGCCTTCACTTAGTAGATGTCAGTAGCACTTGCATCCACTTGTGACAACTAAAAATACCTTTGTTACCTGAGAATGGGTAAATGGCTCCCCCATTGAAAATGACTAAGAAACTTCCCCACTGTGGTATAACCTGTGAACTGCATGACATAGAGTGGTCAACCCCCCCCCCCCCAACACTGAGAACTCCTGGATCACGTAGTGTGCCTTGTGTAAGGTATTCAAGGATGAGACGGGGATGAGGGCAGAGGGGACAGTCATACAAGTCATGTAAACAGATGAAACTCCTTTGGCTGGCTCTATGCTCTCAATAAAGGGGTCCATTTGAGTTAATGAGACTGCCACAATATGACTCTTTCTCTGATCCATGTAGTTCCTCACCTTTAGGTGGCATCTGACACACTGGGTCACAAAGCCCTGGACCCTGCCCTTTGGGTTTGTGTGTAAGATTTCGGTACTGATAGGTCTGCCTTTTGATGAATGAGTTCCCACATGGAATTTGGCCATTGGAGCTGTTGTATAAACATGTGCTTCCATGTGGGCTCACTTCCTGACTCAGGAATTCACAGTGTTGAGCATGGTGATGCACACCTGTAACCCCAGCACTTGGGAAACAGAAGCAGGATTGCTATAAAACCATGGCCAGTCTGGTTTGGATAGCAAGACTTTATATCAAAGAAATCTTAGAGTTGGTAGGCCGATTGCAGGTAAGTTCACATTTGCATTCGTAGGCAGGATTGCTTACACTATCTATCTGTCCTAGAAAGAGTAACATGGTTGAGTGATCCTCCCCCCCCCCAAGACTGATAAGGTTTCAGTAAGAAGAGATTCTAACCTTGGGAAATCACCTCTGCAACTGAACAATGAGTGTTTTTTCTCTACTGTGGTGAGATCACCTCTGTCATTTCCATTATAACTATGTGTTTCAGGTTTTGTAAACTTGGGACAGGTAAATGACATGGCTAGGTTCTATGGGGGTGGTGTTAAGATGGGAGCTTGGGGCGGTCGATGGTGGCTCACGCCTTTAATCCCAGCATTGGGGAGGCAGAGGCATCTCAGTTCGAAGCCAACCTGGTCTACAGAGTGAGGTCCAGGACAGACAGGGCTACACAGAGTAACCCTGTCTTGAAAAAAAAAAAAAAAAAAAAAACAACGCAAAACAGATGGGAGCTTGGAGGCTGGAAAGAGGGTGGGGTGGGAATTTAGAACACAGAACAGGGGGCTGGAGAGATGGCTCAGCGGTTAAGAGCATTGCCTGCTCTTCCAAAGTTCCTGAGTTCAATTCCCAGCAACCACATGGTGACTCAAAACCATCTGTAATGAGGTCTGGTGTCCTCTTCTGGCCTGCAGGCATACATGCAGACAGAATATTGTATACATAATAATAATAAAAAAAAAGAACACAGAACAATCTCAACTCAGGAATCTCTTACAAGGAAGTTCAAGCTGTAGAAAATTTGTATTTTAGTTAAGTACCTATTGTCCTACTTGGGTTAATTTATTCACTGACCTATTAAGAGAGAAACTTTGAGGCAATCTTAGGATCCCCTGTCTCGGTCTCCCATGTACTCTGGGACTACAGGCACTCAGGACCATGTCTGGTAAAGGCATTGGTATCTTCTGGAGCAGGGCGTCAAGATCCACAGGTAGGGGATTTCCTTCTAGTGGAATTCCTATTTAAAATTGGAGCCAGGTGTGGTAAAACATGCAATTAATCTTGTTACTCAGGAGGCAGAAGCATCAGATCTCTGAATTTTAGACAAGCCTGGTCTACATAAACCTTGTGTCAAAACAAAACCAGGAAACACAAGGTGGCTCTGTGGCTTCTCAGGATCTCTTGTAGTCTAGGCTGGCCTTGAACTTACTATGTTCCAAGGATGACCCTGAATCCTGTTCCTCCTGCCTCCACTTCCCATAAATGGTCGGGTTATGGACATTTGCCACCATGTTGTCTGTAAGTATCTAAAAACACTTAGGGGTGGTAGCGGATGGGAATATAGCTCAGCTGGTAAAGTGCCTGTGAAGCATGGGCAAAGCCCTAGGTTCAGTCCCTGGCAACTCCTACAACGGGGTGTGTGGGCACACTGCAATCTAGGAGGGTCAGAAACTCAAGGGCATCCTCTGCTAGGCCCTGGTTATAAGAGACCCTCTTTACAGACAAAAACTAGTTCTTGTCCCAGCACTTGGGAGGCAGAGGCAGGTGGATCTCTGTGAGTTCAAGGTCAGCCTGGTCTACAAGAGCTAGTTCCAGGACAGGCTCCAAAACCACAGAGAAACCCTGTCTCGAAAAACCAAACAACAACAACAACAACAAAAAACTGGTTCTTGTGATACACATAGCCTTCATGAGGTTTGATCCCCAGCCCTACAAAGAAACAGGCTTGATGGCACTCTATAATTCCCTACTAGGGAGGCTGAGGCAGGAGGATGGCAAGTTTAAGGGCCAATCTTAAGGTTATAGAGTGAGCTTGTCTCCAAAACAAAAATCATACACAAATAGCATGCTTCTGAATAAATCAATAGATACAAAGGGATTTTTTAAATGAGTGTATTTAGGGCAGACGCTAAAATGCAGGTGAGTTAGGTATATAACTCAAGGAAGCTCTCCAAGCTTTTGTTTGAGACAGGGTCTATTGTAGCCAGTTTCTGTCTTCGCCTTCCAAATGCTGTGTCTGAGACAGTTACCTAAATCAAAAGAATAAACCATCAAACAGCAAAACAAAAGTTCAACATTGTGTCTGGGAGAAACCACACTGGTATATTATGTTGGCTAATGGAGAGACAGGAATTTTGAGGAAAATTAGTTGTTTTCAGTACATAAAAGGTATAAGAGTTGACCGGGTATTTGGAATTATATGATAGAACAAACGCGAATATACATCTGGGAGAGCCGCTTTAAGGCACGAAGTTCAAAGCTACGGCTGGAATAACCTTTTGCACTTTGCAAAGCTTCCACTTCCTCGGGTGGGAGAGGCAGTAACTGAACATACTTAGGGTACACAGCGCCGAAGATGGTTGTTGGACCAGCGGAATGGACAAGGGGAGGAGCTCTGCATTGGGTGAGCCCCGGAGTCCCGGCAGGCGCTGCAGGCACCCGGGAAGCCCTCGCCTAGTGGCCGGAACGGGATCCGATTGGTCGGTTGCACACGCCCTGTTAGCAAAAAACTTTCAGTCTCTGGATGACGTATGTTTCTCTCACAGTCATGTAGCTATATCCAGGAAGAAGCTGCCGGGCTGGCTGTAGCTCAGCGGTTACTTCGACAGTGCTTCAGTCTGATTCCGACCTTTCGTGGTTGTGTCCAGACGCCACAACCAACCGCATGGTTGGTTCGAGACCCGCGGGCGCTTTCCAGTCCTTTTGCTGCCTTGAGCCCTCGGCTACTTTTCCACGTTAAAAAGAACTAAAACTTCTTGAATAAATTGTGCTTTCAAAAACTGACATCTTTAGCACGTCTTACGTAGCTCCAGAAAATAATGGAGGCCTAAAAAAAACAACAGGACTTAATTTTAAAAATTAGACTACTTAGTAATATTTTTGTTTCAATAGTTAGGTATACTTGTATCTTTTATAATGCCATTTCACCCTTTGAAATCTGGAGGATTTTTTCATTTAATTAAAAAAGTTTCAGAAGATTTTATTTTTGTGTCTATGCGATTGTGTGAATGTATTACATGCGAACCTTCCCAGCCTCTTATCAGTTTATATGATTTCCTAAGATACTCATCATAATTTGCCATTCCAGATGAGTTCCTGTAACACAAGTTTATTTCCAGAAAGTTTTCTGATGCTAATACTTTGAATGTATTCCATTATTTTCTTCTTTGGGAACTGTATCTATCACGTTCTCCAAGGACCTGCTTGCTTGCTTTTTTCTTTCTGCTTTTTCTTTTTCTTTCTATCTTTCCTTCTCTCTCTCTCTCTCTCTCTCTCTCTCTCTCTCTAATTTTGTTCCTCTTTTTTTCTGAATGGATTTGTTTTATTCAATATCTGTTACTTCAGCCAATTCTGTCGTCTTCTTTTAGTTTTTTTTTTTTTGTCAATTTCTAAGTTATAGTTCTGGTTAAATAGTGTTTTTTCTGTTTCATGTCATAAAGTGATAATTAAGGTTATTTAATTTAGATTGGATTGTTGCGCTCCAGTTTTCCTCTTTAATGGTTAGTTTTTAAAGGGTCATTGATTTTAAATTTTAATTTTCTTCATGTAATGCCACGCAATTCTGTGCGTTTTCAATGTTTTGTTTTCCTGCTTTAGCAGTTGCCAATGAGAGTAATCAGCGTTCTGAGGTCAAGAGTGCCCTCTCGTGTCCGCAGAGCAGAATGCAGCTGTTTGGTTGGATGGAGGTTGATTCTGGGATTCATTCTTTGGTGACTGTGGGACTTTTTTCTCTGTATACTTCTTTCTCACAAAATCAGTCTCTCACGGTGTGTATTCCTTCACACCATCTCTTTCCTCTTGAAGGGGTCGCTTCCCAGACTGCTGTTTCTCGTTTCAAGCCATTTCAGGACATTCTTTTAGCTTCTCAGTTCCCTTTGTCAGCAGGTCTCCGCACTCCGCAGTGTCATAATTTCTCCACTGCAGTTTTTCTGATGATGGATTTACCTGTCTTTCACTATTGGTGGCCCCTGCTGCTTTCTAGCGTACTGTGTGTGCCTTGTCCTCACATCCATCTGTAACTCCAGTTCCAGGGGATCTGACTCCATATTTAGGGTTCTGCAGACACTAGGGACTTGGGTGGTGCACACACATGCATACATGCAGGCAAAAACACTTGTGCTTCTATCTTAGTTAAGGTTTCTGTTGCTGTGAAGAGACACCATGACTATGGCAACTCTTAGAAAGGAAAACATCTCACTGGGGTTGGCTTACAGTTTAGAGGTTTAGTTCTTTATCATTATGGTAGGACATGGAGGCATCAGGCAGACACGGTGCTGAAGAGGTAGCTGACAGCAGGAAGAGAGTGACACGGGGCCTGACTTGATCATCTGAAACTTCAAAGGCCACCACCACTGGTGTACTTCTTCCAGCAAGACCACACCTACCCTAATAGTGCCGCTCCCTGTGGGTCTATGGGGGCCGTTTTCATTCAAACCACCACAACATAGAAAACAAAATAAATACATCTAAACATTTGAAATTGTTTGATTATGGTAAAATACCCATAACAAAATTAGGTATATTCACATTTCCCCATTGTTCAATTCAGTGGCAGTACGCAGTTAATTAAGTTGCTATGCCATGGCCTTCACTGTTCATCTACAGAACCCTTTCCCTTGTAAGACTGTAGCTATACAAATTACATAACAACTTCCCATTTCCCTGTTTTTAAACCCTAGCAACCACCGTTCTGTTTGTTTCCACAGAGAATAATACAATATTTGCTTATTATCATTTATTGTTTTTAGAGACCAGGTCTCATGTATCCCATGATAACCATGTTTATGTAGCAAAGGATGGTCTTGAACTCCTAATCTTCCTGTTTCCACCTCCAAATGCTTAAGTTACAGGATTGTACCACCACACCCAGCTCCTATTTGTCCTTTCTTTCTCTTTTGGCGTTTTGAGACAGAGTCTCTCTATATCACTCTCTGGTTGGTCTAGAACGTAGACTAGGCTAGCTTCAGACTCACTGAGATCCACCCACTTGCCTCTGCTTCCCAAGTGTTGGGATTAGACTGTGTTCGCCACCACACTCAGCTCTGTTTGTCTTTTCTAGGTGAATTATTTCACTTAGCACAATATCTAGGCGGTTCATCTATGTTGTAGCGTGTGTTGTCAGAATTTCATCCCTTTAAAAAGGGGAATGCCAGGGACCTTAGTCACGGCAAGGCAGTTAAGAGCACTTTGTGAGTATTTGCGTTCAGTCCCTTCTGTCCCTTACATTCACTTCACAGCTTCCTACGACTCTAGTTCCAGGAGACCTGATGCCTTCTTTTGGTCCCATATGTGACACATGCTCAGACACATACACCTAAATCAAACTCTAAATACATCTGAAAAACATAAATATGCTAGAAAATAATTTGTTTCTGAAAATGTTACATTTTGTAGCTGGACATATGGGTTGTTTTAGTTTTGCTAAACATAATGCTTCTATGGACATGGATATATAGATCTATGTTTAAATTTCTGTACTCAGTTATTTTAGAATCTATTTAGAATAAGAACTTCGGTGTTATGGTAATTTTATTTATGCTGGGTGCAGTGGCACACATCTTTAAATTCAGATCTTGGGAGGCAGGGGCAGGTGGATCTCCATGAGTTTGAGGCCAGCCTGGTCTACAGAGTGAATTCCATAACAGGCAGGTCTATGTAGAGACACCTTCTTTCAAAAGAACCCAAAAAACTACTTTTTCATATTTTTTGTGTGTGAGTGTTTTGCCTGCATTCATCGATGTATGCCATGTGTGCCTGGTGCCCTTGGAGTTGTAAGGGCATTAAATCTCCTGGAACTGGAGTAACATATAGTTGTGAGCCATGTTGCTGCTGGAAACCAAACCTGACCCTTTGCAAGAGCAACAATTACTCTTAACTGCTTAGCCAGCTCTCCAGTCCCTGTAATTCTCTTCTTAATTATGTAAGGGACTATCATTTTGATTTCTATAGTGGCTACATCATTTTATAATCATACTGACACTGTACAAGTATTTGAATGGTTCCATGTTCTTACTACACTTTTTTTAGGCAGGCTTTTCTTTGGGCTGCTAGCTCACAAAAAGCATAGAGACTTAATATTAATTACAAAAGCTCAGCTATAGCTTAGACCTGTCCCGCTAGCCCTTTTAACTTAACCCATTTCTATTCATTTACATGTCGCCACGTGACTCGTGGATTTTACCCCTATGTCTTGCTCTCTCTCCATCTAGCTGGTGGCTCTACCTTTCTTCTCCCCAGAGTCTTCTCTGCTCAAAAAATCCTTCCTAGCCATTGGATGTCAGCTTTTTTTTTTTTTTTTTTTGGTTTTCCGAGACAGAGTTTCTCTGTGGTTTTGGAGCCTGTCCTGGAACTAGCTCTGTAGACCAGGCTGGACTTGAACTCACAGAGATCCGCCTGACTCTGCCTCCCAAGTGCTGGGATTAAAGGTGTGCGCCACCATCGCCCGGCTCAGCTTTTTATTAAACCAATCTGAGTGACACATCTTCACAGTGTACAAAAAGATTATTTCACAACACATTTTCTCCCCCCCATCTCCCTTCCAACCATCTCTCCTCCCCCTTTCTTTCTTCCTCTCTTTCGGTTTTTTGAGACTGGGTTTCTCTGTGTAGCCCTGACTATCCTGGAACTCACACTGTAGACCAGGCTGGCCTCAAACTCACAGAGATCTGCTTCCCCCTTCTTTCTGTGTGCTGAGATTAAAGGCGCACACCACCACGGTTCTAACTGAGGTGTGTCACCCAGTGGTTTCTGTGCATAAAAGACAACTGTGAGGTTTGAGAGCTGCCTGATTTGGGCAAGTTCCCCATGTAGCTAGTGGCCAGCAACAAAGACTTTCATCCAACATCTCATTACTAATCTGTAAAGTCTGTATCACTTCTAAAAGTTTCTCATTTTTGACTCTTTAAACCATTTTTTAAGGATATAATATGATGTAACAAATTAATAGCATCTATGCCTAAGAATGTATATGTACCAGGTGAGTCATATATCTCCTTTAGAATTCCCTCCATAGTAGAGATGTTAAGATTTTTAAATTCCTGGATGGTGATATTGCCAGCAATTATCAGATGATTTACCATCACTAAAATCTTGCTTGAGATGAGAATTTTTTTTTTTTTTCGAGACAGGGTTTCTCTGTGGTTTTGGAGCCGGTCCTGGAACTAGCTCTTGTAGACCAGGCTGGTCTCGAACTCACAGAGATCCACCTGCCTCTGCCTCCCAAGTGCTGGGATTAAAGGCGTGTGCCACCACCGCCTGGCCTTGAGATGAGAATTTTAAGGTGCAATAATGATGTGGGTCAGCAGGTGTCACAGTTATACTGCTAAAGCAGTCTAGAGATGCTGCTGGCGTCCTGGTCTTACTTGTTCCAATGTTGTTAACCTGTGGATTTTCTAAGCCGAACTAAAAACCAAACTAATGGATTTTTGTGAAAGAGATGCCAGTCAGGTAAGCTGTGCAGTGGGTGCATGTGGGCTGCGGTGCTGTGGGACAATGGTTTTTACCCTGTCAAATATATTATGAATAAATGCTGATTGGCCAGTAGCCAGGCAGGAAGTATAGGTGGGACAACCAGACAGGAAGTAGAGGTGGGCCAATAAGAACAGAATTCTGTGAAGAAGGAATTCCTAGTTTGCAGTCCTAACTCAGCTACAGAAGAAGCAAGATGTTACTGCCTCGCCGAATAAGGTACTGAGCCACATGGCTAACAGACAAGAATAATGGGCTAATATAAGTTATAAATGGATCAATCAGTTTATAACTAATGTAGACCTCTGTGTGATTTCTTTGGCACTTAACGATTGTGGGAACCCGGCAGGACATAAAACTTCAGTCAACACTGTGGGAGCCATGGAAAACCATGGTATCTACATGTGAAAGCCACATGCAAAGTTGGCGGTAAGCCACAGGACTGTAGGAGCCACAGTAAGCTGTGTGTGGGGCACACAGGAAGTTGTGTGGGTGCATGTGGGTGGCAGCAAGTTGAGGGTGCCACAGGAAGCCATGGGCAGATGGGTAGGGCAGGAAAGGAAGATATTCTGGGGCAGATGGGAATTGGGACTGCTAGTTGTTCTCCTGAACCTAGGTGGCTAGGTTTGGATCCAGTTCTGTGCTGTGCTGGTGGCTAAAACGTCTTAGGCAAATGACTTTTTTTCATGAATTTGTAATTCAAATGGGTGCCACATATAGCACGATTAATAAAAACTCGGAGACAGATATTGGGGTTCAACATGAGGTCAGAAAAGCAAAACAGCTAGCTACTGGTTCTTACTTCTACCTCAGTCTGAAATGGTGATCATGCCTCCAGGAACCTCAGAATGAGACTGTGTCTGAGAGCTGTCTCCTTCCATTTTATATTCCTCTCTAGGGCTGGGATTAAAGGCATGCACCACTACTGACCAATTTCTATGGCAAACTAGTGTGGCTAATGAGATTAAAGGTGTGTGTCACCACTGCCTGGTCTGTAAGGCTGATCAGTGCAGTTTTTTTTTTTTTTTTTTTTTTTTGTTTTTTTTTTGTTTTTCGAGACAGGGTTTCTCTGTGGTTTTGGAGCCTATCCTGGAACTAGCTCTTGTAGACCAGGCTGGCCTCGAACTCACAGAGATCCGCCTGCCTCTGCCTCCCGAGTGCTGGGATTAAAGGCGTGCGCCACCACCGCCCGGCTTACTTTCTTATTATAAGGCAAACTTTATTTATTAAATACAAATGAAATATCACTACAATGGAGGAATGTGCTTACTGGCTTGCTCTCTGTGGGTTGCCCAGTTGACTTTCTTATAAAGCCTAGGGATGGTGCGACAGTGGGATGGACCCTCTCCTCTCTAACAAGGCCACGCCTCCCAGTAGTGTCACTTCTTATGAGCTACGGGGTCCAATGACATTCAAACTACCACATTCCTGGCCCCCATAAGCTTGTAGCAATATCATGATGCAAAATGCGTTTAATCCAACTTTGAAAAGTCCTCACAGTCTATCACAGTCTCAACGATGTTTCAAAGTCCAAAGTTCAAAGTGTCTTTGAATCCTGGGGAGGTGGAGATGAGAGAATCTCTGGTGTTTGCTGCCAGTTAGTCTAGCAGAATGGGTGAACTCCAGTGTTACGAGGCAATCACAGGGACATTCTTTTTTTAATTATTTATTTATTATGTGTACAATATTCTGTCTGTGTGTCTGCCTGCAGGCCAGAAGAGGGCATACAGATCGCATTTCAGATGGTTGTGAGCCACCATGTGGTTGCTGGGAATTGAGCTCAGGACCTTTGGAAGAGCAGGCAATGCTCTTAACCTCTGAGCCATCTCTCCAGCCCCACAGGGACACTCTTAAAGCCTAAAAGAAATTAACCAATTGACAATAAAGTAAAACATCTCACAGACATGAATATATATATATCCCCTTAGTTGCTCTAGGTTTATGTCATGTTGACATCTGAAGACAAGTATGACAATGCCTCATTCATGTAAGCAAGCACTCCACATCTGAATTATTCTCTTTTCTTTCTACACCACCCTGGTACTGGGGATTAAATTTAGGACTTCATGCATGTCAGAAAGTACTCTACCACTGAGCTATATCCCCAGACTGACAATTCTTAGAAAATATTGAGGCAGCATGAAGGTAAAGAAGCTAAAACACAGAAACAAAGATCAGAACAGAAACCAAACTACAGCCTGTATTTATTTCATCTGTTCTCTTCAAACACCTTCTATCAAATTCTTTTTGCTCCTTTTTTTTTTTTTTTTTTTTTTGAGACACGGTTTCTCTGTGTAACAGCCCTGACTGTCCTGGAACTCCCTTTGTAGACCAGGCTGGTCTCTGCTTCTCCAGGCTGTGATTACAAAGACATGCCAACATGCTGACTTTTTTTAAAAATATTTATTTATTATGTATACAATATTCTGTCTGTGTGTATGCCTGCAGGCCAGAAGAGGGCACTAGACCCCATTACAGATGGTTGTGAACCACCATGTGGTTGCTGGGAATTGAACTCAGGACCTTTAGAAGAGCAGACAATGCTCTTAACCTCTGAGCCATCTCGCCAGCCCTGACTTTTTTTTTTTAACAAAGAGAACTCTTTATTTTTTTTTAAAGATTTTATTTATTTATTATGTAGACAACATTCTACCTCCATGTATACCTGCAGGCCAGAAGAGGGCGCCAGATCTCATTACAGATGGTTGCGAACCACCATATGGCTGCTGAGAATTGAACTCAGGTCCTCTGGAAGAACAGTCAATGCTCTTAACCACTGAACCATCTCTCCAGCCCACGTGCTGACTTTTTATTTAAGTGCTGGGAGTTGAACTCAGGTCCTACTGCTTGCATATCAAATACTTTACCAATTGAACTGTCTCCCTAGCTTTTATTCTTTCTTTATTTATTATTTGGAGAGAATGTCTCATGTAACTAGAGCTGATCAAGAACTCCTGTTTCAGTCTGATAAGTGACTATAGTTATGCCACCAGCTTAACTTCATATTTGTTTTGTTTTAAATCTTTTAGAACTTTAAATTTCATGTGTATCAGTCTTCTGCTTGCATGTACATGTGTGTACCATGTGCATGCCTAGTGACCATGAAGAAGAGAGCATTTGATCCCCTGGAATGGGAGTTACAGTTGATTGTGAACCATGTGGTAGATGGGAACCAAACATGGCTTCTTTGTGATGGATCATCCTGACTCTATCTTAAAGTTTGTCTTAGGGCATTTATTGCTATGAAGAGACACCTTGACCACAGCAACTCTTATAAGGAAAACATTTAATTGGGATGACTCACAGTTTCAGAGGTTCAGTCCATTATCATCATAATGATACACAGTAACGTGCAGGAAGACATGGTGCTGTAGCTGAGAGTTTTACATCTTGCAAGCAACAGGAAGCCACTGCTACACTGAGGGAGTTTGAGCAAAGGAGGTGTCAAAGCCCACCTCACAGTGGCACACTTCCTCCAACAAGGCCACGCCTTCTAATAGTGCCATTTCCTTTGGGGACCATTTTCTTTCAAACCATCACAAGGTTGAAAGCCATTTTTTTTTTTAAAAAAAAAAAACAAGGTCAGGATAAGTTTATTTCTGTTCACTGTAAAAACTCAAGTTTGACTCTGCTTTCACCTATTTCTGGGTTTTGAGATGCTCTGCAACCCACTCTATGAGTTTGACTCACCCTTTCCAAGAATCCTAAGCTCTGCCCTGATCAGACATTCTGCCAATTATGAGATATTATGCCAAGATGATCTATCAAATAATCTTATTGCTGTCTACTTCTGTAATTTGCTTGCCAAGTCCTTGTGCTACTTAATTCCTCTGAAAATCCCCACTTTGCACCTTTTTCACTATAAAAGGAGGCCTGAACATTTCACCCTCACAGATCTTTCAAATCCAGATTTGGAGAGCCAGTCCTATGCATAGTAAATAAAGGCTTAATTGGCCTTAATTTGGGTGGAGACCATCTTTCTGTCTCGGTGAAATCAACACTTTGCAGAAGTAGCAAATGCTCATAACTAGTGAGCCCTTGCTCTAACCCCTGGATTTGTTTTTGTAATGAATGTCTCATTGTTCTCATAGGTGACCTTTGGTGAATATTTATTTTTGTATTCAGGAAATGTGCTATTATTATTATTATTATTATTATTTTTTTTTTTTTTTGGTTTTTCGAGACAGGGTTTCTCTGTGGTTTTGGAGCCTGTCCTGGAACTAGCTCTTGTAGACCAGGCTGGTCTCGAACGCACAGAGATCCGCCTGCCTCTGCCTCCCGAGTGCTGGGATTAAAGGCGTGCGCCACCACCGCCCGGCCTGTGCTATTATTTTTAACTCTTTTCTTTTCTTTTTAAAGATTTTATTTATTATGTATAGTGTTCTGCCTGCAAGTACACCTACAGGCCAGAAGAGGGCACCAGATCTCATAGATGGTTGTGAGCCACCATGTGGTTGCTGGGACTTGAACTCAGGACCTCTGGAAGAGGAGTCAGTGCTCTTACCCTCTAAGTCATCTCTCCAGCCCTCTTTTATTTTTTCTATAGATTTTTTTTTCTGGATATACTAATGTCAAAATCATTAATTCTAAGAAATCTTTCAGAAGCTGATGACTTATGCCAAGCAAGCTTATTAAGAAGTACAGCATGGCATAAGAACAGACAGGAGGACCAATGGAACTGAATAGAAGACCTGGATATCAATCCACACATCTTCAAATACCTGATTTTTGACAAAGAAGCAAAAAATATCAAACGGAAAAAAGAAAGCATATTTAACAAGTGGTGCTGGCATAACTGGATATCAACATGTAGAAGAATGAAAATAGACCCAAATCTATCACCATGCACAAAACTCAAGTCCAAATGGATCAAAGGCCTCAACATAAACCCAGCCACACTGGACCTTACAGAAGAGAAACTGGGAAGTACACTTGAATGCATTGGCACAGGGAACCACTTCCTAAATATAACCCCAGCAGCACAGACACTGAGAGAAACAATTAATAAATGGGACCTCCTGAAACTGAAAAGCTTCTGTAAAGCAAAGGACACGGTCAACAAGAAAAAGCGACAGCCTACAGAATGGGAGAAGATCTTCACTAACCCCACATCAGACAGAGGTCTGATCTCAAAAATATACAAAGAGCTCAAGAAATTGGACACCAAAAGACCACATAATCCAATAAAAAGATGGAGTACAGACCTAAACAGAGAACTCTCAACAGAGGAATCTAAAATGGCTGAAAGACACTTAAGGAAATGTTCACCATCCTTAGTCATCAGAGAAATGCAAATCAAAACAACTCTGAGATTCCATCTTACACCCGTAAGAATGGCCAAGATCAAAACACTGATGACAACTTGTGCTGGAGAGGTTGTAGGGAAAAGGGAACACTTCTGAATTGCTGGTGGGAATGCAAGCTGGTACAGCCCCTCTGGATGTCAGTGTGGCAATTTCTCAGAAAATTAGGAAACAACCTTCCTCAGGACCCAGTGATACCACTTTTGGATATATTTCCAAAGGATGCTCAATCATGCCACAAGGACTTGTGCGCAACCATGTTCATATCAGCTTTGTTTGTCATAGCCAGAACCTGGAAACAACCTAAATGCCCCTTGACTGAAGAATGCATAAGGAGAATGTACACAATGGAGTACTACACAGCAGAAAAAAGACATCTTGAATTTTGCAGGAAAATGGATGAAGCTAGAAAACATTATTTTTTGAGTGAAGTAACCCAGACACAGAAAGACAATTATCACATGTACTCACTCATAGGTGGTTTTTAAACATAAAGCAAAGAAAATCAGCCTACAAACCACAATCCCAGAGAACTTAGACAACAATGAGGACACTAAGCGAGACTTACATGGATCTAATCTACATGGGAAGTAGAAAAAGACAAGGTCTCCTGATTACAATGGGAGCATGGTGACCTTGGGGGAGGGCTGAAGGGGGAAGGAGAGAGGCAGGGAGGGGAGCAGAGAAAAATGTAGAGCTCAATAAAAATAAAAAAAGAAGTACAGAAACCTATGTGCAATTTGCAGGGGCAAATGGTCAAGGTCAGTAGAGAGCTACGTCAGACAATGTTAGCAGTGTTGGAGAACACAGGATACCTCAGGCAGATCTGCCTTGGCATTAATAACCACAGCTCTGGCAGAAGAGTCGGATCCCCTGAACCTGCAACCCTGACTCCTCCAAGGCACTGGCTCAAGCCTTATACCTGCCTTGCCAAGTCCACTTCTGAACAAGGACACAGACCTAAAGTTCCCTCTGTCATTTCATCAGGGCCTCTGACAAAGTCTTGAGTCACTCTGGCTCCCCAAAAAACACATAAAACATAAAACAAAATATTGGCATAATTTCTTGTATCTTATCAAATAATAAAGAATAAAACTAGAAATCAAAGGCATGAGAATCTACAAAAAAGACACAATCAATCAAGAGATTGAAAAATGTGTTTTTAAATGATTAGTGGTCATTGAAAAATATCAGGGGAAGTTAAAAGCTATAGTCAAAAGAAAATGAAAACAGTACTCACTGGAATCTGTGTAATATAGCAAAGGCAAGTCTAACAGGAAGTTTTTGGGTTGTTTGCTTTTTTGAGATAGGGTATCGCTCTTTAGCCCACATTGGTGTGGAATTCATTATATTGTCTGGGTTGTCCTTGAACTCAAAATAATCCTCCCTCAACCTCCCATGTTCTGGGATTACTGAAAACTCTTGTGCCTAACTAAGAGGGAACTTCATAACTACTAGTGTTCACAGTTTAAAAAAAATTCTGGCCGGGCGGTGGTGGTGCACGCCTTTAATTCCAGCACTTGGGAGGCAGAGGCAGGCGGATCTCTGTGAGTTCGAGACCAGCCTGGTCTACAGAGCTAGTTCCAGGACAGGCTCCAAAACCACAGAGAAACCCTGTCTTGAAAAACTAAAAAAAAAAAAAAAAAAAAATCTGAGCTCTCTCAAAAAACCTAATACTTAGGGAGTAGACTAGAAAGTTAAAATTAGTAAAGCAAAGGTATTAATTATTAAAATGATGTGGAAATAGGGAAATGTAAAAAAAAGAAAAGCACCAAGATAGGAAAGAGGGTAAAATATGAGATAAAGGTATAAGAAACAACAGCAGCTATTCAGTAGTGGCGCACACCTTTAATCCTAGCACTTGGGAGGCAGAGGCAGACAGATTTTTTTGACTTTGAGGACAGCCTGTTCTACAAGAGTTTTAGGACAGCCAGGGCTGTTACACAGAGAAACTCTGTCAAGAAAAACAAAAAAGAAAAAAAAAAATAGCAAGGGAAAACACTGTAAAATAAAGGAGAAAGATTCTCTCCAGCCAATGTCATCTCCCTGCTGAGAAGGAAAAGGAAGGGAATGCTTCACTTTCTATCATTTATCTTTTCTTGGTGTAGGAGGCAGCTATTTTCTTTCTGAAGTCCAAACAAGTTACACCAGAGAGAGCTATTTGCAGACCTTTTTTTTTCCTGCTGGGTAATTGCACTGACTAATGTCACTGTTATCTGTATGTCAATATGAAGAGTTTAAAATCTTCCTTCTAACTGCTCCCACCAGCTGAGTCTAAGCACTCTTGGTGGAAAGCATGCTTGTACCAGAAGTTATTTGCATGTCTGGAGTTTGGCATGGGAGCTTCCAGAGCCGTGACTGTCCCCCTAAAATTGCTCTGGCCGTCTGAGAATGCAAAGAAGTCACATGAAAGCAATCTGCCTTGGCAGGACAAGGCATAGGGCACTGCGAGATACTTTGGCTCCCGGTTGATCCTGGTCATGGGAGGCGTTACAACAACTCGCAGGGTGAACAGAATCCCTATGTCTTCCCCTCCTGGATCATACAACCGTAACCCCAAAGTATTGTCTGTTAACAGTTAACTCTTTTTCCCTCCTCAGTGAAGGTGATTGTGATTTCAGATTCTCCTGGTGTGTGTGGTACGGGTAAAAGAGACTAAGTCCTTTTTGCTAACCCCCAACCAGGAGACACTGACATTGGTTTCACATCCCCAGGCAGTACAATAAAATACTTCAGCCTCCCCCTCCCCTCCCCGACTGTGGAGTTCGCTTACCCCGGGACAAATATACCATTCTGAATATCTGCATGCAAGATAAGAGTTTCCGGGGGTGCATTCAGTATTCTCCCAAGACTCTTTTGCTAAAACACATAGGTCAAAACTTAGCTGGGGGAACCAGGTATCCAGGGGATGGACTCCAGTGGCTAGCCTTAAGGCTTGATCAGTCTCAAAGTTAGGGTCCGGGTTAAGTCCTGAGGTGTATGGGAGTTTTTAGTACTATATGTGTACAGAAACCTCAGGGCAAAAAAAATCATCAAGCCTGGCAGAATCAGGCCTCCTTGACTAATCTCAGTTTTAGAGGATTTGGGGTATGCTGAAGCTTCCATTTGGAAGGTCCTGGGTTATCCTGTGGAGGTGCTGGCTTGACGTGAGATGCGTGGATCCAGGCTGCAATACTGTCCACTTTGAGGGCAGTAGGTGTCTTAAGAAGCATGGTGCAGGGTCCCTTCCAGCGAGGTTCAAGTTTCTGAGACTGGTGTCTCTGAACGTACACAGAATCGCCAACCTGGAATGGGTGCGAGATCTCTGGGTGCCCAGGCTGGTAGGCAGCAGCCAAGGGGAAGCCTGCTTCCGACTGTCTGTTAACCATCTCTGTCCGCCCTCCAGGAGGCAGCCCAGGTAGGCTACTTGCGTCTTGCAGATCTGTGCCTTTTTAGCAGATGCCCTGTAGTCCAGTTTACCTAATCTGGTGAGTAGGGCTGAGTACCTCTGAGGCATTCCTGCTCAGTCTCTGTGGCCAGCAGGAGGTCATCTACATATTGGAGTAAGATTACCTCTGGATTGGTGGTGCAGAAGGATCCTTAGGACTTGGAGTGGGGCCCAGGGCCCTGGCAAGGGGGGCTACCCTGGCTGGGGCTAGCTGGCCCTGGTCAGGCAATACCCAACCCAGTATTGGTGCAGACTTCCAAAATTCCACAGCACTTTGAAGAATTAAGAACAGCTATAGACGAGGACTTAAGGGCCCTAGAACAATCTATCTCCAAGCTTGAAATTTCAATAACCTCACTTTCCAGAGTAGTGTTACAAAATAGGTGTGGGTTAGACTTGCTATTTCTTCAAGAGGACTCTGCGCTGCCCTAAGAGAACAATGTTATTTTTACGTAGATCACTCTGGGGTAATTAAGGATTCGATGGTTAAGCTCAGAGACAGGTTAGACAAGAGATGGAGAGACAGGGAGGCACAACAAGGTTGGTTTGAAGACTGGTTCATTCGCTTCCCCTAGTTCACGACACTCATTTCCACTATCACTGGTCCCTTGATCATTCTGTTACTCATCCTGACCTTTGGGCTCTGTATCCTCAATCGACTCCTGATGTTCATTCACAAGCGACTTAGCATTACTCAAGCTTTGGTGTTGATCCAGCAATATCATTCTTAGGGAAAATCCCTAAGAATCCCAAGATTGGGATTCGATCAAATCAGAGGCGGGGATGAAAGACTTTGGGGCACCTCAGCATTACTGTACCCCACCACCCTGGGAACCATGACCCTGGGAACCAACCGCGTGTGCCCTGGAGCTTTGAGTATTTTCCATCCCCTTTGTATTCTTTCTTCAATAGACCCGGACCCTGGAACTGGGGTGCGAAACTGGCCAGATCCTGGTGCAGGGCCTCATCATCGAATAGAGTTGGCGAATTCTTGAATCCCTGGGGTTTCAAGGTGAGCTGACCAGAAACTCTTTTTTTTTTTAAATATTTACTTATTATGTATATAATCTGTCTGCATGTATGCCTGCAGGCCAGAAGAGGGCACCAGACCTCATTACAGATGGTTGTGAGCCACCATGTGGTTGCGGGGAATTGAACTCAGGACCTTTGGAAGAGCAGGCAATGCTCTTAACCACTGAGCCATCTCTCCAGCCAGACCAGAAACTCTCAAATCGGGATCCTTCCATTCAAAGGCAAACAAGGGCTGGCTCTGAGGGCTAAGTCTCAGACAGAAAAAAGCATCTTTTAAATCAAGTACTGAGTACCACACAGGGATCGGAGGCAGGGCACTTAAGAGATTATAAGGGTTGGGCACCGTAGGATGAATGTCTAGAATGTGGCGATTAATTTCCCTTAAATATAGGACTTGTCTGTAGTCCCCTGTGTCTGGCTTTTTTACTGGGGGGAGAGGGGCTTTCCAAGGGGGAATGGCAGGCCTTTAAGATGCCCAATGTTAAAAGTCTCTGAATGTGGGGCCTGATTCCTTCTCAGGCTTCGCAGCTCATAGGGTACTGTTTTATGGAAACTGGTGTGGCCAATGGTTTTAATTCTATTATCAGGGGAGGCTGATTGCTTGCCAGCCCCATACCTGCAGTTTCTGCCCAGGCCTGGGGGAAATCATGGAGCCATTCATCATCGATGGGCAGCTCCTAGGGAGGGGGCAGTTCAAACAGCTTATGTTCATCCTCTAATCTTAAAGTTAGAATTTGTAGAGCCTGGCCAGTATTTTCAGTGGCTGACTGCTTTCATAGGTTTGGGTATGTTGTATCTTTATTTTCATTGAATTCAAGGAAGACTTTAATTTCTTTCTTTAGTTCTTCCTTGACACAGAGGTGGTTCAGTAGCTGGCTGTTCAGTTTCCATGAGTTTGTAGGCTTTCTGGGGGTGGTGTTGTTAAATTCTAACTTTATTCCATGGTGATCCGATAAGACACAGGTGGTTACTACAATTTTTTTTGTATCTGTGGATGTTTTGTTACTGAGGAATGTGATCAATTTTCAAGAAGCTTCCATGAGATGCTGAGAAGAAGGTATATTCTTTCCTATTTGGGAGGAATGTTCTATAGATGTCTGTTAAGTCCATTTGATTCATTACATTACATCTGTTAGTTCTCTTATTTCTCTGTTAATTTTCTGTCTGGTTGACCTGTCCATTGGTGAAAGAGGAGTGTTGAAATCTCCTACTGTTAGTGTGTGTGGTTTCATGTGTGCTTTGAGTTCTAGTAATGTTTCTTTTACATAAGTGGGTGCTTTTATATAAGTGGCATAGATATGCAGGATTGAGACTTCATCCTGATGAATTGCTCCTGTTATGAATATAAAGTGGCCTTCTCCATCTCTTCTGATTGATTTTAGTTTGAAATCAATTTTGTTAGATATAGTTTAGCCACAAGTATAGTATGCTTGTTTTTTAGGTCCGTTTAATTGAAAATCCTTTTCCCAACCCTTTACTCTGAGGTAATGTCTGTATTTGAGGTTGAGGTGTCTTTCTTGTAAACAGCAGAATGCTGGATCCTGTTTTCATATCCATTCTTTTAACCTGTGTCTTTTTATAGGTGAATTGAGTCCATTGATATTAAGCGATATTAATGACCAGTGGTTGGTTTTTTTTTTTTTTTTTTTTTTTTTTTTGGTTTTTCGAGACAGGGTTTCTCTGTGGTTTTGGAGCCTGTCCTGGAACTAGCTCTTGTAGACCAGGCTGGTCTCGAACTCACAGAGATCCGCCTGCCTCTGCCTCCCGAGTGCTGGGATTAAAGGCGTGCGCCACCACCGCCCGGCTGACCAGTGGTTGTTAACTCTGGTTATTTTTTTTTTTTTTGGTAGTAGTGTTTGTGTGTTTCCCTTCTTTGAGTTGTGCTGGTAGAGGGTTGTCAGATGTCTGTGATATTATGGGTGTTGTTGGCTTCCTTGGGTTGTGGTTTTCCTTCTAGTACTTTCTGTAAGGCTGGGTTTATGGCTACATATTGTTTTAATCTGTTTTTGTCCTGGATTATCTTGTTTTCTCCATTGATGGTGAATGCAAGCTTTGCAGGGTATAGTAGTCTGGGCTTGCATCCATGGTCTCCTAGTGTTTGCAGCACATCTATCCAGACCTTCTGGCTTTCATGGTTTCCACAGAGAAGTCAGGTGTAATTCTGATAGGTTTACCTTTATATGTTACTTTGACCTTTTTCCTTTGCAGCTCTTAATATTCCTTTTTTATTCTGTATGTTTTGATTATTATATGGCGAGGGGAATTTTTTGATCTAGTCAATAAAGAATTGGTGTTCTATATGCTTCTTGAACCTTCATAGGAATATCCTTCTTTAGGTTGGGAAAGTTTTCTTCTATAATTTTGTTGAATATATTTTCTGAGCCTTTGAGCAGTAATTCTTCTCCTTCTTCTACCCCTATTATTCTTAGGTTTGGTCTTTTCATGGTGTCCCAGATTTCCTGGATGTTTTGTGTTAAGAATTTGTTGGATTTGGTGTTTTCTTTGATCAGTGAGTTTATTTCCTCAATAGTATCTTCAGCATCTAAGATTCTTTTTTCTATCTCTTGTATTCTGTTGGTTATACTTGTCTCTGTAGTTCCTGTTCATTTACCCAGATTTTCCATATCCAGCCATCCCTCGGTTTGTGTTTTCTTTATTATCTCCATTTTATTCTTCTAGTCTTGAACTGTTTCCTTTACCTGCTTGATTGCTTTTTTGATATTCTTGGGTATCTTTGAGGGATTTATTAATTTCTTCTAACTTTTTGTTTGTCTTCTCTTCCATTTCTTTAAGGGAGTTTTTCACTTCCTGTTTAAGGGTCTCTATTATTTTCATAATGTTACATTTAAAGTCAATTTCTTCTACTTCTTCTGGATTAGGATGTTCAAATCTTCCTGTTGCATGATTGCTGGATTCTGGTGTTACCATGTTGCTTTTCAGGTTGTTGGAGGAATTCTTGCATTGGCACCTGCTCATCTCTTCCTTAAAATTCAGCCAGGAGAGTCTTGGTGTCTTGGCCCAATCTTTGCTGTGGTGACTGTGTACTTGGGGGGCTGTTCTTGATCTGCCCTCTCTTAGGTTCCCTCAGCACTGGAGTTGTCTCTCAGATCCCCTCCACTCTGAAGCAGGCTGTGATGGTGGATCTAAGGACCCGGAGATGGAAAGGAGTTCTTGGGGGCAAGATGGGATGGGGCAAATAGAGAAAGCCAGTACCCAAGAGACGCCCCACTGAATGGTCAGAAATGTTTAGGGAATTGGAGGGGGCCTGTACTCTGTTCCTGGAGCATCCAGCATGCCAGGCCGGCACACACTTATCCCTCTGGATGGATTTCCTCAGTACAGGAGCAGGGCCTCTTGCTGGCCCAGGACCTCACAGACAAAAGGGCAGGCTTGGAGGGGGCAGGGTGGTGTGGAACAAAGAAGCCCCTGCCGTAGGAGCATTCACCACTGGCTCACCAGAACCTCATACCCAAAGAAGGCTGAGTTGGGGGATCTTAGGACCCCGCAGATGGAAAGGGGTACTTGGGAGCAAGATGGAATGGGGTAAATAGAGAAAGCCAGTAGCCAGGGAGACACCCCCATTGAATGGTCAGAAATGTTTAGGGAATTGGAGGGGGCCTGTACTCCATTCCTGGAGCATCCAGCAGGCCGGGCAGACACACACTTACCCCTCAGGATGGATCATCTCAATACAGTAGCAGGGCCTCTTGCTGGCCAAGGACCTCGCAGACCCAGGTCCTACTTCTTGATTCAGGAATATCAGAACAGGATTATTTGCAAGGTCAGTCCTTCTAAAGTATCCTTTGGATGACCCTGATATGTCTATGTGTGCTCCTACCTGTGGTGACCTTGATGTGTCTTTGTGTGCTCCTACCTGTGGTGACCTTGACGTGTCTCTGTGTGCTCCTACCTGTGGATGACCCTGTGTGTCTCTGTGTGCTCCTACCTGTGGATGACCCTGTGTGTCCATATGTGCTCCTACCTGTGGTGACTCTGATGTGTCTATGTGTGCTCCTACCTGTGGTGACTCTGATGTGTCTCTGTGTGCTCCTACCTATGGTGACTCTGATGTGTTCATGTGTGCTCCTACCTGTGGTGACCCTGTGTGTCCATGTGTGCTCCTACCTGTGGTGACCCTGTGTGTCCATGTGTGCTCCTATCTGTGGTGATTCTGATGTGTTCATGTGTGCTCCTACCTGTGGTGACCCTGTGTGTCCATGTGTGCTCCTACCTGTGGTGACTCTGATATGTCTATGTGTGCTCCTACCTGTGGTGACCCTGTGTGTCCATGTGTGCTCCTACCTGTGGTGACCCTGTGTGTCCATGTGTGCTCCTACCTGTGGTGACCCTGTGTGTCCATGTGTGCTCCTACCTGTGGTGACAGCTGGTGTATATATGTTGTCTCCTACACAGCTCAGGTTCTGAAGCATGGAGCAGGGTCACTAACATTGTTCCTTACTCAGACAGCTCTTGTCAACGTCTGTTAGTCTCACTTTCTTTCCCACTTTTTTATCAAAAGCAGCAGCCTCCTTGTTCCCATAACCTTTCTTCTCTATAAAGCCCTCCCAGTCCCAAGGAGGCTTGTAGCCAAGAGACTTGTCAGACAAGTTTGGATCCCCAATGAGGAGGAGACTGTTCCACCTGCTCTGCTGCTAAAACTCCAAGCATGCTCACCATGCTCTCTACAGAGAGACTTTCAGCCTGAGGAAGGACCAGCCCGGACACCAGAGCACCTTCTCTCTGGCTTCCAGGACAATCTGTCATTGTTAGACCCTGGGTTATGGAAGTTCTCCTGCTGAGTCCTCCAATTTACCCCTACTTCTGGGTTTAGGGCTTTTTGTTTGTTTCTAGGAGATAGAGTTTATTTCCAGACAGGGTTCCTTTATTAACCAATGGCAATAAAACGTATTCACAGCATGCAGAGGGGGAATCCCACATCAGTAGACCTTGAACTCAGAGATCCAACTGCTGGGATCCAGTGCTGGGATTAAAGGTGTGCGCCACCATGGCTGGCCCGGTTGAGGCTCTTTCAATGAAGCAAGTCATGTGGAACAAATCACAGGCCCTGGTCCAGACAGAGGAGCAGCTTATTCATTTCTCCTCCTCTGTGCTGACATCATGAGAGAACTCCCCAGTCCACTGACATCCTGAGGTTGGAAAGGCACCATCCAAATCCTTAGTATTTATTATGAGCTGCCGTCTTCCATACGTTCAGCTATTTGGTGGATACTTATATCTACTAGCCCAAAGTCGGTTTCTTTCGTCCTTCCTGTTTGTCTTTTATTTTGTTCTGGAACAGAGTTTCTGTGGGCAGCCCTGGCTGTCCTAGAACTCACTCTGTAGATTGGGCTGGATTTGAACTCAGAGATCTGCCGGCCTCTGCTTCCTGAGTGCTAGGATTAAAGGTGTGTGCCTTTAAGTTTAATTTAAATTGTGTGGTTTGTTTGTTTGTTTTTCCAAAGACAGTTTCTTAAGAAGTTTATAGATTTTAATAAGAGAACTTCTGGTGCCTTTAATTCTGGGAGGAGCAGCTTTGGCAGATGGAAACTCAACTTTGCTGTCCATACTTTTCCCTTTGGAATGCAGCCATTCCTCCAAGGTTAAAACCTTTCATTTTGGAGGACAATTTCTTAAGATATAAGATGCAAAATAGAAAACTGCTTAGAAGAGACATAGACCAGTTTGGAAGAATCAGAGAGAAGCTGAGCTGCCTCTAAGAAGCTCAGACCAGCTGAGGCACCTGGGAAGGAAACTCTCCAGTCTGTGGAGCTGCCTGCAGGCTGTGCGGTGTGCTCCAGGTTTTCTGCTTTTGTGAGCTGTCACCCATGCTGAGGTGGACTTTGGTGATGTAGATGACTTTGAGTTGTTTTTGCCTTCTGTAAGTAATCCCTCATCCATATTTCTGTAAGGAACCCCAATGAAACTCTTTAATTCTGTCTAGATAGATGGCTCAGAGGTTAAGAGTACTTGGTGCTTTTGCAGGGGACCTGGGTATGATTTCCAGCACCCATATGGCGGCTCACAGGCATCCACAATTTCAGGAGATCTAACATGCTTGCATGTGATACAATATCATCAATGCAGGCAAAGCATTCGTATGAATCAAGCAAAATAAACGTAAAAGTAATTTTTTTTTTGGTTTTTTTTTTTTTTTTTTTTTTTTGGTTTTTCGAGACAGGGTTTCTCTGTAGCTTTGGAGCCTGTCCTGGAACTCCCTTTGTAGACCAGGCTGGCCTCGAACTCACAGAGATCCGCCTGATTCTGCTTCCTGAGTGCTGGGATTAAAGGCGTGCGCCACCACCGCCCGACTTAAAGGTGTGCGCCACCACCGCCCGGCAAAGCAATATTAAAACAAAACACAAACCTCAGTGCTAACCAAGTTGGATTTTGGTGATTTAGTACTTTGGATTGTCATTAGTTCCCTATCTGGTGTGGTAGATACTTGTGTTCCCCCCCCCCCCCAGGAACAGTGTCATACAATGCCCTTTCCTACTGAAAGTCACTAGATTTATACCTGAGTGCTCCCCAGTTTTTCCAGGGATGAGGGGATCAGGCCAACTCCTCTGCTGCCCAGGTCTGAGTTCTGTCATTTCTACACTTTCCCTTCTCTTATGGCTGCAGTCACTTCAGGTAAACAAACACGGGTCCTCACAGTTGCTTCTGTAGTAATTCCAGAGAGACCCATGAAGACAGCCTCCCCAGGATCACATGTTAGCAAAGTCTGAAAACAGGACAACAGCTATGGCAATCTGATGCAGTCATTTTTTATTCATTGCCTTGTCCCCTCTGGCCAGAGCTTTACATCACCAACAATACCAGCCCAGGTGAGCCCAGAGGCACACGAAGAGCTGCTACTCCATCTGCTGGCTTGATAGCTCTGTGTGAAAGCCTTAATTCCTCATAAGGCAGTCTCTGGCTCTGAACCTAGAGATCAAACTAAGGTTATGATGATAAAGATATCCAGTCATTTCATCAGAGATGACATCTGCTCCTTCCACCTCAAACCTATAGACACATAGCCAAGTACACTTGCATCTCAGACATTCTGGGGAATAATGAACCACTCAGGCAAGGATTGCGCTGAGACTATAATATAGCCTTGCCTAAATCCCATAGACAGTAACTTCAACCATGATCAGGATAGGAACTGTTAAGAATGACATTTAGCTGGGAAGTGGTAGCACAAGCCACCATTTTAATCTGAGCACGTGGGAGGCAGAGAAGGATGGATCCCTGAGTTCAAAGGCAGCCTGGTCTACAGAGCAAGTTCCAGGACAGGCTCCAAAGCTACAGAGAAACTTTGTCTCTAAAAAAAAAAAAAGTAGCTTGTTGGTGGTGGCTCACGCCTTTAATCCCAGCACTCAGGAGGCAGAGGCAGATGGATCTCTGTGAAATCGAGGCCAGCCTGGTCTACAAAAGCTAGTTCCAGGACAGGCTTCAAAGCTACAGAGAAACCCTGTCTCGAAAAAAAAAAAATTAAAGAAAAAAAAGTGACATTCAGAATGTGACTGACAAAATTACCTTTTTCTTCTCATTAAGCCTGCCATCTCTTCCGGTCACCTTTACAATGAGGCCTTCTCTGCTGCTTAATCGCTGCCTAGTGTCTGTACCCCGCCCAGAGTCATCTCAGGTCTCACAACTTGCGGTTTATCTGCCCTGACTGAGGGAAGGAGAGATAGGGTGCATTTCTCAGTTATAGACAATTATAATTCTTCAACAGAAAGGAGGAGCACAATGTTATTGCCTGTCTTTACTCAGAAATTACCTGCTTCCTGCAGTTCCGGCTACAGTAACTACTCTGTGGTTACTTTGTTTCAGTAAAACAAAGGACCCTGTAGTCACCTTGTCTCAGTATCACTTGTTTCAGCAGAGCCCAATTTATAGCATGACTACCAAAGTGAAGCATCAGCAAAAATGCCCGTATATCTCCTTCCCTCAGTTGTATTATAAATGTCACTTTTTTTCTTTAATTTTTTTTGAGTCCTCCATCTGTCTTATATAACTCTGTTCTCTGTTGGGGCCAGCCCCTACAGAAATGCCTTTCTCCAGAGTAGAGGCATGGGGATTTAGAAATATAGTAAGGAATATGAAGATGCGAATGAAAACAATAATATAGAGAAACATATAGGATAGTATCAGAAGCAAATTCCAGTGAGTACAGAAAATTTGCTGGCCTTTAATTTCCAACTGCTTAAAATACCCCTGACCCCAAAACAAAACGTAGAAGAAAGGCAAATGATTTCATTAACATACCAGTTGAAATTCCTGGGCTACAATCATAGTTAAACATTCTGTTGCTAAACAAAGCAAGTGGCCAAGTCACCCTTAAGCCCTAGACTTGTGCCTTAGACTCCTGCTCCAGACCAGCCACTCTGTAGATAAACCACTCCCTGGGTGGAATCTGAACTTATTTCCATAAAGGGAACTGAAACTTAGTTGGACCCTTAGACTTTTGTTTTGGGTAGGAACAAACTAAGTCCCTAGTCCAGATGCAGGAGGTCCAGCAATTTGCCACACCTGTTGACAACAACCTTGAGGAAGCAGAACTCCAGTTCACAACTAGGTGGGAGCTTTGAACTGGGTAAAAGCACAATAACCTTGAAGGAATGAGAAACAAATTCCAAATCTCTGACATTTGGCCTTTTGGGGCCTCCACAGTTCCCAACCTGAAGGAAAATACAGAGCAAGACTGACTCACACCTGTGCAGTGATGGCATTTTCTCTGCAACCTGAAACCTAGCTGTCAAACTAATCAAAGCAGCTTCTCTTTTTGATGTATTATACTTTTTTGTCTCCTCAGAAGGCATCCAAGTTGATGGGTTAGTAAGCATCTCAGACAACAAAACCTACTAATTTAATACTCTCTACGTTTCACGAAGGAAGCTCAGGAAAGGGCATGAGAGGAACCACCTTCGAATGCTCTCAGGTGCTGTCTGGGAAGCACACGTGGGAACTGCCTCCTGAAATCTGTTACAGGAACATGAAAAACTAAGAACCACCAAAAAGTGACAAATTCCTAAAGTACACCACATTTTTTATTTCCTGAAGATGGGAGGTGCCACCACATGACATTTATCGTTGAGGACATTGAATAAAACGTCATCTCCGTCACCAGTTTACAGAGACATTGCTGTAAAAACCTAAAAGTAACCATGGATGGTGGTGAACGTCTGTAATCCAAGCACCTTGGAGGCTGGGGCAAGATGATTCAAGTTTAGGGCCAGTTTGGGCTACATAACATAGCCCTGCTTCAAAAATATTTGTAGTTCTTACCAATCACCAAGGAGGAGGAGTCGCCCCAAGAGACCATCTCTCATCACAGCTGTTGTAAAAGCATGAGGATTTTATTCTGTCATGACAGGGTCTTCCAGCAGTCACGAGGCTAGAAGACCCTGAATGTCTGGTACAGGCTATTTTTTAAAAATATTTATTTATTTATTATGTATACAATATTCTGTCTGTGTGTATGCCTGAAGGCCAGAGAGGGCACCAGATCTCATTACAGATGGTTGTGAGCCACCATGTGGTTGCTGGGAATTGAACTCAGGACCTTTGGAAGAGCAGGCAATGCTCTTAACCTCTGAGCCATCTCTCGAGCCCCTGGTACAGGCTATTTTTAAAGGGAAAAACCACAGAAGGAAGGGGTGTCTGGGGGTTGTTCTTTAACTATTATGATTGGCTTATTCAAAAGGGCTATTACCAATAATTGGCTGGAAAGTGGTTGCCAGATCAGATGAGGTAAGGGGAAACTCCTGAGGGTCACTTTGCCTCTTCCCAGGGACTAAGTCAAAACAACACTAACAGAGTCAACACCTAAGGGTTATCTTGCCCCTATTCAGGGAGATGGAAAGTTCCCAACATCTCAGTACGTACACACATAGCTCTTAAGTCCTTGGTTCCCAGGGGAGGAGGGGAAGTACTGAGAGTTGTCAGAAATGGCTTCAGAATTGTCTTAAGGTTCTACAATAGTTATAAATCCTGTGTTTTATATCACAGATTAAATTTACTTTCAACCTTTTTAAAATGTTCTGCAGGGCTGGGGTATAAGTGCAGAGGCCTCTTAGTTACCTATATAGTAAGCCTTGAATTACATTGTGGTTACCCTACAAATTTTAGACATTTTAACTACTTTTTAAATTCTGCAACCTAATGTTACTGCTATTAAGAGTGGAGAAGGCCAGTATTACACCGCTCATCTCTTTATAGGGGAATACATAGGGAAAGAGCAGATTTGCTTAGAGTGTATAATGCAGGTTCTGGATATGACAGACTGACTTGCCGGGCGGTGGTGTAGCATGCCTTTAATCCCAGCACTTGGGAGGCAGGCAGGGAGATCACTATGAGTTCAAGGCTAGCCTGGTCTACAAGAGCTAGTTCCAGGACAGGCTCCAAAGCTACAGAGAAACCCTGTCTCGAAAAACCAAAAAAAAAAAAAAGACTGACATAAAATTCTGGCTTTATCATTCAATTGCTCTGTGACCAAAATTCACATATATAACCACTCTAAACCTCATCTGCCAAATGGGAATATCAACAATATTTACTTCAAAACATGTAATAAGCACACTACTACTGGGGTACTTAATATTTAATAGCTATTATTACTATCCTAATGACAATTCCTATTAGTGGATGCAACTACATACTTAAATTGAAACTACTTATCCATGCCAAACCATCAATTATGGGGCCTGTGCCATGGTATTTGCCATCAAGCCTGGGATCCACATGGTAGAAGGAACCAAATCCTGTAGTTGTCCCCTGACCTCCACATGCATACGATAAAGATCCTCCCCTACACAAATGAGGAAATGGTATTCAAACATTACAAAACCATGCCTACTAGAATATTTATTTTATAGGATACTGGGATTGAGGTCAGGCTTTGTGCATATTAAGCACACACTTTACCATTAAGATACACTCCCCAGATGCAAAGCATTCAAACATAAACAACGATATTAGTGCCTCGCAATCCCTCCCACCACTAGGAGTTCTTTCTCACTTTTCCTTAGACTGCAGATTGGCAAAACTCTGAAAAATGCCTGCATGTGCTAAACACACCAGAGTGAATTTAAGGCCAGATTGCACAACATGAACCCTATCTAAAAAGATAAAAATTAGTGGTGCACACTTTTAATACAAACACTAGCCAGGCGGATCTGTCCCTTTGAGGCTAGCATGATCTAGGCTGCAAATTAGAGGTCAGCCAGGGCTACATGGTGAGACTCTATTAAACACGAGATCGGACAAATACCACGTGTATTACACACAGGTAGTGTAGTATCGCTTGTTCTGTTCGGCAAACATTTATCCTCATGCAAGTTATGCGCCGGTTCTTTCAATTTCATTCGGTAGGGAAATGGCGACGGAGAAATCAACATAATAGAGTGCTGTGTAATGAGCAGCGCCTGTGGGCTCTGGACCTCTCTGTCCGCCTGTAGTTACGTGAACCCTTCTTAGATTCAGTTTATTTCTTCGCCTTCGGGCTGTAAATGCTCATTTGCAAAGCAGTGTGGAAGGCTGTCTTTCATTCTGGTAAGTATTAAAAGCTTCTATTGTTAGTTTCATGCTTTGAACATTTAACAAATTGAAGGGTGCCCCTATCCAGGTGTGCATACTTCAAGCTGTGCACAAGTGCTGACAGAGAAAGAGCACGGGTACACTCAACAGTGCCTCAGGGCATGATGGTGCCCGCTCCAAGAAGAGGCCTGAGGAGAAACTTCGAGGCGCTCCGTGCGACTTCGTGCTCCGGGTACTCTCGGGCAAACACAGGAGCATCCAATGAAGTCCACAGTTAAGTCCCAAACACGGTTCCTCCACGCCCTGCGCACCTGCGCTCTAGGACCTCAGTCGGTTGCCAAGGACGCAGGTGCAGGAGGGTCGTCCTGGGCACCTGATGCAAGGAGACTGCAATCAAGGCTAAAGTAATCGGCCTGTAATTCAGCACGTGTGTCCTTGAGTCTTTACAGCAGCAAGGGCCCGGGCTGTCTGAAGCACTGCCTGTGTGTTCCTCTTCCTCGTCTCCCTTCTTTCTGCTCCCGCAGCGGCGGCGGCCGTGTTGAGGACAGCACTTTTCAACAATCTTGCTGCCAGCTGTGCTCGCCGCGGGCTGCGGTTCTGGGAGCAGCAGCCGTGCAGTCTCTGGTCAGGTCACACTTGGACCCTCAGCGGAAGAGCGGGACTTCGTGCCGCGGCCGTCAATCCCAGCCCCACCCCACGTGGTTGGAGGTTTTTAGAAGCATGGCCACCGCTGCGTCGTGCAGCTCCGGACCTGTGCGGTGTTTGCTCTCTGCACTCGCATCCCATCCCCTCCGTCCAGCCGCCATGATAAGCACCAGCAGATCCTTGGCTGCGTGTCTCGCGGGCGCCTCAGCCCGGAGTCTGGCGCCCTCCCCCCCCCCCCCCCGTCACCAGGTGAGGAAATACCTTGCCTTCTGGAAGGGGCTCCAGGCCCTGACTTGAGTGAGGTAGGTCTTGCCCTTCAGGGTCGGACTCTAGGAGAAATCCGGAGCGAAGAAAGGTAACAGACCTTCGGTGGTCAGGGCTGCTGGCCTTGGTCAGTGCTTTAACGTCGAGCTCTGCTGGGTCACAATCCATGGCGTTTTGGAGTCGCACCCACTAATTCATGAGGTAGCGGTCCTCCCCACCTGACATGGGGCGCATTGGATGTGCTTGGTCCCAGGCAGCGGATGTTGTCTATCGGAAGGCAGAACTATGAGCTAGGCTCTGTTTCCTAAAGTGCTGAAGGACAGTTCCAGATCTGTTTTTTCTTTTCTTTTCTTTTCTTTTCTTTTCTTTTCTTTTCTTTTCTTTTCTTTTCTTTCTTTTCCTTTCTTTTCCTTTCCCCCTTTCCTTTCCCCCTTCTTTCCTTTCCCCCTTCTTTCCTTTCCCCCTTCTTTCCTTTCCCCCTTCTTTCCTTTCCCCCTTCTTTCCTTTCCCCCTTTCCTTTTTCCTTTCCTTTCCTTTCTGGAAGGAGTCTGTCTTTGTAGACCTGGCTGGCCGGGAACTGACCATGTAGACCTCATAGAGACCTGCCCGTCCTTGCCTCACCAGTGCTGAGATTGAAGGTGTGCACCACCCACCACACCTAGCTCCAACCTTAGTGACTATTTTTAAAAGCTATTTATTATGTATAGTGTTTGGCCTGCATGTATGCTGCAGGCCAGAAGAGGGCACCAGATCTCATTATAGTGATTTGAGCCACCATGTAGTTGCTGGGAATTGAACTCAAGACCTCAGGAAGAGCAATCAGTGCTCTTAACCCTCAGAGCCATCTCTCCAGTCCCTTAGAGGCTTTTTTTTTTTTAAAAAAAATGGCTTGGATTTACATGTGGATTCTAATAGAACAGGAGGAAGATTATGGAGCCTGGTCTGAATAAGAGAAAGTATTATTAAGTATACAGTATTCTGTCTGCATGTATGCCTGCAGGCCAGAAGAGGGCACCAGACCTCATTGCAGATGGTTGTGAGTCACCATGTGGTTGCTGGGAATTGAACTCAAGACCTTTGGAAGAGCAGGCAGTGCTCTTAACCTCTGAGCCATCTATGTTCTTTGAGTCTGCAGTTCTCCAAGTAGTTGTTGGCAAGGGCACTGGAAGTGGTTCCAGTACCTTTGGCCGTGCACACATAATTAGGTCAAGGGGGACACAGCTGTGAGTTTGAGACAGCGTCTCACTGTGTAGCCTTGATTGTCCTGGAACTTATCAACGTAGACATTCCAGACTCTTTGGATAAAGGGGTGCTGGCTTAAGTCTGGCTACTTCGTGTGGGCTTGGGGAGACATGGGTGAGGGAAGACTTGGGAGTTGGTGGGCTCACGCTCGAGAGGAGTGGCTGGAGAGGCACCCAGTTTGCTGACATCCTGGAGACCTCAGGCAGCTGTTCCTTGAAGGAGATGAGAAGGCAGGAGGCTAGGAGAAAAAAAATATTGTTGTTATATGCTCTTTAAAGCCAGATTTTAGTTGGTTTGTGTCCTTTTGAGCCAGGAGAGTTGGTACCAATGGTGAAGTCCTGGGAGCTGGTGCTGGTGTTGGTGATGTCTGCAGGGCACATTGTGAGTTGGTCTTGGCCCAGACAGCAGGAGTGACTTGTAAAATATGCTTAAATGGGTGGGGTTAAAATAGGCTCTGGAGACTGTTTGCTTCTGGACCTGATTTCCTGATAAAGTAGCAGAAGTTTTGCCAGGAATCTGCAGGTATTTAAGACAACTGGAACAGGAACATTTTAAACAATTAGAGGGAATTGGGAACTCTAGATCTTTGAAGATACATCTGAAACCTGTTAATCCTGGACTATGAAGCCTGTGAAAGACGCACACCTGTCTGTATCTTTGTAGGGAATTTAATGCATGAAGTAATGAGCTACTGCTACCTTAAGTCATCAAAAGCCATTAGATGGATCTGGGATGGCTAAATGAGCAGAAATGACTTTTTTTTCCAGGTACGCAGGCAATTCAAGTCTCTCTGTAATAGTCTTTGGTGAACACCACTCTAAGAAGCGGTACCTGTCGTTCGTTAGCTGCTGAGTCCAGGAGGCCCGAATTTTCCTGTGGGGGAGTCTACCTGTCTTACAGGATGAGAATTGGCACTTTAGAATTGGGTACCATTACCTGTTATATTTAAATTAGACATAAGTTAAATTTAGACATGTGTTGTACCTAATTAGTTACAGCTTACCAATGGCAGTAAATGTAAGAAGATTAAAAGGAATATTTTAGTAAAAGAATTTGAGCCGGAATGTCTCCTTGGTAGATCCAGAACACGTGGGTACGCTTACCAAAATAGAAGTGAGGTCAAATGTGTTTATCTTTTTAGGGCTCTTTTAATCTGGAGTTACAAGTTTTAGAGATTTTTTTTTTCTTTTTTCGAGACAGGGTTTCTCTGTGGTTTTTGAGCCTGTCCTGGAACTAGCTCTTGTAGACCAGGCTGGTCTCGAACTCACAGAGATGCACCTGCCTCTGCCTCCCAAGTGCTGGGATTAAAGGTGTGCACCACCACCGCCTGGCAAGTTTTAGAGATCTTAAAACACGCACACATACACAAAAATAAGACAAGCATACTATGGAAACAGACAAACGCACATAGACATAAAAGCATAGTATGGCCACATTATTTTAACAGACAACTTTTTAGGAACCTGTGCCAGCTAAGCAACTTAAAAATCCTGCTGTAGGCAGGCAGCAGGAGACCGGGAAGCACACAGGTGGTCCCATTAAAGACCAGATACGCAGATGCTGTAAGAGGGAACAAACGGGAGGATGGAACACTTTACAGTCTTAGTAGAAGGACAGGGGAAAAGGAGTCCCTTGTAGAGTCCTAGTGTGAGACAGAGAAGCAGGGAGGGGGCGGGAGGGGGAGCGGGAGCTGGAGCACAGCATCCAGAAGCCATGGCCATTTGGAGCCTTGTTTGTTTTGCGTTAGGCAGCCCAAATTTAAAAGGATTTTTGTCAAAGGCAGCCCAAGAGCGTTTGTACATGACGCCTAGAATTGCAAATGTCCATATTTTACAAGTCTATGCCAAGTCTGTGGATTCAATGCCTCCACGGTGATAGGTCAAAAAATAGGGGTGTGAGAATTTCGTAGATGGAGGAGTCAGGTCAGGAGACTGCTGCTGCCGTGGCTTCAGCAGACTGCCCAAGGAGGAATAGGCCATGCACTTGAAAAAGGGAAACCCAGACGAAGCCTGGAACAGTGGGAAAAATGCCCATTTCAGTGGGACCTCTATCTGTAAAGTTCTTCCGTCCCGATAAGCCTCTCTGCCAAGGCAATAATCGAAATCAGAACAAATCAAACCAAGTTAGAAAAAGCCCAGGATTAATGGGTGCCAGTGCTTCCAGGTGGCCCTCTGGGAAAACAAGGAGAACTGGAGAGACCACGTGTTTCCTTTCCTGAGGGGCAGTTTAAATAGCCTGTGGGAGTGGTCTTGACCCTCTCTGGGGAGGGCTCACCTTTTCGTGGGCTTTCTCGGAGGTGGAGTTTGGACTGAGGCAGCTCCCAGGGGGTGGGGGCTTGAAATGGAGAGGGGCTGAGGTCACAATTCCCACCAATCAAGACCAGACCTGCCCCTGGCTTTCAAGTGTTGGTTAAAGGTGGTTGCCACCAGGCCCGGCAACTGTGAATTAATTTTGAAATTTTTGCATACTGTCTCCTTAATCTGATCATCTGCAGGACACGTTGTTCCCCCACATCAGGGGAATTGGGGGGTGGCATGTCTGTCAGCTTCCGGGTTGTGTTGGCTTTGAGGGATACTAATTTATGGACTTCTTTTTGGTAAAGACTGGAGTTGCTTCTAAGCATTCCATACTTAACGGGGGGTGCCAGATCAATAATGTCAAAGTTGAACTCTCTGTTGCACTATAATTCCTTTTTAAAAATTTTTTTTAACGCTAGGTGTCTTTGAAATGGTTGTTTCTCTGTGTAGCTCAGGCTGTCCTGAAACTTTTGTAGAACAGGTGGGCCTTGAACTCAGGATCCTTCTGCCTTCACCTCCTAAATGCTGGGATTGAAGAATTGGGCCACCAACACTTCCTGTCTGGTTTTGTTTTTTGTCTTTTTTTCTTTGTAATTTAAGACAATTAGAATTTCTTTCTTTCTTTCTTTTTTTTTTTTTTTTTTGGTTTTTCGAGACAGGGTTTCTCTGTGGTTTTGGTTCCTGTCCTGGAACTAGCTCTTGTAGACCAGGCTGGCCTCAAACTCCCAGAGATCCGCCTGCCTCTGCCTCCCGAGTGCTGGGATTAAAGGCGTGCGCCACCACCGCCCGGTGACAATTAGAATTTTTTATGGTTTAAGACAATTTGCTTATTTTTGACAGTCTGGAAAACCTGTAGATGTGTGGTAGATAATGTAGATATTTCTCCTTGATGTATCTTACATATGAAGGACTTTTCATTGTGCTTTAGTCCTAAATCCTACTACTTAATCCTGAAGGTTGCATCTGTTTCTCAGAGTAATAATTGGAAAAAGTCCAAGTGTACTTGTGTAGTTGACGGATGATGCATCCCCCCCGCCCCAGGATGGCTGGAATGGACTTTGTCACGAGGCTTTTACCGTTGTTTCAAGAAGAGATTATGCGTAAGTATAACTCTAGTTTCTTTGGGAGAAAACACATATTAATTGAACACCTGGGCTGTGGTCTATACATTTAAATAATTTTCCCTCTGTGACTAACTTTACATTTGTAGTTTATGAAACGTGCCACTGTTAACACTGACATAAAGCACAGTTATTATGTTGGAGACTGTTAAGCTCACCACAGTGTTTGACATATCTTACAGATCAGCGGCAACGAAAGGTGTAGTTGTTGGCATTGATCTGGGTACTACCAACTCCTGTGTGGCAGTTATGGAGGGCAAACAAGCAAAGGTGAGCACAATGGGAAGCTGGGGTCACTTAGGTTTCCTGCCTGACCTTCGTTGTCTAGGAATACTGAACCGAGCCGGGCAAGGTGTTACACACCTTCAGGCAGGGGACTCTCTGAGTTTGAGGCCATCCTGGGCTATAAATAGAACCCCTGTCTCAAAATGAACAACAACAACAAAGTTGAATCGAGTTTGGTGCTGGTTTTTCTTTTGAGACACTATATCCTAGGCTATCCTCAAATGTGGATTATCTGTGCAGCGCTAACATTACACACATTAGCTATTACTTCAGACTTTTTTTGGTTTTTGGAGATGGGATTTCTCTAGCTTCGGAGCCTGTCCTGAAACTTGCTCTGTAGAGCAGGGTTGCCTGGAACTCAGAGATTGACCTGCCTCTGTTTCGGGAGTGCTAGGATTAAAGGCAAGCGCCCCACCTTCTGACCTAATTTGCATTTTAAAACTGCTTTTATTTTATTTATTTGCACTTAGGAATTCACTTGAGTATTGATAATTGAATGAATACAACTTTCCAGGATAGAATCTAAATGTGTTCTCTAGCAGTATGGGTGGTAATGCCATTAGAGGACTTGGAATGGCTTTCTCAGCTTGGAGCTCAGCAGGGTTCAAGGTGTCTGCTATGGAGAAGCTGTTAGAGCCTCCTCAGAATGCGCAGATCTTTTCCTTTGAGTTGTCAAGACTTGAGAGCACCTGTAATTCTAGAGTTGTCTGTTCATTCTTGACCCTTCATGTTTTCTTTTCCCATGCTCTCATCTGAAACAACTCGGGCTATTTACAGGAGTCTGGCTTACTGGATACTAAGAGAAGTGAAGCCCTTCCTTGGTTCTAATTTATGCTGCTTATCCCTCCCACCCCCCATTTTCTGAAGCTTTAGCTTCCACAAGAATTTTGCATAATAGCCATTTTCAAGGTGGTATGATCATAGACTTCTCCATACATTTGAAATGATACTGTGTAGCATTCCCAGCAGTAAACATGCCAACTTAGTGTTATCCTTTTAGCATTTGTTTTATGATTTGAGCTGTGATTGTATCTTAAATCAGAGCTACAAAGATGCCAGTGATGACTAGTATCTTAATCATTATCTTTGGTAATTTTAGATCCTGGTAAATACTGAAGGTGCCAGAACTACGCCTTCTGTTGTTGCCTTTATAGCAGATGGAGAACAACTTGTTGGCATGCCAGCAAAGCGACAGACTGTCATCAACCCAAACAACACCTTCTATGCTACTAAGCGTCTAATTGGACGTTGCTATGATGACCCTGAAGTACAGAAAGACACATGAGTAGGAAAAGCAACCTAGAGTGCTTTGCTCGAGGTCCTATGAGCAAGTCTCTTTTTCATTATTGTTCCTAGGAGATATTCCCATCTCCGCCAAGAGTAAACGGTTTTTAAAAGCCCATTTGTGCTTTCACAGACTAGGTTTTTGTTTTGATGCACATGACGGGTAATATGTTAAGATACATTAAGGTTTTTGAGATATTCCTAAACGGTGTCTTCCTCATCAGTCATGTAAAGCTGTTATATGTCCTTAAGTTACATACATGTGTGTGTGCAGTCCTTTCCCATTATTTATTTTTATTTGTTCGAGACAGGGTTACCTCTTGTAGCCCTTGCTATCCTGGAAATCACCTGTAGACCAGGCTGGCCTTGAATTCAGATTTGCCTGCCCCTCCTCCTGAGTGCTGGGATTAAAGGTGTGTGCCACCTCTGCTTGGCTAAACTTTTATTTATTAACATTTTTTGTTTGTGGGTGTATTCATCCTTTCACAAGACAGGTCAGAGTACAACTTGCTGGATTCTGTTCTCCTGTGTAAGTCCTGGGCATTAGCCTTGACAGTATAAGCCCTTATTTGGTTTTGGTTTTTCAAGACAGGGTTTCCCTGTGTAACATAGCTGTCCTGGACCTAGCTCTGTAGACCAGGCTGGCCTCGGACTCACAGGGATTCGCCTGCCTCTGCCTCTCGAGTGCTGGGATTTTCTTTTTAAATATTTCTTTATTATGTATACAATATTCTGTCTGCGTGTATGCCTGGAGGCCAGAAGAGGGCACCAGACACCATTATGGATGGTTGTGAGCCACCATGTGGTTGCTGGGAATTGAACTCAGGACCTTTGGAAGAGCAGGCAGTGCTCTTAACCTCTGAGCCATCTCTCCAGCCCCTTGAAACAATTTCAAAAGTTATCAGGTTCACATTTTTACGTGACATTATATAGAGAATTTTAATAAAACGGTCTCCAGAAATTTTCATTTTTGGCTCATTGGTTTATTTTTATAATTTGAAATGGATAGATATGTGATGACATAATTCTTTTTATTTTTCAGCAAAAATGTTCCCTTTAAGATTGGCCGTGCCTCTAATGGTGATGCCTGGGTTGAGGCTCATGGGAAACTCTACTCTCCTAGTCAGATAGGTGTCAGGAGCCGTGTCCCCCCAAAATTTACAGGAAGCACCACCGTGAGGAGTTTTTGCAGAGGGCTTCACTTTCCAATTGTATTGAGAATAGTCTTATTGACCAAGCCTATCTCACACCCAAATTAACTGTTAATAGAGAGCTATCTGTTAAGGGAACCTGCCTCACATTCCAGACTATCTAGACAACTAGGTGTGTCACCTTGTGACTTCCCGACCAAGGAATCGTGACCTGACCGATCGTAACCTCTTGGACTACGTGACCGGCATGGACCACGTGGCAAGGTCCCATGCCCCAGCCCCCCAAGCTCCTCATCCAGGGGCTATATAAGCTGTAACCATGACTCTAATAAACGGAGGCTTCGACAAATCTGCCTAGCCTCCTTCCCCTTATCAGCCTATGTCTTTCAGGTGGTGCCTCTCCGTGACCCTGGAATAACTGACCAGCCAGGCGGGTTACAAACCCTAGACAGAGTAACCCGTCGAGGCGGTCTACAGATAGGAGCATTTGTTTTGATGAAGATGAAGGAGACTGCGGGTGAGAAGATGTAGCTCATTCTGGGGAAATTGGAAGTATTGGTGGTTCCTCTGAGCTCATAGACTCGTGCCCTGTAGGTTATGTTCTCTGCACAGGAAATGTAGGAAGGGCAAAACTGTACAGATGAAGTTTTTTTCACACTTCATCTGCAGGTTGAGTTTAATTTACCTAATGATACAGGCTGTTGCCTTTTCAATAGGGGGCAGTGTATTGTAGTATTTGTTAAAATCCGGAAAGCTACCCATTAAACTTAGAGTCTAAAGGTCAGTTGATGTTGGTAAGTCTTGGCTGAAATGCTAAAGGTAATTTGGAATTTCTGGCCAGTACCACCTTGGCTGCTGGGCTACACAAAATTACTCCCTACATCTCCAAATCACTTTGTAGTGGGGGAGGGGCTGGCTGTCTTGGGCTTCTGGTACTACTGTCACAGCGTCTGAAGGACTAACAGTGGTCAAGGTGATTTGTTTCTGAGAATAAATTTCATACTGGGGTTTACGTTATCTTCAGACTGATTTTGTAGCCAAGGCTGGTGTCAAACTTAGGGTGATCTTCCTGCCTCAGCTTTGGAAGCCAAGATAACAAAAGGCATGAGCTGTGTTAACTCAGAACAGCCTTAAACTCATCTTCCTCTTGCTGCCTCCCTGGTGCTAGATTACTAGGGTATAATACAGTGTTCAATGTTTTTCTTATGTGGCCTGTCTGTAGGTTAAGCTGCAAAGGAGGTGAGTGTTCTCTGTTGCTCTACAAGGGGATTTGAGGAGGGATATTAGGCTTTGTTAGTAATTTTGATGCTTTTTTTCCTGACATAGTGCCACAATTGAAGTTTTTATTCTTTTCCAGAAAATTACTTGGGTCACACAGCAAAGAAGGCTGTGATCACAGTCCCTGCTTATTTCAATGACTCACAGTGACAGGTAAGGTTAATTATATCTCCTATTTGCCTGGGGGGAAAGGTGCCAGAGTTAAAGTATAGAAAGACAACACTTTTATTTCTACTTTTCCTAGGCCACTAAGGATGCTGGCCAGATATCTGGGCTGAATGTCCTTAGAGTGATTAATGAGCCTACAGCTGCTGCCCTGGCCTATGGTCTGGACAAATCCGAAGATAAAGTGTAAGTTTATAAAGCGTGGATGCTCGTGCATGAATTATAGGTTTTTACGTGATTTTTTTTATTACATTTTCTAATTTTGTGTTGGTACTTATGTTGGAGGTATGTTTATGCTATGGTATGTATGTGGGGGTCAGAAGATAAAATGTGTGAGCTGGCTTTTGTCTTTCTCCAACACGGGTCTTGGATCAGGATGTCGGGCTTGACAGCAAGTGCCCTCATCCTCAAAGGCCCTTTCATTTTTTAAATTAAAGTTAACTCCTTTTTAATTGTAAATGTGTTTGTGTATGGGTATATACACGACACCTTCAGAGATGTTAGATTCCCTTAGAGCTACCTGATGTAGGTACTGGAAATCAAACTGGTCCCCTCTGCTTTAAAAGCTGCTGACTCACTCTAACCCATACCCTCCTTGTCACTGACTGTGTGTGTGGTGGGGCATGTTCATAACAGTGTGCATGTGGAAGGGCAAAGTGGAGTTCATTCTCCTTCCACATAGGTTCCTGGGGTTGCGTCAGGCTTGGAGCCAAGGATCTTCACCGTATAAAAAGCTATCTTGCCAGTCCTCATGTAGTAAATTTTTTTTTTGTTTTTCAAGACAGAATTTTGCTGTGTAGCCCTGTCTTTCCAGGGACACAAAACTAGCTCCTAACTCAGATCCACATAGATAAATAAATCATTCTTTATTTTATTTATTTATTTATTTTTAATTTTTTTATTTTGTTTTTGTTTTTTGAGATAGGGTTTCTCTGTGGTTTTGGAGCCTGTCCTGGAACTAGCTCTTGTAGACCAGGCTGGTCTCGAACTCACAGAGATCCGCCTGCCTCTGCCTCCTGAGTGCTGGGATTAAAGGTGTGCGCCACCACCGCCGGGCTTATTATTATTATTATTTTTTTTTTGGTTTTTCGAGACAGGGTTTCTCTGTGGTTTTGGAGCCTGTCTTGGAACTAGCTCTTGTACACCAGGCTGGTCTCGAACTCAAAGAAATCCGCCTGCCTCTGCCTCCCGAGTGCTGGGATTAAAGGCGTGTGCCACCACCGCCCGGCAAGTGCTAGGTTTAAAGACTGTACAGGCACCACTTTCACCCAGTTTTGTCCCCTAGCCCACAAATCTCACAATTTATATTTCTTTATAAAGGGATGACCCTTTCACAAGCAAACAAAAATCTACATTGCCACTGCAGTTTCTTTATTGTCTTATGAATCCTATTTTGTAGACAGGGGTTGATTTGACCAAAGACAACATGGCACTTCAGAGGGTTCGGGAAGCTGCGGAGAAGGCTAAGTGTTAACTCTCCGACTCTGTACAGGTGAGACGTGAAGAAATCCGAGTTCTTTTGGTGGATATTTTTAGCCTAACCTTATTTGAATCATATATTCTAATTTACCTAATGTCAGGGTAGCCTGTTTAGTTTTCTATTTGCTAAAAACCTTGAACAAGATGGGCAGTGCTGGCATACGCCTTTAATCCCAGTACTCTGCGAGTTCGAGGCCAGCCTGGTCTACAGAGTGATTTCCAGGATAGGCTCTAAAGCTACCGAGAGAAACCCTGTCTCGAAAATAGAACAAAAACCTTGAGCCGGCCAGTGGTGGTGCACGCCTTTAATCTCAGGAGGCAGAGGCAGGCGCATCTTTGTGAGTTCGAGGCCAGCCTGGTTTACAAAGCTAGTTGCAGGACAAGCTTCAAAGCTTCAGAGAAACCCTGTCTTGACCCCCCCCCCCAAAAAAAAACCCAAAAAACAAAAAAACCTAGCACTCAGGAGGTGGAGGTAGGCAGATCTGAGTTCAAGGCTACCTGGTCTACAAGAGGTAGTTAGAAGACAGGGCTGTAATACAGAGAAATCGTCTCAAAAGAAAAAGAAAAACCTTAACCAAAGAACAATACGATGATGATCACTTTTCTTTTTAATGAATTAGGTAAAATTTTATGTGTGTGGATCTTTTGCCTGCATGTGGATATGTACTATGTGTGTGCTTAATCCCTGCAGAGGCCAGAACTGCCATCTTCTCTAGGTGTTAAGTGGTTGTTGCTAACTAAGTTGCTGAAACCTGAGCGCTGTATACAATAATTTCTGAGTTCAGCCCTAGCTCCCAAACCTTCACTGTTGTTAGTTACCAAGTTGTCCGTACTATGCTCCTGGGTAGTGATGCCATTTTCCCTGGTGAGTGACAGACCTTGTGTGACTTATTCATGTTTAAGGTTGTGGTTTAAGAGCCTGGGTTTGTCAGTAGAAAGAGAAATATATAAGTCTCAGATTTGATACTGGGAGGGGAAAAGGTTGTTTACATTTACATGGCTGTGTCTTACTGACGGACATTTTCTTTTCTAGCCTTTAGCACTTTAGCAAAGTATTTAGCCAAGTCGGTGTATAGTTATGATTTTAAATCTATAAAATAAATGCTTGGGAACATCTCAGAAGACTTAATAGTGTACTATGAAATGATGGATTTTAGCTAGCCCTATGGTGGTGACGCATACTTTTAATGCTAGCACTTGGGAGGCAGAGGCAGGCAGATCTGAATTCAAAGCCAGTCTGGTCTACAAACCAAGTTCCAGGACAGCCAAGGCTTCAGAGAGAAACCCTGTCTTGAAAAATTAAAAAAATATTAATAACCCATAAGATTCATTTATCTTAATTTCATTTTATGTATATGTTTTCTTGCCTGCCTGCATGGTTGTCTGTGCCACATGCATGCCTAGTTCCTGCAGAGGTCAGAAAAAGGTGTCAGAACTTCTGCCACTGGAATTAGTTGGCTGTGAGCTTACTATGTGGGTGCTAGAAATTGAACTCTGATCTTCTGCAAAGCAGCCAGTGTATCTGGGTGGTAGTTGCTATGACTATACAGAGAAACCCATCTTAAACTGAGAGTGTCTAGGACTCGCTCTGTAGACCAGGATAACAGCCTCAGATCTGCCTGCCTCTGCCTCCCCAGTGCTGGAATTAAAGTGGTCAGGCATCACCACACATGCCTTGAGGTAGTTGGTGTTCTTAACCACTGAGATTTCTTTCTCTCTCTTTTTTTTTAAACAGGATTTTAGAATTATTAACTAAGGTAGCCCATCGAGCACAATACTGGGCATGTATATTTTTTATTGCTTTTTATTGAGCTTTACATTTTTCTCTGCTTCCCTCCTGCTTCTCCTCTCCCCACTTCAACCCTCCCTCAAGGTCCCCATGTTCCCAATTTACTCAGGAGTTCTTTTTCTACTTCCTATGTAGATTAGACCTATGTAAGTCTCTTTTAGTGTCCACATTGTTGTCTAAGTTCTCTGGGATTGTGGTTTGTAGACTGGCTTTCTTTGCTTTATGTTTAAAAACCACCTATGAGTGAGCATATGTGATAATTGTCTTTTTGTGTTTGGGTTACCTCACTCAAAATAATGTTTTCTAGCTCCATCCATTTTCCTGCAAAATTCATGCTGTCGTTTTTTTTCTGCTGCGTAGTACTCCATTGTGTAAATGTACCACATTTTCCTTATACATTCTTCAGTCGAGGGACATTTAGGTTGTTTCCAGGTTCTATGACAAACAAAGCTGCTATGAACATAGCTGAGCACATGTCCTTGTGGCATGATTGAGCATCCTTTGGAAATATACCCAAAAGTGGTATTACTGGGTCCTGAGGAAGGTTGTTTCCTAATTTCCAGAGAAATCGGCACACTGACATCCAAAGGGGTTGTACCAGATTGCATTCCCACCAGTAATACAGAAGTGTTCCCTTTACCCCACAACCACTCCTGCATAAGTTGTCATTAGTGTTTTTGATCTTGGCCATTCTTACAGGTGTAAGATGGAATCTCAGTTGTTTTGATTTGCATTTCTCTGACTAAGGATGTTGAACATTTCCTTAAGTGTCTTCAGCCATTTTAGATTCATCTGTTGAGAGGTCTCTGTTTAGGTCTGTATTCCATTTTTTTTTATTGGATTATGTGATCTTTTGGTGTCCAATTTCTTGAGCTCTTTGTATATTTTGGAGATCAGACCTCTGTCTGATGTGGGGTTAGTGAAGATCTTTTCCCATTCTGTAGGCTGTCGTTTTGTCTTGTTCACCATGTCTTTTACTTTACAGAAGCTTTTCAGTTTCAGGAGGTCCCATTTATTGTTTCTCTCAGTGTCTGTGCTGCTGGGGTTCTATTTAGGAAGTGGTTCCCTGTGCCAATGCATTCAAGTATACTTCCCAGTTTCTCTTCTATAAGGTTCAGTGTGGCTGGGTTTATGTTGAGGTGTTTGATCCATTTGGACTTGAGTTTTGTGCATGGTGATAGATATGGGTCTATTTTCATTTTTCTACATGTTGAAAGCCAGCTATGCCAGCACCACTTTTAAAATATGCTTTTTTTTTCCCATTTGAAATTTTTTGCTTCTTTGTCAAAAATCAGGTATTTGAAGATGTGTGGATTGATATCCGGGTCTTCTATTCAGTTCCATGGGTCCTCCTCTCTGTTCTTATGCCAATATTAGGCTGTTTTCAGTACTGTAGCTTTGTAGTAGAGTTTGAAGTCAGGGATTGTGATGCCTCCAGAAGTTCTTTATTGTACAGGATTGTTTTGGCTATCTTGGGTTTTTTTTCTTTTCCATATGAAGTTGAGTATTCTTTCGAGGTCTATGAAGAATTTTGCTGGGACTTTGATGGGCATTGTATTGATTCTGTAGCACTGAAATATTTCTCCAGCCCCACTCCTAAGGTTCTAGAGATAGTGCCAGACCAATTAAAAATAAAAATAAGCAAAGATTAAACCTTGTACGTTTTGCATAATGAGTTAACTAGGAAACCCATAATAGATTCCTCATCCTGCGTGACGGGAAAGGCAGATGGTCTCTCCAGCCCCACTCCTAACGTTCTTAATTGCATGGTTTTATGTGCATTATTTTACTTATAATATACAAGTGTGATTACAAGTGTGATAACTTCCTCTTAGAATTGTGCAGTTTACCAGATCAATATTAGATAAATGTATAGGAAAACTACTGAATAGTGAGGACTGTTCATTAATAACTTCAAGGTGAAGGTTGCATGCATCAAGTTAAGGGTAGTGTAGTCTTGAGGTGCCTGGAAAGCTGTGGTTTATTCAATGAGCAGGATGTTTTTCTTTTTGGTTTCCAGCACCTACACAAAGCAGCACTTTTGTTTATCTCTGGTTCACAGACTCTGACACCCTTCTGTCTTCTGTAGACAACTGCACATGTGCAGTAAACATTGCATACATTATGGTAACACAACACTTCTGACCAGGTTGGCCTTGAACTCAGATCCACCTGCCCTCTGTCTCCTGAGTGCTGGGATTAAAGGCGTGCACCACCACCTTCGTTTTATCTCTGGTTGCTGTTGCTGCTTTTGGGGGTGGGGAACAGGGATAGTTTTGGAGAAAATTGAGATGGGCATTATCTATAAGTCTCTAGGGTAAAGACCTGGGGAAGGGTTATTTATAATAGGTGAGCACAGGCCTGGCATGGTGTCACAGTTTTAATCCCAGCACTCAGAAGGCAGAGGCAGGCAGATCTCTGAGGCAGAAGCAGGTAGCTTGTTCTGAGGCCAACTTGCTGTACATAGTGAGAACCAATTTTGAACCACTCAACAAGAGAGTTGGTAGTCCTAGAGTTTTAGATTGTCATTATAGTATAGAATTATGCTAGTACAGTACCACATGAAAGTATTTGAGTTAATTAAAAAAATGAAATTCAAATTTTTATTCAGTTTACTATACTAGCTTATATAAAGTCCTCAGTAATTAGATACATGATGCTAGCGATTGCCAAATTGGTAGTGTTTTTGTTGACAGAATTCTGACAAATAGTTTTGATGTTAATTTTTGTTTTTGATACATCACTAAAGGTTTCAAAGAATTTGTCATATGCATTCAAGCAATAACTAACTGATTTATAGTGTGTTGATAAGAGCATAATATAGTAGGTAAATTTCATCTAGATTTTCCATACAAGTATACAGTATGTTTACCATATTCAGTTTAGATATTCTTGATTATACAGGTATGACCCCAACGATTGAGGTCTGAGAAATCTATCAGATTTCCTGATGCACCGTCCTGAGACTGGTAGAGTAGGCAAAGGCTTGAGCCTGCAGCGTCAAGCAATTCTATAGTAGCATTAGTCTACTGAGGAGGATAAAACCCTCATCCCCCTTTAGGACCTCAAAGACTTGACAAGTGGGAGATCTGTTCCAGCCACAACACTCAACTACTTCCTAGGCAGATGAGGAATCTGTAGTTTCCTCTGTTCTATTTACAACTTTAAAATCTTCAAGTCTCTTAAGCTGTCATGTAACAGGGCACATAATAGCACCGTGGAACACTTTTCATACAGATTTGATTAATGTTACCTTGCTCAGTCCACACCTGACACTTAACCCGAAGTATTTCAGCATCTGCTTTACACGATTCCCACAATTATCAAGGTCAGAAATATTAGCACTGAAATAACATTTTAATATATAATTCATATTAAAACTCTGTCAAGTATCTTGCTCACAGCTGAAATCCCAGCACTTAGAGAATCCCCCAGCCTCAGCCTCCTATGTTTGGAGATAGCATAGATCACAGTGAGACCAGTTTCTTGTCTTGAAAACAGTAAAGCAATCCCTTTGATCAGAGCACAGGACATCAGTCCTCAAGTAAACTAAATCTGAAGCTCTTTTTTTTTTTTTTTTTTTTTTTGGTTTTTTCGAGACAGGGTTTCTCTGGTTTTGGAGCCTGTCCTGGAACTAGCTCTTGTAGATCAGGCTGGCCTCGAACTCACAGAGATCCGCCTGCCTCTGCCTCCCGAGTGCTGGGATTAAAGGCGTGCGCCACCACCGCCCGGCTCCATTCTCTTAACCTCTGCCTTTTTATAGGTGAATTGAGTCTATTGATATTAAGTGATATTAATGACCAGTGGTTATTAACTCCAGTTATTTTTTCTGGTGATAGTTTGTGTTTTTCCCTTCTTTGAGTTGTGCTGATGGAGGGTTGTCAGATGCTTGTGTTATTATGGGTGTTGTTGACTTCCTTGGTTTGTGATTTTCCTTCTAGTATTTTCTGTAAGTCTGGGTTTGTGGCAATGTATTGTTTAAATCTGTTTTTGTCCTGGAATATCTTGTTTTCTCCATTGATGGTGAATGCAAGCTTTGCAGGGTATAGTAGTCTGGGCTTGCATCCATGGTCTCTTAGTGCCTGCAGCACATCGATCCAAGACCTTCTGGCTTTCATGGTTTCCATTGAGAAGTCAGGTGTAATTCTGATAGGTTTCCCTTTATATGTTACTTGACCTTTTTCCCTTGCAGTTCTTAATATTTGTTCTTTATTCTGTATGTTTTGTGTTTTATTATATGGTGAGGGGATGCTTTTTTTTTATCCAGTCTATTTGGTGTTCTGTAAGCTTCTTGTACTTTCATAGAAATATCCTTCTTTAGGTTGGGAAAGTTTTCTTCTATAATTTTGTTGAATATATTTTCTGGGCCTTTGAGCTGTAATTCTTCTCCTTCTTCTACCCCTATTATTCTTAGGTTTGGTCTTTTCATGGTGTCCCAGATTTCCTGGATGTTTTTTTTCTTTTTTTTTTATTATTTTTATTCTTTTTTAATTATAATTTCCACCTGTCCCCATTTCCCATTTCCCTCCCCCTCCTCCCAAATATTGCCCCCTCCCCCCACTCCCCTTTCCCTATCCCCACTCCTCTTCTCCTCCCCCCACTCCATTCCCCCTCCCTCTCGATACTGAAGAGCAGTACAAATTCCCTGCCCTGCGGGAAGACCAAGGTCCTCCCACTTCTGTCTAGGTCCAGGAAGGTGATCTTCCAAACAGGCTAAGCTCCCACAAAGCCAGTTCATGTATTAGGATCGAAACCTAGTGCCATTGTCCTTGGCTTCTCATCAGCCTTCATTGTCCGCCATGTTCAGAGAGTCCAGTTTCAACCCATGCTTATTCAGTCCCAGTCCAGCTGGCCTTGGTGGGCTTCCAATAAATCAGTTCCATTGTCACAGTGGGTGGGTGCACCCCTCGTGGTCCTGACTTCCTTGCTCATGTTCTCCCTCCTTCTGCTCCTCATTTGGACCTTAAGAGTTCAGACCGTTGCTTCAAATTGAGTCTCTGTCTCTATCTCGATCCATCGCCAGATGAAGGTTCTAAGGTGATATGTAAGATATTCATCAGAATAGGATAGGATCATTTCAGGTTCCCTCTCCTCAGTTGCCCAAGGTACCAGCTGGGGACATCTCCCTGGACACCTGCAAGCCCCTCTAGAGTCAAGTCTCTTGCCAACCCCAAGATGGCTCCCTTAGTTAGGATATATACTTCGCTGCTCCCGTATCCACCCTTCCTATATCCCAACCATCCCAATCCCTCAAGCTCCTCCCATCCTCCCCTTCTCACGTTTCTCTTCCCATTTCCCCTTAGCCCCAAGCCACCTCACCTGCAAGTTCCCAGTTTTTGCCCGGCAATCTTGTCTACTTCCCCTATCCAGGTGGATGACTATACGATTTTCTTTGGGTTCACTTTCTTATCTAGCTTCTCTAGGATCACAGATTATATGCTCAATGTCCTTTATTTATGGCTAGAACCAATTATGAGTGAGTACATCCCATGTTCCTCTTTTTGGGTCTGGGATACCTCACTCAGGATAGTGTTTTCTATTTCCATCCATTTGCATGCAAAATTCGAGAAGTCATTGTTTTTTACCGCTGAGTAGTACTCTAATATGTATATATTCCACACTTTCTTTATCCATTCCTCCACTGAAGGGCATCTAGGTTGTTTCCAGGTTCTGGCTATTAAGGACACTGTCACTAAGACAAAAAGGCAACCCACTGACTGGGAGAAGATCTTCACCAACCCTGCAACAGACAAAGGTCTGATCTCCAAAATATATAAAGAACTCAAGAAACTAGACTTTAAAATGCTAATTAACCCAATTAAAAAATGGGGCACTGAACTGAACAGAGAATTCTCAACAAAAGAAATTCAAATGGCCAAAAGACACTTAAGGTCATGCTCAACCTCCTTAGTGATAAGGGAAATGCAAATTAAAACAACTTTGAGATACCATCTTACACCTGTCAGAATGGCTAAAATCAAAAACACCAATGATAGCCTTTGCTGGAGAGGGTGTGGAGAAAGGGGCACACTCATCCATTGCTGGTGGGAATGCAAACTTGTGCAACCACTTTGGAAATCAGTGTGGCGATTTCTCAGGAAATTTGGGATCAACCTACCCCAAGATCCAGTAATACCACCCTTGGGAATATACCCAAGAGATGCCCTATCATATGACAAAAGTATCTGTTCAACTATGTTCCTGGATGTTTTGTTTTAAGAATTTGTTGGATTTGTTTTGTTCTTTATTCAGTGAGTTTATTTCCTCTATAGTATCTTTAGTGTCTGAGATTCTTATATCTCTTGTATTCTGTTGGTAATACTTGTCTCTGTAGTTCTTGTTCATTTACCCTGATTTTCCATATCCAGCCTTCCCTCGGTTTGTGTTTTCTTCATTACCTCCATTTCATTTTTCAAGTCTTGAACTGTTTCCCTTACCTGTTTGATTGCTTTTTCTTGTTTTTTCTTTGAGAGATTTATTCATTTCCTCTACCTTTTTGTTTGTCATCTCCATTTCTCTATGACAGTTTTTCACCTCTTGTTTAAGGTCCTCTATTATTTTTATAAAGTTTCGTTTAAAGTCCATTTATTCTATTTCTTCTGGAGTAGAGTATTCAATTCTTCTTGTTTCGAGATCCTTGGATTCTGGTGATGTCATGTTGACTTTCAGGTTGTTGGAAGAATTCTTGCATTGGCGCCTGCCCATTTCTTCCTTCAAATGGAGCCAGGAGAGTCATGGTGTCTTGGTCCAGTCTTTGCCGTGATTGACTCTCTGGGTGGATCTCCTCAGTGCAGGGGCAGGAACTTTTCCTGTCTGGATGGAACTCCTCAGCAGTGAAACAGGGATGCCTGGTAGTCCAAGGACACCGCAGACAAAAGGGCAAGTGTGGGGCATTTCCTTAATTGTCTTTCAGCCATTTTAGATTCCTTTGTTGAGAGTTCACTGTTTAAGTCGGTACTCCATTTTTTATTGGATTATGTGATCTTTTGGTGACCGTTTCTTGAGTTCTTTGTATATGTTGGAGATCAGACCTCTGTCTGATGTGGGGTTAGTAAAGATCTTTTTCCATTCTGTAAGCTAGCGTTTTGTCTTGTTGACCATGTCCTTTGCTTTACAGAAGCTTTGCAGTTTCAGGAGGTCCCATTTATTAATTGTTTCTCTCAGTGTCTGTGCTGCTGGGGTTCTATTTAGGAAGTGGTTCCCTGTGCCAATGCATTCAAGTATACTTCCCAGTTTCTCTTCTATAAGGTTCAGTGTAGCTGGGTTTATGTTGAGGTGTTTGATCCATTTGGACTTGAGTTTTGTGCATGGTGATAGATATGGGTCTATTTTCATTTTTCTACATGTTGAAAGCCAGTTATGCCAGCACCACTTTCAAAATATGCTTCTTTTTTCCATTTGAAATTTTTTGCTTCTTTGTCAAAAATCAGGTGTTCAAAGATGTGTGGATTGATATCCGGGTCTTCTATTCAGTTCCATGGGTCCTCCTCTCTGTTCTTATGCTAATACCAGGCTGTTTTTAGAACTGTAGCTTTGTAGTAGAGTTTGAAGTCAGGGATTGTGATGCCTCCAGAAGTTCTTTATTGTACAGGATTGTTTTGGCTATCTTGGGTTTTTTTTCTTTTCCATATGAAGTTGAGTATTCTTTCGAGGTCTATGAAGAATTTTGCTGGGATTTTGATGGGCATTGTATTGAATCTGTAGCACTGAGATATTTCTCCAGCCCCACTGCCTCCCAAATGCTGGGATTAAAGGTGTACACCATCCCTGCACAGCTACATTCATTTTATTAATTCCTCTTATTAGTCAATTTGTTTGTCAAATAATAGAGGAATTTGACTTCTCTTTTTCTGAAGTACCAATTTCATTTGATGGTAGAGTAAGCCTGATTAACTAGCTTTTCACATTTCTGATTTGTTCTTCTCATTATTATTATTATTTTAATTAATTATTATTATTATTTTTTTGGTTTTTCGAGACAGGGTTTCTCTGTGGTTTTGGAGCCTGTCCTGGAACTAGCTCTTGTAGACCAGGGTAGTCTCGAACTCACAGAGATCCGCCTGCCTCTGCCTCCCAAGTGCTGGAATTAAATGTTCTTCTCATTATTATCTTTGTTATTTATTCCCTCATGTAACTCATAGTAAACTGCCTTTGCTACTGGGTCTTAGAGCCAGAAGCCCATGCCTTCATGGGTGTTACTTCCAACCACAGGGATTCCTTTTCATGGTTCTGGTTTCTTCCTTCCTGTGACTGTCTCTCTGTTACCCAGTCTTAGGGTCTAATGGTTTGTGCCGTCATGGAGGGAAGTCATATGGTAAGGAATCTGGGGATGCTTCTAGAAGACTCACATGATAGATAACAAACCTGCTTGCACTTTCTCCCAAGGACAGTGCAGGGAGGTGGTTTCCTGACTACTGTTCTTTGTTCTGCCTTCTGCCTGTAATCTGTTAAAAGCAAGTTCTGAAGTAAACAGGGCTGGTTGGTATTTACCAACAGACCTTCTGAATCTATCCTATGTTTTCTGTCTCAATTTCTTGCAATCTACCATCTTGTCAACCTCACAGCCCCTTCCAGGTACCCTAGCTGACTTGGTTGAAGCAGGCTCCAACGTCCCCCGAAGATAACAGCACCGACAAACAACAGGAAATAGTCTAGAGAGCAACATCCATATTCCCAAAAGATTGGTTATGGATGTCTCTCATCACTTAAGAAGGGTTAATTACAAATTGTTATTGGACATAGTCAGTAAAATGCTAAATAACAGAGTTAAATTCAAAGATCACTTTCCAATGTAAAAAAGGGCATAGCATATAGATATGGTAGTATAAGAGGCTAGATTATTGAATATACTTTTAAACAAAAATATTAATCTCAAAATACTTTACATTGGTATGGATTCTGGTTGATTAATATAAATTTAAAGTTAATTTTGCTATACTGTGTATATGTTTCTACTCTTGTTTGAGGTATTGTGTTTATGCAACTCATTAAAAAAACTAATATACCTCAGGGCAAGATTCCACCCAGCTAAATTTCCAATTTGTGAAAAGGAATTAAAGAAAAAGCTTAGATACAGGTGTGGTGGTACATAATTTTAATCCCATCACTGGGGAGGCTGAGACTTGAGGATCTCTGAGTATAAATCCAGCCTGGTCCACAGATCAAGTTCTAGAATAGCCAAGCTTAGACAATGAAGGTAAGCATCACACACAAATGGGAGAGAGAGAGAGAGAGAGAGAGAGAGAGAGAGAGAGAGAGAGAGAGAGAGAGAGAGAGAGAGGTGGTGGTGATGGTGAAGATGTAATTGAAAGATCTCTGAGCTCAAGACTATCCTGCTCTGGAGATCCAGTTTCAGGACAATTAATCTTAGGCAGTGAAGGTAACTATGGAAAACATTAAGCTGACAAATATGTAATTGAACAAGGAGGCCATGTTCTAGTCCCAACAAGTAGCAGAAATTTGCAGTTTCGGCCATGTGGTTCTAGCTTTAGAGTCAAGGACAAGGGGTTATGGAACCTTCCTCTGTGACTAAGAAAAGCTGCTGAAGCCAGGCATGTATCAGGGGTGTCCTTGAATTGATACCCAGAGAGGCCGCTGTTTGAAACTTTGAAGGGGAAGCCTGGATTTTCTCAGAGATCCCAAGATGCTAACAGGGAGTAGAACCAGCCCAAGAGAAGGAAGTATGCTGTCAACAAAACTAAAATGAATTGGAGATGCAAAGAGTGTTTTGACATCAGATATGTGATGTGGGAGTCCCCCCTGTGTGTTGCTTGTATTAGCTAATGAATAAAGAAACTGCCTTGTCCTGATAGGGCAGAACTTAGGTAGGTGGAGAAGATAGAACTGAATTCTGGGAGAAAGAAAGCAGAGTTGGAAGGTGCCATGGATCCACCGCCAGAGTAAGACATGCTGCTGAAACTTACCTGGTAAGCCACTGCCATGTGGCAATACACAGATTAATAGAAATGGGTTAAATAAGATGTAAGAATTAGCCAATAAGAAGCTAGAGCTAATGGGCCAAGCGGTGATTTAATTAATACAGTTTCTGTGTGGTTATTTTGGGGCTAAGCTCGCCAGGTGGCCAGGACGAACAAGCAGCCCCTCCTTGCAACAGACATGGAGATGCAGTTTGGAGTTTTCCAGGCTGGTTTTGGTCTTGCTTTGGTCCAGTATTTCCTTCCTATCCTCCTTTCCCTCCATTTTGGAGTGGCAATGTATATCCTGTGCCATTTTATGTTGGAAGCATGCGACCTTTTTTTTTTAATTTTTTTTTTAATTTTGACTTTATGGGGGATTACAGTTAAGAGATTACATAAATTTCAGAAGAGACTTTGAACTTTGGACTTTAAAACATTGTTGAGACTTTGATAGACTATGGGGATGTTGAAGCTGGACTAAATGCATTTTGCATTATTATATGGTTATAAGTTTATGCTGGCCAAGGAGTAGAATGTGGTAGTTTGAATGTAATTGACCCCCATAAGCTCACTGGGAGTGAAACTATTGGGAGGTGTGGCTTTGTTGGAGTAGGTATAGTCTTGTAGGAGGAAGTGTGTCACTGTGAATGCAGGCTTTGAAGCCTCATATATGCTCAAGTCATGCCCAATTTCTCAGCTCACTTCCTCTTGTCTGCAGATCAAAGATGTAGAATTCTCTGCTCTTTCTTCAGCACCATATCTGTCTGCATGCCACCATGCTACACCATGATGATAATGGACTGAACCTCCGAACTGTAAGTCACCTAATTAAATGTCTTCCTTTATAAGAGTTGCCATAGTCATGATGTCTCTTCACAGTGATAGAAATCCCAATTAAGACAGTGCTTTCTGAAATTGTCAAAAAAAGAATACTTGATGCCATCATTCTCACATTAGTCCTGTGTCAAAAACCAGTATCTTATGTATTAAACTGACAAATTTGCCTGCCATCTTGTAATGACCCTCACTACTTGAATTGCATTAGCAGTGGCTTTTCTATTCATTTTATTTCTTGAACAGAAAACTCCTTAGTCTTCTTGCACAAGTTAGAAACCTAGCTGGGTCACGTCTTGCCTTGAAGATATCCTTCTCTTTATGTTAGTGCAGGACATGAGTATAGTGTGAATTCTAATTGGTCTTAATAATAAAAACCTGGAATCAGATATTAGAGTGAAAGCTGAATGATTAGAGAAGCAGAGTAGCTAGCCACTAGAGTTCTTACTTCTATGAAATCTCAGATCAAAGGAGTTGAGCTCTTGTCTCTAGGAATCCTGAGACCAAATGAGCAAGAGATCCTGTCTCCATACACCTTATATTCCTATCTCTACCTCCCTAGTGCTGGGCTTATATCATGTGCCTCCCAAGTACTGGGATCAAAGATGTGTGCCACCACTGTCTGGCCTCTATGGTTAACTAATGACTAGCTCCTCCCTCTGCTCTTCAGGCAAGTTTTATTTGTTAGAGTACAAACAAAATATTACCACACATGAGGCTTCTCCTTAACTGTTCTAATCTTCTTAATAATTACAGACTTTCTTCTGGCACATGCCCTGATGATAACAATAAGCTTCTTAGTGATCTTTCCCTTTCTAAACTGAATATTTTGTATTTATTTCTGTCCTACTTGTTCTTTTTCATTGTAAATCTGTGTGTTATCAATAAGAATCAATCCACGTATTTAACACTATGCAATCTTCATTTCCTCCTGTGAAGAAATTCATTAATTTTAAATTTAGCCTCTGATAAGTTCTTAGGACATGGGGAGTAGGAAGCCAGACTCTGCCAAAATTTTACAGGACTGTCCCCTGGCTCAGTTGCTAAGATTGTTCCCTTTGACACCTCTTGTGCTGGTCTTCCATAGTCCACATTGCTCTCAGCACTATTGTCTTCCAGGATACTACTAGAAAAGCCCATTAATCTATGCTTATAGCATTAAACTTATTTATTAGAAAGTCTCCCACATTCCCACATGAAACAACTTGGTTAGTTTCTTCATAACAAGAGTTCATTCTCTGGCACCAGATCATATATAGTTGTTACTTTTCTCTTGCTGCGATAAATACCATGACCAAAAGATACTAATGGATTTATGAGTTTATTTTGGGGTTAAAGTTCCAGAGGACTGTGAGTCCATCGTTGTGGGGATATACGGCAGGAGGTAGGCGTGGAAATTGGATCAGGAAGCTGAGAGATTACATTCTTAACCACAAGCATGAATTAGGGAGAACAAATTGGAAGGGGGTGAAGTCAACTCTTGGAAAGTAAAACATTTAATGGGGGGCTGGCTTACAGTTCAGAGGTTTAGTGCATTATCACCTTGGTGGGAAGTGTGGTGACACATAGACAGACATGGTACTGAAGAGGTAGCTGAGAGTTTTACACCTGGACCAGTAGGTGGCAGGAAGAGATTGACTCTGGGCCTGAACTGAACATCTGAAACCTCAAAGCCCACTCCCAGTGACATACTTCCTCTAACAAGGCTACACCTGTTCCAACAAGGGTATGCTTCCTAACAGTACTATTCTCTGGTGACCAAGTATTCAAAAGCATGGGTCTGTGGGGAAGCTATTCTCATTCAAACCACCACAGGGACAATTCTTATTCAATCCAACATAGTTAGCAAGAAGTCCAAAGAGGTTGCTATCTGCTATTCACTTGGTGCAATCAGCATGATGTCTTCAACATAGTGGACCAGTGTGATACTTTGTGGAAGAGATAGGCTATCAAAACTCCTTCAAACTGGGTTACTACACAGTGCTAGAGAGTTAATATATCCTTGAGGGAAGACTGTAAAGCTATACTTCTGGTTTTGCCAACTAGAAGCAAATCATTGTTGATTGTTCTTATGGCTAGGCACCAAGCAAAAGGCAGTTGCTAGATCAATAGCTACATATCATGTACCAGGAGATGTGTTTATTTGTTCAAGTAAGGACACCACATCTGGAACAGCAACTGCAGTCAGAGTCACAATCTGACTGAGTTTCCAATAGTCACTGTCGTTCTCCATGATCCATTTGTCTTCTGAACTTGAATCTGGTACAATGGGGTAACAAATGACACCCCTTTGACCCTGACTTTAGATCATTGGAAAGAGGTTACGGACCGAGCTCATAATCATTGGAAATCCGGGGCGGGGGGGGGGGGACACGACGACGACAAAACAACAACACCACTGGCAGACATTCTGTTCCTCTGAATGATCCACTTTTAAAGTGGGCTGGCCACATGACGGGGCATTTAATCTGGATATTACTCTGCAGGTCAAGGTGAAAGTCTTCCAGCCTGGTCTGCATGGCTACCCGGACCAGATTCCATATATCCTTACCTGGGAGAGCTTGTCCAGAGACCTCCCACCCTGGGTCAAACCATTTGTCCCACCTACAGGAACACAAAGCCCAATACCGAGCCCCCTGGTCATCTTCCAGCCCTCTGACCTAGATGATGGCAGCACCAGCCCAGTCTGCCCCCCTCCGAGCCCCTTGTCTTCTCTTTTTCTCATTCAGGATTGACCAAAACAGATCCCTGACATCACTGGTCCTCTCTGACACCCAGTCCGACCTCCTGCTCTTCCCTCCTCCTCCTCCCTACCCTCAACCGCCTCTGCCTCAGGTCGAGGCACCCCCTCCTCACGCCTGTTCCTGAAGAACCTGCTGGGGATCCTGATCGGGCCCCTAGCCCTGATACAACTGAGACCGCTTCTGGGGGGTCTAGCCCGCAGCTGTCAGGCCACCTACGTCTCCACCGAGAAAAGGGGGGAGCATCCACAAGGGAAAGATGGACCTCCCAAGTGCTTCCCCTCCACTCAGTTCCAGGCCAACTATAATACTGGCCTTTCTCAGCCTCCCATCTTTATAATTGGAAAACTCATAATCCTTCTTTCTCTCAGGACTCATAGAATCTGTTCTGATTATCCGCCAGCCCACTTGGGACGATTGCCAACAGCTTCTACAGGTGCTCCTCACCACAGCTTTTCCTGCATTTATCTCTTGCTCTCTCCATAAGGAGGTTCCCTTTCTCATTTCCCTAATTGCATCACTGATATCCTGCTGTTTTATTTAACCTCCTTCTGTACTGGCATTTCATTTGTATTTTAATAAATAAAGCTTGCCTGAAGGTCAGAAAAGTACAACAGCCTCACTGGCCAGCCTTACTCATTAGGCAGCAATGACCACACTAGTTTGCCGTAGAAACCAGGCAATAGTGGTGCATGTCTTTAATCCCAGAACTAGAGAGGATTATAAGATGGGAGGAGACAGTTCTCACCCTCAGTCTCATCCTGAGATTCCTGGAGGCAGGATCACCATATTTGGACCGAGGTAGAGGTAAGAGCCAGTGGCTGGCCATTTTGCTTTTCTGACCTTCAGGCTGAACCTCAATATCTGACTCTGTGTTTTTATTAATCATGCTTGACTCTTCCTCTATTTATTTACCTTCTTCCCACTCCTTAAGGAGCCTTCAATGTCCTCATTTCATTGATCAGATTACCAATACCCTGCTGTTTCCCACTCAATTTCTCCCCAGCAAACCTTTTATACTGACAATGGCCTAGTTCTACTTTTCTGTTCTGCATTTGCTTTGGAACTTGGAGCCTCCAGTAAAACAGAAGATACAAAATTTGTCTTTCTGGGTCTGGGTTCCTCTTTGAATACTGTATTTTCTTGTTTCATCCATTTACCTGCAATGTTCTGATTTTGTTTTCTTTCTACACTGAATAATATTCCAAAACCTACACATTATTTTTTTTAAAAGAAGAATTAGTCAGCTGGATGGTGGTAGCACACTCCTTTAATCTCAGTATTTTGGAGGCATAGACAGATGTAATTCTGAGTTTGAGGCCAGCATGTTCTACAGAGTGAGTTCCAGGACATCCAGGGTTACACAGAGAAACCCTGTCTCAAAATCCACATCCACCCAAAAGAATTAGTTAAATAAGAATCATTGAGTCTGATTTAATACTCTACTTTTCTAAATGGAAATCCTTAATAAGGCCTGTCCATGCCCCAATATACTCTTAAAATATTTCTTATGAGGGAAAGGGTATTTCCACACGTAATTATGTTAAGGATATTAAGATATAAATATCTTGAACTCCAAAGGTGGTCATTAATTCCATTAATGAATATCCTCATAAGGTCAGAAAAAGATACAGAGTGAGTATAAAGTTATATAAATTGGATCCATAGAATGGAGTGATACAGTGATAAGAAATACTGTTAATCACCAGAATCTGGAGATGGTAGGGGATATGATCTCTTATGCTTTTAGATGGAATATAGACTTATTAACTTCTTGATCTTATGTATTTTACCACTAGAACTGTGAGAGATTGAATTTGTTACTTTGAGCTTCTACATATGTGGTAAATAGGCATGAAAATGAATAAGATGCTTTTAGGTACTGTTTGATTTTAATCTTTTAGCTATTTTAGTGCAAAAATAAAAACAACTATTTGGTTTGAATGAAAAATGTTTCATATAGTCAGTCTCAGGCACTTGAACATTTCCCTACCAGTTGGTAGTGCTGTTTGGGGAGCCTTATGAGATTTAACATTGCTTGCAGGACACGTGTCACTGGAGGCAGGCTGTGAGAGCTTAGAGACTCACACCACTTCTCGTTTCTTTATCTGCTTTAGGCTTGCAGTTTTCAAAATATGAGTTCTCAGCATCCAGTTTCTGCCACCATGCCTTTTCTTGATGCCACACTTCCTCCCATGATGCACTCTAATTTTCTGTAACTTTTTCTGTAACTGTTGGCCAAACAAATCCTTCCTTCTATGGGCTGCCTTGGTCATAGTATTTTTTTCACTGCAATAGAGATTAATTCAAACTGCAAATGTGTTAATAGGGAGGAGAGTCATACAGATCACCACCAGCCTATGAACTCATCATTCTGAAGAGAAGACAACAAATATGTCAACTAGTAATTTAAAAAAAAATATTAAAGTCAGGCGGTGAAGGCACACCATTTTAATCCCAGTTCTCAGAAGGCAGAGGCAGGTGGATTTCTGTGAGTTTGAAGCCAATCTGGTCTTCAGAGTGAGTTCCAGGACAGACAGGACTACACATAGAAACCCTATGTCAAAGAACACACACACCACACAGAAAACATATTAAGAAATAACAAATTTAACTAGGAAAGAGCATTACAAAAATAAAAAAAGAAATAATAAATTTGACTATTGACTATAAGGCTTCCATGCAGTGGTAGTTGTAATACGGTATTTGGTACTGAAAGGCTCATATATTTGAATGCTCCATTCTTGGTTGGTGGAATGATTTGGGAAGGATTAGGAGTTGCAATCTTATTGGAGTCACTCAACTGGGTATGGGATTTGAAGGTTTCAATGACTCACACTATTAATTTTGCGCTCTATGAGTCTTGCTTATAAATTGAGATATGAGTTCTCTATTGTTCCTGCTGTCATGCCTTCACTCAATCCTCCCGGACTCTAACTCTCTGAAGCCATAATCCCAATTAAAGAGTTTGTTTTAACAAGTTGTATTGACCATAATATTTTTATCACAACAATAGAAAGGTAACTAGTACATATGCTTTTAAATGAATGACAATAGGTGTTGGTTAGGTATACCTGTAACCTCAGCATTTTGGAGGATGAGAGAGAAGGATAAGAAGGTCAAAGTCAACTAGGCTATATATCAAGACCCTAATTTAAAAGAAAAAAAATAAATGATTGAAATTGTATGAACATGATTCAGATGAAATGATTTACTTTTAATTATCCTCTATAATATATGACCACTCATAAATATTCTGTGTTATTTTATGTAATTCATAATTGAATGTCTATGTATGTAATATCATGCATCATATTCTTCTAAAACTTAGGAAAAATCCTCTGATCAAAAATATTGTGAATATAAATAATTTGAGATGAACTGTAAGGCTAGAAATGATTTACTGAACATCAGAGAACTCATACTGGTAAAAACCACAATGACAGCAAATAATTTGAATACAGGTTTAAATTTAACATATCTTTACCACACCATAATACATTTATCTTAGTGAGAAACCATACCTATCAAGAATGTGAGAGGGCTGGAGAGATGGCTCAGCGGTTAAGAGCATTGCCTGCTCTTCCAAAGGTCCTGAGTTCAATTCCCGGCAACCACATGGTGGCTCACAACCATCTGGAATGAGGTCTGGTGCCCTCTTCTGGCCTGCAGACATACACATAAACAGAATATTGTGTACATAATAAATAAATATTAAAAAAAAGAATGTGAGAAAATGTTATTATAAGTAATCAGCATCTGAGGATTCATACTGGGTAAGAAATTCCATGAAAATACAGAACAAGGAAGTTATTTTCAGCTAGTTAAATTTGTTCTGAAAATGAGAGAATTCATACTGTGTATTCTTATGGATGATAGCTATATGAGAAAGCCTTTATTGTATTTGAGGAGTTACTAAATTTAAAACCTTCTTACCAGTGAGATAATGAATTTAATATGCATATATGTTCAGGATTCAGTTTTTATTATGTAAAAGAGAATTCATACTGATAAGAAGACTCATGAATATTAGGAATACAGTAAAGTTTTAATGAAATGTAGTCAATTTATTAAACACCATAGTATTCACACATTTGAGAAATTCCATGGTTGTAAGCAATACATAACAGTCTTTATACATAATTTAGTTCTCCCCAAAACTTGATTAAATTATACTGTTGATAAAACTTTTAGTGTATTGGATTTTTAACTGTCACTATGCTTTGTGGACAAGTTGCTTATAGAGAATTTATACTACAGAGAACCTAGTGGCTGTTAAGAAATATAAGAAAATATTTATACTTTATTTTGTCCTTACTATATTCCAGAGAAGTCATACTGGTGTTTTTGTATATTATTAACAAAATGGCCATAAAGCCCTACTGTGATTTATCAGTTTCAGATTTGAACACACACACACACACACATATACATATATATATACATATATATGTATGTTTTGAAATTTGTTATAAATAAATTTTAATAAGACTACTAGTGTATATTGACAAATGGCTAAATCAGAATATTTCTATTGTTGAAATGGTCTTTATATGTAGGAAACTCAGGACTGATTTTAGAATTTATCAGTGAATTTATACTTATACAAATTATCCATTTACTCAAAAAAGAAAGGGTAAATATTAGTATATAAAAGAGAATTCATACTGACTAAATATCCTATAATCACAAACACAATGGAGAGATGTGTTAGCAAAAATATTTTTCTGTGATCAAATACCTGAAATAAATAAGTTAAAGAAGATAAACCTATGTGGGTTCATGACTCATGGAGTCATGGTTTTAGAAGTTTAATTCCATAGTCATTGGGTCTATCATGGTGTCATGATGTTAGGAATACCTGGAAGACCAGAGGTATTCACTTAATAGTGGACATAAATTTGAAATCATACTAGGAGCCAGGGAAATGTGTTGCATGATCGTATACACAGAACCTATTTTCCTTTGCAAAGTACTACCTCCTAAAATCTTCATAACCTCCTAAAATAATGACATTCAATGGTGCTAAAGACACCCAGTACATGGTTCCATTAGAGGCATTTCAAGTTCAAGCAGAGCAAATGATAATGAATGAATATCAATTTGCTCAATGTAAGAGAATTCATATAGGATTGAAAACATGAATATGAAGTATGAAGTATTTAAATAATTAACTATAGCAAAAATGCTTATTAAGACCCACAAGAAGGATGTTGAGTGCCTATTATGCAGCATTAGAAATTCATGACATATACTGTGTGCAATAAATTAATCAAAGAAAGAAATAAACAATATACAAAAGAGAATTCATACTGTTGAAAATTCTATGATTATATATTCTTTGCTGTGTGATATTAAGTTAGTCATGAATTCTTTTTTTTTTTGAGACAGGATCTCACTATGTAGCCTTGGCTAACTGGAACTTGATATTTAGGCCAGGCTGGCATTGGAAACACAGAGCTCGACCTGCTTTTGCCTCACCCATGCTACAATTAAAGTTGTGCACCATCATGCCTAGCCTACATGTATTTTTTATGTATGTATTTGTAGTCTATCCTCAAGACTATTTGGAGAACACATAGTCTTAAGATTATATCTAAGTTATATAGTTTTACCATGTAAAATTTGGACTCACGGAGGTCACTATGGAGGATATTTGTCATCCTATTAACTGCCTTTCTCATTGCTATGATAAAATTCCATGACAGAAAGAAGTGGCTTATTTTGGCTCACAGTTCAGACTCCAGTACATCATAGTATAGAAGTCATGCAACAGAAGTAGCTAATCATATGTCATCAAAAGTCATAACACAGGATCAGGTGAATGCTCATGTTCAGCAAGCTTTCTTTATTTTGTGTAGTTTGCCACTCCATCCCATGGTATGCTACTGTCCATATTTTTGGTGGGTTTTTCCCACTTACACTAACTTAATCAAGAAAATGTCTTACAGGCATGTCTGGAGTCTCAAGTGATCTAGGAAATTTATTTCAGGTGTGATCAGAAGCTTGTTGAGTGGTTAATTGTAGATTGTATCAATCAAGTTGACAATATTATTCATTGCAGGTCTACCTTTTGTTAACATGACATACAAACACATCATATTAAAGTCATAACTTCCTCTCCTTGACCATATAGACTCAAGGCCATGTCATAATGCAAATATACATTTAGTCTAATTTTCAAATCCATGTAGTTTTTGACAGTACCAATTCTTTAAAAGTCTTGTCCCTTTTCAGACTCAAAGCAATCTCTCAAGGCCTTTATAACACAAAAGTTATAGGATATGCATGATGGCACATGCCCTTTAACCCCAGCACCTGGAAACCAGAAGTAGATGATATCTAAATTCAAGGCCAACTTGGTATACAAAATGAGTTCCAGGACTGCTAGAACACGCAGAGAAACCCTGTGTAAAAACAACAGCAACAACTGGGGAATAGCAAGGCAAATAGGACCAAAGCAATACCGAAAATCCCACCTGGAAAACACCAAATCCTTCAGCTACATACTTAGCATCTAGGGTTTGTGTTAGAATAATTTGGGCTTCAAAAAACTAGGACATCCCCCCCAACCAGATGTGGTTCCTGAAACACACAAAGCCTTTAATTTAGGCATGGTCTACTCCATACGTGCAGCTTTCTCTGGCAGACATCCCATAGTCTGGTACCTTCAACTTCCTGTGATCTCCACTTCAATGTAGGCTTTGCTTTCATAGCTTCTCACAATGACCTCTCAGGAGAAAGACCCTAATTGGCTCTCAGTCTTGCTTCTTTTAATGCCTGTGAACTGATACCATATGATTGACTCCCACACTGTTTTGCTGCCAGCAGAAGATGTGGCTTGGCTACCTTGAGCTACAGTTGTATCTACTTCTGGGTGATGACTCGCAGGGGAACACTTTTCTAGGCATACAATTTCAAGGAATAAGAAGCCCAATCAGTTGCATTCTTAGTTCAGGTGCTCTCTTCAAATCAGTTCGTAGTTTTACAACCTGAAGGCTTCGACGGATGAACCTTCCCATTCAGGCACAGTTACTACTGTCTCAGTGCAGGGAACAATGTTTTTTTAAATAGTTACAACTTCTTTTTTAGGATATTTATTGGCTGAAAAGATTATCTCTTCCTGCTTTTTTGCTCACTGACAAACCGTTTTTTATATTTTCTGTAGCTATGTATAAGCACAACAAAAAGTATTCTTGACACAGCCTGAGTGTGGTTAACATTCCCACTACCAATAAAATTCATCCTTTATTATTAAACTCAACTCCATGGAAGTTCTCAGGATATGTGCAGAAATGAAGTTAGATTCTAAACCTAAGTATCACATGAATGGCTCCAGCTAGTGATAAAGTCCCTTTTCCTTATGGAAACCTCATAAGACAGTCCTTTACAGTCTGCATTTTTCATGGCCTTCTGGTATACCTGATTTCTGTCACTAAAGTGTCCACAAATCTCTGCTTATTGTATTCAAATACTTTTATAATTCACAGTTCCAAACTCTTCCATACCCTTCCCCAGTTCCAATAGATTACATAATCAGGTTTATCATAGCCATGGACCCCCTTCTTAGAGCTAGTTTTCTGTATTATATTTTTTGTTGCTGTGATAAAATACCTTGAAAGAGCAACATAAGGAAGGAAGGTGTTCATTTTGGCTCACAAAAAATTTCGTACAGTTTGGGACCCAAGCTAATGGAATTGCACTGCCCAAATTTAGTGTGAATTTTTGCAGTCTAATGTGAAAATCCCTCATAGGCATAACCAAAGAGTAACCTGATATAGGTAATCCTTACGTGTGTGTTTGATATCTGATAGATTGTGTCAAGGTGAAACTTTTAACCACCACAGATATGGAGTGTGTTGTACAATTTAGAGGAACCTTGGAACTAACGGGAAATAAAATTTCTGTTTTCCATTCGATTTAATTTGCTTATTTTGTGAAAGAGGAATGAAATAAATATGTAATATTCAAGCAAAATATTGACTTCAATTTTCAACAAGTTTTTCTTTAGACTAAAGCACTTGAAAAACATGTGAAATTCATAACTGCCAAATTTTAAATGCAGGAAAACCCATTGTATTCATTTCCTATGCAGTCCACATTTCTCTTATTCACTTCCAAGATCTCACCGAACCTTCACTAGTTCTTCACTTTACTCTTTCTTTTTACCCCTATGCGTCATAAAATTGATGTGTGTGAGGCTCTGGAGAAATGATTCTATGACTAAAAATACTTCCTGAAGACCTGGGTTCAACAGGCAGCACCCACACAACAGTTCACAATCATCTGTAACTTCAGTCATAGGAAATCCAATAACTTCTAGCCTTCAAAGGCACCACGTGCATGTATGTGGTACACAGATATACATGTAGATGCATATAAAAATAAATGAAAAATATTATTTTAAAATTGCATTTGGAACATCACATGTCATATCATTTAGATTTTGGGGACACTGCTTCAAGTTCATACATACCAAAATAAAAATACAGAAGTATCTAAGGAAGTGATCTGCATGGTTTTATGTTTATTAGTGTGGATTATTTTATTAATATGTTTTAGAGTGTTAAAATAACTTTGAATTCCCATAATCCCTTGGTCATTATCTTAGATATTTTTTGTTAGATGTGGAAAGACACCATGACTGATGTGGGAGTGTCATATATCAATCTGTTGATTTCATTGGTTAATTAATAAAGAAACTGCTTGGCCTGATAGGCTAGAACATAGGTGGGTGGAGTAAACAGAACAGAATGCTGAGAAGAAGGGAAGTGAGCTCAGACGCCATGCTGCTCCTCTCCAGGGCAGACGTGATGAAGCTCCGACCCAGGATGGACGTAGGCTAGAATCTTCCTGGTAAGCACACCTCATGGTGCTACACACATTAATAGAAATGGGCCAAGCAGTGTTTATATGAATACAGTTTGTGTGTTGTTATTTTGGGGCATAAGCTAGCCAGGGGGCTGGGAGCCAGGTGGCAGGAATGCAGCCCGCAGCTCCCTCAACACATGACCAAAGAAACTAGTAGAAATAAGAGTTTATTGGAACTTATAGCTTCATATGGTGAGTCCTTGAGCAACCTGGCAAGGAAGCATGGCAGCAGGCAGGCAGGTACCGCACTTCTGTTGTAGCTGAGATTTCACATCTTGAGTCATAACCATGAATCAGAGAACACTAACAAAGAATGGCATGGGCATTTGAAACCTGAATCCTGACTCCAGCGACACATCTCCTCCAACAAGACCTCTATAGAGTCTTTTGCAAACAGTTCCACCAAATGTGGACCAATTATTCAAACGTGCGCTTATGGAGCCATTCTCTCTCAAACCCACCACAGTCATAATTTGGAATCTTCAGAGATATTTGTGAATTTTATATGCTAATGTGTTCTTGATCAGTTTTACATTTTGATCTGTAAAAGGTATTTCCAGAACATATTTTCCAGGCTGGAGAGATGACTCAGTGGTTAAGAGCACTGGCTGCTCTTTCAGAAGTCCTTAGTTCAATTCAGCCACATGGTAGCTCACAACCATCTATAATAATAGGATCTGACGCCCTTTTCTAGCATGCAGTTTTTGGGATGTTGCCATGCTGCTATCCTTATGGCTACAAACTAAAAAAACCTAATGGTTGTACTACTTGGTACTTCCACAAACAGTGAACAAAGATTCCTTTTCCTCTATCATCACCAGCGTTAGTTGTAAGATTTCTTGGCAGCAACCACTTTGACAGAGGTGAGGTGGTATCTCAAAGTAGTTATAATTTGTATTTGTTTTATGGTTAGATATATTGGACATAATTAAAGGCATTTATTAATCATTTGTGCTTCTTAAGAATTATCTGTCAATTTTATTAGCCTATTTGGCAACTAGCAGGTTTTTTGGTGTTTAATTTTTGCAGTTGTTCATAAATTCTGGTTATTAGATCGTCTGAGTGGAGCCAATAGATTTCCCCATTCTTAACACTTTCTTCTTGCTCTGCTGATAGTTCCCTTTGCTATGTAGAAACCATTTTAATTTCATACTGCACCATATGTTAATTTTTATGCTATTTCTTGAGCTGTTGAACTTATTCCCAGAAAGTTCTTTACCATACCTATATCCAAGTGTTTTTTCCCTGTATTTTCCTTTAGCGATTTCAATTTTCCATATTTTAAACAAAGATCTTTGATCCACTTTGAATTAATTAATTTCATATGGGCTGAAATTAATGGATATTTCATTCTCTTGCAGGTGAATATCCAGTTTGTTGGCATTGTTTCCTGACTATTCTTTGATTTTGCTACTGCATGACATTGACACCTTTGTAAAAAAAATTGGTGGCCATAGATTTATCCGTTTATTTCTAGATATTCTATTTCTTTCTTGGCTTACCTGTCTATTTTTATGCCAGTATTCAGCTGGTTTTTTTTTTTTTTTTTGGATTTTCGAGACAGGGTTTCTCCGTAGCTCTTTGGTTCCTGTCCTGGAACTAGCTCTTGTAGACCAGGCTGGCCTCGAACTCACAGAGATCCGCCTGCCTCTGCCTCCCGAGTGCTGGGATTAAAGGCGTGCGCCACCACCACCCGGCTATTCAGCTGTTTTTTGTTACTATAAGGCTGCAGTATAATTTGAGGCCCAGTATTGTGATGCCTCTAGCTGTGTTTCTTCTCTTTAGGATTGCTTTGATGATTTATCACCTTTTGTTGTTCCATATAAATTTCTAGATTTTCCTCCCAATTCTGAAAAGAATGGCATCAATATTTTAAATGGAAATTTCACTGAATATGTAGACTACTTTTAAGAATATAGACATTTTCTGGCTTAAAGATACTTAAGGAAATATTCAACATCCTTAGTCATCAGAGAAATGCAAATCAAAACAACTCTCAGATTCCATCTCACACCTGTAAGAATGGCCAGGATCAAAAACACTAATGACAACTTATGCTAGAGAGGTTGTGCGGTAAAGGGAACACTTCTGCGTTGCTGATGGGAATGCAAGCTGGTACAACCCCTTTGGATGTCAGTGTGCCAATTTCCTTTTTTTTTTTTATTGAAAAAAAAATTCCGCCTCCTCCCCGCCTCCCAATTCCCTCCCCCTCCTCCCCCCCTCCCCCCTCCCCCCCACTCCTCTTCTCCTCCTTCTCCAGTCCGAGGAGCAGTCAGGGTTCCCTGCCCTGTGGAAAGTCCAAGGTCCTCCCTGCTCCATCCAGGTCTAGGAAGGTGAACATCCAAACTGTCTAGGCTCCCACAAAGCCAGACCATGAAGTGGGATCAAAACCCCATGCCATTGTCCTTGGCCTCTCATCAGCTCTCATTGTCTGCCATGTTCAGAGAGTCCGGTTTTATCCCATGCTTTTTCTTTTCTTGGTTTTTGTTTTTTGTTTTTTGTTTTTTGTTTTTTCGAGACAGGGTTTCTCTGTGGTTTTGGAGCCTGTCCTGGAACTAGCTCTTGTAGACCAGGCTGGTCTCGAACTCACAGAGATCCGCCTGCCTCTGCCTCCCAAGTGCTGGGATTAAAGGTGTGCGCCACCACCGCCTGGCCCTATCCCATGCTTTTTCAGTCACAGTCCAGCTGGCCTTGGTGAGCTCCCAATAGATTGGCCCCACTGTCTCAGTGGGTGGGTGCACCCCTCGTGGTCCTGACTTCCTTGCTCATGTTCTCCTTCCTTCTGCTCCTCGTTAGGACCTTGGGAGCTCAGTCCGGTGCTCTAGGGTGGGTCTCTGTCTCTATCTCCATCCATCGCTAGATGAAGGTTCTATGATGATATGCAAGATATTCATCAGTATGGCTATAGGATAGAGTCATTTCAGGTTCCCTATCCTCAGATGCCCAAGGAACTAACTGAGGACATTGCCCTGGGCACCTGGTAGCCCCTCCAGGTTCAAGTCTCTTGCCAACCCTTAGGTGGCTCCCTTAACTAAGATATGTGCTTCCCTGCTCACCTATCCAACCTTCCTTTATCCCCAATCATCCCGTTTCCCCAAATTCCCCCTATCCTCTCCTTCACACTTTTCTCTCCCCATCTCCCCTTAACCCCATCCCACCCCACTCCCAAGATTCCAATTTTTGCCCGGCAATCTTGTCTACTTCCCATAGCAAGGAGGATAACTATATGTTTTTCCTTGGGTTCACCCTCTTATTTAGCTTCTTTAGGATCACAAATTATAGACTCAGTGGCCCCATCCATGGCTCAACCTCCTTAGTGATCAGAGAAATGTGGATCAAAACAACTTTGAGATATCATCTTACACCTGTCAGAATGGCTAAAATCAAAAACACCAATGATAGCCTTTGCTGGAGAGGTTGTGGAGAAAGGGGTACCCTCATCCATTGCTGGTGGGAATGCAAACTTATGCAACCACTTTGGAAATCAGTGTGGCGGTTTCTCAGGAAATTTGGGATCAACCTACTTCTGGACCCAGCAGTACCACTCTTGGGAATATACCCAAGAGATGCCCTATCATATGACAAAAGCATTTGTTCAACTATGTTCATAGCAGCATTATTTGTAATAGCCAGAACCTGGAAGCAACCTAGATGTCCTTCAATGGAAGAATGGATGAAGAAAGTGTGAAATATATACACTTTAGAGTACTACTCTGTGGTAAAAAACAATGACTTCTCGAATTTTGCATGCAAATGGATGGAAATAGAAAACAGTATCCTGAGTGAGGTAATCCAGACCCAAAAAGAAGATCATGGGATGTACTCACTCATAATTGGTGCCAATTTCTCAGAAAATTAGGAAACAACCTTCCTCAAGACCCAGCAATACCACTTTTGGGTAAATATCCAAAAGATGTTCAATCATGCCACAAGGACATATGACCAACTATGTTCATAGCAGCATTGTTTGTCATAGCCAGAACCTGGAAACAACCTAAATAAATGCCCCTTGTCCAAAGAATGGATAAGGAAAATGTGGTATATTTACACAATGGAGTACTACACAGCAGAAAAAAATAATGACATCTTGAATTTTTCAGGAAAATGGATGGAGCTAGAAAACATTATTTTGAGTGAGATAACCCAGACACAGAAAGACAATTATCACATGTACTCACTAATAGGTGGTTTTAAAACATAAAGCATAGAAAGCCAGTCTACAAAACACAATCCCAGAGAATTTAGACAACAATGAGGACACTAAGAGAGACATACATGCATCTAATCTACATGGGAAGTAGAAAGTAGAAAAAGACAAGATCTCCTGAGTATATTGGGAGCATGGGGACCTTGGGAGAGGGCTAAAGGGGGGAGAGGCAGAGAGGGGAGCAGAGAAAAATGTAGAGATCAATAAATATCAATAAAAAGGATAAGGGGGCCAAGAAAAAAATAGAAGCAATTTGAGGAATGAACAGACACATCTAATGACAGAGTCCACCTTTATTCTCACTGCACAAAAACAGAACATGCTTAGAAGTTAATTGATGGGTCAATCAAAGGAAACTTTTGAAGCCCCAGAATCTGAGGTGATGTAGGGGGACCTTTTTCTATGTGTTACTTTCATTGGTTAATAAAGAAACTGCCTTGGCCCTTTGATAGGACAGAAAATTAAGTAGGTGGGAAAATGATGTAGGTGGGTCTTCTATCTATCTGTTGCTTTCATTGGTTAATTAATAAAGAAACTTCTTGGCCTGATAGATCAGAGTGGAGTAGACAGAACAGAATGCTGGGAAGAAGGGAAGTGAGTCAGACACCATGATTCTTCGACCCGAGACAGATGTAGGCTAGAATCTTCCTGGCAAGCCAACACTTTGTGGTGGTACACAGATTATTAGAAATGGGTTAATCAAGATGTGAGAATTAGCCAGTAAGAGGCTGAAACTAATGGGCCAGGCAGTGTTTAAATGAATACAGTTTCCTTGCTATTATTTCTGGGTCTTAGCATGCCGTGTGGGAGCTGGATGAGACAAAAAGCAGGCCTGCTTGTCTCATCACTACACTGAGGAGGAGGGCATTCATTGATACCCAGTAAGTATAGCATGAGGTGGGAAAGTCTCCTTCACACAGTAAAAATAAGCTTTTAGAAGATATTAATTCAAGATAATGGAGCAGAAAATAAAAGAAATGCAACAAGGACTTGGAATAATTTACAAATGACAGAATAATAAGTTGTTTTTAAGAGGATAAAGTTTCATTTAATTGCAAAGGTTGATGCTGAGGACAATGCCAACTGGCCCACATCCTCTTCCTGCAAACAGAGCCCTGGCCAGTGGCACAACAGTCTTGGGCTGTTTGGCAAAGTCTTGTGATCTGAATTTGACCTGCAGAAAGAAACACCCAGAATGACATTCTCTTCAAATTATAATTTTAAAAAGCACTGTCACTTAGCCAGGCGGTGGTGATGCACGCCTTTAATCCCAGCACTCGGGAGGCAGAGGCAGGCGGATATCTTTGAGTTTGAGGCCAGCCTGGTCTACAAGAGCTAGTTCCAGGACAGGAATCAAAGCTACAGAGAAACCCTGTCTTGGAAAATAAATTAAAAAAAAAGCACTGTCACTTATCACAGAATTTTCAGTAATTAGTATTCAGGAACAAGTAAATATAGCACTCTATATTTGTCCAGAGAAGATAAATGGCCAGCAGGTATATGACAAGATGCATAGTGTCAATAATCATAAGAGGAGTGTAAGTCAATACCACAGTGAGAGATCACTTCATACATGTTAAGATGACTTTTAGTAACCAAATAAAAGATGATAAGAACTAGTTGGGGTGGAGAGAAACTGGAACTCTTGTTCAATGCTACTAAGAAGGCAAAACAGTACAACAATCACAAAACAAAAAAATAATATAGACATTTTCATGATACTAATTTTGCCAGTCTAGGAGCATGGAGGATTAGAGCATCATCTAGTATTTTTGTTGTTTTCTTTTTTGATATCTCAAGTTTTCAATGTAGAAGTCTCTTGCTTGGTTAAGTTTATTCCTAGATACCTTATTATTTATTATTTTTGTATTATTATGAATATGATATTTTCCTAATTTTAAAATTTAAATTTAATGTTTGTACATATGAAGGCTACTGATTTCATATATATTAAAATATAATACGCATTTAATATATTACATTGTATTAATATATATTGTTTATTTTTGAGACAGGATCTCTTTACATAACTAGAGTTGTCCTGGAACTCACTATTTAGACCAGTCTGGTTTCAAACTCACTGATATTCTTCTGCCTCTGCCTCCCACAGTTGCCACGACAGAAATATTTATTTTTATTTTACCTGTATGGGTATTTTTCCTGAATATACATCAGTGCACCATATGGTATCTTGCCAGAGGAAGCATCATATCTCTGGAACTGGGAGTTACACATGGTTATGAGCTGTCATTTGGGTACTGGGAATTGAACCTGGGTTTTCTAGTCACTAAGCCATCTTTCCAGCCCCAGATTACTGATATTTGTACATCGATTTTGTATCCTACAATTTTACTGAAAGTATTTATTGTATCTAAGAGTTTTCTGGTCAAATCTATAAGGTCTTTAAAATATAGAATCATGTCACATGTAAAATGGATAGTTTGACTTCTTTCTTTTCTAGTTTTATCCGTTTTTAAATTTTCTTTCTTTTTTTTAGTTCTTTGACAGTTTCATACAGCATGTCTTGATTATATTCATCTCCCCTCACTCACATTCCCTTTTTTTAACCACCCAAGTTTGTATCTTAATTTAAAGAAATCTTTCAGGACTGATTTGGGCTGCCCAAATATTCTTAGAAATGTGGCCTTCTACTTGAGAATGGTTGACTTGGTAGGAGCTACCCTCCTTTCTGTCTCTCTGTTAATATTTGCTAATATCTCTACAGTTTGGGTGGAGTCATGTGCCTGACTTCTACGGGATTTAATTTGTCTTGGGTTTACAGAGGTTTTATACATGCTGTTGCAAACACTGTGAGTTCATGTACACAGCTGCCTGATGTTTCTAGAATATCATATTTCCTTGTAGCAATCTACATCCTTGGGCTCCTATACTCTTTCTGCCCCCTCAGAACTGATCCCTAAGTCTTTGGAGAATGTGCATGTGCTTTTTATTATTTTCTTTGTCTTTCTTCTCTGGCCAAGACTTATTACTTTCCCAGCTAAAAGAGGTAAGAGTGTGTACATTGAGTTTGAGTGTTTTAATATATATACTAGTTAAATATATATACTAGTTAAAAGTGCTTTGTTAGATATGTACATCCAAACATGGTTTCCAAAATTTTAGCTCTGCTCTCATCTTTTTTTTTCTTTTTTTTTATTCTTTTTTAATTAAAATTTCCACCTGCTCCCCGTTTCCCATTTCCCTCCCCTCCTCCCAAATATTGCCCCCTCACCCCACTTTCCTCCCCCTATCCCCACTCCTCTTCTCCTCCCCCCACTCCATTCCCCCTCCCTCTCGATACTGAAGAGCAGTCCAAATTCCCTGCCCTGCGGGAAGACCAAGGTCCTTCTATCTACGTCCAGAAAGGTGAGCGTCCAAACAGGCTAAGCTCCCACAAAGCCAGTTCATGTATTAGGATCGAAACCTAGTGCCATTGTCCTTGGCTTCTCATCAGCCTTCATTGACTGCCATGCTCAGAGAGTCCGTGCTTATTCAGTCCCAGACCAGCTGGCCTTGGTGGGCTCCCTATAAATCAGTTCCACTGTCACAGTGGGTGGGTGCATCCCTCGTGGTCCTGATTTTTTGCTCATGTTCTCCCTCCTTCTGCTCCTCATTTGGACCTTAAGAGCTCAGACCGTTGCTCCAAATTGAGACTCTGTCTCTACCTCGATCCATCGCCAGATGAAGGTTCTAAGGTGATATGTAAGATATTCATCAGTATAGGATAGGGTCATTTCAGGTTCCCTCTCCTTAGTTGCCCAAGGTACCAGCTGGGGACATATTCCTGGACACCTGCGAACCCCTCAAGAGTCAAGTCTCTTGCCAACCCTAAGATGGCTCCCTTAGATAGGATATATACTTCGCTGCTCCCGTATCCATCCTTCCTATATCCCAACCATCCCAATCCCCCGAGCTCCTCCCATCCTCCCCTTCTCATGTTTCTCATCCCATTTCCCCTTTGCCCCATGCCACCTCACCCGCAAGTTCCCAGTTTTTGCCCTGCAATCTTGTCTACTTCCCCCTCTCCATGCTGATGACTATATGATTTTCTTTGGGTTCACTTTCTTATTTAAGTTCTATAGTATCACACATTATATGCTTAATGTCTTTTATTTATGGCTAGAAACCGATTATGAGTGAGTACATCCCATGTTCCTCTTTTTGGGTCTGGGATACCTCACTCAGGATAGTGTTTTCTATTTCCATCCATTTGCACGCAAAATTCGAGAAGTCATTGTTTTTTACTGCTGAGTAGTACTCTAATATGTATATATTCCACACTTTCTTCATCCATTCCTCCATTGAAGGGCATCTAGGTTGTTTCCAGGTTTTGGCTATTACAAACAATGCTGCTATGAACATAGTTGAACAGATACTTTTGTCATTTGATGTGGCATCTCTTGGGTATATTCCCAATAGTGGTATTACTGGATCTTAGGGTAGGTTGATCCATTTTCCAGTGTAAAATGTAAAAATGTCTCTAAGGTCTAGTTCATTAGTCCTTTCATACATTTCACTTTTGATACCGAGTCAGAGAATCTTTACCTAGATTCAGAACCTAGACATTGTCTTGTATGTTTTTGTTTGTAAGAATCTTAGAGATTTATGTATTACTTTTACATTTGTTACACACTTGGAATTAACCTTAGAACAATATGTGATGTTTATGATGAGTTTTTGTTTGTTTTGCCCATATAAATTTTTTCAGAGTTTCTCTAGCTTTATATGTGTAAATATTTTGCTTAAATTGTGTCTGTGTACCACTGTATGCATCAGCTGCCCTAGCAGGGTAGATAAAAGTTTACTGGATCCCTTGGAACTCAAGTTACAGGTGGGCGTGACCCTACATGTGAATTGAACTCATGTACTCTGTAATTGCAGTCACTGCTGCTAACTTCTGAGCCATCTGTCCAGTGCCATGTTTGTTTATTCTGCAGGGTTGAATATTGGCTCTGGACATCCAATTGCTTAAACAATATTTGTAATCAGAGACTGCTTGTGTTTCCTGATTGCCTGGATCTGAATATTCACACAGAAACTGTATTAATTACAACACTGTTTAGCCTATTAATGCAGGCTTTTTATTAACTAACACTTCTATCTTAGTTTACCCAATATTTATTAATCTATGTATTGCTACATGGTCGTGTTGTTACCTCATTTCTACATGTCTTGTTTCCTTGGTGGCTGGCTTGTATCTGCTCGACTCTGCCTACTCTTTCTATCTCTGTTTAGATTTTCCACCTGGCTTTACTCTGCTAAGCCATTGGCCAAAGCAGTTTCTTTATTAACCAATGGTAGTAAAACATATTCATAGCATGCAGAGGAGAATCCCACACCAACTATTGCTTTATTGTGAGTTGTTTATTTATTCTTTGACAATTTCATACATGTGTATGGTGTACTTTGGACATATTTATCCCAAACTCCTCCTCCCACCTCCCTATCCAATACTATCTATTGAAATGTTGCTTTTTCATTTGTCCAACTATGTTCATAGCAGCATTATTTGTAATAGCCAGAACCTGGAAGCAACCTAGATGCCCTTCAATGGAAGAATGGATGAAGAAAGTGTGGAATATATACACATTAGAGTATTACTCTGCGGTAAAAAACAATGACTTCTCGAATTTTGCATGCAAATGGATGGAAATAGAAAATACGATCCTGAGTGAGGTAACCCAGACCCAAAAAGAAGAACATGGGATGTACTCACTCATAATTGGATTCTAGCCATGGATAGGGGCCACTGAGTCTATAATTTGTGATCCTAAAGAAGCTAAACAAGAGGGTAAACCCAAGGAAAAACATATAGATATCCTCCCAGCTATGGGAAATAGACATGATTGATGGGCAAAAAATTGGAATCTTGGGGGTGGGGTGGGATGGGGATGAGGCGTGATGGGGAGAGAAAAGTGTGAAGGAGAAGATGAGGGGAACTGGGGGAATCGGGGTGATTGGGGATACAGGAAGGTTGGATAGGGGAGCAGGGAAACTCATACCTTAGGTAAGGGAGCCACCTAAGGGTTGGCAAGAGACTTGAACTTGGAATGGCTACCAGATGCCCAGGGCAATGTCCCCAGTTAGTTCATTGGGGCACCTGAGGATAGGAACCTGAAATGAACCTATCCTATAATCATACTGATGAATATCTTGCATATCGCCATAGAACCTTCATCTAGCGATGGATGGAGATAGAGACAGAGACCCACACTGGAGCACCGGACTGAGCTCCCAAGGTTATAATGAGGAGCAGAAGGAGAGAGAACATGAACAAGGAAGTCAGGACCATGAGGGGTGCACCCAACCACTGAGACAGTGGGGCCGATCTATTGGGAGCTCACCAAGGCCAGCTCGACTGCTACTGAAAAAACATGGGATAAAACCGGACTCTCTGAATGTGGCGGACAATGAGAGCTGACGAGAGGCCAAGGAGAATGGCACAGGAACTTTCATCTGGCGATAGATCGAGAGAGAGACAGAGACCCAATTTGGAGCAACGGTCTGAGCTCTTAAGGTCCAAATGAGGAGCAGAAGGAGGGAGAACATGAGCAAGGAAATCAGGACCACGAGGCGTGCACCCACCCACTGTGACAGTGGAACTGATCTATTGGGAGCTCTCCAAGGCCAGCTGGACTGGGACTGAATAAGCATGGGTTGAAACTGGACTCTCTGAACATGGCGGACAATGAAGGCTGATGAGAAGCCAAGGACAATGGCACTAGGTTTCGATCCTAATACATGAACTGGCTTTGTGGGAGCTTAGCCTGTTTGGATGCTCACCTTCCTGGGCCTGGATGGAAGTGGGAGGACCTTGGTCTTCCTGTAGGGCTGGGAATTTGGACTGCTCTTCAGTATCGAGAGGGAGGGGGAATGGACTGGGGGGAGGAGAAGAGGAGTGGGGATGGGGGAGGGGAGTGGGGGGAGGGGGCAATATGTGGGAGGAGGGGGAGGGAAATGGGAAACGGGGAGCAGTTGGAAATTTTAATTAAAAAAAGAATTAAAAAAAATAAAAAAAAAGAAATGTTGCTTTTTGTGTAGTTGATTGCTTTTGCCCTTTGTCAGAATTTGCTTGATCTATTTTAGATTATTTTTCAATTGATATATACCTACCCATTGTAGGTGGAATTTTTGTCCCACCAGTCAGCTTCCAAATAACCACACAGAATTATTATTAATTATAAATGCTCAGTTGATAGCTTAGGCTTATTACTATATAACTTAAATTAATATATATTTCTGATCTACATTTTATCATTGTAGCTCAGTATCTTTTTTCTTTATTTAGAATTTTATTTTTATTACTTTATAAATAATATCAATCAAAATTCCCACTTTTTCCCCTCCTCCCACTTCCCTCCTGCTCCCCTACACACCCTCACCCCCACCCCCTCCAGTCTTAAGAGAGGGCAAGGCACCCTGCCCTGTGGAAAGTCCAAGGCCCTTGCCCTACATTCAGGTTTAGGAAGGTATGCATCCAAAGAGAATATGATCCCCAAAAGCCAGTCCATGCTGTAGAAACAAATCCCAGTGCCATTGTCATTGGCTCCTCAGTCTGCCCCAATTGTCAACCACATTCATTGGGTCCAGTTTAATCCCATGCTCGTTCATTCCCAGTCCAGCTGGAGTTGGCGAGCTCCCATTAGCTCAGGAACACTGTCTCAGTGGGTGGATCAATCCCTCCTGGTCCTGATTTCCTTGCTCATATTCTCCCTCCTTCCACTCTTCAACCTTGGGGGAGCTCAGTCCAGTGCTTCAATGTGGGTCTCTGTCTCTTTCTCCATCTGTTGCCAGACGAAGGTTCTATGGTGATATTCAAGATAGTCATCAGTCTGACTATTGGACAAGGCCAGGTCAGGCACCCTCTCCTCCACTGCCCAGGGTCCTAGCTGGGGTCATCTCTATGGACTCCTGGGAACCCCTCCAGAGCCAAGCTTCTTGCCAACCCCAAAATGGCTCCCTCAACTAAGATATCTCCTTCCCTGCTCCCATATCCATCCTTCCTCCATCACAACCATCCCACTCCCCCAAGCTCTTCCCAACCCTCCCCTTCTCTGCTCTCTTTCCCCCTCTCCCCTTCCCTCTACAGCCCCCCTTCCCCCATGCTCCCAACTTTTGCCTGGTGATCTTGTCTGCTTCCAGTTTACAGAAGGATCTATATATGTTTTCCTTTGGGTTTACCTTAATACTTAGCTTCTCTAGGATCATGAACTATAGGCTCAATATCCTTTGTTTATGGCTAGAATCCACTAATGAGTGAGTACATATCATATTCATATTTTTGGGTCTGGGTTATCTCACTCAGGATAGTGTTTTCTACTTCTATCCATTTGCATGCAAAATTCAAGATGTCATTGTTTTTTACCGCTGAGTAGTACTCTAATGTGTGGATGTGCCACACTTTTTTTTTATTCATTCTTCCATTGAAGGGCATCTAGGTTGTTTCCAGGTTCTGGCTATCACAAATAATGCTGCTATGAACATAGTTGAACAAATGCTTTTATAGTATGATTGAGAATCTTTTGGGTATATTCCCAAGAGTGGTATTGCTGGATCTTTTTTCAACATGGAATGTTCATTTTTCTTCTCCCTGTATCTCCTGGTGACTCCTTCTTCTTCATCCCAGTGAGCTCATTCCCTGTCTGTAAGTCCTGCCTTACCTCTTCCTGCCTAGCTATTGGCCATTTAACTCTTTTTTTTTTTTTTTGGTTTTTTGAGACAGGGTTTCTCTGTGGTTTTGGAGCCTGTCCTGGAGGCCATTTAACTCTTTATTAAACCAATGAGAGCAACACATCTTCACAGTGTACAAAAAGATTGTTCCACAGCAACCCATCTGCCAATAAAACAGTCTTTCTTACTTTCATGTGTGTATGTGTGTGTGTCTATGTGCACATGAAACTGGAGGTTTCTCTGCTGCCAACCAGTTCCTGAATAACTGGATAATAACACTAATGCTTAGTATTAACTACAAACTGTTTGGCTGATGACTCAAGCTTCTTACTGGCTAGCTCTACATATAAATAAACTTATTTCTAATAATATGTATATTACCATGTGCAAGGGCCCTTGGATTACAGGTAATATTCTGGCACTTACTCCTTCATTCACTGCCGGTATCACCTTGACTCTGCCTTCTTTCTCCCTCTATCTCTGCTTGGATTTCCTACCTAACTATATTCTGTTCTGCCATAGACCAAGCCAGCTTTATTCATCAACCAATAAATGCAATACATATTTTCAGCATACAGAAAACCATTTCACATCATCTCCCCTTTTCTGTGTAGTTAAAAAGGAAGGTTTTAACTTTAACATTGTAAAATTACATTTAACAAAAACAGTTATCTAGCAAAAATTATAGTTGTAATATTTAGTCTGTTTGTATTTGGAAAAATTAAAGAAAGAAAATACTCTATAATCTTTCCTATCTTTGTGAGTCAAAAATTTTACATCTAATTTATCTTTTATCATAACTAAGGAAAATTATAAATATAAATATCTAGTCTTCAACTCCATCAAGGACCCCAGAAGTATGTAATATTACCTGAGTAATCACAAAGTACAAACAAGTGACTTCCAAAAGATGCAAGAAATGACAAAAACAGCTGGCTGCCTGGACAGTCACCCAAAGTCTTCTGTAGCATTGAGGCATTCTACACAATGCCTATAGGCAGCCTATAGGCCTAGAGTTTCTGGCAGATTTCTCAGTGAAGCAAGGAACTTGAAACTGTCCCTTATATTAGCAGTTTGTCAGTCATTTTCCTCTGCGTCCTTTAGAATGTCTGGCAGATTCTTCCATGAAGCAGGAACTCTGAAGGACTGCCCTATCTTGTTTTGGCAAGTTCAGCAGTCACTTTTCTGTGGGTCTTTAATGTCCAGTTTATACAGTATATAGGCAAGCTCAAGGCAAGAGCAGTTTCTTACCTAAATGGCTAGTCTTGCCACATTGAAAGTAAACTCTATAAGGAGTTCCTTCAATGCCTATCATCCTCTTGAAATAAATGGTGCTGCCAGGAGCAAATGTGTCTTACTGTCAAGAATAGTCTAAGTTCTTAAAAACATTTAAATGCCATATTCTGTAGGTCTTTGAAGTGTTTGAAGATTACCTATCTATTTGAAATATGTCTCTGTTTATCTAGAAGACCTAACTAATATTGTTGAAAATTTGAGTATTGTAGATGACTATTAATTTGTATTTCTTAACTATATATACATTTTAAAATGAGCTGCATAAAAATAATACCTTAAACAAGAGTATAAACATACATGCAATATAACAAAATTGACCCTGAATTTGTATCAGTAAACCAAAATCCATACCAATGTAAAATATTTTGAGATTAACAGATTTTTTTGGATAAAGTAGATTCAATAATCTGCCTTTTCATCATCATTTCTATTGGTGCACCAATGTACCTGACTATATCCATGTAAAACCTGAGAAAACTTGGAAAGAAATTCTAGACACACACTAAAAACAGAGTTTAACACAGCTTCTTGCTCTGTTTGCTGGCGGCTGGCTGCAGCTCCTTTAAGAAAGGTCTAGCCAGGTGGAGGTGGCACACACCTTTAATCCCAGAACTTGGGAGATGGATCTCTGTGAGTTCAAGGCCAGCTTGGTCTACAAGAGCTAGTTCCAGGCCAGGCTCTAAAACTACAGTGAAACCCTGCCTCGAAAAACAAAAACAAACAAAAAGAAAGATCTAAAAAACCAACCCCCCCCCCAAAAAAAAAACAAACCCAAAACGAAAAATGTGTGATTTTGAAGCAGAGGCTTCCTGGGCTGTGCTGCCAGTGTGAACTCTGGCTCTTTTAGGAGGCCAAGCATTTAAATGGGATTTGTGGGCAGCATGCTGCAAGTTACTTGGTGGCAGAACGGGCCAACTTGTTATCAGAATTGAGGTGGTGAGGATGGGTTCTATTCAGCAATCTCAGAGGCAGTGAAGGGACCTTTGCCATGATGGACTGGGTGGAGAAAAGGTAAAGCAGCCTTGGTCCCATCCAAGCTGCTTTAGCATTTTAAGAAGCAGTCTTGGCCAGAAAAGGATTACAGATGCATAATAGGACAGTTTCAGATTTAAAAGACCTCTAAATGAGATGCTGTGTATTTAAAAATATATGTAGGCTTGGGAGAGAGAAAAAAACAATTATAGAGTGTTATAAAAAAAGAAGTAAATGGTTTTAAAAATAAAGGAAAGACTTTAAAAAGACAGTAAACTTGCAGAAAAAGTAATGAGTAAAGAAAAATAAGCCACGTAAAGATGGAATATACACAGAGAGTCTGGATTATGTATATTATTGTGTTTTCTTTGAACTTTTTGACTGTGAAGGAGCTAAGTACAGAGAGACATTTCATTGTATGGGCTGCTAAGCTAAACCAGCATATATATTTCAAAAGTATCTTGATTTCAAAATTTGGGTGTAAGGATTTGTTGCTTTGGAAAGAGGTTCTTCTTTTGTTTCCACAGAGGATGAGAATCTGTGGATTTCTTCCATACTAATGTGGTTTCATGGACCAAGACTACCCAAAAGGTCTCCATGAACACCCCAAAATTCCCTTGCCCAATAAAAAGCAGGAAGCAGTTTGGAGAGAACTATGCCTAAATTCCCTAAATTATTGTTTATAAATGTTTACATTTAAAGGGGATATGCTATAGATATGAATAGTTTGCATTGGTATGGATCTTGATCTCTCTCTGTCTCTCTCTGTCTCTCTCTGTCTCTCTGTCTCTCTCTCTCTCTATATATATATATATAAATTTAAGGACAATTTTGTTATACTATGTATATGTATTTCTGCTCATGATTAAGGTATTGTGTTTATCCAACTCATTCAAAAATGTATTGTATAATTAATAAATAAAGGTTAAAATAAATAATCATCTATAATAGTCAAGCTTTTAGTCATGTTGGTTAGATTTTCTAGATGTACAGAGATGTATTTCAGATGGATAGGTATTCTTCACAACTTTCAGAGACTACAGAATATGGCATTTAAAATGTTTAAGAACTTAAGACTTTTCATGACAGTGAAACACATCTGCTCCTGGCAGCACCAATAACTTCAAGAGGAAGATGGGCACCAAAGAGGCTCTTTATGGAGTTTGCTAGCCATTTGGACAAGAAACTGCTCTTGCTTAGACTTGCTCTTGCTTGATGTTATTCTGTATGAACTGTCCATGCAGGACCCACAGAAAAATGACTGCTGGATTTGTCTAAAGGTAAAATGGTCCTTCAGGGTTTCTGCTTCATGAAAGAATGTTCCAGACATTCTCCAGGCCACAGAAAAAAGCAACAGATGGACTTTGCCATTACGAGGCAGAACAGAACTTCAAATTTCTTGCTTCATAGAAAACTCTGCTGGATATTATGGACCTGCAGTCTGAAGATGCCCCAATGATAAAGAAGAACTTTGGGTGACTGTCCAGGCAGTGAGATGTCTCTGTCAATTCTAGAGTTTTGGAAGTTGCTTACAATGCACTTCCCGTTAATGTAGGTAACATTATATCTTTCTGGAGTCTTTGATGGAGTTGAAGAATAGATGATTATAATTATAGTTTTCCTTACTTATGATAAAATATAGAGTAGATACAAATATTGTAACTGTAATTCTTGCTTGATACCTGCTTTGTTATATATAATTTTACTATGTTAAAGACAAAACCTTCTTTTTTATTTAAACAGAAAAGGGGAAATGGTGTGGGAAGTCCTTTTGTATATGTGTTGCTTTCATTGGTTAATGAAAAAGAAGCTGCTTTTGGCCAATGGCGCTGGGCCACAGGAGAAAACAGAAGCTGAGATCACCAGACCCCACCCAAGAACAGACTATTCAAAGGAAATTCCTGACATTCTGTGCACTGTAGATAGAAACACCTGCCAGTGCACAGTCACCAGGAAACCTTAGACGAATGTCAGCCAATTGGGGGTCTTAAAACCTCAGAAACCCCTCACCCCCACCTTTACTACTATAAAACCCTATTCTAATTGAGCTTGGGGCCCTCCAGATATTCTAATTCATTGGACATGTGGAGAGACCGAGTTTGCAAAGATGATTAAAATAAAGGCTCTTTGCTTTTAAATATAGAACTAGGTCTCCTTTGTTGGCTTTTGTGAGGACTCATGGATTTGGGCATAACAGAGCTTGCTTGGTGTCAGAGGGCAGAGCCAGCTACTAATTGACCAAAATTAACTATAGAGGTTTGAAGGACTCTAGGCAAAGAGGAGACAGGAAGTAGTAAGGTGGGTCTGAGAGAGGATCTCCACCTTTTGGGTGGAGGAACATTAGAGGTAGGAAGTGATTGGCGGCTGCTACCTGCTTCTCTGATCTTTCAGGTTCTTACTCTGATATTTGACTCCCAATTTTTTACTGATAAAGATTAATTAGATTAATGTTTCACTTATTTCTGTTCCCATATAAGGTATAAACATTGCACTTTTAAACATACAGCTTCCGTTCTCTGACTCTTACAGCAGAAGTTCCTCTTTTGTGAGGCTAGGAATATAGTTCAATTGTTGAGTATTTTTAAAAATAATTTATTTTTATTTTATGTGCATTGGTGTTTTGCCTGCATATATTTCTGTGTGAGGGAGATGGATCCCTTGGAACTAGAGTTACAGACAGTTGTGAGCTGTCATGTGGATGTTTGTAACATGAGAGGGCCTGCTTGTTGGGGTTTCTGTCCCACCCGGTACCCCACAGCTGGCAAGCCCCAAAGAAAATCACACAGAGATTTCTATAAGTTATAAAGCTGATTGGGCCATTTGCTCAGGCTACTTATTATCTCTTGTAGCTTATATTAACCCATTATTCTGATCTATTTTTGTCATATGGCTTGGTACCTTTTTTCAACTGGGGCAGATCACATTTTGCTGCTTTGGTGGTCTGCGCAGGAGTGGGAGGAATCAGCTTCCTCCTTCCCAGAATTCTCCTGTTCTCTTTGCATCATTTCTACTTCCTGTCTGGTTTTTCTGCCTATACTTCCTGCCTGGCCAATCAGCGTTTATTTAAAACATGATCATCAGAATACAGACAATTCTCCTGCACCAGATGTTGGGAATTGAACCCAGGTCCTCTGAAAGAGCAGTCAGTGTTCTTAACTGCTGAGTCATCTCTCCAGCCCTGTACAGTACTTCTTAATCATGCTCACATTCATAGGTTCAACTACCAGAGACTAAAAGCATTTCTTACCTTTCCCCCCATAACTTTCAAGACTATTTCTGTGATGTGTTTGTTGGTTTCTTTCTGTTGCCCTATTTGAAACTCTTTCAATAATTAACTAAAGTAACTGAATTGAATGAAGAATTCTATACCCTTGAGACAATTTTCAGAGACATTAAAGCAGTTGTTATTTTACAGTTTCTTGTAACTTGGGAGCACATAGGTCTGGGGAGATCTGCATACCTTCATGCTTAGGCTTACACCAAGAAATACATACATACATGTATATATATATGTGTGTGTGTATGTGTGTGTATACATATGCATATACATATACACAATCTTCTATACCAGTGGCTTCCACCTCCATGAGAATAACCAAATGTAGATAAAAAAGTTTGTAACATTGTATCTGTGCTGAACATGGGAAGGATTTGCTTTTTAAGCAATTCAGTTTAACAGCTGCTTACATTTTTTAAATATATCCTTAGATATTGTGAGTAATTCAGAGGTTATATAAAGTGATTTGGAGGGCATTCATAATCATATACAAATTCTGTGCCAATTTTATATGAAGGACTTGAGCATCTACAGATGGTAATCAACTTAAGGGAGAGGGATGTGTCCTGGAATGAGTGCTCTGTGACTCTAAAGGACTTCAGACCCATTTGATACACATATGTAATGGCTACAGTTTGGGTAGTGACAACTTGCAGTAAACAAAATTATATGAAAATATGAATCACTTCATGATGGTTATTGTATTTCCTATTCTAAAAATTTCTTCTGTTACCTGTATCAGCTACTTATTTGCTAAGATTTTCTATTTCAATGATGAATCATTGTATTGTAATTTCAGATATATTGGAAATAACAAAAGAAATAGCCTTGGTGATGAAATAGAAAGTCTCAGAAACCTTTATTAGTGAACACCAAAGGTTCTATTATTTCAAATAACTCAGATACATTTTTTGAGACAGGGTCTCACTTATGCATCCCTGGCTAGCCTGGGATTCACCAAATAGATCAGGTTGGCCTCAAGCTTACATAGACTGGTCTACACAGTGAATTCTGAATCAGTAAGGGCTACAAACATTGAGATCCTGCCTGAAAAAAAAACAAATAAAAAACAATCAAACAAAAACTAAAAGGCAAAACAAATGGGATATCATGTTGTAAAAAATAGCAAAGGTAAATTCTCAAATATCTTCACTTAACATTTACAGTATTAGAATATGAAGTTGTTCATAGTGAAGAAATATTAAGTATGTTTCTAACATTTCTCTAAAATTGTCATAAATATGTATTTGGTAGCTGTACTTTTATAAATCCACATATAAATTATCATATAGTTTATAAATAAATCACAAAACTGTCTTCGGATAAAGTAGACTTTAGTGGTCAAAATGAATTTAAGTTAAAACTTCAGTTACAATTACGAATATCTAGTAATTGAAATTCATGAGCCAAAAAGTCTCTCTCTCTCTCTCTCTCTCTCTCTCTCTCTCTCTCTCTCTCTCTCTCTCTCTCTCTCTCTCTCTCTGACAGGGTTTCTCTATTTAGCTCTGTCTGACCTGGAACTCACTATGTAGACCTTAGAGATCTACCTGCCTCTGCCTTCACGTCGAGTGCTGGGATTAACGGAATGCACTATCATGCCCCACTTCCTAAATCATTTAAAATACAATGATAAAGAGACGATTAAAGCATATCTTTAATTTTCTCAAACCCAATTATACTGCCTTTACGATTATAGTTCAATGAAAACATTGGATTACATACTCGCGAATGACATTCAAACTGCCTTGGATCTTCAAACTACGAAATTTATAAACCATTGTATTGAGTGCTTTTCAAATAAATAGAAGCTACTTTGAAAGACAAATGAATGAGTGTCAAATCCACATTGGCCACATGGTGTCGCTGTACACCATAAAGTTTTGAAGCTGGAAATGAGGGATTGATAAAACCGAAGGGAGGAAGCTTCATTTCGTCATCAGTAGAGAAAAGACAAAAACGGTGAGGAGACAAATGACTGAAACCATGAAGTTAGGAAGTGTGATCTTGGAGTGAAAGTTGTACGAAAGGTACAGTGCTTTTGCGATGCTCTTTTCCAGGCTCCGAGGCCTGAGAGCCCTGCGCTTGCTGTTGCTCTCGCTTCTGCTCCACGCAGCCTGGGAGGCAGGGAGTGGCCAGCTCCACTACTCCGTCCCCGAGGAGGCCAAACACGGAACCTTCGTGGGCCGCATCGCGCAGGACCTGGGTCTAGAGCTGGCGGAGCTGGTGCCCCGCCTGTTCAGGGTGGCGTCCAAGGACCGCGGGAACCTTCTGGAGGTAAATCTGCAGAATGGCATTTTGTTTGTGAATTCTCGGATCGACCGGGAGGCGCTGTGCGGGCGGAGCGCGGAGTGTAGCATCCACCTGGAGGTGATCGTGGACCGGCCGCTGCAGGTCTTCCACGTGGATGTGAAGGTTAAGGACATTAATGATAACCCACCGGTTTTCAAAGGCTCAGAACAAAGGATATTTATTCCTGAAAATAGACAGCCAGGCTCGCGATTTCCACTAGAGGGCGCTGCGGACGCAGATATTGGCGCTAATTCTCTTCTTATTTACACACTAAGCCACACTGACTACTTTTCTTTGAAGGTAGAGACGACTGACGAACTCAGTAAATCCCTTTCTCTTGAGCTGAGAAAATCTTTGGATAGAGAAGAAACACCAGAACTTCGGTTATTACTGACAGCCACTGATGGGGGCAAGCCAGAACTGGAGGGGACAGTTCGGCTGCAGATTACTGTGCTCGACGTTAATGACAATGCCCCACTGTTTGACCAGGCCATCTACAGAGCCCAGTTAGTAGAATCTACAGCGAATGGAACTTTAGTGACCACATTAAATGCCTCTGACGCTGATGAAGGCGTAAACGGTGAAGTTGTGTTTTCCTTTGGCAATGATGTTTCTCCTGACATTCAAGAAAAGTTCAAAGTAGATTCTATTTCTGGAGAAATTAGAGTGATTGGTGTCCTGGATTATGAAAAAATAAAATCTTATGAAATTCAAGTAAAAGCAGTTGATAAAGGGACTCCCCCGATGTCAAATCACTGCAAGGTTTTGGTGAAAGTGCTGGATATAAATGATAACACTCCCGAGCTGGAGGTCACTTCCTTATCTTTGCCAATCAAAGAGGATGCTCCACTTAGCACTGTCATCGCCCTCATCAAGGTGTCCGACCTTGACTCAGGTGTCAACGGGCAGGTGACTTGCTCTCTGGCTCCTCATGTCCCCTTCAAGCTGGTGTCCACCTTCAAGAATTACTATTCGCTCGTGCTGGACAGCGCCCTGGACAGAGAGACCACTGCTGACTACAAGGTGGTGGTGACAGCCCGGGACGGGGGATCGCCCTCGCTGTGGGCCACAGCCAGCGTGTCCGTGGAGGTGGCTGATGTGAACGACAACGCGCCCGCGTTCGCGCAGCCCGAATACACGGTGTTCGTGAAGGAGAACAACCCGCCTGGTGCGCACATCTTCACGGTGTTTGCCACAGACGCGGACGCGCAGGAGAACGCGCTGGTGTCCTACTCGCTGGTGGAGAGGCGGGTGGGCGAGCGCTCGCTGTCGAGCTTCGTGTCTGTGCACGCGGAGAGCGGCAAGGTGTTCGCTCTGCAGCCTCTGGACCATGAGGAGCTGGAGTTGCTGCAGTTCCAGGTGAGCGCTCGGGATGCTGGTGTGCCTTCCCTGGGCAGCAATGTGACTCTGCAGGTGTTTGTGCTGGATGAAAACGACAATGCTCCCACGCTGCTGGGGCCTCAGGCAGGCAGCGCAGTGAGCGAACTGGTGTCACGGACAGTGGGTGCAGGACATGTAGTGACAAAGGTGCGCGCAGTGGATGCGGACTCTGGCTACAATGCTTGGTTGTCTTATGAACTGCAACCTTCAACAGGTGGCGCACGCAGCCCATTCCGGGTGGGACTGTACACGGGTGAGGTCAGCACTACACGCGCCTTAGATGAGGCTGATTCTCCACGACAGCGTCTGTTGGTGTTGGTGAAAGACCATGGCGAGCGAGCACTGACTGCCACTGCTACCGTGTTGGTATCTCTGGTGGAAAGCGGGCAGATTCAGAAAGCCTCCTTGCCTGTATTAACCGGTGCAGTGGGCTCTCAGGCATCGCTGGTGGATGTCAACGTGTACCTGATCATCGCCATCTGCGCGGTGTCCAGCCTGTTGGTGCTCACGCTGCTGCTGTACACCGCGCTGCGCTGCTCGGCGACGCCCACAGATGGAGCCTCTGCTCCGGGGAAGCCCGTGCTGGTGTGCTCCAGCGCGGTGGGCAGCTGGTCATACTCACAGCAGAGGAGGCAGAGGGTGTGCTCTGGAGAAGGTCCGCCCAAGACCGACCTTATGGCCTTCAGCCCTGGCCTCTCTCCAGGTTTGAACATATCGGAAAGAAGTGAGCAGCCAGAAGGAAATTCGGATCTTTCTGGAAATGTAAGTCCAAATTTGAGCTATGACTTCAAATTCTGTTTAGATTTAACTTCACTTTTTAAATCATTTCAATGATATTTAAAATGTATTCAGGGTGTTTAAAGACTTTTAACAAACCATACCTTTGCAAACACTCTATTTGCAGTTGCATAATGAATGAAGCTAGGAAGCAACATAGATACAAATTTTTGTATTCTTTTATTTATATGGTAGAAAGCTTTAAAAGCATTTCAGCATTATTAGTGTTAATTTTGGTACTATTGATGGTAGGGATAGAGCTGAGGGCCTCATGAATGCTAGCTAAACACAGTGCTGGTCACCTTTTACATGGGCTCTCAATTCTTGTGAAGTGTCTTGCTTTGCAGAAATAATTGTAGGAAAGTTACAGAAACCATCTGCTTTCTCTCTACATTGCTAAATTTCAAAGGGGGCAAATAAAAGATAACTTGAAGCACTGTGACTTTTTTTTTGTTTTTTTTTTTTTTTTTTTCGAGACAGGGTTTCTCTGTGGTTTTGGAGCCTGTCCTGGAACTAGCTCTTGTAGACCAGGCTGGTCTCAAACTCACAGAGATCCGCCTGCCTCTGCCTCCCAAGTGCTGGGATTAAAGGCGTGAACCACCACCGCCCAGCCTGTGACTTTATACATATATATATATATATATATATATATATATATATATATATAATATATAAACTGTACTATGTTGTTAGTACTTTAATTTTCACATTAAAATATCCAACTAGTTCCTGGTGCTGTTCCCTGGTTTAAAAGACTAATTATTACATGAACTTGTGTCTTACATGATCCAGTCAAGAGACACTTAGTGACCACCTCACACTTACTTGCCAGTGTCCCCAAACTTTATTTTCTTTTCTTTTAATCCTTCTGATATTTATTTTATTAGGTGAAGCCTTTTCCCTTTATAGATGAAATTGTTGAGGCCAAGAAAAATTAAGTTCAGGATAATTACTATATTTTTTCAAAAATGATATAATTATCTATTACAGTCTATTGCACTTGATTAATTCAAATTGCTTTCAATGGGAGAATTTTACAGGCATTCAATATTAAATTTTATTTAAATTCAAAGTAAGAAAGCAAGAGAAAGATGGAGTAACTTTTTCCAAACAAAATTGTTCTACATAAAAATCCCTGATGCTTGCTTTTCTAGAAATGAATATAGAAATAAAAAAGAAAATTCTTTACACAGGTTGTTCAGAAGAGGAATAAATATCTCTTCAAATTTGATTCATAATCATTATGTTGATCAATAATGAGTAACATATTATTATATACAGTATATTACAGAAGTTTAACAACCAGCTGATACACTTTCAATGCAGGTCTCTGTGACTCTTCTAACCATTTAGTCAATAGTTTGTTAAATCTGTGTATGTGAGGAGGTACGTGTGTCTACGTGTGTGTGCTCTCCTGTGCACACAGATGTGGAGACCAGTAACTAATATTAGGTATCTTCCTCAATTCCTCTGTACCTTTTTTTGGTTCAGGTAGTTCATTGTTTTGCCTAGACTGGCTGGGCATGTGGATGCTGGGGATCCGAACTCAGCTCCTCAGGCTTGCACAGCAAGCACTTCACCCACTGGGCCATCTCCACAGCCTCTGGTACAATGTTTTATTTCTTCTGAAGTTACACAAGTATTAAGTGAATGAACCTTGTTGGCTAAACATTCAAATGAACACAGAGAAAAGACCGTTAAAGCTCCCCCTGTAAAAGGACAGCACCAATAGATGTGCTAACCTGGAAGGAAGAAAGCTCAAAAGGTCTCAACCCTAGACAAGATCTATGGGCAACTAAGGAATACTGAGAGCAGGAGATATATAGTCTCCCCCAGGGAAGAGCACATCAACTAGTTATCCAATATCAAATGCTCAGCCCTAAAAACATATACACAAGTAACATTATATACACCGAGCATGTAGTTATTAGGTACACCTGATATATATGCCTATGTATGTATGTATGTATGTATGTATGTATGTATGTATGTATACCTATATAATATACCTGATATACACACACCTGTATAATATACCTGCTATATATCAGGTATACCTAAATACTACATTCTCAATCTGTAATATATATATATATTTATATATCTGTATATATAAACAAAGAAAAAGAACCCATAAATTTGAAGAGCAAGGGAGAATACATAAAAGGGCTTGGAGGGAGGAAAGGGAAGGGGAAATGACATAATCATATTAAACCTTCAAAAACATTTGTAAAACATTCTACAAATAGGATAGCTAAACTTTCTGGGATTGGGGTGATAAGTTGACACAGTATTGTTTAGAGCATTGTAAGACACAGGCCAAAGCATGTGCCTGCAACTTTCTAAATATTAATATTATTATACCAAGTTTTTGGGCAAGAATAACCACAAAATAATTTTTGGAATAATAATGCTAAAAAAACCTTTCAATTTTCTCTAAATGTGAGATAAACCTGAAGGATTACACAATTAGAGACAATAGATTCAGAAATCATAACTTAGTGTGTCTCCATAGCTCTGTTCATTAACTATGTGAATATTGGCTCGAGAGAGACATTCAGTATTTGCCATAATTCACTCAAGAACATGTCATATGAAGAGCCCTGCAATAGAACCCAAAACACACAGCAACACGGAGTGTATTTTCAAGTAGACTGTTTACAGTAACAATTGAGTTATAAAATGTGTTGAATTTGGTGTAACGAACCCTTTCGGTTTTCACTGCCAAACCATCACACCCATGAAAGAAAACATCATCCTATGTGTGACTTAAAAAAATAAAAAATGTGATGCTGATCACGTTTAACCAATTTTCTAGAAAGAAAGCGGTACAAATGGGATCATTCCTTTTTTACGCAAATCATTCTTAAAAACCTGGGATTCTCATGACAGCAACTAAAGCCTAAAACCAAAGCAAATCCATGGAAAATATTCTGAAAATGGAACTTAAAATGGTAAAACAGCCAGGTGGTGGTGGCACACACCATTATTCTCAGCACTCTAGAGGCAGGCGGTTCTCTGAGTTGGAGGCCAGACTGGTCTACAGAGTGAGTTTCAGCATGGCCATAGCTATACAAAGAAACCCTGTCTCAAAGAACAAACAAACAAACAAACAAACAAACAAACAAACAATAAAACATCCAGGCGTTGTGGTGCACACTTTAATCCCAGCACTCGGCAGGTAGAGGTGGTGGATCTCTGAGTTGGAGGCCGCCCTGGTCTCCAATGCAAGCTCCAGACCATCCAGGGCTACAAAGAAAAATCCTGTTTCAAAATAAGGGAAAAAAATTGGGAGGGATAGAGATAATTTTTTGAAGCTAAACTAAAAAAAAATTGTTAGTAGAAGATAAACAATATTGTCTTTTATTTAAGTCAGAAAAACTTGAATTGGTTGGCATTTGGGGCTACAATGTCATAACTCACTATATTAGAATGTTTATATAGATTTGTGGGCTGGAGAGATGGATGAGTGGTTAAGAGCTCTTGATGCTCCTCCAGAAGACCCAGGTTTGAATTCCAGTGCCTACATGGGGGTTCAAAATCATTTGTAACTCTGGTTCCAGAAGATCTGATGTCCTCTTCTAGATTGTGGGTGTTATGCATGCCTGTGATGCACAAACATACATACAGGCAAGACACCTACATACATAAAATAAAATTGAATAAAGGAGTTAGTATAGATGGAAAATGTAGTTATATCAGAGTGCTTTGTTTAAATATTAATGATAAAATTATAAATAGAACCCATAATTTTTTGATAATACCAATAACCTTTCAAATTTGTCTGGAAGAGCCCCGTCTAGTGGCACATACATGTCCTTGGGTGATGGGGGCATGAGGATCTGAATTTTTTTTGGCTTGTTTTTTTTTGAGACAGGGTAGCTTTGGACCCTGTCCTGGAACTAGTTCTTGTAGACCAGGTTGGCCTCGAACTCATAGAGATCTGCCTGCCTCTGCCTCCCGAGTGCTGGAATTAAAGACGTGCACCACCACCGCCCACCAAGGATCTGAATTTAAAGGCCGTCTTCTGCTACAGATCAAGTTTGAGGCTAGTCTGAGCTGTAGGCAAAATGAAGAAACAAAACCCAATAATAACAATAATAAACCCCAAAGAAATGACCTTAATGTGTTTGAACAGGCCTTCATATGACTACATTGTGATCACAAAGTTTAAGATAGTTACATTGTAGATAAAAGAACAGAGCAACTATTCTTTCTGTGCTATGATGGTTCTTATAAAGTGTAAAAGTTTTATAGAATAACTAATTCTATTAACTTGGGGGTGAATCTAAAATATTAGTCACTATTATAAAAAGGCATGGGTTTAGGATTACAAAGTTTGAAAAGTGGTTGTAGTTTATGGGATGCTATTATAGAATGAAAGGAAGACCAGAATATGGAGTAGTGTTGTGAATTAATATTTAACATGAATGTGAAAGGAATTTCTGTTGATTGTTGATGTTCTTGTCTCCTCAGAATATTTCAATAGTTTTTTTTCCTTCTTTCACAGCCGTTTAATAAAATGCTCATTCCACTAGGCCCCTTTGTTCCTTTACATGGCTTGTCTCTACTTTCATCATATGTGTATTTATATCTGATTTTATCTAACTAGCTTTATAAAATCTAGAAACCATGATTAAAAGAACACATGGGATATTTTTTCTCTGAATATATTTTTTCTTTAGTTATCTCCAGTTGCATTTATTTTACTGCAAGAGTGAATAAGTGGAATAACTTTAAGACATTGGAATAAAAAAGTTATTATTATTATTATTATTTTATTTCAAGATAGTACTTTTCTATTTAGTCTTGTCTGTCCTGAAACTCTCTTTGTAGCCCAGATTGACCACAAACTCAAAGATCTACCTGCCTTTGCCTCCCAAATGCTGAGACTAGAGGCGTGCACCACTACCCAGCTCAGAGAAAAGTTCTTAAAGCTTCTAGATCCAGGAAAATCTATCCGTCAATGCTGTTTTAAATGGACACTAAATTTTGCAGTTCATTTTGTTTTCTTCTAAGAAAAATAAGAGCAGTTTTTTGACATACATGAAGTAGCAAGTATGTAACTTGATATGAACTTTGATAACTGATGCATTCCTTCATTCATTTCAAACAACCCCAATACCACTTTTATTTAAGTTAATGTTTTTGCATGTGAGGGAACTAGCTAAAAATTAATAAATAAAAGATACTTTTTTGTAACTAACACTGAAACGAAATCAGTTTATTCTTTCTTGCATGAAGATTCAAATATAAAAGAAAAGAGAATAATCCTAAAATAAAATATATTTCTCATATGACAAGCTAATGTAACCCGCAAACAATTCAAAACTCAAGATTATAAATATCAGGAGTGCATTCAAGCATATTTTCATTGAATGAAAGTACTCTTTGATTCCGGTGTGCTTGCTCTGAAGAAGCGCTAAAAAAAATTACAAAAGAACTGAAAACAAGATATCCAAGAGATATTTGTGCATTTGCATTGGTATCAGCTCTATTTACAAGAACCAAGAGCCAGAGGAATCCAAATGCCCATGGATGGTTGAATGGACTCACGAAATGCAGCGGGTTTACACAGTGGAAACATTCAGCAATAAGAAAAGAAATCCTGTAACACGCTACAACACCGATGAGCCTTCTAAACATTATGGTTAGTTGGAAAAGCAAGTCTCAAAACACAGCAAAACAAAGAACTCAACCTCAACCCCACAGCAACAAACCCTTACAAATCCTGTATGATTTATAAGTGGTGAAACTTATAGAAAACGGAAGTAGGATGGTAGTTACCATGGGCAAAGATGGGGTAACTGGAATTGATGTCCAATAGATATAAATTTTCAGCTTTACAAGAAGAAAGTTTTCAACACTGAATACACTTAGCACTACTGAAGTTTACATTTGAAGTTAATACGGTAAACTTCTCATTTACAGTTAATACGGTAAAGTTCGAATCAGATTAACCACAGGGTGTCGCTGTCCACCAGAGAATGTTCTCTACGAAGGCAAATACCCAGAGTCTCTTTGTTACTCCAGATAAAACGACAGGAGAAGCAGCAGGATTTAGCAGGTGTTAGACTATTTCATTTCTTTTAAACATGATCATTTAATTTGACCAACTCACGGAGGACTAGAGGTGATGCCTTCTTTGAGAGGGGGCCCAGACGTCAGGCAGTGTCTGCTGCTCTGGCTTCTGCTCCTCGCAGCCTGGGAGGCAGGGAGCGGCCAGCTCCACTACTCCGTCCCTGAGGAGGCCAAACACGGAACCTTCGTGGGCCGCATCGCTCAGGACTTGGGGCTGGAGCTGGCGGAGCTGGTGCCCCGCCTGTTCAGGGTGGCGTCCAAGGACCGCGGGGACCTTCTGGAGGTAAATCTGCAGAATGGCATTTTGTTTGTGAATTCTCGGATCGACCGGGAGGCGCTGTGCGGGCGGAACGCGGAGTGTAGCATCCACCTGGAGGTGATCGTGGACCGGCCGCTGCAGGTTTTCCACGTGGAGGTGGAGGTGAGGGATATTAACGACAACCCGCCGCTATTTCCAACGACAGAAAAAACTATCCAATTTCATGAATCGAGACTGCTAGACTCGCGGTTTCCTTTAGAGGGAGCTTCGGATGCAGATATAGGAGTAAACGCTCTTCTGTCTTATAAGCTCAGTCCCAGCGAGTTTTTCTTTCTAGATGTACAAACAAATGATGAACTCAGCCAATCGCTGTTTCTTGTGCTGGGGAAATCTCTGGACAGAGAGGAAAATGCTGAGGTGAAATTGTTATTGGTAGCTACGGATGGAGGCAAGCCTGAACTCACGGGTTCTGTTCAGATACTCATTAAAGTGTTAGATGTGAATGACAACGAACCTACTTTCCCCCAATCCGTTTACAAAGTTCAGTTGTTAGAGAACACCACAAACGGAACCTTGGTGGTGAAATTAAATGCGTCTGATGCAGATGAAGGACCAAACAGTGAGATTGTGTATTCACTGAGTAGTGATGTGTCTTCTACCACACGGACCAAGTTCCAAATAGACCCCACCTCGGGAGAAATCAGAACGAAGGGGGAATTAGACTATGAAGAAAGGACATCCTATGAAATTCAGGTCATTGCATCTGACAAGGGAACCCCATCAATGTCAGGACATTGTAAAATTTCAGTAAAACTCGTGGATATCAATGACAATACCCCAGAAGTCTCAATAACGTCTCTCTCACTACCAGTCCAAGAAAATGCTCCACTGGGCGCTGTTATCGCCCTTATCTCAGTGTCAGACCGTGACTCAGGAATCAACGGACGGGTGACCTGCTCCCTGACCCCTCAAATCCCCTTCAAGTTGGTGTCCACCTTCAAGAATTACTATTCACTTGTGCTGGACAGCGCCTTGGACCGTGAGACCACACCTGAATATAAGGTGGTGGTGACAGCCCGGGATGGGGGATCGCCCTCGCTGTGGGCCACAGCCAGCGTGTCCGTGGAGGTGGCTGATGTGAACGACAACGTGCCCACGTTCGCACAGCCCGAATACACGGTGTTCGTGAAGGAGAACAACCCGCCTGGTGCGCACATCTTCACAGTGTCTGCCATGGACGCAGATGCGCAGGAGAATGCGCTGGTGTCCTATTCGCTGGTGGAGAGGCGGGTGGGCGAGCGCTCGCTGTCGAGTTTCGTGTCTGTGCACGCGGAGAGCGGCAAGGTGTTTGCGCTGCAGCCTCTGGACCATGAGGAGCTGGAGTTGCTGCAGTTCCAGGTGAGCGCGCGGGATGCTGGTGTGCCTTCCCTGGGCAGCAATGTGACTCTGCAAGTGTTTGTGCTGGACGAGAATGACAATGCTCCCACACTGCTGCCCCACGGAGCCGTGGGAGCGGGAGGGGCAGTGAGTGAGTTTGTGCCTAGGTCAGTGGGTTCGGGTCACGTGGTCACCAAGGTGAGAGCAGTGGATGCGGACTCTGGTTACAATGCTTGGCTCTCTTATGAACTGCAGACGTCGGCAGGCAATTCCCGAAGCCTGTTCCGCGTGGGCCTATATACCGGCGAGATCAGCACCACACGCGCCCTGGATGAGGCGGATGCACTGCACCAGCGCCTGCTGGTGCTGGTGAAGGATCATGGTGAACCTGCACTGACTGCCACAGCCACAGTGCTAGTTTCTCTGCTTGAGAACAGTCAAGCTCCAAAAGCCTCATCCAAAATGTTGGTAGATGCCATTGGCCGAGAGGCGTCACTGGTGAATGTCAACGTGTACCTGATCATCGCCATCTGCGCGGTGTCCAGCCTGTTGGTGCTCACGCTGCTCCTGTACACCGTGCTGCGCTGCTCAGCGACGCACACTGATGGAGCCTGTGCTCCGGGGAAGCCCGTACTGGTGTGCTCTAGCGCGATGGGGACCTGGTCATACTCACAGCAGAGGAGGCAGAGGGTGTGCTCTGGTGAGGGTCCGCCCAAGACCGACCTCATGGCCTTCAGCCCCAGCCTATCACAAGGTCCGGAATCAGCAGAGGAGAGACAGCCGCCCTTAGAGTCAGAATACTTAGCAAAGGTAGGCTTAAGAATTTTTTTTTTATCTTGCCAAGAACGTTACTATTTTTGTATTGTTCATGATTCCAGTTAAATATTTAGGCCTAACGCTCCGCCTTTATTTTATATCACTGTGCTGTTGTGAGATACTTGTGCATTAGGTATCAAATTCCTGCCCGTAGAACAATTCTCTTAAATATTCTCACTTTCATTGTTAGGTTCATGACAAAATCTCTGTGTGAGTAATCAGACCTTGAATAATTGGGAAAAAAAAAACACCCAGGAAAACCTGCAATTTAAACATTTATTTATTTATTTATTATTGTTGTGTGTGTGCATGATGCTGGTGTGTGGCTGTAAGTGTGTGGTGTGAGGTCCTACAGTGTGTGAACCTCAAGGGACACTTTGTGTAGTTGGTCTCTCTACTTTTTATTTGGGCTGTCGAAAGCTAAGGCAGGTCACCAGCCTTGCAAGGCAAGACTTTACCTGCTGAGCCAACTCACTGGCACCAAAGCGTAATAATTCAATATTACTCCTAAATGTTTTCCTTTCAAAGATGTAAAAGCCCAAATTAGAAAATTTAAAAGGGCTTTAAAATTTAGGACATTTCTAAACATAGATTTCTACCCATTGTATCAGAGTCTGTTTAGCGTAATATGATCTTTACTCTAGAATTTTTCCAGATTTTCTCTTTAAAACGTGAATGCCAGGCTTTATATATCATTGGCCTTTACCATACACATCAGCATTAAGGAATGCTGGGTAACTTATTTGTTCTTACTAAGGAGAATGACCAAAATTGGGCGATAAAGATGAACTATTATAAAAATCTTTGGGTTTTCAACCAAAAGAGAGAGTGTACTCAGGAAAGAACCCCTCAGATTTAGACATTTAAAGATTACACTGGGGTGGATGTGGTGGCGCACGCCTTTAATCCCATTGTTTAAGCGGAGGCAGAGGCAGGCAGATCTCTGTGAGTTCAAGGCCAGCCTGGTCTACAGAGTGAGTTTCAGCACGGCCAGGGCTACACAGAGAGAAACCTTGTCTCAAAAAAAAAAAAAAAAAAAAAAAAAAAGAAATAAAAGAAATAAAAGAAAAGAAAGAAAAAGAAAAAACATTGTATTGGACTGGGTGTGATGGTGTATGCCTTTAATCATAACATTTGGGAGGCAGAGGCAGGTGGATCAACAGGACTGAATAGTTAGTCTTTGCCTGAAGACAAACTGGTTTGGCCAACCATCCACGTCTTTTCCTTTTCTTTGTACAAGTGAAGGGTTTTGTGACCTAGTCTTCAGGCTAGTGCTCAGCGGTCATCAAGCCAGTGTTAATAGGCTAACTCATGCAGTTTTCCTTCTGTGAAGATGCTGGCCACTTCTCACTCTTCGCCAGCTTACACTTTCCTTCATCCTGAGCTTACCCTGTTACCTAGTTTGTGAGCATGTTACTCGTGGAACTGGGGTTTTTCCAAAATGCAAGGCCCAGCATGGACCATTGCATTTCCTCTGGAAACCCCTGCAGTGGGTGTTTAAAACACTGGAAGCAGAAGTAGGTGGATTTCTATGAGATCTGGTCTACATAGTGAGATCACATAAGGCTATACAATGAGGCCCTGTCTCAAAACAAAACAAGAACAATAAAAGCCCTATAATGGATGAGAAGCCCTAGGTTCAATCACCAGAACTGAAAAGAACAAACAAAACATACTAAGCGTTTATCTAATTCTTTATGAGCTATCATAGCAGAGTCTATTAGAAATTATCTGTTGATTGATAACAATTATCATTAATGTAACTCTTCACTTATCCTTATTTGAAAAGTTAATTTAAAATGTTCATTTATTTATTCAGTGTAGTATTTGTAATTTATTTTATTTTAATTTAAACATAGATGATAAAATGTGAGTTAATTGAATATTGGATTTTAGTCAATGAAACACAAGAACCTAGACCTTCTATAAAATCTTTTTCTTCTATACTTAAATTATGTGCTAAATTTCTCTTCAAACTATTCTGCCTACAAGTCAAAGTCTGGACAGTTTCTTTTTCTGCATGAATATCTAAATTTGCCCTTTCCATGAGTATTCTGGTCCAACTTTAAAATGCTTAGAGGACTCATACCTTGTGTTTATTAGTGAATTCACAGAGATCTTTAAAATATTTCATTACTGGGGACTGGAGAGATGGTTCAGTAGTTAAGAACACTGTCTGCTCTTCCAGAGGTCCTGATTTCAATTCCCAACAACCACATGATGGCTCACAACCATCTGGAATGGGACCTGACTCCCTCTTCTGTCATGCAGACATACATGCAAGTAGAACATTCATATATAAAAAATACATTTTAAAAGAACATTTCATTGCCCAGTCTTATATATATTACCTAGTGACTCATGTCCCAAAGTTAATTTTCTCTTTGTCTTTTTTTTTAAAAAATTGACAATGTTTTCAACTTTTCTTCCTTTTCTCTCTTAACACTTACTTATGTTTTGTGGATGTATGTGTGTGAGTGTGCACGCACACCATGATGTGAGTGTGCAAGTCAGAAGACAAATTTCAGGAGTCATTGGGTCGCAGGAATTAAAATCATGTTGGCAAGCTTGACAGTATGTGGTTTTACCCACTGACCCATCTCTCAGATCCTGTTTGGTTGGGTTGGGTCCTGATTTTAGGCTGATATTCAGCTCATGATCTTCCTGCCTCAGCCTCTTATGTCCTAGGATGACGGGTGTGCATCACAACCCTTAGCCACAGGAAACCTTCTGAAGCTACTCGGTACAGAAATTCATCCAGAGAGGAGGTTGCTAGGGCCATAATTTTTATAATATACATGTAAATTGTAATGCATAAACAGTGTTGAAATTTAATAGCAATATTCTTATTGGTGCAATGTGTATATAACAAATATCCAAACCACACAGTGTTGTCCTGTGGCAGAAAATACATCTACAAAAGAACTTCACTGAGAAAGACTAACTCTGGGCTCAGTGGCCGGACTCTTGCCTAGGTGCTTGAGGCACTGGCTTCAATCCCCAGTAAGTAAGAAAATGAATGAGTGCGACCTGACATCTTTATATAAATACTAGTAAAGACAGTTAACAAAGACCCTATGCTTGCATAAAGGACCTGGGGGCGATTTACACATGTTCTAAATTAACAATTGCAAGCCGGACTATTTTTCAGTAAGTTGGTAATACCAAAATCATATAAAACATGTATTACTAGATACTCACACATTTATCACTTATTTTTATACCTTATACCGTCATTGTCACAAATATCAAAGAGTTATCTTTCATTTTTGTACTTTAAGATTGTCATTCTGAATGGGGGTTTCATCCAGACACCATCAGTTAAACCATTTTTAATTTTCTTAGTCTTTATGTACTTGTAATTAATGAATTAAAATTCATCTTAGAAGATTGTTGTGAAAATTTAATGAGAAAACTCCGTTAAGAGAAACTGTGTGCCTATCATACAGACAGTCCATTATTAGCAGTGAAGCCATGAATTGGAGAGATTTTATAAAAAAATGTAAGGCTATGTTCTGGTTAAAAACAAACTCTTTGGTAACTACTTGAAGGAAATCACAGGTCAAAACACAAATTTGGGGACAATTCAAATTAGACATATAAGAAAATAAACACATTAAATACTTACACATTTAGCCACTTGGTGTCGCTGTCCACCACAAGTTCCTTCATTAAACGCAGCGGGTTTTACACATTCACATGATCCTTTTCGTCGCAGTCTCAGACAAAATGGTAACGGTATGGGGTTTAAGATGTGAAGAATAAAAAACTGAAAATATTTAAGAAATTTTGGTCAGTGTGAGAACAACCAAACGTTTGGAAGAGGCTTGCGATGGTGTTTTCTTGGAGAGAAGATCAGCGTCTGCTGCTCTGGCTTCTGCTCCTCGCAGCCTGGGAGGCAGGGAGTGGCCAGCTCCACTACTCCGTCCCCGAGGAGGCCAAACACGGAACCTTCGTGGGCCGCATCGCTCAGGACCTGGGGCTGGAGCTGGCAGAGCTGGTGCCCCGCCTGTTCAGGGTGGCGTCCAAGGACCGCGGGGACCTTCTGGAGGTAAATCTGCAGAATGGCATTTTGTTTGTGAATTCTCGGATCGACCGGGAGGCGCTGTGCGGGCGGAGCGTGGAGTGTAGCATCCACCTGGAGGTGATCGTGGACCGGCCGCTGCAGGTTTTCCACGTGGAGGTGGAGGTGAGGGACATTAACGACAACCCGCCGGTATTTCCAGTGGCCACAAAGAATCTGTTTATTTCTGAATCTCGACAGCTTGGCTCTCGGTTTTCGCTAGAGGGCGCTTCAGACGCAGATATCGGAACAAATTCATTGTTGACTTACAGTCTTAACTCCAGTGAGTATTTTACTTTGGACGTCAAAAGAAAAGATGAGGAAGTTAAATCCCTGGGACTCGTGTTGAAAAAACTTTTAAATCGAGAGGACATTCCCGAACATCATTTACTGATAACGGCAGTTGATGGCGGGAAACCGGAGCTAACTGGCACCACTCAAGTGAAGATCACTGTCCTAGATGTGAACGACAACGCCCCCGCATTTGAGAGGACGCTCTACAAAGTCAGATTATCCGAAAACGCACCAAATGGTACCGTAGTAGTGGATGTCAACGCCTCTGATTTGGATGAAGGAGTAAATAAGGACATTGTATATTCTTTCCACACGGATATGTCAGCTGAGATCCTGTCAAAATTCCACTTAGACCCGGTTAATGGACACATCACTGTGAAAGACAACATAGATTTCGAGGAAACGAAATCTTTTGAAATCCAGGTAGAGGCAGCAGACAAGGGAACCCCTCCAATGACAGATCACTGCACGGTTCTAGTTGAAATTGTGGATGTTAACGATAATGTGCCTGAATTGGTCATCAAATCACTATCAATTCCTGTGTTAGAAAATTCTGCACCTGGCACCGTGATCGCCCTGATCAGTGTGTCAGACCGTGACTCTGGAGCCAACGGGCAGGTGACCTGCTCCCTGACCCCTCAAGTCCCCTTCAAGCTGGTGTCCACCTTCAAGAATTACTATTCGCTCGTGCTGGACAGCGCCCTGGACAGAGAGACCACACCTGACTATAAGGTGGTGGTGACAGCCAGGGATGGGGGATCGCCTTCACTGTGGGCCACAGCCAGTGTGTCCGTGGAAGTGGCTGACGTGAACGACAATGCACCTGCGTTCGCGCAGCCCGAATACACGGTGTTCGTGAAGGAGAACAACCCGCCTGGGGCGCACATCTTCACGGTGTCAGCCATGGACGCAGATGCTCAGGAGAACGCGCTGGTGTCCTACTCGCTGGTGGAGAGGCGGGTGGGTGAGCGCTCGCTGTCGAGCTTCGTGTCTGTGCACGCGGAGAGCGGCAAGGTGTTCGCTCTGCAGCCTCTGGACCATGAGGAGCTGGAGCTGCTGCAGTTCCAGGTGAGCGCGCGGGATTCTGGTGTGCCTTCCCTGGGCAGCAATGTGACTCTGCAGGTGTTTGTGCTGGATGAGAACGACAATGCGCCCACGCTGCTGGGGCCTCAGGCGGGCAGCACAATGAGCGAACTGGTGTCACGGACAGTGGGTGCAGGACATGTAGTGACAAAGGTGCGCGCAGTGGATGCGGACTCTGGCTACAATGCATGGCTGTCCTATGAGCTGCAGACGGCCACGGGCAGCGGGCGCCTTCCCTTCCGGGTGGGTCTGTACACCGGTGAAATCAGCACCACTCGTGTCCTAGATGAGACAGATGCGCCAAAACAGCGCCTACTGGTGCTGGTGAAGGACCATGGCGAGCCAGTGCTGACAGCCACAGCCACCTTGCTAGTGTCTCTGGTGGAGAGTGGGCACATGGCAAATGCCCCATCACGGGCTTTGGTGAATTCTGCGGGTAGGGAGGCATCGCTGGTGGATGTTAACGTGTACCTGATCATCGCTATCTGCGCGGTGTCCAGCCTGTTGGTGCTCACGCTGCTGCTGTACACTGCGTTGCGCTGCTCAGCGACTCCCACAGAGGATTCCTGCGCTCCTGGGAAACCCGTGCTGGTGTGCTCCAGCGCGGTGGGGACCTGGTCATACTCACAGCAGAGGAGACAAAGAGTGTGCTCTGGAGAGGGTCCACCCAAGGCCGACCTCATGGCCTTCAGCCCAAGTCTTACACCCTGCCCAGTTAATCAGGAGAAAGAGGACAAACTGGTCTCAGACATTGATTTCTCCGTCAAAGTGAGTAATTTTCCTCTCTAAATTGGTCTCGTTTTATATGCTAACATTTTACTCCTTGGAGATGGGTTAAAATTATTCTATTCATGTTCTTTCTGTTGAGCCCTTTACACTTACTAATTTTGCCACTAAAACTGTAGGTTCTTGTCTAAATTGTGTACTGAATTGACAAGTGTGTTTGTTGATAAATACGGTGGCAGGGTTATTTTCCCGCATTGTGTGTACAAATTGGAACCATTCTCTTCTTGTGTGAATGGCATCACGTAGAGCCCCTGGCTCCAGCTCCCTGTCACTAATCCCTGTGCAAAGCTTCAGTATCTTTTGCTTCTTTCTCAAGAATTTTTAGGAAGAACTAGTAGAACAGTCACTGGCCCACTTACTGAACCATTCGTTAATCATGGTTGGTATTCAGAGATGGTCACCAGTAAGAATTTTATTTGACTTATCACTCACGGGACATTAGGGTCCTTACAACTACAAGAAGGGGCTAACGCTGAAGAAATTTTACTGGGATGGTAGCTTAAAAATTATATACAGACTTGTTTTCAACAAATTATCCAAATTGAAAATAGTTTTTCATTAGATTAAAAATATTATTTTGAAAACATTTAAATGTATTGTGAGAGTATTACATTTTATCCCACAGTGATTTCAATTAAAAATTTAAATTATGCATGTGTTTGGTACATGCACATGGGTGCTCTTAACCACTAGCTATCTCGTCTCTCCATAGTGACACTTTAAGTGTTACATTAAAAATTATGAGAAATCAAAGTGAAACAAGGTTCTGAAAACACGTTTCATAAAAACACATTTCATATGTTGTCCTCATATTTTTGCCCTGAAAATTGAAACATATCTTTAATATTGTGAAGTTATTTTCAGTTTGGGCCATGAATATCTATCTGCTTTGCAATAGGAAACCTTCAGATAATTGACACCAAATAAAACTTATTTTATTCTTCAGTTATTTTTGCAGTGCATATGTCCATTTCTCTTACAAAATACTTGGACTCCCTTCCAATTCCCCTTGTTTCCAGAGAGAACTAATACTCAAATAAAACCTGATTAGCGCTTCATACATGTGATTAGTCTAACATATGAAATATGTTTTATCTATCTTTTCTCTTTCCCATTTTTATCTTCTCTCCCAGAATTATCTTTCTCTGCTCCTCCATTCATCAAGCATTTGCCGTGGCACATCCAACCTCAATTCAATACTTACGTTATCAGTTTGCTATCATCCTGCTGTAGGTCACAGGGTCACCCAGAGTTCCTCTTCCTTTCATCTTCTAATCCAGATCTTCTTGAAACGCTTGATTAAAATACTTCCAAAAAATTTTTTTGAATAATTTTGAGATAGGATTTCAAACAATCCACTTGGACTTGAACTTCAGTGAAGATGGCTTGAATCAATTTGAAGGGTTTTCTTTTCTCTATAACTATGTATTTGAGCTATAAAAGTGAATAATTAATTGATTGATTTGCTGACCAATTAATTAATGCATATGTGTGTCACACATATAGAGATCAGAGGGCAAATTGTGGGAGTTGACAACTGTCTTTCCTCCATGTATTCTGGGGATCAAACTCAATGCAAGTTTTCATGGCAACTGCTTTTTACCCACCAATTCTTTGCACTGGCTGCAAAATGAGTATTTATTTAATATGTATTTGTTTCAAATAAGTATTGTATTAGTTATTTATCTTGCACCTGTGACAAACTCCTGATAAAATCAACTTAGAAAAGGGAAGGTTTGCTTTTGCTCACAGTTCCAGGGTACAGTCCATCATGACGGGGAAGTTCTGGCAGCAGGTCAGCTTATGCCTGCAGTCAGGAAGCAGAGAGTGTTGAACACTGGTGCTCAGCTCTTTCTGCTTTTGATTCAAAGCAAGACCCCAGCTGTGGGATGATTTTGCCCACTTTCAGAATTAACCTTCTCACCTCAATTAACGTACGCAGAATATCCCTCACGGATACACTCAGAGGGTGACTGCCATTAGGGTTGTTGGAAATCAAGTTAACAATGAAGATCAACTGTCACAAATATCCATTCGTATTCTGTAGCATCTTCAACCTACACACCTACAGGCTCTGTAAATAAAACAAAGGGAACATACTTCTTGTGGCTTCTTACAGTATGTTTTACATCTTTGAAAATTTGAAAAAGAATCCTTTGGCCATTCAGTGAGAGTATGTTTATTTCTGTTTGGATTCAGAAATTAGTGTTTATGTGAGTGAGAGAGGAGAGGATAGAGGATTTTCACAGAGAGGGAGGCTTAAAATTATTTTTTTTGATAACTTGATTTTTTTTTAATCTAAACAAACTTGGAAGAAAGAAACTTATGAATTTAAGATGCAAAAGTAGTCTGCAAAGGGCCACCTCTGCCATCTCCTTTCCTTTAAGGTTCTAGGAGTCTGCAGAGGACCTCTACCATCTCCTCCTTTGCTAAGGCTGTATAGAAAATTACTTTATTTGTTGGGAACTCTCCATTGTCCATTAAAACCCTGGATGGATCAAATATCATGTCTGGCAAAATGTAGCATGAAGATTAAGGTAAAACCCAGGCTTCTTAAATTGAAATATATCCTATTCAGGTCAGTGTCTTATATAGATTTATATCTTCTATAGATTTCTATCTCTAGAAAATTAAAGTGTTGAGACCCATGAGTTTTAACCTTTCATTAACATATTTTATTAAGAAGATAATAAACGAACTGGGACTGGGGATGTAGTCTAGTTTCTAAAGGGCTTGTCTAGTATGCAAGAAGCACTGAGTTCTGTGCCCAGCACCCCATGAAACTTTTGGTGGTTCATGCCTGTGATATAGCCCTCGGGGCAGGGGAGTCAGACATTTAGGGTCAACCATGACTACACTGTGAGTTCAAGGATATCCTGGGGTAAATAAAACCCTGTCTCAAACATGAAAAGAAAAGAAAAGAAAACCAGTTGTGTTGGGTAAATATCCTGCAAAACATTATTTGAATACCTCTGAGGTACTAATATTAATATATAATACTTAACATTAAAAGTATTATTTCAAAAAAGGGCACACATACTTAAAGGGTTGTGAAGGAGAAATTAAAGTCACAAATGAGCCAAACAATGCAGTCTTGGTGTTGCAGATTATCAAAGAGGGTAAAATAACTGTCCAGTTGCTTTAATCATAAAATGTCTCATAATTTGGGGAGCTTTTAAAATGGTTACAAAGTGTGTGAGATTGGTTTGTAGAGAGTTAAATTTATTTAACTTTATGTCTTATGGAAACAAATTACACAGAGACTCTTATTTTCTGGACAAAGAGGGTGTGTCTGTTTGCTAATGAATGCTTTTTCAGAGGTAAGAAATTACCCTCTTTGACTAAAATGCATGAGAACAATGCGAGGAAGTAGAAATCCAGGCAGTTGAACTCCAGAAAGCACCTGAAATTTACAAACTTTGAGAAGACAAATGAGACTACCACATTTGCTCATAGGAGGTGAAGTTCCTTAGAATAAAATAATGTGGAAAGGTCTTCAACACAAACTACTTACTACCTGTTTCAAATTCCACATTAAACCTCCCATGCACATCCAGCCCTTCTGTGATTCCAGGAAGAACGTCAATCGAACGCTAACAGACTTTGATTTCTTAAAACAGTATCTGCAAACTTCCCTTTGGACGACTTGTTCTTAGAATCAGTGGTTCCTTAAATGTTGTTTCTCTCAAGATTCAGAACCAACACTGCAAACCCAAGGATGAACAGAATGTCATTAGCAATCACAACCCATCACTTGATGGTGCACGATGAATCTGTCATGAATTTTCCTAATCTACACCTCACCACTGCATATTTACAAAGTTTATATTAATGACACTTGGGTCTCTGTAAATATTAAAAACCTACATGAAAAAAGAATTTCTATTGTATTAGAAGTTGATTTACTGGTAAAACGAAAGATCACACACATTTAATTACTGGTACAGAACGCATACCTGCAAAATATAACTCTATTTTGCAAAGCGGAAAAACGTATTTGAGAAGCTGAAGGAATAAACAAGACAATTTTTAGTGTTGTACATTTCCGGAACCCATACTTACAGTTTGGGGCCACATGATGTCGCTCTTTACCATAAAACAAATCCGACAGAAGAAAGACTAAAGGAAAAACCATTTCCATTCTTCCCGGAAAGCTGCACACCATCCCGGATCTGAACAATGGAGGATGCAGTGGCGGTGGACTGACGGATTAGAATTCTATCTCTGAGAGGATCCCTGATCAGAAAAAAGGATTGTGCACTTGAGATGGAATTTTTCTGGGGAAGTGGCCAGGAATCACGGCGCCTGCTTTTCTCTTTTTTGCTTCTTGCAATCTGGAAGGGAGGGAACAGCCAGCTCCACTACTCCATCCCGGAGGAGGCCAAACACGGAACCTTCGTGGGCCGCATCGCTCAGGACCTGGGGCTGGAGCTGGCGGAGCTGGTGCCTCGCCTGTTCAGGGTGGCGTCCAAGGACCGCGGGGACCTTCTGGAGGTAAATCTGCAGAATGGCATTTTGTTTGTGAATTCTCGGATCGACCGGGAGGCGCTGTGCGGGCGGAGCGCGGAGTGTAGCATCCACCTGGAGGTGATCGTGGACCGGCCGCTGCAGGTTTTCCACGTGGAGGTGGAGGTGAGGGACATTAACGACAATCCTCCCATATTCCCTGCGACACAAAAGAATCTGTACATTGCAGAATTAAGGCCTCTTGACACTTGGTTTCCACTAGAGGGCGCATCAGATGCAGATATCGGCATCAATGCTCTGCTGACTTATAGGCTAAGTCCCAATGACTATTTTTCTTTGGAAAAACCATCCAACGATGAACGGGTAAAAGGTCTTGGCCTTGTATTACGAAAATCCTTAGACCGAGAGGAAACTCCAGAGATTTTTCTATTGCTCACAGCCATCGACGGAGGCAAACCCGAGCTGACCGGCTCTGTTGAGTTACTCGTTACAGTGCTGGACATCAACGATAATTCTCCAGTTTTTGACAGATCCCTCTACACGGTGAAGTTACCAGAAAACGTCCCAAATGGGACACTGGTCGTCAAAGTCAATGCCTCTGATTTAGACGAAGGTGTGAATGGAGATATTATGTACTCATTTTCGACGGATGTTTCACCAAACGTGAAACGCAAATTCCACATAGACCCAGTTACAGGACAGATTGCTGTAAAGGGATCCATTGATTTTGAAGAATGCAAATCCTATGAAATTCTCATAGAGGGCATTGACAAGGGACAAGTCCCGCTTTCCGGACACTGTAAAGTTGTTGTAGAAGTTGAAGACGTCAATGATAATGTCCCAGAGCTGGAATTCAAATCTCTATCACTTCCAATCCTAGAGAATGCTCCAGTGGGCACCGTCATCGCACTCATCAGTGTGTCTGATAGGGACATGGGTGTCAACGGGCAGGTGACCTGCTCCCTGACTCCTCATGTCCCCTTTAAGCTGGTGTCCACTTTCAAGAATTACTATTCGCTCGTGCTGGACAGCGCCCTGGACAGAGAGACCACACCTGACTATAAGGTGGTGGTGACAGCCCGGGACGCGGGCTCGCCCTCACTGTGGACCACAGCCAGCGTGTCCGTGGAGGTGGCTGACGTGAACGACAATGCACCTGCATTCGCGCAGCCCGAATACACGGTGTTCGTGAAGGAGAACAACCCGCCTGGCGCGCACATCTTCACGGTGTCGGCCATGGACGCGGATGCGCAGGAGAACGCGCTGGTGTCCTACTCGCTGGTGGAGAGGCGGGTGGGCGAGCGCTCGCTGTCGAGCTTCGTGTCTGTGCACCCGGAGAACGGCAAGGTGTTCACTCTGCAGCCTCTGGACCATGAGGAGCTGGAGCTGCTGCAGTTCCAGGTGAGCGCGCGGGATGCTGGTGTGCCTTCCCTGGGCAGCAATGTGACTCTGCAGGTGTTTGTGCTGGATGAGAACGACAATGCGCCCACGCTGCTGGAACCCGAGGCGGGAGTGTCTGGTGGAGTGGTGAGCCGGTTGGTGTCAAGGTCAGTGGGTGCGGGCCATGTGGTGGCGAAGGTGCGCGCGGTGGATGCGGATTCTGGCTATAATGCATGGCTGTCTTATGAGCTACAGTCGCCGGCAGGCAATTCCCGTAGCCCTTTCCGGGTGGGTCTGTACACGGGCGAGATTAGTACCACGCGCATCTTGGATGAGGCGGATTCGCTGCGCCAGAACCTTTTGGTGCTGGTGAAGGACCATGGTGATCCAGCAATGACTGTTACCGCCACGGTGTTGGTGACGCTGGTAGAGAATGGCCAGGTACCAAAGACTCCATCGCGAGTGTCCACGAGTGTCACAAACTCGGAGGCATCACTGGTAGATGTCAACGTGTATCTGATCATCGCCATCTGCGCGGTGTCCAGCCTGTTAGTGCTCACCCTGCTGCTGTATATGGTGCTGCGCTGCTCCACTGTTCCCAATGAGAGCGTGTGTGGGCCTGGAAAACCAGTAGTGGTGTGCTCCAGCGCAGTGGGGAGCTGGTCGTACTCTCAGCAAAGAAGGCAAAGGGTGTGCTCTGGAGAGTACCCACCTAAGACTGACCTCATGGCCTTCAGCCCCAGTTTATCTGATTCAAGGGACAGAGAGGATCAATTGCAGCCCACAGGGGATTCCTCTGGAAAGGTCAGTCTTACTATCATCTTTAATTTGAATTTTCATATGTGGTTTATCACTTTCTTCACAATTTTATTTATTACTGGACATGGGATTCTTGCTCGGTGGTCGTTTTCCTTCAGGACTTTGAATATATCTTCTAGCATGCAAATTTTTCGCTGAGAAATCTTCTGATAAGCTTTATCAGTGTTCCCTTCTATATGTTCCTTGCTGCGGTCAAAATTCTCTCTTCATTGTCGACTCTTAGCAATTAGCTTGTGGATGTGGCTCTACTTAGCTTCATCCTAGCTGAACTACCTTAAAGTTCTTTGCTCTGTCCATTTCATGCCCAGATTTGGAGCGTTTAGGCCATACATTCTCTAAGATTTCTGCTTGCTTTCCTCTTCTCTCTCTGTGAATCACAGCCCACATATTGGCTCACTCTTTATACCCCATAAGTCTTAGTCCTTCTTCAGTCTTTAAGGTTCTGTTTTAGGTTTTACTCTCTTCCTGGGTAAATTCAAACATTCCACCTTGAAGCTACTGTGTCCTTTCTTGGTCATGTGTGCTGTTGAATTGCATTAAGGTCAACAACTCCATCTCTACTGAAATTCTTTTCTGTTAATGTTCTATTTTCTTGAGTTCATTGGACATTTTGTGTTGGTTACTTAAACACTGTCAGAATTCATTGGCCTCTATGTCTTTACACTTGCTTTTTGTAGATAGCAGAAATTCTTTTGTGTTGTCTTGCTTTTTCCCTCTGTTGTTATATGGTCTTGACATTCCCTTATTTGTAGAAGAAAACCCAGCCACCTCTCCCAATCTCTCTGCCCTACCTTTGTGCAAGGTAAAGGCCCTTATTTGTCGATTGTCTAAGAACCTGGGCTTCATCCAGCCATTTGGACAGATGTATATTCTCTGTAGTTTTATGCCCAAAGTCCTAGCAGGAGCGAGCCACTGATTGCTTTTTTCCTGAGCTCATAAACGCTGCTCCCATTGGTGTGGGTTCATTGCACTGTGAGTACCATGGAGTGGCAGTGTCTCCTCTCTTTCCTCTTTTCCACACAGGGTCTTACTAGAAGGCCTGACTGCAGGGAACCCATTAAGTAGGCCAGGCTGACTTGGAAATCACAAAGATCCTCCTACCCCTGCCCCCAAGGGCCGGGATTAAAGGTGTGCACCCACACCCAGGTGCAACATTTTGTTATTGTTCTGAGTAATTTCCAGGCACCTAAAATCTTCTGTGCTCTATCAGGGTGCTGATTTGGGTGAGACAGGAAAGAATTTCTTGATCTTCCCGCTGAGATGTCATAACATTGGGTCCCTGCTCCACTCTTCTCTTCTCCTCATGAGAGAAGCTGCTAGGGTAGGGCAGGTGAACTGCAGGCTGGTTTCCCTCACTCATCCTGCAATATCCTGGCTTACACTTGTGCTCTGAGTCGTGAGACAGAGACCAACCCTTCAGGTTGCTCTGCCCCCTGAAATGTAGGATGTAGAAAACACATCCCACTCTCCGTCACTCCTTGGAGAGACGGCGGAAGCTGTTGCTTCTCCCTGAGTGAGTGGTACTGTGCTGAGAGAAAAGAATATGATGAGAAGTCCTTGCGTTTCTTGCCTACTTTGGAATGAGAGTTTTGAGCTCGTCTGGAGGGCAGAGTGTCTTGCTTCATTTTTAGGTTTCTCTTGATTGGCACAAGGTGGTGTAGTCTTGGCAGAGTGTCCTTTTTTAGGGAAAGAAGGGTCTGGGACCTCATACAACCCCTTCCTACTGATGTCTGTAGCTCTAATGTGTGTCTTAAACTCATATTTTCTTTTAGTTTTCTCTTTGGTTTCCTAGAGATTATAATGCTCACTATGGACTTGTTAAAGCATAAACCAATACTTGTAATGTACAGTAACTTTGAGTGGGCCTTGGGAAATCATACGGTTCATCTGCTCCCACTTCATGCTTTTGAATTGGATACAGATCCTAGACATACAATGATCACTTTTGTACCGTTAATGTCCATTTATGCTCGTGTTTCTTCTTAAAAGTTATATTTCTTCCGAAAAAGTTCTTGAAGCCGGGCGGTGGTGGCGCACGCCTTTAATCCCAGCACCTGGGAGGCAGAGGCAGGCGGATCTCTGTGAGTTCGAGACCAGCCTGGTCTACAAGAGCTAGTTCCAGGACAGGCTCCAAAACCACAGAGAAACCCTGTCTCGAAAAACCAAAAAAAAAAAAAAGTTCTTGATATTTCCTTTCCTATGGTTTGATAATGAAGAAATCCCCATGTTTTGCATGTTCATATATAGTATTTCAATTCCACCTTTGAGAAATAGTTTTGCTAGGTATTTAATGCTGAGTTGGCAGTTATTTTCCCATAACTTTCAAGATAACTTTTTTATAGTTCTTTCTTAAGAAAATGAAAACTGAATTTATTATTGATAGAGTGTGATCTTTCCTCTTTTTTAGCTCTTTTTAAAATTCTTTCTTTGTTTTGAAATTGTCAATAACCTTACATTACCTGATCAGCTTTGATTTACTTTTAAAATCTTCTTTGAAGTTATCACAACATTTTGTATCTGTGAGTTGATACTTTATCAATTTAAAATTAATATTTATTAGTATACCTTCAAATATAGCTTCTACCTTGCATTATTCTCCTGGGAATCACAGCATATGTATGTTAAATCTTTTCTCCATATACTTCATTTTGCATTGAATTTGTGCTTTTAAGTCACTGATGCTCTTCGCTGCATGATTCTTATGTATGTTATTGCAACTTTTCCCTTACTTAGTCATTTTTTCTTCTCCTCTTCTTCTTCTTTGATTTTTTTGAGGCAGAGTTTTTCTGTGTAGCCCTGAAACTTGCTCTGTATACCAGGCTGGCCTCAGACTCTGAGATCTGCCTCCTCTGTCTCTGGAGTGTTGGGGTTAAAGGTGTGGACCACATGCCTTACTATTTTCTTATTAGTCTGGGCTACCACCCACATCATCAACTGAATTCTTCACTTCCATCAGTGCCTTTTCAGTTTTAAAGCCTTGTTTTCCTTTTTTAAAAATTAGAGGTTTTTAAAAAAAATTTGTTACCTTTGTGAATTTAATTAACACAATAATTATGGTTATTCGTGACCTCTCAGGTCATTGAATCATCTGTCACCCCATGTTTTTCTTCTCATAACCTTCTTATTAGGTCCGATAATATTGAATTGAATTCTAGATTGTACATGGAAAGTTGCAGTTGTTCTGAATGATAGTATTTTTCAGAGAAGGATAACCTATTAAACTATTTGCTTGATGTGCAATTAGGAAATATGCCTGTCATTATTGAGAAAGATTGAACTGAAATAAATATTAGTTTATTTTTCACTCCTGTGCTATCTGTAATGATGAGTGTTATGAACATTTGAGCTGTGTATCTCCTATCATTACTTTTATTATACTTTGTCGGGCAACACAGAGTAAAGTGAATCATAGAGTTCGAGGGTGAAGGATTGCGCTAACACTCTCAGCTACCACCAAAATATCCAGGAAAAGGATCAGTGAGTTGGACCAGCCAAGAAAGTATTCTTTAATAACTTACTGAAAGAATGACTTAGAAGATTTAAAGGTTCTTTCCTTCATGTCTTCTGTGGGATTTAGAATGTAGTATAACTGAGAAAGAAATCCTCAAATTAAGAATCAACTACAAAATGACAAATACGGACTTGATTCCAACAGCTGCAAAGATGAGTCAAATGTTAAAAGGCTTCTGTTTTCCACACATCTGTATAAAATGTAAATTCTTCTCCATATTAGCAATGCCCTTTCTCCATTGACTATACCATTGCCTTTACTGAATCCTAAATAATTTTGTGGCACACTACTTCTCAATCAATATTAGGATTCTATTTGTTCAATAGATTTAAGATAGGTGATTATACAATTTACATATTAATAGCAACTCGAATAGTTGCTACTTGGATGCTGTATCTTGAAAATGCTGTGAAGTTGCTTACTAAAGTTGTATGATATCTGGACAAGTAAAGTCTCCTCATTAGAGTAAAAATTAGCATAAAAATTGGTAGGTGCTGAAAAAATTAAAGGGCTAAATGCTCATTAATTTGGATAGATTTTTAAAAAGGAACCCAAGTTAGTATCATATTATACTAACTATACAAGTATCATCATATCTTAATTATTTTAGAAGATAGCATCAATAAATCACCAGTATTAAACATTGAAATTTAGAATATTCTCTTCAATTAATACTGAGGTAGTATAAGTCCATTAAGGGGATACAGAAAAATTTAAAAAAATAGGTGGTAGACGAATACGAAAACAACACTACTCAGCAACTATTGAAAAAAATAACTATTAAAAGATTTTTTGATCAATTTGAGTATAAACTCCTCTATAACAAAATAGGTAACACAAATTATTTTGGGTGTCTTTACTGAAGATATATCGATATGCAGTGGTATAATCATGTTCATGTTTTGCTTTAGGTTGTCTTTATAAAGTTAAGTCCAATTGGAAGACCATCAGAAGAAAATCTGGGGATTGGGAAGTAATGCAATTAATGTAGAAACCCTGGTTAATAAAGTGATATTTAAATAGAGAAGAGGGCTATACGGAGACATAGAAAACATGTTATTGAAATTGAGTAGTACTGAGAAATATTTCACTAATAAAAGGTAAGTGAATAAAACAGACCAAAATAAAATACTTACGCTTTTAGCCACATGATGTCGCTAGACACCACGATATTTTCTTCTCTTCCAACGTCAAAAGGAAACGGAGAATACGTTTTACTTAGGAAAAGGGCCTTCCATTTTAGACTCTGCTACAGAAGCTCACACACAGACAAAAGCGAAGATATTAAATTGGAATTAAGTTTTCAAAGGATTTTCTTGGTGCTGCAATAAAGACTGGAGAAGTGGAACAAGACTGCGATGCTATATTCCCAGCAAGGAAGTCCGGGATTCCGGCGCCTGCTCATCTCCTTTGTGCTCCTCGCAGCCTGGGAGGCAGGGAGCGGCCAGCTCCACTACTCCATCCCCGAGGAGGCCAAACACGGAACCTTCGTGGGCCGCATCGCTCAGGACCTGGGGCTGGAGCTGGCAGAGCTGGTGCCCCGCCTGTTCAGGGTGACGTCCAAGGACCGCGGGGACCTTCTGGAGGTAAATCTGCAGAATGGCATTTTGTTTGTGAATTCTCGGATCGACCGGGAGGCGCTGTGCGGGCGGAGCGCGGAGTGTAGCATCCACCTGGAGGTGATCGTGGACCGGCCGCTGCAGGTTTTCCACGTGGAGGTGGAGGTGAGGGACATTAACGACAACCCGCCTAGATTCTCCCGACCAGAACAAAGATTACTTATTTTAGAGTCAAGAATGCCAGACTCGCGGTTTCCGGTAGAGGGCGCATCTGACATGGATATAGGAGTCAATGCAGCCTTGAGCTATAAGGTAAACCCTAATGAATATTTTGACTTGGATCTTAAAAGAAACGAAGAAGAAACAAACGTCTTAGAGCTAGTTTTGAAGAAGCCTTTAGACAGAGAAGAAGCTCAAGAGCATCGTTTGTTATTGATTGCAACTGATGGAGGGAAACCTGAACTAACAGGTACTGTACAGTTACTGATTGATGTACTGGATGCAAATGATAACGCTCCGAAGTTTGATAAAGCTATTTATAACGTTAGATTGTTGGAAAATACACCAAACGAGACATTAGTAGTTAAACTTAACGCTTCAGATGCGGATAAGGGAATTAATAGTGAAATACTGTATTTCTTCAGTAATCTTGTTCTTGATGATGTAAAATCTAAATTTACAATAGATTCTACCAGCGGAGAAATAAAAGTTAAGGGGGAGCTGGATTACGAAGACCGCAAATTATATGAAATTAATATTGACGCCGTGGACAGAAGTACATTCCCACTAGCAGGACACTGTAAAGTTATAGTGAAACTAGTGGATGTAAATGATAATGTGCCCGAGATGGCCATAACATCGCTGTTTTTGCCTATCAAAGAGGATGCTCAGTTGGGGACTGTTATTGCCCTGATTAGTGTGTCTGATCGCGACTCAGGCGCTAATGGCCAGGTGACCTGCTCTGTTATCCCGCATGCCCCCTTCAAGCTGATGTCCACCTTCAAGAATTACTATTCGCTCGTGCTGGACAGCGCCCTGGACCGCGAGACCACATCTGACTATAAGGTGGTGGTGACCGCCCGGGATGGGGGATCGCCCTCGCTGTGGGCCACAGCCAGCGTGTCCGTGGAGGTGGCTGACGTGAACGACAACGCGCCCACGTTCGCGCAGCCCGAATACACGGTGTTCGTGAAAGAGAACAACCCCCCTGGCGCACACATCTTTACGGTGTCGGCCACAGACGCAGATGCGCAGGAGAACGCGCTGGTGTCCTACTCGCTGGTGGAGAGGCGGGTGGGCGAGCGCTCGCTGTCGAGCTTCGTGTCTGTGCACGCGGAGAGCGGCAAGGTGTTCGCTCTGCAGCCTCTGGACCATGAGGAGCTGGAGCTGCTGCAGTTCCAGGTGAGCGCGCGGGATGCTGGTGTGCCTTCCCTGGGCAGCAATGTGACTCTGCAGGTGTTTGTGCTGGATGAGAATGACAATGCGCCCACGCTGCTGGGGCCTCAGGGTGGCGGAGGGACCATTGAATTGTTGTCCCGATCGGTGAGTTCAGGCCACGTAGTTGCAAAGGTGCGTGCAGTGGACGCGGACTCTGGCTACAATGCGTGGTTGTCCTATGAGTTACAGCCGGCGGCAGGCGCTGCGCGCAGCCCGTTCCGCATGGGGTTATACACTGGTGAAATCAGCACAACACGTGTTCTGGATGAATCGGACATGCCGCGTCAGCGCTTGTTTGTGCTGGTGAAGGACCACGGCGAGCCAGCACTGACCGCCACAGCCACCTTCTTGGTGTCTCTAGTGGAGAATAGCCAGACACCGAAGGTCTCATCTAGGGTTCTGGCTGGAACCTCTGGCTCAGACTCCAAGCTGATGGATGTCAATGTGTATCTGATCATCGCCATCTGCGCGGTGTCCAGCCTGTTGGTGCTCTCGCTGCTGCTGTACACCGCGCTGCGATGTTCGGCGGCGCCCACGGAAGGCGTGTGTGGGCCGGGGAAGCCCGTACTGGTGTGCTCCAGCGCGGTGGGCACCTGGTCATACTCACAGCAGAGGAGGCAGAGGGTGTGCTCTGGAGAGGGTCCGCCCAAGACCGACCTCATGGCCTTCAGCCCCAGCCTACCGCAGGGCCCAAGCTCTACAGAGAATGTGAGTTTCTTAATCAAACTGTATATTTTTTCCCTTTAACGCTTTTGTATTGGATACCTGAAGGCTTTCAGAGTGATGATTTTAGCTTTTAAGAATTAAATGTTACACACACAATTAACCTAACAAATTGATAGTCTACTTTTAGCTGTGCTGTTTCCTGTTCTTTAAAGTACAATGCTTTTTTTAAAAAAGCTATATTTTGGGGGCCTGGAGCGATCCCAGGCTTAACCCCATTGATTCAGTGGTTATGAGTACTGGGTGTGACATGAGTTCAATTCCATCTACCTACAGGATAGCTCATAACCATTTGAAACTTCAGTTCCAGGGAGCCACACCCTCTGACTTCCATGGGCACATGGTGCACATACATATATGCAGGCAAAACATTCACACATAAAATATTTGAAGTGATATCTTTGGACATATCTTTACACTGAGTGGATTGCAGTCACTGTTATTCCGTAAGAGGTTTTATTAGTTGATGCAGCAACCTTCTATCTTAACCTAAAATATTTTCAAGTCTTTTGTGGGTATGAAGTGTATGTATGTGTGTGTGGATGTGTGGCCTGCTTGCATTATTACCTTGAGATGCAGTCTGTCACTGAGCCTGGAGTTAGGCTAGCAGAGAGCGACCTCCAGCAATCCCTGTGATCACCCCTGCATGTGCTGGGGCTAGTTAGGACCATATGTGACTCATGGCTTCTTGGGATTTCAATGGGGGTCATTATGTTTGCATAGCAAGGATTCTTTTTGTTAAGCCATGTTTGTCTTCCTTCCTTCCTTTTTTCTTTCCTTTCTTCCTTCCCTTTTTCTTCTGCTCTTTATTTTTTTGAGACTGAGCTATGTAAGCCAGGCCAGCGTTGATATCATGATTCCTCGGCTGCCCTCAAACTCTGAACCCTCCTGTCCTAGGCTCCCTAGTGGTGGTTTACAGGTATGAGAGACTGCACTCTGCTTGTAAAATGTTTTCATAATTTCTTGTCATTTAAGCATACTCACATGCAATCTAGGGCATATCATAGAACAGAGTGTAAGACATGCTTTTAAGTGCTTCTTTCTCTCAGTTTTGAGACAGGGTCATACATGTAGCCCCTGTTGGCTTGGGACTATTTATGTAAATCAATTGAACTCAAACTCACAGATATCTATCTTGCCTCTACCTCCCTAGAGCTGAGATTAAAGGTGTGAGCCAGAAAACATAAGTTAAATTATTTATTCTTTATAAATTATTTTATGACTACATATCAATATTTTTTACAACAGCCCATCAACTATACTTTTTTCTTTCTGTTGAATTGTAACTATTTTATTTTTATATAAAAGTTTAATTTCTTTTTTCAGTCATATTTCTGTAGTAAACAATTAATTTAATCTTTGCCTAAATAGATTATCACACCTATGGTTTCATAACTAAAAACTTTATTGTTAAAATTTTCATTTTAGTAGTGTTTTCACTTGGATATATATAGCTATTGCTTAAAATTCTTGAAACAGAAAGGATTGCAGTTAAAATTTCCTTTCGATTCCCATAACAGAACATCATATTAATAGAGAATAATTCATTTCCCCCTAAAGGTTAGCATTGGAATTTGGAGGAACAATGATGTAGTTGTTCAGAAAGTTTGGGTACAGTTTCACCTTAAATTATTTCTGTTGACAGAAAGACAATTATCACATGTACTCACTCATAGATGGTTTTTAAAGAAAGCCAACCTACAAACCACAATCCCAGAGAACTTAGACAACAATACGGACATTAAGAGAGACTTACATAGATCTAATCTACATGGGAAGTAGAAAGTAGAAGAAGACAAGATCTCCTGAGTAAATTGGGAACATGGGGACCTTGGGGGAGGATTGATGGGAGAGGGGAAAAGCAGGGAGGGGAGCAGAGAAAAATGTAGAGCTCAATAAATATCAATAAAAAGTTATTTGTGTTGAGAAGTCCTTGTGAATCCCTCTGCTCTGAAAAATCCCCATGCATTTGGTCAGAAAGCATAGTGTTTGTTGCTTTGCACTTTCAAATTAGGAAGTAACATAAAATTACTATTATAAAAACTCTTCTCTTCGGTTTATTGTTTACAAACATAGGTAAGAGTTCTTGCCATTGAAAAATAAAAATTCTCTTGCTCCTCTTTTTTCTGTTTTGAGCAAACATGTCAGTTCAACAGGTAATAACCATTGCATACCTAATGTAGGAAATGTTAGGTTCCCTTTTCTGGCATTGCCGATGTTTAAAATTCACATATGCATTTCCTTCCATAGCTACCCATTCAATCTAATTCCAAGTGCGTTTCCTTCCCTAGTTACCCCTTCTATCTAATTCCAAGTGTGTTTCCTTCCATAGTTACCCCTTCTATCTTTCTCTTTGGATATTTATAATACAGTGAACAACTTTAGGGAGGTCTTAGAATTGAGAATAGCTTTTGCTACACTATTGGTTAATTGCAAATAACTATCAACTGTTAAAAATCAGGTTAATTAAGTTTTGAAAGATAAACTTACTGCTTTGTATAATTTCTATAAAATTTTCCATATGGTGGAGGGAGCTATTTGCTTATAAAGAGATCGACTAATCATCTTCTCATTTAATCTTCTCTCTCAATTGGAATAAACTATTTCAATAAATAAAATGAGAATCTGTAAGCTATTTGTCAGCAAAAGATCAGCATTTTTTCTTTCCATATAATTTTATTTTACATAAAGGATTTTAGCAATGTTTAATCATTTTTTAAACCTGGAAACAATAAGCTTATTACAACAATTCCAGTTGAATTGTACAACTAATTTTTAGAAGATTTTGAAAAGTAAATATGATGTTTAATGTTTGCTAATTTTTGCCTCTTGATGTTTCCTGTAGGAAGTAGACCTTACTTAGACTAGTATATATATATATATATATATTGGTTACTATGGAAAAGCTTTGCCAAAAAGACTAGCTCAATATATATTTAATGTGAGGCTTATATTATTCTAAGTAAAAAAAAATGCTTTGTTTGTTATTGCTTAGCAAATGATGTTTTTGTTGGCACAAATTACCATAAAGGAAAGTGTTGGGGAAATATCTAATATATCTGGGTTAATTATTTGAAGATAGCATCTCACAAAAGGAAGAGCTTTGTATTATCATTGTGAGGCTTAATGTATGTCAGAATAGTGGAAAAAGGTGGGATACCGTGCTTCATTTGGAAGTCTTACTGTTGACTTGCTTAGGTTTAAAAAGAAGTTCAACCATCTCCAGTTGGCGAATTAAGAATGAAATAATGGTAAAGTTTATATTTGACTGACTTTAATTATGAAGATAATATTTTTACAGGAAGAGATGAAATTATTAAAAGCCCGCATTGGGCTGGCGTTCTGCACCGTGGTAGAACTAACTCAAGACCTTGAATTCAATCCTCAGCCAAGAACAACCAAGTTTAAAGTAAGGCTACTTTTAGGAGGCAATTGCAAATATTCTGTATGCTCTACAAAATATGATTCATACTGAAGAACAATTGAAAATAATTGTTTGGCTTATGCATTTATCATCAGCAACCTATGTCCAGAAACTAACTACCTACTGAAGATGCTTTATAAAATACATACCTTACAAAATAATAAAAAGTATTTATTAACAAGGAGAAATTTTTGAGAAACAAAAAATGTTATGATTAAAATGAAAAGTTGGCTTATGATTAAGCTGTAAGTCTCCTAGAAGTAATTCTAATATTAAATTTCTAGTTTTAGTAATTTAATGAAATTTATAGTCATAATAATAAACATGGTATATGTGAAAGATAGAGAATCTGTGGGCTGACTTTGAATAAGATCAATAAGGAGGCAGAAAAATAAAAATCAAAATTACTATAGGTGATACAGAGAATGTTTATGTCATTAAAACAAAATGTTAATTTTCAAGACATGAATCTACTAATTTTCTAATAATTGCTAGCAATGCTTTTGTGTTAAACAAATTGTTTTCTAAGAGTCAGCATATATAAATGGAATTGACAGAAACATATAAGGGGAGATGCAGATGCGGAAAGGTATCACAAGAATATGGGAGAAGATGAGACCATCTGAAGGGAAAGAGTATAGGATGAAGTTGAGATTTAAAGGAAAAGATGGAGCCTTTCGGAATAGCAAACGGGAGCAACAAAACACAACAGGAACAATTTTCGACAGAAATGAATGTGGTGAGATGCACGGATGGGAAGTTATCAGTATAAACTGAGCATCGATGGAGAAATGCCATAGCGACAGGTTCACTGGCACGTTCCTGTGTCCCTGCTCTCAATTCTGAGATGCGAACATTTTGAGTTTGAGAACATCCTGGGCTTTACAGTTTAGGGTGAACCTGATCTTCATTGAGAACACATATAAATTTAAAATCTTTCACACACTATGCATTAAAACCATGCTCAATTATCACAACAAGGACCCATAAGCATGTGTGATACGAGGAACAAAGTAATAATAAACATTAGCAATCTTTTAAGATTTAAAAATTTAGACATGACAAAATGCTAAAACGTTTAAAATGCTAAAAATGTTGCTTCTCCGCGAATAAGTAAAGGCCATTCTCATTCTAAATTACAAAAAAAAGAGAAAAAAAAAGAAAAACAATACGAAAAGAATTGGCCCTGAATATTATAAACACCTGGAGGATTTGCTATCAAGGTAAGTGAGGATATACGAACTCGTGTCTTACCCTGTGGAGCCGCATGGTGTCGCTGTCTACCACGAAGTTACATCTAGCCAGCACACAAAGCCCTTCATTTTCCATGACTGCTGAATGATGGCGAATGCAGAAGAACTGAATCGATAGACGTTGGATCACACAGAATTTTATGCACTGAAAAAAATCTTCTAATGGAAATAAAGCAAGAAGCATCTGACATGGATTTTACCACTGAAGGCAGGCTGAGAACACGGTGTCTGCTGCTGTCACTTCTGCTCCTGGCAGCCTGGGAGGCAGGGAGCGGCCAGCTCCACTACTCCGTCCCGGAGGAAGCCAAACACGGAACCTTCGTGGGCCGCATCGCTCAGGACCTGGGTCTAGAGCTGGCGGAGCTGGTGCCCCGCCTGTTCAGGGTGACGTCCAAGGATCGCGGGGACCTTCTGGAGGTAAATCTGCAGAATGGCATTTTGTTTGTGAATTCTCGGATCGACCGGGAGGCGTTGTGCGGGCGGAGCGCGGAGTGTAGCATCCACCTGGAGGTGATCGTGGACCGGCCGCTGCAGGTTTTCCACGTGGAGGTGGAGGTGAAGGATATTAATGATAACCCTCCTGTCTTCTCTGTAAAGGAGCAAAGAATTTTAATTTATGAATCCAGGCTGCCAGATTCTTTGTTTCCACTAGAGGGCGCATCAGATGCTGATGTTGGATCAAATTCTATCTTAATCTATAAACTCAGTCCCAGCGAATACTTTGGGCTAGATGTGAAAACAAACAGTGATGGTAACAAACAAATTGGACTATCGTTGAAAAAATCCTTGGACAGAGAGGATGCTCCTGAGCATAAGCTGCTGCTAACAGCCACAGATGGAGGCAAACCTGAGCTCACAGGCTCTGTTCAGCTGCTGGTCACTGTGCTGGATGTGAACGATAACGCCCCTACTTTCCAGCAGTCTGAGTATGAAGTGAGAATATTGGAAAACTCACACAACGGAACGACGGTTATTAGACTGAACGCTTCTGACAGGGACGAAGGAACTAATTCAGCAATTTCCTACTCTTTTAATAAACTGGTCTCGCCCATGGTTCTTGAGCAGTTTAGCATAGATACAGATACAGGAGAGATCATAATCCACGGGAACTTGGATTTTGAACAAGTCAGTGTCTACAAAATCCGCGTTGACGCGACGGACAAAGGACACCCTCCGATGGCGGGTCATTGCACTGTTCTAGTGAAGGTTTTGGATGAAAATGACAATGTGCCTCAGATCACATTGACTTCCTTATCGCTGCCTGTTCGAGAGGACGCTGCACTGGGTACTGTCATTGCTCTAATTAGCGTTTCGGACCTGGACTCCGGAGCTAACGGGCAGGTGACCTGTTCCTTGACCGCTCATGTCCCCTTCAAGTTGGTGTCCACCTTCAAGAATTACTATTCGCTCGTGCTGGACAGCGCCCTGGACAGAGAGACCACACCTGACTATAAATTGGTGGTGACAGCCCAGGACGGAGGCTCGCCCTCGCTGTGGGCCACAGCCAGCGTGTCTGTAGAGGTCGCTGACGTGAATGACAACGCGCCCGCATTTCCGCAGTCCGAATACACAGTGTTCGTGAAGGAGAACAACCCGCCTGGCACGCACATCTTCACGGTGTCGGCCACAGACGCGGATGCGCAGGAGAACGCGCTGGTGTCCTACTCGCTGGTGGAGAGGCGGGTGGGCGAGCGCTCGCTGTCGAGCTTCGTGTCTGTGCACGCGGAGAGCGGCAAGGTGTTCGCCCTGCAGCCTCTGGACCATGAGGAGCTGGAGCTGCTGCAGTTCCAGGTGAGCGCGCGGGATGCTGGTGTGCCTTCCCTGGGCAGCAATGTGACTCTGCAGGTGTTTGTGCTGGATGAGAATGACAACGCACCCACGCTGCTAGGACCTTGGTCGCAAGGATCCGGTAGTGTAGTGAGCGAGCTTGTGTCCCCCTCAGTGGTTCCCGGCCAAGTTGTCACTAAGGTGCGCGCGGTAGATGCGGATTCTGGCTACAATGCGTGGCTGTCTTACGAACTGCATCCTTTAACGGGTGGAACGCGGAGCCTGTTCCGGGTTGGTCTGTACACAGGCGAGATAAGTACTACACGTACCCTGGAGGAGGCGGATGGACCACGTCATCGCCTATTAGTGCTGGTGAAGGACCATGGGGAGCCTGCGCAGACGGTCACTGCCACTGTGTTAGTATCTCTGGTTGAGAACAGCCAAACTCCAAAAGCCTCTTCGCGGGCGTCAGGCTCCACTGGCCGGGAAATTTCTTTAGTGAACGTCAATGTGTACTTGATCATTGCTATCTGCGCGGTGTCCAGCCTGCTAGTTCTAACTCTCATGATATACACTGCACTTCGGTGCTCAGTGCCGCCCACAGAGGGCGTGTGCGGGTCTGGGAAGCCCGTGCTGGTGTGTTCCAGCGCGGTGGGAACCTGGTCATACTCACAGCAGAGGAGACAGAAGGTGTGCTCTGGAGAGGGACCACCCAAAACCGACCTCATGGCCTTTAGCCCGGGTCTTCCTCCTTGTCCGGTAGTGGGCGAGCATCCGGATTTAAATGAAGAGCATTGCTCAAGAGTAAGTCCAAAATTCATAATTGTCTTTACAATTTAAATTCTGTATTGTTTTTCTGTACTTAGTTTCATATTTTCTCACTCTTTAAATTTCTATTTATTTCACCGGGCTAAGTACTTTCATTTTATTATTTTCCTTATAATCTTCATTTGTTTTGATCTAAGATGTAGACGGAATTCAACATTATTATGCACATTCTGCACTCCATAGTTTTAAAAAGCAAACTCAAAATGTTGTTACACTTGTCCTTTTCTGCCACTTTGTTCTGGTTAGTGTTAATATTTTTCTAAGTAAATACATAGGGTGTTTGCATTTTTGTATTTTAACACTGGGAATACTATTTTGAATATTTTATAGAACATTGAAATCATAATACAATTAGGTCACACATTCTTTTCTATTTGCTTTTTTGTTTTCTTGCTCTCTCTCTCTCTCTCTCTCTCTCTCTCTCTCTCTCTCTCTCTCTGTGTGTGTGTGTGTGTGTGTGTGTTTGATGAGACCAAGGACATGCCAGGCAAGCGCTCTGTGAATGATCTCTATAAAACTTTATCCTCTTTTGAATGAACACTCATAGTATGCTATTTTCTGAATTCTTTCCCTAGTCATTGTTATTCCTAGAGGAACTTGAGCTCTTTTTTTAAAAGTTATTCTTGAACCATTAGCAATAAAGGACAATGACTAGGTTGCATGATTCTGGTAAAGGAGATTTCATTGTCATTAATAGACTTGCTCCATCTGTAATTATTACCCAGTTTATTAGTGGTCCAGATGCTATAGAAACAGTAGTTGGAGGGAACTCAGACTTTAATCTAGTAAACTCACATAAAGTCAATAGTCCATTGTTGGGCTCAGTAGTTGCTCCCTTGTCTAGCAGGTACAAGGCTCTAGGTTCTATTTACCGGAGGGAAAACCACAAAGAAACAAACATAAAGGCCAACGCACTTCTGTGATGTTGCAATTCTCTTATCTTTGGAATTCATTTAATGGGTCTCTGTATGGAGAACAAGCTTATTCCCTTTGTTTCTCTGTGTAATTATTTGCATTGTTTACTGGTTCTCTACAAAAAGGCAGCTGTGTCTCAGCTGTGCGTCTTCAGGACATCTTCCCTTGCCAAATTCCATCTATGCATTTTATTTTTGAAGCCTTGCACAGGCTGTTTATCCTTTTAGTTCTCTGTTTCAAATCTACAAAATTTAGAATATAAATAATAGAATCTGTCATGCAGAAATTTTTTTTTAAAAAATTTCTAACTTGTCGCTGGTTGGTGGTAGTGTATACCTTTAATCCCAGGACTCAGGAGGCAGAGGCAGGCGGATCTCTGTGAGCTCGAGACCAGCCTGGTCTACAAGAGCTAGTTCCAGGACAGGCTCCAAAGCCACAGAGAAACCCTGTCCTGAAAAACCAAAAAAATATATAACTTGTTACGTCTCAGGTGCTTATAATAGTGTTTGTCAAGGAGTGGGTGCTTGATTAGTGTGATTTCCATATTATTTTCATTTTGTGTAAAGTTATTTGTTTTGTTATTCTGGGAAGGCCAGAATTATCGAACTATTCTGACATACCACTAACATTTTAGTGCCATGTAGTACTTTGAGAACTATTATTTTCCGATGTTAACTGTTGAATTAAAACTTCAGCAATAGAAAAGGTTTTCATTTCAAAGGACATTCAAGGCACAGAAGTGACTCCCCGAGATAGCCTTATTTTTTGTATTGTGTATTTTTCCTAGAAAACAGACCATCCTAAGCTCCATATCATATTTGCTTTCACTAAAACTGGTCGGTGTCAGTAAGAGGACTAAGTTGGAGTTCGTGCTTCTATTGTCTTCATATTTTCATTCTTGAAATGGCATAAATAATTAACCCAGTTTTCTTTGTTCTTCAAAAAGAAGTGCAGACTAATTTTTAAACACATACTTTATATAGTAACAAGATGAAAAATTCTCTACCTTTTCTATCTACTTAAGAGTAACAAATTTACTTCTGGACACACTAATCAATAAATAGCACAATTTGTGTCAGATGGTGATGACACACACCTTTAATCTCAGCATTGAGTTTGGGACCAGTCTGGTTTACAGAGTAAGATTCAGGATTGCCAGGGCTACATGGAGAAACTCTGTCTTGAAAAATGAAGAAGGAGGAGAAGGAGGAGGGAAGAGGGAGGGGAAGAAGAAGAAGAAGAAGAAGAAGAAGAAGAAGAAGAAGAAGAAGAAGAAGGAGAAGGAGAAGGAGAAGGAGAAGGAGAAGGAGAAGGAGAAGGAGAAGGAGAAGGAGAAGGAGAAGGAGAAGGAGAAGGAGAAGGAGGAGAAGGAGAAGGAGGAGAAGGAGAAGGAGAAGAATAACATCAACAACAACAAGAGAGAAGAGGAGGAGGAGGAGAATTTGTATGGATAATTATATCTAGCAACCTGAACATCTCTCACTGTTTTAGAAGTAGAAAAAAAATCTATGGCCATATCCACCAAGTAAAGCGTTAATAAAAGTATAGGAGGACTTCATAGACCAGTATCTGCCAAAAATCACCGAGTCAAAGCCCAACCTTCAAAAATTCCATATAAAAATAAAGATGTACTGTATATGATGTTACAGTCATAGAAAGCAGAATGTTATGAGACATAAGAAAGGTAAGCAAATCACAGCGTGGCTGAACATTACTGTCCACCCATCTCACTAGCTGAAGGGAATTTCCAGCTTATTGATGAGTTTCGTGGCTATAAATAGAGAAGTTCCCTTGGGAGAATATTGGCAATAACCAGTATTTTTATGGGGGGAAATGACTTTAAGTAAATGGGTGCACAGCAAAATTCCAGTTGAATCTGAAATCAGGAACAATCCACTTGGGTGGAAGGGTATGGTTCTCATATGAGATAAAACAGGAAAAGTATTATAAAGAGGATTTTCTTGGGTAACTATTAGAAAAATTGTTTACTCATCTCTAAAATCATTTGAAAAGTACCAAACATTTGAAGCAATGGTAATAAAGGTTCATAAAGTTGATCATGAGGTTTAACTAAGGAATGAATGAAGTGTAATGAGAAGCTTTTACAATAGTTAAGCAGAATGCCGGTCATTAAAAATTGATGTGGTTCATTATCAAACCTGGGAAACATTAGAACACACATGTAATTTTCTTACTTGCATCTGGGAACATTGGATGAAACATTCAAGAAAATGGCATTTGTGGAACAAACCCCAAAAGATAAAACATTAAAAGACATTAATAATAAATTGTGGAAAGCAATATTTAGCTAATATAACTGATATATATTATGAAGAAATAACCACCATGATGTTGGAGACTGAAAACAGGCATGTACTCATGAAAACAAGATGTAGAAAGAGTAAATGAACACAAGAACTGTGAGCTCCTATACTGGAATATATAATCATGTAAGGAGAATTTCACAATATTGTTCTGTAAGAAGTTACTTTAATACAAAATCTTGTCCCAAAGATCCCCAAACTTTCCATATTTATTCAATAGAGATATATGAAAGTTGTTTATCAACTCTCCTTCTTGACATTAAAAAGATTTTTTTAAAAAAATTTGTCTTAAATTAAAGAGATCTATATGTCAAACTGCCTGGGGACAAAAGTCTTTCTAATAACAAAGAGGAGAAGATTACAGGCAAAAGGAAATAAATTTAAATGCTGTTATTCATCCAAGAATTCCATGAAGACTCATGAGAAATGTTGCTCTACATGTTGACAACACAGAAGACAAATTTCAATTTAAAATATACCTTCCATTGCATAACTGTAACGTTAAATTTTGTAAATTCTACTTACTACTTCGGCCACATGATGTCGCTCTTAACCACTAAATGGTCACGACGCTAAGTCATTCATTTTCCATTAGAAAGACTCTACTAGGCTTCACTCTTCGGTTGCTCAACAATGGCCAGCATCGCGGGATTGGAATGAAGAAATAAAAAGAAATCTCTAAAATCTTATACAATTGTCGTGAATGACAATAAGACGTCAGTAATTTGAAATGGTAAACCTGAGAGGATACAACAGGAAGAGCCGACTATTACTCCTGCTCCTGATAATTCTGGCAGCCTGGGAGGCAGGGAGCGGCCAGCTCCACTACTCCGTCCCCGAGGAGGCCAAACACGGAACCTTCGTGGGCCGCATCGCTCAGGACCTGGGGCTGGAGCTGGCAGAGCTGGTGCCCCGCCTGTTCAGGGTGGCGTCCAAGGACCGCGGGGACCTTTTGGAGGTAAATCTGCAGAATGGCATTTTGTTTGTGAATTCTCGGATCGACCGGGAGGCGCTGTGCGGGAGGAGCGGGGAGTGTAGCATCCACCTGGAGGTGATCGTGGACCGGCCGCTGCAGGTTTTCCACGTGGAGGTGGAGGTGAGGGACATTAATGACAATCCTCCAGTGTTCCCAACCACACAAAAGACTCTATTTATCCTGGAATCCAGACTGCTTGACTCGCGATTCCCACTAGAGGGCGCGTCAGATGCAGATGTCGGTTCCAATGCTCTGCTGACTTACAGACTGAGCACCAATGAACATTTCTCTCTGGATGTACCACCCGACCACGAACAGGTGAAACTTCTCGGGCTTGTTTTGCGGAAACCATTAGACAGAGAAGAAACTGCAGAGATGCGCTTATTGCTCACGGCCACCGACGGAGGCAAACCCGAGCTGACTGGCACCGTTCAGTTACTCATCACAGTGCTGGACGTCAATGACAATGCTCCGGTTTTTGACAGATCTCGCTATACCGTGAAATTACCCGAGAACGTTCCAAACGGGACGTTGGTAATCAAAGTCAATGCTTCGGATTTAGACGAAGGCGTGAACGGGGACGTTATGTACTCATTTTCTACTGATATTTCCCCAGATATAAAATCCAAGTTTCACATGGATGCTGTGAGTGGAGAAATTACAGTTATAGGAGTTATTGATTTCGAAGAAGGTAAAGCTTACAAGATTCCATTAGAGGCACGTGATAAAGGCTTCCCACCACTACCTGGACACTGTACAGTTCTTGTGGAAGTTATAGATGCTAACGACAACGCTCCACAGCTGACTGTCAGTTCCTTGTCGCTCCCTATATCTGAGGACAGCCAACCTGGAAGAGTTGTCACCTTAATTAGTGTATCTGACCGTGATTATGGTGCCAACGGGCAGGTGACCTGTTCTCTGACTCCTCATGTCCCCTTCAAGCTGGTGTCCACCTTCAAGAATTACTATTCGCTCGTGCTGGACAGCACCCTGGACCGCGAGACCACACCTGACTATAAGGTGGTGGTGACCGCCCGGGATGGGGGCTCGCCCTCGCTGTGGGCCACAGCTAGCGTGTCCGTGGAGGTGGCTGACGTGAACGACAACGCGCCCACGTTCGCGCAGCCCGAATACACGGTGTTTGTGAAGGAGAACAACCCGCCTGGTGCGCACATCTTCACGGTGTCGGCCACAGACGCGGATGCGCAGGAGAACGCGCTGGTGTCCTACTCGCTGGTGGAGAGGCGGGTGGGCGAGCGCTCGCTGTCGAGCTTCGTGTCTGTGCACGCGGAGAGCGGCAAGGTGTTCGCCCTGCAGCCTCTGGACCATGAGGAGCTGGAGCTGCTGCAGTTCCAGGTGAGCGCGCGGGATGCTGGTGTGCCTTCCCTGGGCAGCAATGTGACTCTGCAGGTGTTTGTGCTGGACGAGAACGACAATGCGCCCGCGCTTCTGGGGCCTTTGACAAATGGGGCTGTTAGCACAGTGAACGAGGTGGTTACTCGCGCTTTAGTGCCTGGTCAAGTTGTGGCGAAAGTTCGGGCGGTAGATGCGGACTCTGGCTACAATGCGTGGCTGTCCTATGAGCTTCAGCCAGCTGCGGGTGGAGTTCGTAGTCCTTTCCGCGTTGGCCTGTATACGGGCGAAATCAGCGCTACTCGCGCCCTGGAGGAGACAGATGCATTGCGACAATGCTTGCTAGTGTTGGTGAAAGACCACGGAGAACCTTCTCTGACCGCCACTGCCACGGTGTTGCTTTCTCTGGTAGACAGTGGCCAAACACAGAAGGTATCTGCTAAGGTGTCGGTTGGAGCCTCCAGCCTGAATCAGGGGCTAGTGAATGTCAACGTGTACTTGATCATCGCCATCTGCGCCGTGTCCAGCCTGTTGGTGCTCACGCTGCTGCTGTACACTGCGCTGTGCTGCTCAGCGAGGCCCACAGATGGAGCCTGTGCTCCGGGGAAGCCCGTGCTGGTGTGCTCCAGCGCGGTGGGCACCTGGTCATACTCACAGCAGAGGAGGCAGAGGGTGTGCTCTGGAGAGGGTCCACCCAAGACCGACCTCATGGCCTTCAGCCCCAGCCTACCTCAGGGCCCCAGCTCTACAGACAACGTAAGTCTTAAATATTTATTCCCTCAGGCTTGAAGAAAAATGTTTATCTGTTTTTCATGAGGCACCTCATTAATTCCAGCACCTGGTAGACTGAGGCAGGAAGATACTTGATTTTGAGTCTAGTCTGACTTACAAAGGGAGTTTCAGGCCAGTTTGGGGTTCTCTTTCATAAAGTTGGTAATTTATGTTGATCTATAGTTTTGATAAATAATTTTATAATATGAATAATGTCTTTAAAGAGCAGATTTCCAAAATTAAGTGTTTGCACATCTAGGTGTGCACATTACCCACACCTCTTAGCATAGGCGCCAGTTCCCATAGCATGATAGGCAAACACTCTTAGTAGGTTCCATCCTATTCTATCTTTATAAATCCTATAGTAAAGTGATTTAAATACATGTTGACCCATTGCTCGTTCTGTTTTGTGCATATTCTGCCACAGCATGTATTTCAACATTGTTGCTGTAATTTCTTTACCCTAGAAGTTGAATTACTTCTATTTCTTACTGCAACGGTTTATATTCTCCAATCATATTTGTGAAGCACTTTCTTTTTATCTTATTTGTAGGATTGTGTTTGCCATGTTTGCAATTTTTAATATTACTTTAAAATTGGTCTTAAATAGACTATATTTTAAAGTAATATTAAAAATTGCAAATATTGATTCATTTGACTCCTTTGTATAGGAAGTTTATTCACATTCAAAACAGAAGAATCAACTCTAGCATACAGTGAAAGTCTTCAGCTCTTACACTAAAGTATTTATCTCTCTGAATTCTGGGAGGTTTTGGTTTCTGTTGTATATTCTAAAACTATTAGTACATATACAATATGCCTTTCTGTTTGAGAAAAATAACAATCAAAACTATTTCTGCATTTTTTCAGTTCTTCTTTTGCAAGTCATACATCGTCCTTTGTTTCTTTCTCGCGTAAAGTACCTGCATCTAATTTCATTACTCAGATTTGTCACGATTTACTAGTTCAAGTGTCTCTTGTGAGCATCCATGAACAACCGTGTTGGTTATAAAACTCATGTTCTAAAAAATCCAAACAAACAAAAAATCAAACCAAACCAAAAAATCCTTTTGCTGGGCAGTGGTGGCACAAATACCTTGAATCCCAGCACTTGGGAGGCAAAGAATGGCGGATCTCTGAGTTTGAGGCCAGCCTGGTCTACAGAATGAGTTCCAGGACAGGCAGGGATACACAAAGAAATCCTGTCTGAAAACAAAACAAAATCTCGTGTTGCTTTCAAATTTTCAAGTATTTGTGTAGTTAGCTCTGACTGTCAACTTTCAAAGTTGGCTAAATTCTAATACATGCTATGAGATGATTTTAGAACATCTTGTTCTTGTTTTCAGTGTAAGTGAAAACAAAGGTGCTCAGTTCATGAGCAGCTTCCGTAGGATTTACCATAGAACGCTACCACGAGCATTCCAAATTCTGCTTCTGCTTAACTATTATAGAATAATTGGGGAACACTTATGATTGTTATAGAGTTTTAGTGCTGATAATTTGTAGTTGTTTCATTGCTTTTTAAATATTTGTTTTATCTGTGTATGCCATTTTAAAGCCTTAGCGGACTACTTAATAGAAATTAAAGTCATTTATCTTTGGATGCAGTAGATGTTGATGGGAGTCATTCTTACAGCCACCTCTATATTCATGAGTTACCATGAGTTTTGGTTGTGAATTCACTTTTGAGAGATACAAACTTTTTCAGGTTCTTCTTTTCTGGCTATGGGATATATTTATTGTTTGTTAAAAGTTCTAAGAGATTCTGTGAGTCTATTTTCTTCTTAACATCTTTAATGGTATTTATAGAGATAGCCTTATTTTTTAAAAAAAGCGAAACAAGGGTAAATGTAATTGCTTCATAGAAAATTCCATTATCCCTCTTTTCTGATTTACTATCTTGTCTGTGCATTTTCGGCACACTTATCATCTGAAGCTAATGAAGTATTCTTATTCCAAGGGCTAAGAAGCAGTTAAGATATCCCGTGATTACATGCTTATTGTGTACCCAAACATCCAGATTTTTAAGAACTTAAGTAAAATGTTAGCTTTACTTAATTTTAGAAAAATGAAATGCTTTAGTTAGGACTACATTTACAAAAAAAACACACTAGAAAACTTGAGTGCAATGCATCTCTTGTAGGTACTTCACAGACTGCAGGGTAGGGATCTAGAAAACAACAACATTTCTTGGAGATGATCAGAGATTCAGTGAAAGGCCACTAGAGGAATTCCAACCAACATGCATCTTTTTTTTTTTTTTTTTTTTTTTTGGTTTTTCAAGACAGGGTTTCTCTGTGGTTTTGGAGCCTGTCCTGGAACTAGCTCTGTAGACCAGGCTGGTCTCAAACTCACAGAGATCCGCCTGCCTCTGCCTCCCAAGTGCTGGGATTAAAGGCGTGCGCCACCACCGCCCGGCCAACATGCATCTTATTGAATGCAATGTAAGAAACACAGTGAATTCTGGGAGAACTGATTTCGGATGCAAACTTGGGTGGTAGCATTTTCAGGGATAAAAATGAAGTAGCAGAAAACTTGGATAGAAGGTATTTAGGAAGAGATGGGGCCTTCCTATAAAATATTGCTTGGAAAGTGGTCAGAGACAACATGAAGAGGATTGACCATGATGTCTTTGATATGAGTCTGAGGTCCTTGTCCTTGTCAAATAGAAATCAAATGCTAGAAATCTCAGCAGATGTTGTGGTATAAATACAACAGTTATGATATATAAAATGGGAAGAGTCTAGGGAAACCTTAAATATTGGATGCAAGAGAAAACCAGTGATACATGGTTTGGGAATACAAAGGTTGAAGAATCAATAAAGTATAGAAATTGGAATGTTCAAGTGTTTAGATTTGGGGGTAAGTATTGAAATTTATTTTGAAATTTTCGAGACAGGGTCTTACTGTGTAGCCCTAGCTGTTCTGGAATTCCTTGAACTCACAACACCCGTCCTGACTCTGCCTCCCTAGTACTGCGATGAACAGCATCCACTCATGCCTGGCTTTGTCGTTATAGATTTAAACATGCTTTAAAAGATAAACTAGTCTAAAGACATTGAAATAGGCAAAAATCACATTCAGGGCAAGAACTATGAAACAGATAAAGTCATAATTTTAGAAAATATTCATATTTTGAGCAGCAGAAAGATCCAAATCCAGCAAAGACCAGTAATTCAAAACTGTTAGGATTTATAATGGCTGAGAAATCTATAAAGGAAATGTAGTAAATGGCTTATTTGAGACATTACACATACATTGAATGAATGTTTAAAAATGCATGTTTTCATTTTCCAAGATTTAGTAAGCAAAATAGTTTAAGAAGTTTTATGTTCACCGAATAAATCAATTAGAAATTTAAGAAGAATTCACAGGAACACATACGAACTTAAGAAAAATTAGAATTATGTGCTAATATATAACAATATATTAAATTGATTAGAAACCAGTGAATAAATTTCTTTCACACACATGTGAGGAGGGCAGTTTATACCTGTGATGTCCGCGTTATTCCTAGGTCATAATATATATTGCAGAAAATGTTAACATAATGCTAAACTAGCATTTAAAATATTGAGAATAAATTTTCTTTCCTTATGAAGAGAACTCTCACTGAAACTAAATTTCTGTAAGGAGGCAAAAGATAAACGTACATTCACTTGTAATGCTAAGGATCTGCTACTAAAGAATGAAAAATGAAAAGAATATATTTAGTCACGGGGGAACCCAACTATTGCCCCATTCGGTTAGACCTTTGGGATCATTACCCTTTGGAGCCGCATGGTGTCGCTGTCTATCAAGTTCTGACTAGCCAAGAACCCAAGCCATTCCAGCAGCAGAATGTCTCTTAAAACCCGAACAACAGCAGTTGCAGCTCAACTGGATTAAAGAATTCCTAACGAACAACAGTAGACCTTGATATTAAAACCGGATTTTCTCAAAAGAACAAAACGAATACCTGACATGGTGTTTTCTTGGCGAGGAGGTCCGGATTCCCGGCGGCTGCTGCTCTTGCTTTTAATCTTCACAATCTGGGAGGCAGGGAGCGGCCAGCTCCACTACTCCGTCCCCGAGGAGGCCAAACACGGAACCTTCGTGGGCCGCATCGCTCAGGACCTGGGGCTGGAGCTGGCGGAGCTGGTGCCCCGCCTGTTCAGGGTGGCGTCCAAGGACCGCGGGGACCTTCTGGAGGTAAATCTGCAGAATGGCATTTTGTTTGTGAATTCTCGGATCGACCGGGAGGCGCTGTGCGGGCGGAGCGCGGAGTGTAGCATCCACCTGGAGGTGATCGTGGACCGGCCGCTGCAGGTTTTCCACGTGGAGGTGGAGGTGAGGGACATTAACGACAACCCGCCTGTGTTCCCGGTAAAAGAACAAAAGCTGCATATTTCAGAATCCAGAATGTTAGACTCTAGGTTTCTGCTAGAGGGCGCATCTGACACAGATATTGGTGCTAATTCAATTTTAACCTACAGACTTGACTCTAATGATTACTTCACACTAATTGTGAATTCAAAGAATGAAGAAAACAAACAGGTTGAGTTAGTATTAAGAAAATCCTTGGACAGAGAGGATTCTCCTGAGCATAAACTCCTGCTGACAGCCACGGATGGAGGCAAACCTGAGCTCACAGGGTCTGTTCAGCTGCTGATCACTGTGCTGGATGTGAACGATAACGCCCCTACTTTCCAGCAGTCTGAGTATGAAGTGAGAATATTGGAAAACTCACACAACGGAACGACGGTTATTAGACTGAACGCTTCTGACAGGGACGAAGGAACTAATTCAGCAATTTCTTACTCTTTTAATAGGCTGGTCCCGCCCATGGTTCTTGAGCAGTTTAGCATAGATACAGATACAGGAGAGATCATAATCCACGGGAACTTGGATTTTGAACAAGTCAGTGTCTACAAAATCCGCGTTGACGCGACGGACAAAGGACACCCTCCGATGGCGGGTCATTGCACTGTTCTAGTGAAGGTTTTGGATGAAAATGACAATGTGCCTAAGATCACATTGACTTCCTTATCGCTTCCTGTTCGAGAGGACGCTGCACTGGGTACTGTCATTGCTCTAATTAGCATTTCGGACCTGGACTCCGGAGCTAACGGGCAGGTGACCTGTTCCTTGACCGCTCATGTCCCCTTCAAGTTGGTGTCCACCTTCAAGAATTACTATTCGCTCGTGCTGGACAGCGCCCTGGACAGAGAGACCACACCTGACTATAAGGTGGTGGTGACAGCCCGGGATGGGGGCTCGCCCTCGCTGTGGGCCACAGCTAGCGTGTCCGTGGAGGTGGCTGACGTGAACGACAACGCGCCCACGTTCGCGCAGCCCGAATACACGGTGTTCGTGAAGGAGAACAACCCGCCTGGCGCGCACATCTTCACGGTGTCGGCCATGGACGCAGATGCGCAGGAGAACGCGCTGGTGTCCTACTCGCTGGTGGAGAGGCGGGTGGGCGAGCGCTCGCTGTCGAGCTTCGTGTCTGTGCACGCGGAGAGCGGCAAGGTGTTCGCCCTGCAGCCTCTGGACCATGAGGAGCTGGAGCTGCTGCAGTTCCAGGTGAGCGCGCGGGATGCTGGTGTGCCTTCCCTGGGCAGCAATGTGACTCTGCAGGTGTTTGTGCTGGACGAAAACGACAATGCTCCCACGCTGTTGCCCCACGGAGCTGTAAGAGCCGGCGGGTCAGTGAGCGAGCTTGTGCCTAGATCAGTGGGTTCAGGGCACGTAGTGGCGAAGGTGCGAGCAGTGGATGCGGACTCTGGTTACAATGCATGGCTTTCTTATGAGCTGCAGTTGGCATCTGGGAGCATACGCAGCCCGTTTCGCGTGGGTCTGTACACGGGAGAGATCAGCACAACGCGTGCCCTGGATGAGGTAGATGCGGCTCGACAGACTCTGTTGGTGCTGGTGAAGGACCATGGAGAACCTGCAATGACAGCCACTGCAACTGTGTTAGTGTCTCTAGTGGAAAGCGGCCAGGCGCCAAAGTCCTTTTCTCAAACATCAGGGCGTGCTTCAGTCCCAGAGACGTCGCTGGTGGATGTCAACGTGTACCTGATCATCGCCATCTGCGCGGTGTCCAGCCTGTTGGTGCTCACGCTGCTCCTGTACACCGCGCTGCGCTGCTCAGCGATGCCCACAGATGGAGCCTGTGCTCCCCGGAAGCCCGTGCTGGTGTGCTCCAGCGCGGTGGGAACCTGGTCATACTCACAGCAGAGGAGGCAGAGGGTGTGCTCTGGAGAGGGTCCACCCAAGACCGACCTCATGGCCTTCAGTCCCAGTCTTCCACCGCGTCCAGGATCAGAGGCCTTTGGTGAAGGGCAAGATTTAAATGTTGACCATGGTTTTCAAGTAAGTCCATTTATACTTAGAAATATTTTATATGTAGAAACTTTGTAATTATATTCATGGTATTTCACATTTGCAAGTTATTGGCAATATTCAACATTATTTTAGTTTAAAATAATTTTACTGGGTTTATTATCGTTGTTGGTTTATCGAGACAGCGTTTTTCTGTGTAACAGCCCTGTCCATCCTGGAATTCACTCTGTAGACCAGGCTGTTGAACTCACAGAGATCCGCCTACCTCTGCCTCCCAAGTGCTAGAATTAAAGGCGTGCTCTGTCATTGCCGCCACTGCCACTGCCTTCAATGCTGCCGCCGCCACCGCCGCCACAAGCATCACCAAGGTCTTGTTTATACCTTCTGTGTTGCATACTTTAATTTTTTTTTTTACATCTGACATTTATTTTTTTAGTTTGGCCTGATACTTTTGGGTTCAACTGACATGTCCACACTGATTCCCGATATGCCGACTCTCTGTCGCTTCAAATTGTCACAGTTTCTTATGTGCGGGATACCGATTTTAGCCTTCATATGATTTTAATCTTCTAGGACAGAACTTTAGTGAGGTCAACGGAAATGCATTTCTCCAAACATTTAAATTTCATGGTTATGCTCAGAGCTTTTAATGTAGTCTGTAGTATTATTGGAAAGGTATATTTTAAACACTATCATCTGTTTACACTTACATTAATTTATTTCATGGTTTATTTTTTATTTTAGCTCTAGTAGTTTTGAGGTATTGTAATATTTATTCCTCTTTTGAACCTTTTAGTCATAAAATGCAGAGTAATTTCCTTTCCAATATTTAGCTTTCACTTTCTCCTTCATTTTTAATAAGCCAGACAAAAGTAAAACAATGAGAAGACAAATGTATGAGGCTGCTATCGATAAACCCTTAATTTATTAATTTTTATTTCCTTTTTCTTATTTCTTTTTTTAAAAAATGGTGTCAACCATGTGTCTTCAATTTACCCAAACCTCATAAACTTTTTGTCTCAGCCCCAAGTTCTGGGATCTGGCAATTTTCACTATTTTATGTTTTATTTATTTATTTTACAGGTACAGAAATTTTACAATATTTTTAATAATTTAATATTTTTTGAACATCCTTGGCTGATCCATAGTTGCTCTTCTTCTGATAAACATCGGCTAAACTTGAATCAGTGATACAGTAAACTTGTGTTAATCTTTTGTGTATGAGTTGGCGTATTTCATAAACATGTTCCATAGTGTGTTCAAGGGTTCTGGTTCAAACTCTAGCACCTTCCCCCCAGACTACATTGAGTTTGCACTTAATATGATTTAACAAAACCTTAAATAACAAGAATATTGTGTGCAGCAATTCCAATTTCATTGTTGTAGATAGATGCATAACATATAAATCACTATAAAATACTCAAAATAATGAGGATTCTTTAGTTCACATACAAATATTTCGCTTTTTGGAAGTAAATCATTGAAAAGTCTAAGATACTTTTCTTGTCTTTCAATGTGTAAATTCTAGAACTTCTTTCTCTCTTTACTTCTTGTGTCTGTTTCATTTGCCCCGACATTGCATACTAATTGGCTATGGAGCACATTCCTCACAAAAGAAAGGCTAGACTTAGTGGAAGTGAATCAGGGGTTTCTGGGACTCTGGATTCTTGGAGCCAGGTAGAGACATAATGGCACCATGTACTCATTTATGACTCGATTTTATCCTTCTTTCCCAAATGAAAGGTATCAGAAAGTAAGTTTCTTTTTATGGTTGGTTTTACATTTTTAAATAATTCCTGTCTAGGTTTATCATCTTATTTGTCTATCAAAATGCTCTACATAAATAAACCACTTTAGCTCTCAGTTTTAAGGACTTTTAGATTTCCGTATGTGTTTGTTTATTCCACTATTTGAATAGAATGCGCAGCCTTTTCTTTGTGGAAATGACTTTATTTTTCCTATTGTGTTGACATCTACCTCACTCTCAGATGTGACTTCATCATAGTTTCTTCCTCAATTTTAATTGGTTTTACAAAGGACAAATATATCCTTTATATCATCTAGCACTGTATTTGATGACTGATCATTTCAATCATTATCAATAATGTCTGTGATTTTGACTTTAGACCTCAAAAGGACTAACAATAGATTTAATTAATCAGTTTGCATGTTTGAATGAGAGACTAGAACTCAAAAGAGGGTTTCTCCTGAGTAGAACCTATGAAGAAAGGAATCCTAGCTTTAAAGGTAGACCTCTCCCTAAATCCGGAATGAATGATACTGAAATTGAAATGTACTATGATGGAGTGATATAATACAAGATGGAGAAGAGATAAAGAAGAGAGATTGCTATTTGCATATAACAGTGGTTGAAACCAGTCACATTATATAGGTGTAGGAATAAAACATGATGGTGGGAACCGTTATATAAATATTAATAAAGAGAAATATATATATGTAACATTTTCTGTCTAAGAGGGATATTTAATTAAATTATACCCTATAAATACACATTTACAATTCAGGAAATTACTTAAGAAAACTACTTCATAAATATATTTATGATTACTTTCATCCGGCATGAAAAAGGTTATTTTTGTTCAATACATTTCTGGCCACCTAGTTTCCCTAGGCATAGTGACCCACAGCAGATTCTGTAACATCAGAATCTCAAATTTAGGAATATGGATGATCTTGAGTTACAGAACAAAATGATTTTCGAATTTAATATTTGGTATTGTGTAACTGAACGCTTTTAATCGCCACTCCATTTTCATCAGTATTTTAAAGTTATGTGGACAGTTTTCTCAGACACAAGAGAACTATAATTATTCCATTTTGTAGTTTCAAATATCAGTAATCTAATAATAGCTGCAGGAAGAGAAAGGTGGTTTTCTATTTCAACAATGATAAAATTCAGAGAGTAAAGTAAGATTTGGCAAGTCTATGGTCCAATGTCTATTCACCAAATATGTACTTACTCTTTGGGCCACCTGATGTCGCTCTTGGCCTTCTTATTCGTTCTAATTCAAGACAAGCACAGCCATCCTTTTTTTCCGGGAGAAAAGACGCTCCATTCTTTTTCACTCCGGTGAGCAATGGTGAACTCGTGAGGGTGGAATTGAGAGAACCAGATAGATGGCTTCTCTTCATTGGAGGTAATTTAAGCGAACTGAAATTATCAAGCTCCTGAAATGCTGTATTTAGGCGGAACAGTCCCAGAGGGCTGGAGTCTAGGGTTTTCGCTACTGCTCCTCACAGTTTGGGAGGTGGGGAGCGCCCAGCTCCACTATTCCATCCCAGAGGAGGCTAAACACGGAACCTTCGTGGGCCGCATCGCTCAGGATCTTGAACTGCATCTGCCAGAGTTGGTGCCGGGTCTGTTTCAATTGGATTCCAAAGGCTTTGGGGACCTTCTGGAGGTAAATCTGCAGAATGGCATTTTGTTTGTGAATTCTCGGATAGACCGGGAGGCGCTGTGCGGGCGGAACGCGGAGTGTAGCATCCACCTGGAGGTGATCGTGGACCGGCCGCTGCAGGTTTTCCACGTGGAGGTGGAGGTGAGGGACATTAATGACAATCCTCCAGTGTTCCCAACCACACAAAAGACTCTGTTTATTCCGGAATCCAGACTGCTTGACTCGCGATTCCCACTAGAGGGCGCGTCAGATGCAGATGTCGGTTCCAATGCTCTGCTGACTTACAGACTGAGCACCAATGAACATTTCTCTCTGGATGTACCACCCGACCACGAACAGGTGAAACTTCTCGGGCTTGTTTTGCGGAAACCATTAGACAGAGAAGAAACTGCAGAGATGCGCTTATTGCTCACGGCCACCGACGGAGGCAAACCCGAGCTGACTGGCACCGTTCAGTTACTCATCACAGTGCTGGACGTCAATGACAATGCTCCGGTTTTTGACAGATCTCGCTATACCGTGAAATTACCCGAGAACGTTCCAAACGGGACGTTGGTAATCAAAGTCAATGCTTCGGATTTAGACGAAGGCGTGAACGGGGATGTTATGTACTCATTTTCTAGTGATATTTCCCCAGATATAAAATCCAAGTTTCACATGGATGCTGTGAGTGGAGAAATTACAGTTATAGGAGTTATTGATTTCGAAGAAAGTAAAGCTTACAAGATTCCATTAGAGGCACGTGATAAAGGCTTCCCACCACTGATTGGACACTGTACAGTTCTTGTGGAAGTTATAGATGCTAACGACAACGCTCCACAGCTGACTATCAAAACGCTCTGGCTTCCTGTTAAAGAAGACGCACAGCTGGGGAAAGTTATAGCCTTGATCAGCGTGACTGATGTAGACGCAGGTGCCAACGGGCAGGTGACCTGTTCCCTGACCCCTCAAGTCCCCTTCAAGCTGGTGTCCACCTTCAAGAATTACTATTCGCTAGTGCTGGACAGCGCCCTGGACCGAGAGACCACACCTGACTACAAGGTGGTGGTGACAGCCCGGGACGCGGGCTCACCCTCGCTGTGGGCCACAGCCAGCGTGTCCGTGGAGGTGGCTGACGTGAATGACAACGCGCCCGCGTTCGCGCAGTCCGAATACACGGTGTTCGTGAAGGAGAACAACCCGCCTGGCGCGCACATCTTCACGGTGTCGGCCATGGACGCGGATGCTCAGGAGAACGCGCTGGTGTCCTACTCCCTGGTGGAGAGGCGGGTGGGCGAGCGCTCGCTGTCGAGCTTCGTGTCTGTGCACGCGGAGAGTGGCAAGGTGTTCGCCCTGCAGCCCCTGGACCATGAGGAGCTGGAGCTGCTGCAGTTCCAGGTGAGCGCGCGGGATGCTGGTGTGCCTTCCCTGGGCAGCAATGTGACTCTGCAGGTGTTTGTGCTGGACGAGAATGACAACGCGCCTGTATTGCTTGGGTCTGGGACGGGCAGTGCAGATGGAGTGTTCAATCAGTTGTTGCCCAGGTCTGTGGAGCCTGGTCACGTGGTGGCGAAGGTCCGCGCTGTAGACGCAGACTCTGGTTACAATGCTTGGCTTTCTTATGAGCTGCAGTCATGGCCAGGGACTACACGCAGCCCATTCCGTGTAGGCCTATACACCGGCGAGATCAGCACCACAAGGGTCCTGGATGAGGCAGATGGGACTAGACAGCGACTGCTGGTGCTAGTGAAGGACCACGGTGAGCCTCAGTTAACTGCCACGGTCACCGTGCTGGTGTCTCTAGTGGAAAATGGCCTGGCACCAAAGACCTCTTCGAGGTCGTCTGTAGGTGCTACTGTGCCTGAATCATCTTTAGTGGATGTCAACGTGTATCTGATCATCGCCATCTGCGCGGTGTCCAGCTTGTTGGTGCTCACGCTGCTGCTGTACACCGCGCTGCGCTGCTCCATGGCGCCCACGGGGGGCGCTTGCGGGACGGGAAAGCCTGTGCTGGTGTGCTCCAGTGCAGTTGGGACCTGGTCATACTCGCAGCAGAGGCGACAGAGGGTGTGCTCTGGAGAGGGTCCGCCCAAGGCCGATCTCATGGCCTTCAGCCCAGGTCTACCTCCGTGTCCTGGATCTGCAGATGGATCTGGAGAACCATCTGTTTCTTTGGATTCCTATGAGAAGGTAAGTTGCTGTAGAATTGCATTTATCCGTGTACTTATTTCTTCGTGGAAGAATTTCTTGCTTTATTTATATACTGTTTTTCATTCTCTACAATTCTACCAGAGTTTTTTTTTTTTAAATTGCAGATATCTAAATTAGGACAAGACTTGTGTTTGCACACTGCTGTTAGACAAGTAGATGCACTTGTTGCTCAGTGAACAGCTAATTTTAATTAAAGCATTACTATAGTAACATCATTTTATTTAAAAACCATAATGTGTGGATCAAATGCGAATGCTCAGCTTCAACAACACTTGGAAGGTATTCGTTGTGAAAAAGAAAAACTAACCCAACAACAGTAGCCACAACAAAACAACCCACAATGGCTTAGTAGTCATTCAGTTAACATGAATATAAAATTCCAGCTGTTCTCTGAATGGAGACACAAAACAACCAGGGAGTCATAGAAAACCACTTCTCTACTTAGAAACCTAATTCTAGACTTGGCATGGTTGTGCACACCTTTAATCTTAGCATAGAGGCAGAGGCAGGTGCATCTTTGTGAGTTCGAGATTAGCCTGGTTTACATAGCGAGTTCCAGAACAGTCAGGACTACACAGAGAGACCCTGCCTCAAAAAAGTCAAAACAAAACAAACCACAATGATGACAAAAACAATCCCCCAAATCAGAAATATAATTCTATTACAAAGAGTATAAATAAGACTCTCATTTCAATGAAAGTAAAATATATCCCTATATTTCTTTTAATATAAATTATAAGAAAATGTTTACAGACAGTGATTTCTATAATGTTAACTATTCCTCTTGTGATATTAGAGAAAACACTCTTTCCCAGTAGTTAAGAGTTTCTTTCTTCGGAAAGGGATATTTCAAATTACCTTTTTTTTTGGTTTAGTGATTAAAAATTTGGGGTGTAAAGATTTAAACCGTTAAATTCTCTTGTAATTAATAGGCTGAAAGTTAGAAAAAACTTCCTTATGATGGATAAAAATTTGCTTTTCTCTTATTATTCCACAAGACAAACGTCTAACGTATCTTCAATGTCCTTGCATGCTATACTTAACACCATGAAACTGTAATTTGTGGCTTTTGTGTGGTGGTTCTTTAACTGTACCTTTAGTCCAAATTATGTTTTTTAAATTTTTTCATTTGTACTTAACAAACTAAAATCCCAGGAAGAACCAGAATAAATGACACCTCATTTTTGGTTTCAAAATTCCATCTTAGATCTAGTGAAGTTGATATAGAGGCCTACACTGTCAGCTGTTAGGCAAAACATGTGTTTTATCTCTACACTGTTTAATTTCTCAGCCTTTAAAAAGTATTACATCCTTGGATTCCTTGTGCTTAAGTTTCCTTATGTACTCAAAGGTAAATTAACTCCACAGATATTTCACAAATTCTGAAATTTGGATATGATGGCAGCCTGTAAGCTGGGAGATAACGTGGATTACTATAGAAGGCCTACTTGCTGGTTTCATCAATGTAGATGTGAGTGAGAAGGCGTGCATTTTATAGTTACCAAGAACAAAGTAAGTGCCGAAAGTATTAGCTCTAAAAGACAGAATTGCCTCGGATGCAAATGACACCAATAGCCCCCCTCAGTCTATACTAAGTATTCAAATAATCGAACCTGCAGGGGGCAGTGGTGCACGTCTTTAATCTCAGAACTCTGGAGGCAGAGGCAGGCAGATCTCTGTGACTTTGAGGCCAGCCTGGTCTACAGAGTGAATTCGAGGACGGGAAGGGGCATGTGAAGAGACCTTGTCTCAGCTCTTCTCTCAATGAAACAACACAAAACACTGAACCCAAGCCTAAAGGATGCATTGAGTGTGAAAAACAACTCCAAACAGAAACATTTGAAGGTATAAGTCCGAATTCAAGGTAAGTTGTGTTGATGGGGATACATTGGATGACAGAAATGCAGAGACTACTTAAAAATTTGAAAAGATGGAAACGCTTTTCTTGTAGCAAAATCTGAAAGCAAGTCATGAATTTGTCAATTACTTTACTCAAAATGAGATTCTTTAGTCAATATAAGGTGTAACTGATGTAACCGATTTTCAATTTCTTAAATACAATAATCATCCCTTTTAGTTCGTGTACTAGACAGAGTTTAGGCACTGGAGCGTGACCGTTTTCCAAAGGAAATTCATGTTTTTTCCTCCGGAGGAGCCTGATTTGGCCATAAGTATCATAAAAATAAATGTGTCTAATCTGGGGTCTGAGAATAGTTCATACTCATGAAGGGCTCATTCTCCCAAAGAAACTCCCCAGACTTTAATAATCTATAATTTACACAATGTTTTCTTACTATTGAGACAATATTATGAAGGTGAGAAAAGGCACACGGAGAGTTTGCATGACTGGGAAGCCAAAGTTGCATAGTTACTAGGAACAAATATAAGAATGTAAGTGGGAGGATGGCTGATGGGGATGTTGGCGATCTCTACACGCTAGTGTTGACTTCGGAGTCCCAACTGAATCAGTGTCTTAAAATTGCTGTATAAATGAGGTTTACTTAACCTTAAAACAACACCAAAAGTAATTGAACTGAGTATTACAACTTGAAGGAGCCTACACCCGTTGCACAATAAATTATCAGCCCTCATATCATTTCATGACTCTTAAGGGCATGCTAAAATTTAGCTGGTAGTTATCACGAGATCAAGGAAGGAATCACTTCTTGTGGTTTCACCTTGAAGAAAAAGTTATACTATGGATCCACATTAAATATTAAAACGTGTTAAAGAGATGTGATATGTGGCACTAAGTGTCCACAGAGATAATTATCCACAGAAATAAATCAAAGATGTGAATTAAAGAAAAATTGCGCTCATAGAAATATACTTACACATTTAGCCACTGGATGTCGCTGCCGTCCACAAAATAGTAGCTTTTTAGAACAAAGACAATTCGCTGTTTCTCGAGGGTTAGGAAGTAGCTACATTCAGAAATCTCAGCGTTTCGATTTTAAAAAATGAGACTAGGAAATCGACCAGAAGATATTAAAACGTGTGCGCATTCTGCATGCCATATTCATGGAGTTTTAAGACAAGAGAATGGTTCTGTGGTGATGTCCAGATGCTTGAGCCATGGAGCTTGGCGTCTGCTGCTCTGGTTTCTGCTCCTCTTAGCCTGGGAGGCAGGGAGCGGCCAGCTCCACTACTCCGTCCCCGAGGAGGCCAAACACGGAACCTTCGTGGGCCGCATCGCTCAGGACCTGGGGCTGGAGCTGGCGGAGCTGGTGCCCCGCCTGTTCAGGGTGGCGTCCAAGGACCGCGGGGACCTTCTGGAGGTAAATCTGCAGAATGGCATTTTGTTTGTGAATTCTCGGATCGACCGGGAGGCGCTGTGCGGGCGGAATGCGGAGTGTAGCATCCACCTGGAGGTGATCGTGGACCGGCCGCTGCAGGTTTTCCATGTGGAGGTGGAGGTGAGGGATATTAACGACAACCCGCCAGTGTTCTCTGTAGCAGAACAAAAGATCTTGGTACCTGAATCTAGACTGCTTGATTCTCGATTTCCACTAGAAGGCGCATCTGATGCAGATGTTGGCGAGAACGCGATGCTTACTTACAAACTCAGTTCCAACGAATATTTTGTCCTTGATATTGTAAACAAAAAGGGCAAAGGCGAATTCCCAGTGCTTGTTCTTCGAAAACTGATAGATCGGGAAGAAAATCCTCAGCTGAAGTTGTTACTGACAGCAACGGATGGAGGCAAACCCGAGTTTACCGGATCGGTTTCTCTGTTGATTCAGGTGTTGGACGCTAATGATAATGCTCCCGTGTTTGACAGATCTGTTTATGAAGTTAAGATGTCTGAGAATCAAGAGAATCAAACGTTAGTAATATGGCTGAATGCTACTGATGCAGATGAAGGAGTAAACAAGGAAGTGGAGTACTCATTTAGCTCGTTGACCCCATCTAGCATAAGAAAGAAATTCCGAATAAACGAAAAAACTGGAGAGATAAAAGTAAATGGCGCTATTGACTTTGAGGATAGGAACAATTATGAAATTCATGTGGATGCTGCAGATAAAGGACATCCACCCCTGGTTGCTCACTGCACTGTACTCGTGGAAATCCTGGATGAAAATGATAACGCTCCAGAAATAGTCCTTACTCCTTTGTCGCTTCCGGTGAAAGAAGACGCTCTTTTGGGTACTGTAATTGCCCTGATCAGCGTGTCAGACCAAGACTCTGGAGTCAATGGACAGGTGACCTGTTCGCTGACCCCTCAAGTCCCCTTCAAGCTGGTGTCCACCTTCAAGAATTACTATTCGCTCGTGCTGGACAGCGCCCTGGACCGCGAGACCACACCTGACTATAAGGTGTTGGTGACAGCCAGGGATGGGGGCTCGCCCTCGCTGTGGGCCACAGCCAGCGTGTCCGTGGAGGTGGCTGACGTGAACGACAACGCGCCCACGTTCGCGCAGCCCGAATACACGGTGTTCGTGAAGGAGAACAACCCGCCTGGCGCGCACATCTTCACGGTGTCGGCCATGGACGCAGATGCTCAGGAGAACGCGCTGGTGTCCTACTCGCTGGTGGAGAGGCGGGTGGGCGAGCGCTCGCTGTCGAGCTTCGTGTCTGTGCACGCGGAGAGCGGCAAGGTGTTCGCGCTGCAGCCTCTGGACCATGAGGAGCTGGAGCTGCTGCAGTTCCAGGTAAGCGCGCGGGATGCTGGTGTGCCTTCCCTGGGCAGCAATGTGACTCTGCAGGTGTTTGTGCTGGATGAAAACGACAATGCGCCCAGGCTGCTGGGACCTCAGACAGTTGGAACTGCTGGCGAATTTAGTCAACTTGTGTCGCGGTCAGTGGATGCTGGACACGTGGTGTCAAAGGTGCGCGCGGTGGATGCAGACTCTGGTTACAATGCCTGGCTGTCTTACGAGCTGCAGCCCGCTGTGGGCATGCGTAGTCCTTTCCGCGTGGGTCTGTACACGGGGGAGATCAGTACGACACGCGCCCTGGATGAAGCTGATGCGCCGCGCCAGCGCCTATTGGTGTTGGTGAAGGACCATGGCGAACCCACGTTGACTGCCACTGCCACCGTGCTGGTGTCTCTGGTGGAGAGCGGCCAGGTGCCAAAAGCTTCTTCCCAGAGGTTCTCCAACTCCTCAGACAGGGAGGCATCGCTAGTGGATGTCAACGTGTATTTGATCATCGCCATCTGCGCTGTGTCCAGCCTGTTGGTGCTCACGCTGCTGCTGTACACCGCGCTGCGCTGCTCCACAGTGCCTATGCAAGGTGGGTGCGGGCTTGGAAAGCCGGTGCTGGTGTGCTCCAGCGCGGTGGGGACCTGGTCGTACTCTCAGCAGAGACAGCAAAGGGTGTGTTCTGGAGAGGGTCTGCCCAAGACTGACCTCATGGCCTTCAGCCCCAGTCTTACACCCTACCCAGTGACCGATATGGGAGTGGAAAACCATTCTGCTGGAGGAGACGTTTCTGGGCAGGTGGGCTATTACTTTTTTATTTTCGTGTTTTGCTTGATAAAATAGATTTTCTCTCTCTCTTTATTCTGTGACAAATATATATCCCAACTATATTTTCTTTGACTGAGTACCTCTATGCCCCAAAATTTCTAGTGATGCTTTCAAGTATACTTTATTCTAGAAGTTTATTTATGATGTTTGTCTATGCAGTATGCAATTCCCTGCTTGAGACGTGTAATTTTAATATAACTATTATGAACACATAAGCTTTCACCAATAGAATTCTTGTGTTAGCTGTTACACAGAGAAACCCTACCTCAAAAAGTTCAAAAAAAGGAAAAAAGAAATATGAAATTAAAAAGTGTAGCTTTAGTCTAAATTAGTATTAAAATAGGAAAAATTAAATTATACTCAAAGTATTTTCTTTTTTTTGTGGTGTATGATTTAGTTTAATAGCTTCTCTTGTTATCTTAAACAGAGTAGAGATGGGTTTTATATATAACAAGATATACAAGATAGTTAAGTTACATGGTGCGATGACTGTTCTTGGTTGTCAACTTGACTACATCTGGAATTACTTAAAATTTTCATCAATTGGTTACACCTGTAAGAGATTTTTTTTCTAAATTAAATTCTTTAAGGTAGGAAGACCCAATTTTAATCTGCATCTTTTGAGGTGGTGCTATATACCTTTACTCGAGATCTTCTAAGGTGGGAAGAGCAAACTTTAGTTTAGGACATACCTTCTGCTGGCAGCCTATATAAAGGATATGGAAGAAGGAAGCTTACTCTCTTTGCTTGCTTGCTCTTGCTCTCATTGCAAGTCCATTTCTTCCCTGGTGTTAGAATCTCCTTCTTTAGGATTCTAGTGTATACTAACGGCCAACTGAGATAGATTTAACAACTACTGGATTCTAGAACTCTTCTTTGGTAGACAATCATATTGGACTAGCTGGATCACAGTCTATAAGCCACTCTAATAAATGTTCTATAAGTTCTGCTCCTCCCAAGAACCCAACCATAGACATGGTGACAAAAACACCCAATCAATTGTTCTTTACTGAAACTAGTGGTTATCTGATAACCCATGGTTTCAGTTTTCAAAGTAATTCCAACATCACCAAAACAATCAGCGTTTATCATTTCAGTTCTGGTCCCTAGCAATTTCTTTTCCTTTCCCATTTACTGCAAATTTGTTATTCAGTCTGTGTTTCACACATAAATTCCAACAGAAGTTGACATCATTAAGCAAGTTTGACAACACAAAAATCAGAGCAAAAATGCAAACACAATATTGCCTTCAATTGCCAGCTTTTCATGGCTGGTCTCAATGCCAAATTTTAGAGATTATTGATAATAAATGCACGTTAAATTAAAAATTTATTAGCCACTATATCAAATATACTTATGAAATATATGCCTTGACTTGAAATCATATCAAAATTTTCTGTTTTCCCATAGTCAGAACTCATATTAATCAAATGTTTCAGCTATCCTGAGTTTGATCTCCAATTACTTATTTTATTTTATGTTTTTGAGGCAGAGTCTCACAATAGCCCAGGTTGGCCTATAATTACTATGTAGTTCAGGCTAGCCTCAAAGCCTTCTGCATCAGCCTCTCAGGTGCCAGGATTACAGGCATGACCTATTCATTACACCTGGCTTGGCTGCCAACTTTAAGAGGAGAACCTGTTTCTGGTTCTATCTCTCTTCTGTGTTTCTTATCTCTCTCTTCCTGATCATACATATATTTATATGTATAATATTTATAATAGTAGATATCTTTGCTTTTATATTTATTTGATATATCTAATAGATATAAACTTACTGAGTTATTGTGTATTTTTTAGGTTGATGACTTTGCTATTACTTTTCATTCACTTTTTCATGTTGTAATTTTTTTTACAAGATCATCTGTGAATAAACTCAGAACAATATCCAGAATACACAAACCAAAGAAATACAGCTAACAGTTTAGTTAAAACAAATGTATAGCTAAGTCTTCCCTTTTCTCTAAAGTACCTATTGGGAGTTCCCCCTATGAACCTCAAATAGTGTCTTCTGTTATTTCTCTCTTTTCTTTCCCCACCCTCCTCTCACATCATCTTGGTATAGTTCCTCAATTCTCAATCCCTCTTTTGCTTATTGAATGTAGGGATCAGGGACATACACCATCACACCTGGCTTAACAGTATTTGAGATGTGTTACTAGCAGATGGATTTACTGTTATAGTATAATTGTTAGATTCATGGAAACCTTGTAACATCAAGACATTGAAAATTGCATTTAAAAATTTTTAAAGTAAGGTTTTAGGTTAGCATTTAAAGTAAGGAGCTTTGTAATGACATCGTCACACATCTGTCATTATACTCCTGTCATTCATTCCTCTTCCTCTTACCTCTCTATCTGTCTGGTGCCCTTCTCTGTCCCTAGTTTGCCTGGTTTTCTGTTTTCTTGTTTCATGTTTTACAGTACCTGATCGATCTCTCACCTCTTGAGAATTTTCCTACTTCTCACATGATCCCTTAACTAGTTCTGCAAACCCCTATGCACACAAATCTAAAAATTACTCTTTATATGTATATTGGTAACATAATCCTCCAGTCTAAAATAGTAATGGACCTTTATTTAGTATGGAGTCTTTCCAAAAGACATTGCGTATTTTACTCAGAAAACTAGAGATTAAAACTTTTCATCATGATACTTTTTCTAACTTTAATCAGCTCAATGGGCTAATTTTTTCTTTCTCTTTTAAACAGCGCAATGTATTGGTTTAGGGTTTGTGTCTTCAATCACAAAAACAATTACAGACAATGAGAACTATCTTTCTTTGGTACAGATTCATAGTCATTAAGTCACTATTGGTGTGTTCAATTGAAAACTGAAGTTACATAAAGAAAATAAACTTTATTATTTTGGATATCCACTTACAATCACTTTTTAGTAGGGGAATATTTGAGTTTTTCAATGACTTAATATTACTGGCAAGATTCAGATGCTGATTAATTGGTTCCATATAGTCTTGAGATGATTAAAATATTTTCTTCTTTAACAAAATGCTGATGAACTTCATTGCCATTTATAAGTGTTCCATATAAATTCCAATATATTTTTGTATCTCAGATTAAATATGATAACAAAATTGAGTGAATGAGATTTAGAATAACTTTTATATTTTAGACTCTTCACATAGTTTTCTAAGAAAATACTATAAACAGATAAATATAACTAGAACTCCTGACATTATTTTTGGATGAAAATTAATTAATTTTTCCAAGTAAATAATAAGTATAATTGACATTGAAGTTTTCCAATATGACAGAAATAACCTTAATCCTGAACAGATATAATGACTGAACAAAAACTTTAAAATTAGATAGCCTTAAAAATATGCTCTAAATTTCCCACAATCTGTGCTGAGTAAATTTATTAATATCAAATAAAGAATTCTTTGGATAAAATAGTAAATAGCGTATTATTAATATTGAATTGAAATCCCATTATGTTGCAGTGGTAACAGAAAATCTGCATCTTCAATTATTCTCTATAGAGTTAAATCAAATGATCAGAATAATTTAGTATTTTAAAAGAGTCAGCAGAACACAACTACAAAGTTATAGGAAGAGGTTGGATACACGGCGTTCCAGTATGTTATATTTCTTACAAATCTTTTAAAAATCTGTATCGCCAATACAAATGTAATTTGTCCACATACTTTTACACGATAATACAGTTTGTGCAGTAGTATGTTCTTAGTGTCTATATAGAAGATGAAACTACTCTAGAAACCGTAAATCTAAGATAAAATAACCTTTAGTCAGCTACCGGCTGTTGAAATGGGAACTAACTAGAAACCTACAAAGAAAAGCATTCTGAAAACCTACAAATGGCATTCCGAAGTAAGCTTAAATCGCAGAGCGCAACTGCACTTACGCTTTGAGCCACAGGATGTCGTTGTTCTCCAACAAGAGCGCTAACGGAAGAAAATCAGACCATCTGCAGACCGGAAAGAAGCTGGCCCCGTGCTTTAAAGATTATAAACAGCACCTACATTGTTGCGATTACCCTGGAGCAAGAATACGACTACTACTGCGAATAATAATAAAATAAAATCTCAAAGAGATTATGTCTTTTGTCGCCATGACATACTGCCAGGGATCCTGGTGCCTGCTGCCCTCGCTTCTGTTGTTCACAATCTGGGAGGCAGGGAGCGGCCAGCTCCACTACTCCGTCCCCGAGGAAGCCAAACACGGAACCTTCGTGGGCCGCATCGCTCAGGACCTGGGACTGGAGCTGGCGGAGCTGGTGCCTCGCCTGTTCAGGGTGGAGTCCAAGGACCGCGGGGACCTTCTGGAGGTAAATCTGCAGAATGGCATTTTGTTTGTGAATTCTCGGATCGACCGGGAGGCGCTGTGCGGGAGAAGCGCGGAGTGTAGCATCCACCTGGAGGTGATCGTGGACCGGCCGCTGCAGGTTTTCCATGTGGAGGTGGAGGTGAGGGACATTAACGACAACCCGCCAGTGTTCCCAACAGCACAGAAGAGTCTTTTTGTTTCAGAAACAAGAGCTCTAGACTCTCGTTTTTCGCTAGAGGGCGCTTCAGATGCAGATATTGGAACCAATGCTCTGCTGACTTACAAACTGAGTTCCAATGAGTATTTCTCCCTGGAAGTACCAAGTACAGAGGAGCAGGTTAAACCATTGGAATTAGTGTTAAAGAAACCTTTAGACAGAGAACGAGCTTCTGAGCTTCACTTAGTGGTTAAAGCAACGGATGGGGGCAAACCCGAGCTCACAGGCACCTTGGAACTACATATCACAGTGCTCGATGTAAATGACAATGCGCCAGTGTTTGACAGAGCAGTCTATCGGGTGAAGCTGGTAGAAAATGCAAGAAATGGTACGCTGGTGGTTAAACTAAATGCCTCGGATTTGGACGAAGGTTCGAACAGTCATATTCTTTATTCCTTTGCAACGGGTGTTTCCCCTAAGACAGAAGCTACTTTTCATATTGACTCAGTCAGTGGAGAAATTAAAGTCAGTGGAAAAATAGATTTTGAAGAAGCTAGTTTATGGAAGATTCAAGCAGAAGCAGTGGACAAAGGCAGTCCTCCAATGTTCGGTCACTGCACAATCTTAATTGAAGTCCTGGACATCAATGACAATGCTCCCGAGTTAATAATAACATCATTATCACTCCCTGTACGAGAGGATGCTCCATTGGGGACAGTTATTGCCCTAATCAGTGTGACAGACCGTGATTCTACTGTCAACGGGCAGGTGACCTGTTCTCTGACTCCTCATGTCCCCTTCAAGTTGGTGTCCACCTTCAAGAATTACTATTCGCTCGTGCTGGACAGCGCCCTGGACAGAGAGACCACACCTGACTATAAGGTGGTGGTGACAGCCAGGGATGGGGGCTCGCCTTCACTGTGGGCCACAGCCAGCGTGTCCGTGGAGGTGGCTGATGTGAACGACAACGCACCTGCGTTCGCGCAGCCCGAATACACGGTGTTTGTGAAGGAGAACAACCCGCCTGGTGCGCACATCTTCACGGTGTCGGCCATGGACGCAGATGCGCAGGAGAATGCGCTGGTGTCCTACTCGCTGGTGGAGAGGCGGGTGGGCGAGCGCTCGCTGTCGAGCTTCGTGTCTGTTCACGCGGAGAGCGGCAAGGTGTTCGCGCTGCAGCCTCTGGACCATGAGGAGCTGGAGCTGCTGCAGTTCCAGGTGAGCGCGCGGGATGCTGGTGTGCCTTCCCTGGGCAGCAATGTGACTCTGCAGGTGTTTGTGCTGGACCAGAACGACAATGCTCCCACGCTGCTGCCCCATGGAGCCGTGGGAGCGGAAGGGGCAGTGAGTGAGTTTGTGCTTAGATCAGTTGGTTTAGGTCACGTGATCACCAAGGTGCGCGCAGTGGATGCGGACTCTGGTTACAATGCTTGGCTCTCTTATGAACTGCAGACGTCGGCAGGCAATTCCCGAAGCCTATTCCGCGTGGGCCTATATACCGGTGAGATCAGCACCACACGCGCCCTGGATGAAGCGGATGCGCTGCACCAGCACCTGCTGGTGCTGGTGAAGGATCATGGTGAACCTGCGCTGACTGCCACAGCCACAGTGCTAGTTTCTCTGCTTGAGAACAGCCAAGCTCCAAAAGCCTCATCCAAAACGTTGGTAGATGCCATTGGCCGAGAGGCATCGCTGGTGGATGTCAACGTGTACCTGATCATCGCCATCTGCGCTGTGTCCAGCCTGTTGGTGCTCACGCTGCTGCTGTACACCGCGCTCCGCTGCTCAGCGACGCCCACCAATGGAGCCTGTGCTCCGGGGAAGCCCGTGCTGGTGTGCTCCAGTGCAATAGGGACCTGGTCATACTCGCAGCAGAGGCGGCAGAGGGTGTACTCTGGTGAGGGTCCGCCCAAGACCGACCTCATGGCCTTCAGCCCCAGCCTATCCCAAGGTCCGGAATCAGCAGAGGAGAGACAGCTTCCCTTAGAGTCAGAATACTTAGCAAAGGTAAGATGGTCTTACTCTCAGCAAAGGAGGCAGAGGGTATGTTTTGGAGAAGGCCTACCAAAGACAGACCTCATGACCTTCAGTCTCAGTATTCCCCCTGGTTTGGGTTCTGGAGATAGTGGAGTCCGACAAGAGATCTTTGAGAATGTAAGTACCAAAATCCAGGAATACATTCCATGCCTGGTGATGTCATGGATATTAATCAGTTTATGATTCTATCTTCAGCATTAAATTTATGTGTTTAATCTCTCATGACAACTCATTTAAAGAATACTGGAAAACTAGCCACTTCATTGCCTTTCACTCTTGTCAGCATGGATATGATTTAGTGATTCTTTCTTTGTGCTATGTATAACAGTCATAGTGGTAGTAGCAATACTAGTAAAAATGAAACAGAATGAGCCAATGTTGTCTTTAATGAAGCACGTGTGCCAGTAGGAAGTCAAGGACCATAATGGGAAATACAGGGCATAGGCAGGGCTCAAATCTAACTTTCAAATCTGCAGCCATTTATTGTTCTTATTCTAACAGGTGCCCTTTCCCTTTATTATGTTTGTGTATTATTTAATTTTTGAATTTGATTTGAGTTCTAACTTATTATAAACTATGAAATTGCCTGTTACTGATGGAGATGGGAATGCTTGAAGCACCATATTTTTATGTGATTTTTATATTCAGTAGCATGTTTTGTGAGCTGACAGTTGAAGTGGGTAGAGTTTTAATGTTGCCTTTCAAGGGGGTCTTACTTACTACTCTCTTACTAGTCTTGCTGTATTTTCAAGGACAGTTTCTTCAAAGCCCTCAACTGCTTTGGATAGACAGCATTTTAGATACTTCCTAACGTGATGTTAATTCTCTTTAACCACCTGCCAAACTTACTGCTGTTTTCTCAAAGTTTTTAACTTATCGAGTCTTCTACTTACTTGATAAATTTCTTCCACTATGAATTAGCATTATTTTTCTTCAATTCTTGGTCCTTGTCAAGAAGCTATGTGGAAGTATTTTAAGGTAAGGGAATCCTCACTTCTTTGTGCTTTGAGTTTGAGAGTCTTGTAATTTGTGGTGAAGTCCAGCACCATGCCCTGTGCTGGTCAAATGGCAAAAAAAATACCCTTTAATTCTACTGAAGAAATAAATCATATATATTTACACAGAAAGTAAACCATGCTATAGATAGGGTAGAGGTAATAGAAATCCATGAAGGTGTTAGCAGGCACATCTACCTTAAATAATGAATTGTGGAAAAATGATTTTCATGAAAATAAATATTAGAAAAATCATACAAAAGGTAACCATGAGGTGTACCCTATTTCATGTTGCCCAATGCCTATTTTCTTTGAGAAAGATGCTGTGTAGCCCTGGCTGGCCTGGAACTCACAGTGTAGAGCAGGTTGGTCTGGAAATCACAGAGATCTTCCAACACGAATTCTAATTGATCTTAATAATAAAAACTCAGAGTGAAATATTAGGGGGTGAAAACGGAGAGATCAGAAAAGTAGTTCAGCCAGCCACGAGAGGAACCTTTTGTCTCTACCGAATCCTCAGACCGAAGGGATGATCCTGTTTCTGTGAAGACTCAGACTGAATCTTTTCTCTTCGAACCTCAGACTGATTGTCTCTATGAATACTCAGACTGCACTTCTGCTTCTGTCTCCTCCAATCTTATATTTCTCTCTCACCCAGCCATATTCCTCCTGTCTCGACTTCCCTAGTGCTGGGATTAAAGGTGCAGGATCACAAGTGCTGGGATCACCTTTGTGTGAGCTCTGATTCTCTTTTAGACAGATTCAACCTGGTGTAGTTCACGGTGGCCTTGAAGTCACAGAGATCCGTCTCCCTCTGTCTCTTTGGGGTTAAAGGTGTGGCCCCCACTGCCTGGTCTCTATGACTAACTAGTGGTTTAGCTCTGCACTCTGATCTTTAGGCAGGATCTTTTTTGTTAGATTACAAACAAAATAACTTTACAGATCTGCCTCTATCTGCACCCTGAGTGAGATTAAAGGTGTTCACCACCATGCCCTGCCACACTGCCTACTTGTATAGACTATAGAGTGTGAGAAAATACTGTTTGGTGTATGTTCAACCACACTGTGTGAATTATCTCAATTTGTTACGCTTGCTGTGAGGACCTACGTACATTATTTCATTTAATCCCTACAGTAATTTATGAAGTTATTAAATTTATTTGTCTTGTCCCTCTTGAGATAGCTCATTTAAAACATTCTGGAAATCTAGCATTCTTCATTGTCTTTATTTTTGTCATCATGAATATTATTTAGTAATTCTTTCTTCATACTATGTATAATAATAGTAGAATTACTATGACTATCTGGATTATAAAGATGGGACATGAGAATCAGAGGTATTTGTCTTGTCTAGTGGTGACATCTAAGTACAAATTTTCAGAATCCAGAGACACTTTTGTCATAACAATGCCGACCCTTCTTCAGTAAACCTCTTTTCTGTTCAATGAAAGTAGAATATGAGGTGTGTGCACACGAGTCTTTTTTGCCTTGGTTATAAAAATTCTCCATGATTATATTAATCATGAGTTTTGCATAAATGCTGTATTGAGATAGAGTTACGCTTTTCTATATTGAGTGATATTTTTAGTTGTGTTCATGAGTTAAATTAACTTGTTTTAATCAATACCACATTGAGAGAGACATTTATTCAGTGTAATAATCAAGAACTCCTATATAAGAACTATGGGTCAGTCATTCAGGAATGATGTACATAGGAATCATTTAAAACATGAGAAAAAATCTGGACTTTGGCTCACAATATTCCTGCAGAAGAGCAGAATACCATAAATAACCCAGTCTAATATCATATATAAAATGACCTCCTTTTTGTATGTGAATAATAATAGTGTTTTAGGCAAATGTAAGTGGTGATGATGATAATTTGAGGATTCTAAATATGGCCAAAAGATTTGAGAACATTGAACAGCATTATATGCTTCATTAACATCTTCAAAGGAGTTGGTTTCCTATGAAAATCTTTAGATGTGTGTAGGTCTTTATGGATGCAGTCTTTTTTATTGTTATTACTATCATTTTGGTTTTTCATAACAGGCTTTCTCGGCATAACCCTAGCTGTCCTGAAACTCACTCTGTAGATCAGACTTGCCTCGAACTAAGAGATCAGCTTGTTTGACAGTTTTCCCCTGAAGCAGGATCATTGTTATTTTTTATTGAAAAGCTTCTGCAAACTGAACAAATGATTGAGAGAAAATTGCTCTGTTTCCTTTAATAAACCACAATAGGGCAGAGTTAGCATTATTTGGTAAATCCTATAATTTTGTTAGCATAGTGTTTGGAAAGCAAATTTATAATCTGAGTTTGAAATTTTTCCCAGGGTTCAGAGAATGGTTTTGAAATTCATTTCTGTGGCTTACATTTGCAAGAAAGAATAACATCAGATATACAAAATAACACAGGTTAAGAGGACACAAAACTTTGCATTTTAATATACAATTCGTGAGGTGTGGAGGTAGAATTTACATCTAATAAAACTAAGTTGCAAGAGTAAAGCACACAGTTCATGAAATCTTCAATTGATTTTCACAAATTCAATGTTAACAATGATCTTGATGTGATTTCTCGAGATTAATCTGCAGCTAGATGTTGAGCCCCTTCCAGGTAAGTTTAGAGTGAGTACAATATGTTCTCTATCAACGATTGAGATGTTTATACCTCAAAAATTTTAGCCAAAATACAAAAGATGTGACATTGGTTTACACACACTATCAAACTTTTTTGAATTGGAGTTTACTCAGGACAATTTTATACACCCCAAACTATGCATTATTGGAAATAAACACCGCAGTTAGAATATAGATATGTGATATCATCATCTGTTCTGGGTAGAATTTTTATATTTCGTTATCTTGGAAAAGTTCACATTGTATCTCAAACCCCATTTCCTATAACAGTGTGTGTAAGGAGACCTATTGCTTTCCTTTTGTTCAATATAAATCTGACACACCTTGCATATTGTGTTCAATTTATTGCTATTTTATATAATGTTGTATTGTATTGATTGCACATGATTATATTATTTTACAGGTGTATAATGGAATTCACTGTTCTTGCCAGGCAGTAGTAATTCATGCCTTTTATCCCATCTTTTGGGAGGCAGGGGCAGGCAGATCTCTGTGAGTTCCAGGACAGACTGATCAACACAGCAGGTTCCAGGACATCCAGGAATACACAGAGAAAGTCTGGCTCAAACTCCTGCCCCCTGAAAGAAGAAAAATAATTCACTGTTCTTAGAGTTGGTGGATATTTTTCTTGACTTTTTAAACATAGAAGCCTACTTACAGTTACTTTTGAGAGTCCCAGTGCTGTGACGCCGCTGGGAGAAGGGTAAGCAGAACAGCAGCAGAGTGGTATTAATGGCGTCTCTGTGTTAATAATGTGTGTATGTTTGTTGTTTCATGATTCAGAAAAAAATGACAGATAGTTTATGGCATTTTCATATGTTGTTGCAATGGTTGTAAGCTGCATAAGAACCCTAAAAACCCTTTCATAGTAAAGTAGGAGAACTACTTGATCCTGGTAGCTCGAAGTCAACTTGGGCCTTTGTTTCTCAAAGAATTCCTTTATAACAAAATACTGTTTCTTTTCTGGATGATTTTCTGCTTCAAACTTGTGTTGTCTCATCCTATTTGCCTTCAAATCGCCAGTATGTATAAAAAGACAGAGAAAACATAACTACATCATCAAGAAAGGAAAATTAAAGCCTGAAGTGTTGGCGTAAAGCCTTCAATGGCAGCGCTTCAGAGGCAGAGGCAGGAGGATCTCTGAATTCAACTCCAGTCTAGTCTACAAACTGACTTCTAGGACAGCCAGCCCTACCCAGAGAAATATTGCCTTGAAAGAAAAGGGAAAATTATCCTCAATAATTACCATCTTGCACTAAGTATTGTAGGAAATTAAATCTTCAAACTCTAAAGTAATTTGTCACTTAGTTCAACTCTTTGAGTATCTTCTGTGTTTCAAACACAATCTCATGTACTTAGAGGAGAGATCATAAAATTATTTTACCTTTTTGATGACTTATAATCAAAAACCCCAAATTCTGCACTGCAGTTATTTTCCATAAATGTATTTTATTGTGTTTTTATTTATAGAAAACTAATATTGGTTACATGGAAATACTAAACTGGTGTAGAGATTTTCCTGGTAATTTTATTTATTTCAATGACTAACAATTCATCCTGTGATTTAAAAGGCTGCCTTTGTCATATTATTGATGATTACATGAGTAAATTATTGCTATCCCATTACTGACAATATGATTTGTGTGGGAAATCATATATGTCAAATGCAAAATTCATCTACCTCAACAGACTTTTCTTTTGTGAATTCTGTTCCAATTACAAAACTTGAAAATATTTGTTTTCTCACTCTGCAATGAACATAAAGTCAGTAATTTATTACAAGAAAACAATGAAATGTAGAAAGATAAAAGATCAGAGTTGAAGAAATTGGAATGATATTGTTGATAAAGGGATTTTGTTGATATGAACTTTGATAGTTTCACCAAAAAGAAATGCTGAATGTTTGAGGTATTGGATGGATTAAGTCTATTTGATCATTACACAGAAGAAGCATGCATCCAAACTTTATAAATCTGCTCAGGAAGATTTGATTTTTTTTAAAAAATAAGAGAATGGAAATCTACATAGCTAAGGGTGCAGTGTTCAGAACATTGTTCTTATGGAATTTCAGAGGCTGAGACTTGCCTAGCACTAACAGACCTTGGGTTCTGCAGACTCAAACAAAACTCCAAACCACAAATAGCAACAACAAACTAGACCCAACCATTGGAAAAGCTATGTCTTTTCCATTGAATTTCCTGGCAGCCTAAGTAGGAATAGAGGCTGTGACTAGAACAGTTCAAATCTTATAATATTTTTAAATGATAGACAAGATGTTAAGAAAATGTTTAACTCTAGGTTTTCAAGTTTACGTAAAGAAGTGAGCCCTCCTTTTCTTCAAGTGTTTAGATAAGATTACAATTTTGTATTTAATCTGATGTTATTCAATAAAAGTACCGCTTTCACATATACTCCACTTCAATGTGACTTAAAATCAGAATGTTCAATAAATGTGCATTTTGGAATTGTTTTGGGCAAAGTATACAAAACGTGAAGTTCTCCAGTGGTGGATGTGCACAAGTACTCACGTTTTCAGGCACAAGGTGTCGCTCTTTACTCAGTGGAAAGAGTTCATTCATAAATTGGTCCGAAGAGTCCCGCACTCCATGTACAAAACCGACTCCATCACGCTGAGTGCTGCTGTCAAAAGGAGCCTTTAAAATTCCTCGAGAATTCAGGGACATTTGGATCTGAAGACAAGTATCCGATACAGTCAGCGAAAGGAGACATTTTGGAGGCCGATTTTATATGCAATGTTAGGTTTTCAGAGAAGTGAATCCTGCACTCTGCAACCTCTGCTCTGGCTTCTGCTCCTTGCAGTCTGGGAGGCAGGGAGCGGCCAGCTCCACTACTCCGTCCCCGAGGAGGCCAAACACGGAACCTTCGTGGGCCGCATCGCTCAGGACCTGGGGCTGGAGCTGGCGGAGCTGGTGCCCCGCCTGTTCAGGGTGGCGTCCAAGGACCGCGGGGACCTTCTGGAGGTAAATCTGCAGAATGGCATTTTGTTTGTGAATTCTCGGATAGACCGAGAGGCGCTGTGCGGGCGGAACGCGGAGTGTAGCATCCACCTGGAGGTGATCGTGGACCGGCCGCTGCAGGTTTTCCATGTGGAGGTGGAGGTGAGGGACATTAACGACAACCCGCCAGTGTTTCCTCTTAAAGAACAAAAGCTGCTGATTTATGAATCCAAGCAACCAGACTCGCGTTTTCCGCTAGAGGGAGCATCTGATGCCGACATAGGGGAGAATGCTCTATTGGTCTATAGATTAAGTCAAAACGAGTATTTTTCTTTAGAATCACCTACAAATAGCAAGCAGACTAAAAGACCGTCACTTATATTAAAGAAGACGCTGGATCGGGAGAAAACCCCGGAACTTAATTTGCTACTGACAGCCTCAGATGGGGGAAAGCCGGAACTCACTGGTACAGTTCAGCTTTGGGTTCGTGTTTTAGATGTTAACGACAATGACCCGGAGTTCGATCATTTAGAATACAAGGTAAGAATAATGGAAAATGCTGCTAATGAAACTCTTGTCATAAAGTTAAACGCCACAGATCAAGACGAAGGTGTGAATGGGCAACTGGAGTACTCTTTGATGTCAATCAAGCCCAGTGGAAGGTCTTTATTTACACTAGATGAAAACAGCGGAGATTTAAGGGTCAACGGAACTTTAGATTATGAAGCAAACAAGTTTTATGAAATTGAAGTGTTGGCTACGGATAAGGGAAACCCCCCAATGGTAGGTCACTGTACAGTCTCGGTAGAAATCTTAGACATCAATGACAATGCCCCTGAAGTGACACTGACTTCCCTGTCCCTCCCAATAAGAGAGGATGCTCAGCCAAACACAGTCATTGCTTTGATTAGCGTATCCGACCTTGACTCTGGAGTCAACGGCCAAGTGACCTGCTCTCTCACACCCAGTGTCCCCTTCAAGATCGTATCCACCTTTAAGAATTATTATTCCCTGGTATTGGATAGCAGCCTGGACCGCGAGAAGGTGCCAGCCTATGATTTGCTTGTGACAGCCCGGGATGGGGGCTCTCCCTCACTGTGGACCACCGTCAGCTTGTCGGTAGAGGTGGCTGATGTGAACGACAACGCGCCCGCGTTCGCGCAGCCCGAATACACGGTGTTCGTGAAGGAGAACAACCCGCCTGGTGCGCACATCTTCACGGTGTCAGCCATGGACGCAGATGCTCAGGAGAATGCGCTGGTGTCCTACTCGCTGGTGGAGAGGCGGGTGGGCGAGCGCTCGCTGTCGAGCTTCGTGTCTGTGCACGCGGAGAGCGGCAAGGTGTTCGCCCTGCAGCCTCTGGACCATGAGGAGCTGGAGCTGCTGCAGTTCCAGGTGAGCGCGCGGGATGCTGGTGTGCCTTCCCTGGGCAGCAATGTGACTCTGCAGGTGTTTGTGCTGGACGAAAACGACAATGCTCCCACGCTGCTGCCTCACGGAGCTGTGAGAGCCGGCGGGTCAGTGAGCGAGCTTGTGCCTAGATCAGTGGGTTCAGGGCACGTAGTGGCGAAGGTGCGAGCAGTGGATGCTGACTCTGGTTACAATGCATGGCTCTCTTATGAGCTGCAGTCGGCGTCAGGGAGCATGCGCAGTCCCTTCCGCGTGGGTCTGTACACGGGAGAGATCAGCACAACGCGTGCTTTGGATGAGGCGGATGCCGCTCGACAGACTCTGTTGGTGCTGGTGAAGGACCATGGAGAGCCTGCAATGACAGCCACTGCAACTGTGTTAGTGTCTCTAGTGGAAAGCGGCCAGGCGCCAAAGTCCTTTTCACAGACATCCGGGCATGCTTCAGTCTCAGAGACGTCACTGGTGGATGTCAACGTGTACCTGATCATCGCCATCTGCGCGGTGTCGAGCCTGCTGGTGCTCACGCTGCTGCTGTACACCGCGCTGCGCTGCTCGGCTTTGCCTGCGGATAGCGAGGGCGCCAGTGGACCTGGGAAACCGGTGCTGGTGTGCTCCAGCGCGGTGGGGACCTGGTCATACTCACAGCAGAGGCGGCAGAGAGTGTGCTCTGGTGAGGGTCCGCCCAAGACCGACCTTATGGCCTTCAGTCCCTGCCTACCCCCCCACCTGGATAGAGATGAAAGGGAAAGACAGGAATCAGAATCAAATCAACCTGGACAGGTGAGTTTTTGGCAAATCCCACCTTTCGGGTAAATGCATATGAAATGCAGAATTCAGTTTTAATGGAAAAACTTGAGACAAATATTTCACATTTTGAGTGCTGTTTCAAAGAACAACCTCTGTTAGTAAAACGCCAGATATTTATATATTCAGCTTTTAAATCGTATAATCAGGATTCTTCGGGTAAGAAGTGCCTCATTTGTTTCAATATTTGGTTATAAAACATTAGAAGGTCCCAGGATGACTTCACCTGAAACAATCATTGTTTTACCTAAGCTAAGTGATATCAGTTCATTTCTGATTCTCAGTGAAGTGGATCATCAGAGCAGGTTACTTAGATTTGCTTGTGTTTGTCTATTAGTAGTACTTAGCTTTGATATTCTTGCTTTCTCCGAGTAGTTGCTTTAAACATGTTTCTGTCAACAATGGATCCCTTGTCTCTAGCTCTGAATTGATTTACTGCCCCCAGCTATTGTTAAATATCACCTAGCATGCATGGTAAAACTCATCTTCAAATTACTTGGAGAAAAAAAGTCCAGTCTTGTATTCTAACATGGTGCTGTTATTAAACAAATCCTCCATTTCTGATTTTTTCCATGAAAGCACAAGAGATTTATTAAGTGCTGTATATTTAAAGAAGGCTGACTTGTGCTTCCAAAGTAAACTAGGCAAATAAAATTGTTCCATCAAATTATGCGCCCTTGTTAGTCGCCATCTCATATGCGTATGAGCTGCTCATTGACATCCTTTTCTGAACTTTATTTTTTTTCCAGAAAGGAAAAGTTAAGTCTATTGATGTGCAAGCATACTAATAATTATCATTTCATTATTTTCACCCTTTAAATCCATTGTAAACACCTTATCACTAATATCTTAATTTTTCATTTCTCTAACCACATCTAAAGAGTCTAGTAAAGACCATCTATATCCCTGTGAATCTTCTAGCTCTGTGCTTCTTAAATAAGTGTGGAAGAGGGGAATTAGTCATGCAGTTGGGGTCATTCAGGGCACTCTCTCCTAAACTGTACAATATATCATTCGGCACAATATTCTGGAGGAATTCATATTGGAGATCATTTTTAAAACTTGGATTAAGAGCTTTTATTTTATTTTAAAGGTATTACATTTGTTTATTTACTTGTGTGTGCACATGCCAAAACATGTGGAGGGCATTTGCAGGAATCCATTCTCCCCTTCCACTGTGTGAGCTCAGGAGATTTACCACTATGTAAAAGGACCAGCAGTAAATTACTGGATTAAAGATTTTAATGTGGAGGTTGATAAAATTATAAAGTCCATGCTTACTATATTATTATATTGATATGCTCTTAACTGCTTATATATAAAGCAATCTTTAATTACTGAATATAATTATGAAAGGTCTTTAATCCCTCCTTTCATCACTATCACCATTATGACTTTCTGAGAACTATAAACTAAGTAACTACTAACAGGAAAAGATTTAGAAGTAAAAATGTCAGTATCAAATTTACACTTTTCCTTTAGTCAATAAGATTAGGACCCAGCAAAACAATCCCTAACAGTCTTTTGAATATTAGCATTCTATTGTCATTTCAAAATATTGTGGAATTTAGAGACTTTGATTCAGCATTTTAGTTTTTTGAGACAGGGTTTCTCCATGTATCAGAGACCTAGCTGTCCTGAAACTTGTTTTGTAGACCAGGCTGGCCTCAAGCTCACAGAGATCTGCCTGCCTCTGCCTCCTGAGAGCTGGGATTGAATCATACACCACATGCCCAGCTTGATTCAATATTTTAAATGAAACTGCTTTAATCTTGCCATTAGCTGTTCATGTGCTTTGCTTTGAAGTGTGGGAGTCATAGCAGCTGCATGAAACGCCACTACATTTAAGCGACAAACAGCAAGAAGCGATGCCTCTCACATACAAGATGAATTCTAATGTTCTCTAGGTTCATGAATAGAAGAATTTTTATACAGAGTATTGTTTAGTTTCTAAACATTACTAATTTCTATTTATGGAATGATGGAATTCACTTTCTACAGAAGTTCCCAAGAAGTACTATGAAGAAAAATCACATTGTCAGTTGTAAGCCATGAAAGGTCAGGGGTGGGCATACTACCTATCCTTCTCCATGGAAAAGACACATTAGTTTGTCACACCTTATCTCAAAGAGAATTTTCTGATAAACTTTGAAAAAGAAAATTTTTTAAAAACACAAAAGAACTACAACACACCAATTAAACAACATTCACAAATCATCTATGGGACTATTTAAAAGTTGAACTAGAGTGGACCAGGAAACGGTGATCCAAACGAAGAACCCAAGGATCTTTCTTGTATTTGCATAACCAGTCACGTGATGTTGGTATACAGTCAGAGGAAGAAAAATGTTTTGGTTCGGGATCCCAGAGTCCATCCATTCACAGAACAGACCCAACTACACAGAAACCAGAATAACCCATGAAGCTTATTAAATAAATACAGAAAAGACAGACTGCTTATAAAATATCTCATGAATGCTACCTTAAAGCCGACAGTTCCAACCAAGAGGCCCCCAGTATCTAAGATGCTGTTTTCTTGGTGAAGAGGCTTGAAATTGTCTGCAGCGCTCCTGCTCCTCACAGCCTGGGAGGCAGGGAGCGGCCAGCTCTAGCTACTCCATCTTCTTGGAGGACAAATGGCACCTCTGTGGGTCGCATCGCTCAGGACCTGGGACTGGAGCTGCCAGAGCTGGTGACCCTGTTCAGGATGGCGTCCAAGGACCGCGGGGAACTTCTGGAGGATGATTTTTTTTTGTTTGTTTGTTTTTTTCAGGGCTAGAGTAGTCTACAGATTGAGTTTCAGGGCAGCCAGGGCTACACATAGGAACCCTGTCTTGGAAAATCAAACCAAAACCAAACAAACCAAAAATGAAAAACAACAATGAACCAATGAATGACCCTGCACCAGAGTTTGATAAACCCACTTGAAACGGCAAAACAACACCTGAGTAATTCAACTAACCAGTTTCTGATCTAGATGAAGGCCAGAATGGAGAAATTTACTCTATTCTAGCCCCATCTGCTAGCATCTTTAGTTGAATTATCTTAGTTATCAGATAAAGCCTATGATACAGATACATCAACCATCACTTACATCATACAGATGAGAAACCTGAAATTGAAGTCACAGAGGTTGTGTGACCTGCTTAAATCTGTTTTTGGAGGATTCCAAACTCATTGTTGTGTATTGATCATGAGTCCATTATTTGCTGAATTTTCTGAACTTAAACTTATATTTTGTAATTTCCTTCCACAAAAATACATGGAACTTGTCTTTGATCAGAAAGCAAAACTTACCATCCTTCAATCTGATAATAAAGGCATTAAAATTTCCAAGCTTTTCCCTACTCCTTCAGATACTTTATTTTAGGACCAGGAAGATAGTTACATGTTCAATCACTAATATTTGATTATTGTATACTGAAATTATTGTCTGGACAGTCTCTTCCATTTAGAACAGTGACTGAGTACTAGAGTCTAGGCAACATTTTCTTCAGGAATAGATAACATTTCAACAGTAAGGTTTCACAGATGGAATATAAGTATGAACAAAGGAGTGTTCTCTTGAGAATGTGAACTTGAAAGATCAGTGGTTGGAAGATTACAAGATGGGAAAACTTGTAGAGGATCTTCCACAAACAATCCCCCAAGACAGGGTTTCTCTGTAGCTCTGGCTGTTCTGGAACTTGCTCTGTAGCCCAGGCTGGCCTTGAACTCAGAAATCCGCCTGTCTCTGCCTCCATCTAAAAGCTGGTTTTAAAGTCAGGAACAGTCAAAACTTGCTGAGCAATGGAGATTTAAATAATTGTGGTAGACACGGACAGAGGGAACTATATGCTAATCCAGGCTAGTGAAGAGAAGCACCATTAGTCAATGGTGATTGCCTCAATATAAATCCAGTCGTGGTGGAGCACACTTTTACCTCCTGGAACTCCCCAGGCAGAGACGGGAGGAACTCTGTGAGTTCAAGGTCAGGCTGGCCTACTTAATGAGTTCCTGGACGATCAAAGCTACCTGTATAGAGAGACCTTGTCTCAAGAAAAAAAATGAATATAAATGATAAGAGAAAGAAAAATGAAGTAGAATAAGGCCGGAAAGCCCAATACTGATTTATTGATTTATTTAGTGCTTTACTTAAAGCACTGCTTACTGCTTGTTTGCCAAGCCTTTGCTACCGGAACAGAAAGGCCCGAAGAAATGGCTGAAACAATGGGTGTTTCCGTTAACAATCTGCTGGCTGCCACGTGTGCTTCTGTGAAGTCTCACTTGCTTGTTTGCCCTACTTTGTAGGTTTGGAGTATAAAATAAGAATGCAAACTGGACCCGTGACCAAAGCATTTTGGGAACTATCCTGGCTTTTGCCACTATTGATATCTCTCATTGGTGTGGAAATGCTTATGCTAGGAAGACCCTCACAACAAAAGTTCAGTGACATCTATATATTTGGGTTGGTGTACTGGGAAAGTGGCTTGTATGTGTTTGAGCAAGTAGGAATTGAGAGGGATACTTAAGAACCTGTTCCTAACCAAAGAACCTTTGTACTGGAATAGTATTGTGATTCAAAAGATGATTCTAGAACTCATAGTGGGTGGTTATACACACACACACACTGAGGACTAATTCCTTCCGAAAAAACATACATTCATGAAAGGACAGAAATCACCGGGACAGATGGAAAAAGGAAATATTGAAGAAATTGAAGAATTGGATTTAATATTGAAGAAAAGGATTTTGGTAGGCACACATGCTAATTTCTAACAGTGCTGTAACAAATAATCACAGATTGGGATGAGACATTTGTTTGTCTCACAAGTTGTGAGGCCAGAAGTCCACAGTGAAGACATAAAGCGTTTTTAAGAATCGAGGGACTGTTTCCATTTCAAGAGTAAAGCATATTAGAGATAATGGAGCAGGAGAGAAAAAAAATCTATTCTTTGATTCTATCGGTTTCTGGTGACTGTTGACATTCCTTGGATCTGACTATCTCACTTTCAATTTCTGTCCTTATAGTCACATTGCTTTCTCTTCTTCATGTTTTATTACCCATGTTTTTGTTTAATAAGGGCACATGTAATAATAACACTTATGACTGACCTGGAGTCTCAGGATAAATTATTCTTAATTTAATTACATTAGTTATTATGTAGAGTTATTTCCATGAGTCTTAAGATATGGGTGTATCTTTTGAGGTACCATGATTCAATGGTAGTCTTAGAAAGATGAAAAGTAGGTAATACCTCTGCCATCAAGGCTGGGTCCTGGAAATCTCACTGGGGGCAATGTGAGATTAAGAAAAACAGACACAAAGTAGAAGCCAAAATGGGGTGAGGTGGGCTGTATGTTTGGATGGAGACATGGCAGCCCCCTCACCAATACTCAGACTTTTATTTTATCCTGGGAAAAGAAAGGAGTGATCAGGTAATCTTATTGGGGAATCTCATGTTGGGTGATGAACATGTAGTCTTCTGGAGCAAGGAAATTGTGGGTGGAGCCTTCTTCATGGCTGCCTGCTTAGTACAAAGGGCAACTCTTACACAAGCATCCTGCATCAGCAAACACCCTAGTCTCAGGCATGGAGGAGGCATGCCACTGCCTTAGCTGCGAGACCTGTAGACATGGCTGTGCTCTTGTCTAGAATGCACACCCAGGACTTCAGCTGATCTTTGCAAGGTAAACAAGATTGGAATTCAGAGTGTGATATATCAAGTAAAAGTTAGGAGTTAGAAGTGAAGAAAAGAAGAGGGATAGAATATTTTTTCTACAAGTTAGAGGTGATTGAGCATGTAGCTGGGTGAAGAAGGAACAATGGAAGGAGACATTAGAGATAAGGGAAGCAGCACGGAAAAGAAGATGTTGATAATAAGACTAAGAGAGGAAAATAAAAAATGTTGTCAGAGCAGAGGTTTAGCCTACATTTGAGGGGAGATGGCAGAGTGGTGAAGAGGACTCACTACTCTCATAGAGGATTCATAGTGGCTGCCAGTCACCTAGGGAACTTAGCACCCTCTTCTGGCCTTCATGGACACCAGGCACACTCATGTACACACACCTACATGAAGACAAAATGCACACATTAAATAAAATAAATAAATTGATAAATGAATAGATATTGTAAATAAGTGATGCTGTAGGAAGAAAGTCCTTAATGTCATGCTTGATGATTTATCTTAATGGAAAAAAATCAAGTCACATGGTAGGAATGAAGTTGAGAAGTTGAGAAGCAAAAGAAAACATGAAAAAGATATCTGTAGGTAAGAGGAGTGCATTTGAGTGTCCAGTTAGGTAAAGGGGAATGCCAATGTCTAGAGTCACCATAGATAATAAACAGCTTTATACTGAAGATCAATAGGAAGAATAAGTAGCTAACTGTGCTGGAAACTGAAGAGAATGTTTGAGACGTGAGATAAACGGAATGTTGATTCTAGGGTGTCTAAAGGGCATACTGCGAATGGCTGACCTATGTGAAGAGGTAGGTGATGTGTTATGTGTACAATTTAGACATGAATCAGGAGGCGCATGTAGTAGAAATGATGGAACACAAGAGGGTTGTGTGGGCAAGAGAATACAATTCTCCACATGGATTTCAGGGTGAGTGGAGGTAGAGAGATGAATCCAATGGTCATTCACTATAGAATGATTCACAGACTAGGCAATGTAATGCTTGGCTATATAATTTATAATATAAAATTGGAGTCATATATAATTTGCATTTATTTTTAAGTTTTTGTTGTTTTTGTATTTTATGTATAAGAGTGCTCTGTTTTTCTGTATGCCTGCACACCAGAAGAGGGCATCAGATCTTATTATAGATGGTTGTAAGCCAACATGTTGCCAGGAATTGAACTCAGGACCTCTAGGAGAGCAGTAAGTGCTTTTAACTGCTGAGCTATTTCTAAAATCCCTACATTTATATCATATAAAATACATCTTTCATTGTACTGTTTGGCCTGGAACTTTATGGCTTGGTGTAGCATTAATTTTAATTATTCTTAATAATAAAAACTTGGAGTCAGCTATTGGGGGGGGGAAGCTGAAGGATCAGAGAAGCAGAGTCATAAAGTTCCAGTCCAAACCACTAGACCTTTTACCTCTACCAATGCTCAGACCAAAAGGGCAATCTTGTCCTCTGACTGCATCCTCAGACTGTTGCTCAGACTGCAGTGGGCTCCTGTTTCCTCCCGCCTTATATTCCTCTCTCTGTCCAACCACATCACTCCTTTAATTCCAGCACTAGGGAGGTGGAGACAGCTCTGTTTCTCTTTTGGACAAATTCAACCTTGTGTATTCCGGGGTCCCTTGAACTAACAGAGATCCCTCTGCCTTTTTCTCCTGGGTCCTGGAATTAAAGGTATGCGCCACCACTGGTGGTGTCTAGTGACTTAGTTCTGCACTCTGATCTTCAGGCAAGCTTTATTTGTTAAAGCACAAACAACATATTACTACATCTCTGCAGCTATACTAGCAGATAACAGTAATATTCTTTTGCTAACACTGTATTAGCATCATCGTCTAGCTACTGTCACATACTTGGAAAAATCAAAGTTAAACAATACCAGGGTTTCTTCTACTGCCAATGGAATTAAGACATTATAGGAAAAAATATTATCCCACTGGTAGTAGCTTAAATTATACTAACTAATAAGATGTTAGTTCTTGGTATGTTCTCGACAAGGTGAACAGAAAACAGCAAAACTCTGTTTTAGATAGATTGTTGGGTATTCATGCACACACAACCATACTACACATAGATACATTCTTTAAAGCACAAACATTTCACCCACTCTTGGACCTCCTGAACACGGTGTATTGTTTGAAATCTGGTATGTAGCTGCCCAAGTGTTTTATGTGATTGTTATGTTTCCATTTGGAATTAATGACTGTTAATGGGAGAAGATCTTAAAACGATTAGAGGGAAATAAAATTGCCAACAAAACTCGCATGACTGTGAGAACTAGAGACCAAAGCCAAATTATAATGTTCACTGATTTAAAATTTCACGCACACACGTTTAAGTTTGTGGAACATTGCAAGACGTATACCACTTGTTAATTGCACCTGATGCTAATAGAGGAAATCATTTACTGTTCCTGGAAGGACAAATATTTAACTCCTAAATACATACTTGCAATGGAAAACTCAGAAAGTGCAAGGAAGCCAAGGCTTCTGTCAATGGAAAATATGAAGCCCCAGTGATCGCTGCACTTACACATACATGCCTCATGATGTCGCTCTTCACTGAGAACTTTTAGCAAAGACAGTCATGATGTCGCTCTTCACTGAGAACTTTTAGCAAAGACAGTCACTTCCTTCAGAGAACTCGTTGTGAATTCTTCAATACTAGGACGTCGTCAAGCCAGTTTTTGAGAGGCAGTTTCAGGTAAGGTATTCTGTATACCGTAGCTTTCATTGCATCTTTCTGCGTGTACCATGTTGTTATCCTGGCAAAGAAACCCAGGATCCCGGTGCCTCCTGCTCTGGCTACTTCTCGCAACCTGGGAGGCCGGGAACAGCCAGCTGCGCTACTCCGTCCCCGAGGAGGCCAAACACGGAACCTTCGTGGGCCGCATCGCTCAGGACCTGGGGCTGGAGCTGGCGGAGCTAGTGCCCCGCCTGTTCAGGGTGGCGTCCAAGGACCGCGGGGACCTTCTGGAGGTAAATCTGCAGAATGGCATTTTGTTTGTGAATTCTCGGATCGACCGGGAGGCGCTGTGCGGGCGGAGCGTGGAGTGTAGCATCCACCTGGAGGTGATCGTGGACCGGCCGCTGCAGGTTTTCCACGTGGAGGTGGAGGTGAGGGACATTAATGACAATCCGCCTGTATTCCCAGAAACCAACAAAAGTATCGTGGTTGCAGAATCAAGACCTCCAGAAACTCGATTTCCACTAGATGGCGCATCGGATGCAGATATCGGAGTCAATTCCGCCTTGACTTACCGATTGGATCCCAGTGATTATTTCGCTTTGGACACACAAAACAATCGTGAGCGAACGTCTTCATTATCACTTGTGTTAAAGAAATCATTAGACCGAGAAGAAATTAAGGAGCATAGATTACTACTAACAGCTAGTGACGGAGGCAAACCGGAGCTGACTGGCACAGTTCAGCTGCTGATCACCGTCCTCGATGTGAATGACAATACTCCAGAGTTTGATCGGTTCATTTATAAAGTTAGAGTGTTAGAGAATGCACGTAACGGAACACTGGTGATTAACTTAAACGCCACAGATCCCGACGAGGGTACAAATGGAGATATAATTTATTCCTTCAGGCGGCCTGTATCCCCTGCGGTGGGGTATGCATTTTATATAGATCCCAGCAGCGGAGAAGTTAGAACGAAAGGCCAACTAGATTTCGAAGAAAATAAATTATATGAGATACCCGTGGAGGCAGTGGACAACGGGAATATCCCAATGACTGGCCATTGTACCCTTCTGGTGGATATACTAGATGTAAATGATAATGCCCCAGAGGTCACGATTACTTCCCTGTCACTCCCAGTCAGAGAAGATGCCCAGCCAAGCACTGTCATAGCTCTGGTCAGTGTATCCGACCGTGACTCTGGAGCTAACGGGCAGGTGACCTGTTCCCTGACCGCTCATGTCCCTTTCAAGCTGGTGTCCACCTTCAAGAATTACTATTCGCTCGTGCTGGACAGCACCCTGGACAGAGAGACCACACCTGACTATAAGTTGGTGGTGACAGCCCGGGATGGGGGCTCACCCTCGCTGTGGGCTACAGCCAGCGTGTCTGTGGAGGTGGCTGACGTGAATGACAACGCGCCCACGTTCGCGCAGCCCGAATACACGGTGTTCGTGAAGGAGAACAACCCGCCTGGCGCGCACATCTTCACGGTGTCGGCCATGGACGCAGATGCGCAGGAGAACGCGCTGGTGTCCTACTCGCTGGTGGAGAGGCGGGTGGGCAAGCGCTCGCTGTCGAGCTTCGTGTCTGTGCACGCGGAGAGCGGCAAGGTGTTTGCGCTGCAGCCTCTGGACCATGAGGAGCTGGAGCTGCTGCAGTTCCAGGTGAGCGCGCGGGATGCTGGTGTGCCTTCCCTGGGCAGCAATGTGACTCTGCAGGTGTTTGTGCTGGACGAGAACGACAATGCTCCCACGCTGCTGCCCCACGGAACTGTTGGAGCCGGTGGGGCAGTGAGCGAGCTTGTGCCTAGATCAGTGGGTTCAGGGCACGTAGTGGCGAAGGTGCGCGCTGTAGATGCGGACTCTGGTTACAATGCATGGCTTTCTTATGAGCTGCAGTCGGCGGCAGGGGGCATGCGCAGCCCGTTTCGCGTGGGTCTGTACACTGGAGAAATCAGCACAACGCGCTCCCTGGACGAAGCAGATGTGCAGCGCCAGCGTCTGTTGGTGCTGGTTAAAGATCATGGTGAACCAGCATTGACCGCTACGGCCACGGTGCTGGTGTCTCTGGTGGAGAAAGGTCAGGCACCCAAAATCTCTTCCCTCGCTTCCGAGAGCACCGCATCTTCTGAGGCATCGCTAGTGACAGTCAACGTGTACCTGATCATCGCCATCTGCGCGGTGTCCAGCCTGTTGGTGCTCACGCTGCTGCTGTACACCGCGCTGCGCTGCTCAGCGATGCCCACAGATGGAGCCTGTGCTCCGGGCAAGCCCGTGCTGGTGTGCTCCAGCGCGGTGGGCACCTGGTCATATTCACAGCAGAGGCGGCAGAGGGTGTGCTCTGGAGAGGGTCCGCCCAAGACCGACCTCATGGCCTTTAGTCCCAGTCTCCCTCCTGTGCTAGGTTCTGCAGAGGAGACATGCCAGAGAGAAAGGCAGGTAGAAAATTTGAAAGAGGTAAGTTCATAATATAAAGCATTAATTTCACCTATCTTTCTTTCTTCCTTTTTTTTTTTTTTCTTTTTGGTTTTTCGAGACAGGGTGTCTCTGTAGCTTTGGAGTCTGTTCTGGAACTAGCTCTTGTGACCATGCTGGCCTCGAACTCACAGAGATCCACCTGCCTCTGCCTCTGCTGGGATTAAAGGCATGTGCCACCACCGGGGCTCCTTCCTTTATTTGTGAGACAGGGTTTCTCTGTGTGTCTCTGGTTGTATTGGAACTCACTCTTTAAACCAGGCTGGCCTCGAAATTACACGAAATTACAGAGTTCGCCTGCCTCTGCCTCTTTCTCTGCCTCCTGAGTGCTGGAGGCACTGGGCCTACTCTAGAGGCATGGGCCGCCATCACCCCGCCTATTTTTAACCTTTCTAACAGTTGCTCATTTATGATGTCTTTCCTCTCAGACTTTAGTCTAATTAAAATATTTCATTACTGACATTGGATTGGTACTAAGTATTGAAACATTGTCAGAAACCATACTGAAATGTCACAATCTGGAAAAAAATTGTTCTTCTTGTGTTTCTTTTTCTTTTTTGTTTTTGGTACACTTAATAGCTCAACATGTTTATTTTGTAGCTAGCATTTTAAATAAAATGGAATGTGTGGAAATATTTTACAAAATACAGTGAGGCTAAATCATTTAAGTTTTAGTCTCAATGTGTTCAGATAGCCACATACATTGGCTGTTTTTAAAGAGCTCATAACTTTTCACTTCTGGATGCCTTTTGTTTTCTTGAGATAGGATCTTGCCAGAGAGCCTAAGTTGGGCTCTAGTTCTTAATCTTTGTCTGTGCTCCTGTGTACAATTTCTGGTGCAATCCACCACATCTGGTAACAAATACCTTTCTTCCCCTCACAGTGCATTTTATTGATCGATTGAGAGATTGATTGTGACAGGTTGTCCCCGTGTAACTGTGGCTGGTCTCGAACTCACAGAGATTCACCTGCCTCTTCTTCCTGAGTGCTGGGATTAAAGAGATGCACACCATCACAGCCTATCTGTTTGTTTGTTTGTTTGTCTAAGACTTTTCTAGTTGGTCTTTCATTTGTCATCCTCCAGAGTCCTTGGTGCTCAGCTCTCTATGAGAAACACTTAGTGGATTTAATTTTCAATTTCTCTATATCAAAAACTTGAGCATAAATATTTATAGTTACTTGACCCTGACATTCATTAATTTATTATTTAAACTCTGGTCTGTGTTTTTACTGAATAAACCCACCATTTCTTGTGTTTCCAAAAATTATTTTATTTTATTATGTGTTTTGCCAGATTGTGTCCATGGCTCACATGCATTTCATGCCTGAAGTAACCAGAAGAGGGCATCAGAGCCCCCAGACCTGGAGTTAGAGGAGGTTGCGAGCCTCCATGTGGTTGCTGGGAACTGAACCCAGGTCCTCTGGAAGGGTAGCCAGTGTCTTAACCACTGAGTCATCACTCCATTGTGCTGTTTTTAAATTTAATATTAATTTTTTGTGTGTTTTAATAAACTTCTATGTATAAGTATTATTGCTAACAATTTAACACATTTCCCTCTAGTTTCTATGAATTGACTTGTTTTGCAATAATAATAAGCATTAAAAATTATGTATTAAAATATGCCTCTCATTTTTTCTTTTATGGATTTTTAAGGTCTTTAGGTTCAATGTAAAGGTTTCCTAAATGTTGGAAAGAACTTTATTGGATTGGAGATGCAGCTCAGGGGATGGATATACCATATCACATCCTTTGCACCCTATCGCCAGTGCCAGAAAAATACAACATTTCACCAATTAATAAGTTATTCAGTGTCCTATATGCCAGTCATACTCTAGATGTCAGCAATTTTTCAGTGAAGTTCATTGTTTTGTGTAACTACAAATATGTGTTCAGTATTATTTTCCCTGTGCCTGAAGGTTTTCTCTAATACTTACTGTAGTGTTTGTACTCGGCCAATGAATTCACTCAGAGTCTCCTGAGAAAAACCTTTATTACCACTTCATTTATGAGAAAATATCTTTATCAAGTGTAGTTGAGCAGAGCATATATATGTGTGTGTAATATACATAATATACATATATACATACATATATATTTCTATTTTTCACATTGTCTCTTGGCTTGTGCAGCTTCGGGTGAGAAAATTGCTGCCATTCTTACCCGTGTCCCTGTATATGTGTATTCTTTCAAAATTCCTAGGGTCATTTTCCAAGGTGTCCTTTTAAGATCACTGAAGTCTAAATATTTACTGTATACTCCTTAATATGGTTTTCTCTATATTTGTTTTGGGTTCATTGATGCTCTAGGATCTGTGGACTTATCATTTTCACCAAATCTGGGAAACTTCAGCCATATTTCTTCAAACATTGTCCCCTCTTCCGTCCTTTGTGGGTCTCCAGTTGCACAGTGCACATATGTTGGACTGCTTGATATTGTTTTGTAGGTGTCTGAAGCTTTGTTCACTTTCCCTGTTCCTCACTTTGGAGAGCTTTGATTAGTATATCTTTAAGTTCACAGATCTTTCCTTTTGTATTGGTATCACTATTGGTCTTAATCAGTATATTTTTGCATTTCATACACTGTATCTTGTATTCAAGTAAGATTCTATTAGAATATTTTCAGTTTTATGATATTTACCTCCATATCTTCATATGTTCATCTTTTGATCTCTATGCTTTAAACAAAATATTGATATTGTATGTGTATTTGTGTGTATGAGGTGTGTGTGTGTGTGTGTGTGTGTACACGTGTTCCATAGTGTACATGTAAGGATTAAAGGACAACTTTTCTGGAGTTAATTCTCTCTTAACATTCTTGTTTGTTTGTTTCGCTTCTTTCAAGACAAGGTTTCTCTTTGTAATGACTGTTCTGGAACTTGCTTTGTAGACCAGGCTAGCCTTGAACACCACAGAGATCCCCCTACCTCTGTCTCCTGAGTGCTGGGATTAAAAGTGTGCACCACCACTGCCTGGCATCTCCTTCCATCCTTTATGAAGACTATAGGGATCAAACTCATGTTGCCAGAGTTAAACCAAATTGCCCTTTCCTACCTGCCTCTCCCTGGCCCTGCCTCTGTTCTTGAGTACATGTGTATTTCCATAATAGATGTTCAGCTCTCTTATTTTGAGACAGGATTTCTCTGTGTAGCCCTGGCTGTCCTGGTACTCACTCTGTGAACCAGACGGGCCTTGCGCTGGAATTTAAAGTTTGTGCCACTATTACCCTAAAGCCTTAACACTGTTGTCTGCCTATCTAACATTTTGTCATTACTTGGTTTGCTTCTTCTGTTGTTTTCTTTCCTGCATGAATTTTATTTTCTTCTTTGTGTAACCTGCCTATTGGTGGTTTTTATATCTAGGATCCCAAATACAATGGCATCTCGAGACCTAGGATAGGAATGTCACTGTACATCTTATAATTGTCACTAAACATCCTTCAAACCACAGCACAGCTATTCATAACAAGGAACTACCATCTCAAAGTGTCAATCATGCTGCTTTAAAGAATGTTGGACTTGGTGCTTTATTAATCCTTTATTAATCCAACATTGTCCAGTGCTCTGTGTTTTAGGTTGTCTGTCTTCCATGACTAGTGGAAACTTGAAACATTTCCAGCCTATGTGAGTTCTCTAAATTATTTTACTTGGACATTTTCAGTTATTGTTTCCATGGCTTTGTGGAGTTTTGCCTACCACACATACATATTAATATTCAACCAAAGATTAGATAAGACTCCACTGCTGATGCCCAGAGCTCATTCCTATGCAGTTTTTAGTTCTGTACTCTTCTCTGCAAATTCAATTTTCTGTACATTTGTACATTTGTACTTATACTTCTCCCTCTCCTTCATAGTGAGGCCACTGGGCTTTGTTATTTTTCTTCTTATGTAGCAAGAAGTGTCCAGTATTAGAAACAAAACCAATACTGAAATTTCTACAGTTAGAAGGAGGAAGATAATACGTAATCATTGAATCATATCATCAAAACCAGGAAAGTTAGAAAAGGAAATAGCAAAGTAAAATAATAAGTTTTTAATAAAATGGGAATATGTGATCAAACATATTGAACATTGTACTAAACATAAATGATATAAATTTTACATTGAAATAAAGTTATCTCATTAAACTTAGAAAACAATAAATTCACTCACGTTTTTTTTACTAAGAATTATATTTCATGTAATGAATAAACATTGAAAGTATAGATATAGACAAAAATATCTGAACAGATTCTGATTTTAAGACAAGTTCATTGTCTTTAATAGAAATAATTTAAAAGAAAAATATAGTAGAGAGCTATTATGCAATGATATATAACAATTTATTAATTTGATAGTTATCCCAATACACACATGTATACATACATGTATACATATATTTCCCATTATAATAAAACCTACTAAATCTATAATTTGCCTGTATATGTATAATTTCAGGACTGAGCATTTGATTTTGGATAACTAATTTGGGGGAAGATTATTTTTACCACTCTCAATATTTCTTAATTGATTATAGTTCCTCATCTAGGGTTGAGGCCCCATAAGATTTCCCCCTCCATGTTAGCATGTTTATTAATGAAGTTCTTGTTTCAGGTCTTGTTTAGGCAGCTATGTTGATAAGATTTCATGAGAGAACATTCTCTGATGTTTCTAGGAGACAAAACCCTACAGCAAACTCCTGTTCCTCTGACTTCAACAATATTTCTGCCATCTCTTCAGGTAGGATCTCTGAGCCTTAGATACAGAAGTTGTGTATCAGTTGTATCTGGGCACCACATAGTAACTTGCTATCTCCATTTTGATTGGTTGTAGTTTTCTGTACTGTTTCATATCTGTTTAAAGAAGCCATTTCTTTGATGAGGGCTAAGACCTTTATACCTTATCTGTGGGTATGAATATAAATATAATGTAGTTGTGAATTATGCTGGTTTAGTGAAGTGGCAGTTGTATGTTGCAGAAGGCTGCTTGTTTCCTCCTTCAATTACTCAAACCCAAAATAACCACACAGAAAACTATATTAATTAAATTACTTCTTGGCTCATTAGTTCTAGCTTTTTATTGGCTAACTCTTATATATTAATTTAAGCCATTTCTATTCATCTGTGTATTGCCACATTGCTGTGGTTTACTGGCTAAAGTTACAGCATCTGTCTCCAGTAGGGCTACATGGCTTCTCTCTGACTCTGCCCTTCTTTTTCCCAGCATTCACTTTTATTTTCCCTGCTTATCTCTGTTCTCCTATAGCTCTGCTAGAGGCCCAAAGCAGTTTCTTTATTAACCAATGGTAATCACAGCATACAGAGGGAAATCCCACATCACCTCCCCTTTTCTGTTTAAATAAAAAAGGAAAATTTTAACTTTAACATAGTAAAATTACATATAACAAAATAGGTATCAAGCAAGAATTACAGTTACAATATTTGTATCTACTTTATCTCTTATAACTAAGGAAAACTATTATTACTATCTATCCTTCAACTCCATAAAAGATTCCAGAAGGACATAATATTGCCTAAGTAAACAGGAAGTGCATTATAAGCAACTTCCAAGACTCTAGAATTGACAGAGATATCTCACTGCCTGGACAGTCACCCACAGTTCTTCTGTGTCATTGGGACATCCATCTTCAGCCTACAAACCCATAATATCCAGCAGACTTTTCCTTGAAGAAGAAAAATTTCAAAGACAGTTCTATCTATATTGACAGTTTGTCAGTCATTTTCTTCTGTGTCCTTCAGAATATCTAGCAGACTCTTTCATGAAGCAGAAACCCTGAAGGATCTTCTCACCTTTAGGCAAGTTCAGTAGTCATTTCTCTGTTGGTCCTGCATGTCCAGTTAAGTAGTCTAGGCAAGAGCAATTTCTTGCCCAAATGGTTAGCAAACTCCATAAAGAGCCTCTTCAATGCCCATCTTTCTCTTGATGTAATTGGTTCTGTGAGGAGCAGATCTGTCTCTGTCATGAAAAGTCCTAATTTCTTAAAATATTTTAAATGCCATATTCTGTAGTCTTTGAAAGGTTTGAAGACTACCTATCTATCTGAACTGTATCTCTGTACATCTAGAAAATCTAACTAACATGACTACAAGCTTGACTATTATAGATGATTACCTATTAACTGGTATTTCTTAATTATACATTATATTTTTAAAATGAGCTGCACAAACACTATACCTTAATCAAGAGCAGAAATGTACATATAACAAAATTGACCTTAAGTTTGTGTCAATAAACCAAGATCTATACCAATGCAAATCTCTGTAGCATATTCCCCTTTAAATGTAAAAGAACATTTATAAACAATATTTGGGAAAATGGGCATAGTTCTTTTCCAAACTATTTCCTGCTGTTTATTAGGCAAACTATTTTTGGGGGTGTCATGGCAGCCTTTCAGCGTGTCTTGGTGCATCAAACAATATTAGTCTGGAAGCAATCCACAAGTTCTCATCCTCTGTGGAAACAAAAGAAGAACCTCTTTTTCAAAGCAACATAAACTTAGACTCAAATTTTAAAGTCAAGATACCTTTATGTTGGTGTAGCTTAGTAGCCTGTACAATGAAATATATTTCTGTATTTAGCTCCTTCACAGTAAAAAAAATTCAAAGAAGATACAATAATATACAAAATCCAAACTCTCTGAGTATAGTCCTCTTTATATGGCTTGTTTTTACTCTATTACTTTTTAATATTTATTTTATTATCTTTACTCCTTTAATCTATGACTGTTTGTACTCTGTCTATTTAAAGACTTTTTAAAAAACAATTTACTTCGTTTATAACTCTTTATACTCTTCTTCTTCTCTCTCCCATGCCTATGTACATTTATCCAACATTGTGACCCATTTAGAAGTCTTTTATGTCTGAATATGTCCTATTGTATATCTGTAATTCTTTACTGTCTAGGAGCACTTGGTAAAATGCTAAGCCCTTTTTATGAACTTAAGAGGCTGCATTACTAGGGGAAATACTGCATTTCCTGCTTGCCCCACCCAGTCCAGCATGGTAGAGCTGAGAGACATGCTCATAACACCATTTTTAGGTACACAGCCAGTCTATCTTTCCATTAAGCAAGTTGTAGCAGTCTGCTCACAGACCCAACTCAAATGCTCTGTAGCTGGACCTCTAGAAAGTCAGAGTTTGTTCTGGCAGCCCAGCCCAGAAAGTTGGCATTTCAAAACCACTGCTTTTTTCCTGCTACTGCTGAATCAGGAAAACCTCTCTTAAAGGAGCCATGCCTCTGCCTGTTTCTAGAAAACCAACCAAGAAAATGCCACTACCAAACCAATCTTAACTCTGTTCTTTTGTGTCCAGGATTCCCCTTCAAGCCCTCCCAGGTTCTACATGGATTTTAGCTAGCCATGTGATGGAGATGGGTCTTGTATTAATCTGTTGCTTTCATTGGTTAATTAATAAAGAAACTGCCTAGGCCCATTTATAGGCCATCCCTTAGGTGGGTGGAGTAAACAGAGAGAATGCTGGGAGAAAGAAGCCGAGTCAGGGGTCGCCATGATTCTCCCACTCCAGACAGATGCAGGTTAAGATCTTCCCTGGTAAGCCAACTCGTTGTGCTACACAGAATATTAGAAATGGGTTAGATCAATATGTAAGAGCTAGCCAATAAGAGACCAGAACTAATGGGCCAGGCAGTGTTTAAAAGAATACAGTTTCTGTTTAATTATTTTGGGTAAAGCCATGCGGGCATCCGGGTGCCAGGGATGTAGCCCACCGCTCCATATTACAACAGCCATGTTGGTGCCAATTTGTTGGAGGAGGCTGCTTGTTTTGTTCCCAGAAACTCGGCAGCTCAGACCCAAAATAGCCACATGAAAACTATATCAATTAAACCACTGCTTGACCCATTAGCTTCATATTGGCTAACTCTTACATGTTAATTTAACCTATTTCTATTGATCTAGGTATCACCACTTGGCTGCGTCTTACTGGCTAATGTTCGAGCATCTGTCTTCAGCAGAGCTACATGGCTTTTCTCTGGCTCCACCCTTCTTTTTCCAGGCATTCAGTTTAGTTTTCCCCACCTAGTTCTGTTCCCCTATAGCTCTGCTATAGGCCCAAAGAATTTCCTCTATTAACCAATGATAATCACAGCATACAGAGGGCAATCCCACATCAGTTGTAGGTTCTTCTCAGTAGGCACCAGGCATGGTTTCTCTCTTGTTGAGTGGGCCTTAATTCCAATTAGAAAGTGATTGGTTACTGCCAAGTATGTTTGTCACCTTTGCAGTTTTAGGGATATTGCACCATGATGGTCATTGTTTTAATTCACAGGCATAATTTCTGGGTAAGGACTATTGGTTCCTTCCCACCTTGGAAGCTTGCATGGCACCTTCTGGTACATGAAAGCTAATCCTCAGGGAGGAGGCTTTTAAGTCAGAGCCAGTTCAGATCCTCCAGGCCCTGTATACAAAGTATGTGGTGTCTTCAGTAGTAAGAGCTTATGTTTAACCCCTGGGAGGCAACCAAGGGCAGCAATAATAGTCTATGTTTGAAATTCTCTTGGAAAACCTTGACCAAAAACTTAAAAGGGAGTATCTCTTGCTTAATGTTGGAAATTTTGTTAGCAAGTCTATGGCATTTGGGGGAGCATTGCCAGCCCAGATGAGAAAATGTCATTTAAATTGTATTTGTGTATTTTTATACAGGCTTATATGTTTAGATGTAATTTTATGCATCTAGAGAATAATGTGATTCCTTTTGACTCAGACATCCTTACTGCTATTTTACTCTTCTTCTGTATTAATCTCCTTCCCCTTCCCTAATTAAAGACCCCATTTCCTACTTATCCCTCTACATAACTTGTACCCTGATATCTTCCTCTCTATTGCTTCTCATGGTCACTTCTTACTTTCCTGGTTTCTGCAGCTACTCCAGCATTATATGCTCATATCTGAAGATTCAGAGCTAGGAACTTCAGATGGGAGAGAATATTTTATGTCTGCTTGGTTCTGGATCTGGGTTTGGAAATAAGGGATTTTTTTCAATGAGGGATTATCTAGATAAGACCAGTGAACATGTTTATGGGGGAAGGTAGGTAGACTTCTCTTTCCCATCTGCCTGTTTTCAAATAACTGACACAGGGAATTAATATTAATTGCAAATTCTTGGTCAAAAACTAAGGCTTTTTATTTGCTAACTCTTAGATTTATGTTAACCCATATTTCTTATCTATGTTTTGCCATGTGGCTTGGTATCTTTTCTCAGTACCACAGGCCCATCTTGCTTCTCTCTGCATTTGGTAGATTTTTTGACTCTGCCCTTATTCTTCCCATAATTCTCAGTTTGGCTCTCCAATCTAACTTTATCCCATTCAGCTATTTTATTTTATTTTTTTAAATATTTATTTATTTATTTATTATGTATACAATATTCTGTCTGTGTGTATGCCTGAAGGCCAGAAGAGGGCACCAGACCCCATTACAGATGGTTGTGAGCCACCATGTGGTTGCTGGGAATTGAACTCAGGACCTTTGGAAGAGCAGGCAATGCTCTTAACCTCTAAGCCATCTCTCCAGCCCCTCAGCTATTTTATTAAACCAATTACAGTAACATATATTCACACCGGGCAGTTATCTTGATTATTTTAATTGAGGTGGGAAGACCTACCCAGTGTGAGCAGCACCATTCTATCACAGGCGATTATGAATTATCTGAATGGAGAGAGCAAGCTGAGCACTAGCAAGTCTTCTGACTGGGGATGTAACAAGACCATCTGCTTCAAGCTCCTGCTGCCTTGACTTTGCTGCCATGATGGTCTTTATACAGAGTTCCAGAGTCCCTGCACATCCTTTTTAAAATTTTATGTTTTCTTTAATCGGTCTGTTCCCCTACCTTGTCTTCTGGATATGATGATTGCTCTTCAATTTATTGGTGAGGCTTTCTTCTAATTTTTTGTTTGGATTTCTGAACTTTTCACCACATTTTCTTTCATTTTGGTTTTTCTTTAGATATTTTATCTCTCTATTAAAATTCTATTTTTTATATATTGAATTGTTTTCATTGTTTAATTCAGTTCTTAGTTTTGTCACAGTCTTCATGCTGGAATTTATTTGCATCTTCTTTGAGTTCCTTGTTCATCTTTATTATAATTCTTTTAAAAATGTTTTGTGCATTATCTAAACCACTTTTGGGGGCACTCATTGCTATGGGAGAACAAATTGTTCACAGAGACCTGTTGTGTTTTAGTAATGGGACCTAGGTATTTGGAGTTAGATCATTGGTAGTGTTTCTTGGTAAGGACATCTTTTCTTCCCTTCATTGACTGGGCATTTCGATTTCTGTTTCCCATAACCCAGACTTTCCAGGTTGTAGACCAGAAGTATGGAGTATAGGGCTCAGTTTTGGACAATTCACTATTGATGTTCCAATGGGGTATAAAAAGTAGTCCTGACCCAGCTTGAGCTAAGTTAAGTTTCTAAGTCCAGTAACAGATCTGTAAAATTGGAAGATTTACACAGGCAATCTTCAGGGGTATTTATTGGGAGGTGCTTAGGACTTCTCAGGCAGATGGTGCTGGTAGAATTAGTGATGCCAGACTAGGATTTATACCTGGATTTTGGTGGCAACTGGGAGGGCTGAGGAAATAGGCCAAATTGACAGTGTGAGTCTAGGGTTCTTAACTGAAGAGTAGGAGCCAGAGGGAAGTTCCAAGGAAGATTTGGGACACATGGTCCTAGGCAGGCTGTAGGAGTGAGGGTAGCTGATGATGTGAGTCTAGGATTCCTACATACAGAGGGCTGGAAGAAAGGATCGGGTTTGAGTTGGCAGTAAAAGTCTAGGGTCATTTATTGGAAAGGGACAGCTCTCATACCACCAGGGTGTTTGGAGTTGACAGTATGAGTCTATCATCCCTGCCTAGAGACAGTTGTGATGGCTGGAGTTTGTAGATTGAGTATTGTATCCATACCTGAAGAAGGAAAACTGGAAAGTAGCCACAGGACATATGATCAAGCAAATTATTGGGGTGGGTAAAATTACTAATGTAATTCTGTAATCTACCTAGAGATGGGTAGCTAGAGGGCAGGCTGAGGTGTCAGCAGCATGAGTCTAGAGTCAACTGCCTAGAGAGGCTGGTGGGCCAGGGGGACTAGGGCATTGATGGGTAGTGGTGACAGCATTGGTTAAGGGACCATGCCTAGAGGTGGGGTGAAAGGGCCCACAGAAGAGTGGATGGAACTGGTGGTGTGAGTTTAGCAGCTCTGCCTAAAGACAGCAGCAAGATCTCATGTAGCAGGGATGATAGATATTCAGATTATTCAATTTTTAACTTAACTTTAGTATGAATAATTCATGTCTTTTTAGGAACTGTTCTATTTTGAATAAATTATAAACTTTTGGGGCATGGAATTGATTGTTAATAGTATTAGTTTAATGGAATTTTACTAAAATTATCGGTAGTGGTGACTTTTCAAATACTAATTTTGTCTTCTTTATTTTTGTCTTTTTGTTTGGCTAGAAGTTTATAAAAGTCTTTATTGATATTTTCAAAAAAGGAGTTCTTGGGTTTAACCATTTCTTCTGTCATTTTTCTGTTTTCAACTTGATTGATTTTTGCTCTGTTTTTATATTTTTATAATTTTTGTTACATGTTTTTGTGTGTCCTGGGAATTAAATTTAGATTGTAAGGTTGGTGGCAGGTGCCTTACCTACTGAGCCATCTCACTAGCCTGTGTTTTCTTATTGCTTCTCTCTTTGCCTTTGTCCTAAATGACTGTTATTTCTCCATTGTTTCCTAAAGTGGAAGTCTATTCATTTTAGATTTTTTTACAATATACAAATATAAAGCTACAAGTAACCTTCCAATTACTATTATCTGTACACCCTGTGAATATTGTGTGTAGCGAGTCTTTCTCTGTCTCACTAACTAGTTCCCAAATGATAACAGAGACTTATCATTAATTATGAAAACTTGACTGATAGCTTAGGCTTATTTTTAGCTAGCTCTTATAATTTAAATTAACCCATTTATATTTATCTATGTGCTGCTCTAGGCTCAGTTAACTCTTTATGCACTGTCCATCCTGCTTTCCTGATTCCTTTGTGTCTCCTCATGACACTGCCTTTCTTTTTCCCAGAGCTCTCTGTCCAGAATTTCTACTTATACCTCCTGTCTAGATATTGTCCATTTAGTATTTTATTAAACCAATCACAATGACACATCTTCACACAGTGTAAAGATATATTGCACAACATTTTCCTCATTTTGTCTAAATAAAAAGGAAAGGTTTTTAACTCTAACATATTAAAATTAGATACAATAAGAATTACATTCACAATGTCCAGTCTTTTTGTATTTGGCAAATTTAGAGAAAAATCCTCCATTATCTATCCTATCTTAGTCAAAAATTTATTCCTAAACCATTTTTAATGTAACTTGTATTACCATCTTAAAACTATCCTTTTAAACCTCAAACCATTTTCTTAGATAAACAATTTAAGCTTTTATGGCTCTTACCTTTATATATTTTATACCTTTTGTGAGTTTTTAAAATTTTGTAACAAAGAAAACTGTAGCAATAACCATCTCATCTTCAACTCCATCAGAGAGCCCAGAAGGATATAATATTACCTGAGTAAACAAGAAGTATAAAGACAGCAACTTCCAAAACTAACAAATGACAGAAACAGCTGGCTGCCTGGACAATCACCCAAGGTTCCTCTGTAATGTTAGGGCATTCATCTTCAGTGTACAGGCCTAGAATATTTGACAGTTTTTTCTGTGAAATAGGAAAGTTTTGAAAGGCTGTCATACCTTGTCTTGGCAGAGTTTGGTAGTTGCCTTTTTGTGAACTGCTTGTCTAATTTGTATGGCATATTGTCAGTAGTTGAGGCAAGGGCAGTTTCTTGTTCAAATGGCTAGCTTTTGCTACAAAGAAAGAAAACTCCGGGCTGGAGAGATGGCTCAGTGGTTAAGAGCATTGCCTGGTCTTCCAAAGGGCCTGAGTTCAATTCCCGGCAACCACATGGTGGCTCACAACCATCTATCATGAGGTCTGGTGCCCTCTTCTGGTCTGTAGACATACACACGGACAGAATATTGTATGCATAATAAATAAATAAATAAATAAATAAATAAAAGAAAACTCCATATAGAGGTTCTTCAATGATCATCATCTTTTTTTGAAGTAAAAAAAGGAGCAGATGTGTCTCACTGTCGTGAAAAGCCTTATATTATTATAACATTTTAAATGCCATATTCTGTAGGTCTGGAGATCACCTATCTAAAATATATCTCTGTATGACCTTGAAAACATGACTATAAGTTTAATTGTTATAGATGACCAGCTATTAACCTGTATTTTTTATTATCCTAAATAGCTTTCAATGACTAGAACTTTATAATATTTTTAAAACAAGCTGAGTAGATACCTTAAATGAGTATATATATATATATTTATTTATATAATATATGTATATATTCTTAAATTTGTATCAAAATACAAAATTCTATATCAATGTAAAATGTTTGAGTTTTTCAAAAGTAGATTCAACAAACCACTCTTTTATCCTAACATGCCTATGCCATATCTACTCTTTTCCCTTCACAAAGAGATTCTGAATCTAATATCTGTTGTTTAGCTTTTTTTCCTGACCATGAGCAATAACAACTTGTAACCAACCCCCCAAAATGATGACGAACATCCATAACCCATTGAATGACCAAAAACCATTCACCCCACCTCTTGGGAATATTGACATCATGTTTGCTAGACTGCTTACTGTCATCTGGGGTGATGATATTTTTGGGGAACCATGAGAAAATTGGAATAATAGTCATGTCCTAGGAAAACTAGCCATAATATTTGTTGTCTAGTCTCTGTGCAATGGGAAAGTACAAGACTTATCTTTAGTCAGCATCCTTGAAGCTGCTCTGGATGTAGAACTCTGAGGAAATTACACAGAGGCACTTTGAGAGGCTGAATCATCTGGGTCACCTGTTTTCATTGATGTCTGGTCCCCTTGCTCTGAAAACACATAAATTTTCAAAGGTTACATACATATCTGCATTAAAACAAGTGGAATGTGAAGTGTGCACAAATCAGTTAAAGTTGATTTTTTTTGCTCTATGTTTGAGCAGGGAAAAGGCATCCTGTTAACTTTAGAAGTCTATCTGGACTGTATAACCAAACGGTAATACAAATCTTTAGCCATGCCATATGAAAGGATGGCATGTAATAATAAGTCATGAGAATTCTGTAGCCAACATGATTTATCATGCATGTCTCATCTCATCTCCAAGCTGTTCCCATCCAGAGGGATCAGCTTACGCATTACCTGCCCCGTAGTCTTTCTTTGTTCTTCCCACATGTCTGTAGCCAAGATACTTCAGAGGTCTCCCTCAGTCAAATCTGATCTCTCTTAACCTGGAAGAAATCCATAACTTTTCATTTCCTATAGAAACAAAAGCATAACCTCTTCCCCAATGTAATAAATTTTTTGACTTCCATTTTAAAGTTAAGACATTCCTAAAGTATATTAGATGGTTTAATTCAGCAGTTCCTTCCACAATCCAAATTAATAAGGCACCATACAAGGTCCAAACATCCTGGGTTATAAAAGTTCCCTACCTCATGTGACTAATTCTTTTTATTACTTTTTTCTCTTTAAAGATTTTATTATTTTTAAGTATTTTTATAATTGTCTATACCCCTTTTTTCTTAGCACATTTTCAAACACACTGCAACCCATTGAGAAGTTTTTTTTCCATTTGAACCTGCTATATTAAGTATTTGTAACCTTTTCTGTCAGCATGAGCAAAGCCTTAAACTACCAAGCAGCTTAGCTCATGGTGTCTTGGCAGCTCAAGCCTGCAGGCAGTGGGCAGGATGACTCTGTACCACAGCCCTCATGAGACTTTAGGACTAGGAAACAGTGCTTGGTTCCATCTTTGTGTGTTTGTAACTTTTTTTAAAAAAAGCTTTCTCAGGTCTTATGTTGAAATACATGTTCAGACGTTGGACACCATATGTAGCTAGTCTTTCTCTGTCCCACCAGACAGCTCCCAAATCATGACATGGAGACTTAGTATTATTTATGAAAGCTTGGTCACTAGCTTAGGTTTGTTTTTAGCTAGCTTTTATAACTTAACTCATTTCTATTTATCTATGTGCTTCCCCAGGCTCATTTACCTCATCTATGTATTGCCCATCCTGCTTTTCTGCTTCCTCTGTGTCTCCTCACAACTTCCCTTTCTTCTTCCCAGAGCTCTCTCTGTCCAGAACTCCTGCCTATACCTCCTGCTGTTGGACAATTAGCTTTTTGTTTTGTTTTGTTTTATTTTAGTTTTTTTTTTCAAGACTGGTTTTTTCTTTGTGTAGCTTTGGGGCCTGTCCTAGAACTAGCTCTTGTAGACCAGACTGGCCTCAAATTCACAGATATCTGCCTGCCTCTGCCTCCTGAGTGCTGGGATTAAAGGTGTGCACCACCACCACCCAGCGGTTTAGCTTTTTTATTAAACCAATCATAGTGACATATCTTCACACAGAATAAAGGAATATTTCATAACAATTTTGATAGTCTTTGCTTTTATTTTTACTTAGTTTATGTGTTTTATATAAATTTCCTTTACTCATGTTATTTTGAAATAGGTTTTTTGATTTCTGAGTATTTGGAAATTTTCACAACAATACTGAGTTTCACTTTAATTTCTTTTTTGGAGAACATGCTTTATATGATTTCTGTTTTTCTCATTTCTGAGGTATTTTTAACCACTTGGAGTATGGTTCATCTAGTTAAAGTTCCACATGAACTTGAGAAGACTGTTTTCTGGTGTTTGTGAATTACCTATTCAATAATCTTCAATTAGATCCAGTTGATTGATCTAGCTATTTAGGTCAACTTATAAGTTTTCTGCCTGCTTGACTTATCATTTACTGAGAAGTGGTTTGGAAGTCTCCAAGTATAGTTGTATAGTTACATATCCCCCCCCCGCCCCAAATTAAAAGCCTCTTTTAATTTGAATCTCCAGTTTTTTGTGTTTTAAATTTATGATTCTTTGGGTTTTTTTTGTTTTGTTTTGTTTTGTTTTTCGAGACAGGGTTTCTCTGTGGTTTTGGAGCCTGTCCTGGAACTAGCTCTTGTAGACCAGGCTGGTCTCGAACTCACAGAGATCCGCCTGCCTCTGCCTCCCAAGTGCTGGGATTAAAGGTGTGCGCCACCACCGCCCGGCTTAAATTTATGATTCTTAAAAATGTGTGAGTGTGTGTGTGTGTGAGTGTGTGTGTGTGTACATCCATGTGGGTATGTATGTCAGGGGCCATGAGAGATACAGCAGGTGTTAACTAGTGCTCAAAAGGCCAACCTACCAGATGAATGATTCTCTGATAGGAAGCCCCACCTGGCTAAGTCATGGAGTTAATAGTTGTGAAAACCAGTTGCTCCTGTCTGTAATTTCTCTCACAAGTCACTCCATTTCTCCCCTAAGAACTTTATTTCTTCCCTAAAAATGGCTTTGGATGTTTTTCCACTGTTTGTGGGTTTACCTCATGAAAAATATTCCATCTACTGGGCACATATATCTGTGGGTGGTCAGGAATATGACTTTTCATTTGGCTGTATAATTTTGATATATAGAATACATACTGGGACATGCTTCATAACTGTATCTATTTTTCCCACAAGGAATGTGGGCTCTTAAAAGCCTGCCTTGTTCTTTTGCTCAGACTAATGCACACAATTTGCTCACTTTCACCTCAAAGCAAGTTCAAACTAGACTAAAGACATTTTGTAAATAGATCATACATTTGAAACCTTACAGCTACATACATGGTCACAACCACAGATTGTCCAATCAATGCTAATAAGGAAAGCATACCAATTCCTTGCATGCTCCTCTGTTAACAAAAGACCCATGTCTCAAAGCTTATCCCACTGTGCCCCCCCCACTCTGGTCATAGTCTCACTTGGACTAACCTTGGACCCTTGTGTTTCCATGGCAATGGCTCAGTTCTGTATTGCCTGCCCTAGGAATGTGCTCTTAACCAATGAAAAACAACTCTTGTAATCTTTTTTTTTAAATCACTTCAAGGCTCCTGAAGGAGAAGAGTTTTGAGAATAGAGGAAAAAGAAGCTAGGAGAAGATCTAGGAGGAATTAGAGATAGGAAAAGAGAATTAGAATAGAAGCAGAAGAATAAAGAGGAAACAATAAAAGGACATGCTAAGAAGAAGACGTGTGTGAGACAATTCATTCCTTTGCCTCAGATGTTTCAGGTTTCCCTCACTGGCTGTAGCATCTTGTCTGGACCCTGAAGGAATCTGGGGGGCTGGCACCCAAAGGACCCCATTACTTGACATATATGCAAGTGTATATGCAAGTGAATGCAGATGCCCACAGAGGCCAGATGTGTCAGATCCTCTGGAGCTACAATTAAAGGCAGTTGTAAGCTGCCTAAGCTGAAAACCAAACTCAGGTATTCTACAAAAGTAGTATGTGCTCTTACCTGCTAATCCATCTCTTCAGCTTCATTTGTGATATAGTCTTAGAAATTGTCTCTTTTGGAATATAAAATGAAATTTAAAAAAACAAATCAATTAAGAAATACACACATATGAAAGCCATATAGAGTTATAGTATTATAAAGGGAGAAAAAGAAATTGGCTTTTTTTATCATTATTTTGTATACTTTATCAATAATAATTTTCTTAATTCTAAGCTGGATTTCTGTGGTAGTAATATACTATTCAGTCTGTTTTTGGGGATTATGCTAATATATCTTTTTCAAACTCTATAACTTGTCATAGTTCTCATATTTAAGATTTGGGTTTTTTTTTTTGAGACATAGTCTCACTATGGCTGATCTGAAGCTCAATATATAGACCATGCTGGTATCAAACTCAGACATACATCTGACTGTGCCTTTCAAGTAATGGGATTGAAAGTGTACATCACTAACTTGGCCAAGGCTGGATTCTTGTAGGTAACATAAATGTTGTAGTTTGAATGTGAAATGTCCCCCATAGGCTTATATGCTTTGATACTTGGTCACAAGTTGGTGATGCTGCTTGGAAAGGCTGTAGAACCTCTAGGAGATAGAGCTTTGTTGGAGGAAAGAGACCATTGAGAAGTGATCTCGAGGTTATAGTCCTGTCCAATTTTCTGTTTCTTGATGGGACAAGCAATGTAACCAGCCAGCCCTGCTTTTGCTGTCAGATCTTCCCTGCCACAATAGAATGTATCTCTTCAAAGCATATGCCAAAAGCATACCCTTTATCCTTTATGTTGCTGATTGCCAAATATTTCTCTAGAGCAACGAGAAAAGCAGCTAATGCAGAAAATTGGTTGTGGAATATTCCTTTTCTCTGTGTGAATATATGTCACTATATATATTTAATAAAGGAGTCGACTAAGTAATAGCTGAACAGAATAAGACTAGGTGGAAGAGCCAAACTTCAAGTGCTAGGAAGAAGAAGGACAGAGTCTGGAGAGTTGACTGTAGACACAGAGAGTAGGAGGATGGAGATGACATATTGAGAAAAGGTACCAAGCCACATGGCAAAGCATAGATAAGGAATATGGGTTAAATTAAAATATAAGAGCTAATTATTAACAAACAAGCTATTGGCTAAGCAGTTATAATTAATATTAAACTTCAGAGTGGTTATTAAAGAATATTAAACTTCATGAGTGGATCGGGAGACAGAAACTTTTGACAACAAATGGTGTTCAATGTGGGGCATTCAATTTAGGCATGCATGCCTAGAATATCTGACAGACTTTTCTCAGAAGCAGGAATTTTTGACGGACTGTCCTACCCTGTCTTGTCAAAGTTTGGCAATCATTTTTTTGTGACCTACTTGTCCAGTTTAAACAGTATACTGTCAACAATTAATGCAAGCACAATTTGCATTTCTTGCTCAAATGGCTAGATTTTGCCACAAAAAGAAAATTCCATATGGAGTTTCTTTAGTACCAATCATCATTTTGGGGGGAAATTTTTTGTTCCAAACATTTGCCATAGCTTTGAAGATGATGTTTTTCTTAGCTTTCCCATGTATGAAAAAAGCTATGATTAAAGTATGACATGGAAATAGAGAGATGATTTAGTGGGTAAGAGCACTCACTGCTCTTCTATAGGACTCAGATTCAATTTCCATTACCTACATGGAGGCTTCAATGATCTGTAACTCCAATTTGAGGGAATTCAATACTATCTTTTGGCCTCAATGGGCATCTGCATGTAAACAATGCATAGTTAAGTCTCCAAGCAAAACACCATACATGTTAAACTGTATGACCTGTATGCAGAAATTAACTGATCTCAACAGAGACTTCTCAATGGAAGATTCACAAATAATTGAAGGACATTTAAGGAATTACTCAACATCCTTAGTCACCAGGGAAATGCAAATCAAAATGACTCTGAGATATGATATTATACTTATCAGAATGACTAATATCAAAAACACTGATGACAGTTTATATTGGAGAGGTTGTGGAGTTATGGGAATATTCCTCCACTGCTGGTGGGAGTGAAAACCTGTACAGTCACTTTGGAAATCAATGTGACAATTTCTCAGAAAACTGGGAGTCAATCTATCTCCAGACCAAGCATTACTACTCTTTGGCATATACTCAAAGGATGATCGATTACACCACAGAAACACTTTCTCAACTACGTTCATAGTAGCATTATTTGTAATAGCCAGAACCCAGAAACAACCTAGATCCCCCTTAATGGAAGAATGGATAAAGAAAATGTGGTACATTTACACAATAGAGTATTACTCAACTGTAAAAAAACAATGACATCATGAAATTTACAGTCAAATAGATGAAACTAGAAAAGAAATCATTATGACTGAGGTAACCTAGATCCAGAAAGATAAATACAGTATGCACTCATTTATAAGTGGATACTAGATGTAAAGCAAATGGTAATCAGACTATATTCCACAGCTCCAGAGAAGTTAGGTAACAAGGAGAATCCTAAGAAGGACACATGGATCTCCCTGGGAAGAGGAAATAGATGATATCTCCTGGGGAAATGGGGTAGGGGGATAGAGGGGAGGGGAGAGATATATGAGGGAATGGGGTGATTGCATTGGGAAAGGGATGGAGTGGGAGAGCAATGAAAAAGATATCTTGATAGAGGGAGCCATTATGGCGTTAGGGAGAAAGCTGGTGCTAGGGAAATTCCCAGGAATCCACAAGGATGATCCCAGCTAAGACTCTTAGCAATAGTGGAGAGAGTGCCTGAACTGGCTTTCCCTGTAATCAAATTGGTGACTACCCTAACTGTCATCACAGAACCTTCATCCAGTAACTGGTGGAAAAAGATGCATAGATCCATAGCCAAGCACCAGGCTGAACTCAGGGAGTCCAGTCTAAGAGAGAGAGAAGGAATTATATGAGCAAAGAGGGTCAAGCTCATGATGGGAAATTCCACAGAGACAGCTGAACTGGGTTTTGGGAGCTCATTAACCATCCCTTTAGATTGGTGCCACCAGGAACAAATGTCAAGAAGAGCCTTAGTTATTAAAACATTTTAAATGCTATTTCTGTACGTCTTTGAAGTGTTTGAAAATTATATCTGTCTAAAATATATCTTGAAAACATAGCTAACATGACTATAAGTTTGATAGTTATGAGTGACTATTAACCTGCATTTCTTAATTATGTTAAATAGTTTGTAAAGATAACTTTCAAGGACTAGAAATTTACATCACATTGTTAAATGATCCGCATAGGTACAATAGCTTAAATAGGAGTAGAAACACATATTCAGTATGTTCTAACAAAAATAACCTTAAGTTTGTATCAATATACAAAAATGCATACCAAGGTAAAATATTTAAAACTAGCAGTTGCCTTTTTTTAAGTTTAAAAGTAGATTCAATTATCTACCCTTTTATTCTGTCATTTCTATACAGAATGAGATTCTTGAATCTAATCTCTTTTGTTTGACTTTTTTTCCTGACCATACTGATAACAACTTGTAACCAAACCCCCTAAATGCTAACAAATAACCATCCCTCAGTGAAAGATCAAAAACCACCTACCCCACCTCTTGGGAATGTGAGTGTTGTATTTTGTAGATTGCTTCCTCTTATTTGGGGGCAATGGCATCTCCAGGGGACCCTGATAAAATTGAAATAGTAGTCAAGTCCTTAGAGAGCTAGCTGTATCATTTTTTGTCAGTCTCTGTGTAATGGGAAAGTATAGGGCTTATCTGAAGTCCTGACTGAAATAGTGCAGAATAATAGACCATCTCAGTTAGCCACCTTGAAATTGTTCTGAGCAGTCTGTAGTTCAAAGTTTGTAGTTCTTTGGGTGGTATTTATCAGCTTAGTGGCATTACCACATCCAGGTAGAATCATCATTGTGTGGTCCCATCATCCTTTTGGAGACATTAGCATATTAAATATCATATGCTGTAAATCTTAGAGAAGATAAAGGACTATTATCTGTTAAATACATCCAAAATGTTCAGGTTTTTTAATTAGACAAAAAGGGAGAAATGTGGAATATCCCTTTACATTGTGTGAAAGCCGCTATGATTGGGAGAAAGGCAGAGTCTGAGGAGTCGCCAGCAGACACAGAGGAAAGGAAGATGGGCATGCCATATTGAGAAATAGGTGCCAAGTCACATGGCACAGCATAGCCAGGAAATATGGGTTAATTTAAAATGTAAGAGTTAGTAACAAGCCTGAACTATTGGCCAAGCATTTGTAATTAATATTGTATTTCTCTGTCAGCTATTTGAAAACTGGAAGATGGAAAAAAAGTCCTCTGACAATTGGTATTAGAAGTGGGGTCATTATTATGATAAAGATGGACCATGTGTTTTTTTTTTTTAAGCCTTTGGAATTGGTTTATCAGTGGAATGTGGAAGACTTTGGAGCTTTTGGCTAGAAAATGTCTACAACACTATGAGTAGAGATTAATTGGGAATTCTTTTGGGAATGTGGAAGATCAGAAGACCAAGAGAAACACAGACAGTGGCAGCACAGCTCATTAAGTTTCAAAGCAAGACAAGGATGTTGTTGGGAACTGGACTAGTTTATATTCAGTTTACATTCTGAGAAAAATCTGACTGCAATCTGCCAATGTCCTTAGAACCCCAAAGAATGGAATTTAAAAATAGTAGTGTTACCCCAAGATACTTTATGCTATTTGTGGCTATTGTGAAAGGTGATGTTTCTCTGATTTCCCTCTCAGTTTCTTTATCCATTGTATGTAGGAGGGCAACTGATTTTTTTTTTGAGTTGATCTTTTATCCTGCCACATCACTGAAGGTATTTATCAACTGTAGGAGTTCTCTGGTAGAGTTTTTAGGGTCACTTATGTACACTATCACGTGATTGCATTGAATCTCAGAAAAGACTTTGGAATTTTGACCAGTGTTGGGATTGTTAAGACTATGGGGGCTTGGAAGTTGGACTAAATGCAAAGCATGAGGGGCCCATGAGCCTACAGAGGCCAGCGGCAGAAGACTGTGGGTTGAATGTGCAATGTTTTCCATCAGTCTTTGTGTTTCAGGAGTGGTTCCTAGGGGTGAAATTTGGAAAGGTTGTAGCACCCATAGGGAGCAGGCTTTTGCTGGGAGGAGCTGCTCACTGGAGGTGGGCCTTGAAGCTTTGTAGTTCAGCTCTGCTTCCTGTTCTCTGTCTGCTCACAGTCTAGAAGCACAGAGAGATGCTCATTCTTTCTCCTCATTCAGCCCAGGGACCTGTCCCAATGGAACAGTGCTTCCCATATTCAGAATGAGCCTTCCCACCTCAGTTAAACATCTCTGGAAATGCCTTTACAGGCACTTCATAAGCCCAGAAGGTTTATCTCATGGATGATTCTAAATTTAGTCAAGTTCACAGTCAAGGTTAACTCTTACAAGGACTTTATCACAGAGTAGCCCCAATTTCCCCTACCAATCCTTGGTTGAATTGGTGCAATTCATTTTTGCCTATCCAACAACTAGAATCATCTCCTGTATTACTATTATTTTCTGAAAAGAAATGGAACAAGAGTGGATCTGGGGGAGACTAAGAGGAGTGGAGGGACAGGAAACTGCAAACCAGATGTATTGTAGGAGAGAAGAATAACTAAGAAAAAATTATGTTCTAGTATAGATACATTGTCTTATCCCTGGGAAATACAGTAGTATCCCTTGTCCGTGGCTTCATTTTATGTTGTCTTAACAGCCCATGGTGAATAAATATAAAATAGAAAATTCCAGAAATAAATAATCTATAACTTTCTAATTATTTCCCATTTTGAGTAGTGTAACTAATTCTTGCACCATTCTGCTCTATCTTGTCTTGCTCATAAAGCATAATTTTGTCCATTTGTTTGTTACCCAGTATCTAAATATTGGCCATTTCTTGGCATTGCCATCAGACTTTTCCTCTTGATGCCACTCCTTTTCTCTAACTTCTTTCCCTTGGTCTTGCTTATTTCATTCATGAAGAAACTGAAGTTAGGACTGGGGATGTAACTCAGTCACTAGAGTTATTGCCTAGCACCCAGGAAGCCCTGGGTTTGATCCCCAGCGGCACATTATACCAGATATAGTGGCACATGTCTGTAAGTCCTACACTCAGGAAGTAGAAGCAGGAGGATCTGAAGTTCAAAATCCCCTGAGCCATATATATAAAGAACCAGAAATCTTTTCTAAGTGGCTCTTTGAGTTTGAGATCTCTGTCCCTGTCTTCTGTCATGTCCAAGAACCATGATTCCCACCTGTGGACTGCTGCCCTGGAGCACCAGGGGCTGGTGAACATGCTGGTGTCTCTTCCTCTCCCCAGGTTCTTTGTGTTCAAAACTGTCACTGTCCATGCTGTGTTAGAGTTGGCAAGCCATGGCTGACTAGAGGTGGAAGGATATATATACATCACCCATCTCCTTCCTGGGAGTGCCGTACTTGTTAGGTGAGGTGTCAATCTTGCTGAGGAGGTGACTGAAAAACAATATAACCTTCAGAAAGACTCTGAACACCTGGAAGTGGTTTTCTGGAGTTTTTCTTGCTGCTTCAGAGGCTGCTCACACTAGCATCTTATCCTGAAGATGGAGATTATTATATCACACCTACCATGTGCTCATGCATTGTCAGATTATCAGATGCATTTCTGTGAAAAACAATCCCCTGTCCTTCTAGTACCTATAATCCTTATGATATACAGGTTTACATTTATAATCTTTTAGGTAAACATTTTGGATGACACTGGACATTTTAGTGTTTTTTATGATTCTTTTATTTTTGTATAAAGAAAGCTCGGGGGGGGGGCGGCTAGAGAGATGGCTCAGTGGTTAAGAGCATTGCCTGCTCTTCCAAAGGTCCTAAGTTCAATTCCCAGCAACCACATGGTGGCTCACAAACATCTGTAATGAGGTCTGGTGCCCTCTTCTGGCCTGTAGGCATACACATAGACAGAATATTGTATACATAATAAATAAGTAAATATTAAAAAAAAGAAAGCTCAGTAAAAAGGAAGGCTGCAATTAAGTTAAAATCTTTGGATATGATCATCCTTGATTTTCTAGGTAAATACTAATTCACATGACAAACACATTTCTAAGAGGCAGAGGATGTGGGGACACAGGCACATACACACACATGCACACACATGGAGAAGAGAAGGTCATGGGAAAATGGAGTTAGAGTTTGAAGTATCCTAACAGTCATGAGAATTTTATAGACACAAGGAATGGAGCCCTCCTAAGACCTCCAGACAGAATTCAGCTCTTCAGCCACCTGGAGTTTGGACTTCTTCAGAACTAGAAGGAAAACTGTATCTTAAGCCACCCAAAATGTGGTTATTTGTTACAATATATGCCAGTAACCAACCAAAATACACTTCTCTATATATTATAAACCTAACAAAACATTGTTATAGGGTTTATGATATAGCTCAGGTGGTAGGGTGCTTGGCTAATTTGCATTTTGGTACTGAGTTTTATCTCCAACACTGCATAAAACTGAGTGTGTTGATGCACACTTGTAATTTAAGCACTCAGGAGAACGAGGAGTTTAAGATCATCTTCAGCTACATCATGAGTTCAAAGGCAACCTTGGCTACATATGTCCTTGACTCAAAACCGAAAATAAAATAAAAAACGTTATTATAAAAAATGCTCTGCTTATCTGATACACTTTAAAGAGATAAAATGGTTGATATAAAAGCCAACTATATGTTTATAGCATTTCTTTCTTACCGTCTCTGGTTCTATTTCTTTCTTTAAATTTGAATTATCAAATTACCATTTCCTTATCTGGTACACATGTTCTCTTACCTCCTTACTCCATCCTGTGCTGGTAAATTTGTTATGTTTCTAAATGGTATGGATTCAACAACATATTTTAATATCTTATTTTATATAATTGGTTTAAATATTTGCTTTCCAAGTGTAATCTCCATAACTGAAAGTCCTTCTTTGTTTGTCAAATTGGTTTCCTGAGGAAGAGAATAAGGACGTCTGGTAGACCGTCCCAAATTACGTTCCATAATTTGATAATAATAATAATAATAATAATAATAATAATAATAATGGAGATGGTGTTACTTTGTGTGTGTCTGAGACTTAGTAAAACAGTTGAGAAACAAAGTCATATGATACAGATCTACTTTCAGAAGTATCTGTTAGACTTGATTTGGGCACCGGTTAAGCTATTTTATATGGTTAAAATTTACTTAGTATGATGGTGATGTTCTAGCTGTTAATTTCATAATGCCTGAAATACTTCCAGGAAACAATTCACAGCCTTAGGAAAATTTTGCTAATAGTAAGTATTCTTGATGAACTCAGGTGGATAGCAGGTTTACTAGTTTCTTGTTTGTTTGAAGACATCTAATAAGAGTTTAAAGAGGCTAGCAGTTTCCTGGATTTATGACTGAAGACCAAGTTAAGGTGGACGGGTTTGTACTAATAATCTGGGCAACAGAGCCCAAGCAGAAATCAAGATTCTGTTCTTGCTTATTTTCCATGTTAAGTTATACTTTCAATTAAAAAAAAAACCTTGAAAATATTTGGATCAGGAGACACTGTGGAGAACATTGTAAAGGTTTTGCTAAAAAGAAATTTTGTCATTTCAGGATTTCATGTCTGTTTGGTTATGCTACCGAAAGAGCAAATATAAGGGTTCCTCAGTGGTTACAGGCACGGGCTGCTCTTCGGGATGATCTAGGTTCCACTCCCAGCATCTACATAGCAGCTGGAAATTATCTGTAGCTCCATTCTCAGAGGATCTGATGCCCTCTCCTGGCCTCTGCAGGCACTAGGCATGCACGCGCTGTGCAGACATACACATAGACAAAACACGCATACACATGAAATAATAAGTCTGGAAATTTAAAGGGGCATATATATATATTTGACTTTCAGTATTGGGCTATCCTTTCTCTTAACCATTGCTTCCCCCATAAAATTCTAGTTTATTTCAACAAGAATGCAATGCTGTGCTGAGAGGCATATAGTGGGGGTAGAGGTCACTTAAGTGCTATCTACTTATTCGTGACACAAATGAGATCCTCTGAAAGTGGATGCCAATGGTAGTTTAAATGAGCAGATAGGAAAAGGAGAAATAAAATGTGGGGTTTGCTATGGAGATTTTTTCCACGCTGATTCTCTGTATGAGTCTTTTCCTCATACCTTAGTCTACACCCCGCGCTCTGTCCTTCCAGACATGGCTCACAACTCCTAAACCCGATATAATTGCAGGCTTTACTTCGGGTCTGAAACTGAGGAGGGCTTCCCAAATGGGTACATCTTTCCAGCAGAGTTTCTTCTGCTGTGGACAAATGGAAAAAATGGAGAAAATACTTGTTCATACCACAGTAGACAGCCTAGCTAGGCTAAACTAGGAAGGGAAAGTGCAAGCCCTACTCCCTGGCAGAGAAACAGGCAACTCACTTCACTTTGGAAATTTGGCGAGGAACAGATTCAGTTTCACATCCTATGAAGTTCTGTTAACGATGTCCACGCTGGTGCTCCCTAGTAGGCCGGCCCGCTTCTTGCTTTAGTTTTGTCTCATACTTGGTAAAGTTTTCTTTGGTTGGTAAAGGCAAGCTAGTGAGGAGGACCCATCTACCTTTTTCATTGCCCTGTGTTGCTTTCTATTATTTCTAGTTCCCTGGTGAGATGGGGAATCTGCCTGTGATGCTCAGGGGAATAACTGGAATTCAGTGAACACTGCAGTTAGTAATTCCACTTTGGGTCTTAAGAAGAGGACGTCGAGGTTTCCATTTAAACTGGCAGACTGAAAACAGAAATTTCCACAAAGCTAAAAGTGAAGAGAAATGTGTGATTAACTTACAAATGCAGTCATCCACATTCAAAAATTACCACTTTTAGGAAACTTTCTGGAAATACAATATTGTGTGAACTTCTGTTTTTTTTTTTTTTAAATCCTATTCAGCTTTGGCTTTTCAAATTTTGATCCATAGAGGCTTTGAGCAACTGCATTAAATGAAAGATTTGAATGTGCAATTTAATGTTTAATATTTAATCAAATCATTCTTTTCAGCTCACCCCTTAAGGGGAAAGGAAGACTACAGGGCGCTAGGTAGAACATGGACTTGTTTTTTTGTAGCTTAAACAGAGATGCTTCTCGTAAAACCTATCACTGTTCTCTATGTAGAAGAGCGTATTGAACGTGAAGCTGCTTTCTGAATGTTTACAGGGAGTGGATTTAGGGTACTGGGCACACTGTGCTAAAGAACGCCAGCCGGTACTTTCTCTTCCTCCACATGGTCATAGATCCTCTTTGGGGCAATAGACAAGCCCGCTTTTTTGATTCTCGGTTTTGACTGATCGATGACATGCCATTACATACTCTAGAGAATCGGGGGAGGCTTGAAAAGGAGGGTTGCTAGTTACTCTTCAGGATAGAGAAAGGCGGGTTCACTGAAAAATCAGAGCACAGAATCTTGCTCTCTCTGCCTCCTCTGTCTCCAAAAGTCCGAGTCCGGAGGAAGTTTGAAATGAATACCAGTTACCAGAGACTCCGCCAAGTCGCCCCGTATTGAACTATCTGTGGTTGTCCTAGAGCTCAAAAATCATAGGGAGTTGACCTAGAAAACGTCACTGGCAGGAGGCGTGTCAGTTCAGCATCTTACAGGTTTAAGCAAGCAGCCTGAGTCAGGCGCTGGACCTTAGCCCCAGGAGAGTGCAGATCGAGCGCACCCATTCGGGCAGTTTACCTCTGCACCCCTAGGCGGCGCTGCGCTCCTCCTCACCCGGCACGCCCTGCAGTCCAACCCGGGCGGAATGCCGGTGGCCTGGCACTTCGAGCTTGCAGTGCTAGCGGGCGGAGCAGTTCGAGCTTTTCGAGGCTCCTTCTCCTCGGGAGTTCGGAGCATGGTCCCAGGTCGCCGCAGCTGGAGCGTGAACGCCGGAAGGGAGGATGGTGTGCTGGGGGATGGCAGTTCTGTGTTGGTGGGTCTCTTGTGGGGCTACAGCGGGACAGCTGGTGTACTCGGTGTTGGACGAGACCGAACCCGGAGTCGCTGTAGGCAATATCGTCTCGGACTTGAAGCTGTCAGCAACTGTTCTGTCCTTGCGGAACTTTCACTTCCTTTCCAGCTACAGCGAGCCCTACTTCGAGGTGGATTTAGTCAGTGGTAGCTTGGTGGTTCTAAAGCCAGCGGACCGTGAGCGGCTGTGCGGGGCCAAAGCTGCTTGCATGTTGACATACGAGCTAATGTTCGATGGCCCGCTAGAGCTGCATAAGATACGTGTTCACCTCCTGGACACCAATGACAACTCACCCCTTCCCTGCTGGAGACGTGCACCTGCACATCCCGGAGTTCCTGACATCAGGAGCCCGGTTCTCTCTCCCCAGTGCCCAAGATGCTGATGAGGGAAGCAATGGGGCGCTAAGTTACAGCCTAAGCTCTAGTCAGTACTTTCGCCAGGACATGGGATCGCGGGTCGATGGCAGCAAATATCCGGAGTTGGTGCTGGAGAAAGTCCTGGATTGAGAGCAGCGGGACACCCACCTACTGGTGCTCACTGCTCAGGATGGTGGCCTGCCTGCACGCTCCGGAGATGCTCAAGTCACCATCACTGTGATGAATACCAACGACAATGTGCCTGTATTTGAGTACTCTGTGTACAGTACCAAGGTTTCAGAGACTGTCCCCAATGGGACTGTGTTATTCCACGTTCAAGCCTCGGATCCGGATGAAGGACCCAATGGGAATGTCTGGTACTCCATAAGCTATAGCACACCAGCAGAGCTGAGGCACCTCTTTCGCATATATCCTAAAAGTGGGAAGGTTCAGGTAGCTGCTTCGCTAGGTCTGCCAGACACATTGTTGGAAGCATATGTTGAAGCAAGAGACAAAGGTGCCTTTAGTCTAGCTAGCACTGCTAAGCTGCTTGTAGAGGTGACTGAGGTGAATGATCATGCCCCCCAGGTGAACTTCATGACTTTCTCCAGCCTGGTACCCGAAGACGCAGCTCCTGGCACAGTGATTGCTCTCCTTAGTGTAAAGGATAAGGACCTGGGTTCCAATGGTAAGGTCACCTGTAGCATGTCCAGCGAAGGACCCTTTCAGTTGAAAGCTTCCTTTGACAGCTATTACAGATTGCTGACTGATGGGCCCCTGGACCGGGAGCAAGCAAATGAAAACCAGGTCCTCATCACTGCTTCAGATGGTGGCTCGCCCCCACTAAGCACCCGAAGAACATTCACTGTGCCGGTTGCCGATATGAATGACAATACACCAAGATTTCCTCAACCACAACAGGAACTTTTTGTGGATGAAAACAATAGCCCTGGAGTTTCGTTAGGCCGTGTGTTTGCTCAGGACCCAGACCTGGGGGAGAATGGCCTTGTCTTTTTATGAGCTATTGGATGTCATTCCTGAAGGGATGCCAGTTTCCTCCAGCTTGGTGACAGTGGAACCAACTAGCGGTGTTACCACTGCCAGCATTTCCTTTGACTTTGAACAGCCAAGATGGTGGCATTCCTCCCAGAAGTTCAATGGTGACTGTGAACTTGTTTGTGGTGGACAGGAATGACAATGCGCCAAACATCTTGTTCCCCTTGCCTAGAAATGGCTCTATCCCATTGGAAAGAGTGTTCCTCTCTGCTCGAGCTGGACACCTGGTCACAAAAGTGGATGCAGACAGTGGTTCCAACGCGTGGCTCTCCTACCACATCTCTCAGGCTTCTGACTCTAGTCTTTCCAGCGTTTCAGTCAATATAGGAGAGCTTCGGACTGCACGGTTAGTTTTTCCCACTGACGTGGTTGAACAGAGGGTGGTAGTGGTGCAGGACCATGGAGAGCCACCACTTTCCTCCTCTGTCACTCTGGGTGTGCTATTGAGCAACTCAGCTCCTCAGGTCCTTTCAGACTTTGAAGATACCTGAAAACCCAGAGCCCAGCTTTCTGCCCGGAACTTGTATTTGGTAATAGCCCTGGTCTGCACTTCCTTTTTATTTCTGAGGTGCTTGCTCTTCTTGGTGTGCACCAAGTTGTGCCAGAGCCCAGATTGTTGCTCTCAGAACGGTTGTCATTCTCCAGAAATTACGAGACGTGAGAGGACAATGGCTTCTAGTCCTTGGGTGACATCAGCCACGATAGATGTCACTACGGTAGAGAGACTTTCTCAGACAGATCTCTATCAAATCCCTCTGGGACTTGGCTCTGGTAGTAACAGCTTGCTCTTGCATGGGAAATACAATGCTGATGATCTGAGAAATATGGCCACTGGTGTGGGACTGAATTTGCCAATATCCTGTGCTCAGATTCTGAATAGGAAAGGGGATCATACAAAAGTCAGTGCCACGGTAAGCGTATTCTAGGGTGTTTGACTCCTCTGACAAGGAGACAGCTGCTAACTGTGTCCTAGACTCTTTCTTAGAGGAGCTTTTCTTTGATTTATAGTAAATCATTTGAATTTGTCGATATGTCAAGAATTCTGGGAGTATGCATTAGAATATTGTTCTAGACCTCAAGGAACTTGGTTATTTTTTTAAATTAGTTTTTAAAGGCTGATTGATTGAGTGTGTGTGCGCATGCACAAGCACACGTGCATGCACATGCGTGAAACATGGTGTGCCTGTGGATATCAGAGGAGCTGGCCTTCTCTTTCTATCATGTGGGTTCTGGGTATTGAACTCCAGTTGCCAAGCACCTTTATCTGGTGAGTCATTTCACCAGCTCTTATAATTTATTTCTGAGAAATGGTAAAGCATTAAAACTCCTTAAAGTCCATAAGAGTAATATGGAATAGAGGTCTAAAATTAAAGATAATGTCATGCTGGAGTGTTTTTTGGGCAATGGATATGAGAAAGGTGCTCAGATACCTAAAGTGAGAATGCAGAGATGAACAAAATGTGGAAGAAGAGACACTCAGGTCACTACAATAATTGACGAAAAAATGATAATCACTGGGGATGTAAAATAAATTGCAGTGGATACTCATCAAAGACAGAGACAAATCATGAGTGAGTATCTGGATGGAAGGAAGGAATCCAAGAGATCTGTAGTTGAGATGACATTTGACTTGGTCTTGAAAGACATTTAATTAAATGTGGCATATTCTGCATCCTATACTTTTTTCTGAATATCTCTGTGGCAAGTACTCTTTGAGAAACTCATGCCTGAACATAGCTAATAGCTTCACAACACTTTGTAAGTGTACAAAAATCACAAGCATATCTCAGAACACCTATTTGTATTGTTATAAAGAAGATAACACTAGTGGGTGAATGAATTGCCAACTTCTATTTTGTTTTTATTAAGCATATTTTTTCCAAAAACTAAAATGAGTGATCTTTTGCCAGACACATATGTGTCTTTAGAGTTATACTTATTTTTCAAAACTAATTCCACTTGAATTCAGTTTTTCTTATTATTTTAGAAGCTGCTCTACTTGAAAGTAATGTGCCTAATACAAGTTAAGTAATTAAAATACTTCAGTGGCTTTGGAAATCTGAAAATTTTTGATTGGAGTTAGGACAGTATATTTTACACAATTACTATTATACATTATTGTTTTATGACCTCTCAAAGTAACCATAGATACAAGAAATTATAGATGTAGAAATCAGAGAAAGAGAACAAAGCATTCCTTGTTTTACCCTTCTAAAAAATAAGAGGAAAATGACTCATGAATTATTCTCTTCATATAATGATGGGACTGCAAATATGAGAGAATTAAATTTACTATAATGTTATATACTTACTATTTTCACATGCTATGATAAAACCTAGTATGTAAACTATACCTACAGAATGAATTAATAATGTGCAAACTATTGATTGGAATGTTAATACTTCAACATGTTCTTCACATGTGTATATGTCATTAATAGTGTAGTGGCCATTTTCAGATATAATGGTTCAATGATTATTTTCTTCTTCATGACATACACAATGAAATAGTCCAGCAGAGGAACTTTCTGGTCCTAAAACTATCATGAAAACACTTCAGTGCTATATTCGGGGATAAGCCCGACTCCAGTTCTTTAGATGGCAAAGGGATCAATAGAAAACATATCACTACATTGTGAAATTTGCTAAAATGCTACCTACAAAATCAATCTCAGTGTTAATGGAGAAAATTGGTATGTTCCAATGTTAGCAATTCAAGCATCAAAGCACTTGATATGTTATTACCTTTCATTATTTCTGGATTTTGCTTTGACAGTGAGTTTCACCATGTAACCCTGATCTGGAACTTACATGTAGACAAGGCTAGCCTCTAACTCATAGAAATCAGCCATGTAGACCAGGCTAGCTTCTAACTCATAGAAATCAGCCTGACTCTGCCTCCCATGTGCTGAAATTAAGTGCATATGCCACCACTTCCTGATCATTGCCTTCTGTTATAAAGAGAGGTGGGGATAGGGATAGGTTGGTGAAAGGGATAGTTTGAGAAATGGGTGTTTCTAGAAAAAAGAAATGTAAATAAGTCATCATAAAGCTCAGTGGATATGAAATTTAAAAAGGAAAGTATGATCTTTATTTTTAAAAATGCTGAACAGATGTCTCAATGGATAAGACTGCTTGCTGTGAAAGCATGAGAAACTGAGTTTGAATCTTTACTATCCATGTAAAACACTGGAAAAGCCTACAAACTGGGTGTGACTGTACCTGTCTTGGCTGGCAGAGACAGGGACCCTGGACACTGCAGGGCTAACTAGACAAGCCCATCTGTGAGCTCTGGTTCAGCGAAAGCCCTGTCTTCAGTAAAGGGCTGAGTGATAGAAGACCCCCCCCCCCCGGTCCTTCTCTGTCTTTCACATGTGGAGCATGGGTGCATACACTTGCTGATTCACAAACATGCATCACCTCCCACTAGTTAAAAAACCAGCTAGCTGAGCAGTGGTGGCGCCTTTAATCCCAGCACTCGGAAAGCAGAGGCAGGCAGGTCTTTGTGAGATCAAGGCCAGCCTGGAACAGAGTGAGTTTCAGGACAGCCAGGGCTACACAGAGGAAACCCTGTCTCGAAAAACAACAATAACAACAAAACCTAAAAATAGTAGCAGAGAAGAAAAATGCCCCTCATTCACAGTTTGATCTTATGCAAAAGATAAAGTGGCAGGGATGCCTGGAGTCACCTGTTTATATTTTGTTGAGTTCTAAGTTGCTTTCTCGTTTTAGTTTGTTTGTAATATGTTACAAACAAAATAAATTTTGTTATTATACCAAAAATTATCAGCTTAAGAAGTCCAGTCTAATGTAGATTTCATGTGCGTCTCTCTTATTGAAACTGTGTAACGGAAACAAACAAAATTGACCTGCTGTGCAACAAATAATGTACCTCATGTCCCTGTTTTTTCTCTTTTTTGAGGTAGTCTAATTTCTTAAGTTGGTATCAAAGAAGGTACACCTGGTGGGTAAGTTTCTACTATCAGATAGATTTTTTTTAAAAAAAATAAGTTAACATTTTGATTAATTATGTTTTTCTGTAATTGTTTCCTTCTGTTGCAAAGAGAAGTTTTCTTGATAAAAGGAGAGAGCCACACTTACCTGTGAGCATAAGGATATATATTTAGAATGTAGTCAGAGATTATGCTGACTTTGTAAAGTGGCAGTTGTAAGTTCTCCTCCAAGCTCCATGGCTTTAACAACCCTGCATAGTTGGCTAAGTTTCTGGTACCAGGCATGATTTCCCTCTTGGTGAACAGGTCTTAAGTCCAATTAGAGGGCTGTAGGTTATTGCCAAGGAATGCGGACCATTATTGCACCCTTATGGTTTTCATGCCAGGCTGGTCATTGCTGTGGTTCATAGGCATCATAGCTGGATAAAATTCTTGGTTGATTTTTCTCCTGTGGAAGTGAGAGGAGTTGTATGGCCCAGTCCCAATGGATACATCTACAACACATCTCCTGTGTCTAAAGCTCAGGGATCATTGTGGAAGAGAAGGAGAAAGATGGTTAGAGCCAGAGGATCAGGGAGTTTGCCCCTGGGAATGTCAGAAGCTGTACCCATAAAGTCTCACCAATATGGTTGCATAAATAAGATCTGAACAAAATGACTCAAATAAACATGCTAACATGAAAGGTGGTAGTCTCTTGGGGCCTCAGTCCAACATAAAGAATGACAGGCAACTAAGGAATTCTGAGAGGGGGAGAGTCTTCCCCAGGAAGAGCACACCAATTGGTTATCCAATACCAAAGGGTTGTTCCTGAAAACATACGTACTAGCACCATTATACAAACCAAGCAGGTTATTGTTGTATTTATGTATAGAGATAGTATAGTGGTACTTTTTAATAAAATAGAGAACTTCTGTAGGTAAATATATATAAATAATTAAAGAAAAACAGGCCATTAATTTGAAAGAGATCTAGGAGTGGCATATGTAAGGTCTGGGAGGGAGAAAAGAGAAGGGGTAAATGATATAACTATATTATAATCTCAAAAAATAAAGAGAAATAATTTTAAAAGATAGCTGTAGTGGACAGACAAGAAAAGCAATACCCAGGGATATGTGAGTGGGAAAGTATTGACAATATGTCTGATATGTTAGTGATCTATTGATTTTGTTGTTGCTGTTGCCTTCAGATTTGCAGTGAAAGGGAAACAATATATTCACTTATACAAGTTGCATCAAGAACTGACTAATTGCTAAAAGGTCTTGATTATGTTGCTCAAATGCATATCAGAAATATTAACATTTGTAAGAACATCAAATAAATATGCACCACAGCCCAAGCTCTTGACTACAATGTTATGGGTTATAAAAAATTTGTTGATAAGAGTAAGTAAAACAAACAAACAAAAAAGCACTATAAGCTAAATGATGAAGGGGATCATTTGTTTCGTTCCCTGGGTGGTTTTTTTTTGTCTTTGTTTTGTTTTGTCATGTGCTCTTTTTTCATTGAAAAAATTTCCCAGCCAGATGTTCTGTCTTTTGCCTTTTTTCCTAGTACTCAGGAGGCAGAAGCAGGTAGATCTATGTGAGTTCAAGGCCAGACTGGTCTACAGAGAGAGTTCCAGGACAGCCAGGGCTATACAGAGAAACCCTATTTTGAAAAACAAAACTAAACAAAACAACAAATCCCCTCTCAATTCCTCTCAAATGTTCCCCACTTCCTTACTTCTACTTTGTTTTTTTCTCCTCTCTTTCAAAAAAAAGAGAAAGAAATAAAAAAATACTCTCAAGAAACAAAAATAAAAAACCAAACAAAGCAAAATGAAATAAAAAGTCCAAAATATCAGTGAGACTCTGTTGAAGAAAACTGAGTTTTCCTGTGGCCAGTGGATGGTTTGGGATTGGACTCCACATTCACTCACTCACCTCCCTCAGTGCTGGGACCTCATATGGCTTGAACTTGTGCGTTGTGTCAGTCTTTGCGTTCACATGTGCAGTAGTCCTGCTGTGTCTGGAGGACACTGTTTCCTTAGAGCTGTGCATTACCTCTGGCTATTATAATTTTCCACACAGATCTCTGAATCTTGAAGGGAGACGTTTGAGTGCTCCAGTCTCTCACTCTCTGCACTTTGTCCAGTTCCGGGTCTCTGAGTTAATTCTCATCTACTGCAAGAAGAAAATTCTTTGATGTGGTTTGAGTGAGGCTCTGATCTATGGGTGTAACAATGTCCATAGCAGTCATTTTTGTTGCTGTGTTCCTTTTTGCATAGTAATATTGTGGGTTTTCCTCTTTGCTCATGACTTATCTAGTCTCAGGTTCTTGGAAACATTAGTAGTGTGTCAGGTATGGGTTTCATGTCATGGGATGGGCCTTAAGTCCAGTAAAAAAGTGGCTGGTTACTCCCATGACATTTGTGCCACTATTGCATGAGAATATCTTCAGGCAGGTTGCTGTTGTAGCTTGCAGGGATTGTAGGTTGGTGATAGTGATGATTACTTTTCTCCTCCAGTAAATGCAAAGTACCTTCCAGTAAAAGCTTCTAGATAGGCACCAACTTAAATTCTCCTTGTTGGATGATAGAGATAATTATTGTCTTCAGCAATAGGGCCTTACCATCAGGTTACAGAGAGTACCCAATAACCCTGGCAATAACCTGTGATGTTTAGAGGTTTCCATAGGGCTCCTTTGGCCAATGATTCAACAAAACATAACCCGTTCTTGGAACCAGAGGTTTTACTTGGTGGCATATGGTATCTAGTTGGGACATTCTCTCTCCTATTATTTGGTAACTCCATATAGATTCCTATTAATATATCTATACATTTTAGTAAGCTTTATAATAGTAGGTTTCCATATAGTTTTTCAAATTGCTTTTAGTGTTAATTGTTCTTCCCCCAATTCTCTCTTTTATCATTCTCTCCCATCCTCCTCCCTATTTAATTCTCCAATTCTAGTTTTTCCTTTGTCTTTCCATAATAATATATTGTGATTATTCTACCATGGGACATCTTCTTCTTGCCCCTACTCCCTTATTAGGTCCCCTAACCTCAGTGGTTATATGCACTGTAAGCATGCATAACACAACATATCAAAAGCTTAAAAGCTAACATTTTCATATAAGAGAAAACATATATTTGTCCTTTTGGGTCTAGGTTACCTGCCTTAGGATGATTTTTTTTCCTACCACTATTCATTTGCCTGTGAATTTCATAATTTCATCTTTCTTAATAGCTGAGTAATATTCCACATTTTCATTATCTATTAATTAGTTAATGGACATTTGAACTGTTTCCAGTTTTTGCTATAGAACAGCAATGAATATAGATGAACAAGTATCTCAGTAGTAGGATAAAGAGAGTTCTTTGGGTTTATATATGCCCAAGAGTGATATGGTTAGATCTTGAAGTAGATCTATTCCCAGGTTCCTGAGGAATTGTCACACCAATTTCCATAGTGACTGAATAAGTCTATACTCCTGTCAGCAATGAGTAAGTATTCCCTTTACCTCACATCCTCACCGGCATGCGCTGTCATTTGTTTTATTGATCTTGCCTTTCTGACTGGAGTAAGATGAAATCTCAAAGTAGTTTTAATTTGAATTTCCCTGACGGCTAAGGAGGTTGGGTTTTTCTTTGTTTCTCAAACATCTGCATTTCATTCTTTGATAACTCTCTGCTTTGTTCTGTGCCCCATTTTTCATTGGGTTATTTGTTTTTTTGATGCTATATATTTTAGACACTAACCCTTGGTCAGATGTGTAATTGGTAAAGAACTTTTCCCATTCTGTAGGTCTCTGTATTCCCAAATGATGCTGTCCTTTGCCACACAGAAGCTTTTCAGCTTCATGAAGTCCTGTTTATCAATTATTCATCTTAGTGCCTGCATTATCAGTGTCTTGTTCAGAAAGTCCATTCCTATGCCAATGACTTCAGACCTATTCCCCACTTTTTCTTCTGTCAGAGTCAGTGTGTTTGGTCTTATCTTGAGGTCCTTGATCCATTTGGAATTTAGTTTTGTGCAGGTAGATGTGGATCTATTTGCATTCTTCTGCGTGCTGATATCCAGTTTGAACAGCATCAATTATTGAATATGCTATATTTTTACTAGTGTATATTTTCGTTTCTTTGTTTAAAAAATATCAGGTGTGGGGCTGGAAGTATTTATCAACTATAGGAGTTATCTGGTGGAGTTTTAAGGGTCGGTTATGTATTCTATCATATCATCTGCAAATAGAGATACTTTGACTTCTTCCTTTCTTATTTGTAGTTCCTTGATCTTCTTCAGTTGTCTCATTGTTCTAGCTAAGACCTCAAGTACTATATTGAATAGGTACAGAGAGAATGGACATCATTGTCTTGTTCCTGATTTTAGTAGAGATGCTTTTCTCTCCACTTAAATTGATGTTGGCTATGGGCTTGCTGTAAACTGCCTTCATTATATAAAGGTATATCTCCTAAATCCCTTGTTTCTCCAGGATTTTTATAATGAAGGGGTGTTGGATTTTGTCAAAGGCCTTTTCTGTATCTAACGAGATATGCTCATGCGGTATTTTTCTTTCAGTGTGTTTATGTGGTGGATTATGTTTGTTGATGAATGTATGTTGAACTATTCCTACAACTTGGATAAGACAACTTGATCATGGTGGATAATCTTTTTTTATGTGTTCGTGGATCCAATTTGCAAGTATTTTATTGAGAATATTTGTATCTCTGTTCATAGGGATGTGGGTCTATAATTTTGTGGGATTTTTTTTGTTTTTTATTGTTTTGTTTTTTAAGGCAGATTTTCTCTGTGTAGCCCTGACTCCTGGAACTCTCTCTTTAGATCAGACTGATCTTGAATTCACAGAGATCTGCCTACCTCTGCTTCCTGAGTGGGCTGAAGACATATGCCACCACTACTTGGCTTACATGCTTATCTTTGTTGTTAGGTTTTTGTGTGGTTTTGGTATCAGGATAATAAGGGCTTTGTAAATAGAATTAGGAAATGTTCCTTCAGTTTCTGATTTGTGGAATAATTTGATGAGCATTGCATTAATTCTTCTTTGGATGTCTGGTAGAATTCTGTGCTGAATCAATTGGCCCTGGGGTTGGTATTTTCATTTTTTTTTTGTTTTTTTTTGCTTGTAATACTTTAATCACTTCTTCTATTTCACCAGGAGTTATAGGTGTGTTTAAATTGATTTATTAATCTTGGTTTAACTTTGGTAAGTCATATAGGTCAAGAAATATACTCATTTCTAGGTTTTCCAACTTATTAAAGTACATATTTTTAAAAAGTGTCCTGTGATTCTCTAAATTTCCTCAATGTCCTTTTGTAATTCCCTCTTTGTTTCTAATTAATTTGAATCTTTTCTCTCTATCTTGTAGTTAATTTAACCAAGGATTTGTCGTTCTTGTTAAATTCTTTTTTTCCATTTCATTGATTTCAGCCCCAAGTTTGATTCTTTCTTGCCATCTACTCTTTTTGGTTTTTATTTCTTCTTGTTACTCTAGAGCTTTCAGGTGTTTTGTTAAGTTCCTAATTATGTGATCTCTCCAGGTTTTTGATCTAGATATTTAGTGCTATGAACTTACCTCTTAGAACCACCTTCATTGTCTCCTATGGGTTTGGGTATGTTCTGTTTTCGTTTTCGATTCTAAAAAGCCTATCAATTTCCTTCTTGATTTCTATGGGTTTATATAAACTTTCTGCCATTATTGATAGCCAACTATAATCCATGGTGTTCAGATAGGATGCAGAATATTATTTCAAATTTCTTTCATCTGTTGCTTTTTGTCCTAGTGTTTGATCAGTTCTGGAGGAAGTTCTAGGAGCTGCTGAGAAGAAAGTATATTCTTTCATGAGATGGGATTTTCTGTAGAAGTCTACTAAGTTCTTTTGATTTATGACATATTTAATCTGAACATTTCTCTGTTGAGTTTTTGTCTGGATGACCTGTCTATTGAGAAGAGCAGAGTACTGAAGTCATTTACCATGACTGTGTGAGGGTCAGTATGTATGTGCATGGTATGTGTTCATGTGTGGGTGGGTATATGCGCATGAAGGTCCACAGTCAAGGTTGGGTATCTTTTCTTGATTGCTCTCCACCTTTATTTTTTAGATATAGTCTCTCACTGATCTTGACACTCATTGATTTATCTGAAATGACCAGCAAGTCTCCAAGATCTGCCTGTCTCTGCTCTCCAGTGCTAGGGTAACAGGCATGTGCTGCCAAATACACTTTTTAATATGGGGACTGGGGATCTGTACTCAATTCCCTGTGCTCGCACGGCAGGAACTTTACTGACTGAACCATCTTAGCTCTAATGTATAATTTAAATTTATGCTTATTGGTAATTTCGTTCACTGGGGTATGCAAGTCATTAAAGTATAGACATATTTTAGTATGCAGTATAAAAACCACATTTTTTCATGTTACTGGTGACTTCATAAGAGAGCCTTTCATATTATGAAGCTGGAATCTCACATGGTTTTCAAAAAATTTAAAGATTTATCTATTTTTAAAAAATTACACGTATGAGTGTTTTACCTGGATGTAAGTCTGTTCATGTGTGCCTGATGTCTTCAGAGGCCAGAATTGGGCATCAGACTCCCAGGAACTATAGTTACAGACAGTTGGGAACTTCTGTGGGTACTGAGACTCAAACCCAGGTCCTCTGGAAGAACAGTCCCAGTGTTCTTAACTACTAGCCATCTCTCCAAACCTCAGTTTCCCCAACATTCACTCATGCAAAATCTTGAGTTTTCTCATTCAGAGTAAATATTGCTAGTTGTTTACTTTATGGAGACTAGCTCATTTCATTCATTTTTGGGAGAACATCAGCCAGATACTTACGGTTTGTCAGTATTTCTTGTTACAAAAAATGCTGTTCTGTAGAGAAACACCCAGATCACCCTGAAACAAATGATGTTTCTTGAGGCAATGCCATTCTGCAGTATGCAGCAAAAGCATCTTAAGCAATTTTTCAGGTTGGTTTCCTTACATAAAATACTTAAAATATATGCACTTAATGGTTTGTGTTTATTAAAATTAATAATATGCAGTACTTCATCAAAGACATCCTTTTTGGTACTTTCTTACTGCAAATGTGTGGTATTGATGTAATGACGGTTGGTAGAGCTTGAAGACACTGACTTGACTCCCTCTGCGGTGGTGAGTGTTGCCCAATAAAAGCAACACATATACAGAAGAACATTCCACATAATCTTCCCTTTTCTGTCTAAATAAACATGAAGGTTTTAACTTTGACATAATAAAATACATATAACAAAACAGATATCAAGCAAGAATTACAGTTACAATATTTAGATCACTTACATCTGGCAAATTAAGGAAAATACTCTATCATCTATCTTATCTTTGTGAGTCTAATGTTTTACACCTAATTTGTCTTTTATCGTAGGTAAGTAAAACTATAATTACAATTATCTATTCTTCAACTCCTACAAAGACCCTAGAAGGATATAATACTACACCAGTAAACAAGAAGTGCATTGTAAGCAACTTCAATACTCTAGAATTGGCAGAGACATCTTGCTGCCTGGACAGTCACCCAAAGTTCCTCTGCAACACTGGCACATCCATCTTTAGCCTACAAGTTCACTAGTAGACTTCTCTATGAAGCAGGAAATTTGAAAGACAGTTTCACCTGTATTGGCAGTTTGTCAGTCACTTTCTTCTGTATCCTGCAGAATTTCTGACAGACTCTTTTATAAAGCAGGAACCCTGAAGGACCATCCCATCTTTTGGAAAGTTTAGCAGTCACTTTTCTGTGGGTTCTGCATGTCCATTTCATGCAGCATACCATCAAGTAGTCCAGGCAAGAGCAGTTTCTTGCCCAAATGGCTAATCTTGTCACATTGAAGGCAAATCCCATAATGAGTTTCTTCAATGCCCATCATTATCTCTGAAGTAATTGGTGCTGCCAGAAACAGACATGTCTCACTATTGAGAAAAGTCTAAGTTCTTAAAACATTTTAAATGCCATCTTCTGTAGGTCCTTGAAAGGTTTGAAGAATACTTATCCATCTGAACTATATCTCTGTACATTTAGAAGACCTAACTAATATAATTTAAAGTTTGATTATTATAGATGACTATCTATTAATCTGTATTTCTTAACTGTACATTACATTTTTAAATGAGCTGCACAGACACAAGAAGGAGCAGAAATACATATACACAGTGTAACAAAATTGACCTTAATTTTGTATCAGTAGACCAAAATCCATACCAATGTGAAGTATTCATCTTTATATCATAACCCCCTTTAAATGAAAACAATCATTTATAAACAATCATTTTGGGAACTTGGGCATACTTTTTGCCAAATTGCTTCCTGTTGTGTGGTGGGCAAAGTATTTTTAGGGTTCACAGAGACCTGTTGGGAGGTCTTGTTCCATCAAACCACATTAGCCAGGAAGGAATCCACAGCTTCTCATCCTCTGTGGAAAGGAAAGCAAAACATCTTTTCCAAAGTAACATATCCTTAGTCTCAAATTTTGAAGTCAAAATTTTAAATATATATGTTGGCTTATCTTAGCAGCCTGTACAATGAAATACTTCTCTGCACTTAGCATACTCACAGTCAAAATTTCAAGGAAAACACAATAAGATACATAATCCAGACTCTCTGTGTATTTTCCATCTTTACATGGCTTATTTTTAAAACTCTATTACTTTTTATTATTTATTTTATTATCTTTACTATTTTAATCTATGACTCTCTGTACTCTTGTCTACACTTTTTTCCCCTCTCTCCCAAACTTGTTTTTTAAACACTGTGATCCATTCAGAGTTTTATTTTCATATGAATCTGCCTTTATTGCATATCTGAAATCCTTTTCTGACAAGGACCATTTTAAAATGATAAACAGTGTAGTTGCAGCAGCACTGGATGCTGGCTCTACCTCTCTCCATCTTTCAGTATGGCAGAGGACATTCACTGCCTCTGCAAGCTATGCTTATTACCACAGCTCCAGGGATGCAGTGTGTCTATGTTGCCATTAAGCTATGTTCACAAACTCCGTTTAAGTGCTCCATAGCTGGACCTCCTGAAAGAGTCAGAGCTGTTCACACTGCCAGTACAAATTAGGAAACTATTTCTTAAAAGAGCTGCACCTCTGATTGTGGCACCAAAGCAGAGCCTATCTGAAACAAAATGAGGCTACCAAGAAGCTCCCATTGACCCTCATTTTTGTGGGTCTAGAAGCCCTTTTTTGCACTTGATTGACTGATTGATTGATTTTATTGAGCTCTACATTTTCCTCTGCTCCCATCCCCTTCAACCCTCTTCCATGGTCCCCATGCTCCCAATTTACTTAGGAGATCTTGTCTTTTTATACTTCCCACATAGATTAGATCTATGTAGGAACCTAGACAACAATGAGGACCCTAATAGAAGGCCTTTTTTAAAAAAGCTTTCCAAGAGCTGGGCGGTGGTGGCACACGCCTTTAATCCCAGCACTCGGGAGGCAGAGGCAGGCGGATCTCTGTGAGTTCGAGACCAGCCTGGTCTACAAGAGCTAGTTCCAGGACAGGCTCCAAAGCCACAGAGAAACCCTGTCTCGAAAAACCAAAAAAAAAAAAAAAAAAAAAAAAAAAAAAAACCCACTTTCTGAGGCTTTATGTGGATGTATGTTGCCCCATGTTGAGCATCATTTTGTAAAAGGAGACTGCTGGTTTGTTTCCCGCCCACCCAGACCCTAATAATCACAGGGAACCTATATTAATTACAACACTGTTTGGTCAATGACTTAGGCGTATTTCTAGCTGGCTCTTACATCTTGAATTAACCCATCTCTGTTAATGTGTGTATCACCATGAGGCTATGGCCTACTGATAAAGTTCCAGTGTCCTTCTTCTTTGGCAGCTACCTGGAGTCTCCTTAACTCTGTCTACTCTCTATCTCTATCTCGGTTCAGATTTCCCACCTGGCTTTACTCTGCTAAGCCATTGAGAGCTTTATTCATTAACCAATAAAAGCAACAAATATACAGAAGAACATCCTACATCAGTTGGCTGTCCTGGCACTTGATCTGTAGACTAGGCTGGCCTTGAACAAGAGACTTGCCTGCCCCTGCTTCCCTGACAAAAGGCATACACAACTACCACCCAGCATAATTATTAATTTTTAATGTTCTATTTGGGTTTTGTTCAGTGGAATTCTGTTTTGGTGGGATACTGAGTCCATACCTATGTGTAGCTCCTTTTAAACTTTTCATTTTGAAGTAATTGTAGAGTCAGCTTCATAAGCCATGCTCTGTTACCTTTTTTAAACATGTAATCAGTCATTCTCCAATATTCTTTCAATTCTTTTTATATTTTTAGATGTTTAAAAATATAATCCAGACAACATAGGTGTTTATTGTAATTGTCAGCTTTTAAAGGCATTGTTAGTTACCGAGTTAAGAGATTTTAATTTTTAGCCAGTCTTGGTGGTGTATACCTTTAACCCCAACACTTGGGAAGCAGAGAGATTTCTGTGAGTTTGAGGCCAGACTAGACTACAGAACAAGTTCCAAGGCTATGCAAAGAGATTCTGTCTCAAACAAAACAAGAACAAAACAGTAGTAGCTAAACATTAATATTTAAAAAAATGAAACATGGGAGTTCATATTAATCTCTCTAACTCAAGTTAATCATTCTGAGGTTTTTATTTAACTTCATCAATCTTATATTTATCCTAAACCCAAAATTTAAAATTTCAGTTACATCAACAAGATTAATCATTTGTTACCACACACCATTCAAACAATGGACTTAGAAAATAATGTCATCACTGCATTAATGATATGGCCACTATGATTGTCAATCTTTTTTACTATTCTTGTTACTTTTAAGATCAGATAGCAATAGTCACTCTCAGGGAAGTTACTAGTTTTTACTGTTTTAAAGCATCTTTGCATTTTAAAGTGTCTTTTCAGAGATAGCTAAGCTACTAATTATATATAAAAATCAGGATCATTTATTTTAAGTTGCTTTCAATTTTAGGGATTGCTTTTTACATTCTATTTTCTAATTATATAAAATATTTAAATAACTCTAAAATAAATTTATGGACAAGATATATTTAAAGTAGTATAATGTCCTTTCCATATTGTGTGTATTCTTCACTTGATTTTTCCAGTTTTAAATATAAACTCAACATTATTCCAGAGTAGTATATAGAAATATCCATTGCTTTTTAATTTCTTCCTTTTTTCTTCAAAATGTTTGTTTACATTGATTGATTGATTGATTGATTGATTGATTGATGGGAGTGTGCCTATACCACAGCATGTGTGGGAAAGTCAGAAAACAATTTGCAGGAGTTGGTTCTCTTTCCATCATCTGGGCTTTGAGGGCTGAACTAAGGTACTCAGGCATGGTAGCAAGTACATTTGCCCACTTGTCTTAGTTAGGGTTATCGTTGCTATGATGAAACACCACGACCAAAAGCAACTTGAGGAGGAAAGTGTTTATTTGACTTACTCTTCCACATCACTGTTCAACACTGAAAGAAGTCAGGACAAGAACTTAAGCACAGCAGGAACCTAGAGGCAGGAGCTGATGCAGAAGCCATGGAGGAGTGCTGCTTACTGGCTTACTACCCAAGGTTTGCTCATCCTGTGTTCTCAAAGAATATGTCACCACCCACAGTGAGCTGGGTCCTCCCCTATCAGTCACTAAGAAAATGACCTACAGGCTTGCCTCCAGCCCCATCTAATAGAGACATTTTCTCAGTTGAGGCTCCTTCCTCTCCAATGACTCTAACTTGTGTTAAGTTGACATAAAACTAGGCAGCACATCACTGAATCATCTTGACCACCTCCTGGCTTTTGATGAACAGATCTCTCTCTCCTTTCTACTTGTTAGTTCTTCTATCATTTTAATCATTAGTGTCTCTGTGGGTATATGTATGTATTGTATGTGCATGTGCACATATGGAGGTCAGAGGTTGCAGTTGGATGTCTTCTTCTACTGTGCTCCACTTAGGTTTTGGAGACAGAGTCTCTCACTAAACCTGAAGGCCACCAGTAGACGAGACACCATTTTCTTGTAACAGTCACAGTGTTGTTGTCATGGGTGCTGCTGCCACTGTGCCTGACTTTTCTATAGGTTCCGGGAGCTCAACTCAGATCCTCATGCTTACACAGTGGGCATTTTATGTAGACTGAGCCATTTTGACAGCTTCCCTTCTGTTATTTAAAATCAAAAGTAGCTTGCTTCAAAGTTATGAAGCTACTATGACTCCTTTTCATCCACAAGACTATCCCTATTCATCAGAACTTTCAGATACTTTGAAACTTTTTTCTATCTGCTTTTTATCAGATTATGGTTACTGAGCACTTGAAATTTGGTTGGCCAAATAATAGGGTTAAGTTGATATAATTGGCATTACATTGAATCTATGGAACACAGGGCTTCTACTGACACTATTTTATTCAGGTATTTATTAACTTTATACGGATGTGGGGTTTATCAACAATAGTAAGGAATTCAGTTGTTTCACAAAGCGCATTCTTACATTTACTTAACTTATTTTGCTCAATGTGGCAAATTTTAATAAAGCTTAAGTCTAAATGGCTACATTTAGGCAGTAAGTTCCAGAAGCTTTCCTGTCTTAACTTGAACATTTAGATCTTAAATTATCCAGTGCTGTTTTTAGAGTAAGGCATAATGAGAGAGTCAATATCCATTTTTCCAGTGTCAACTCAGTTGGATTTTATAGTCTCAACACTATTTAATTGGTGTAATTCAAAAGAGTCCCCCTTTTACTATGCACTTTTTGGTGGTTACATTGTTATAAGCCAAGTGTCCATAAACGTTGGTTCTGTTTCCAGACACTGCTATGTTTGATTTTTCTTCTTGTCTATTCTTGTGCCGGTCTCATCCTGTGTTAAATATAGTCGGTTTAAATTTGTGTTGGTGTACAGTTGTATAAGTTCTCCCATTTGGAGATTAATTTAGGTATTTTTGGCCTTTCTCTTTTCTTATATAAACTATAGAATAGGCTTAATACATTTCTACCAAAAATGCCTTGCTTTGAGTTTAATTGGTATTACATGAACCTATAGACAATTGGGCTCATACTGACAATATTTTATTCGTGACTTTTAATCTATAAAGATATTGGGTTTAACAGCAATAGTGAGGAATTCAGTTCATTCACAAAGCAAATTCTTTTGATTATTTCCCTTATTTTCTCAGTATTTGTGTTTGCATAAGTGTGCGTGAAGAACTATTGCACAAGTTTTATTACATAACTGACATTGTTGAGCTACTCACATGGCCGCTAAAATTTTTTATTTTATAATTCTTTTTTGTTATAGGTATATGGAAATAAAACTGATTTTCACATTATTTTGTACTAACATCTTTGCCAACTTTAGTTTGTCAAATTTAGCCTAAAGTTTTATTATTTCAGATTTTTATTTTTAAAATAAAATTTTAACTTTTATTTAAAATGATTTTCAGTGGATGGGTGTTCTGCTTGTACATATGTCTTACGATGTATGTGCCTGGAGCCCACAGTATTTGAATTCCCTGGAACTAGAGTTACAGGTAGTGGTAAGCCATCATGTGGATGCTGGGAATCAAACCCATGTCCTCTGAAAGAGCACTAGTCCTAACCACTGAGTCATATCTGCAACCCCTATTTAGAGTTTTCTACACATACTATCATACGATCTCCAAGTAATACTAACTTGTTTTATTTATTTACCTTCTAAACATATATTTTGTTTAGAAGGTATTAATAATGAAATCTATCATCATTATGAATAGAAATGATGATAATAGGTAGTTTTACCTTATTCCTAATCTCAGAGAAAAAAATTAATATTTATTATGAAATATGTTGTCTGATTTTTTTCAAAGGCCCTTTACCAGATAAAGGAGATTTTATGTTTTTTCTAGTTTACTAAGAATTTTAAAAATCATTAATGATCTTAACTGAGTCACATATTTTTCTGTTGTGAATTGAGGTCATATGGTTTTTATCATTTTATTTGTTTATTTATATAACAACTCAGATTGATTTATTATTGACATACTAATTCAATATTGCTTTGTTTGAAATTCAACCAAACTTAGGGTAAATTTAGGCTGCTTGTGATACATTATCCTCCTTTATATCATTGACTTTAGTTTTTTTACTATTTTTCTTAAAAAGTTTTAAATCTATGTTTATAGAAATTGACTGTTGCTCTCCATTCTTATAATGCTCTGTCGTAGTTTTCTATCAATGTTATACTGGCCTCATAAAATAAGTTGAGACAAGTGATTTTCTTTTTAACTCTTCGAAAGAGTTTGTCTTGGTCCATTTGGGTTGCTACAACAAAAGGCCATAAACTATGTGGCTTTAAAACAACTTAATTAAAAAATATCTTTATATTAGCTTACAAAGTAGTGGGTTTCTATAGGGGCTTTTCAAACACCCTTTGATTTGGTTAACCAGTCTCACCACCACCATCTCATTTTACCTCCACCCATCCCAGTTTAGACCTTAAACCTCAGGTACTGCCCCCTCTCACATATCATACGTTTTCTGCACCCCCCCTCTAAGACCTTTCCCCTCTACCTCTCATGGCCTTTTTAAGCTTTCCAAACTATACAATTTTTTTAAAATTAAACACATAAGCTTAAAGATTCAACACCAGAATTTACATATAAGGGGAAAGATAAGCATTTGTGTTTCCAGGCCCTGCATTACCTCACTTAGTATAATATTTTCTAATTCCATCCATTTTCCTGAAATTTTCATAATCTCATTTCCCTGTATAGCTGAACAAAGTCCCACTGTGTATATGTTCTACATTTCCATTATCTATTCATCAGCTGATTCATTTCCTAGCTATTGTGAACGAGCAGCGATGAGCGTGGATGGGCAGGAGATCTTCTGAGTGTTTTCCCAGAAGTGGGACAGCTCGATTGTATGGTCCTTCTACTTTTAGCTTTTTGAGAAACCTCTACATCAGATCCCATAGTGCTTGTACAGCTTACACTGCCGCCCACAGAGGACACTGATTCTTTTTCCTTCACATCTCTGCAGCATTTGTTGTCTTTCTGTTTCCTCATTTTTATCAGTTCTTTGAGAATTTTCTATAATGTATTTTGGTAATATTCCCTCTCCTCCAATTCGTCCCAGGTCCCACCTTTACTACCCACCTTTCTGTGTTCCTTATTTTTTATATATATACATACAAGATCTCTCTACATAGCCCTGGCTGTCCTGGAACTCACTATGTAGACCAGGCTAGCCTCGAACTCACAAAGATCCACCTGTCTCTGCTGTAGAACAAATAATAAAAACCCAGAGACAGAAATTGGGGTTCAACCTGAAAACCAGAGAAGCAAAGCAGTCAAGCCACTAAAGAAGTCTTACCTCTACCAAGGCTGGACAACCGCAAACTAACTAGACAGCCTCTCTCGCCTCCCATTTTATATTCCCTCTAGTGCTGGGATTAAAGGATGTGACTCCCTAGGCCTGGGATTAAAGGTGTGAGCCACCACCACCAGGATTTGTTCCTGCACTGATCTTGTGTAGCCCAGGGTGGCCTTGAACTCACAGAGATCCACCAGCTTCTGTTTCCCAAATCCTGAAATTTAAGGTGTGTATCACCGTTGCCTGACCTCTAGTGGCTTTAGCTTTGTGTCTGGTCTTCAGGCAAGATTTAATTATCAAAATACAAATAATATACCACTACATTCTGCCTCCTGACTGTTGGGCTTAAAGACATGTACCAGCACATCTGGCTTGTGTCCTCTTTTCAAAAAAACATCAAGTAGAGTTAATGTTTCCTAAACACTCTTGGATGTGTGGCCTTCACTGGAGGGTGATCTACCCACCAGATGCCGTGCCCTTAAAGAAAACCAGCTCTTTCCTTCTCTTTCCTAGAAGCTATCAGTTGCCAATAGTTCCTTATCTAGGGGTGGGAATTCACACCCACCTCCCCTGTCAATGCTGGAATTTTGTCTGCTCTGAGTTTGCGCAGGTCTCATGTCTGCTGTCTCAACTGCTGTGAATCCAGATGTTTAACTGCCCTGCTGTATCCAGAAAACACCATTTTGTGGTCACCCTCCACCTATGGTTCTTACGCATTTTCTGTACCCTCTTTCACCATGGTCCCTAAGCCCTAGGTGGAGAGGGTGTGACATAACTGTTGCATTTAGGACAGAGTATTCTGCACACTCTTATTCTCTGAACTGTGAGTCTTTGTGTTAATCACCATCTACTGCCAAAAAGATGCTTCTCTGGGTTGAGCTACGGCCTATGATCTTCCTAGCCACAAGTTCTTTGCTCCAATAGCAATGTCAGGTATGCGTTTCCTTGTTGAGCAGGCCTTAAATCCAATCAGAAAGTGGCTGATTACACCTATAAACTTCACACCACTAATGCACCATTGGGAACATTTTGCCAGCCTGGGCATTGTTGTAACCTATAGGTTTCCCAACTCATTAAGATTGTTAGATCACCCCAGATTTGTCCTGCAGTTCCCCCATTGTCTTGTCAGGCTTCCAGTCCTTTTTAAGATTTAATATCTTATCCAGAACATTTCTGTGCTTTCAGTAGGATGGCTGATGTGAATAATTTAAGTTGCCATTACTTGAGATTCCCTACCGTGAGTTCTATCACCAGCAGACTAACATCTATGTAACATCGAAGTGCTTTTATGTATGTCCTAAAATATCTGAATTACATTTTCCTTGAAGATGAGCACCTTAATTTTCTCTAAACCTTGATAGGGAGATTTATATTTCTTCTAAATTTGAGAAAAATAATTTAATAATAATGATTATTTAATTATTGAACAAAATAGCTTTTACTTAAAATTTTCATTTAGCCAAACTTTATTAAAGTAGTATTTGTGGCTTTGCTTGACATAAAATTTTTCCATATTTGTTTATCTATTTGATTTTTTTTTGTTTGTTTTTCAAGACAGGGTTTCTCTGTGGTTTTGGAGCCTGTCCTGGAACTAGCTCTTGTAGACCAGGCTGGTCTCGAACTCACAGAGATCCGCCTGCCTTTGCCTCCCGAGTGCTGGGATTAAAGGCGTGCGCCACCACCGCCCGGCTCTATTTGATATTTTTGAGCATGAGGAAATATGGAGAGATGTAATCCATATTGCATATGTGGAAATAAAATAATAACCTGGTATACCATATATTATAATTCAACCACATTGAAGCTGAAATTGAAGTAAATCCATACAACCTGGAAAATGAAAAAAGACATCACCAGACTCAGCACAGTGTTTGTTGGCGTACTCGGCTAGGTGGGAAATCCTCCCATATATGAGGTCTCCTTTCAGAAGGGGCGGTTTGAGAAGCAAGGGGGTAGACTAGATGACGGAGTTTTCAGTCACAGTGAGAACCCTAAATATAGGCTTGAAAAAATGAGAAAAGATGAAATTTGCTGAAAATAGTTTTATTTGCCCAAGACATAGTCTATGTGTTCAAACAAGATGGAAGTTGAGGCTAGATATCAAATAAGATTTAGATGATTCTTCAATGCAGTCCTCAGGGTTTTAGGTTTTATCCTAAAAAGGTAGAGAGCCAGTAAGGATGAAATGATCTCAAAGCAACTTTCCCCTTAAAATCTACCACAGCTACATCATAGACATTTAGGAGGAAAAAAACCATCTGTAATCCCAAGATCAAGCACAATTATAGTGATATATTTATGTATCTCTTTAAAGTTTTCCATGCATATTTAAAAATAATTAAAATACTTTATAAACATATGGTATATTATTATAAAGTTAATGTATATTCATTATTAAATACAGTAATTTAAGGAAATGTAGCATTTTACATTTGAGCAATAAAAAATTGTCAGCATAGTCCCCCTCCCTTTTATTTTCCAAGAGAGTTTCTCTGTGTATCTCTGGCTGTCCTGGAAGTCACTCTGTAGACCAGGCTGGCTTTGAACCCATCTGCCTCTGCTTTCTGAGTGCAGAAAGGGACTAACGGTATGCGCCACCACCACCCAGCTTAAAGGAATAGTTTTAATGACTATGTGCAATTTGTCTGTAATAATTTGGCTTGTTTCCAAAATGAAATGATTGCCTAAAATTATGTTTATGTTAATATCTATAGACAACAAGAATGAAAAGTCACATACTTGGGAAATCAAATAAGATGATCAAAAAAATTACTTGAATTGTCTTGAGTCAAATCATATAAAGGTGACAGGTTGAGTGTGGAGAATCTAAATAATTATAGTTTTTATATTTTCTCATGTTAAAAATATAAATGGCAAAGTGATTTTTTCTCAAAAAACAAGAAACATTCTGGGCGATGGTGGCGCACGCCTTTAATCCCAGCACTCGGGAGGCAGAGGCAGGCGGATCTCTGTGAGTTCGAGACCAGCCTGGTCTACAGAGCTAGTTCCAGGACAGGCTCCAAAGCCACAGAGAAACCCTGTCTCGAAAAAACAAAAAACAAAAAAAAACCAACAACAAAAAAAACCAAGAAACATAAAAATCTAGAAATTGCTTTAATGATAATGAAGGAAAAGTGAAATTTTGTTGAAAAGATTTTTAAATCTTTTATAATGTGCTCTTAGGTTCAATATTACCAAAATATATTTTCTCTGAATTAGTTGTGTTTGTTCTTGTGTCAATAAAAATTTTAATGGGATTGTTATTTTATTTTGACAAAAAATTACTTTTAAGACTAATTACACAAATCAGGCGGTGGTGGCATACACCTTTAATCCCAGCACTCAGGAATCAGAGGCTTGTGGATCTCTGTGAGTTCAAAGTCAGCCTGATCTACAGAGCAAGTTCCAAGACAGTCAGGGCTACATAGAGAAACCCTGTCTTTAAAAACCAAAGAAAGAAAAAAAAGAAAAGAGTGATTAAACAGAGTGGTGGGAAGATGGCTCAGTGAATGGAAGTGTTTGTTGTGTAAGTGTGAGGAGCAGAGTTCAAATTCCCAGAACTCATAAAAGCTGGACGCACAGTGTGAATGCCTGTAGTCCTAGTGTTCCTATTGGAAGATGGGAGGCAGAGTCGGAGCTCCCACACATGGGCGGGCTGCCCAGCCTGCTGTACAAAGCGGAAAGACAACAAAGGGACAGAATAAGGACAGAAACCAAGAGTTGTCTTCTGACCTCTATATGGGTGCCACGCAACTGCATTTGTGAGTGTACATTCACATAGAACATACTCATACAGAAAAAAGTGAGACGATTTGAAGTGTAGACATTCTCCTGCCGGAGTTAAACTTTGCAAGGATATTATTAGAAATATTGTGTAGTTTCTGTTGTCTAGAACCGGAGTGGAGGAAAAGAAATTAGGTCACTACTAGTATGTACAAGTAGCCAGCCATGGAGATTTATTTATTTATTTATTTATTTATTTATTTATTTATTTATTTATTTATTTTTGGTTTTTCGAGACAGGGTTTCTCTGTGGTTTGGGAGCCTGTCCTGGAACTAGCTCTTGTAGACCAGGCTGGTCTCGAACTCACAGAGATCCGCCTGCCTCTGCCTCCCGAGTGCTGGGATTAAAGGCGTGCACCACCACCGCCCGGCCAGCTATGGAGATTTAAACTGATACCAGGAGATAAGAACGTGGTGTGATATAAAGAGGAGAAATGACAGGTTAGTAAGAGAACAAGCAAACCTTACCGAGGTTCATAGAAATGACAGGTTAGTTTTGGAAATGTTTATCCAAGGAAGGTGAGATTCTGAGGACACATTTTGAGTCATCTGCATTGAGGTGACACTGGAAACTGAAGTGTGAATGGAATCATGAACAATATATAAAGTGAGGTGGTGGGGTAGTGAGGCAGGTAAGATCAAACTGTAAGGAAAACACTTGAGAGTCTGAGAGAAAGAAAGTTCACGTTCCAACAGAGCTGAAACAGTAGGACCTGTAGGGGGAGTTCTCAAAGGGTTACTTGACAAAAATTTCAAGAGGAAGCCTGAAGAATTAGAGTTGTTAGCAGATGTAGGCTATTTAAAAAAATCAAGCAAGAAGAGGTCTCTGAAGTATTCATTGGTGTGGTCATTGTGATGTCATTGCAAAATTATCGAAATAAGTTTCAAAGATAAAAAGACTGGAGTAAACGTATAGCTGGTTGACAGTGGAGAAAATGCCAATGAGAAGGGCTGATAAGGAGATAAACACCTTTATGATTCAGAAGAGTGTGGTCTTCTCTACCTCTGTAATACTCGTGGGTTATAGATTTGTCTCTGGTAACCGTGTGTGGAAATGTTTCGGAAAATACTAAAAATACTTTGGATTAGGTCTAAACCAGTTTGCCTCTATTCCTTAACTCAGTACCCAGAAGTAATGCAGATACCTAAGCAGTTAAAAAGGCATAGTGTTTTATTCCTGCTCTGTTAGTGTGTGACATGGAGTAGAAAAAGGCCATTACTTTTGGCTTCTTCTCTTAAAAAGGAAGGTGTAGTCTGTATCTCCACCAAAGCTTTTAACAATAGTCTGAGCAAGACAGTTAATTATTTATGTGCACAAGATTAAATTTATCTCCCAAACACCTTTGTCGTCAGAAGTTACTATAAGTCTTGGAGAAAGTACAGCAACTATAGTTTTTGACTATGACAACTTTTGCCTTCTGTTCAACTGGAAAATCAAATAGATCTGGTTGTATCTCTGTGAAGAACAAAGCACAGATTCCTCAGCTTTGAGCCTTATGCACTGTCCTTCTTAATCTGTCATCACTGGGTTCACAAATATTTTATTCATACAAGTTTCTACTGCCAAATAAGGTTTGCCTTCTGTGTGATGAGAGACAAGCTGAAGGCAGCTTGTGCTCTTATTTTTACCTATGAGATCCATTATTCAACCTATTTAGGTGAGCAGAGTGATGAATTGTGAATTTTTATATGTAATTTAGGCATGTTTCAGCTCCCATATGCTTCATATATTTGTCTCCGCTTTGAAGTGCATTATTTTTATACTAGAGTTTATTTTAAAACTAGCCAACATTTCATCTATAGTTCTTTATAGTATTAGATATACTGTTTTGAAGGTAGTAAATACTCAGACTAATTTTATTAAATTCAGGAGCTTTCAAACTGACGACTAAAGAGTCTCCAGTCCATCAGGTTTATTAGTGGTTTTCTGAAGTCTACTGTGAAATCAAGACCAGAAGAAATTGAATGTCTGTATTTGACAATTCTTCTTCTGTTTATAACATCAATAGGTTTTACATGTAAAGTACAGAAACATTACAAAGAAGTAGTAAGTCCCCAGAATTTCCAAAGATAGTAAATGATCTACATTCCAATGAGTGGCATCACGTAGATGAAAAATGAGGATTTCCTTTTCCCATCTTTTCCCCCAAACTTTAATATCATCTTTATTTATTTTTAAAAAGAAAACAAACTTCTTTCTTTCATTATATATACCAATCCAAGTTCCTACTCCCTCCCCCTCCTCCCATTCTCTCCACATACCTTCCCACTCTACCCCCATCCAATTCGCAGGGTAAGGCACATTGCTTTGGGGAAGGTTCAAGGCCCTCCCTACTATATCTAGGCTGAGTAAGCTATCATCCAAAGTGAATAGGTTCTCAAAAAGCCGGTACAAGCAGTAGAGATAAATCCTCGTGCCACTGCCAGTGTTCCCTCAGTCTGCCCCAGCCATGCAACTGTCAACCACAATCAGAAGGACTAGTTTGGTCCTATGCTTGTTCCTTCCCAGTCCTGCTGGAATTGATGAGCTCCCATTAGCTCAGGTAGACTGTTTCAGTGGGTGCACACATAGTGGTCTTGACCTCTTTGCTCATATTCTCAATCTTCCCACTCTTCAAATGAACTTTAGGAGCTCAGTCCAGAGCTCCGATGTGAGTCTCTGCCTCTGTTTTCATTCATTGCAATTACATATACAAGTCTTACATAAAATATGTGTGTTGTAAATATTTAGTTTGTACTATAGTGTGTAAGTTTATTTTTTTGAAAGCCAGAAGTTTTAATTTTCTTTTGTTTTATTTTTCATTGTTGGGGATCAAACCAATGGCTCACAAATGCCAGGAAAAGTGCCCTCCCATTTAGCTATATCTTAGCCTGCAAATTTAAAATTTTTAATCAATATAAATTATTCTTTCTGTGTTTTGATTTATGACTTTACTTGAAAGGCATTTCCTACCCCAAGTTAGCCGGGTGTTATATTTTTTTTCTAGTACTGATCAGTGTTACCTTTTAGCTTTATGTTTACTTTTTTGTGAATGTTTTGAGATAAGATTGAGATTCACTTTTTTCTACCCAAATATTGAGTATAAAATTGTAAATGTTTGCAGACATGATGATATTAAATACATTTAAACAGTCTACAAAAAAGGCCTGTTAAAAGTTAATCAGTATGATTCAGTGAAGTTATAGGATACACAAATACCCAAAGAACATATCTGAAAAATAAATTTTAAAATATTATTTACAATAGCTATAAAAATAATAAAAATGGTCTGGGAGTGAAGCTCAGTATTAGAACATTTTCCAAGCATGTGCATCGCCCTGGGTTCAATTTTCAAGGACTGCATAAAAATGAATAAACAAGTAACTAAATAAATAATTGCAATACAAATAAATAAATTTATAATGTATAGGAGCAAATTCAGCCAAGTAGCTGAAAATTTGTACAATGAAAAGAATAAAACACTGATAAAAGAAAGAGAAGTCCCAAATAACTGGAAAGATATTCAATGTTCATGGAAGACTTAATATTGTTAGTTGCCTATATTCTACAGTTTATAGGTTCAATGTAATCTCTATCAAAATTATAATTATATTTTGACAGAAATAGGAAAAATATAAGGGAATACTTTAAAAACCAATATTCCATTAAGTCAGAAAACCAAAAAGAAATGAATAAATTTCTAGAGTCATCCAAACCACCAAATTTAAATTAAGAAGAAATAGCAACTTAAATTGACCCATAGTAAATAAAGAAATCAGTAAAGTGACAGTGGAACTGATCTATTGGGAGCTCTCCAAGGCCAGCTGGACTGGGACTGAATAAGCATGGGTTGAAACTGGACTCTCTGAACAAGGCGGACAATGAAGGCTGATGAGAAGCCAAGGACAATGGCACTAGGTTTCGATCCTAATACATGAACTGGCTTTGTGGGAGCGTAGCCTGTTTGGATGCTCACCTTCCTGGACCTAGATAGAAGTGGGAGGACCTTGGTCTTCATGTAGAGCAGGGAATTTGGACTGCTCTTCAGTATCGAGAGGGAGGGGGAGTGGACTAGGGGGAGGAGAAGTGGAGTGGGGAGAGGGGGAGGGGAGCGGGGGGAGGAGGCAATATGTGGGAGGAGGGGGAGGGAAATGGGAAACGGGGAGCAGTTGGAAATTTTAAGTAAAAAAGAATAAAAAAAAAAACCCTAATGACAAAAAAAAAAAAAAAAACCCTAATGACTGACAGATGTCCAAACCCAGATGGATATACAGCAGAATTAGATCAGACTTTCACAGAAGATCTATAACCAAAAAAATAGAATAATAGAAACAGAAGGAACACTTCAAATTCCTTCTATGAAACTGGTGTTGCCAGGCGGTGGTGGCTCACACCTTTAATCCCAGCACTTGGGAGGCAGAGGCAGGCGGATCTCTGTGAGTTCGAGGTCAGCCTGGTCTACAAGAGCTAGTTCCAGGACAGGTTCCAAAGCTACAGAGAAACCTTGTCTTGAAAAACCAAAAATAAATAAATAAAGAAGGAAGAAAGGAAGGAAGGAAGGAAGGAAGGAAGGAAGGAAGGAAGGAAGAAAGAAAGAAAGAAAGAAAGAAAGAAAGAAAGAAAGAAAGAAACTGGTGTTGCTCTCCACCAAAATCGGGTAAAGACAAAACAAAAACACAGAACTACAGGCCAATATCCCTGATGAACATAGATGCAAAAGTCTTCAAATACTTGCATGCTAAATACAGACACATATCAGAAAGATTATCCACCACATTCCAGAGGTGCAAGGATGGTTCAATATACATGAGTAAATACATGCAATAAACATATATATGGAATTAAAGACAAAAACCACTGGCCATCTCGATAGATTCAGAAAAATCCCTTAGACAAAAGCCAACATGCTTTTATAATAAAAGTCATTGTGAGAGCAGGACTGCAGGGAGCATATCTAAACACAGTAAGACTAGCTATGACAAACACTTAGCAAACGTTAGCATAGATGCTGAAAAACTTGAAACGATCATATTAACATCCGGAATGAGACAGGGCTGTCTACTGTCCCCACTTTTTTTCAATATAGTACTTGAAGCCCTATCAATAAGTCAAAATAATGGAAAGATTACCATTGCTAAGTTTCAATATTTATTACAGAAACAGTTATAAAAATAGCATGGTATTAACATGAAAACATACATGTAGACCAATGAAACAAAATAGTAGAACATGAGTTTATATAGCTACAGACACTTGATATTTGACAAAGTTATCAAAACCACATTGGAGAAAATACAACCTCTTCAACAAGTGGTTCTGAGAAAACTAGATATCCACACACAGAAGAATGAAATTAGATCTGTATCTATCATCCCACACAATAATTAAATCCAATTGAACCAAAGACTTCTAAGGTAAAACCCGAAACACTGAAACAGCCAGCGGAAAACATAGGCTGTAACCTACATGATTGAGGTATAGGAAAGAACTTCTTGAATAGGGTTCTATTTGCTCTGGAATTAGGGCTAGAAACTGACAAATGTGACCTCATAAAACTTAAAAAAAACTTCTGTAAAGCACAAGGAATAATCAATTGAATGAAGAGACGCCCACAAAGTGGGAGAGAATCTTTGCCAGCTATATATCTGATAGAAGCTTAGTATCTAAAATATACAAAGAACTCAAAAAGCAATTTCAAGGAAACAAATGATACAACTAAAAAGTGAGCTATAAATCTGAACAGAGGATTTTCAAAAAAAGGAATAAAAATGGTTTTAAAATATCTCAAAAAGCATTACCTCACTCTTAGCAATCAGGGAAATGCAAGTCAAAACTACTTTGAGATTTCACCTCACCCTAGTAAAAATTGTTGAGACCAACAAAACGAGGGACAACTAATGTTGGCAAGAATGTGGGGAAAGGAAAAAAAAATGTGATCATGGAATTTGCAGGTAAATTTAAGGAACTAGAAAATATTACCCAGACCCAGAAAGGTAAATGCTGCTGGTTCCCAGCTCTGAATCTTAATGTATAACCTGGAGTAACCACAGAAACCAGGAAGCTGTGGAAGAAGGAGCTCTAGAGAGAACAGTAGAGCACCACACTAAAGTGGAAATGGGGAAATGGTGAGAAAAGGCTCTTTAGTTGGGGAGAAGGGCTAGAGAGCCACAGCTATAAATAGCCCTTGGTTGCTGTCCAGAGGCTGAAGGTAAATCCCTAATGCTGAAGACACCACATTTTGAACACAGGAATTGGAGGACTCAAGCTGGATATGACTTGAAAGTTCCCTCTCTGAGAACTAACTCAAAGACCCTGAAGGTGCCACGCAAGCTTCCAGGAAAAAACAAAAAACGGTCAATAGCCCTACCCACCTGTGACACAAGCTTCAACAATGACCATCATGGCAAGATATTCCCAAAGGTGAATAATGACACTTATACCCTGGGTTACCCCACGGCATCTTGGGTAACCAACAGCTCTCTGTTTTCACTTAAAACCCACCAATTGTAAGGAATCCCAGGCTGGTGCTATAAACATCGCCAAATAGTTGTTGCATGTAAGCCCATAAAACCTAGAAGAGCTCCTACTATGGCCAGATTCCTAAATCAATACAGTTCCTAACTTTATTCTACTTATCCTTAATGCCTACAAGTGTAGCTTTGTCAAAGATGCTTTGTTTTGCAACAAAGGTCGAGATCATTAAGAGAAGCACGAGTGGTCAGTAAGCAGAGAACCGCTGACAGTGGGGTGCCTGGCACCAATCAATGTATCTACAGCATAGTCCCTGTGTCCCATCCAAGGCTCGGGAAACATTGAGTCAGAGGACCAGGATGCCTGCTGTGACACTGTGCTCCCTATATGTATCAGGGAAGTTACAGCTATGAAATTTAAACAATATGGTTGCTTAAACAAGACCTGGATAACAACAATACCAGTTAACATGCCAGTGTGGATGGACCCTATTCCTAAATGAAAATCTACAATTAATGACTGCTGATCAAGGGGAATCAGTCTTCCCTAGGGATGAGTTCCTAACTGGTTATCCAATAAAATGGTGAGCCCTAAACACACACACACACACACACACACACACACCAACACACATGCACACACATATTCAACAATAAATAAACTCAATAGGCTCTATGTGTGTGTGTGTGTGTATGTGTGTGTGTGTCTTAGTTACTTTTCTATTGCTATGAAGAGACACTTTACTAAGGCACCTTATAGAAGAAAGAATTTACTGGGTCTTACAGTTCTGGGAGGTTAGAGCTATTACCTTATGGCAAAGAGCATGACAGTAAGTAGGCAGGGTCCTGGAGTAGTAACTGAGATCTTACCTTGCTATCTGCAAGTAGGAGGCATGTAGAGAACTTGCTGGAAATGGTATAAACTTTGAGGTTTAAAAGCTCATCCTCCAATGACACATCTCTTCTAACAAGGCCACACCTCCTAATCCTTCCCAAAGAGTTGAACTAACAGAGGACCAAGTATTCAAACATATGAGCCTATGTGGGTCATTCTTATTCAAACTAAAACTCTGTGTGTGTGTGTGTGTGTGTGTGTGTGTGTGTGTGAAACAAAAATAATTAAAGAAAAAGAGGCCATGGATTTTTTATTATTTTATTTATTTATTATGTATACAATATTCTGTCTGTGTGTATGTCTGCAGGTCAGAAGAGGGCACCAGACCTCATTACAGATGGTTGTGAGCCACCATGTGGTTGCTGGGAATTGAACTCAGGACCTTTAGGAAGAGCAGGCAATGCTCTTAACCACTGAGCCATCTCTCCAGCCCAAGAGGCCATGATGGATTTAAGAGGGAAGAGGAATGGGGGGGGTCAATAACATGCAGTAACATTGTGTTTAAAAACAATGTACATATTTTAGTTAAAATGTTTTATTGCTAAAATGTTAATGATCATCTCAGCTATTGTAAAGATGTTGCTAAGAGGCTTTCTTAAATCTTAGGTTGCCACAAACCTTCAATTTGTACAAGATGCATTATGTGTAGAACACAAGAACATTAAGTACAAGAGTTGGAAAGACTGCTCAGTGCTTAAGAGCACTGGCTGCAATTCCAGAGGACCTGGGTTTAAGCCCATCACCCATATGGCAGCTCACAACCATCTGTTACTCCAATAGAAGGGATTCCACATCCTTTTCTGCTCCACAGACAATAGACATGCATGTAGTATACAGAGCAGGGAAAACATCTGTACACACAAAACAGAACAATAAATTATTTTCTAAAATGAGTGCGGTGAAATATGTCTTATCATACTAAATTCTTTTCCTATATATTCAAACTTATAAAATTAAATTTGTAAATTAGGCAAGTAAGTGATCAACAGTAAAAGTATAATAATAAAATAGGACAGATGTAACAATACTCTGCATTAAAGTCTCTACCTCCAGCCTGACAGTGGTGTCATATACCTTTAATCCCATCACTTGGGAGACAGAGGCAGGTAGAGCTCTGTGAGTTTGAGACCAGCCTCATCTACAGAGCAAGTTCCAGGACAATCAATGCCACACAGAGAAACCCTGTCTTGAGAAAACAACAAAAAAAGTCTCTACCTCTTGGATGTCTTCTTGTTCTGTATTGTATTTTTTAGTCCACAGTTGACAACAGGAAAATGAAGCTAAGACAATGAAGCCACAGATGAAGAAAGAAATTTTTACCCAGTTTTATTTTCAAGTTCTCAGATAGCTGTTTGATGCATTTTAAACGTTATTTATTATGTAGTGTGTGTATATGCTGTGTGTATGTGTGTCCAAAAAAAATTACTGTTAACAATGGCCGCCCTAGTGTATGTTAAGACACCAGAGTTCCCCCTGTGATCTTTGGAAATACTAACCGACCTCTCCTCCTTTCATCAAGTTGTCTCTTTTCTGAGTTTAAATATACTGGATTTAGCTTCAGACCTCAAGTTTTAAAACTTAAATATTCACTTATCCCAGCATCAAATCTAAGAGTTTAAAAAGTATCTACCTAAAAGTTTGAAGGACTGGAGAGTTAGGAAGGAGCACAGATTTTTAAAGATACAGACTTTGACGCTACTGGGTATATAATAAAAATTATTTCAAACTGTAATCCATTAGTTAATTGAAATGAAATAAATTCAAATAAATGGGCTGAATTTACCAGTGATCATTTAGGTATTATTAGGTTATGAAGCTTCTGTTGAGGAAAACAAAATGTTGTGGTAAACATGAATCTTCTTTTCTATACTATGAGTAGAAATTTTGTAGATAAATCCCAAGTCAATGAATTATCTCAATTACAACAGACAGGCATGATAAAAGGTGTGATATTTGCAGAAGCATTTTGGTATGCCTGCATAAAATTTAAATGTGAATTATTCTAATTAAAAAACTCTCAGAGGGGAGATGGCTCAGTGGTTAAGACAACTTGGTCCTGCTCTTCCAGAGGTCCTGGGTTCAATTCCCAGCACCCATATCAGGCAATTCACAATCCCTGTAACTTCAGCTCAGAAGGATCCGATGCTGTCTTCTGGCCTCCAAAGGCAACTGTATGCATGAGGTCTACATACAAACACACACACACACACACACACACACACACATATGTTTTAAAAAAGAAAACCTCTCAGAACAAATACATAATCATATACACAAATACATTTTCAGAAATGTACCTAAATATTAAATTATGGAGTAAAATGTTATGAAATATCTATGTAATGAATATTATGTTACATTTACTTTGAAGGAAATGCAATATATATATGTATATATATATCATACAGAGAAATACATCCATCACTCATGTTAAGTAAAAATTTAAAAATCAAAGTTGCACTGTAGTATGTAGAGTGTGATTCCACTTGGGCTAAATATATGTTGATATATCTACATATTTATGGATTAAAGCCTGGAGAGATCTGTCAACACCAAGAAATGAAACTTTTTTCCTTTTTTCAAGATAGGATTTCTATGTGTAGCTCTGGATATCCTGGAACTAGCTCTTGGAGACCAGGCTGGCCTTGAACTCACAGAGACCTGCCTGTCTCTGACTCCCGAGGGCTGGGATTAAAGGCGTGCGCCACCACCTCCCAACTAAGAAACAAAACTTTAAAAGGTCTTAATTTTTACTGCTTAAAAGAATTAAATAAGTTGAATTTGGGTAAATTTCTAAATACTGTTGGACCAAAATAAATAGAAAAACAGGAAAAATAAAAATAAATAAAAGGAAATATAGCTTAACTTGTCAGAATTGTTGTTATATCTTTAACAGATTATCAGGTGTCCCTATGGGCCCTGGAAAGAAGATTTAAAAATCTCTCTTACTCCACAACTCTTGCCGGGTTGAGAAACGCTAATCCACACAGCCCATGTGTCATGACTGCCTAATACATCCTGTGTGTGCACTGATTTATGCACCAATAAATGTTTCATACACGGTTAGAATTCCAAATGAACTTACGACAATCAGATCACAGATGTATTGGTTCAGCCTGAGAGTACTACAGGATGTCAGTCACAGGAGGCTATGATGAAAATTTCATTAGGGAGGATATTGAAGATCCGAGGGTGACGCTGCTGTAATAGATGTGATACTGGATTAGAAAGAAGGAAAGTGAAACTTCCACCCATGGCTACTTGAAATCAAGTTCAAGTGCCCAACTCTTCCATTTCAACTTTTATGTTTTAGTGAAGCTACCACCATGTTATTTTGTATTCTCCGACTTTACTGGAGAATAGGCCAGTATATTGAGACAAAGAGAAATCATAAAATATTGATTTATTTGGAAGTTTTGTACATTTTCCTGTTATACTAGGATAAGCTAAAGTTGACACCAGCCGAGGCATGGTGTTGAGGATGCACCCAGTGCGATGACTTCTGAGACCATTGGTTCAGTGATGCTCACGAATCAAACCATGGTTTTCTTCTCGATCCTTTCAGTACAGTGCACTTCATTCACTTGTGAAAGAAAAGAATGGAAAATGAAAAGCAATATGGAAGAATATGATTGCTATTTCTAAACACCTTTAACAAAATGAGCTTTGTTAAGGTAATTATCTCATCAAAATGTCTCAAGATATCTTTTAATATTCATAGAAAATGAAATTCATTTTACCTTGGCTAATTTTGATGACTTATATTTTATCTTCCTTCCTCTGTCGTATGTATAACTGCTAAATGAATTATAGTCAAATCCATCTCTTGGAACATGAGTGGGATTTATGCCTGAAAAATCAAAGTCATATGTAAAACCCCAGTACTTACATGGAATATTTCAAGTGGGAAAATACTGCCTTTAGCAAGGGCAGAGAGTACAAGAAGAGTTTGGCTTATGGAAGATGAATCATTTTAATAGCATGATTTTGGTAAATATATTTTTTTTAAATATAGATATATATGTATATATAACAGCTATAAATATATGTGTATATAAAATATATACATATATACAGAAGATCATAATGAGGTCTCTAAAAAGACGTTTATAAATGTGAAAAATAGCTTAAATAGGATTCTATGTAAAATACTTGAAATGAGTAGTTTCTGAGTAATAATAAGATTCCTGTTGGAGATGTGTGTGTAGTGGACAGATGTTAGATTAATAAAAATAATGAGGTACAGGAGTCTGGAACAGAACTCAGTAGTAGAGCATTTATCTAGTATGTGCAAGGCCGTGGGTTCAGTTTCTGATATCCTCCCCGAAATATATAAATAAAACAATGCCTCCAAAACAAAACTCAGTTTACCCAAACCACAAAACAAAATGACAAATACAGAAAAGGAGAAGATAAGGGGTACCTGACAGGGAAAAAAATTAATAAAAAAAGATTTTGTTAAACTAAAATTCTCTTCAGCAAAGGGAACAGTTAATCCAATGAAGAGACAGCCTACAGAATGGGACAAAATCTCTGCAAGCTATACGACTGACAGAGATGTAATACCTAGAACATACAAAAAAAAACTAAAAAAAAAGAAAAGCCTAAACAAGAAATAAACATATGGGTTGACGATTTGAGCAAACATTTCTCAAAATAAGGCATAAAAATGGCCAATAAACATGAAAAACATTCAGTTTTACTAGCCATCATAGAAATGCAAATACAAACTACCTTGAGACTCCATATTATCTGGTCTGAAGAGAGTCACTAAGTGACAAAATGACAGCAAATGCTGTCCTAGCTGAGGACGAAGTGGGACTTTTGTACACCGATGGTGGGAATGAGTTATTCTAGCCACTAGACATTCCCTATGACGGTGCCTCAAAAGCCCAAGTAATGATCTTCCACATGACCCAGCTCGAGTAAAACACAAATAGACATAAATGCAAGGAAAGATTTTTCTGAGGAGAAAAAGAGGCCTGGAAGGAAAAAAGCTTTCTGGAAAGTCTGATAAGTTCCTTTGCCTCTTTGTAATTGAGTTTCTCCAACAATGCCAACCTCATTAGGATCTTATGAGAACTAAATGAGTTTAGATGTATGCAGAAGTGATAAACTGTCAACTCTTGATGAACTGAGGTATAAATGGAACCCCCAAAGTCAACAGTTATTGCTATTTGGATGCCATTGATATCTACTCATCTGTGTTATTGTCTGTCTGTTGACCTACTGTCTGTCTATTCATGAAAATCAATGACTGTTTTGGCTAAACCCCACTCGGGAACAAGAATGTTCTTTAGTGCCAGCTTCCCTCTTTATTTTATTCTGTGGCTAAATCCCAAGAATTGCAAAGGAGAAATGGGGCCAAACAAGGCTTTCTATTAAAATAAGAGGTCCAAAGTGATGAATGGAGCCTTGGAGCGTGTTTTAATGGCAAATACAGAAGCCAGAAGTCAGCTTAAATACAAACTTACGAATTGGGGGCATGTACTGAATCTCTAACAAAATATTGGTACTATTTTTGTGAATTAAGATGCATCTTGTCTTAGACAGTCATAATTCTTGTTCCAGAAGGGTTCAAGTTGCTTCTGGATTGGCCTGTACATTGCTGCCTACTAGCCTTGAGTCATTGAGAAAATGCTGACTAGGATACACTAGAGGGTAGATCCCTCATTAGAATTCCTCCAAGTTGAGCCATTCCATTAATAAATCCCCTTTGGCACTGCTATTCAAAGAATTACAGAAAACCGCTTAGCTATACTGTACTGCTATTTTCTTACTTCATCTGGTCTTTGTGGGTAAGTAGAAAACTGTTAAACCCTCCATGAATTTCAGGAAAACTGTGTCCCTCCTGCCCATCAATGATTCTATCAATGAAAACCCCAAAATGCCTGTTTGGAGAAAAACAAACAAACAGACATCAGGTCTGTGTGATTAGTTTGAAGTTACTGGTTTTCAGATGAGCTAGACTGGGTCCCAGCAAGAATGCCTTCATTTCTGAGTATTCAATGATGACTTCAGTAATGTTGGGGTGTGGTAGGCATTTATATCAAACTCAAAGGCTTTTTAAAATTAGCATTTTGTAGTCAGCTGTAAGTTGTTTTAATGCCTTGAATGATAATTCAAGCATCAAACATCATTTAGAATGTATCTATTGTTGTGTGTGTGTGTGCGCGCATGCGCATGTGCACGCACATGCGTGTGTTCAAGCCTCAGCATACTTCCAGCACACCTAGGTAGTCAGAGGACCATCTTGGTGAGTCAGCTCTCTATTTCCACTCTGTTAAGAAAAGGTCTCTTCTGCTCTGTGTAGCCCACGCTAGCTGGTCTGAAAGCTTCTATGTTCTTCTGTCTCTGGTCTCCACATACCTTTTATTATTGCTTTTATTCTTTCTCTCCCCTCTTAACCTTAGATTTAAGCTCTCTTTAACCACTGTATTTTATGAAATGAAGAAAATAAATGGTTTATGTAAGATTTTCCCTAATGAGGTTCAACCTTCAATCTCTGATTCTTATTAGGTCACCTCAGTAGAGAACACTGGTGGAGAAGTCAAATTTAATTTCGTCTGTTGGTATTAAGCTATCTGACCCAAGCCTTTAGCCTGTCTCTTCCTTTTTATTGTTAATGACCTTAAGATGGCTTGAGTCTCTTGTTTATTCTAAACAATTCTGAGGTACCTTAGTCACGTAGCTACAGCATATCAGTTTCTCAGGACTAAAGTTTCAGAGGATCCCTTCCTAAAATCCAGTTGTTAAACCCAAACATTTTCTTAATACATTCTTTCTGGGTAAAGAATAGATAAAAAATTCCACTATCATTTCATAGGGAAAACACTGCCATCCCTCCCAGTCCTTAGACTACTACACATAACGACATAAACTTACTGCAGAGTGTTGTCCCCTAGAGAGGAAGATCAAGAGTTCTGTCCTTTCTTAACAAGATAAAGTTTTTGAAACAGTATCTCACTGGCCTTGAATTCATGAGCTCGCGGCCTCTGCCTCTCAAGGATCCGTATTAGTTGTAGAAGAGTGCTCCTATGCCAGCTATGTGATGTCACTTTTCAAACTACTTTGTGTCATACTAACTCTTAAGGACGTCTATTGTCCCTCTTTTTATTGTGTAATATATGCTTAGTTTGTAGGGGAGCACTCATTCACTAGTTATAAATAAAAATTAGAGGCCAGGCGTGGTGGTACATGACTACAATTCTGGCACTTGGGAGTTCAGTTTAGGAGGATTAGGAGTTCATGGCCAAACTGGGCTAGAAGCTGTCTCAAAACAACAAAGCTTAAAAAGAAAAAGAAAATTAGATCTTCCTCTCTGTGACACATATTCATAGCCTGATAAAACTGGTGACTAGACAGTATATCCTGTTTGTCCTATGCGCCCAAACTCAAGCCGTTTGGTTACTCAAAGTAAAATGGTTTATAATTGTAAAGGAAAATTGATGTGAATTAGGAGAATTTTCTGAGTTTGAATATTTTTCTTGCAGTCTCAATTCTGTTGTGATTGGGTTTTGTTGCCATGCTCAGTGATCTCATGGGAGATGTATTTTACAAATATAATTAAGAAATATAATTGAGGAATATGATTTTGAAATTCTTGTCTATCACAGGGGTGAACAAACACAATGCCCTGTCTTATGGTTCTTCTTTTTTTTATCATTGTCACTTCTTATTAATTATATTTAGAAGCAATTTTATTTTGTGATTAGTAATTTTACTAGATATCTGGGTATAAGTTTTTCCTGGGGCTGGTTTAGTGGCTAAGAGCACTCGCTGCTCTTCCAGAGGACCTGAGTTCGATCCCCAGTATCTACCTATATTGGGTAGCTTATAACCACTTCTAACTCTAACTCCAGGGGGTCTTAGATCTGTTTTGGCCACTCAGATGTATCAGATGCTTACAAAGACACATAAAACAAACAGACAAAAAGAAGACATACATATACATATATACATACATACGTACATATATGTTGTTGAAATGAAAGAGAGTTGCTTCTTTTTGTTTTTAAGATACAGGATAAGTTCTAGAAATATTTGAAAACTTTGGAAAGACTAGACCTTGAGTATACTCAACTGTCCCCAGCCACTGTTTTCTTCTTAAATATCCACAGTTGCTTGTCTGTTTTTAAGGAGTTATGCCGCATACAGATGATTAGGCAAGATGTCATTTGATACCAACAGTTGTTACTCTTAATAAACACCACTACCACCACCAACAGCGGTGTGCTTGCTACATACTGTCCAAATAACTTACCACTTATTCTAATCATAACAACAGCCTCATGGATTTTATTTTTGTTCTCTCTATTTAAGACAAGCAAGCTGAAAGGTAGGTGTTAGAAGACACATAGTCGTTAGCAGAGGTGCAACTACCTCTGTATTTTGTGTTCCCAATCAGTTTTATTCTGCTTTTACTGGAATTCTTAAAGGTAAAAAAAGGAAGGATTGCACAATGGTGTGACTGAGGCATTAGTATGAATTCATATAAATGTTTGTAAATGAGGCACTTAGCGACAGTCTGGGTAATCACTTTCCAAACATTGGTAAGGTTGGCAGGAACTTCAGTATGATAGCGTGAGAAAGGAAATCACGGTGGTGCCAAACAGAGAGAATACCATCTTTTTAGCATTTAGTCTCTGGAAAGGAGGCTAATTTTGATGCTCTTTTGCTCTTTCGGTCACTGGAGGAGTAAAAACTAGCTGGAGTTTAGAATTCTGAAAACCAAAAATGGACATTTCAGCCGGTACTCTTGCTGGATGGTAATATGGCTAAAGACAAATTCTGAGGCACAGCACTTGGGGGCTTCTGCTAAAAGCACCACAAAGTCCTTGTCACTTTTATCTCCTCCTTAAGTGCCTGTGATCTTTTCAGGGGCATAGGACCATGCATGGTCAACACCCAGTGGCTTTGAGCACCGGTGGCAGCGACTGGGAGGGCTGGAGGAGATGAGGGGAAGAAAGGTCACTTTTCCTGACAACTTATAACTTGATTCCACTTACAGGCCATTTGTTTTCTGAAATAAGTAATGGGTGAGGACATAGGCCAGGTCTACAATTTGTGCTCTTGAGAGATTAAGGCTCCCTGAGATCAAATTACTACAGCAAACAGACAGAGCTACTGGGGGGTGTTTGGGGAGGATACAGGCAGTAGAGGGAGAAGCCAGAGATCTTAGAAAGGAGACAGGAATAGATTTTGAGGGAAATTACTTCCCACTCTGCACCCTTGGTGGAACAAAGAGGACAAATAGGCAGGGATAGGAGGGAAACTAGCTTCCCTAGAAGAGCTCGGTTAGGTTGTGGACTGCTGTTAGTGAATACACGTAGTGGAGGAAAGATTTGTTGGCCCTGGTCAGCTTGTCCTCTCAAGGGGGAAGCATGCCAAGTGTCAGGTCTCACTGGGCTTCCTTCCAGTACATAGCTAGAAAGTTACCCAAGGGGCTAGCTATGTGGCACAAGGATACTGAGGGATGAGGAAAAAAACCAATGTTTTAGCGAATGGAGTTTGCACAGGGGGCTGTAGTTTCGAGCCTTCGTGGGAGAGAGGAGAAGGCTGGGAAAGCTGACTGTTAGGAAACCGGGAGGCAATGACACAGCACGGAACGGCCTTCTCTACTCCTTCAGCTTTCTTGCTCACTGAAGAGCAATTTAACGGGAGTCTGAGGGGGGCACAAAGGTACAGGAGCCCACCGGAGTCGTGTATTTACAGAGGATGAGGTGTAACAGTGAACATTTCTGCTACTGAAAGATAAATCCCAGAAGCCTACGTTTTGCTTAATAACAGCAGGGTGGTATCTTTTATTTCTTTCTGCGAAGCATTAACGAATTCAAATTCCAGCATGGCTGGGCAGACCGAGAGAAACTCGCCTGATTTAATGGCTTTGTAGGCTCTTGACGACATTGTCATCCATTAAAGAAAAAAAATTAATCACTTTTGAAAGAAAATGTCTTGAGCGATAAATGAGAAAGGGTTGAAGTAAGATTAGAGACAACACGAGGGGAGAATCGCCTGAAATTTTACTAGATTTTTTTTCCAATTGCGATGGAACAACTTAAATACGAGTTTTTCCTGAAGCTTTCCGTAGTCAGTTGTATAAGAAGAGAATTTTAAACCCTGAAATATTGGTTAATTTCCAAAATACACACTGAAAGTTAAGGCACGTGGCTGAGAGCTAGACTGAGTGCTGGATCCCGGGATGCTTGCTTTAGACTTGCTCCCCAGAAGAAGGCACCAGTCACTTCTTTGCCCTTTGCCCAAGGAGTTAAAGGCTTTCTGTTCTTCTAAGAACCACGCCTGGGAAGGTGAGGGGGTCAAGTAAACAAGGGGTCTGCATTTCAAAAGCCCCAAAGCACCTCCCCAGCAGGTACTCCCCCTGACTGGTAAGGCACCGCCCAGGTCCCCCAACAGTTTATTTTCCTGGATGGCGCTTTGAAATCTTGACTTGGAGAGCTGATAGAGTTCTAAGCTGCTTTTCTAAGGCTAATCTTAAAAGACGCGTTAAGCCTGCTGGGGAGCGTGGAGACTGGATGAACAGGACCGTGGGGGCAGGGAGAAAGGGAGTGGCCGTGTTCCCGCGGTCTGCTGGGATTCGGCGGATGGAGGATGAAGGAGATGGGGTTGGAGTAGGTGGAGTGGCAGGGCGGTGCACGGTCGCAGTCCGCCGCCACTTGGGTGCGGAATTCGAACTGGACTTGCGGAGCACCCCCTCCCCCTCCGCTTCTCCCTCCCTCTCCTTAAAGCATCATCCAAAGCATCATCATCAGCGGCGGCGGCGGCGGCAGCAGCGGTGTAGTCGCAGAAAATCGAGATCCGTGGAGCGCCTGGAGGCGAGTGGAGGAGCTGGGGATATGGGGAGTCAGTGGGGGCGGCAGGGCTCGGAGCCCTTGAGAACGCCTGGGAGGGGAGCGGCCTCGGGCGTTTGTAGCGCGTGAGCCGTGAAGAGCCGAGAGGGCGGAGGCGGGGCCCGGCGAGGAGCAGGCTCGCCAAGCTGCTGCCTCCTGCCCTGCCCCGGCTGCCTCCGCCAGGGCCGGCGGCTATGGAGCTGGCGGGCACCAGACCTGGGGCGACAGAGCATCCGCGACCCCTGCGGCCCTTGCCCTGGCTGTTGTTTCTGTCTTTCCGGCTGCTGCTGGTGCTGCTGCCAAGCCCAGCGGCCTCCCAGCTACGATACTCGGTGCCGGAGGAGCAAAGCCCGGGCGCGCTCGTGGGCAACGTGGCCAGAGCCTTGGGGCTGGAACTGCGGCGCTTGGGACCCGGCTGCCTGCGCATCAACCATCTGGGAGCGCCCAGCCCGCGCTACCTGGAACTGGACTTGACAAACGGAGCGCTCTTCGTCAACGAGCGCATCGATCGCGAGGCACTGTGCGAGCAGCGGCCTCGTTGCCTGCTTAGCTTGGAAGTGCTGGCGCACAACCCGGTGGCAGTGAGTTCGATCCAGGTGGAGATACTGGACATCAATGATAACTCGCCGCGCTTCCCGCGGCCGGACTACCAGCTTCAGGTAAGCGAGTCTGTGGCACCTGGAGCGCGGTTTCACATTGAGAGCGCACAGGACCCCGACGTTGGCGCCAACTCAGTGCAGACCTACGAGCTCAGCCCCAGCGAACACTTTGAGCTGGACCTTAAACCCCTGCAGGAGAATAGCAAGGTGCTGGAGCTTGTGCTGCGGAAGGGCCTAGACCGCGAGCAGGCTGCCTTGCACCACTTGGTTCTCACTGCGGTGGACGGGGGCATTCCAGCTCGCTCAGGCACGGCTCAGATCTCTGTTCGCGTCCTGGACACTAATGACAATTCTCCTGCCTTTGATCAATCCACTTACCGTGTCCAGCTGCGGGAGGACGCTCCCCCAGGCACATTGGTAGTGAAGTTGAATGCTTCGGATCCGGATGAGGGTTCTAACGGTGAACTCAGGTACTCCTTGAGCAGCTACACATCTGACCGGGAGAGACAGCTTTTCAGCATAGATGCCATTACAGGGGAAGTCAGAGTAAGTGGGACTCTGGATTATGAGGAGTCTTCCTCCTACCAGATCTATGTGCAAGCGACTGACCGGGGACCAGTACCCATGGCGGGTCACTGCAAGGTGTTGGTGGACATTATGGATGTGAATGACAACGCTCCCGAGGTGGTCCTCACAGACTTGTACAGTCCAGTGCCTGAGGATGTTGCTCTCAACACTGTTGTGGCCCTTCTCAGTGTGAATGACCAAGATTCGGGCTCCAACCGGAAAGTGAGCCTGGGTCTGGAGGCTACACTGCCTTTCCGGCTCAATGGCTTTGGGAACTCCTATACACTCGTGGTGAGTGGCCCACTGGATCGGGAGCGGGTAGCTGCCTACAACATCACAGTGACAGCCACTGATGGGGGAACACCACCACTCACCTCTCAAAAGACACTGCAGATTGAAATCTCCGACATCAATGACAATCCGCCGAGCTTTCTGAAGGACTCCTATTCCATATACGTCCAAGAAAACAATTTGCCGGGTGTGTTGCTTTGCACGGTGCAAGCCACAGACCCAGATCAAAAGGAGAACGCAGAGGTGACTTACTCACTCCTAGACAGGGAGATCCAAGGGCTGCCTGTAACCTCCTATGTCTCCATTAACAGTGCCAGCGGCAGCCTTTATGCTGTCAACTCCTTTGACTATGAGAAATTTCGAGAGTTTTTTGTGACCGTGGAGGCCCAGGACAAGGGGAGGCCACCACTAAGTAGCACTGTGACCGCCAATGTGTATGTGGTGGACGTGAATGACCACGCCCCTCATATTCTATACCCTACCTCAACTAATTCATCAGCAGCCATTGAGATGGTGCCTCGGACTGCCCCTGCTGGCTACCTGGTCACCAAAGTCATAGCCATGGATTCAGACTCTGGGCAGAACGCTTGGCTCTTTTACCATTTAGTCCCAACGTCTGACTCCGACCTCTTTAAAGTAGAACTTCACACGGGAGAAATTAGGATTACCAGAAAGATAGGAGATGAAAGTGGTACCACTTTCAACCTGACTGTGGTGGTTCGTGACAATGGAGAGCCACCTCTATCAGCTTCTGTGGCCATTACAGTAGCTGTGGTGGACAGGGTTTCTAAAATGCTCCCGGACACTCAGAGACATATAAAGAGTGCTCGGACATACTCTGAAATCACACTTTATCTAATAATAGCATTAAGCACAGTGTCTTTTATATTCCTCTTGACAATCATTGTTTTGAGCATCATCAAGTGCTACCGCTACACTGCCTATGGCACGGCGTGCTGCGGAGGCTTCTGTGGAGTGAGGGAGCGATGCCCGGCAGAACTGTACAAACAGGCCAATAACAATATCGATGCCAGGATACCACACGGCCTCAAAGTACAGCCTCACTTCATTGAAGTTCGAGGCAATGGCTCCCTCACCAAGACCTACTGCTACAAGGCCTGCCTGACAGCAGGATCAGGGAGCGATACTTTCATGTTTTACAACACAGGGGCCCAGACAGGGCCAGGACCTGGGGGAGCCCAAGCCTCGGTGACTGATAACAGGCATCTCACGGGCCAAAGTGGGCAGAGGCAGAGTACCGGGAACCTGATTATCCTAAAAAATGAGGCTGTCTCTCAAAATGAGGTGAGATAGTGATCAGGGTGTCTTCCAGAAAGGCCTGCATTTGTTTGTTTGCTTGTTTGTTTTCACATGTCCCTGCCCCCAGCCCTCTGTGATTGGCATTAGTGACGTATTATCACCGACAAGGTTTATCTGGTAAATCGAATATTAATGGTATCTCTGATCTTATTATAACCTGCTCTTTGCTCTCTAGAAAATAAGCCCTGGAGAATTAGTTTACTTATCATTTCCTAGTGGCACGTGTGAAAAATTAGCCGTAAAAGTACTTGAGAAGTGCGGATTAGTCTTAGGTATTTTTGGTTGAAGCACAGCTCTGGAGAAATTGAACAGGTCTGGGAATAAGGGTGATATACCGGGAGGTAATGTGAGGCTTGAAGAGAAATGACCTCTGCTATATTACCTACAGGGTAATTGCTTTGGGCTTTAAAAAATCAAATATATATGCTCTCAGACCTCCAGAGATGTGTGGTTACCTCTGGGAACTGTTGCTGTTTTTAATCTTAGTAAAAAATTACTCACAGGTGGATCTCTGTGAGTTGGAGGCCAGCCTGGTCTACATAAAGAGTTCCAAGCTAGCTGGGGCTACATAGTATGAGACCTCGTCCCTAAAACTTACTGAATTAATTACACAAGACTAATGTGATAGGCTTCTATGGACATTCACATTGAAAGGGAAAAGTGCAGAGTGTGTCCTCACTCTGAAACTCGAGTTTGCTGCGGCTGGATGATGTGGTCACTCTTGTGGAAGGCCGAGAGAGGAAATGAATGGTAGTAAGCCAGAGTAAAGGAGTACACATTGGGCTGAGAGAACCCGGAGAAGGAATGGGCGAGGAGTCTGTGGGGATGGCGAAGACCAGGACCAAACTGGGGAATAAGGGACAAAGACCTCCAACCTAGCCCCCCTTCCTTAGCATGCTCTGATGTCATCTTAAGATCGGGTCTCAACATTCACCTTAAATATCTTTGAGATCAATAATCTTCTGATTCCATGTTAACAATTCCTGTGCTTTTGATGAAATGTAGAGTATAATTTTTAAGCCTTCCATGTTTTTAAGTTAAATGACAACACTCTGAAAGTGTGTTTATTTTCTGGATCGGAAATTAGTCCTGCAATAGTATAAAAGGCTTAGAAAGTGGCTGGTTTACTGTACACGATGGCCAGTATATGTACTAGCTTTGACTTTTAAGTAGCCACAGGCCATATTGCTCAATAAAATGAAGAATGTATAGAAATTATTGAGAAGTACATTAACATGTAGGCATATTTGGGTATTTGGGTACTAACTCTCTCTGCATGCTAGAAATAATACGGGCCTGCCTTGTGATCCTTTAAACTTGGATTTCAAAGCAAAATCCTGTCCTATAAATAGGGAGGCATTTATTTTCCAAATAACTACCTTGTAGTTAGGATTCTGAGAGTCAGCACTAAATCAATTAATAATATTTGCTTTTCCTATAGCTTGTGACTTTTCATTAGCATATTGGTATGGTTTACTAATGTCTATATTTCCACATTCAAAGTTCACTGTTAACGAGAGTAGTGCATAAGCCCCAGAATCTCCCCTTTTGATTGCCAGGAGTTTGTATTTTTCCTTTTCCTCTGGCTATTCATCACTTATCAGAAGAGTCTGAAAGTAAGTAGTCAATGCTGAGTGGCCAGGGAGGCAGATTGCAGAGGAAGGAAGAGGTGGGGGAAGAAAGAAGGAGGGAAGTGAGGCAGCAAAGCATTTTTAGAGTTGTTACATTGTAGGTTTTAGAAGCCTGTAAAGATGATTTGTCTTTAAATAAGGATACTCTTTGACATTTGCTTAATAGGTTCAGGTGGTATCCCTCTGGGGCTGGGGCAGCCTGCAGGTGGTGAAGAAGCATGGACAGTCAGCCAGGCCAGCTCAGCTCTGCCACCAGCTGTGTGTTGGAAGCTTAGGAAAATGACATGCTTGTACTTTCTCCATTGATCCAGCACTTGGAGCACTTTGATCCATGGACTGTTTCTGTCTTTCACTGACCTGTATGTTAATAGTTACTGAGGTACACAAACCTTCGATGGAGGGATAAAATTATGTCAGAAAGTATTTGCTTTTGTGGGACTTTGCCAGGACAGTGCTTGTTTAGTAAAGGCAAATGCTATGTGATAGACGCCTCTCAGAATTCAGTGACGTGCCCCAAGGTCTACAGCTCCTGAGTTCATTGCAGTTATGGAGAAAATGTCAGTCCCATTGCTCTGCCTGGCAAAATGGCGACAGAAGTCCATCTGTTTTGAAAACCATCATGGCTAGGTCAAGCTGGCTTTCTTAGGTAGGGTTTTCTCTTTCCACACCTAGTTACTGCAGATGGCAGGAAGGTGCTGGAATGCTACTAATGCCACATGCCTGCACTTAAATAGATGAAGTCTGGAAACAAAGAGTGAAGGAATTTGTACTCTGACCACTCTGCTATTTAAGAAGTGCTCTACTTTGCAGTATGTGTTTATGGGATTTCATTGCTTCTTAGTTTTACACAAACAAACATTATCAGAGAGGTTAGATAGCATAGCACTCTGTTAGTTGTATTTTAAGTCACATCTGTTTGACTCCAAAGCCTATGTTTTCTTCAACAGTAGGACTAGACAGAAATCCCAGTTGTACTTTTTTGCATGGGCTATTCGGGCAGAATTCTACAGCCAGCTAGTTATTTATTTACTGCTGTGCTATTGGCAACGCTTACTCAAAGCTTTTATCTTTGTCCTTTCACCAAGTAAGCTTTCTTTTGTTGCTTATTAAACACCAACACTTAGCAGCAGACTGTGGTCTTTTGGTAGACTTCGCCGGGTTTTTTGTTTGTTGTTTGTTTGTTTGTTGTTTTAATTTCCTGAGTTGTGCTTTTTGGCAACAGGGCACAATTTCTCTTTGGAGCCTTCTAAAAACCTCAAGTGAAAGTAGTTGGCACCTCTTTCAGAGTCTCCATGAAAAGAGCCTGCATCTAAGATTGATTGCTAATGAGTCACTTTGAGTGCTCAGTGGCACAGCATGTGAAATCATAAAGGAAGAGCAGAGAGATTTAAGCTTGGCTTCACTTTTACGTATAATGAAGCAATTTGCAGTTATCAGATCCTTAGTTATGTATCCACTATATGTGCATGACCAACTTAATCCAGACGTGGAGACCTGGAAGAGTTAATGTACTCTTTCAGTGTTACCAAATACATTTCCTCTAGGACTGACTTTGCCATCTGGTAGCTCTGTCTTGGAATGATTTACATTCAAAGTACAGTAACGTGATGGCGTGTTTTTAAAACTGAAAAATGGTCAGAATAGACAAAACTGCTTTGTTGGAGACAGGGTCTTCTATGGTCTAGACTGGCCTTTAAATCAATATGTAGTTGAGAACGACCTTGAACTCCCGATCCTCCTGAGTGATTATATGCATGTGATACCACACCACATAAGACCAACAGATTTTATTTTGTATCCATTATTTTTATGAGTATGTGTGTGCCTACAACTTTATTTGCACCACAAGTGCCCACAGAGGGCAGTAGAAGGCATTGGATCCCCGGGAACTGGAATTGAGGCAGTCATGAGCCACTATGTAGGTGCTGGGAGCTGAACCCTGATTCTCTGCAAGAGCAGCAAGGGCTCTAAACCACCGAGCCAACTCTCCAGCTTCAAGGCCAAGAAATTTTAATCATTAATTTCTCCTCTAGTATTTCATCTTTGATGACAAGTTTTTAGTGGGTGGAGCTGTTTAGTGTTGCCATTTTCATAGGGACTATAGGGGCTGTCCTGAGGGGAAAAGTTTATTGTCCTTAGTCTAATAGTACATACGGTGTTTTCTTCAAATAAATCCTTCCTCATTTTCCCCCATAGAGACAGTTGAGCATAAAGGAGTAATGGCTGAGTTCTTCTCTGTCTCTTTTGCCATATTCTTTTTAATGAAGAAATGTTTGCCCTTGACCTACCCTCTCCCCTGACCCCACCATGAGCTATCACATGGGCATCTGGCCTTACTCAGAACACTGCAGGGGCACGACTTGGCATATTATACACTGTCTATTGGCACTCTGTCTGCCTGACAGAATAGCAGGTTCATTTCTGGATTCTTGCCCTGGTTGGCTATGAATTTTTGCTTTCAATGAGAGGTCAGAATGATGTCAGTTTGTAAGTATTTGAGGAAAATCGCCATCACCAAGATACTTTTAGGAAAATTTAATGGAATTCTTCTTCTTCTTCTTCTTCTTCTTCTTCTTCTTCTTCTTCTTCTTCTTCTTCTTCTTCTTCTTCTTCTTCTTCTCCTCCTCCTCCTCCTCCTCCTCCTCCTCCTCCTCCTCCTCTTTCTCCTTCTCCTTCTCCTCCTCCTCCACTTCCTCCTCCTCCTTCTCCTCCTTCCTCTTCTTCCTACCCTTCCTTCCTTCTTTCTTTTCTTCCTTCCTTCCTTTCTTCCTCCTCTTCCTCCCCTTCTTCCTCCTCCATCTGTTAGCATACAAAATATTAGGTTGCATCATGGCATTTTCTTACTTTCTTTTTATTGATTCTCCCCCACCATGGGATCTCCTCCCTCCTTTCAAGTAGATCCCATTCTGATTTCATGTCACATGTAGTCTATTATCACAGGTGCAATTATTTGGCATTGTTTTGAATTAGTTTTGGTTTTTGAGACAAGATTTCTCTATGTAGCCCTGGCTGTCCTGGAACTCACTCTGTAGACCTGGCTGGCCTCGAACTCACATAGGTCTGTCTGCATCTGCCTCCAAAGTACTAGAACTAAAAGTGTGCACCACCACTGCCTGACTTTTTTTGGTTTGTTCGTTTGTTTTTACAGGTGTTTTTTTAAAATTTATTTATTAAAGATTTCTGCCTCCTCCCCTCCACCGCCTCCCATTTCCCTCCCCCTCCCCCAATTAACTCCCCCTCCCTCAGCAGCCCTAAGAGCAGTCAGGGTTCCCTGCCTTGTGGGAAGTCCAAGGATCTCCCACCTCCTTCCAGGTCTAGTAAGGTGAGCATCCAAACAGCCTAGGCTCCCACAAAACCAGTACGTGCAGTAGGATCAAAACCCAGTGCCATTGTTCTTGACTTCTCAGCAGCCCTCATTGTCCGCTATGTTCAGTGAGTCCGGTTTTATCCCATGCTTTTTTTAGACCCAGTCCAGCTGGCCTTGGTGAGTTCCAGATAGAACATCCCCATTGTCTCAGTGTGTGGGTGCACCCCTCGCGGTCCTTTACAGGTGTTTTTAGATGTGACTTTTACAGACCCTCACTTGGATCAGAGTTTTCATGTATATTATAATATGAACATAATTTACCCGATTAATATAATTCTTTGACCAGTATAATCTATAGCCATGAATTAAAAATTCAGAGGTCGAGAGAATTTTTTAGCAGTGTTTTAAATCTGCCAACCTAAAAATTATGCAAGCTCTTTTTTATTTTTTTCAAGAATTTGAACTCGGCACATGCAAAGAAATATCTGACATTGCAAAGGTGGAGAGAAATGTCTGTTTCTTTCTGGCTGGGTCCAGGGAGATGTAACTGTGTGCAAGAGAGTAGCTGCTGTTCTAGCAGGCTGTGCTTCCGGAATAACCGACCTTGCACTTTCTGTTGTACTAGATTTTATCACACATATTTTAAAGTCATCTTAGTTTCCTTTCCAGTCCTGTAGCTTGGAGTTTACATGTTGTACTTGGAAGGCAATTTTTTACACAGAATCATCAAGTTTATCCCCTTCTAATTTTGATTTACTAAAAGACCAATATATCATATAGTCATGATTATTCTCAGTGTTATAGTTTGGTTTTATTTTAATACATTCCTTTCCCATTGCTTTGTAACAAATTACCATGGATTAGTGGTTAAAACCTCATCCATTTAGTGTCTCATAGTCCTGCACTATGTAGTTAAGTTTTTCACTTTAGTTTTCATAAAGCTAAAAAACTCAACACATTGGATAGGGTCTCTTTCGGAGGCTCTGAAGAAGAATCTACATGGAAATCCATTGAGGTTGTAGCAGAGTTCAGTTCCTTGGGGGACAGAATCCTAGCTGGCTTATCTCTTTCTGCGGGGGCCAAGGAAGAACATTACTCTCGGCTCAGAGAGGTTTCTTTTAGGTCTTGTCATGTGACTTGTTCTTAGGACTGGCCTTAGAGAATTTTCTGTTGCATGGAGTATCTCTCATGTTTCACATCTTTGACTTCTGTCTGTGACTTCTAGACTTGAATGTAAAAGCCTCTTGTGGTTAGGATAGTCCTATCCAAATAAGCCCACTTAAAAAAAATACAGCTAAGCTGTCTAAACACAATTATGGGGGTAAGTCCACCACAGTCTGAGTCTTGGGATTACACAGGGCATGTGCCTTTGGTGTGGGGGTCTCAGGGTTATCTCAGCACTATTCCTATAGCAATTTAGATCAGTGTTTATTAGATAGCACTGTGAAAAATTGGCTGTGGAGACATTCTGAATGAAAAAGGAGATATTGCATCTAGTTTTGGGTTTCAAAAAGCAGTTTATTGACAAATCCAACAGCAGTTTGCATGGTAAGAAGACAGCAGGATTTTTTTTTTCCTTTGTTTAGTTGGTTGATTTTTAGAGACAGGATTTCTCTGATTAGCTCTGTCTGTCCTGGAACTCACTCTGTCGATCAGGCCGACCTCAAACTCACAGAGATCCACCTGTTTCTGCCTCCTGAGTGCTGGAATTAAAGACGTACACCACTACCGCCTGGAAGAAGTGTTCATTTTACTGAGTGTTCATGTGAGTTTATAAATAACAGGATATTTTAAACCTGTTTTACTTTAAACCATCTTAGGAGTGATTCATCCTTCTGTTGCTTAAGTATTCTATGGCATAAATCACAAATAATTTGTAACAGAATAAATTAAAATTTTGCTGTAATTTTAGCAGGAACTCAAGTTGGTTGGTACTTGTTCTTCAGTAATATTACATCACTTACATGGATTACCTAATTGACTTTTTCTACATCTAGAGTTCTGCGACTATTATTGTTTTAGAAGACTAAAACTGGAGTTCTTCACCAATGGAAATTCAGCACACACAGGGTGTGTCATTAGTCTGTAATCCTAGCAGTTGACAGGTGGAGTTGGGTGAGTCAAGAGTTCAAGGCCAGCCCTGACATAGTGAGTTTGAGCCAACCTGAGCACATGATACCTTCTCTCGAACAAACATGCGAACAAAATCAAGAGATACGATATTAAAATATTTTAGAGGTAAACCATCATAGTTAGTCCAAAACCTTACTGTCTTGTAGCAGATCCGTCAGTAGTCAGCCTTTCAACCTGAACTTTTTCCAAATTTAATCAAACTTTCTGGGAAACCCACATACATTTTTGGATTTCAATTTTGTATTCTTTTAAGATGAATCACTATTAGGAATGTAGCTGTAACTGTATATTCACCAACCAGGCAAATTTAGTGTCTTTAAAGATTACTATTTTTTATAATTTAAATACAATTGTCACAATTTGTGTGACAGTTTGTTTATTCAAAAATACTCTAAAAGTCTGGGTGTAGTGGCACAAGCCTTTGATCCCAGCACTTGGGAGACAGAGGCAGGCAGATCTCTGTGAATTCAAGGCCAGCCTGGTCTACTTGGTGAGTCCTGGGACAGCCGGGGCTGTTACCTAGAGAAACCTGTCTTGGAAAAACCACACAATAAAATAAAATAAAATAAAAACAAAACCTATCCAGTGTCAGATGTCTGCTACATTTTAAAGATATAGCCCTGCATTCATGAATATTGTAAGAATATCTGTCTGTTTTATGAGTAAAACAAATACAATCAGTTCACAGAATGTATCGTCTGGTTAGGAAAGAATTAGGATAAAAGTGCTTATTTCATTGTACAGCATCAGATTGCGAACTAAAATAACTAATTGCTTTCTTCCTTTCTTTGTCCCTGTCTGATCTTATTGCCATAAGAAATCTTGCAACTATCATTCTGACAAATAAATCTGAGAAGTATGTTGTTGCTGATCGACTGTTATTGAAAATAGCAACATGACAAATTAATTGTGTTGTTGAGGAAGTGAAATTGTGTAATAAAGTGAGTTTCCTGCTCAGTTCTGATAGAACTGTGCCTTTCAGCAAATTGAGGTTAGTGATTTCATCCCAAAGATCAAGTTGCAGTAATTTTCATCATGAGTGTCAGCCAATCATAGAAAAATAAGCAAGTTACTCAGCAGATGTCAGAATCTTTCTAAAAAGATTTTCTCTGTGGTCCTACCAATGGCAGGAGAAGACAGTGATGCTGAAAACGTCATCAGATGTATTTTAGTCATGTTTTCAGGTTCATAAAATCAGGTGCAAACATTCTCTTTTGTTGCCTCAACAATACTTGTAAAGAATGGAAACTTGTTTTGTTTTGTCTGTGGGTAATTTGTACTACTTTATCTGGAACAATAATAGCATGTTATAAATTTGCAAACCAAGGATGAAACCAGTTACATATACGTTTCTTGCCAGCAGAATACAGGGGAATGGGGTGACAGCTTGTATAGGGTGAGAGACTTTGATATAGTAATCAGAGTCATCACTTTTCTAGGCTTTGATTTAGGTCTCTGGGTATCACTTAGCCATCCCTAAATCTGTTAGAAGGTTGGGGTTCTGGCCCCATCACTTCTCTGGGCATTATGAAGTGTTTTATTGAGACTACTTCACATTGCTTGCATGGACTGTATGAACTATGGGGTAAGAATAGCTGATTCTTTGATATAGTTTATTGGCATTGCTGCAGCTTTATGTTGCTAACTATGATCACGTGACCCGGAGGAAAGCACAAATTACAACCGCCTTTCATTTTCGGGCTCCACCACACCTTGCCTGATTTTTTTCTTTAGCGATTCTGAGTATCTTCTAATACATAGTACATAGCACCCCACCGGGTCTTCAGGTGCCCATATTTTCCTCTTTACCAGCTCTACTTTGGAATGACAGTTTGTGGGCAGAGGGCACACAAGATTTCTTTCTGGACACAGGTGGTGCAGAAAGCGTCAGGGTCTTCATGGACTTCAGCTACTTCCTGCTAAGAAATCAGGGCCGAGTGAAGAGAATTGAATGAGGAGGAAAAGCGTGAACGAGGAGCAGGGAACTAGTAGAGATTTATGAGGGTTTAAGTGGGAAAACAAGGTCAAACTGCAATGGTTTGTTTTCTTCTCTCTACAATCCCTCCTCCATCAGTAGAAGAGGCTGTTATCAGTGTCTAGTGTTATGACTGGGCACATCCTTCCCGGGACAAACATGCTGCAGTCTGCAAAGCCAGCAGTAGATTGCAGTCCTCTGCAGTCCAGCCAGGTCGGCAGAATTTGTGTAACCGTGTATTCTTTATAGCTAGACTACAAAATTGAAGGTGTGTCTTGGATGAGGCATTGAAGGGTAAAACAACGAAAGTTTTTCCTGTCATAAGACAGACCGCTCTAGTGTTTTAAGAACATAGACTTACATTGGGCAGGACAAAGCTAAACCTGACCCTCACATCACTCCTAAATATGGACTTCCTTGATATTCAGTCTGGGTCATGTAATTTAATTTTCTCCTAAAAGTATTGTGTGTTATAGTTTCATTTTAGCATTCCATATGAAATGTCCCATTTGGTATTTTTGATTAGATGCATGAAAATATTTAAGGGACAACTAATCAATTACTACTACCCTGGGAGCACATTGATCTGTCATGCTAACAGTAAACTCCTTTTGTGATTTTTGCAGCCCCGACAGCCCAACCCTGACTGGCGTTACTCTGCCTCGCTGAGAGCAGGGATGCACAGGTATGTATGTCCGTCCGTCCTTCCTTCCTTCCTTCCTTCCTTCCTTCCTTCCTTCCTTCCTTCCTTCCTTCCTTCCTTCCTTCCTCCCTTCTTCCCTCCCTCCCTCCCTCCCTCCCTCCCTCCCTCCCTCCCTCCCTCCCTCCCTCCCTCCCTTCTTTCCTTCACTTGGGAGTAACTTGAAGTAGGCTCTGTTAGATAAACTGTATCTCCTCAGGCCAGAAGCAGCTGCTTAAATTGAGATGCTTTAGAAACTCTGCCCGGCGAATGCAATTATTTTTGTCTCCATGATTATTTCTTGAAACATTGGAAGTAATTAGTGCCAAATGCTTATTGAGTGTTGGGAAATGAAAATGTCATTTGGAATCATCGGCAGGTTTCTGTGCTTTCATCAAAATTCCTACAAGGATGTGTCAGCTTAAAAACCTTTATATCAACTTAAAACTATTTTAAATTTCCTGTGACAATTCCAAGCCCCTCATCCCCTCTCACCTACACTTCCGTCTCTCTCTCTCTTAAAAATTTAATAATACATGTCAGAAGCTTTCATATTTAAGTACATTATAAATGTATACACATTTAAAATACATTATAATGTGTATACATTATAACTGTACATACATTGTTTCCTGTTTCACATTCCTTGTTCTCCTGTCTTACCCTGACTATTACACACTGTTAGCCACAATAACTGATAGCTATTGTTGTTTGTGTTTGCCCCTGCCAGAATCTTCTGTCTTCTCCACCAGTTTGCTCTCTTATTTTTACCAATATCATGGGCTCTTTAGAGTGGAGCCATGTTCAGGACTTTATTGAATATCTGGAGACCAAATCTAGCTTGCTTTAGATCAACTTAGAGTAATAACATTACTCAAAACTCGGATTTAATATAGTTTTGTCTTGTCTACTTTGTCTCTTTGACAGTAACTGATTCCCAGAGCTGATGTGTCCATGCCATGGGGCCAAATGAAAGATTCATTATTTGCGACTGTCTTTGGAAACCAGATAGGGAGGCTCAAGAAACTAAGGGTTGTATTAGCAAAAGGATTTAACTTTGAAGAAGAAATGAACTGCAGACTTTAAGCCCCTCAGAATATCTGGGCAATTATTAATTGAGTCTTCATCAAACCTAGGCCAGTGTCTAAAGAGAAAGCTGTAGAGTAGTATGTGTAGAATTAATGAAAATATATTTTAGCTCATTAAACATGCATTAGATTAAAATAAATTAATGCCTTCTCAAGCTTACAAATGATCAGAGATCATTATGTGGGTGCTATTTCTGAAGCAGGAGCAATCAGGGAAGGTCTGAAGATTGGAACTGGCTGTTGAGATGTCACGCTGGAAGCAGGGTCATGATTTTAAGCTAGAAGCACTCATGCAGATGCTGTTCTATGTAGCATCAGAGGAATTCTTTCTACTTATTAGAGACGAGCTGTGCTTTTGTGTGCAGCTGAGATGTTTGTGGAGCTGGGCACTAGGTAAACTGAGCTCCCTTTACAGTGTCAGCTTTTATCATTGCAACTGAATGAAAGTTTTGCTTGAAACGTACCAAAGCTGTGAGGTGCAGCTTTTTAAAAACTGTTTAAAATAAAATATTAAAGGAATTACCACTTTCTTGTCCTGGGAGGCAGAGGCAGGTGGAGCTTTGTGAGTTAGAGGCCAGACTGATCTACAGAGCTAGTTCTAGGACAGCTAGGGCTGTTACACAGAGACACCGTGTCTCAAAAAGAGGAGGACAGAGAGGAGATTTAAGTGGGTAAGGAAGGAAATACAATTTGAAACTAAAACATTGTGTCTTTTTCACAGTACAGTGCACTGAACATGTATTAGAACTGAGAATGGAAAGAATGCCCTCTCTTCACAGCGCACTGGCTGCTTGGCCTGTCTAACCTCAGGCAGATGTCACTCTTAGTTTCTTTTTTAAATCTGCTTTGAGCTAAACTGGTTGCAGGGAAGTTATGTTTTTATATCCATATAATTTTTTGGTAGATCAAAAAGCTCCCAAAGGACATAAATACTTGCAAAAAATTGGAAAATTCCAGGTTGGAAATGAAGGATAACAGTGTTAAGTCACAGCTCAGTCTACCCAGCGTGTTTGGTGTGAAAGAGCAAGGGACTGCTGGATGCATAGATCCCCTTTCTCTTCTACTTATGATCCACTGTCTCATGGGACTTCTTCAGTCACAGAGGTTTTAGTAATTTTTTTTGTTTGTTTTGTTTTTTGAGACAGGTTTCTCTGTAGCTTTGCAGCCTATCCTGGAACTAGCTCTTGTAGACCAGGTTGACCTTGAACTCACAGAGATCCACCTGCCTCTGCACCACCACCACCTGGTTGAAGTTTTAGTAATTTAACTTGAGGATAAACAAAGGTCTAATTTAAAAGTGTCCTCCAGCCGGGTGGTGATGGCGCACGCCTTTAATCCCAGCACTCGGGAGGCAGAGGCAGGCGGATCTCTGTGCCGAGACCAGCCTGGTCTACAAGAGCTAGTTCCAGGACAGGAACCAAAAGCTACGGAGAAACCCTGTCTCGAACCCCCCCCCCAAAAAAAAAGTGTCCTCCAACTTGGGGGATTTCCCCAGCTACTAGGTTGGGAGATTCTTTTCTTTCTTCCTCTGTCTGGATACATTTGAAGCTCTTATAGGAACTAACTGTAGACAAATATCAATAGATTAGTATTCTTCCTGCCCTTGGATAGCTTGTTTTCTCTCTGCTAGCCTCTAAGATTCTCTCAGGTTGTGTCCCAGCAGTGTTTTATGCTGAATTAATCTCTTCTGAATGTGGATCTATGAACCACTGGGTTTCTCTGGTCTTAGGATATGTTGGGTAGGTCACCTATTTGTAAAACAATACAGAAAAAAAAAATCAAAGTAATGCTAACAATTAATCAGGGCTGGTTGCAGGCTGTAGTAAGGAGGCCTCTTGTTCATCCAGGTCACCCAGAACCAAACAGAAACTGTATTAATTAAATCACTACTTGGCCCATTAGCTCTAGCTTCATATTGGCTAACTCTTACATATTTATTTAACCCATTTCTATTAATCTCTGTATTGCCTCGTGGCTGTGGTTTACCAGCTAAAGTTCTGGTGTCTGTCTCCAGCAGGGCTACATGGCTTCTCTATGACTCCACTTCCTTTCTCCTAGCATTTTGTTTAGTCCTCCCCAGCCACCTAGCTCTGTTCCCCTATAGCTCTGCTATAGCCCAAAGCAGTTCCTTTATTAACCAATGATATTCACAGCATACAGAGGGGAATCCCACATCAGCAGGCGATACTTTTGTTACCATCTGCCCATTCTACTGTTTCTTGTAGTTTATCAAATAAATATTTCTTTCAGAAGAACTAACAAAATAGTTAGTTGGTCTGGGTATGGTAGCATTTGCCTATAACTCCAACGACTTGGGAGGTCGCTAGAGAAAAACAACAACTTCAAAGCAATTCCTCTCAGTGACATGTTGTCTTTAAATTATGAAGGGATGGGAATGTAGCTCAGTGATAGAGACCTCGGCAAGCATGTATGAAGCCTAGAGTTCAATTCTCAAGCATGCCCACCCCCCTCCCAGGAATGAGTCGGGTAGCCAAACTGATATTATTGCTGACGGTATTAGTGTGTTTAACCTGAGCAAGGGTTGGGAGTTTGGAAAACCAGCTTCCCTCATCAACACTAAGGGGCAGAAATGGCATTTATCCTCTTGTGGGTCTTTTGTTAGATTTAGTGGGCACCACAAGGCATTAATGAAAACCAAAACTGCCATCAAGACAGAACACGTTATTATCACTGTGGCACAGCAGGCGGTATGTCAGCAAAGGTACTGCAGTTTTGCAAGGTGACTGCTCAGCAGTAATGGCTGCGGTTGAAGCATGAGCAGGGAGTGTTAGCTGCAGCCCTCCCTTCGTAGTGGAGACAATTGCTGAGGGTGGGAGGAGAGTTGGAAAAGCAGTCATGGTCTAACTGTTATCTGGGTCTCTGTGTTTACTCAGCTCCGTGCACCTGGAGGAGGCGGGCATTCTTCGGGCTGGTCCAGGAGGGCCTGATCAGCAGTGGCCAACAGTATCCAGTGCAACACCAGGTAAAGACTCAGGATCTCTCTCCTCTGGCTTGGGTTCTGGAAATTGGTCAAATACCCTGGTTATGTAAGAGATGGCTCCTTTTCTTCCATACAAACACTATCTCTGTCTATACAAAGATGTTTTGATTTTCTGCTTGGAGTTCTTCAAGAGTTGAAAATAGATAACCAAGAGCCTATTACACCTATTTTCATTTTAAAGACTGAAAAACAGAAGTTCAGGAATGAACCAACATTCACACAGTTTCTGAGTAACAGAGATAGGGGTCAAACACAAGGGTGTCCAGGCATATGTAACACGGCTGTAAAGCATGGTGCCTCGTAACAATCTGCCCAAATCAAAATGCATACATGCACACATACATAACAGATGACGTAAGAAGGTATACGTGAGGACTTCTTTCTAAAAATGACCTGATGCCTTTCAAATGATTAGACTAAATAGCATGTGCAGCTAAGGGCCTGTTTTTTTTTGCCGGCAACTCTAAGGATTTTTCGTTTATTCTAATCAAGCAGCATTTGCTATTTATGAGTGTTTCACAGGTCAACTAAGAGTAAGATTTATCATAAATGCACAAGTTGAAGCAATTTATCAGACAGCTAATATTATCATATGGCAAGGATAAAACCATGTAAGAGTTCATTGGGTAGATCTGCAACCCCTGTTCGTAAGAAATGAGGGAGGAGTGTGTTCTCCGAATACTAAATGCTGTAGGATGAGGAGACACCTAGACACATTAGAGCTACTCGAAGTCATACGTGAGGTCAAGCCTGGTCACCCTCCCTACCTTTAGTCCTAATCTTGTTCTCATGAAGACATTATAGGTTAGCTTGGCCAGCTAGGAGCTAACTTTAAATATATCTTCTCATAAATGGCATTGGTTGGTGTAAATTTCGAGTCACATGTGAAACGGGAACATTTATGGGTTATTTCATGTTTCTGACCCAGGTTTCTCCTTCAGATTCAAAAGGATGTTAGGAATATATGCCCCTAATGCATACACACACACACACACACACACAAATTTACTGTTAGTCAGCAAGGAGAATGCATCCGAGTTCTTTTTTTCTTTAATATTTTTTTGAGCATTTCATACATGAATACAATGAAATATGATTGTATCTAATCCCCATTTACCCCTTCCAACTTTCTTTATATCCCCCAACATATCCTCTCCTAACTTGGTGTCATTTATTTTGGTAGCCTACTAAGTCCAGTTAGTGTTGCCCGTATGTGCATGGGTGTGGGGCCAGGCACTGGAGAACTGGAAACCTACCAGTTGCCACATACTCAGGGAGAAAAAAAATCTCTCTCCCCCATCATCTTTCCATTGTCAATAGCTTCTTCAGAAGGGGTGGAACCTGGAGGTCATCTAGCCCAACTGCCCATGACCCATGTCTTTGATGGAGATGGATGATAAATGTCTATTGCTCCCCTTCCTTGCTGGCTGCTGACAGATGACTCATAGCCCTCGTGAACTGGGTAGGGCTTACATTTTCCAATTACTCCGTGGTGACCTAACCATGCTTTTCAAAGTGCCTCCCCCCAACAATTACACAAATTTAAAACGGTTCTCCTCTGCCTTCTGCCCTGTCCTTTGTACTTTCAGGCATTAGAACTCAAAATATGTTTTTTGTTGTTTGGAGAGAAATGGTGTAAAGATCAAGATTATGATTTAGGGTAGAGGTGAGCTGAATTCCTAGGCCAACCCTATTGAGTGCACAGAGACAAATTTCCTGAACATGTATCTTTCAAATTGTTCTCTCTGTAAGCTGAGTATAACAACATCTTTGTTGTTGACTTGTCATGAGAGCGAAAGGAGAAAGAATGGCTGAGCACAGCGGTTGGTAGGCAGCATCAATGTGTAGTAGTCAGTTTACCCCTTTTGGGGAAAGTGCTTCAGTGGCGTGCAATCTGCTATCTGGCCTTGATTTATAGCCTCCTGATTAGAATTCAGTGGTTTCCATTTGTAGGCCCAGGTGCGGGTCCTTTGTGGTTACCTGGGTCATTCACACATCGACATTGTCCAGTCACCCACTGCTACCCTCCCGGACATGGGGTGAGGAGGGCTTTGCTCCCTGAGGAAAAGGAAAATGCTTCTCCAAACTTGGTTTTCAGTCCCAAACAAATCCTGCTTTTCGCTGGTCGTATCATTCTTAGTGCTTCATGGTGAAGGTGCAGTTGCTTCTGGAAGGTTTGTTTCTTGTGCTGTGGCCCCCTTACACTTACATAGGGGCTCTTCCTTGTCCTTTTTATGCCGACACGGGCAGTGGCTGTGACCATATACATAAAGGATCCTGGCCCTGCTGAGCCCTGCTCCTTATTCATGTGTGTGCTTCTTGGAGTTCTTCTGCTTTGTTGGTAAGCTGTTCATTTAATTTCACAGTCTGCAGAAGCCTAGATAAAGAAGCTGTATTCTGAGGGGATCAATGGAGGCATCATAGGTGATGTTTTCTGTAGGATAAACAAGTCAGGCATTAAATTGGTTAATTCTGATTACTGGCCCCTGTTCTTCAGCCTTGCCTTTTGCATAAGCAGACCTCCTTATTTCCCTCCAGCTTCCCATGAGACTGAGCACAGAGAAATTTAGCTCACCAGTGAACGCAGAAAATACAGTTGCAGCCCCTGCAAGGATTGCGGAATGTGTTTTAGAGAGAGGGACATTAAAGGGCCAGACATGGACAGGTGGGACAACTTTTGAACTTTGCTTGGGCGACAGCCCTGAAAAAGACTTAATGAATATTCTCTTGGGATTAATTCCCAGAGGAGATCCCTGCCTGCCAGGAAACTGGTTTGGCTGTCTGCAGCGGGTCGGGCTGCCCTTACCTATCGGTTCTCCAAGGCTCCTCTTTGTCCAGTTCATAGAATCTGGATATGATAGTGTACACATCAGCACAAGGGAGGCGGAGGTAGTAGCAGGATCTCAAGCTGAGGCCAACATAATCTGCATGGGAGACTCTTTCTCTGAAAAAAAAAAAGATCCATTCCAAACAAAACGACAATAAGAAAAAAGGCAACCCTACCCACTAAAGCAACAGTAAACTGTATTTTAGAGTGGGAAGTCCAACTGAACCTGCAAGTGCCGCGTCCACGGGGTCAACCGAGCACACGTGGAAAATGTATGGTGAAGATGCATCTGCACCTGGCATGGACAGGCTTTTCCTTCCTTGCCACTCTTCCCTAAATAGTGCGAGATAAAAACGTAGAGAGCCGGTCATCTGCAGAGAGGACTACAGGGGGACTGGGATGTTACAGGCAGTCACTACACCATTTTGTCTGTGACTTGAACACCAACTGATCTGGTGTCTGTGGTGGTCCTGGAGTCCATTCCCCCATGGGTAACAGGGAGTAATAACTGTTCTCTCTATCAAAAGAGCTCAGGGAATTCCAAGGCACACAGCACTGCCAAAGATAACATTATAGCCTGTGAAGCAAGGCCCAGGGGGCCTGGGACTAAACAGTGAAAGATTAATTGGGCAAGATAGGCTCTTAGGCCATGAGGCTTAGCTAGAGGACTCGGGGTACTAGACTACTCAAAGTGTAGTTCCTGGGAGAGAGAGTACCAACACCTATGGACTTGTTAGAAACTCAGAGTGTTCAGAAGAACTCTCCATGTGTTCTCAGTGCACCCTAAAATTTAGGCATTGGACTAGAAGTGGGTTTGGTGATTCAGGTCTGTAGCCTCTTCTACTCAGGGGGCTGCCAGCAGGGGGCTGCCAGCAGGGGGCTGCCAGCAGGGGGCTGCAAGTTCAAGGCCAACATGGACAACTCAGAGATACAGTCTCAACATAAAAAATGAAAAGAGCTCTAGAATGTCACTTGGTGCTAGGGCACTTACCTGTCACGTGGCACGTCCTGGGCTCAATCCCCAGTGCTGAAATCACAAATCAATAATAGCAAAAATAAATTGGGTTAGAGTAAATATTTCTGATGGGGCCTGTATGTTTAGAGGCTCGGAAACTGTGAGGAAGCCATCTGTTTATGATTCTTGTGGGAAGCCAGGGCCTTTCCCAGACCCGAGACATAATTGCTAAACACTGAAGCTCTGGCCTCAGAGCAACCTTCCTTGGAGTTTTTGCCGTGCCAATGGTTGTTGTATGTCCCCAGGGCCTCTCTATGCTCAGTTTCTTTCTCAGAAAAATGGACATAAGAGTCGTGACTTCCTTATGACGTCATCAGAAGAATTAAACGACATAGTACACAGTGAAGAGCCCGTAGTCCATAGTGAATTGAGTGACATAGTACTCACATAGTGAAGAGTCCAAAGAAAAATATTTAAAAAAAAAAAACAATTTTTAATTATTTTTATGATTTCCCATGAAAGAGATGAATCTATCCTTTACCTTCAAAATGTAGACCCGAGTTTCTCTTCAGTGAGGCTGTGCTGCTGGGATTTTATTTAAGTGCCTGTCTCTCTATTTCCTTGTAGGATTGCTTTTGTCCTGGTTTGTCACATCTCTTTACCCTGTGGGAAATGGACACGGTTATGTGTCCTAGTTTTACAAGGGGATCCACGCACTTATTCATTTTGTAGATTTTTGCCTTTCTGACCAGGCCTAGTCCTCAAGGAAAGCCTCCCATCTCTAATCAGTCCCCCGAAGAAACCATGTCCTGGAAGTTTTTTTGGAGTCCATTTAGGAGCACTGTCAACATCTTTTATGTCAAGAGTGAGTGCAGCCTCGGGCCCTTTGGGGAGACTTTAGAAAGCATGCTGCTCCACTAACCTGCTCACCCTGGACTTTAGCTGTTGTCATGGCAACGCCGGCCCTGGTAGGTGTGTATGTGTCCTTATTAGGCTAAAAAAAAAATGATTTCAGGGATCTCGTGAGTGGGGCAGCTCCTCTCTGTGTCCTCTGCTGTCACCTTCCGTTTGACAGTCCAGGAAAAGAGCTCTGTGCAGTGATCTCTAGCTGGGGAAAGCAAACCCTTGCAAGATGCAGTTTCATTGTCTGGGGGCGCAAAGCCCATTGTTCTTCGTGGAGTTTTCTATGTAGCCCATGATACACAAAGATGTGCTTGTTCTGGACTGGCCTGGAGGATAATATCAAGGTGGCACGGGAAGAAGGATTAGCCCAGGAGAAGCCAGGAGGTTTAAGTCTTTGCTACCTATGTCTATGTGTCCTTTTTTCGTCTCCTGCTTGGAGGGACACTCCGCACTTTCCATTTTTATTGACTATGTAGGTTAAAGTACAAAGTTGGGAATGTGCTGGTGTTATCAAAATGTTTTTTGTATAGTAAATAGTTTCTTTTAGATAGTTCTATACCCCGTGTGTTTTCAGTATATTTCCTTTATACCAGTTTTTTTCCAGGATTGGTAGCTCAAGGCAAAATATAGCCAGGGTTGGAACTCTGACATATGCTAAAAGAATTCTTCCTTCTCAGTGACCTCAAATGGAGACTAAGTCTTCTGGAAATCACCCCACCTTGTATGCACCCACGTGTGCTTCTTGACACACATTTTGAGGACATACACAGAGAGGAGAGATGGATATCAATAACCCTTCCCAAAGGCTGCAGTTTCCTTTGGACCCTGCAGATGCAAAGCTGGGCAAGAAACAGGACCTCATTATGGTTTCTTTGGTTATCATTGATACATTTAATGTGTTGATTACAGTGGAGCGATAGAGTATGGTCCCTGAGGAACTTCCTCCTGACAACTTTTGACTATGATTTGGGGGAAAAAATCATACATTTTTTTTTTGTTGTTGTTCAGTACTTGTGTGGGGCCAGCTGTGATGATACACACATGTAATCCCAGCACTCAGAAGGAGGTTTATGCAGAAGAATGGCCAGGAGTTCAAGGCTGGCCTGGTCTTTATACTGAGTTTCAGGCCAAGCTATATAGCAAGATTTAATCTCAAAAAAAAAAAAAAAAGAAAGAAAGAAAGAAAAGAAAGAACAAAAGAAAGAAATTAAAGAAAGAAAAAAACATGAAATACTCTTCTTGTTCTTGCTGTGTTCTTTCGATGTTTTTGTTGGCTTTTTAAAGCCCTTTATCGCCAGAGTCAGGTTTTTGCTAGGGAGATCCTAATGTTGCAAAGAGCCTTAAAAAGGGAGAATTTAACCAATTTTCCTCTTGACTCAGCTCAAAGACTAAAGACAAGAGGCTGCTTGTTGTTTGAGAGCTTTGTGGGGAAGAGGAAACGGAGGGTGGAGTCCACACTTCCTTCTGTGAGGAAGATCTCTAGGATTGTTTAGATTAAGGGTCTGGGAACTCCTGTTTGGAAGGCACTTGGGCCAGAAAGGTCTGCTTCTGACCCGGTTTACAGTAGAATTATCATGACAATTCAGAATGACTTTAAGCATTGCAGTTCCAGAGCCTCTTGCTTTTGGCCTCACCCACACTGACAAGCTACAGACTAAAGCCTGCCATGGAGGTAGCAAGGGACTTTTGTGGCAAGAATTTTTGGAGCTGGTCAGCCAAAGGAACTTGAAAAATTTATCTTCCCAGAAGCAGTCAGTTTCGCTGTTGAAAAGGTCACTGCCTAATCTAGAGAAACATATGCAGTTCAAGCATTGGCTGTAGACCAAGGGTCTCTTGGGAAGGGTCATCAGGCTTCCGATAGCTGGAAATGAGCATGAGGATTGTAGAGGGGATTTTCTCCGCCTTGGCACTCGAGGTCTCATTGCTCTCAATCAGGAGAAGGGGAGGAGGCAGGGCTGGAGGCTGCTCTACCCTGTCTACCTTCTGAAGGCAGGCAGGGCCTCAGCAGCAGTCTTGGTTACCTTCTAGAGAGAGGACTAGGCAAAGGATGGAGGAGCAAGTACTAGAGGTGATCTTACCAAAGGAAATCCAGGCCAAGGAATGTTTGCCCTCCTACTCAAACAGGAAATGGAGAGCTTTGTAGAAGATACACCCAAGAGGTGTAACCACTGAAATCTGAGGTATGCAAAAGCAGCTTTGGGTGGCCAGATTTGGGTCTGCAAGAGAAAAGAGATGATGAGAAGTTTATTGTTACTTGAGTCATATCTCTTACCTGCTGTACCCCAAACCCTCAGTCTGTAGATCAGAGGTTTCAACGCGTGTTAAAAAGAAAGAAAATCAAAACTTAAAAATGAGTGAGGGTTGCTTTGTAGACAAAAGTCTAAACAAGCAAGGGCAGTGTTGATGATCAAGAAAATTCAACAGTGAGTTTATGTCCAATGAAAGCCTACCCTGTGTTCAGAATTGTTGTTCACATGGCCTGCTGAACCAAAACTAAGTGATGAAGTGCCGTTCCCTAGGTCTTCTCATTTGTATTTTTTTTTTTTTAACTCTACAATGTAGATATTGTCTTGCTTAAGAACACACCTCTCTCATTTCTGTTCCCATAATTACCTGGAGTCAGATGGATACCCTAAAACCCCTGAAAGGGTGAGCAACTTAGAATAGATGCTCATTCACCAACCTGCGTGAAGAGAGCCTGGACTTGCGGGGAGATCAGTAGGTGTGTAAGCAGTTCTGAGGAAGGCCCATGTGAGTCTGTAAGTCTGATGATGAGCCACAGACTACAGAATTTCCTCTTTAAGTCTATGAGGAGAGCAGTTCCCTACCCCCCATCCTAGGACTGGATATAGAACTCAGCACCTGTGTGTGCAAGGCAAGTGTTCTGCCAACTGAACATATTAGCAACCCTCTTCTTAGGAAAACAAAATGAAACAAACAACAAACCCCAACAACCCGGAACCACAGAAACTTCGACTCTGTGTGTGTGTGTGTGTGTGTGTGTGTGTGTAGGTGCATGTGGAGGTCAGAAGACAACCTCAGGTGTCATTCCTCAGCTGCTTTCCACCTTTATTTAGAGACAAGGTCTCTCACTGGCCAGCAAGCTCTAAGGAGCAATCTGTCTCTGCCTCCTCCTCCATGAGGATTATAAGCACACAACACCATGCTTGACTCTTTTTCACTTGACTTGTTTTTATAAACATCAGTCTGGGGGTCGAACTCATGTCTCTGTGCCTGTAAGACAAGCAGTTTACCAACTGAGTGATCCCCCCAGTCCTTATGCAACTTTAAGAGAGAAGTGCATTATCATTCCTATGCTTCAGAGAGGAAAACGGGGGCCGATGTGAAGTCAGTGATGTCCTTACATCGCACAGCTGATCAAGGTGTTCGGCTCACTTTCATAATCACAGAGCCGAGTAAAATGCCTACACACGCCAATGCTTAAGAAAAATTTGTTGAATTCATTAATGAATACAGTGTCCCAGACATATTTCAGCCCACATCTTCCTGCCGCCAAACCCTATTCACTTACCATGTTTCTGTCACATTGTCCCCACGACAGGTGGAAAGAATAGTTTGATGGCTTCATTGTCCGAGCTTTAGGCCGGTCAGTGGCCTGTACTGGTTTCATGTGACTGCTATCTCAAGTTAACATAAATTTTGTGGCTTCAGGCATCACAGATTATTATCTTACAGTTTTGGAAGTCAGAGTCCCAAATGCAGCTAAATCATGGTGTGTTCCAGACACTCAAAGCAGGACATGCTTCCCTCTAATTGCTAATAACTCGTTTCATCTTTCCAGCTGAGTACCCCTCCCCCCACACATAATGTCCGTATTTGGACAACCATTTAGGTATTCTCTAAGAAATATACGATTCCTTTGTCATGTTTCCAGTATCTTGATGTGTCTTCTCTGGCAGAGCCTTTCTATAACCGGCCTGTCTAAAGTAGTTGAGGACCTTTCTATCCTATCTCTCAAAATTCTTCCAGTGTCTACCCATTGCCCAATCCCAAAGCCCCTTTTACATTTTTAGTTACTTGTAACAGCATCATTCTGTTATCTCTATATCCAAAGACCACCATAGCAAATGAACACAAAGTAGGTGGTTTACAACAGTGTAACTTGATTATCAAATAGTTTTGAAGATCAGAAACCCAAAGTAGGCTTCACTGGCTAAACTAAGGAAGTTGGAAGGGCTACATTTCTTTTAGAGGCTCTCTAGAAGGTCTCCTGAAAGCTGGGCATGGAGGCACATAGCTGTAATTCTAACGCTGTAATGCTAACCACTGGGAGGCTCAGGAGGGAAGATGTGGAGTTCTAGGCCTGTGGGGGTGGGAGGCATAGTATGGCTCTGTCTCAAAAGTCATTACAAGAATAAATAAGAGGACCCGTGTTTTTAGAGTTTTTAGAGACTGTCTGAATTTCTAAGCTTTTGGGCTCTTGTTTCAGCTTCAAAGCCAGCAATGTAGCATCTGCAAACCTTTCTCTTTAATTTCTAAGGACATTCTAAATGCACTGAGCTTGCCTTGCTAATCCACTATAATCTATCTCAAGATCTTTAATCATATATGATTAAGATCACTTTTACCATGCAATATAATATATTCACAGGTCCTGGACATTAGGATATGGACCTCTTTGGGATAATGGGCACAGCGTTTTCCCTACCATGGGGTCTTTGTGTTTCAGGTAGAGGCATCTGTGTGTGTGTGCATGTGTGTGTTTATAGTTTAATAAAGGTGAAAGTAAATTAAGGTACATATTAGGAACATAAAGTGGGTACAGTAATTACAGACTAGACTTTAAATCCTTTTTGAAAGCTGCTAATTGCACTTGAGACCAATTAATCATCTTTCCTCTCCAAGTCTTAACCAATTAAAAACAGATATGAGGTTGTGTGATGGCTAATCAGGTAAAGTGCCCATCTTGCAAGCCTGACACCCCAAGTTCGATTCCTGGAACCCACCTGAAAGTGGAAGGAGAGAACCAGCTCCACAGAGTTGTCCTTTGATTTCCATATGCTCGCCATGAAATGGGCGCTACCCCCACATCATACACACAATAGTAAATAAGTAATATATGCAATTTTGAAAACAGATACAAGGAACTGAATGATTAAAGTTAGTATGATTATTGCTGACAAAGCTAGTCTGAAGACTATCATCAGGGCCTCTTTTTTCCAAAACAAAAGGGATGAAAATAAAAAAGTTATCTGTCTTCCCTGGTGGGAAGAGAGAGCTATCCTGGTTGATGGATTACTCGGCACAGGTTGGGAGACTAGGAAAGAATTTAAGTGAGGTAGATTGTGACTAGGTAGCGATCGCTGATACGTGGCACAATCTATTTAAAATCAGGTTCTCCATGCCTCTCCTCCCCAAATGGGAGAAACAGTTATGTCCTAGGAACAGTAAAAAAGGAGTAGCAGTCCTCCTCTGTTCTTCCCCAAGCACATCACCCAAAGGATAAGAGAGTTCACCTGGTGGAAACTCCCCTCCCTGTGGATATGGAAAGGGAGTCGTTCCCACTACATTTTCGTGTTAAGGCCTAAGTCTGACTGCTGTGCTCCTGGACTAACCTTGTTCTAAGGACTGGGGAGAGGCAGGAGAAGACATACCCCAAATCATCTGAAAGCTTGTCTGGAAGACTAATCATGGGGCATGGTAGCTGCTGAAAAAGGTCACTCTCCACGAAGTGATGCCAGGAAGCAATCAATGCATGTGGCCTGTCTTCCCTGCTTTTACCATCTGTGCCTAGGAGAAAGGAATTAAATGTACGATCAGGATTTACTTGACGAATGGAAGAGTAAGAATTAAGAGCCTGATTCGTGTGTGTGTGTGTGTGTGCACATGCTTGTGCGCCACTGGGGGCTTGAGGAGTAGGAAGTGCTTTTGCCAGTATTCATGATCTTTCCGGGTTTCCCTCAAAGCTATTCCCTACATTAGAGACAGAAGTGTGGTAATTTGGGCCTAATGCTCTGGGTTCATATGTGCCCCAAGGTTTGATTCTTAGGTGTACTTTGCACAAGAGCCTGGGTTGACACCAGCTTCCTCCTGAGATGTAAAAGGCAAGACACTTCCAGAGTCTCTCTTCACTCCCCCTTATCCCATCCTCCCACTGGGGCCCAGGAGAGAGCCTCCTCGGGGGCAGCATCCCCGTTAGCTCTGTCGTCCAGTGCTGTCCCTGAGGTCTGCTGTCCTGGGACTGCTTCAGTCAGTGGCCGGTGTCACTTTGATTTGCTTCTGTTAGACTAAAAATAAGTTGATTCCACATAATTGCCTCGGGGAAATTTCTTTCAGGAGGATGGTCTTTTTGGTGTGTTATCTGAATCTGGGGTTGTAGAGGTGTACATTAGCTTCTGTGATCTTTCTCACTCAGGGTCACAACCTTGCCTCCAGGATAATAGCCTCTAAGTGGCTGTGATTTGAAAGGCACTAGGAAGATCCTCACACAAACCAGGGCCCAGGCAGGTTTTTAGCATTCCATGGCTGGCCACCAGCATCAGCTCTTCTTCTTGAAACCCTCATTTTTCCTGTTCTCTCTCTCCATCTTCCATTGCCCCCACACAGAAGAAGTGAAATATCGCCCTCTTGCTAGAGCTACTTCCCTTGGCTTGGTTTCAATATTAAGTTTGGTTGGGACCTTCTATAGAACCATCAGCCACTGAGTAAGCCCTTATATATCAGAGCAAGTTCTAATTCAATTGATAGGATTAAACTGTGAATGTGTAACAGTTCCTTGTAATTAGTGGTGGGGAGCAGAAATGTGAAAAGTAAGACAGAAGTATGATAGTGATATGTGCTACAGCCCTGTGGGGCCTGGGGGGAGGGGCAATGCGGAGTGGGGGGAAAGCTGGGCTCTCAGAACACCTGACTCTGCTGGACTCAGTGAGCTCACCCATCTTCTCTGAGAGGATCCCCAAATTATTTACAAACCCTTCTTCTACAGCCATGAATGATGGGTGTGTGGAGGCCTGGAAAATGGCACTGGGAGTCTGGAGACTGTGTCTGATATTATTTGGCATTTAATATGATATGTAGGAGAATGGAAAGTATGATGCAGAAAGGAAGAAAATTCCAGGCAAAGGAAACAATACATGGAAAAAAAATAACAAGAAGTAAATAATCTTGGTGACTAGGAGGCCTGCACTTGGTGGGTGGGGTGGGAAAGCGAATGGGGAATGATTTCAGAAAGGCAAACTCCAGCCAGTTTTTACAGGCCTTAAATACTCTGATTTAAACAAAAACAAAACAAACAAAAAACCTGGTAGTTTTACTCTCTGGCAGTAGAGCCTGGGGGTTTGTTTTTAGGAAATGCTTTAAAGCTCTTTCAGCTCTTCCAAATCTTCAAATACCAGCCTGTGAGGTGTGAGGCTGAGATAATAAGCTAAGAAGAAAAGCCTTTGGCCTCTCTCAAACTGTACTGGCTGGTTTTGTGTGTCAACTTGAAACAAGCTAGAGTCAGCAGAGAGGAAGGAGCCTCCTCTGAGGAAAGGCCTCAGATCAGCTGTCAGGTTTTCTCAGTGATCAGTGGGGGAGGACCTAGCCCATGGTGGGTGGTGCTGTCCCTGGGCTGGTGGTCCTGGGTTCTCTAAGAAAGCAGGTTGAGCAAACCATGGGGAGCAAGGCAGTAATCAGTACCCTCCATGGCTTCTGCTTTAACTCTTGCCTCCAGGTTCTTTCCCTGTTTGAGTTCCTGTCCTGACTTCTTTCAATAAGGAACAACAGTGTGGAAGTGCGAACCAAATAAACCCTTTTTTCCCCAGCTTGCCTTTTGGTCATGGTGTTTGGTTGCAGCAATAGAAACAAAGCCCAAGACACAAACCAAGTTTAGGAACTCTAAGATGGGGAAGTAAAGGGGAGGCAAAAGCACCATTACCCACCCACCCCCATACTCCCATGCTAATACGTAGGGCTGGATTAAGAATGTTCTCAATCAATTTAGGGGAACCTGGTAGACAGTGCCGATAGTGAAGGCAGGTGTGTTTAAAGCTGACTTTAAATGACCCCAGTTTACTGAAATAACACTTCACAGTGCCAAATGTTTTGTACCACCAAATTGTGCAGCAATATGTGAAACGGGGGAGATTGGATAATGCATGAATATTGCTCTGGATGGTTTGTGTCAAGCATGGAAAAAAAATGCTACCAGCACTCTTCACTAAATTTAAAACTCTTAAATTAGCACAATGCCTGGCACACAAAGTAGACTTGAAATATTTTTTGCCACCTCAAATGGCTGCCATTGAAGCATGTAGGTCAAGGTGGTGGCGGTGGTGAAAGTCTTCCATGCTCCTGTCATCTTGCTGCTGAGGCGTTCTGACAGATTCTCCATTTTATGTCCTCAGTGCAGAGCTATCACTACCCGTCTAGAAATGGTTGCTTGAGGCTGAGAAGTGACACAGCAACACAGAGCCTGGGATCGCTGCCAGATTCCAAGAAGCACAGATTGGGATGTGAGGGGGAGGGGAGAGGAGAAAAGTTTGAAAGCAACCAAAGGCAGAGGCTGCTTTATTGGTGTGTGTGGGGGGGGTGCATTTGGCGGGGGGGAGGGCAGGGAGTGGGAACACTGCAGGAAGGGATTGTCGCGGGGCTGAAGGAGGATGCTAGTTCTGGGGTCTAGGTCCAGGCTAGGATGGTTTCACTGCCCCCTACATTTAGGAAGATTTCACCTGTTGGGTCCCAAAGAAGACAAATAGCTACTGTGCTGTTTATTAGCATACCAAAAAGCGCGCTTGGCCTCCAGGCTCACTCAGTGCCTGTGGCACCTCCCAGAAATCCCCACCCCATGGCCCCCCATGCTAGCCTCTCCAGCCCAGGCTCTTTACTTCCCTTTCCCCAACTTCTTATTAAATAAACCTGCCAGTTTGGCTGTGCACACTCTTGGCTGGCTTTGGCCTCTTTGCCCTTTTGGCTCTCTTTTCCTTCTCTTCCTCTCTCATTTTCCCCCATCTCTCTTCTCATGGCTCAGTTCAATCTGGACCCTTCCAGATGCCTCTAACTGTTCTCTCCCTCATATCTCCAATAAAATTCTTCTCCTCAACCATACCTAGGAGCGAGCATGTCCTCCTTTTCATGTAATCACTATCTTGAGACTCTTAATTTCTTATTACCCTCTTCTCCCCCATTTTCATGAGGCACTGTGAGGTATGAAGTGGGTCCTCGCTATCCACAATAATGACATAGTGTCTTGAGTTTTGAGCTGTGCTGAACTTGTGTTTGTTTCAATCTTTTTCTCTGTATTTAGTTATGAAACAAAAATTATGAAAATCAAATCTCTACTGAATTGAAACAATGAGTAATGCCTCGTTCTCTACCAGGCCCATAACAAGTGCCATCAGAAGCATAGTGGTTATCTCTCAGAATGCCCGTAAAAATTTTAAAGATAAAATATAGTTATATTATTCATGTATAGTAACCAGTATCATACTATTTGCATAAAAATGTCATTCTCTCAACTATTTCCCTTCAGTTAGGCAGCCATTGTTAGCAATTTTGTGCACATCCTCCAAATAATTTTTAATTAATAAATTTTACTTATTAACTTAATACAGAATCTCTTTATGTAGCAAGGCTAACCTAGGACCTGCTGCCTAGCCAGAGTGGACTTGAAGCTGCTTTCTGAGTGCAGGGATGATAGCTGTGCATCACCATCCTCAGCTAATAGACTTTATTTTTTTAAATCAGTTCGCAGCAAACTAGAACAGGAAGTCTGGGGGCCCCTCCCACATGCACAACCGCTCCTTCCTGTGAGTACTCGGGTCCACGGTGGTAGATGGGTTACTGTTGGCAAAACTAGACTGGTTAATCCTTATCACCCAGTCAGTAGTTCATATTAGAGTTCACGCCATCAAACTTTTAAAACACTTATCTCCTTCTATAATGTATACAGTTTTCATAAACCAGAGTGGGATTTGCTTCGCAGAGTTGTGTATAACTAGGCATATGTATACTTTTTAACTTTCTTTTTATTCTTTGCGTCTTTCACATCCTGCATCTCAACCCCATTCATTTCCCTGTCCCTTTTTAATCTACCCTCTGCCCTTACAAACTTTCCTCCCAAATAAAATAAAATTTAAGAGAAGAAAAAAAAAGCCAGAAGAAAAAAAAATCTCATCATGGAAGCTGCAGTGTGACCCAGTGAGTCACACAGTAACCCCTTTCATCCACGTATCTTTACTTGCAAGTGTTCATTGCAAAGAGACCCTATTCTGGTTCGAGGCCCCTGGTTTCTGTTTCATTATCTACACTGGGCCTCACTGGGACTCTTCTTGGTTATCCTGTTGCTGCCCTGTGTTGTGGGGATCCTGCAGCTCTGGGATGGGGGTAGATGCGGGGTGGGTCAACTCATAACCCTGCCTCTGGGCCTGGATAGTGGCATGGTTGTACAGTCCACCAGCTGTTCCCTGTTCTCACCACCAGGGCACCAGAGCTTGCTCTCCAGCATTGCCCTGGCTAGTTCACCTCTTGGAGGGATGAGCAAGGGGTGGGACCAGAGCTCCAGGTTTCATACCCTCAGGGTAGGCTCTTCCACACCAGTATCAGCAGAGCCAGCTCTCCTGTGTTGCCCAGGTGAGGTGCAGGCAGGGCTAACTCTCCCACCTGCCTGTGGCAGGTGGGTTGAGGGTGGGGGGGATCATTACCCCCCATATGGTAGATGAAGGCAGAACCAGATCTCCCATGCTCATGGGCCGGTTCACCCACCCACACCCCCAATATTACCCCCCCCCCATCAGTCAATAGAGTCAGCTCTCCTAAGATGTCCAGGTGTTTTTTTATACTTTTGTTTTGTTTTTGTTTCGTTTTGTTTTTGTTTTTCAAGACAGGGTTTTTCTGTGTAACAGTCCTGGCTGTCTTGGAACTCACTTTGTAGGCTGTCAGAGACCAGCTTTGACAAAAATACTACTTACCTGGGTAGGGGCATGGGATTAGAAAACTAGTAAAAGATACTAAGATACAAGCGAATAACAGAAAACACAGGATAGTACCGGGAGGGATTTCCAGTGAGTACTGAAATCACCCGCATTTAACTTCCAATTGCTTAAAATACCCCTGACCCCAAAGGGTAGGAGTAAGATTAAAAAAACTTTGTTAACACGATACAAGGAAATGAATGTACCAGTTGAAGGTTGTGGGCTACATTCTTAGTTAAACATTCTGTTGCTAGAACAAGACAAGTCATGCTCACACCCTAGACCAAAACATTTTGTAGGCAAACCACTCCCTGGGTGGAATCCATTGTTATCTCCTTAAGGGAGTAGGAACTTTGGATCCACAGACTTTTGTTTGGGGTAGAATATATCTACTTCTCTATTCCTGAAATACAGGTTCTGGATACTAGCCACACTTACCTTACAATAACCTTGAGAGGTTCAAGCTCTCTGTTCTAAATCTAGATGGGACCTCTGTCTGAAGTAGAAACAGACAATAAACTTGAATGAATAGAGGTAAGTTCCAACTCTCTGACCTTTGGTCAAGGTATTGGGCCTCCTCAGTAAACCAGGCTGGCTTTCGAACTCACCAAGATTTGTATGTCTCTGCCTCCTGAGTACTGGCATTAAAGGTGTGTGCCACTACCACCTGGCTGCTTTTTTAATACTTTTTAAGACATGTTTGTGTTTAACAAACACTAAGGCAGTATAAATTGACCCATGTCATTCTTTAATAAGGCAGATAGCACTAAGCTGTAGGCCTATAATTCAATTTATTTGTATCCAGTTTTCCTTTTAGTATCTTCATTTGTAAACAATGTAATATATGTATCCTTATACATATTATGTCTTATACATTTTCACTCATATTTGTGTAAGTTGTACTTCTAGAAGTAGGATTGTGAAGCCGTAGGGAATGACCTAAGCATTTAGCTCATTAAGCCCATTATTATGACTGTTTTTCTGCTTAGGAACTTGAAATAATTAGAATTTGTAAGGCCACACATCTAAAGAGAGGAGTATAGGAACTGAAGCATGGCTGTTTCATGTTCTGAGTGGGGTTTGAATGTATTGTATCTACTGTCTCTAGGAAGGTCAGCGCTAGCATTATGCCAGTTACTCATAATTCGTTTACTTGAGGGTTGGGGATTTGGCTCAGTGGTAGAGAGCTCTTGCCTAGCAAGTGCAAGGTCCTGGATTCTGTCCTCAGCCCCTGGGCTGATCTCTGTGAGTTTGAGGCCAGCCTGGTCTACAAAGCAAGTTCCAGGATGGTCAGGGCTACACAGAGAAACCCTGTCTTGAAAAACAAACAAAAAATTCATTGACTTAGCTATCTACTCTATTGTAACTCTTCAAGAGTAGGACACCTGCCCCTGCCCATATTCACTTTCCTGATTCATATCCATATATATATATATATTCACACACACACACACACACACACACACACACACACACACACATTGGCTTTTTGAGACAGGGTTTCTCTTTTCTCTGTGTAACAGTACGGGCTGTCCTGAAACTCCCTTTGTAAACTAGACTAGCCTGAACTCACTGAGATCCACCTGTCTCTGCTTCCAGGTGCTGGGATTAAATTCATGGTGTGCCACCACTGCCCGGCCTCCTATCCATATTCTTGTTTTTTTTTTTTTTGTTTTTTTTTTTTGTTTTTCGAGACAGGGTTTCTCTGTGGTTTTGGAGCCTGTCCTGGCACTAGCTCTTGTAGACCAGGCTGGTCTCGAACTCACAGAGATCCGCCTGCCTCTGCCTCCCAAGTGCTGGGATTAAAGGCGTGCGCCACCACCGCCCGGCTCTCCTATCCATATTCTTAATGCCTGCCGTATAATGACTATTTTGTTGTAAATAAATAAATTTAGTGACGTTGAGTAACACAGCTCCTGAGGAGAAGGTATTTTATGCATTTCACAGATAGAAACCAATGTTAGCAAAATAGTATACAAGAAAAGAGAAGAAAGCAGACACTGGAGATGTTTGAATCCAGGGCTTTTGATACGTAATATAGAGTTAGCTTTCTACCATGTCTAACCAGGTTGCCTCTTCCAGAGGCACCAAGAATCCTTCCCTCTCTCCCTCTCAACCACTTCTGTGCCGTAGCTTCACTGTGGGTGTCACTGAGGACACCTGGGAAGGGTGGACCCGCTGAGAAGTCCCTGGATTTCCTGGAAGTACTGCCCACAGAAATAAGTTAATAGCGGTTCTGTGGTGCTAAAGGAATTGTATGTACAAAGATAACTATTCTTTATTTCAGAGTCTCCTCATGCCGGGCATTATTCTCTGTAATTTATGAGCCTTGACTCTTTTTAGTGCCTCTAACCCCATTAGGTGGATACTGTTAGGGAACAGCATTGTTAGGTGACTATGTTTTGCATATGAAAAGATAGGTGCCGAGAGGCCGAGGGAAAGTGCAGGGTTTCACAGCGGGTAAGCAGTGGAGTGGAGGTGGCTGTTCAAATCTGTGACTCCCGCAGAACCTGAATTCTAAGCCTCCTGTTTAATTCGGGTGTCATCGCTGCCACAGAGGAATGGGGAGTGGGATTTTTGAGAAGAAAGACTGTAAAGGGAAATTCCTTTATCTAGAGGACCTAAGCAACCAAGAAACAAACCAGAAAACAGGCAGCTTGAGCCCTGGCTGGGTTGTGAGGGGCACTGAAAGAAGTTTGCTTCGTGTTTTCAAGCTACAAGGTAGGAATGAGACCAGTCATTCCAATGTTCGAATCTGGGCTTGCAGCACATGGTGCCTTTATACTCTTAACCTAGAAATGGCAGAGCTATTTTGGGCACAAAGCGAGAGCTGTGGCTTTAAAAATATGCCAACTGTATTTCTCTCTTCCGCTCCAAGATTACTGAAAATTAGCCCAGCTGTGGCCCGAGGCACCAGACAGTCATAGAATCTTCTCCCAGATCGGCTCATTCCCCCCCCCACCCACCCAAAGAGGGTGAGACACCAGGAGTGGCGGTTCTAGTGACCCCCGGGGATCATCCTTCCACTTGTCCAGTTTGATTTCCAGTCAGAGGTGAACCCCTCCACCCCCCATCTACCCTCCAGAGCAAAAGCTAGGCCAGCGAATCTAGAGCGAGTCTACCACACACCATCCCCCTCAGGCTTTCCAAGGTACCTGTGTTGGGAGAGGAGTAACCCTTGTCTTACTGACTGAGCCAAGAGCCTATGAGAGAATAATTCTTCAGCTTCATTATCAAATCCCTGTGTGATTCCGAGCAAATCAACTTGCTGTAATTTAAGCCTTCAGATTTTTCTCTGAAAAATAAGAATTATTTAAATTCAAATTCAAATAAAGTTAATTAATTATAATAACTTTAAATTAGTCAAATAAATATACATATGCAAAACATGCAAATAAACTGCCTGGCTCAAGATAAGCATTCAACAGCCATTTAATAAATGAGTAAATCTTCCGTTACTAGGAACTAAGCTAAAGAGGTTACTTTGTGCCAGTCAGGTGCTCTTTAAGAAGAATTACATTTACTCTCATAACAACTGCTATTACCTGTTTTATACACGAAAGCAGGGGCCTAAAGATATTAAATGATATGTGGAACATTGTGATTTACACGGTGTAGCTAGGCTTAAGCCTTGGTATCCTGGTAACAAAGTTTCAAGCCTTGTAGAGCTGAGCGAATATATGCTGGCTTTTGTTCGATTTTATGGGAATTTTTTCTGTGCCAGGTGTAGAATGAAGAAGCAGCAAGGAAATGCAGAGTGTGGTTGGTTGGGCCCCAAGAAGTTGTAGCCTTTTCTGTTAACTTTCTAATCCGAGGCAGGATTCGGATTTCAGACCCGGTTTATTGTTTTGTGAACAGCAGTTTAGGTTTGATCAGCGGCTGAGGGGCGGTGCTTCTCCATTCAGACTACAAGGAAAGGTGGGAAGAAGCAAGGTGGGCGGGACAAGGGGGATGATTTACTTCTGTAGCCTGTTTTGTTTTGTTTTTTTAGCAGTTTGGTTGTGGATTTTCTGTTTTGTTTTTCCCTTTAGCCAGAACAAACATGTATATAATTCTAAACTCTTGCTAAATTCCGATTTAAAAAAAAAGACAGGGGCAAGGGGCCGTTGCTCAAAACTAAAACACAAGGAAATCGGAGCCCCTAGAGAGAATACAGTGGCACGGGTGGCAGAAGCAGCAAAGGAGAGGCCGAGAGGCGGTGAGCATGCAGCAAACCTCTGGATGTGCAGATGCAAACCCAGAGCCTTTGGTGACCAGACTCTTCCCTCAGCAAGATCAGCAGTAGCAGCAGCAGCAGCAGCAGCAGCCCACCCCCGAGCAGCAACAGTCCGGGGTAAGCTAGCTAGCTGGCTGGCTGAGCCGGAAGCGCCTGTAATCATTTAATAGCCTTTGCTGGGTGCACTGACGGATCAGAGTGGGCGGTAGACAGGCTCCAAAGTGCTGTCTGGCAAGATAGTCCTCGGCTTTAATCACAATGATGGGTTTTCTGGAAGCTCTTTATTAACCTCGGCACTGAATCCCAGAGATGGTAACAAAGGGATGAATGGGGAGGGAAGGGGGGCGGGCCTGAAACCTGGAGGCTGAGCTGTGATTTTCCTGACTCCTCGCTCTCACATTCGCGCCCCTCCCCCACATCCGTTCCTTTCTGCAGATTCTAGCTCGCAGGCTGCATCCTGCCTCTCTTCCTCTCCCAGATGGCTACAAAACAGATAGCCGAAACAACTCCTGTACTAGTATCATATTTTAGGTTTCCAAAGGACCTTGATACACAGTTCAAGATGTGCTCCAGCAGTCTGCATGGATCCTAGTTCCAGGCGGCACCGGTTAGTAGAAAATTGGTCCTTAGGCCCCTCATCTACAAAACAGACGCACATGCTAGCAGTTTCTGTTTCTTAGAGTTCTCTTTGCCTTTTACTTCTTGCGGCTCGGAATGGGGCATTAGGGAACCGTTTACAGGCCTAGCATTTACTGAACCATCTTCAGAACCTCCCCTGGCGTTTGATTCCGCAGGCATTCCTAGTCCCTGAGGCACATCCCGAACCCATGCAGCCAGGCATAGTTTAGCCAGAAAGAGGAAAAATAGGAATTTTGCTCAAAGACCCCTGGGTAGTGCCCAAGTGGCTTATAGGTATTACATGAAGTTGCCAGCTATCTACTTCCAGAAAGCAGTATTGGAAGTGAAAAGTGAAGGTTTATACTTTCGGAAAATGCACGCTATTCTAATTTTTATGTATAGAAGAAACTGGCCAATACAAAAAGAAAGAAAAACAAAAGCATTTTTTTCATAATTGTGATCCAACTTTATTAAAACTTCTAAATTTTGAGTTGTCATCTGAATATCTGGAAGGGCTCTTCCTAAGGACCCAAAACTCTTGTGGGCTTGGTATTTCCTATATCCTCTTCCTAGGATCTAAGAAGCCCACTTATTTGCATTTGTGGGGTGCACCTGATCCTGGGGATTGAACTCAGGGCCCTCTGCATTTTAGGCAAGAAATCTATCACTCATCTATATTCCCAGACTTTTCACTTCTTAAAAACTGTGGACAGGGTTTCACTACATGGCCCAGGCTGACTTTGAACTTGTAATACTTCGGCTTCAGCCTCCAGGACCAGCTCTTCAATCTTGATTGTGTCTCAGTCCCTGGGAGTAATGGGAGGGGGCTGTGGGAGTTCTAGGGAGGAGAGGAGGCATCTTTTGAAGAAGAGAGATTTCCTCTGTGGACCATTCGCTAGGAATGGCTTGCTGCTGGAGCTTGTCGCATCTCCCCTTACCATCTTCTTCAAACGGAACTGGATCTGTGGATCTGCTCAAAAGACAGAGCATTTAACAGGCAAAACTAGCCATCTTCAGGTCTCTTAGTCAAAGAACAATTCTGAGTAGGAGGTCAGGAAATGCTGTCTCCTCCGATCCCTAAACTGTGCTTTCACTTCAGTGAGTCACAAGGCAGATGCAGCTGAAGCCCTCAGAGGTGTTTTGCAGAGACCAGAATAGGTTAAGCAGCAGTGTCTAGGGAGTCCTGGAGAAAGCACAGCTCCTCCTGCTCCACAGAAGCTGAACATATGGGGGATGTACCTGGATGGCTCTCTCACTGCCTCTTTAGAGTTTAGCCTGAGTCAGGTAAAACCAAGGCTGCAAGCGAAAGCCAAGGAAGCTCCCTGACCTTTAAAAGGTCAGTTAGCTGCTGGCAGATGGGCCTGCTGCAAGGCTTCCCTAGGCCAGTGCGGGAGGCTCCTTGTGTTCTTTTACTCCACAGAACGAAGGCCCTCTGAGCTCTGCATCTCTGGGTGACTGCAAGAGGACCCTCATGTAGAGTCCAGACTATGATCAGAAATTTTTCTGTTCTGAGCTTTAGTAAGGGTGACTAATGCGCTCAGGTGGTGCTGAAACCTAATTTCACCAATTCTGGACACCAAATCCTAAGGTTTTTTTATGATTTATTTATCTTTATTTTATAGTGCATTGGTGTGAAGGTGTCAGATCCTCTGGAACTGGATTTTTCAGACAATTGTGAGCTGCCATGTGGGTGCTGGGAATCGAACCCCATGTCCTCTGGAAGAGCAGTCAGTGCTCTTAACTGCTGAGTCATTTCTCCAGTCCCAAATCCTAAGTTTTTAAACAGTTTTAAAAACATTCCTTAGGGCTTAGGCTATAGACCAGTGGCAGAATGTTTGCTTAGCATGTACAAGGTCCTAGGTTCAATCCCCAGTTGTTCTGTTCTTTTGTTTTGTTTTATTTAATTAACATAATTTTTTATTGATTCCTCGAGAAATTCCTGTCATGTGCCCCATAGCCTGCTCCTTTCCCAGTCCTTCCATATCTGCCCTCATCTTCATAGAGTCCCCCCTAAAAGAAAATTTAAAAATATATTAATTAAAAATAAAACAAAATCAGCCGGGCGGTGGTGGCGCACACCTTTAATCCCAGCACTCGGGAGGCAGAGGCAGGTGGATCTCTGTGAGTTCGAGACCAGCCTGGTCTACAAGAGCTAGCTCCAGGACAGGCTCCAAAACCACAGAGAAACCCTGTCTCGAAAAACCAAAAAAAAAAAAAATAAATAAATAAAAAATAAAAATAAATAAATAAATAAAATAAAATAAAAAAAATAAAACAAAATCAAGTCCACCTTGCTCCTCTGTCTTTCCTATCTCTCCAACAGCTCTTCATTCGTCTTTTCTTTTCTTTTCTTTTCTTTTTTTTTTTTTTTTGATTTTTCGAGACAGGGTTTCTCTGTGGTTTTGGAGCCTGTCCTGGAACTAGCTCTGTAGACCAGGCTGGTCTCAAACTCACAGAGATCCGCCTGCCTCTGCCTCCCGAGTGCTGGGATTAAAGGCGTGCGCCACCAACGCCCAGCTGTCTTTTCTTTTTTTTATTAAAGATTTCTGCCTTCTCCCCGCCACCACCTCCCAGTTCCCTCCCCCTCCCCCATCAAGTCCCCCTCCCTCATCATCCCTAAGAGTAATCTGGGTTCCCTGCCCTGTGGGAAGTCCAAGGACCACCCACCTCCATCCAGGTCTAGTAAGGTGAGCATCCAAACTGCCTAGGCTCCCACAAAGCCAGTACGTGCAGTAGGATCAAAAACCCATTGCCATTGTTCTTGAGTTATTGGCATTGGGAGCTGCAGTGTGTCACACAGAACACCCTTTGTCCGTTCAGCTTTACTTGCAAATGTTCACTGAAATAAATTTGTTGGTCAGGTTCAAGGCCTCTGGCTTCTAGAATATCATCAGTACTGGGCCCTCACTGAAACTCCTCTGGGATATCCTGCTGTTGCTCCAGTCATGGAGATGCTGTGGCTATGGTACGGCAGGACCAGCCCCTTCACACACTTCCGCAGGTCATAGGTAGGGTAGATGTCGGGGTGGGCCAACTCAAAGCTCTGGATATGGGTCTGGGTGGTAGCTGATTTGGTCAGTCCGGGCTGCTGGGACCAACCCCTCCCTGCCCACCAGCTGAGGGGCAGAGCCAGCTCTTCTACTGGCCCATGCCATCAGGGCCAGCTCTCCTAAGCCCTGGTTTTGTTGTTGTTGTTCTTGTTGTTTAAAAGTAATACAATTGTCCAACTAAAATAAATGAAAAAATGATTATCAAATTAATAAAGCAAATCATGTGACCCATTTGTAGAGCACTTGGTAAACATATGAAGGGCCTTGGATTCTAAACAAATATGGACACCTTCCCTGCTCCCCCTTTCTTTATTCTAAGTCTTTCAGAGTTGGAGCCTGTTTCTGAAAGCTTAACAGCTGGATTCTGACTGAACTAAACTGAGGATTGGATTGTTTTATAGGAAAGGAATTAGTTTTAGCCTCAGAGGGGGAACAATGTCTCTTGCCCTGCCTCTGGAGTACTGTAGCATTAACTCTGCCAAGGGAGTTGAGCTATGGGAAAAGGGGCTTAGGAGAGAAGGAAATTTCCTATCCTTCTCTTTCCTGCTTGCTGTAATCTCACTCCTTATCTGCTCCCCCCGCCCCAAACACACACACACACACACACACACACACACACACACACACATGCATATGTGGTACCATTTATGGAGCTTCCATTGTGCTGAGCATCAGGATTGCCACTTTGTATGCATTACCTCACTTCCTTTTTGTACTTCAAAAGCATCATCAGTATAGAGTTGTTTGGTATACCAGAATGGGTACCACTTCTACTTTTCACAACAACCCTTTCATCATTAACTTAACAAATATTTATATACATGAGTGGGCTGGGAATTATACTAGGCATTGGTTATACTGGTGATTGTATCTTTGCCTATGTACTTTGCCTTTGAAAATCTTGCAGAATTAGATTCAACTAGGTGAAGAAGATACTAACTACTAGGTGCTTGGCCAGAATGATTATAGAATACTTCTTTATAGTTGGAATTTTCTTGGATCGTCAATGAGCTCCCAAATAAAGATATGGAGACTTATTATTAATTATGAATGCTTGGCCTTAGCTTAGGCTTGTCCCATTAGCTCTTTTAACTTAATTTAACATGTTTCTATTCATCTATGTTTTGCCTTAGGCCTGTTTACCTTTGTTTTATTCTGTATGTCCTTCTTTCCTGCTTTTTCCCTGTCTGGCTGACTGACCCCTGGTATCTCCCTGCCATTACTTTTTCTTTCTTTCTGAGACTAAATTCCTTCTTCTACTTACTGTTCCTGACAAGAAGTCTTACATATCTGTCCTCCCTTGCTATCGACCGTTCAGCTTTTTATTTTTATCAATCTAGGTGCCTTAGGCAGGCAAGGTAAAACAGCAATATATCTTTATATAGTTAAATAAATGCAACACATCTTTACATAAACAAATATTCCACAACATAAATAAATGCAACATATTTACATTGTTAAATGCACAGTTTACATCTTTGCACAGTTTAACAGATATTCCACATTACTCCCTTTTTGTCAAAATAAAAAGAAAGGCTTTAGCTTTAACATATATACAGTAAGAAGAATTATCAAGTAAGAATTGCTTTTACAATATCCAGTCCATTTGCATTTGGCAAATTCAGAGAAAATACTCCATTATCTATCCTATTTTGGTGAGTCCAAAGTTGTGCACCTAATTTGCTTTCTATCCTAACTTGTATTACCAACCCAAATATATCTTTTTAGACCTCAAAACATTTTCTTAGATTAAACAATTTAAGCTTTCATGTTTTCCAACCTTATAAACTTTACATCTCTTATATAAGTTTCTTTTCTGAATTTGGTAAAAAGGAAAACTGTAACTATCTCATCTTCAACTCCATCAGAGACCCAAGAAGGATATACTATTACCTGAGTAAACAGGAAGTGCAGAGCAAACAACTTCCAAAACTATAGAAATGACAGAAGCAGCTGACTGCCTGAACAGCCACCCAAGTTTCCTCTGCAACATTGGAGCATCCATCTTCAGGCTATATAACTATACTTTCAGAATTTTCTGTGAAGCAGGCATTTTGAAGGACTGTCCCACTTTACCTGGCAAAGTTCAGCAGTCTATTTCTTTTGTGTCCTGCTTGTCCAGTTTGTACAGTATACTGTCAGCAGTCGAGGCAAGGAGTGTTTTCCTGTCCAAATGACTAGCTTTGAACATTGAAAGTGATCTCCATATGGAGTTTCTTTGGTGCCCATCATCCTTTTATGAAGCAGATTGGTGCTTCCAGGAGCAGATGTGTCTCACCATCATGAAAAGTCTTAGGTTATTAAACATCTTAAATGCCATATTATATAGGTCTCTGATGCATTTGAAAATCACCTATCTATCTAAAATATGTCTGTTTAGCCTTCAAAACATACCAGATATGACTATAAGTCCTTGAGAGCCAAGCCTTAAGCACACAGCACTGACTGACTGAGAGCTGTGTTTAACTGAGAGTTGCATTTGATCTCCCCAGCTCTAGGAAGTTGGGGCCTGTACTATGGCAGGTGTTTTTACTTAGCTTGCTGTTTCAGCTTAGCTTGCCAGCTGCTCAAGTGCTTGGCTGCACAGCAGTGCCTCTTTAGGAGCCATATTTGCTTTTGTTTTGTTTTCAGCTTTCTTAGGCCCTGTGTGGAAATTCAGGCCCCATGTTGGGTGCCACTTCTCTGAAGAGATAACATTTAAATACAGACTAGAAGAATGGGGACATGATAAGAATGGAGGGAGGGGCTAGAGAGATGGATCAATAGTTAAGAGGAGCAACTGCCCTTCCTGAGGACCAGTGTTCTAGTAGACCAGATTCCCAGCATCCATATGGCAGCTCATTCATAGTCATCTGTAATTCTAGTTCCAAGGGATCCAACAACCTCTTTTGGCCTCCTCAGGCACCATGCACACACATGATATACAGACATCCATGGAGGTAAAAATACCCATATACAAAATATAATTTATAAGAAAAGAATAGGAGGGAGATCATTAGAGATGCTCTGGCTTCATTTCTAAAGTAACCATTACATGTTATGATGTGTCTTCCAGCTAGAATCTTGGAGAAATTTTGTACTGAAAAGCCCTTATTTTCTCAAGGCTTACTGCAAATCTTACACCTTTAGAATCTACCTAAAGTTTTCAAGAGCTTGAGGCAAAACAACCCCAAGGATTTTTTGAAGAACTGAAAGTACATCTGTGAGTCTGGAATAGAGTGGTGTGGGGAAGATTTATAGAGGATGGAGAATAAGGACATCACATTACAGGCTATTCATGGTTCTTATATACAATAGTAAAAGAATTTCTCTTTTTCCTCTCAAGATGATAGAAAGATTTTGGATAATTTTAAGTGGGAGAATGATCTCATCTGATTTCTATTTTAAAGAATTTTACTTCCATTTTTAAAACTGGAGGACTTTAAAGAATAAGGATAATTCAGCTACTGTGTGGGCAACTAGAGAGAGGCCAAGAGGAAGCAGTGAAGCAATGGGAGAAGTGATCACTCTGGTTTGTGTGAGAGATTCTGATGTTCTCAAAAGAATGAACATAGGGAGAACACAGAGTCAGATACACGTAAGAGGCAGAAATAGTAAGTCTTGGCAGTGTTGTAAACAGAGAGTAGACAATAAAGGAAAACAAAGGATAGTGCTGTACTTCCTGACTTGAACTACATGGTCAATGAGAGCTCTCATGGGCCGGGACTGGAAAGATTTAGACAGAACTGGAAGGAAGGAATCCAAAGTTTGATTTTAGACTTCCTCAGTTTGTCATTTCTGTGAAATTTGCTATTAGGGGCATCAGAGAGGCATTGGATATAGGAGATTATAGCACAGAAGGATAGGAACCTTAAATACAAATCTGTATCTCATTGGTGTATTTATTTATATGTTTATATTTTATTTTTGAGATGGTTCAAGGCTGTCCTTGAACTTGTCATATAGTCCAGGCTGTCTTTGAACTTCTCCAGCCTTCTGCTACAGCCTCCCGAATGCTGGGATTATAAGCATGTGCCACCATGCTCAACTTTATTATCACATTTAGATGGTCATTTATGCCCTCAAACAGGGCTGAGGCTCTTAAAGGCGTATGTGGAGATAATAAAGAGAGTCACAGGTCAAATCCTTCACACACTTGGGTGAGGAGGATGGCATAAAGGAAGCTGGGCAAAGGCAAAAAGAAAGGGCAGGAGAACACCGACTGCCTTGGCCTGGTGACACCTCTGCAAAATACAGAAGGCAAGAGGAAAAAAAATCTCTGACTCCTCTTTTGCTTTTCTAAAAGTGAAACATAGATTTGCAAAAGCCAACAAAAAATGCTCACACACACACTAGGGACAACAAATTATAGAAGACAGCTAACTTTGCACTAGGCCTGGACTTGAGTCTACAATATCTGAAAAGTCTCTGCACCCCATAAGCCTGTCTGCGGAGGCAACAATCCAGGCCAAACTAAACCTGTGCCAACCGGTTGCCACCTGCCATTTAAGTGCTGTCCTCGGGAACTAAAAAGTTCATTCCTTTGTCTTATCACTTGTCTGAAAATTTGCTGCTCTTCATGGAATCCTATGAAATCCCATTTAAAGTCACCTCTTTAGGAACTGTCCATTCCCGTGGTGTTTCTATGTGTATATGAAATACCTACACTGTCAAGCTGCTTCCTTTCAGGTTAAGCTGTCATGTTACAGGAGCCTAGTCCTACGTGGAGTGGGGGGGAGGGGTTTATTATTCTCCTGCTTGACAAAGAACTCCTGAGTCACTGCTTCAAGAAGGAAGTTACAACAGTTCTGAGGGTTTGGGTAGGATAGGAATTGAAACATGACCATTGGTTTGGGAACCCGTATAGAGAACTTGGTGCAGGCATCGCTCAGAATGGCAGTACTCAGGGTCACCTAAGAAACTGTAGGAAGCAAGGCATGGAAATACCAGATGTGAGTGGGAAAGAAAGCCTCGGGTGCAAGTGAACACAAGCAAGCTGTTTGGCTGAACTTTCTGCCAGTCTATCAAAAAGCACAGCTGGATGCATAAACCCTCTTGTGCTGTCAAAAGGTTCCAGTGTCATGGCTCCTGGGGTCACTTTTTCAGGTAGACCATCGCTCTCATTCTCCAGCTATGGCGTCCCCTCTAAAGTTGCTATGGCATCTTATGGAGTATCTTCCAACTTGAGTGACTCTTGGGGAAATTTTGCAGAGGAGTCCTGTGGATACATAATCATCTTTTGTGGGCTCAGTGCAAACGTCACCTCACCTCTAGGACCCCATAGAACCTCCGCTAAAATGGATACTTTTCTCTTTGTAGCTCTACAATACTTTGCATATGCCTTTGTATAAACAGACTGTGACCACTCTGGAGAAGGAGGCTTAGTTTGGAAATGAAATTGACTTGGAATGCTTTATTCATACAAATCCATTCAACATGCAGAAGAAGTCTATCCTCTTCTATTATGGAGTGACGGTCTCTGTACCCCATTCCTTCCCATCTCATCTCTCTTCTATCCATAGAATTAAGATGGATAATTAGTTCAAAGAATTCATCTGGAGTTTGACATGAATTAAGGGTGAAAATAAGCTGGACTGTGGTGGCGCACGCCTTTGATCCCAGCACTCAGGAGACAGAGGCAGGTGGTTCTCCGTGAGTCCGAGGCCAGCCTGGTCTATAGTTCTAGGACAGCCAGGGCTCCACAGAGAAACCCTGTCTTAAAAACAAAACAAACAAAAAAAGAGTGAAAATGAATGACGATAATCCATACACTGAAAGTAGCTTGTCTGCTCTAAGCCTGCATAGTTCCTGCCTTGTTCCCAGGAAAGCTACCACAGCTGTCTTATTTAGGAGATTCTTCCGAAAGAGTTAAAACCATGCCATTAGAGAACTAGAGGTGTGGGCTTTGTGGTAAGAAGATCTGCCCTGCTGATTGTTTCCAGACACCGCTTCCCCCTCAGACTTGAGGGCAGTTTTGTCTTACTGTGTGTCATAAGGGAAGGCGTCCATTCGCTGTTGTTGACTTGTGATGTTTTGTCTTTCAGAACCTGAGGCAGGAGAGGTGTCCCCTCCAGTGGGTGCTGGTGTCAACAGCAACAGCTGGACCTTTAAATACGGACCAGGCAACCCCAAACAGTCCGGTCCCGGTGAGTTGCCAGACAAATTCATTATCCCAGGATCTCCTGCAATCATCTCCATCCGGCAGGAGCCTGCTAACAACCAAATTGACAAAAGCGACTTTATAACCTTCGGCAAAAAGGAGGAGACCAAGAAAAAGAAGAAAAAGAAGAAGGGTAACAAGGCCCAGGAGAAAAAAGAGAAAGGGAACAGCACGACCGACAACAGTGACCAGTGAGGCCACCAAACGGAAACAAGCCACTTAGCCAGTTTTGTAACAATGGCAAATCTCTCCCATGTAGCAACTCCCTGCTCCTTTCTCCTATGACATGAGCCCTCTTAGAGACCTCAGAAATCTGCAGAAAGTTCCCTGTGTCTGTCTTGATCGCATTGAACAGGTTTTGTCTTAAAAAGCTTTCCTAAGTCTGGCGTTAACTCTTTCTCTCCGCTCTGGCTTGTTTTCAGAACCTAAAAAGCAGACCCAAGTTTCCTTTCTCCTGCGCCGCAAAGGAGAGGCTTCCCAGCCCCGCCAGTGAGAGTTGGACTCTCTGCCCTGTGCTTCAGGCATCTTGATGACATTTGCAGGGCAGGCTGAAAGGTATTCAGGTTGAGCAGCCTGGGTGTTTGTGGTCACTGGGTGTGTGTAGCTACCGTGAGTGGCTGGGGTGGTCCAGATTAGACTGGTTAACACAAGAAGGGCTGGGAAACAAAGATACAGAAGCAGCTGGAGTCTTCAGTCTGGAGGGGGAATGTGAAGTTAAAGGGACCAGACTTTCTCAATTTCTCAACACAAGGTGTGGTGGGCATCTTCTAGCTGACAAAACCACCCCCACTGGCAAAGCTTTGGGAGCCCCTCAAGTCTGTTGGCTATAGTATCATTGTCCTCCAAACCTGCTTTACTTATGCACACAAGCCAGCAGCTCAAGTGTTGAACGGAGGGCCAGCGAGGGCAACAGAAGCAGATCTGATGTGTTTCCTGTACACGTCCTTGTGCTCACGCTATTAACAATTCTTTTGCACACAATGTTTATGAAAAGGACACATCCTTTTCCAACAACACATATGCAAAAGCAAAAGAAGAACCCCAACACCTCACTTTATGCTGTTTGTTGTTTCATAGATTTATTTAAAAAAGAGAAAGTCTATAGCTATAAATCTTTAAAGAAATATGATGAATACAATTTCCCCCAACTCCCCTCAAAAGAGAATCCAGTCTACAGCCATTGAAAATGATCATTGCTGCTACAGAAGTGCTTTAAGAGAATTGCCTGGAACATCTGTATTATACCGGCCACCTGCCAATCACAGCTTTACTCTTTCAGGTCACTCTGGGGCTGCCTCTTGCATGTAGTAATTACTAAATAAAAGGATCTTTCTCTCTCTCTCTTTTCTAAGAAAAATGATGTGCACTTTGATTACACAACCTTCTCTAACCCACTATCTCAAGGCCCAGAAACTGAAGAAAAATATCATTTTTCTCATACAGTGAGCAGACTTTTCATTCCTCTGATCCTGTGATTGTCTCGGTGTGCTAGCCTACACCTTCGCCTTGTTTAGTTTTCCTTTTCTATAACACTCTGAATTGCTAATCTTACTAACACCTATGATGTTACCTGAATCGATCTCCCATATGTATGCTGTATGCTATTATAAGACTCCTGAGATATACTTACTCTGTGCTTGTGTATGTGAATGTTAATGCAACTATTACCTAGAGTGAACTTTAAGCTTTATTGTTGAATGTAAGCCCATTATATTTCCTTTTGTACACCTGTGGAACAGTGAAATAGTGTTTTTTTTTTAAACCATTGTTAATCAGCTTTTTCTGTATGAAAGACACAGTAAAATTTCTTTCTTAAATCAAGATGCTGGTGATTCAAGGAATTTTATTTATGGTCAGCCAAGGGCTGTCTCTTGCCAAGATTCCTGCTGGCAAGGGAATGGATAAAGCTGTTTTTTTCTAGAAACAATTCTGGAATAAATGCCGAAGAAAGTCCCTAAGGGTATGCAAGCACAAAACTGTACCAATCTGACCTCTTTGAATTTGCAGATTGCTTTGAAATGCTATCCGGAATATCAGCTCATAGAAAGTAATAAAATTTACTGTTACCATAAAGAAGACATTTTTAAGTTTGTTGTGCACAACTTAGAAGTTTAATTATATTTATCTATTTAAAGTTACTATAAAAGAGATAGGAGTCTGTTTTAATAGGTATAAAATCTAAAAAAAAAACAAAACAAAAAAAAACTGTCTTGTCTACTTTTAGCTTCATTCTCCCATATTTTGAAGGGTGTGTAACTTCAGCTCTGCAGGATTGCATGGGGTAAAACTTGTGGACAACACGTGTGAACCATTGCTACATTGTAGGTTGTGATCATTTTGCCCCACTGAAGCCCATGTAACTGACCTTACGTGCCTTTTGAACTAGGAGAATCGGGCTAATTTATTAATGATGATAACTATAATGTATATGTACAGCACTTTTAAATTTATGAAGTGCTTTCCAATTCGTGTTAGTTACTAGTTATTACAGCTGTAAGGATAAAACACGTCATGTGGATTCATTTTTAATTGGTGCTATTGGTATTTCTTCTGTTATTGCTAATAAATGGACATGGTGGTGTGAGAGCAATGGTGGTCATTTCTAAGTATAAGAGGAGGAGAAAGTGGGACACCGCTGATCCTTAGCTGTTAGTGCGGAAGAGCATCTGGCTGTCACCCTGGTTTTTATGTTTATCACTGGGGCAAACAAGGATGGAATCGAAAATCATTCACAGCCCACTTTACTATGTTAATCTGATGAGAACTGCAGCAAATCAGTTTTTATCACTAGAGGCCCTACCCCCAGCCATCTCATTTCCTTGTTTAGCCTTTATATCTCACTCTGATTAGGAAGCCAAGTAATGAGGCTCACAGGCTCTCTCTCTCTCTCTCTCTCTCTCTCTCTCTCTCTCTTACACACACACACACACACACACACACACACACACACACGCTGCCCCCACAAATGAACTTTTGTTGACTGTAGGGTATCCTCCTGGGCAGGTTCTGCCCATGCAGGTATGTTCCATAATAGGTAGATGATGTTATAATTTTGAAGTTAAATTTTTTTTTTTTTGGTTTTTTCGAGACAGGGTTTCTCTGTGGCTTTGGAGCCTGTCCTGGAACTAGCTCTGTAGACCAGGCTGGTCTCGAACTCACAGAGATCCGCCTGCCTCTGCCTCCCGAATGCTGGGATTAAAGGCATGCGCCACCACCGCCCGGCTTGAAGTTAAATTTTGACAAGCTTTAGAGGTGGTATTTCTCAGTATGGAGGAGTTTTACCTCTGGAGGATATCAGTTTATGTCAGGAGTCATCTTTGTCCTTGGTACTTGGAGGTGAGGCTGCAGCAGCTTTTAGTGGGCAAAGACAAAGGACACTGCTCAACACCCTACAATACACAGGAGAGGCCCCTTCAAGAAACGAGATTTCTAGCCCAGAATGTTAATAGTAACAAGAGTGGGGAACCTTGAGAGAGGGGGTGACCACATAGCTTGCTTAGCTCACTTTTAAAGCAGAAAGGAAATACTGCTAATACCCCCTCCAAGGTTTCCCCAAGGACTGCAGTTGCTGACTGGGGTATGTAGGGACTATGCCTATTAGTAACAAAGGATTTCTCTGTAACTAGACTGGGGTGGGCGTGGGGGTTGGGGTTGGTAAGACCCTGCTCTCAGTTTTCCAGCCCCAGTTCCCTCACTTCCAAAGCCATGAGCTCTTAGTACAAGCCTTATATCTGTGGAGACTTTTTTTTTTTTAAATCAAGATCATCTTCAAAAGGTTTAGTCACAATTTCTGGCACATTGTGTGCTCACAAAATAGTCACTATTATCAACAATCCTTTTCCTTATCTCTTTTTTTTTAGACCAGTTAGGCAGGGTTGTGACTTATCTTATTCCTCAAAATGTAAATTAGAGACAGTAAAATAAATCAACATGGAGTTAGCATTAAAAATACTCACTAGCCAGGTGGTGGTGAACACCTTTAATCCCAGCACTGGGAGGCAGAGGCTGGTGGTTTGAGGCCAGCCTGGTCTACAGAGCGAGCTTCAGGACAATCAGAGCTACACAGACAAACCCTATCTAAAAAACAAAACCTAACACGTGTGAGATGACTCAGCAGGTGCAATCAGCCACTTGTGATCTGAGTTCAGTCTCTGGAATCCACCATGGAAACAGAAAATCGACTCTCCAGAATTATCTTCTGACCACCCATGAGCTGTGCACTCACATATACAATAATAAACACAAATTTAAAAAAAAAATTACTCAGACACATCTCTGCTCAGCTTTGGAGGAAAAAGAAGTCTCGTAGCACTTTCCTTATTTCTATCGGGGATAAAAGCCAGTTCTCCACGTAAATAGTTGAGTGACCAATCTGTTTACAGCTGTTTCACTTTAATGATCTGTAATCTGGAGATACCCTGGACTTGAAGACACCTTCACATTCAAATGGCTCGAACTCTGTGAGTATAGCAGCCTAAGAGAGGCGAGGCTTATGGGGATGTCTTTCTACAGCTGGGTTAAGAGCAGAACATCTTAGAGTCGCCTAGACTCATACAAGTGATAAAGGACAAGTCAGGATGAGTCCCTTAAGGCTGCTTTGTTAGGGTCTCCTGTGTAGAGTGAAGGATTTACCCATTAAGATAGCAGTTCTCAACCTGTGGGTCATGACCACTCTGGAGGTCTCCAATAAGATATCTTGTATATCAGATATTTCCATTATGACTCAAAACAGTAGCAAAATTGCAGTTATGAAGTAGCATAATTTTATGGTTGTCATCATAACGCGAGGAACTGCCTTGAAGGGTTGCAGCATTAGGAAGGTTGAGAACCCCTGCAGTAATACTGGAAATTTAGCTGGGCGCAGTGGCCTTTAATCCCAGCACTCTGGAAGCAGAGGCAGGGAGATCTCTGTGAGTTTGAGGCCAGTCTGGTCTACATAGTGAGTTTCAGAACAGAAAGAGCTACATACTTAGACCCTGTCTTAAAAGGAAGGAAGGAAGGAAGGAAGGAAGGAAGGAAGAAAGAAAGGAAGGAAGGGAAAGAAAGAAAATAAAAATGAATTTCACTCTAAAAGATGAGATACCCCTGTGACCATCTAGAGCTTGGCTGCTGGCTCTTAGGCTCCTAGGTAAGATTCTGAGTCCTGGATCTCATGATGACTTTTTTTAAGGTCAAAGTAGCCCCAAAGTACAAACATTAACTGACCAAACATAAATTCAATTCTTGTCTTAAACTTAGATTTTTAAATCCATTTAAACACCAAGACCTGTACTAAGACAAGTAAACAAAACAAAGCAAAACATACATACAGAAATCTATGATGATATCAGAGCAGGAAAGTGGAAGCTCCCTTAGGAAGCAGCCAGTTGGTCACTCCTAGCCATATTTAGTCTCCTTTTCACGTGTTTCCTCCCTGGGTAGAAATAATCACATTATTTTTCCTGATTAGCTTGACTGCTGACAAGCATGACACAATGCAGCTTTTACTGAGGCACGAGTGTGTGTACACACACTCATGAACACACCTATGCACGCACCTTTTGTTATTGGATGCACTGTAGTAAATGAGTGTGGTGCTCGCCTGCCTTTGGTACTTGGCAACTCTATTGCTACACTAGCTGGATAAAATTCTTGTTGGTTTCCAGTTTCTCCTGAGGATGATCCATGGAGATCCCTTCGGAGCTGCTGAAATATGAAACCCTGAAAATCTTTTTCCCAAGACAACTTCCACGCTTGTGTTTTTTCCTCTAGCTCCTTTAAGTGGTACTAGAAGATTTACTTCCATCACGTCGTCTCTAGTCTGCATAAAGAAATGGGGAGATAAAAATGGAGAAAGCTAAATGAAGATGTGAGATAGTGAAAAATGGAGTCCAGCATTTCATTGTTACAACATTGTCATGTGATGTGCAGCTCTCTAGCCACAAAAGTGACAAGCAATTCCTATAAACAACCAGTTTAAGAGAAGAGCTAAAAGAAATTAACAGCTGATACGTAAGTATGTGGGGGATTGATTTCATAACTCCCATTTTTAAGTTTGGCTTCTGCTGGTTACATTGATTTTATGTGATACTGAACTTCTATTTTGAAAGTCACGCATGTTCTTTTTAAATAAGCCAAGTAACCCAGAGGTATGTTAAGAATGTCAGAGGTTCACTAGATGGTTCAGGCAATCGATGTGCCTGTCACCAAACCTGAGACCCCGAGTTCAGTCCCAGTGCCTCGTGCAAACCAGAGAGCGCTGATTCCCACAGTTGCCCTTCAGCTGTCAAGAGCACGCTGCTCATGGATAAATGTAGACACATTTTTAAGAGAAAAAATATTAGACAGATAACCAGTGCAAACAGTTACTGTATTTTTCCAAACCACATTTCCCCTCTGTGTATGTGTCTGCACATGTCTCACATGCTGAATTGTTTTCTTTTTGAAATAAAAATAAAAAATATTGCTATGATCATTTCCCCATAGAAATTTTAACTGATAATAGCAGAGATTTTCTCAAGTCCCATAAAAATTCAGATCTTAGTGTTTTTGGATATTCCTTTATTAATGTCTGGATTGTGCCTAGATTTTTGCTATAAGAAAAAGAAGCACATGTTTCCAGTGATAAATTCTGTGCCCGTACTTTGTAAACCTTTGTGTATTCTGCAGAGGAAGTTTGCAAGGTTGTTAATGACTTTATGCATCGTCCTCTACAATAGTCACATCCCTCTATCTGAAGACAAATTTATTTTTGGTAACCAGCAGAATATTTTAGCTCTGTTTATAGTTAAATGATGAAGAACAGGAACAGACATTCACAAAAAAAACAGGAAAAAGCCAGGGAGGTTTAACTTTGTTTACTTATCCAGAATAACAAGGTGGGGGTTCCACTTCTGCAAAGACTGATACACCGGTGTGGGGGAAAAAAGTCTCAGAATTAAAATACCTTTTTAGTTTTAATATCATCTAGCTTACCATTGAGGAGAGAGCACTCTAATTTTACATCTTAGCTGAAAGATAGAACTTGGTGCCCAAGGAACTGATTTTACTTTAAGAAAAATAAATTGCTTGTCAAATAATAAATTTGACAGCGAAGATCAGGCAGCCATTTGCAAGTTAAAAAAAAAAATCTCAATTGCAAAACCATCTGGCTCAACGTTTCAGACGATTTTCCTCTTTAAATTGTTGGTAGCATTCTCTCTCACAAACCAGTCTTTCAAAAAAGAATTGCACTCCCAAGTCCTTAGGCTTATTCCATTTTCTATGGCTGACAGCATTTATTCGCCATCCAGACAAAGCTCACTTCTCCTGCTGGGCTGTAGTCGCTCTCCCGAGCTCCCCCTCCATCGCTTTTAGGCCTAGGGCCAGTTTCTCAGGAGCCTTGGGTTTCAGCTACTCTTGTTTCTAGGTCACACCTTTCACAGAGGTACAGCAAGATGACAGCCCGACCCAAACATCCAGCAAGGCCATTCTAGAGCTTTGGTGGGTGGTACACAGGCTTGCACGTGGTGGTTAGAATAGGGGGAGCTAAATCTCCCTTGGGCGACTGAAGGGTGGGAAGGGCACTCTTGTATGTGCTCAGCACCGAGCGGGTAAAATTAAAATCACAGGTATTTGGTTTTGTGCAGCTCTAGAACGGCAGGCTCAGTGGACAAGACAAGGTCATTTCAACTGACAGAGATGAATATTGTAGGGTAGAGCCTTAGATGACAAAGAAACCAAATCTATTTAGTTTAAGCTTGGGACATGTGATTGTTCCGTTGAAACTATGGATGGGAATGAGGCTGGACATCCAAAACGAAAACTAGTAATTCAGAAGCCAGAATTATTGTCTCTGTCCCCCCAGTTCTGTCTATCTATTTCATTCTTCTCTGTGATTCCCCCTTCCTCTTTTTCACAGATTCCAGAAATATAAATCCTTGGCCTTAGTCATTCATAAAGTTACCCTGTATTTCAGATTCCCAGTTCATGTGTTCACGATCCCACCAGCCATGAGCTGAAGGGCTGCCCTTGGGAATGGGAATCCCAAGAAAAAGAGGCAAGAAGATGCACAACAATCTGATAATATCTGCCATTCCCCGGGTGTGCACTAAGCACCAGTCAGTGGACTTTAGAAAAGGCCAAAAGAAACTTCCTTAATAACGAGGAAATCGAGGCCCAGAGGGAGGACAGAGCTGGAGAGGTCGCTTGGCTGCTAAAGGCACACAACCAAAAATGTAAGAGGAAGCAGAGCAACTTTTCCCATGTCACACAAGTGGCCAATGACAAAATAAATTCGTTCTCCTATTACCATGTACCACAAGACCAGAGGCAACCAACAGTGAATGACAGCACCCATTTCTTTTTTATAACCTTGAGAGCCATAAACAATGTAAACTAGAGAGACTGTGCTAATACTGGAGTATTTCACTATTATTTTTAATTTCTCCTTTTATTTGGAATAAAATATCAGTTTTGCTTTCTATGTGTTGATTTTTAAAGTAACACAAGTTTTTCTTCTTAAATAAGTTACATGGGGGCTGGAGAGATGGCTCAGAGGTTAAGAGCAACTGGCTGTTGTTCCTCCAGAGGTCCTGAGTTCAATTCCCAGTAACCACATGATGGCTCACAATCATCTAGAATGAGATCTGGTATCCTCTTCTGGGGTGTAGGCGCAATGCAGACAGAACACTGTATAATAAATAAATAAATAAATAAATAAATAAATAAATAACCAAATAAGTTACATGGAAGTCTAGAATTGACAAAAGTAGTGAATGAAGTAGAAAGGTACCATTAGGAATCTAAAATGTGTTTTTGCATTCAATTTCCAAGGCATATATAACTGGATATTTTAAAAAAAACTCTGATAAATAACAGTCTTCTTCCTTGTCCAGAATTCTGAATTAATAGACAAGTATGATAAAAGAATACCATAAAAGTCAAGCATATTCTTTTCAGTAATGACAATGATGAGTTAAAGCACAGACTGTGTGAATGCTAAATGTGGCCACTAAGAGAGCCTTGGAATTATTCAACCCTCCCATCATAGTATCAGACACCAAAGGCAGCATGGAGAAAGATAAATGAATGAGTATTCCTGTTCCAGGTTCAAGCTTGAAAAGAGACAGAGCTGAGCTAGCTGTTAATTATTTACACTTCCTCATTTTTCCAATTATAAATGCTGGGTGTGGTGGTGCACACCTTTAATCCATTGACTCAGAAGACAGAGACAGGTGGATCTCTGTAAGTACTAGGTTAACCTGGTCTACAGAGCACGTTCCAGGTCAGACAAGGCTATACAGTGAAATTTTCTCTCCAAAAGTTTCTCCAATTAGACAAGTCACCACCGTTTCACAAGGTGTGATGGAGTTCCGCTTGCCCGGGAGGGAGCATCAGGAGGCAGAACATACCTTTTAAAAAGTTTTAAAGGATAGTACTAATCTTGTTTTCTATTATTTGCTTTCTTCCCATATATATATGTAAACCCTTTAAGTTATGTGTAGTAGTCTGTGTTATAATCTCTGCTGGCCTTGTCTGTCACCTAGGTACCCTGTCCCTTAAAGAGACGAGCCCCGCCAACTCCCAATCTCCCTCCCCCTTCCGCTGAGGTAGGTGGACCCTCTCTCTGCCCCTTCTTCTGGAGAGGTAGCTTCCGCCTCTCTCCCTTCTCCTCCCCGCTTTCTCCCTTTCTACCCTCTTTCCCCTTCCTTTCCCTTCCCCCTCCATAACCCACTAAATAAACTCTATATCCAAACTCTCTCTGCATGATATATCTGTCTGACTCTCACCTGCCTCCGTCTCCCACCCACTAAGGGGTCCTGCCAAGGCTGCCCACCGCTGTCCCTCATGGGACTGCTGCCCCTTATGGGACTAGTCCCCCACCACCTGTTTATAAATGACAACATTGATGTCCCCCATGTTTATAAATAATAACAGTCTGTGTTATTGTAATGCTTTATTTTATTTAGTCAGACCTCTGGTAATAGAAATTGAAAGTCTTTTAAATTTTTACTGCAGTGAAAAAACTCTGACTATATGTGGTACATTAGTCTAATTATTCTCTTAAGATCAGTTCCAAAAAAGGAAAATAAATAAAGCCGTATACACACATATACACAAACACACTTACACACATAAATACACATGTGTACATGCACACACATACACATATACATACTTCAAAATTAGCCCTATAATTGCAGTATACGTGTACACGAAAATTTCTGCATCTTGTGCAATACCACATATAATCACTCTTTCTCGCGTTTGAATCATAATAAGCAAAGAATGATGATTTAATTTGTATATCCTTCTCTTTGTGCAGCAGAAGGCACTGAACTCATGGCCTCAAGCCTGCTAGACAAACATTTCACCACCGAACTACATCCCCAACTGCATTTCTTTAATTACAATAAAGCTGCACATTTTTGTTTTTTTCATCTCTCCCATTAGAAGAATATTATTGACTGTTCTAACAGATGGAGCCAACTATTTATCAGAGTATAAGACACCTTCAAGTATCTGAGCAGCAAATCTGGCTTTAAGACATTGTGAAAAATTGATGTGCTATTTGGCCCAGTGGATATACCAGATAGATCACAGTGTGTGATCTCCGAATCAATGTTCAGTCTATATATGTGCAGTGGATAATTACTGCAATAAATGCAGACTTGACATTTCATAGAAGGAACAAAATGCATTAGGCCCATGTCCCAGGGGCCATGTTGCATCAGGAACTTAGAGACCATGAAACACAGCAGGCCAATATGTTGGCCCTGGAGTTCCACTTCCCAGAACTCATATGAAAACCAGAGTGTGCAAGATTTTTGTTTTCCATTGTTCCAAGAAGGAGACCACATGTTGTTATTCCTAGTTCTATAGGTACTTGAATAGCAACATGGCTAACTCCTGCAAGTGCTGGGATGAGCCTGCTTCTTACAAGAATTAGAGGTATTGAAAAGGTTGATGGCCAGCCAGATGGCTCAGCAGGTAAAGGTGGGAGGGAGGAACAGCGTTGTCCTCTGATCTCCACATAAGTGTTGTGGTACATGTCTCCCCGATCATGTACATCCACACACAATAATAATAATAAATAATTGTGCTAATAATACCAACAAAACAAACATTGATGCTAATGTCTCACTGTATATCAAGAAAGATAACAGTGAAGGAACTAATATCTGAGATGAGTTTAGGAAAGTGCTGGGTGCAGAGGAAGCACTTACAGTATTTGAGCCTGTGTTTCTTTTTTTAAATATTTATTTATTATGCATACAGTGTTCTATCTGCATGTATGTCTGCACACCAGAAGAGGGCATCAGATTTCATTACAGATGGTTGTGAACCTCCATGTAGTTGCTGGGAATTGAACTCAGGAACTCTGGAAGAGCAGCCAGTGCTCTTAATAGCTGAGCCATCTCTCCAGCCTGAGCCTGTGCTTCTTTTTCTCACAAGTTCACCTTATGGCTCCTGATCCCATTCTGAATGATTCTGAATCAGTTTCTGATTCTCTCTGTCCCCTCCCCAGCTCCCTCAAGACAGGGTCCCTCTGTGTAGCCTTGGCTGTCCTTAAACTCTCAGAGATCCACCTGCCTCTGCCTCCTGAGAGCTGGGATTCTTTAATCCTCCTCGACACTCCTTTGAGAGTGCCACCACCGCTGGCTCTCTTCTCCTCCTTATCCCCCTCCTCCCTACTCTTTAATCCGTCTTCTTATGGATACCCTTTGCTTCCTCGTTGATTCTTTTCTGTTACTCCTCCCCCCTTTCGCTTCTCTTCTCTCTTTTTCTCTTTTATGTTGTCCTTATTAAGCTCTGCGTTTCACCTTCTCATCTCCAATGAAACCCTGATTGTGACAGAGACTCCAAATAATAGAAATCTGAAAAGCTTCAAAAATCAATTTAAAGCTGGGTGGTGGTGGCACACATCTTAAATTACAGCACGCAGGGAGGCAGAGGTAGGCAGATCTCTGTGAGTTTGAGGCAGTTTTGTCTACAGAGTGTGTTTCAGGACAGTCAGAGATACACAGAGAAACCTTGTCTCGAAAAAAGAGAGAAAAAAAAATTTACATAAAAATGAATCTGCCTGATATTTAATTAGTTTAAAATTTATTTTATCTAGGATGTGTGAGTTCACTCTTTTCTGAGTATATTTGCTTTTATTAAAAATAGGTTGACATTTTCCTCTTACATTATAGAAGTTTATGCCGAATTTCCTTATTTTAATTTTAAGATAAAACATATTTTAGCCTACTAACCATAAAGGGAAACTGTCTTTTCCTTTTGAATTAAGAAAATCAAAGTCACTTGATTTTGTATTTCTTTCCAAACTCTCTGCCTTTCTATTTGCTTACCTGGTGTGAGGAGCTGATGTCTAAGAACACAGGGAGCCGGAGATACAAAGGGAGACAAGCATTCTTCCCCACACCATGCCCCAAGCTCCATGAATAGGACCTGGTTAAAGAGATCAATATAAATTATACTTGAAAGAAATAGAATAAAAGAAAAGTGCTTATCTATTAAGCATCTTTTAGGAGAGGAAATTCCTAAGCTTGCAGGCAGTAAATCAAAGCACAAAGGCTAGGTAAGATCCCATAGACTCGTTCTGTATAATCCTAACGTAAAAAAGGCACTTGAACTGTCAAAATTTTAACAGACAATAAAATAAAAGATACTTTTTATTATATGAAGAAATCATAAAAATGTGTAAGATAAATGCTTGGGCTTCCAGAAATATGAACAAATGACTCCGTATGGAATTGTAAATATGGAGGATGTTCAACTGTTCGACGCCATTAGTGAGCAAAAGCAATAAATTTAAATAATTACATATTGGGTATTAGCCATTAAAATTTAAAGTAGGACCGGGGTATAATATGCTAAGGTGTGCCCATGACTAGTGTACCCAAAGTTTTGGGTTAAATCTCCAGTATGTGTGTGTGTGTATCTGTCTTAGTACTGGCAGTAGTTTTTAAAATGTTATTCATTTAATTAATGTGTATGGGTGTTTTACCTGCATCAGCTGAGAAGGAAAGACAAACCCTGAGTGTGAGCACCATTGCATGAACTGGAGTAGAAACACTGGTAAAAAGGAATGGAGGAGAAGACAGGGGAACACTGGTTTTTGTCTCTGCTTCTTCACCGTGGATGAAATGTGAGCCACTCCCTCGTGTTCCTGTTACCAGACCCTTCCCGCCAAGGTGGACTATATCCCCAAACCCTGAGCCAAAATAGACCCCTCCATCTTACCTTGGTTTTGATCAGTGTTTTGTCAAGACAATGAGAAAAACAATGAATAGATCAATTTTCAAAGATATGGGACCCCACTTCCTACTCTCTTTCGCATTTTGAAGGAGCTGTAATAATTTAATATTTCTAGCCCACATGCACCTGATCCCACACTCCTTTTTAGAAAAAAACTCTGCTTCCTGACAGAAGAATTTGGAAGGGTAAATAGGGCATGCATAAGCCATCTGTTTCTTTTCTTTTTCTTGAATCAAATTCTCTATCCAGAGCCCATGTTCTACTCTATGCCGGCCAATATCTTAGGAATACCTTGCTTGGGTTCAGTTCTGGAAGTCAGTGTAAGAATCACATTTTTCTGAATATATGAACACATTCCCTAATATCAGATTTATCAGTAAAAAAAAAAAGATCCCCATTTGCCTTCTCTGTTTTATACTTCATTGCTTTGGCTGCAAAGAGAAGTATTTAGTCCCATTAAAATCCAACCCTTTATCGTGATGTACTTAAAGCTTTCCAAGTGTTCAAAACATTTTGTCCATTTATAGAAACTGCAATTAAACAAAGATCTACACACTAATAGCTTCATTATATCTTTATTATTAATAAAATAATGGTCAATGTACCTCTGTTATATCCACTAAAGTGGCAAAAGTCAAGATGTGAAAGAACGTATACATACTTCAATCATTAAAATGATATTTCATGGAAACTACCATAAACCATGTACTTTGCTATGTAAAATGAGACACAAAGAAAAAAAAGACTGAAAGAAAACATTCCAAAAGTCTTAACGATGCTTTTATCTCAGGTAGGGAGAGCAAGTCTGATATCTTTTTACCAACTACATGCCTCTTGGTGTCTTAAAATGGGCATACATTGTTTTTAAGACTTTGTAAAAGTGTATGCATCTATCTAGAATACAAAGAAAACTTCTAAAATACAATATGAGTTCAAACAACCCAATTCAAAAATGGGCAAAAGACTTTGTGGTGGTGTTTTGTTTGTGTTTTAGCAAATAAAACTTGCCTGAAGATCAGAGTGCAGAGATAGGCCCCTAGAGGCCAGGTAGTGGCTGCACACGACTTTAATCCCAGGACTCAGCAAACAGAGGCAGAGGAATATTTCTTAGTGTTGAAAGAAGGGGATTCTGATACATACTGATATATATTTATAAAAATAATATGGGTGAACTTACAGACAATACACTATGTAAAATGACTATGTAAAGTGACCCAAACAGACCTCTCTCCAAATGTCATGTAGTTCTACTGTTGAGAGACAGTGGTAAAAATCATGAAGTAATTTTTTCTATTAGCATATATTAATTGTACAAAATCATGGGTTTTTCACGTGCATATCATGTACTTTGATCTTACTCAACTCTGCATTGCCCTCTTGCCCCGCCTCCCCTGTTCTCCCCTTCTGTGGATTCCACCTTCTGCAGATCCTTTCTTTCCCCACATATTCCCCTTTCAACTTCTGCCTCTTAAACTGTCAACAACATTTCAGAAGAGAGTACTTGCAACGTTGTCTCTCTGGTTTTGGTTTATTCGACTTACCATGGTGATCTCCGGAAAAGCGTATATAGAATAGGTATTTAGAAAATAGCTATACACAGAGTGAGTAGTTTCCAGGGCCTGTGAGGTATAAAGAATTGGAAATTGTTATTTATTAAGGTTTCAGTTTTACAAAATGCAAACTGTTTTGGTAATGGATGGTGGTGATGCTGTTAACATGTTAATTTTATGTGCACTTTAACCATAATAAAAAACTTAAAAATATTATACATGAAAATAAATTTAATAAAATTAAGTAAAGTACATGCATGAAGGAAGAGAGATGTATACACACCCACAGTGGTTGGGGAGGTGATAAAGGTATTAAAAGTAAAGCAGTAAGCTGGTTTGGATTTAGAAGATTCAGAAATAAAAGTGACTTAGTCAGGATGGAAATTATGTTCCCCTCCTAAAAAGGAGTCTGGTGGTAGGGAGTTGAGATGGAGGCTAGGTTTGCTATATTATTTGGAATTGGGAGTTGTAACTTTTGTTGTCTCTCCTTAGAGTGGACTTCCCAAAACCAGAGTCTCCCATTGTTCAATGTGGCACCTAGCATTCCAGCATTTTCATCAACAAGAAAGGAAATCTTAGCAAGATTCCCCAGAAGTTCCACCTAGCATATTTCTTATATCACAATATATACACAACACACACATACAACACGTGCACACACACAGCACATCGACATGTGGCCAAAACTAGATATAAATATCTGTAATCAGGGTTCACTGAGGAGAATATTAGAGTCATACACTCTGTCACAAAAACTGATGAATTAAAAAAAAATCTCAAGATGGGTCAAAGTTTTATAAAGATGAAAATAAAAGAAAATACTTATTTTGTAGGTATAATTTAAAAAAAAAATCACTTCAAAAACCACCGTGAACAACATCTAAAGACAAAATGCTCCTAGAAATTAGAAAGCCACAAAATAATATTGTTATTTACTAATATCAAAACATAAATAGCCGGGCGGTGGTGGCGCACGCCTTTAATCCCAGCACTTGGGAGGCAGAGGTAGGCGGATCTCTGTGAGTTCGAGGCCAGCCTGGTCTACAAGAGCTAGTTCCAGGACAGGAACCAAAAGCTATGGAGAAACCCTATCTCGAAAAATCAAAAAAAAAAAAAAAAAACCATAAATACTTTAAAGGACTACATTGGTACTGCAGCCAGGGAAGCAGGTAGGTTAATGCAGATCTTCTCCTCTCCCTTTGCTCCTCCAAGTCCATCCCCTAACCTCATTCCCAGCCCAGGAGCAGATCTGTTGTGGCCTCTCCTCATTCTCTTCCCCTAATCCTAGGGGACTAAGGAGATTCTGGTGGAAAACCCTGCATTCTTTCCTCCTGTGGACCCTTTCAGCGACCGTGCCCCCCCCCCAAGCCCATCCTTATTCCTGAGTGTTGGCTCCCAATACCCAAAAGTTTTACCTGGACCCCAGTAGCCACACCTATAAGGATCCCAGAAGCATTTCCTGTCAGGTAACACAATACAACCACCATACTCTCCTAAGAACCAGAGAGAGTAACAGAAACCAAGGGACAAAATATCAACCCCTAAAAGACAAGACCAAATATGAGACTTTAAATTACATCTTCTAAAACCCAGATGCCTAGTTACCAGTGTAAAAACAGTACGTTTCCATCAGAGTCCAGCAAGCTACTAGAGTAGGCCTTGAGTATTCCAACATAGCTGAAGCACAAGAAAAAGACCTTAAAATTGCCTTTATGAATATAACAAAGAGAAATTTAGGCACTGAAGATACAGAATATAACAAAGAGAAATTTTTTTAAAAAATATTTATTTATTTATTTATTATACAGTATTCTGTCTGCTTGTATGCCTGCAGGCCAGAAGAGGGCACCAGACCTCATTACAGATGGTTGTGAGCCACCATGTGGTTGCTGGGAATTGAACTCAGGACCTTTGGAAGAGCAGGCAGTGCTCTTAACCGCTGAGCCATCTCTCCAGCCCCCTAACAAAGAGAAATTTAGGCACTGAAGATACAATAAAAGAAATGGGAATCTCAGTCAATAAAAATGTTAAATCTAAAAATATCCTGACACAAAACATTCAGGAAATCTGGGACACTATGGAAAAACCAGTGAATAATAGAACTAGAGGAAGGAGAAGAAACTGAAGTTAAAGTCCAGAAAACATTTCAACAAGGTCAAAGAAGAAAATTTCCCTGACCTAAAGAAGGATACAAGAAGCCTACAGAATATCAAATAATCTGAACCAGAAAAGAAAGAAGTCCTCTCAGCATTTAATAAAACACTAAAAGTATAGAGCAAATAAACCAGGCGATGGTGGCCCGCACCTTTAATCCCAGCACTAGGGAGGCAGAGGCAGACAGACATCTGATCTCTGTGACTTCAGGGCCATCCTGCTCTACAGAGTGAGTTCCAGGACAGCCAGGGCTACACAAAGAAACCCTGCCTCAAAAGCAAAACCAAACACAAACAAACAAAAAGAGGACAAAGAAAAAATATTAAAAGCTTCAAGAGGAAAAGACAAACTGACATATAAAGGCAGACCTATTAGAATAGCACCTGACTTCTAGATGGAGACTCTAAAAGCCAGAAGGCCAGATGTTCTACAGACTTTTAGAGACCACAAGTGCTAGCCACCCTACTGTGCTCATCAAGACTATCAATCATAACATATGGAGAGGATAAGGCATTCCATGATAAAAACCAAATATAAGCAATGTCTATCTACAAATCCAGCCCTATGGAAGGTGTTAGGAGAAAAACTCCAACCTAAAAAGGTTAAATACACCCAAGATAATATAGGAATAAATAGTTCTAGACCAGCAAATCAAAACAGTGGAAACACACACACACCACAGCATCAAAATCATAAGAATAACACTGTTTATTGATATCTCTAACACCAGTGGTCTCAATTCCTTCAATAAAAATACACAGACTGACAGAATGGATAAAAAACATGATTCATTCACATTAACATGAAGGATAGACATCTCCTCAGGGTAAAAGGATGAAAAAAAGATATTCCAAGCAAATGGACCTAAGAAGTAAGCTTGGCATAGCCATTTTAATACCTGACACAACAGACTTCAAACTAAAAGTAATCAAAGCAGATAGGGAAGGATACTACATACCCAGGGAAAAATCCACTAAGAATACATAGAAATTCTAACATCTATGCCCCAAACACAAGGGCACCCAAGTTTGTAAAAGAAGCATTACTATGGTTTAAATTACATATTGACCCTCACGTACTTAATAGTGATAGACTTCAATACCCTACTCTTGCCAATAGACAAAAACTAAACAGAAATACTGGAGATAACTGGCATTATAAACCAAATAGACCTAACATATTTACCGAACATTTCACCCAAGCATAAAAGAATATACCTTCTTCTCATTATTTCCCAGAACTTTCTCCAAAATTGGCCACATACTCAGACACAAAGCAAGCCTCAACAGATACAAGAAAACTGTAATAATACCTTACATCCTATCTGTTCACCATTGATGAAAATTGGGTATCAACAACAGAAAGTTTACAAACTCATGGAAATTGAAAAACTCACTACTGAATGAAAAATAGGTCAAGTCAGAAATTAAGAAGGAAATTAAAATTTTTTTTAGAATTGAATGCAAATGAAAACAAAACATACCCAACCCTGTGGGAAATAATGAAGGCAGTTCTAAGAGGTAGTTCATAGTACTGAGTACTTACATAAAAAATTGGAAAGATATTACATTAATAATTTAACAGCTCACTTGAGAAATCCAGAACAAAAGAAGAAATAACACCCAAAAGAAGCAGATGGCAATACATAATGAAGTGCTATAGTTGCATTTTATTTATGCTTTATAAATAAAGCTTGCCTGAAGACCAGAAGGCAAAACTAAACCACTGGTGGTCAGGCAGTAGTGTTACACACCTTTAATCCCAGGATTTAAGAGACAGAGGCAGGTGAATCTCTGAGTTCAAGGTTACCATGGGCAAAACAAGATCAATACAGAAACAGAATCAGGTGGTGGTGGCACAAACCTTTACTTCCGGTACTAAGGAGTCACACACCTTTAATGCCAACACTAGAGAGGAATATAAAGTGGGATGAGACAGGAACTCACTCTCTTGCAATCTGAGGATTTCTTAGAGGTAAGAAATCACTAGTGGCTTGGCTGCTTTGCTTTTCTGATCTTCAGGTTGAACCCCAATATCTGTCTCTGCATTTTTATTTATTTATTGCAGATGACAATAAATAATCAAAAACTAGTACTCCACCAAATTGAAAAATCTAAAAGAAATAGATCATTTTCTCTATACATACCTCTTACCAAAGTTAAAACAAGATCAGATATGCAATTTAAACAAAACTACTATAGCCTCTAATGAAATAAAAGCAGTAATTAAAATTCCAACCAAAAAAAGTCCAGGCCCAGATGGTTCTAGTGCAGAATTATAACAGACTTTCAAAGAAGAGTTAATGAATGCTGATATTGTATTGGTAAAAGTAAAATGCTGCAGGTCCCCAAGTGTCTGCAGCAGGCAGTGGGCCATTAGACCATGCTGCAGGTCCCTGAGCAGAAGCAGGCAGTGGGTAGCACAGTGGGCAGTGGGTTTGAGAGCAGCGGGTCTGAGAGCAGCCAGTTCCAGGCAGGGATGGTGCAGTTCCCAAGTGGCTTCAGTGGGCCACTTGGGGCAGGGAGCTGTGTGGTGACTGAGAGACCTCACCCTGGGGCAGCCAGTCCCAGGAGGAGAGACAGATGGATGGGCACACCCTGCAGGGAGCTATGCAGCGGGTGAGAGATGGACAGATAGGCACGCCATGTAGAGTGAAGTTGGATATTTATTTAGTGGGTTACAGAGGGGAAGGGGAGAAGAGGAGAGAGAGAGAGAAAGAGAGGAGAGAGAGAGAGAGATACACAGACAGAAGGGGAAGAGGAGAAATGGGGAGAAGGGAGAGACAAGCTGCCTCTTCCAGAGGGAGATGGAAAAGGAAGGGACTCAGGCTGGAAGCTGAAGATTAGCTTGCCTTGGGTGGTGGTGGGGTGGTGGTAGTGGGGTGGGGTAGGGGGAATGGGGGGCAGGCGTGGCTTGTCTCTTAAAGGGACAGAGCAGACCATTACAGACATTCCTAAGGCTATTTCACAAAAGAGAATCAGAAGGAAGAGTGCCCAATTTGTTTTACAAAGCCACACTTACCCTGATATATAGACCACATAAAGACCCAACAAAGAAAGAGAATTACAGACCTATTTCCCTCATGCACATATATGCAAAAATTCTCAATAAAATACTTGCAAACTGAATCCAAGAACACATCAAAAAGATCATTCACCATGATTAAGTAGGCTTTATCCCATAGACACAGGGATGGTTTATCCTAAGTAAATAGATAAATGTAACCTACTATATGTAAACAGACTGAACGACAAAAACCACATAATCATCTCATTAGATGCAGAATCTAACACCTTTCATGATAAAAGTGCTAGAGAGATTAGGGATAAAGGGGACATACTTCAACATAATAAAGGAAGTTTAATGTAAGCCCATAGCCAACATCAACTTAAATGGAGAGAAGCTCAAAGCAATTCCACTAAAATTAAGAACAGTACAAAGCTGTCCACTCTCTCCATACCTATTCAATATAGTACTCTTAGCTAGAGCAATAAGATGAAGGAGGTCAAGGGGATACAAATTGGAAAGGAAGAAGTAAAGTATACTTATTTGTAGATGATATGATACACATTAGTGACCCTAAAAATTTCATCAAGAAACTCCTACAACTGATGAACACTTTCAGCAAAGTAGCAGAATACGAAACTACCTCACAACAATCAGTAGTCCTCGGATATACAAATGACAAGTGTACTGAGAAAGAGATCAGGGAAGCAACACCTTTCACAACAGCCTCAGATAATAGAGGTAACTCTAGCCCAGCAAGTCGAAGACTTGTAAGATAAGTACTTTAAGACACCAAAGAAGGAAATTTATAAAGCTATCAGAAGAGGGAAAGATCTTCCATGCTCATGGAAAGGCAGGATTAATATAGTAAAAACAGACACCTTATCAAAAGCAATCTACAGATTCAATGCAATTTTTGTTATAATTCCAATACACAGGTATTGAAAGGACAATTTTTAACTTCATATGAAAACACAAAAAATTCAGGAAAGCTAAAACAGTTCTGAATAATAAAAGAAGTGCTAGAGGTATCACCATCCTTAATTTCAAGTTGTACTATAGAACTATAGTAATAAAAACAGAATGGTATTGGCCCCAAAGCAGACAGATCAAGCAATGGAACCAAACTGAAGATCCATACATAAACCCTCACATCTATGGACACCTGATTTTTGATAAAGACGACAAACACGCACACTGGGAAAAGATAGCATCTTCAACAAATGGTGCTGGTCAAGCTGGATGGTAAAGATCCATGTTTATCACACTGCACAAATCTCAACCCCTCATATTGTGGTGACCCCCAACTATAAAATTATTTCAATGCTACTTCATAACTGTATTTTCCCACTGTTATGAATCATAATGTAAGCATCTGATATGCAAGATATCTGATATGCAACCTTCAAAGGGATTGTGACCCACAGGTTCAGAACCACTGGAGCAGGGTTTACATATAGATAGATCTTGTTAGGAAAGAAAAATGCAATAGATAACTAATTATGGATGAAGGGGCAGCCTGGAATGGGAAGATCAAGTGGGGAAGAAGATAGGAGAGGGGGACAAGGGGAGATTATGGGGAGAGACAACTAAAATTAAGTACCATTTGAGGGACCGTATGGAAACCTAATGCAATGGGAGCTTCCTAAAATATATAAAATACACGAAAGTGATCTAATTGAAATTGCCAAATAATGGAGAAGACAGCCCCAATTGGTCATCTCTTGCCACCAAATGAAGTTTCCAGTACCAGGACTGGCTTACATCTCATTGAGTTGTTGGCTCAAAGGGTCCCATGGAAATCCACAAACAATCCAGGCTATTGCTAAGATTATGGGTTGTTCACTGCAAACTGACAGTAAGGTCCCATTGCTGAAGAGAACACCAACGTAACTCATTGAACATGGAGAAGTCAAGCTGGGGCTGACAGAGCCTTCACCACTACGTCCTAGTGCCTTTGGTACAGGAATGTACCTGCAAGCCACCAAAAGAGGAAGAAAAACACCAAGCCTGACAGAAACCTTTTGATCTCCAATGCTGTTCTGCCTGCAAGATATTCTTGGGCAGAGCTGGCACAAAGCTTGTGGGAATAACTAACCAAGATCTGATTTGACTTAAGGGCCACTTCATGAGAGGGAACCCATACCCAACAATTCTTGGGTGACCAAGAACCTGAGACTAGACAGCCCAGGGGCCTGGGGTAAAACCAAATACTACTTTCTGTTCTACTAAAAGGATGTAGCAAGAAAATGACCCCTAATGACATTCTGTTGCAGTCTTAATTCATTGTCTTGTTCAGCTACCAACAGAGAAGCTCACCCCTGCAGTGGATGGAGACAATAGAGATACCTACAGCCAGATATTATGCAGAGCGTGAGAGACCTTGGAACACTCAGCCCGAAATGGGGCGTCTCCATCAAATTTCTCTCCTCAGGGCTCAGGGAACCCTGTGGAAAAGGAGTCAGAAAGAGTGCAAGAGCCAGAAGGGATGGGGACAACAACAACAAAACGTGGCCCTCTGTGTCAGCATGATAAAAGCTCCAAGGAACCCACAGAGTCTGAGGCAGCATGCACAGGGCTTACACTGGTCTGTACCAGGTCCTCTGCGTATATATTATGACTTCAAATTTAGTGTTTTAATGGAATTCCTGAGTGTGCCAAACAGTGGGTCTCTGATTCCTTTCTTTCTGTTTGTTTTGTCCAACTCTGGTGTATTAGTTTCTGTTTTATTATATTTATTTTATTATTTAAAAACGTTACATTGGATGAATCAAGTGAAGCATGGCATATTGACAATATTTTTAAAGATTTATTCTTATTTTATGCATGTGAGTGTTTTTGCCAGAATGTATTTATGTGTACTGTGAGTTCGCAGTGCCTGCAGAGGCCAGAAGAGAGTGTTGGAATCCTTGGAACTGGAGTTACTAAGGAGGGTTGGTGTGTGTGCTTGGTGCTTGCTGAGGTCAGAAGAGTTGCTAGATTCCTTGGAACTGTAGTTGTGAATTGTTATGAGCTACAATATGAGTGCTGGGAACCAAACTTAGGTCCCCTGCAAGAGCAATAAGTTCTCTTAAAAGATGAACCATCTCTCCAGCCTCCTCAAACAGTATTTTTCAGAAATATAAAATAGCAGAAATTTTTTCATCCCTTAGAAATGAGCAGGTTAAGAAAGAATTTACAAATAGCTTACAACGGACTTTTCAAACATTTAAACCTAAAACACAAAATCGTTCAGAAAATGTGAAATCCAATCCAATCTTTATTAATAACATACATTAAAGCTACTGATGGTTCTGCGTAAACTGGAGTTACAGGGGCATTATCTGATTTAATGAGTGGAAACAGGACATTTGATGACATTTCAGTTTCAGATAAACAGCAAATAAAGTGTTAGTGTAATTATGTCTCATGAAATGTGTTCAATGGAGTATTTGAGGCACACATGAGAAAGTATTTGTTTTTGTCAGCTGTTTAAATCTAAGCAGGTTTCTTTAATCTGGCACTGACTGGGCTCTACCACAGGTGAAATGATGTGCTCTCAGTGTTACTGCTTCTGTCTTTTCCCCAGGTCAGAATCACCTCATTCACAGCTTGGATTAGGAATCGATGCTGTAGAAAATGTTCGTTTTAGTTGAATTAATTAGGCAAATTGCTATTGGGAGAACTGGCTTTTGGTGAATTGGTATCAAGGTGAGCTAAATCTCTTCAACCACCTTATCAAACTCTTTAAAAAGGTTGTTTCCTGCCTCGGTAAGTTATGGCCACCTACGAACCTAATTCATTTTATAGGTACTATTTACAGTGTCCCACACTGAATTTGCCTCCTGACTCTGGCTCTCTTCTATATGTCTTCTGAGAGGAAGGACTTGTTTCTCTTCAAGCATAACTAAGGCCCGGACTAAAGATGGCAAATACATTTTCCAATGTGGCAGTTAGTGTTGAAAGACATTGGTTTAAATCTGCCATGGCTCAAAAATCCCCATTGAGCTTGGTATAGTTTTATTTTGCACTTGCACAGATGGAGAAACTGGTACAAATAATCATTGACTTGTAAGTATTAGGGACACAGTCAGAGGGAAATTCAGGTGCCCAAACCCCCTTAACTCATCAAACTAACTTAAGAAAACTCACCATAGCAAAAGTCTCCAAATTTGGCTACTGTTGCCCAAAAAAAACAGATGAAATGTGCATTCCCAGACTGTTTCTGAAACAAAGTGTCACCCGATGGCATGTCTTTCTTCCTCTCTGTAGCCTGAGTATTATCTGTCTCCTCATCAGCTCCAGACAACCACGGTGGCAGAGAAGAATAGGCTGTTATTTGATGCCAAATTGGATCTGCAGAGACTCTGTGAACCAGACTGGAGCATTATTACAGTGACTCAGTATGTGTGTGTCTGTTTGTGATTTTTAATGTTGATAGCTCGCTAGACTTACTTTTAATTTCCTCTTAAATATTAGGATGTTTCAAAGTGCCCACAGCTACTGATTAGACCATTGTGTTTCTGATCTTGGTGATAGAATGTAGCCAACTTTCAAGGGAAAAAAATTATAAAGTTTGTACTGAACTTTCTGTCCACTCACCACAACCCTTGGAAAACATACATATTTTTCAGCTCAGCACATTTTAATCGCCCTTGTTGCCCTTTGGTTCTCAAATGCTACTTAGTCATGGTAGGAAAAGGCAGTCTGTTCCACTATCATTTCCTGTGTTCTGGTCTTCTAAAAATCAAGTGTTCTAAAGGGGATCTGACTTAAAGATGAGTAGGAAGCCAGAGTGTTGACTCCTCCTGCTATGGGTAACAACCAAAGGCACTAGTAAGACATTCTGCACTAGATGACAATTACTGTCCATCCACGGTCTCCGCATCTACACTGGACCACGTCAAAAGGAATCTTACATGGCACAGGGCTTAAAGGAAGATGCTTGTTTTAGCTACACGAGAGCCTCAGAGCTTGGAATATTTCTGAGAAGAGTCAAACACCTCTCACATTATAACTTTAATGCTACTATGTGTCATGGAGGCATCAAAATCAACTTTCAGTTTATGTTAGTTTCCAAAAATTAAGAACTCCCTCCTCAGTTCTTGTCACTCAGAGTAACTCCCATATGGCTTAATAGGTTTCTTTTTCTTGTGTTATTCATATCCTCAGTTATCAAACTCTTTCCACTGTACATTAACAAATTTCCTATGCACTGTTTTTTTTCTGAAATTCTACCTTTGTATTTGAATGAAACCTGGTTCTTCCTTAGGCCAGCACCTTAATTTAGTCATCTCAAAATATAGCTATATTGTCATCTTAGCCTTTATGCCTATGAGCCGAGAGACAAGAAATCTCTGTCTTGTCTTTGATACTTCTAGGTCATTCTACCTCTCTTGGTCCTGGTAACAATCCTAAGCCTAAGGTCAGCTTAGCATCTCCTCTGTGACCCCCTGGCGACCTTCGCATTATTTATCTATTAATTCCACAGGACTTTCTCTTGTTTACAGAGGCTTTCTGTGTGATGACTTGTTATTTGTCCAGTTCTGTTCCTTCCCTACTTCTTGGTGATTTCAGTATCTGCAGAGTTGTTTGTCCTAATAGGCTAATGTTTCCATCTCTTGACTGTCACTCCTCTAAGTTCTGGATCTTATTCTGATCTCAGTCACCTCTTCTAACCACACTGAGAAAGATATTATTATTATTATTATCATCATCATCAGTAACGGTGACACTTTCTCAACTTAAGTTTCAAACATCAAATGTTATAGATACCCCTCCGTTTTTTTCCAGCTCAATCACTGTAAGACCCAACTGTCATAAATGCTCCGCCAGTCCAATACATGAAATTTGTTAGTTTCACCATCCGTTTTTATATTCACCACTACCCTGTACCTTTGTTTACAGATAAAAATAGCTGTGGTCAACCATTCTAACCAACCCCTTTTGTATATCCTTCACCCTGATCCTCTCTCAACTAAATGTACTTGCTTATAAAATCCATTTTTTTTTTTAAAAAACTGTTATGTAAATTAACCCATTTATTTAGTTGGCTGTGCACTATTGAGTAGGCTTGGGTATCAAATGGTAGCACTTTTACTGGTCTTTCAGTTTCTTCAGTCTTCTGATGGCAGACTTCACTGTGATGGCAGAAGTCATGTTGTAGGTCCAGGCCCTGCCAGCCACTACTTTCATGCAGGAATCACAGTGCCAGATGCCGACGGCTCGTCTCTTCATCTTGGTCTTGCCACAGAAGGAGCACGTGTACTTGGCGTGCTGGCTGACTTCAATTTTCTTCACTGTTTTCCGGAGGGAGGCACCATAGCGGGTCCCATATTTCCCGACAATCCCGACCTTCTTGGTTTGTTTAGCCATGTCTCCAGAACCTAAGCCAAACACAGAGAGCGAATCCAAATTTTTATAAATATTAAAGTTTGCCTGCACCAGACTTATGTTTATATAGACTGGTGTGGGAGAGAAAGCATCATTAAGTTGCTAACTCTTCTCATTTGGTGTGTGTGAATACAAATGGCCCCTAACGCTGTCTGGTGTTTGTCTAGTTCATGTACTCTCCCTTTCTTCCCCATTCTACCTTGACTACTTCATATTTTTTCAACCTTCAGCACGCTCCATTCTCTCCATTAGTAGAGCATCTTATTCATTTACTAATAAACAAAGTGCTTAGAGAATGACCTCAGAAGTTCTTACCACATTGACGTATTAACCCGCCTTTGCTTTTTATGTCTTGCTTTATGTTCTGTGACTGTTAAATGAACTGGCTATGTGCATACCTGAGACTGTCTCTATACTTGTGTTCAAATTCTTTGCCATAGCATGCTCTCAAGGACATTACTTTCTGTCTCTAACATATTATTGATTGTCTCCTTTCCGTTGACTCTTTTCCATCAATGTACAAGAATGTTGTTCTTGCATCTTAAAATAACCATCTTTTGACCCATCTTTCCTTTCAGCTACCATTTATTTCTCTTTTTTTTACCAAAAAATTCCTTGAAAAAGTTCTCTATATTTACCACTGATTCTCCTTTAGTTTTTCTCAAATTTTTAAAATAATGGGTTGGAGAGATGGCTCAGCGGTTAAGAGCACTGACTGCTCTTGCAGAGGACCCAGGTTCGGTTCCCAGCACCCACATTGTGGCTCCCTGCTGTCTAGAAATCCAGTTCCAGGAAACTCAGCACTCTCATACAGACATACATGCAGGCAGAATGTCAATACACATAATATAAAAATTAAAAAGATAATTGTACTAAATGTGAACTCAGAGACTATGGCAGCATGCATAAAGGCCTGCATAGGTTCAAGTCAGACAAAGTTCCAGCACTGAGAAGACCAGGTAGACACAAAGTCTCACCTCTAACCAAGAATCTGTTTGTAAAGAACACCTGCTGGGAAAGGGAAAATCAGTTTTCTCCAATGGTATGCTACTGGGTATGCCAACCACACTCCAGGGCAGGCCCCACGCCCAGAAGTAGTAGGCCAACATAAAACTGACTTTATGGGTTCTTCTTGTGGGCCTTTTGTTTCATTTCATTTTGCTTTGGTATTTTTTGTTACATTTGTTTTTTTATGTGTCTGTTTAGATTTTCACATTTTGAGAAAGAGAGAGAAGACATCATGAAATTTGGTAGGTAGGGAGATGGGAGAATCTGAGAGGAGTTGGGGGAGGGGAAAACATGATCAAAATATATTGTATGAAAATTTTTTAATAAAAATAATTATATTTAAACAACTAATTTTCATAACTGGACTATTCCATCAGATCTATTTTATTTGATGGAGTTTATATGATATATACAATATATACAGTTAGTACTTAATTTAAAAACAAAACAAAAGTGTCTCAAATCCAAATCTTTGAACTCTGTCTCAACTACCCTAGTTTAAACAATGTTTTTTTGCCCATATCATTGCAGTGGCTTTCCATTGATTCCCCTTAGGCTGTCTATTCACCACCAGATGTGTGTGTGTGTGTGTGTGGTCTGTGCTTGGGGACATATGTGTGTATACCCATGTGTGCATGTACAGACAAGGCCAATATCCGGCATATTCCTCTATTACTGTCACTTTATTTTCTTGCTGAACCTGGAGCTCACCAGTAATCTACGCTGACTGATCAAGTCTGTGGAACCCTACTAAGACTGTAACTTAGGTTTGTTGTTGTTGTTGTTGCTGTGATAACACCATGGCCAAAACACAACCTGTGCAGAGAAAAGGGCTAATTTCAGCTTACAGAGTATACTCCATCATCAGGGGAGGAGCGAGCAGGAGCTCAAGGCTGAAACCTGGTAGCAGGAACTGAAGCAGAGGTGATGGAAGAGTCCTGCTTACTGACTTGCTTTTTTATGGCTTGCTCAGCCTGCTTTCTTATACAACAGAAGACCACCTCCTGCCCTGGGCTGAAACCATCATCAGTGGACCCGGCACTATTGCATCTATGATTAACCAAGAAAATATCCTATCTGCATGCCTCTAGTCCAACCTAAACAGGTTTCTTGATAGAGATTTCCTCTTCTCAGATGACTCTAGCTTGTGTCAATCCAGCACATACCCCCTCCCAGTAGTGGGATTGCAGCTATATGTCACTGTGCCTGCTTTTTTCATGGGTGCTGGCAACCTAAATTCAGGTCCTTACATCTATACAGCAAGCACTTTATCTACTGAGCCATTTCCCCAGCTCCCAGATTTGTATTTGTATAACATAGATAAAATCTCTATTTTAAAATGTCTAACTGGTTTTTCATCAGTTCCTTCTATTTTATTGTGCTTGTTTCTACCTTGCATGATATTATACACATGCATTTGTAGGCTTCCTAAACCCAATGGATTTTACAATTTTGTCTGTGCACTCAGAGCCTAGAAGAGGGCTCAATAAGTATTTGATGAATCAATCATTATTTCTGAGTTAGTGTCTGATTTTACAACCTATCAAGATGGAAATCTGCAGTGCCTGCATGAGTGCATCTGTCTTTGCATCTGTCTTGGTAGGGTTGCATCATGTACTGTATTTTTCTGTAAACTTCTTAAATTATTTTTCTTCAGCTGTGTAAGTACTGTGATGAGCTGTTTTCTATGAGGCATTAATTTATAAATCATCTTTTTAAAGTATAAAGGAAAAGATAAGATACTGATTCCTCCATGACTCTTCCTCTCCACCCAAGACACAGTTTCTGAGCAGAAAAGATAAAAACCCAAATGAGAAAAGGTATCAAAACATAGGCAAAGATCACAATTTGCTTGCTCTTTCCATAAGCCTGTGTCAGGCATTGTAGTAAGCACTGGAGGAAAAAGCACTGGACAGGTAAGGTCTGTGGTTCCCTGGAATTTACAAGTATAGTGAAGCAGTGTGACAGTGAGTGAGTAACAAATATGTAAATGATTTGAAAGTTTGACTAGTGATCGTTAACAAGCATCATGCTGCATTCACAGAGTGGAACGGGCATGCAGTGGGCAGAATAGCACTTCAGGTGAGATGTGTCCATCTTAGTCACCAGAGTCTGCAAATGCACTACACGTTACAAGGAAGAATTAATGCTACTTCTCAGGCAACCTTGAGGATGGGAGATCATCCTGTATTGTCTGGGTGGACCCGACGTTATCTCTGAGGTTCTCAAGAGTGGGGAGGGCGGAAGTAGAAAGAATGCCAGAACTGGAGAAAGACTGGGCATGGAACATAGCTGCTGCTGAATGGGGAAAAAGGGACTCCAAGTCTAAAAACACATCTGTCCACGAGAACTGAAAGGAGAAGAACCAAATTATCTCCTAAAATGTCCAGAGGGAAAGCCTTCCTGCTAATACCTGACTTTAGTTTAGTGAGACCCATTTTGGACTTTTGAACTTAATAAGTATTAGGTGATAGGTTTGTTTAAAGCCACCATGGCAATTTTGTTACAGCAGCAAATGGGGAAATAGTAAGGACTTTAAATTCCAAAGTCAAGAAGCACTTCTGTAAAGACATTTCATTAATCTGAATGTAAGGATTTGAAGGAGTGTGCCACGCAAAAAGCTGCTGATAGCTTGTGCAGGTGGAAAAACCAGAAAGGTCAAGGCTGAACAGAGATTTGGGTAGCTAGGAACTGACAGATAGTCTTAACAATTGAAGTGTGGTGACCAAGAAGAAAGCAGTTAACAAAAGATTATAAATTTTGACATGAGTAATCCATGTAGGGCCTTGTAGACATTAAGGAACTTAGATTTTGCTGGTAGTGCACTGTAAAGACATTCAGTGGTTTAAATTTTGAGTTTCACATAATCTGTCTTATGTCTTTTTTAAGATATGCTTTAAACTTGAACCAATCATTGTACACAGTTCAATAAATTTTTACTGAGTAAACCTATCCTGGCTACTACCACCCAGCTGAACTAGAATCTTATCAAATTCCTGAATTCTCCCCATGCCCTCAGTGTTTATCTCTAGTAAAGTAGTAACTACTTCTTCACCTTTATCATCCTATTACTTTTTTTTAAAAAAAAATATTGAGCTTTATATTCATGGAATCATGTTTCTGATGTTTTTAGCCATGTGAATAATATAACATGTTTTATAACATGTGAGATTTATTCATACAAATACATGTAGTAACAGTTTAAAAACCACTATTTCTGTGTATATTTCTTATATGGCAATATATTTATCCCTTCTGTTCTTTTTTATTTTAAAAATTTATTTACTATGTATATAGGTTTCTTCCTTCATGTATCCTGCAGTAGAGAAGAGGACACCAGATCTTATTACAGATGGTTGTGAGTCACCATGTGGTTGCTGGGAGTTGAATTCAGGACGTCTGGAAGAGCAGCCAGTGCTCAGTTCCTCTGAGCCATCTCTCCAGCCACCTCCCTTCTGTTCTTTAAGTACATTGGTTGTTTCCAGATCTGAGCTATGATGAACATTCTTGTACATGTCTTTTTGTACACATGTAGATATTTCTGTTATCCTTATTTTAAACCTTAATGTTGCCATTTTTTCAGACTGATCATAACAGTTTTACACTCCACCAGCAATGTGTGCTCCATTGTTTTGTTTTCCTCTCCCTCTTCCTCTCTCTCTCTTTTCTCCTGAGACAAAGTAACTGTACCTCGTAACTCACTCCATAGACCAGGCTGACCTTGAACCCAGGGAACTGCCTGCCTCTGCCTCTAGAGTGCTGGAATTAAAGGTGTGTACTACTTACTACCCAGATCATTTTCAAAAATTTGGAATCATTTGAAAAAAATGCCCCCCTTTTGCTTATCTAGCTAGTTTCTTAAGAAAGTAAAAGGCATTTCATTACAACTTTTAAAATTTCTTAGATGATTAATGACGCTGAAAAATTTTGTTCATTGGCTGTTTGGATAGTCTCATTTATTAGGTGCTTGTGCAATGACGTAGTACTTAGATTTTTTTTAAAAAAATAGCTCTGGCAGGGCTGTGGTGGTTTATGACTTTAATCCCAGCACTCAGGAGGTAGAGGCAGGTGGATCTCTGTGAGTTTGAGGCCAACCTGTTCTACAAAGTAAGTTCCAGGACAGCTGGGGTTGCATAGAAAAACCTTGTCTCAACCCACCCAAAAGTTCTGAATTCTGATGATAAATAATATTAGATAACTTTAAATATTCATTTGTTTTGTTATGATATGATTGAAATTTGGTATATTCTAAGAAAATTATCTATGTTCCTGTGCGGAGGAAATATAGAAACACAGGTGCACTGTGCAACCCTACCAATATGCAACTTATCTTTAAATTAACCATGGAACTTGGTATCAAATCATGTTTTCCTAAAGTTGCTGATCTGTACCCTTAAGATACCTTTCCCAATACCAATTTAAGGAAAGTATGGGACTAGGGATTTAGCCCGGTGACAATATCTCTTACATTATACGTGCAACACACTGGGTTCTTTATCCAGAAAAATGTCTTTGTACTATTTTATAAATTGATTTTATTAATTAAGTATTCCTTAAACACAAGCTTTAAAGAAATTTAATGACTGAGGGAGGGAAAAATTCAATATATAAAATTTAGTTTAGTGGTTTCCAGAAATAAATTAATTTTCCTCATTTGAAATCCAGGTAGATGAATGTTGAGGCATAAATACATGCAGGATAAAGGGTGTGCCCAATTAATGGGATTTCTGGCTGGCTGCCCAGAGAGATTCTGTAAAATCTTATCCTACAAGGTAAAATACCTCCTGCAGAGGAAGTGGTATGCCCACCGAGTATGAGGAACCCTTGCCCAGCAATACATTAACCTTATATTGCGTGCTCTTTTGCTCTGCCCTGCGTTCTGGCAGGCTTCCTTTCATTGTCTTGTGCTTTCAGCGGGCTTGCTTTTACTTATTCTCTCTTAAACACCTTAGTATTTGCTCTAACCTCCTCCCTTTCCCCCTTTCATTCTTAGAGTAATAAAGTCAAACCACAACCCTTTTTTGGTTATTGTTCCAACACAGTTATTGATTCTAATGAGTAAAATTCTCCTTTCCTTTTTTGAATCTTCACAATTTCTGTTGGTCGTCTCACTGTGTCATCGCCGGTCCCTTCAATTCTTTGAAGCTAGTGACCCCAGATATCTAGGTTTCTGAGGATGAGCCTGCTTTACTTCCCTGCCCCCCTCCTGCAGCAACTGAGATAATCCCCTCTGCAGCCTGAGGTAAAGATTTAATGCTGTCAAGAGCACAGAGCAACCCTCTCTCCAAGGCTGAGAAGGACGGGCACGCTGCCAAGCCCTATGCGCTGCAATCCTGCCACTACACCTTCCTAGGCTTGCTCTATATTTGAAGAGATTGGTGCTAAATTAATTTCCCAGGGACGGTTGGGGGGTGGGGGGGGGGGGAGGGAGAAAAAGAGTGTGTTCGAGCACCGAAAACTGCGACCGACTCGCCCTCTGCTGGTTAAAGACATGAATGATCGCAGCCAAAACAACGCAGCAGAGAAGGCAATCCGTTCAATACAGATAAATAGCAAACTCGGTCCGTTTGTCGATCTAAATCGTCACTGTGAGTTTTAGCTCTGCCTGAAATTTAATCATATTCTCACTTTAAATCCTAGCCCCAAGTAATATGCTATCTTGAGCCCATGTTCATTTATTCGTAGGCTCCATTATTCTAAACCGCTAATCAAAATAGCCCCAACTAGCCTTTTGTCTAATTGGTTGCTAGGCAACTGGAAAAATGACACCGAAGCCAGCCGTTGCTTATTGAACACATCTCAGGCCGGTGTCTCTGCCTAAGATAATAATTTCATGCGAACAAAAGGACAGCTGCTGTTTGTATTTTCAAGGTTAATTGGTTGGAAAACTGGAAAAAGCGGTCGGTTTCCGTAATGGTTTCTAGAAAGCTGACAGACTACCTACTACAGAACGAAGCCCTGGCTGCCATAATTCACAGAGCCCCGCACCGCCTTTGCAGTCTTACGTATCTGGTTGGAATAGACCAACACACGGAGGCTAGGGTAATGAAACGTCTGCCCGCAGCAAGACAGTATCTATAAGACACTTACATTCTGCCGGGGAATGAGGGAGAGAAAAAAAAAACCAAACGACTAGATATTGCAATGTATGGTGTCAGTAAATGTCAGCTGAATCCTCTGCCAGTCTGAATGTCCCAAATCAAGGGATTCCTATTCACCCCCTCTACTTCTGGCAATGTAAATTGGTCGATCACGCGGCGTTTGAAATCGGTTGAGATTGGCCCATTCCTTTGTCAGGTGAAAATCTCTGCAGCGAGTCATGGGACTCAACTGGGCGGTGTCGCTGTCCGCATCTGGGGTGCTGAACTCCAGGCGTGGCCATGGAGATTTTCTTTGTATGACAGCTTCCGGTAGGGCGGTGTCGGGGGCGTGCTCTGAAAGGTGGTTCCAGCTGCCACCTGGCGTTCAATGAGGAAAGTGCTGGAAGATAAGGAAAATAAGAGTTACGAAGTTCAAAAATTACTTTAAAACTCAGAAAACACAAATTGGAGGAGTTTTGGTCCTCAATAGCTGGTCTTTTGGAGATATCACACCTTTTTAGAGACACCCAGGGTATATAAGAACGTAGACTTTCTAGAATGAGCTCCCACTACCATCCAAGAATATAAACTGTAAGTATGCTTAAATAAATGCTGCCACACAATTTTCTAACATATTTTGTTGTCAAATATGTATTTAAAGTATTCCTATAGTAATTTAAGAATTTTTACTGAAAGGTTTAAGTAAAATAAATGCTAAGAAAACAGTCTTGATGGTCAAATACGTTTAAGGAAACTTAGCTGGGTGTTCTTCTCTGAAAGCAGTATTGGGAAAATCAAAATAGTGATTATATTTGAGATATGGTAAATAGAAATAGAAACTATATGTGGGAAGTTTTTTATTTTTACTTACTCCTGACTCTAGTATTTAAGCTACGAGAATGTTGGGAACAGGGAATTTGTGATATGCTTATGTCTTTTAATCTGTACATTTTATAATATCCTATACAAAGTCGGTGTGAATGTGCAGATATACTCTTTAGGTGAGGGAGGAAACCTCAAGATTATTTGTACATAGAGATTGCCTAATATGTAACAAAATTTGGGAGAAATACTATTATATATCTTGTTCCATCTTTGAAAAATAAAAACACATGTAAAAGTGGGTACATCTTTAAGAGAGTATAAAGTCAGAATTCCAACTGACCATCAAACTTCTGTGTCTCTCATGGTAACCTCTTCTTCCCAATTAGTTTGGTACAACTCTTTCAATCTTTCAAAACAGTGACTATCATGTGTGTTTAGATGTATGGGTAAAAATCAGCCCTAGCAAGTTCAGATAAAAATGAATAACATTCTCAAATTTATCATTCTCAAAATAAAAACTAGACCCATTTAAGAAGCACACCCATGCTTATTTGTCAGTCAACACAGCTATTATTAGCACAGTGGTTTCTTCCTTTAAACCTTAATACAGAACACAACTTTTATCATTTCTGCTTTAAGGGTCAATATTTATTAAAAAATATTTACTTTAACCAAAACTTAACACACCAAACAGGATTAATTAAATTGTCGTCAATTAAGAAATTGAGAAGTTTATCAGAGTACAGTAAGGAAAAGAACTGTCTTTTTAGTCTTAATTTGATCAAATTGAGAAGATTCCAAACACACCCAGCTTTCCTGGAAAGTCACTATCGTCTGTACCACCAATAGGGAGGCAACACACAAATAAAGACTTCAAAGCCATCAGCTTAAAATAAGAGCATAATGGAAAGCCGTTCTACTAATTCTATAATAGTATCTGTTTATATTACAGCTTCTTACATTACCATGGGGGAAGGAAACGTTATATTCACAAGCACATGTTCAACATAAGAAGCATTGTCATCCAAAGCAACAGATGGGAGACCAAGACCAGGTGCAATAGGTCTGACTGCCAAAAGTATATCCACAAAGCATCCAGCTCCTGCCACAATGGGGAAAATCCCCCACAAAACATTAAGTATATGAAAGAATACAATAAGAATAAAATTATAATATAGCAGTGAAGTTTATTTATTTATTTATAATTTTAAATTTTCCCTTAAGTTTTATTTTCATGTTGGCATGTGATTTTACATGATTACAGGGTATGCTGTTCTTATACATGGATACATTATGCAATGGTCAAATAGGAACAATCACATAAAATAAGGAACAAGTCATCAGTTCCAGTATACATTTGTGGCAAGAATATTTAAAATCTTTTCTTCTTGCCTTTGGAGAAGCAGTGAAGTTTAAAACTGCAGGTGTGACCTCAATATTTGAAGTACAACTGTTCCTAAAATAAGTTTTTTTCAGCTTAAAGCAGTACATGTATAAGCAAAAATCAGAGGGGCTCTAAAATACTAACATTTACTTAAATTGCCATGAAAATAAATATTAATGTTAAAATGGACACAACAACAGAAACAATACATGGGAGAAGAGTCTCCAGTATTCTACTTAGTGTATTTTTTAAAAGGTGTTAAAAATAATGACAGAATTCTTAACTAAACAATTTTAGAAACATTTAGATATATAATTTTGAGGTAAATAAATGAAAATAAGTAATACATTTTCCTCAAATGTTAGCATAAATTTAAATCTGAACTAATTTTATAAATCAGAAATACTATTTTGCAGAACACATTAGAAGTGAAGCAGTTTATATCCAGTGTTGGGGAATTAGAAAACAAGACCCTAAAGTACAGTGTTTTGGTATCCTGAATACTTAAAACTGAAGGAGGTTGGAAGACCTTAGTTATACAATCTCCAACTTTTGTCTGTTTTCCAGTCTCTATCCTGCTTCCTGAAGTGAGTCATGGAGACTTCCTTAGAGCTAGTGATAAAACTTGGGAGTACTATTGCAGGCTTTCTATATAAGAGAAAGCCAAAATAAAATCCTCTTCCCTACATTATTGAACAGTAAATAGGACATAAAACCTTCATTTGATTAGTGTCAACCTTACACCTGGAAGGAATAAATACTACACAGGCCAAAGAAATGGTGGGCAAGGCTTGTTGGGTTTACCTCTCTGCTACCATTGTTCAATCATGTTTCCAGATGTCTGTCCTATCTCACCAAGCCAAGCATAAAAAAGAATTCCCTGGATCTTGGGATTTAATTTTTGGTGACTTCCATCTCATATAAATCTTGGATAAAGGAATTTGTTAGATTTTCACTTGTTTTCCTGCCTTTTGTTGTAGGACTGTCAGTTATGACCTTACAATGGATGAAGAAAGAGTCTGCGCCTCTTGGACCCTAAGTCAATGCACAATTACTAAGTTTCTCTGTCCTATTTGCGTGTTTTTTTAAAAAATAGCATTGTCTTAGTTTGGGTTATTTTTGCTGTGATAAAAGACCCAAAGCAACGAAATGGCCAAAGCAACTTGGGGAAGAAAGGGTTTAATTGACTCACAGGACCACACTGTAGTCCAGCACCAAAAGAAGTCAGGACAGGATCTCAAGCAGGACTGGAACCTGGAGGCAGGAGCTGATGCATAGGCTATGGAAGAATGCTGCTTAATGGCTTGCTCCTCATGGCTTGCTCAGTCTGTTTTTTTTTTTTAATTTTTTTTATTGTTTTTATTTTTATTATTTTTTATAGCACCTATAACCAACAGCCCAGAGATGGCATCAACCACAATAGTCCAAGCCCTCCTCCCTCAATTACCAATTAAGAAAACACCTTACAGCCTCGCCTACAATCTGATCTTATGTATTTTCTCAACTGAAGCTCCCACCTTTCCAGTGACTTGAACTTGTATTAAGCTGACTTAAAACTAATCAGTAAAGTATCCAAATAATTGTACCATAATGCCAAAGTTCTTTTACATAAATTTTAAGACTTATATAATAAAAAATTATATTGATACTTAAAAAGGATTCTGAATATAGGAAAAGAGAAATATAATAATGAAATAGGAAGAGATAATTAAGAAATCTACACTAGTGCTTTAAAAGTGTAAGTATCCTGATTTCATCTCTATATGCATTTATATACATGTGTATACAATTACAATTATGTGGAAATTCAAGGCAAACATTATCTATGAATGTTGATGACAACAGGTTGATAAAAGTATTCTGGGGGTACCTCATAGCTTCAAAAACTCCAAAAATCACTGACATTTTATAAGAAGAATTAAAAGAATTTGTTTCACCTGAGAAATTTGATGGACACCACTTAGTTCAAGTATCAGATGGGATAAAATACTACTGTTGCCTCCCAATGTGATGCACTGAAAAGGACACATCATTGTTTATTTTCATTTTTCCCTTCAAAAACATTTAATCCGAGTTCAGTTGAGAGGAAATACTTTAAAATTAAGGATTATATTATAAAATGCAGGAAATCATGGAGTTGGGCTGGTCTAGCTACTTTGAGAAGTCATAGGTTATTCATGTTAGAGTTCATGAACATGACTCCTGGGACATTGTATGTTGCAGTTCCAGTGAAATTGGGGCAGTCTTTTGGGAAGTGGAGCATTCAGGATGCCTGTGTTTCTCTTTATTCCCTAGAAGTCATCTAAACATATAGAAATTTGGCAGAACAATTAGTCTTAGATATTAATCTTGTATACCATGTAGTTTATAGACATGATTCCATCTTGGCACCCACCATTATACTCTGTTTCCTGATAAAGGTATAAAAAGTCTTATTGCTTTGGGATTTAACAATTATGGGAACTGGGCTGGACAGAAACCCCGACAACAAATGATGTCCAATGTGTGGATAATTGAATCCACATAAAGCCTGAGGAGCTTGGGAAGTAATTCTAGATAGAAAAGAATAGAGTAAAGCATGGCTTATTAATAGCAGCACTTTCTTGAGTGGGTTCTGCTTGCTAGAGGTAAGTGCTATCATTTAAGAGAGGCTTCCTGACTCAGCTTTAGCTGCAAAAACTTTGCAACCCCTTTAAGAGGCTCTAGCTGCAAAACCTTGCAGCTTTTTAAAGAGGCCCTGCCAGCACATACTTAAATGGTGTTGATGAAAGCTGAACGCATGCTTTTTGGTTTTCAGCTGTAGCAGGAAAAAGTTGTTCCATTTAAAAATGTCAGCTTTCTGGGCTGTCCTGCCAGCACAAACTCTGAGTCTTTCAGGCAGGAGGTTCAGCTACAGAGCATTTGAGTGTGGTTTATGAGCACACTGCTGCAGCTTACTTGCTGGCAGGGACCTTGAGACTCCATAGAATTGTGGCAATAAACATGGCTACAGCCAGTACCTCTGCCATGAGGCTGGAATCTCAGAAAGCTAAAAAAATGGGCTAGATTCAGCCATCAAAGCCACGGCTTTAATACTCTCCATATTGCTTAGCAAATTAAAGATTCATGTGGTCAGAAAAAGAGGGTTATAAAAAGAGATTCAAAGATGAAGAAAACATCTAAATGGTTTACAGTGTGTTAAAAATATATGCAGACTTTGGAGAGAAAAGAAAAAGGTTAAAGTTCTTTTTTTTTAAGTTTTTTACTTTATTTTTTTATTTAAAGATTTCTGCCTCCTCCCTGCCACCGCTTCCCATTTCCCTCCCCCTCCCCCAATCAAGTCCCCCTCCCTCATCAGCCCGAAGAGCAACCACTATTGACTTAACCTTTGTTCCCGTTTTGACAGGTGCTTCTGCACGCTGGGTTCCAAGGGCTAAATGGGGTTTTATCGGCATCAGTTGTGCTCAGTTCTACTAAGGTCCTGGAGCCTGTTGCATTCACCACCAGTTCCTTGTACATGAATCAAATCATGGTTTCATCTGGGGGCAGTGTAGTAGTTAACAGATTTTACTTTCTGTTTTTCATAGCTAAGTAGGCAAATGAGCAAGCAGGGTCTTATAGTGAGGACAAGAAACAAAAGGGTTATTGACCCAGCCATGGTTCAGTAGAGTAATTAACTGGGGGGACAAGGAGATCAAAGATTGATACCAATTTTTAGAATATTGTGGGTTTTTTTTCAAAACAGTGTTTCTCTGTGTATCTCTGGCTGTCCTGGAACACACTCTGTAGACCAGGCTGACCTCAAACTCAGAGATCTGCCTGCCTCTGCTTCCTGAGCGCTGAGATTAAAGACTTATGCCACCTCTTGTCTGACCAATTGCTGGAATCTTGATGTCACATTTTTCTTTTTTAAAGATCATCACTGACCATGGCAAAACTTTCTCTAATCATCCCTTATTAACTGGCATAGAAGTAACAAGTTTCTCCAGGTGTCATATAAAGACTTTCTTGTTTTATGAAGAGGATGCCAAATACCCTTTAATTTAAAACAAAAACCCTGGCTACAGAGTCTAATTGCACTTTCAAATAGGAAACTGAATTTTTCAGATGGCTCAGGTCTATGTCTATCTGAGCACTGAGTTCCTTATGATTTTTCACTTCAATGGAGCCCAGGGTGCTTGCCCCTATCAACAGGGAAATGAGAGTGGGGGGACCTATAGGGCACAGGGATGCCCGGATTCTAGATTTAGGTTGGCCTGTCTTTTTTAAAAAAATAGATGATTATCTGTGGTATAGCATACACAAGGATGCAAAGGAGTGGAGTCTACCCTAGCACACACAATTTAGAAGATGCACACTAGATTAAATAATTAGTGAAAGCAAGTCAGTAGTCTCTGGGGCCCAGGAATACATTCAATTGCCATTTCTGAGGTTAGCCTGCTGTGTATAGCTGTAAGAATCTGCATAGGGGGATTTTTCTAGGAGGTATCTTGGTGAGATTAAATAGTCACCCTTCCCTTGGAGATCGCCCAGGGCGAGCTTAGGTTGGTCCCATTTGCAGCAGTTAGAGTTGGAAATTGAGCTTATTATTTGATTAGTTTTAATCCCAATATAGGGTTTGGGGTTCAGCAGTCCTGACCTCCATCTGGTTAAGAATGTAAGAAATGAATATACCCTTTCTAGCATCCTGAACATTGAGGTGATGGCATCAGTTACCTCCTTGACTTTTACCCTCAAAGCTGCTAAAGGAGTTTCTGGGGAAATTAGAATTTCAGGGTTTACCACCTTAGTGGGCTCATGTTCTGGGGGAGTCAAGATTTGGGATGGATTGAGCTGATGGGCCAGATGACCCTATGTGCAGGTATCTTTTGGATAGTCTTGGTTAGGTTTACTATTGATGTTATAAAACACCACGAGAAAAGCAACATGGGTAGGAAAGGATTTATTTGACATACTTTCACATCACTGTTCATTCATCATACAAGGAAGTCAGGACAGGAACTCAGACAGGGCAGGAACCTGGAGGCAGGGGTTGATGCAGAAGCCATGGAAGGGTGTTGCTTACTGCTTGGTTTTCCATAGCTTGCTAATCCTGCTTCTTAGAGAACCAAAGATCACCTGCCCAGGGGTGACCATACCCACAATGAGCTGTCCCCCTAATCAATCACTAATTAAGAAAATGCCCTACAGGCTTGCCTACAGTCCATTCTTATGGAGGAATCTTCTCAGTCGAGACTCCTTCCTATCCAGTAACTCTAACTTATGTCAAGTTGACGTAAAACAAGGCAACACAGATAGAAAATGTTACCTGAGTCTGAAACATTGATATATATAACCTTACTCCTCAGGTCCTATAAACTTCCAAAAATGGCCTTTGGCTTCCTACAAGGCCCTAACATTTATGAATATGGGATTGTATTGCCCGTGACCACAGATAGGTTGTGATATATATATATGCTGGGTAGTGTTATATCAGCTTGACAAAAGCTAAAATCATCTGAGAGAAGGGAACCCACAATTAAGAAAGTTCCTCCATAAGATCAGGCTGCAGTAAGCCTGTAGGGTATTTTATTAATTAGTGATTGATGGAGGGGCCCAGTCCACTGATGGTGGTGTCATCCCTGACTGGTAGCCCTGGTTTCTATAAGAAAGCAGACTAAGCAAGCCACTAAACAGCACCCCACCATGGCCTCTGTACCAGCTCCTGCCTCCAGGATCTTGCCCTGTTTCAATACCTGCCCAGAGTTCCTTCAGTGATGAGCTATGATGTGTAAGTGTACAGCAACAGAAATCTAAGACTGTATATATATATATATATATATATATATATATATATATATATATATATATATATATAGTGTGTGTATGTGTATTTTCTATAAGTTCTGTTCCTCTAGAGAACACTGACTAATAAAACATCTCATGCTGTCAAGGATGTAGGGAAAGGGGAAAATTTATTCATTTCTGGTAGGAGTGCATACTCATACTACCATTACAAAAATCTTTGTGGCAGTTCCTCAGGAAACTGAGAATAGATCTACCTCAGTACCCAGCTGTACAACTCTTGGGCATATACCCAAAGAACTCTATGTTCTTACTACAGAGATACTTGCTTATTCATGTTTATTGCTGAGTTATTCATAATAGCCAGACCTTGGAAACCTCTTAGATGTCCATTAACTGATGAATGGATAATGAAAATGTGGCACAGTTGCATAATAAAATATTATTCAGCTGTTAAGAAAAATTGTGTTTGTAGTTAAATGGATGGAGATGGAAAAACATGCTGACTGAGGTAACCCAGACTTAAAAAGACAAATATTGTATGTTTTTTCTTATATGAGGATGTCAGCTTTTAAACTTTCAATATGTTCCCTACAATCTGAACAATCACAGAGGTTAGGTACCTAGTATGGGACCAGTGGGGAAAAGATGATGTCCCAAGGAAAAGGAAATAGAATGTAGTGTTATGAAGAGACAAAGGGAAAGCTAGAATAGGGATGTGAAAGAAGGCTAAAGGGAGGGACACAACACTAGAGATTATTTGAAAAACCATGTGAAAACCCACTACTGGTAGGGGTGTCCTAAAATACATACATGTTTAAAAGAAATCTAAATGTAGTCACCAAATAATAGGGGAGATAAAGTCCCAACTAGACATCTTAATTTTACCAAGTACAAGGAATGGGCTACATCTTATTGAGTCACTGGCCAAAGGGGTCTCATTGGATACCTCAAACATCACAGTTTAAAGCCAAGGCTATTAGTTGCTCTCAGTCTGATGGTAAGACTCTATTGCTGAAGACAATGCTTACTTATGCCATTGAATTGGTGCCTAACTAGAAGCATTACTCCTACTGACTAGCATTCATGGTACTGAAAGTTTCTCTACAACTGCCAGAGGGGACAGATAATCATCAACATTACCAAGCTACAAAATCTGAGGCCACAATAATACCTGTGTATAAAGTAAACTGGTGCAATAGTGGCACAAATATTATGGGAGTAACGAGCCACATTTTGATTGGTTTAAGTTTCAACTCCATGAAATAGAACCCATATATGACATTGCTAAAGTAGACAACAACCTGAGACTAGATAGGTCATGACCCTCAGGGGAAAACCTATTATTATTATTTTGCTTAAGAAACATAGTAATTTGATGACTCCTAATGGCATATTTCTATGTACATAGATGAGTGCCTCATTCAGCTAGCATCAGAGAGGCTTATTATTGTAGTAGATGGGAATTAACACAGACACTCACAAATGAACATTTTTTAAAGAGTGAGAGAATTTGGAGCACCTGGCCCTAAATGAAATATTTTCATCAAACCCTCCCTTCAATGCTCAGGGATCCATGCAGAAGAAGAGGCAGAAATTTAAAAGCCAGAGGTGATAGATGACTCAAAGGAAATAGTGTCTTCCAGATACAACAGAACTGATGAACATATGAACTCACAGAGACTGTGGAAGCATGCACAGGACCTGTACAGGTTCAAGCCAAGACGGGGTTCCAGCCCTGAGAGAGGAAACTAAACATGAGGTACCATTCCAAAACAAAAAGCTCTAATTACAATTGATCTCTGCTGGCAAAGAGAAAATGAGTATTTTCCATTGTAGTCCCACATCTCATTAGGTGCACCAGCTACACTTCAGGGCAGGACCCATGCCTAGGAGTAGTTGGCTAACACAAAACAAACTCCATGGCTTTACCATAGACATTTTGTCTTATTTGTCTTTGACCTTTTGTTTTGATTTTTTGTGCTGTACACGCACGCACACACACACACACACAGAGAATAAAATTGAGTGTGTAAGGGTAGGGAGAGGTGTACCACAAATCTAATTGGTCTTAATAATAAAAACCCAGAGTCAGATATTAGGGGCAAAAGATGAAAGATCAGAGAAGCAGAGGAACCAGCCACTAAAGTTCTTACCTCTACAAAATCCTCAGATTGAAAAGGGTCAGGCTTCTGTCTCTTCCTGCCTTATATTCCTCTCTCCACCCAGCCATATCACTTCCTAGTGCAGGGATTATAGGTGTGTGCCTCCCTTTTACTGGGATCAAAGATGTGTGTCACCACTGCCTGGCTTTTATGGTTAACTAGTGGCTAACTCCGCACTCTGATCTTCAGGAAAGCTTTATTTGTTAGAACACAAATGAAATATCACACTTCCTCTCTTTGTCTAAAATAAAAAAAATATAATAATATAAGAAAAATTATATACAATAAGTACATTACTATATAAAACATATACAGGCAATAAATACATCAACAATGTCTAGGCAAGCCAGGCAGTGGTGGTGCACACCTTTAATCCCAGCACTCGGGAGGCAGAGGCAGGCGGATCTCTGGGAGTTTGAGGCCAGCCTGGTCTACAAGAGCTAGTTCTGGGACAGACACCAAAGCTACAGAGAGACCCTGTCTCAAAAAAAAAAACAAAAAAAACCCCAATGTCTAGGCAATAAATATTTGACAAATTCAGAGAAACACTCCATTATGTATCCTATTTTGGTGAGTTCAAAGGCTGTACCAATTCACTTTCTATTATAACATATTACCAAAGCTATGTTTTTATGTCTCTCAACATTATACACTTCACATTTCTTTAATTAATTTATTTTCTGAATTTGGTAACAAGAAAACTATAACAATAACTATAAAGTCATCAACTTTATTAGAGACTCGAGAAGAAAATAATATTACCCAATTAAGCAGGGAGTATAAGCACCTGACTTGCAAAAACTGTGAAAAATTACAGAAACAGCTGGTTGCTTTGATAGTCACCTAAGGCACCTCTTTAAGATTGGGGCATCCATCTTTAGCCTACAGGCCTAGCATATCTTACAGACTTTTCTGTGAAGCAGAATATTTTGAAGGGCTGTCCAACCTTGTCTTGGCAAAGCTTGGCAGTAGCTTTCTTTTGTGTCTTGCCTGTCCAATTAGGACAGTATACTGTCAGCAGTTGAAGCAAGGCCAGTTTATTGCCCAGTGACTAACTTTTCTAACACAGAAAGAAAACCCCATGTGGAGTTTCTTTGGTGCTCATTATCTTCTCTGAAGTAGATTGGTACTGCCAGCAGCAGATATGTTTCATTGTCATAAAAAATAACCTATGTTATTAAAACATCTTAAATGCTATATTCTGTAAATTTCTGAAGTGGTTGAAGATGACCTGTTTATCTAAAATATTTTTCAGTTTGACCCTGAAAATATACCTAATATGACTACAAGTTTGATTGTAATAGACAACTAATTACTAGCCTGCATTTCCTTATAATCCTAAATAGTTGGTAATATAACTTTCAAGGACTAGAAATTTGCATTACATTGTTAAATGAGCTGTATAGGTACAACACCTTGAGTAAGATTAGAAACATATGTACAGCATGTTATAACAAAAATAATCTTAAATTTGTATTAATATACAAAAATCCATATTAATATAAGATATTTAAGGCTGTTAGTTGCTTTTTTGGTTTTAAAGTAAATGTAATGATCTACCCTTAGCCTATTATATAGGCTATTATATATTCCCTCTTTTTCATTTAAAAATAAGAATGCTGAATCTTATCTCCTTTATTCAACCTTTTCCCTGATCGTTACCAATAACCACTTATAACCAACCATCCTAAATGATGACAAATATCCATAACCCATTGAATGACCAAAACCATCCACCCCATCTCTTGGTAATGTGGGTATCTTGTTCTTAAATTTACTTCCTGCTGTCTGTGTGTGGGGAGAGTGACAGCATCTTCAGGGAATCCTGAAAAGAAAAAAATTTGGGTCAATTGTCAAGTGCTGGGAGAGGTAGCAGTATCATTTATTGTCTAGTCTCTGCATAAGGAGAAAGTTCAAGACTTGTCTCAAGTCCTGGCTAGAGTAGACCATGAGACTGGATCATCTCAGCGAGCCACCTTGAAATTGTCTTGAGTAGTTTGTACTCCAAAGTCAATCATTAGGTAGTGTTTTCCAGATTAGTGGTGTTATCATAGTCCTGGTGGAAATGTCATTGTGTGGCTTTATTACCCTTTTGGAAATTTCAAAGGTCACTGTTAGTTGTGGTCATGGTTCACTGCCAAAAACTTAAACATTTTAAATGTCATACAAAGTAGATCTCAAAGAGTTTAAAAGATTAATATTTGTTATGTACATCCAGAGTGCAAATCTTAATTCCTAGTTACCTGAAAGAGACTCAGACCTGAAATCATGTACAGGAAGCTAGATGAAGTCTTTTTATAGAATCAGTTAGTCTATATGACTATTAATATCATGACAAAAAGTTTAAAAAATATATTAATCGTATAAATTTTGAGATAAAATTTATACCTTAAGAGTCAAAATAAAACCAAAGGATTATGAGATTAATGGAAATAAAATAGTCCCTTAATTTTGTTTGTTTTCTGTCCCATATCAAGTGGATCTTCTGACATGAGACAGAAATTTTGACTTTATTTTAACAAGCATTCTTGGGTTTAGAGAAGGAGAGAGCCACACTCCAACTCCAAAGCAAGTTTCAATTTTTAATTGAACTAAGACTACAAAAAGACCATTTGCATTGTATATCTGTAGAGAACAACAGAAACAAACATTTTGGGATATTTATAAAATTTTATCCCATTGGAAACATATAAACAGGCCAATTTACTATTTTTCTGGATGAGTTCTCCTTTTTTATCAAATGCTCAGTGATCTTCAGATTCCATATCTGGATGTCTTTATTCTCCTGAAAAGACAAAAAGAAAACCCTTTCCCAGCTCGAACTTTGTGGAAGTTCCCTTTTGGCAAGTTATATCTGATCAAATGAGAAGCTTTTGTAGTTTTATAGTATAGTTTAGACTGAATGGTCATGCTATTTGATGAACTATCTCCTCTTCTAATTAAAAGGTCTCTCTTCTTCAAATCCATTCTTTCAGGTGCTCTGGGAAGCAATTTCTCCCATGGTGACAGGGAAGGACATGGGGGCCTTCACGAGGCCCCCCAAAGCATTTCTTTTTTTTTTATTTTCTTTTTTATTTATTTATTTATTTATTTTTAATTTTTTTTATTCTTTTTTAATTAAAATTTCCACCTGCTCCCCGTTTCCCATTTCCCTCCCCTCCTCCCAAATATTGCCCCCTCCCTCCACTTCCCTCCCCCTATCCCTACTCCTCTCCTCCTCCCCCCACTCCATTCCCCCTCCCTCTCGATACTGAAGAGCAGTCCAAATTCCCTGCCCTGCGGGAAGACCAAGGTCCTTCTATCTACGTCCAGAAAGGTGAGCGTCCAAACAGGCTAAGCTCCCACAAAGCCAGTTCATGTATTAGGATCGAAACCTAGTGCCATTGTCCTTGGCTTCTCATCAGTCTTCATTGACCGCCATGCTCAGAGAGTCCGGAATCAACCCATGATTATTCAGTCCCAGACCAGCTGGCCTTGGTGGGCTCCCAATAAATCAGTTCCACTCCATCTTAGGGTTGGCAAGAGACTTGACTCTTGAGGGGTTCGCAGGTGTCCAGGAATATGTCCCCAGCTGGTACCTTGGGCAACTAAGGAGAGGGAACCTGAAATGACCCTATCCTATACTGATGAATATCTTGCATATCACCTTAGAACCTTCATCTGGCGATGGATCGAGGTAGAGACAGAGTCTCAATTTGGAGCAACGGTCTGAGCTCTTAAGGTCCAAATGAGGAGCAGAAGGAGGGAGAACATGAGCAAAAAATCAGGACCACGAGGGATGCACCCACCCACTGTGACAGTGGAACTGATTTATTGGGAGCCCAAAGCATTTCTTGATGGCAATGGGTTATTCTGTCTCTTTTTGATCTGCATTCATTGGACCAGTGTTGGCTTTTGCCACACCTTCTGCATACTCAAGTAGGGAGGGACCTTTTGTTTGGATTATTCCTAGAAAAAAACATTCTAAACATTCTAGGCATGCCCTGTTTACAGTTCCTTTTTAGGTGACCTTGTTTACCACAATTGAAACCCTTCATATTTCAATATTTCTTCAAACCTCTGGAAATCACTTCTCCTATCCAAGCATCATCATGGTCATGAGATTCATTACTGATTGTATGTCAGATCCATTCCCCCAAGGGTGCTGATCTTGACTTTAAAGGCCTAATTACCCCTTTGCATTGTGCATTAGCATTTTCAAAAGCCAGAGATTCAATTATTATTTTTATAGCTTCTGAATTAGGTATCATTCTATTTACTGCTGAAGTCAATCTTTGTAAGAAATCAGTGAAGGTTTCTTTTGGGTCCTGTATACCTTTAGTGAGTGACTCATTTTTTTTCCTACTTCTTCAATTTTGTCCCATGCATTCAAAGCTGATGCAGGGCATAAAGCCAGGGTATGGTAATCATACAGAGATTGCATTTGTACATTAGCATAATGTACAAGAAGTTGGTCTTCATACCTCTAGTCCTACTTTGCTGTTCAATGGTCTTAGCCTCTTCTTTCCACCAGGTCCTCCATTGTAATTGAGGACCAGGCTCCAAGACTGCTGTAACCAAGTCTCTCTACTCTTGAAGAATAATTCTATTACAAGTTGACCACGAGTTAAACAGCTTCACAAAAGGTAAATACAAGCAATATGAGACTATCGCTTCCTTAAATTTCCTTAAATCTAACATTTCCATAGGAGTTCATTCAACCTTGGGGATATCTATCATTTTGAAATTTTCATAAGGTTATTAGATAAATTAAAGTTTTTTGTTTGAAAGCTTTAGGTTGTTCCTCTCTAATCTTATAATGCAATGCTGAAATTGGTTCTACTTTAAATTCCTCTGTTTGGATCTGAATATCTCTATGATCTATTTTAAGTTTTATAAGGCCTGTATCTTGGTGCTCATATCAACCAACTTTTTTAGAGATAAACCAAGAATTATCAAACCAACAATAAGAATGATCAAAATGATAATTAACTTTATGTCAATGCCAGTTAAGCTGACTATTCCTTTATTTAATTGTTCCATTTTAAAATCATACATTGCATAATCATACAGAGACCTACATCTCTCCATCACAATAGGGTTTCCCATTTTTTGAACGTGGGAAAAACTCTCTTTTTTAAAACTAATTTCCCCCTTTCATATTCCCAATTGTCTCACCAAGTCTGCTGAAGACGGTGATGAAGACGTGAGGCTGACTGCTGCTGTGTAGAGCAGTAGAAGCATGAATGGCTTTTTCCAGAAGCTACTTAGCTTGTCAGCAGCCTGAGAAGGGGTTCAGGGAAAGCCCACATCCCACCAAGAGAAAACAAGTCAAAGAGCCAGCTGTCTGCATGGGGGAATGTGTAAAAGTGGCTAACTCCTGAGGTGTTTGGAAGCCAAACACATGTGGAGTTTGCTGCAGAGAGGCTATAACAGAAAAACCTCAAACACATTCAGAGGCTTAGGGAAAAAAGAGAGAATAAGTTAGCCAGTAAAGCAATGACTCTGGCAGGAGCCCCTGCATGCAACTCCAGTGTGTGCCAGTGGCTACAAAGCTACAGGCAAGTGGCTTTTTCAGGAATTCATGTCCCAAAGTTGGATGCCAGATGTAGCATGAATCTAATTGGTCTTAATAATTAAGACCCAGAGTCAGATATCAGGCAGTGACAACTAAAAGATCAGAGAAGAAAAGCAGCCAGACACTAAAGTCCTTACCAAAATTCCAAACCTATTAATCACAGAAATAGAAAGAAGTTAATCACAAATTTCATATGGAAGAATGAACCCAGCATAGCCAAAGTGATCCTAGACAGAAAGAACAATGCTGGAGGTAACACTCCAGATATTTGACTTCCAGTCATACTATGGAGCCACAGAAAATTAATGGAATGAAACAGAGAACCCAGAAATAAACACACAACTTCAATCACTTGAAGAAAAGATGACCTTTTTAAAGGATGCTGGGGAAACTAGGTAACACATGTAGAAGGCTGAAACAAGTTTCCTATCTCTCCCCCTGTACAGAAACAAATTGAAAATGGATCAAAGACCTAAATGTAAGAACTAAAACAATAAAACTGCTAGAAAAAGACATACACAAGATGTGAAAATATCTCCAGGAACTGACAAAGGAGAATGAATGATATTATGTTAAAAGTTCTTCACAGTGAATGAAGAGATAGCTTATAGAATGAGAGAAATTTTTTTCCAACTGTACATCTGTATTAGGGTTCTCTAAAGGAATAGAACTAATAGATCAAATCTATTTATATTAAAAGGGGATTTATTTAGAGTGACCTACAGACTGTGGTCCAGCTAGTCCAATAATGGCTGAAAAGCCAACAATCCAGTATTTGTTCAGTCTACAAGGCTGTATGTCTCACCTAGCCTTTAGTCTACATTGGAATACTAATGTAGGTTCTAATGTCATGGAAGGAATGCATCAGTAGCAGCATAGATGAATTGGCCAACAAGAGTGGGGCCAAACAGCAAAAGCTTCTTTTTTCCATGTCCTTTTATGTGGGCTGTTACCAGAAGTTGGGGGCCTAGATTTAGGGTGGGTCTTCCCACCTCAAGTGATCCAGTTAAGAAAAATCCTTCACAGGTTTGCCCAACTGTTGGGATTTTGTAGATTCCAGATGTAGTCAAGTTGACAACAAAGATTAGCTATATCACAACACCTGACATGGTATTGATAAATGGAATACACAGAGGGCTAAAAAAGTAATTAAACTCCAACTTCCCTCTTCTAAACTCATATATATAATCTAGCCAATGAGTGGGCAATAAAAAGAATAGATGCTGCCCAAAAGACAAGGTGCCAGTGACTGAGAGATACATAAATGTTCACTAAGCCACAGGGGAAACGCAGAGCAAAACTTTGAGATTCTCTTTTGCCTTTATCACAATGGTTGCCATTAAAACAACAAACAAAAATGTCGACAGCCAGGCGGTGCTGGTGCACGTCTTTAATTCCAGCACTCAGGAGGCAGAGGCAGGCGGATCTCTGTGAGTTCGAGACCAGCCTGGTCTACAAGAGCTAGTTCCAGGACAGGTTCCAAAACCACAGAGAAACCCTGTCTCGAAAAACCAAAAAAAAAAAAAATGTTGACAAAGCTATGGGGAAAGGTGTGGAGGCTCGAAAATGTGAGCCTATTTTTCACCCCGTCTGAAGGTCAGAGATTTGAGGTTGCTCAAAATTGTTGACAACAACCAGTGCTACACATCCTGACCTAGGTGCGGTTACTTGGTTCTTTTGATGTTAAGGTGGCCCATACAGTTGGATCCACTTCACCCTGACCAATGATCAGGATAGTCAAGCATACTTCCGCTCCTTTTTGAAACAGGAGGTTTGACCTTGGGGGTGGCTGCCTTTAGGATACTTGGTCTAGTTTGGGTTCACTGCCTAAATAACAGAATGCTAGTGACTTGATGTCTCAAAGCCCCGGAGCAAGTAACTGTTCTAGCTGTCTTTTGTATTATGTTAAAGCAGATTTTTGTCTTCTTTCCCCTATTGTATTGGGGTATAAAAGTATATGGAAAATTAAATGAAGGTGGATTTCAGTATTCACTGGAACTCCCTTCTGATACTATCCGATGTTTTCTGTTATATTATTTCTTACTTGCATCTTCATGCCTTTTACTAACTCTTCTCATCCCCAAGCCTCTACCTTGATAAGTGGTATTTTTGTAGAGGCTGGTCCCCTACAGAAAGGGAATGCTTATATACATTGTGTAGTCAATGTGTAGGGAGGTAAAGCCACCAGAGATCACACATGGACTTTACTTATTTTACATCCTGGCTGCAATTTCTTCTCCTTCCTCTCCTCCCAGTCCCTTCTCCCAACTCCCTCTGTTCCCACCCCCATACACTCCTTCTCTGTTTCTGTTTAGTAAAGGGCAGGTCTTTTTTGAGTATCAACAAAACATGGTATATCAAGGTGCAGTTAATATTAACTTCCTTCCCATGGTTCCAAGGCAACCCAGTATGAGGAGCAGGGTCCCAAAAGTCAGTAAAAGAGTCAGAGACATCCCTGGTACCTGTTGTTAAGAATGCCACAAGAAAACCAAGCTACACAACTGTAACATATATGCAGAATGCCTAGGTCAGTCCCATGCTGGCTTCCTGGCTGTTGGTTCACTCTGTAGGAGCCCCTAGGAGCCCAGGTTAGGTGATTCTGTGAGTTTCCTTGTGGTGTCGCTGATCCCTCTGGCTCTTATAATCATTTCTTCCTCTCTTCTGCAGGATTCCCTGAACTTATCTAATATTTGGCTGTGGGTCTATGCATCTGTTTCCATCGGTTTCTGGGTGAAAGCTCTCTGATGACATCAGTCTGGTCACAGGAGATGGCCAGTTCAGGTTACCTATCTGTGATTGCTAGGAATCTCAGCTAGGTTCATCCTTAGAGATTCCTGTGAGTTTCCCTTGTGCCAGGTTTATACCTGACCCAGAAATGCCCACTCCCCATTCCCAGTATTCTCTTTCAGTATTCTATCCCCATATCCCCAGTCCCAACCTGATTACTCTTGTTCCCATTCCATCCACCCTCAGTCCCTTCATGAAATCTTTTCTATTTCCCCTTCCTGGGGAGATCCTGGTGTTCTCCACGTGAGCATTCCTTGTTGCCTAGTCTCTCTGGGTCTGTGGATTGTAGCATAGTTATCCTTTATTTTACAGTTAATAGCATGGATGCTCTTAAAGTCAAATAGAAAGTCTGTATTGTTTGCCGGCAGCTGCAGGGGGAGCCTGCCAAAATCATGCAGCCCCCCAAGCCTCACCAATCTTTGTATTTTAAGCACATAAACCACATCCTGGTTGATATACTTCAGTTAACAAGAACAGTTAGCCATAATCAGAACTTGTGAAAGAAAAAAGTAAGGTTAGTACATTTAGGTACTTTCCTGAATCTTGAAACCGAACAAGTTCTACAATAGATTAGGTCTTTGTTCCCATTTTGGCAAGTTCAGAGACTTACATGCTGGGTTTTAAGGTCAGAATGGTGGCTCTAAGATGGCATTAGTATGCTAAGGGTCTGGGGACCTGTTTCAACTGTGGGTATCAGTGTGGAACTTCTTCCTCAAAATTCTATATGATCCAACTCCTGCGAATATGCATAAAGAAATATAAGTCAGCACACGGCAATGACACTTGCTCACCCTTGTTTATTGCAACACTACTAACAATAAGGTATCAAGACAGCACAGATGTCAATCAACAGAGCAATGGATAAAGTTTATGGGAAATATAAATGTAATGGAGTTTCATTCATCCATAAAGAATAATGGAATTATGTTATTTTTAAGAAAGTGGATGGAACTGGAGATCATTATGTCAACTGAAATAAGTTAGGCCTAGAAAGACAAATACTACATCTTCTTTTTCACATGAAACCTACACTAAATACAGATATGTGTGATAATAAAGAGGGTAGTATTTGAGAAGGGGACTAGCCAAAATGGTGAGGGGGCAGGGAAAGAACAATGAGAAGTGAATATGGTCAAAGAGGATGATGCACTTTTAAAAATGTTATCATGAGACCCAGTGCTTTGTACAATGAATACACACAGTAAAATATTTGGAAAGGAAAAAGAAATGAAAACAGTATGACTCATGATTGTAATCCCGGTAGTCGAGAGTCTGAGGTAGAAAGATTCCCATGAGTTTGAGACCAGACAGGCTTTCAAAACAGTAATAGCAAAACACAGCCCATGTTAGCTAGGCATAGTAGTTCATATCAGCAACCACAGCACTCAGGAGGTAGATTCATGAGGTTCACAGTAAAAAAGAAATGGATTGTGTTATTATAAGTAAAAGAAGTAGAATGAATAAACTTTATTACTTTCATGCTTATTGTGATATCTATCATACATGTAAAAATTTTGAGTATGTGTAATTTAAATAGTAACAAATGCTTATTTACTCTTTAGGTCATACCAAAAAATTATTCGGTGGTACATTTGAAGCTAACATCCTCAGAAGTGACCACTACCCTGAAGTCTGGTAAATACTGCGTTTGGTATTTATTGCATTTTTCACAGACCTAGCTGTTTCTAAACAATACAGTGATTGGTTTTATATGGCTATGCTAGTTAGTTTTTGTCCCTTTCGTCCAAGCTAGGGTCATCTTGGAAGAGAAAATACCTTCATCAGATTATCCCATAGGCAAGTCTGTGGAAGCATTTTCTTGATGATTGATTTATATGAGAGGGCCCAGTCCACTGTGGACAGTGCCACACCTGGGCAGGTGTGCTTAGGTTGTACGAAGAAGCAAGCTGAGAAAGCCATGTAAGTAGTACTCCTCCATAGTCTGGGCATCAGCTCCTGCCTTCAGGTTCCTGCCCTGAACTCCTGCCCTAACTTTCCCAAGTGATGGAATGTCATGTGGAAACATAAGCCAAATAAAGCCTTTCTTTCCCAAGTTGCTTTTGGTCAGAATGCTTTATCACACAAATAGACAGAAAAACAGACAACAGTTTATTCTGCCTGGGTTGTTGATCTTTAATCTGAATATTTATAGTCAACAATATTTAGAAAAATGTGATGAAATGTCTTCTTTGAGAATGCTAAATAACATGATTTTAATTTTTTTATACAAATTGGCTGAGTGTTTTCTTTGAAGACATATATCAACTAGGCATAAAGATGTCTCCTTTGATTATTTAGGATTCAAATTCACAATATGTAAAGCTACTACAAACCAACAGGAAAATGACAAGAGAACTGAACAAAAACTCCTCTTTCCAAAGCACCCAGATGTCTGAAAATATATTCAATAGTTAACAGTCAGGGGCTAATAATGTGGCTCCATGCTGTTTTGGCATCTGCAAATTCCAATACTGCAAAAAGGTTAATAACCAGAGAAACAAAACTTACACAATGAGTTATGAACACATTTTTAGAAGGCTAGCATTATAAAGCACCAGAGTTTGAGTGCAGTTTGCTCACTCTAAAACTCAAGCTGTTATTTGGTCCCTATTATGAGGTTTTATAAGGTGGGAGCAAGCTGAGACTTTCAGGAAGTTCTTTTTGTAATTAATAGATTATCTCAAAAGGGGGTCTACTATAAAGTTCAGGTCTCTTTTACACACCCTGTCTTTTTCATCACACGATCCCTTTCATTGCTGAGGGCAGCAGGAAGGAGATCACTAGAATGGTTCCTTAATCTTGGACTGCACCCATGGACCAAAGTAAAGCTGTTTAAAAATAAACTACCCCATGATATTGCACCATTAGCAACAGAAAAAAGACACTAGACATTGGATATAGTTTGAGCAATTGGTGGCTACACTGCTGATGACTGTAGAACTTCAGTGTAAATTGATACAACTTCTTAGCAGTTTGTCATTACAACATAAAGCTGAAAAAGAACATGTATTACGACACCAGTTTCACTTCTAGGTAGACACTCTGTCCACCAGATCTGTGTAAATACACACAGAGTGATATGCATATTCATGAAATAACTTTTAATTAAAGTTATAATCATAAACAATTGAATTTGGTTACAATTATCCTGAAAAAGATAAAAGCAATTTCTGATATCTAGGAGCTGGGTTAATATAAATAAGTCATAGTGTCTTCCTGTTCAACATAAACAATTTCATAGAATACTTAGACAAGGCTATTCAGTGATGGGAGTGGATCAGGGAAAAGAGCATACTATAATCAGTCTGTACACAGACAAAAAAGAGAACTAATTAACCTATTCACAAAATGACCAAATGCCTCTTTAGATTGCAAATATTAGTAATTGGGGCCCTGACCAATGGCATTGTTATCCTTACTCATTTCTTATATTTTGCATAAGGTCATTAATTTACTCACCGTGTAATTAACTTCACTTATGACAGATGCCAATCGAGATCAAAGTCCTACCTCAAATCCCCCCTAAATCACCCAACACAAAGCCACAAACCACATGCCCTTTAAAATAGTTTCTTACTGATGCTCCCCATGTTTCCAAGGATGTGCAGCTTTCACTGCTGCAGTAAGTCAATCAGTGCAGCTTAACTTAGCAACAGCAGGATTTCCAGTGATAATGGAAGTGGAAGAAGACCATCAGTTGTAGACTCAGATATTCAAGAAGCTAGTGTCGAAGTTTCATCTGGCACAAAGTTTATATATAGCATTAAGGAGAGAAGAGAGAAAAAATTTAGGAATGCACATTTGCACCACGTGTTAAGACAGAGCTCAAAGGGTTTGTTAATGATGACAGAATATTAACATTTTGTGTATTTTTACTTTTTGAGACAGGCTTTCATGTGCCCTGTGTTGGCCTTGAATTCACTATGTACAGCAGCCAGTGCTGGCTGTGTAGTTCTGATCTTCTTGCCTCTGCCTCATAAATGCTAGAATTACAGTCATGCTCCATCATGCTCAGCTAAATATTTTGTATACTTTCTTCTTCATTCACTTTGCCCCCACTGAGAAATAAGGGTTAGGCTTCTCTGAAATGACAGCAATCTATCGTATAGCTTCTAGGGTTTAAAATGCTAAGTATAAATGGAAATAGAATACTTCTGATCAGCAGGAGGAGGCGGTTTTAATGATATGTTCCATCACTTGGGACCTTTGGTCTTTCTGATTGTTTGTTTGCATCATTTGGGATTGAACCCCAGGCATTGTGCATGTTAGACAAGGCTGTACCACTGAACTACCACCCCAGAGCTCAGGACCATAGTTTATTCGTCTGTTTAAAGAAATTCAGGGAGAGGAGGATTAGATCTCATCTCCCTATTTTGGAATCTAAAGTCCTAAATTGATCTTCACTTTATTTATCCACTACATTACCCAGGAAAAAGCATTAGATTGACTAAGTGTATAGAGTTTGGGTCAGTCAAAACTACAGTGCATAAATATTTCTGTTTACCAAATATCTCCTGTCAGCTTCTTCATCTTTTAAGACAGAAATATTGCCTTTCTTAATAGGGTTGCTGTAAGATTATATTGAATATTGCATGTAAATCGCAGCGCTAGTTCATAGAAACCATGCCTGGTCAATATTGCCGCCTGACAAATAATCCTAAGAGACAAGCCGTCAGTTGCTTCCTCTGGGTGAAGCAATGCATTTGTGAAAAACAAGAAATGTGTTCCTACTGGACCCCAGGTTCCTGAAGAATATCTGCCTGCTTACTTTTCTGTTTCCTCTCCTACCATCCTTCCATATCCACCGCCCTCGCCTTTCTGCTCATCACCCCAGCGCTTCTCCATTGGGCTTCAGAGGACAGTGCAGGTTCTGTTCACCATTTCCTTGGTCTCTAGGTGCGCTATGGAAATGTAACTTTAATTCGTACTGTTTGTTCATTGCTGCAGTGGCCCCAGACGATAGCTAGTGATCTCAGCGTGAGCGCACAACCTCCTCGGTTTCTCAATTCCCAAGGACTTTTTTTTTCCTGAAAGGGAATTAACCGGGAGTCTACGGTTGCTGTAGCAACAAACTTCCAACCTCTGCTCAACTCTCCGGAATGAGCACATACCTATTAATACGCTTAATGGCCTAGGGAATTAAGTTACTCACAGCAGATTTTCTTTCAGGTGCAAAACAGCTTACCTGGCCACCGAGCCAGCCTTTGGTGGCGTTGCGGTTGGAGGCTAGTAATAGGAGAGCTGGTGTTTGTGCAACCTGTTGGCAAAAGTGAAAGCCAGGTATCCCAGAGCTGGCAGCAGCCTTGGGGAGTGCACTTGTGAGGAGGAATGATGGCAGCTGCGCGCAGAAAACCTTTGCTGATCAGGCAGGTGGGATCTCTTCTCCTTCTCTGGTGTGTGTCTGTGGGAGGCGCGGCCACTATCCGCTATTCGGTGGCGGAGGAGATGGAGAGCGGATCCTTTGTGGCTAACGTGGCTAAGGACCTGGGGCTAGAGGTGGGGAAGCTGGCAGAGCGCGGGGCGCGGCTGGTTGCCGAGGGCAACAAGTTACACTTCCGGCTCCACCGCAAGACGGGAGATTTGTTCGTCAAGGAGAAACTGGATCGCGAGGCACTCTGTGGCAAAGCTGACCCTTGTGTGCTGCACTTCGAAATTGTTCTGGCAGAGCCGCTGCAGTCCTTCCGTGTGGAAGTCAGAGTATTTGATATCAATGACAATGCCCCAGTTTTTCTAAACAAGGAGCCTCTTTTAAAGATTCCCGAGAGCACCCCTTTGGGCTCACGCTTCCCTCTGCAGAGCGCCCAGGACCTGGATGTGGGACTCAATGGCCTCCAAAACTACACCCTGAGTGCAAACCCCTATTTCCACTTGCACACGCGCTTCCGAAGCCATGGGCCCAAATATGCGGAGCTTGTGCTGGATAATCCCCTGGATAGAGAGGAGCAACCTGAAGTCAACTTGACCATTACAGCGGTGGATGGTGGGTCCCCTCCCAAGTCTGGCACCGCCAACATTCGAGTGCTTGTTCTGGACGTCAATGACCACGTGCCCCAGTTCTCTCGCTTGGTATATCGCGCTCAGGTACCAGAGAACAGCGACAACGGCTCTTTAGTAGTGGTGGTGACTGCCACGGACCTGGACGAGGGCACCAACAAGCAGATCACTTATTCTTTAGCTGAAAATCCAGAAGCAGTTCTCCAGACGTTTCTTGTCGACTCGCAAACCGGAGAAGTTCGACTCCGCGGGCCCCTAGATTTTGAAACGATGGAAACATACGACATTGACATTCAAGCGACAGATGGAGGGGGCCTTTCCGCCCACAGCAAAGTCTTGGTGGAAGTGGTGGATGTAAATGACAATCCTCCGGAAGTGACAGTCTCCTCAGTGTCCAGCCCTCTTCCTGAGGACTCTCCGCTCCAGACAGTAGTGGCCCTCTTCACTATCCGGGACCGGGATGTGCGAGTTGGAGGGAAAATCACCTGCTTCCTCAGAGAAGACTTGCCCTTTGTAGTCAAGCACACATTCCGGAATTCTTACTCGCTGGTCACTGACAGAAGCTTGGATAGGGAAGATGTCTCCAGTTATAACATCACACTCGTTGCCATGGATACTGGACCACCCAACCTGTCCACAGAGACTGTGATTGAAGTGCTAATATCTGACATAAATGATAATCCTCCAATCTTTCAGGAGGATTCCTACATCTTGACTGTCCGTGAAAACAACAGTCCCGCAGTTTTTATTGGCAAAGTCCACGCTGATGATCTAGATGTGGGCGAAAATGCCCAAGTGACATATTCTCTCCTGCCTCCAAAGAGTGGAGACCTCTCAGTCTTTGCCTACATCTCTATAAATTCAGACAATGGAAAGCTCTATGCACTAAGAACCATGGATTATGAGGCCATTCAAGATTTTCAGTTTGTGGTAAAGGCAACCGATGGGGGTTTTCTGTCACTGAGTAGCCAAGTTACTGTCAGAGTGGTTATCCTGGATGACAACGACAATCGTCCAATGATCTTGTACCCACTACAGAATGGCAGCTTGCCCTGCAACGACCTAGTGCCCAGGTCTGCAGAGGCAGGTTACCTGGTGACCAAAGTGGTGGCTGTAGATGGTGACTCTGGGCAGAACTCTTGGCTTTCATACCATCTCCTTAAAGCCACTGACCTTGGGTTATTTTCTGTTCAGAGACAAAACGGGGAAATACGTACACTGAGGCAGATATCCGAGAGAGATCCTATGATTCAGAAATTGACCATTCTTGTTCAGGATCATGGCCAGCCAGCTCTCTCCACTACGGCCTCACTCAACATCCTGCTGGTAGACGGCTTTTCAGAGCCTTACTTGCAGTTCCAGGATCCATCCAAGCATTCCAGAAAGGTAAATCCAACCACAAAATATTTAGTCATTTCTCTGGCTGTGCTTTCTTTTCTTTTTCTCGTCTCTGTCACTGTGATCTTTGTTATACACCTCTATCAGAAGATTAAACACAGAGACAAACTCACAATTCAAGAGCACTTCTATGATGACTGCAATTTTCCTAACAATTTGGTACAAGGAAGAGGCAATGGTTCCTTACCTCAGCCTTGTCCTTATGATATGTGCTCAGCCACTGGAACTGGAAATAGTGAGTTCCGTTTTCTTAAGCGATTTATGCCCAATTTCCCTTTCCCTCATGCTACTGGAGAGGTGAAAACGGAGGATGACCCCAGTTTACCTCCAAATTCTAATAGAAATCGATCTCGGGGTTCAGAGGGCCATGCCCGGATAGACGATGACTATATGTAATGCTGACTAATTCAGATACATGCTGTTACAGTCCATCGTCAAAGAGCTACCCTCACTAAAACAAGGATGGGAGTAGATTACAACTCTGGGGAAACACAAGTGCCTAGTTTGGTGAAAATAGGAAGCTCAGCTTAGCTTAATATAAAGCAAGTATCTGGATCTCTAGATTATATATACATTTGGAATTCTGTTAAAGAAATGTTACTTTGTGTAAATTCTGCTTTTTCATCTCTCATGTGTTAGGCAAAAAAATGAAGGAGCCATTTTTCCTGTTTCCCATGGAAGTTCACTGGCCCTGGCCTGAAAAATACTTAGTTCCATAGCAAAAGTTAATTATTTTGCTTTTAAATCATCTTTCAGTAGAAAGTTCTTTATATACAGGGAGGAGGACTAGGTTCTCAGCTGATTAAGAATTGGGTTTGCCCGAGAGTGGTAGCACATTCCTCTAATTCCAGAAGGTAGAGTCAGGTGGATTGCTGTGAGTTCAAGGCCAGTCAGTACTATACAGTGAGACCCTGTCTCCGAAAAGATTTTACAGAGACATAGTTCATTCAGAAATTTCTATATTTTGTGCCTGACAAATGGAGATCGTCTCTGAATCAGCTTGCATGCATCATTTGTAATCCTAAAAATATTCAGTAAAAGTGATGATCCTTGCTGACAATGACAGAAAAGATGAAGATTAAAAAAGAAAAGGATTGCCGGGTGGTGGTGGCGCACGCCTTTAATCCCAGCACTTGGGAGGCAGAGGCAGGCGGATCTCTGTGAGTTCGAGACCAGCCTGGTCTACAAGAGCTAGTTCCAGGACAGGCTCCAAAACCACAGAGAAACCCTGTCTTGAAAAACCAAAACAACAACAACAACAACAACAACAAAACAAAAAACAAAACAAAAAGAAAAGGATTTCATTTATTTGTAAATGTAAGGACAAATATAAAGCTGGAGTTCAGTCAAGAACTATTACCCAGGATTATTAATTATAGCTTCTTAAGGATTATTTGGGTCTTAGGCAGGTCTCAAGTTTCTTTCAATACAGATATCCTTGCCTTATCAGAGAGAAGTTATTTGAAAATAGGTAATGAAGAATGGGTTAGGATATAAATAGAATACTTTTTACTATAGTTAATTGACTATAGAATATTTACTTTAAATAATTTTATTTTAAATAATGTAGAACTTTTATATTTTTAAATTATTTTGTAGTTTTGTATTTTATATTTTTAAACTATTTTGTATAGAGCAACTATAAAAAAGGAACCAAAGAAAGACGTTCATTAATACCAGTTAAATGGCCTTAAGAGAAGCAGGTAGTACCTGATTAGATGGCAGGCCTCTTCTCTCTCTGAGCATTCCAAGCTATCAACAAAGCATGGTAAATGTTGCTATTTCTAATAAATCATGCATAAAATGAGTTGGAATGGGGAAATAAGTTAGGCTACTTTTAAAATAGTGTTTTTAACCTTCACAAGTTTTTTTTTAGGTGCTCTCATTCTAAAGCCAAAGATAAACTGGCTCTGAAACATCGTTGTAATTTGTGTACCCTAATGGTACTACTAACTACGCCTTGCAAATCAGTTTGCTTTAACGAGGCCACAGCTTCATTTTTAACCTTCCCTTTTAACAAATGTGTGTCAATGTAGACTCAGTGAAGCGTATCCTAGTTCCTTTTATACAAGAGGCACAATGTTTATTTTTGTTTGTTTGCTTTTTGAGATAGGGTTTCTCTGTGTAGTCCTGGTTGTCTTGGAATTCACTCTGCAGAGCAGGCTGGACTTGACCTCAGACCTGCCTCAGCCTTGCTAGGATTGAAGGTGTGCACACCATGCCTGGCTGAGGCACAACATTTGTATCTGGAATTCTTAGAGTAGAGGAGTATTTCTCAAAATGCTTCTTAAATATACCATATCCTACTCACTGATATATTCTACATTTTTAGATTTATGACTGATACCTGGCAATAGCATCTGGATGCTATTGGTGGCCAGGAATATATTAAACCTTAATGGTACTTATTAAATTCTTGAGGTAGAGCTGTTATAACCTATGTAGTACCTTAATATATTATTTATTTTAAGAATAGATGAAGTAAATACAAATAATGAATTCTTTTACTAATTCTAAATATTGCCCATGAGTTGAGTTATAAGACCGCTCATTGAAGCAAATATCTTGCAGAAATCAGAAGATCATTCAGTATATTTCACAATGTTCACACTTACATACACACATGAACAGACATAGTGGAGAGGAGACCTAGATTTGCCAACTTTTTTCTTATTAAATGAAATAAAATATCACTTTATATCATGATTATTTCATAAGGAAAATGATATTTTAATATAAAATGGTGAAATAATCTCATGAGATAAACTACTTTTCAAGTTAAAATACGGTTTAATGGAAAATTTGTAAATAATTTTCTTTTGATATTGCTTTTCATGTCATCAAAAAGTAAAGAAGTGTTAATTTGGACTATAAGAAGACTGGGGTTATCTTTGGAACTGAGTGACTAGTCCACCTCATATGATCCCCATTTAAAAATTAATGTCTATTAATTGTACACAGTAATAGGACTTTGTTATTTTGCTATATGCACATAAGGTACTTGGATCATCTTCATCGCTCTCTGTTACACTTTATCTCTCTCCTTTCTTCTTTTCCCTTCTGCATTCCTATTTATTTTTATGACTTTTCACCCAATTCCACATACAAGAGGAAACATGTAATAAGTCACCTTTGTGAGACTAGCTTTCTCATTTAATATGAGGATCTCCAGTTCCATCCACTTTCCTACATAAATAACCTGATTTTGTTCTTCCTGATGGCTGAATAAAGTCTCATTGTAGATTTATGTCAATTTTTCTTTATCTATTCACAGATAGGTACTCAGGTTATGCTATAACTTGGTTATCATAAATAGTGCAGCAGTAAACAGAGATTTGTAGATACTGGTTTCTTTATTTTTGCTTTAGGTCAGTGAAAACATTTTCACTGACGGCTGGTTTAAGACTTGCTGAATTAAATGGAGATTTACTCTATCTTTTAAATTTGACTTCAAGTTCCCATGAGAATGCCAACTGTAACTTGCAAACTAAAAAGTAAGAACATTTCTTTATTGACTCAGATAGGCTTTGAGCTATCTATACTTGGACAGAACTTTATACATCAGTTGAGATTAAGACTAAATCTCCATCAGAAAGTAAGGTAAAGGATGTAAATAAATAGGACAATTTCTCTTTCCAAAACCTCAAATAATATCACATGTATTTGTAGCTACAATTCAAAAACTTTGAAGAGTGTCATGTGCAAAAAGACTATGATACACACCTTAGAAATTAGAACTATCTAGCTGACTTGGGCAAACTGCCTCTGTTACTTCTTTAATTTGGCATCTGCCAATATACATTTATAATGGAAACTTTAAATAACAGAGAAACATCTAACACAGGATCTCATGCTGCAATTAGGTGTTATGTGTCCTTCATCCCTAATACGTGTGGTGGGTCCCTAGTCCTGCCCAGTCTTTCACAGCTTTAACAGTTTTTGAAGGGTTTCAGTTATTAGGAAGATGCCTCTGCATTTGCGATTGCTTTTATTTTTCATGATTAGATTGAGATTATGAACCAACTGGAAAGAGTACCACAGAATGATTCTTTGTATTCTCCAGGGCATTAGAGTACCAGCGAGTGCACAATGTAGATATCATAACACTGGCTATAGTATTTTTATTGTAAAGATACAAAACATAAAATTAACTACAGTTGTCTCTATGGAGTGTGCAAAGTTCAATGGTGTCTGGTGATGCTTATCTTTATTGTATTAGCCAAGCTTCTCTGTTTAAAGCTATTATTTTTCCATTTATGGCTAATACTCAGAGGAAGACACATTGAAATATATACATATCATGTTTCAGCATCATCTAACTTTGGTATCTCATGCAGAATATTTACAGAGACAATATCATGTATTCCAACAGCCATTACTTTCTATTTCTCCAATTCTTTTAGTTTTTGATAAGAAAGATTTGTTACTTCTACATATTTATTTTGTTTTGGATACTTATTTTCAAAAGTTATAATTCAATGAAACCATTATCTATTTTGTTTAGCAAATGGGTTTAGGTTATTATTTAATAATGGAATTATTCACATAGAAAACATTTTGACTAAAATTAGTATTTTAACCCTATATATTAGATTGTTTTAATCAAGCATAGGTTTCTTTTATCTTGTAAAGGCTTATCTGTAAGGAACATTTTTACTATAAAGGAAAATACATTGAAATTATTTAAAGTTTTAACTATAAGTATACAATTAGATATTAAACATAAAAATTCAAAGTTTATTATACATATGTATTTATATATTTATAAGATATAATAGAGATGTAATTTAAAATAGATTTACATGCTGAAATAAAATATATACACACATACACACAGAAATATATATAAGAAATGGAATTAGTCTATCTGGTTTTATGTAATGCTCCTAAAAATAAATAAATAATTGATAATTCCTCATGTCTGTGTGCTTTTTGTTCTTTTCTGTAAGAATGAAATTTGTTTTATTCCTAGACACAGAACCAACCCACATATAACTTTTCATATAATTTTTTTTCTAGAGCTTAATATCTTCAAAGCATATGATAAATTTACACACTCTTCAATCAGAGTTCTATTTAATATCCCAATTTGTGTATTGCTTTCCAAAAACACTATGTGGGTATTAGTTACATTGATATAACATTGAAATAATGATAAGAAGTGACACAAAACACTCCCTTGTCAAGATGATGGGATAAATATACTTCTGTGTACTATGCTTCTGTTAGATGTTAGAAAACAAATGTTAAAAACATAACAGAGACTTAAGATGGTGGACAGAGATGGAACCCTTGGATTTCTGAGCTTTAGGGTGGGAATCTGGCATTGACTGCTATTAACATGGTTGTTATCTAAAACCAAATTTTCTCTGTGAATGGCAGAGAATAAAAATTACAGTCACAGCTTAATCTAGAGTGCACCTACCATTATGAAGTTGAAAAACTATCCCTAAAAGATCCCTGAAGCTATTTATTAGCATTTTGCATTTACAGACTAGAAAACATAGTCATGACCTCCAAACTGTACTGTACTCTGAGACCAACAAGCTCATTGAAAGTATTTGTACTATTTCCTGTTAGGTAGAAGCTTGAAATTATTACTGTAAGACCTAATTTTTGGCCATACCCAGGTAGCCTTGGATATAGATAAAGTGAGAAGATGAAGGAAAAGAAGACAGTAGTTTTTGAAAGTATCATTCAAAATAAGATAGTTTAAGACATTTGCAGAGTTGAATGAATAGTATTTTGAAACAAATTCAGAACAAAATGAAAATAAATGGGTAAAAATACAACCAATGCAACTTTTAGATATGAAACATGTTCATTGTAATAAAACTTTAGCAGATGGCATACAATTAGGCTGGGATCCATTGAAAAATAAACCAGTCAGGCTGGGCATGGTGGCACACTTAAGAGGCAGAGGCATGAGGATCTCTGTGAGTTTGAGGCCAGCCTGGTCTACAGAGCAAGTCCCAGGACAGCCAGAGATACACACAGAGAAATCCTGTCTCAAAAAACCTAACCAACCAACCAATCAAAGAAACAAACAAACAAAAAACAAAAATAAAAAAGTCAATCAACTGGTACTAACTGAGGAGCTCAATAGCATAGAACGAGGTAAAATTTGTGAAGGAAAAGTCAAGAGGATACCACAATTATCTATTGTATTTAAAAAGACAACTCAAAACTTAGGACCACAAAAGTGTCATTTTGTTATAAAGGCCAAACAGAAATTCCAGAAATAAGTAACTTAAAAAACAACAGAGGAAAGCTAATATCAAATCTGGTTCTTGTCAATATGGCAAGTTCATGTGCATTACAGAATCTCTACATCAAGATTAGTTCAAAACAACAATATATCAAACATTATAGCATTTATGAAATAATGCAAACCCCTAAGACAATCCAAGTGAAGCTGAAGGCTATCTCAGGCTGGTCTCCTAAGCCTTGGAGGCAGTTGCTGCCTAGAAAGGAGAAGGATCCATTACATCTATTACATGACAAATTAAAAATAAACTACCTACCTTTGCTTTTGGACAACGAATGCCTGTGTCCAGGAAACAAGTGGCAACAGTTTACACTGCAGGTCAAGATCTACATTAAATAATTGTAGATTGAGTAGACTGGATATTCCCTCTCCCTGTTTCTTCTCTCAAACTCTATACCTGGAGTTACAATTTACAGTAACCATTCCTTCATAAGGTTCATTTTCTTTGGAAAAGGTATATGGGAATTTGAGGTCCAAACCAGAAGAGTTGTGTGTGTGTGTGCATGTGTGTGTGTGTGCGTGTGTCGTGCACACATACATATTTACAGAAGCCAGAGGAGGACATTAGGTGTACTCAATGACTTTCTGCCTTATTCCTTGAGATGGTGTCTTCACTGAACCCAGAGCTAGGCTGACAGCCAGCAAGCTTTAGTGTTCTTACTGTCTGTATCCCTACAGCACAGGGCACATAGCCATAACCAGCTTTTTAGCTGGGTGCTTGGATTCAGACTCAGGTCCTTGTGCCTGTGTATCAAGTGCTATTGCCTACTGTACCATTTCTCCAGTTCTGAAGAGTTTCTTGATGGAGTTATGAGACATAATGATTAACCGGGGTTCTCTGGTACTTAGTTATATCTTTCCATATTAAAGCACATTCTTTCTTCTTTTATTAATCATGCCTAAGTTACAAAGACATGTGCCCTTTATCAGAAAGAAGAGCTGATGCCAATGACACATTAAAATTCAAAAACATACCTAAAAGCAAACTACTATATTTGCCATATGAACTATCATAACTGTTGGCCAGATAAAAAGTAATGAATTTAAAAACAATTACATAAAATAAGAACAACATATAGTTTTAAGTGAAATATTAGTCCTAAAACTATTATTATTGAATGTAAATGTTAATGAGATAGATAATAGAAAAAGTTAAAGATATATTTAATTAAAAGTTTGTTTTGGTAAATCTTTTAGAAGCTAGGAGAAAAGACAAAGATATATAATAAAAAGTAATATATTCAGAGAATAAAAGAATGATACTGCATCAAAAAGTCATATCCCAGGAGAAGAAAAATACAAAAAGTGAGATTTTTCAGTTATATTGTAGCTTTATTCTTTTCTTCAATAATTTATACAACACATTTTAGTAATATTTCCCCCTCCCTATCTCTCGCAGATCTGTCCTCATTCCATACCCATTCAACTATATTTATTATTCCCCCTTTTGTCTCGCAATAGAAAAGAACAGGCTTCTAAGAGTCAACAAGGAAACATAAGGAAATAAAATAAGATAAAACAAAACCATCACACCAAGACTAGAGAAGGCAACCTAACAGAAAGAAAAGAGACCCAAGATCAGGCACAAAAATCAGAGACCCACAGGGCAGTGGTGGTGCATGCCTTTAATCCCAGCACTTGGGAGGCAGAGGTAGGTAGATCTCTGTGAGTTCAAGGCCAAGAGCTAGTTCCAGGACATGCTCCAAGGCTACAGAGAAACCCTGTCTCAAAAAAAAAATCAGACCCACTCATTCACATACTCAGGAGTCCCATAAAAACCAAGCTGAAAGCTATAACATAAACATAGAGGGCCTGGTGCAGACCTATGTAGGCCGTGGACTTGCTACTTCAGCCTCTGTGAGTTTATATGAGCTTTGCCCAGTTAATTCAGAGGACCTTCTTCTTCTGGTATCTTCGAACCCCCATGGCTCTTACACTCCTTCGTCTTCCTCTTCCATGGGGTTCACTGAACTCTGAGGGGAAGGATTTGATGAAGATATCCCATTTAGAGCTGTGTATTGGAAGAACTCTCTCTTGAAAACTGTTTTTGAAGAAATAGTGGAAACAGATGTCTAAGTACTAGGGAAGTTGAAAGAAGGTCTTTGATGAAAAAGTCTAGGCTCCCAGACACACAGACACCACCTGCACCAATTGGAGAAAGAGGTCAGAGACTGGTCTTCCAGCTGGACAGTTTCATCTTTAGGCCCTAGCCCCCAGGGCATATCCCATGCCTCTCCCTGACCCATTGCAGTCCCAGTAGCCAGTCAGCAGGTAAGACTCTTGTGGGCAGGGCTATCTACAGCCAATGCCTCCCATAGGACCCTGCAATCTACAAGCCTCAGTCTGACGCCCAAGCCCACACATCCCCCATGGCATCACCAGCTCCAGGAGACACAGACACCACCTGCAATGATTGGAGGAAGAGGTGAGTGATGGGTCTCCTGGTTGAACAGTCCCTTCTCTAGGTCCTAGGCCCAGGGAAAATCCTGTGTCCCTTCCCCACTCATCATAGTCCCACTAGCCAGTCAGCAGGTAAGACTCCCATGGGTAGGCCAATCCACCACCCATGTCTCCCATTAGACCTTGTAATCTACAACTCCCAACCATCCCCTAACACATCATAGACACTGCCTGTACCAGTTGGAGGACGAGTGGCTCCCAAGGCACAGGCACTAGCTCCACAGTTGGAAGAAGAGATGGTGGCAGTAGAAGGATACATTCAACAACATAAAGAGCAATATGGCATCACCAGAACCTAAAGGTTCTACAACAGCAAGACCTGAGCAACCCAAAGCAGATGAAGAAGAGAAAATGACCTCAAAAATAAATTTATGAAGGTGATAGTCTCTTAAATAGGAAATGAAAATTTCCTGAAAGAAATTGAGAAAAAGACAAACAAAAATTGGAAGCAATCAATATATCCCTTAAAGAAAGCCAAGGGAAAAAAAACAGGTGAAGAAAAAAAATTCAAGGCTTGAAAATTGAAATAGAGGCAGTAAAGAAAACACAAACCAAGGGAATTCTGGAAATGGAAAATCTGGGTAAATGAATAGGAACTACAGATGCAAGCATAACCGTCAGAATGCAAGAGATGGAAGAGAGAATCTCAAGCATTGAACATACAATAGAGGAAATAGATTCATCACTCAAATAAAACATCAAAGTCAATAAAGTCATAACACAAAATGTCCAGGAAATTTGGAACACCATGAAAAGACCAAACCTAGGAATAATAGGGTTAAAAGAAAGAGAACTGCAGCTCAAAGGCACAGAATATATATATATATATATATATATATATATATATCATAGAACAAAACTTTCCCAATCTAAATAAGGATATGCCTATAAAGATACACAAAGATTACAGAAAACCAAATAGATTGGATCAAAAAAAAAGTCACCTCGCCACATAATAACCAAAATGCTAAGCATACAGAATAAAGGAAGATTATTAAGAGCTGCAAAGGAAAAAGGCCAAGAAACATAAAAATGCAGACTCATCAGAATAACACCCAACTTCTCAATGTAGACTCTGAAAGCCAGAAAATCCTGTACAGACATTTTTCAGACACTAAGAGACCATGCATGTCTCTTAGCTCAGACTACTATACCCAGGAAAACTTTAATCACCTTAGATGGAGAAAACAAGATAGTCCAGATTTAAATAATACCTATCCACAAATTCAGCCCTACAAAAGGTACTAGAAGGAAAATTCCAACCCTTGAAAGTTAGCTGCACCCACAAAAACACAGGCAATAGATAATTCCACGCCAGAAAATCCCAAGAAAGGGAAGCACACACACACACACACTCTACCAGAACAACAACAACAAAACCAAATAATAACAAGAACTAACAATCACTGGTCATTGATATCCCTTAAAATCAATGGACTCAATTCACCAATAAAAAGACACAGGCTAACAGAATGGATATGAAAACAGGAGCCATCATTCTGAATCCAAGAAATACACCTCAACCTCAAAGACAGACATTACCTCAGAGTAAAGGGTTGGGAAAAGACTTTCTAATCAAATGAACATTTGAAACAAGCTGGAGTAACTACCCTAATATGTAACAAAATAGGCTTCAAACTAAAATCAATCAAAAAAGATGGAGAAGGGCATTTCAGGAAAAATCCATCCAGATGAAGTCTCAATTCTGAATATTTATGCCCCTAATACAAGGGCACCCTCATATGTAAAAGAAACACTACCAAAGCTTAAACCACACATCAAACCCCTCACACTAATAGTGGGAGACTTCAACACCCCACTCTCCCCAGTGGACACATCTGCCAGATGGAAAATTAGCAGAGAAGGAAATTAACAGAAGTCACTACTCAAATGGGCTTAGCATACATCTATAGAACATTCAACCAAAACACAAAAGATTATAAATTCTTCTCAGAACCTCATGGAACTTTCTCTAAAATTGGCACATACTTGGTCACAAAGCAAATCTCAACAGATACGCAAAAATTGGAATAAACCCCTGTATCATATCTGACCATCATGGCTTAAAGTTAGAATACAACACCACCACAAATTACAGAAAACCTACAAACTAAGGGAAATGGAATAATGCTCAAATCAGTCACCACTGGGTCAAGGAAGAAATAAAGACAGGATAAAAAAGTTCCAAGAATTAATTTAAAATGAATACACAACATACCCAAACTTATGGAACACCATGAAAGCAGTGCTAAGAGGAAAGTTCATTGTACTAAGTGCCTACATAAAGCATTTGGAGAAATCTCACACTAGTGCCTTAACAGTATACATGAAAGCTCTAGAAAAAAAGAGGCAAACTCACCCAGGAGGAGTGCCAGGAAATAATCAAACTGAGGGCTGAAATCAATAAAATAGGAACAAAAACAACAATACAAAGAATTAGTGAAACAAAAAGTTGGTTCTACAAGATAACAAGATAGACAAACTCTTATCCAAACTAAACAAAAGGCAGAGTAAGAATATCCAAATTAACAAAACCAGAAATGAAAGGGGGAAATAACAATAGACACTGGAAATCCAGAGAATCATGAGGTCATACTTCAAAAGCCTGTACTATACAAAATTACAAAATCTAAAAGAATTGGACAATTTTCTAGAAAGGTTCCACAAATCAAAATTAAATCAAGACCAGATAAATAATTTAAATAGACCTATAACCCCTACAGAAATAGAAGCAGACATTAAAAGCCTCCCCCCCCCAAAAAAAAGCCCAAGGTCAGATTCAGCACAGATTTCTACCAGAAATTCAAAGAGAAGAAGAGCTAATATCAACACTCCTGAAATTGTTCCATACGGTAGAAACAGAAGAAACATTGTCAACTCCTTTTATGAGAATATATTTATCCTGATACCTAAACCACACAAAGATGCAGCAAGGAAAGAGAATTACAGACCAATCCTCTTTATAAATATTGATGTAAAAATACTCAATAAAATACTGGTAAACAAAATAAGAACCCATCAAAAAATAATAATTCATGATCAAGTAGGCTTCATCCCAGAGATGCAGGGATGGTTCAACATATGTAAATCTGTCAATGTAATCCACCATATAAACAAATTAAAAGAAAAACCCACATGATCATCTCATTAGATGCTGAAAAAAAACCTTCAACAAAACCCAACACCCCTTCGTGACAAAGGTCTTGGATAGATCGAGGAATATGCCTAAACATAATAAAGGCAATATACAGCAAGCTGACATCCAACATCAAATTAACAGGAGAGAAAGTCAAAATAATTCCACATTATATCTAGCCTCTTCTCGGCTAACTCTCGCACCTGGACTAGCCCATTTCTAATAATGTGTGTAGCACCCCAAGGTGCACTTACCGGGAAGATTCTAGCCTACGTCCATCCTGGGTCAGAGCTTCATCGTATCTGCCCCAGAGAGGAGAGCTATCGGGTCTGAGCTCACTTCCTCTTCCTCCCAGCATTCTGTTCTGTTTACTCCACCCACCTGTGTTTTAACCTATGACGGCCAAGCAGTTTCTTTATTTTTTAACCAATGACCTTCCTCCATCAGGAGTATTTATTAGACAGTAGTATTCCGTACTTAGTACTTACTAAGTAAGCTGGAATGTTCACTTGTGTTCATTTGTATAGTTCAACTGTAGCTATTGATTGAATATCTTTTATCTGGAAGGCTTGGGACAAGACACATTTCTGATTTAGAATTAGCCAAGCATGGTGCTGCAGGTCTAAGACTCTGTCTCAATAAACAAAAGCAAAAACAAGCAAAAAAGGAGAAGCCTTTAAATATAGATTTTCAGATTTGGGAGTACCTGCACAAACACCACAAATTGGACACCCTTAATACAGAACTCTGTGGCACTATTTTTTTTTCGGAGTATTTCAGGCTTCAGTTTTAGATGAGGCATGTTCAGTGTATATTTGTGCTGTTAATTAAAAGCCACCTGTAGCAGCAAATACACATTTTCCTATATAAAAACTATACTGCTTTCTGAAATATGATAGTGAAATCTCATAGTCTGGGAGTAAACTGTTGTGTTGTTAATTTAATATAATAGTTGATGTGGTTACATTCATGATGAGTTGCCAGTCAAGTACCTCTCTGTGCTCAATCACCTGATCCTATTTTATGCTGAAAATAGAAAAAAAACCCTCATATTATCGAGAAAATAATGCAAAAGACAGGATCCTCAATAGAAAGAAAAGCTGAGATAAGGGGAAAGAAGTGTAAACTGTGCAAAATACTTTAATGGATGGCTAAAGTCAATAAAACCATTTTCTGTACCAGTAGTCCAGCAAGTATACTTTTTTGAAGGTTTCTGTTAAGAAAACAGAACCAGTCTTTAGTTAAATGCTTCCTTAGGGTTTTGCTTGGCCAGCCTGTGCATAGTTGTTCTTACTTTTTCCTATGAACTTTGTGTGTGCAAAGGTGAAAGCAGTAGTTCCTACATCTAATGTTCTTACTTTGGGGCTCAGTATTATAGGAAACACATGGTACTTCCACTTCAGGGCTGGGGAATTGTAGTTCATCAGTAGGCCACTTGTCTAGCACGTGGGAGGCAAGTTCAAAAGCCAGTAAGGCCTCCGAGGTTGGGGGCACAGTGTTATACTTTTATATACAACCCAGCAAAATCAAACCACGGATATGCTAGCAAGCCTATCTTTGCAAAATGAGGTATAAAAACAGTGACCTGGACTGCTCATCTTCCCAATATTTTATTCTCATTCACAAACTGTTTCAATTTACACTTAATAAGCAAGGTGGGATCAATTTTAAAATGCAGTTTTGTAGGGCTGGAGATGTAGGTCAGTAGGTAGCGTTTTCCTGGTACTTGGTATGGATTTAGCCCAGAGTTCATCCAAACGGTAACACAGTGTTATAATGAACGCACTTATAACCCCAACAATTTGGAAGTGGAGGCCGGAGTGGCACAAATTCAAGGTCATTTTGGTCTATAAAACCTATAAAACAAAGTCAAAGCCAGGAGGTGGTGGCGCACGCCTTTAATCCCAGGACTTGGGAGGCAGAGACAGGCACACTGCTGTGAGTTTGAGGCCAGCCTGATCTACAAGAACTAGTTCCAGGGCAGACTCCAAAACTACAGAGAAACCCTGTCTCAAAAAACCAAAAACCAACCAACCAACCAACCAACCAATCAAACAAACAAACAAACAAACAAAAAACTAATTCAAAAATAGCCTGAGATCATTGATCAAAACAAAGAACCATTAAAATACAATTTAAAAAATAGTCCTAAATTTAAGGTTTTGGGAATTGAGTCACACACTTAATGCGTGCTAGTCTACTACCCTACTGTCTTAAAAACAAAACAAAACAAAACAAAACAGGTTTCTCGAGTTATGAAAGTGGAAAAAAGTGGTTTTCCAGTTCTATCTCTTTCGTGGATTTTTTTGGGTCCAGTTCTATCTCTTTCGTGGATTTTTTTTGGGTTTAGCATAAGTGAATAAAAATATATTCCACAGAGAAAATATGTGATCCAACGTGCTCCACAGCTTTCAATTTGAGTGGCTACTCTAGTTCATTGAGTACTCTAGTCTGGAACTGGATAATTTCTGTGCATGTTTATTTTTAATTTGTTTTTGTTCAATACGTTTATTTATTTATTATTTATTTGGTTATTCGAGATAGGGTTTCTCTGTGTAACAGTCCTGGCTGTCCTGGAACTGGCTTTGTAGACCAGGCTGGCCTCAAACTCACTGAGATCCGCCAGCCTCTTCCTCCCAAGATTGAGATTAAAAGCGTGAGCCACCAATGCTCGGCTCAATGCTTTTTAAATTAAAAAAAAAAAAATCAAAGCGAGAGCGCACTTCATGAAAAGAGCTATTAGCGATCCCATCCCGAGAACTTGCTAGAAATCGCAAAGCAAAACTCCATTCTAAATCTCAGTCTTCACAAACTCCTTTTCACGGTACCATTCCCTTAAGGTTCCGGTTTGCTGATTTAAAAACTCCGCCCTCTTGCGAAAGTCGGAAAGTAAAAGCCGCGGTGCCTTTCAAAACAGCTCTGTAGCTGCAATTGCTCAAAACAATTTCAGTTTAATCAAAAGAGCATCTTAATTTGGATGTAAACCGGTTGCTTAATTCCTATGCCTTGTAAAAATAGGAGCGATTCGCCAAAAGAACACAAGCTCCGTGAGAACAGGAAGTAGCTGCGGTGAACACTTCCGGGGCCGTCAGTAAAATCTGTCCTACCCGGAGAAAGCGGAAGGGGGAAGACCGTGGAGGATTCGGGTATTCTTGTTTGAGGAAGTGACGTCTCGCTCCAAGTCACATGATTTTGGAGGAAGGAATTTAGCTTTAGAGGCACAATCGAACCGTGCAAGGCCAGTGTTGCTGTTAATTACAAAGTGAGACAGTTTCCAAAGTAAAAAAAAAAAAAAAAAAAAATACTGCAGGGAGTTATTTCCAACTTATGGTTCTAGAGTTCTAGACACTGTTAGACTAAACTAAATAAATGATCTCAATTATTAATAATTATATATAACAATATAAATAAATAACTATATACGTAATAAAATACTATAACAAGTATATAATAAAATTATATAAATAAATAATTATATATACATAATAAAATAAAACTATCTAAAATATATTATGGCTGTAGAGTCCTTAATACTATTTCCTTGTCTAGGAGAGTTATGAACAAATATGATTCTTATGAAAAACCCAAGGAGGAGAGGAGAGGGGAAGGGAGAGAGAAAATGAGTAAGGTTGAAATTAAGCGAGTGAACAAGGGAGAGGGGAGAGAGAATGATGTACATATTACATAAAGAGTTCTGTATTAAAAAGAAACTTATACAGTGCATGATAGTAACTGCAGGATATTAGTTATTCTTTGAAATTCTTGTAGAAGTCTGTGCTGAAACCTTCTGGCCTTGGGAATTTTTTGGCTGGGAGATTTTTAATGACTTGCTTCTATTTCCTTAGGAGTTATAGGTCTATTTAAATTGTTTATCTGGTCTTGATTTAATTTTGGTTTGTGGTACCTATCCAGAAAATTGTTCATTTCTTTTAGATTTTGCAGTTTTGTGTAGTGCAAGTTTTTGAAGTATCATCTAATGATCCCTTTGCACCTGTTGTTATGTCCCCCTTTTCATTTTTGATTTTGTTAATCTGGTTATTCTCTTTCTGCCTTTTGGTTAGTTAGGATAAGTGTTTTTCTATCTTGTTGATTTTCTTGAAGAACCAACTCTTTGCTTCATTGATTCTTTGTATTATTCTCTGTTTCTATTTTATTGATTTCAGTCCTCAGTTTGACTATTTCTGTCATCTACTCCTCCTGAGTAAGTTTGCCTCTTTTTTTTCTAGAGCTTTTAGGTGTGCTGTTAAGTCGCTAGTGTGAGATTTCTCCAAATGTTTTATGTAGGCATTTAGTGCTATGAGCTTTCCTCTTAGCAATGCTTTCATAGTGTCCCATAGGTTTGGGTATGTTGTATATTCATTTTCACTGATTTCTAGGAAGTCTTTAATTTCTTTCTTGACCCAGGGCGATTCAGTTGAGCATTATTCAGTTTCCCTGAGTTTGTAGGCTTTCTGTAATTTGTATTGTTGGTTTTTAACTTTAAGCCATAGTGGTCTGTTAAGATCAGGGGGTTATTCCATTTATTTTATTTCTATTGAGATTTTCTTTGTGAACAAGTATGTGGTTAATTTTAGAGAAGGTTTCATGAAGTGCTGAGAGGAAGGTATATTCTTTTGTGTTTTGGAAGAATGTTGCATTTATATATCTGTTAAGCCCATTTGAGTCATAACATCTGTTAGTTCCCTTATTTTACTTTTAAGTTTCTGTCTGGAAGACTTGTCCTTTGGTGAGAGTGGGGTGTTGAAGTCTCCTACTATTAGTGTGTTGGGTCTGATGTGTGATTTAAGCTTTAGCAATGTTTCTTTTACAAACAAGGATGCCCTTGTATTTGGGGCATAAATGTTCAGAATTGAGACTTCATCTAGATATATTTTTCCTGTGATGAATATGAAATGTCCTTCTCCATGTCTTTTGATTAATTTTAGTTGAAGCCTATTTTGTTAGATATTAGGATAGCTACACCAGTTTGTTTCTTAGGTTTGTTTGATTGAAAAGTCTTTTCCCAACCCTTTACTCTGAGGTAATGTCTGTCTTTGAGGTTAAGGTGTGTTTCTTGTATGCAGCAGAAGGTCAGCTCCTGTTTTTGTATCCATTCTGTTAGCCTGTGTCTTTTTACTGATGATTCAAGTCCATTAATATTAAGAAATATTAATGACCAGTAATTGTTAATACTTGTTATTTTTGGTTTTATTGTTTGTAGTGTGTGTGTTTCCCTTCTTTGGAATTTACTGGTGTAAGATTATCTATTGTCATTTTTGTGGGTGTAGATAACTTACTTGGGTTGGAGTTTTCCTTCTAGTACTTTATATAGGCCTAGATTTCTGGATAGGTATTGTTTAAATCTGGTTTTGTCATGGAATATCTTGTTTTCTCTGTCTATAGTGATTGAAAGTTTGGCTGAGTATGGTAGTCTAACCGGGTATTCATAGTCTCTTAGTGTCTGAAGAACATCTATCTAGGACCTTCTGGCTTTCATACTTTCCACTGAGATATCAGGTCTTACTTTGATAATTCTGACTTTTTATGTTACTTGACTTTATTCCTTTGCAGCTCTTAATATTCTTTGTTTATTCTGTATGTTTTGTGTTTTGATTACTATTTGGCGAGCAGACTTTTTTCCTGGTCCAGTCTATTTGGTGTTCTATAAGCTTCTTGTACCTTCATATGGCTATCCTGCTTTAGATTTGGAAAGATTTTTTCTATAATTTTGATGAATATATTTTCTGTGCATTTGAACTGGAGTTTGTCTTCTATCCATATTATTCTTAGGTTTGGCCTTTTCGTGGTATCCCAGATTTCCTAAATGTTTGTGTTAACAGTGTTGGATTTAATGTTTTCTTTGACTTATAAATCTATTTCCTCTATCATATCTTCAATGCCTGAGATTCTCTCTTCCATTTCTTGCATTCTGTTGGTTTTGCTTGCATCTGTAGTTCCTGTTCACGTCCCAGACTTTCCATTTTGACATTTCCCTCTGTTTGTGTTTTGTTTATTTTCTCTATTTCAATTTTCAAGTCCTAAATTGTTTTATTCACATGTTTGTTTTTTCTTGGCTTTCTTTAAGGAATTTATTGATTTCTTCCAATGGCCATGTCTATGCAACTTTCACGTAAAAACAGCTTATTTGCTTGGGAGGAAGATAGGGTTGTACTTATTGTATATTTCTTTTAACTTCTTTACAAATTTGAATATTTTCTCTATAGAAATAGTTTTCTTTTTTCTATAATGTCTTAGTTGTCATGTAGTCACTGTACATGGCAGTGGATTTCCAAAGGACAATTTTAGTTCATGCATATAATGCATTTTGAGCATATTCTCCCATATCTTCATTCAAATCTTTTCTGATTATTCTTATTTTCCTTCTACTCCTTTATTCACCATAGACATCTATTTTCCTGTCCTATATACTTATATGCCTAAAACAAATATTTTGAATTATTGTAATAAACTTTGTTTTTTTAGAGCAACTTTAGGTCTTAGAGAAAATGAGTACCTAGAGTTCCTATATACCCTCTTTCTCCCACCCTCAGCTCCCATTATTAATATCATGTCTCAACATGACACATTTGGTAACACTGTTATACAAATTACTCTTCACTAGCGTGCAAAGTTCATACTAGGATTGACTTTTGTTGTATGAGTCTATTTTCTTTACAAATGCATAGTTACACATATCTACCATTATTGTATAATAAAGAAAAATTTCATTGTCCTAAAAATTGTCTGTTGTAGCTCATTGTCCTCATCCTCCTCTTACCCTGATAATCATCTTTTTAATGTCTTTATAATTTTGCTTTTGCCAGAATGTTATATAGTTGAAACAATATTGTCTTTCTTTTCAAAAACATTTCCATTAGTTCTTTGAGAATTTCATGCAGTGTATCTTATCACATTCACCCTTACTTCTGAGCTCCTCCCAGACCCACGCCCACTCCTCATCCCCCAGCTTTAGTGCTGGTTTTTCCTCTTCGGTAACCTATCCACTCCAATTTGAGCTGTACATGCACACCTGTGTGTGAGCCACCACCTGAGCATGGTCTGGAGCCATACCCTTAAATAAAACTGACTTTACCCCCCCAGGAAGATACCAACTGCCTCCTCAGGGGTAGGGACTCATTAACCTCTTTCCAGTCCATGCTGGAAGGTGGTAGAGTGAGCAATATGCCCTTTTTGTGGCTTGATAATTCACTTCCTTTTACTGAGCATTTGAAAAAAAAAGGTAATTTTTAAAACTTAGTGGTCTAAGTTTCAATGTACATATTTTGAATTCTGATTGAATAAACCAGCTCTGAAAGACTTTAAAATTATAAGCAATTTTAAATATTTACTCTGCATTTGATATTATGAACTTATTAACTCTGAAAGATGAAATAACTAAATTGCAGTTATATTAAAATGCTTTTATCTGTTAGAAAGGAAAATAAAAACACAGACAAGAAGAAATGAACTGACCATGGAGATTTTTGTGAGCCTTGGTCATATTATAGTTCAGGGAAATGTGGGTCTGAAACAATGCAAAGAGGAAGTGTAAGTGAGGACAGTTCTATGCCCGCTAAGGCATTCTCATTAAATTCTGTGTTTTTCTTGGTCTTTTACTGAGTCTTTCAGTTGAATTTAATGTGAGAGTAGTAAGCTAACCACATTCCGAATGTGGACATGCCCAAGTTGTGAACAAAAACTGAATTTCCTAGTTAAAAACTTCTCTCTATGGCAGCCAGTCACCCTTTCAGTCCTGAAGTTGATTTAGTTAGAATATCTGATTAAATAATCAAAATATGAGTATCTTAGGTCCTTGTCTACTATAAATGCTCATGCTAGCCCTACTTGTTCTTGTTTTGAGATAAAGTTTCTTATATCTTAGGTTGGAAGGTTGGAACTTGGTATGTAGCTGAGAATGAGCTTGAATCTGAAAAAAAAAAAAACTCTGAATGTTTCGCCCGCCTTACACACAGTTATAGAAGCAATGAAAGCCTGTGTTTGAAACACAGAGAAGATGTTGGTATATTGTGGGACATATTGAAACGAAGCTATTTAGAGAGCCATCAACATGAAATTGTCTTAATGCGTTGGAGAAAATAAATGCTTGAAAAGAACGCAGGGTGGCGCTGCAGCCTCAGAAGTTGAAGGAATCCGGTCCTGCTATTCTGTAGTCAGACGCTAATGGAAGGAGGAGGGAGGGGAAGCCTTCTAAGGCAGCGGTTCCGGAAAGCCTTAGGCCTAGGGATTGTGGACTTGTCCCATTGTTTGCTAGATATTTGCCGAGGGAGTCAGTGACAACGTGAACCACGACTGGAGCGAGTTTGCTGGAAGGCTGGAGAAGGCAGAAGGAGATGGAGGCTGGAGAGGAAATGGAGCGAGTCCTGAAAAAAAGGCAAGTCCTGCTGTTCTTTGTTTTGCTGGGCATAGCTCAGACTGGGTCCACCCTTAGGCGCTACTCAGTGGAGGAGGAAGCCGAGAATGGCTTTTCGGTGGCCAATTTGTTAAAGGACCTGGGGCTAGAGGTAGAGGAACTGGCTGCGCGGGGACCACGAGTCATTTCCAAAGGGAAAAAACTGAACTTAGAGTTCAATAGGCAGACGGGGGATTTGTTGTTACAGGAGAAACTGGACCGGGAGGAGCTGTGCGGCCCCGCCGAACCCTGTGTGGTACCTTTCCAGGTGTTATTGGGAAATCCTTTGCAGATTTTTCAGGCTGAGCTACAGGTTAGGGACATAAATGATCATTCTCCCATTTTCTTGGACAAAGAAATAATTCTGAAAATTTCAGAAATGACTGCTTCTGGAACCACTTTCCTAATAGAACGGGCTCAAGACTTAGATGTAGGAAGCAACGGTCTCCAAACTTACACAATCAGCCCCAATTTCTATTTTAATCTTAAATTGCAAGACAGTCCCGATGGCACGGTATTGCCACAGCTGGTTCTGGACAAAGTGCTGGATCGGGAGGAGCAATCTGAAATTAGATTAATACTCACAGCGATAGATGGTGGGAGTCCACCCAGGTCTGGCACTGCCCTGGTCCTTGTTGAAGTCTTGGACATCAATGACAACGCCCCTACATTTTCAAAGTTTCGCTATGAGGTTCAGGTCCCAGAGAACAGTCCTGTTGGATTCCAGGTTGCTACTGTCTTTGCTAGGGATTTAGACATTGGGGACAATGGACAAATAGCTTATTCTCTTTCCCAAGCTTCTGAAGACATTCGGAAAACATTTCGTATGAATGCAACAACTGGAGAAATCCTTTTAGCAAAGACACTGGATTTCGAATCCATCCAGACATATACAGTATATGTTCAGGCTACAGATGGTGGGGGCCTTTCTGGAAGCAGTGTGGTGATTGTCCAAGTGATGGACTTGAATGACAACCCACCGGAACTGACTGTGAACACAGTTACCAATCACATCCCAGAAAACTCCCCGGAAACCGTAATTGCTGTGTTCAGTGTTGCAGATCCTGACTCTGGAGACAATGGAAAAATGGTGTGCTCCATCCCAGAGGATCTTCCTTTTATTCTAAAACCCTCAGTTGAGAACTTTTACACTCTTATGACAAATACAGCCCTGGATCGGGAGACCAAATCACAGTACAACATCACCATCACCATCACTGACCTGGGCACACCCAGACTCACAACCCAGCACACCATAACAGTAGAGGTCCATGATGTCAACGACAACGCCCCCGCCTTCACACAAAGCTCCTACACCCTGTTTGTCCAAGAGAACAACAGTCCCGCCCTGCACATAGGCACCATCAGCGCCACAGACTCAGACTCGGGCTCCAATGCCCACATCACCTACTCGCTGCTGCCCACCCACGACCCGCAGCTGCCCCTCTTCTCCATCAATGCTGACAACGGACAGCTGTTCGCGCTCAGGGCGCTGGACTACGAGGCCCTGCAGAGCTTCGAGTTCCGCGTGGGTGCCACAGACCAAGGCTCGCCCCCGCTCAGCAGCCAGGCGCTGGTGCGCGTCCACGTGCTGGACGCCAACGACAATGCGCCCTTCGTGCTCTACCCGCTGCAGAATGCCTCTGCGTCCTACACAGAGCTGCTGCCCAGGGCGGCGGAGCCAGGCTACCTTGTCACCAAGGTAGTGGCTGTGGACCGGGACTCTGGCCAGAATGCCTGGCTGTCATTCCAGCTGCTCAAGGTTACAGAGCCAGGACTGTTCAGCGTGTGGGCTCACAATGGCGAGGTGCGCACCTCCAGGCTGCTGAGTGAGCGCGATGCTCCCAAGCACAGGCTGCTGCTGCTGGTCAAGGACAATGGCGATCCTCCGCGGTCTGCCAGTGTCACTCTGCACGTGCTGGTGGTGGATGGCTTCTCTCAGCCCTACCTGCCTCTGCCTGAGGCGGCGCGCGACTCCGCTCAGGATGAGGATGCACTCACGCTGTACCTGGTCATCGCCTTGGCGTCTGTGTCTTCGCTCTTTCTCTTGTCTATGCTGCTGTTGGTGGGGGTGAGGTTGTGCAGGAGAGCCAGGGCGGCTTCTCTGGGTGGCTTCTCTGTTCCTGAGGGACACTTTCCTGGTCACCTGGTGGATGTCAGCGGTACAGGGACCCTGTCCCAGAGATACCAGTATGAGGTGTGTTTGACCGGGGACTCTGGAACCACAGATTTCAAATTTCTGAAGCCTATTTTCCCCAACTTTCTTCTTCAGAGTTCAGAGAGAGAGGATGACGCAAACACCAATTACAGGAATAGTTTTGAAATCAGCTAGATACTAATGAGGAAAATACAGAATCGAGTCTTAGCTAAAATGTTAAAGGCCTGACCTTACTGCTTTACCAATTGAAGGAGTATCTCCCCCCCGCCGCCACCCCCGCTCTAATTCTTTGTCTGTTACAGCTATTTCTACATACGTACGACTTGTGGAATAAGGAATTTAAATTTTGCTTGTATTTTAATTATGATTAGTCTTGAAATTTTATTTGGCTTATAATGTGCAAGTAAAATTTGTGTTCAGAGATTTTTTTTTTTTTTTTGAGACAGGGCCTCACTGTGTAGCTGTGACGGTCCTGGAACTCACTATGTAGACCGGGCTGGTCTCTAATTCACAGAGATCAGCCTCCCGAGTGATGGACTAAAGGCACGTGGCCCTGAACCCTGCAGAAATCTTTAAATTTTGAGTTAGAGCATCGTTGTCCAAATTTAGCTTCTCACTTCTGAATTATTCTTAAGTGCTGTCTAAAAATATTTTCACTCATTACCCGAGTTGTAATACTTTGCAGTCTAGATCACTTGTGTTCATTTAGTCTCTTGTTAATGTAACTTTTGTCTTGTGTTCCGACTTTAAACTCTTTACACGAGTGTGAACAATGTAGCACTCTTTCCATGTTGCTCTAGGCACATATTTGAAAGTATCAGCGTAGAAAACTTATGACTCTTTAAGATTGTGGAAATCCTGATTGTTGAGTCTCACAAAGTGTTCAGATTACAAATGCAAAACAAACTCAACCAAAATCATATGTGATTCTAAAGCATAGCTACAGAATACATGCCTAGTAGTTTTCAAGGGTGTGATAATTTTTCATGTTTTATTTCAAATAGTCTTTCAAAACTCTTATTCTGAACTCAATACCTTTTAAACATTCTTTTGAGACAAGATCTCATTGTGGTCTTGAACTTGTGACAGGTCCTCCCACATCCAGAGTGTTGGGAAAATAGGCATTGCATTAATATTCCCAGTTAATTAAACTCTTGAGGACTTTATGATAATTGAACTATATACAAGAGAGTATATATACTTTCATCATTTACCAATTTAGAAAATTTGTATGTAGCTTGGCACTCCATTTAAAAAAATTTCTGGGGCATTAAATATTTAATTGAGCATAACTCATTGAAATGTGATGTGAATTTACTATAATTTTTATTAATTTTCTGGACAGACTTGTTCTATTTTCCTCTCTTTAGTACCATAGACGTTTCAAGCTTTTTTTTTTTAAAAAAAAAAAACAAAGTTTGTGATGGGCCAATGAGATGGCCAATAGACCTGACAACCTAAGTTTATTCCATGACCCACATGATGGAAGTAGAAAACCAAACTCTTCTAACTTACACACACACAAAAGTATTTTTTTAAAAATTTAAGTTTTTGAGTTATGTTTATGGACAACTTCCATCTATTTCACAATTAGCACAGTCACTAAGATGCTTTAGGTTCTTAATATTTTTTAACTAATTGATAGAAAGAATTGTTTTAATTGTGACATACTGATGATTTAAAAAATATGGTAAGATACCTAATGAACAAAACTTTTGCTGGAACTAAATCCTCTGACCTACAAATAAGCTGACTTTGTTGCCGTTATTTGGGTGCTGTGCAGTTATCACTGTTTTTTTTAATGTATCTTTCCTTCTTCTCTCTTAATGTTTAATTCAAGTCTCCTCTCCTATCCACTGCCTTAACAAATACGGAATTTCTGGTATTTCATTTATAAGTTAAATATGCTTCTTTGGCAAGTCACTCAACCCACTTTCCTCACTTCTTGAAGTTGAATTTGTGACACACCTGCTATTGATATTTAATTCTTATTGTTTCTCAACCTCCTACTATTTTCTATATGAGTTTATGTGTATTTGAATTAGATATGCTCTTAAGTGTGTGGAATGTTAATATTTCATTTGAGATCATCAGGGACAGAAAAGGACGATCTTGGTATCAAAAGACTCTAGCTATCGACCTCATCACATGGGGGATCTTGGCTAAGTGACCTCCCATGGCCCCAACTGTTTCAGTTATTGTCAACTAACTCTCTTGCCGTTATTATCAAGTACAATAACATAACATTATAGAAGTACAGTTGCTATTAGTTTCAGTGCCACTAATATTTAATATTAGGAATAAACTCATAATGAGCAGGTGTGTAACACTCCTGATACTTGCACAGAGAGCAGGTTGAACACGTTATAGCTGCATTGCTTCATTTCTTCTCTGCCTACAACTTTACAATAGCTCCTTTTTTGCTCTGAGATAAAATACAAGTACTTACATTTCTCCTGGGTTTCACTTCCTTCATCTCTGTAGCCCTTGAGACGCTAAGCTCTGGCACACTGTCCTTAATCTAAATTATCAATACTTTACTGTTGGAGGCTCTTCACCCGTTATGCTTCTCATCCTTAACAGTCCATATTAAATGCCAAGACTTTGGGGAGAATTGTCATAACTACTCCCCATCATGTTCTGTGCAGTCAGTATGTTTCCTGTGTCACATGGTTCACACGGTTTGAACATGTTTAAGATCTGTACACTCTGTTAGATGTGAAACTACAAAACTCATAGATCTTACCTTGCTGCCGTTACATGTATAACTTCTAGAAATTAAATAATCACCTAACGTAATAAGTTAATAAATGTTAAGCTAATAATTATTAAATTACTGTGAAAGCAGAGGAAAGTACTCCAGGAGCATGAAAATATGGAAGCAATTATGCATTTTCAGCTACCTGATGTACGTTACTGTATTTTACCACCTTGACTTTTCATAATGTTTCTCCTATTATTAATGCAACTCACACACTTCACAAAAATTGGAAAATGAAGAAAACCACAAAAAGGAGAGATAAGCATTTTAATCACTTAAAACAAAATCTTTTAAAATTTGTAGGTAGGTACCCAAGCATGTGCGCACTTGTAAATCACGTAAATGAGGACTCTTATTAGAGATAGCTAATTCCAGTTAGTGTATTATACATGCCTAGTTTTTGTTTACCTTGTATGTCACAAGAAACTCCCTCGGTAGGATCAAATAAGTTTGATTAGGGGGTTTTGATAAGGGGTTGATAAATCTAAAATAAACCAGTAACAAAACCGGCACCTTTTCTAAAAATATAAAACTGAAAACGAACGCGTGGTGGCGCTGTTGACTAAAAAAGAGAATACCTTATATACTCCATACTCACAGACAAACCGAGCGATCCGGTGCGACAAAACAAGGGCTGTGGACCTGGACAGATCTTTAAGCAGTGAAATCTAAATCTCTGGGAAACATTAATTGTTAGGCTATCTCCAAAAGACTTTACTTTTCACAGAGAAGCATAAAGCTCCTTTTGGTGACGAGCCCTTGGAAAAACACTGCAGAAATACAATGGAGGCCTGGAAGGAGAGCTTTCTTAAACAAAGGCAAGTCTTGCTTCTCTTTGTTTTTCTAGGTGGGTCTCTGGCTGGGTCCGGGTCTAGGCGCTATTCTGTGGCTGAGGAAAAAGAGAAAGGCTTCTTAATAGCCAATGTAGCGAAGGATCTGGGACTCAGGGTAGAAGAACTGGCTGAAAGGAGAGCTCAGGCTGTTTCCAAAGGGAACATACAATATTTTCAGCTCAACCATCAGACCGGAGATTTGCTCTTGGTTGAGAAATTGGACCGGGAGGAGCTGTGCGGTTCCGCAGAGCCTTGTGTGCTGCACTTTCAGATATTGCTGCATAATCCTTTGCAGTTTATTACAAATGAACTCGAGGTCATAGATGTAAATGACAACGCCCCGGAGTTCTTTGAAAATGCAATGCAGCTCAAAGTCCTGGAAAGTTCCCCACCCGGGACAGTAATTCCTTTGGGAAATGCTGTGGACCCGGACGTAGGAAGAAACGGACTCCAGAACTATACGGTGTCTCCCAAGTCCCATTTCCACGTTCGCACCCGCCGTCGTAGGGATGGAAGGAAGTATCCAGAACTGGTGCTGGACAGAGCTCTGGATCGGGAGGAGCAGGCAGAGCTCAGTTTAACTCTCACAGCCCTGGATGGAGGCTCCCCACCTCGGTCTGGCACTGCCCAGGTTCACATCCTGGTCTTAGACATAAACGACAACGCACCAGAATTTACACAGTCACTCTATGAGGTTCAAATTCTAGAGAAGAGCCCTGTTGGCTCTGTCGTTATCACGGTCTCAGCTTCTGACTTAGATACGGGGAATTTTGGTGAAATATCGTATGCATTTTTCCATGCTTCTGAAGAAATTCTCAAAACTTTTCGACTAAATCCCATTACTGGTGATATACAGCTGGTTAAGGGTTTGGATTACGAAACAATTAATACTTACGAGGTTGATATAGAAGCCAAGGATGGTGGAGGCCTTTCGGGAAAATGTACGGTCATAGTGCAGGTAGTTGATGTGAACGATAACCCACCAGAACTGACTTTGTCATCAGTGACCAGTCCTATCCCTGAGAATTCAGCAGAGACTGTAGTGGCTGTTTTCAGTGTGGCTGATTTAGACTCTGGAGATAATGGAAAAGTAACCTGTTCCATCCAGAACGATCTCCCCTTCATCCTGAAACCATCTGTAGAGAACTTCTACACTACAGTGTCTGAAGGAGCACTGGACAGAGAGAGCAGAGCCGAGTACAACATCACCATCACAGTCACCGACATGGGCACACCCAGGCTCACAACCCAGCACACCATAACAGTGCAGGTGTCTGACGTCAACGACAACGCCCCCGCCTTCACACAAAGCTCCTACACCCTGTTTGTCCAGGAGAACAACAGCCCCGCCCTGCACATAGGCACCATCCGCGCCACAGACTCAGACTCAGGCTCCAATGCCCACATCACCTACTCACTGCTGCCCACCCACGACCTGCAGCTGGATCTCTCCTCGCTCATCTCCATCAATGCCGACAACGGGCAGCTGTTCGCGCTCAGGGCGCTGGACTATGAGGCCCTGCAGAGCTTCGAGTTCCTCGTGGGCGCCACAGACCAAGGCTCTCCCGCGCTCAGTAGCCAGGCGCTGGTGCGCGTGCTGGTGCTGGACGCCAACGACAATGCGCCCTTCGTGCTCTATCCGCTGCAGAACGCCTCTGTGCCCTTCACAGAGCTGCTACCCAGGGCAGCGGAGCCAGGATACCTGGTCACCAAGGTGGTGGCAGTGGATCGCGACTCTGGCCAGAATGCCTGGCTGTCATTCCAGCTGCTCAAGGCCACGGAGCCAGGGCTGTTCAGCGTGTGGGCTCACAATGGCGAGGTGCGCACCTCCAGGCTGCTGAGTGAGCGCGATGCGCCCAAGCACAGGCTGCTGCTGCTGGTCAAGGACAATGGCGATCCTCCGCGGTCTGCCAGTGTCACTCTGCATGTGCTGCTGGTGGATGGCTTCTCTCAGCCCTTCCTGCCTCTGCCAGAGGTGGCGCGCGACGCTGCGCAAGACGATGACGTGCTCACACTCTATTTGGTCATCGCCTTGGCGTCTGTGTCTTCGCTCTTCCTCTTGTCTGTGCTGCTGTTTGTTGGGGTTAGGCTGTGCAGGAGAGCCAGGGCAGCCTCTCTGCGAGGCTGCTCTGTGCCTGAAGGACACTTTCCTGCTCACCTGGTGGATCTCAGCGGCACGGGAACCCTGTCCCAGAGCTACCAGTATGAGGTGCATCTGACCAGAGACTCTGGGACTGGTGAGTTCAAATTCCTGAATCCGGTGATACCAAACCTGTTTATGGAAGATTGTGAGAGAGAAGTTAAGGAAAATCCCCACTGCAGGAGTAGCTTTGTAGTCAGCTAAGTGTTGTTAATGGTTCATCATCGCTCAGTTTCGTTAAACTTGTTTTAATTGTTCTTCTAAGAAGTTATATTATTCAATAGCTTTAAACCAGTAATTCGACCTATGGTATCCCAAATAGCTCTAAACTTGTTACTCTTTTACTAATACTAGTTTTACGTAGGATTTTGTAGTTGTGCCTATTATATTCATTTTCTCCATAATATCTCGGTGCTTATTGTCATAACAGTTAATGAAACTAGTATCTTTATGACATTCTGGAACTTTTCAATTCACTTAAGAAAAATTACAGTTGTGTGTATTTTTGGCACCTATTTTTACCATATAACTTTATGTTCTTTTAGGCTACATTGTAATTCTTTATGAGTCCTTGGCTTTTTGGGGTTAAGCAATCTGCATAGCTGTAAAATTTAGAACAACTCTTTCTCCTGAATAATATGTAAACACACATTTCATTAAAACATCAGCGCATGGAAGTTGTGCCGTGTCCTGTTGTGAGCACCGTGTATCCTAGAGATTGATATGTGTGCTTATTCACAAGCATGCCATGAACACTAAAATTAAACTTCTCAAATAATTACTATACAATAAAAACCAAGGAGAAAATATCACATGCTTGTTCCTCTTTCTTTATGAAGCCAGTCTGCTAATCACTGGTTTGATACAATCTCCTAAAAATTTAATCTCAGAATCTGAATTATGAACCAGTTTCCTCTAAGGTAATTGAGGGCTCTTGAAGGCATTGACTTTCTCTGTCTCCTTCCTTCCTTTGTCACCATAGACAGAAGTCCCAGTATAATGAACAGATTGTATTTTCTTGGGGGTCTCTAGTTTGCCCTACCTTTAAGAAGAGGACATTTCCTCTGAATTTTGACTCTCAAGTTTAATACTGAACCCAGATATTTGATTTTATAATGTTTGATAGTAATGGTAAGTTTTAAATTTTTTTGTGTTTAACTTTACTTTTTAAGGTTAGATTTGTCTAATGTAGCCTTCAGTTATTATAAATTAGCTTTGATTTTAGAGTAAAGAAAGTTTTATTTGTATAAAATATATATTATTTTGAGCATAATACACTGGACAAATATTGCATTTGTCTGAATGGTAATGGTTTGTTGTAATGTTCAGTAAGCCTAGTGAAGTTCTGGTGCCATTTATAAGTAGATTTATGCTTCTAAATATGAAATGTCATTGAACTTTGTCAGAGAAAAATGAGCTGTTTAAAAACTTTTTTTATAACTTAACATTTATTTTAAAATCCAATATATTATACTCCTGGATTTATTCTTAAAAGCCAGTATATTATACTTCTGGAGTTTTAGGACCTTCACAATTCTGGGAATTACTTTTTCCTCTAAGAATGTATCAAACAAGGAAGTTAATAAGTTTTTAGTCTTTATCAAACTTTAAAAGTGAATTAAGAAAGAGATAAAACTCAGAACAGAATCAAACACAAACATATGACATAAATATAGTAGACAACATTAATGACTTTGCCATTGTTATCAGCTCCATAAATAAAATGTATTTGGGATGACCATTAACAAACCTAAACAAAGCTTACATAGTCATGCTTGAACATCATGACGATTCAAGCCCACTTTAACTTAGCCACCCACGTCCATTTTGTATAATCATATAAATGAAGATGGGCAAATAAACACCAAGGAATATGCCTCTCCAATCCCTCTGTGTATTCAAAAAGTGTGGAACATTCTAGACCAGCTGGCGATCACCACCAACTTATAAAATGGATCAGCAATTTGAATTCCAGTTGCTGCCATGTAGTAGTAAACATGACCCAAACAACTTACACACAATGTAAGGAACACGGTCATTTTGTTGTTACTAAAGAAAAGTGGAGACTAGAGGCCAGGTGTCTTGCTAATGGCACATATGCTAACTTGTTCTTTCCCCGGGGGCTTCTGTTACATGTGCATCTCTTGCTATTTATTGCTGCTGTTTTAGACATGGAATGAGTTTAACATGTGTTGTTCTAGAGCAGAAATTCTACTGAAGGCATCAACGCTCATATCACTTTAAGATTTGTTCTTTGCACAATCAAAATTATATATTATAGTTAATTAATATAATATATAATAATTAATATAATAACATTATTAATATATATTACATTATTAGTGTCAGCTAAAATTGTGTTTATATCTGTAGAATTAATCTTCTATGTTAGATTATCTGACATCATAAAGCAATTATACTTACAGATTAAAAGTCAGAAATTATCCATTTAAAATAACAGAAAGATAGAGATATTGCAAGAATTGGATGGGCTAAGATTTCTGAGAAGAAAGATCTTTGGATAGCTGAACTGACCAGTCTGTTTTGTTCCAGAGAAATTTTCTAAGTCTGAAAACAAGCAACAAGCTCTTGACAGGGACAAAGCAAATCAGTAAACTTTTACAGCCTGGAAGATACAAGCTTTGATTTAGTTTCCCCATTCATGACACTTAAACCCAGAGTAAAAGAACCCAAGTAGAAAATCAGTCAAAAGCAAGTCAAGTTTTATTTGCTAAACAGCTTGGAACCTTCCATGAGAAGGGGATATGAAGACTGTAAGAAATTCTCAGCTGTAAATGTTGTAGAGTTGGGTGCTTATTAGGCCTGCCAAGAACCTCAAACAAGGACAGTGCCTGTTTGCATTAGAGTGAATTGATTAGATAGGACTTGATCTAATAGCAAAAGGTGACCTCCTCCTAGATGAAGGTAATAGAATCATGATACAAGATGGCTTTTATCTAGTTACCTGAAGTTCCATAGAAATTTCAAGGCACACTTCAACATAACTAAATCCTATAAACAAAATCAGCAATAAAATATATGGTCTAAAAGATCCAGATATTAGAAACAAATGTACAGTATTTTTAAACATATAGCTAATGTGTTAAAGTAAGAAACAGTGTATAAAATAGATAATAGGAAATTTTACTGTCAAATGAAAATCTTAAGCTGTAAATTTTGTAACTGATAAAAAAACATGATATAGAACTAAATTGTTTAATGCCATAGTTATAAAGAAATGCAGAAAAAGTGGATGCAAGATGACTCCAGTTGAAACATCCAAATAGAAACACAATGCCAACATTCAGGAAGGCAGAGGCAGAGGCAGGCAGATCTCTGTGTGTTTGATGCCAGCCTGGTCTACAGAGCAAACTCCAGGACAGCCAAAGATACACAGAGAAACCCTGTATCGAAAAGTAAACACAAAGAAAATATAATTTAAACATAGAAAAGAATATTAGTAACATTTGGGATATAACGAAGTTCTTTCCTGTGCATCCAACTGTAATCCTAGGAGGGATGGGAGATGAAGAAAGAAAGGATGGGCTACAATTACTAAACTGGTGAAAGTCTTCCACTTAGTGAAACTCAGTCAGAATAAATAAAAGACAAAGAGCAGCCAGGGGTATCACAAAAAAGTAATCAATACCAAATTGAACAGGAAAACAAATAAATTCTTAAAGCAACCACATGAAGATGATAAATTATTTTAAAAGAGATTCTACTAGATGGACAGCTGATTTAAAAAAAATAGGTCATAAAACTGAAGACAATATCTCTGAAGTCTTGCAAGTTATTTAAAAAGTAGAATTGTATTACCATCATACCTTTCAAAAACAAAGTTTTCTGACAGAGAATTAATCACATTCCAATCATTGCCAAAAAATACTTTTTGTGTAATTCATTAGACAGAAAGAAACAATCCTGAGAGACTACAGAATTCTGCTGAGAAGTGAACAGTAACAGGAAAGATAAATATGAACACACATCATTTGGCTTTGGTTATACAGGTAAGAATAATAGTTTTTTTTGAGATTCATAAAAACAATAATGCAAATCAGAGCTGCTGAAGTCCTCACACATCCTTCCTATCAAACAAGGGAGCAGGGTAGTGGACAGGTTCTTTTACCAGAAGTCTTCATCAGAGTTGCTGGGAAAATAAAGTGACAAGACATTGAACCCTTAAACAAGGCCAAGCATTACTGCAGAGACTAAAGAAGCTCGTTCTGTAGGAAAGATGACTCCTACTTCCTTAGATGCTAACTGTCCTGTGTCTCCCTTTCTATCTACCCTGGAACTGGACACTACAGTGGCTGGTCCCGTTTGTGGGGCCAACATTTCTGAAAGTCTCATTCTTAAGCATCTAGACAACAGCTTCTCAAGTCAAGAAAAGAACCTTAGAAGTTCTGCATGTAAAAGGAAGCTGTTGACCCAAACTGCAAAACCTGCTCTCTGACTGTGATTTAAAGAAAAAGCTAAACCGGTAAGGATTATCTATTCAAAGAAATGAGCGGCAGCTTGTTCAAAAACACCAAGAATTTACACACATGTACAATGCCCAATATGATGCTTTGCACCCCAAATCAGCAGCTGAAAACATGCAAGAAATTAAGAACACAGAGAAGGCCAGAGTGTGCCTTAAATCAAGGAGACACAATGCTGGTGTCATGACTCTACAAAGGAACAAGCAGAAACAGAAATAAGTAAAATCCACAGTACATGTTGTAAAAGGCATCAGAATGAATTCCAGTTTCTGGTGGGTCAGATCAGGCCAAATATGATACAAGAAAACTGGCAGAATGTCGGAAGTCAAAGTATTGGAACAGACAAGCCCACGGGGAAGCTGCTATTGTAGGTGTATCAGTGCACATGGGACACGAAGATGGGGACGTGGACTTCCCAGGTGCGATCCTGGCAACAAACCACTGCCCTCAATTAAAGTCATACTCTTCCATCCTACAGAGGTCAGCCCTAGAGACCAGATGCTTCTTCTAGTTGTACTGCTATTCTCTCAGCAATCAGGTTCACGAATAGTTCTAGTTCTGGCACTGTAAGAGATCTTCTGGCTGGGTGCAGGATCCATGTCTTTAATACCAGCACTTGGCATCAAAGACTGGGGGATATTTCTGGGTTTGAGAACAGCCTGGTGTACATAGTGACTTCCAGGACATCTGGGGCTACAGAGAAAAAGCCGGTCTCAAACAAACAAGAACAAACTAGGAAATAAGTCTTGTGAAAGAAGAATAGGGCTGGGAACCCAAAATGATCAAGACGGAGAGAGAAGCCCAGGATGTTCCCCAGCTTTGCACCATACACATAGAACTTACCAAGAACTCTGCTACTTCAGAGTTCTTTAAAGTCATTTTTCATGTTGTTTCCACTGGGAAACCAACTTCAAAAACAGCTTCCTTCCACCCTCTTTACTGTAACATGCAGAGAAAAGTATTCGTGGTTTTGTCTTAATTCACGAACTTGTTTTAAGCGTCCATGCCAGGCCAACAGCATCCATCAGTTACTGACAGTTGACCAAGTTGAATATTTGTTAGATACACGCATGTTTTAGTACCGAGTACGTTTATGATTTAAAGTCACAAAATTAGTATTATAATTTTTGAAATATCAAGGGTTAGTAGTTGAATTTAAGGTAAGGCTCACAATAATTTTGAAACACTTGTGTATTTTTCGGAAGCGGATCTCCCAAATGATTACCGTTAGTATTTTTTTCACCGGGATCAGGCAGGTCTCTCCACTTTGAATACCAGCTCTTAAAATCAAAATAAAAAGTGTAATAAATAGATTTTAACAAGCAAGGAAGGAATGGAACACGACGAAAAAGGTACATGCAATTGTGAATACGGACGCTTGGTGGCGCTGCAGGCTAAGCGTGTGAATAAAGAGCTCGGCAGATGCCCGGGAAGCCATTACTGAGCATCAGAACTAAGATTGCTCCCTAAAAGAAGGTGGCATTCAGGCTGTATCTAGGAGCGAAATCTTCAGAGAAGGCATAGCTCCAATAGCAAGTCTGAGTAAAATTAGTTCTATTATTCCCTCAAAACGCGAGAGTGGATTCAAACAAATTAAAAGGCTCTGCCCCTTCTGGATCCTGTGTGAACAATGGAGACAGCGCGAGCAAAAACGCCACAGCAAAGGCAAGTCGTTTTTCTTACTATATTGTTGCTTTTGGGGGAGGCTGGCACTGAGGCAATTAGATACTCCATGCAAGAAGAAACTGAGAGTGGCTACTTGGTGGCTAATCTAGCAAAAGATCTGGGTCTTAAGGTGGGGGAATTGGCCACTAGAGGGGCGCGAATCCATCATAGAGGAAACAAAGAGCTCTTGCAGCTGGATGCAGAGACCGGGAATTTACTCCTGAAGGAAAAACCAGATCGCGAGGAGCTGTGTGGGGTGACAGAACCCTGTGTGCTACACTTTCAGCTCATACTGAAAAATCCTGTGCAGTTCTTCCAAACTGACCTGCAGCTCACAGACATAAACGACCATTCTCCAGAGTTCCTGCACAGGGAAATGCTCCTAAAGATCCCAGAGAACGTTCAGCCAGGGTCTGTGTTTCCTCTGAAGGCGGCTCAGGACTCTGACATAGGCAGCAATGCTGTTCAGAACTACACAGTCAACCCCAACCTCCACTTCCATGTCGTTATTCACAGTCGAGCTGATGGCAGGAAATACCCAGAGCTGGTGCTGGACAGAGCCCTGGACAGGGAGGAGCAGCCTGAGCTCACTTTAACCCTCACTGCTGTGGATGGTGGGTCTCCACCCAGGTCTGGGACTACCACAGTTCGCATTGAAGTCGTGGACATCAATGATAACGCTCCCCAGTTTGTACAGTCGCTCTATGAAGTTCAGGTCCCTGAGAACAGCCCCCTTGGTGCCTTAGTTGTCATGGTCTCTGCCAGGGATTTAGATGCTGGAATACATGGGAATGTAGCCTACTCTCTGTTTCAAGGTGGTGAAGTTTCTCAACCATTTGTAATAGATGCAGTCACAGGAGAAATTCGTCTGAGTAGAGAGTTGGATTTCGAGGTAACTAACCATTATAACATAGAAATAGCAGCCACGGATGGAGGAGGCCTTTCAAGCAAGTGCACTGTAGCTGTGCGGGTGTTGGATGTAAATGACAATGCGCCAGAGTTGACCATCTCCACACTCACAAATCCTATTCCAGAAAACTCGCCGGAGACTGTAGTTGCTGTGTTCAGTGTTTTTGATTTAGATTCTGGGGATAATGGAAGGATGGTGTGTTCTATTCAGAACGATCTTCCATTTCTTTTGAAGCCCACATTCGAGAACTATTACACTTTAGTGACAGAGGGGCCACTGGACAGAGAGAACAGAGCTGAGTACAACATCACCATCACAGTCACCGACATGGGCACACCCAGGCTCACAACCCAGCACACCATAACAGTGCAGGTATCTGACGTCAACGACAACACCCCCACCTTCAATCAAAGCTCCTACACCCTGTTTGTCCAAGAGAACAACAGCCCCGCCCTGCACATAGGCACCATCCGCGCCACAGACTCAGACTCAGGCTCCAATGCCCACATCACCTACTCGCTGCTGCCCACCCATGACCCGCAACTGCCTCTCTTCTCGCTCATCTCCATCAATGCCGACAATGGGCAGCTGTTCGCGCTCAGGGCGCTGGACTACGAGACCCTGCAGAGCTTTGAGTTCCTCGTGGGCGCCAAAGATCAAGGCTCGCCCGCGCTCAGCAGTCAGGTGGTGGTGTGCGTCCATGTGCTGGACATCAACGACAATGCGCCGTTCGTGCTCTACCCGCTGCAGAACGCCTCTGCGCCTTGCGTAGAGCTGCTGCCCAGGGCGGCAGAGCCAGGCTATCTGGTCACCAAGGTGGTGGCAGTGGACCGGGACTCTGGTCAGAATGCCTGGTTGTCATTCCAGCTGCTCAAGGCCACGGAGCCAGGGCTGTTCAGCGTGTGGGCTCACAATGGCGAGGTGCGCACCTCCAGGCTGCTGAGTGAGCGCGATGCTCCCAAGCACAGGCTGCTGCTGCTGGTCAAGGACAATGGCGATCCTCCGCGGTCTGCCAGTGTCACTCTGCACGTGCTGTTGGTGGATGGCTTCTCTCAGCCCTACCTGCCTCTGCCTGAGGTGGTGCGCGGCCCTGCGCAGGACAATGAGGACTTGCTCACACTCTATTTGGTCATCGCCTTGGCATCTGTGTCTTCGCTCTTTCTCTTGTCTGTGCTGCTGTTCGTGGGGGTGAGGCTGTGCAGGAGGACCAGGGCGGCCTCTCTGCGTGGCTGCTCTGTGCCCGAGGGCCACTTTTCTGGACACCTCGTGGACGTTAGCGGTGCAGGGACCCTGTCCCAGAGCTACCAGTATGAGGTGTGTCTGACTGGAGACTCTGGGACCACAGATTTCAATTTCCTCAAGCCTGTTATTCCCAGTAGTCTGATTCCAGACACTTATATGTTGAATAGTTAAAATTACAGAAATGACTTAGGTGTCATTAAGAGGTTAAAATCATTGCTGTTGGGATGTCATTATTTTTCTGGTAAAAGGTATTATTTCCCTGAGATTTTATTTTTTTTCTGTGTGGTTTTCCTTTTCCATAATCAGTTAATTCTTAAGATGTCTCCTGTCTTACCAATGCAATTTTAATGTATTTTTTCTCTTACTTCGAAGGAAGTAAAATCTTCACTCTGTTAGTGATGACTGAAATAGTTTTAAATCTCATTTATTATAGTGAATTTGGTGAATAATGCAGAATCCATAAAATTTTCACAATTTATCTAAACAATTTCCACCTTGATTTTTAGTAGTGATTCTAACTATGTAATGTGCTAGGCTTAATGTGATGTTTGCATACATGCAGATAATTTATCTTGTTTATTCAATCTCATTCCTAATCTTCAGCCCTCCCCCTTGCTTTCATATAACCCCTGAGTACCACTGACAAATGAAAATGTTCTGTTCTTGTCCTTGTGTGTGTGGCTATTGTTCCATCCATTTTTCCTGCAAGTGATGTAGCTTCATTCTTCTTTATGGATGAGTAAAATCACAATGTGTGGGTTGGAGGTGTAGATCAGTTGGTAGAGCATTTGCTTGACATGCACAATGCCCTGGCTTTGAGCACCAACATCACATGGCAAGCGTAAGCTCCATCTGGGTTATGGGAGATTCTCTCTCTCAAAAGACAAAACAAAGCATTTTGCATAAACACCACTTTTTTTAATCCGTTACAGTAATTTTTTTTTTTGTTTGTTTTTCGAGACGGGGTTTCTCTGTAGCTTTGGTGCCTGTCCCGGAACTAGCTCAATAATCTTAAAGTGTTTTCTTTATAGTTAAATACAGTGTTAAGTACAAATGAAATATGCTTTCTTTAAGAAATATAATAGGGGCTGGAGAGATGGCTCAGAGGTTAAGAGCACTGGCTACTCTTCCAGAGGTCTGAGTCCAATTCCCAGCAACCACATGGAGGCTCACAACTATCTATGATGAAATCTGATGCCCTCTTCTGGTGTGCAGAGGCACACATGCAGGCAGAATGCTGTGTACATAATAAAAAAAAATCTTTAAAAAAGAAATATAGTCATTTGCAATCATTTTAGGAGTAAGAGGGTTAATACATTTCTTTATTGGCACTAGTAATTGCTGTTTTTTTGAGACAGTGTCTCTCTACAGAGCCCTGATTGTCAGGGAACTCACTATGTAGACCTAGTTGGCCTCAATCTCATGGAGCTCCAACTACCTCTCTCTCCTTAGTAAGGGGATTGAAGGCATGCATGACCATACCAGGAAGTAATTAATATTCAAGCTTTAATTTTTATATTGATCAAAAAGGCAAGCCATAGATAAACCCACTGGATTAGTTTTATGCTTTCACTCCACATGGCTGTTAAAAGTATAATCACAGTGTACAGGAATAAACTAAGAAGACATTCAATAAACTATTGAGCATTCTTTCCTTTTCATATTATTGGATGAGGTTGTAAATTCTGAGCTGTTTTAGTAAAAACCATGGGTTAACTTTTAAAGGTACTACAGTAAGGATGGAGTTCCATTAAGCCATATTGGTTACTGATAATCATTTCCATGTATATTGTGACTTAGGAGAAAAATATTTTCTTAACTTACTGTCAAGGTTCCTTTAAATTGTAACCTGATATGATTTAGAATTGCTCAGAATCTTGTTCAGGTAATAACTTTTGATCCATGTTCTGCCTCCACCATGGTAATTCAAAGATGTATGAAAATGGGAATCAGAGAACAATATCATTGACAAAGATCAACTATAATTTAGAATTAAATTTAGAAGGAACCAAACCTTCAAATAATATGAATATTTTGGATGAAAAAATGTCTTAGTTTTCTACTGCTGCAGTAAGACATGACGACCAAGGCAAGAACAAAGAGTCCCATCAAGAAAGATTCTATGAAGAAGAACAAATTCCCTGGGGACTTACAGTTTCAGAGGATGAGAGTACGTGAGCATCATGGCAGGAAGTATGGCAGGAGGCAGGAATGGTGTGGAGAATCATCTGAAAGCTTATACCTTGATCCAGGAGCAAGGGGTTAACTTGGAAAGAAATGGGCTTCTGAAACCCCTAAGCATACCCAGTGACACACCAGCTCCAGCAAGGCCACACCTAATCCTTCTCAAACAGTTCCACCAAGTGGAGACCAAGTATTCAATATGTGAGCCTATGGGACCATTCTCATTCAGACCCCCATAGACTGAGCTTGACTGCTGTAGAGTCACTTTCAGCATGCTCATGGCCTTAGGTTCTATCTCCAGTACCACAAAAGAACTTTCCTTTGGGTGGTTATTTTCCTAGGATTTTCTATAGTTATTAAGATTAATCATTAATCTTTATGAATCTTGTACAGTACAGGCTATCTATAGCCCTTCCTTCTCCTTTGTGTTACATAATAGCACAAATTCTACTTTTACAAATTATATATGCATGAACATGTATTCCTAATTATTCAAAGACATATCGTTGAAAGTTGGTGAATGAAAAAAGTTTATACCATATAGACAGTAAACAAAAGAGAGTTTGGAGAATAGCAAAGTCAAACACAAATTAATTTTAAAGATCATTAAATCACCATTAAAGAGGCCATCATAGATGATAAAAGAGAAAATCTATTGGGAAAACATGACAACTTAAACATATATGTACCAAAATATAGTACCTCAAAATAAATGTCTTAGTTACTTTGTTGTGACTGTGATAAAACACCATGGCCAAAGCAACTTAGGGATAAAGTATTTATTTTGACGCACAGTTCAAGGGGATAGTCAGTCCTGGCAGGAAGTCCTGGAGCTTGAAGTAGCTGGACACATGGCATTTACAGCTAGGATGCAGAGAACAAGAAATGTTTGTGTTCACTCCACTTTTCCATTTTTATACAGTCCAGGATCCTAGACAAAGGACTTGTGCTGCCTACAGTGGGCAGATCTTCCTACCTCAAATGATTCAAAGTAGTCCCCTAAGGACATGCCCAAGGCACACATCCCAGGTAATTCTAGATCTTATCAAGCTAACAGCTGAGGTCACCTGTCCCAACAAATTAAACAAAATCTGACACAAATAATATTTAATTTTGATGAATTAATTTGACTGAGGTTAAAACGAACACCTACATCATTAATGAGGTACACCTTTGGGTGTGTCTGTGAAGGTGTGTCCAGAGATAATTAACTGAGGAGATAAGACACCCTAAACGTGTTGGCACCATTCCATGGGGTGGAGTCCAAGACAAAACAAAAAGAAAGTGAGCTGAGCTCCAGGAGACTTCTTTCTCTGCTCCCCGACTTTAGCTGCCTTGTGACCAGCCACTTCATGTGCCCACTGTCATGTCTTCTCCATCATGATGGATTGTATTCTCTCAAATGCCAAGTCAAAGCAAAACTCTTTTGTCACTGAATATTCATTACAACAATGGGAAAAGTGCCTAATTTACCACCAAGACCTAAAAACCAACTACAGGTCCAGTGAGATGGTTTGGTGGGTAATACCTTTTAATAAACCTAATGACCTGAGTTAAATCCCCAGGACCTACATGGTAGGAAAGAACAGACTCTCAAAAGTTTTCCTCTGACCCCAGCACATGCATTATGCCATATGCCCTCCAAATCAATATACTTTTTAACTAAACAAAAACTACACCTAACAGAGCATTCTACTCAAAAATAGCAGGCGATAGTTTTTTCAATTTCTAATAGCACATTCTTTGTGATAGACCATGATAAAATATGAGTACACAAATTTTAAATATTAAACCCAAGCAAGGCTTGATCTACAATTATAAAGGAATTAACTTGGAAATTCAGAAAATTCACAAACATGTAGAAATCAACATATTTCTTAGCACTCAATGAGGTAGAAAGAAATTACAAGGAACATAAGAAAATCTCAAATGACCAAAACATGAAAATACAACATAGCGACGTGTATGATATGCAATAAAAGTTATGCTTAGAGGAAAGTTATGGCAGATAATAACCCATATCAAAAAGATCTCAAGTCAAAATCTCAGGCTTCTACTTTAAGGCAAGACCGGTATTCCTGGTGAGTATAAAGCTAAATGGGTTGTAATGATCTAGTCTTGAAAAAAGGAACAAAAGGAAATATTGAATAATAGGATCATTTTAAGCACCAACAAACAAAAGAAAACTAGAGTAGATGGAACCAATGAATTACAAAATGGAAAACAGCGTAAGTGCAAACCAATTGAAACAAAGGTGAGAATACTGTAACAATCAAGAAAACTGGCAAGCTTTTATTTTGATTAACACAGGGGGAAAGAAGATTCAAATTGCCAAAATATGTAATAAAGAGGAAATTTAACCTGTTTCACACAGAAGAGATTAAAATAGAGTTCTCTTATAATCCTATGATCAGTTTCAGGTAAACCAGTTATAAAACTAAGATTAACATTAAAAATTTCTGGAAACATACACTGATAAAACTGACTAAAGAAGAAATAGAAAGTCAGAATAGACCCATAATGAATTATTGTTAGTACTCAAATTTTCCCATAAAGTCCTAGAACCAGATGACTCCACATAAAAATTCTACCAAATATTAAAGAACAGCATCAATACTTAGAATTTGTTTAGAAAACAGAGGAGCAGAAACTACTTATGAACTCATGACGGTAGTAATTGCCCCATGATGAAATCAGACAAACACAAGAAAACTAAACACTAATTTTCTTTAAGAGCATGCCTTCAAAATTTCTCAACTAAATACTAGGATATTAACTCCATTAACATACATGAAGATTATATGTTATGACCAAGAAAGATTATCCTAGGAATAAAACATCTGTTCAATACTCAAATCAATGTAATACACCGTGTTAGCAAAATAATAAATAAACTCACACAACTATTTCAATAAATGGAGAAAAACATTTTCGAAAATGCAACACTTTCATAATGATAAAACATACAAAACAGTAGGGGTAAAATGAAAAGTCTTCTGCCTGATTAAATACGCTATAAAACCACACAGTTAACATCATACTTAACAGTAAAAAAATACAAATAAAGGACATTTGATCTCACTGCTTCTATTTAACATTGTACTAGAAGTTCTAGCCATTGTAATTAGGAAAGTACAAGGAATAAAATTATCCAGGTTGAGAAATGAAAAACAGAAACATACTTGCATATGATACTACTTATTGTGTGCATATGATATACAAATATAAGCAAAATTCTGGAGAATTTACAAAAGACTATTAAATTTTAAAATAAATTATAAAAATTTATTAAGTTTGTAGGACAAAAATCATTATCCAAAAATAGTGTTTTAAAAAATCCAGAAGTAGAAAAGGAATATAACACATCAGAACTGACTTAGCTAAAAATGTATAGCAAACCCTGGAGAACATCACATGGCATGTGACATTGGGGAAGTTATTTCTGCTAAATCTCATTTCCTTCATCTATACAACATGGACAATGCAAGGACTAATTTTACAGAGTTGATTGGAGAGGAAATGAATTGATATGTAAAATGTTGATTTTTTTCCATTTGGTGATTTATAATGTTAGTACTACTGAAATTTTATCTCAAAACTTTGTCAACATGTGGAAATGGGAAAATAAAATATAGTCAAATTTTGTTCCGAACCATTTATTGTATGTCTAATTAGAACCTGCCTACTATGCTAGGGACTTTTCTATTTGTTCTGCTCAGGGGACCTGTTTTTCATTCATTTTTTTTAAAAAGATACATCTTTGTTTTTAGTCTCTTTAGTATTTATTTTATATTTTTACTTTATTTTATGCCAGTGCTTATGCAGACAGAAATGTAACTATGTGAGTGCATTTATTTATTCAACTGACACTTGATCAATACTTAAAATAACCCACGCTTTCTAATCCAGAGTATGAGAGAACTGACACATTTTAGTAACAACTTATTTAACATAAACCATAAATGAATCCAATAACTAAATGAAATCAGGTGAACAGGCACAGAAAATCCTGCACAAGAAAGGTAAATAATACACCATCAAGTAGACAACCTGTAGCCAATGACCTAGTTAAATGTTCCCCCATGATGCTCTAGTTATCTTTCAGGGTAACCACAGCAGCTACACTCATGCTGGAAATATTTTCAGATATATTCTCTAGTTTTCATGGGCAATCCCTGGCACACCCTTCACTCTCTGCCCATAAGACTGTGAGGAGATAGGAATCTTATTGTTTCATGCACAAAATATTTTAAGTGAGTACTTGCTTTCTCCTGGAGTTTATAATGCCCATGATTTAAAGGGTTACATGAAGCTCATTATAAAATAAACACCTATGATAGATTATATCATATCAAATCAGAAACCAAAATAAAGCCTCATTTAAGAATTAATTCCTTACATACAGGTAGCTAAAAGCCTTAGAAAAAAATGTATGAGCTCCACTCTCTTGATTTTGTCCTGCTTGGATCCTGATTATAGATTAACTCTATCATCCTTTCAAGTCTCAATTACCTTATTTGTTAAAATTCTTTAATCCTCTCTCCAGGCCTAACATTCTGTGGCTCTACTGTGGTTTACCTAATCTCTCTCTCTAGATCTATTTTATTTCACACAGTAAACATCAAACTATTTTATTCATTGATTCTGCTATTGGCACACCAGTGTAGAGAAATAGAAGCCATCCTTAAGGGGGGGGGATCTCTTCTTTAGGATGATGTGGTATAGATTACTTGAAATTTTTGCATTTCTAAAATGTGCTTATTTGTGAGAAACAAACTGATGTGACTATCATGAAGTGGATTCAAAATTAAGAATTTAGTTTACTTGGTTAGATATGCAAAATACAAAAGAACTATCAAATCCCACCACTTGGCCATTGAAAACGCTGAGTTAACTTCCTGTTTTATGTTAAAAATTCTTCTGGAACATACTCCAAATTGAAAAATCTTTATTATTTATGTAACCTAAAATGAGAAAAACATTTGTAAACATAAAAAGTACAAACATTTCTACATGTTCATTTGGAAATTTTCAAAAGATTTCCGACTTGAAAACACTGTCATTTTCTCAATATGGACGCAGGGTGGCGCTGCAGGCTAAGGTTATGAATAACCGCTTAAAAAGCTTCCCGGCCCTTTGTGTTGTAAGACAGAATCAAAAACACGGACAGGAAGCATCTCAAGGATTACCAGGCTCTAAATGGGTTTGGGCTGCGGTATTCTAAATTAACAATGATTAAGAGCAACTAGGTAAAGAATTCTCTAACGGAGAAATCAAAATTCTGCTTTCAAGCCATTCAGAGTGAGCTGAACAATCGGATGCAAGCACTCGCGTTTTCATCATGGAGAAGCAGGAGAGAAATCACCCAAACAGGCAAGTGATTCCTTTCCTTTTTATGCTGCTGTGGGATCAGGTTCTAACGATGCCTACTCGGTACTCTGTCCTGGAGGAAACAGAAAGCGGCTCCTTTGTAGCCCATCTGGCCAAGGACCTGGGTCTGAAACCTAGGGATCTGACTGCCAGGTCTGCACGGGTGGTTTCTGACTATGACAAACAGCAGTTGATTCTGGATCCCGAGACTGGAGATCTGCTTCTGAGGGAGAAACTAGACCGGGAAGAGCTCTGTGCTTCTGTGGACCCCTGTGTGTTGCATTTCCAGGTGTTTCTAGAAAAGCCAGTGCAATTTTTTCAAGGAGAATTACTGATCCAGGACATAAATGACCACTCACCAGAATTCCCAGATAGGGAAATGCTTTTGAAAATACCAGAAAACAGCCAGCCAGGCACTCTGTTACCACTGAATTTAGCCCAAGATTTGGATGTGGGCAGCAATGGGCTTCAACAGTACACAGTCAACCCCAACTCTCATTTTCATGTCCTCACTCGAAATAATAGTGAAGGCAAGAAATACCCAGAATTGGTGCAGGACAGAGCCCTGGACAGAGAGGAGCAGGCAGAGCTGAGCTTGACCCTCACAGCTCTGGATGGGGGCTCTCCACCTAGGTCAGGAACAGCCATGGTTCGAATCCTGATCCTGGACATCAATGACAATGCCCCTGAATTTGTGAAGACCCCCTATGAGGTGCAGGTCCTGGAGAGCAGCCCCCCAGACTCCCCGGTCCTGACTGTCCTAGCACGGGATGCAGATGCTGGCAACTTTGGGAGAGTTTCCTATGGCTTGTTCCAAGCATCAGATGAAGTTCAACAGACTTTCTCAATAAACGACATCACAGGAGAAATACGACTGAAAAGAGCACTGGATTTTGAGAAAATAAAATCTTACCATGTGAAAATCGAGGCCACGGATGGAGGAGGCCTTTCTGGGAAGGGCGCTGTGCTGATAGAGGTGGTGGATGTGAACGACAATGCCCCAGAGCTGACCATATCTTCAGTGACCAGCTCAGTCCCAGAAAATGCTCCCGTAACTGTGGTAGCTATCTTCCGAATACGAGACAGAGACTCTGGAGAGAACGGGAAAATCATTTGTTCTCTTCCAGATACTCTGCCATTTATTTTAAAACCCTCTAATAAGAATTTCTACACCCTGGTGACAGAGGGGCCACTGGACAGAGAGAACAGAGCTGAGTACAACATCACCATCACAGTCAGCGACCTGGGCACACCCAGGCTCACAACCCAGCACACCATCACAGTGCAGGTGTCTGACGTCAACGACAACGCCCCCGCCTTCAATCAAAGCTCCTACACCCTGTTTGTCCAGGAGAACAACAGCCCCGCCCTGCACATAGGCACCATCAGCGCCACAGACTCAGACTCAGGCTCCAATGCCCACATCACCTACTCACTGCTGCCCACCCATGACCCGCAGCTGGATCTCTCCTCGCTCATCTCCATCAATGCCGACAACGGGCAGCTGTTCGCGCTCAGGGCGCTGGACTATGAGGTCCTGAAGACCTTCGAGTTCCGCGTGGGCGCCACAGACCAAGGCTCTCCCGCGCTCAGTAGCCAGGCGCTGGTGCGCGTGCTGGTGCTGGATGCCAATGACAATGCGCCCTTCGTGCTCTACCCTCTGCAGAACGCCTCTGCGCCCTACACAGAGTTGCTGCCCAGGGCGGCAGAGCCTGGCTACCTGGTCACAAAGGTGGTGGCAGTGGATCGAGACTCTGGCCAGAACGCCTGGCTGTCGTTCCAGTTGCTCAAAGTCACGGAGCCAGGGCTGTTCAGCGTGTGGGCTCACAATGGCGAGGTGCGCACCTCCAGGCTGCTGAGTGAGCGCGATGCGCCCAAGCACAGGCTGCTGCTGCTGGTCAAGGACAATGGCGATCCTCCGCGGTCTGCCAGTGTCACTCTGCAGGTGCTGGTGGTGGATGGCTTCTCTCAGCCCTACCTGCCTCTGCCTGAGGCGGCGCGCGACTCTGTGCAGGACAATGAGGATTTGCTCACACTCTATTTGGTCATTGCCTTGGCGTCTGTGTCTTCTCTCTTCCTCTTGTCTGTGCTGCTGTTCGTGGGGATGAGGCTGTGTAAGAGGGCCAGGGCGGCCTCTCTTGGTGGCCGCTCTGCTCCCGAGGGTCACTTTCCTGGACACCTGGTGGACATCAGTGGCACGGGGACCCTGTCCCAGAGCTACCAGTATGAGGTGTGTCTGACCGGGGACTCTGGGACTGGTGAGTTCAAATTCCTCAAACCCATGGTCTCCAACCTGTTGCTTCAGGATGCTGGGAGAGAAGTTAAGGAAAGTCCCCATTGCAGGGATAGCTTTGTCTTCAGCTAAGTGTTGTCAATTCCTAGACATTGTCATTTTAAGAAATGTCCTTGTTTCTAAGAGGTTTTCTACTAGTCTAACCTACATATTCTTAATTGCGCTGTTTTTATTGGTATGAAGCTATTAGGCTTTTAGTCGTACTAATCACATTTTATCTTTTTCTCTGCATATGTATATCTACTATTAGGGTTATTATAAACCTAAATAACCCAAATAGTATAAATTTTCTTTGAATGATAGCTCTTTTTAAAAGGCTTATTCTTTTATAATAGATACAGCTTTTTGACTGCATGCCACAAGAGGGCACCAGATCTCATTATAGAAGGTGGTTGTGAGCCACCCTGTGGGGGCTGGGAATTGAACTCTGAACCTCTGAAAGAGCAGCCAGTGCTCTTAACCTCTGAACCATCCATCTCCCCAGTTCTCTGAGTGATACTCTTAGTGATCGTCTGAGGCATTTTAGTGCCCTCAAGAAAACTTGCATTTGTGCATGAATTTGTGGCACCTGTGCTTTCCATGTAATTTGATGTTTTCAAAGGTAGATTGTTAAAGATCACTTAAGTTGCCTGGATCCTTCTGCATGAATAGAAAGTAACGTTACATCGTGTTCGCTTTCAGACCAAGTGCCCTGAATAGTCAAGTCATAAAATTTCAACTGTATGTGAATGTAGACAGGGGTTGTGACACTCTCTGCTTGTGAACATCATGCACGCTAGTGGTCTTGTTTATTGGTTGCAGGTGTCCTGGAAATACTAAGGTTAAAGTTTTGAATTCTTACGTGATAAAAATTAAAGAGAAAATATAAATTAATTTCTCATTTCACTTATTAAATAAAATTGTTGCCTCACTGCTTTGCCATAATCTCTTTTAATAATTAATCTCAGAATCAGAATTTTGTCCTTTCTTTCTTAAAAGGAAAATGCAGGGCTCTTGAGGGCCTCACATTTATCTTTTTCTTTCCTCATACAAAGAAATCCAAGCATGGGGTAATGTGTGTGTGTTTCCTGGAAGCTTCTCGACACCTTTAAAATGAATTTTTTTTGAAATTTGGTTATTCTGTTTGATTCCGTTTATTAACAGATCTGAAATTTTTCACTTTTTGTTACTTGGTGGATATCGGTAGAGTTTATCAAGCAGCAAAGATTACTTTTGGTGTTAAATCATTTTGTTTTGTTGTTTAGCATACCCTTCAGTTACTTTGAGTTAAACTGATGAGTAATAATGTGTTTTGCTTGTTAATAAAGTGGAGCAGTAGCATACTTATTGATTTGTATTTACAGCTCTCTGTTGTGTTCAATAAGCCCGTGGAATTGATTGCTTGGTTTCTAACTCATTACATGTATGTAGATAAGTGAGACTCTGTCGAAACTTCTTGAAGTTTTGGCAGAAAATGAGCAATTGAAAAGCTTTCTTTATATCCCTCTATCTATTTCAAATCTGTCAGTCTATTTGAAGAGAAGTAGTTGTAGTTTTGCCCACATTCATCTCCTCATGAAAGCTACACAGCAATGAAAAAGGCAAATTACGGCAGTTTAGGTTCTTGGTGAAATGTGGAGTTTAGTCATTATTCAGATTTTTTTAAAAGCAATAAATAGCCATGAAAGTCAGTGAGCCACACACACAGAAGACCTGAAAGTGGGGAGGAGACCTGTTGGGAAGAAGGGCTTTGTCAGGAGGAGGCAGTAAGAAAGGAGATTTGAGGTGTAGGAAAGGGAAACCTCATCAGGGACTGTAAAAAGCAAAGCCTACTTGAGCATCTCACAGGAAAGGTGCTCAACACAAGATCCAGGAGAGGAAAAGTACTAAAGAAACCATCTGAAGACATATATTTCTATTAAAGGAGCATCTATAAAGCCAAGAAATGACTTGTGAGCATTAGTCATGAAATCAAAGACAATGCCATTAAATTCCTGGGGGAAAGTATTCCCGAGCGTAACTCTAGTGCACAGAGCCTTCAGAGTTCAAACTTCTCAGCAAAGACTGAGAGAAATCATTGACTCATGTGACACTGAGAGAAACACCTTTAATGGATTAAGTAGGGGGAAGGAAACAATCCCAAATGAATTACAGACTTGTGTCAAGAGGTAAAAAGTAGCAGGAAAGGTTACAAGTGAATATTGACCAGGTGTTGGCTCTATAAAGCAAGAACAGTGGTATCTTAAGATAATACAGAGGCAGAGAAATAGATGTGCAAGAAAATGGGAGAAAACAGAAAAAGCTTTAAAAATGAAAAGAGAGCTGGTCTTGGAGGCATCCTCCTTCAATCTCAACACTAAGGAAGCAGAAGGAGGTGGATCACTGAGTTGGAGGCTAGCCTGTTGTTCACAGTGAGTACCCGGCCAGCTAGGACTATATAGTGAGACCTGACTCAAAAAAATTGGTTTTCTAAGCCGATTATATAATAGTCTTACTCCTTTTTCTTATCAATTCATGAGCATGTTTTGTATAATTTAGGTTTTGCGGAGCCTTTTACGATTTTTCTCTTTCTTTGAAATATCCTTCTGTTCACACAGCTATGTTACATATGTTTTTATTTTTACAGTTTCAGTAGGCTTTAAGGGTATTTTATTTGGAAATTAAGTGTACTTTTAGAAAAAATAAACAGTTCTTTATTTGACTTTTTCATTTTCTTCCTTATCTTTATGATTTCTTTCTGGAAACTTTATTTTCTGAGATTCTCATTCCATTCTCTATGTCCCTTGACTTTATATTTTTATTTCTCCTTGCTGTGCTAGGGGGTTATTTTAGTGTCATCTCAGCTCATGCCAAGTCTGTCAGTCAACAAGGATGTACAAGCATCTAAGAGTTAGTTTTATAAAGTTTGTTTCAAAGATAATTTATTTCTAGTTTCATTATTTTTAACAATTAAAGACCTCACATGATTTTTATATTTACTTGGGATGGAGTTTTCATCTCTCAGTTCTCCCTTGGTTCCTTTAGATATAAAGAATGGAGCTGACCACATCTTCATGATGGAGAAGTCATATATACACACACACCTACACAATCTACATGTACAGCTCCTATCAGATAAATTACACCATCATGTATTGCATCTACTTTCTGGTTATCATCGGTTTACTATGTGGAATTACTATTGCTAACCTTGGCTGCTCTCTTCTTTACTTTGCTGAGAAGTCTTAGGGCAATGAGAACAGATTAATGAGAAAGTTACCTTTTTCCAATGAATTTTTTCTCATACAATGGCTGCTGTGACAACCTTTCTTTTCCTGCCTGCCATTTTTGCCCTCCCTCTTTTCTTTCTTTTTTCCTCATTCCTCTCTTTCTATCTCACTTGTACTAAATATATAGAGTCAAGAAGCACATTACATGAGAATGGTAAGTATGTTGAATGTGTGCAGGATATTTGGTAAAACATAAAATTTGACTGTATTCAGTTGGTGAAATCATGTGAACTAATGGGTCATGAACTTCCTAGATTACATTGTCATATCTGTCATACAAGTGTATCTATTTTGTTTTTGTTAATCTTTACTAAATCAAGCCATCAAATTTATAAGGAACAATGTTGTTGCATTTGACAATTTATAAAAAAATCCCACTTAGAATTAAAAAACTGAAGAAAACATAAAATCTGATCTGTCGCATCTATTAGATATTATAAAAGTCAGTTTCAAATGTGGAATTATTAAAAATGAATATATGATGACTAACACAAATGTTTAAACTTGTTAAAATAGTCAGCATATCACAAATCAGCTAGGTGCCAACAACTCTGAATAGATTATGATATCCAAATTTCAAAAGGACACTATAAGAAAGAAATTACATAACAACCTCTTTTATATATATATACATGGGCATGTTAAATTTTTTTTTTAACAAAAAGACAATCAAATTCAGAGATGTGTGAGAAGAAATCAAATGATGACATCATGCATTAATCTGTATAATGCAAAGCAGTTTAGCATGTGAAATCTGATTACTGTAACCCACCATAGCATGAGGTCAAGGAGAAAAGCAACACAATTAATCACAATGGATACATAAAAATTACTCAACAAAATACAGCACATATTAATGGGCAAAATTATAGAAAAGAATACAGAAGGAAACTTTTGAGCATGTTCAAAAGTATACAGTAACCAAACATAATGGCACATCTTTAATTCCAGCATGCAGGAGGCAGAATAAAATAAAACCTTATGCAGAATTTCAGCAATCTTCAGGCAGCAGAGGCTGGTGGATCTCTTTGAGTTCAAGGCCATTCTCCATAGTGAATTCCAGAACAGCCCAAGCTACACATAATGACACCCACTCTCATAAGATACCCAAACAAGTATGTATGTGTGTAATAAATATTACTAAAGACAAACTATTAAAATTTTTCTGCTGGAAATCAACAATGACACAGGGATGTCCACCCTGGCTACTAACAAGATTTTACTGCCAGTTCCAGCCAGAGAAATAAGGTAAAGAAGAAGAAAAAGGCACAGCAGAAGGAATAAAATTATATTTTAAGTGATGAAATTATGTGATTAAAATTATGAAAATTCTGCAATCAGAAGTAAACATCAGCATAAATAGTATAAGAGGCTACACCCAAGTGGCTGGGTAACTTAAAGGCTACTGGCAGTAGGAATTCCTGCAGCACAGAAGTGATAATGTAAGCCAGGAACGCCGGCAGATGTGAGATCAGCTCTGTTTATAAGAAGAAAAATTGAAATAGCATTTAAAATGGCTTCCAAATATATAAACACCAACAAACAAATCTCCTAGGGAGTTATAAAGCAGGAAGATCAAAAATTATTGAGAAAAATATAAAGATCTAAATAAACTGAGGAATGCACAATAATCTATTGGAAAGGCTCAGTTGCTGAAATATTGTTTATCTTTGGAAGAATCAATAGATCATAAAACCTTATGCAGAATTTCAGCAATCTTCTTTGTGTATTTGATGGACTTTTTTGTATACAAATGCAAAGAAAAAACAATAAACAATCTTGACCCAAAATAATGATCTGTGGAAGAAATAATTGAAGATGCACACTTTATTAAAATTAGATTTTATGCTCTGTGAAAGAGTCTACCAAAAAGTGTCAAAGATCAGGAGAAAATGCTGCCAAATGATGCAATTGATAAAAGACAGCTGTGTAAAATACAGACTTTAAAGACTCAACATTAAGAAAACAAGCCTACATAATGCCAAAGATACTAACACTTAGCAAACAAAATTCTGAGATGGTGGGATGGCTATTCTTGGTTGTCAACTTGACTACAGCTGAAATGAACTAAAACCCCCAAATGGGGCACACCTGTGAAAGATTTTGCTTACTTTGAAGTGGAAAGATCCACCTCTAAACAGACCTTCAAGGTGGGTAGACGCGCCTTTAATCCAGCTCTTTTGGTGGGAGAAGATTCATCTCTAATCTGGGCTGCACCTTCTACTGGGAGCCTTTATAATTGTGGTTCTCAGCCTTTTGGTTGTGATCCATTGAGGAGGATCAAATGACCCTCTCACAAGGGTCGCCTAAGACTATTGGAAAACACAGATTTTTTATTATTAGTCACAACAGTAGCAAGGTTATAGTTTATTAAGTAACAATGAAATTCATTCTAATGAATTCCTTTATATATATATTCTTACTGTAATAAATATTCTTTCTATATATACACATTATATATATATATCATCTATATCTATACTCTAGATAACCCCAACTAATACAGATGATGAATAATCACATGGGAAGAGGCTCCATGTCAACAAGTTTGAGAAATAAAACACCACTACCCAACCATAAGGCAGAATGACTAATCTCGGGGACATTGACACTACCACTCCTGAGAGGACATGACACACTAAGGACCTCATTTATGGGTTATGGGAATGAATGATATGGTCATTTTAGAAGATTGTTTGGCAGCAAAACCAAGCACACTCTTACTATAGGAGACAGCAATCATGTTTCTTAATATTTAAGTTAGTTGAAACTATGTTTGCACAAAAAACTGAAACAGGGGCGTTTACTGGAGCCTTTTACATAACTTGTCAAACTCTAACAGTTACCAAGATCCTTCAGTAAGTGAAACTGAGATAGCCTAATGCAATCACAAAATGGAATATTATTCAATAACAAGTGAAATGAGCTGTCAAATCATGAAGAGTCTCTGAGAAAACTTAAACACATTTATCACTGAAGTAAGCTGAAAAATTCTAACTATATGAAATATCAAAAAATTCAAAGGATACAGGCAGTATAAAAGATCAATGATTTCCAGAGATTCAGAAAATGGAGATGTAGATAAATAAATTGATTTTGAAGATTTGGTGTCAGAGAAATGGCTTCGTGTTACTAAAAAATAGATGCATGCCATGATAAATTGTGTGTGTGTGTGTGTGTGTGTGTGTAGTATGTAGAAGGAAACCCAGTTAAAGTGATGGACTCAGGGAAATATATGTTAATATTGAAGCTCAATCAGTTATAAGAAATGTACCACTCTAGACTGAACTATAATGAGGAAGGTTGTGCCCAGTTGTGGCTGTTCTCTATGCCTTTTAATATTTTTTTGTTGGTTTAACGTTCATTAAAAGTCATTTATTTTAGAAGGAAACTTACCTTTAAGATAATAAGACCTATTGTGGAGTTATAAGAAGTAAGAGAGAAGAGCATTACTGTTTGATATTCGAGGCAAATGGAATCTTTGAGCTGATTCATGATCACCTGACTTAGGACATTGTGACAACTCAGAAACAATGGGCAATGGGTCATCTTTTCAGTACAGAATGCAAAGGATTTGGGAAAATATGGACCCTAATTTTATGCACTTGAAAGAGTTTATGTTGATTATAGCTTTAAATATGAAAATAAAAAGTAATCATCCAAAATACATAAGAATTCTTATGACCATGGAGATAGAAAGATTTAAACAGTAGAATAGTGCTACCCAGATATGGAAAATATTGACAGATAAGGTTAAGTTAAAATTAGTAATTTTTGTTTCTCAAAGAAGGTATAGAAAAAATTATTTGCAATATGCATATACAAAACAGGATTATACTAAGAATATAGATTCTTCCGCAGACCAAAAAGCCATCAGACCAATGTCTCAGATAGGAAATATATAAAAGACCTCATCATGAGAATGCATCTGAATGGTCAATAAACATGTGAAAGTTTGTAACATTTCATTAATCTCTAGGGAAATGCTAATTAAATGTACACTATGACATCCCTATTCACTAGAGTGGTTAAAACCGGGAAAGACAGCATCAAATGTTGACAAGATTATGGAGCAACAGGAATTCCCATGTGTTCCTGGAATTACTTTTTCACATTGCTGGGAATGGAGCCCAATCCACTGAGTGCACTAGGCAAGCATTCTACTGTTGAGCTATTTCGAGCATTTAAAGGAATGTCTTTGAGATAGTGACTGGCTATGTATCCCACTCTGGCCTTGAATTTGTGATACCTCTTTGTCTTCTCAGAGTTGGGACTAAAGGGGTGAGCCACCAGCTCAGCACAAGTGCTTTTGAAAACCATTTCACAGCATTTGTCAAGGCCAAATGTATTTTCACACTTGGATGTACAGCACATCATTCTGATACGTATAACTTATGCATATTTTATACATTGGACATGTGAAGGATTGTTCACAAGAGTAATATCCAAGATGCAAATCTAGGCTTGATGTGATGCACGCCTATAATCTCAGGACTCGGAAGGCAGAGACAGGCAGATCTCTCTGAGTTTGAGGTCAACATGGTCTGAAAAGTGAGCCAGGACAGCCAGAGCTGTTACACAGAGAAACCCTGCCTTTAAAAAGAAAGCCAAAACAAACCAAAACAAAGCAAAACAAAAAAACAAGCAACTAAAAACTGAAACCTGGAAATCTGCAATGTTCCTTTTGTGGTGTGTGTGCATGCAAATGATGCAGACATACGGAGGAATGGTACAAACGATGACAGCATCATACCATAGATGAGCACGCCAAAGAAAATGCAAGTGAAGAGCAATCTTACATCAGAGGAGTACTCTACCGGCACTACTTTAAAAGTCCTAAGAAAAGCAAAAATATCCTATGGTAATAAAACGGCAGGGGGAGCTTTTTTCTCTTTAGGTGTGAGCTACTTATATAGATTCTGCTTATCAAACCGTATTATCTTGGTGATCATTTGTTGTGCTATATACTCAAGACTGGTGCCCTTTTTATGTATATTTCAGTGGAAAGTAATTGGGGAATATTCCAATATTTTGTCGGTATCCATTACATTGAATTTATGTATTCAAAACGTCTTTCATACATATCTATTGCTATTTTGCTCATTTAAAAAGTTACATTCATTGAAAATTAACTCATCAAATGTGTCGGAAATTATGGTTGCTAAGATTTGAGCACTCAATGGAAGAATAGCTCTGCATCTTAAAGGGTGTTTAAACACAACAGGGTTGGACTGAGAACAAAACGAGTGTACCCAATTGCAACACTAGAAAAGTACGCACGGTGGCGCTGCAGACTAACAATTTGTAAAATGAGGCGCTCTAAGGATGAGCAGGAAGTCCTTCCCAGTAATCAGAATGCGGACTGTTCCCTGAAAGAAGGGCGCATTTACATAAGATCTAGGATAATAGACTCCTGTAAGCAATTCGGGAAGATTTAAGTCGAGGTTATTTTATCAAACATTATCAAACATTATTCAAAGATTAAGAAGTAGCAGCCGCCTAGGAACTGCATCTGAACAATGGAGACAGCTCTAGCAAAAACGCCAGAGAAAAGGCAAGTCGTTTTTCTTACTATGTTGTTGCTTTTGTGGGACGCTGGCTCTGAGGCAATTAGATACTCCATGCCAGAAGAAACAGAGACTGGATACTTGGTGGCTAACCTGGCAAAAGATCTGGGCCTTAGGGTGGGTGAACTGGCCACTAGAGGGGCGCGAATCCATCATAGAGGAAACAAAGAGCTCTTGCAGCTGGATGCAGAGACCGGGAATTTACTCCTGAAGGAAAAACCAGATCGTGAAGTGCTGTGTGGGGTGACAGAACCCTGTGTGCTGCACTTCCAGCTCATACTGGAAAACCCTGTGCAGTTCTTCCAAACTGACCTGCAGCTCACAGACATAAACGACCATTCTCCAGAGTTCCCGCACAGGGAAATGCTCCTAAAAATCCAAGAAAGTGCCCAGCCAGGGACTGTGTTTCCTCTGAAGGCGGCTCAGGACCCTGACATAGGCAGCAATGCTGTTCAGAACTACACAATCAGCCCCAACCTCCACTTCCATGTCGTTACTCACAGTCGAGCTGATGGCAGGAAATACCCAGAGCTGGTGCTGGACAGAGCCCTGGACAGGGAGGAGCAGCCTGAGCTCACTTTAACCCTCACTGCTGTGGATGGAGGGTCGCCGTCCAGATCTGGGACCACCACAGTTCGCATTGAAGTCTTGGACATCAACGATAATGCTCCCCAGTTTGTACAGTCGCTCTATGAAGTTCAGATCCCTGAGAACAGCCCCCTTGATGCCTTAGTTTTAATGGTGTCTGCCAGGGATTTAGATGCTGGGATAAATAGAAATGTCGCCTACTCTTTGTTTCAAGGTGGTGAAGTTTCTCAACCATTTGTAATAGACCAGGTCACAGGAGAAATTCGTCTTAAAAGGGTATTGGATTTTGAGGAAACTCAGTATTATAACATGGAAATTATAGCCACAGACAGTGGAGGTCTTTCAGGGAAATGCAGTGTAGCTATACAGGTGTTGGATGTGAATGACAACGCCCCTAAACTTACCATATCTTCGCTCACTAGTTCAATCCCAGAAAATGTTCCTGAAGCTGTGGTTGCTGTTTTCAGTGTTTCTGACCCAGATTCTGGCGACAATGGAAGGATGGTGTGTTCTATTCCAAATGATCTTCCATTTCTCTTAAAACCCACATTTGAGAACTATTACACTTTAGTGACAGAGAGGCCACTGGACAGAGAGAGCAGAGCTGAGTACAACATCACCATCACAGTCAGCGACATGGGCACACCCAGGCTCACAACCCAGCACACCATAACAATGCAGGTCTCCGATGTCAACGACAACGCTCCAGCCTTCACACAAAGCTCCTACACCCTGTTTGTTGAAGAGAACAACAGCCCCGCCCTGCACATAGGCACCATCAGCGCCACAGACTCAGACTCAGGCTCCAATGCCCACATCACCTACTCGCTGCTGCCCACCCACGACCCGCAGCTGGACGTCTTCTCGCTCATCTCCATCAATGCCGACAATGGGCAGCTGTTCGCGCTCAGGGCGCTGGACTACGAGGCCCTGAAGACCTTTGAGTTCCACGTGGGCGCCACAGACCAAGGCTCACCTGAGCTCAGTAGCCAGGCGCTGGTGCGCGTGCAGGTGCTGGACGCCAACGACAATGCGCCCTTCGTGCTCTACCCTCTGCAGAACGCCTCTGCGCCCTTCACCGAGCTGCTGCCTAAGGCAGCAGAGCCTGGCTATCTGGTCACCAAGGTGGTGGCTGTGGATCGCGACTCTGGCCAGAACGCTTGGTTGTCCTTTCAGCTGCTGAAGGCTACGGAGCCAGGGCTGTTCAACGTGTGGGCTCACAATGGCGAGGTGCGCACCTCTAGGCTGCTGAGTGAGCGCGATGCGCCCAAGCACAGGCTGCTGCTGCTGGTCAAGGACAATGGCGATCCTCCGCGGTCTGCCAGTGTCACTCTGCATGTGCTGGTGGTGGATGGCTTCTCTCAGCCCTACCTGCCTCTGCCTGAGGTGGCGCGCGACCCCGCCCAAGATGAGGACGCACTCACACTGTACCTGGTTATCGCCTTGGCATCTGTGTCTTCACTCTTCCTCTTGTCTGTTCTGCTGTTTGTGGGGGTAAGGCTGTGCAGGAGGGCCAGGGCGACCTCACTGGGTGGCTGCTCTGTGACTGAGGGTCACTTTCCTGGTCACCTGGTGGATGTCAGCGGTGCAGGGACCCTGTCCCAGGGTTACCAGTATGAGGTGTGTCTGACTGGAGACTCTGGCACAGCAGATTTCAAGTTCTTTAATCCCATTATCCCCAGTGATCTGTTTCAGGACCCCTAGCTAAATTTCAGTTACCGGGAGACGTAGGTTTCAATAACCACATCAGAAATAGCTGCTTTATATTTTCCTTTTGCTTTCCATATTCTTTCCTTGAGTCAATATATTTCTACATCGATTTTATTCTCTGTTTTCTTTTAGTGTATTTTTTTGGGGGGGGGAGAACTGTGCTTCCTATTTTGTCAGTGTAACCCTAATGCATATTTTTCCTTCACTAATTTAGGAGGGGGATATATAACTCTATTGTGTTTCTCTGGTTATTTCAAATGCTGTTCTCAGGAACTCATTTCTTCCTCTCCATTATAACCAGCATGGATTTTTGCAACTCTCACTTCAAATAGTGTCTTGTTGAGGCTTTGCATATAGCTTGCTGTATAGAATTAATTTTGATTTTCACTTCCCTCCAGCTTGGTATATTTTCAGTGTTCAGAACCCATTGTGACATTTTCAGAGGTGCACACATCACACCTTGATACCATTCACTTATCACATTCTTTAATCCTCTGTTTTTCTCCCCTTCACAGTCTTAAACCCCCCATTTTGCCTTCATGTACTAATTGGCTTTTAGAGGGTGGTTATTTAGCTTAAATGATCTGCAGCTCCATGTCTCTCAAAATGACATATTCATTCTTGATGCCTGAATAAAGTAACTCCATCGTGCATGTATGTGTTTCCCTCACCCACACATCTGTTATAATGGTACCACAGCGTTGTGTACAGCTAATAAAGGGTGAACATGAGATGCAGTCATCTGTCATAGTTTCCATGTTTCATACATAAAAGAAAGGAGTGCGTTGTTAAGTTTATCATCTTTTCTGACAATCACAGTTACTATTTCAAGACTTTAATTGCTTAAATACAGGCCAAAATGGCTTCTAAAATGTACCAGAAATAACGTTGCTTGACCTAAGCCATTGCTAGTGGCTGAGTGTGCTTTCACCTTGTATGAGAAGAGATTTAGTGAGCCATGTGTTTGGATGATAAGCTGATTTATAAATGCTGTATAAACATGAGGGCCCGTTAACCTTTCCACAAACTATGCAGATGAATGACTTTTAAGTGTTTTAATCTTTTTATCACTAATACTTATTTGCCATAAATAGGGTGACTCGGGGGAACTATTTCCATTGCATCCTATCAATGGGTTCTTCCTTTCTATTTCCATCTGTCATGATGTAGGATTGTTGGGAATGAAATCTTCCAGTCCACACCAGTATCCTTCCTACAACATTTTAACTGAAGAGTGTACACATATATGAATTTATAATGGGGAAAAACAGTATCATTAGGGAAGTTGGAATTTTATACAACTAAAAATAACACATGGAAGCAATGAAAATCATAATATATGTATATTTTGAGTGAATTTCTCTAAAAAATGTTTCACATAACAAGTCATTATTTCTTTGGTTAAATTTATTTAAAAATCGTTTTCCATATTCGATTATCAGATATATCTATCTAGTATTTGAATGTTATGCAAGAAAAATAATTGAACTTATCAAAAATTAAAAATGAGTTGGGCAATGGTGGTACTTACCTTTAATCCAAGGAGGCAGAGGCAGATGAATCTCTGTGAGTAGGAGACATGGTCTACAAAGTGAGTTTCATGACAGCCAAGCCTGTTACACAGAGAAACCCTGCCTCAAAAATCCAAAAATAACTGAAAATAGTTTTGGAAATTATGGAAAGACAAGAATTAATATTGACATAATTTCAGTCATCAGTACCTGTAGTTGTGTAGTTAAAACCAAATTTAAGTGCTTGCAGAAGTGGGTCAACCAGTATCCAAGCAGGAATTTCTGTAGCATAAAATTTTTATGTTGAAAATATGAGTTATTAATAATCAAAATATCTTTCTGTTAAGCCTAAATATTCATATGAAAATTTTAGATTTTTTATCTTTTCATACATATCTGTAATTTTTCAGAAATTCTGTAATTCATGTAGACAATTATATTTGAGAGGCACTATAGCATATGATATAACACTAAAGAGTAAGGGCTATATGCTGATGACCCATTTACCACTTGAAGACAAAGGATGAATTACTATCTGTGGGGATGCATGTGTGTGTGTCCAAAGCCTGGAGCCCATAGTATACAAGATATATCTTTTATCACTAAGGTCCACCCCCAGTCCCAGATCCTATTAGCAATTTAATTTATGGTTGGCCTATATTTATACATTGTTGACAAAATGGGCAGAAAATTTCCAAGCCAATAAAACAACCTGGACTGATTTCGAATTCGGATAAAAAACATCAGTCTTTGTTCAAATTTATTTTTGCTTTTGGGCAGTTAGAAACCTTCTATTATTTAAATTACTTTCCAAAACTACTGCTATTTTTGAGATAGGTCCTTATTCAGCTCTCTCTGTTCTGCCTAGGCTGGCTTCCGACTCTGCTCCTGAAGTCTGAATTACAGATATACCTCCATGACTGGTTCCCAAGGCCTCTTTATATGGATATTTTACTAAGTGCAGGACTCACAGGATGTGGATGTAATTGGTCCCCATAAACTCATAGGAAGTAGCACTATTGGGAGATACGGCCGTGTTGAAGGAAGTGTGTTACTGTGGGTGTGGGCTTTAAGTCCTCTTTCGCTCAAGCTTCACTCAATATAACACTCAGTCTAATTCCTGTTGCCTTCTTATCAAGACATAGCCAGCACCACATCTGTCTATGCACTGCCGTGTTTCCCACCACGATGATAATGTAAGCCACTGCCTCAACTAAATGTTTTCTTTATAAGATTTGCCACAGTCATTGTTTCTCTTCATGGTAATAAAAGTCCTAACTAAGACAGGGGAGGCACTACATGTATAGTACAAACTACTGTTGCACTTTGGGGCATTTTCAAACTGCAAGTCTGGTATCAGTGAAAGAGATGACTTTGTCAGTTCTCTAGGTTACTGTCAGTTTTGGAAAGTTGGTATTACTGATATTTTATTTTTTTTCTTTCTTTTTTTTTAAATATTTATTTATTGTGTATACAATATTCTGTCTGCGTGTATGCCCGAAGGCCAGAAGAGGGCACCAGACCCCATTACAGATGTGAGCCATCATGTGGTTGCTGGGAATTGAACTCAGGACCTTTGGAAGAACAGGCAGTGCTCTTAACCTCTGAGCCATCTCTCCAGCCCTATTACTGATATTTTAATGTTTGAAGAGGAAACAAAATTAAACAAAAATTGAGTCCTCTTGCTGTTAAACAACGCCAGTGGATACTAAGAAAGTTAAAGAGCCCTTTGTTTTTATTTATAGTTGATCTTGTAGTACGGAACACAGTGTCTCTTTAAACACAGATGCTCAAAGTGCTCACTGAAGAACTAATTTGAAACATTTAGGAAACCATTGAATTTTGTGAGGACTTTTATCTCAAACTTGTACACACACTGAATTTCAAAAGAACAACCCATATTCAGAAAAGGAAATAACAATTTAATTGTCAGAGTAACACCACTCTCCATTGAACCGGTTTTTAATTTAAATCTGGAAACTCAGAGAAGAGCAAAATAGCAGATTAGTCTCTAATTTGGTTCCAAATTAAGCCCATTGGTGTTTTTGACTTTTAGGGATGAGAAAAATACAAGATTTTTTTTTGTTCATCCAACTAACTCCCAAAAATCTCTGTTTAAATTCTTTGGTCTCTAATTGGTGTTTCTATTGATCTCTGGTTACTCTTGACAATATCAAAACTAAATAAATATTTCAAGATAGAGATTCAATCATTCATTTTCAAAACATAATTCTATGCAGTATATACTATCCTTTATTTTTCTCTAAAGATGTCAACTCAGAAATTTAATTACTTGCTTGAAAACCCACTGTTCAGTTTTAATGCATAACAATAGTTTGGCTGATAGTATTCTTAAGAGTGAAAACACTTTCTGCTGCTCTGCTGTCACAGAATATTGTTGATGACAAGTTTGATGTCAGCCAGTTTCTCCATCATTATATGTAAATCCCCTTTCCTTCCACACTTGATTTTCCAAAAAGCAGAGAAGTGATAAATCTCATTTTGTTTTAGATGACTTCATTTATTCATCACGTTCTGACATTTGCTATTCCAGAGCTCAAGAGTCATGTAATACACGGCAGTTTCTATAGCTCTCCTCTCCCTTTGCAACAATTCCACTTGGCATAATTTATGTCAACTAGCACTTACCTCCCAACGGTCATCTCCTGCTTTGGATTTGGACAAATCAAATCTCTTTCATCTGCAGTCTTTCCATGTGGTTATGGATCTCTATGTCCTAGGGGAGAGAACAAACACTGAACCTGTCTAGTCGTCTTTCCATGGCCTTAGTCATCCTCGGTGATGATGTTTTAGCAGCTTCTTACCTTCCTTTGAAAGTTCCTTCACGCTGTCCTGGCTTTAATGGTCTTTAAAAGAGAGATTCGAGGCTGGGTGGGGCGGCACATGCCTTTAGTTCCAGTAGCCAGGACGCTGAGGCAGGTGGATCTTTGTGAGTCCGAGGCCAGCCTGGTCTATAAAGTGAGTTCTGGGACAGTTGGACTGTGACACAGAGAAACCCTATTTCAAAAATGAGAGGGAGGGAGGGAGGAAAAGGGAGAGACAGAGAGAGAGAGAGAGAGAGAGAGAGAGAGAGAGAGAGAGAGAGAGAGAGAGGAGGTCTCATGGCTCATGGTAGTTTGCAAACAGGTTTCAGGAGATTCAAGCCTTAAGAAGGTTGACTCACCTTTGTAACACAGGTGAGTTAGGCCCCAAATAGCCTTGGGGCTTACACTTCCCCATTCACCGTATGAAGCCAGTATCTTAGAGAATATCCCCTTCTTCTTTGCTGTTATGGTGTCTGTTAAGACACTAGACCTGAGACTCTATGAGAATACTTTTATACAGCAATTGATGAGTGAAAACCAAGTGGAGAGCCTGGCACGCCTTCAATCCCCAGCACTTTGTAGACAGAATCAGGGAGATCTCTGTGAGTTTGAGGCCAGCCTGATTTACACAATGAGTTCCAGAACAACCAAGACTACATAGAGAGTCCTTGTCTCAAAACAACAAAAACAAAACTACACACATGGAAATGCTTACAGCATTGATATCGGAAATAAATGTAGAAATTTGATGATGAGCAGAAACCGTAAGAAACAATCCAAGAGTCCTGTTCTGAATGAACATGTGGCAGTTGCCATATTTAGCCTCTAGTGATAAAGTGAAATTAACTTGGTACCCCAACAATTCCCTCCTGACAAAGCCATATGTCTAGCATTACTGCTCTAATTACAAAGATCAAAGCAGCAACTCCTTAATTCAACTCTTAACTCCTGAAGAGCCAAAACACTATTGGGAAAAAAGGAGAAATTTGAAGAAATCAAACTTTCTGGCTTTAATGTGGTATTTTAAGTTTGAAATAAAATATTTGAATGATTTATGCACTAAATGTGTACATACATTTTCTATTTAAATAGAGACACAGTAATTTGCTAGATATTGTCTTAGAGTGCATCAAAAACTTGTATTTTTGATATAATGTAATTTGGATATTTTAGACTTGGAAGGTTAGTCAATATAAAATTTTAGTTTGTTTTCACAACATACACTATTTGGTTTGTAACTATTTCACTCAATGCTTAGCTGATGAATTCGATCGATTCAACTGTATCTGTGCAGTGGAGTATTCCAAAAGATAATTTATTCCATAATAACTTATAGCGAATTACACAAACATTAACCCTAATACTTTGATATTTTATCACTGTGAAAAAAATACTTTTACAAAAATGAGTTCTTCTGCTTACCTGATTATTCAAATCGTCAATGTGTGATAAGACCAGCTGCCTTCTAATTTTGTTTTCATGATCCCACTCGTGAAAAATATTGGATATTTGTACCAATTACGCAGTTTCAAACAGTAACAACACTGGTAAAGAAAAGTCTGCATACACTTTAAAACGACTTTAATTTGGAAACTTTAAATAGTAACGAATTTGAAAATAGAGTTGTTTTTTTTTTTATTATTTTTTTTTATTCTTTTTTAATTAAAATTTCCAACTGCTCCCCGTTTCCCATTTCCCACCCCTCCTCCCACACATTGCCCCCTCCCCCCACTCCCCTCCCCCATCCCCACTCCTCTTCTCCTCCCCCCAGTCCATTCCCCCTCCCTCTCGATACTGAAGAGCAGTCCAAATTCCCTGCCCTACAGGAAGACCAAGGTCCTCCCACTTCCATCCAGGCCCAGGAAGGTGAGCAACAAAACAGGCTAAGCTCCCACAAAGCCAGTTCATGTATTAGGATCGAAACCTAGTGCCATTGTCCTTGGCTTCTCATCAGCCTTCATTGTCCGCCATGTTCAGAGAGTCCAGTTTCAACCCATGCTTATTCAGTCCCAGTCCAGCTGGCCTTGAAGAGCTCCCAATAGATCAGTTCCACTGTCACCGTGGGTGGGTGCACGCCTCGTGGTCCTGATTTCCTTGGTCATGTTCTCCCTCCTTCTGCTCCTCATTTGGACCTTAAGAGCTCAGACCATTGCTCCAATTTGGGTCTCTGTCTCTCTCTCGATCTATCGCCAGTTGAAAGTTCCTGTGCCATTCTTCTTGGCCTCTCGTCAGCTCTCATTGTCCGCCACATTCCGAGAGTGTAAGAGTTTCACAAAAAGCCACGGGGTGGCGCTGCAGGCTAAGATTGGGCTTTAAAAATCACTAACTTACCAGGAATTGCTTGTGAGAAAAGAGAACAAAAGACGCAGGCAGATCTTTGAAAGCACTACGGAGCTACGAAAGGGTTTGAACAAGGATATACGGGATTAATGTAAGATTAAGAATAGCGTGTGAAGATCATTCTTAAGAAAAGAAAAACCAGAAGCCAGCGTTTTAAAGCACTGGGAGACTGCTAAAGGATTGGATGCAAACAATCGCTTTGCCAACATGGAGAAGATGGAGAAATTTCACCCAAACAGGCAAGTCATGGCTTTTATGTTTATGCTGGTTTTGGTTCAGGTTTGGAGTGAGCCTACAATTCGATACTCTATCATGGAGGAAATAGAAAGCGGCTCCTTTGTAGCCCATCTGGCTAAGGACCTGGGTCTGAGATCTGGGGACCTGACAGCCCGGTCTGCACGGGTGGTGTCTGATGATTACAAGCAGCGATTGCTGCTGGATCCCGAGACTGGAGATCTGCTTCTGAGGGAGAAACTAGACCGGGAAGAGCTCTGTGCCTCTGTGGACCCCTGTGTGCTGCATTTCCAGGTGTCTCTTGAAAAGCCAGTGCAGTATTTTCAAGGAGAATTACTGATCCAGGACATAAATGACCACTCACCAGAATTCCCAGATAGGGAAATGCTTTTGAAATTACCAGAAAACAGCCAGCCAGGCACTCTGTTACCACTGAATTTAGCTCATGATTTGGATGTGGGCAGCAATGGGCTTCAACAGTACACAGTCAACCCCAACTCTCATTTTCATGTCCTCACTCGAAATAATAGTGAAGGCAAGAAATACCCAGAATTGGTGCAGGACAGAGCCCTGGACAGAGAGGAGCAGGCAGAGCTGAGCTTGACCCTCACAGCTCTGGATGGGGGCTCTCCACCTAGGTCAGGAACAGCCATGGTTCGAATCCTGATCCTGGACATCAATGACAATGCCCCCGAATTTGTGAAGACTCCCTATGAGGTGCAGGTCTTGGAGAGCAGCCCCCCAGACTCCCCGGTCCTGACTGTCCTAGCACGGGATGCAGATGCTGGCAACTTTGGGAGAGTTTCCTATGGCTTGTTCCAAGCATCAGATGAAGTTCAACAGACTTTCTCAATAAACGAAATCACAGGAGAAATACGACTGAAAAGAGCACTGGATTTTGAGAAAATAAAATCTTACCATGTGAAAATCGAGGCCACGGATGGAGGAGGCCTTTCTGGGAAGGGCGCTGTGCTGATAGAGGTGGTGGATGTGAACGACAATGCCCCAGAGCTGACCATATCTTCACTGAGCAGCTCAGTCCCAGAAAATGCTCCTGAGACCATAATCAGCATCTTCAGAGTTGGAGACAGGGATTCTGGAGAGAATGGAAAGGTAGTTTGTTCTATTCCGGAAACCCTGCCATTCATCCTCAAATCCACTTTCAAGAATTTCTACACCCTGGTGACAGAGAGTCCTCTGGACAGAGAGAGCAGAGCTGAGTACAACATCACCATCACAGTCAGCGACATGGGCACACCCAGGCTCACAACCCAGCACACCATATCGGTGCAGGTGTCTGACGTCAATGACAACGCCCCCACCTTCACACAAAGCTCCTACACCCTGTTTGTCCAGGAGAACAACAGCCCCGCCCTGCACATAGGCACCATCAGCGCCACAGACTCAGACTCAGGTTCCAATGCCCACATCATCTACTCGTTGCTGCCCACTCACGACTCGCAGCTGCACATCACCTCCCTGGTCTCCATCAATGCCGAAAATGGTCAGCTGTTCGCTCTCAGGGCGCTGGACTATGAGACCCTGCATACCTTCGAGTTCCACGTGGGCGCCACAGACCAAGGCTCTCCCGCGCTCAGTAGCCAGGCGCTAGTGCGCGTGCAGGTGCTGGACGCCAACGACAATGCGCCCTTCGTGCTCTACCCGCTGCAGAACGCCTCTGCGCCCTTCACAGAACTGTTGCCCAGGGCAGCGGAGCCAGGCTACCTGATCACCAAGGTGGTGGCAGTGGATCGCGACTCTGGCCAGAACGCCTGGCTGTCGTTCCAACTGCTGAAGGCCACGGAGCCAGGACTGTTCAGCGTGTGGGCTCACAATGGCGAGGTGCGCACCTCCAGGCTGCTGAGTGAGCGCGATGCGCCCAAGCACAGGCTGCTGCTGCTGGTCAAGGACAATGGCGATCCTCCGCGGTCTGCCAGTGTCACTCTGCATGTGCTGCTGGTGGATGGCTTCTCTCAACCCTACTTGCCACTACCGGACGTGGCACGCGACCCCGAGCACGACAATGAGGACTTGCTCACGCTGTACCTGGTCATTGCCTTGGCGTCTGTGTCTTCGCTCTTCCTCTTGTCTGTGCTGCTGTTTGTGGGTGTGAGACTGTGCAGGAGGGCCCGGGCATCCTCTCTGGCTGGTTGCTCTGCTCCTGAGAGACACTTTCCTGGACACCTGGTGGATGTCAGCGGAGCAGGAACCTTGTCCCAGAGCTACCAATATGAGGTGTGTCTGACTGGGGATTCTGGGACTGGTGAGTTCAAATTTCTCAATCCCATGATCCCTGAGCTATTGGTTCAGGATTCTGGGAGAGAACTTAAGGAAAATCTCCATGGCAGGGAGAGCTTTGTTTTCAGCTAAGTCATTGGTTCTCCACTCGTGGATTGGGACCCCTATGGGGGTCGAACGACCCTTTCACAGGGGTCGTTCACACATCAGATAATCTGCATATCAAATATTTATATTATGAGTCAAAACAGAAACATATTACAGTTATGAAGTAGCAAAAATAATTTTATGCTCCCATGTCCCTACATCATGAAAAAAACGTATTAAAGGGTCACACCACAGGAAGGTTGAGAACCACTGAACCAAGTGAGATAAATTCCTAAGTGTTGTCCCATTGGTTTTTTTTTTTTTTTTTAGAAATGGTCTTGTTTCTACGAAGTTCTCTACTAGTCTAAACTACATGTATCCTTAATTGCTCTGATAGTTTCTTTTTTATTGGTACGAAACTACTAGGCTTTTAGTTGTACTAAGCATATTTTTCTCTGTATATAAATATCTATGGGTAATTAATACTCCCATAGCCCTAAATAACCCAAATAGTATAAAATTTTCTTTGAGCCGTGCGGTGGTGGCGCATGCCTTTAATCCCAGCACTCGGGAGGCAGAGGCAGGCGGATCTCTGTGAGTTCGAGGCCAACGTGGTCTACAAGAGCTAGTTCCAGGACAGGAACCAAAAAGCTATAGAGAAACCCTGTCTCGAAAAATCAAAAAAAAAAAATCTTTGAGTGATACTCTTAATGATCTTCTGAGACGTATTACTGCAAAAAAAAAAAAAAAAAAAAAAAAGCAAAAACAAAAAAAACCCAAACCTTGGATTTGTGGCACCTGCCCTTTCCATCTATTTTTGTCTTTTCAAAGGTAGATTGCTTAAAATTACTTATGTTGTCTGGATCTTTCTGCCTGAATGGAAAGCCACATTATGCCGTGTTCACTATCAGGCTACATGCCCTGAATAGCCAAGCTGTAAAAATGTAAAGTGTATGAGCACCATGCATGCTAGTGGTTCTGTCTATTTGACTGCAAGTGTTCTGGAAATGATATCGTTAATGTTTGAGTTCTTATTTGACAAAAATTAAAGAGAAAATGTATAATTTCTCACCCCATTTAAAAATAAAACCATTAAATCACTGCTTTGTTATATTAATAAATTTATCTTTTGATAATTTTGATAATTAATCGCAGAATTCTATCTTTCTGAAAAAGGAGACTGTAGGATTGTTGCGGACATCACGTTTATCTTTTTCTTTCTCATACAAATAAGTCCATGTTTTAATTTCTGTGTCTTTTCTGAACGCTTCAAATGAGGAAATTTCTTTTGAAATTTGGCTATTCTGCTTGATTCTGTTTATTAGAAGTTTTCAGTTTTGTCACTTTGTGTTAGCTGGTGCCTTGGGTAGAGTTTATCAATCAGCAAACATTATTTTTGATGTTAAATCATTTTGTTTCATTGTTTAGTGTACCCTTAAGGTACTTTGGGTGAAACTGACTGATAATAATTAATAGTATTTTGATTGTTAATAAAGTGGAGCAGTAACATACTTGTTGATTTGTAATTACAGCTTTCTGCTGTGTTCAGTAGAAATGCGTGCTTGGTTTCTAACTCATTACATTTCTGTAGATAAGACTATGTCAAAACTCTTTGAACTTTTGGCAGAAAATGAGCAATTGATAAGCTTTTTTTATATCTCACCGTCTATTTCTAAGTCTTAACTATCAGTCTATGTGAAGAGAAGCAGTTGTAGTTTTACCCAAATTCCTTTGCCACCAAAGCCACACAGCAATGAAAAAGGCAAATTATGGCAGTGTAAGTTCTTCTTGAAATGTAGGCTTTAGTTGTCATTCAACTAAAAAGAAATAAATAACCCTGAAAGTCAGTGAGCCCGTTAGGAAAAAGCATTTTGTCAGGAGGAGGAAGTAAGAGAGGAGATTTCAGGTGTAAGGAAGGGCTAACCAATGTCTGAAGAGACAATGACTCGGAGTTTCTACCCAGTCTTTGAAAAGAGAGCTGGTCTTGGTGGCACCCTCCTTCAATCTCAACAGTAAGGAAGCAGAGGCAGGTGGATTACTGAGTTGGAGGTCAGCATGTTCTACAGAGTGAGTACCAGGCCAGCTAGGTCTCTGTAGTGAGACCCTGTCTCAAACAAATTGGTTTTCTAAACCAATTATTTAATAGTCTTACTCCTTTTTCTTCTAATCATTAATTCAAGAGCATATTTTGTATGATAATTTTAGGGGAGCCTTTTAAGATTTTCTTTGAAATACCTTTCTGTTCACACAACTATGGTACATATTTCTTTATTTTTGCTATTTCAGTAGGCCTTCATTAAGGATATTTTAAGTCTGTTTTTTAGAAAAAAAAACAGTTTTCTATTTGAGTTTTCTGTTTTTCTCCCTTCTCTTTATTATATCTCTCTGGAAACTTTATTTTTTGAGATTCTCATTCTATTCTCCATAGCCCTTGACTTTACGTCTTTATTTCTCCCTGCTATGCCAGCCCACTGACTCTATGTCATCTCAGCTTACCCCAAGACTGCCAGTCAGCACATATGTAGAATTATTTAAAAGTTATGTTTATAAATTTGTTCCAATGATAATTTATTTCTAGCTTCATTATTTGTGACAACTAAAGACCTCATGTGATCTTTATATTTACCTTGGGATTGAGTCTGCATTTCTCAATCCTCCCTTGGTTCCTTTAGATATAAGCATTGAGCTGACCACATCTTCATGATGGAGAAGTCATATATACACACACACCTACATAATCTACATGTACAGCTTCTATCAGATAAATTACACCATCATGTATTGCATCTGCTTTCTGGTTATCATAGGTTTACTACGTGGACCTTGTTAACCTTGGCTAACCTCGTTGGACCTTGTTAACCTCGTTAACCTTGGCTGCTCTCTCCTGTACTTCACTGAGAAGTCTTAGGACAACGAGATCAGATCCACGGGAAAGCACGTCTTTCCAATGGCCTTTTTCTCATACAATGGCTGCTGTACCTTTCTTTCCCCCCCTGCCATCTTTGCTCTCCCTCTTGTTGTCTCTTATTTTTCTCACTCCTCTATTTCTATCTCACTTATACTGAAAGTTTAGAGTCAAGAAACACATTCTATAAGAATTGTGTGCGTGGTTAATGTGTGCAAGATATTTGGTAAAAAATAAAACTTGAATGTATTCAGGTGATGAAATCATCTGAACTAGTGGGCCATGGTCTCTTGGATCAGTTATCATGTTTTTCCATACACAATGCATTTATTTTTGTTTTAATTAATCTTTGGATGTCAAAAGTTATAAGGAAAATATTGCTGCATTTGATAATTAATGTAGAATGCTATTTGAAATTCAAAACTGAAGAAAATATAAAATCTGATAAATCATATCTTAGATAAAGGTATTATATAAATCTATTACACGTACTGAATTATTACAAGCAGGCATATAAGAACTAATGCAAATATACAAACTTGTAGAAGTAGTCAACATAGTACAACTCAGCTGGGTACCAGCATCTCTGAATGGGTTAGACATCCAGACTTCAAAAGGACACTGTAAGAAAAAAAATGACAAAACAAATCATTTTTCTTTTTTTAAGGCAATCAAACCAGATATATGCAAGAGAAAAAATAATGAATTACTATTTCTAACACAAGTTCATTATTTGAAATTTGATCACTATAATGTACCACTGCAATATATAAAGGCGAAAAACAGAATGATTAATCTAAATGGGTACAGAAAAACTTTCTGAACAAAATCCATCACAATCAAATGGATAAAATGTAAAAAAATGAATGTGGAAAGGAATTTTAAGTATGTTCAAAAGTATACAGTAGTCAGATGTGGTGGCATATGCCTTTAATTTCAGTAGGCAGAAGCAGGTGGATGTCTGTGAGTTTGAGATCAACCTGGCCTATGTAGGGAGTTCAGAACAGTGAAGGCTGCACAGCAGGAACCTATTTCAGAAGAACTAAACAAACACATATATAGTAAATATCACTGGAGGTAAATTATTGGATATTTTCTGAGGACAATCAGCAATGAGACGAGGATGCCCACCCTGACTAGTACCAAGATTATACAACCAGTCTCAGGAATAAGGCAAAGAAAATGTAAAAGCCACAACAGAAGGTATAAAATTATATTTTAAATGATGCAATCATATACATAGAAGCCGTGAAGACACTGCAATCAGAAGTCATCAGTGGAGTCAGAAATGCCAGTAGATGCAAAGTCGACAACAAGCGTGAGTTCTGTTTAAATGAAGAAGAAGTGAAAAAATTTAAAAAGATTTAAAATGACTTTCAAATATATAGACCCTTAGAAACAAATCCAATCGGGAGTTGTAAAGCAGGAAGATCAAGTATTATTGAGAAAAATATAAAGATCTAAGTCAATTGAGGAATGCATAATAGTCTATTGGAAAGAATCTGTGAATGAAATTTTGTTTACCTTTAAAACCATCAATAGAAATTGTAAAATTGATCTGGGATTCCCCTCTGCATGCTGTGATTATGTTTTATTGCCATTGGTTAATAAAGAAGCTGCTTTTGGCCAATGGCTTAACAGAGTAAAGCCAGGAGGAAAATCCAAACAGAGGTGCAGACAGATGGAGTAGGAGGGTTTTTATGAGAAGCCATGTAGCTGATGGAGGAGACAGATGCCTCCGCTGGTGCCCACTGAAACTTTGCCGATAGGCCATGACCTCGTGGTGATGCACGGATTAATGGAGATGGGTTAGTTTATGATATAAGAGCTAGCTAGCAATATGCACAAGCTATTGGCCAAACAGTACTGCAAATTATATAGCTTCTGAGTGATTATTTCATGGTCTAGGCAGCCAAGAACAAACTAACAACTTCCTTTAACATAAAATCTTAAGCAAAAACTTCAACATTTCTTTGAGAATTCGATGGGGTGAATATATATTTTGTATTTATATACAAAGAGAAAATATAAAGCAATCTTAATCCAAAATAATGCTGAGTATACTCCAACAATAGTGTAATACATGGAAGAACTGCTGATACAGATTTAATTCAAATTAAAATTTCTGCTCTTCAAAAGAGTCTACAAAGAAAATTTGAAAATGAAACAAAACAAAACAAACAAAAACAATTCACAGACCAGGAAAAATTGCTGCCAGTGGATGTGTTTGATTAAAGAGAGCTATCCAGAACATATAAAGACGTTCAAGACTCAACATTGAGAAAACAATATCGTGTAAAAATGTGCCAAAGATCCTAATATGTACTAAAAAAGACTCAGAGTTGGCAAGTAAGCACATGGGAAGAGACTCCACATCGATGACATTAGGCAAATGCAAGTAAGTTCAAGTAACAAAGAGATAACTGCACAGCCATAATGCAGAACAGCCAGGCTCCAAGACACGGACACCACCACCAGCTGAAGATGACAGGAAGCACAAAGGAACCTTATTCATGGACTGTGGGAATGAAAACAGCACAGCTATTTTAGAAGTTAGTTTTGCAGCTTCTTGCAAAACCAAGCACATTTTTATTTTATTTTTTAAATTGTTTTTTTTTGAGTTATGTTATTTTTTCTCTGCTCCCCTCCCTTCTTCTTCTCTCCCCTTAAACATCTCCCATGAGCCCCACGTTCCCAATTTACTAAGGAGATCTTGTCTATTTCTACTTCTCATGTAGATTAGATCCATGCATGTCTCTCTTAGGGTCTTCTTTGTTGTCTAGGTTCTCTGGAATTGCCAAGCACATTTTTATTCATTTTTTTTTTGTATCTATCAAGTTAGCCTAAATTTTAAGACTACATAAAAACTGGGGTGCGGTATTTATTGCAACCTTTTAAATCACTTTTAAATCACTTGCCAAAACCTATCAGTGACCAAGATCCAAGTAAGTTAAACTGAGAAAGTCTGATGCAATCACAAAACAGAATATTATTCAATACCAAAATGCAATGAGCTCTCCATGAAAAGGCATTGAGAAAACTTAAACACATATTCATCACAGAAGCAAAGCTGGAAAACTTTTAATACATAACATTTTAAAAAGACAAAAGCTTGCAGACAGTAAAAAAGATAAGTGAGCTGGGCAGTGGCTTCACAAATCTTTAATCCCAGCCCTCAGGAGGCAAAGGCAGGTGGATTTCGGAGTTTGAAGACAGCCTGATCTACAGAGTGAGTTCCAGGACAGCCACAGCTATGCAAAGAAACTCTGTCTCAAAATAAAAGATATATGATTTCCAGAGATTCAGAAAAGGGAGAAGAAGATTAAATAAACAGATTTTGAAGATTTGGGTCAGGGGAACTACTTTGTGGTACTCTGAAATGGATGCTTGATGAACTAATCCAAATCTATATAGTGTAGAGTACACAGAGGGAATCCCAATTAAAGTGCTGGACTCAGGAAAAATATGTGCTAATATTGAAGCTCAATCAGTTATAAAAAATGTACCACTCTGGAGGGAATGACAGGGAGGAAGGGTGTGTCCAGCTGTGGAGATTCTCTGTGTTTTTAATTATTTTTTCTGTGAATTTAAAATTTCTTAAAACTCATCTTTTCAGAGGAAAACTTACTCTGAAGATAATAAACATATTATAGAGCTATGAGAAATAAGAGAGCATAGCATTAATCTTTGATATTCGAGGTAAATGGAATCTTTGAGCTGATTCATGATCACCTGACTTAGGACATTGTGACAACTCAGAAACAATGGGCAATGGGTCATCTTTTCAGTACAGAATGCAAAGAATTTGTGAAAGTATGAACCCTAATATTATGCACTTGAGTTTGCAGTGATCATACCTTTAAATGTGAAAAATGAAACAGTCATTCCAACTGCACAAGATTTGCTATGACCTTGAGGATGGAAGGATTTAAATAGGCGAAAAGTGTTACTCAGATATTCAAAATGTTGACAGATCAGACTAAGTTAAAGATACTAACTTTTGTTTCTCAAAGACACCATAAGAAGGTTAAAAAAGAAAGCATAGAATTGAAAAATTATTTGCAATATACATATGCAAAAATGTGATTATACTAAGAATAAAGATTATTCTGCAGACCAAGAAGCCATCAGAACAATGCCTCAGACAGAAAAATGAATAAAAGTCCTCATCATGAGAATGCATCTGAATGGTCAATAAGCATGTGAAAGTTTGCATCATTTCATTAACCCCCAGGGAAATGCTAATTAAATGTACACTATGGCATCCCTACTAGAGTGGTTAAAACTGGAATGACAGCATCAAATGTTGACAAGATTATGGAGCAACTGGAATTCCCATGTGTTGCTGGAATTACTTTTTCACGTTGCTGGGAATGAAATCCAATCCACTGAGTGCACTAAGCAAACATTCTATTATTGAGCTTCATCTCTATTCCTAGCTTTTAAAGAAAGACTGCTGAGAAAGTTACACACTATAAATCCCACACTGGCCCTGAACTTGAGAGATATCCCATGTGTGTCTTCCCAGAGATGGGACTACAGGGTTGAGTCACCAGGGGGAAGCTCAGCACAGCTAATTCTGAAAACTACTTCACAGTGTGTGCCAAGGATAAATGTATTTCTACACTTTGATGCACAATAAACAGCTCTGATACATATGATATGCATATTTTATACCTAGAATGTATGAAGGATTGTTCATGGGAGTAACATTCAAAATTCAAAGTGGTGGCACATGCGTTTAATCATGGAATTTGGAAGGTAAAGGCAGGAAGTTCTGTGAGTTCAAGTTTGGCCTAATCTACATAATGAGTTCCAGGACAGCCAGGGCTATGTAGAGAGATCTTGTCTAAAAACAAAACAAACAACAAATAAAACTCAAATCTGAAACCCACAATGATCCTTAACTGGAGTATATGCAACTATTAACACAAACCTGGAGAATGTCATAAACAATAAAAAGAGCACACCACGGACCCGCTAGCTACCCAAGGAGAATGACAGCGGAGAGCAATCCCACGACAGAGAGGTACTCTACTGGCACTGCTTTATAAAAGTTCTAAGAAAGGCAAAATATCCAAGTCAGTGTGGTGTGGAGGATGAGAGTAGAAGCTAATGAATGGCAGTGGGTACATTATTTATTCAGATAGGAGCTATTTATTCCTCTAATTTATTCATCTATGTTAACTTCGTGACTCTTTGCTGTTCTGTAGACTTAAGATCAATGCCAGTTTTTGTATGTATGTAACATATCAATGAAGAGTAATTTGGGAATATTCAAATATTTCTTAGATAATCCTTTATATTGAACCTCTGTATTAAAAACGTCTTTTGATCAATATGCCATTTTGTTCATTTGAAAAGTTATGTTCACTGAAAATTAACACGTGTTAAAATTTCTGGTTGCTAAGATCAGAGCATGCAATGAAGGATAATTCTGTATCTGAAAGGATGTTTAAACATAGTGCTGAAACTGAGAACAAGTGGACCACACTATTTGCAATACTAGAATAGTACGCACGGTGGCGCTGCAGACTAAGAATTTGTTTAACAAGGGCTCGGAGAATGCCCAGGACGCCATTCCCCAGAATCAAAATGCTGAGTGTTCCAGGAAAGAAGGGAACATTTACTTAAGGTCTTGGGGGAAAGACTCCCGGAAGCAATTCAGTAAGATTTAATTGGAGGTTATTTCACCAAACGTTGATTGCGTGGATTGAGACAAGATTAAGAAGAAGGAGCACCATCTGGACTACATTTGAACGATGGAGACAGCTCTAGCAAAAGCAGCAGAGAAAAGGCAAGTCGTTTTTCTTACTATATTGTTGCTCTTGTGGGAGGCTGACTGTAAAACAATAAGATATTCCATGCCAGAAGAAACAGAGACTGGATACTTGGTGGCTAACCTGGCAAAAGATCTGGGGCTCAAGGTGGGGGAACTGGCCACTAGAGGGGTGAAAATCCATCACAGTGGGTACAAAGAGGTCTTGCAGCTGGATGCAGAGACCGGGAATTTGTTTCTGAAGGAAAAACCAGACCGCGAGGAGCTGTGTGGGGCAACAGAACCCTGTGTGCTGCACTTCCAGCTCATACTGGAAAACCCTGTGCAGTTCTTCCAAACTGACCTGCAGCTCACAGACATAAACGACCATTCTCCAGAGTTCCCGCACAGGGAAATGCTCCTAAAAATTCAAGAAAGTGCCCAGCCAGGGACTGTGTTTCCTCTGAAGGCGGCTCAAGATCCTGACATAGGCAGCAATGCTGTTCAGAACTACACAATCAGCCCCAACCTCCACTTCCATGTCGTTACTCACAGTCGAGCTGATGGCAGGAAATACCCAGAGCTGGTGCTGGACAGAGCCCTGGACAGGGAGGAGCAGCCTGAGCTCACTTTAACCCTCACTGCTGTGGATGGAGGGTCGCCGTCCAGGTCTGGGACTACCGCAGTTCGCATTGAAGTCGTGGATATAAATGATAACGCTCCCCAGTTTGTACAGTCGCTCTATGAAGTTCAGATTCCTGAGAACAGCCCCCTTGATGCCTTAGTTTTAATGGTGTCTGCCAGGGATTTAGATGCTGGGATAAATGGGAATGTAACCTACTCTCTGTTTCAAGGTGGTGAAGTTTCTCAACCATTTGTAATAGACCAGGTCACAGGAGAAATTCGTCTTAAAAGGGTATTGGATTTTGAGGAAACTCAGTATTATGACATGGAAATTATAGCCACAGATAGTGGAGGTCTTTCAGGGAAATGCAGTGTAGCTATACAGGTGGTGGATGTGAATGACAACGCCCCTAAACTCACCATATCTTCGCTCACTAGTTCCATCCCAGAAAACGCTCCTGATGCTGTAGTTGCTGTTTTCCTTGTTTCTGACCCAGATTCTGGGGACAATGGAAGGATGGTGTGTTCTATTCCGAACGATCTCCCATTTCTCTTAAAACCCACTTTCAAGAACTATTACACTTTAGTGACAGAGGGGCCACTGGACAGAGAGAGCAGAGCTGAGTACAACATCACCATCACAGTCACCGACCTGGGCACACCCAGGCTCACAACCCAGCACACCATAACAGTGCAGGTCTCTGATGTCAACGACAACGCCCCCGCCTTCACTCAAAACTCCTACACCCTGTTTGTTGAAGAGAACAACAGCCCCGCCCTGCACATAGGCACCATCAGCGCCACAGACTCAGACTCAGGCTCCAATGCCCACATCACCTACTCGCTGCTGCCCACCCACAACCCGCAGCTGGATCTCGCCTCGCTCATCTCCATCAATGCCGACAATGGGCAGCTGTTCGCGCTCAGGGCGCTGGACTATGAGGCCCTGCAGAGCTTCGAGTTCCATGTGGGCGCCACAGACCAAGGCTTGCCCGCGCTCAGTAGCCAGGCGCTGGTGCGCGTGCAGGTGCTGGACGCTAATGACAATGCGCCCTTCGTGCTCTACCCTATGCAGAATGCCTCTGCACCCTTCACTGAGCTGCTGCCCAGAGCAGCAGAGCCAGGCTACCTGGTCACCAAGGTGGTGGCTGTGGACCGCGACTCTGGCCAGAATGCTTGGTTGTCATTCCAGCTGCTGAAGGCCACGGAGCCTGGACTGTTCAGCGTGTGGGCTCACAATGGCGAGGTGCGCACCTCCAGGCTGCTGAGTGAGCGCGATGCGCCCAAGCACAGGCTGCTGCTGCTGGTCAAGGACAATGGCGATCCTCCGCGGTCTGCCAGTGTCACTCTGCATGTGCTGCTGGTGGATGGCTTCTCTCAGCCCTACCTGCCTCTGCCTGAGGTGGCGCGCGACCCCGTGCAGGATAATAACGACTTGCTCACACTCTATTTGGTCATTGCCTTGGCGTCTGTGTCTTCGCTCTTTCTCTTGTCTGTGCTGCTGTTTGTGGGAGTGAGGCTGTGCAGGAGAGCCAGGGCATCCACGCTGAGTGGCTGCTCTGTGCCTGAAGGACACTTTCCTGGACACCTGGTTGATGTCAGCGGCATGGGGACCCTGTCCCAGGATTTTCAATATGAGGTATGTCTGGCTGGAGACTCTGGGACCACAGATTTCAAATTCTTCAATCCCATTATTCCCAATGGTCTGTTTCAGAACCCCTAGCTCACGTTCAGTATCTGAGAAACCTAGGGTTCTATAACCAAATCAGAATTTGTTGCTTGGCTGTTGATATTTTCCTTTGCATTTTTCTTTTGTGAACCTTAATGCATTTTTTTCTTCACTAATTTGGGCGGGGGATATATAACTCTGTTGTGTTTCTCTCATCATTTTAAATAGTTTTCTTAGGAACTCATTTATTCCTCTTCATTATAACCAGCGTGGATTTCTGCAACACCCATTTCAAATGGTGTCTTGTTGAGGCTATGCATATAACTGCTGTATATCATTCATTTTCACTTTCACTTCACTACATCTTGGTAAATTTTCAGTGTTCAGCACCCACTGTGACATTTTCAGAGGTACACACAGCACACCTTGATACCATTCACTTATCACATTTTTTTTTTTGGTTTTTCGAGACAGGGTTTCTCTGTAGCTTTGGTGCCTGTCCTAGAACTAGCTCTTGTAGACCAGGCTGGCCTTAAACTCACAGTGATCCGCCTGCCTCTGCCTCCCGAGTGCTGGGACTTATCACATTCTTTAATCCTCTGTTTTCCTCCCCATGACAATCTTGAGTGCCCCATTTTGGTTTCACCTACTTCTTGTCTTTTAGAGGATGACCACTTAGCTTAAAAGATCTGTAGCTCCATGTCCCCCCAAATGGCATTTTCGTTCTTGATTCCTGAATAAAATAACGCAATTGTGCATGTATGTGTTTCCCTCTCTGTTGTAATATGAGCAGCAGGGTTGTGTCCCCAGCACCCAGCCACCCGCATGGCTAGCTTATGCCCCGAAATAATTACACGGAAACTGTATTCTTTTGAACACTGCTTGGCCCATAAGCTCCAGCCTCTTATTGGCTAGCTCTTACATATTGATCTAACCCATTTCTAATATTCTGTGTAGCACCATGAGCTGGCTTACCAGAAAAGATCTTAACCTGCGTCTGTCTGGAGTGGGAGAATCATGGCGACTCACTGACTAGGCTTCTTTCTCCCAGCATTCTGTTTTGTTTACTCCACCCACCTAAGGGTTGGCCTATCAAATGGGCCTAGGCAGTTTCTTTATTAGTTAACCAATAAAAGCAACAGATAGATACAAGACCCACCTCCATCACCTCACCCACACTTTTGCACACACAGCATTGTGTACAGCTAATGAAGGGTGAGCATGAGATAGTCATCTGTCATAGTTTTCCATGTTTGTACATAAGTGAAAGGAGTATGTTGTTCAATTTGTCATCTTTACTGACAATCACAGTTACTATTTCAAGACTTTATTTGCTTAAATACAGGCCAAAATGGCTTCTAAAATGTACCAGAAATAACATTGCTCAACCTAAGCCATTGCTAGTGGCTGACTGAGCTTTCACCTTGTAATGAGAAGACATTTAGTGAGTCATGTGTTTGGAAGATAAGCTGATTTATAAATGCTGTATAAACATGAGGGCCCATTAAACTTTCCACAAACTATGCAGATGAGTGGCTTTTAAGTGTTTTTAGTCTTTTTATTATTAATACTTACTTGCCATAAATAAGGTGACTCAGGGGAACTATTTCCATTGCATCCTATTTATCAATGGGTTCTTCCTTTCTATTTCCATCTATCATGATGTAGGATTATTGGGAATGAAATCTGCCAATCCACACCAGTATCCTTCCTACAACATTTTAACTGAAGAGTGTACAAATATAGGAATTTATAATAGGAAAAAAAACCATACCACTGGGGAAGTTTAATTTTTCTAGAACTAAAAAGAACACGTGGAAGCAACCAAAACCTAGAATATGGCTATTTTGAGTGAAAAAATTTTATAAAGTTTCACATAACCAACTATTTTTCTTGGTCAAATTTATTTAAAAATTACTTTTACTGTATTATCATCCAGATATATCTATCTAACATTCAAGTGTTTGGTCTACAAGAAAAATAATAGAACTTATAAAAACTTGAAAATTGTTTTGGTAACACACATGCACGATGGAGTTACTTTATTCAGGGATCAAGAATGAAAATGTCATTTTGAGAGACATGGAGCTCCTGATCATTTAAGCTAAATGGACACTCTCTAAAAGGCAAGAAGTACATGAAAGCAAAAGGGGGGATTTAAGGGTGTGATGGGGAAATATTGACATATTCTTAATCACTAATAAGTGCAGTTGTATAATTATAACCCCACTTCAATGCTTGCAAGAGCTGGGGGATCACTTTCCAAGAAGGAAGCTCTCTAGCATAAAAAATTTATGTAAACAAGCATTGTGGTATAAATTCTGAATAATTGGGAAAACATCTTTCTGTTAAGTCTAAATATTTGTATGAAAATTTTTGTCGGATTTTTATTCTTTCATACATATCTTCAATTTCTTGAAAATTAAGCAATTCATGTGACAATTATTTTTGAGAGGTATTATTATTATATAGAGTGTATAATATCACACTAATGTGGGAAGGGCTCTATGCTGATAATCTATCTACAACTTGAAGACAAAGAATAAGATACTATCAGTAGGGATGCACATATGTGTGAGTGTGTGTGTGTGTGTCTGAGTGTGCCTGCATTTGTGTGTGTCCAAAGCCTGGGGCCCATGTTGTACAAGGTATGCCTTCAATCACTGATCTGCCCCCGCCAGCCCCAGATCCTATTAATAATTTAATCTGTGAATGAACTATATTTATATGCAGAAAAATTTTCAAGCTGATAAGATAACCTGGGCTGAATTTGATGTCATAAAATAATCAGTCTTGGTTCAAAGTTATTTTTATTTCTGGGAACTTAGAAATCATTTAGTCATTTATTTGAATTGCTTTCCCAAACTACAGCTATCACCTATATTTTGAGATAGGTTCTTACTCATTTCTCTGTGTAGCCTAGGCTGGCTTCCAATTCTGCTAACTGTTGTTGCACTTTGGGGGCATTTTTCAAACTGCAAGTCTGATATCAGTGAAAGAGATGACTTTGTCTATCAATTCTCTAGTATTAAGGTTACTATCATTTATGTACAAGTTGGTATTACTGAAATTTCAGTATTTGAAGAGGAAACACAATTAAACAAAAATTGAGTTCTCTTACTGCTAAATAACTTCAGTAGACAACAAATAGTCTCAAAGAGCTCTTTTGGGTTTTCTTTTTCTTTTTTTAAAAATATTTATTTATTTATTATGTATACAATATTCTGTCTGCGTGTATGCCTGCAGGCCAGAAGAGGGCACCAGACTTCAGGTTGTGAGCCACCATGTGGTTGCTGGGAATTGAACTCAGGACCTTTGGAAGAGCAGGCAATGCTCTTAACCACTGAGTCATCTCTCCAGCCCTCTTTTGGGTTTTCTTAGAGTTGAGCTTTTAGTACATCACACAATGTCTCATTCAAAACTGGTGCTCAATTTCCTGTCACTGGATAATAAACTTGCAACAATTAGGAAATCAATGAATTTTCTGAGGACTTAAATATTTATCTTAAACTTATCTACACATCAAATCAAAAGAACAATTCACTGGGCAGTGGTGGCGCACGCCTTTAATCCCAGCACTTGGGAGGAAGAGTCAGGAGAATCTGTGAGTTCAAGGCAGGCCTGGTCTACAAGAACTAGTTCCAGGACAGCTAGGACTGTTACACAGAGAAACCCTGTCTCGAAAAACAAAAACAAAAACAAACAAACAAAAAAGAACAATTCATATTCAGAAAAGAGGACAACAATTTAATTTTGTCAGAATAACACCAATCTCTATGGAGCCGGTTTCCCCAAAAACACAGAGAACGGTAAAATAATGCATTAATCTTTAATTTAATTCCAAAGTGGGCTTACTAATGTCTTTAATTTTAGCGATGAGGAGAGATTCAATACAAGATTTTTCTGTCTATCCAATTAACTCTCAGAAAACTCTTTTCAGATTCTTGCATCTCTAATCTGTGTTTCTATTGCCCTCTGGTTACTATTGACAGCACCAAAATTGAATGAAAATTTCAAGGTCAAGATTCAGTTACTCGTTTTCAAAACATAATTTCATGGGTATATACTATCCCTCATTTTTTATTTAAAGACAACAAATCAGCAATTGGACACTTTCTTGAAAACCCACTGTCAAATTTAATGCAAAACAATAACAGTTTGGTTAATGATATTCTTAAAAATGAAAACATTTTCTACTGCTCTTCTGTCACGCAATACTGTCGATTTTATGTGTGGGGTCACCAGCTTCTCAGTTATTATATGTAAATCCCTTTTTCTTCCACACTTGATTTCCCCCGGTTTTATTAGAAAAGTGATAAGTCTCATTTTATTTTAGATGACTTCATTTATTCATCACGTTCTGACATTTGCTATTCCAGAGCTCAAGAGTCATGTAATACATGGCAGTTTCTATAGCTCTCCTCTCCCTTTGCAACAATTCCGCTTGGCATAATTTATGTCAACTAGCACTTACCTCCCAACGGTCATCTCCTGCTTTGGATTTGGACAAATCAAATCTCTTTCATCTGCAGTCTTTCCATGTGGTTATGGATCTCTATGTCCTAGGGGAGAGAACAAACACTGAACCTGTCTAGTCGTCTTTCCATGGCCTTAGTCATCCTTGGTGATGACTAAGCTTCTTACCTTCTTTTGGAAGCTCCTTCATGCTGTTCTGGCTTCACACTGACCACAGTAATGGTCTTTAAAATAGAGACTGGAGTCTCATAGTCATTTGCACTCGGATTTCAAGGGATCCAAGTTTTAAATAAGGAGGTTGGCTCAACTTTGTCACACATGGGTAGAAGTTCTGTTTCATTCTTGTGGTTGTGTGTGAGCGAGACCCAACCTGCCTTGGGGCTTATAATTCTGTGTTTTTTTCTAAGAAGCAATTGCCTCAGAAAATGTCACTTTCCTCCTAGATGTTATTGTGTCCTTTAAGGTGCTAGAATGAGATCCTGTGAAAATATTTTTCTAACTTAATCGATGAGTGAAAGTCACATGGAGAGCCGGGTGGGATGACCTCTAATCTCAGTGCTGGGGGGGGCAGATACACGTGGATATTTGTGAGCTAGATGCTTTCCTAGTCTACGTAATGAGTTCCAGGAAGCCAGAGCTACACAGAGAAATCCTGTCTCGGAACGAAACTAAGCAAAGCAATGCAAAACAAAACAACAACAACAACACACAAACACACACGGCAAACAGCAGCAATCTAGGCAATAAATGTGCAAATTTGATTATGCTCTGCAGCAGTAAGCTACCACCCAAAATTCCTGTTCTGAATGAGCAGTTGCTGTATTTATGTTCTCGTGAAAACATGAAATTAACTTGATACTTCAAATACGGGTCCCTTCTCATAAAACCACATATCGAATATTACTGTTGGAAAAATGAAGATCAGATCAGCAACTACTAAAAAACTCATTTATGGGAGGTAACTGTGAGAAAACTAGGCTAATGTAACAGCAGGAGAGGAAGTTATGAGCCCATGCATCTTTCCAGCATTGATTTGAAAAGCCTCAACAAAATACTGGCAAAGCAACACCAACACCAAATGAGATTATTCCCTGCAGTTGCAAAGGATTGACCCAGGAACATACTGACTTGACACAACAATAACATTGAAATAGGCCGTGTAGGCAAAAGGACACAATTTTCTCAATGCACAAAACATTTTAGAAAATTAATAACTGGAAAAGAAAACATCTATATAGCTATAGATGGAGTAACCTCACATCCTAACAATCTACAAAAACACAAACACTGGTAGACAAATTCAGCAAGTGTGTGGAAGGCAAGATCATTGCCTTAAAATAAACTCTGCATATTAGCATCGCACAAATCAGGAAGGAAGAAAAGTTTCTTGGACTCAAAAGAAACAGGAATCTTGGAGAGGAAGCAGACAAGGGTGTAGATGAACTTCATACAGAATGGCAGACGACACTGCAGTAAAGCACAGAAGGCCTCTGTGAGGAGGAAGGGTACGTGGATTGAAGACGCCATGTTGTAAAGATTACCCTCAAACTAGTCTATGACTTAATGGAATTCTTACCCAAATGCCAGTTTTTTTTTTCTCAGTAGTTGCTAAGTGTCTCTAAATTTTTCACATGAAAGTGCAAGGAGTCCTGTTACAGCCAAAAAATATTGAAGGAAGAACAAATTTAAAGAAATATAATAAATTAGAAATCAAATCTTTGGATGATTTTATGTCTTAAATGCATAAATACTATTTTCTATTTGAACGCATTTTTTTTTTTTTTTTTTTTTTTTTTTTTTTTTTTTTAGTTTTAGATTGCATCAAAACTTAGCGCACCAAACCGCTTCAAATACTTTAGAACCCGGAAGGTTAGACAAGGTCAGATTCTGGTGTGCGCTCAGCGTTATTGCTCTCGGGTGGTCAGTTTATGAATTAGATCTATGCACCTGTACCTGTGCATTGGAGCATGTCAAAAATGAATTACCTCCATAAGAATTTATACTAATCACACGTAGACTGCTGGAATTAACCATGTAACTCTTCTTTTTCATCACTGTAAGAAAGTACTTTTAGAAATATGATTCTGTGTTTTGCTTACCTGATCATTCAAAACTTAAACATATGAGTTCGAAGACGGGCTGTCTTCCGGTTTGTGCTCATTATTCCTCTCATGCACAGTGGTGGACAGCCTTACAAACTGTACAGTTTAAGGAAAAAACAATGTTGGCAAAGGAAAGAAAACATAAACACTTTCAACGAGGCATTAATTTGGAGAGAAAACAAGTGTTGTGACTTACAACTAGAACGGTTTCAGTTTCCTCAAGAAGACACAGGGTGGCGCTGCAGGCTAAGCTTGTGATTAAAAAGCTCTAAACTACCAGGAATCACTGGTGAGAAAACAGAACAAAAGACGCAGGCAAGAGCTTTGCATGCACTACGGAGCTATGATGGGGTTTGGACAAGGATATACTGGATTAATGTAAGATTGAGAAGCAACGTTGTGAAGATCCCTCCTAAAAAGAAACCAGAAACGAGCCTTTTAAAGCACTGGGAGACTGCTAAAGGACTGGATGCAAGCACTCACTTTCCCAGCATGGAAAAGGTGGAGAGAATTCACCCAAACAGGCAAGCCATGGTTTTTATTTTTATTCTGGTTTTGGTTCAGGTTTGGAGTGAGCCAACAACTCGGTACTCTGTCATGGAGGAAACAGAAAGCGGCTCCTTTGTAGCCCATCTGGCCAAGGACCTGGGTCTGAGTTCTGGGAATCTGGCAGCCAGGTCTGCACGGGTGGTGTCTGATGATTACAAGCAGCGATTGCTGCTGGATCCCGAGACTGGAGATCTGCTTCTGAGGGAGAAACTAGACCGGGAAGAGCTCTGTGCCTCTGTGGACCCCTGTGTGCTGCATTTCCAGGTGTCTCTTGAAAAGCCAGTGCAGTATTTTCAAGGAGAATTACTGATCCAGGACATAAATGACCACTCACCAGAATTCCCAGATAGGGAAATGCTTTTGAAATTACCAGAAAACAGTCAGCCAGGCTCACAGTTTTCATTAAAACTAGCTCAGGACTTGGATGTGGGCAGCAATGGGCTTCAACAATACACAGTCAACCCCAACTCTCATTTTCATGTCCTCACTCGAAATAATAGTGAAGGCAAGAAATACCCAGAATTGGTGCAGGACAGAGCCCTGGACAGAGAGGAGCAGGCAGAGCTGAGCTTGACCCTCACGGCTCTGGATGGGGGCTCTCCACCTAGGTCAGGAACAGTCATGGTTCGAATCCTGATCCTGGACATCAATGACAATGCCCCTGAATTTGTGAAGACCCCCTATGAGGTGCAGGTCCTGGAGAGCAGCCCCCCAGACTCCCCGGTCCTGACTGTCCTAGCACGGGATGCAGATGCTGGCAACTTTGGGAGAGTTTCCTATGGCTTGTTCCAAGCATCAGATGAAGTTCAACAGACTTTCTCAATAAATGAAATCACGGGAGAAATACGACTGAAAAAGGGGTTGGACTTTGAAAAAATTAAATCTTATCATGTGGAAATCGAGGCCACGGATGGAGGAGGCCTTTCTGGGAAGGGCGCTGTGCTGATAGAGGTGGTGGATGTGAACGACAATGCCCCAGAGCTGACCATATCTTCACTGACCAGCTCAGTTCCAGAAAATGCTCCTGAGACCATAATCAGCATCTTCAGAGTTGGAGACAGGGATTCTGGAGAGAATGGAAAGGTAGTTTGTTCTATTCCGGAAACCCTGCCGTTCATCCTCAAATCCACTTTCAAGAATTTCTACACCCTGGTGACAGAGAGTCCTCTGGACAGAGAGAGCAGAGCTGAGTACAACATCACCATCACAGTCAGCGACATGGGCACACCCAGGCTCACAACCCAGCACACCATAACAGTGCAAGTGTCTGACGTCAACGACAACGCCCCCACCTTCACACAAAGCTCCTACACCCTGTTTGTGCGCGAGAACAACAGCCCCGCCCTGCACATAGGCACCATCAGCGCCACAGACTTAGATTCAGGCTCCAATGCCCACATCACCTACTCGCTGCTGCCAACCCACGACCCGCAGCTGGACGTCTTCTCGCTCATCTCCATTAATGCCGACAACGGGCAGCTGTTCGCGCTCAGAGCCCTGGACTATGAGGCCCTGCAGGCCTTCGAGTTCCACGTGGGCGCCACAGACCAAGGCTCTCCCGCGCTCAGTAGCCAGGCGCTGGTGCGCGTGCTGGTGCTGGACGCCAACGACAATGCGCCCTTCGTGCTCTACCCTCTGCAGAACGCCTCTGCGCCCTTCATAGAGCTGCTGCCCAGGGCGGCAGAGCCTGGCTACCTGGTCACCAAGGTGGTGGCTGTGGATCGCGACTCTGGCCAGAATGCTTGGTTGTCATTCCAGCTGCTGAAGGCTACGGAGCCAGGGCTGTTCAGTGTGTGGGCTCACAATGGCGAGGTGCGCACCTCCAGGCTGCTGAGTGAGCGCGATGCGCCCAAGCACAGGCTGCTGCTGCTGGTCAAGGACAATGGCGATCCTCCGTGGTCTGCCAGTGTCACTCTGCATGTGCTGCTGGTGGATGGCTTCTCTCAGCCCTATCTGCCTTTGCCTGAGGTGGCGCGCGACCCTGTGGATGACAATGATGTGCTCACACTCTATTTGGTCATTGCCTTGGCGTCTGTGTCTTCTCTCTTTCTCCTGTCTGTGCTGCTGTTTGTGGGTGTGAGGCTGTGCAGGAGGGCCAGGGCGACCTCCGTGGGTGGCTGCTCGTCGTCTGAAGGATACTTTCCTGGTCACCTGGTAGATGTCAGTGGTGACGGGACCCTGTCACAGAGCTATCAGTATGAAGTGTGTCTGAGGGGAGACTCGGGGACTGGTGAGTTCAAGTTCCTCAAACCCATGATTCCTAATTTTTTGCTTCAGGATCCTGGGAGAGAAATTAAGGAAAGTCCCCACTGCAAGGATAGCTTTGCTTTCAGTTAAGTATTCAAAGTGGTCCCCTGTATCTTCAGAATTAACATGCAGACTTTTATATAGATAAGCGTAAAGCGTACCTCTTTTTCAAACTACTGCATGTGTGTGTATGTCCCACTGCTCCAACTTTTCCTGTAGGTATTGCACATGGTTAGACTGTCATTATAGAATATGTGTAATATGTATTTTCTTTATTTTTATATGCGTTTGGTGACTAATATTCTCATAACTACAAATAACTCTAGTAGCATAAAATCAAATTATTTTCCTCCTTAATACTAATAAGAAAATTTGAACTTCTGTATAATTGTGTCACTGCTTTTTCCATATAACTTTATCTTTTTAAGGTTAGAATGCTTAGTTTTTATTTGGCCTTAGCCTACTTTTGTCTGCCAAATTCATGTCAAGATGCCCTTCATTAGAACTTTAGTACGTTCCGTTGTGACACTTGTGAGCAACATAAATGTTAGTGCTTGTTTTATTTATGTGCCTGCAAATGTTTCAAATATCGCAAGATTAAAATTTTATATTAATTGCAATTTAGTGAAAATTAAAGCTCAACTGTCTTATAATTTGTTATTCCCTTCATGAAGTAAAATTGCTAATCCGTTGCTAAGCATAACCTTTTTAAAAAGCAATATCCAAAATCTGACCTATTTCCTCGCCTCCTCCAAAGTATTCAGAGTGATTTCTGCTTTACTATCCACCCTTTGGGGAGAAGCTGTAGCAAATGATTCTATGTCTTGGCTTTTCCTGCAGCCTGTCCTACCCTCCAATAGAAGAAATTTCTTCTGGACTCTTGACAGTCTTGTCTAGTTCTTATTGTTGCAACTTCACATTTTTGCTTTGTGTCATTTGGTAGTTACAGATTTTAGATCAAGAGTAGAATTTTGGGATTTACCTTTCTTTGATATGTAATATGATTTCAGCTGTTTTAACTTAAATTTTCAATCAAATCAAGCTAAGTTCCTAGAAAGTAAGTACTGTTTTGCTCTTGAACAGCAGTGTATTTATTTATTGAATTATGACTGTTTATGTTATGCTCAGTAGTAAGCACATTGTGTGATTCTGCCTATCTATATTAATTCCACCACTCAGGAGATAGAACTTGGCAAGATCTGTTTAAATTTAAGGCTGGTCTGGTCTTCAAAAGTGAGTTCCAGGCCAGCCAGTGCTATGTTGTGAGACCCGGTCTCAAAGTGTAGCCAGAGTACTGGAACCTATGCTGCCTTACTCCACAGAGGCCAGTGTTGGAATCTTTAAGTTGTGCATTGTTTGGAGAGCTGACAATCTGAGAAGGCAGCAAGTCAACACCCTAACACCTGCCTTACGTCTCTCTGCTATGCAGCAGATTGTACAGGAGGGGAAGGTGAGGGTGAGGCAGCCAGAGACTCTGAATTTAGTCTTATCCCTCTGGGCAGGTGGTCAGTCACTTTTTTAGGGTTGTAATGTCTTTGCTTTTCTCACTATTTCCCCACCTTAACGTTTTGCTCATCTTGTGGATGGCAGGGTCACATGCTTCTTTTGCTGAGTCTATTTTGATTTGCTGGAATTTACCTTATATTCCTCCAGAGGCATCTAGACAGGGATGGCACAGTAACTCAGAGTGAACAGCTGACCGTGCATTCAGACTGAGCTAGCCATAATACCTGAGAACACACTCCTTTCCACAACATGGGGTATAAGTAATGTCTTTATACAGACTGACTATGAAAGTGCTCCTATTTGTCTTCTCTGTGCCCTGTCACTTGAAGGCTCCGTGTATGATGTGGTGATACCAAACAATCACAAAACCAGGTTAAAGGTCAGAAACCATTACTGTCCTTCCACAGAGAACACATTGTATTATTCGAACTGAAAGGGCTTAGGTTTTGGAGAAGAAATCCCTTGGGGATGAGACGGTGAGTCCTGTTGTCTGTTTTGCTCCCAAAGACATTGGCTGAGTCTGAGAAAACAATAGGTTGGTTGTCACAGAGACAGAGTAAACCAGCAAACATTGGTAGAATGGAGATTCCAGCTGAAGGCCAGTTCCATCTCCTGGGACTCTTAGTCGGGGGAGAAATGCATAGTTAAAAACTAATAACCTGGATGCAGAGGCAGGAGGATCTCTGAGAGTTCAAGATGGTAGAATGAGGTTTTTCTTGCTATGTAATAATTAGAGTTTGGGGCTTGCTTCATTAAGAAGATGTGGAGAATACAATTTCTCACCTGGAAGGAAGGTAGCGTTTGTTGCTTATCAAGCCTGAAAACAACCTTCTGTTTGCACTATACTTCTCTCCTATAAGATCTTGAGAGCTGTATTATGTCCACGGTTTTGCTGTTAATTTTGGTAAAATGATTGGTAAAAACTTTCCCACTGTTCCTGGCCTTGACATAGCGTGTTGTAACTAGTTTGAGCTTTTCAACCACACACATCACCATTTCACTTTTTAAGTTGACTAGCCAGGGCTCTACCAAGCAAATTTAAGAATTTCTCCAGGGGGAAATAATAGCACCTTAATCCTAGGTTAAGTTTTCACATAGCCATCCAGTCTTCAGGAGAAAGATTCAATGCAAGCCCCCACCACGGGGTGATGAACGACATAGCACATATGACTTAGAAGGCACAGATCTTAAACTGAAAGGATAATATTAAAACAAGTCAACTTTAACTGATTAAGTTAAATTAATGAGCAGTGACATAGAGTTAGTACAGTGGAGGAAATGTTCTTGCTACCAAGCCTGACAATCTGAGTTTGGGCTCTGGATCCCACAAGGTGGAAGGAGAGAACTGGCCTGTGAAAGTTGTTCTCTGACTTGTAGACACACACCGTGTGCGTGTGAAGGCTCCCAGGTCAAAAATTGATAAACAACCATTCGAGATGTTTTACAAAATTCAGTCTAGACAAATGAAAGTCGAAGCACACCTTAGGGGATCATAGGAAAATTGTGCAGCATCAAAATCAAACAGAAAAGCCAAAAAATCTTTTAGCAACCATAAAACGGTGCATAATTTTAAAGAAACATCAGTAAAATGGAGTGAAGACTTCTGAACGTGATTCCAACAACAAATAAATCTTATTTTCAACATCCCCAAGGAAAATTACTAGGATGCTAGAATTCTGTTACCAGCAAACAGAACCTCCCAAAAGGTTTTCAGACAAAGAAAATTAACGAGGTCTACATAAACACTGAAGGAATATGTTAGAGGAACTACAGAAACAAGAGGGAAACCCTCTGGAACGTATTGTAAGATTGCCGGAGGAAAGAAAAAAGGATGGGAAATAAATACTGAGTGCTATGTCTCCAAATATAATAGTTTTGTAAATGATTCAAAAATACATATAAAATGCATGAAATCCAGCATTTAGAATTCTTAAATGAATCAAGGAAAAAGATAAGACAGCACTTTGCAATCCTAAAGGCCTCTTCAAAAATGAGAGCGGCAGAGGTGGTGCACACCTTTACTCCCAGCACTTGAAAAACAGAGCCAGAAGCAGGCGGATCTCCGTAAGTTTGAGGCCACTCTGATCTCCATGGTGAGGTCCAGGACAATCAAGCCTACATAATCAATGACTCAAAAACACTACAAAGTTAATATTCTAAACAATTTTGTACCAATAAAGTTGAAAACTTATAAATCACTATTTAAACTGTGGCTTTTCAAAACTGAAGTAAGAAAAAAATAGAAAACCAAAAAATGTTTAACTAGCTTTAAAATAGTTTCAAAATGTGAAATACCTAAAAAAAATCATGTGTACCACTATCACCCATAAAGGTATGCAGCATTTTACATCTAAGCAGATGGAGTAGTACTCACACAGCAGTCACTAACTAAAGGATTCAGCAGGTGAAAAGCTAGTTCACCCCCATTCAATGTATAAACCAATAAAATTTCAAACATTTCAGGTATTTTCTTTATATATATTTCATGTAGAATACAAACAGAATAATTTTAATTTTAATTAATTAATTTATTTATTTGAGATAAGGTTTCTCTGTAATTTGGGGGCCTGTCCTGGAACTAGCTCTTGTAGACCGACCAGGCTGGCCTGGAACTCCCAAAGATCCGCCTGCCTCTGCCTCTAGAGTGCTGGGATTAAAGGCATGAACCACCACTGCTTGGCAATTTTTTGATTTTTAAAGAGGATAAAATTGAAGTTACTACAACAATGCCCATGGAACAAGAACGGATAATGTTGATAACTCAAATCGATATTCTCTTCTGCAAAATATTCTATGAAGAAAATAAAAAGTCAAACTATAGATTGGGGAAATTTGTCTAAAGGACATATTGCAGAAAGGATGGCTGTGTACAATATATGGGATTTTAAAAACTCAGCAACAACAAAAAATCTGGCACATAAAACACTCAAAGACACATTAGCAAACAAGACACATGGATAATCAATAAGAGTGTGAAAAACTGTTTAAAAACATATATTTCAAGAAATGCTAATTCAAATAATATTGAGACACCACATCATGACCATTAGCATGTTCAACTTGCAGAACACCAACATCATTAAATATTGAGGAGGATGTGGAGCACCAGAAATTCTGTTTCTTGGATCATGGGAATTACAACTGCTGCAGCCACTTTGTAAAACAGTTGGGTAGTTTTTCAACATTGATTTTACTCTTGCTATGTCATCCAGCAACCATGCTCCATAGTATTCATGCAAAGGAACAGAAAATGGATCCACACAAAAATTTGGATATGGGTGCTTCTGGAAACTTTATTCATAAATATCAAAACCTAAAGTAACTGAGATTCCTAGGTTGATCAATGGACAAATGTATTGTGGTAGAAGCAGAAAATGAGGTTTAACATAAAAAGAGCGATAAACAACGCACTGCACAAACCTGAGTGCATGCAGTGAGTGAAGTAAACCAAGTTGAAGAGTCCACAATCGTTGGCTCTTACACGGCATTTTTGAAAAGGCAATAGTTGTAGTGACAGTAAAAATGATAGCGATTTCCTAATTTCAGGAGAGGCAGGAAGAAATATGTAGATTTAAAGGTTTTGGAAGCCAAGAAACTACTCTATTTGATAATCTAAAAGTATGGACACACTATGACAAGTTGTACAAATCTATAAACTATACAATAAGTTACAAAACAATCCCACACCAGTTTGGAATTATGATTAATAAAAGGCTTATTTATTTAAAGGGAAAAACTTACAGATCATCGTCCTAGACAACAGCCCCCTGCACGACTAGGAAAAGCGTCTGGTAGCCAGAAGCGGAGTCAGAAGCAAGAGAGGGAGCATGTGGCTACCATTGCTTTTTCAAGCCAGAGAGACCACGCCCAAGTTGGCTATTATCTTAAAGGCTATTGGCTGAAGGAGTGGAAGAAGCTCCCACAGCAAACATCAAAAAGAAAACCTAGTCAACAATTTGGGCTTAGTAACAAAGATGTGTAAATGGAAGTTGGAGAAATTGCTCAGAAGATAAGAACACTTGCTATTCTTCCAAAGGACTGAGTTCAGTTCCTATACCTATAATAGACAGTCTGCTAAAAATTCCAGTACCCTCTTGTGACATCCTCAGGCACCTCCACTAATCAGCATACACTCACATAGGTATACACATGAATAAAACAAAAGCAAATCCCTTTAAAAATGTGTTATTTAGCTGGATGTGGTGGTACCCACCTTTAATCCCAGAATTTGGGAGGCAGAAGCAGGCAGATCTCCATGAGTTAGAAGTCAGCTTGGTTTATATAGTGAGTTCCATTACAGACAAAGCTGCTTAGTAAAACTCTGCCTCAATAAACAAACAAACAAACAAAAAAGATGTGATAGATGGGTGTAGTGGTGTAGTCCTTTAATCCCAGCATTTGAGAGGTGTAGGCAGTAGTATCTTTGAAATTCAGGTCAGACAGGACTACAGAATGAATTCCAGGACAGTCAGGGCTACACAGAGAAACCTTATCTCAAAGACAAACAAACAAAATACATTAATATAGGCTTATTAAAGATAATAAATGTACAACTTTAGGGTATTAATTATATGTATTTTTGGTCAAGAGCATGTGGAAAATTTATGTAGCTTTCAATAATTTTTCCATGCATATAAGTTCATAGCTCTAAGTGCCTACATAAAGAACTTGGAGAAATCTCACACTAGCTACTTAATAACACACCTGAAATCTCTAGAATAAAAATAAGCAAACTTACTCAGGAAGAATAGATGCCAGAAAATTATCAAATTGAAGGCTGAAACAAATAAAAGAGAAACAAAAAGAATCAGTAAGGCAAAGAATTGGTTCTTTGAGAAAATCAACAAGATGGACAAATTTTATTTAAACTAACCAAAAGGAAAAGAGAGAATATGTAAATTAACAAAATCAGAAATGAAAAGGGAACATAACAAACACTGAGGAAATCCAGAGAATCATTAGGTCATACTTCAAAAATCTGTACTTCACAAAAATTGGAAAATTTAATGGAAATGGACAATTTTCTGGATAGGTACCATATACCAAAATAAAATCAAGAACAGATAAATAATATAGACCTATAACCCCAAAGAAAATAGAAGCAGTCATCAAAAATCCCCCAACCAAAAAAATCCCAGGACCAGATGGTTTCAGCACAGAATTCTACCAGAGTTTCAAAAAGGAGCTAAAACCAATACTCTTCAAATTATTCCACACATTAGAAACAGAAGGGACATTGCCAAACTCTTTTTATGAGGTGACAATTAACCCGGTACCCAAACCAAATGAAGCTGCAACTAAGAAAGATATTTACAGACCAATCTCACTCATAAACATTGATGCAAAAATACCAAATAAAATACTGGCAAACTGAATCCAAGAACATATCAGAAAAAATCATCTACCTTGATCAAGTAGGTATGATCAGAAATGGCTCAACATATAAAAATCCATCAATATAATCCACCATATAAACAAACTGAAAGAGAAAAAACACATGATCATCTCATTAGACACAGAAAAAGCCTTTGACAAAATACAGCACCCCTTCATGATAAAGGTCTTGGAGAAATCAGAGATACAAGAAACATACTTAAAGATAATAAAGGCAGTATACAGCAAGCTGACAGCCAGCATCAAACTAAAGGGATAGAAACTCAAAGTGATTGCACTAAAATCAGGAACAAGACAAGGTTGTCCACTCTCTCCATATCTATTCAATATAGTACTTAGAGTTTTACCTAGAGCAATAAGACAACAAAAGGAGACAAAAGGGATACAAACTGGAAAGAAAGAAGTCAAACTTTCACTATTTGCAGAAGATATGATAGCTTAAATAAGTGACTCAAAAATTCTACCAGGAATGGTCTGGGACATTCTTCTGTCTATGTGTTGCTTTTATTGGTTAATAAATAAAGAAACTGCTTTGGACCTATAGCAGGGCAGAACTTAGCTAGGTGGGAAAACTAAACTGAATGTTGGGAGAAAGAAGGGTGGAGTCAGAGGAAGCCATGGGAGCTGAAGCCAGAGTTAGACATGCTGAAACTTTGCTGGTAGGCCACTACCTCATGGGATGCACAGATTAATGGAGATGGGTTAAGATGGAAGAGATAGCCAATAAAAAGCTAGAGCTAATGGGCCAAGCAGTAATCTAAATAATACAGCTTTCTTTGTGATTATTTGGGGACTAAGTGGCTGGAAATCAACAAGTGGCTCTTTCCTCCAACAACCAGGGAATGCCTACAACTGATAAACACCTGCAGTAATGTGACAGGATATGAGATCAACTCAAAAAAATCAGGATCACTCCTTTATATAGATAACAAATAGGCTGAGAAAAAAATCAGAGAAATATCACCCTTCAAAATACCCACAAATAACATAAAATATCTTGGGGTAATACTAACCAAAGAAGTGAAAGTCATGTCTTACAAGAACTTTAATCCTTGAAGAAAAAAATTGAAGATACCAGAAAATGAAAAGATCTCCCAACCTCTTGAATAAGTACAATCAACAGAGTAAAAATGGCAATCTTACCAAAAGCAATCTAAAGATTCAATGCAATCACCATCAAACTCCCAAAACAATTATTCAAAGACCCTGAAAGAAAAATACTCAACTACATATGGAAAAACAAAAATAAAACCCCAGGATAGCCAAAAGAGTCCTGTACAAGAAAAGAACATCCAGGCTCTGCCCCCAAACCCTCCAGTCCTTCCAGACACAACCTTAGTGAAACTCTGAAACACAGCCTGCTACTACACAAAGAGGACCAATAGAGAAGACTAAGATAGAGGACCAAGTGAGAGGACCAAGAAAGAAACTCTGAAGTACAAGCTGTGACCACACAGAGTGGACCGAGAGAGTGAACCAAGAGAGTAGGTCAAGAGAGAAGACCAAGAGAGACCTCAGTGGCTCCTTGAGACACAGACAGTGACAGTACAGAGCAGACAAGAACAGTTCCCAAAGACACAGACAACCTTGGCAAAGATTGGACCAAGAGGCAAAGACACTGCTTGGTACCAACAAGAGGAAGAAATGGGTAGGCATCAATGCAAGAATTCATTCAACAACCTAAAATGCAACAGGATAACACCAGAACCCAGTGATCATACAATGTGAAGACTTGATTATCCTAACCAAGAAGAGGCAGAAGAAAATGATTTTAAATGTAATTTTATAAGGATAATGGAGACCTTTAAAGAGGAAATGAAAAATTCCCTTAAAGAAATGGAGGAAAAGACAAACAAAACATTGGAAGAAACCAATAAATCTCTCAAAGAAACCCAAGAAAAAACAATGAAGTGGGTGAAGCAAACAGTTCAAACAGTTCAAGACTTGAAGACTGAAATAGAGGCAAGAAAGGGAACACAAACCAAGGGAATTCTCAATATGGAAAATCTGGGTAAATTAATGGGAACTATAGAAGCAAACATAACCAACAGAATACAAGAAATGAAAGAGAGAGTCTCAGGTGTTGAAGATACTATAGAGGAAATAGATTCATCTGTCAAAGAAAACATTAAATCCAACAAATTATTAACACAAAACATCCAGGAAATCTGGCACCATGAAAAGTCCAAACCTAAGAATAATAGGGATAGAAGAAGGAGAACTTCAGTTCAAAGTCACAGAAAATATAGTCATCAAAATTATAGAAGAAAACTTTCCCAACCTAAAGATGGATATCCCTATGAAGGGACAAGAAGCTTACAGGACACCAAATAGACTGGACTAAAAAAAAAGAGTCCCCTTGCCAAATAATAATCAAAATGCAAAGGGTACAGAATAAAGAAATAATATTAAGAGCTGAAAAAGGAATAAGGTCAAGTAACATATAAAGACAGACCAATCAGAATTATACCTGACTTTTTAATGGAAACTATGAAAGCCAGAAGGTCTGGACAGATGTGCTTCAGACACTAAGAGACCATACTTGCAAGCCCAAACTACTATACCCAGCAAAGACTTCAGTCACCATCAATGGAGAAAACAAGATATTCCACAAAAAAACTAGATTTAAACAATATCTAAGCCGAGTGGTGGTGGCGCACGCCTTTAATCCCAGCACTTGGGAGGCAGAGGCAGGCAGATCTCTGTGAGTTCGAGACCAGCCTGGTCTACAAGAGCTAGTTCCAGGACAGGCTCCCAAACCACAGAGAAACCCTGTCTCGAAAAACCAAAAAAAAAAAAAAAATCTATCCATGAATCCAGTCCTACAGAAAGTACTAGAAGGAAAATTCCAACCCAAGGAAGCTAGCTATACTCACAAAAACACAAGGAACAGATAACCTCACACCAGAAAACCCCAAAGAAGGAAAACACACAAACACTACCACAAAAAAATAACAGAAATTAATAATCACTGGTCATTAATATCTCTGAATATCAATGAACCCAATTCACCTATAAAAAGACACAGGCTAAGAGAATGGATACAAAAACAGGATCCATCCTTCTGCTGTATGCAAGAAACACACCTCAACCTCAAAGACAGACACTACCTCGGGGTAAAGGGTGGGGATAATATTTTCCAATCAAATGGACCTAAGAAACAAGTAAGTGTAGCTATGCTAATATTTAACAAAGTAGACTTCAAACTAAATTAATCAGAAAAGATAAAGAAGGATACTTTATACTCATCACAGAAACAATCCATCAAGATGAAGTTTCAATCCTGAACATCTAACCCCCAAATACAAGAGCACCCACATATGTAAAAGAAACATTAATAAAGCTTAAATCTCACATCAAACCTCACACACTAATAGTAGGGGACTTCAGTGCCCCACTCTCCCCAATGGGCAGGTCAACCAGGAAGAAACTTAACAGAGAAATAAAAGAACTAACATGTCATGACTCAAGTGGACTTAACAGACATCTACAGATCATTCCACCCAAACACAAAAGAATACACATTCTTCTCAGAACATCATAGAACCTTCTCTAAAACTGACCACATACTCAGTAACAAAGCAAATTTTAATACATAACAAAAAATTGGAATAACCCTCATATTGTATCAGATCACCATGGTTTAAAGTCATAACTGAACAACAACACTAATTGCAGAAAACCTAAACTCATGGAAATTGAACAGTACTCAAGTGAACCACTCCTGGGTCAAGGGAGAAATAAATAAAAAATTAAAGACTTCCTAGAATTCAATGAAAATGAAGGCCCAATGTACCCAAACCTATGGGGCACTATGAAAGCAGTGCTGAAAGGAAAGTTCAAAGCACTAAGTGCCAGCTGGGCGGTGGTGGCGCACGCCTTTAATCCCAACACTTGGGAGGCAGGGGCAGGCAGATCTCTGTGAGTTTGAGGCCAGCCTGGTCTACAGAGTGAGTGCCAGGACAGGATCCAAAGCTACAGAGAAACCCTGTCTCGAAAAACCAAAAAAAAAAAAAAAAAAGCACTAAGTGCCTACATAAAGAAAGTGGAGAAATCTCACACTAATGACTTAATAACACACCTGAAAGTTCCAGAACAAAAAGAAGCAAACTCCCCCAGGAGGAGTAGGCAAAAGGAAATAATCAAACTGAGGGCTGAAATCAATAAAATAGAAACAAAGAAAACAATACAAAGAATCAATGAAACAAAGAGCTGATTCTTTGAGAAAATCAACAAGATAGGCAAACTCTTATCAAAAGGCAGAGAAAGTGAGAGAACATCCAAATAAACAAACAAAATCAGAAATGAAAAGGGGACATAACATGATGAAATCTAGAGAATCATTAGGTCATACTACAAAACCTGTACTCTATAATATTGGAACATGTAAAAGAAATGAACAATTTTCTAGATAGATGCCATATACCAAAATATGTAAGACCAGGTGAACAATTTAAACAGACCTATAACCTACAAGAAAATAGAAGTCAAAAGTCTCCCAACCAAAAAAAAAAAAACGCCAAAAACAAAAACAAACAAACAAAATCCGGGGCCGAATGGTTCCAGTGCAGAATTCTCCCAGATCTTCAAAGAAGAGCTAATACCTATACTCCTCAAAGTGTCCCACATAATAGAAACAGAAAGAACATTGTCAAACTCTTTTTATGAGGCTACAGTTACCTTGATGCACAAACTGCACAAAGACTCAACCAAGAAAGAGAATTACAGGCCAATCTCACTCATGAACATAGATGCAAAAATATTAAATAAAATACTGGCAAACTGAATCCAAGAACACATAAAAAAAATCATCCACTATGATCAAGTTGGCTTCATCCCAGAGATGCAGTGATGGTTCATAAGTAAATCTATCAATGTAATCTACTATATAAGTAAACTAAAAGAAAAAAATATGATCATCTCATTAGATGCTGGAAAATAATTTTACAAAATCCACTACCCCTTTATGATATAGGTCTTGAAGAGATCTATGATACAAAGAACATACTTAGACATAATAAAGGCAATATACAGCAAGCCAATGGCCAACATCAAATAAAATGGAGAGAAACTCAAGGTGATTCAACTCAAGTCAGTAAGAAGACAAGGCTATCCACTCTCTCCATATATATTCATCACAATTCTTGAGATTCTGGCTAGAGCAATATGACAACAAAAGGGGATCAAGGGGATGGATTCAAACTGGAAAGGAAGAAGTAAGTCAAACTTTCACTATTTGTAGATGAGATAATAGTATAAATAAGTGACCTCAAAAATTCTACCAGGGACCTCCTAGAGCTGATAAATACCTTCAGTAATGGGGCAGGATACAAGATCAACTAGAAAAAAATCAGTATCCCTCTTTTATACAAATGATAAAGAACCTGAGAAAGAAATTAGAGAAATATCACCCATCACAACAGCTACAAATAGCATAAAATATCTTGGACTAACACTAGTCAAATAAGTGAAAGACCTGTACAATAAGAATTTTAAGTGTTTTAAGAAAGAAATTGAAGAAGACACCTGTAAATGGAAAAATCTCCAATGCTCTTGGATATGAAGGATAAACACAGTAAAAATGGCAATCCTACCAAAAGCAATCTACAGATTCAATGCAATCCCCATCAAAATCCCAACACAATTCTTCACAGACCTTGTAAAAGACAATAATAAACTTTATATGGAAAAACAAAAAGGCCAGAATAGCAAAAACATCCTGTACAATAAAGGAACTTCCTGGAGGAATCACCATCCCTGACATCAAGCTCTATTATGGAGCTGGAGTAATGAAAACTGCTTGATATTGGCATTAAACCAGACAGGTTGACCAATGGAATTGAATCGAATACCTAGATATTATTCTAAACACCTATGAACACCTGGTTTTTGACAAAGAAGGTAAAATTATACAATGGAAAAAAAGAAAGCATCTTCAACAAATGGTGCTGGCATAACTGGGTGTCAACCTGTAGAAGAATGAAAATAGATTCATATCTATCGCCATGCACCAAACTCAAGTCCAAATGGATTAAAGACCTCAGTATAAATCCGACCACATTGAACCTGACAGAAGTGAAAGTGGGAAGTAGCCTTTAATGCATGGGCACAGAAGACCAGTTCCAAATATAACTCCAGTAGCAAGACCCTGGGAACAACAATAAATAAATGGGACCTTCTAAAACTTCTGTAAAGCAAAGAAGACAGTCAATAAGACAAAATGTCAGGCTACTGCATGGAAAAAGATCTTCACCAACCCCAAATCAGAAAGAGGACTGATTTCCAAAATATGTAAAGAATTCAAAAAATTAGACATCAAAATTCCAAATAATTCAATTTTAAAATGAGGTACAGAACTAAACAGAGATTTCTCAACAGAAGAATCTCAAATGGCTGAAAGACACTTAAGGAAATGTTTAACATCCTTGAACATCAGGGAAATGCAAATCAAAATGACTCTGAGATTCCATCTTAGAGCAGTCATAATAGCTAAGATCAAAACCACCAATGATAGCTTGATAACATCAATGCTTGAGAGGATGTAGAATAATGGAATTGCTGGTGGGAATGCAAACTTGTACAACCACTCTGAAAATCAGTATGGCAATTTCTCAGAAAATTGGGAATCAATCTACTTCAGGACACAGCAATACCATTTTTAGGCATATACCCAAATGATGCCCAATCACACTACAAGGGCATTTGTTCAACTATGCTCACAGCAGCATTATTTGTAATAACCAGAAACTGGAAACAACCTAGATGCCCTTCAACCGAAGAATGGATAAAGAAAATGTGATAGATTTACACAGTGGAGTACTACTCCACGGTAAAAACAATGACATCTTGTAATTTGCATGCAAATGGATGAAACTAGAAAAAAACATCCTGAGTGAAGTAACCCAAATCCAGAAAGATGAAAATGGTATGTACTCACTCATAAGTGGATACTAGCTGTAAAGCAAAGGATAACAAGCCTATAGTCCATGATCCTAGGGAAGCTAAGTAACAAGGTGAACCATAAGAAAAACATACATAGATCTGCCTGGAAAGGGGAAATAGACAAGATAACCTGACAAAACTGGGAGCATGGGGATGGGGAGAGAAGGCAGCGTGAAAGGGGAAGAGGATGGGAGCAAAACCTGAGGGAACAGGATATGAACAAAGAGGTCAAGACCATGATTGGACAAACAGTTAACCTGAAATAATGGCAGCTCTCCAACTCCAACCAGACAGGGAAGGATGCAGCATTAGACCAAAGTAGACCCTCTGAATGTGGGTGATTGTTTTATGGTGGGGGCAGAGTGCAGGGCTGCTGGCAGTGGCACCAGAATTATCCCTACTACTTTTCTGGTTTTTGGGGAACCGATTCTTGTTGGATTTATACCTTGTGAAGCCTAGATATAGTAGGGAGGGCCTTGGACCTTCCCCCAAAACAATGTGCCTTATCCTTTCTGAGGAGTAGGTGGGGGGTTGGATTGAGGGGTATGTGGAGGGTATGGGGGGAGGGGAGTTAGTGGGAACTGAGATTGGTATGTAAAATGTAAAAAGGATAGTTTGTTTAATTTTTTTAAATGATAAGATAAAACAAAGGCAGAAAAAAAAAGAACTTCTGGAGGCATCACCATTTCTGACTTCAAGCTCTACTATAGAGCTATAGCAATAAAAACAGCTTGGTATTGGCACAAAAACAGACAGGGGGACCAATGGAATTGAATCAAAGACCTTGCTATTAATCCACACACCCAAGAACCCCTGATTTTTGACAAAGAAGCTAAAATTATACAATGAAAAAAAAAGCATGGTCAATAAATGGTACTGTCATAACTAGATGATGACATGTAGAAGAATGCAAATAGATCCATTTCTATCCTCATTCACAAAATTCAAGCTGAAATGGATCAAAGACCTCAACATAAATTCAGCCATGCTGAACCTCATAGAAGAAAAAGTGGAAAGTACACTTGAACGCATTGGCACAGGAGACTACTTCCTGAATATAACATCAGTAGCACAGACACTGTAATCAACAATTAACTAATGGGAGCTCCTGGAACTGAGAAGCTTCTATAAGGCAAAGGGCATGGTCAACAAGATAAAATGGCTACCTATGGAATGGGGAAAAACTTCACCAACCCCACTTTGTACAGAGGACTGATCTCCAAAACATTCAAAGAACTCGATAAACTATATATAAAAATATCAAATAATCCAATTTAAAAATGGGGTATAGATTCACCAGTCTGTGGTAGCACATGCCTTTAATCCCAGCACTTGGGAGGCAGAGGCAAGTGGATCTCTCTGAGTTCAAGGCCAGCCTGGTCTACAAGAGCTAATTTCAGGACAGGCTCCAAAGCTACAGAGAAACCCTGTCTCAAAAAGCAATAAAATAAAATAAAAATAAAAATGGGTATAGATCTAAATAGAGAATTATCAACAGAGGAAGGTCTAATGACTGAAAGACACTTATGGAACTGCTCAACATTCTTAGCCATCAAGAAAAGGCAAATCAAAATGACTTTGAGATACCATCTTGCACCAGTCTTATGAATGGCTAAGATCAGAAGCACGAATGACAGCATATGCTGGAGAGGATGTGGAGTAAGGGAAATACTCCTTCATTGCTGGTTGGAGTGGAAGTTTCCCAAAATATTGGGAATCAATCTACCTTAAGACCCAGCAACACCACTCTCGATCATATACCCAAAGGATGCAGACCCATACCACAAGGACATTTGCTCAACTATGTTCATAGCAGCATTATTGGTAATTGCCAGAACAATTGCCTGGAAACAACCTAGGTGCCCTTTAACTGAAGAATGAAGAAAATGTGGTTCATTTACACAATAGAATACTGCTAAGTGGGAAAAAAACAATGACATCTTGAAATTTGCAGGCCAATGAATGGACTACACAAAAACATCCTGAGTGATGTAACCCAGACCCAGAAAGACAAACACAGTATTTACTCACTAATAAGAAACTAGAAACTTCCAGGAAACTACAAGGATGACTCCAGCTAAGAATATAAGCCTTAGTGGAAAGGGTACATAATTGCCCTCCCCCTCTGATCAGATTGATGACTTCCTTAATTGTTATCATAGAACCTTCATCCAATAACTGATGGAAGCAGAAGCAGAGATACACAGCTGGACCAAACACCAGGAGTCCAGTCACAGAGAAGGAGGAGTGATGTTGAAGGAGCTGCGGGCAGCATTCCTGCCTGGCTCCTGGCTGCCTGGCTAGCTTATGCCCTGAAATAACAACACACAAACTGTATTCTTTTAAACACTGCTTGGCCCATTAGCTCTAGCCCTTACGCTAATTCTCATATCCCGGTCAACCCATCTCTAATAATCTGTGTAGCACCAGTCTTACTGGGAAAGATTCAGAATGTCTGACCTGGTGGCTTGCCTCATTGCATCTGGCTCTGAGAGGAGCTGCCCTGCATCTAAGCTTACTTCCTCTTCCTCCCAGCATTCTGTTCTGTTTACTCCACCCACCTATGTTCTAACCTATGAGGGCCAAGCAGTTTCTTTATTAATTAACCAATGACCTTCCTCCATCAGAGTGATATTATGAGCAACAGAACCAAGACCATGATGGATATATCCACAGAAACAGCTGACTTGAGTTAATGGGAGTCCACTACCCCAGCCTGACAGCTGGGGAACCAGCATAAGACCAAACCAGGCCCTCTGAATGTGGGTGACAGTTGTGTGGCATGGGAAATTTATGGGGCCACTAGCAGTTGGACCAGTATTTAACCCAAGTGCATGAACTGGCTCTTTGGCATCTAGTCCCTGTGGATGCACACCTTGCTTAGCTTAGATATGGGGGGGGGGCTTGGTCCTGTCTCAAGTGATGTGCCAGAATTTGTTGACTTCCCATTAGAGGCCTCACCCTCTCTGAGAAGTGTATGGAGTATGGAATGGCAAGAAGGTGGGGGAGTGGGAGGATGGGAGGGAGAAGGAACTGTGATTGGTATGTAAAATAAGATTGTTTAAAAAATAAAAAATTGCAACACATGTATCTGGAAAAGTGTTACACTAATACACAGGAATCTGTCTGTCTATCTATCTATCTATCTATCTATCTATCTATCTATCTATCTATCTATCTATCTATCTAATCTGTCTATTATCTATCTATATATCTATCAATATCTATCGTCTTTCTTCTTACTCTCTTCCCCCCTCTCTCTTTTCCTTTCTTTTGAGATAGGGTCTCTCTTTGTTGTAGCAAGGAGACCACTTGTTTGTTTCCCAGCTGCCCAGACTCCAGAAATAATCACACAGAAACTGTATTAATTAAATCTCTGCATGGGCAATTGCCTAAGCATATTGCTAGCTAGCTCTTACATCTAGAATTAACCCATCTCCATTATTTTATATTTTACCATGAGCCTCATGGCCTACTGGCAAAATTTGAGCATGTCTGCCTCTGGCAGTGGCTCTATGGCTTCTCTTTAACTCCACCTTCCTTCTCCCAGCATTCAGTTTAGTTTTTCCTGCCTAGCTTTGTTCTACCCTATCAGGCCAAGTCTTTATTAACCAATGATATTCATAGCATACAGAGGGGAATCCCACATCACTTTGTAGCTCTGGCTGTTCTGAAACTATGTAGACCAGGTTGGCCTCGAACTCACAGAGATCTGTCATCCTCTGATTCCCAAGAGCTGGGATTAAAGCCATGCCTGTCCTCACAACATTATTTCTGCAGGCAAATGTTCCAAACAGAATATATATATATATATATATATATATATATATATATATATATTCTAAAAGAATTGAATACTACTTTCAAAACAATGCATCACAATGAAAAAGTCCATGTGAAAATTGTGGATAATTTCATTCATCACTAGAGAAATGCTTACTAAACTTACACTATAGTATCATCATATGCTCAGTTGAGTGGTTGAAATGATAACAGAAAGTGTTGACAAGACCATAGAGCACCTAGAACTCCCATTCCATTGCTTTTTCCTTAAATTTTACCATACTGCTAGTCAGTCTTGAGTATACCAGACAAGAGGTCTACGATTGAGATGTATCACTATACTTTGGGATCCTTTTCTTTTCAGAAATGTGGAATGTACTGCCCTTTAACTTACAAACTCCATACTGTGTCTCACCACAGCTGGGATTACAGACTCATGCTGCTGTGGCTGGTACAGTAAGACTATATTTTTGGAAAAAAAATCTTACAATCTAGGCTAAATCTCAATGTATCATCACATTTTAACTCACAGTAATTCAAACATTCAAAATAAAAACATATTACAACAAAATGACATGTACAATAATGTTGGTAGCATTGCTCTTTAACAATGTTCAAACCTGAACACAAACATAGTTCACCAACTGGAGTAGACACGGAATCAAGGCACACTTCTACAGAAGAGTGACATAAAACAATGAAAAGAAAACTAGTTAGGACAACCTGTCACATATCAACTTCACATAGTTAACATTGAACGACACACGACCAGCACAAGAGAGGAACACTCTAAAAACACATTTCATAAAAGGTCTAACAAACGATAACATGCAATGATACCAGTCAATATATTGCTTTTATAGAAAGAGTCACAAAATAATGGCCGGAGGGGGCATAGCATGTTTTTGGACACTTTAGTTTTTCTTTAGTTTCTGCTTATAGAAATATATTAACTGTGGAAAATATTTTTGTTGTGACAGTTCTGTCTGTATATTCTATATATAAACAAAATTAAATTATATAAAATTCATTTTTCTGTATACAATTAAAATATCATTCAAGGTTTTTCATGCTTTCAAAGGAATTTTATTAAGATTACTATATCATACTAAGATACTATATTATAAATATACATTCACTTAATAGTAGCTCAGCAAATGTATGCTTACACTGCCAATATTTAGGAGTTGACATAAACTGTATCAGGAGAAACACCTGTATCTCAAAAGCAGGCTTATAATTTAGGAAGACAGAACTATATGCAATCGTGAAAATGAACACTTGGTGGCGCCATCGACTAAGAGTGAGAATGCCGGTCTCCGCAAATACCCAGGAAACAAGAGTGAGCTGAAAATCAGAACGCTGTCTGCTCCCTAGAAGAAGATATTTAAGTGTCAACTAGAGGAGAAATCCCCGGGGTTGGTAAGGCATTAAAGAAGATTTAATTCGAGCTTGTTCACCAAACTATCTCTGGATTGAAACCAAATTGAAGAAGCAGCACCCTCTGCACTGCATCTGAACAATGGAGGCAGCTCTAGCAAAAACAACAGAGAAAAGGCAAGTCGTTTTTATTGTTATGTTGTTGCTTTTGTGGGAGGCTGGTTCTGAAGCAATTAGATACTCCATGCCAGAAGAAACCAAGAGCGGATATTTGCTGGCTAATCTGGCAAAAGATTTGGGGCTCACGGTGGGGGAACTGACCACTAGATGGGCGAAAATCCATCATAGAGGAAACAAAGAGCTCTTGCAGCTGGATGCAGAGACAGGGAATTTGCTCCTGAAGGAAAAACTAGACCGCGAGGAGCTGTGTGGGGCGACAGAACCCTGTGTGCTACATTTCCAGCTCATACTGGAAAACCCTGTGCAGTTCTTCCACACTGACCTGCAGCTCACAGACATAAACGACCATTCTCCAGAGTTCCCTCACAGGGAAATGCTCCTAAAGATCCCGGAGAGCGCCCAGTCAGGGACTGTGTTTCCTTTGAAGGCAGCTCAGGACCCTGACATAGGGAGCAATGCTGTTCAGAACTACACAGTCAGCGCCAACCTCCAATTCCATGTCGTTACTCACAGTCGTGCTGATGGCAGGAAATACCCAGAGCTGGTGCTGGACAGAGCCCTGGACAGGGAGGAGCAGCCTGAGCTCACTTTAACCCTCACTGCTGTGGATGGAGGGTCTCCACCCAGGTCTGGAACTACCACAGTTCGCATTGAAGTCGTGGACATAAATGATAACGCTCCCCAGTTTGTACAGTCGCTCTATGAAGTTCAGATTCCTGAGAACAGCCCCCTTGGTGCCTTAGTTGTGGCAGTTTCTGCCAGGGATTTAGATGTGGGACCTTATGGGAGTGTAGTCTACTCTCTGTTTCAAGATGATGGAGCTTCTCTGCCATTTGTTATAGACGACGTCACAGGAGAAATTCGCCTTAAAGGGGAATTGGATTTTGAGGCAACTCCCTATTATAACATGGAAATTGTAGCAACAGACAGTGGTGGCTTTTCAGGAAAATGCAGTGTAACTATACAGGTGGTGGATGTGAATGACAACGCCCCTAAACTCACCATATCTTCGCTCACTAGTTCAATCCCAGAAAATGTTCCTGATGCTGTAGTTGCTGTTTTCAGTGTTTCTGACACAGATTCCGGAGACAATGGAAGGATGGTGTGTTCTATTCAGAACGATCTCCCATTTCTTTTGAAGCCCACATTCAAGAACTATTACACTTTAGTGACAGAGGGACCGCTGGACAGAGAGAGCAGAGCTGAGTACAACATCACCATCACAGTCAGCGACATGGGCACACCCAGGCTCACAACTCAGCACACCATAACAGTGGAGGTCTCTGACGTCAACGACAACGCCCCCGCCTTCACTCAAAACTCCTACACCCTGTTTGTTGAAGAGAACAACAGCCCCGCCCTGCACATAGGCACCATCAGCGCCACAGACTCAGACTCGGGCTCCAATGCCCACATCACCTACTCGCTGCTGCCCACCCACGACCCGCAGCTGGATCTCTCCTCGCTCATCTCCATCAATGCCGACAATGGGCAGCTGTTCGCGCTCAGGGCCCTGGACTACGAAACCCTGCAGACCTTTGAGTTCCTCGTTGGGGCAACAGACCAAGGCTCGCCTGCGCTCAGCAGTCAGGCGCTGGTGCGCGTGCTGGTGCTGGACGCCAACGACAATGCGCCCTTCGTGCTCTACCCGCTGCAGAATGCCTCTGCGCCCTACACAGAGCTGCTACCCAGGGCGGCAGAGCCTGGCTACCTGGTCACTAAGGTGGTGGCTGTGGACCGCGACTCTGGCCAGAATGCCTGGCTGTCGTTTCAGCTGCTCAAAGCCACGGAACCCGGGCTGTTCAGTGTGTGGGCTCACAATGGCGAGGTGCGCACCTCCAGGCTGCTGAGTGAGCGCGATGTGCCCAAGCACATGCTGCTGCTGCTGGTCAAGGACAATGGCGATCCTCCGCGGTCTGCCAGTGTCACTCTGCGCGTGCTGCTGGTGGATGGCTTCTCTCAGCCCTACCTGCCTCTACCTGAGGTGGCGCGCGACCCTGTGGACGACAATGACGTGCTCACACTCTATTTGGTTATTGCCTTGGCGTCTGTGTCTTCACTCTTCCTCTTGTTTATGCTGCTGTTTGTGGGGGTGAGGCTGTGCAGGAGAGCCAGGGCAGCCTCTCTGGGTACCTGCTCTGTGCCTGAGGGACACTTTCCTGGCCACTTGGTGGATGTCAGCGGCACGGGAACCCTGTCACAGAGCTACCAGTATGAGGTGTGTCTGACTGGGGATTCTGGAACTGGTGAGTTCAATTTCTTCAAACCCATGATCCCCCAGCTGTTGCTTCGGGATCCTGGCAGAGAAAGTAAGGAAAGTCCCCACTGCAGGGAGAGCTTTGTATTCAGTTAGCTGTTGTATTTTGTTAGGTGAATTATTTTTGCCCAATCTACAGCAAAATGGTTCTCTTGAGTGAATTGTATTGTATTGGCACTGTAATCAAAGCATATACATTTACTCAATTATGAAAACGGTGGTTAGTAGTTACAAGCATAATGAATATTAGGAACACAATTTCTCTCTATTTCAACATATATTTTACTTTAGATCAAGTATTAGACAACAAAAGGTATTTTATTTGACCTGCTTTGGGGATTTGTTCAGTTTAGTTCTTCTTGGTTTTTGTTTTGGTTTGTATTGTGTTTTCAGGCAGGGTCTCTCTATGTAACCCTGGTTGTCCTAGAAATCACTATGTAGACCAGGTTGGCTTCACACTGGCAGACATCGATCCCTCTCCATCTTCCAAATGCCAACTACTTTATTGTTTTTGCCATAAAATTTCAAGTTTTTGTAGCTAAGGTGTTTCCATATTTTCCCTTTTTTGTTGCTATTGGTTATTAAATAGAGGACCTCTTACATTAACCACACATTTAGGTAGTGAGCATCACTCACGGTTGAAGCTCCTGACAGTTACCCTGAGTCACCATGAGCATAACAATTCGCATACTTGTCTTCCAAATTATAGCCATTCTCTGTACTAAATATTAAGACACTAGAAAGGTGACATTTTTCTTCTTTGGTGGACGACATAAGCTGGAGATTGTCTGTGTTATTTGGCCATCACATACCTAGCACTTGGTTTTATAAATATTAATTTTAGCAATCTCATTTGTAAATATTAAAGGGATAACCTTATTATTATTAATTTGCCACCTCTATCACTGAATGAAAGTGTTTGAGACTGAGGGTAGAATCAGTAGTAGATCACGCATGCATGCCAGGCCCTAGGTGCACTTCCAAGCAGCAGAAAGGAATAAACAGACAAAACCCACATCCTGTTAAATGATTGCTTGACACAATACTGTTAAAAAATTAATTTGAGCAACAGAAGTAACTTCCGAAATCCTCCAAAGAATCCAGATGTTTGATGGTCTCATATTATCTTTTTTGTTCTAGAAAGAAAAGTGTAAATGGAGTTTTTGTGGGTTTTCTGTTAATCTCAGTTGTGAACTTGAGATCTAGACCCACCTGACCTCTGGGCATGCTATGGAGTATTGTCGTGCTGAGGTTAATTGAGATGGGAAGACTATTTGTGTGGCACCATTCCCTAGGCTAGGATCCTAGACTGTATGAAGAGGAGAAAGTGGGCTGAGCCTTCCTTGCTCTCTTCTTCCTGCCTGGAGATGCAGTGTGACCAGTTGCTCAAGTCACCTTCCCCATCTGGTGTAATCTTGAACTGTGAGCCAAAACCCTTCCTACTTTATCCTAGAAATAGGAACAGTAACTAAAGCAGCCTACATGGTTTCATGATATCATGTACTGCACTCAGAGACTTGTGCGTTCTAAGCTGTGGCCCTGTCTCTAGTTTACATTAGTACATATGTTTCCTTTGGTTTTTCCCACAGCTCCTCCTGCCCTTTCAAGAGATTCTGGAAATTTCTGGAAATTTCAATATTCTATTTGATTCTGGCTCTCAGTTCTGATCATCTTATTATGTGATTGGTAGCAAGGTAAATTTGTATGGATACAACTGAAGGAAAGCTTTATTGAACTTTTGGCAGTATGAATAATTGAAAGTCTTTGTTTATAGTCTAATTTTTATTTATGTTTTACTTTTTAGCTAGTATATTTTTCCTGTACAAAGCAATGGATTTCCTTATGAATTTTATGCATGTACATAATGTATACACATTGATCACATTTATCATTTGTGTTTCTAAATCTCAAGTGTCATCTGGAGTTCAATTATTTACATCTTTCCCTGAATTAATGATTCCTCCCATAAGGAAGTGAGGAAATGTAAAACAAAAATGGATGATCATTCCTTATGCATAAAATGTAATTTTTGGTTATTTGATTTTAAAATTGAAGTGAGAAAGAGGTAAAAGTGAGAAAAGTGCAAACGTAAATATGGCAGACAGTTCTAATGACTTTCCCATTATGTGCCAAAATGCTTCTTCTGGTACTCAGGATGCCAGCCTGAAGAGAAAAAAGCTAAGGTCTCTTGTTGTAGCCCAACAGCAGAACTTTTGCCTAAAGATTCAAGTCTCTGGGTTCAATCTCCCCATAATTAAGAAGAAAAAATATATCCTTCTTCCTCCATGATCAAAGGTTACAAAAATTCATATATTTTAAAATATGTAGTTATATATTATGCATACATTTGGTAGAATTTCCCTCTATCTTAGATGGATTATCTGACATCAGAGAAACAACCATAAAACTGACTAAATGTCAGAAATTATTACTTCAGTGCAACAGAAAGTCACTTATATGAGAACTGAGTCTTACAGACAGTTTGCTTAAAAGATAATCAACAGGTTTTTGACACCATAATTAAGTAGCCTCTGACAGCATGGAAAACTTGAGCTAGGGTCAGTTTTCCTGCCCAGGACACTTGTCAACTCAGAACTCCAGGAAAGAAGACAAAAAATAATTTGGAAACCCTCTGAAGGCAGAATGAGATTTTGTACAAACTACAAAGAGTATAGGTTGGGAACCACCTGGCAGAGTTGATGTAGAGAATTCATGTTTGTAACTTGAAATTTGCCAAAATTACTTGCTTTTAAGGACATCAGAGAATCCTGACCAAGTTTGATTCCTGTTTGAGTTAGCGTGACTGTACGAGGTAGAGCTCTATCAAACCAAGAGCAAAGGGCGAGCTCCTCCTGGAAGAAGATAACAGGATCATGATTGTGGGCAGACTTTATATAATCCCAACCTAGAAGATGCGGTGTTAGAATAAAACAACAATGTCATCAAAATAAAATGGTTAAATCTTTGAAACAAAGAATGACTGAGCAAATAAATAGGAAGAGGATTTTATAAGAAAATGGAACTTAAGATCGAAAGTCAATTTCATAAAAATTATGTCATAAAGCTATATAAATAGTAAAACATCATAGAAATAATGGAATAGAGAATTAATGGATAGAATGCATGTCAATATGAGATACCTTAAACAAATACAGATTTTTCTTTTAAAAAAGACTTAAAGCAATGGCACACAGTTAAGATCAAGTGGATCTATCTCAGATTAGTTTTCAGCAGCCTCCCCATATCAGGGTGATCTACTCCTGCCTCCACTCCAGCCCGGAGGGACTCAACACCCTCTGCAAGCACATTCACACTCTCCTGAAATATACACACATCACACAAACACAGAATCAATAAAAACAAATCTTTTTAAAACATAGAAAATAAAGGTATGAGAGGTAGCTCAGTGGTTAAAACACCTTGCTGCTTTTCCAAAAGACCCAGTTGTGGTCCAACAAAATCACCTGTAAGTCTAGATTCTACACTCCTGTGTCTCTGTGAGGATCCAAAAAGGGTATTGTTGTTCAACATCAAGAAGAAATGAGCAGTCAATGTATAGAAGGCCATTAAGAAACCTAAGTGCACATTTGTGAGTCATAGTCACTAGACTGAAAGAAACCAATACTGCAAAATTGTGACTATAGAGGAAGAAAAACTATCAGTGATTTCCAGGTCTTCTAATGAGACAGGATAGAGAAAGATAGATTTAAAGGATGGGGAGGGGGTGGGAAGAGACAATGAAACTATGATATTCTAAAAATACATGTTGTGTGATTAGATTTATCCATGCCTTCACACTGTATAGCACCAAGTGGGAGCCTTAATTTAAAATATGGGCTCAGTGGTGCACATGTAGGATCATCAACTGTAAGAAGCATGCCAGTTTGATGGGGATATCTATAGGGAGGAAGGTTACACATGATGTCGAGAGGAATATCTGCATTTCCAAGTCATTTATGTGATTTTAAAATTGCTCATTAAAAACAGACTTTTTTTAAAAGAAGACCTTCATCTCAATAAAATCCATGGTAAGTCTAGAGTAATGAAGACAACATAACCACCAGAGAGAAACTGGAGCACTGGGGCAGACCTGCAACCACCCTGACTCAAGACAGTGACCACCCCTCAGAAGGAAGCGCATCTGTTTGGAACATGGTGTAAAGGCATTTGGAAACCAAGAACTCCAATTTAGTTCATTCAAAACATATTTGAAGTGAATAAGTATATATATATGCCAAAAGAAAACATTCAAAATATACACATTATTCTTATGACCTTAAATTATGAAAATTTAAAAGTACTAAACAAATTTGAATATTATTAACAAATTAAATTAAACACAATTAAGATGTTTTATTGATCAAACCACAATATCAACGAAATGACGGCACTGAGTGGGAAATATTTGAGCATATCTATCTGGAAAAGAGATTATCTAGAATATACAGGGTATTTCTTCACACCAACAGGCAAACAAATAGAAGTCACATATCAGAAACATATACAAAATTATAAATTAAATTATATCTATGTATAAATTAAAAGAATACCGAAACAGTTAAAATTTGGAAAGAAAAGGCAAAATGAAATGCATGAACAAATAAGGACGCTTGGTGGCGCTGCAGGCTAAGAGTCGGAAGAATGAGCTCTGCAGCCGCCCAGGACGCCATCTCTTTAATCTGTGAACCAGTTCTTTGGCGGCTGTTTGAAAGAGAAGGTAATAAGAAAGGTTTCTAGGAGAATTTGGGAAGGAGGGGTCCCTCTAATCGGATTTAGTTCAATATTTTCACAAACCCTCGTGAGTGGATTGTAATCAACTTGAAGAAGCAGCACCCTATGCACTGCATCCGAACAATGGAGACAGCTCTAGCAAAAACAACAGAGAAAAGGCAAGTCGTTTTTCTTACTATATTGTTGCTTTTGTGGGAGGCTGACTGTAAGACAGTAAAATATGCCGTGCCAGAAGAAGTGGAGACTGGCTACTTGATGTCTAACCTTGAAAAAGATCTGGGGCTCAGGGTGGGGGAACTGGCCACCAGAGGGGCACAAATCCATTACAAAGGTAACAAAGAGCTCTTGCAGCTGGATGCAGAGACAGGGAATTTATTCTTGAAGGAAAAACTAAACCGCGAGGAGCTGTGTGGGGAGACAGAACCCTGTGTGCTGCACTTCCAGCTCATACTGGAAAACCCTGTGCAGTTCTTCCACACTGACCTGCAGCTCACAGACATAAACGACCATTCTCCAGAGTTCCCGCACAGGGAAATGCTCCTAACAATTCCCGAGAGCGCCCAGCCAGGGACTGTGTTTCCTCTGAAGGCCGCTCAGGACCCTGACATAGGCAGCAATGCTGTTCAGAACTACACAGTCGGCGCCAACTTCCACTTCCATGTCGTTACTCACAGTCGAGCTGATGGCAGGAAATACCCAGAGCTGGTGCTGGACAGAGCCCTGGACAGGGAGGAGCAGCCTGAGCTCACTTTAACCCTCACTGCTGTGGATGGTGGGTCTCCACCCAGGTCTGGGACCACCACAGTTCGCATTGAAGTCGTGGACATTAACGATAACGCTCCCCAGTTTGTACAGTTGCTCTATGAAGTCCAGATCCCTGAGAACAGCCCCCTTGATGCCTTAGTTTTGACGGTGTCTGCCAGGGATTTAGATGCTGGGATATATGGGAAGGTAGTCTACTCTCTATTTCAAGGCAGCGGGGTTTCTCTGCCATTTGTAATAGACAAAGTCACTGGAGAAATTCGTCTGAGTGAAGAGTTGGATTTCGAGGTTACTAGCCAGTATAACATAGAAATCGCAGCTACCGATGGAGGAGGCCTTTCGGGGAAATGCACTGTGGCTGTGCAGGTGTTGGATGTGAATGACAACGCCCCTGAGCTGACTATCAGAAAGCTCACAATCCCTATCCCAGAAAACTCCCCGGAGACTGTAGTTGCTGTTTTCAGTGTTTCTGACGCAGATTCCGGAGACAATGGAAGGATGGTGTGTTCTATTCAGAACGATCTCCCATTTCTCTTAAAACCCACATTCGAGAACTATTACACTTTAGTGACAGAGGGGCCACTGGACAGAGAGAGCAGAGCTGAGTACAACATCACCATCACAGTCAGCGACCTGGGCACACCCAGGCTCACAACCCAACACACCATAACAGTAGAGGTGTCCGATGTCAACGACAACGTCCCCGCCTTCACACAAAGCTCCTACACCCTGTTTGTTGAAGAGAACAACAGCCCCGCCCTGCACATAGGCACCATCAGCGCCACAGACTCAGACTCAGGCTCCAATGCCCACATCACCTACTCGCTGCTGCCCACCCACGACCCGCAGCTGGATCTCGCCTCGCTCATCTCCATCAATGCAGACAATGGACAGCTGTTTGCGCTCAGGGCACTGGACTACGAGGCCCTGCAGACCTTCGAGTTCCACGTGGGCGCCACAGACCAAGGCTCTCCTGCGCTCAGTAGCCAGGCGCTGGTGCGCGTCCACGTGCTGGACGCCAACGACAATGCGCCCTTCGTGCTCTACCCTCTGCAAAATGCCTCTGCGCCCTTCACAGAGCTGCTGCCCAGGGCGGCGGAGCCTGGTTACCTGGTCACCAAGGTAGTGGCCATAGACAGCGACTCAGGACAGAATGCCTGGCTGTCATTTCAACTGCTCAAGGCCACGGAGCCAGGACTGTTCAGTGTGTGGGCTCACAATGGCGAGGTGCGCACCTCCAGGCTGTTGAGCGAGCGCGATGCACCCAAACACAGGCTGCTGCTGCTGGTCAAGGACAATGGCGATCCTCAGCGCTCTGCCAGTGTCACTCTGCATGTGCTGTTGGTGGATGGCTTCTCTCAGCCCTACCTGCCTCTGCCAGAGGTGGCGCGCGATCCAGCTCAAGAGAATGAGGACGCACTCACGCTGTACCTCGTCATTGCCTTGGCATCTGTGTCTTCGCTCTTTCTCTTGTCTGTGCTGCTGTTCGTAGGAGTGAGGATGTGCAGGGGGGTCAGGGGAGCCTCACTGGGTAGCTGCTCTGTGCCTGAGGGACACTTTCCTGGACACCTGGTGGATGTCAGCGGTGCTGGGACCCTGTCACAGAGCTACCAGTATGAGGTGTGTCTGACTGGAGACTCTGGGACTGGTGAGTTCAGTTTTCTCAAACCCATGGTTCCCAACTTACTGCTTCAGGATACTGGGAGAGAAGTCAAGGAAAGTCCCCACTGCAGGGATAGCTTTGTCTTCAGTTAACTGTTGTATCTAGTTCAGTGAATTTATTTTTTGGCAAATCTCTAACAATATGGTTCTCTTAAGAAAATGATTCACTTTAATCAAAGTATTGACATTGTAATTGAAACATATGCATGTTCTCCAGTGCTAAAATGTGTTTTTTTCTTTCTTGCTCTCTTTAGTTATTTCAGGTATAGTGAATATTAAGAACTCATTTTTTTCTATATTTCACCTTAATGTTTAATTTTAGCTCAAGTATTATGCAACAAAATGAATTTACTTTCCCTTTTTTGTGTGTGAGTGTTTTTTTTGTTGTTTTTTTTTGTTTTTGTTTTTGTTTTTTTTTTTGCTTGTTTGGTTTTCTTTTTTTAAAGACAGGTTCTCACTATGTAACTCTGGTTGTTCTAGAACTCACTATGTAGTTCAGCTAGCCTCCAACTGTTAGACATTCATCTCTCTGTCTCCCGCATGCTGATTACTTTACTGTTTTCACCCCAAAATTTCAAGTTTTTATGGTCAAGGTGTTTATCTTTTTTTGCTTTATGTTATTGCTGTTGGATATTAAATCTAAGACCTCATATGTACTAATCATCCATTCTGTTAGCGAGCTGAAATTCCTTATAATCATTACTAACAAGCATAGTTGTCTTCCAATTATAGACATTCCCTTGTTAAAATATTAAGACACTAGAAATGTGACATTTTCCTTCTTTTGTGGACCATGTATGTTGCGTTATTTGTCCACCACATACCTAGCACATTTTATATAAATATTCATTTAACAATTCTTTTTGAAATTTTAAACGGATAACCTTATATATTAACAATTTGCCACCTCTATCATGAAACAAAAGTATTCCAGACTGAGGGTATAATTAGTGGTAGACCATGCATGCATGCCAGGCTCTAGGTACACTTTCAGGCTCCAGAAAGGAACAAGTAAACAGACAAATAACTCCACCTATTAAATCATTGCTTGACACAATACTGTTTGGAACCTAATCTGAATAATACAAGCAAGCGCTCAGGTCCTCCAAAGAATCAAGACTTTTGATGATCTCACTTTATCCCTTTGTCTTAGTAATAAAAGTGTAAATGGAGCACTTTGGGTTTCCTGTTAATCTCAGCTGTGAACTTGAGCTCTAGACCCACCTGACCTCTGGGCACACCTATGGAGGATTATCGTGCTTAGGGAAATTGAGGAGAAAGACCATTGTGGGTGGCACCACTCCCTAGGCTAGGATTCTGGACTATATGCAGAGAAGAAAGTGGGCTGAGCACAAGCCTTCTTTGCTCTCTTCTTCCTACCAAAACCCTTCCTACTTTACCCTAGAAATAGGAAATGTACCTAAGACTAAGATAGCATGCATGGTTAAATCATATCAGAAACCACACTCAGACAGGCGGTGGTGGCGCACACCTTTAATCCCAGCACTCAGGAGGCAGAGGCAGGCGGATCTCTGTGAGTTCGAGACCAGCCTGGTCTACAAGAGCTAGTTCCAGGACAGGCTCCAAAACCACAGAGAAACCCTGTCTCGAAAAAAAAAAAAAAACAAACAAAAAAACAAACAAAAACCAAAAAAAAAGAAACCACACTCAGAGACTTGTGCATTCTAAGCTGTTCACTTTGGCCCTGTCTCTGGTACATATGTTTCCTTTGGTTTTCCTGCAGCTCCTCTTCCCCTTTCAAAAGACTCTGGAAATTTCAGTATTTTATTTGATTCTGGTTATCAGTTCTAATACTTTTCATTTTATATTGTTTGGTAGCTATGGAAAGCAAAACAGTTCTTTTTGTGATATTTAATTATCACTTGTTTGGTTATCTGGTGTAACCTTGAAGTATCCTCAGTCAATTTAATGTTTCAATTGTGCTGCCTGTTTTGGTTCTTAATTGATTTGAACTATAATGAATTAAACTTAATTATAATTAACATATTAAATGAATAAAGTAAACTTATTATGTGATTTCCAAAAATATACAACTGCAGGATTATTTAGCTTTCTCCAAAATATGAACAAGTGAAGAATTTGGTATACAATATAATATCTTTATATGTTTTGCTTTTTATTTAGTATATATTCATTGTACAAAGTGATGGATTCCCTTATAAATTTTCCATGCATGTAACAAATGTATACAGATTGATCATATTTATATTTTGTTTGTTTTTAAATCTCAAATGTCATTCCCATAGAGTTTAAGTATTTGCCTCTTTCCCTGAATTAATGTTTCCTCCCATAATGAAGTAATGAAATATAGAATGAAAATCGATGACCACCCCTCATCCTCGAAATGTAATTTTGGTTATTCAATTTTAAAATTGAAATGAGAAAGAGGTAAGAAAAAGTAAATACAAACATATATGTAAGTCTCAATATGACAAACAACTTTAATGACCTGCCAGTTACGTGCCAAGATGCCTCTTGTGGTGTGGTGCCCATTACTCGGGATACCAGCTTGAACTAAGTGTCCAGTTCTCAGCATACCAGCCTGAACTAAGTGTCCAGTACTCAAGATGCCTGCCTGACCTGAAAGAAGCCAAATTCTGTTGTTGTAACCCAACAGTAGGACATTTGCCTAATAGGTTCAATCTCCTCAGCATTAGGAAGAAAAAAATATATCCCTCTTCCTTCATGGTTGAATATTACAAAGAGTCCAATATTTTAAAATATGAAGTTAAAGATTATGCATATGCTTGGTAGAATTCTTTCCAACCTAGATGGATTATCTGACATCAGAAAAACAACCATAAAACTGACTAATAATCAACAGGGTTTTTTACATAGACACCATAATTAAGTAGCCTCTGACAGCATGGAAAACTTGAGCTAGGGTCAGTTTTCCTGCCCAGGACACTTGTCAACTCAGAACTCCAGGAAAGAAGACAAAAAATAATTTGGAAACCCTCTGAAGGCAGAATGAGATTTTGTACAAACTACAAAGAGTATAGGTTGGGAACCACCTGGCAGAGTTGATGTAGAGAATTCATGTTTGTAACTTAAAATTTGTCAAAATTACTTGCTTTTAAGGACATCAGAGAATCCTGACCAAGTTTAGTGCCTGTTTGAGTTGGCATGACTGAAGGAGGTAGAGCTTTGTCAAACCAAGAGCAAAGGATGAGCTCCTCCTGGAAGAGGATAACAGGATCATGATTGTGGGTAGACTTTACATCATACCAACAATCAATAGGTGCACATCACAAAACTGGGCAATATAAAGAAGACCAAGAGGAGAAAACATAACACAATGATCTAGAAGATGCATTGCTAGAATAAAACAACAATGTCATCAAAATAAAATGGTTAATATTTTTGAAAAAAAGGGTGACTGAGCAAATAAATAGACAATTGATATTTAAGACTCAATGTCAATTCTGTAACAAAAACATATGTTTTATAAAGCTACATGAATGGTAAAAGTTCACAGAAATATAAAGGAATACAGAATTAATGGATGGAATGCATATCTATATGAAATACATGAAATTATTGCAAGACAAACCTTTTAATTCTTGAAGAGATGGCTCAGCAGTCAAGATCAAGTGGATCTCAGTCCAGGTTTCAGCAGCCTCCCCTTGTCGGGGGGGGGGGGGGAGGGCTACAGCTGCCTTCACTCCAGCTCTCAGAGAACCAACACCTCTTCAAGGACATTCACACTGGGCTGGGCAGTGGTGGTGCACGCCTTTAATCCTAGCACTTGGGAGGCAGAGGCAGGTGGATCTCTGTGAGTTTGAGGCCAGCCTGGTCTACAAGAGCTAGTTCCAGGAGAGGAACCAAAAGCTACGGAGAAACCCTGTCTTGAAAATAAAAAAAAAAAAAGGACATTCACACTCTTTTGACATTTATTCACATACACATTGAAAATAAACATACTTAAAAAGGAGACTTTCATCTCTGGAGTAATGAAGACAACAGAGTGTTACATGACCATCGGAGAGAAACTGGAGCACTGGGGCAGACCTGCAACCACCCTGATTCGGGACAGCAATAACCCTGAGAAGAGGGCGCATCTGTTTGCAACATGATGTAAAGGAAATCAAGAGCCCCAACTTAATTCATCCAAGACATATTTTAAATCAATAGGTTTATACAGCAAAAGAAAACATTCAAATTATACACATATTTTATCTTGAAATTAAGAAAATTTAAAAGTCCTAAACAAATCTTTGAATGTATTGCCAGATCAAACTAAACAAGATGTTTTATTGATCAAGTCACAATATCTACAAAATTCAAGGCATGGTGTGGGAAATATTTAAGCATATATATCTGAAAAAGAGATTACACAGATTATACAAAATACTTCTTCATGCCAACAAGCAAACAAATAGAAGCACCATATCAGAAATAAACATGCTCCTCACAAGACTCTATGCTGACGTCAGTCAACATGAGAGTGTGCAGACAAATGCTCGCTGAATTTAGATGTGAAGTGACCAGACAAACACCAAAACTGGGACTACAACACCAATGTTAACAGCGATATGAAGCAACTGAAACGCTCATCCTTTGGTGGTCTTAGTACACTACACATGCAAAATGCTTATCTTTTCAAGGAGCAAAGTAACCAAACAATAGCAGTCTTGGTTATCTTGGACTTTTGTCTATTTTATTTTTATCTAAACTGAACTAAAAAACATTATGAAAGCTCAATAGGTTATACAATTAAGATTTTCTCCCTTTCTAGGTGTATGTTATATTACAAACATCTATAAAAAGTATAAATTAATTTCTCTATGTATCTATTTTCTTTAGTTTCTTGCACAAAATCAAATTATAAATCTACACAAGAAACCTGATTCATCTACTTGGTACTCTTATGACAAAACTTTAATGCCATCTTAAGTTGTTCTAAAATTTATACTTAAAACCAAAACATAATTCAGGAAAAAAATCATATTTAGAATTTCCAATTGTTAAGAACTGAACTTACAGTTTAGGCTGCGTGTGTAATTAAAAGGATATTGAACCACATCACAGTTCATTTTGGAAAGAAAAGGCAAAATGAAATGCATGAACAAATAAGGACGCTTGGTGGCGCTGCAGGCCAAGATTCTGAAGAATGAGCTCTGCGCCGCCCAGGACGCCATCTCTTTAATCTGTGAACCAGTACTTTGGCGGCTGTTTGAGGGAGAAGGTAATAAGAAAGGTGTCTGGGAGAATTTGGGATGAAGGCGTCTTTTTAATCAGATATAGTTCAATATTTTTACGAACCCCCATTAGTGGATTGTAATCGACTTGAAGAAGCAGCACCCTCTGGACTACAACTGAACAATGGAGACAGCTCTAGCAAAAACAGCAGAGAAAAGGCAAGTCGTTTTTCTTACTATATTGTTGCTCTTGTGGGAGGCTCGTTCTGAGGCAATTAGATACTCCATGCCAGAAGAAATGGAGACTGGCTACCTGGTGGCTAATTTGGAAAGAGATTTGGGGCTGAAGGTGGGGGAACTGGCCACCAGAGGGGCACAAATCCATTACAAAGGTAACAAAGAGCTCTTGCAGCTGGATGCAGAGACAGGGAATTTGTTCTTGAAGGAAAAACTAGACCGCGAGGAGCTGTGCGGGGCGACAGAACCCTGTGTGCTGCACTTCCAGCTCATACAGGAAAACCCTGTGCAGTTCTTCCAAACTGACCTGCAGCTCACAGACATAAACGACCATTCTCCAGAGTTCCCGCACAGGGAAATGCTCCTAAAGATCCCGGAGAATGTCCAGCCAGGGACTGTGTTTCCTTTGAAGGCAGCTCAGGACCCTGACATAGGGAGCAATGCTGTTCAGAACTACACAGTCAGCGCCAACCTCCACTTCCATGTCGTTACTCACAGTCGTGCTGATGGCAGGAAATACCCGGAGCTGGTGCTGGACAGAGCCCTGGACAGGGAGGAGCAGCCTGAGCTCACTTTAACCCTCACTGCTGTGGATGGTGGGTCTCCACCCAGGTCTGGGACCACCACAGTTCGCATTGAAGTCGTGGACATCAATGATAACGCTCCCCAGTTTGTACAGTCGCTCTATGAGGTTCAGGTCCCTGAGAACAGCCCCCTTGGTGCCTTAGTTGTGGCAGTTTCTGCCAGGGATTTAGACATGGGACCTCATGGGAGTGTCGCCTACTCTCTGTTTCAAGGTAGTGGAGCTTCTCTACCATTTGTTATAGACGACATCACAGGAGAAATTCGTCTGAGTGAAGAGTTGGATTTCGAGGTTACTAGCCAGTATAACATAGAAATCGCAGCTACCGATGGAGGAGGCCTTTCGGGGAAATGCACTGTGGCTGTGCAGGTGTTGGATGTGAATGACAACGCCCCTGAGCTGACTATCAGAAAGCTCACAACCCCTATCCCAGAAAACTCCCCGGAGACTGTAGTTGCTGTTTTCAGTGTTTCTGATGCAGATTCCGGAGACAATGGAAGGATGGTGTGTTCTATTCAGAACGATCTCCCATTTCTCTTAAAACCCACATTCGAGAACTATTACACTTTAGTGACAGAGGGGCCACTGGACAGAGAGAGCAGAGCTGAGTACAACATCACCATCACAGTCAGCGACATGGGCACACCCAGGCTCTCAACCCAGCACACTGTAACAGTGCAGGTATCTGATGTCAACGACAACGCCCCCGCTTTCAATCAAAGCTCCTACACCCTGTTTGTTGAAGAGAACAACAGCCCCGCCCTGCACATAGGCACCATCAGCGCCACAGACTCAGACTCGGGCTCCAATGCCCACATCACCTACTCGCTGCTGCCCACCCACGACCCGCAGCTGGATCTCGCCTCGCTCATCTCCATCAATGCAGACAATGGACAGCTGTTTGCGCTCAGGGCGCTGGACTATGAGACCCTGCAAACTTTCCAGTTCCGCGTTGGGGCCACAGACCAAGGCTCGCCTGCTCTCAGTAGCCAGGCGCTGGTGCGCGTGCTGGTGCTGGACGCCAATGACAATGTGCCCTTCGTGCTCTACCCGCTGCAGAACGCCTCTGCGCCCTTCACAGAGTTGCTGCCCAGGGCAGCGGAGTCAGGATACCTCGTCACCAAGGTGGTGGCAGTGGACCGCGACTCTGGCCAGAATGCCTGGCTGTCCTTCCAGCTGCTCAAGGCCACGGAGCCAGGGCTGTTCAGCGTGTGGGCTCACAATGGCGAGGTGCGCACCTCCAGGCTGCTGAGTGAGCGCGATGCGCCCAAGCACATGCTGCTGCTACTGGTCAAGGACAATGGCGATCCTCCGCGGTCTGCCAGTGTCACTCTGCATGTGCTGCTGGTGGATGGCTTCTCTCAGCCCTACCTTCCTCTGCCTGAGGTGTCCGGCGACCCTGCGCATAATAAGGACTTCCTCACACTCTATTTGGTCATTGCCTTGGCATCTGTGTCTTCGCTCTTTCTCTTGTCTGTGCTGCTTTTTGTGGGTGTGAGACTGTGCAGGAGGGCCAGGGCAGGCTCTCTGGGTGCATGCTCTGTGCCTGAGGGACACTTTCCTGGTCACCTGATGGATGTCAGTGGTTCGGGAACCTTGTCCCAGAGCTACCAGTATGAGGTGTGTCTGAAAGGAGGTACAGGAACAAATGAGTTTAAATTTCTTAAACCATTGTTTCCTAACCTTCAGAGCCAGGCGGCTGCTGAAGAAAGAGAAAATGCTGTTGTGCGCAATAGTTTTGAATTCTATTAGCGCGATTATTTTGAAGTGATGTTCCCCTCGTTTATCATAACTAATCCTGATGTAGAGTACAGAGAGACATCTCCTTGAGATATAGGTTTAATTTATCCTTTCATTTGGATTTGTCTGTTCAAGTTTCATCCTATAAGAGAAAGTTTAATTCTACTTCATTGTGTTTGTTTATATTTCTGTGCCCTACCAATGCATGCTAAGTTCCTCTTTCACTCTATTTTTGCTCTTTTTTAGAACTAGTACTTGCCGCAACAAATTAGAACTTCTTTGTTAGTGGAGCCTTATTTTGTTTGGTTATTTGACATAGGGTCTTGCTTTGTAACCCTTGCTGATCTGGAATGACTTTGTACAGATTGATGGAAAGTTCGTGGTGATCAGCCTGCTTCTGTTGCCCTAAGTGTTGGGATCATGAGCATACATCAACAGGCTCACCTGTGGTGAAGTTTGCCTTAATAAAGATCAAATATTGGTTTATTTTCTGTGCATTCTGGTCATTGTCTTTAATGTCTACTTGATGCTAAGTTGAAAGTGCAAGCTGATTTACAGCATTCTCTTGATTTAAATCATTGTTAACAGATTGGCCATAAATGATGTAGTGAACCATATCTAAGAAAACATGGTACAATGGAACACTCTTCTATGGACAGTATTTTTTGTCCAGTCTTTAAAAAAGTTAAGCCTTTAACTCAAATTATTGCATGCTGAAGAAAACTCTTAATGTTCAGCTAATTTTGTTTTCACCAAATAAGAACAGATCATGCCATTAGTGCCCCAGGAAAATAAAGCATTACTATCACCCCAGGTGCCACATAAATGATCCTTTACAACGTCTCTTGGCCCAAGTATTGCAAACATTCTGACTTCCAGTTCTGTGGTCTTGCCACTTTGGGGTCTATGTAAGTTTTTTGTTCTGTTCCAGCTACTCTGTGTCAAGCTTCTTTCATTCTATATTGTTATTATGAAATGTATGCATAGTACTGCTTTAATGTTATTTATTATTATTGATATAAATTGTTCTGGCTAAGTATGCCACAATTTATTATTATATTATTCATTTGTCTTAGCATAAGGTTTGGTTGTTTATATAATATTATGAATATTCTTACATATATATTTTGGCTAGATGTACATTTGCATTTGTGATGGACATTCATTGATTGCTTGGGGGTAGAGCTGTCTAAGTAAACTTTATACTTCCAACAAGGTTTTCAAACTGGTTGTACCAACTTACATGACAAGATGCAATATTTGCATGTACCACTTTGTCCCTATTATTTCCAAATCCTGGTTTCCTTGGCAACCATTGTGTTTGTGTTTGTGTCTACAGTGCAGGTATGTTTGGACCAAGACATTTGTGGAGGTCAGAAGACAATCTTGGGCAAGTCTTCCACCTTATTTCTGACAGGGTCCCATTGCTGTTTTCTGCTGTACACACAAGCCTAGATGGCCCCAGAGATCCTAGAGATTCTCTTGTGACTGCCTCCTGTCTCCATAAAGGAGAACTGAGAAATATAGATGTTTCTGCCTTGGGTGTCTAGTCCTATGTGAGTTCTCAATATTAAAACCAAGTCTTCACACTTGTGCAGTCAAGTGCTTTTACCCATCAACTTCCCAGCTCAAAAGTACTTTAAAACCTTTTTAAAGTTCCTATTAACTAACTTGTTTGTTCCTAAGAAATGCTTTTATCTACCATCAACTGAATTGTTAGCACCCCAAGATTAATATATTTAAGCTCTGTTACATATGACCATAAAAGCTGGTACTATTTAAAAAGAACTTTATAACTTCTCTTTTTTTTATAACTTCTCTTTTTGAGGAGTGATTTTACCCTATAGTCCTGGAAGACCTGAAAATCATTATGTAGACCAGACTGGCCTTGAACTTACAATGAGATCCTCCAGCTTCTGCCCCCAAGTGCTGGGTTTAAAGTTGTGTGTCACCACGCCCAGTAGAGATAAAACTTCTTCTTCTTCTTTTTTTTTTTTTTGGTTTTTTGAGACAGGGTTTTTCTGTGGTTTTGGAGCCTGTCCTGGAACTAGCTCTTGTAGACCAGGCTGGTCTAGAACTCACAGAGATCCGCCTGCCTCTACCTCCCGGGTGCTGGGATTAAAGGCGTGCGCTACCACCGCCCAGCAGAGATAAAACTTCTAATGAGACTGTTATATTACAATGTGTAGTTAAGCTAGACCTTAATTAGAAGGTATCTGGTGACTTTAACAAAAATTTAGGGAGGGATAAAGGTAGAGCAGAGAGGATGAAAGAAGGGAGAGAGAACACAGATGTCAATCACGTGATGATACCAGAAGAAGAAAGCAATCTGTGAGGAAAAACCAGAAACCACACAATAAAATTGTCCCTGCCAATCCTTTCATCTTAAGCTTCCAGATTTTAGAAGAGCGAATAAGTTCACTTAATCTAATTTCCCAATTTTGTGTTGTCAGCCTTAGTCCACTACGTATTTTTCATAATCTTTATTCTGTCACAATTGCTAATTACATACACTAAGCAGCACAGTTAACACGATCTCAAGTTTCCGTTCTGAGAAATGTCACCGCGTTGGTTATCGCTCTGATTAAACCAAAGCCTCCTTTAGTGTTCCATTAGTAACAGTTCATTTTTTAAATGAATTTAATGAATAGCATTCTTTTTTCTTTTACACCTGTTTCATCCCAAAACTTGCCAACATCCCACAGTTGTTAAGATGGTCAAGGTTGGTAATTTTTAATTTCTGAAAATGTTGCCTTAAGAAATGGGTGTAATTGGGTCATCTTGGTGCTCAGAGCTAGGGGAACCCTACAGAAAAGGAAGAGGAAAGAATGTAGGAGTCAGAAGGGATGGAGGACACCCCGAGAACATGGCCCACTGTATTAACCAAGAAGGGCTCATATGGGTTCTCAGAGTCTGAAGTGCCAGGCACAGAACCTGCAAGGGTTTGCTCATGGTCCCCCGTGTATGTTATGGCTGTTAGTTCGGTGTTTTGTGGGACTTGTAAGAGTAGGTGGGGTGTCTCTGACTCTTTTGCCTGCTCTTTGGACCCTTTCTCTCTTTCTGGGTTGCTGTCCAGCCAAGTTGATCGGAGAACTTTTGCCTTGACTAATTGTATCTTGTTTTGTTGTGTTTGGTTGTGGTCTCTTGGAGGGTTCTTTTCTGAAGGGAAAGTGGGGAGTGGATCTGGGGGAGAGGGGAAGTGGGGGAAGTAGTGAGGAGTGGAGGGAAAGGAAACTGTGTTCAAAATCCATTATATGAGAGAAGACTCTAAAAGGGGCCACAGAAAAGCAAGTGTTTGCTGGTAGCAGAGCAGAAGGGAAATCCTAAAGGATTTAAGATAATGTTGTATATCTAAGTGATGTTTATGTAGAAGTTTATCTCATTTCCTTTTTTGTTAGACATTTCTCATGACAGCAGTGTTGGATACAATGGATACATGTTTTGGGAAGTAAAATCAACTCAACTCTATTCAAAAGAAAAAGAGAGCAAGCAGTGATGCATTCTTCTCTGAGGATCTAACATAATTCTCTGTAAAAATGTAATTTACATAAAATGGAGTCTTTTGACATTCTCAACTGGTATCTTTTGGGGGTAATATCAGGATACTAACTTTCTCACATAAGTACCAATGCTTTTTTTAAAAAAAAAAAAATTCTTTGCCTAGATTGAGTTCAACACATGCTGTAATGTTGATAAAAATTTGTTTTGATGTCAGGAATATTCTATAAGGCACACTTGAGGACACCTGGTGCTACTGTAGCCCCAGAGAGTGAATAAAGGCTTTGGGGCAGAAGTATGGCATTAAACTGGAGTCAGAACTCAGACCCTTCCATGGTTAATCAGACCGCCCACTGCTGGGACAAAATGTGAAAGAAAACAGGGAGGAAGTGTTTGTTTTGACCCAGGGTTTCTGTTCATCACGGAAGGACCAGCGCCCATCAAGGTGGTGAGAACCTAGAGTACAGATTGCTTACCTGGAGCTCTTTCTCCTTTTCCTGCTCTGATCCTGACTCCAGTCTATGGGGTGGTGTGGGCTTCTCTCCTCAGTCCCCTCTAGGGAATCCCTCATAGACACTGCAGGGGGTGAACTTTACCAATCTTGTCAGTGGTCCTCCAGCCTATCCAACCAACAGTGACTAACTGTGACACCATTCGGAAGGAACATTTAGAAACTATCTTGAGATGGCAAAACCCATCCACAGTCTTTATGGCTGTTGTTTTTACTCCATGAGTTCCATTTATTCACAGGCTCAAGGAATGTCCGCACTCAGTAGTGGTTTTCTAGTAAGCCCTGGAGGAGTGGGATACTGATGTTCTCATTCTCTTCATTCCACAGGATGCGCACATGTGATTTCTAGCCATATGATGATTTCAGCAATAAGATTTAAATTTGATTTATTTCACTTAGAAATTTTTTAATATATTCTAATTTCCCATCTCCTATTGTCTTGGGTCTTATGTGAAGTAAAGTTTTCTTGACCTTAATAGAACTCATCTTAAATAAATGCAAACTCCATCAGAAATCAATTATATCTAACATATATTAAGTTCTTGAATGTTTACTCACTCACATTTTAAATGATATTTAAAGACACTTTCCAACTTATCTGCTCAGAAAAGGGCAAGAGAGTAACATATTCCATTGTAGTCTAACTGTGATGTTCTGTCATTGGATTCCATGGTATATTTAAATGCAACCCCTTTCACATTATCTGCATTTCTGTTTGCTGCTTTTTGAGACAGAGTCTTTCTTGTTTCATGATTGCTATCCTGTCTCAGACTCCCATGTTCTGGCATTACAATTGTGTGCCACTGTGCATCCTTGAATGTCATTTTCTGCATCATGCCATCTCTCACAATAATTTTGGTCTTCAGTCAAATGACATGAGGACATCTTGTCGAATGAAAAGTTATAGAAAAACACATGCATTTCTAAAACCATGACCAAGTCCACTCACTTAGAAATAAAATTAAATCTTAAAAGTTCTTATGGAAATATCAATTGCTCCTAATTCCCATTCTAAATTATTCATTTTGTTTAGATATTGTTATCACTTTTTGGCTACAGTTTTCTCCTCAATAGCCTTATGATTACCATTACTGTTCTTACGTGGCCTAGTAACAAAGTCTGTTGTTCATGCCATTGGTGAGTCATGTATTTTAGGGAACTCAATGTTTCTGACCAACTTTTACATTTTGATAATTTGTTGGTGTGCTTAATGGGACAATTAAAGAGTGTTCCTCTTAAACTCATGACTTTATAGAACTCATCAGAGATCAGTTGCACTGTTAAAGAATCATAGCTGATTGTGGGAAGTTTCCGTGGCCAGAAGAGTGATTCTTAGATGTTCCTTTACATCAGCAGGCAATTTGACTCAAGATCTAGAGTGAGTTTGAAAACCAACTTACAAAACAAAACACTAGCATGCACCCTCAAGCAAGACCCCTAATAACTCCTTTACACTGTCAGTTTGAGAAACACTGACTCATCTTTAAAGTCTTTATAATGCTTAGATTTGTATAAAAGTCTTCATAATGTTCTGTCGGTGTTCGGTGTTTGAAAATATCTCATGAAGTTATTGATTTGAACGCATGGTGGCGGTGTAGGCTAAGAGAAAGAGTAAGAAGTCTTTAGAGCCCTTGGAAGCCCCGTATCGCCTAGAAACTGAAGCAAAATACGGAACCATTTTGCTACTGCCGCTAAGACAAAAGCACTCCGGAGAAGAGGGGTCACCGGGAACGTGTAAGACCAAATCCCAAAATTTCACAACAAAGACTTTCCGGAAAGTCAAAGTTACCTCCGTGATAAAGACCTGAAAGGGATTTTCCCTCCTGTATCAGTAGAGATGCCACAAACAAAGGCGTGGTGCAAGACAAGGCAAGTGATGATTTTAATTGCATGGATGCTTTCGTGGGAGGTGGGTTCAGAATCAATTCACTATACCGTGCCGGAGGAGACAGAAAGTGGCACGTTTGTGGCCAATTTGACTAAGGACTTGGGACTAAGGCTGGGAGAACTGGCTGCTAGGGGCGCCAGAGTGGTTTTCAAGGGGAACAGACAGTATCTGAAGCTTGACCCACACAGCCAGGATTTGGTGCTCAATGAAAAGCTGGACCGGGAAGAGCTGTGTGGCTCCACGGAGCCTTGTATGCTACCTTTCCAGGTGTTACTAAACAATCCTTTGCAGTTTTATCAGGCGGCACTGAGAGTTATAGATATAAACGACCACGCCCCAGAGTTTCCTGCCAGAGAGGTGCTCCTTAAAATATCAGAAATGGCTGAGCCAGGAAAGATACTCCCTTTGAAAATGGCACAGGACCCAGATACCGGCAGTCACAGTATTCAGAGCTACATTGTCAGCGACAACCGTCACTTCCACGTACTCACTAGCAACCGCAGCGATGGCAAGAAGTTCCCCGAGCTAGTGTTGGACAAAGCATTGGACCGTGAGGAGCAGGCTCAGCTCAGACTAACGCTCACTGCGGTGGATGGCGGGTCTCCCCCCAGGTCAGGGACCACAGAGATTCAAATACTTGTCTTAGATATAAATGACAACACTCCGGAGTTTGCTCAGGAGCTCTATGAGGTCCAGGTCCCTGAGAACAACCCCATTGGTACACTGCTTCTTACCGTCTCAGCGAGAGATTTAGACACAGGATCCTTCGGAGAGGTTTCTTATGCACTGTTTCAAGATGACGATGTTAACGAGCCTTTTGTAATAAACTCAAAGACAGGAGAAATTCGACTGAGGAGCGCCTTGGATTTTGAAGCATTTCAGTCCTACCATGTGGGTGTTGAGGCCGTGGATGGCGGTGGACTAACAGGAAAGTGCTCTTTAGTCGTGCAGGTATTGGATGTGAATGACAATGCTCCGGAAGTGATCTTAACCTCTCTCAACAGCCCCATCCCTGAAAATTTGCCAGGTATCATAGTAGCAGTGTTCAGCATTTCAGATGCAGACTCGGAAAATAACCAGGAGGTTATGTGTTCCATAGATGACAAACTTCCATTTCTTCTAAGACCATCCATGGAGAATTTCTATACTTTGGAAACAGATAGGGCGCTAGACAGAGAGAGCAGAGCTGAGTACAACATCACCATCACAGTCACCGACATGGGCACACCCAGGCTCACAACCCAGCACACCATAACAGTGCAAGTGTCTGACGTCAACGACAACGCCCCCGCCTTCACACAAACCTCCTACACCCTGTTTGTCCAAGAGAACAACAGCCCCGCCCTGCACATAGGCACCATCAGCGCCACAGACTCAGACTCAGGCTCCAATGCCCACATCACCTACTCGCTGCTGCCCACCCACGACCCGCAGCTGGATCTCGCCTCGCTCATCTCCATCAATGCAGACAATGGGCAGCTGTTTGCGCTCAGGTCCCTGGACTATGAGGTCCTGCAGGCCTTCGAGTTCCACGTGGGCGCCACAGACCAAGGCTTGCCCGCGCTCAGTAGCCAGGCGCTGGTGCGCGTTCACGTGCTGGACGCCAACGACAATGCGCCCTTCGTGCTCTACCCGCTGCAGAATGCCTCTGCGCCTTACACAGAGCTGTTGCCCAGGGCTGCAGAGCCTGGCTATCTGGTCACCAAGGTGGTGGCTGTGGATCGCGACTCTGGCCAGAACGCCTGGCTGTCTTTCCAGCTGCTCAAGGCCACGGAGCCAGGGCTGTTCAGCGTGTGGGCTCACAATGGCGAGGTGCGCACCTCCAGGCTGCTGAGTGAGCGCGATGCGCCTAAGCACAGGTTGCTGCTGCTGGTCAAGGACAATGGCGATCCTCCGCGGTCTGCCAGTGTCACTCTGCCTGTGCTGCTGGTGGATGGCTTCTCTCAGCCCTACCTGCCTCTGCCTGAGGTTGTGCAAGAACCCGCTCAGGATGAGGACTTGCTCACGCTGTACCTGGTCATTGCCTTGGCGTCTGTGTCTTCGCTCTTTCTCTTGTCTGTGCTGTTGTTTGTGGGGACAAGGCTGTGCAGGAGGGCCCGGGCACCTGCTCTGGGTGGCTGCTCTTTGCCTGAGGGCCACTTTCCTGGTCACCTGGTGGATATCAATGGCACAGAAACCCTGTCACAGAGCTACCAGTATGAGGTGTGCCTGGGGGGAGCCTCTGGGACTGGTGAGTTCAAATTTCTAAAGGCAATTAACCCCCAATTTCCTACTTTGGAATCTGAGAGGAAAACAGAGGAAAGTCCTACACTTCGGAATAGCTTCCTTTTCCTCTAAATACTGTAGTGTAGTAGTAAATTCTGTTTAACCTTCAAAAGAGCTTTTAAGCTGAATGTGCATGCTACTGGTGTATGTTTGCTGAGGTTTATTGTATTACATTTTATACTAGTTCCTGGAGCTGGAATCCGGTGTCTCAAGCATGTTAGGCAAAATCAACATAGAGCTAAATTGTCAACCTGTTTGTTTATTATTTTTCTATTTTTGAGATGTGGTCTCACTCTGTAGACTATGGTAGTCTGGATCTTGCTATGTAGAACTGTCTGGCCCGGAACACAGAGAGACCCACCTGCCTCTGTCACCTTAGTACTATGATTAGAGACCTCAGTCATAATGTCTCATCTGGCTTGCCTGTTGCTATTATTCTTGAGATTGTACCTTTTACATTTTTAAGACAGGGTTTCTCTGTGTAGCCCTGGCTGGAACTAGCTCTGTAGACCAGGATGTCCTTGAACCCAGAGATGTGCCTGCCTCTGCCTGCCAAGTACTGGAATTCAAGGAATGCCCCACCACTGCCCAGCCAAATTTGTATTTTAAATGGTCAGTTTCTGGAGATTCCACCAGCTTCTCAATTGTACTTCATAGCTGTATTTAAATTAGTGGCACTAACCTGTATTTGGCAAGTTAAATAAAAAGTATTTTTAGTAAAATCCAAAATCAAATAATCTTTTAAATATGTTATCATGTAAAGCTTTTGAGATTACATTTCAAACAAACGATTAAATTAATTGCCCTATTAGTGTGTAGGAATGTTTTAAATGTGAATGTTTGATATTACTGAATTTTGCAAATTTAGTCTCATTTGGTGGTAACTAGTTATCATGTGAACCTCTAAACATAAAAACCTAAGTGCTAATACACATACCTTAATTAGCCATAATTATATTTTAGTATATCTTAGTAATTAATGTATTTCTTAAATATAAATTTTACTAAACTATCAGTAGTTAGTGAACCTTGTGTAAGAACAGTGTGGTCTTTTAGCATCAAGGTATTTACAAATGCTAAATAAATATTTGCTGAACCGTACAACAGTCCTTTTAAAAAACATCCACGTTTTCTACAAAGTAATTCTAACATCCTCTCTACAACAATGTGATTTTTCTGATGAGTGAAAGTTTTCTTTGAATTACAATCATGTGAAATTTTAAACAATATTGCTTACTGAGATTGTCTTCTGTCCTTCAGCACAGCAAACATCTTTCTGCACACTCTACATTCTACTGCTGAGCATAAATTCGGGAGAGCACACTTCACCTTGCTTTTGTCGAAGGGTTTGAGAATTCAAAGTTATTTTGTCAAATCCAAGTTTTACTTTCTCGAGCATCCCTATTTTCTCCTCCAGCATTCTCTGAACATCATTAACTACAAAGCCACTTGCACTCATGGTCTTGTTTTATAGGTTACAGTTGCCAATATCTTATGAAAAAGGCTCCTTTCAAATTTCTATCAAAGGAAGGCAAATTATATAAAGGTGCTTGGTGAATATTTACCTTCAACCTTAATCAAGGTGAACTATAATGGCCAAAGGAAGCATTTTCTCTTTGGGATTCTGGAATACTTGCCCTGTCCTTCAATAACCTCCTTTTTCTTAGGGAGGGGGTTTTGCTTCTTTTTTTTTCAAGGCAGGGTTTCTGTGTGTAACAGTCCTAGCTGTCATGGAACTTGCTCTGTAGACCAGACTCTTGGCCTCAAAATCACAGAGATGTGCCTGCCTCTGCCTCCTGAGTGCTGGGATTAAAGGCATGCACCACCAGTGCCCTGCGGGTTTTACTTCATTCATTCCAACCACACAGTTCTATTTGGAACTTCAGTAATTTTCAGTTACACAGTTTCCACAGTCCAAAGGCCACCTTCCCAAGGCACATAGGTCAAAATCCTTCTCTTCATAGAACTTATAAGTGATATCTCCATTCAATTTTATTGGTCATCACATACGGCACATTTATGAGTGGAAGCTTTTAAGATTGCACTCCACAGAGAGGATAAACAAACAAACAAAAATCACCTTTTAGTTTTTCCTTCATGAGTTATAGGCACATTGCCATTTGGAAGTTAGAAGCTGGAATTTTTAATAATATTTTTATTTACAAACAGAAAAATTAGTAAATTTTATAATAAAATGAAAAGTCTTCCAAGTCCAAAAAAAATTGTGTCTCCTCCATGGTCAGAAGCTAAATGAATACCTGTACAAGCAATTGTTAAATGATTGGCAGTCTCTGCAGAGCTTTTGTAATGAGACTGTACCTTTATGAAGATATATTTAAGAAGATACATTTCTCTCACGCAGATTAGCTATCTTGGGGCTGTCAAATGAGGGAAAGAGGAGAGGAAGGAGAGAATAGAACACTTTGACCTCAATGGTGAGTGCTTTAGCCCTTACAGAGCACTTTGAAACAAAATTATCTGAAGTTGTAAAGCAGAACGCTTGGTGGCGCTGCAGGCTAAGAAACGAAAACCTGCAGCCTGCGTGACTGTAAAAGCAGAGCCATTTGCCGCTGAGAAGGGAAGCTTTTTAACATTTCTGCCGATAGATCCTTTCAGAGAGGCAGATACACCGCGTCCAGCAATGTCACGAAGAAAAGAAGCTCAAAATTACTGAGCCAAGATTCCTGAGTTGCTCACAGAGCAATTCTTGTGTGATTAACTGCTGCTTCTTTTGGACCTGAGGAACGATGGGGACACCACTCCACAAGGCACTACAGGAAAGGCAAGTGACCGCCATTGTCTTTCTTTTACTATTGTGGGAGACAGGCAGTGCGACCGTTAAGTATTCGATTCTAGAGGAAACAGACAGGGGCTCTTTGGTGGGCAACCTGGCAAAAGATTTGGGGTTGGGCTTAAGGGATCTGGTCATCAGGGGCGCCCAGATTCTTAACAAAGGGAACAAACAACTCTTGCAGCTGGAACAGAAGAGTGGAAATTTGGTTCTGAAAGAGAAATTGGATCGAGAGGAGTTATGTGGGAGCACGGACCCGTGCATCCTATATTTCCAAGTGTTACTAAAAAGCCCAGTGCAATTTATTCAAGGGGAAATACAGCTCCAAGATGTAAACGACCATGCGCCAGAATTCATGGAAGATGAAATTCTCCTTAAAATCGTGGAAAGTAGCCTTCCAGGGACTAAGTTCCCACTGAAAATAGCTCAAGATTTGGACGTAGGTAGCAACACAGTTCAGAACTATACAATCAGTATCAACTCCTATTTCCACCTTCTCACCCGCAATCACAGCGACGGCAGGAAATACCCTGAGCTGGTGCTAGACAAAGCACTGGACCGGGAGGAACAGGCAGAGGTTAGATTAACACTCACGGCTCTGGACGGCGGGACACCTCCCAAGACTGGCACTACCCAGGTTCTCATCATGGTCCTGGACATTAATGACAATGCCCCCGAATTTGCCCAGGGGCTCTATGAGGTGCAGGTTCAGGAGAACAGCCCCGTAGGCTCACTTGTTATCACTGTGTCCGCGAGAGATTTAGACGCTGGGGTCTACGGAGAACTGTCCTATTCGCTTTTTCAATCCTCAAATCAGGTGCTTCGGGCTTTTGAAATAAATACAGACACCGGAGAAATTAGAATAAGAAAACTATTGGACTTTGAGGAAACTCAGTCTTACCGCATGGAAATCGAGGCCTCTGATGGGGGAGGTCTTTCAGGAAAATGCACGGTAGTAGTAGACGTGTCGGATGTAAATGACAACGCCCCTGAACTCACCATGTCATTACTTATCAGTGATATTCCAGAAAATTCTCCTGAAACTGTAGTTGCCATCTTTGGAATTTCAGATCCGGACTCTGGAGAGAACGGGAAAATGATTTGCTCCATCCAAGGCCGACTTCCTTTTCTCTTGAAACCTAATGGAGATAATTTCTATACTTTGGTAACGGAAGGTGCACTGGACAGAGAGAGCAGAGCTGAGTACAATATCACCATCACAGCCACTGACATGGGCACACCCAGGCTCACAACCCAGCACACCATAACAGTGCAGGTGTCTGACGTCAACGACAATGCCCCCGCCTTCAATCAAAGCTCCTACACCCTGTTTGTGCGCGAGAACAACAGCCCCGCCCTGCACATAGGCACCATCAGCGCCACAGACTCAGACTCAGGCTCCAATGCCCACATCACCTACTCGCTGATGCCCACCCACGACTCGCAGCTGGATCTCGCCTCGCTCATCTCCATCAATGCCGACAATGGACAGCTGTTTGCGCTCAGGTCCCTGGACTATGAGGTCCTGCAGGCCTTCGAGTTCCACGTGGGCGCCACAGACCAAGGCTTGCCCTCGCTCAGCAGCCAGGCGCTGGTCCACGTGCAGGTGTTGGACGCCAACGACAATGCGCCCTTCGTGCTCTACCCGCTCCAGAATGCCTCTGCGCCCTTCACAGAACTGTTGCCTAGGGCGGCAGAGCCTGGCTACCTGGTCACCAAGGTGGTGGCAGTGGATCGCGACTCTGGTCAGAACGCCTGGCTGTCGTTCCAGCTGCTCAAGGCCACGGAGCCCGGACTGTTCAGCGTGTGGGCTCACAATGGCGAGGTGCGCACCTCCAGGCTGCTGAGTGAGCGAGATGCTCCCAAGCACAGGCTGCTGCTGCTGGTCAAGGACAATGGCGATCCTCCGCGGTCTGCCAGTGTCACTCTGCATGTGTTGCTGGTAGATGGCCTCTCTCAGCCCTTCCTGCCTCTGCCAGAGGTGGCGCGCGACCCCACACAGGACGAAGACCTGCTTACTTTGTACCTGGTCATTGCCTTGGCGTCTGTGTCATCGCTCTTCCTGTTGTCTATGCTGCTGTTTGTGGGGGTGAGGCTGTGCAGGAGGGTCAGGGCAGCCTCTCTGGGTGGCTGCTCTGTGCCTGAAGGACACTTTCCTGGACACCTGGTTGATGTCAGTGGCACGGGGACCCTGTCACAGAGCTACCAGTATGAGGTGTGTCTGACGGGAGGTACGGGGACAAATGAGTTCAAATTTCTTAAACCAGTACTTCCCAACTTCTTGAATGAAGCGGCTTATCGGAATGATGAGGAACATTCCAACTTCAGGGATCATTTGGGGTTTAACTAGAAATCGTGCTTTGATCTTGTGGGATGAATTACTATCTTCACTGACGCATGTGTAATTTCCCAACCCTTCACTCATTGTAAAGAGCGAATTAGCACATTACTAATAGTCACATTTATAGCTGTTTCTAATTGTTGATAATTCCTTGCATTTTTGTTAACCAGCTTATGCTCAAGTGCACGAAATAGCTGCAAAATGTCCTTTCTTGGTGGTATTATTTTCGTTTTTTTTTTTTGTTTTGTTTTTTTTCGAGACAGGGTTTCTCTGTGGTTTTGGAGCCTGACCTGGAACTAGCTCTTGTAGACCAGGCTGGTCTCGAACTCACAGAGATCCGCCTGCCTCTGCCTCCCGAGTGCTGGGATTAAAGGCGTGCGCCACCACCGCCCGGCGGTGGTATTATTTTCACCACACATTTTACAATGTCACAGATGTTTTCAGGTCCCTGGTATTTAAGCCTGTTCATTGATTTCTTGTAATCAAAAGACCCATGTTTCAAAAGTTATGTTTCTCATTAGCATGAATTTAATGCTATTGGAAATGATGGCTTTCAGCTTTAAATATAATTTTCAATTATGTGAACCTTTTCATGATCTTCTAAATCTTATGAATCTGCTGCAAGTTGTCTCAAGAGCTCTATTTTCTTTCTTCAAATGAACTGTTGATTAATTGAGATTTTGTTTCTAAATTGAGTGTTTTCTTTCAAAATTGATAAAATTTTATTAAATCATCTTTTGGCATTCTGAAAAACTTGGCCTATCAAAAAGTGATAGACTTATTGGTACACTTGTGATTTATTTTCCATAAATGGTTTTGGTGTGTAGCTATTTATTCTCATTCTTTTTTTTTTTGTTTGTTTGTTTTCGAGACAGGGTTTCTCTGTGGTTTTGGAGCCTGTCCTGGAACTAGCTCTTGTAGACCAGGCTGGTCTCGAACTCACAGAGATCCGCCTGCCTCTGCCTCCCGAGTGCTGGGATTAAAGGCGTGCGCCACCACCGCCCGGCTATTCTCATTCTTTTAACATGATATGTGCTCTGTATAATTAATACATACCCACTAAGCACAAAGAAGGCACATCAGTATGCTTTCACCAGAACATTGTCATTAAGTCAGCATTGCTCTAAAATAAATAATGTCTGGAGCTCGGGGTGCAGCCCAATGAAAGAACATGTGCTTAGCATGCACGATGCCCTGGACCCAATGCCCAACATCAAAAAGAAAAAAATAAGTCAGTAAGTTCTTTATATAAATTTAAACGAGAGAAGCTAACGAATGAGAACAGTTCTCTAAACATGAATTACGGTAAATTTATAACATCTGGTCAAAACTCTCAGGGGCTGCTGGAAAGATGACTCGTGCTTAAGAGCGAATATTTTCTGTGGACCCCAGTTCAGTTCCCGGCACTCATGCCTGGTGGTTCACCACAGACTTTAATCCCAGCAACAGTAAGATCCAGTGCCCTCTTTTGGTGCCCATGGGTAGCCACATACATGCAGAGAATAACTTAAATATTTGGCGAAATTCAGTAGCTTAGCCATTTAATCTTTGACTTTCTTTGATAAAAGACTTCTAAATAACTGACACCTACTTTTGCCCTGCCAAGTTTCTAGATTGTAAAGTTATTTGCCATATGCCTGTTCATTATTGGCAGTCTTTCACCGTCTCTCAGGTTTTTGTGGTGTTGATTGCAGTGTCTGCATTTTCGTCTCTGGCTGGTTTGCTTTTCTTTCACTTTTAGTCGATCCAAATGTCCGTCTGCTTTGTTTCTGCTTTCAGAGAACTGCTCTTGGTTGCCTTCATCTGTCGTGGGTTATTCAGCCTCTTGATTGCTTGTTTCTACCCTGCTGGTTCTTTTCATCTATTAATTTTGACCTTGGTTTGTTCTTGTCCTCTTGGTCCTTTGAAGCACGGTGACAGACTGTTTATCTCGGAGCTTTATTTTCTTTAAGTGGCTGCATTGATTGCTATAAATTTCCCTTTTTCTACTGCTTTTGCTGTATCTCATTGACTGTAGAGGGTTGGGTTCATTTTCATTTGTTTGATAGAATTTTTTTATTTTAGTCTTTGATTAATCAATTGCTCAATAGTAGGTTGTTTAATGTTTAATTTTTCTATTTCTTTCTTGTTAATATATGGTCGAATATACCCTAGGGCATGCTGGAACTTCATTGGCCATGATGGCATTGAACTTGAGATCTCACCTCAGCCTACCAAGTGATGGGATTACATAGTAGGGCCACTACACATAGCCTAAGTTTTCTTATCTTCGTTATGCTTGCTATGTTTTGTTTTTATTTTTACCAGAATGTAGATATTCTCCAGCTAGTTTTTAAAAATTCATCTGATTAAGCCGGGCGGTGGTGGCGCACGCCTTTAATCCCAGCACTCGGGAGGCAGAGGCAGGTAGATCTCTGTGAGTTCGAGACCAGCCTGGTCTAGAAGAGCTAGACAGGACAGGAACCAAAAGCTATGGAGAAACCCTGTCTCGAAAATCAAAAAATAAATAAATAAATAAATAAATAAATAAATAAATAAATAAATATTCATCTAATAAAATTTTCAGTCTTTTGGTATCATAGTATTGCTTTAAAACAGCTCATTCATGTTCCATGAATGTTTCTTTCTATGGTGGCTTTTAAGTTTTAAAATAAATGGTGAGATTTAATTAATATGTGGTTATTTTCTAGTGGTATATAATGCATATACCTCTGTGTATAATTATTATCACTATCAAAATTGAAATACTTTTATCACCCCCAAAATTAACTCAGTGTCAATTAAAACAGACAGACAGATACACACACACATACACACACACACACACCTCTAGTCCATGGTTAACTGCTAATCAGTTTTCTATATCTTTGGATTTTTTTCATTCTGTACATTTTATATACATTAAATCATATAATATGTAGCATTTTGTGTCTGCCTTTTCTCACTTAGCATAACATTTTAAAGGCCCATCCTGTTATAATATATATCAGTATTTTATACTGGATGAATGTACCATACTTTTCTCATTAGACATAAGAAACTTTGAATATTATAAATAATGATGCTATAAGCATTCATGTACAAGGGTTTTCTGCACATATGTTTTTAATTATTTTGAGATAAGCCTATGATTAGAATTACTATGTTGCAAAGGGGCTATACCTTTGTTTTTTAAGACAGGGTTTCTCTGTGTAACCCTGGCTGTCTTGGGACTCACTCTGTAAACAAGACTGGCCTTGAGCTCACAGAGATCCACCTGCCTCTGCTTCCTGAGTGATGCGTCATAGTATCTTTTGAGTTATTGAGTTATTGTTCAAGTATTTTTCAAAGAGAATGCCATTTTCCATTCCTCCCAACAGTGTAGAGAGAAATGAATTCCTCCACATCCTGTTCTGTTTTTGATTATTGTCATCCCGTGTGTGGAGCAGCGCCTTTCTCTGGTTTGACTTTCAGCTCCCAGATGACTACCAGAATTGAGAGGCTTTTCCTGTGTTTATTGGCCACTTGAGCATATTCTCCAATGGCATTCCTATGTGTTGAATTGTAGCAATACAGTTTAAACTAGAGCCTCATTGAATAATTTATGAACATTTTATGAACAATTCTTATGTTGTATGTTATCATTTTACCTTGTTGATAATGTTCTTTGAAGAAAAAAACTTACTTTGGTAAACTCAATGTTTTGATTTTTATTTGGTGGTTTGTGCTTTAGATGTCATATTTTGGAAATCACTCCCTAATGAAAAATCATGACGATTATGCTATTTCCTCCCAATGGCTTTTTAATTTTACCCTTTATACTTGAGGTCAATATTATATAACACTGTTTTATTGTTTTAACCTTTAAATTTATATTGCTAATTTTTCTATAGTGTTTTTTTCTTTTTGTTACCAAAGTCAAGTATTTTTTTTATTTTTTTATTTTTTAAAAATTATTTATTTATTTATTATGTATACAATATTCTTTCTGCATGTTGCCTGAAGGCCAGAAGAGGGCACCAGACCTCATTACAGATGGTTGTGAGCCACCATGTGGTTGCTGGAATTGAACTCAGGACCTTTGGAAGAGCAGGCAACGCTCTTAACCGCTGAGCCATCTCTCCAGCCCCAAAGTCAAGTATTTTATGATACTTTTGAAAAAAATTTTAAGTTTTAAAAGTACTTCTAATAGCATTTTCTTTTATGTTTAAGTTATTATATTCTTTATTTTCAGATCTCTATCTTCATGTTAGAAAGTTTCCTTCTCACACTTTTTGGATGATTGTTTTTATCAGTTTCCTAGAAGTAAAATGCTTATTAGATATTCTGTATTTGGTTGAGACAAGTTGAGTGGTCAATCTTAACTTAGGGAGAGACAATTTATTTTAGGACCAAAAATCTGTAAGTTCTCTCATGAACCCATGTCCTTTTCCAGAGAGGAATTCAATAACAATGTCAGTGGACAGGGTGGAAGGAATTAAAAACTTGGCAACTGGCCTTTTGAACTCCTTGGTATGGAAGAAACATGATAATCTCTGAAAAATTTTCGATCTTCTCCACAATAAAGTCCAACTCCTGTCTTTGCTTTTGCTGGTACTTATCAATACCTCAGTACAGAGCTCTGACATTGTCTGACACTCAGAGTGAAATAAACATGCCTTGTTTTACAGATGGGAAGGGAAGTCTCAGATATGACCACTCCTCATAGAGATTCTCGGCCACTTTTAGTTTTAGTTTTTCTCTGAACACTCCAGTTGAATCATTATTTAACTGGAATTGATTTTTCTACTATTAATAACCTTCTTAATAAGAGAAAATAATGCAGTCTGTTCGTTACCACTTGCTTGTATTCTTTGCCCCTTCCAAAATTAGATTGTTTTCTTTGACATTTACTTTTGTTCTATTCTTTTTATCTTTACAAGTTAATTTTTTAACACTTTCTCTCCGAAAGATTAAGGAGAGAATCAAGATAAACCTATGAACTCAAATTGAAAGGAATTCCCAGCTTCCTTCCTCGTGTCTTAATCATTCATATTATCTTATCCCTTGCTTCATTTCAACAGAAGAAGACCTTTATGAACATTTATAGGTCTAAAGTCTCACATGACTGAGAAGTATGGTTTAGCTGGGTATAAAATTCTTTAGTCAACATTCCTAAGATGCTTGCTGAAAACCAAATTCCTCTGAAAATAGCAACAAGTGTTTTTAACCACTGAGTCATCTCTCAAGCCCCTCCGCAAAGATTTTTTTAAGGAAACATTTTATTGAATATACTGGAAGAGGACAGATGGACTAGGTTGGAAGTACAGAACCACTTGCAAGTTATGTGAACACGGCAAGGAACATCTTTCTATTTTCAGATGATAAAATTTCTTTTTGTGTAGGTCCCAGCTGTGAAAATAGTGCTAGGGGAGGGAGAGCAGTCCATATTACCTGGTGCACACTTTTGGATGTTAGTATGAGTACAGTGAACGTAACTTCCAGTTCTAATTTGAGGCTTGATATAGGACTCTAGGCTTCATAGCACACTGCAGATCCATTACAGCCCGGTCTGGCCTGGCCTAGCTGCCATCACCATCTCCAGGAGAGTCTGGAGATTTGTAGGGAAACAGAGCAGAACAAAAATATGTGTTAAAGTGATGGGTAGAGGCAGTTGCCACAATACGTAAGAACCTGAGTCTGACTTCCAGGTCTCACATACATTAAGTACTCAAGCTCCTTGCAACTTGTCTTCTGACAACCACTCGAGTACCATGGTATTGTGGGTGATCACACAAAAACCATAAACCAACCTAGGAAGACTGACAACTGACCGACCTCACTACTTACCCGAAGTGAGGAGAGATGAAGTCCAGCCTGGACTACTGATCAACCTTATTTCTTTGGAGGATAAGGAAGAAGAGAGAAGGGATGGAGAGGAAAGAGGAGAGAAGAGGAGATGTTAAAAGGAGTGATGATGACCAAGATTTCAAAGAAGGACAAATGGTAGGTCAGAAGAGAGAGGAGATCAATCTGCTCTAGACAGCTTATGAATCTTCCTTGAGGAGGAGAGGGAAAGAGAAGAGAACAGACCTCCTCAGATTTTTTTACATCAAAATTTTTTTTGGATTTTTGAGACAGGGTTTCTCCGTAGCTTTTGGTTCCTGTCCTGGCACTAGCTCTTGTAGTCCAGGCTGGTCTCGAACTCACAGAGATCCGCCTGCCTCTGCCTCCCGAGTGCTGGGATTAAAGGTGTGCGCCACCACCGCCCGGCTACATCAAATTTTACATTATTTCTTCTATCATAATTTCTCAGTTTATCTATAGTTAGCTGAACTTTAGCCTTAAGTAGTTTATTTCAATAAATACTCATGAATGGCCAGGCAGTGATGGTGCATGCCTTTAATCCCAGCACTCAGGAGACAGAGACAGGCAGATCTCTGTGAGTTTGAGGCTAGCCTGGTCTACAGAGTGCAGGCCCCAAAGCTACACAGAGAAACCCTATCTCAAAATACAAAAAATACTCATGAATACTGATAAAATATTAATTCTTTACTGTTTGTTGAATTGTTTTCTCTGTATTTGAGCAATATAAATTAGGTAAATTATTGAGCCAAAATTGCTTTCCTTCACAACATTCCTCAGTTACATTGTGTATAAAAAAAGAAGTCTGGAGCTTCTGTTTTTTGACTTGTAGGTCAAATCCAACAAGAGTAGCCAAACATGGTGGTCCATGTCTTTAATCACAGTACTCAAGAGGCAGAAACAGAGATTCTCTGTGAGTTCGAAGCCATGTGCACCTGAACACAAATACCACATGCACACACAAAAAATAATTTTTCAAAGATCATAAAAAATTTATCTTTCATACATCCTTTTCTGAAAACTACAGGATGGTGTCTATAAAAGGAAAGGGTATCTCAAAGTAGAAAAAGAGAGAGACTTTCAAGAAGAGCTAATAGCTATAACTTCAAAGTGTTCCACATAAGAGAAACAGAAGGGACATTGCCAAATTCTTTTTATGAGGCTACAGTTACTCTGATACCAAAACCACACAAAGACTCGATCAAGAAAGAGAATTACAGACCAATCTCACTCATGAACATGGATTCAAAAGTACTCAATAAAATACTGGCAAACCGAATCCAAGAACACATAAAAAAAAATCATCCACCATGATCAAGTCAGCTTTATCCCAGAGATGAAAGGCTGGTTCAACATACAAAAATCTATCAATGTAATCCATCATATAAATAAACTGAAAGAAAAAACCATTATGATCATTTCATTAGGTGCTGAAAAAGCATTTGACAAAATCCAACACCCCTTCCTGATAAAGGTTTTGGAGAGATCAGGGATACAAGGAACAACATATCAAAATATAATAAAAGTAATATACAGCAATCTGACAGCTAACATCAAATTAAATGGAGAGATTTAATTTAGTGATTTCACTAAAATCAGGAATAAGACAAGGCGGTCTATTCTCTCCACATCTCTTCAACATAGTTCTTGAAGTTTCGGCAACAGCAATAAGACAACAAAAGGAGATCAAGGGGATTCAGATTGGAAAGGAAGAAGTCAAACTTTCATTATTTGCAGATGATATGATGGTGTACATAAGTGACCCCCAAAAACTCTTCCAGAGAACTCCTACAGCTGATAAATACCTTCAGTGATGTGGCAGGATACAAGATCAACTAAAAAGAAAATCAGTAGCCCTCCTATACACAAAGGATAAAGAAGCTGATTTGGAAATTAAAGAAACACCACCTTTCACAATAGCCATAAATAAACATAAAATATCTTGGGGTAACACTAACCAAAGAAGTGAAAGACCTGTTTGACAAGAACTTTAAGTCTTTGAAGAAAGAAATTGAAGAAGATACCAGAAAATGGAGGATCTCCCATGCTCATGGATAAAAAGGATCAACATAGTAAAAATTGCAGTCCTATCAAAAGCAATATAGATTCAATGCAATCCCCATCAAAATCCCAACACAATTCTTCACAGTCATTGAAAGAAAAATAATCAACTTCATATGAAAAAACAAAAACCCAGTATAGCCAAAACAATCCTGTACAATAAAGGAACTTCTGGAGGCATCACGATCCCTGACATCAACCTCTATTATAGAGCCACAGTCATGAAAACAGCTTGGTATTGGCATAAAAACAGAGATGTTGACCAATGGAATCAAATTGAAGATCCAAATATTAATCCAGACACCTGTAAACACATGATTTTTGACAAAGAAGCTAAAATTATATAATGGAAGAAAAGAAAGCATCTTCAACAAATGGTGCTGGCATAACTGGATGTCAACATGTAGAAGAATGAAAATAGATCCATATGTATCATCAAGCACAAAACTCGAGTCCAAATGGATTAAAGACTTCAATATAAATCCAACCATACTGAATCTGATAGAAGAGAAAGTGAGAAGTAGTCTTCAATGCATGGGCACAGAAGACCATTCCTAAATATAACCCCAGTAGCACAGACACTAAGAGCAGCAAGAAATAAATGGGACATCCTGAAACTGAGAAGCTTCTGTAAAGCAAAGGACACAGTCAATAAGACAAAAAAACAACCTACTAAATGGGAGAAGATCTTCACCAATCCCACATCAGACAAAGGTCTGATCTCCAAAATGCATAAAGAACTCAAAAAAATAGACATTAAAATTCTAAATAACCCAATTAAAAATGGTGTACTGAACTAAACAGAGAATTCTCAACAGAAGAAGTTCAAATGGCCCAAAAGATACTTAAGGAAATGTTCAACATCCTTAGCTATCAGGGAAATGCAAATCAGAACAACTCTGAGATACCATCTTACACCTGTCAGAATGGCTAAGATCAAAACCACTAATGATAGCTTATGCTGGAGAGGATGTGGAGTAAGGGGAATACCCCTCCATTGCTGGTGGGAATGCAAACTTGGACAACCGCTTTGGAAATCAGTATGGCAGTTTCTCAGAAAACTGGGATTCAACCTACCTCAGGATCCAGCAATACCACTCTTAGGCATATACCCAAAAGATGCTCAATCATGCTACAAAGGCATTTGTTCAACTACGTTCATAGCAGCATTATTTGTAATAGCCAGAACCTGGGAACAACCTAGATGCCCCTCAACTGAAGAATGGATAAAGAAAATGTGACACATTTACATATTAGAGTACTACCCAGGGGTGAAAAAAAATGACATCTTGAATTTTGCCTGCAAATGGATGGAATTAGAAAACACAATTCTGAGTGAGGTAACCCAGACCCAAAAAGATGAATATGGTACGTATTCACTCATAAGTAGATACTAGATATAAACACAGGACATTGGGCCTATAGTTCATGATCCTAGAGAAGCTAAGTAATAAGGTGAACACAAAGAAAAACATATACAGATACACCTGAAAATTGGAAACAGACAAGATCGCCTGACAAAATTGGGAGCATGGGAGCAGGGGAAGAAGGAAAGGTAAAGGGGAAAGGGGGGGAGAAGGGGGGTTGAGGAGAACTTGAGGAAATGGGATAGACAAAGTGGAAGAAGGTCGGAGATGAGAGCAAGGAAAGAGATATCGTGATTGAGGGAGCCATTATAGGGTTAGCAGAAACTGGCTCTAGAGAAATTCCCAGGAATCTACAAGGATGATCCTGCTTCAAACCCTAAGCAATAGAGGAGAAGGGGCCAGATCTTGACTTGCCCCATAGTTAAACTGATGATTATCTTAAATATCACCAGAGAACCTTTGTCCAACAACAGATGAAAACAGAGGCAGAGACCCACATCAGAACACGGGACTGAGCTCCCAAGGTCCAGTTGAAGAGTGGAAGGAATGAGAATATGAGCAAAGAGGTCAAAACCATGAAGGGTTCATCCACTGAAACAGTCTACCTGAGCTAATTGGAGTCCACCAACTCCAGCTGGACTAGGAAGGAACAAGCATAGGACCAAACTAGTCCCTCTGAATGTGGTTGACAGTTGTATGGCTGGGGCAGACTGAGGGGCCACTGGCAGTGGCACCTGGATTTATCTCTACTACATGTACTGGCTTTTTGGGATCCTATTCTCTTTGGATGTATACCTTGCTCAGCCTAGATGTAGTAGGGAGGGCCTTGGACCTTCCACAAAGCAATGTGCCTTACCCTCTCTTAGGATTAGATGGGGGTGGGGTGGGCGGGTGTGTGGAAGGAATGGGAGGAGGGGAGGGAATGGGAATTTGGATTGGTATTTTTTTTTAAAAATCTAATAAATAAAAAAGAAATTATTTTTATGATAATATAATAATGAATAATGAATAAATATAATTATATCTTTAAAAAAGGAGAGAGAGAGAGAGAGAGAGAGAGAGAGAAAGAGAGAGAGAGAGAGAGAGAGAGGAGAAGAAACAGAAAGGAGAACACACAGGGGGAAAGTGAAAAGAATGTCCATGCAGGATGATGGCCGTGTATCAAGCATAGCAAACAGCAGTGAATTTTTGTGACTCAAGGAATTGGTGTCCTGCAGAATATTCTTTGGTGAGCCCCTGACATCATATCTTCTCAGTCACAGGAACCTATTAAAATGTGATTTCTTAAAGCCCATGAGTAAATGGGAGAAGAGAAAGATACAAAAAATATCATAACTTGGAAACCTAACTAGAATAAAAGACAGAATCCCACAGACGACAACAAAGAGAAGTTCCAAGCTATGTAAAAGATGTAGAAAGCAACTGTCCGGTTCAAAAGGGAGCTGGAATCTCGGAAGACACGGGAATCACCACGTGTGGAATTGCACTGGGGGGCAACTGGAATCATGGGAAGACATGGATAAGTGCTATAGGTAAAGAAAATTAAAAGCCAAGACAGTTATTAATGTCAAGAAAATAAGAATGGAATCCATAATTATTACACAGCAATGTCCCTAACACATAGTAAAAAAAAAGGGGGGGGCATGAAAGAGCTCAAATTTAATCCAATTTACCAAGGAGTCAGTTGATAACGCATGAGATTAAGATATGTTTTTTAAAATATCAGTGGCAGCGGAGGTGACTGAAAAGCCTAAAAATGACTGTATCTTGGGAGAGAAACAGAGAAGGGGAGAGAAGGCAGGGATCATTGTATATTAGGTCTTTCAGTATTTGGTTTTAAAAATAAAGACTACATTTTACTCTGGGATAACACAAATTTTAAAATGCCAGAAAACTGGAGTTCTTACAAGTCTCACCACCACTGGAAGATAAGCTATGTATGAGACATTGCTGATAATAACAGGAAAAGCTAAGTACGCTGATGGATGTGAAAACTAGAAAAATAACTTTTAAGAAAAGGTACTTAACCAATTATGAACAGGCATAACCCAGTACAGAATGGAGAAGATAAAGATCCAATGAAAACACTGAACTCAGGCAGTTTAAGAGGCAAATTGAAGTTAAGCATGTGGAAGGAAACAACTCACCTGTGCCTGTTCTGGTCTGTGAAAGCAGATGGAGAAGCTTCCTCCCTCTTCTATGAGCCAGGATGACAATCTACTGCCCAAACCATATGAGTCATTCATTAAGGGAGAATTGGGCCAAAAAAAAATCCTAAAAGTAGGTTGACATATCGAATATACCTGTGCATCAAAACTAATCATGGTAAAGACTAATTTATGTTAAAGACACAAGAATTCAAAAGCTAAGTAACACATGGACAATTTAAACAGATATTTTAAAAAAAACATTTTGTGAAAGAAATAGAAAACAACCTTGATTTAAAAATCTCAACTCATAGTGGTGGCGCACACCTTTAATCCCAGCACTTGGGAGGCAGAGACAAGAGAATTTCTGTGAGTTCAAGGTCAGCCTGCTCTACAACAAGAGTTCCAGGACGGTCAGAACTGTTACTCAAAGAAACCCTGCATTGGGAAAAAAAAATGGACAAACAAAAATATCATTTTTTTACTCTGAGAGCAGCCATCATAAAGATGCAATATCGAAGCAATTCCACAAATGCAAAGCTGACCTACTTGCTACAGCCAATACTAGAGCATTTGCTGGTTTTTGGAGATTTTCACAATTAATACCGATGTATAGTACTTAGGGCAGAAGGAGTGTGAACATCGTGGAGCAAAAAGAATTATTAGAAAGTATAGAAGAAGAGTGAAGACCTTGAAAGTGGAATAATTGTCCGGGTCACAAGAAACCGAAGAAAAACTCTAGGTGTTCTGTGTTGTTAACACAGTTTTGCTAAGTGGTTTATGAACAGCACAATATTTGTTGATTTCTTGGTAGAGGATTGATTCCGTCTTTATAAACTATACCATCACCATTTGAAACAGGAGGTTTTTAGATTTTCTTAAATTTTCGTGGAGAATCAGAACTTAATGTAAAACCCTGGGGCAGAAAGCCTTTAATCTGCTGTATTCTTGAAAAAAGAGAATAGCACTCGTACAACGCAAGGTGGCGCTGCAGGCTAAAAAGAGGAAAGGGAAAGGGAAGGGGCGAAAATGCACAAAGGATAGTCTAGATTTCCGACAAAGCCTTAGGAAATGACACAGCAGTAGCAAGCGCTGGGAGAAGGTGCCTCTCTCTTTTCATAGGAAATCTTAGTGTCCTAAGGACTCCGCTGCTGGCATTCCAGGGAGCTGCTTGAGGCAAAGTGGAAGGATATTTGGTTTTATTTTGAAAGTCTTAGAAAGAATGGAGGTCAGATTGGAGCGACCTGTGCAGAAAAGGCAAGTACTGTTTCTCTGTGTGTTTCTGGGAACTGCTTGGGTTGGCGCCGAACAGCTTCAGTATTCTGTGGCGGAGGAAACTGAGAGGGGTACTTTCCTGGCCAATCTAGCTAAGGATTTGGGGTTGGGGCTGGAGGAACTGTCAGCTCGGGGGACTAGAATTGTTTCAGACCAGAACACGGGCTTTTTACTGCTCAGTACGCTTACTGGAGACTTAATTCTGAATGCAAAGCTGGACCGGGAGGAGATGTGCGGCCCCACGGAGCCCTGTGTGCTGACATTCCAGGTGCTGTTGGAAAACCCATTTCAGATTCACCGCGCTGCACTGCATGTCAGAGATATAAATGATAATTCCCCAGTATTTCTAGACAAAGAAATTCCCTTGAAAATATCAGAAAGTACAACTCCTGGGGCGAAGTTTCTGCTGGAGAGGGCGCTGGATTCCGACGTGGGGACGAACAGCCTGAGGAACTACACCATCAGTGCCAATGCCTATTTCCACATTCACGTGCACGATGGAGGGGAGGGCACTATCGTCCCTGAATTGGTACTGGATCAGACGCTGGACCGAGAAGAAATAGAAGAGTTCACCTTAACGCTCACAGCTTTAGATGGTGGATATCCACCCAGGTCTGGGACAGCCCTGGTGCGCATCCTGGTGTTGGACATAAATGACAACTCCCCTGAATTCGTGCAGACCCTCTATAAAGTACAGTCACTTGAAAACACTCCTGTTGGCTCCTTGGTTGTTGCCGTGTCTGCTAGGGATTTAGACACGGGAAGTTACGGACAAATAGCATACGCATTTTTTTATGCCACCGAAAGAATTCTCCAAACGTTTCAAATCAACTCTACGACTGGCGATCTTTATCTTAAAGGTGAACTCAACTACGAAGCAATTCAAACTTACTCGATAACCATACAGGCCAAAGATGGCGGAGGACTTTCTGGAAAATGCACTGTGGTTGTAGAGGTAATGGATGTAAATGATAACGCACCTGAACTTCTCATGTCATCGCTTACTAGCCCGATTGCAGAGAACTCACCAGAGACAGTCGTTGCTGTTTTCAGAATTAGAGACAGGGATTCGGGGAACAATGGGAAAACCATGTGCTCCATTCCGCATGATCTCCCCTTTGTCCTGAAGCCATCTGTGGAAAACTTCTATACTCTAGTAACAGAGACGCCTTTAGATAGAGAATCGCAAACCGAGTACAACATCACCATCACAGTCAGCGACATGGGCACACCCAGGCTCACAACCCAGCACACCATAACAGTGCAGGTCTCTGACGTCAACGACAACGCCCCCGCCTTCAATCAAAGCTCCTACACCCTGTTTGTGCGCGAGAACAACAGCCCCGCCCTGCACATAGGCACCATCAGCGCCACAGACTCAGACTCAGGCTCCAATGCCCACATCACCTACTCGCTGCTGCCCACCCACGACCCGCAGCTGGATCTCTCCTCGCTCATCTCCATCAATGCCGACAATGGGCAGCTGTTCGCGCTCAGGGCGCTGGACTACGAAGTCCTGAAAACCTTCGAGTTCCGCGTGGGTGCCACAGACCAAGGCTCGCCCGCGCTCAGCAGCCAGGCGCTGGTGCGCATGCAGGTGCTGGACGCCAACGACAATGCGCCCTTCGTGCTCTACCCTCTGCAGAATGCCTCTGCGCCCTACACAGAGTTGCTGCCCAGGGCGGCAGAGCCTGGCTACCTGGTCACTAAGGTGGTGGCTGTGGACAGTGACTCTGGCCAAAATGCCTGGCTGTCTTTCCAGCTGCTCAAGGCCACAGAGCCAGGATTGTTCAGCGTGTGGGCTCACAATGGCGAGGTGCGCACCTCCAGGTTGCTGAGTGAGCGCGATGCGCCCAAACACAGGCTGCTGCTGCTGGTCAAGGACAATGGCGATCCTCCGCGGTCTGCCAGCGTCACTCTGCATGTGCTGCTGGTGGATGGCTTCTCTCAGCCCTTCCTGCCTCTACCGGAGGTGGCACGCGACCCCGCCCAAGATGAGGATGTGCTCACGCTGTACCTGGTCATTGCCTTGGCATCTGTGTCTTCGCTCTTCCTCTTGTCTGTGCTTCTGTTCGTGGGAGTGAGGCTGTGCAGGAGATCCAGGGCGTCCTCTCTGGGTGGCTGCTCTGAGCCTGAGGGACACTTTCCTGGTCACCTGGTGGATGTCAGTGGGACAGGGACTCTATCTCAGAGCTACCAATATGAGGTGTGTCTGACTCGAGGGTCAGGGATAACCAGCGAATTTAATTTCCTAAATCCAATTGCCCCCAACTTCTTAACCGAAAGCACAGGGAGAGAAGTACAGTAAAAGCTAAGCTCTTTTGCCTGGGAATACAGCCCTAGTTTAAAGCATGCCCTTGTTGCCTGTAAGGGAATTACTTTGTGCTAACATCATGAGGTTAGTTAAATTAGTGCAGAAAAGAACTCCTTTGCTTATTCCCAAGAACTTTCCCTCGTGCATGAAATTCATGTGTTGTGAGCTATCTAAAATTTGATTTGATTCCTCTTTGTTTCTAAGCATGTGTTGAATTGTGGCCTCTTCAATGACAAATCTTGCTAGGGGTGGTTTAAACAATTTTTCCATCATCTAATTGATTCACTGATATTTATGTTCTGAATCGAATGAAGTCGAAAAATCCCTGCCTTACATTTGGGGAGGTTATACTCCACAGAATTTCCTTAACTTTCTTTAGTAATTACTGTGCATCTTATATAACTCCAATTACTCTTTGGAGACATGGTCCCTCTGTGTCCAGGATGGCTGTGAACTGTTGATCCTCCTGCCTCAGACTCCAAAAATGCTAGCGTTTTAGGCATCAGTCTATTTAGTTACTTTATTTCAGAAGAAAGCAACGAGTAGAGTTTTTTCAATAATGAGCAAGTAGACGTTCCTAGAGGCTTGGTAAGTCCCACGATTACTAACTGGCAAAGCAGAGCACCTCCTAATTCTATTTTATTTTTCTTGTTTGAAGTGTTAGAGAGTCCTCATTCTGTCCATCTCCAGGCAGGTGACTCTGCAACAATAGTATGCTATTCTCTGTCACTAAGTATCATCTGTGGCACTCACCCTGCTCACCAATCTCTCCTGTGTTCAGACACAGCAATACTCCTCTTTGCCTGTAGTCTTATTTCCTTATAAACCCACAATCCCTCTTTGGGGGTTCATTACCCAACTATTATTAAAGTTCTGACTTAACTAAATCTCAAGTTCTAAAAATGTTGGGTTCTGGCATGGCACAACATGCCTTTAATCCCAGCACTTGGGAAACAGATACAGGAGGATCACTATGAGTCTGAGTGAAATGTCCCATGATAGCCAAGGCTGCACTGAGAGACCCTGCAGAGAGGAGGGGGGAGAAGGGGAGGAGGAGGAAGAGTTTTTCTACATTAGATTTTCATATATTTTTGGGTTACTCTCCCCCCACATCTGTTTCTCATTTGTAATATGGGAGTTCACAAAAATCCTAGAACCTAGATGCTGATATCTCATCTGGAGATGAGGGAACTAAGGCAGAGAAGTTAAATCATTTGTCCAAGGATCACAACTGTTTCTGTGGTTCCTCACACTAAAGGTCTATAATTCCTCTAACTTTGTTCCTAGAAACATACATGCACACACTTAAGTATATATTTCTTGCATATATTTTTCCTTCCAGGCTGTTATTTAAATATGTGACCTTTGTTCAAATCTCTGTTAGCATTATTGAAAGGATCTCCACCGATGCCGTTTCTCTTGTGTGGCTTTTGGGCAGTTGTCTGCCCAAGAAGGCAAAGCAATAGGAGAGGTAATGCAACCTTAGTTGCCCACTGTCAGATACAGGCAATTTTAGAATTTTTACATCAATTTTCATGCCACGAAATGTTAAGATACAATGAGAACACTTGGTGGCGCTGCAGGATAAGAAAGTAAAAGCTGTGGAGGAAAAAAAGGAAAAGAAAAAAATTGCTGAAGCCTGGAAGCCCAGAGAAGCTCGGACACCTCAGAGAGGAGGTCTGCGCCCCTGGGAAAGGACTGGAGTAATTCTCAGGTATCTAGTGAGATAACTACACTACCAGATACCAGGGCAATTTACAGTTCTGCTGAAACATCCTCCAGGACGCTCGCTGCACCAGCACAAACAATGGAGGCCAGCCAGAAGCTCACTGGCAGACAAAGGCAAGTCCTTTTTTTCTTTTTCCTATTAGGATTATGTCTGGCAAGTGCAGGGGAACTGAAGCGCTATTCTGTGGTGGAGGAAAGGGAGGGTAGGTCCTTTGTAACCAATTTAGTAAATGACCTAGGTCTTGGGCAGATGGAGCTCTCCAGACGAGGGGCTAAGGTCATTTCTAAAGGGAACAAACTACATTTGCAGCTGCATCGGGAGACAGGAGATTTGCTCTTAACTGAGAAACTGGACCGGGAGGAACTGTGTGGGCACACAGAGCCATGCCTGCTACGTTTCCAAGTGTTGCTAGACAATCCCTTAGATATTTTTCAAGCTGAGCTAGAAGTAACAGACATAAATGACCACTCTCCAGCATTCGTGGACAAAGAAATCTTGCTAAAGATATCAGAAAGCAGTCTTCCTGGGACTATATTTCCTCTGAAGAACGCTCAAGACATGGATGTAGGCCACAATGGTATTGATAACTACCATATCAGTTCCAATTCCTATTTTCACGTGCTCACTCGAAAACGCAGCGATGGCAAGAAATATCCTGAGCTGGTTCTAGACAGAGCTCTGGATAGAGAGGAGGAAGCTGAGCTCAAGTTAATCCTCACAGCTCAGGATGGCGGCTCACCACCTAGATCTGGCACCACTGAGGTCCACATTGAAGTTCTGGACATCAATGACAATGCCCCCCAGTTTGAACAGCTTTTTTACAGGGTACAGATCCCAGAGGATAGTCCAATAGGCTTTCTGGTCGTCACCGTTTCCGCTACGGATAAGGACATAGGAGTCAATGGGGAGATCTCCTATTCACTTTTCCAGGCGTCAGATGACATCAGCAAAACCTTTTCGATCCACCCCTTGACTGGGGAAGTGCGACTGAGAGAGCAACTCGATTTTGAAAAGACTCAGTCCTATGAAGTCAATGTTGAGGCCAGGGACGCTGGAACCTTTTCTGGAAAATGCACGATTCTGACCCAAGTCATAGATGTGAATGACCATGCTCCAGAGATTATCCTGTCTGCATTTACCAACCCCATCCCTGAGAATTTGCCGGAAACTATGGTGGCAGTTATTAGCGTATCTGATCTAGATTCAGGAGAAAACGGCAAAACAAGTTGTTCCATTCAGGACGATCTACCTTTCTTCCTAAAGCCTTCTGGAGAAAACTTTTACACACTATTAACACAGAAAGCACTTGACAGAGAGGCTACGGCAGAATACAACATCACCATCAGTGTTGCAGACATGGGGAGTCCCATACTGAGAACACAAGTCAATATAACAGTGCAGGTCTCCGACATAAACGACAACGCCCCTGTCTTCACTCAAACCTCCTACACACTCTTTGTTCAAGAGAACAACAGCCCCGCCATGCACGTAGGCACCATCAGTGCCACAGACTCAGACTCAGGCTCCAATGCCCACATCACCTACTCACTGCTGCCAACCCACGACTCGGAGCTGCCCCTGTCCTCGCTCATCTCCATCAATGATGACAATGGGCAGCTGTTCGCTCTCAGGTCCCTGGACTATGAGGCCCTAAAGACCTTTGAGTTTCATGTGGGCGCCACAGATCAAGGCTCGCCCGCGCTTAGTAGCCAGGCGCTGGTGCGCGTGCTGGTGCTGGATGCCAACGACAATGAGCCCTTCGTGCTCTACCCGCTCCAGAATGCCTCTGCGCCCTACACAGAGCTGCTACCCAGAACAGCTGAACCTGGCTATCTGGTTACGAAGGTGGTGGCTGTGGACCGCGACTCGGGACAGAATGCCTGGCTGTCATTCCAGTTGCTCAAGGCCACGGAGCCCGGACTGTTTAGCGTGTGGGCTCACAATGGCGAGGTGCGCACCTCCAGGCTGCTGAGTGAGCGCGATGCGCCCAAGCACAGGCTGCTGCTGCTGGTCAAGGACAATGGCGATCCTCCGCGGTCTGCCAGTGTCACTCTGCATGTGCTGCTGGTGGATGGCTTCTCTCAGCCCTACCTGCCTCTGCCAGAGGTGGCGCGAGACCCCACACAGGACGAAGACGCGCTCACACTGTACCTGGTTATCGCCTTGGCATCTGTGTCTTCACTCTTCCTCTTGTCTGTTCTGCTGTTTGTGGGGGTTAGGCTGTGCAGGAGATCCAGGGCATCCTCTCTGGGTGGCTGCTCTGTGCCTGAGGGACACTTTCCTGCCCACCTGGTGGATGTCAACGGGGCAGGGACCCTATCCCAGAGCTACCAGTATGAGGTGTGTCTGACAGAGGACTCTGGAACTGGTGAGTTCAAATTCCTGAAACCAATTTTACCTAGTTTCCAAGACCATCCTCTTGGACCAGAAATGGGTGAAAATTCCAACTGTAGAAACGACTGGGGTTTCGGCATTCAGTTAAAATAGCTTTTTTTTTTTTAAATCATGTGTAGTGTGTTGTTGTTGTTAGCTCAAACTACTCTTCTTGCTGTGCCCATCATGAACATTTGAAGCCTGCGGAAAGCTTGTTTGCATATTCCGCTGTCGTTTTAGTGAGGCTGTCTCATCTTTTCTCCAGATCGAAGATGAAATGTTCTAATCTTGTCTTTCTAACGTGTCTCTTTTCGTACAAATCTTGCTGTGGGATAGCTTAGGAATGTACAAGAGAAAAAGTGGAAAATCAGTTCAGCCCAATCAGATGCAGCTCAGTGTGTGTACTCTTCCCAGTTGTTAGCCATTGCGTACACAATACATAGCATTGCTCGGATGCAAGATCTAATCAGAAATGGGAAGGAAGGGGCACTGAGGGGCCTGGCTTTTGCTTTATTTGGCCTCCACTGGACTAACTTTGATGTTGGTGTCGTCGTTAAAAAAATGTTACCTAGCTGCATGGCTCTTCATTAGCCTGTTGTTGCTTTTAAAATCACTGTTTTAAACTGCTTTCTGCTGCATTTTCTTGGTATGGAGGAGGATTCAGAAAGTCGCCCCCTATTTTCCTGGTAAGCTGAAATAGTATGGCTGTAAAATTGGCTTTTCTCTTCTGAGAAATATTTGCACATACCAATATTCATTCTTTTCACCCTTTCTTTTTTTGCATTTTTGTTTTTGTGTTTGTTTGTTTGTTTGTTTGTTTTAGACAGGGTTTCTCTGTGTAACAGTCCTGACTGTCCTGGAACTCAATTTGTAGACAAGGTTGAGTATCACTGATACTTCAATCTCCAAGAACACTATTAAAGGGAGATGTCTCATGTGAAAGTTGATTTTCACCTTTTCGACCTGTAATGTGGTTCTCAACCTGTGGGTCTCTATCCCTCTGGGGTCACATATCAGATATCCTGCCTACCAGATACTTACATTAATATTTACAGCAGTAGGAATATTATAGTTATGAAGTAGCCACAAAATAATTTTATGGGTGAGGATCACCACAGCATGAGGAACTGTAAAGGGTCACAGCATTATTAGAAGGTTGAGAGCCACTGCTTTACCACTATGTCCTCCCTGGGATGTGTACAGTATGCTGAGTGCACAAATAACCCTGCAGGATGTGTACAGTATGCTGAGTGCACAAATAACCCTGCAGGATGTGTGATAGCAATGGTGGGCTAAAATAGTGGGGGATGAGCTTAAAAGAGACAGCATCCCTGGTGACTAAGGAGTTGTCATATCATTCCCTGTGCTGCCAATTTCTGATTATATGTAGATGTGTCTGCATGCGGGTATGCACATATGACAGAGGCATTGGATCCCTTTGATCTAGAGCACAGAAGGCTCTGAGCTGCCTGTCTTAGATTTTGAAGACCAAACTCAGGTCCTCTGCAAAAGCAGCAAGTTCTTTTAACCACAGAGCAGTCTCTCCAGACCTTACTTTCATTATGTTTTAAATCTTTTCCCAAACCCTATGTGGGTTACAATTATTCCTGTCTGTGTGTGTGTGTGTATGTTTGTGTAGCAATGCTACTTATTGCCAAATAAAGATACATAAAAATCATTATAACAAGAGTTTAGGTTTAATTGGTTTGAGGAATCCAACTAACAACTTCTAGAGCCATTAGCAAAAACAATGAATTAATAAGGGTATCAATGTCTATGTGGTACTGAAGTTCAAATCCTGAGTCTCATGCATGCTAAATGTGCTCTATCACTGAATTTCCTGCCCCGCCCTTCGTGAATTTTCAATGCAATTCAATTCAAACTATAAGAACAGGAAATCTAAACAAAAGAATACAAAGATAATCCAAGCTTTCAATATAGAATTTAAACTCTATTTTTAAATTTAAATAGAATTTAATATAATAAGTTTAAGTCTATTTTTAAACTCTCACTACTCAGTTATTAAAAGATGAGCAATTCAATTAAACAAGCAAAGACCAGAATAGATACTTTCCGAAGAAGATATACCAATGGCTAGTATGCACCTGAAAAGCTATACAACATCGCTCATCAAGTAAACATCACAGCAAGACACTCAAAACTACTAGGATGGCAAGGACCAAAAAAAGCCAGATCAGTGTTGGGAGGCTGTCATAATTTTGAAACCCTGACACACAACTGAAGAAACGGAAAATGCTGCACCCATTTTTGAAAACATCCTATCAGTTTTTTAAATGGGCAAACATAGAGCTCATCATGGGTTAAGCAATTCAACTCCTAGAGAAATATTGTATGTCCACATAAAATATATACATGAGGTGGGCTGTGGTGGTGCTCACTTTTAGGGATCCAGAGGCAGGTAGATCTGAGTTTGAGGCTATCCTTGTCTACAGGCCTAATTCCAGGACATCCAAGACTACACAGAGAAACCCTATCTCAGCAAACCAAATGTGTGTGTGTATATACATATATGAATCTTCATAGCAACATTGTTTGTGAAAAGCAAAAGGGTAGAAACATTCCAAATGCCCAAATAAACATGAGCCTGCTATAGCCAGGAAAAGTAATGAAATACAGACACATGCTAGAATTTGGATGAATCTTCAAACCATCAGGGCAAGGGAGGGAAGCTGACCAGCCCCAGAGGTCCACATATTCTGTCATTCCATTCATATGGAAGTCTACAATAGAGAACTATGTCTAGACCAAAGGAGGAGACTAATGATTCCTTTGGGCTCTGCTCAGGAGAAATGAGAAAATAAGATGGTTGTTAAGGGATGTGAGGTACTTCTTTGATGTAAGATATACATTCCAAAACTGACCTTGGTGATGGGTACACCACTTTGTGTATATATTAAAAGGCTCTAAGTTTTAAGCTGTACATGAATGCATTCAATTATATGTTATATCCCAAAGTTGTATATTAGAAAACACAAACATTATTCATTCTTTCCAAATATAGAAATCAATCCAAGCCCACATAAGTCTATTTATAAAATGATTTTCTAGAAATTGAACATTGGGAAGACTTACAATTCTTTCCCTTGGATGTTGGAGAGAAGGAATCCATTTGTTCTTTAATAAAGCACGTCTACACTCTATAGAACTCACTGGTTGGGATATTGCATTGTCTACTCATTTGTAACTCTAGTGTGTGTGTTGAAAATGCGTGCACGTGAAACATTCGCCGTGCTACCTTCAAAACTTTACCCCTCAAGGCAAATGTTGCTTACACTACCTTATTTAGTCATTGACATCGGCAGCGTTGCATACCCAATACCATGAATGAAAATTTATTTTTGTATTTAGTTTCATATAGTACCTCAGTAATTTATTTATGCACACAAAAGTAACTTGAAAAAAGTTAGTGATTCACGTTATATAACTTAATCCACATGTCTTGGAGAATTTTGTCTCTTGTTAAAATCTGAACCTGTAAGGCCCAGTGAGACCGCGCGGTGGCGCTGCAGGTTAAGAAGACAGAGCATAGGAATTGCTTCTGCAATCGCCTTCTCAGGGCCAGTTTCTCACCACCTAGAAGCAAGAGATATGCTCTTCCGGCAAAGCAAAGGCGCGTGTAAACCTTAAATATTCGGTTTAGAGGCTTGATTCTGACGTTCTGGACTGTGAGGCAGTGCTGTTAGGATCCTGGGCATACGTGAAGCTACTGTGGAGCAAACAGGAAAGAGGAGAGAGCCATGGAGACTGCGTGGATGCACAAACTGAGACAAAGGCAAGTCCTGACTTTCTTTGTTTTGCTGAGTGTGTCTGAGGCAGGCAGGGAGCTGGGTCCCTATTCCATAGAGGAAGAGATGGAGAGGGGCTCCTTTGTGGCAAATCTTGGGAAAGATCTGGGGGTGGAACTGGCAGAGATATCCACCCGCAGGGCTCGGATCATTTCCCGGGAAAACAGAGAGCACCTGCAGCTCAATGTTCAGTCTGGAGATTTGCTCATAAGTGAGAAGCTAGATCGAGAGGAGCTCTGTGGCTCCAGTGAGCCTTGTGTTCTGCACTTCCAAGTGTTAATGGAAAACCCTTTGGAGGTATTTCAGGCTGAACTGAGGGTGAAGGACATAAATGACCATTCTCCAGTGTTCACTGAAAAAGAAATGATGCTGAGAATACCAGAAAACAGTCCTCTGGGAAACGTATTCCCTTTAAATAATGCTCTGGACTCAGACGTAGAAATTAACAATATTCAGAGCTATCAAGTCAGCTCGAACTCTCACTTCCTGGTTGTAACCCGCAACCGCACTGACGGCAGGAAGTACCCAGAGCTGGTGCTGGAGAAAGAACTGGATCGGGAGGAGGAGCCTGAGCTGAGGTTAACCCTGATAGCCTTGGATGGTGGCTCTCCTCCCCGGTCTGGGATGGCGCGGGTTCTCATTGAAGTAGTGGACATCAACGACAATGCACCCGAGTTTCAGCAGTCAACTTACCAAGTGCAAATTCCGGAGAACCGCCCTCAGGGGTCCCTGGTCGTCACAGTCTCAGCCAATGACTTAGACAGCGGAGATAATGCGAAAGTACTGTACGCACTCTCTCAGCCTTCAGAAGATATCAGCAAGACATTAGAAGTAAATCCAGTAACGGGGGAAGTTCGGCTAAGAAAAGAGGTAGATTTTGAAACTATTCCCTCTTATGAAGTGGATATCAAGGCCACGGATGGGGGAGGTCTCTCAGGAAAATGCACGCTGCTCCTGCAGGTGGTGGATGTGAACGACAACCCCCCAGAAGTGATGCTATCTGCACTTACCAGCCCAGTTCCAGAAAACTCCCCTGATGAGGTAGTTGCTGTTTTCAGTGTTAGAGATGCTGACTCAGGGAAAAATGGGAAGGTGATTTCCTCTATCCAGGAGGACATCCCCTTTCTTCTAAAACCTTCAGGAAAGAACTTTTACACTTTAAAAACAAAGAGGGCGCTAGATAGGGAAGAAAAAGAGCAGTACAACATCACCATCACAGCCACCGACTTGGGCACACCCAGGCTCACAACCCAGCACACCATAACAGTGCAGGTCTCTGACGTCAACGACAACGCCCCCGCCTTCACTCAAAGCTCCTACACCCTGTTTGTCCAGGAGAACAACAGCCCCGCCCTGCACATAGGCACCATCAGCGCCACAGACTCAGACTCAGGCTCCAATGCCCACATCACCTACTCGCTGCTGCCCACCCACGACCCGGAGCTGCCCCTGTCCTCGCTCATCTCCATCAATGCTGACAATGGGCAGCTGTTCGCGCTCAGGGCGCTGGACTATGAGGTCCTGCAGAGCTTCGAGTTTCGCGTGGGTGCCACAGACCAAGGCTCGCCTGCGCTCAGCAGCCAGGCGCTGGTGCTCGTGCAGGTGCTGGACGCTAATGACAATGCGCCCTTCGTGCTCTACCCGCTCCAGAATGCCTCTGCGCCCTACACAGAGCTGCTACCCAGGGCGGCAGAGCCCGGTTACCTGGTCACCAAGGTGGTGGCTGTGGACAGTGACTCGGGACAGAACGCCTGGCTGTCTTTCCAGCTGCTCAAGGCCACGGAGCCAGGGCTGTTCAGCGTGTGGGCTCACAATGGCGAGGTGCGCACCTCCAGGCTGCTGAGTGAGCGCGATGCGCCCAAGCACAGGCTGCTGCTGCTGGTCAAGGACAATGGCGATCCTCCGCGGTCTGCCAGTGTCACTCTGCATGTGCTGCTGGTGGATGGCTTCTCTCAGCCCTACCTGCCTCTGCCAGAGGTGGTGCGCGACCCTGCCCAAGATGAGGATGCGCTCACGATGTACCTGGTCATTGCCTTGGCATCTGTGTCTTCGCTCTTCCTCTTGTCTGTGCTTCTGTTCGTGGGAGTGAGGCTGTGCAGGAGGGCCAGGGCGTCCACTCTGGGTGGTTGCTCTGTGCCTGAGGGCCATTTTCCTGGTCACCTGGTGGATGTTAGCGGGACAGGGACTCTGTCCCAGAGCTACCAGTATGAGGTGTGTCTCATGGGCGATTCTTCTGGATCCAGCGATTTTAAATTCTTACAGCCAGTTCTTCCTAGCTCCTTGGTCCAGTCCTCTGGGAAAGAAATGGTGGAAAATTCTACCCTCCAGAATAGTTTTGAATTTAATCATTATTAGAAAACTACTTAATAGATATTTACTTCCTAATATTGTCTTGTTGATTAGCTATATTTTGTACAACTGTTACTAACAATTTTAATTTTCACTTTACTCATCGGTTTTCAGGTTTATGCTGAATTTCATGGTTTTACTCTTATTTATTGCACAGAATTTCTTCATGGGATCCCAGTAAATGAGAAGGCTTTATCTGCACAGTTAAACTGATAAAAAAAAATTATACCACTTTGCTTTTGTTGGCTTATTTAGTTCTGCATATTTCATGCCAGTGTTCTGTTCCTAGACTTCTTGAATTATTAAAATATTATGCTGCTTGTTATGTTCATATATACTAGGTATTTCTGCATTTTCTTTCTATACTGGAAGTCTTGTTTTTTAGTCCTTGGTTTTCATTATATATAATACTATGCTAGTATATTAAAGTTTTATTTTTCTTTGTTTATATATCTTGATTTAAAATCTATTTCTGTCAAAGTAATAGAAGCATGTAGTCAATCTGAAAACAAAAGTATCATAAGATAGTGAGTTTGTGTTGATTGCCTTTACTTGTGGGCATGAAGGCAAATGTTGGCATTATAAAGCATCAAATAAGAACATTTAATAATTTGTCTTAATTCTGCATGGAAACCTTAGAGATAGACATTGAGTTTTCAATGGCTTACAATCCAGTTGCATTCTTTTGAATAAACAGTGTATTATATCACCAAGTACCTGTTGTGACTTTTCTATGCAACAGAGCTGGGGTCTGAGGCACTATCTAATCTTGTACATGTACACGTCTTAAGGTTTAATCTCTATCATTTGCTTATAGTGGAAAAGAGAACATTTTAGGCCTTTGAATAAAATTCTTTGTAAGGAGGATATTTTATTGATATACCCCTGCATTCAACATCATTGAAATATGTGGTAGTCATAGTTTTGTTCTTCTTTTATTTCATGTAGAGTAATTAGGTCGTATTAGATTTCATTAAGAGGGACATTTAAACAAAGATGGGGCTTTCGTTCAGCTGTATAATGATGGCTGTTATATGAATAAAGACGAATGAAAGGAAAAATAGAAATTTCAAAGTATGAGTAAGTGAAATAATATGATTTTCGAACAATAGGTCCTGGACATTGCCTGTTTCTTGTCCCCCTTATGGTTCATTCCTGTGTACTCCGACTCAATAAACATTAGTGACTGAATGACTTGCCAAAGATAACAGTTCCCATCCCAAGCAGATCACACATTGAAGGAGAGGTAGACTCTTACAAAGCTGGAAGCAATGTTATTTCCATAACAAACATAATCATACGCATGTCACGTGGTAGTACGCATCCTGGGGCCCCGAGGGGGGATGGTATGATCGTCTAGTTCTGGATGCAGAGTACTGCTTCCTTTTAAGGAACGTGATACAGTTTAAATAAGGTTTCTGAGGAATGTGCCAAACATCTCTTTTGCCTGTTTCTTGTGTCCCTTGCTGCGGTTTCCAAGACTATGAAATATGTTATCAAAAGACATGTCCACAATTTTTCCTTTGCTTGCATGAGGCTGTGCCAGAGACGAAAGGACTTACATGGAGTTAAGTAGCAGAGGACAAAAAGGGAGTGCCACAAACCTTCTGTTCAACTGTTAGAATTTTAACTTTCCCACGCAGCTGAGAAGACTCGGTATGAATGGATCTCTATCTCAGCATAATTTTCACAAAACAAAGAAAAGGAAAAATGGAAAACTAAAATAAGCCAATGCGGAAAATATTCAATAAATGTATATGCGTGGACACATAAAACCAGGAAACAGCATTTTCAATCTGTTGGTGGCCACATGGTGGCGCTGCAGGCTAAAGAGACGCAAGGAAAATTTAACTGAGGCTGCACCCGAAGTCACTAGACAAAAAAGGAAAATCCTGACCGCTGGGACAAAAGCTGAGGCTCCTCAAGACTGAGGAAGGAAGAAAATATCCTAGATTCTTCCATCTAAGTGGAACGTCTGAGATTTATGACTGCTGAGAGCTGTGGCTGGGACCTGTAGTGAGGAAAGAAGAAACAATGGCAGCCAGAGGGTCAAGCTTCCCCAGACAGAGGCAAGTGCTATTTTTCTTTCTGTTCTGGGAACTGTGTTTGGTAGGCTCTGAATTTGCACGTTATTCTGTAACCGAGGAAACAGAAAGGGGGTCCTTTGTGGCGAATCTGGCAAAGGAACTAGGGCTAGGGGTGGAAGCGCTGGCTGCAAAGCGAGCTAGGGTGGTTTCTGATGATAACAAACAGCGTTTGCTCCTGGATTTTCACACTGGAGATTTGCTCACAAATGAGAAACTGGACCGGGAGAAGCTGTGTGTCTCCACAGAGCCGTGCATACTCTATTTCCAAATTTTAATGGATAACCCCTTTCAGATTTACCGGGCTGAGCTGAGAATCGTGGATATAAATGATCACTCACCCACTTTCCAGGACAAAGAGATGATTTTAAAAATACCAGAAAGCACAGCAGTAGGAGCAGCGTTTCAATTACAAAGAGCACTAGACTCAGATGCAGGACGCAATGGCATCCAAAACTACACCATCAGCCCCAACTCGCCTTTTCATATTACAATTCATGACAGCGACGAAGGGGTGATATACCCAGAGCTGGTGCTAGACAAACCTCTAGATTGGGAAGAAGAGCGGGAGTTCAGTTTAATACTCACCGCATTTGATGGCGGGTCTCCGCCCAGGTCAGGAACAGCCACTGTACGTATTCTGGTCTTGGACATCAATGATAATGCCCCGCAGTTTTCCCAGGAACTTTATCAAACCCAGGCTCCAGAAAATAGCCCAGTAGGACTTCCTCTTGTTAAAGTCTCTGCAGAAGATGTGGACTCAGGAATCAATGCAGAAGTATCCTATTCGTTTTTTGATGCTTCCGAAGATATTCGAGCAACCTTTCAAATCAACCCTTTCTCGGGGGAAATCGTGCTCAAAGCGTTGCTTGATTATGAGTTAGTAAAGTCCTATAAGTTAAATATACAGGCAGTTGATGGTGGAGGCCTTTCTGCTAAATGTACAGTTTTAGTTCATGTTTTAGACATCAATGACAACTCCCCAGAACTGATCATATCATCACTTGTCAACGAAATTGTTGAGAACTCTCCCGAAACCGTGCTGGCAGTTTTTAGGATCAACGACAGAGACTCTGGAGAAAATGGAAAGACCGTTTGCTACATTCAAGAAAATCTGCCTTTCCTTCTAAGACCTTCAGTAGACAATTTTTACATCCTAACGACAGAAGAAGCTCTGGATAGAGAGACCAGATCACAATACAACATCACCATCACAGTCACGGACATGGGCACACCCAGGCTCATGACCCAGCACACCATAACAGTGGAGGTCTCTGACGTCAACGACAATGCCCCCGCCTTCACTCAAACCTCCTACACACTCTTTGTTGAGGAGAACAACAGCCCCGCCCTGCACATAGGCACCATCAGCGCCACAGACTCAGACTCAGGCTCCAATGCCCACATCACCTACTCGCTGCTGCCCACCCAAGACCCACAGCTGGACCTCTCCTCGCTCATCTCCATCAATGCCGACAATGGGCAACTATTCGCGCTCAGGGCGCTGGACTATGAGGCCCTAAAGACCTTTGAGTTTCTTGTGGGCGCCACAGACCAAGGCTCGCCTGCTCTCAGCAGCCAGGCGCTGGTGCGCGTGCTGGTGCTGGACGCCAATGACAATGTGCCCTTCGTGCTCTACCCTCTGCAGAACGCCTCTGCGCCCTTCACTGAGCTGCTGCCCAGGGCGGCAGAACCTGGCTACCTGGTCACCAAGGTGGTGGCTGTGGACCGCGACTCTGGCCAGAATGCCTGGCTGTCGTTCCAGCTCCTCAAAGCCACGGAGCCAGGGCTGTTTAGCGTATGGGCTCACAATGGCGAGGTGCGCACCTCCAGGCTGCTGAGTGAGCGCGATGTGCCCAAGCACAGGCTGCTACTGGTGGTCAAGGACAATGGCGATCCTCCGCGGTCTGCCAGTGTCACTCTGCATGTGCTGCTGGTGGATGGCTTCTCTCAGCCCTACCTGCCTCTGCCAGAGGTGGTGCGCGACCCTGCCCAAGATGAGGATGCGCTCACGCTGTACCTGGTTATTGCCTTGGCATCTGTGTCTTCACTCTTCCTGTTGTCTGTGCTGCTGTTTGTGGGGGTGAGACTGTGGAAGAGGGCCAGGACATCCTCGCTGAGGGCCTGCTCCGTGCCAGAGGGACACTTTCCTGGCCACCTGGTGGATGTCAGCGGCACGGGAACCCTGTCCCAAAGCTACCAATACGATGTGTGTCTGATGGGAGGCTCTTCTGATACCAATGATTTCAAGTTCCTGAAACCAATAATACATGCCGATGTTCATGCTCATGGCTCCCAGAGCAATGGTGAAGAAAAGCCCATATTTTGACGTCTCTATTTTTGAGTATGTTTCATCCATTTCATATATGGTACAGCCATATGAATGCTAGTTTAGTTGTGCAGTAATTGCAACCCAAGACAACACAACTTCATTTCAACTTCCAAGTAGGTCACGTTTACATTCTTCCAATATTTTTACAGTAGTGATTATTTTTAATAGAATATGTACCACTTTAAGTTTTAGGTTTGGTTCTTTCATAGCGCACAATAATTTGATGTTATTTTTCATTACAGAAAGTTGAGATTTGGGGGTTTTATTGTTTTCTTTTCTTTTCTTGCTAATCACTAATCCAAGTCTTTTGCATGCTAAGCAAATGCCCTGCCACTAAGCTTTACCTCTAGCTAGTCATTTTTTAAAAGTCTAGTATTTTAACTCTTTGACTTTGACAATTTCATGCATCTATGTCACGCATTTTGTTTTTTATAACCTCTTGCCCTGTCTTCCTGCAACTCCCATTACTTCCCTTGCGCTCTCCCCATTGTTTATGATTTTGAATATTCTGATGATTCCCGTGTTAGCATACTATTTAATGGGTTTCAGCATGACTTCTGCAAACAGAGGTTTCATTCATTCCTAACATCTGCTGTTCCCCTGGTTCCCTTCCTTCTCCCTGCAGGTCCCCCATTCTGCTTTCTGTCACAGGTATTTCATTACCCTTTCTCTCCTTTCCCAAGAGCTCTTTCTGGTGTTCATGTTTGCTGTCATATAAAACAGATTGTGTCAAGTAATGCAAATACAGTGTAATAGTCTGCATGAAAATCAACATAAATTTGAACACATTTACATTTCTGTGTGATAATATTTATGGACTGTTGGAAACATACTTTTCATTTTATATTGCTACTTAAAGAACTGTCCAACTTAGAAATTGAGATAAATTAAAGGTTATAGAAAAAATTTCATCTCCAGCCCCTTTCTACACAGTTCTTCAAGTGTAATCTGCTTCCAGGTGATGTGTTTAGACTGATTTATCTTGATAGTCAACTTTTATGTGTTACCCACTCATTACAAAAGGATTTACAGTTCTTATTTCCCATTAATAGACACACACACACAAAAGGTGTGTATTTACCTTCTCCTCGTTTCCTGGTATAATTCTCAGAAAGTGTTGCCAGTTTTGTTTCTGTGCGCTTCTATGGATCAAAACCAAGGCTACTAGATGAGTACCATCTCTGAAATAAAACTAATATTAATGTCCATCTAGCTGGGTCTCTTAGACTTAGTAGTGCAGTATCATTATATTTCCTTTCTTGAAAACATCTTTCCCAGACCTGATAGCTGCCCTTAGATTTGGCTAAATTTCCATTTACTGCTACTGATTTTCTGACCCTCTCTTTCCAGGCTAAGTGAGCAAATAAGGAGGTGGGTTACCATAAGCTGTACCCTTCCTTCTTTCTACTGATTTTTCACATCATAGTCCTCTTAAATATTAACATTTTGCCTTCAAATATTCAAACACCATATACAAAAAATTCTGTTTGTTTCCTACAGATCTTTTAGTCATAGTTTTTCTTCATTTAGAATGTTTACCAAATGGCTGTCATGCTTTTTTTTTATTTATAACCTTTTTCATTTATTTTACCTAACAACTGCAGTTCCCCTCCCTCCTTTCCCCCCATTCCCTTCCCCTGACTCCCATCTATTCTGCTCCCCATTCACTCCTCCTTCTCCATTCAGAAAAGGGCAGGCCTCCCATGGGCTTTAACAAAGCCTGGCACCTCAAGTTGAGGTAGAACCGAGCTCCTTCCCCTGCATTAAGGCTGGGTAAGGTAATCCAGTATGGCAAACAAGTCCCCTAAAGCCAGCAAAGCACCAGGGACAGGTCATGATCTCACTCCTAGGAGCCTTACAAGCAGATCAAGCTACATAACTGTCACACACATGCAGAGGGCCTGGGTTGGTCCCATGCAGGCTCCCTAACAGTTGGTCCAGAGTCCATGATCTCCCACTAGCACAGGTCATCTGTCTCTGTGAGTTCCTCTATCATGACCTTGACCTGCCCTGGCTCATACAATCCCTCCTCCCTTTCTTCAGGAGGACACCCAGAGTTTGGCCTGGTGCTTGGCTATGGATCTCTGCATCTGCTTCCATCAGCTCCTGGATGAAGGCTCTCTGATGACAGTTATGGTAGTCACCAATCTGATTACAGTAGATGAGCAGTTCAGGCAGGCTCTCCACAATGGCGACTCCAGCTAAGGCCCCTAGCAATAGTGGTGAGGATGTCATGCTTTTAATATTTGCCGCACACTGCCCACCTTTTATGGAGCCCAATATCATTTCTGAGTTTACTTTCTTACTTTGTTGGAACCTAATTTCATTAAAATAGATGCAGAGGTAGTTTTATAAAAAAAATAACTTTTAGTACTTTACATAATGCAGCAATCTTTTCATTTGATTGATAGTTTGTTTGGGTATAAAAGTACAGTTTGAAATTTTCTCCCTCAGAATTAAAAAGCACTTTTCTGGTGTGGGAGGTCCTTTTGTCTGTGTTGCTTTTATTGGTTAATGAGTAGAAAAACTGCTTTGGCCTTTAGGAAGGCAGAACTTAGCTAGGTGGGGAAAACTAAACTGAATGCTGGGAGAAAGAAGGCAGAGTCAGTATAAAAGCCATGTAGCCCTGCAGAAGACAAACACTGGAACTTTGCCCGGTAAGGCAAATCCTTGTTGTGATACACAGATGAATGGAGATTGAATAATTTAAGATATTAGTTAGCCAGAAATATGCTTAAGCTATTGGCCAAACTGTATTACAAATAATATGGTTTCTGTGTGATTATTTGGGGGCTCAGCAGTCGGGAACAAACAAGCGGGTTCCTTACAATACTTTTCTTTTTCTTAATTGTGTAGACTCATCTTTCATAAGGAAAATTCCATTCTAAAGACTGCCTCATTTTCTGCAATATTTTTTCCATTCATTCTGGAAGCATTGGAAAACTTACCCTCAGTAGTCTGAAAATGCCATAGCAGAAACTATTTGTTAACATTTTCACAAGGATTTACTCTGTCACTGTTTAGACTCTCAATTCAGAGAAAATTTCATTTTATTTTGCTATAATTTCTTTCCTGTATTTTCTAAAAATTTTGATTAAATATTTGACCAACTGGACTGGTTCTGTAAAATCCTAAGCATCTCACCCTTTCTATTTCCTATTTGCCTCTGGCTCTACTTTCCTTCACTGCTCATCTAATCATTTGATCTTTGTATGTAAGCTTTCCTTTTGGCATATAAATACTTATAGAACATTTTTTGGTTCTGCTAAATTTTTAAAGCAGTATTCATTGGAAATACAATGCTTTCTTATCTGTAATTTGCCCTCTTAGAATATATCCCAAAGATATACTTGAATAGCATTATTCATGCTTTATAGTCACTTTAAAAATTAAGAATGTGTCAAAGAAGTTGAAGAATTTACCAAAATTATATAGTTTGTATGGGACATTTAAGTCCCCTAATCTTTTCTCTTTTCTTTTTAACTCTTGAAGCAGGGTCTCAACTATTAGTAGAGGGTAGCTTAAAATGTGCAATCTTTGTGACTCTTCCACCTGAGTATTGGGACCACGGGTATTATGTAGGCAGACCCACAACATTGGCAAGTGTAAGAATTTGTGCTTTCTTGCTTTCCAGCTTAGCCTTCTGGACTGCCTATGGTGTGGGATCATGTGTCTGCAATAGACCTTGTTTTCCACAGTCTGAGAGCATCGCTTCAGAAGAGACTTGAAATCTCACCACTCAAAACTCTCAAGTTCTCCTTTCCTTTAGTTTAATGTCATACTTTTGTTCAGCAGTACTTATGTGCCAAAGACTAGAGAAAGTTTGCTCATCTCTCTAAATCAAGTATCCATTCTTTACCTTGAGTGACTTTGCTATCTCTGTAGAAACAGCGAACAGAGAATTCAACACTACTGTAAATACACCTTCAAATAATAAATTGTTCATCTCATGATTAACTTTAAACTTCCAGTTTTTCTGAATCTAGAATGTGAATGGTATTATGAGAGACAAACCTGCCATTTGCCCTAACTCCAGTGATGGACTTTTAGCCATTTCCTAGAACTTTGTAGTAAGTTTCTCCCATCTGTTTTCTATCTTTAAACTCATGTGTGCACATTAGTTTTGTGAGTTCTCAAAACTGCTACTTCCCTGTCCACTTGATGGGTATTTCAAAGGTGGAAGAATAACTGCACACCTACCTTTCGGTTTCTATCTTTTGTGTTGGTTCATTTCCTTTTTCAGCTATATATAGAACTTAAATTCTTCAAAATTCAGTTCAAACAGTATTTCTCAACTACAACTATTTCATCCATTGCTGGGTACTTTTGCAACTTTCAATAGTAGACATAGCTGATGAGCATCTAGTATCTGCTCCCAACACTTTCCTCCTTTAGTGGCAAGCGTTACTTCAGTTAGGGACACTCCCTCGTTTCAGAGATGATACTCTTTGGGGTTAAACAATAAAAGGGTAGTATTCAAGCTCTGTGACTAAAAGCTCTCCCTATGATGCTGTATTTGTGTAACTGTGTAGTGAGTGCTTCATTAGCCAGAACATGGCATTATTTGGTGTCATCCACTGTTAAATTTTCACTCTCTTTAGGAAAGCAAATTTCTTTTTTTTTGCCCCTGAACTTCTATGTCAGTAGAATATCTTGGAGATCAGTGTTAGGAGTAAGAGTATACTTTTCATAAAACACCACATTTGTGAACCACTTACTGAATTTTTGTCACTTGCAAGAAAATGAAACAAAACTATGAGTTTAAACAATATGTTTCTTAATGTGTACCCTCTCCTGGCTAACCCAGTTTCATAAACCAAGATTACCTCTAACACTTCTCATGGACGCTTTTACTTTTCCTTTCCAACTAAGGAAGGCCTAGTGGGAAGGGATGAGTTAAACTTAACAATGTTATATTCCTGAGATACTTAACACGTGCTTTAAAACAAACAGTAACATCATCATAAATTACAGAGAACGCTGATGGAAAATATACTAATAACCACATAAACAATAAATATTTGTCTCTGTGGGACATTCGATGTAAGTGGAATTTTGGTAGCATTCATCAAACTGTGAAAATCTGAGAAGACACATGGTGGCGCTGCAGGATAATGTTACAGAAAAAAATTACATTTAAATGCTAAGGACCCTCAGCCCCACTGAGCACGGAAAACTGGGAAGAAATAGCAAGTCGTGAAGGTGCTACCTAGAAACCGTTTATCCTTCGGATTCTAAGGATTCTGTGGACAGATCAAGGGGCGCATCTTACAGAGCAGAAGTGATTCTTTCAGAAGCCTGCTGGAAAGAAGCTATGGAGAACGGAGGAGGAAGCCATCTGCAGACAAGGCAAGTCCTGCTTCTCTTTGTTTTGCTGGGAATGTCTCAAGCACACGCTGAGCCTGGGAGACTTTCAGTGGTGGAGGAGTCCCTGAGTGGGGCCTTGGTAGGCAATTTGGCAAAAGACCTGGGACTCGAGGTGGGTGAGCTGTCTTCACGGAGGGCTCAAGTGGTCTCTAAGGATAACAAACTGCCTTTGCAATTGAATATAAATACAGGAGATTTGCTCCTAAGCGAACCGCTAGACAGAGAGGAGCTGTGTGGCTCCACCGAGCCCTGCGTGCTGCATTTCCAGGTGTTAATGAAAAATCCCTTACAGATTTTGCAAGTTGAGCTGCAGGTAAGGGATATCAATGACAATTCCCCCATATTCCTGGAAAAGGAAATGGTTCTAGAAATCCCGGAGAATAGCCCTGTTGGTGCTGTGTTCCTACTAGAAAGTGCGGCAGATTTAGATGTAGGAACCAATGCTGTGAAAAACTATGTGATAAGTCAGAGCTCTCATTTCCACATTACGATGAGAGTTAATCCTGATGGCAGGAAATACCCAGAGTTAGTTTTGGACAAGGCACTGGATTATGAGGAGCAGCCGGAGCTCAGTCTCATCCTCACTGCTTTGGATGGTGGGACTCCGCCCAGGTCTGGGACTGCCTTGGTTCGAGTGGAAGTGATAGATATTAATGACAACTCCCCTGAGTTTGAGCATATGTTCTATGAAGTGAAGATTCCAGAGGATAGCATCCTTGGCTCACTGGTTATCACTGCATCGGCTTGGGATCTAGACTCGGGAATTAATGGTGAAGTATCCTATGCCTTTTCTCATGCATCAGAGGATATTCAAAAGACATTTGCAATCAATAAAAACTCTGGAGAAATAAGCTTAATAGGCTATTTGGACTTTGAAACAACCGAATCCTACTCAATAATCATTAAAGCTACGGATCGAGGAGGACTTTTTGGGAAATCTACAGTAAGAATTCAGGTGATGGATGTGAATGATAATTCTCCGGAAATTTCTGTGTCATCATTTACCAGTCCAATCCCAGAAAACACCCCAGAGACATTAGTTATGGTTTTTAGTATCCAAGACAAGGACTCAGGAGAGAACAGCAGAATGGTCTGTTCTATTCCAGAGGACCTCCCGTTTGCGCTAAAGTCGTCAATTGAAAATTACTACCACTTAGAAACGGAGGGAGCGCTGGACAGAGAGAGCAGAGCTGAGTACAACCTCACCATCACAGTCAGCGACATGGGCACACCCAGGCTCACGACCCAGCACACCATAACAGTGCAGGTGTCTGACGTCAACGACAATGCCCCCGCCTTCAATCAAAGCTCCTACACCCTGTTTGTCCAGGAGAACAACAGTCCCGCCCTGCACATAGGCACCATCAGAGCCACAGATTCAGACTCAGGCTCCAATGCCCACATCACCTACTCGCTGCTGCCCACCCACGACCCGCAGCTGGATCTCGCCTCGCTCATCTCCATCAATGCCGACAATGGGCAGCTGTTCGCGCTCAGGGCGCTGGACTATGAGGCCCTAAAGACCTTTGAGTTTCATGTGGGCGCCACAGATCAAGGCTCGCCTGCGCTCAGCAGCCAGGCGCTGGTGCGCATGCTGGTGCTGGACGCCAACGACAATGCTCCCTTCGTGCTCTACCCTATGCAGAACGCCTCTGCGCCCTTCACAGAGCTGCTGCCCAGGGCGGCAGAACCTGGCTACCTGGTCACCAAGGTGGTGGCTGTGGACCGCGACTCTGGTCAGAACGCCTGGCTGTCGTTCCAGCTGCTCAAAGCCACGGAGCCCGGACTGTTCAGCGTGTGGGCTCACAATGGCGAGGTGCGCACCTCCAGGCTGTTGAGTGAGCGCGATGCACCCAAGCACAGGCTGCTGCTGCTGGTCAAGGACAATGGCGATCCTCCGCGATCTGCCAGTGTCACTCTGCATGTGCTGCTGGTGGATGGCTTCTCTCAGCCCTTTCTGCCTCTACCGGAGGTGGTGCGCGATCCCGCCCAAGATGAGGACGCACTCACGTTGTACCTGGTCATTGCCTTAGCGTCTGTGTCTTCGGTCTTTCTCTTATCTGTGCTGCTGTCCGTGGGGGTGAGGCTGTGCAGAAGGGCCAGAGCGGCCTCTCTGGGTGGCCGTTCTGTGCCTGATGGACACTTTCCTGGACACCTGGTGGATATCAGTGGATCGGGGACCTTGTCACAGAGCTACCAGTATGAGGTGTGTCTAATGGGAGGTACTGGCACAAATGAGTTCAAATTCCTGAAGCCAGTTTCTCCCAATCTACCACTCCAGTTCCCCAGGAAAGAAATGGAGGAAAGTCCTACTTTACGCAATAGTTTTGGGTTATTTAATGACAGCAGCTGATGCTGTATTTCATTTTATAACTATCTCAAAACAATATGTGTTTCTCCCAATTTGCATGATCTTCAAATCTCCTAGTGTTTGCATTTAGTTATGTCCCTCCCTCTTTTCATTTTATATCAGTGCTTATAATAAGATGGTAATGTTTAAACTATGGCCTGCTCTGTAGGATATCCTAACTGGTAAAAGAACTTACTTCCTTAAACCCCACAAAACCACCCCATCTGTCTTTCCCAGCCACACTTTTACCTCCGCTTTGCTTTGATGAAATAAACAGACCACTTCAGAAGTAGTTGAAATCTTCAGGCGTTATCTTTCCTTGACTCTCTTTTTGTGCTTTTTCTTGAGGCTTATTATTGTGGATGCTATTTTCAAGTAAGTTATTTTAAAACCATCCTAGTTTAGATGTTATGTTTGAAGGTTTGTTACTGTTCAGTATATTGATATATTGGAAAATCTATACTGTGATCCAACCATTAGGCCCACTGAAAAGGAGCCTATAGTGGGTCTGGGGATGGCTCAGTGATAGGTTCCCAGATAAAAGACAGCACAGAATAAACAAGCGGGGACAGTGATGATCTTTTTAATAACTCTGCCGTATGCATTCTGGAAGGCACATGAATACTGTGGCCACTTACAGAATCCTGGAATATGAGGCCTTAATTTTACTAATGTCTTACTAATGTCACAAGGTCAGAATGTAAGTCAGGTGTACACAGGCACACAAAGAGTAGTTTAGATAGGAGAAAACGAGCTTGTGAGATAATATATAATTTTGACTATTTTCTTCCTGAAATAAACAATCATTACTGAGTGCTGATTGACATGTAAAGTTATGCTGTGTGTATTTTCCAACATTCAAACCTAGAAGAAAGAAATATTTTGTGCTCTGTACTTAGTCTATTTGTGAGCTTGAAATTTCCTATATTATTCTATCGCTTAAACTTTCTGATATGGTCACCAGCCACCAAGTAGGTCCCAAACTCTACTGAAGAGTATCAGCCAAAAGTTTGGTGACCACTTTTTTTGGATGTATAAAAGTGTCATATATGTGTAGTTTCAAGAGATTACTATTTAGGTTCTAATTTAAAAAAAAATAAATTCAACCAACACAGAAGGGAGTTTTATCTTGTGTTGAGAAGGACCAGCCTGTAATGGTTCTTGCCATTAATGGTCGGATAACACTACAGGAAAAAATGTAATGGTTGGGAGATGAAGTTTTCTAAAAAGCCTAAAGTAGTCTGTATGTATAGAAGGAGGAAAATGCAGTGAGAAAATGGGTCATCATGGAAGAGAAAGATAGGAAGGCATGACGGTAAGAATGGGGGAAGAACTAAGTAATGATGCTTCCAGTCAACTTCCTCCTGAAGATATTTAACACTGTATATTAGTTAACTAATTTTAGTTCATTAAAATCCCTCCAAAATCTAAGACAACCCAGTGTTTATCCTTTTTGGAAGCTAGTCATTTCATTATGAGTCCATTGAGCTCTGTAATCTTTGCATCCAGTCAAAATGTGGATACAGGCTAGTTAAATTTAAGTTCCTACTTTGGGAAGTAGAAGTTGAAGCATGCTCTCTCACCTTTAAATGAAAGCTCCTTTATAGCGAGAACTCACTGAAGAGCAGTAAATCAAATCAAGTGTTAAGATTACCTCCTGTCATTATGGTACTGAGTGGAGAATAGTTGGAGGATCACTTAAAACATTACAGCATGCCATACAAGATACATATGTTACATAAGTAAAAAATACTGAAAATAGCTACTTCATGGGTGCCAGAGTAGCTATAGTGAGAAAGTCAGACAAGACTATAATGAGCGCTGACAGAATGTGGGGAAAATGGAATACTGGTGCTGTAAATTTAAAAAATGATACATTGTTTTGGAAAGCAGCTTGTCAGTTCTTCAAAATATTAAATATATAAACATTCTATTCCTCAGAAATTCAATTCCTATATACTTATCTAAAAGAAATAACTATATCTATCTATACAAAACCACTTATAAACAAACATCCATAACGTAATTAGTGTTGAACATAATACTAAAAAAAAAATAAAACAACCCAAATAGGTATCCACTGATAAATAGATAAACCAAACGTGTCATTTCCATATAATGAAATTATTTTAATGAGCAATAAAATGAGTGAAATATGATAAGCAATGTCTCAGTTTAGGGTTATTAGTGCTGTGGTGAAACACAGCGACCAAAGCATCTTGGGGAAGAAAGGGTTTATACGGCTTTAGCTTCCTCACCGCCGTTCATCATTGAAGTCAGGGCAGGAGCTGGAACAGAGGCCGTGGAGGAGTGCTCCTTACTGGGTCATAGTAGTTCTTTCTCCTCAGGACAGACAGCACACACACAATGACAAGGAAACATTATTAATTATGAAAGCTTGGCTTTTAGCTTAGGCTTTTATCAACTAGCTCTTATAACTTAAATTAACCCATTTATATTAATCTACATTGTGCCACCTGACTTCACCTTTCTTCCATTTTACACTTGTTTCCTCTCTATCTCTGACTAGCGACTCTGCCTTTCTTCTTCCCAGAGTTCTCTCCTTGCCCAGAAGTTCTGCCTGTACTTCTTACCTAGCTATTGATCATTCAGCTTTTTATTACGCCAATCACAGCAATGCATCTTCACACAGTGTTCAAATATCCCACAAAGCTGGTTTGCTCTCCAAAGCTTGTTCAACATGCTTTCTTATAGAATCCAGGATCACCAGCTCAGAAGTGGCCTTACCCTCAATGGGCTGGGCCCTACAACTTCAATCACTAATTAAGAAAGGGCCTACAGGCTTGTCTACAGCCCTACCTTAAGCAAACATTTTCTCAACCGAGGCTCCCTTTTCTCCAATGACTCTAGCCTGTGTCAAGTTGACATAAACTAGTCAGCACATCACCATAGGTAATCCCAAAAATATGGTGTTAATTTTTATGTTCTTTGGCAGCCTACTGGTTATGGTTTAGTGCTCTCTCAAAAAATATTATGCTGAATGAAAAAAATGTATTTTTAAAAATCACATATTCTATAATTGTTTATACAAAATAATCAGAACAAACAAATCTATGGAGACAGAAGGTGTTTTGGTGGTTGTCTAAGGTTGGGGAAATGTGTAGGAGTGAAGACTAGCTAGGTGCAATTTATAAGGGGGATAATGAAACATTTAAATTTGGAAATAATGATAAGAGCTGCACAATTCTGAAAATATACATTGTAAACCTTAAATGGTGCGATACAATGGTGACTCTATTTCAACAAAGATGTTCCAAGTAGTGGAGAATGGCTCTAGAAACCTATGATTCCAAGAAAGCTGGACCTTTACTTATTCATGATGATGAAATTGTAAAGAAAAATTCAAACCACCAAGGTAGAAGAACCCTACAGACACAACAGGTGGTCTAGGTACTGACCATTTGTCAAGGTTTTCCAGATACATAAGCATCAATATTTCCATATTTCTAGGCGGAATTTTGCGTTTCCTCGCTCTAACGGAGAGTAACCAAACTTTCTGGAGCTCTCATACTTGTATATGAGTAATCAATCAATCTTCTAAAATGTTTTGCTAAAGCCATTTTTTTCTCAATCTTCAAATATTTCTGTTATAGTTAAATTTAGCATGGTGCATTCAAATCAAGCCGTGTCAATCATTTTTGTAATAGATGACTCCTATTATAAGTAATTAAGAAACTTTTCTCATAGCCAATGGAGGAAAGTTGATTAGAAATACCTGTAAAAAATAAATCCAACCTCTAAAATGAATTTTCTTGAAAAATCTCAACAATAAAAGCCAATTAACAGTTTAATTTCTGATTGACAAGAAGTACTGGAAGTAAAGAACTTGTGTTATTAGGGCATTTAAACTTATAAGGACTGACATCTTTTTAACTGGCAATCTGGCCTCCATTTCCTGGTCCAGTGTACTATTTAATCAAAACCATGGTCATTCAAGCCCCGGCTCATTAGCTATAGTCCAGTCTTCACCAGTCAGGCCATATGCTGCCCTTCTCCACCAAGGACTGCCCTTCCTGTGGTATAGTTCCTGGGTATCTCCTTCTGGGAACAGCAAGTGATTTGCCTTTAAATCTTCTCCTATCTACTCCTATCATACCTTTGACCTTGTCATAGCCTCCTCTACCTGGCACAGCTACAGTACATCAGCCATCTCCTGTTCCTGCTCTACATTTCCTTCTCATCCAACCAGCTCCCTCATTTAGTGCTCACACTCACATTCATGCTCTCTTATCCCCAATTACCTTGTTCAGTTTTCCTCACTAAAACAACTTGGAAAAAACTCCACTTATTATGGATGAATTTTTTTTCTTTCTTCTCTATTATACCTGGGTTGCAGTACCCTAAGACAAAATTATTGAAGTTATTAACATCACTGCCACATTAATTTTCATATAAAAATGATATTGAGGGACCTGGAGAGATGGTGCAGTGGTTATGTAGTTGCTCACAGTAAGAACCTGAGTTCATTCCCAGAACATACATCCAGCAGCTCACAATCTATTGTAACTCCAGCTGCCCTCTTCTGGCCTCTTTGGGTACCTGCATTCATGTGCACACATACACAGATACACACACACACACAATTAAAAATAAATATTTGAAGTGTATTCATATTTAAGGTCAAGAAATTCCTTTATACTCTTCCTAATCTCCTTCCTGTGTCTACAACTACTTAAAGCTTGTTTATCTTACTTTAATTCTTTCACTCAATTACTCAACAGATGAACTTTCTTCACGAACCTTAATGATAAAAGAGAGCCTGTCAAATGTTAATTATTTTAGTTCCCTACCACATTTTACCTTCTGGTTTTGTGTCAACTTGACACAAGCTAGAGTCATCAGAGAAGAAGGAGCCTCAATTGAGGAAATGCCTCCAGGAGAACCAGCTGTAAGATGTTTTCTCATTCAGTGATCAATGGGAAAGGACCCAGTCCATGGTGGATGGCGTCATTGCTGGGCTAGTGGTCCTGGGTTCTATAAGAAAATAGGCTGAGCAAGCCAGGGAAAGCAAACCAGTAAGCAGAACTCCTCCATGGCCTCTGCACCAGCTCCTGCTTCCAGAATCCTGCCCTGTCTGAGATCCTGTGCTGACTTCCTTTGGTAAGGGACAGCAATGTGGAAATACATGCTGAATAAACCCTGTCCTCCACAACTTGATTTTTGGTCATGGTGTTTCATTTCATCAATAGAAACCCTAATTAAGACACAAGTCTACATCTTAGCAGAATATGCCATAGTTTTCTTATTCTGGGATGGCTTCCCACCAAGTCCAATCAATTCCTTTTTGTGTTCTGGATACAGTCTTTAACTGACCTCTGGGGTTTCTGCATTGATTATCTTTTTGGCATTTTAATTTTTTTTCCTTTCTAGTAAATACTAAACACCATCATTAAAAATATGTTCAAGATTCTCCATTCTTTAAAAAACTGGGTCTAAGCCGGGCGGTGGTGGTGCACGCCTTTAATCCCAGCACTCGGGAGGCAGAGGCAGGCGGATTTCTGGGAGTTTGAGGCCAGCCTGGTCTACAAGAGCTAGTTCCGGAATGGGCACCAAAGCTACAGAGAAACCCTGTCTCGAAAAACCGAAAATCCAAAAAAAAAAAAAAAAAAAAAAACCTGGATCTATATATTTCATCAGCTGTTTATAACCTTTTCTTTGTTTATAGATTTCTTGACTTCATTTCCTACCCTTATTTGCTTCTTCATCCCTCAAACTTCCTAACCAAGGACAGTTTCATTTTCCTGGCAATTATTCTACTGAAAATGTCATTTTTATGGTCATAAAAATGTATGTATGCATTAAATAATGTTATATTACCAAATCAAATAAATGTAATATACAATACTCTGCAAAAGTCCTTCTCTTCCATGTGACTGTGCCAACACAAATGGCTATATAACTAGAGCAGCTTTGCCCTTTTCATGGCCCTAGAACCAGACTTCACTCCAAATGACAGCTTCAACATTTCCTATGGAAAATTAATAGTCTGTATGACTATAACTTCTCACTATCATACCTGTGTTCTAGATGACTTGGGGAAAAGATGGTCATTTAGACCTCTTCTGTCCCAGACAAGAAAGTCACAAACAAAAATTCTGCTCTCAAACTGTCTGTGAAATTGCCAAGGTCAAACCAAACTACCAAGGAGGCTCAGGCAGGCATATCAACTCAGTTGCCATATATCTTAGTTACTCTTCTATTGCTGTGATAAAACCTACAACCAAGGCAACTAATTTTTAGACGTGCTTAACTTGAGGCTTATTTTTTCAGAGTGTTAGAGTCCATGATAGTCTGGTGGCAGGAACAGCTGAGAGCTCACATCTTGATCTACAATTGGAGGCAGAAAGAAAACTATAAGAAAGTCATAAGTTCTTTTAAACATCAGTGTCTGCCTCAAGTGACACTCCTTCTCCAACAGGGCCAGACTTTCCAATCCTTCCCAAATAATTCCACCAGCTGGAGACGAAGTGTTCAACGTAAGAGTCCTTGGCAGGCATTCCCATCCAAGCCACCATACCATACAATTGAGTGCATGTAAAAGAGTAGTGTATTTTATTTTTTTAAAAGATTTATTTATTTATTATGTGTACAGCATTCCTTCCATGTGTGCCCGCAGGCCAGAAGGGGGCGCCAGATCTCAATATAGATGGCTGTGAGCCAGCATGTGGTTGCTGGGAATTGAACTTGGGACCTCTGGAAGAGCAGTCAGTGCTCTTAACCACTGAGCCATTTCTCCAGCCCAGAGTAGTGTATTTTAATAGACACCTATCAGGATAATCCACAAATTCTGCCTTAAATACAATAGACAATTTTAATGCTTATTTTTTTCTTGACTTGAGAGTATGTTCCACTCTTCCTAACTTCCTTGAGTTCTTACATACTCCATACAAATAAAATGTTTGAGGTTATGTTGTGATTTATTTTATTTTTATAATCTTACTGCTTTAGAGTGAGAGATTGAACCAGAGTCTTAATAGGCTACCACACACTCACACCACTACTGAGTGACCTCCCTATATTTTAATTATCCTCTTAACATTTAGTTAGTTCTTTGTGGTTTCTTTAAAATGCCAGCTCATTAGTTTCTATGGTAATGATCCTAGGAGGTAAAGCTATCAGCATCCTATATTTAATAGGTAGGGAAACAAAGGTACACAGTTTGTACAGGTCTGTAGGTAGTGACAGTACCAGTATTCTAATGTTGACATCTTGGATCCAAAATCTATGTTCCTAAATAGTATCTATCTCCTAAGTCATAGTTACTTGTCTTTTCTAGATGCTTCGACTATTCTTTACCTATGAGTTGTTATATCTTAATTATTAGTTTATCAATTCTTCTAGCCATCAAGTTCTACAAAAAAGATCATCTTATGTGCATTATATCATCACGTGTGTGTGTGTGTGTGTGTGTGTGTGTGTGTTTTCAGACAATGTCTCCCTGCATAGCCTTCCCTGACATGGAGCTCACTATGTAGACCAGACTAACCTCAAACTCTTACAGATCCCCTTGACCCTGCCTCTGGAGTACTGGGATTAATGGCATGCACCACTACATACACCCTGCTATTTTTAAGTGTAAAATTAAGAAGTCTAATACTCCCATGACTTAAACTAAGTTAATTACTAACAAAAATAGTATGTTCTGTATTTTTTCCAGATTCGTGTGTGTGTGTGTGTGTAAAATGTAGTGTGTTACCAATTATATTATGGACTCACACCAACAAATACCAGAGAGGAGGTAAATACTTGTAACCACTAAAGTATTGCCTTGAAATAATTATCATTTATTTATTTGGGGCACTTTAGTTAGTCTTTTTGAACTGAACATTCTAAGAACTAATGATTTTATGGAGAATATGGACTTTGTTTCAGTTATAATCCAAACAGGCCAACAACAAGAGACATTTTGTAGATAATTGGAAGAGGCCAAACAGACTGAGTTATAAGTTATAACCAAAAAAATATATGCCTAAATACATTGATTATAATAACAATATTGTAATTATGTTTTAAAAAGACGTTGCTAATTAGAAATAGTTAATGAATATTTAAAGATAAACATAGTCTGTGTGAAATTCGCTTTTAAATAATCTACATAGATATATTCACAAAATTTTAGGAGATAAATATTAAATGAAAAGCTTCACAGAGACACTTGGTGGCGCTATAGGATAAGATGAAACGGTGCGTAGTCCTGTGGGCTCCACTATTCAGAGGACCAGGGAACAGCCAATCCGTTGAGAAGGGAGGTATTACAGGAGCTTTACCGACAGAGCTGCCAAGGGATTTTCAATAGAAAAATCGGAAATTCCTTATCAAAATTGGGACCAAATTTAATTTTTGCAACAAAAGAGATTGCCTGAAGGAACTGTGGGAACCAGAAGGATGATGATTCTGCAGAAAAGGCAAGTCTTGGTTTTCTTTGTTTTGCTGGGATTGTCCAGGGCAAGTACTGAATCTTTGCACTATTCTGTAGCAGAGGAAACAGAAATAGGCTCTTTTGTGGCTAACCTGGCAAAGGATTTGGGGCTGGGAGTAGCGGAGCTGTCCTCCAGGGAGGCCAGAGTAGTGTCAGATGATAATAAAAAGCGTTTACACCTTAATTTGCTGACCGGAGATATGCTCCTGAGTGAGAGACTGGACCGGGAAGAGCTGTGTGGCTCCTCCCAGCCCTGCGTGCTACCTTTTCAGGTGGTACTGGAAAACCCTTTACAGTTTTATCGAGCTGAGCTGCATGTCAGAGATATAAATGATCACTCCCCCACATTCCTGGACAAGGAAATATCTATTAAAATACCAGAAAGTGCAACGATCGGAGCCACGTTTTTAATTGAGAACGCACAAGATCTGGACGTAGGAAGCAACGGTCTCCAGGACTACACCATTAGTCCCAATTCTCATTTCTATGTTAAAACTCATGACAGTGGTGATGGAAAGATATATCCGGAGCTGGTTCTAGACAGAGCTTTAGATCACGAGGAGGAATTTGAGCTTAGACTGACACTTACAGCCCTGGATGGTGGGTCTCCACCCAGGTCTGGGACAACGTCGGTTCTCATAAAGGTTATGGACATCAATGACAACGCTCCTGAGTTTGCTCAGAGTTTTTATGAGGTGCAGGTCCCAGAGGACACGCCCGTTGGTTCCAGTATTATTGCTATCACTGCTACAGATTTAGATACGGGAAATTCTGGAAAAATATCATATTCATTTTTGCATGCATCAGAAGGCATTAGAAAAACCTTTAAAATCAACCCTACATCTGGGGAAGTCAACTTGAGATCATTACTGGATTTTGAAGTAATACAATCCTACTCTGTAAATATCCAAGCAACAGATGGTGGAGGTCTTTCAGCAAAATGCACTCTTTTAGTTAAAGTATTGGATATAAACGACAACGCACCGGAAGTGACCATATCATCAATTACAAAGACAGTTCCAGAGAATGCTTCAGAGACCCTGGTCGCCCTTTTCAGTGTCCGAGATCAAGATTCTGGGGACAATGGAAGAATCCTTTGCTCTATTCAGGACGACCTTCCATTTATCCTGAAACCCACCTTCAAGAACTTTTTCACTCTCCTTTCTGAAAAAGCACTGGACAGAGAGAGCAGAGCTGAGTACAACATCACCATCACAGTCAGCGACATGGGCACACCCAGGCTCACAACCCAGCACACCATAACAGTGCAAGTGTCTGACGTCAACGACAACGCCCCCGCCTTCACACAAAGCTCCTACACACTGTTTGTCCAAGAGAACAACAGCCCCGCCCTGCACATAGGCACCATCAGCGCCACAGACTCAGACTCAGGCTCCAATGCCCACATCACCTACTCGCTGCTGCCCACCCACGACCTGCAGCTGGATCTCGCCTCGCTCATCTCCATCAATGCAGACAATGGGCAGCTGTTCGCGCTCAGGGCGCTGGACTACGAGGCCCTGCAGACCTTCGAGTTCCAAGTGAGCGCCACAGACCAAGGCTCGCCCTCACTCAGCAGTCAGGCGCTGGTGCACGTTCAGGTGCTCGATGCCAACGACAATGCGCCCTTCGTGCTCTACCCGCTGCAGAATGCTTCTGCTCCCTTCACAGAGCTGCTGCCCAGGGCTGCCGAACCTGGCTACCTGGTCACCAAGGTGGTGGCTGTGGACCGCGACTCTGGTCAGAACGCCTGGCTGTCTTTCCAGCTGCTCAAGGCCACAGAGCCAGGGCTGTTCAGCGTGTGGGCTCACAATGGCGAGGTGCGCACCTCCAGGCTGCTGAATGAGCGCGATGCGCCCAAGCACAGGCTGCTGCTGCTGGTCAAGGACAATGGCGATCCTCCGCGGTCTGCCAGTGTCACTCTGCATGTGCTGCTGGTGGATGGCTTCTCTCAGCCCTACCTGCCTCTGCCTGAGGTGGCGCGCGACTCCACCCAGGACGAGGATGCGCTCACGCTGTACCTGGTTATCGCCTTGGCGTCTGTGTCTTCACTCTTCCTCTTGTCTGTGCTTCTGTTCGTGGGGGTGAGGATGTGCAGGAGGGCCAGGTCGTCCACTCTGGGTGACTACTCTGTGCCTGAGGGACACTTTCCTGGCCATTTGGTGGACATCAGCGGCACGGGGACTCTGTCCCAGAGCTACCAGTATGAGGTGTGTCTGACGGGAGGTACTGGGACTAATGAGTTCAAATTCCTGAAACCAGCCATCCCCAGTCTTCAACTCCACGATGCTGGTTCTAATATGCAGGAAAAGGAGAACTTTCGGAATAGTCTTGGATTTAATATCCAATAAAATCTCCTTTAAACTCTGAATATTTTACCTTCATTGTCAAATTGCAGTTGATTCTTTTTCTTAATCTGCAATGGATTTTAGGGTTTTACTGATGTTGCATGCGTTGTCATTTCACATGTATCTCTCACAGTTGCTTTAAAATCGTTATGGGGTTTAGGATGTATAGAAACAATCTTCACTTTTTGTTTATTTTGTCGGAGTTTTATGTTAACGGTTCTACTGTTTGTTATGCAAGACACAGAAATGGAAATGCTGACTGAAGTATTGAGAGTAAATGCCTTGAGCTGGTGGTTCCTGTGCCTGGTGGGGTACAAGGCAGGCAGTTCTGGGTGGATCTACAACAGAAGTGGAAGGGAGGAAGAGGAGAAGGGAACTAAAAAGGGGCAAATGCCACCACAGAAGGGAGTTATTCCAATATACTATTAAAATCCAGCAAGCAGGGATATTAACTCCTGCTGCATCTGGGTAGAAATTATATTGAATTATTAGTATTCTTTGTCAGATTACTTTACCATAAAAGATTTTTTTAAATGCTGCCCCTCTGTATCCAGTCATGGGGGACTTTGTGTTCTCATGTTTTCATGAACTGATTTCTGTTCATGTGCCCTGCGTTAAGTACTGATTGTTCAAGTAATTTTTCTTTATCTATTTTCTAATCATTCCTTCTAATTCTCAAAATATTCTAGGTCTTGATACTGCTGTTGCTTGTTTTTAAATACATGTTTGCTTGGTTAAAATGTATGGTACTCTTTATCATTTATTGCTAAAGCAGATAATAAGTTCATAATCTTATTCTAAGTAAAATAGTCTTTTACCAGAAGAAAACAGTATAAAAACTTCCTAGGAGGACTGGAGAGATGGCTCTGAGGTCCTGAGTTCAATTCCCAGCAACCACATGGTGGCTCACAACCATTCCTAATAGAATCTCTTCTGACCTGCAGGCATACATGCAGGCAGAACACTGTATACACAATAAATAAATTAAAGAAAAAAACTTCCTAGGAATTAAATATTTTAATGTAATTTTTTTTATTTTGTGTGAATTGGTGTTTTGCCTGCATGTATGTCTGTCTCTGTGAGGATGTCTGATCCTCTGCAACTGGAATTATAGACAGTTGCAAACTTCCAAATTGGTCCTGAGGATTGAATTTGGGTCCTCTTTAAGTGCAACCAGTCCTCTTAACTGCTGAGCTATCTTTCTGTCACCTGAAATTAAGGTTTTAAACTGTTAAAATGACTTAGATTTACTAACCATTAATAAAAGTAATATAAGCCAAATATGGAAGAACAAATCTGTAATCCCAGCACTCAAGCAACTAGGGGTGGAGAATAATCAATTCAAGATTGTTTTTGGGCTACACAGTAAGAATTTTCCTTAAAAAATAAAGAAGGAAACAGAACCTGATATATCAGCATATATCTATAATTGAGGCACGTAAGAGCCTGGAGTGTGAAGCCAGCCTGAGTTCCATGAGACACATTCTCAAAAATTACAAAGAAGCAGAATGGAGAATTAGGGTTGGAATCCTCACACTTGAGGCTCTGAGGTAAGAGGCTGTCATAAGTTGGCAGGACTTATGACATGCTATGGACATGACATGGCAGAACAACCATGCTATGCAGTGCCTTCAATACCAGCCTCAGCAACAGACTTAGACTCTATTTCTAAAGCACTCCCTATGATCTTAAAGAATGAACTGTGAAGTACAATGTCTAGTTGTGTGGGCCCAACAGGTGGGTATAAAACCTTGGCTTCGCTCTCAGCTCCTAGAGAAAAGAGTAAATATGGGTATGTGTGCACACTGAGCACTTTGGATGCCCAAAGATCAATTTTTGGCATGCACAAAAAAGTAACTTTAAAATATTATTAATACTTTGTGGTCTTCCTCAGATAGCCATGAAGAATAAATCTGTATTTATAATTGTTAAATGCCGGCTTATATTTTAAATTATAAGGTCTCAAATCTGTAGATGTACAATTCAGTGGAGGAGTATAGACAGAGCTGCTAATAGCTACTATGTAGTGTGGATATATGGCTAACATTATGTTAGTGTCTGCATTCACAGGAAAGAATTAGCTATTAAGACACTTGTATATACCCTGGACAGTGGTGGTGCACACCTTTAATCCCAATACTAGGGAGGCAGGGGCAGGCAGATCTCTGTGATCTTGAGGCCAGCCTGGTACAGAACGAGTTCCAGGACAGCCAGGACTACACAGGGAAGCCCGTTTTGAACCCCCCAAAAGACACTAGTATATTATCAGCTCAAACTTATTGTTGAAATGTAGAGAAAGAGATAATTACAAAGTATATATTTTCCTGGGACCATTTAGACTCTTGGGAAATTCAAGCCTTTATATCAATGGTTTATATAATTGAAAGCAAACTCTAACAAACTGAGTCATTTACAGTAGCCCTTCCTATTAGTCAGTATGGTTCCTTAAGAGCAACATTTGTGAGATAAGAGCAAACTGGAAATGCACCAGCCCTTGTGTGGAATGTTAGGCTTGAACTTGACTTTTTAGCCTTAAGTTTAATTAGCTAACACTGTAGCAGCAATGTTAGGTACCGATAACATCAAATGCAGGTTTATATAAAATAAATTATTTCCTAAGCGTAGATTACTCACTCTATTGCTTGGTATTTTTAATACTCTGCATACCCTAGGAAACATGAAGCCAAGAATGAGAGCCAGGAGGAAAAAAAAACAATGCTGAGATAACTTAAAAGAATGTAAAATTAGTATCACTATCAGGCAATCTACAATACACTAAGCATGTTAATTGAAATAGAAGTTAAACGTGAAAATATATGGGTAACAAAAAATCTGTAAAATATGACAGATGGGGGCTAGAGAGATTGGCTCAGGCATTAGGAGTAGGAATTCCATCCCCACCACCCATCTCTGGCTGCTCAACTGTAACTCTGGCTCCCAGGAAACTGACTCCCTCTTCTGACCTCTGCCCGCCTCTGCACTCACATGTGCACATATCCACATGCAGACAGACATGCCAACACTAATATGACATATTTGATAAGAACAAAATTAAGCTTCCGTATGTAAAACACATTAATCAAAAATCAAATTTTGAAACAGAATAAGGCAATAAAATCACAACAAAATATTTATTCACAAAAAAGATAGTCAAATACAATCATACATTCTGTAACTCAAAAAGTTAATACAATGAAAATGCAAGAGGAGATGATTAAAAACACAGGCAGGAATGCCAACTGCGGTGGCACACACTGGTTGGATTGTCTAAGGAAGCAGAGGCAGGAGAGGCACAAGTTTGAGGTCAGCCTGGGCTACACATTTTAAGAACGTCAACAAAAAAAAAAAAGGAAAAACCAAACACGAGACAGAGTAAAAGTTTTAACAGACATACAAAGGGAGAGATGAGGTTTTCTTCTCTCTCTCTCTCTCTCTCTCTCTCTCTCTCTCTCTCTCTCTCTCTCGACAGAGTTTCTCTGTGAAGACCTGGCCATCCTGGAACTTGTCCTATAGACCAGGCTAGCCTAAAGTTAAAGGTGTGCACCACCACTGCCCAGCAAGACAGATGAGCAAATTTTAACGAGAGCAGAATCTGAAGAAATAAAGACTGGGGGATTTCTAGAATTAATGAAACATCAGCAAACAAATCTAAGAGATTGCTGTAAATCTAAAAGGAAACATTACAGAGATGTTTGTGTCTATAAACATCATACTGGAATTCCAGAAAACAAAAGAAAAAGAGAAATTTTATTTTAAAAAACTGCAGGAAATAGAAATTTAACTTCAACACATGTTGATTACACTGTCCAATCTGATCTGTGTTTCTCAGTAGAAGCAATGGAAAATAAGAAACCTTCAATATGCTGACAGAAGTTAGCAAGCCATTCTATCCTGTCTTTTTATAGAGTCATCAAAGGAGAAAAGTGAACAAACTTGACATCATTTTTGTTTTAATTAATAAAGATTACAGGGAAGAAACAGTATAGATTTTATCTTTATGGACCCATACCTTTCCACAGATGTGGTCTAGGAGTTTGGCGTGTCTTTGTTTCTAGCCGACAGTCACATTCTTTCTCTCCTCCTCTCCCGATAAAGTCTCACAGTGTGGTCCAGACCGGGTTCAAATTGGTGATTCCCAGGCCTCGGCTTCTGGAGTGCAGGAATTATGAGTGTGTAGCATCAGGCCTGATTCCACAGTCATTTCTACTCTAGAATATCAACATCGGATCACAAGTACTTTCTAGAAGTGGTAGTCTCCTATGACTGCATAGTCTTTCCTGTCTTGCTTGCTCCCCAAACAGGACTCTCTAGAAATGAATGCAAAGACAGTTAAAAGGCCGTTGTGCATGCAAAGGAAGCACTGTACAACTGAACTACATCCCCCAAACAGCATCCTTAAGCTGTGTTTTATTATTTTCTTGGAGGGTTTCAAACACCAATTATGTCAATAAAACCAAAATTCATCACTGAAGCTCAATTCTTTCCTCAGTTTCATTAATATGATGGAAGATCGTGTGTGTGGCTATAGGGATATTCTGTGTTCACCTTAAACTTTTTTTTCAAGACAGGGTTTCTCTGTGGTTTTTTAGAGCCTGTCCTGGGACTTGCTCTGTAGACCAGGCTGGCCTCAAACTCACAGAGATCCGCCTGCCTCTGCCTCCCGAGTGCTGGGATTAAAGGCGTGCGCCATCACTGCCCGACTCACCTTAAACTTTGTTGTTTGTTTGTTTGTTTTTCCAACTCACATTTTTAAAATTAAAAAAAAACTTTTTTATTTTACATACCAATCCATGCTCTCCCTCCGTCCCCTCCTGCTCCCACCACCTTCTCCCCACCTCACCCCCAGACACTCCTCAGAATGGGTAAGGCCTCCATGGGGAGTCCACAAAGTCTGCCATATCACAATGAGGCAGGATCAATGTATCTAGGGGTAGGAAGGAATCCCTCCATAGGGAATGGACTCCAAAAAGTCAATTCATGTTCTAGAGATAAATCTTGAAAATTTTTAATGTCCTACATGGGTTTTAAGTTAAAATTCTCCCTTCCCCTAAACTGAAAACTGTTCCCCTTCCAGCTCCGTGCATATCCCTCTTCCTTATCTTCTTTCTGTGTTTACACCACCAGTTAACAGCACTAATATCATATGATACTTAAATATTGTAAATGAAGTAATTTTTCCTCACTACAACACTCCCCATATGACCGGTCTATCACTTCATCCCATATTATCCTAAAGTGTGGCTACAAATGCATTACTGCATTTTCAGTTGAGGCCACCATTATCTCCTACCTCTATTATTGCAACAAGCTCTTACCTGTGTCCAGTTTTTTTAATATATAATTCCTTCCTAGTTTAATCTCAACTCTGAAATATGTTTGTCTTTCAAAAAAATAAAACCTGGATTATATTACTTTTCTGTCCAGAAAACTTCAACGTTCTTGCATTTCCACTGACATGCCTTATAAATTCTTTGCTTGCTTCTCCAGTGTCATCTTTTACCAAACTCCTCTTGTTCTGTGCCATTGCCATGATCTTATTTCAGTTCTTTTGAAACATGTCTTTCATTTTATATTTGCAGCATGATGTTTTTACCTTCCTGAAGACCAGGGATATGCATGTGCTCTCTTAGCACTGAGCTAGGCCTCCAGCCCAGACAAATGTAATTTTTCTCTATATTCCTTCCACTTATTTCTCATGTATCAGTTTAAAATATACTTTCCCCAGGAAAGCCTTTTATCCACATCCAAACTGTGGTTAGTTGATCCTCTTCTATGATCTTATATTAGCACGAGCCTTTCTCATTAAAGCAGCCATTATATTTCATGTTAAATGTTCATTTCTTTCTTTCTCCCCTTTGCATAGCTGAAATAGCTTCTGCCTGATTATCATTCACTCCCTAACTTACCACATTACTAGCTCAAGTATGTACTTAATAAACAGTCACTGAGCAAATCAGGGAATACATAAATAAAATACTTGGAACCATGCCTTTGGAAGCCCTGAATATGCAAATTAGCGAGGTCCTGCTTCACAGTTTGTTGACGTCAGAATCTGGACACATCATACTCTATTCTACACTGTGTATGTACTTTCTACTGCAGCCAAGAAAGTCTCCTGTGAGAATTCCTGTGGAAATGGTACCATTTACCTAACCCAAAGTATTCAAGTTCCCCAAACAACCATTTAATTTTGCACATACCAGACCCAACTACAAGTGAATAAACACACCTTTCCAGCCTTTTCTGAGAGCATCTAATAATGACTAGGAGAGATCGCTAGGATGCCATTTTCAGTTTTCCTAAGAATCTCTTGTTTATCTTTGTAAAGTCATGGACACGGGAGCCCTTAGAACTATCTTTAGTCTTACTGTTGTCTTCAAGGAGAGACCAGGAACTGTTTGAAACAAGGATTCGATTTTAAGCCATTTCACCAGCACAGCTCTATGAGAGAGTAATTTATTGTGTTACTCACAAAAGCTACAACTCAGAAATGGAAATGGAAATAAAGAACATATAATTTAGGTTTGTTAACCAATACATTCGATAAATTAGTATATTGTCTCAAACTTATTCGGCTTTGTCGAATCCTGACATAGTCACATGGTGGCGCTGCAGGATAAGATGGGAGACAGTTTCCTAACTGCAGCTCAGTTTTCCCTTAACCAGTGGAAGTGAAAGCACCGGATGAACCAGCACGCCGGCTTTCTGAAAAGGTGGAGCACTGATAAGACCCTCCTGAAAGGATTGCACATCTACAAATTCCCAAAGGTCTAGATGAGCAAAACCGCCCTCTGAGCTGCCAGAGACTGAGCTGAAAGAGAACAGCAGAAAAGCATCTTATCTAAGCGATGACGGAGCCAGGAGTGTGGAGGGCTGTTCAGCATATAAGGCAAGTGCTGCTTTGTTTTGTTTTCCTGGAAGGGTCCTTGGTTCTTTCCGAGACCTGGAGCTATTCTGTGGCAGAAGAAATGGAGACCGGCTCCTCTATAGCCAATATAATTAAAGATATGGGTGTGGGAGACCTGGCTGCACGAGGAGCCAGAGTTATATTTGATGACTATCAGCCTTATTTGCGCTTAGAACCTGAGACCGGCAACTTGCTCTTGAATGAAAAACTGGACAGGGAGGCACTCTGTGGTACCAGTGAACCCTGTATATTGCATTTCCAGGTGTTATTGGAAAATCCTTTGCAATTTTTTCAGGCTGAGCTTTTGGTTGAAGACATAAATGACCATACTCCCACATTCCTAGAGAAACTCATATTTCTAAATATCTCAGAAGGTGCTAGTCCAGGAAGCTCATTCCAAATGGCTAGTGCTCAGGACTTAGATGTAGGAATGAATGGTGTCCAAAATTATACAATAAGCCCTAACCCCTATTTCTACCTTAAGTTAAAAGACAATGGTAAGGGAAGAAAATACACAGAGTTGGTACTGGATGGATCTCTGGACAGAGAAAAGGAGCCTGCAATTAGTTTAATACTAACAGCCCTGGATGGTGGGTCCCTGCCCAGGTCAGCGACGGCACTGATTCAAGTTGTGGTTGTAGATGTCAATGACAATGCCCCTGAGTTTGAAAGAACACCGTATGAGGTTCAAGTACCAGAGAACAGCCCTGTGGACTCACTGGTAACCAAGGTGTCAGCTACAGATCTGGACACAGGGGTAAATGGAGAAATATCTTATTCATTTTCTCATGTCTCTGGAGATGTATGGAAAACATTCAGAATCCATCCAGTTTCTGGTGAAGTCCATTTGAAAGCACCCCTAGATTTTGAGGTAATTCAGTCTTATACAATAAATGTTCAAGCTATTGACAGTGGGAGTCTCTCCGGAAAATCAGCCATTATTGTTCAAGTTATAGACGTGAATGACAACCCACCAGAAATAGTCTTTGCGTCTCTTATGAGCCCCATTCCCGAAAACTGCCTGTCAGAAATGGTAGTCGCTGTTTTCAGTGTGAGAGACCAAGACTCAGGAGACAATGGCCGAATGTTGTGCTCAATTCAAGACAACCTTCCTTTTCTCTTGAAACCTACTTTCAAAAATTTCTACACTCTAGTAACAGAGAATACACTGGACAGAGAGAGAAGAGCTGAGTATAACATCACCATCACAGTCACCGACATGGGCACACCCAGGCTCACAACCCAGCACACCATAACAGTGCAGGTGTCAGACGTCAATGACAATGCCCCCGCCTTCACACAAACCTCCTACACACTGTTCGTTCCGGAGAACAACAGCCCCGCCCTGCACATAGGCACCATCAGCGCCACAGACTCAGACTCAGGCTCCAATGCCCACATCACCTACTCGCTGCTGCCCATCCAAGACCCGCAGCTGGATCTCGCCTCGCTCATCTCCATCAATGCCAACAACGGGCAGCTGTTCGTCCTCAGGGCGCTGGACTATGAGGCGCTGCGGACCTTCGAGTTCCGCGTGGACGCCACAGACCAAGGCTCTCCCGCGCTCAGCAGTCAGGCGCTGGTGCGGGTCCACGTGCTGGACGTCAACGACAATGCGCCCTTCGTGCTCTACCCGCTGCAGAATGCCTCTGCACCCTACACAGAGCTGCTGCCCAGGGCAGCGGAACCCGGCTACCTGGTCACCAAGGTGGTGGCGGTGGACAGTGACTCGGGCCAGAACGCTTGGTTGTCGTTCCAGCTGCTGAAGGCCACGGAACCCGGAATGTTCAGCGTGTGGGCTCACAATGGCGAGGTGCGCACCTCCAGGCTTCTGAGTGAGCGCGATGCTCCCAAGCACAGGCTGCTGTTGCTGGTCAAGGACAATGGCGATCCTCCGCGGTCTGCCAGTGTCACTCTGCATGTGCTGGTGGTGGATGGCTTCTCTCAGCCCTACCTGCCTCTGCCTGAGGTGGCGCGAGACCCCACACACGACGATGACGACTTGCTTACGCTGTACCTGGTCATTGCCTTGGCGTCTGTGTCTTCGCTTTTCCTTTTGTCTGGGCTGCTGTTCGTGGGAGTGAAGTTGTGCAGGAGGGCCCGGGCAGCTTCTCTGGGTAGTTGCTCTGTGCCTGAGGGACACTTTCCTAGACACCTGGTGGACGTGAGCGGAGCGGGTACCTTGTCCCAGAGTTACCAGTATGAGGTGTGTCTGACTGGAGTGTCAGATACCAAAGATTTTCAATTCCTAAAATCTGTGTCTCCCAGCCATGAGGTTGTGAATTTCATGGAAGAGAACTCTACTTCTGTTAATGGTTTGGGATACAATTAAGAATCTGTTGACTTTGCAGATGGTTCCGGATGAACGTTCACTCTTCCTGAACATTCTTCTTTCCCATTGTTTTATCTTCATAAGGAATTTCTAGCTCCTTGCATACTGTTACAGGTTAGTGTGTTTCTATAAAATCACTTCTGGTGAAGACAGAGAACTTTGCTCATTCCTGACAAATCAGTGTTTCTTCAACTTGTCAGATTGTCAACATGAATCATTATTGATTTGAAAATGCTCACTTTCATTTTATTGACTGTTGTCCAGAAACATTCTTGAAAGTTTGAAATGCAATAGAGATGTCATGATATCAGTGTATTTTCTGTCCAATATTATGCTTTCCTATCTCAAATAGAGTATCTGAAAATGCATGATTTTGTTGTACAACAGTATTAATTGGGAACGACAATATCTCTGAAGTACCAAGGCTTTTATTGTCTTCATATGTACATCCAATATATAATACATATAAATATTGTTAAAATGTTTTTAGATATTTCAAAAATTGTTAAATGCCAGATCCCTCCCGGGACATCTGGCTAGCCCACCTTATGCTTTCTGAAAATATCTCTCTCTTCAGCATAGGTATAGGACCAAAACTGATTTCGTTTTGTACAACTCAGGTCCCTCTAAGTTCAGACAATTAGATGGTGTGATGGGCATTGCTAATCTAAACTGAGCCAGGCTGGTCCTGTTTACTTTCATAATCACTTTAGAAACCATATGGATGCTAGTCTTTCTGTTAGGAATGAAACAAAAAAAGTGATGTCATCTTTTGGGGACATAGCAGAAGCCACACCTCTGAGAGGGGAAAGGAAGGAAACAGACAGGGGGTCCAGTGGAAGACATTCTTGTCAGTATCCCCAAGTCAGCTTTCGCTGTTGGGTGGGACTGGGGACAGAGAACTAAGATGTGCTCTTTTAATAGATTTTCCTAGTCCGGCTGAGAAATTCTTGCCTGGATTGGTGAATTACTCCTGTTAATTTTGTATTTTCTTTGAATTGTGCATGCTACTATAACACATCCAAAAGCTTTGTAAACTATTACAGAAACATGAAAAGGGAATGTGAAGCCTTTGTCAAAATGGGTAATTTTGAAGTCAGAAGTGGTGGTAACTGAGGCAAGTTCTTGAGTTCAGAGCCAGTAAAGACCCTCTTCAGTTAGGACAAGCCACGATGTTTTTTCTTTAAGGGAAAATGGCTTGGGCATGCTGTGTTATTTCAAGTGACTACTGAAAGAATATAGAGTAGGAAGATGCTGTCCTGTTCATCCCGCTTATTATAAGATGAGTTAGGTTCCCAACAATGCAAGAGGCATCTACAATGGGAGGAAAATCCACACAATTCTGTGCTTTATTCTATGATGAATTAAACATCTTCTCTGTCCCAAGGATTATTGTAGATATTGTAGATGTGGGGATGCAGCAGTGAAGCGAACAATGCTGAAGTCCTTACAGGGTACCCAAAAGAAACACTCAAACACATTCATCTACGGTACCTGTGGTGAAGAACACCAGGGAGAAAGAATGGGGAGAGAGGGGCTTTCATCTAATTTTCCCTTAGGCAAAAAGTTTTACAAAATTTTAAGTTTCTGGAAATATGTAGAGAGTGTATCATAAACTGGATCTAACATGTAGATTTTTTTTCCTTTATGAAAAATCAACCAATGTGAACCACAATTGTGTTACCTGGAAGACATAAACTTACAAAGAAGCCCCGAAGTACTGACCCCACTTTATGCTGAATTTGAAATTGCACGCCTATATGTTACGAATTTTACAAGATGACTGATCTATCAGTTCTAAGCCTTCTTTCATTTCTCAGTTTCCCCTAGAGTGTCCCAGCACAGTTGCAGGGTTTCTAGTAGGGAGGCAGCTTGTCTGGGTTGTTGTTGTCGTGTATTTTTCAGAATCTGACACATTAATAACAATTACTTTTGCTTAGTGGGGGACTGCACAATCAAAATCACATTAATTTCTTGATTGAATTTATTTTCTAACGTCTGACAACCAAAATAGACTACATAAAAAGAATGGAACCATGTAGCGATTTGTTGAGAAGCAAAATCAACGCATGGTGGCGCTGCAGGCTAAGGTTTAAAAAAGGACGACCGCGGAAGAGGGGAAAAATGCTTCTTCAGGTCTCTGGCTAAAAAAAGACCTTAGACAGAGCTCAAACCATTAAGTCTCCAGAGAATGCTGCTGACCTACGCTTCGGAACAGGCTATAAACTGACAGATTGACTGCTGTCTGGGTGCCCTTGTACCCTGGGTGCCTAAGCAAAGATGAAGATGGGAAAGGAGCACAGACAAAGGCAAGTTCTGTTGATCTTTCTCTTATTGGGAGTGGCTGGGGCGGGCTGGGAGCCCCGCCATTACTTTGTTTTGGAGGAAACACCCAGCGGCACGTTTTTGGCTGATCTGCTCAAGGAGTTAGGGCTGGGAGTTGCAGAGCTGGCTGCTAGAGGAGCCCAGGTGGTCTCTGAGGATAACGAATCCCGCTTGCAGCTTGATCTACAGACTGGGAAGCTAATATTAAATGAAAAATTGGACCGAGAGGAGCTGTGCGGCCCCATTGAGCCCTGTGTCACACATTTCCAAGTGTTACTGAAAAAACCACTGGAAATATTTCGAGCTGCGCTACGAGTGGGAGACATAAATGATCATTCTCCCGAGTTTCCTGAGAGAGAAATGACGGTGAAGATCCTGGAGAGTAGCTCTGTTGGTTCTGTGTTTCTACTTAAAGGCGCTCAGGATTTGGATGTGGGCAACAACAGCATTCAAAACTATAGCCTCAGTACCAATTCCCATTTCCATGTTTCCACCCAAACCCGAGGTGATGGGAGGAAATACCCAGAGCTGGTGCTGGACCAAGAGCTTGACCGCGAGGAGCAGGCAGAGTTCAGATTAACTCTGACAGCGCTGGATGGAGGTTTTCCGCCCAGGACTGGCACCTCACAAATCCGGATTATTGTCTTGGATGTCAATGACAACGCCCCTGAGTTTGCACAAGCGCTCTATCAGGTGCAGATCCCAGAGAGCAGCCCCGTGGGTTCCCTGGTTGCTAAGGTCTCAGCCAAGGATTTAGATACTGGGACAAACGGAGAAATATCGTATTCTTTTTTTCATCGTTCTCAGGAGATGAGTAAAACTTTTGAGCTAAACGCCCTCTCAGGAGAAGTTCGACTAATTAAAACACTGGACTTCGAGACAGCATCTTCATATGAAATAGACGTAGAGGCATCTGATGGCGGAGGGCTTTCTGGGAAATGTTCTATTTCTATTCAGGTGGTGGATGTCAATGATAATTACCCAGAACTAACTGTTTCCTCGCTCACCAGCCCCATCCCAGAAAACTCACCAGAGACAGAAGTGGCTCTATTTCGAATTCGGGACCGAGACTCTGGGGAAAATGGAAAGACAGTTTGTTCCATCCAAGATGGTATTCCTTTTGCACTGGAACCTTCTGTTGAAAACTTCTACAGACTGATGACAGAGAGCGGGTTAGACAGAGAGAGCAGAGCTGAGTACAACATCACCATCACAATCACCGACATGGGCACACCCAGGCTCACAACCCAGCACACCATAACAGTGCAGGTGTCTGACGTCAACGACAATGCCCCCGCCTTCAATCAAAGCTCCTACACCCTGTTTGTCCAGGAGAACAACAGCCCCGCCCTGCACATAGGCACCATCAGCGCCACAGACTCAGACTCAGGCTCCAATGCCCACATCACCTACTCGCTGCTGCCCATCCAAGACCCGCAGCTGGATCTCGCCTCGCTCATCTCCATCAATGCCAACAACGGGCAGCTGTTCGCGCTCAGGGCGCTGGACTACGAGGTCCTGAAGACCTTCGAGTTCCGCGTGGACGCCACAGACCAAGGCTTGCCCGCGCTCAGCAGTCAGGTGCTGGTGAGGGTCCAAGTGCTGGACGCCAACGACAATGCGCCCTTCGTGCTCTACCCTCTGCAGAACGCCTCTGCGCCCTACACAGAGCTGCTGCCCAGGGCAGCGGAACCCGGCTACCTGGTCACCAAGGTGGTGGCGGTGGACAGTGACTCGGGCCAGAATGCCTGGCTGTCCTTCCAGCTGCTGAAGGCCACGGAGCCAGGGCTGTTCAGCGTGTGGGCTCACAATGGCGAGGTGCGCACCTCCAGGCTTCTGAGTGAGCGCGATGCTCCCAAGCACAGGCTGCTGCTGCTGGTCAAGGACAATGGCGATCCTCCGCGGTCTGCCAGTGTCACTCTGCATGTGCTGGTGGTGGATGGCTTCTCTCAGCCCTACCTTCCTCTGCCGGAGGTGGCTCGCGACGTCACGGGCTACAATGACGACCTGCTCACGCTGTACCTGGTCATCGCCTTGGCGTCTGTGTCTTCTCTCTTCCTGTTGTCTGTGCTGCTGTTTGTGGTGGTGAGGCTGTGCAGGAGGGCCAGGGCGTCCTCTCTGGGTGGCTGCTCTGTGCCTGAGGGACACTTTCCTGGCCACCTGGTAGATGTCAGCGGCGCGGGGACCCTGTCCCAGAGTTACCAGTATGAGGTGTGTCTGACCGGAGACTCTCAGAGTAATGAGTTTAGGTTCATGAAGCCAGTGTTTACCAATATTCAAAACCAAAACTCTGATGGGCAATCAGAAGGTTATCCACCCTTCCCGAGTATTTTAGGCTTGTGAAACTTCGCGTTTCACTTGCTGTGTAATTAATTCTCTTTCGATTTAGCATTTTCTTTTCAAATTTTGTAGTAATGTTTAATTGTATTTGTTTTTATTTCTCTGCTAGTTTAAGGAATGTTATCGTTTGTTTACTAGCTTGTTAACTGTGTGAGTATTTTTCCAGTTCTGTGGTTACTGAATATTTTACATCAGGGCACTTTGTGTTCCTGATTGAATTTGCCATATTCTCTCTCTCAAAAAATGTGAATCTATTCTAATGAACAGAAGAGAACAGATTAGTTTATAGAGTGCTTGTGCAATTTGTTGGAGGTCCTAGGTTGGATCACCCTGTAATTCCAGCATTTGGAGGTGCAGGCAGGCTATCAGAAATTCAAGGTCATTTACTGCAAAGAGAATTCAAGCTCAGCCTGGGCTATATGATGAACATGGCATATTAATTCTCAAAAAATAAAATTACATTCCTGAAGGTGTGACACCACAGAAGAATATATGATTTCTTTCAAATCATACTTCATTTTAAAATTGAAAGTCCATAGGTTTTTGTTTGCTTGGTTTTTTTTTTTTTTTTGGTGTTACTAAGAGTTCAGTCGCCTCCTTTGTGTTATTTTTGGAAGAAGTTCATATTCATTAATACCAAGTGTCTTTCAGATCCTATGTTTATGCTTTCATTTCTCCAAGAGGAAGTAGCAAGGTAATTTCAAGTTTTTTAATGTTCACTGTAAATATCATCTCATGAAAAATGTATCCATATTGCCTCTTCTTTCTTGTCTAAATTAATACAGAAAAGAATAAAAGCTTCCCTGTTATCTTTAGTTGATGGGAGTCCTTGGCATGCTTCTCCCAATGTCCGTGGTGAGGAAGTTTCTGTAAAATCAATAGATTCCAGGAACAATGATGTATTTCTTGCTGTTATCACTTATAGTGAGGATATCTTAATGTAAAATCCCAATTCTGGGCTCAGGTTACCTCCTGGTGGTATAACATTGCCAACATCTATTTGCTTTGGATGATGATAATGTTGGAATAACAAATCTTCTGGTCTACCCTATCACCTGGGTACACTGTCCCTTTAAGAGACAAGTCCTGCCCACTCCTAATCTCCACCTTCCTAAAGCAGAGGCAAGGGGATCTCAAGCCTTCTCTCCCTCCCCTCTCCTCTGACCCTTCTTCTGAAAAGGCAGCTTTTGCCTCTTTTTCCTCCCTTCTTTCTTCTCTTTCTCTGTTCCCCCTCTCTTTCTTTTTCCTCCCTGCTTAACTCCTTATCTTTATACCCTTCCCAATACATACTAAATAAACTCTGTATCCAAGCTCTCTCTGCATGTTGTATCTGTCTGTCGCCCACCCATCTCAGTCTGCCACCCACCAGGGGACCTGCCAGGGTTGTGCAGCCATGAATCATAACAGACATTGCTCTGACTGAGAAGGAATTTGTATTATAGAATTAGCATTATTTTGTCAAACAATTTTTAGTAATGGATATGTTGATGACGTGTTGAATGATTTGGAGAAATAGTTGAAAAAATGATGACCTCAAAGCTGTTCATACTGATTCCTAGAACCTATGAGTATCACTTTACATTGTAAAGATAAAATACAAATGAAATTAAGGTTGTCAATAAACTAAACTTAAAATAGGGCGTATATCCTAAATCATGTGGGGTGCAGAGTTAGGAAGAGTTCAAGGCCAGAGTTGCATAATGAGACCCTGTTTTGCTAGGATAGCCAGAGTTGCATAGATGAGACCCTGTTTTGCTAGGATAGCCAGAGTTGCATAGATGAGACCCTGTTTTGCTAGGATAGCCAGAGTTGCTTAGTGAGACTCTGTTTTGAAAGCATACATGCATGCCAAGAGAGAGGGAGGGGACAGAATAAGAAATTTTTTAAGGACTATAGATGCGGTTCACTATTTCAACCTGCCATACAGATTTTGAACTTCCTAGAAAATTCCCACAGTAGAATAAGTCACTTACTTGTGATATGTTTTCTAAAGTCTCTATTTCTCTGGTTGAAACCTGACTGATACAAATTTTGGTACCTAGACTAGAATGAAGTTGATAGAATGACTTAAAATATGGAAGTGGGGCCAGCAGTGGTAGCACACACCTTTTAATCCCAGCACTTGTGAGTCAGAGACCGCAAGATCTCTAGGTAGCCTGTAGCCTGGTCTACAGGGTGAGTTCCAGGACAGTCAGGGCAACACAGAGAAACCCTGCCTCAAAAATAAACCATATGTATTTATAGAAGTGAATTTTAAACTGCACTGTGGTCAGAGGACAGATGAAATTGCAGATACAGAATAGAAAAAGTTCAGATTGCTCTGTACAGACTTGGTAGAAATGTGATAGTCACAAGTATGTTAGTGAAGGTGCAAAAGGAATTGAGGAACTTGGTGCATATAGAACATGTTGGCACATGGAACTTATAAATCATTTAAAGGAAACTATGGAGAGAAATATAGACATTAAAGTTACTATTAGAAAGAGCCCAGGCAGGGAGAACATTTTGAAAGCTAAAGGAAAATTAATACTTTTATTCTTATATAGTAGCAGAACCCTTAGCTGAATTGTGACCTACAATATAGGAGGAAAATCATTCATTAATTTGGATGTTTGGCTAAGGAAATTTCCAGGGAAAGAGTTGGAAGTACAGCCTGATTTCTTCTTGTTGTTTATAGTAAAATATGAGATGGATGACTGGAGGAAATTTTCTTCCTAATTGCTTTGTAAGGTATGCTAAAATCAGGAGATTCACTGCCAGACACACTTGCATTGGAGAAAAAGTCACAGGTACAACTGGGAAAGCTTTCACTAGTGCTGAGAAATCCCAGCGTAGTTAGTAACAGGGAAGCCTCTTTAAAGGGGTAAACAGGTTTTCTATGAACATGCTTTTAATGACTTTTCCCTCGTGTACTGAGACAGCTATGTGACACTGACCTCAGAGATCACAGGTACCACACTCTCTGACGGACAGAACTTTCGGAAGTTGGTCTCATCTTTCCAGTCTCCAGTTCGCCTGGTAATGGGTTAGGAAAAAGAAAGTATTATTCTCTCCAGACTCTTGTTATTAACAGCCAGTGAGTAGGAGTAGTTCCTGACACTTGGAAGCACTGAAGACAAATTTCAAAATAATGTTGATTTGAATATAAAATGGGAAAAAGAAGTTTATTACTGGTACATTTAGATTTGGTCTTGCTCTCGATTTTTCTGCATGGCATACTTGGGTTAATCCCAGCAGTCTTCTCGTGTGCTGAGATGTTTCGAAGTAGGCCCAGAGATTCAAACTTGTTAGGTCAGTTCATTCGAGTTTCCATTGTCTCACAAATTGTTTGGCAAATGTTTCTTCCTCTTCTATATAACGAAGTGTTGTGTGAAGTATTTGTGATACTTTGAACGAAAATTGTCTCCCATAGGCTCCGGTATTTGAATACTTAGTCTCCAGTTGGTGGAGCTCTCTGGGGAGACATTCTGGGGCTGCTGGAGAAAGTACCCACCGGGTTGGGCTTCAAGAGTTCATAGCACAGCACCCCATCCAGTTGTCTCTCTCCACTTGGTGTTTGTGGTTGAAGATTTGATCTGTCAGCTTTTTGCTCTGGATCCCTGCTTCTATAGCACCCCCAACCATTATGGTCTCTCTCTGGGAACACAAACAAAAATAAACTTTCTTCCCACAGTCTCATTTGGTTATGGTCTTCTATCACAGCAACTGAAGAGTAACTCTTAAAGTTTTTGTTATTTTCCTTTTATGTTTGTGAATTTGATATAATTTAGTATTAAAATAATCCATGGGTGATTTTTTTTTCCTTTGGGAAGACTGCATTGCAATCTCAACTTTTTATCTCAAAATTTATACAAGTCATGGAGTATTTGAAAGACATGATTTATAATATTAATTTTATCTTTTGGTGTATTTAGGCTATACAATAATGTTCTTCTTTTTATTCTAGATATTGGTAATGGGTTTTTTATCCTCTCTTCTTAATGAGAGTATCACTATTGTTGATTTTTTAAAAAATAAGCAGCATTCCCTTTGATATATTGCCTGTTTCATTTTATTTTCTATTCCAACGAATTCTACTATTATGCTATAATTTTCATATCTTCTTTGGGTTTCGCTTTCTCTTTTGCTAGTTTTCTTATTTACTCTATGCCTTACTTTTCTTTTCTTTTTTTTTTTTTTTTTTTTGGTTTTTCGAGGCAGGGTTTCTCTGTGGTTTTTGCTTACTTTTCAAATTTAAATAAAAACACATAAAATATGAATAAGTTGTATGTTTTCTCTGTGGGGGTACTTATGTTTTAATGAATATTCTATTTGAATTTGTCATTTCTATCTTCTTCAGCAGGTCGGTAAATTATAAGTGTATTGCTTGATTTCAAAGTACTTTTGGAATACTATTTTAATACTCCCCAATTTTTTTATTTGAGGATATATTCTGTGTAACTGTAGTCCTTGAAAAATGATTGAATTATTTTATGTCACTAACAGCCAAACAGCAGTAGTGGTTCTGGAGCATCTTATCAAACCTCCCCATCTACATTTGGAAGAAATGGATATTGTGTTGTGGTGATATTTTGTTTGTGCTATAACAAATAAAGCTTGCCTGAAGATCAGAGTGCAGAGTTACCTACTAGTTAGCCATAGAAACCAGGTGGTGGTGCACATGCCTATGATCCCAGCACTCCGGAGGCAAAGGCAGGTGGATCTCTGTGAGTTCAAGGCCACCTGGGACACACAGGATTGTTCCAGTCTGAAAAAGAAACAGCCAAGGCAGTGGTAGCTCACACCTTACTTGGGGTTGCATGCCTTTAATCCCAGCACTAGGAAAGTTGAGACAGGATGGGATATGACTGGGTAGAGAAAGGAATATAAGGTGGGAGGAGACAGAAGCTCACTGCATTTAGTCTGAAGATTCCTAGAGATAGGATCACAAATTTGGTCTGAGGACTCAGTAAGGTAAGAACTAATGGCTGGAGGCTCTGCTCCTCTGATCTTCAGGCAAGCATTGTTTGTTATAGTACAAACAAAATATCACCTCATTCTGTAGTTTGTCAGAATGACGATTTATAAATATTAGCTAAAAGTTGTTTCATATGTTTTGATATTATTTATGCATGATTTCCTTTGTGTTTAATAATTTACTAAAAGAATGTGTTAATTTATTCAAGTATGATAGTGTACTTATTTGTCCATCTCTCTGCTCAAGACTAGCTTTTTTCTTTTTTTTTTTTTTTTTTTTTTTGGTTTTTCGAGACAGGGTTTCTCTGTAGCTTTGGTGCCCGTCCTGGAACTAGCTCTTGTAGACCAGGCTGGCCTCGAACTCCCAGAGATCCGCCTACCTCTGCCTCCCGAGTGCTGGGATTAAAGGCGTGCGCCACCACCGTCTGGCTAGCATTTTTTAAGCCTTATCACTTTGAATCTGTTATTTGATTCACACAGGTATGGTTTTTTGTTGTTGTTTGTTTTGTTTTAGTGTGATGAGTTTGCATTTGTCATTGTAAAATGTATCTCTTTTGTATTATAGTAAACATTTGTCTAATGAAGACATCCCATAGTTATCTTTTTTTAAGTTACGATCATTTCTTTACTAAGCTATACAAAAGAAGGAAGATAATGAGATAAGATTTCAGGCTTGCTGAACCATGGTCCAACCTTGCCCTGGCCCTCTCTGAGAGGAGGAGACCCGAAGGAGACTGAGTACCGAACAAGAGATGAGTGGAGTGGGATAGGAGACTTGGGTGAAGAGTGTGTGGTGGGAAGGCTGCTATAGGAGGACCAGGACAAATGGATGTGGAGGGATGCAGGAAGGGAGCAAAGAAGTGAGGCAGCTGGGGAGCTCAGAGGGAGCAGGTCAGGAGTTGGAACAATGGCAATGAGGGTAGAGGAGCTGTTTCTGGAGACAGGTAATTGAAAAGTCAGGAAGAAGCAAGAGGCTAGCAGCTCTGGGGCAGGTCGGGAGCAGACATCCAGGGGAAGGCAACTGTATTCATCTGTCCCCAGCTTAACTCCAGACCCCAAGGGGCCCCACCGCTAGCCCATTAGCAGAAGCTCAAGCTAAAGCCCCACTGTCCTGTTTTGCTCTGCTGCTGTTGTGCTAAAACACTGGGCTGGAGCTGGACTAGGGCTGGTGGGGAAGTGGGTTCCTGGGACTGAGATGGAGAGATCCTGGACAGTGGATATTTGCCATGGTCAGAACCCAGCATGAGAGGTTTCTAGGTAAGCTGGTTCTCTTAAAGATGTGGCAGGAGTATAAGGGATAAGAGAAGAGTTATGCCAGATCAGAGACCTGTAGAGCTGAGGTCATATGAAGGGTGGACAGAAAGGCAATAGGGCAGTGGCTGAGTCCAGTTTACAGGTCTTTCTGCCCTAGTGCCAACCACTCAGTTTCATAGTTCTTATAATTTTAGTTTTGCATGATATATCTTTCTCCATAATTTCAGGCTTAACCTGCATTTACACTTAATGTAAATATTCTGTAAACAGCAGAATTGGGTTTTTTATTTTTTATTGGTTCTGTCTTAAAATTTAAAAGGTCATTCGGTTTATATGTAATATGCAATGCTTCTATGGCTGTATCTATTTAATTTCGTATTCAAACAATCTGTTTTCAGTCCTCTGTTTATAATTTTCTGTTTCCTTTTGCTTCTGAATTTTTAGTATTCATGTATATCTTCAGTTGCCGTTAGCTGAAAATTTTTCTTAAGAAATTATCAAAATCGTCATTTCTTTGCAAAATTTACCTTAAGTTGGCATTGGTTGATTCACATAAAATACAAAATAGTTTTAAGCATTTGATCTTCATCCATTTTGCTACAACACAGAAGATTAACATAAGACTGAGGAGTTATATTTGAGAATTCATATGGTAGTAAAACTCTGTATATAAAATCAAATTGGAAAACTCTCAAAAAAACTTTTATATCTACTATATGGAAGTTCTTTTAACTGGAAAGAAATAAAATGAAATTAATAAAAAGAAATAGGCCTGCACCCAGATTCCAAGCTAAAATATTTGCTAGAGAACTCATACTGAAGAGAAATAATGGAAAATCGATGAATGTGAATGCATTTATTGACTTTTCAATTAAGACACATGGGATAACACGTTGGTCATAAACTCAATCAATATGAGATTTACGTGTTTTAAATGTTCCTTGAGTCTTCGGAGTCATATAGAGGACACATTGGAGACAAATACCGTGAGGGTACAAATGTCGAAAGCATTAATTCTTCACCAGCCACTCTACAGATAACAACCACAGAGAAGGAAAGTCTCATGAATATAAGAATAGTCAAAATTCATTCCAACTTTTTTGATGACTAAATTCTGAGTGTAAAAATTGGGAGAAAACCTTTATTTGTTAAATGTCTATTAGGACGCAAGTGAGAACTCATATCAAATTTGTAACCTATGGATATAATACAATGTGAGAAAGACTTTATTTCTTATAACCCTAATGTGCATGTAAAACTTATCATTGAAGATAAGACTTATGGATATGAATGTGGAAAAAACCTTTATTTACTCTTCCTTAAAATTTACACAAGTGAGAAAAATGGAAGCGTTCTACAACTATAAAAAATGTAGGTTCTGGTCTTCCATTCATAACTATGTGAGTACAAACATGAAGCAAGTCTCTATGATTTGAACAATATGACAAATCTTCCAGTTATTTTTCATATTTTACTACACATTATATACTATACTTTTTGTGTATTCATTGGAGAGGAAACTATATGTGATGGACAGTTTTAAAAGCCAAGGTGACTGGATTAAGGGATATGTAAAGAGATGATAAAGCATTATTCCTGGGTGTGTCTGCATTTCTGAAAGAAATGAGAATTTGAACCATTAGTCCAGATAGAGAAGATTCACTTTCACCTGAGAAACTGGTACCAGCTGTCTTCAGCATCTGGAACACCAGCTTTCTCCTGCCTCTGAATAGCAGAACTCCAGTATTTGGACTCCAGAACTTCCAATAGTCAGCTCCCATAGTCTCGGGCTTTTGGATTAGAACTGAGCTTTACTACTGGTTTAGCTGGTTTCCAAGATTACATGTAGCATATTGTGGGCTTCTCAATATCCATAATCATGTGAAATAAATAAATCCTCTTTCTTTTCTCTCTTTTATTTGTTTGGGTGTTGATGGAGGTGGGTCATCTTTCTATCTGTTGTTTCATTGGTTAAGTAATAAAGAAACTGCCTTGGCCCCTTTAATAGGACAGAAAATTAGGTAGGCGGAGTAAACAGACAGGATGCTGGGAGAAAGAAGCTGAGTCAGGGAGTCGCCATGATTCTCCCACTCCAGACAGACGCAGGTTAAGATCTCCCTGGTAAGCCAGCTTGTGGGGCTACACAGAATATTAGAAATGGGTTAGATCAATATGTAAGAGCTAGCCAATAAGAGGCCGGAACTAATGGGCCAGGCAGTGATTAAAAGAATACAGTTTCCGTGTAATTATTTCGGGGCATAAGCTAGCCATTGCGGGTGGCCGGGTGCCGGAGACGCAGCCCCGCCGCTCTTATTACAACAGGGTGTTTTGCCCCTATGTAGTTCTTTGCACCATATAAAGTAACTGCTACCCACAGAAACCAAAGACAGGACTGAGAACTCATGTAACTGAGAAGTTACAGATGATTGTGAGCTGCTATGTGGGTGCTAGGAATAGAACCCAGGTCCTCTGGAAGATAAAAAAAGTACACTTAACCACTGAGCAATCTCCTCAGACCCTCTTTCTATTTCTTATAGAGGGGAAAAACCTGGAACACTATGTTCAGCTGCTTCTCATCCCTTACAAAATATAAGAACTCACACTAGATGGAAATGATTTTAATATAAGGAACATTTTATATATATATATATATTCTTTCAAATCTATATGAAGGTTTATGCTAAAGAGAAATTATATAACTATAAGAAATGTGATAAAGTGAATTTTATCTTTAGAACATAAGTACATACACTAATGAGAACTCATACAAACAGAAACGTGTAAGACTTAAAATATTATTACTCTTTAGTCAGAGAATTAGAATCCATAGTTAAATGCCTATCAAGATTATGAAAAATCTGCCAGCCAAACCCAGGCCTGAATTAGTGATGGACACAGAGGGTGCTCCCCCCACACTCTCAAGGCTTTGGTGGCCACATTCAAGCAGGAGCTACCAGCCCAACCCGGGCCTGAATTAGCAATGGACACAGAGAGTGCCCCCCCCAGACTCTTAGGTCTGGGGGACACATTCAAGTAGCAACTGCTGGCATTATCTGGGCCTGAACTGGCAATGGAAACAGAGGGCACCCTCCAGACTCTCAGGTCTGGGACGGCCACATTCAAGCTGGAGCCACCACCCATCCCAGGCAATGGACACAACACAGCAGAGCAGGGGCAGGGGATTCTAACACTGGCTTGTAGCAGAACTTTAGCCAGGCATCCACTCCATGTCATGTGGCTGGGGTGCATGGGACATAGCCAAATGCACCAACCAGAATCCTGCAATAAGTGCTGCCTGGTTGGGTGCTATAACCATCTCCTTGTAATGAAGAAACATGGCCCAGCCCTGTGTCACAGTGACCTGAGTGAGACAGGGAGATGTATACACAGGCCTGGGGCTGCCCACTCCAGGCTCCAAAGAGAAAACATGGGCTCACCCAGTACCTTGCAGCACCAGCCAGAAGACCATTATTAGAATGAGCAGAGGTATAGTATGGCGTTTTATGGAAGGGAGAGAGAGAGAGACAGAGACAGAGAGAGAGACAGAGACAGAGAGAGACAGACAGAGACGAGAGAGAGAGAGAGAGAGAGAGAGAGAGAGAGAGAGAGAGAGAGAGAGAGAGAATGAGAATGGCTCAGGTCCTGTGGATAGAAGCAACCTCAAGAGATGAGAGAGAAAGGGAGAGAACTGAGATGGTGAGGGACCTGACCCCTTGACCAGCTGCAACACACAGGAAAGTGATACCTGTATTTTGACTGGGCAGCACAGCAGAGATCACCTTGTTAATAAAAGCATAGGTGAGCCAACTCTGAGGATGGAAACATAAGAGACCTAGCTCCATTCCTCATCTGCCCTTTCCCATTAATGCCTGGATCAGGTGGGAGAGCTGGCCCAGTGGTCATAAGAGTGGAAGACCTGCCACTGGCCCCTACCAGCTGCAACACTTGAGAAAGCAGGTCCTGCACCTCACCAAAGCAGCACAATAGAACCAACCCTGTTAGTGCATGTGTGGGTGCGCCAGACCCAAAGGTGTGAGCAAAGGAGGGCTCTCCCCATTTCTCATCTGTCTTGGGACATGACAGCATAGGCAAGGGAAAGATGCCCTCCTCCAACCCATCAACACCTGAGGCAGGTGGGAGAGCTGGTCCTGAGGTCACGAAAGCAGGAGTTGTCCCCGTCCCCTACCAGCTGCAACACTGGGGAGAACAGACCCTGCATCATCCTTGAACAACACAATAGAGCCAACTCTGTTGGTGGAGGTGTGGGTGAACCAGTCCCAAAGTAGTGAACAAGGGAGAGCTGTCCCCATTACCCATCTATTATGAGACAGCATGGGCAGGGGGGCATTGCCCGCTCCCCCAGCACATCAAAGTCTGAGGCAGGTAGGAGAGCTGGCCTGTGATCATAAGAACAGGATGGCCATCCCTAAAATCCAACAGCTTCAACATTTAGGAGAGCAGGCCCTGCACCTCACCAGGGCAGCAAAATGGAGCCAATCCTGTTAGTGTAGGTATGGGTGAGGCAACCCTGATGTTGTCAGCATGGGAGAAATGTATCTACTTCTCATCTGTCTTGTGGTGGGGCAATGATGCACTCCCCCATCAATGTCAGAGCCAGATGGGAGAGCTGACTCTGTGTTTGTAAGAGAGGGAGAGCCATCCCTGAACCCCTCCAGCTGCAACATTCAAGAGAGCAGGGCCCTGGGCAACACAATAGAGTCAATTCTGTTGGCAGAGGGTGAGCCAGCCCTGAAACCATGAGCATGGAACAGCTATCTCTGTTACCCATCTGCCTTGTGGTAGCATGTGTAGAGAAGAGATCTGCCTTCCCATCAATACCTGAAACAGGAGGGAGAGCTGGCTCTCCAGTCATAAGTGTGGGAGATCCATCCCTGACCCCCACCAGCAGCAACACCTGCGAGAGAAGGCCCTGCACCTCATCATGGCAGCACAATTAAACCAATGCTGTTAGCACAGGTGTGGGGGAGCCAGCCTTGAAACTGACAATGGTAAAATTGTTCCCAATTTAAAAATATACATCTACCTATTTTGTGGTGGCAGGGGTGGGAGAGAAGTGCCCTCCCCCATTCCCATTAAGGTCAGAGACAAGTGGGAAAGATGGTCATGTGGTCATAAGAGTAAACTAGGCCTGAGCCAGGACCTCTGCCAGTCTGGGCATGAATCTGAGACCTCCGAAGAAGTCGGCAGGAACCAGAGATCTCTGTGTGGCCAAGCACGAGTCTGGGACCACAGAAGGAGTAGGCCTGAGCCAGGTCCTCTGTGGGTCCAGGCATTGGTGTGGGACATCAAAGGGATTAGGCAGGAACCTGGAACCTCTGTGGGTCCAAGCGTGAGCCTGGGACCTCTGAGGGAGTAAGCCTAAGCCAGGTCCTCTGCGGTTCTGAGCTCACTTGAGCCTGGGAACTCTGAGGCAGTAGAACAGAGCAAGAAACCTTTGTAGGACAAACTCCAAGCCAGGGACTTCTGCAGGAGGGGATCCAGACCAAGATTTACAAGAAACAAGTCAAAGCCAATAACCTAGACCAAAGAAGGCCTGAAACAGCAAATTCCAAGAGAGCAGAGGAAAGCACAGGAGCACTGAGCTATCTCCAGGAACACGGAGTAACCAATGAGGTAACTAGAACTGTAGCATTGACTGTACCGTGAGGAACAACTGTCTGAGCTTTGGATTCACAGGCACCTAGAAAATTATACAACAGAATCTCAGACATCCCCAATCACACCTATTAGAGGAAAAGATAATTAGAAAAGGTAAGAACACACACAACACTGCAAAGAGCAACACAACACCAGTAAAACATAAAGACCCTACAACAGCAAGATATAAACAACCAAATACAGATGAAGCAGAAGAAAATGACCTGAAAAATAACTTCAAGACAATGATTGGAACTCTTAAAGAGAAAATGAGAAATTCCCTTAATGAATTGGAGGAAAAGACAAAAATTGGAAGACATCAGCAAATCCCTTAAAGAAAATCAAGAAAAATGAATCATATATATGAGAGAAACTATTCAAGACTTGAAAACTGAAATAGAGACAATAAATAAAATACAAACAGAGGGAATTATAGAAACAGAAATCATGAGAAAATGATCAGGAACCACAAATGCAAGCATGAACAGCAGAATACAAGAGATTGAAGAGAGAATCTCAAGTGCTGAAGATACAATAGAGAAAATAGACTCATCAGTTAAAGAAAACATTAAATCTAACAAAAGCTTAACCCAAAATATCCAGGAAATATGGGACACCATGAAAAGGCCAAACCTAAGAATAATAGGTACAGAAGGAGACGAAGTTCAACTCAAAAGCACAGAAAATATATTTAACAAAATTATAGAAGAAAACTTTCCCAACCTAAAGAAAGATATGCCTATGAAGATACAAGAAGCTTACAGAACACCAAATAGACTGGATCCAAAAAAAAAAGTCCTCTCATCACATAATAATCAAAACACTAAACACACAGAGTAAAGAAAGAATATTAAGAGCTGCAAAGGAAAAAGCAACATATAAATGTAGACCTATCAGAATTACACCTGACTTCTCATTGGAGACAATGAAAGTTAGAAGGTCATGGTCAAGCATTATGCAGACATTAAGAGACCACAAAGCCAGCCCAGACTACTATACCCAGCAAAACTTTCAATCACCATAGAAGGACAAAACAAGATATTTCATGACAAAACTAGATTTCACCAATACCTAACCATAAACCCAGTCCTATACAAAATACTAGGAAAACTCCAACCCAAGGAAGTTGGCTACACTGACAAAAACTCAGACAATTGATGGTTTCATAGCACCAAATCCCAAAGAAGGGAAAAAGGAACAAATTAACATGACCAACAATGAAAACTAAATTAACAGGAGATAGCAATCACTGGTCATTAATATTCTTTAATGTAAATGGACTCGACTCACCTATAAAATGGCACAGGCTAACAGATTGGATACGAAAACAGAATCCATCCTTCTTCTGCATACAAGAAACACATCTCAAAATCAAAGACAGACATTGTTTCGGAGTAAAGGATTGGAAAAAAATATACTAATCAAATGGACCTAAGAAACAAGCAGCTGTAGCTATCCTAATATGTAACAAAATAGACTGCAAGCTAAAATCAGTCAAAAGAGACAAAGATGGTCATTTCATATTAGTCACAGGAAAAATCCATCAAGAGAAAATCTGAACATCTATGCCCCAAATACAAGGGCACCCTCATATGTAAAAAAAAACCAACACTTCTAAAGCTTAAATCATATATTAAACCCCACTAATAGTGGGATACTTCAGCACTCCCCTCTCACCACTGAACAAATCAGTCAGACAAAAATGAACAGAGGAGTAAGAGAACTAGCAGATGTTATGATTCAAATGGACTTAACAGACATCTATAAAATATTTCATCCAAAGAGAAAAGAATATTCATTCTTCTCAGCACCTCATGGAACCTTCTCAAAAACTGACTACATACTCAGTAACAAAACAAACCTCAACAAATACAAAAAAAATTGGGATAACCAAATGTACCTTATCATATCACCATGCTTTAAAACTAGAAGCCAATAGCAATACTAATTCCAGAAAACCCACAAACACACGGAAATTGCACACCTGAATCATGGGTCAAGGAAGAAATAAAGGACTTCCTAAAATTCAATGAAAATGACTAAACAACATACCCAAATTTATGGGGCACAATGAAAGCAGTGTTAAGAGGAAAGTTCATAGCACTAAATGCCTGCATCAAGAAGCTGGAAAAATCCCACACTAGTGAATTAACAGAACATTTGAAAACTTTAGAACAAAAAGAAGCAAACTCACCTAAGAGAACTAGACAACATGAAATAATCAAATTGAGAGCTGAAATCAACAAAATAGAAACAAAGAAAACAATACAAAGAATCAATTAGACAAAGAGCTGGTTCTTCAAGAAAATCAACAAAATAGACAAACCTTTATCCGAACTAACCAAAAGGCAGAGAGAGAATATCCAAATTAACAAAAATCAGACATGAAAGGGGGGACATAACAACAGACATGGAGAAAATACAGAGAATCATCAGGTCATATTTTGAAAACCTGTACTCCACAAAATTGGAAAATTTAAAGGACAACCTTCTGGGTAAATATTACTTACCAAAATCAAATCAAGACCAGATAAGCAAATTAAACAGACCTATAACTGCTGAAGAAATAGAAACAGTCATCAAAAGTCTCCCAACCAAAAAAAGCCCAGGACCAGATGGTTTCAGCTAAGAATTCTACAAGATTTTCAAAGAACTAATACCAATACTCCTCAAATTATTCCACACAATAGAAACAGAAGGAACATTGCAAAACTCTTTTTATGAGGCTACAATTACCCTGATACCCAAACCACAGAAAGACATTACTAAGAAAGAGAATTACAGACCAATCTCACTCATAAACATCGATGCAAAAATACTAAATAAAATATTGACAAATTGAATCCAAGAACACATCAGAACCATCATCCATCATGATCAAGACAGCTTCATCTCAGAGATGCAGGGATGGTTCAACATACAAAAATCAGCATAATCCACCATATAAACAAGCTGAAAAATGAAAACCACATGATCATCTCATAAAATGCTGAAAAAGCTTTTGACAAAATACAACATCCCTTCATGATGAAGGTCTTGGAGAGAGCAGGGATACAAGGAACATACCTAAACATAATAACGGCAATATACAGCAACATCAAACTAAATGGAGAGAAACTCCCAGCAATTCCACTGAAATCAGGAACAAGCCGAGGTTGTCCACTCTCTCCATATCTATTCAACATAATTCTTGAGGTCCTAGCTAGAGCAATAAGACACCAAAGGAGATCAGGGGGATTCAAATTGGAAAAGAAGAAGTCAAACTCTCACTGTTTGCTGATGATATGATAGTTTACATAAGTGATTCCAAAAATTCCACCAAGGAACTTCTACGACTCATAAATACTTTCAGTAATGTAACAAGATACAAGATTAATTCGAAAAATCATTAGCCCTCCTGTACACAGATGATAAAAGGGCTGGGAAAGAAATCCGAGAAACAACATCCTTCACAATAGCCACAAATAGCATACAATATCTCAGAGTAACTCTAACCAAAAAAGTGGAAGACTGGTGTGACAAGAACTTTAAATCTTTAAAGAAAGAAATTGAAGAAGACACCAGAAAGTGAAAAGATCTCTCATGCTAATGGATAGGAAAAATTAACATAGTAAAAATGGAAAATCTTACCAAAAACAATCTACAGATTCTATGCAATGCTCATCAAAATCCCAGCAAAATTCTTCACGGACCTCAAAAGAATAGTACTCAACTTCATATGGAAAAGCAAAAAACCCAGGATAGCCAAAAGAATCCTGTACAATAAAAGAACTTCTAGAGGCATCACAATCCCTGACTTCAAACTCTACTACAGAGCCACAGTACTAAAAACAGCCTGGTATTGGCATAAGAACAGACAGTAGAGGCCGGGCAGTGGTAGCACATGCCTTTAATCCCAGCACTCGGGAGGCAGATCTCTGTGAGTTTGAGACCAGCCTGGTCTACAAGAGCTAGTTCCAGGACAGGCTCCAAAGCTACAGAGAAACCCTTGTAGAACTCTAAAATAACTCTAAAGCCATTTCTGACAACTCTGAGGACTCTCCACAGTAGGGCCCCCTCCCCTGGGAACCAGGAATCTAACAATTACCCATACATGTACTGAAATGTTGGGAACTTTCCATTTCCCTGAGTCTTTGTGAATGTTTTCCAGAAATTGGGCCAGATAACCTTTGAGATGTTGACTCAGTTCCTGATGTACATGCCAGGTGGGAGGCCTTCCGGAGACTTGATTTGACTCAGCCCTGGGAAAGGGGTCAAAGTGACCCTCAGATGTTTCCTCTTACCTGGCAACCACTCTCCAGCCAATTATTGGTAATAGTCCTCTTGAATAATCCAATCACAATAGTCAAAGAACAACTCCCAGACACCCCCCTTGCTTCTGTGGCTTTTTCCTTTAAAAGTAGCTATTCAGGGTTTTTCTGGCCTCTCTAATGCTGGAAGACCCTGTCGTGACAGAATTAATAAAATCCTCATGCTTTTACATCAGCTGTGGTGTGAGAGATGGTCTCTTGGGGCAACTCCTCTTTGGTGATTGGATCTGGGGTCCAACACCCTGTCTTGAAAAACCAAAAAAAAGAAGAAAGAGAGAACAGACAGGAGGACCAATGGAACCGAATAGAAGACCTGGATATTAATTCACACTCCTTTGAACACCTGATTATTGACAAAGAAGCAAAAAATTATCAAATGGAAAAAAGAAAACATATTTAACAAATGGTACTGGCATAACTGGATATCAACATGTAGAAGAATGATAGACCCATATCTATCAACATACAAAAAACTCAAGTCCAAATTGATCAAACAAAAAACACCAATGATAGCCTTTGCTGAAGAGGATGTGGAGTAAGGGGAATATTCATCCACTTCTGGTGGGAATGCAAACTTGTGCAACCACTTTGGAAATCCTCTTACTTCTGCCTCCTTAGTGTTGGGGTGGGTATGTGTCACCATGCCTGGCTCCAAGTTTTCTTCTGAAAAGCAGTCAAACTAGACTAAGGCCCACCTTAACGATCTCAGTTTAACATGGTTATTTTTAGTAAGGTTCTCTCCCCCCAATAACATCACATGCTGAGATACTGGGGATTGGAAAACTCCGTTGCTTATTTGAGGAGACCTCATTTCCATTCTCAGGGTCATTTGTTCTTGAACAGTCGCTAATAGTTGTCCTATTTGTCGGGTAATTAAAAGGTAAGAAAAGGGCAGGTGTGGAGGCACAAGCATTTAATTCCAGCACTTCCAAGGGATATAGGCAGGCTGGTCTCCATGAGGTCAAGGCCAGCCTGATCAACCTAGCCCAAAAGCAGCCAATACTATATAGTGAGACCCTGTCTAGACAAACAAAAAACAAACAAGCAAAATAACTAAAAATTTTAAGTTGCCACGTATGGAAGACAAAGAAACACAAATCATTTAATAAGCCCTGGTTCACAGTAGTTGGGGCTTCGTGTTCTCACACAAAAGTTTGCCTAAGCCTGTGCATTCACAATAACGCTATTTCCCAGAAGCCTTTGTGTCCTGTATCTTTGTTCAGAACCCTACAACAGGAAAAATGCTGACTCTTTTCAAGGACATGTCCCCTAATAACCTAACTTCCCCCCCAAAAAAAAGACTCCTTTTAGAGATTTCACTCCAAATAACACTATCAGTGAATGACAGACTTCAGCACAAAGATCTAAGCCACCAGACCATGTAAAACTTCAAGATGAAGGAGTGTGGTTGTTTGAATAAGACGTACCCAATATTATTGGGTTTCTGGATGTTTGAACCATTTTTTGGTAGGTTTAGGATACATGGTTTGCTGGACCAATTAGGCCCCTGGGTGTAGGCTTTGAGGTTTCAAAAAAGACAACCATTTCCTGTTTTGCTCTTTCTATTGTCTGCTTAAGATTTAAAATATGCACTCCTATCCTGCATACTTCCCCACCATGACAGTAATGTACTCTCAACTCTCTGGAAATGTAAGATCAGATAAACCCTTCCTTCTGTAAGTTGCCTTGGTCATGGTGCTTTATTGCAGCAAGAGAAAACTAAATAAGACAGGAAGAGTGCATCAAAGAAGCTGTGCTCACTCCACCTAGTCCCAGCAGACCAGACTTTGCTGAGACAGATATCCACTTCCAGGAACTGAATAATTACTGGATTCTTGGCCTTCTTGTCAGGAGACAGCTTTGTTGGACTAGCCAGAAGACAGCTATAACACAAACAATAAAAACCAGAGTCAGATGTTGGGGTTCAACGTGAAAACCAGAAAAGCAAAGCAGCCAAGCCAATAGAGAATTCTTACCTCCACCAAGGCTGGGTGATCACAGACTAAATGGACTGAGCCTCTCTCTCCTCTTATTTTATTTTCCCTCTAGTGCAGGAATTAAAGACATATGACTGACTAGTGTTGTGATCCAGCTGCCCTCACTCTCCCTGACTGACAGCAGAACTTCCTTGTGGTCTGTAATTGACAAGGATGTTTGTGTTCTTTCTGGCTGCTGGGTCTCCACAGAAGGAGTAGAGGTATAAAAGGTTGCTGGGCAAAATAAAGGTTGCTGTTCTTCCACCTGAAAAGAAGCCTCCGTGTCTCAATCTGGGCACCCCCCGCCAGTCTCGGCAACCAGGCTGCACTGGCCGCAGCAACTAGTACTGGGATTAAAAGTGTAGGCCACCATCACCTGGGTATGTTTCTCCATTGATTTTGTGTGCCCCAGTGTGGCCTTGAACCCACAGAGATCAAATCCTGGGATTAAAGGTGTGTGCCCCCACTGCCTGACCCCTAGTGGCTTAGCTTTGTCCTTCTGATCTTTAGACAAGCTTTATTTATTAAAACATAAATAAAATATCACTATAGACAACCTATAAGCCATTCGAATAAATATAATTTTAATACATACAGATACATTCTACTAATTTTGTTCCTCTAGAGCACCTTGACTGATACATCTTATCACATTAGGTGCCTTTTCTAAACCACTTCCGACCTTTTTATTTCTTCTTCAAAACCAGTTCTATTAGCTCATTTTTGAGGTCTCCATATGTAGGTCTGAATCATAAGCTTTGAGGGCCTCAAAAGATGATTTAATACATATAGGTTATATAAAAAAGTTTTTGTTTCCTTTCTCTTCTATGGTATAGTTCTGATAAACTGGTAGAGAAATAACTACTTATTGTTTGAGTCACAAGCTCAAGATTTTAGATTTATTCTGATTGCCATCTAAATATAAACTAAAAGGTGTTTCTCATCAGGCCAAATAACATCTCAATCTAATCCATACCTAACATTTTGGACAGAAGAAAAATGTACATGCTTCTAATCCAAATCTGTAGTTTTTGCTAAGATTCAAAGGCGTAAGTCTATTCTTGCTGTTTTATAATATGGATTGCAATATGGGCCTAAAAGTTTCAAATATACATTATCTTCCTTTAAGTACATAAAGTTTAACTTCTGTTTCTAATTTAAATGTGTCTCAACAGGTTTCTACTTAGCTGACAGACACATGGAAGCATCAGATGCTGACTACAACATTTCCCAAAGGACCGTAAGTCCTGGACTCACTGAAAGTTGATATGGACCATTCCAGCCAATGTAAATGTTCCCTGACTCTTCAACAGAGTCTGCAAACCAGATGTTTCTAATAAATACCCTATTGCCTAAATTCCCTCATTTCTTCTGACTAGCACTTCAGTCTTCCTGACCCCTGTCAATAATGCCCCAAAATCAGCCAGAAATCGTTATGGAAAAGAATATATCGTCCTGGGATCCCTGGCTGCCATGCTAAGTCAAACAGAATCTCCCTTACGTAGGGGGACTATGTGCAGCACTGGGTAAAGAATGCTGTTTCTATGTTGACCATTCAGGGATAGTCAAAGACAAAGCACAAAAGAGAATGAGAGGCAAACCAGGGATGGCTTAACAGCTCCCCCTGGCTGACTACCTTAGTCTCCACCATAATGGGCCCCCTTTTCATATTAATTTTACTCCTGATGTTTGGCCCTTGCATTTTAAATAAGTTAGTAGAATTATTCAGCTAATGGTTGCCAGATGAAATTGGGTAATTTAAAACAAGACCAAGACCCATGTTTGGGCTCTCATAGGAACAAGAAGGAGGAGGGAATGAAGGAGCAGAACAACCTCCTTCTTTTGAGAAAGAACTCCATTTTAGACAGGACCTAACTAGGCGGGTGAATGCGGCCCATAAAAGGCATAAGCATTCCCATCACAGTGAGGAAGCCATGGCAGCGGTAACTTCAGCCAGCTGTTTACTGGTCTTAGCAGTCTCTCTCATATTGTTTATCCCAGAACCCCAAGCCATGATTCCATGCCAACGACATTTAGAGTGGGTCTACCTACCACAATTAAACTCTTACAGACATTCTCAGATGTTTCCATAGTGGTTCAAATTCCCATAATTTGACAATCATTCTTGACCATCACATGATCTGATCACTTATAAAAAGTCCATAATCTGCCAAGCTAATTTTAAACACATGAAAGCTTTATGGAAGCATTGCCATCAAAGCCCCATAACAGGGATTGGAGAGATGCTTCAGAGGTGAAGAGCACTTTCTGCTCTTGCAAACAGACCAGTTTTGGTTCCCAGCTCCACATGATGGGTCACTGTTGTCTATAACTCCAGCTCCAGGTAACCTTTACCCTCTTCTTATCTCCACAGGCAACAGGCATGCATTTAGTGCATATGCACATAAATATATCCACAATATTCATATATATGTATAAATACATATACATGTATATACACATGCATATATATATAGTTTTTAAAAGGCCTGTAACATGAGGGCCATTAAGAGCATTGATTGTGACCAGTGGGTGAGTGACCTGACTGCCAGATGGACTGCTGCCACTCCCTGGATTCTGTTTTCCCAAGACCTACTCTGCCACCCAACCCCTCCCACATCATCATCCTCCCCACAGCCAGCCCTTCCCCAAAACTCCGGTAGACTCCATAGACCCAGGTGCAGACCACATCAGTCAGAAGAACAGGTAAGTTCTCCCAGAAGAGTTGCCCTACTATCCAGGCCCTGATCCCCAGGGCTCGTCCCCTAGTCTCTCCCTCTTAGTACCAGGATCACTGCTGGGCCCCACCTTCAACTCCAGTGGAATTCCACCGCTCTGGTGCAGTCCTCACAGTCAACACAAGAGGGTAAGTAACCTACCTGCCAGCCACAACCCTCTGGGTTCTGTTCCCCAAGACCCCACTCTGCTGCCCAATCCCTCCCAGCTCATCATCCTCTCACAACCAGCCCTTCCCCACAACTCCAACAGACTCCATAGGCCCAGGTACAGTCCATATCAGTCAAAAGAACAGGTGAGTGACCAACCTCCCGATCAACCTGCCACACTCCCCAGCCCCTGATTCCCAGTACATATGCCAAGGCCCTCCCCGCTGCCCATAGCCCCAGCAGGCTGGTCTTAGGTACCCCAGGTAAGACACTACCCACTGCTGGCTAACACTTTTTAAATCCCACCGAACAACAGCAAACTAGACCCACTCCTCTCGGCTCCATATTCTGCCTACAACTTCAGAAGAAGACTCAGGCTTTAAAGGAGGCCAGACCAGTTCTAAATGCCCAAGTTCCCCAAAACCCCCGCAGGGATACCTGAAGAAATGAATGAAATGTATGCCCTGGCAATGCTGAAGCATGAGCAGCATGCATATGGCGGTTCTGTTGAACTTGTCCATATTGGGTATCATGGTCTAAGTGGATAAGGATGACTGACCAGGTCTTCTCCACAAGAGGGCAGCAGATCTCCTTACAGATGGTTGTGAGCCATGCAGTTTCTAGGAACTGAACTCAGGACATTTGGAAGAGCAGGTAGTGCTCTAACCGCTGAACCATCTCTCCAGCCCCACAGAGATACCTACTGGACCTGAAAATTCACCAGTCATAAGAACCCTAGGCCACTTAGACCAGAAGACCAGAGAAGAAACAGAAACCAAGAAACAAAACACCCATCCGACAGAGGCAAACACAGGGACTAACACCTAGACCTATAACCATCCAAAATCCAGATGTCTATATGGACAGAGACAAACACAGGGACTAACACCTAGATCTATAACCATCCAAAATCCAGATGTCTATATGCCAGTAAAAGAACACAATAACAGGTATAAGCTTATGGGAACGAGGGTAGGCCACCCTTTTCGTCAAGATGGAGCCAAAAGCGAAGAAGGAAGCTCCTGCCCCTCCCAAAGCCGAAGCTAAAGCGAAGGCCTTGACAGCCAAGAAGGCAGTGCTGAAAGGCGTCCACAGCCACAAAAAGAAGAAGATCCGCACATCGCCCACCTTTCGGCGGCCCAAGACCCTGCGGCTACGAAGGCAGCCTAAATACCCCTGGAAGAGCGCTCCCAGGAGGAACAAGCTTGACCACTATGCCATCATCAAATTCCCCCTGACCACCGAGTCAGCCATGAAGAAGATAGAAGACAACAACATGCTTGTGTTCATTGTGGATGTCAAGGCCAACAAGCACCAGATCAAACAGGCTGTGAAGAAACTCTATGACATCGATGTGGCCAAAGTCAACACCCTCATAAGGCCCGACGGAGAGAAGAAGGCATATGTTCGATTGGCTCCTGATTATGATGCTCTGGATGTTGCCAACAAAATTGGAATCATCTAAACTGAGCCCAGCCGGCTAATTCTAAATATACACTTTTTCACCATAAAAAAAAAAAAAAAAGAACACAATAACAGCCGGGCGGTGGTGGTGCACGCCTTTAATCCCAGCACTCGGGAGGCAGAGGCAGGTGGATCTCTGTGAGTTCAAGGCCAGCCTGGTCTACAAGAGCTAGTTCCAGGACAGGAACCAAAAAACTACGGAGAAACCCTGTCTTGAAAAATTAAAAAAAAAAGAACACAATAACAGAAAGGACAATATGGCACCACCAGAATCCTACGACAGCAAGACCTAAGCATACCAATGCAAATGGAGCACAACAAAATGATCTTAAAAATAACTTTATGAAGATGATAGATATTCTTAAAGAGGAAATTTTAAAATCCCTTAAAGAAATTGAGGAATGGGTTGGAGAGATGGCTCAAGGGTTAAGAACACTCACTGCCCTTCCAGAGGACCTGGGTTCAATTCCCAGTACCTACAACTCACAGTAGCTCCAGTTCAGGGGATACAACACCCTCACATAGATATACATACAAACAAAACACCAATGCACATAAAAATGAATAAATCCTATTTAAAAAGAAATTTAGAAAAAGACAAAAAATTGGAGAAAAATCAATAAATCCCTTTAAAAATGTGAAGAAAGTATAGGGAAAAATAGAAAAAAAAACAAAGGTGAAGGAACAATTCAGGGCTTGAAAATGCAGCTGGACTCTCATAGCTCAGCCTGGAGCTTGGATGTGGATCTCTGCATCTGCTTCCATCAGTTACTGGATGAAGGTTCTATGACGGCAGTTAGGGTAGTCACCAATCAGATTACAGGAGAAGGCCAGTTTAGGCACCCACTCCAGTATTGCTAGGGGATATCTGAGTCATCCGTGTGGATTCCTGGGGAATTTCCCTAACATCAGGTTTCCCTAGTGGAATAATGACTCTCTCTATTGAGATATCTCTTTCCTTCCTCTCCCATCCCAATGCTTCCTGCGGGGACCCACAGATGTGAGCCTGTTCTACCTTGACTGGAGGTCAGAGAGTTTAAGCTTGTTTTTGCTCTCTCGAAGTTGTTGATGACAGGTGTGGTTACAGACAAGAAATTTTGCCCCAGGGTGTGGATGATTGGTATTTTGGATGTAAAGGTGGATCCACACCACCTGGACCAAAGGTCGGAAAATTCAAGTCTATTCCTTATCTCATGTTAATGAAATCTGTTGCCTGTCCCTTCCATTTTGGAGTGAAGTATTTAAGCATGTGGAAAATAAATGAGGCAAATTCAGTATTCACTGAAGGTCGCTCTCGATGCTGTTCTATGTTTCTGTCTCTTATTTCTCTTTTATCTCTGTTCCTGTTGCTTAATAATTCTAATCCTCACACTCCTAATCTGGAATGTATGACCTTTGCCAAAGCTGGTTGTTGACGCCTCCCCCAACTCGGCCATCCCATTCCCTCATGTTCTCATCCTCCATCCCCTCCCTTTACTGCCTCCCCATCCCCAGGAGATTTCGTTTATTTCCTCTTCCCAGGGTGATCCATGTGTCCTTCTTAACAAGGTCCTCATTGTTACCTAGCTTCTCTGAAGCTGTGGATCTGTCTTTTTGCTTCATAACTAATATCCACTTATGAGTGAGTACATACTGTGCTTGTCTTTCTGGGTCTGGGATACCTCACTCGGGATGATTTTTTTTTTCTAATTTCATCCATTTGCCTACAAATTTCATGTTGACATTATTTTTTTTACAGTTGAGTGATTCTATATTGTGTAAATATATGACATTTTCTTTATCCTTTCTTCAGTTAAGGGGTATTGAGGTTGTTTCCAGGTTCCTGCTATTATGAATATTGCTGCTATGAACATAGTTAAGCATGTGTCCTTGTGGTATGATTGAGCATCCTTTGGGAATATGCCCAAGAGTGGCATCACTCGGTCTTGAGGTAAATTGATTCCAAATTTTCTGAGAAAATACCACATTGATTTCCAAAGTGGCTGTATAAGTTTGTGCTCCCACCAGCAGTGTTCCCCTTACTCCACATCCTTTCCATCATGGCTGTCAACAGTGGTTTTGATCTCATCCATTCTGTCAGGTGGAAGATGGCATCTCAGAGCCATTTTGATTTGCATTTTCCTGATGACTAAGGATATTAAGTAATTCCTTAAATGTCTTTCAGCCATTTGAGATTCTTCTGTTGAGAATTCTCTGTTTAGATCCATACCCCATTTTTAATTGGATTATTTGGTATTTTAATCTCTAGTTTCTTGAGCTCATTTTGGAAGATCAGTCCTCTATCAAATGTGAGAGGTTGGTGAAGATCTTTTCCCATTCTGTAGGTGAATAGAGGAAGGGAGGGCTGTATGAGTGAGGGAGTCAAGATCATGACAGGAAAAAGTTCCCACAAAGACAGTGGACTTGAACTTGTGTGAACTCACAACCTCTAGACCAATAGCTGGGGAGCCTGAGTGGAACCAAGTAAGGCCTTCTGCATGTTTTGTAGCCTGGTTTGTTTGTGGGACCTTACCCAATGAGGTACAAAATATTCAAATGCCTAAGATTATAGGGGACATCTCATTCATATCATCACACAGTTCCAGAAGGATACAGTCAGTATCCTTCCAACAGACATGGCCAACAGACAGAAAAGGCATTGTGGCAGGAGCAGAGGCTAGCTGATCACGTTGCATCCACATACATATACATGAACCAGAGCATGAATAGGGTGGCAGGGCTGAGCTATAACATGTCAGGGCCCCCTCCTGGTGACTCACTTCCTCCAGCAAGGCTCCACCTCCTAAAGAATACACAGTCTCAAACAACATTGCCAGCTAGTGACCAGTTCAAACAAATGAGTCTATTTAGGGACACATTTCATAACTCAATCCACAATATCTACAGTAACAGAAGAAGAGTTATGGGTTTGGGCATACCATATTGAGATTAGTACAGATTTCAAAAGGGAGAAAATTTTCCAAAAGTAATTTTTCTTTGTTACTGTTCAATTGCTGCAAAGAAACACCACGAATATGGCAATTTCTAGAAAGAAGCACTTAACTGGGGGCTGCTTTACAGTTTCAGAGATTCAATCGATGATCATCATTGTGGGAAGCAGGCAATCATGGTGCTGGAGCAGGAGCTGAGAGCTTTACATGATGATCTATAGCCAGCAGGCAGAGAGAAACAGACACTAGGCCCAGCATGCACAACTGAAAACTCAAAGCTCACCTCCAGTGACACACCTCCTTCAATAAGACCATACGTATTTATTCCAATACCTCCTAATCCTTTCTAAACACTTTCACTATGTGGGGACCAACTATTTAAAACTATGAGACTATGGGGACCTGCTATGGGATAATATTCTTGTACATTGTAAAGATCTGTTACTCATATAAGTTTAATAAAACACTGACTGGCCAGTAGTCAGGCAGGAAATATAGATAGGGCAACCAGACTAAAAGAATTCTGGGAACCAAAAAGGCAGATGTAGAGGAAACAAGATGATGCCTCAACTGACAAAAGGTACCAAGCTATGTGACTAAACATAGACAAGATTATGGGTTAATTTGAGCAGTAAGAGCTAGTTAATAATAAGCCTGAGCTAATAGGCAAACCCATTTACAATTAATAAAAGTCTCTGTGTGTTTCTTTGGTACTGAATGGCTGTATGACTGGGTGGTGCAGAAACTTCTGTTTACAAATGATGCCCAAAAGTTCGGCAAGAATTTCCACATAAAGCCTGAGAAAGCTTTAAAAAGGATTCTAGACAGACAAGAAGAGAGTCAAGGACAGCTTCTTAATAGCTGTCTTTTCTCCAGTAGGCTCTGTTTGCTAGAGGCAAGCAGAGGCACAGTTCTTTTAAGAGAGGCTTCCTGACTCAGCGTTAGCAGCAAAAACCTTGCATTTCTTTTAAGAGGCCATGCCACCAAACACTTAAATGGTGTTTATGAGCAGACAGCAGCATGCTTTCTGGTGGCAGCATGGACCTAGAAACTCCAGAGTTGTGACAATAAACGTGGCTCCTCCCAATACTTCCGCCATGAAGCTAGTCTCACAGGAAGCCAAGGAATGGGGCAGAGCCAGCTGCCAAAGCAACAGCTTTAATCCTAGCCATGCTGCTTAATAGATTAATGATTCATGTGTTTAGAAAAAATATAAAGATGTACAGTAAAGACAGATTCAGATGGAAAAAAATAATCTCTCAATGGTTTACAGTATGTTTTAAAATATACATAGGTTTGGGAGAAAAAAAGATAGAAAAGGTCTGTAAAAAAGAAAAGAAATAGAGAAGCCAGGTGTGGTGGTACTGCCTTTAACCCAAGCACTTGGCATGCTGAGGCAGGCAGATCTCTGTGAGTTCAAGGCCAGCCTGGTCTACAGAGTGAGATCCTGGACAGCCAAAGTTACACAGAGAAACCCTGTCTCAAAAAAAATCAAAAATAAAGGAAATAGTTTTTTTTAAGCCTCCTTAAGGCTTCTTTTCAGGAGGAAGAATAGCAACTTTTATTGGCCCAAGACCTGCTGAACAGCCAGAGGTCAAGATCAGGGCATCATGTACTGGGAATGCTTCTGCTGAAAACCACTGGCCAGAAAGAACACAAACATCCTTGTTGATTGCAAGGAAGTCTAGCTGTCGTTCAGGGGGAGTGAGGGCAGTCAGATAACAATAACGCCTCCCTTTTTGTTTTATAAAATAAATGGTGCATGTCTTAGGTTACTTTGGGTGGAATACCTTGCCCATCATAGGGAATAGCCCTCTAATATTCCCTGTCTTAGGTGGGTGGCATCCTGCTCCCAAGGTATTGCCCATCCGTGGCTACTGCTTATCCAGAATCTGTAGCCAAACTTGGGGGGATTCAGGTTGCACAGCCATTGCTAGGACTGCCTGTCAGGTGACACTCATCTGATTCTGACACTGCTGGCAAAATTGACAGAGGATCCAGATACATAGCCCTAAACCAAGTATCCCCAGGACTGACAGCGCCAACGAGCTGGACCAGTGCTGCAACCATCCCTCTACTTTAGCCATCCAAGCCCACCAATCACTGGCCTGGACAGGCTCAACCCAGGTGGAATTTACGGCTTAAATAGCATGCACTAACTGGGTGGTTAAATTAACAAAAGCAGTATTCCAAACCCCTCTCATATGACGGTTGAGTTCCAGAACAGTAGCAGAAGCATGCAATACAGTGCCATGAGTAACGCACATAACATGATAAAAACTAGAACATGTTAACCATTGAAAAGTCCAATCCTAATATCTCCCTAAGTTGTCATGAGTCACTTTCTATCAGCACTGTGGCATCTTAATTGTTATAAACATTCCCTCTTTAACAACCAGCTCCTCCAATTTCCCTCTAGCCCTTTCTGTTCAGGTCCTTTTTCTGACAGGGCTTTCTATTTGAGATCTTTATTCTACACTTTTTCATCTTGTTGTTCCTCTGGCATGTTTTCCCTCCCTTTGCTTCCAATCTACCTTTCGTTCTCATTCCTTCCTGATTTGGGGCCCAAGAGCTATCTTAACTTTCATTGATGCCTGCCATTTCTTAGTACTGGCTCTTTTACATCTGATGTTAACTTCAATGTTGATCTTCTGTGCTGTTGTTCCTCCTTTAGCCTAGAGAAAAGCCTTAAATTTCAGCATCCCTCCTGTTCTGCGTGTAGCCACTCACTTTTTCTTTTTTACATTCACTGCCTAACACTTCCTCAATTTCCTGTGTACGATATTGTGTCTGCTCTCAGCTCATGGACCTGGCTGGATCATTATGGGTAGCCTGTTTCAGATCCATTCCTTTAACCTCATTTTTGCTCTCTTGGCACATCCTTTCCTTCAACTATCTAGGAATCTCTTCAGATCTGTATCTCTTCATTGCGCCATGGTCTTCCCCTCAGTGATTAACTTCTCCAACATTCCACCCTGACATGTGTTTACTATTTACTCTGTCTCCAGCCCAACTGCACCTCCCTCTCCCTATTTAGTTTCCAGCATTGATCTTTTCTAACTTATCTTCATTTTTTAAGCCTCTTTAAGAGGCCTGGAGGTTTTGTTTTCTTTCTTCCTTTTGGGTTTTGCCTTTCCTGTTTGATGAAGCTGTAACTGTGATGATTGTCAAGTGCTCTGGCCCTGGAAGGGTCCCTTTGACATCCACTTTTGTCTCCCAGTGTCTGTCTCTTCTTTGGCTTGACTGGTGCATTACTACCACTGACTTTTAATGTAGCTCTTGGCAGGTTCCCTGCAAGTCCTCATTGCATCAACCAAATCCTTTAATGAAAAATGTGCCACAAAGGTTTCATTCACACCTTCCTCCTCAATCCATCCCTGTGTGTCATGTCCTCAGTACTGTTAAGTGCCTTCTCTTTTGTCTTCTACATGTCAGTTAAATAGTCTGCTCCAGTCTGTGATCTAGTCTAACATTCATTTTGTCTCTCTTTAATTTATCCCCAGGCTCCTAACCCTGCAACTTCACATAGCACTCTGTTAAAATTTATACCACATTCCCTTATACCTTTATTTAAATGTTCTCTTCCTTTAAACTGTTTGGAGTCACCAGCAGAGGCATTGGTAAATACTATTCGACCCCCTGGAATAGGCTGATCCTTAACAATCTTGGGAAAAATTACAGGGTGGCGGCAGAACCCTTCAAGGAGCCGACTTTTTGGATGATTGTCTAATTGACTAGAGGAGGTAGCCAAGAACAAGGTCCACATCTCATGATAAATATCTAAGCTGTGTCTTATCATATGGGGTGATATGATTAGGTTTTCGACCAAAAGTTTGAATGCTTATTTTTTGAGCTCTCCACAATAACTGTCATAATGGGGCATAACCGTGCGGCTAGGAGAGGCAGAACAATGAACCCACATAAGGGAACCATAATACACCAGTGGGAGAAAAGTTAGAGACAAATACTAAAAACGAAAAGGGCTTATCACAATCCATATATTGTAGTTTCAAGGCCTCCTTTGCTTTAGAAGTCATCTTCTTTAGTTATACAGGGTTAGAATCTCCATGAAGGATGTCGAATAAGGGTTTAATTTGGCCAGTACTGAGAGCCAAGGATGGATGCATCCAATTAACATCACCTAAAAATCTCTGCTAATCATTTAAGGTTTGTAAATGAGAAACATCGAACTGCAGCTTTAATGATTTACTATTCCAGCAACCTGTAACCAACCCCATAGATCAGCAAAGGATTTAAAAAGTAGCCGCTCCTCCTTGTAATACTTATTTGCATTTTTAAAAACCAACTGTTTAATTACAGGCATAGCTTGATCTGCATCCCCCAAATTTTGTTTTCCTGTGTCCTTATTGGGCAATGCCTTCCAAGCCCGTACAGCCGAGGCAGCTATCTGCGCATCCACTTCTGCGCAGCTATCTGCGCATCCACTTCTGCACAGCAAGACCTGTCAACCTGGATACATTGCTCTTGATAGTCCCCACGCCACAGGGGATAATTTCCACCAGGCCGAATGACTCTGCGAAGCTGTCAAACATGGATGCAAATGTCAGGGCTATTTGCTGTCACACAACCTGCCCAGGATTGTTAGGATCCGGGGTTTCAATGACAGGAAAAGCTTGAATTCTAGTCGGTGCACCAGACCGCTGGAAAATAACCCCCTTCTGCCCATCCTGGTCCTCATCAGTTTCCTTATAAGCGGGAGGTGCGAAAGGCAAAAGCCGCTTACAATCAGCTTTTCCTGCTCCCGAGAAACTCTTCAGTGAACTTGGCAACTCCTCCATCTCTTTCTCTGTTCTTCTTCCGATTCCTCAGAATCTGCGCTAGTTGAACTCTCTTCGCTAGAAGTCTGACTGATCATGACCTCTTTCATATCCTTATCCTCAGTGCCCACCGAATGTCTAGTTTCCTCTTCTTGTATTTTTGTGAAAGCCTTGCTAACCTCCCTCAGTTGTTACTTTCACTTTCTCTGTTAGCAATGCTTCCTTCACCAATCTCCAGGCAGGACAGAAACTTCTGTTTACAGGGCCCATTCTCATCAAAATTGGATGAAAGCAAGACTGAAATCCAACAGGGCATACGTGAAGTTCTATATCTCTGCGTATGACATCCAAAGCATGTCATGATGTGATATATACTCCGTCTGGAGTCAGTTTTCTATTGCTGTGAAGAGATACCATGACCATAGCAACTCTTTTTTGTTTCATTTCTCCTTCTACTGAAAATAGAGGGAAAAAGAAAATACATTCTTTTCTCATACAAGAAAAAAGCTCAAGCTTTTCTTTAGTTCCTTTTTACAAGTTGGAAACTTAGCAGGGGGGTCTTGCCCTGAGGCCCCATTCCTTTTATTTCATTTAGCCTCAGGCTTTTCTTTAAATTTTTTATATCCTTGAGCACAAGACTTAACCCCATTACACTTCCTTGTCTTCCTTTTCTCCTCAAACTGTACATTTTGCATTTTTCCTTGCTCATTTTGTATCTTTTCATTATAGATCTTCATAGTAGACCACTAATAACCACAGGACAGAGTCAGTACTAGGCTGTCTTGAAATCTCTTCTGTCAGCACCATTAACCCAAAACTATTCAATTTAGCCTCAAGCAGATTTTTTTGGGCAAGGGAAAAAAAGCAATCACATTCTTCACCAAAACAATACAAAACCAGTCTATAGGCCACTTAATAATATTCTTCTCTGAAACTTCTTGAGCCAAGCCATCATAGTCTACATGGCTCTCAGCACCACTGTCTTCCATGTTCCTACTAACATAACCCATTAATCCCCACTTAAATTGTTTAACTTTTCTAAGCCAAAGCCCCAAAATCTGTATTCTGCCAACCATAGGCATAGTCAGGTTGGTCACAGCAATATCCCACTCCCTGGTAACAGCTTCTGTCTTAGCCAGTGTGCTATTGATATGAAGAGGTGCCATGATTGTGGAAACTGTTGTCAAGGAAAGCATTTAATTGAGGCTTACGGTTTCAGAGGTTTAGTACATTCTCATGATGGCAAGGAGAATGGGGGCATACAGGCAGCCATGAATCTGAAGTAGTTGAGTAATTCTACACCCAGATCTACATCTGAGTCCTACGGACCTACCAAGTAAGTCACACACCTTAAAGGGCTCACCGCCTCCAGAAATAGCTGGTGAACAGGTACTCTGTAGATCTTTGTGCTCACAGATAAGCACTAGGAGAGCCTGGAATGTTAAGCGCACAAACAGTAAGAAGAGAAAATCACTGGGCCTGGTTTGGGCTTCTGAAACCTCAAAGTGACATTCCAACAAGGCCATACCACCCCAACAAGGCCACACCTCCCAATCCTTCTAAGGACTGACTCTCCTGATGACAAACATTCAAATATATGAGCCTGTGGGGTCATTATTATTCAAACTACCACAAGCTCCAGTGGGTTTGAGTAGCCCTCGTTTTAGTTTTGATGGCTGCCAGCTCTATGACTTCCCTCCTAGGATGACATTGCTTCCTTTCTGCAACTGTCCTTGAGAGATGTTTCACTTTTCTGGTATGTTTAGCTCCCATTTCTCACTATAAATCTGGTTAAAAGCAGCCAGCAATATCCAGGTGAAAATCTTAATGCTATTCTAAGTTGGAACTTCCTCTGCCAGAATAATTAGTTCATCAATTTAAACCTAGCCTCACACAAAGTCTCACAGGGAATAGAGAAAATGTAGACTGTTTTTGCCATAACACAACATAAATGGCCTCTAGTCTACTTCCCAATAGACAACTCATTTCCATCTGAGATCTCAGTATCACCCATTAATCTCCATTTACAGTAGTTTAGGTGCATCTGACTTGTTCGAAATAAATCTTCCAAGTAGACTCCCTGGAATTTACAAGAATTTTTTGAGTCTGTGAAAACATTAGTTTCAGATACATTAACATTCTCACAGTTTATAGTCTGTATTGAAACTTATATTGTAGAAATGGCAGTATATTCATGCCAGAAATGACTGTGACAAATGTTTTTGCACAATGAAATCTTTGAGGCGGGCGGTGGTGGCACATGCCTTTAATCCCAGCACTCAAGAAGCAGAGCCAGATGAATCTCTGTGAATTCGAGGCCAGCCTAGTCTACGAGTCTAGTTCCATAACAGCCTTAAAAGCTATGGAGAAACCCTGTTTCAAAAAAGCCAAAAAAAAGTATCTTTGAGGTCTATAGTTAGGAAACCACTGGGAATTTAAAATCTTGATCTTGCATTTACAATAGCTTATCAGAATTTATTGACTAATGTTGACTATGAACAGTATATAGAGAGAAATCCGATAACTTGCATTTGTACACCTTAAAACAGTTTTATTATTTTTGAAACATCTTTAATGTTACAATTTTCTCTGGCCTTCCTCTTTTTCAATACTGAATTCCCCTTAAGTTCTACATCTATTTATTTATTTGTTTGTTTTAAAAACTATCTTTCCTAATTTTATATATCAATCCCAGTTCCCACTTCCCATCCACTCCTCAGAGAGAGTAAGGCTCGCATGGGAGTCAACAAAGTCTAGTACATTGCTTTGAGGCAGGACCAAGGTCTTTCCCACTATATCTAGGCTGAACAAGGTATCCCTCCAAAGAGAAAGGGTTCAAGTCAGTACAAGTAGTAGGGATAAATCCTGGTCCCACTGCCAGTGGCCCCACAGTCTTCTCTAGTGCACAACTGCCACCCACGTTCAGAGGGACTAGTTTGGTCCTATGCTGGTTCCCACCCACGTTCAGAGGGACTAGTTTGGTCCTATGCTGGTTCCCACCCACATTCAGAGGGACTAGTTTGGTCCTATGCTGGTTCCCTCACTGTCAGGCCAGAGTTGGTGGGCTGCCATTAAGTCAGGTAAGCTCTTTCAGTGAGTGTACTCATCATGGTCTTGACCTCTTTGCTCATATTCTCACTCCTCACACTCTTTGACTGAACTTTGGGAGCTCAGTCCAGGGCTCTGCTGTGGATCCCTGCCTCTGTTTCTATGGTAACATTTAAGACAGTCATAAATCTGACTACAGGGCAAGGCCAGTTTAGGCACCCTCTCCAGTATTGTTTAGGGTCTTAGCTGGGGTCATCGCTGTGGATTCCTGGGAATTGCTCTAGTGCCACGTTTCTTGATAGCCCCATAATGGCTCCCTTAATCAAGATATCTCTTTCCTTCCTCTCTATCTCTGTCCTTTCCTCACCTCAACCATCCCATTCCCTCAAGTTCTCCTTCCCCCTCATCTTCTTCCCTCCTCCTCCCCTTTTGCCCTCCCTTCTCCCTCCACCCCTATGCTCCCAATTTTGTCAGGAGATCTTGTCTATTTCCCTTTCCCAAGGGAATTTGTATATGTTTCTCTCAGGGTTTTGTTGCTTAGCTTCTCTGGGGTTGTGGACTATAGGTCCATTATCTGTTGCTTTACAGCTAGCATGAAACATTCTCTAAAACTGACCACATACTCAGTAACAAAGCAAACCTCAACAGATATCAAAAAATTGGAATAACCCCTTGTATCTTATCAGATCACTATGGTTTAAAGTTAGAATTTAATAACAACACTAATTGCAGAAAGCCTACAAACTCATGGAAACTGAACAGTGTTCAGTCGAACCACCCCTGGATCAAGGAAGAAATAAATTAAAGACTTCCTAGAATTCAATGAAAATGAAGGCACAATGTACCCAAACTTGTGAGACACTATGAAAGCAGTGCTAAAAGGAAAGTTCATAGCACTAAGTGCCTACATGAAGAAAGTGGAGAAATCTCACACTAGGGACTTAACAGCACACCTGAAATCTCTAGAACAAAAAGAAGCAGACTCACCCAGGAGTAGTAGATGACAGGAAATAATCTAATTGAGGTCTAAAATCAATAAAATAAAAATAAGGAAAACAGTACAAAGAATCAATGAAACAAAGAGCTGGTTCTTTGAGAAAATCAACAAGATAGACAGATGCTTATCCAAACTAATCAAAAGGCAGAGAGAGAATATCCAAATTAACAAAATCAGAAATTTAAAAAGACACAAAACAACAGACACCAAGGACATACAGATTATCATTAGATCATACTACAAAAACCTGTACTCCACAAAATTGGAAAATCTAAAAGAAATGGACAATTTTCTGGATAGGTGCCACATACCAACATTAAATCAAGACCAGGAGAACAATTTAAATAGGTCTATAACCTGCAAGGAAATATAAGCACCCATAAAAAGTCTCCCAATCAGTAAAAGCTCAAGGCCAGACGGTTTCAGTGTAGAATTCTAACAGAACTTCAAAGAAGAGCTAATACCTATACTCCTCAAATTGTTCCACATAATAGAAACAGGAGGAACATTGACAAAACACTTTCTTATACCCTGAAACATTCTTAGATCCTCATATCTTAAGCTTTTCTATCTTCACACTAGTGACCCTTAAAGTGTCTGTTCCTTCCCATCATTATGACATCACCTTAGAATTTAGGAGAAATCTGTTTTGTGTGTTTGTCTCTTCTTGAGTCTGGTAGCAAGGTGAACTGTGTCTAGACTGAACCTCAGTTTCTTCTGGTAAGCTAACACAGCTATCAGTCATCAAACTGTATCAAAGATCTTGAGGAGGATAAATTTTATCTGAGTTATTGATTTAAAATGACAAAGGTTTACTTGATTGGCTACCTAGACAGACACCCTGGGGTCCTCCAGGATCATTGAGGGCAGGTCTTAGGGAAACATCCATCCTTCAGCTGGAAGAGGTAGGCCTGCAAGGTCTCAGAAGAGCCTGTGGATTAGGAGTTGTAGAAAGACCAGCCTACCTTGCCCTGGGCAATATGAGGCAGTCGATTTCAGTACCCCATCATCCATGGCCTGCAGAGGGTCTCAACAGCAGATGAGGTGAAAGGCAGTTTTTGCTCAGTAGCATTTTTACTAGTGAAGCAAGTTATGGGTGGAAGTTCTTTTGTTCTTACCCTTCATCTTTGGAGGAAATGGAGGTGGTGCCAGGAGTTATCCTGTCTCTCTGTTACAAAAAGCCTTTAATAACTAAATATTTTAAATACCATGTCCTCCAGATCTCTGAGCATTTGAGGGCTGTCTCTTGGTTATATATTAGTAGATAAACTTTGTCTTTAGTTACTTGTCTTAAACACACAAGAGGCTTTATCCTTGTAATTAATTGCATCCGTACCTAGCATGACCACAATTAAAGAGTTTGATCATGTATATCACAAGATTAGGACTTTACATTACATTCCTGTCAGATTTAGCCTTAAAAATAATGATTTTGAATTGAAGCTCATTTAATATTAAAATAAAACCTTTTAATGAGCTCAGTAAAGAAATCAAGATAGCCATTCTATGGGTATCAAACATACATTATTACTTATTTAAATTCTCTAGAAGCTTGATGTTGAACCCTTAGCAAAGACATAAGTATTTAGCTTTTGTTAATCTGAAATAGATCTTTATAGCCTTAAATTTTTTTCAGTATATAGAATATATTTTAAAGCAGAGTTGAATGACATAAACAGTATATTGTAACAAATCTAGTCATATTTTAATCATCATTTAAAAGTACATACCAATTTAAAGTATTTGAGACTTGCTTTTATTATCTAGAAATGGGTACAATGAACAGGGCTCATTAGAACTATTTAAAACATTTTTCTCTAACAGTAAGAACATATACAGAGACATGCAGTTGAGTTTAAGTTGCATACAGACATACACACACACATACAGAATTAAAGCTAGCTTACATTCACACATAAAGTTAAAAGTTACATTGGTGTAGGAGGTCCTTCTGTATTTGTGTTGCTTTCATTGGTTGAATAAAGAAACTGCCTTGGCCTTTTGATAGGGCAGAACTTAGATAGGTGGAGTAGATCAAACTGAATGCTGGGAAGAAGAGCAGAGTCAGGCAGACACCATGAAGCTCCTGTCTGAGACTGACACTAGTTAGAATCTTTCCCAGTAAGCCACGACCTCGTGGTGCTACACAGATTATTAGAAATGGGTTAGATCAAGATGTGAGAGTTAACCAATAAGAGGCTGGAGATAATGGGCCAGGCAGTAATTTAATTAATACAGTTTCTGTGTGGTTATTTCAGGGGTTAAGCTAGCCCAGCAGCAGGACACAACCCACTCCTCCTACATTACATGAGTCCTGAGGGAGAGGAAGCTGACTTTTCCATCTCTGATTTATACTTTGTAGCAAGCAGATAGGGCATCTAAAAAAGGAGAGAGAAGAAAGAAAGTGGAGAATCAAAGCCACCAGTGAGCAAGAAAGCAGACTCCTTGCAGGTGGAAGACAACAGATCTGTTAGAAGTGGGTAAAGTCCCTGCATCAAATGAATGCCTCAGCAGGCCCCACCAAGACATACTACCATGCAAACACACCACATGCCACATAGTCAGTGTAACAGGAAATTAGAGACAAAAACATAAGCAAAAGATAGACAAGACAAAGTATAAAGGCAGCTGGCAACAGGTCATATAACTGCTTTGGCTTTGGCATTTGGCTAGGGGCCTAACTACATGAGTCTGTGGCTCCTCTCTGCCCCATTCAACACCTGGGGCTGAGTGGCACGGGGCAGCTGGTCATGTGGCCACCCTTAGTTAAGATGGTGGTTAAGACATCTGACCTTTCCTTAGCCAAGATGGTACCTGCCAACGTGGTTTTTTCCTATGATTGAAGCTTTATTAGAGAGTAACACCGTTTTGTTTCTTCACCTTGTATCCGAGGTCACTGACATCCTTTTCTTTTTTATTTTATTATTATTATTATTATATTACTTTTAAAAAATACCAATCCAAATTCCACTCCCTCCCCTCCTCCCACTCCCTCCACACCCCCTCCCAACCCTCCCCACTCCAATCCTAAGAGAGGGCAGGGCAGCCTGCCCTGTAGAAAGTCCAAGCCCCCCCCCCCACTACTATATCTAGGTTGAGCAAGGTAAACATCCAAAGAGAATAGGGTCCCAAAAAGCCAGTACATGCAGTAGAGACAAATCCCAGTACCCTTTCAGTGGTCCCTCAGTCTGCCCCAACTATCAACCACATTTAGAGGAACTAGTTTGAGCCCCTACTAGTTCACTCCCAGTCCAGTTTGTGAACTCCCAATAAGTCGGGCAAACTGTGAACCCTTCATGGTCTTGACCTCCTTGCTCATATTTTCCCTCCTTCCACTCTTCAACTGGACCTTGGGAGCTCAGTCCAGTGCTCCAATGTGGGTCTCTGCCTCTGTTTCTATCTGTTGTTGTATGAAGTTTCTATGGTGATATTTAAGATAATCATCAGTCTGACTACAGGGCAAGACCAGTTCAAGGCACCCTCTCCTCTATTGCTTAGAGTCTTAGCTGGAGTTATCCTTGTGGATTGCTGGGAATTTTTCTAGAGCCAGGTTTCTTGCTAACCCCATAATGGCTCCCTCAATCAAGAAATCTCTCTCCTTGTTCTCATATCTGCCCTTCCTCCATTTCAACTCTCCCATTCCCTCAAATTTTCCTCAACCCTTCCCTTCTCCCCTTCCTTACCTCCCGCCCCCATGCTCCCAATTTTGTCAGGCGATCTTGTCTGTTTCCAATTCCCAGGAGGGTCTATATATGTTTTTCTTTGGGTTCACCTTATTACTTAGCTTCTCTAGGATCATGAACTATAGGCTCAATGTCCTTTGTTTATAGCTAGTATCCACTTATGAATGAGTACATACCATATTCATTTTTTGGGTCTGGGTTACCTCACTCAGGATAGTGTTATTTGGAGCTTTGTCTGCTTCTTCAAAACCCTCAGTGTTTCTTTTTAAACACTCTGAATCCAAAAGACTTCTAACTCTCCCCTCACACATGAGTGAGTGCTAGTAATGAGACAGCTGAGGGACATGTTCAGATGCACGCACTCTTGAGGTAGTTTGATATCCAAAACTGTTTGGAACTAACAGCTTCAGGAACCTTTTCTCAAACCAATATTAAACTGATAAACTTCAAGTGAGTGTTTCTACAGTGTGAGGCCACAGTAGGAACCTTTACACCCTTATGACCTGACTAAAGGATGTGGTCATTCTGTGTGTGTGTGTGTGTGTGTGTGTGTCTGGGGGCGGGGGGCAGGAGTCCACCTCAGGTCTTTATTGTTTTCTGTCTTATAGTTGAGACATGGTCTCTCGTTGACCTTGGTGTTCACTGACTGACTAAAGAGCTCCCACCGATCTCTACCCCACCCAACCCACAGCATTAGGGTTATAAACTTTTGCTTCCATGCCCACATGTTGCTGTGGATCCAGAATCAGGTCCTCATGCTTGTGCCTTACTGACTGAATCATCTGGCCAGACTCTGCATGTTTCTTCCTAAGACTATTTTGAACTAGTTCTAGAAGTACCATGTGTGCCCTCTGGAGTTGAATTTCTTATTTAGGAACTGTGGTGAGTTGAAAGAGACTGAACCTCATGCAGTCATGTATTTCAATATTTAATTTCAGTTGATAGGTTGTTTAGGAAGTACTAGAAGGTATGGCTCTTTGGAGGTGCGTCACTGGAGGTGGGTTTTGATGAAATTGGATGCTGGTCAGCTGTGGCTAAAGACTGATCCGTGATTAAGAAGTCTTATGGGAAGTGTTTCCTGAGGGTCGGTACACAAAAGTTGTGTTCCAGAGATGGCCATGGTTGTACCTTGTATTTTCAGCCAAACTTTACCATGTAAGAGTCACCCAGTCATACTTGTTTTGAAGTCATAAAAGGGTCATGGAGAGAAACTAAGGATTGGCTCTGTGTGACAGGGCTGGGGTTTCTGAAGATAGCATGGGAGAAAATATTGGTAAAAGTGCAACCCAGTTTCGTCAAGAGGCCCCAGCATTTTGGAGATGCCAGTACCATGGGATGACCACCAGTACAGCAGCAGAGGTGAAGTGGAGCTAGCCAGAGTCTAGAAGGCTGTGTGTGCTTCAGAGGAGAAAACTAGAGAAGTAACCCCAGCCCTTTGGAGGAGCTCGGAAAATATTAAGTGAATTCCAAACATTAAACACTGAGTTATTTTCGGAATTTTGTTTTGCTTTGAATGTGGTTTTATTGTGACTGTCACATGGTGCTTTCTTGAAATAAGAAAGTATTTAACTTATTATTTTATTTTATTTTGCAGGAGCCCACAGTTGAGAGAGCTGACCAAGGAACAGGATGCATCTATATCTGAGTGACCTACGCTGCTACTCAATGATACGGGCAATGTCTAGGCCGAGCTGCAGCTGAGGACCATGTCAGGGTCCATGGCTCCACTGCAGCCAAGGCCTGTGCTGATGCCCTAAGCTTCTAATACCATCAAAGGCTGTGCAGACACCAAACATCATTGACCAAGTTGGTGTCTTAGGGCCATACTGTCGCTGGGGACAGTGCTGACATCCAGACTCAGCTGCTGCTAAAGACCGTGGTCCGTGGTCCTACCATGGCCGGGGTTCTGACCTGATGTCTGGGTCCTGCACTGCCACTAATGGTCACATAGAGGTCCAGGTTTGGGACCACAGCCTGAGGCCTTGGTGGTGTCTGGTGACCACACAGCTGTCAGAACCTGAGTGACTATTCCCTCCACCCAGAGCCAGGATGTCGTCCAGGTCTAAGCCGCTGCCAAGAGCCATGTATGAGTCCATAGTTCAACCGCAATTGGGGTCTGTGTTGATGTCTGTGATTCAGTCCTGTCCTTCACTGCCCTGGGAAAGCTGGCCTTATACCACTCTCTGCTCCCAACAGCAAGAGAACTGGCCCCTGTACTTGGAAGAGAGGGCTCCCACCCCTCACCACAGGCGAGGATGTAGGGGAGCTTACTCCATAACCGCACCAGAGGTGAGTGGCCCCAGTGACTTGATCTGACCTGACTGGCTATCACCCATGCCCACAACTGGACCTTGGGTTGACCCACCCTAGCATCTGCCCCATCTAGGTCCTGCTCGAGTTTGTGAAGGGATTAATTCTGCAGAACAATATCCTCAAGATCCCCATGACTCAGGATACCCAAGAAGAACTCTGGTGAAGATTCAGTGAGAATGGTGTACCAAAAACCAGAGGCCTTGAACCAGACCAATAACTCATTGCAATGGACAGTTGCCAGTCAAGCTGATGGGACAAAGGGGTATATTATATGACACACTGAAGCCTCCAATGCCATCAGGATGGAAGAAGTGGTGAGGGAGAGGCAGGAGAGAAGGAAAAGCAGAGATTTTGCTGTTTCCTGTGTGGCTTTTTGTTCTGTTTGGTTTAATGAGTTTGTTGTTGTTGTTGTTGTTTGTGCTTTTGTTTTCTTGCTTGTTTCCTTACTGTGTTTTGTTTTCTTTCGTGGGGGATGCAACAGGAATGAGTGGGGGAAGATACGGGACCTAGAGGTGGACAAAATTGGGGTGTATGATGTGAAACCCCCAAAGATTCAATAAAGAAGTTTTTTTTTAAAAAAAGAGATCTGAAAATATGTATACAACATTCTGCCTCCATGTATGCCCGCACACCAGAGGAGGGTGCCAGATCTCATTACAGATGGTTGTGAGCCACCATCTGGTTGCTGGGAATTGAACTCAGTACCTCTGAAAGAGCAGCCAGTGCTCTTAACCACTGAGCCATCTCTCCAGCCCTGAGATCTGAAAATATAAAAGAAATTTTGTAGTTTTATAGAGACTTTTGATTTATAAAGATTTTGATTTAAATTTTAAAGCATTTGAATTTGTAGGGACCATGGGACTTTTAAGGTTTGTAATTTGTTTTATAATATATTATTAATATGGCACATTGGGGACAACAAAAAAGGAAAGGTTGGGCTTAAGAAATGATATGTTTGTGTATCAGGTTGACAGGAGGTCAATTGTGCTGGCAGGTTTTATATCAAGTTGACGCAAACCAGAGTCATCTGAGAGGAGGAACCTCAATTGAGAAATTCTATCTATGAGATCTGGCTGTAGACAAGTCTGTAAAGCATTTTGTTAATTAACGATTGATGGGAGAGGGCCAAGCCCACTGTGAGTGGTGCTATTCCTTGGCTGGTGGGCCTAGGTTCTATAACAGCAGGCTGAGCAAGCCTTATGGAGAAGGAAAGTAAGCAGCATTCCTCCACTGCCTCTGCTTCAGGTCCTGCCTCCAGCTTCCTGCCCTGCCTCCGAGTTCCTGTCCTGATTTCCTTCGTGATAAAAAGTGATGTAGAAGTATAAGCCAAATAAACCCTTTCTTTACCAGGTTGCTTTTATTTTGTTTCATCATAGCAGTAGAAATCCTAACTAAGACACCCTCTGAAGCTGTAAGCAAGAACTCAATTAAATTAAAACATTTAAACTAAATGCTTTCTTTTATAACCTGCTTTAGTCGTGATGTCTCTTCACAGCAATTAAGTCAGAAATCTTTAGTTCCATGACCCTAGCTCAGCATACAAGGTATTCAAATAAGCTTCAACTTACTGACCACAGTAGTTAGTGCCTGTGCCGGTGGCTTAGAGACAGTTTAAATGTTCAAAGGTATGTATATTTATGTCTGATCTTCGATTTGATTCCATTGCTCCACCTGTCTGTTTTTATGCCAATACTATGCTATTTTTATTACTATTATTAAAGCTCTGTAGTAGAGCTTTAAATCAGGGATAGTGATACCTCCAGAAATTCCATTATTATACAGAATTGTTTTAGCTATTTTTTTGTTGTTGTTGTTTTTAGATATGAAGTTGAGTATTGTTCTTTCGAGATCTGTGAAGAATTGTTGGTATTTTGACGGAGATTGTACTGAATCTGTAGATTGCTTTCTGTAAGCTGCCATTACTGTGTTAATACTACTGATCCGTGAGCATAGGAGGTCTTTTCATTTTCTGATATCTTTTCCAATTTCTTTCTTCAAAGACTAAAATTTTTGTCATACAGGTCATTCGTTTGGTTAGAGTTACCCCAAGATATTTTATATTATTTGTGGTTATTGTAAGGAGTGTTTTCTCTGATTTCTTTCTCACCCCATTTATAATTCGTATATAGGAGGGCTCCTTTTTTAGTTATTGTATCCTGACACATTACTGGGGGTATTTATCAGCTCTAGGAATTAATTCCCTAGTAGAATTTTGGGGGTCATGTATGTATACTACAGTATCATCTGCAAATAGCAAGACTTTGACTTCTTCCTTTCCAACTTGGGTCCCCTTGTTTTCTTTTGTTGTCTTATTGCTCTAGCTAGAACTTTAAGTACTGTATTGAATAGATATGGAGAGAGTGGTTAGCCTTGTCTTGCTCCTGATTTTAGTGGAATCACTATGAGTTTCTTTCCATTTAAATTTGATGTTGGCTGCCAGCTTGCTGTATATTGCTTTATTATGCTTAGGCATGTTCCTTGTATTCCTGATCTCTCCAGAACCTTTATCATGAAGGGGTGTTGGATTTTCTCAAAGGCTTTTTCAGCATCTAATGATATGCTTTGTTTATATGGTGGATCACATTGGCAGAGTTTTGTATGTTGAACCATTCCTGCATCTCTGGGAAGGAGTCTACTTGATCATAGTGGATGGTTTTTTGACGTGTTCTTGGATTCAGTTTGTCAGTATTTTTTGAATATTTTTGCATCAATGTTTATGAGAGAGATTAGTCTGTAATTCTCTTTCTTTGCTGCATCACTGTGTGGTTTGGGTATCAGGGTAACTGTGGCCTCATAAAAAAATTGGCAGTGTTCCTTCTGTTTTCTATTGTGTGGAATCTTTTGAGGAGTATTAGTATTAGTTCTTCCTTGAAATTTTGATAGAATTCTGGGCTGAAACCATCTGGCCCTGGACTTTTTTGGGATGGGACACTTTTAATGACTGTTTCTATTTCCTTAGGGGTTATAGGTCTATTTAAATTGTTTGTTTGGTCTTGATTTAATTTTGGTATGTAGTACCTATCAAGAAAATTGTTCATTTATTTTAGATTTTCCAGTTTTGTGAAGTACAGATTTTTGAAGTATAATCTAATGATTCTCTGAATTTCCTCAGTATCTGTTGTTATGTCCAACTTTTCATTTATGATTTTTTTTAATTTGGATATTCTCTCTATACCTTTTAGTTAGTCTGGGTAAAGGTTTGCCTATCTAGATGATTTTCTCAAAGGACCAAAGATTCTTTGTATTGATCTCTTTGTGTTGCTAGTGTGAGATTTTTTTCCAGATTCTTTATGTAGGTATTTAGTGCTATGAACTCTCCTCTTAGCACTGCTTTCATAGTGTCCCATAAGTTTGGGTATGCCATGGATTCATTTTCATTTAATTATGGGAAGTCTTTAATTTTATTTCTTCCTTGACCCAGTGGTTATTCGGTTGAGAGTTTTTCTGTTTTCATGACTTTGTAGACTTTCTTTAGTTTGTGTTGTTTTTGAATTCTAATTTTAACCCATGGTGATCCAATAAGATACAAGGGGTTATTAATTTTTTTAATTTGGGGTTTAATTCTGAACAGTTTCCAATAAAACTTCGTAGTCATAGTGGGTAAAACCACTAGATGGGCCAGAGAATCTTTCTCCCCCCCCCCCCCCGCCCTCTCTCTCTCTCAACTTAGACAGGTATTTTTCTACATCTACTGTAGAAGGAGGACCCGCTTGTTTGTCCTGGCTGCCTGGCTAGCTCAGCCTTGAAATAACCGCACAGAAACTGTATTAATTAAATCACTGCTTGGCCCATTAGCTCTAGCTTCTTATTGGGTAACTCTTATATTAATTTAACCCATTTCTATTAATCTGTATATTGCCACGTGGCAGTGGCTTACCAGGTATAATTCCCAGCATCTGTCTCCTGCAGCTTCTTCCTAACTATGCTTTCATCCTCCCAGAATTCAGTTCTGTCTTCCCTGCCTACATAAGTTCTGCCCTATCAACAGGCCAAGGCAATTTCTTTATTAACCAATGAAAGTAACACATAGACAGTTTACAGACACCATTATCCTGTGTGATCCTGTGTACCTCTTCTGACACTACATCCTTATTTCTTTAGGGGACTGTCACTGACAGTTGCTAACGTAAACAGCTTTTCTTGAGGCTAAGAATTATTTCACATGATCTAGAGGAAGCAAAAGAGAACACGTCCTGATACCATTCCTCTATCATGAGAATCAAAACCAATTTTTAAAACATACCTTCGCTGGAGAAATGGCTCAGCGGTTAAGAGCATAGCCTGCTCTTCCAAAGGTCCTGAGTTCAATTCCCAGCAACCATATGGTGGCTCACAACCATTTGTAATGAGGTCTGGCGCCCTCTTCTGGCCTGCAGACATACACACAGACAGAACATTGTATACATAATAAATAAATTAATTAAAACATACCTTCACCGTGGAGTCTGAAATGGGAAGCCTTTCAGTAGACTTGAAATTTTTTCTGTGTTCCTTGGTACTAAACACCAAAGATGGCTACAGCAGTTAGCAGATTAACTACTGAAATCTAAGGATTCTTTAGTCGTCAGGGTGACAGACATCTGCAATGTCAAGATTCTAATGCTCATGCCATAACTGACACTGACCCATGTTCTTCGTTTCATTGATTCTTTGTACTTTTTTATTTCTATTTTATTGATTTTAGCCCTCAATTTGATTATTTCCTGTCATCTACTCCTCCTGGATGAGTCTCTTTTTGTTCTAGAGATTTCAGGTGTATTGTTATGTCGCTAGTGTGAGATTTCTCTGCTTTCTCTATGTAGGCATTAGTGCTATGAACTTTCCTCTTAGCACTGCTTTCACAGTGTCCCATAGGTTTGGGTACATTGTGACTTCATTTTCATTGGATTCTAGGAAGTCTCTTCTAATTTCTTTATTTCTTCCTTGAGCCAGGGGTGGTTCAATTGAACACTGCACAATTTCCGTGAGTTTGTAGGCTTTCTGAAATTAGTGTTGTTGTTAAATTCTAACTTTAAACCATGGTGATCTGATAAGATACAGGGGGTTATTCCTATTTTTTTTTTTTGTATCTGTTGAGGGTTTTTTTTTTTTTTTGTCACTGAGTATGTAGTCAGTTTTAGAGACAGTTCCATGAGGTACTGAGAAAAAGGTATATTCTTTTGTGTTTGGGTGGAATGCTCTGTAGATGTCTGTTAAGTCCATTTAAGTCATGACATCTGTTTGTTCTCTTATTTATTGTTAAGTTTCTGTCTTGTTGACCTTTCTATTGGAGAGAGTGGGGTGTTGAAGTCTCCTACTATTAGTGTATGGGGTTTGATGTGCGATTTAAGCTTTGGTAATGTTTCTTTTACGTATGTGATTTCTCTTGTATTTGGGGCATAGATATTCAGGATTGAGACTTAATTTAATTGTTCCTGTGATTAGTATAAAGTGTCCTTCTCCATCTTTTCTGATTGATTTTATTTTTAAGTCTATTTTGTTAGATTTTAGGATAGCTACACCCACTTGTTTCTTAGGTCCATTTGATTGGAAAATCTTTTCCCAACACTTTACTCTGAGTTAATGTCTGTCTTTGAGGTTTAGGTGTGTTTCTTGTATACAGCAGAAGGATGGATCCTGCTTCCATATCCATTTTCTTAGCCTATGTTTTTTATAGGTGAATTGAGGCCATTGAAAATAAGAGATGTTAATGGCCAGTGATTGCTAATTCCTACTATTTTTCTGTAATAGTGTTTATTTGCTTCCCTTCTTTGGGGTTTGCTGGTGTAAGGTTATCTGTTGCCTGTGTTTTGTGGGTGCAGTTAGCTTCCTTGAGTTAAAGTTTTTCTTCCAGTACTTTCTGTATGGCTGGATTTGTGGATAAGTTTTTGTTTAAATCTGGTTTTATTATGGAATATCTTGTCTTCTCCACTGATAGTGATTGAAAACTTTACTGGGTATAGGAGTCTGGACTTGCATTTGTGGTCTCTTAGTGTCTGCAGCACATCTGTCCAGGACCTTCTGACTTTTGTGGTTTCCATTAAGAAGTCAGGTGTAATTCTGGTAGGGGTATATGTTACTTGACCTTTTTCCTTTGCAGCTCTTAATACTTTTTCTTTATTCTGTATGTTTTGCATTTTGATTATTATATGGCAAGGGGACGTTTTTGGTTTTAGGTTTTTTTTTTTTTTTGATCTAGTGTAGCTGGTGTTCTGTAAGATTCTTATACCTTCATAGGAACATCCTTCTTTAGGTGGTAAAGTTTTCTTCTATGATTTTGTTGCATATATTTTCTGTGCCTTTGAGCTGGAATTCTTCACCTTCGTCTATCCCCATTCTTAGATTTGGTCTTTTCATGGTGTCCCAGATTTACTGGATGTTTTGTGTCAAGAATTTGTTGGACTTAACGTTCTCTTTGACCGATGAATCTATTTCCTCTACAATATCTTCAACACCTGAGATTCTCTTCCATCTCTTGTATTCTAATAGTTATGCTTGCCTCTGTATTTCCCATTCATTTACCCAAATTTTCCATATCCAGAATTCCCTTGGTTTGTGTTTTCTTTATTTCCTCTATTTCAGACTTCAAGTCTTGAACTTTTTGCTTCACCTGTTTGTTTTTTCTTGGTTTTCTTGGATTTCTTTAGGAGATTTATTGATTTCTTCCTATTTTTTGTTTGTCTTTTCTTTAGTTTCTTTAATGGAATTTTTTATTTCCTCTTTAAACGTCACCATCATCTTTATGTTTAAAATATTTTTCTTCTGCTTCTTTTGGGTTAGGATGATCAAGTCTTCCTGTTGTATGACCACTGGGTTCTAGTGTTACCATATTGCTTTTTAGGTTGTTGAATGAATCCATGCATTGGCACCTACCCATCTCGTCTTCCAATTGATGGTGACACTGTCTTTGCCTCTTGGTCCAATCTTTGCAGTGGCTGTCTGTGTCTTTGGGAACTGTTCTTGGTCTGCTCTGTACTGTCACTGTCTGTGTCTTGGGGAGTCACTGAGGTCTCTCTTGGTCTGCTCTCTTGATTCACTCTCTCGGTGCACTCTGTAGTCACAGCATGTGCTTCAGAGTTCCTCTCTTGGTCTGCTCTGTGTAGTTACAGCCTGTGCTTCAGAGTTCCTCTAAGGTCACAGGAGAGAGGAGGGTTTGGGGTGAAATGGGACTTGTAGCCTACAGGGTCCAATAGGTGAGGTGGGGTGTTGGGGTAACCTACTTGCAGGAGGCTTGCCTGATGGCTGGCTACAGAAGCTGAGGCAGGTGGGGGAGGAGCCCAAGGTTTCGTCCCGGTATGGAGGGCCTAGAGAGTGGGGTGCCCCACTGAGTTGGTGGTTACTCACCCCTTGGTCCTCTCTCTGTAGTTGCAGCCTATGTTTCAGAGTTCCTCCGAGGTTGTGGGGGTAGGAGTGTTTGGGGTCAGCTGAGTGGGACCTGTAGCTTACAGTGTCAGATTGATGGGGTGGGGGTGTTGGAGCAGACTACCTGCAGGAAACTTGCCTGCTGGCTGGCTAGAGAAGCTGAAGCAGGTGGGGGAGGGGCATTGGGTTTTACCCCCAGTGTGAAGAGCCTAGAGTGGGGTGTCCCGCCAGGTGGGTGGTCACTCACCTTTTGGTCTTCTCTGTGCAGTTAGTTGCAGTCTGGGTTTCAGAGTTCCCCTGAAGTCTAGAGGCCTATATGGTGTTCTATAAGCTTCTTATACCTTTATAATGTCCTTCTTTAGGTTGGGAAAGTTTTCTTCTATGATTTTGTTGAATGTGTTTTCTGTGCCTTCGAGCTGGGATTGTTCTCCTTTTTCTATCCCTATTATTCGTAGATTTGGTCTTTTCATGAGTCCCAGATTTCCTGGATGTTTTGTGTTAGGAATTTATAGGATTTAACATTTTCTTTGACTGATGAATCTATTTGTGTTTTCTTTATTGTTTCTATTTTAATTTTCAAGTCTTAAACCATTTCTTTCACCTGTTTGGTTTTTTTAACTTGGCTTTCTTTATGGAATTTATTGATTTCTTCCAAGTTTTTGTTTGTCTTTTTCTCAATTTCTTTAAGAGAACTTTTCATTTCCTCTTTAAGGGCCTCTATGATCTTCATAAAGTTATTTTAAAGTCATCTTCTCATTTTCATGCAACTGCATAGGAATGTTCAGGTCTTGCCGTTGTAAGATCACTGGGTTCTGGTGGTGCCATCTTGCTCTTTCAGTTGTTGGATGTATTCTTTTCTTTTTCTTTTTTTTTTGGGGAGGATTAGAAACAAGGTTTCTCTGTAGCTTTGTTTCCTGACCTGGATCTCCCCCTGTAGACCAGGCTGGCCTCAAACTCACTGAGATCCACCTCTGTCTGCCTCCCAAGTCCTGGGATTAAAGATGTGGAACACCACCACCCATCTATTGAATATGTTATTACACTGGTGTTTACTCCTCTGTTCTTCCGACTAGGGTGGGTTGTGCTTGTGCCTATGTAGTCTGCTATAGTTGCACTGGAGTGCTGGCCACAGGGAGGAGGGATGTTAAGGTATGTATGGTTGGGTAGAGGAGAAAGTCTTGGAGAGCCAGAGTCCAATGGGTGGGTGAGGATTGATGTTGCAGTCTGGAGGCAAGTCTCTCAAGTGTGCCACACCAACCCCAGGAGATTCTGTGTGACAAGTTCCACAGACTGAGGCGTTAGACTCCAAAGGGAGGAGGTCTCCTGGAACCGGTTGTGGAACTCTCTAGCCGGAGAGACATTATGGAGCCGTAGTTCTCATGGCAGTCTGTCTGCTTCTATTTCCTTTTAATATTTACGAGATGTTCCTGATAGCCTGGGCTGAGAAGAAGCCACCCCCTTGAAATGGGGTTACTGGCCATGACCTCTTCTTTGCTTCTTTGCTTCATAATTATTTACATAATTACAAAATAATACTTTGATAAAATCCTCCCAACAATATATGAATTTGTGTGGCTGTACGTGTGTAGATGAGGCTGGCTTTGACATTGTGGTATAGAAAGCATTGCTTAAGTATAGTTTTAAATTGAACTTTGAGGGTTTTTAATAAGACAAAATGCTATATGTTAGTTAAGGATTGCACATAAAATTTATTAACTTCATCTGGACCTTGGAGTCATCCATTAACTATAAGTGATTTTTTTTTCGTATTGTTCTGTTTAGTGATTATGATGGTATTTGTTCCGTTTGTAATTGATTCTTTAAACCCACCATCTAGGAAATGTAATACCTGATTGATTTTCTTGTCACAGGTGATTATGATAATTGTTCTTTGTAACTGCTTCACTGAACACATCTTTTAAGAATTGTAATGCCTGTTCTTCTTGTATAAAAACCCTTGTTTGAGAGCTGCAAAATGCACTCAGATTCAAACTGCCTCTGCATTTGTTTGTCACTGCCAAATCCTTACCTACCTGGTTTTCAAGAAACCACATCCCACAAAACCCCATACCCAGCTGGGGTGGTCAGCTGGGGTGGTCAGCGGCACAAGTGCTGGTTGAGGGGAGGGCAGCTGCATCAGAGAAGTGGAGTTCCACCAGACTTGGGGGCAGGGCCCAGCTGCCTTGCTGGTGCTGGGATGGGAGGGGAAAGGGCACAGGATGTGTCTGGACTTTGGGACAGTTTGGCTGTGAGGTCAATCACTCACCTGTTCTTCGAGCCTGTGTAGTCTACTGGGGATTCAAGGGACGGCTGGCCATGAGCAGGATGTTCAGGTTGAGCAAGAGTGGATCTTGGATGGAGAGAGACCAGTGGGTAGCAAGGGTGGTCATGTAGCCTGGGGGCAGGTCTCTCACCTGCTTGCCAACTGGTGGTATTCTTGATGTTTTCTTGTATACAGTTTGAAAGAGGTACTTGTATTCATTTGCAAGAGCACAATGTTCATTGCTGCTCTATTCATAATAGCCTGAAATCAGAAACAACCTAGAAGTCCCTCAACAGAAGAATGCATAAAGAAAGTGTGGTATATTGACACAATGGAGCATTACTCGGCCATTAAAAAAGAATGAGATCATGAAATTCACAGGTATATGGATGGAACTAGAAAAACTTTCATCCTGAATAAGGTATCCCAGACCCAGAAAGACAAATATGGCATGTATTTGCTTGTTTGTGGGTAATTGCTGGTAAGTCAATGATAACCAACCTACAATCCTTAGAACCACAGAATGTAGGTGGAGCGTAAGGGTCTAGATCTTGTTAGAAAAGGGAAATTGAGGCTGGGCGGTGGTGGTGCACACCTCTAATCCCAGCACTCGGCAGGCAGAGGCAGGCGGATCTCTGGGAGTTCGAGGCCAGCCTGGTCTACAAGAGCTAGTTCCGGGACTGGCACCAAACCAAAGCTACAGAGAAACTCTGTCTTGAAACCCCCCCCCCCAAAAAAAAAAAGAAAAAGAAAGAAAAGGGAAATTGAATAGTTAGGAGTGGGTGCGGGACTGGAACAGAAGGGTCAAGTGAGGAAGGGAAGAGGAAAGGAGGATGAAGGAGGAAATATTGGGAGAGACAGTTAAAATTAAGGGCCATTTGAGGGGTATGGAAACCTAATACAGTAGGAGCTGTTTTATGTGTGTGTGTGTGTGTGTGTGTGTGTGTATATATATATATATATATATATATATATATATATATATATGAAAATCACCTATATGAAATAGTCAAATAATGGGAGAGACAGAGGAAATGTGAAAGAAAACATTCTGGGCATTGGCATCTGAGGGTCCATTCTAGGGCAGACAAGGAAGAAAATGTGAAGTGGGAAGTACCCACAGGCATTGAGGAATGGCACAGATGGTAGAGATGTTGTTCCTGTTACATTTTAGATCCAAACTTCCCTTGGAAATGAAAGGGAGACTGACAAAATTATAGAAAGTGAAAAAAGGAAGAGAGAATGGAGAAAAGTTGTTAAAGTCAAGAGATGGTTCTCTAGACTAAAAGCTGTCAAACTCCCTTCCCCTTGGTCATCATGTCCTTGGCCCAGGAAGGAAGGGAGTTTACACTGAGGTGCCTGTAAAAAAGCTTGATGCTTTCATCCTGAAGGGAAGCACCCTAGGGAAAGTAGGGGAAATAAGGAAAAGAAAAGCAAGATATATTTTCCCATTAATGCAAAGCAGAGTGGCATCTGAGGAGGTCAAGAGTCAGCCTCTACTCATGGGAGAGAAGGACAATGTTACCTTACTGTAAACAGGTAGGTTTCTGTGTCACCAGCTCACAAAAAAAAAAAAAAAAAAAAAAAAAATGGCATGGAGACTTATGAAAGCCTGCCCTCTAGCTTAGGCTTGTCCCACTAGCTCTTATAACTTAAATTAACCCATTCATATTAACCTACATTTTGCCCTATGGCTTCTTACCTCTTTTCCATCTTGTACCTCCTGTTTTGTCTCTGTGTCCTCTGATGTCTCTCTCACTCTTAGATTTTCCTCCTTTCCTTCTCTCTCTGCCCCACCTAACCTCTTCCTTCCTGGCTATTGGCCACCTAGCTCTTTCTTAAAGCAGTCAGAGGGCATCTTGGAAAGACATAGCTTCACAGTGTACAAAAAATTATCGCACAACACCTCACGATTCCAGCAGATCTGAGTCCCATTACAAGAGTCTCTCTAGTTCTTATATTCTCACTGGCATTGCAACAAGCCAAGCTCATGAGAATAGCGTTTATTAGATTAAATACTTGCTTTCACAGATATGAGAGGAGCGTCTGTGAAGAGGATCTCAGGTTGTGGTATTTTATCTTTTTCTATGTCACCTGGTCACATCACCTTCTTCCTTTTGATTGGCAGGAAATTTGTCTGGTTCCATGCAAATTAACTGAAGGATTTCCCATAATATCCTGACCTGGTCACGAGATCTCAGGACCTGGTTTCATAACTGCTTGTTGGCTCAGGTGTTCTGTTGCCCCAGATCTAAAATTAGACAATAGAGCTTGTCCCCAACCGCTTCCTCTGCTCATATCTTACTTATGTCTAACCTAGAGATCTGAAATGATAAAATATGTCCCCAAATGTTAAACCAAGGGTTATAAAATTAAATTGGAAAACTTTCTCTTAAGCCTATTTTCCTTCTACTCCCATTCATTCTTGCTTGTCTTGTATGACTTACATTAAAGGCATTTAAACTTTTAATGGATAGCATGTGAGAAGCAAGTTTGCTGAAAGCAGAGCTACCAGGCTAGCTCATGGATGCTATGCTGGGGGACTACATAGACTAAAAAAGTCTACTCGTGCCAGAAGTCAGTCCCATTTACTACCCTGCTTTAAAGCAGGCCTACTCAGATGAGGCACTGCTCGGTGGGTATGGGCTACTCAAGTATGGTGTGTGTAACTGAAACACAGAAACAGCTTAAAGTAAATTAACAAATGGTTTCAAGAAGCAAATAATAGAAAAATAACCATAAGTCCTAAGCAGACTAGGCCTAATATTGAGCAAAACTTTTGTCAATTTTCCCCAGTGGTCGTTATTTGTCAGTGTCTCGTTTCCCTGGATCTTGTTTCTGGAACTAGAGTTTGGAGTTACTATAGATGCTTAATGGGTTTTAGGAAGGAAATTAGGCCTGGCACAGGAAACACATAGACCAAACTATTAAGACTGGTACCTCACCTTCTTTCAGTTTGATAGGTATTTAACACCTGTTATTGGAAAGACCCTGTTGGACTTGAAGCAACACAGAAAGATGTACTTAATGGCATTAAGAACGGCTTTCTCAGCCAGGTAGTGGTGGTACATGCCTTTAATCCTGACACTGAGCAACAGAGGCAGGCAGATCTCTGAGTTTGAGAATAGCCTGGTCTACAAGTAAGTTCCAGGACAGCCAGGGCTACACAGAGAAATCCTGTCTCAAAAAACCAAAACCAAAAAAAAAAAAAAAAAAAAAAATGGCTTTCCAAAATCATATGGCCTATGAATGCTGCTTAATTCCAAGTCTATTGGGGTAAGTTGAATCATGATTGGGCGGGGGGGGGGGTGCTTTCATCTTATTTTGATATATTTGGGTGTTTTCTTGTGCCTGAAATTAAATGCATGTGTGTACTTTAGTAAAATTGCTTTTCTTACGGTTCATTGTTATCTTGTGGCATCCAGTCACTAAAGTTCACTGACCACCACCACCAAATTTAGAAAGCTGTGACACTGCAATTACAGCAGTTATGGATCCCAGGTGACCTTCAAGAGTGAGTCACCTCTTTTCACATCGTCTACTGTGGAACTGACAGCACAAAGTGCACGCTGGTCCTGCCTAGGAGATAACATCCCCATTGGGTCTCTGACGCCAAACAGAACAAAACCTTTTCTTGGCTTCTGTCCTGTTTCCTGAAGAATGGACAGTGTACAGAGACCCGTGAGTGACCTCAAGTGAGACAACAGCCCTCAGTGAGCCAGCACAACACTGTGAACTCCTCCCCAGGCCAGGACCCGCTCTTCATCTATATCAGTGGTTCTCAACCTTCCTAATGCTGCAACCCTTTAATACAGTTCCTCATGTCATGGTGAGCCCAACCATAAAATTATTTTTGCTGCTACTTCCTAACTGTAATTTTGCTACTATTATGAATTGCAATGCAAATATCTGATATGCAACCCCTGTGAAAGAGTTGTTAGCCCCCCCACAGGGTAAAGTGACCCATAGGTTGAAAACTGTTGGTCTACATGGATCACCAAAGCACAGTATCATAGCCCCATGCCTTTATCTCTTTCCTCAATCTAAAGCCTGGCTTCTTTGGAAGAGGAGAAAGGAAATGAGTGCAGGTAAAGGCCGCATCACTTCTCAAAGGCCTGGTATGCAAGGCCCCACCTAACAATACTATTGCAGTGTAAATATAACTATACTTTGAAAATGAACCAAACTATTTGAGAATAGGGCAGAAAATCCAGGATGCCTACTTGGAAATTTTACTCAAGAATGTGGAAGCCAGGCTATTGTTCCACAGGTACATTCACTTCTTGGAAATCAACATGAATGTTTTGGTTGTCACACAAAGTCTTTAAAAACTTTAACAGCCTAGTATTGTGCACATTAAACAGACTTTAAACTACAACCCACATCTTGAGTAGATTAGGCAATACCTATATCCATGAAACATGATCAACTCTAGATGTTTTGATGATACGTGAGACTAATCACTCACAACACATAACCATTCAAGAGGCATACACAGGTTTATGAAGCGGCCCTGATAACCTTTAAGATTAAGTACATAGGGTCTTGGGGTTCATCCTATAGATTCCACAACCAGCAAAAGCAGTGATTTTTCTATTTCAGTATGATTGTGAGAAAAAAAAAAAACATATGATATAAAGATTTCTTCAAAGTTTGAGATTTGGAGGAAGGGAAGACAAAATTCCCAAAGATAACTCCATGCTGGTCTTGAACTCTTTGATATCTAGAGCTGCGGTCCTCACACTCAAGTTCTCAGAGAAGGGTTCGCCAGGACACTTCAGTTTTCTTCCACCATGCTCATCATCCCTTTCCTGCTGTACTCATAGGCCAAAAACAGAGCAGCATTAGAAGGGATGGCTCGAATCATAGTGGCCTTCATTCCAGAATACAAGGTTAATATTCCTTCATTCCTCACAACACTAACAAAGGTTCGGATTAATCCTGCTGGCTGCCCAGACATAGAAAGAACCTGGATTCTGGATTTAATACAGTCCACTGGGAATATAATAAGCCAGAGGCAGATCCCAGCAAAGCCTCCACTTAACATCAAAGGGACAGGGCCTAGTTCATCCTTTGGTCTCCCTGACGCAAAAAATGATCGACCAAGTTCATATCCCCCAAAGAAGAAGAAATAGCCAGGTATCTCCTGAGCTAGAGTGGTGGGGAGTCCACGATAGAAGCCAAAGAGACCTTCCTTCATGAAGATACTCTTAACCATGGACCAAATTGTGTCATGACTTTTCACTATCTTCCCTGACATCTTCATTTCATACATGGTCTGCAGCCGGCACTTCACGAGCTCAGTGGGACAGAGGGCCAGCGCAGCGAATGCGGAGGCCAGTGACCCAGCAGTGGCAGTCTGGAAGTCATTCAGCTCTGCGTTCTGGTCTACTCTGGCTACTTTCCTAACAAACTGTTGGCAGAAGCCATAGCACATGAACAGTACAGAGCTCTGGGCGACGTAGGCTAGCAGTGCAGGACTGGTTCCCCTGTATAAGCCCGGGAATCCTACTTGGTGATAGGTCTTCAGGAAGCAGTCGGTGAGGCCCTTGTACAGGTTTGGGAATGTCTGCATCTTCACTTTTATGGTGTCAAAGGGCTGCCCCGTCAGCACACAGGCTGCGCCGCCAACGGCACCCGCGGTGAGGTCTATGGTGGCTTGGACGGCAGGGTGGACTTCATGTTCGTCCACCCCCTCATGGGTGTCGTCGGTAGGCAAGTTTCCGTGGGCTACCACGGCCGGCCGCTGTGCTGTGGGCCCTGTGTCTGTCTCCCAGCCAAGGCCGCTCAACCCAAAGTCTTGGGCCGCCGCACTCCCCAGCCGCTTGGGAATAACCCCCCTCCACGCGCATGCACGAGTGCCCCACTGTCCCCGTGGGCAGCAGGGGGCCATAAATTCATACGTACAAGGAAAGGCTTTACTGGAGCTGGGGGTGTAGGTCAGTGGTAGAGCATGTGCCTAGCTGGGTGGGCCGCGGCTGTTACATCCTCAGTAGTACCACAGAAAGCTGAGGATGGAAGAATGCTCCCCCTTTGGCGGCCAGATTTCTGGTTTCTTACCACACAAAATGACACCAGTGGGTGCTCTCAGTTGATCTAGACTGGATTTAAAGGGCACAACCTAAGGAAAAGGTTTTATGATACAGAGGACAGGTCATGAGTGGGGTGCCGTGCCTTTTAACTCCAGCATTCAGGAAGCGGAGGCAGGCTTTGGGAGGTTGAAGTCAGTCAGGGACACTGCACAATCTGCCCCCAAAATGAAGAGAGAGATGAAATACTTGGAAACTGTTACTCTCAAATCCACAAAACACCTCTAGCCAAATGCTCCTCTCTCTTCTCTGGCGGCAGGAGAGACAGGAATCTGAGACATGCAGACAAGCTACTTTGGGGGTGAAACCAAATCTGGGGCCAGACTGTATGCTGAAGTTTTTCATTTAGCTTTCCTGGACTATATTTAAAAGTGAAGCTTTAATCGCTGATAGAGATGGGCAGTTCTGAGTTCAAGGCCAGCCTGGTGTACAGGGCCAGGTCCAAAAGAGCATAGGGAACCTGTTTCAAAAACCAAAACAGTGAGGCATCAAAAATCAGACTACGCATGGTAAGAGTTAGGGGTTTTTATTCGGTCGGTCGGTTTATTTTATGAACGTTTTGCCTGCACATACGTGCATCACGGAGTGCCTAGCGCCCATGGAGGTCAGAAGAGGGTTGGATCCCCTGGAACTGGACTTAAAGTGGTTGAAAGCCACCACATGGGTGCTGAGAACCCAACCTGGGTCCCTGCAAGACCTAGGGACTCTTAACCATGAGCCATCTCTGCAGCTCCTAACCCTCTAATCTCCGAATGTGTATCTATACCTAAATGCTGATTTCACAGGACCCCTGTAGTAAATACATACAGGCTGGCACACAAATTTCCTCTTCAGCCGTTCACCTCATTCACACTTAATGTGTCTGTTTTGAGATGTGGCCTTCATTGGTTCAATTTATACAGAAAAATAAACTTTCTATTCTCTGTGAGATGGGGGATGGTACTTGGCTTCACAGGATAGGAATCTTGGGTATCAATAGCCCTGAGCACAGACTTCATGGCTAGTAACCATCAGTAGTGGATAACATTAGGAAAAAATTCTATTGTAAAAGATACTGATTCACATATTGGTAAGGTTACTCATATTTTCAGACAAGTTTCTAAAGGATTTATATAACAAACCATAATTTTTGCATTAAAAAACATAAATGTAATCTGCTGTGTACAAATCAAATAAAGGCATGGGATACTACATCTTAAAACATTAATGTAAATCATTCTAGGAAGTTGGTAAGAAAGGGTGCTTTTTTGTTGAACCTCTAAATGACTTGTTCATAGGGAATCTTCCTTAGTATCTTAAAGCATTATTTCTTTTGAATGTCTTCAAAATTTGTTCATGGGGTAAGATCTGTATGCAGCTTGGTGATAAAGCAATTGTTTAGTATTTCCAAGGCCCAGAGCACATGCATGCACACACACCCAGGAAAAAAGCACACCTTGTTCATGAACCCAGAAACCCTAAAAAATGTTCATCTGTATACCACACTTCTTAGCCAAAAGACACATGAGAAATGTAAATCTTTCACAATAAAGCAGGATTTTTTTGGATCCTAATCTTCAGCTAAGTCTTTCTTTTAAAATGTTTGTGACAGATAATGATTCATTATGCCATATTTTAATATTAATACAAAGATGCCCAGAAACAATAAAGCTACAGGAATAAGTCGAGTCAGCTTTTGTTGCAGATATTTGAAGCAAACTTTCCAAATTATAAGCTTTGATTTACATCCTTTGTTGACTCTGAAGCAAACCCTAATTAAAACAGCTGTTTCCTAAGCCTGTAATCACAGCACTGGACTGACTGGAGTTCAAGGTCAGGGTGAGCTACACAGTGAGTCAAAAAAAAAAAAAAGTGTTTCTTTGTAAACTTTGTTCTGCTATCATTTCAATCCCTCTTTAATCCTAAAGACTGTTCAACGCCTATTTATGATCCAGTCCAGTGAATGGGAACATTTCTTTGTTCACTGTTCGCTGCTCTAAGTCAGTCTGCCATATGATTTAAGTCACTAAACCAATCGTCCTGTGAGCCTGGTAACACTATCACCTCCATTTCAGAGGTAAGAAAATTGAAGCAAACAGATTTAGCTCAAATTATGTGCCCCCTCCGAAAAAAAAAAATCACACAAAATAACTGATCTGATACAAACACAGGTGTGCCTTGACGTCGAGCTGTTGAGCCTCCTAGTTTTGGATTCAGCAGCTGAGACAGCTGGCAGTACAACAGAAGGGCAAGTTCCCAATGAATGGGGCTGGGTGACTTCCATTTTGAACATACATACTTGGCTTGCTTGCCAGGGGGCTGCTTCCAAGTATTTACAGGACACAGCTGAATATATTAGATCTGAATTTCATATCAGACTGAAACTATAGATTTGAGAATCCAAGTTGAGCTAATAACTGAACCAGGACCAGACCAGTGGGATATTCTGTTAATAAATGTGCATTTGGCATCCTTCCCTTCAAAGACCAATCCAGGCATCACCTGCATCCAGATCTTAGTACAAACTGACCAAATACTCTATTTTCTCCAGGGTCAATTCTTAGATATACTTAGAAATTTTCAACTGCCACTTTGTTAAGAAACAGTTTCTGACCTTAAGAAATACTCTATGGCACCCACCTTTAAATCCATCCTTTGGGAGGCAGAGGCAGACGACTCTCTGTGAGTTTGAGGCCAGTCTGATCTACAGAGTTAGTTCTAGTACAGCCAGGGCTACACAGAAAAACACTGTCCCCCCCAAAATAAAATAAAATAAGAAAAAGAAAGAAAAAAGAAAAACATATTTAAGGAAATCTTTCTTAAGTTGCACTGTGGTCATGAGCTTGAGAGAACATTTTGGTACAAGATAAATGATCAGATGTGAGGGAAATTGCCTTCTGAAGCCTTTTACATGTTAAGAAATTTGATTCTAGACTTGAAGTCTAAATAATTGTTTTTTCTACACTTTACCACTAATGTTTCCTAACAAATAGAAAACTTAAGTGAACTTTATTTTATGAAGCAAGTATTTTCAAATGGAAACTTACAAACCAATCAGACACAAATTAATTTTAACTATGCTCCTTATCAGTCTGATTTTTTTTTCTAAAAATACCCCTTTCAATTGTGAAACCATTAAATGCTTCAGAGAAACTGAAAATTATGTGTATGAATTTTTAAAATACCAGACCAGGATACAGGCTTTCACAATGGGAAATACCTATGAAATAACATGAACATGCATCAGCCTATTAAATAACTGCAACAATTAAATCAGCAATAGTTAAGAATGTAATTTTAATTCAAATAAGTGCAATGGTTTATCTGATAACCACTGTTCTTCTGATCCCACTACTTTACACAGATAACCTTAGTGCTTAATAAAAACGCCGATAGTTTAAGATGGCTCTGGACCCAGTGTTCTCAAACCTCCAGGTAGATCTGACCTTTAATAGAATGCAAAGATGAATTTTTCCATTTCCTTACCTGTGTATTCCTTTTCCTGAAAACATAAAAGAACAGTATGTGTCTTTATCTACAAAACATAACCACACCATTCAGTCATTAAACTCCATGTATCTATCTCAACTCTCACTATTCATAGAAGAAAAAGATTAACATTATAATGCAAAAACTGGTAGCTTTTATTGTGCAAGAAACAACTTATGCAAAAACTTACATTTCTATACATGGAAACTTGCTGGGTAGCTAATAAAATAGCTACTGTATACATACATTAAAAAAATAAAAATAACTTCACTGCCCATAGGCTAGCTTCTTACTGATCTTAGCACCACAGAATAGAAATAAAAACTTCTGGAAAAGAGACAAATGTAAGTCCTATGGTGAATGATTAAAGTTCAACTGTTCACTAATTTTACAACTTCCCTACACCTGCCCATGTAACCCTACTTCCTAAAGAATGAAAACCTCGGTAATAGTTCCAAAAATAACCAACAGAATTCAACAAAACTCCTAACACTATAGCGAATAATTCTGAGATCGTTATTATGAAAATAAAAATTTTCTCAAGCTGACCAGTCAAAGAACAGAAATCAACATTCTCACTTCTCTAGGAGTGATTCTAGTTCTTCCTGCAAAGAACTAAGCTGCTCTTTCTCCCTGTCTTCTTTTTGTTTGAGTTCATCCAGAACAGCTTGAAACCTGTTCTTGAGAGCCAAGTTTTCTACTTTCATGATGAGATCCTCCTGGCGCTTTGCCCTGTCTTGGGTCTCCTGGAGCTTGCCTTTCATGTTATCAATCTGTTTCTGAATTCCCATAACCAACTGGTTGGTTCCTTCATTTTCTTGGTGCTGTTCATCTGACTCATTGAGCTTGTCTTGTAGCTGCCTCTCCAGATCTTCCTCGGTGTCAATGATGTTGACATCTTCCTCATCTTCACTGCTGCTGCTGAGGTCATTGAATATCTCTCGAAGCTCATCGTGTTCTAGTGAGTCATGGCCCTGCCTGTGGCCAGACATTCCTGGAGAGGAGATATCGAGGCCTTGATTTTCAGTCTCCTTTGTTTCATCTTCAGCAATTATCTCCCAACGAGTGCTGACAGCTTCAGCATCGGTACTCAGCAACCGCTTCACTTCTTTTTCCACATCGGGAGACTCAATATACTTCTTCTTTGCTGTCTTCCGGAACCTTCTCTTTCTGACATTTTTTAGAGGTAGAGTGATTCCATGGTTCCAAACAAACTTTTTCTCTTTGTCCTTATCTTTTTTCTTGCTTGCTTTGGGATCAGCGGTGGCAACGGGCTCCTCCACAGGAGGGTATAGGTCACCATCTACTGTGGATACAAGCATCTGACAGATATCTGCTGTCTTGTAAAAGGTTTTTTTGTCGATGGTTTTTAAGCTTTCCATAACACAAGGCAAATCTACCAATTTTGCGGCCAAGGGCACTCGATCCACCCTGACAATTCCATGCCGCCCGTCAGGGTGTAACTCAATGGTCAGTCTGTCCTTCAGGTTGACGTGTCCAGACTGCACCGCCCTCCTCACAGTTGAGGCATATTCTGGGGGCAATCGTAAAATAAACTGGCTCTCTAGTTCATGAGGCGCATCGTCTTTGCTCTTACTCATCTTTAATTCCTTGGGAGTTACTCCTCCAACAAATGCTTGCTGCACTAAAAGAGTTCAGCTCCTACAACAGTTAAAAAGGGGCTGTTGTTAGTATAATTTCAAATTCTTAGCGAGTTCAACAGCAACTAAGTGGAACACCAGCTAGTATCTATTTTGTCTTAATTTAAATTAAGTCTCCATTCTTATCACTAAACATGCTACCCTCCCCCCTCTGGCATTTTTCCCCGTTAAATTCACTCGTCTACTAGATGCAATTCCTAGTGGAGCATCTAAGCGCCCTGAGGAGGGGGCTTTAGGCACTGACGTTAAGTCTGGCAGACAATCCCAATCAATCCATAAATTCTCTGCAGTAAAACATTTAAAAAGCGAGGCGCAGCGAACTCTCTTCGCCTCGGGTACTTACAGTCTGCGGGCGAAGTACAGCTTCCCGCGGCCGGGAGCGGCGCGTCCGCCTTTCGGTTTCTCCGCGCTTTCGGCCGCCGCACACCGACCTGCGCGCCACCAACGAAAGGGCTCAGGTCCCGCGGCGCGAAATCTCGCCGGCCGCCGCTCGCAGCAGCGGACTCCGGAGCTCACCGCCTCCGTCCGCCACCCACCTACGCAGAAAACAAGCGCGGAAGAGGCGCTACGTCACTAACCGGAAGTAGACGCGGGCGCCCGTGGCCCGCCGCTCCACCGGAAGTACTAGCGTCACGGCGCGCGCAGGCACAGGCGCAGTCTCGCAGTTACGTTATATTCTCGCGAGAGTTTGCTCTATACGCCTTTAACGTTAGTGTTTTCAGAAAAGCTTTGGTTTGGAAATGAAAGTTAAGGAGTCCGAGGAGAAAGACATAAGTTGGGCCCCTAAGACAGCATTTTCATGGAATTGTGAGGCGGGATAGTTTCTAGTCTAACAAGAATTATCGGAGATAAGGACGTCCTTGCAGAAAGCATCTTTGTATCCCAGGGCGTACCCAGTCTGCCTCCTCCACAAGGGAATTAATCACAAACTTAACTGTAAAGTACCAACACCAGCAGAGTGAGACTATATTTCTGTTCACTCTATAATGCTAAATGTATAATCGTGTTAATTATGAAGATGACGAGGGGAACTAAGCCTTTGGGTTCATTTGTATTTCGTGGTGCTCTAGAGGACCAAGAGTGATTCTTTCTGATATCTGGTAGATATAAATGTTAACAAAAGCCATATGGTGGCACGGGTTCATTTAGAACAGAATCGTCTGAAACACAAATGGTCTGATTGTGGAGTATCCAGAGACAACTGCTTGGACATGGGTTTAAGCCAATAGAAAATCTGAATTAGCTGGAGCTGGTCAGTGTCTACACTGGGTGTTTGGAATCCCAAAGTAGCCTCAAGCCTTTCTTAGTGTGATCTTTTAAGCACAAAAACTATGAGTTGATATGCTTCAGTTAACAAGATCAGTTAGCCAGAAGTGGAACTACAGAAGCCAAAAACCAAGGTTAGTATATTTTTTAAGATGCTCCCAGAACTATGGACATGGATGAATTAGGTCTCTGTTTTCATTTTGGCGGGTAGTACTGTCTTTGTGCTGCGTTTTATGGCCTGAATGATAAGTCTATCGTGGAATCAGTTGTGCTAAGGTCAGGGAGCTTCTTAAAATTGAAGTGTAATATGGAAGCCTTTTTATCTTTTTTAATACATTGTCTCTGAAGCCTTACCTAAGTGGAACCTTGAAATTCTAAGGCTCCTTCTGCCCCTGTCAGTCTTCTAAATGCTGGAATAACAGCCACTGTCCCCAACATGTCCTGGCTCTTAATGGCGAGTACTTTTTTAAATTATTTTAGAATTTATTTCACTTTTTTTACTGTCTTTCTGCTTTGAACTGTTTGTACTATGGAGAGTTAGGTGTGCATCAGCATATGGTATAGGTCTTTCAAATAAATAAACATGGTTCCCATATTGGGTTTTTTTTTCATCCCTGGTCGACCTCAACCACGTTCAAATCCACCTGCCTCTGCCTCCTGAGCACCAGGATCAAAGAAGTGTTCCATCATACATGACTGTCTCCTTTTCTTGATATCCATTGTCCTTCTTTAGTTGGATCTCTTTGGCATTGCAAAGTCATTGTGATTAATGTCTTCTAAAATACTACCATATTTAAATTAAAATTATCCTCTTTAACTGTAATCAGCATTTCCAAAATTCACTTTATTTTTTATATACTTAATTGACTTCATGGTAGAAAGCTTGGTCTTGTTCATTGTATTCCAGTGACTAATATAAGAAAATAGGAGCCAGGCTTGGTGGTCAGCGCCTTTAATCCCAGCACTCACGAGGCAGAGGCAGGTAAGTCTCTTTGAGTTGGAGGGCAGTCTGATCTACATAGCAAGTTCCAAGCCAGTCAGGACTATATAATGGGTCCTGTCTAAGAATAAATAAAAAATACAAATAGGAGGAACATACAATTGCTAATTGAATAAAATGGTTGATCTATTTTAAGAAAAATGTAGCATAAATCCTATAAAACTTTACAAGATAAAAACTATTCTATGTCACCTTAAAATTCAATAAAGCCATTTAGTGCATGGTGCCTTCCTAGTTAAGTGCAGTGTTGATTATAAAGTGGGGATGTTTACTGACAGTGTGTCTTGTTTGAGTATCAAGTGTTCCCCCAACCATTTCAGTTGCCATATTTCAGTTGCCAGTTGATGGGCTTTGTGGGAGTGATTGAATCCTGAGGATTCTGATCTAATCAATGTGCTAATTCCCTGATGAATAATATGACATTATTGAGATGTGATGAAAAGTAGGTGGTGGGGTCCAGATGGAGAACAAAGGACAGTTGGGACACACCTTGGGGACATATCTCTTATCCTAGCTTCATTCACTTCTTGGCCACTATGAGCTGGACACCTTTGCTGTCTCATATTCTCCCAGCATTAGGCTGTGCTTCATCAGGCCCAAAAACATAGAGCCAGGAAGCCTGTGACTGAAGACACTGATACCAGGAGGCAAAATAAGTCTTTTCTTTCATTAAATTGTTTATGTTAGATACCTTGTCAAAGGGACTGTCTTAGTTAGGGTTTCTATTGCTGGGACGAAACACCACAACTAAAGAGCAAGTGGGGGGGGGGGAAGTATAGAGAGATGGCTCAGGGGTTAAGAACACAGGCTGCTTTTCCAGAGGTCCTGAGTTCAGTTCCTAGAAACCACATGGTGGCTTACAACCATCTGCAATAGGATCTGGTGCCTTCTTCTGACCTGCAGTCACACATGGAGACAGAATACTGTATACATAATAAATAAATCTTTTTTTAAAAAAAAAAAAAAAGCATGTTGGGGGGAGAAAGGATTTATCAGGCCTACACATTATTATTGCTGTTCATCAATGAAGGAAGTCAGGATGGGAACTCAAAACATGGCAGAATCCCCAAAACAGCTGATGCAGAGGCCATGGAATGGAGCTGCTTACTGGCTTACTCTCTCTAGCTTGCTCAATCTACCTTCCTATAGAACCCAGGACCAGCAGCCCAGGAATAGCACCAGCCACCATGGGTGGGCCCTCCGGGCCCTCCCCCAGTGATCACTAAATGATAAAATGCCTTACAGCTGGACCTCAAGGAGGCATTTCCTCAGCTGAGGCTCCTTCCTCTGATGACACTGTAGGTTGTGTCAAGTCAACACACAAAACTACCCAGTACAGGGACTAAACACTCCAGGCAGTAGTAGCTCACACCTTTAATCCCAACACTTGGGAGGCAAAGGCAGTCGCCCTCTGTGAATTCAAGGCCAGTCTGTTTTACAGCTTGAGTTCCAGATAGTCAGGGCTACACCGAGAAACCCTATCTCAAAACCACAAAATAACGGGGTAGAGGACTAAAATCTAACACATTTTGTTTGAATATTTTTTCTTTTGTTATTGATTTTTGTTGAGCTCTACATTTTTCTCTACTCTCCTCCCTTCCTCTCCCCTCCTCTTCAACCCTCTCTCAAGGTCACCATGCTCCCAATGTACTCAGGAGATCTTGTCTTTTTCTATTTCCCATGTAGATTAGATCTATGTATGTCTCTCTTAGTGTCCTCATTGTTGTCTAAGTTCTCTGGAATTGTGGTTTGTGGGCTGGCTTTCTTTGCTTTATGTTTATGAGTGAGTATATGTGATACTTAAAACTAAGGACTTTACCACATTACCATTAACTTAATGTCTTAAAAATTCTAAGTTTCCTTCCCCCAGTTCTGGTGAATACATCTGTAGCTTGAGTTCTATTTTTTTTTTTTTTTTTTGGTTTTTCGAGACAGGGTTTCTCTGTGGTTTTGGTTCCTGTCCTGGAACTAGGTCTTGTAGACCAGGCTGGTCTCGAACTTACAGAGATCCGCCTGCCTCTGCCTCCCAAGTGCTGGGATTAAAGGCATGCGCCACCACCGCCCGGCTTGAGATCTATTTGGTCTTCATAAATAAAACCCAGAGACAGATGAAGGGAGGTGAAAGCTGAAGGACCAGAAAAGCAGAGCAGTCACTAGAGAGACCTTTTACCTTTACCAATGCTCAGACCAAAGGGGTGATCCAGTCTTCAGTCTTCGTCCTCTGATTGCAGGGGCGAACCTCAGACTGCAACTGTCTCCATCAAACCTCAGACTGACAATGAGCTGCAGTCTCCTCCCACCTTATATTCCTCTCTCCGCCCCAACTGTATCACTCCTGTCTCCACCTCCCTAGTGCTGAGATTAAAGGCGTGTGATCCCAAACGCTGGGATCACCTTTGTGTGCGCTCTGTTTCTCTTTTGGACAGATTCAGTGTTCTGTAGCCCATGGTGGCCTTGAACTAAGAGAGATCTGTCTGCCTCTGTCTCCTAAGTCTTGGGATTAAAGGTGTGTGCCACCACTCCCTGGCTTAGCTCTACATTCTGATCTTCAGGCAAGCTTTATTTGTTAAAACATAAAATATCACCACATATATGGGAAAATTCTGAATATACAAAAAAACCCTACTCTTGTGTGATTGTTTCTCCTATATTTGTAATGCTGGTGGAACAAAGATTTGAAGAGAGCAGTTAATTCCCTGGCATAGTAATGCGTTTTCCTAGGGCTTCCTTTCTACATTGAAGAGAATAACAAGCAACTGCTAATCCCATATTATTAGAAAAAATCCCTTTGAAACTTTAAAAACTTTAGAATTCTTTATAGAGGGATGCTTATACTTTAGAAATTAAAAAAAATCTGTAATAATGAGTACATCTGCCTGCTGTATTTTGTGATTAAGATTTTTAAGGGTGGGTGTATTTGATGGGGTTCTCTAGAGTAACAAAACTAATAGAATGAATCTCTATCACTCTCCCATGTATATAAAGGGGATTTATTAGAATGTCTTACAGGCTGTGATTCCACATTGTGTGTCTGTGAACAAAAGATCCAAGAATCCAGTAGTTGTTCAGTTCATGAGGCTGATCATCACTATACAGCCTAACCCAGAAGTAGGCTCTAATACCAGTGAAGGAATGGCCTTGCTAGCAGGTGAGAGCAGTCAAAGTACAAGAGTTTCCTTCCTCCGTGAACTTATATGGGCGGCCAGCAGATGTGTCCCAAATTAAAGGTGTGTATTCCCACCTCAAAAGTCCGTATTAGAAGTGGGTCTTCCCACTTCAAATTAAACAAAAAAAAAATCTCTCACAGGTGTGGTCTTCTATTTTGGGGTTTTAGGTAATTCCAGATGTAGTCAAGTTGACAACCAAAGAATAGCTGCCATAGTGAGGAAATAGCAAACATTCCACCCAAAAGAAAACATATGTATTATTAAATAATCATATACTTTAAAATTTAAAAAGAAAGTTAACTAAAAATATACAGCAGTTTCTATACCAACCAGGATGCTTTTTATATAAAAAATAAGTAAATAAAAATATGGTGTGGCTACAGATGGGAGCCATAGGTGTGATTTTAATTTTTTTGTTTTGTTTTGTTTTTTGAAACAGGTTTCTCTGTGTGACAGTCCTGACTTGTCCTGGAACTCACTTTGTAGACCAAGCTGGCCTCAAAGTCACTGGGATCCAACTGCTTCAGCCTCCTAAGTGCCGGGATTAAAGGCGTGTGCCACCACTGCCTGGCAGTTAAGTAGTTTTTCAGTAATGTTAATAAAGCTCATAAAATTGCAGTGCTAGGCAAGTGCTCTTTAACTGAGTTCCTTTCCAGCTTCTACAGATTTAAAGTCACAACCGGGCAGTGGTGGTGCACACCTTTAATCCCAGCACTCAGGAGGCAAAGACTGGCAGATCTCTGTGCATTTCAAGGCCAGCCCAATCTACAGAGTGAGTTTCAGGACAGGCTCCAAAGCTACAGAGAAATCCTGCCCCAAAAAAAGAAAAAAAGAAAAGAAAAACAAAAAGAAAAACAAAAATAAATAAGTGAGCGGGCAGTGGTGGCACATGCCTTTAATCCCAGCACTCGGGAGGCAGAGGCAGGCGGATGTCTGTGAGTTCGAGGTCCAGCCTGGTCTACAAGAGCTAGTACCAGGACAGGCTCCAAAGCTACAGAGAAACCCTGTCTCAAAAATAAATAAATAAATAAATAAATAAACCAAAAATAAATAAGTAAACTACTTAACTAAATATTATCTGATAACCACAATAAAATGACAAAAATAAGCAAGTGAAAATAATAAACCCATGTTTCTAAAATGTAAGCATAAGTCACCAATGTAAAATATTGTAATGATATTCTTTACATTCTTACTTGAATTAAATCTTCAAAGTCCAGGGTGTGTGTTACACTTACGACACATCCAGTTTACACTAGCCACACAGCGAGTGCTCAGTTGCCCCATGTGGCTGAGGACTGCTGGTTAGACGGTTCAGATCTTGAAGTATAATACAGTTGCCTCTGTACATGACCTAATACAGATTGTTTTTCTCTTCTGATTTCAAAGCACTTGTGCCTTTCCTACTATCCTTTCAACTCTGCTCCTGTGCTTGTAGACTCCCCACAACTGTGCTCATCAGTTACCTTCCAGCAGCCCGCGGAGAGCCCCCTTGTCCATGAGTTGAAGGAGTAGTTCTTCCAAAGTCTTAGTTACTTGCTGTATTGGTTAAGATTCTCTACAGGAACAGAACTCTCTCTCTCTCTCTCTCCTCTCTCTCTCTCTCTCTCTCTCTCTCTCTCTCTCTGTGTGTGTGTGTGTGTGTGTGTGTGTGTGTGTTAAAGGGGATTTTCAGGATGTTGTTAGAGTGACCACAAAGTCTGTCTCACACTGGATGAGGCCAAACTTGCCATTAAGAGTGAGGGCAAGCAGGTAGGAAGTTTCCCTCTTCCACATCACTTTATCTGTGCTGCCACCAGAAGGCACTGCCCAAATTCAGCCTTCTGACCTCAAATAATCTAACCAAAAAAATCTCTCAGAAAAGTTCCCAGCAGCCTGGGTTTTACCTGGTTCCAGGTGCAATCACGTTGGATATCAAGGTAAGTCACTAACTTGCTTGTTTAGTTGCATTTGTTGTGGTTCCTGGGATTGGACTCAGGGGGAGTCTACCTTTTGATTTCACTTGACTAACATGGTCTTATACTTATCCTTGGCTCGACAGTACTGTGCTTGTAAATACAATAAACCTATGTTTCTGAAAGTGGTTGGAAGAAAGTGACCTTCATTAATGTCCAGACATTTCCGTTGCCGTGGTTGTGGAAACAGGATCTCCTGATGTGTAGTGAGAAGAGACTGGAGATAATGTTAGACGTGGCGCAGAACAGTTCCCCTCCACTACGCACTCGCATAACAGAGATTATTTAGCTAACTGGGTGGTGGAGGCACACGCCTTTAATCCCAGCACTCGGGAGGAAGAAGCAGGTGGATCTCTGTGAGTTTGAGGTCAGTCTGGTCTACAAGGCTACACAGAGAAATCTTGTTTCAAAAAAAGAATTATCGCCGGGTGGTGGTGGCGCACGCCTTTAATCCCAGCACTCGGGAGGCAGAGGCAGGCGGATCTCTGTGAGTTCGAGGCCAGCCTGGTCTACAAGAGCTCGTTCCAGGACAGGAACCAAAAAGCTACGGAGAAACCCTATCTCGAAAATCAAAAAAAAAAATTAAAAAAAAAAGAATTATGTAGCTCAAACTAACACCAAGATTGAGAAACTACCCTAAGGTTATAATTTCAAGCCTATAATCCTAAGAATTGCTTTTAAAACATAAGTCTGTCATTATTGGTTTAGATTTATCAGAATCCACACAGTGTTAATGGGATCATCTTCCCTTTGGGTATTTAAAGGGCCCAGACCTTAGCACAACTGACACCATGATGGGAGTACCATTCAGACCATAAAACTCATTATGTAGAGTTTGAAAACAAAAACCTAATCCAACAACATCCATAGTTCTGGGAAACTCTCCAAATGTTCTAACCTTGCTTTTTTGTTTCTGTAGTTCCTCTGCTGTCTAACTGTTCTTGTTAACCTTAGTAAGTCAACCCAGAATGTAGTTTCTGTGCTTAAAAGCTCATCCTGAGGCCAAGGCGGTGGTGGCGCACGCCTTTAATCCCAGCACTCGGGAGGCAGAGGCAAGCAGATCTCTGTGAGTTTGAGGCCAGCCTGGTCTACAAGAGCTAGTTCCAGGACAGGCTCCAAAGCTACAGAGAAACATCTCAAAAAAAAACAAAAAGAAAAAAAAAGCTCACCCTGGGAAAGTCTGAGTTACACTGGGATCCCAAATACCCAGTGTAGTCGCTGGCCAGCTCCAGCTAGCCAAGACTTTCTCTGGTGGACACCCCACAGCAGGGTATATTAACAGTTGACATCTATATTTTAAAAAGGGGGTATGAGTAACCAATAACATTCGTGAAGGAGCTTAGATTATTTGGGGGATTTTTTAAAGTGTATGTATATTGGAAGCATTGGAATAGACATCAAAGATAAAATTTTAAATTAATTCAATTCTAGGTTATTTTAATTTTTTAAGTATTTTCAATGTGTTAGACCAAAAATTGTGTATTTGAACTTACAGTAAGAATTTATTTTATTTCGTGTGTGTGTGTGTTTGGAGCCCTCACCTGCCTGTGCACATACATGTGGAAGCCAGAGGAACTTGTAGCTATCCTATCCTTGTGCTCTCCCTGTTACACCCCGAGTCAGGATCTGCCAAAGAACCTGGAGCTAGGCTGTGGGACAACAAACCCCAGTGATATCCTTTCTCCACCCAGCACAGGGCTGAGGTTACAGGAGCCAGTGTAGCTTTCTACACTCCTGCTAGGTGTTTAGAGTAAGGTCCTCGTGCTTGTCCAGCAATCTCTGAGCCATCGCCCCAACTCTAGGAATTCTATTTTGTGACATGTCTCTTAACAGTGGATAATTTATCTAGTAAAGAGAACATTTTTGTTCAGATAATGTCTCTGTGTCATCCTGGCTAGCTTGGAACTGTGTAGACTTGGCTAATTTTGAGCTTGTGGTGGGTTTCCTACCTCCTGAGTGCTAGAATTACAAGTGTGCCCCGCCGTCCCTGGCAAGTAGTGAACTCCCCCCCCTTTTTTTTTTCAAAGGAAAAGATTTCATCAGTGTATCATCTTCAAAAACGACTGCCAAGAGCGGGACCTACGCAAGTGCAAGGACCTGGCTTTGATCCTCAGCACCAGAAAAAATAATATCGAGGAAAAATTGTACGAGAGTTCTTACGTCGAACTGCAATAGATTAGATTACTTCGCTTAAATTTTGTGAAAAGACAGTTTTATTAATATTTTGTCTAAAACTACAATCCATACTCTCCGCCTTAACGTAGCTAGTATTATAAAACAAGTCCTGGAAATGAAGGATGGTGACGGCTTCTGAGGAATTTCAAAAGCCGTTTGCGAGGTTACCACGCTGAACCTCTGGGTGCCGCTGTCGCCCAGTCAGTGGCCATTCTGACCCAGTGATCTCCGCGGGCTTTCACAAACACAGCCGAAAAATGCACGGCCTCTCTGCGCTCTGTTGGAACCTCTTGGTTTTCGTCGCCCTTTCTTCTGCTCTCTGATTGCAGTCATCATCGTCAGGATGTTTCATGACTCCGAGAGAGGTGCTGCCTTTTCCTTCCTGGGAGTGACCTCTACTACAGGGAGTGAATTCACGTCTCAACAGCTGCGTGGATAGGAAGTCGCCCACGGGGCAGGCGCACAGAGCTCAGGAAGCGCCGCCTCCCTTCCCTGCAGTCTTTGTTCTGCTAGGAGAACTACGCACCAACTGCACTGCGTGATTCGAAAAGAAGACTGAGTGTTTAAATGCGGAGAATCCGAGGGTGAGTGCTGAGAACTACTCCATCTAGCCAAGACAGCAGAGACTAACCTGAGACTGACCAGATCAATGCAGTAGATTCACCAGAGAAATTACGTAAGCCACTCGAATTTGAAAATCATACAGACAGAACCATCCTGGACTTAAATGACAACGATATACACCGTTTTTGGAAATCCTGGAGAGCATCTTAACAGCAGCGTTTAGAGATTCGGACGCAGAGAATAACTCTACAGATGTGTCACGTAACATTCGGTGACCATCTCTTCTGACTCCAGAAATGAATGGAGAGCACCACAGCGGTAAATACTGGGAACTGTTACCAAAGAAACCTGGACCTGAGGAGAAGGACTGCCACTCCTCAGTGACGTTTATGGGGCAAGACAGCTGTAGACAAAACAGAGCCTAGAGCCATTGTCAGGCCTGGGGTGTCGAATCACAGCTATGCAGCTGGGCCATCCTGCAGAAGAACCCGTCCTCGCCTAGGTCGCATTCCGGGTGATCTTCACTGACATCCTTAAGGTAGAGTTCTCCTGTTATTCCCACACGATCTCACAACTCATACAGAATAGATCTACTGCCCCGAGGTTGCAGCAATGCTTGATTTTGATTTAAAAGAAGAAGAAGGAGGAGGAGGAGGAGGAGGAGGAGGAGGAGGAGGCAGTAACTACATGGAATAGAAGATTGGAGGTAATCTAAAGACCCGTTTTCAAAATCCCAGCTGAAACGGAGGTGAAGAACTACAGAGCAGTGTAGGTCACTCTCAATCAGGCGTCCACAGGTAAGGACTGCTATTAATAACCAAACAGCAGAACTGACACCTATGTTCAAATGGAGAGGTGAAAAGGAGTGATCACCTCCAAGAATTACTTTGTAATGGGCACCTACTGACAGATGGAATCTTAAATGGGAGCAGCCCCTGGGCACAGTGTTACCATCAGTGCCTTTACAGGGATGAGACATCCCTTTTCTCCAGCACAAGCGTTACTCAAACATTTCACCAACAAAAGTGCTCTCCTTGCAGGAAGTGATGGTGCATGCCTGTCACTTCACATCCGGGAGGCTGAGCATAAAGATGGAGAGTAAGGCCAGCCTGAACTACAAAGTGAAACATTATGAAAACAAAAGCAGTCTGCTCTTTTCTCTTTTTGCGTGCTGAGGTTTGAGCTTGAGGCCGTTTCTATGCTAGGCAAGTGTTTCATACTGAGTCACATCCTGATCTCTTATTTTTTATTTGAGATAGGGTCTTGCTGTGTAGCACAGCTGGCCTCAAATTTATAATCCTTCTTCTGTCTCTGTCTCTTGAGTGCTGGATTACAGATATGTACTGTTGTGCCTTGTCCCAAGGGACTGGAAACACTGAAGCCGCCATTGAATACTTCTGAGCAGAGTTTGCAGTATTTCATAATTCTTGTTCTTCCTAGCCTTGCACCATGAAAGTGGCTATTGCCTTCAGTCAGCAAGTGCAGGTTGCCGCAGTATCCCGGCAGACCACCTTTAAATTCATTCTCAGCATGATAACCAGGGTTTGACTGGGTCAATGCCATTCTAGCCTCTCAGTGATTGATGGTGGGTGACTGTCACAAAAATACAAAGAGGATGCTTTGCCAAAAACTTCAACTAGGTAAGTCACTACAGTGTGCACTATGGAGCCTGTCTACCTGCTGACAAAAGTGGACACTAACTACAAGCACAAGAGCTGTCCTATATATTTCTGACCAGCTATTGTGGTTCTTCAACCTAGGGGCTCATACAGCTATGTGTGTACAACACTGCTCCATGTCTCAGAAACAGAATACCAGGGCCTGTGTCGGTGGACAGTCACTATACTGTACCTGGTCCCTGCCATGAGTTTTCAGGAGCTCTGCCAGACCCCAGTGTACACAGCATAGCACTGCCAGGCAGATGGAGTTTCAGCTTTAGAAGCCTTGTCTTAGGTTCTGTACTCTGGCTTTTCAAAGGGATTCTGGCCATCGTCTTGGACCTGTAACATCCTAGCTCCAGCACTAGGGATATCTGTCAATCTGTTCTCTGAAGCATGGCTTTGGAGTTGCTCCCAACTACAAGAGACTCACTGTTACCACAATCTGTGCATGGCTTCTCCTATTGTAGAATCTCCAGATTTTAGTTTCTTTATATTCTTTAGTTTCTTCATATTAATTCCAGAAACAGCTTACACCCGGGCATTGCCCAGAGTGCCAACAATGAAGCCTTAGATTTTATATTGGAGTCAAATAAGTACATGTGACTCTGAATGTTCTCATTTAGTGCATCCAGCTTTTAAACTTCCTCCTGCTTGTCTTACTGATCCTCTTTCTTTCTTCTTCTTCTTCTTCTTTTTTTTATCTTTCAACAAAGGGTTTCTCTGTGTAGCTCTGGCTGACCTGAAACTCACTCTATAGACCAGACTGTCTCGAACTCATAGAGATCCTCCTGTCTCTGCCTCCCGAGTGCTGGGATTAAAGGCGTGCACCACCACTGCCCAACTTACTGATTATTTTTATGTGTGCTTATTTTGTCTCTTTAGTTCACAATTTCTTTTGGAAGAAGTTTACATATGTTCTGAAAAGTCTTATTTTTTATTAAAGAGTTCCTTCCTTGCAACAATGAAAGAGATGTATTGAGGTATATATATTTGTCTTTGAGAGTCTGAGAAACTGTATAGTTATACAAGAACAGAAATTGTCCTTAATTTCTTCCTTTCCTTCCTCATTTTCTGAATCTTTCATGGCTATCATATCTAGTTGGCTGCCAGCATCTGTCTCAATTGTTCCTGAAATGCCAGACTCTAGAGTGCCAACACCATATTCCTGTCAGATAGAAATAAATTACGCTTAATTTGAGACATTGTAGTTAGTAACCTTCTTTATCAAGGATAAGTTAGATATTTACAAAATCTTAGATTTTAGCCGGGCGGTGGTGGTTCACGCCTTTAATCCCAGCACTTGGGAGGCAGAGGCAGGCGGATCTCTGTGAGTTCGAGACCAGACTGGTCTACAAGAGCTAGTTCCAGGACAGGCTCCAAAACCACAGAGAAACTCTGTCTCGAAAAACCAAAAAAAAAAAAGAACAAAATCTTAGATTTTAATGATAACAATGGAAGAGCAACAAAATCTATGGGACTTATAATTTAAGTAGACAATTTTTTCTTTACCTAAGGCAAACAAGAAATAAATTTAAGTTATAATGATTGCATAAGAAAATTTGTGTTTCATAGTCATTTATTAATATAAGTGCTCAATTTTTTTCCTTTTTGCCTTATCTTTATTTCATTTTTATCTGAAACAGTCTCCTATAGCCCAGGCTGAACTCAAACCCACTGTGTAAGCCAAGGATGGCTTCAAACTTTCTGCTAGGATTACAGGCATGCACACCACTCTTGGATTTCTCATTGCTGTGGACTGAACCCGGGACTTCGAGCATGCTAGGCAAACTACCAACTGAGCTACACCTCCATCCAAAGCTCAGCCTTTATAAAGTACAATACCTAAGAAATCATAACACTAACATATATTTACAGGAAAATACTTCTCCCCAAAGAAAAGATCCCTAGTATATTTAAATATTCAAATAATTCATACTAGTGATTCACAAAATTAACATTTTATTACTGTAATCCCGAAGTCATGATTTCTGTATGGGAATGTATAAGTGAACTTTAGTCAGTGCACCAATAATTTCCCTTTTTAGTAGAATTAATCACCACAAAACAAAAGAATTGTGATTGTTCTGACCTTGGAATGCACTTCTTAGCACAAGTATTTCAGAGCTCAGCAGAGCACCATGGAGTGTTATGATACTGTGATATGTGGATCAGGTCTCAGAATGTGATAAAATGACTGGAAATACATGTATATGTGTGCATTTGTAATTTATAAGATATATACTGATTTATTCATGTGGCTTTAAATGATTTACTATGGCCTTCATCATAACTGGAACAAAAAGCAGTGACCTCAGAGGAATACTCTTACCGTTAGGCTGCACCATTGGCTTTGGAAGGAATGACTCCCATTATCCTCCCAGCGCTACTGTGAGCGAACTAACGATCCCAAGCACTCCTTAAATTACCCCTTCTCGGGCCTTCGCACCTCTCCGCTAATTGTTTTGTCATCTGTTCCAAATCATTTTCTCCTTGTGCCCTCATCTCTCTCCCATTGCATTTTCAGGGTGTTCTGTTTAAATTGGTTTGAAAACAATAACCATTTTCCCATTTCATGTTTTTTGAACAAAGTATTAATCAACTTTCCATATCTGCCAGCATCTCACTTACCCAACAAACATATCTTTCACTGAATGTAATCCCTTAGTAGTTCAGAATATGTGAAAGTTGGCAAAAGTTTGCCCTTACTGCAGCTGATCTGAAGGCCAAGGTGATGCTCAGGATAAAGCAGACTAGTTCTCAGAACCACCTACCACCAGAGCACTTTCAGCAGAAGGAGCAGTGTTAGCTGGAAGTTCTTTTCTGTAGCAAACCAAGTCTATAGAAACTGGCATGAAGTTGGGAAGTTACTCCTCCTTATCCTCAGATCGTTCCTGCTTTTCTTCAAGCTAAGAAACTCATTCATTGCAATTGTCAGTTTGTTGACTGCATCTTCAGCCTTGTTCACCATTGTAAATATTCCAGCTCTACTCCAAGCTCTAAAGGGCTCCGAACTTCCAAGAACTCTCTCCGCCAGGATCCAGTAGCAGAGCAGGGATGTCTTACTGTCCTTAAAGGCATTTCTCAGAAGCTGCTTTCCTCTGCAAACTCGGTGGATAGCATATCTGCTTTGCCTACTCTGACCTTGGACTTAGCACTGGTGTTCCATTATCCTCTTCGCAGTGAAAGAACAAGCTGTTGAGCTCCGTGGCTGCTGCGAAGGGCCCCCAGCCAGCCTGCAACGAGCCAGGGTGGGCTCACCACTGTAGCTGCCACACCATCTCCAAACAATGAACAAAAGGAAAGTGACATCCTCATCACCCTAGTTATAAGACATTGCTGTTGAATAAAGCCACCTTCTCCTGGAGAATACAATGCATGAGTGTGGGACAGCTATCATCCCCACAGTCTCCCTGAAAATCAAATGTGGCTTTTTCATCTATAAAGAATAATACCACAACTTCTCTGTCTTTTGAGTTTGAAGTATAAATTATATAGTCATGCAATATGCTTAATGAGATTCCAAGACCCTGAATTTATCCTATTCAAAATTTATTACCTTTGGGGGAATTTTAAATCTTTCTTAGTGTAGCTGCTTCAGAAAAGAAGGAGAATGAGGATATGGTTTAGCGTGGTCTTCAAATCCCAGGGTTCTGAAAATATTCAAAGCCAAGTGGAAGGAAAATGGAGCGGTCCAGATCTGAAACTCTACTCTGAAATCTGAAAGTTGACTTTTCCCTCTCTAGTGTTTTCTTCATCCTCCAAACCTCTCTTTGTGGCCTGAGAAATTATCAAGTAGTCAAGCTATACAACAGAATAAATGGCAGGCTGATTTTCTCCTCTTTGGGGTTAGAGAAATATTTTAATTTTTCAATAGCACACAGGGAAAACAGATAATTTGGACTACCGGGTTCTTCAAAAGAATACAATTTGGCAATATAGCTATAAGGAAATGAACATTGCTTTTTCTTTACATATAATACATACATGTATGTGCACATACATACATGCATACATACACACTATTGTAAAAAAATTTACTGTTTCCCTGGCAGTAAACCAGGACTTAAGATATCTGATTACTTTGCAAGGAGTGCAGTAACTTGTTAGGACTCTGGGCGCCGCTGTTCACCAACCTGGGAGATACATGCTCTACACTACCCGCCCAATTAAAAAAAAAAAAAGAAAGGAAGGAAGAAAAAAAAAAACCGTGGGACTCTCAGACACTCCATCATGCCAGACTGAAAATGTCTGCCTGCAACTGCCCAGCATATTTCTGGACATCTCTCTGTTGTAATTATTTTCATTATTAAGATAAAGAAGATCCTGGAAAAGCAGGAAAACAATACCCTTGATAACAAATTGAGAGAAAAGTAGGAAGCCAGAGATCAATGGCGATTCCAGAGAAGCTAACCGGCTGGAGCCGGCTGATGCTGCTGTGCCTTTCTCTGGAGCTACTCCTGGAAGCCAGGGCTGGAAACATCCGCTACTCTGTGCCGGAAGAAACCGACAAAGGCTCCTTCGTGGGCAGCATCGCCAAGGACTTGGGGCTCCAGCACCGTGAGCTGGCGCAGCGGGGGATCCGCATCATCTCCAGAGGTAGGTCGCAGCTTTTCTCTCTGAACCCGCGAAGCGGCAGCTTGGTCACCGCAGGCAGGATAGATCGGGAGGAGTTGTGCGCCCAGAGCGCGCCCTGTCTCGTGAGCTTTAACATCCTCGTGGAGGATGAAATGAAGCTTTTCCCTATCGAAGTAGAGATAATTGATATTAATGACAACACCCCCCAATTCCAGTTAGAAGAGCTGGAATTAAAAATGAGTGAAATAACGACTCCGGGTACCAGGATTCCTCTGCCTCTTGGGCAAGACCTTGATGTAGGTATAAACTCACTTCAGAGCTACCAGCTAAGCGCCAACCCTCACTTCTTCCTGGATGTGCAACAGGGACCGGAAGGAGCACAACAGCCAGAGATGGTGCTGCAGAGCCCTCTAGACAGAGAAAAAGATGCTAGCCACTACCTTGTTCTCACTGCCTCTGATGGGGGTAACCCAGTACACTCGGGGACTCTGCAGATCCGTGTTCAGGTGGTAGATGTGAACGACAACCCGCCATCATTTACTCAGGCAGAGTACCACGTGAGTGTCCCAGAAAACATCCCACTAGGCACTCTGCTGCTCAAGGTGAATGCTACTGACCCGGACGAGGGAGCTAATGGCAAAGTAACATACTCCTTTCACAATGTAGACCACAGCGTGGTCCGGAAATTTCAGCTGGATTCTTACACAGGAGAAATAAGGAATAAAGAGCCACTAGATTTTGAAGAATACAAAGTTTATCCAATGGAAATTCAAGCCCAGGATGGTGCTGGACTCATGGCTAGAGCTAAGGTGCTGGTTACTGTTTTGGATGTTAACGATAATGCCCCAGAAGTTGGAATCACCTCTGTCACTACCGAAGTGCCAGAAAACTTTCCTCCTGGGACCATAGTTGCTCTTATCAGTGTGCATGATCAAGACGCTGGTACCAATGGTCATGCCACTTGTTCCATCCCTGGAAACCTGCCCTTCAGACTGGAGAAGCTAGCTGACAATTATTACCGCTTGGTAACAGAAGGAACACTGGACAGAGAGCGTAGCTCCGGGCACAACATCACAATAACAGCAACGGACCAGGGAACCCCACCCCTCTCTACCCAAGCTCATATCTCACTGCTCGTGACGGATATCAATGATAACCCTCCAGTTTTTGAACAGGCCTCCTACTCTGTCTACATTCCTGAAAATAACCCCAGAGGGGCTTCCATCTTCTCAGTGAAGGCCCAGGATGCTGACCACAATGAGAACGCACTAGTGACTTACTCCCTAGTGGAAGACACTATTCAGGGAGTGCCTTTGTCTTCGTACTTCTCCATCAACTCTGACACTGGCGTTGTCTATGCACTGCAGTCCTTTGACTACGAGCGGTTTCGGGATTTGCAGCTAAGAGTGATGGCTCGCGATAGTGGGAACCCACAACTCACCAGCAATGTATCTCTGAGTCTGTTCATGGTAGATCAGAATGACAATGCCCCAGAGATCCTGTACCCTGCCCTTCCCACAGATGGCTCCACTGGTGTGGAACTGGCACCTCGCTCTGCCGAGCCTGGTTACCTGGTGACCAAGGTGGTGGCAGTGGACAAAGACTCGGGACAGAATGCTTGGCTGTCCTACCGTCTACTCAAGGCCAGCGAGCCAGGGCTCTTCTCAGTGGGGCTGCACACAGGCGAGGTTCGCACTGCCCGGGCCCTGCTGGACAGAGATGCTCTGAAGCAGAGCCTGGTGGTGTCTGTGCAGGACCACGGCCAGCCCCCTCTCTCGGCCACTGTCACACTCACCATAGCAGTGGCTGACAGCATCCCTGAACTCCTGGCCGACCTGGACAGCACTGGGACAGCTGCCGATCCCCAGGACTCAGATCTCACCCTCTACCTGGTGGTGGCGGTGGCTGTGGTCTCCTGCATCTTCCTAGCCTTTGCCATCGCGCTCTTGATGCTCAAGCTGCGACACTGGCACTCCTCGCGCTTGCTCCACACTACAGCAAACGGATTGACTGACATTCCTGCCTCCAACTTTGTGGGTGTTGACGGGGTACATGCATTTCTGCAGACCTATTCCCGTGAGATCTCACTCACCGCTGACTCTCGCAAGAGCCATCTGATCTTCCCACAGCCCAACTATGCAGACACGCTTATCAGTCAAGAGAGCTGTGGGAAAGGGGAATTTCTGTTGGCACCCCAGTCTCTGCTTGAAGATAAAGAGGAAATACTTTCTCAGGTAAACTTGTAATGACCTTAATAGCTATATCAATGAAACTATATCATGTCTGTATATATTTGCTTTCCCTGTTTTCTATAAATGGTATATTCCATTACACCCCAGTAGTGGTTGGGTGTGTTTATTTTGTTTCATGCCACTGGAATTTAAACCTAAGGGCTTGTGCTAGGTGAGTGCTGCTCTTTTGACAAGTTCTTGATTAGATACCTGGGCTGGCCTGGAACTCACTTTTTTTTTTTACTTTCAATTTAATGTTTTATTTGAACTCACTTTGTAGCCCAGCATGGTTTTCAATTATAATCCTCCTGCCTCAGACTACTAGAATGCTGGTATCTCAGGCATATAGCAACAACACAGGTGACCTACCCTTTTAGATTTCTATAGGCATTCCTGGGATGTTCCAAGTGGTGAGGATAAAGAGTGTGTGGTGAGGCCTGTCGCCTTCGGGAAAGAGAACTGCGTCAGAAACAGATTTGTCTTCTATTCATCACTTACGTCTGGCTAAATAATTTTGTTGTCTGAGTTGACTATCCACTTATTCAGAAGTTATAGTGGTGAGAATCATCAAAAGTCTTAATTTTACTTGTGCTAGTATAAAATGATAATAATCCATACAGTCTGATGTCGTTGCTAAACACCTTACTCTACAACCTCTCACTGAGAGATTTTGTGTGTGCTTAAAAATTTATATCTTTAAATAACTTATGAATTGGACAGAAATTTTGTCACGCACTTATAAAACTTATAAAATAGTTTTAAAGCTTCCTTCGTGTGTGTGTGTGTGGTGAAAATTACAAAACTGAGACATATTCCATATTTGTCTATATTGATGCTTCATAAGAAGTGTATTGTGGCCGGGCGGTGGTGGCGCACGCCTTTAATCCCAGCACTTGGGAGGCAGAGGCAGGCGGATCTCTGTGAGTTCGAGACCAGCCTGGTCTACAAGAGCTAGTTCCAGGACAGGCTCCAAAACCACAGAGAAACCCTGTCTCGAAAAACCCAAAAAAAAAAAGAAGTGTATTGTGAAGATCTGGTGCGGTGGCACACATCTTTAATCTCAGCACTCAAGAGACGGAGGGTGGCAGTTCTCTGTGAGTTCAAGGCTAGCCTGGTGTACATAATGTATTACAGGCCAACAAGGGTTACATAGTGAGGCTCTGTCTCAAAAAAAGGAAGTGTGTTGTGGCATGGTAAAGTCATGTCTTGTTACATCTACTCTGTTCTGTCAAATTGAACAGATACATAAAATAGTAAAGCATTAGAATAGTAAAATAAAATATCTAGATGGACAAGAGATAGATCAAGAAATCATGAATTGATCTAAAGCTATTTAAACAGGGATTGGAGGCCAGCAGTGTAAAATAAACAAAACTACTTCATTCTTGACAAGTGGCCTAGGGTTGGCTTATTGATTGAAACCAATATAAGCAATGAAAACCATCAGGTGCGTGAGATCTTCCTGCCGATGCCTGTGCTTATGCCTTGTTGCAAGCTGAAGACCAAGGGAGAGGAACACAGATGCAGTGAACAGTAAGTCTGCTCGTGGGGCTGTGCTGTTCAGGTTGGCACCGCCACGCAGCCTTGAAGCACTTTTAAAGACCTAGGTATTGCCTGGAACCTGAGCAGTGATTTTTAGTTGGCTCTCATTATACTCATCAGTTGGGCTGAAACTCGCTGTGTAGCTCAGGCTGACCTCTAACTTGTGATTTTCTTGTATTTTTCTGAGGGCTGGGACTGCAAATGTGAACCACCACTATATATGACTGATAAAATAATTTCAGAACCAATAGAAGATAGGCACGGTGGCACATGCTTATAATCCCAGTACTTAAGAAACTTGAGGCAAGAGGGGGCATTCTTAGCTACATATCCAGTTTGAAGCTATTCTAGGCTACATGAGACCTTGTGTCAAGGGGGGGACCTCGGGAGAAAAAAACATTAAGAAAGTAAAGTAGGTAAGAACAATTTTTAAAGAAATTCTTCTACTTAAAATAAATGTATAAGCCTAAATTTCAAAATATGTTGTCTTCCTATAACTTATGATTATTACAAAGGAGAAATTTTCTGTCATCACATTGTCATTTTTTAAGTAATCTGTTTCTTCTCTGGTCGCTTTTAAGGGGATTTCATTCTTGCTGTATGTCATCTGGATTTTTATTTTCTCCTTGAGTACAAAATTATACTCAAATAATAAATTATTTCATCTCTGCATTTGCTTAGCTCTTAACATTTAAAGACAGATTAATGAATTGGTTAGTTTTTAAATCCATATTCTGCTGTCAAAATAGGTTCTTAAATTTATACTGAAATATTGAAGTTAAAGATTCGTGTGCACACATGTGCAAAAGAAAGCAGTTGTTGAAGACGGTTAGTACAAAAACAAAGTCGTGGTTACAGCAACAAGCACTAGTTGTGGTGTTTGAGAAATTCATTTAGGAAATGACTTGGCCATGATTATAAAAAAGAAAGTGTTGTCAAATGGGTAGAAAATTATTAACTCCCATCACCTAAAAACACAATTTTGAAGATAATACCCAATTTCAGTATAATTCCCAAAGAAAGCAAAGATCAAACAAAGAAAGGCTCAAGAGGTCCTCAGTTGCCTGTGGCCCCAGTTTCAGTGGCTCTGATGCCTTCTTCTGGCCTCCACGGGCTTTCTCCCTACACGTATAACAACAGTTAAAAATGGAAAAATAAAATAAAATAAATAGAAGTGTACAGAATTACAACAACCTACTTACTCACTGAAACCATATCAAAACTCTAATAATAGGGTTTGGGGGGCAGAAATGAAAAATTCCACCCTAAAATTTATGTGAAATCTCAAGGGATGCCTCCAACCAGACAAAAACAATCTTGAATGGAAAGTTGGAAGTCTCATATTCATCAATTTCAAAAAACATACTACGAAGAAGCCATAAGAAACCACAAATGAAGAAAGGGAGAGTAACAGATGGAAGGAAAGCAAAAGAGGAGGAGGGGATTGGGCAAGTTGATTAGTAATTAATAAATAGTAAGTTTACAATAGAGAAAACTACAAATAACTAGAAAATTTCTAGAATGTTACCAGTAATTAAAATTAACAAAAGCAGTACTGGGACAAAGACACCATGTGGCTCCCATGAAAATGCACTAAGGAGATAATGTCATTCCTACATCTTCCCGCCAGAACTGCACCGTCTGAACCTAAGCAGAAGGAATCTAACACACCCAACAATGGAGAACGTTTTACAGTAGACTGACCACATCTTCCCACCTCAAAGCCTGGTGACGTGTTCGAATTCTACCCACTGCAGAAACTTTGTGATATGGATCCTAGGCCTGAAAATATTTTATTTTGCTATGAAAAGACATTGTAGCACCTGACAAATTATTGCTAAGAGCTATAGGCTAAATAATGAAACTGCATCAATGCCAAGTTGATTTTATGGTTTGGTACTGAAGGAATTCAGAAAAAGTAAAGGGACATCATGTCTGCAACTTACATGGACTCCATGGGGCATGAAAATAAAGTGTTAACATTTGGGGTAATGCGGGGCACAGAATACAGTGAACTTCATAAGTAAAGTGAATTAAACCAACTGCACAAACCTACATCTACATCACAAGTTGAAAGTATTTGGAAAACTTAACATAGTTCTTAAACATGTTCATCAACTATTAACATTATCTTAGCATGTGTAATTGTGAGGTGAACTACCCAGAAGGATGTACACAGATCATTTCCTTCTGCATCATTTACACGAGGGACTCCGGCACCATCAGATACAGAACCAAGCCCCCTCAGCTGCCAATATGAGATTTATTTACACTGTTTTTGCAACTCTTCTGTAATGTTGAAAATTGTTCAAAATAAAAAGTCTAAACATCAATCTTATTTAAATATGATAAGATGTTAAAATTAAATAAAGCCTACTGTTATGTGCACAGAGTTTGGTTATATTACTTTCTGTAGCTTGAAATATTTCAAAGTGTAATTTTAAATAAATGCATTATGCATAAATATGTTTGTATCGGTAAGCTAAACAGGAGTAAGAAAACATCCATGGCATCATCTGGGCAAGACTAAATCAGAAAGGGAAAGAAGACTTAACAGTCTCAAACAACTTTGAGTGACAGATTCTTAGTGTAAAGTACCCTGTCTGCCTGGGCTTTGTTCAGTATGGAAACCTTCCACATCCATGATGTTCCTGGCTGTATCCAGCTCCGAGCATTGGCTCTGAGTTTCTTTGCTACTCCAGCCCCATTCTTGATCCATTCTACCTGTCAGGATTCAAACGAAGTAGCATTCAGGAAAGGTCGATTTTGACTCTCAAACATAAGTTGGGTCCCCTTCCTCTGCATGTCCCCAGGGGTCAATGCTTTTCACAAAATCTGGCATCAATACTCTTTAATAAGATCCTCTTTACTTTCCTCATCTTCCCCACCCTAAAAGTTTCTGAGAACTGGTTTCCAACTAAGAGTCAGTCGAACCTGTGTCAGGCACACGTGCTGGTAAGTGTCTGATGACCAACAATTTAAATATCAAGTGTTGGCATTAAATGCTAAGCAACAGAGCACAAAAATTTAGAACACTTATAAGAAAATGTAGCCAATGTTGACCTTTTTGTCTGAGCATAGATAAGAAGAGGTTCGGGAGATAGTGATGCATCAAGGCCAACAGCCCTTGGCTTAAGCCTTAAACATTCTGCAATACTTTCGTAGCAACCATCTCAGGTTACGTATATTTACACTATTCTTACGAGTTCTGAAAAGAAGTCCCTACCTTTAAATGCTTACTTCTACTGTAAATAATACGGCATCTTAGTGTAAGAGTCATTCTTGAGAGTTAAGTCACAGGAAAATATTAAATGGGTTTGCCTGCGCGAGTGCAGAAACTGGCTGGGCCTCTGAGCGTCGCTGTTGACCACCTAAGGAGTAAAAGACAGTCAACCAATCCCACTGAAGAGCTGGCACAACACAAAGGACTGGCGGTTTGTCAGCAGCTTCCGGTCAGAGAAGATGCAAGGAAATTCAAAGCAGCGCCCGTTAGTTCTCTCTCCTCGGTGACCTGGAACCGGTGAATACTGGTCGTCTCAGACCCTGGGGGAGTAAGGACTGGACTCACCGTGCTGGAAGCAGGTTCGGAGGAAACTCGGCTGCAGAAGGGAAATGGCGATGCTGCAGAAGCTGCCCCGGTACAGAATGCTGATCCTGCTGTGCGCCCTTTGGGCCGCCCTGTGGGAGGCCAGAGCTGGGCAGATCCGCTACTCTGTGCCCGAGGAGCTAGACAAAGGCTCCTTCGTGGGCAGCATCGCCAAGGACCTGGGGCTGGAGCCTCAAGCTCTGGCAGAACGAGGGGTCCGCATTGTCTCCAGAAGTAGGTCGCAGCTCTTTGCTCTGAACCCGAGAAGCGGCAGCTTGGTCACCGCAGGCAGGATAGACCGGGAAGAGCTGTGCGCCCAGAGCACACCCTGTCTGATGAACTTTAACCTACTACTGGAAGATAAATTGACTATTTATTCTGTAGAGGTGGAGGTAACAGATGTTAATGACAATGCTCCTCGCTTTGGAGTAGAGGAGCCGGAACTAAAAATCAGCGAAACGACTACACCAGGATTCAGGATCCCTCTTAAGAGTGCGCATGATGCGGACGTGGGCGAGAATACCCTCCAAAAGTATGAACTCAACTCAAATGACCACTTCTCTCTGGATGTGCGAACTGGGGCCGATGGGAACAAATACCCAGAGCTGGTGCTGGAGCGTGCCTTGGACCGCGAGGAAGAAGCAGTTCACCATCTTGTTCTAGTAGCCTCCGACGGGGGAAATCCAGTGAGATCCGGCACCTGCCGCATCCGCGTGAAGGTCCTGGATGTGAACGATAACGCTCCTGTTTTTACACAGCCCGAGTACCGTGTGAGCGTTCCTGAGAATATGCCTATAGGCACCCGGATACTCACAGTGACAGCCACTGACCCGGATGAGGGATACAATGCTCAAGTGACTTATTTTCAGGAGCAAGCCCCTGGAGAAACTGCAGATGTATTTGAGCTAAAGTCAACGTCTGGAGATATAACAATCACCAAAAGTCTGGATTATGAGAAAGCTAAATTCCATGAAATCGATATTGAAGCTCAGGATGGCCCAGGCCTTCTGACCAGGACGAAGGTCATTGTCACCGTTCTAGATGTCAACGACAATGCCCCGGAATTTTACATGACATCCGCCACTGCTTCTGTTCCTGAAGACTCTCCTCCGGGAACCGTAATTGCACTTTTCAATGTGCATGATAGGGACTCTGGGCACAATGCCGTTGTCACGTGTTCACTTCCTGAGATGCTTCCTTTCAAGTTGGAACGGTCAGTGGACAATTACTACCGACTGGTTACAACCAGAGCTCTTGACAGGGAGCAGTTCTCCTTTTACAACATCACTCTAAGTGCCAAGGATGGAGGGAACCCATCTCTTTCCACAGATGCCCACCTTTTACTGCAGGTAGCAGATATCAACGACAACCCACCCTCCTTTTCCCGGGGGTCCTACTCTGCCTACATTGCTGAAAACAACCCCAGAGGCACCTCCATCTTTTCAGTGCTGGCCTATGACCCTGACAGTAATGACAATGCCCATGTAACCTACTCTTTAGCTGAAGATACCTTTCAAGGGGCACCCCTGTCCTCCTACGTCTCCATCAACTCTGACACTGGAGTCCTCTATGCTCTCCGCTCCTTTGACTATGAGCAGTTCCAAGACTTGCAGCTGTGGGTGATAGCGGTGGACAGTGGGAACCCTCCACTGAGCAGCAATGTGTCGTTGAGCCTGTTCTTGGTGGACCAGAATGACAACATGCCTGAGATCCTTTACCCTGCCCTCCCCACAGACGGGTCCACTGGTGTGGAACTAGCACCCCGATCTGCAGAACCTGGATACCTGGTGACAAAAGTGGTGGCAGTGGACAAAGACTCAGGACAGAACGCCTGTCTGTCCTACCGCCTGATCAAGGCCAGCGAGCCAGGGCTCTTCTCAGTGGGGCTGCACACAGGCGAGGTTCGCACTGCCCGGGCCCTGCTGGACAGAGATGCTCTGAAGCAGAGCCTGGTGGTGTCTGTGCAGGACCACGGCCAGCCCCCTCTCTCGGCCACTGTCACACTCACCATAGCAATAGCTGACAACATCCCTGAGGTCCTGGCTGACCTGGGCAGCATCAGGACCCCTGCCACCTCTGATGATTCGGAACTTACCCTCTACCTGGTGGTGGCAGTGGCTGTGGTCTCCTGTGTCTTCTTGGCCTTTGTCATCTCGCTGCTAGCACTGAGGCTGCGGCGCTGGCATGTGTCTCGCATGCTCCAGGCTTCAAGAGATGGGTTAGGGGGCATCCCTGCCTCACAGTTTGTGGGAGTGGACGGGGTGCGTGCTTTCCTACAGACTTATTCCCATGAAGTCTCACTCACGGCAGACTCAGGGAAAAGCCATATCATCTTCCCTCAACCAAACTATGCAGATACTCTCATCAGCCAGGAGAGCTGTGGGAAAACTGACTTCCTCTCAGCACCCCAGTCTCTACTTGATGATAAAAGAGAAGAAACCCCTCAGGTAACTTTTTCTTAAATACGTTCATGTTATTTTGCTAAATTTACCTATTTATTTAGTTGCCCCGGGTGTTTAATATATGTGTGTTTTAGTACTGTTTTTCCTTGAAGATGTACTGAAGCTTAAGTGAATCCCGGTGAACTATTACCAGGTAGCTTTGAGTGCGCGTTGGCTGTACTGGAAGTTAAAATCATTGTGGAATGAATGGAAATCATGGATTAATAGCTGATGGTGACATTTAAATTATCAAAAGAGTACTGTTAGCAATGCACTGGTTTCTTAACTTTCCCATCCATGGGAAAGGTTGGGGCTGGTGATCAGTGGTACTTTACCTGCCCCGCATGCACTGGGCCTTGGGATGGGTTCTCAGCACTGCAATGTATACATTATATAATGTGTGTGTATGCAATGCATACATTGGATTTCTATTAATTGAAGACTCTTCCTCCTTTAAATGTAAGGCTTGCTTTATAGTTGAATCTGTGTATGTATTATAAAACCCTTTGGTTGATGATTCTTTCTCTTTTTTGTTTCTTTTGTTGGTTTTTTTTTTTAAGACAGGGTTTCTCTGTGTAGCTTTGGAGCCCTCCTGGAACTAGCTCTTATAGATTAGGCTGGCCTCGAACTCATAGAGATTCACCTGCCTTTGCCTCCCGAGTGCTGAAATTAAAGGTGTGCACCACAACTGCCCATTGATTCTCACATTTGATCTTAATATTTCTTCTTCAGATTTTCAGAGAAGTTACCTATTTTCCTGAGTTTGCATACCCATATCTGTTTAAATGAAGGAATTATATCTGGGCATGGTGGCACACACCTTTAACCACTTGTACTCGGGAGGCAGAGACAGGCAGATTTCTGTGAGTTCTAAGCAAACCTCATCTACATAACAAGCTCCAAGAGAGCCAAGACTACAAAATGAGACCCTGTCTCAAAGACAAAACAAGAAATATGCATTTTTTTCATTGTTAGGAATCAAACCCATGGCCTTGTATACCATAGGTGGGCACTCTCACAGTGAGCTACATCTCAAACCCATATATGTTTGTGCATAAGTGGTGTATATTGAAACCAAAACCTCATTTTGCTTGTGCTTTGCCACTGAGTCATGCCTCCACCCCTAGGACATACGTTCCTTACAGAGTTTCATGTCATGGTGTCTCTGCTTAGCTGCACACAACAGTCTCTGGAGGTAGCTCCGTGCTCCTTGGGAGCTTACTGTGCACCCGATAGCAAGCTGATAAAGTAGTGGTAGCAGGTTTCTCTTCACTGAAACTTCATTTTTCTCAGATCTGGAAATCATACTGACTTGCTGTCCTTAAAAATAATTCTTATCCTTGGTATACACAGAGATGATAGAAGGGATTCAGAGACCATATCATACAATTGCTGTTTTCCCCAAGTTTCCTTTGCATCAGATGCCAAAAGCCTTCTATTTATAAACACTTGGTTTCCCTTCTCTATTCCTCCTGTATTGGTTTTAGTGTGTTGATCATACACTTATTAACAGTGGGTGTGCCAATGCTAAGAATCAGCTTGTTTTCATCAGGAAATTAACCATACACTAATTGAAACTTGTATTAGGTAGATTTACATCTCCTATGGTGCTTGGGGTCCTTATTACATCCAAGAGTGTCTGCCAGAACATTTGGGGCAATGTATTCCATGTATCTCATAGATACGGAAGTATCTATGAGATAAACTCAGAATTCACTTTGGGACAGAGTGTCACAATATCTTTACATGTAAGCATATAATGAAGTATAAACAGAAGAAAATTAAAAACAGAGTTCCTTTTGAGGCAGTAACCCCTAAGAATAAACACCTTATGGATACATGTTCAATGCATCATGATTGAAATGACATTTTTTGTTTTATTTCTACTTGTTTTGTTTTATTTTGAGACAAGACCTTACTGTGTAATCCTGACTGGCCTGTAACTCTCTATGTAGACCAGACTGGCCTCAAACTGACAGAGATCCACCCTCCCCTGCCTCTCTAATGCCTTCTCCCTTGAAAGCATGTACCACCACGCCTATCTTTGTTTCTATCTCTGTGCTACAAGAAGAAAATCTACAGGACAGGGGATTCTGGGCTAATGCAAGCTTATCTTTACCAGCGTCACCTGTAGTTTTTAAAAAGATGTTCTCATACACCTCTGCGCCTGGGCAGGCGAATGTCTCCAGCAGCCCGAGGTCTGTGATTCTCTCGCACCCAAGCCTTTCCCCGGTCCACTCTTCTCACACTTCTCAATAAGGCCTTCGCTGGACCCCACAGCCGGATTGGAGACCTTCCCGTCCCCCTCGGCACTCTCCCCGTGCTGGTTATTTCAGTGCACGGTAAGCCCCGAGTGATTCTTCACCCACATAAACTCTGTGACAGAAATAGTGAGCTACATATTCCACGTTAAATCTTTTTTTATAAAAAGCATATTGTCTGACATCCAACTGTGTGTCATTTTAACGAATCAGTTAAGTGAAAAGTACTAAAACTATTATGTCAGGATATCAAAGACCAACTTCAAGAATTATAATCCATAAATATGGCTTATGTTGAAGCAATATTAGTGGAGTTAAGGTTGGAGTGCTGCATATCAAAGAAAAATAACTTGAAGCCACACAATTTAACAAATATCACTTCAGTTATGTGAAATCAGTGCTCGTTCCCTTGCCTCCAACGGAAAGGACTGAAGCTAGGAGCAAAGGGTTACTTGGGTTTACCTAGGAGTGTGCAGTGACTGATTAGGCCTCTGGGTGTCGCTGTTGACATGCAAGAAGCAAAGGCGCCGCTGACGCACCGTCCACCATTTCCCTGCTGCAGAGAAACGCCAAGAACAGTCTGAGAAGACAGAAGCGGCTATCAAGCTCACACCACAGCATCAGCCAGCTCTGTGGTGTGTGAATTAAGCCCATGAAAGATTTAGTTCCATGAGGGTGTAAGGCTAGGACCCATCGTGGGAATTCAGGGGGAAAAAAGTAAGAAAGGAAATGATCCGCCTGGCTTTGCTGTGCGCGCTCCTGGGGCCGCTCTATGCGACTGGCTTCAGGCAGATCCGCTACTCAGTGCCGGAGGAGCTGGACAAAGGCTCCTTCGTGGGCAATATCTCCAAGGACCTGGGACTGGAGCCTCGCGAGCTGGCGGAGCGCGGGGTCCGCATCGTCTCCAGAGGTAGGTCGCAGCTTTTCTCTCTGAACCCGCGAAGCGGCAGCTTGGTCACCGCGGGCAGGATAGACCGGGAGGAGCTGTGCGCCCAGAGCGCGCCCTGTCTCGTGAGTTTTAACATCCTTGTGGAGGATAAGCTGAAAATATTTGAGGTAGAAGTCGATATCAGCGATATTAATGATAATGCGCCTAGTTTTCCAACAGAGGAATTGGAAATAAAAATTGGTGAATTAACAGATGCCGGAACTCGATTTCCACTTAAGACTGCATTTGATCCAGATGTGGGCATGAACTCCCTGCAGAACTATAAGCTCAACCCCAGTGACTACTTCTCCTTAGCTGTGAACAGTGTCACCGATGGCGTCAAGTACCCAGAACTCGTGCTGGAGCGAGCCTTGGATCGTGAGAAAAAGGCAGTTCATCAGCTTGATCTCATTGCCTCTGATGGTGGAGACCCTGTTCACACCGGCAAGCTGTGCATCAAGGTGATAGTCGTGGATGCAAATGACAACCCGCCCGTGTTTACTAAGCCAGAGTACCATGTCAGTGTTCTGGAAAATGTGCCAGTGGGCACCCGGCTGATCACAGTGAATGCCACTGATCCCGATGAGGGATTCAATGCCCAAGTCTCCTATATTTTGGATAAAATGCCTGGAAAAATTGCTCAGGTTTTCCATCTCGATTCTGTGACTGGAGATATATCGATATTAAAAAGTCTCGATTATGAGGATGCTGTGTTCTATGAAATCAAAATTGAAGCACAAGATGGACCAGGTCTTTTTTCAAGAGCCAAGGTTCTCCTCACGGTTCTGGATGTGAATGACAATGCGCCAGAAGTGTCAGTCACTTCTCTCACAGGCTCAGTCCCAGAAGAAGCCCCTGCTGGAAGAGAAATTGCTCTTATCAATGTACACGACCGAGATTCTGGCCAGAATGGACAAGTCACAGTTTTTGTCCTAGGCAATCTGCCCTTTACTCTAGAAAAATCAATAGACCAATACTACCGCTTAGTGACAGCCAACTCTCTGGACCGTGAACGGGTGTCTCAATACAATATCAGTCTACGAGCCACCGATGGGGGGAAACCACCGCTGTCCACGGAAACTCATATCACTCTGCTTGTATCGGACATCAACGACAACCCTCCTACCTTCACCCATGCCTCCTACTCAGCCTATATTCCAGAAAATAATCCTAGGGGAGCCTCCATCTTCTCCGTTACGGCATGTGACCCAGACACTGACAAGAATGCAGAAATTACTTATTCATTGGCTGAGAACATACTTCAGGGGGTGCCACTTTCAACCTACATCTCTATCAACTCCAATACTGGTGTCCTGTATGCTCTTTGCTCCTTTGATTATGAGCAGTTTAGAGACCTGCAGTTGCTTGTGACAGCCAGTGACAGTGGGAACCCTCCACTCAGTAGCAACATGACACTGAGCCTGTTTGTACTGGACCAGAATGACAACGTGCCTGAGATCCTTTATCCTGCCCTCCCAATAGATGGTTCCACTGGTGTTGAATTAGCTCCCCGCTCTGCAGATCCTGGATATCTGGTGACTAAGGTGGTAGCAGTAGACAAAGACTCAGGACAGAACGCCTGGCTGTCCTACCGCCTGATCAAGGCCAGCGAGCCAGGGCTCTTCTCAGTGGGGCTGCACACAGGCGAGGTTCGCACTGCCCGGGCCCTGTTGGACAGAGATGCTCTGAAGCAGAGCCTGGTGGTGTCTGTGCAGGACCACGGCCAGCCCCCTCTCTCGGCCACTGTCACACTCACCATAGCAGTGGCTGACAGCATCCCTGACATCCTGGGGGACCTGGAAAGCATCCACACCCCGAGTAATCCCAAAGATTCCGACCTTACACTCTACCTAGTGGTGGCAGTAGCTGTGGTCTCCTGCATCTTCCTGGCCTTTGTCATTGTGTTGCTGGCGCTCAAACTACGACGCTGGCATTCATCGCGCCTGCTACAAGCTTCAGAAAATGGATTGGCTGGCGTACCAGCCTCTCACTTTGTGGGTCTGGATGGGGTGCAAGCTTTCCTGCAGACCTATTCCCAGGAAGTTTCTCTTACCGCAGGCTCTAGGAAGAGTCACCTGATTTTCCCACAACCCAACTATGCAGACACACTCATCAGCCAGGAGAGCTGCGGGAAAAGCGAGCCTCTTATAACATCGCAAGATTTACTTGAAACAAAAGACGACCCCAACCTGCTTGAGGTGAGTTTACTCCTTTGAGTGTTATGAACATTTATTGCCAGTGTGGTTCTTATAAAACTTTAAAACAACAATGTAATTGTACATCATGTTTTCTCTGTGTCCCACTTGGCCATGAGAAAACTGCACTTCCTGGCCTTGTTATGACTAAGTGGGCCTAGGTAGTAGTTCTGGTCAATACGCAGTAACGTATTGGCAGTAACGTGCCACTCCCAGGGGTAACTTTGTCATTATGAGGATTCCGGTTCTCTCCCTTACCCTTTGAAATTATGGTTGCTCCTCCGACCTATGTCCTTGAGTGACTGCAATAGGAGAAGAGCCTTGTAGGTGATCCAACAGTGGTGCGCACACCTGTGAGGAATGGGCCTTTCACAGTTTCATTCTCCCTGCTCGATGGCTGGGGTAGAATCCAGGATCCAGGCGACCACCTGCTGGACCACTGAGCTGGACCTCAGCTGCCCTTCACATATTAACCCCTGTGACTTGGACTGGGTCACTCCTGACCACCAACCCACCCTGACTGACACAAACAAGTGGGGAGAAAGGATAAATGCAAAGTATTTTATGCTCCCCTAAGATTTTGTCAGAACTTTTCCAAGTCAGACCACAGTCTTTACATCATTTGTTTGTTTTGTTTTGTTCTGTTTCCTTTTGTTTTGTTTGAGACAGGTTTTCTCTATGTAACAGTACTGGCTGTCCTGGAAATGCTCTGTAGACCAGGCTGACCCCCAACTCACAGAAATACTCCTGCCTCTGCCTCCCCAATTCTGGGAGGCACCACATGCCAGTCTTTATATCCTAAAGACATTAAAGTCATAGGATAAGAAGTGAAGGAGACAGGTATAGCAGTATGTTTATGGAGGTGGATTACTCAAGCCTAGAGTTCAAGACCAACTTGGGCAAAAGAGCAAGAACTATCATATCAAAAGGAAAAGTAGATATTAGTCAGATCATTAAACCCTTGTGCTTAAAATGTGTGTGCGTGTGTGTGTGTTGATTTCATCTTTTTGTCTGAAGGTGGAAAGTTCACTCACCTAAACCATATGAATAATGAACTGGTATTTATTACCCTTTAAGAATTTTTTTAGGGCTGGAGAGATGGCTCAGTGGTTAAGAGCACTGGCTGCTCTTCCAGAGGTCCTGAGTTCAATTCACAGCAACCACATGGTGTCTCACAATCATCTGTAATGAGATCTGGCACCCTCCTCTGGCTTGCGGGCATACATGGAGGCAGAATGTTGTATACATAATAAATAAATAAATAAATTTAAAAAAAAGAATTTTTTTAAACCTGGGCTGTCACCCCTGGATATTTACCGAAAGGACTGTAAGTCAACATATCAGAAATATTTGCACATCAATGTTAATTACAGAACTGTTCACAATGACTAAGTAATCTAGATATCTACCAATAGAGGAATGAATAAAGAAAATGTGATGTATATATATAAAAATTCCACCGTGTATATATATACATAAAGAAAAATGAAGCTTTGTTATTTGCAGGAAACTGAATGCAACTGTAGATAGTTAAGTTGTATTAGTTAATATTAAGTAAGGTAAGTCAATCTCAGAAAGACAAATACTATGTATGACTTCTCTCATTTGTGGACACTAACTTTTGTATAGATACATAAAATGATATGTGTGTGTGTGAGAGAGAGAATGTGTGTGTGTGTGTGAGTGTGTGTGTGTGTTATGCAAGTAAAAGTGAGACTGTTAGGGAAAGCGGAACTAACAGGAGGGAAAGGGAGAGAAAAAGGAGGCAATGGTGGATAGAGGGGCATATGCCCAATGTACAATATATATTTGTATAAAAATATCCTGTGAAATCCAGTTTCATATACAATGAATATATGCCAACACAAAAAATATTATTTCAGAACAGGAGGAAAATATTTCTCTGACTCTGCAAGAGATCCCCAGACCATCTATCTCAGCAATGAAATAGGAATCCTGTGTATGTTCTAGAACTTTCCTTAGTCAGAAGTTGTGGGTCCATTCTCAAATCTGTGAAATTATTTTACTCCTGTAGCTATAAGAGAGGGTTATCCAAAAACAAGCCTAAATGTATTTCATTGCATCTCAAGGGACGAATTTTCCCTTAATATGTTAGAAACTATAACATTGAAATGTGTGAGTCAATAGATCCCGAAGACAATATCTGTAAGCATATAAAACTATATTCTCATTAAAGATTTATATATATGGTGGAATCTTGTGGAAAGGAATGTAAAGGCAGGAAGTAGAGAAAACAAGAAAAAGGAAATCTTAGGGGAAATATAATCTGTTTCTACTGGAGATGATTGAGCGCTTCAGAACGGTGAAATAAACCCGTGAGCTGATAACTTCCCATTGACTTTTGCTGTTCTAAGAAAATACTTGAGACGTGGAAGTTTATCTTTAAAATAAAGATTCATTTATCTGGTTGTTGGGAGCTGAGAAGTCCAAGAACATGGCGTTCTCATCTGCTCAGCGTCTGCTTGGGGCTTTTCCGTCAGAGTTGTCACATGACACGGGACATCACATGTTGGGCATCATATGATAAAAACAAAGCAAATATCTCAGAGACTGCTATTTTATAACAGAGCCAGCTACATGATAATCCAACATCCAAACACTGATTCACCAATGAAGGCAAAGCCTTCCTGGCCCCAACATGTCCTAAAGATCCTGCCTCCCGATGTCGTTATACCATGGGTTGGGAGACTGGGGTTCAAATGGATGAAATTTAAGAGGTGCATTTAAGCCGTTGTCATCTGATTTGTTTTTACATTAGAAATAAAGAGATTTGCTTTGGACTTACCTAAGTCCAGGATCAAGTTCTAAAATGGAGTGCTTGGGTCCAGTGAGATGGCTCAGGAGTAAGGGCTCTCGCTTCCAAGTCTGGCAAGCTGAGTTCTGTCCCTGGCACACATGATGGGAGGAGAAAACCAGCTCCAGTGTGTCCTATGACCTCCACACGAGTGCACATGCATATACACACACACCTAAACACAAAATAAAGAAATAAGATAAATTGGAAATAATAAAATTAAGTGTTTGAAGACTGTCAATGTCTCGCCAAAAGTTACTGGCAGTCAATAGCTTTATTAATTACTGACATTTAACTGACTGAAGTAAGAATTTGGCTTATAGAGTACTGCATATTTAGAAAGAATTTGTTTCATAAAATCAATATGTTTTATGCAAGATTCACCATCATAAAAGCCTATACTACACTGCCAGCTTTAGTAGGCTATCAGGCTCTGACATGCTTAGCTGGAAATAGTGTGGTTTGCAAAGACTGTCAATGCATCAAAATATCTCTGGAAACGCCACTCCTCTTGCAAAGACTGTCATTGAGAAGCTTTGTTGAATTGATAAAATACACAGAGAAACTAAAATGCTAAGTAAAGAAGTTACTTCAATAAACTTGAAGAAAGGTAAAGATCAGAGTTCACTGAATAATGAGGGTAAAAATCCACTCACTTTTTGGGATGTGACAGTCCGACCTGAGTTAATAGTGCCATAGAGTGAAGTCATTGATGGCATTTTTCTCCAAAACTGGAAAAAGGAAAAAAAAGCACGCCTTGCGAAATGAAAAAATATGAATGTATAGTGATACATTCATGAAATGATGATAAACAAGAAAATGTCAAAACTAAAGGAAAATGTAAATGCCTGGTTTCTTCAAACAAATTAAAAGTCAAAACAAGAGCTTTGAGGATTAATAGCTGCACGATACGCAGTTTTACAAGACAACCTCTAGGCGCCGCTGTTGACCAAAGAGAAGAGAAGGGTTCCCTGTTCAGCCGGGTCCAACCAGGGCTTGTCTGCTTTTTCTGCACCTTATGAGAACGTCCGTCCGCCCGGCTCCTTCAAGCGCCTGACAAATCCTACCCACATCCAGGTCACAGATTATCTTTTTTAAAATCCAAGAAAAAGAAAACTCAAAAAGAAGCTTCCCTGCGCACTCAGAACGGCAGAGCAACCCCAGAGGCGTTGGAACGATGGCAAACCAGGTACTGCTTCACTTCCTGGTGCCTTTGTTCTGCGGCGCCATCTCCCAGCCGATCCGCTACTCCATTCCGGAGGAGCTGGCCAAGGGCTCTCCTGTGGGTAACCTAGCCCAGGATCTGGGACTCAGTGTCCAGGAATTGCCAGCTCGAAACCTGAGAGTTAGTGCAGAGGATTATTTCAGCGTTAGTGCGGAGAGTGGGGATTTGCTAGTGAGTGGCAGGATAGACAGAGAGAAGATTTGCGGGAAGAAATCTGAGTGTGCACTAGAATTTGAATCAGTTACTGAAAACCCGATGAATATTTTCCATGTAATTGTTGCCATCCAAGATATTAATGATAATGCGCCACATTTCTTTGGGAAAAGCATTGAATTGGAGATCTGTGAGTCAGCCTTACCGGGGGTAAAATTCCCTCTGGACTCTGCACGCGATGCAGATGTGGGAAGCAACTCACTGAAGATGTACACTCTCAGCCCCAACTCACACTTCTCCTTGTCAACGAAGGAAAGCCCCGATGGAGATAAATACCCAGAATTACTGCTGGAAAAACTTCTAGACAGGGAACATCAGAGCTCCCACCACTTAATCCTGACCGCCATCGACGGGGGAGACCCACCCCTGAGCAGTACCACCCAGATCTGGATCAAAGTCACCGATGCCAATGATAATGCCCCAGTGTTCAGTCAGGACGTTTACAAAGCTAGCCTCCGTGAAAACATGCCCCTGGGAACCTTCGTCCTGCAAGTGACAGCCACAGATCAAGATGAGAATGTTAACGGAGAGATCACCTATGCCTTCCTAAATGGTCCAGCAAGTACTAACCTCGTCTTCAGTCTCAATCCAAATACTGGAGCTATCACAACTAATGGTACTTTGGATTTTGAAGAAAAGAGCAGATACATGTTGGGTGTAGAAGCCAGGGACGGAGGAGTGCACACGGCTCACTGTAATGTTCAGATTGAAATTCTTGATGAGAATGACAACGTCCCAGAGGTGACATTCATGTCCTTTTCTAACCAGGTTCTAGAGGACTCGGTCCTTGGAACAGTAATAGCCCTCATTAAAGTTCGAGATAAGGATTCTGGACAAAATGGTCTGGTGACATGCCATATTCAGGAAGAACTCCCCTTCAAATTACAACCCACCTCCAAGAATTATTACAAGCTAGTGATAGACAGGGCCCTGAACCGGGAGCAGACCTCAGAGTACAACATCACTATCACAGCTACCGACAGGGGCAAGCCATCCCTTTCATCCAAGACACGTGTTACTGTGCACATCACAGATGTCAACGACAATGCACCCGTTTTCCACCAGGCCTCCTACTTGGTTCACGTGGCTGAGAACAACCCACCTGGAGCCTCTATCGCTCAAGTCAGCGCCTCTGATCCGGATTTGGGATCCAATGGTCAGGTCTCCTATTCCATCATAGCTAGCGACCTAGACCCAAAGGCGCTGTTATCATTCGTAACCGTGAACCAGGACAGTGGAGTGGTGTTCGCGCAGCGCGCCTTCGACCATGAGCAGCTGCGCTCCTTCCAGCTGACACTGCAGGCCCGCGACCAGGGCTCTCCCGCGCTCAGCGCCAACGTGAGCATGCGCGTGCTGGTAGGCGACCTCAACGACAATGCACCACGCGTGCTGTACCCCACGCTCGAGCCTGACGGCTCTGCGCTCTTTGATATGGTGCCACGTGCTGCGGAGCCCGGATATCTGGTCACCAAAGTGGTGGCGGTGGACGCCGATTCCGGACACAATGCCTGGCTGTCGTACCACGTGCTGCAGGCCAGTGATCCGGGACTCTTCAGCCTGGGGTTGCGCACTGGCGAGGTGCGCACAGCGCGTGCTTTGGGAGACAGAGACTCTGCGCGACAGCGCCTTCTGGTCGCTGTGCGTGATGGTGGGCAGCCACCACTCTCGGCGACAGCCACGCTGCACTTGATCTTCGCTGACAGCCTGCAGGAGGTCCTGCCAGACCTCAACGATGACCCTCTGCCATCGGACCCCCAGAGTGAGCTTCAGTTTTACCTGGTGGTGGCCTTGGCCCTGATCTCAGTGCTCTTCCTCCTGGCGGTGATTCTGGCTATAGCTCTGCGCCTGCGTCGCTCCTCCAGCTCAGCTGCCTGGGGCTGCTTTCAGCCTGGTCTCAGCTGGAAATCTCAGCCTGTGGTTCCTCCCAACTGCAGCGAGGGGACTTTGCCATATTCCTATAATCTATGTGTTGCTTCACATTCCACGACTGCGGCCGGGTTTAATTTTCTCCACGTGGCGCCGGAGATTGCTCCCCCTCAGGATCTCCTGTGTGACGATCCTTCTGTGGTTGTCGGTGGCAATAATGAAAATCCCAAAACCTCATACGACTCTCCTCTTCGGGTAAGTTTCTACAGAGCTATTTAAGCACTATTTCTTGTATTCGCTTCTCGATCGTGCACAAATTAATCAATTTTGGTCACTTTTTTTCATTGTTTGGGGCAATTTACTGGGAAAAGTGTTGTGGATGCAGATTAGTTCTTGGTTGCCCACTCATCTTGGAAATGATCTGATTACCAGTTTTGGTCTTTACTGTTGGCGTTTCTGTGTGACTTGCAAATCTCGCTCGAGACTGTTTCCTATAGATCAGCATCCTTAATAATATTAGTGCCCTTTCTCACTTGATTCGTGAGGCTGGCTTTTTAAAAGTAATCTTTAGCTCTTTATAAACATATTGATAGTTCTTTCTGCCTGGATTAAAGTTCATGGTCATCTCCACCAATCTCCTCTTCTCAACTGAACAATTTTTTTATTGCAACACATCCGTTTGACACGGCCTTCCAATAGCTAAGCTTGTTAGCACTTATTTGCCTTACCGCAAGGATCAGATATTACTATATTTCATATTTGAATTACTAACTGTGGCTCAATATTATTCTCACTTATAATCTTACCCAAGTTTCTTTTTTAACACTTATTTGTGGGAAGTGAGGCACACATGTGCCAGCATATGGAGGTTAAAGGACAATATGGAGTCAGTTCCTTTCACTCATGGAACCCCGGTTTAAACTCTTCAGATTCTCAGGCTTGCCACCTTTACCACCTGAGCCATCTTGACGACCCCTCCATGGATCTTTTGACTATTCTTAAATCATTTATTTTGTGCTCATTCTATTTTGTCACCATTATAGCAAGGACTGTGATGAGCTTTCTATTTGTGAAACATTTTGTATCTTTCTTGTTACCTTAATAACTTCTGTGAGTCAAATCTGCAAGCATTTTGAGATTTTATACCTATTTTCAGTTATTTCCAAGACATAATTTTAATCTCCAACTCCTTAACATGTAATAATCTTTTAAAGATTGTAAAAAAAACACATTTAACCTACTCTTTCAAAGACTAAATATTTTAATTCTGCATGATATGATTCTATGCCATCTTAAGAGTTTGGTCATTTGTGCATGCTAATTGGTAACCAAGAAATAATTTAAATAGTGGAAGACTTTTTGACTTGTCTCAAAATTTCTTAGATTTCCCGAGAAAGCTGTGGCATATGTGATGATAGCAATGCATACATAACTATTGAAATAAACTATTAAAATAGCTCCTTTGGGCTATTTCTGAAATCAGTGATAAAGCAATTTAAAACAGTGGTTAAAAATAATAGACTTGGTGATGGTAAAAATGAGACCACTGGATGTGTCTTATATGAGAAAAAACCTGAAATATCTGTTGGGTGGATTGAGACAGAGTCTCTCTACAAAACCCTGGCTGTACTGGAACTCACAGAGATTCCCCTGCCTCCTTCTCCCTCCTGAGTGCTGAGATTAAAGGTGTGCACCACCACAGCTGGCCTGAAATATCTTCAGCTTCACTTTTCTACTTTGGTGCTACAGTTTATTTTAATATTTGTTTACTCATCATTTGAGTTTGATTTGCACTTGACTCATTAGACATTGAAAATGCTGTAATCTATGAAAGTTGCTGTTGGATGGGCAGTGGTGTCACAAGTTTCTAATCCCGGAACTTGGAAGGCAGAGGCAGGCAGATCTCTGTGAGTTTGAGGCCAACCTGGCTGTTACACAGAGAAACCCTATGTCGAAAAAACAAGAGAAAAGAGGCTGCTGTTGTAAAGGCTGATGGCACACTGTGAATATGACAGTGGTGACACTGTGTGACTTAGAATGTCCTGTAACAGCGATGGCTATTTTAGCCCACATCTAGAATCTCTCCCCTAAACCCATTTCTACAGGGGTAAGATTACCTTCTGGGCAGTCAACACCCTTCTTGCAATGGAATTGAAAACTTATCCCAGAATCCAGAGGGTGAAGTCATGGGAGGAAATTTGTTTCTGCATAGGTTGTAACTGGAGCTGGGCCTCCAGGCTCCGCGGGCCACTGTCTTTTTACTGTTCCCTTTTCTCCACTCGTCACATCCACTGCTGTCCCCTGAGAGGAATGGATGTGGCCCTCATACAATGCAAAGTACTGAAAATGATGTAGGGAGATGAACAATGCAGCAACCAAAAAGAGTTAGAAAACAACCCTTTCCCAGAAAAACTACTATATTACTTTGCCATAACTTAACTTAGTTTGATATATAGGAAGCTTTGGATAACTCCTGGATTTTTGTTGCAAAATAAACAACAGGATTTTGGCCTTTATGCTCCTTTAGAAAAGAAAGATTAGGAAAGGGGAAAGTGTGTGGTGGTGTTTCAGCAAGAATTAGTTGCAATAACAGTTTAGTACTCTGGGTGTCGCTGTTCACCACTCTGGGGTGAAAATCGGGTATTTAATAAGAGCAAGATTTCCGGAACACAAAGGACTGGTTCTGGTCTGAAGGAAAGCATCAGTCTGAACTCCCCGGAGCTCCAGCGTCCAAAGGTGCAAGCGCATTATCCTGAAACCCAAAGATTGTGGGGCTCCTCAGGCTTGCACAGACTCAACGCCCAAGCTCAGGACTCTGCGACAGGACTGCAATGGCGGCTCCTTACGGATCAGACCGCAGGGGACTGGTATGGATCTGCATTTTCCTTGGATTCCTATGCGACATCCGCGCGGAACTAATACGGTACTCTGTGCCAGAGGAGCAGGAAAGGGGCTCTGTGGTAGGCAACCTAGCCAAGGACCTGGGGCTGGAGCCTGGGAAGCTGGCGGAGCGCGGAGTCCGCATCGTCTCCAGAGGTAAGACCCAGCTCTTTGCTCTGAACCCGCGAAGCGGCAGCTTGGTGACAGCAGGGAGGATCGACAGGGAAGAGCTCTGTGACAGATCCCCGAAGTGTACCGCAAATCTGGAGATTCTCCTAGAGGATAAAGTGAGGATTCTTGCTGTGGAAATGGAAATTATTGATGTTAATGATAATGCCCCCAGCTTTGGAGTACAGCAGAGGGAAATAAAAGTCGCTGAAAGTGAAAATCCTGGGACAAGATTTCCTCTTCCGGAGGCCTTTGATCCGGATATAGGGGTGAATGCCTTGCAGGGTTACCATCTCAGCTCGAATGATCACTTCTCCCTGGATGTGCAAAATGGGGCGGATGGGATTAAGTACCCGGAGCTGGTGCTGGAGAACGCCTTAGATCGCGAGGAAGAAGCGGTTCATCATCTGGTTCTCACCGCCTTCGATGGAGGCGACCCGGTTCGCTCCGGTACTGCCACAATTCAAATAACACTGATGGACACCAATGACAATGCTCCTGTATTCACTCAGCCAGAGTACCACGTTAGCGTGAAGGAGAATTTGCCTGTAGGCACCCGGCTACTTACCATAAAAGCCACTGACCCAGATGAAGGAGCCAACGGAGAAGTGACCTACTCTTTTCGGAACGTAAGAGACAAAATATCCCAGCTCTTCCAGTTGGATTCTCTGAGCGGGGACATAACAATGTTGGGGGAGCTGGATTATGAGGACTCTGGATTCTATGACGTTGATGTAGAAGCCCATGATGGACCTGGTCTACGAGCCAGAAGTAAGATACTGGTGACAGTTCTGGATGCAAATGACAATGCTCCAGAAGTCACCATCACCTCTCTCACCAGCTCTATCCAGGAAGCTTCCTCCCCAGGCACCGTGATTGCACTTTTCAATGTGCATGACAGTGACTCTGGAGAGAATGGCCTTGTCACTTGCTCTATTCCAGATAACCTTCCATTCAGGCTTGAAAAGACCTACGGAAATTATCATCGGCTGTTGATACACAGAAGCCTGGACAGGGAAGAAGTCTCTGAATATAACATTACAATAACGGCCACAGACCAGGGAACTCCACCGCTGTCTACAGAGACTTATATCTCACTGCAAGTGGTGGACATCAATGACAACCCTCCCACCTTCACCCATGCCTCCTATGCTGCCTACATCCCAGAAAACAACCCTAGGGGAGCTTCCATCTTGACCATAACAGCCCAGGACCCAGACAGTGGTGAGAATGCCCAGGTAATCTACTCTCTGTCGGAGGACACTATCCAGGGGGCACCCCTGTCCTCCTATGTCTCCATCAACTCCAACACGGGTGTCCTCTATGCACTGCGTTCCTTTGATTATGAGCAGTTTCAAGACCTGAAGCTGCTAGTGACAGCCAGGGACAGTGGGAATCCTCCACTCAGCAGCAATGTGTCACTGAGCTTGTTCGTGCTGGATCAGAATGACAACACACCTGAGATCCTGTACCCCACCCTCCCCACTGATGGTTCCACTGGGGTGGAGCTGACTCCTCGTTCTGCAGAGCCTGGCTACCTGGTGACTAAGGTGGTGGCGGTGGACAGAGACTCAGGACAGAATGCCTGGCTGTCCTACCGCCTGCTCAAGGCCAGCGAGCCAGGGCTCTTCTCGGTAGGACTGAACACAGGTGAGGTGCGCACCGCGCGTGCCCTGCTGGACAGAGATGCTCTCAAGCAGAATCTAGTGGTGTCTGTACAGGACCATGGCCAGCCTCCTCTCTCTGCCACGGTCACACTCACCATAGCTGTGTCAGACAACATCCCAGACATCCTGGCAGATCTGGGCAGCATTAACACTCACATTGACCGGGAAGATGCAGACATCACACTGTACCTGGTGGTAGCTGTGGCTGTGGTCTCGTGCATCTTCTTAGCCTTTGTCATTGTGCTGCTGATACACAAGCTCCGTCACTGGCATGCAACTCGCCTGCTTCGGGCTGCAGGTAGTGGGTTGTCATCCATGCCTACGTCGCACTTTGTGGGTGTGGATGGTGTGCAAGCTTTCCTACAGACCTATTCTCAAGAGTTCTCCCTCACAGCAGACTCGGGGAAGAGCCACCTCATCTTCCCTCAGCCCAATTATGCAGACACACTCATCAGTCAGGAGAGTTGTGGAAAGAGCGATCCTCTCCTGGTGTCTCAAGACTTGCTGGAAATAAAAGGAGACTCCAGTCTTCTTCAGGTGAGTGAGTCACTCCTGTGATGAATCTTACCATCCTAAAATACAGACATAGGGTTTCATAAAGTGTCTCCAGTTGTATGTGTGTTGTATCAAATATATGAACTTCTTTATTAATATCCCCTTGGTTTTTTTGCTGCATAAAATTAGTTTGTTGATTAATAACCTTATTTTTGTAATTACGGGAGTTGAATATGGCTTTGGGTATATTAGGTGAGTCCTCTATTACTGATTTACACCCCAGACCAGGATTATCTATTATTCATCCTTCATGGTCTTCATTCTGTAGTGACCTTGATGAGAATTCCTAAATTTAGTTGAGTAGTGGCGCACGCTTTTAATCCCAGCATTTAGAGGCAGATGCAGGTGGATCTCTGTTAAGTTCGAAGCCAGTCTTTCTACAGAGTGAGTTCCAGGATACCCAGGACTACACAAAGAAATCCTTAAAGGAAAGAGAGAGCTCCTTAGTTTTATACCTCTAAACCATTCCATTTTTAAATGCTATTTTGCTATGTACATTTGAAGACTAGAATTGCTTTGTGAATAGAAGGAAATTACATTTCTACTTCCGTTGCCTTGCTCGTGATGTTGACGGGGAGCCTAGGCTGATTGTTTTAAAACATGTTAACTTCTGCTTCACTTTGTGTGTGTCTCCATGTTGGTAGACAACTGTGGGGAATCTCTTCTCTCCTTCCACTTTGTGAGCCCAAGGGATCAAATTCAGGTTGACAGGTGTGGTGCCCAGTGCCTTCACTACTGAGCCATTTTACACACCACAACCTGAATTTTTTTTAATCTCCCCTTATTACATTCAACTGTTCTTTGCTTGAAGTTTATTTCTCTTTCCTTGAAAGGGTTTTTTTTTAATTATAATTATACAATGACAATTTGTAGTGAGTCTTTTTCTGTACCACCAGCCAGCTCCCAAAATGACACAGAGAAGTTTCTTATTAATTATGAATGCTTGGTCTTGGCTTAGGCTTGTTTCTAACTAGCTCTTATAATCAACCCATCTCTATTCATCTGCGTGCTGTCACATGGCTCGTGACCTCTTCCTCTTCTCCTACATGTCCTGCATCCTCTGCATCCAGCTGGCGACTCTGACCTTCTTCCTCTCTTAGTCCTCTCCATCCCCAGAATTCCTGCCCAGCTATTGGCCATTCAGCTCTTTATTAAACCAATCAGAGTGACACATCTTCACACAGTGTAAAGGAATATTCCACAACAGCAATTTAAGTGTAGTGAGGAAAATATTTAACCTTTAACTATAACATTAACTTCTCCATGGACTGGTATATTTCAAATATTTTTTTAAACAAGGCCTTACTCTCCATCTTAGGCTGGCCTTTACGTAGCTTATCCAAGATGACTTGCAACTCACAGTCCTCTTTAAGGGCTAGAATTGTAGGTGTGTGCCACTATGCCCAACTCAATGATTCTGTTGCTGCTGATACAAAGTACACCATGATATCTGATTCCTTTGATGCGAACTTGGTTATTACCAAAAATACTGACAATTTTATTTCATTCATATAAATAAATCATAAGAATGATTTTCATAATTTCTTAATTACCCGTTATGACATCACCATTAAGTCCCAACAAAACAGAATTTTCTTAACTCTTTTGCTTAACTCTGGTTTTCACCAAGTAAGGTTGGGTGGCTTGGGTTCTGGACTGATATTATTCTTACTCAGCTGACCTCATTCCCACTGTCAGATTATTCTTGGAAGATTTATCACTATGTGACCTGGGGTAAGACAAAGTATCCCCTGACATGACATAAAGTATTTTGTGTGTCAGAGATACGCAACGCTTTTATTTACTAAGCATCCATAGAGTTCTGTGAGTTAATCCAGAATTAATAAAAATCTATACACAAATTCATAGGGTTTCTCTAAGTGGAAACTATAGTAAGGTGGTGGGATATGGCTCAGTGCTGTGACCAGAAAGAAGCTGATTCTACGTGGCTTTGCGTCAGTGTGAAGGTGTGCACCATGCAGAAGACTTGCGGTAACAAGCTGATCCTGGGCAAGGAACGAGGGAGCAAATGAGTACTGGGAGAGTCGATCTCAGGACACAGTTTCCAAACACTGTGGTGACAAAACATAACTCAGAGGTGTTTGTTCACTTGGCCTAAAATTGAGTAAAACACACTCAGAGATTGGCATTAAGAATAGATTCCACCAGAGTGATATATGTCAGTGATTTGGAGAACAGTAAATAATTTATAAGTTGCTATCACAAGCTATAAAAGAAAAATATTTTTGTATAAATGAGTACTGGGCTTCCTTAAGAAAATACAACTTCTGATTGGACGAGTTACTGTTTATCCATATGGGGGTACTGCTACTTGAGAAATAGATGCAGAGCTCTTGTGTTATTATCAAACAAAACACTTTACTGAAAGCCGGAGGGAGTGCATATGTGGGTGGATGTTCTGAATGAAAGAAGTGAAATGGAGAACGTTATGGTGTACTGCTTCCAATAAAAGGAGGGGAGGAGACAACGTTTATTTAAAGATCGTTTGTGCTACCCAAAAGATACACAAGAAACGTAGAACTCATTCCACTTAAGAGAGATTGCTACACAATTCATAGATAATAATAAGGACATATACCATATGTATCAGCATCTTTATCTGGAAATTTTTCAATATATTACCTATTTTAAAACAAATAAATACACCATAAATCTAAACCAACAACAAAAATTCAAATATTTACAAGCTTCGGTGCAATTTCTAAGAAGACCTCTGGGCGTCGCTGTAGGTCAAAAGAAGAGAAAGACCATTTCCCAGACGCGTTTGGGAGACTAGGAGAGTAACTTCCTGTGCAAAGCAACCGTAGAGGAGAAGCCATTATAAATCGGGATGTAGCAAACAAGCCCCCAAAAGTGGTCCTAGCCGGATTCAGCCACTAAGGGAAGACTTACCCTCTCCGACAAAGGAGCACAGCAGCACCGCGAACCAGGAGGATGGGGCGGGGCTCTGGGAGCCAAACAGCACGGTGGCTGCAGGTACTGTCGCCCTTCCTTCTGCCATTGTTCTGCGGAGCTCTCCCGGATCAGATCCGCTACTCCATTCCCGAGGAGCTGGCCAAGAACTCGGTGGTAGGAAACCTCGCCAAAGATCTGGGGCTGGGTGTTCAGGGTCTGCCCACCCGGAAGCTGAGGGTCAGTGCAGAGAAGGATTATTTTACTGTAAACCCAGAGAGCGGAGATTTACTTGTGGCTAACAGGATAGACAGAGAGCAGGTTTGTGGGAAGCAGCCTCTGTGTGTTCTGGAATTCGATATTGTCGCTGAGAAGCCATTAAATATTTTCCATGTAGCTGTAATTCTTCAAGATATAAATGACAACTCCCCTCAATTCAAACAGAGTGAGGTGGATTTAAACATTGGAGAGTCCACCAGACCAGGTAAAGCATTTCCATTGGATCCAGCCCTGGATTCAGATGCTGGTTCTAATTCGCTGCAAAAATACTACCTCGGTGACAATGAATACTTTGAAGTCACAGAAAAGGAGAGCCCAGGTGGGCGTAAATATCCTGAGTTGGTTCTAAAACGTTTTCTGGATAGAGAAGAGCATAATTTTCACCAGCTGGTCCTCACTGCTGTGGATGGAGGGGATCCTCCCCGAAGTGGCACTGCCCAGATCCGAATCCAAGTCACAGATGCCAATGATAACCCTCCAGTGTTTAGCCAGGATGTGTACAGGGTCACCCTTCGGGAGGATGTGCCACCAGGCTTCTCGGTGCTTCAGGTGACAGCCACCGACCAGGACGAGGGCGTCAACGCAGAGATCACTTACGCTTTTCACAATGTGGATGAACAAGTAGAACGTTTTTTCAACTTAGACAAGCAAACAGGAGAAATCACGACAAAGGATAACTTGGATTTTGAGACTGCTAAGAGTTACTCCCTGAACGTAGAAGCAAAAGATCCCGGAGACCTGGCATCCCATTGCAGCGTCCAAGTGGAAATTCTGGATGAGAACGATTGTGCACCGGAAGTAATTGTGACTTCGGTATTTACCCCCCTACCGGAAGATTCTCCACTAGGAACAGTTGTCGCCTTGATAAAAACGAAGGACAAAGACTCTGGAGAAAATGGAGACGTTTACTGCAACGTCTTGGGAAATGCAGCGTTTGTATTGAAATCTTCTTCGAAGAATTATTACAAACTAGTGACAGACAGAACCCTAGACCGGGAAGAGATTCCAGAATACAACGTCACCATCGTAGCTACCGACAGGGGTAAGCCGCCACTCTCCTCCAACGTAATCATCACCCTCCATATCTCAGACGTCAACGACAATGCACCCGTTTTCCACCAGGCCTCCTACGTGGTTCACTTGCCTGAGAACAACCCACCTGGAGCCTCTATCGCTCAAGTCAGCGCCTCTGATCCGGATTTGGGATCCAACGGTCAGGTCTCCTATTCCATCATAGCCAGCGACCTAGAGCCAAGGGCACTGTTGTCATTCGTGTCTGTGAACCAGGACAGTGGAGTGGTGTTCGCGCAGCGCGCCTTCGACCATGAGCAGCTGCGCTCCTTCCAGCTGACACTGCAGGCCCGCGACCAGGGCTCTCCCGCGCTCAGCGCCAACGTGAGCATGCGCGTGCTGGTAGGCGACCGCAATGACAATGCACCACGCGTGCTGTACCCCACGCTCGAGCCCGACGGCTCTGCGCTCTTCGACATGGTACCGCGGTCCGCCGAGCCCGGATACCTGGTCACTAAGGTGGTGGCGGTGGACGCAGACTCCGGACACAATGCCTGGCTGTCGTACCACGTGCTGCAGGCCAGCGATCCCGGGCTCTTCAGCCTCGGGCTGCGCACTGGCGAGGTGCGCACAGCGCGTGCCCTGGGCGACAGAGATGCGGCTCGGCAGCGCCTTCTGGTCTCTGTGCGTGATGGTGGACAGCCACCGCTCTCCGCTACAGTCACGCTGCACTTGATCTTCGCTGACAGCCTGCAGGAGGTCCTGCCAGACCTCAACGATGACCCTCTGCCATCGGACCCCCAGAGTGAGCTTCAGTTTTACCTGGTGGTGGCCTTGGCCCTGATCTCAGTACTCTTCCTCCTGGCGGTGATTCTGGCTATAGCTCTGCGCCTGCGTCGCTCCTCCAGCTCAGCTGCCTGGGGCTGCTTTCAGCCTGGTCTCAGCTCCAACTCTGCGACTGGAGTCCTCCCCAACTACAGTCAGGGGACATTGCCTTATTCCTACAATGTGTGCATTGCCTCACAGTCAGCTAAGACAGAGTTTAACTTTCTTAATGTGACTCCGGAAGTGGCTCCTCAGGACCTCCTCTGTGACGACGCCTCTTGGATACCAGATACTCTTGGAGACACTGAGGTTCCGTTTGTCTCGGATTCTGTCTCAAAGGTGAGCTTCAATTTAGTTCGCTTTTCTACTTAGGGTTCAGTGTTTCTTAATAAATCACTAAGTGGTCTGGGGGTGGTTTTGTTGAATATTTCATTTTGTTGTGAGGCTTGACCAATGTTCTGCCTTAAGTGCAAATCTTATCCAATCACATCTTACAGAAGGGCTTCTACCTTGGGTGTGTAGTTTACTTGCCCGTCATTACAAGTGTTCACAGCACAGGCTACTTTTCCTTCCTCTTTACATTCCTTCCCACCCCCAAAGCTCATCACTCTTGGAAACTTAAGAGGTTCTTTTCATGCCAGAGCTCTCATACTCAGATTTGGGGTCCTCTTAGATCCCTTGCGATTCAGAATAAACATGGCCCTCATCTTACTAGGAAAGTTTGTGAAGATTGAGTTTGTCAGATTTGGGGTCCTCTTAGATCCCTTGCGATTCAGAATAAACATGGCCCTCATCTTACTAGGAAAGTTTGTGAAGATTGAGTTTGTGAAAATCGAGTGTGAAAGACACACATCCCAGGGTGGTGGCTTGTTATCAATGAAGTATGTTGGGTGGGGTAGTGTTCAACTGACTTGGGCCATGAGTGTCTTACAAGCAGAGTGTCTTGGGGTTCTTGGAAGCTTTTTCTAATTTATGAAAATCTGCGTTTTTTTATATGTATGGGTGCTTTGTTGGCATCTGTTGGCACTGTGCGCCGGTGCATCTGGTGCCCACAGAGACTAGAAGATGGCACTGGATCCCCTGGAACTGGAATAGCAGATGGTTGTGAACCAACATGTGGGTGCTGTGAATCGAATCCAGGTTCTCTGGAAGAACAGTCAGTGCTCTTAACTGCTAAGCCATCTTTCCAGCTGCCCCCCAGGTTTCTTTTCAATGGATGGGCAAAGTATGAAACCTAAAATGTCCGTTATGAAGAATGAATTCTATTAGTAAATGCAAGATATCATCTTCATGAACAACTTGTTCTTAAGAAAAAATACATGCTGAGAAAAAGTTTACAGCCTGTGCTTGCGTCAGTTTCTACAAAAATGTCTAAATTTTTATGGTTTGGATTATTTACTCACTTATTCATGTATTTACTTATTGATGTATAAGGATCAAGGTGGGGTCTCATGCTTCCACTGCAAGCGCTCTACCAATGGAACTGCGTCTCAATCCCTAGATTATAAAAGTATATAAACAAAAAATATAGGTCTCAAAATCTTTTCCTACTGATGAGTTATTAGGTAAGATTTTTTTTTCTTGCGGAAGGGGCTGTCTGAACTGTCTCTTGTTTTCTGCCATGATTTTTCTTTTCATATGTTATTCTCCAAGACTGATGGCATTAAATATCTGCCTCAAAACAAACAGGCCACTCACCACTGCTGACTCAATACCCATAACTTCTTCCTTGAGAGATAAATGAAGCCCCGTCTCCCACAGTCACTATATTGGTTGCTACCAAGATAGGAATGGGAAGACATAACAATGCAGGTAGCCCAGCTGTCTGAGATGGTGGCGTTGTTTATAGCCTTAGATTGGAAATTTGAACACTTTATCAAAAACATATGGACCGTTCTGCAAAGATACATTGAGAGCTGGGTTTGTTTCCCCAGCACACTGGTATAATATTAGGCATATTTTCATAAACCTATCCTGATAAAAATGAAGTCTTGACATCAAAGGTGGGAATTTCAATTTCTTGGCTAAACAGATTCGATGTGGGTAAGATATAAGTACTCAGTGGTGCATAAAATCAAACTTTTCTGGAGAAGTAAAATAAAACTAATACTCTTGATCTCAGGTTGTGGAAGGCTTATTGTCAGGATTAAAACTTTACTAAATATAAACACTGCTGCACAATAATGTGTTAAATACACAGCAAAAACCTTGGGAATGAAAATAACAACTAAACTAAGGGGAACTAAAAATAGAATTGGTGTAGTAACCGGTTAGGACTCTGAGCGTCGCTGTTCACCAGACTGGGAAAGAAGCTGTCTTAAAAACTACAGGCTCCCAGCTTCCTCCGCATTAAACCGAGACCAGACAAGCTCCTGGGGAAAGCAACCCATCCCAACTCCCGCTCTCCTCAGCTTTAGAGAAACAAGGAACCAGCGGGCTGACCCAGGACTAAGAGGAAAGCGAAGGAAGAAAAGACAATGGCGGATCCACCGAGGCGCTGGAGCTGGAGCGACCTGCTAAAGTTCTTCATGCTGCTGGGGACGCTGTGCGCGCCAGGTAAAGGACAGATCCGCTACTCGGTTCGGGAGGAGCTGGACAAAGGCTCCTTTGTAGGCAACATCTCCAAGGACTTGGGGCTCGAGCCCCGCGAGCTGGCGGAACGCGGGGTCCGCATCGTCTCCAGAGGTAGGTCGCAGCTTTTCTCGCTGAGCCCGCGAGGTGGCAGCTTGGTCACCGCAGGCAGGATAGACCGGGAGGAGCTGTGCGCCCAGAGCGCGCCCTGTCTCGTCAGCTTTAACATCTTGGTTGAGAATAAGATGAAAATTTATGAAGTAGAAGTGGAAATTCTTGATATTAATGATAACTTCCCCCGGTTCCGTGATGAGGAGTTAAAAGTCAAAGTAAATGAAAACGCAGCTGCAGGAACACGGTTGGTGCTCCCCTTCGCAAGAGACGGGGATGTGGGTGTCAATTCCCTCCAGGGTTACCGGCTCAGCTCCAACCCGCACTTCTCTCTGGATGTGAAGAGAGGATCTGATGGGCAAAAGCATCCAGAGCTGGTGTTGGAACAGCCCTTGGACCGTGAGAAAGCGTCTGCTCACGACCTGGTCCTCACAGCCTTGGATGGTGGAAACCCAGTACATTCTAGTACTGTCCATATCAGCGTGACCGTCCTCGACGCAAACGATAACGCACCCCTGTTCGCTCAAAGCGAATACAGAGTGAGCGTTCCAGAAAACATACCTGTGGGTGCTCGACTCCTCACACTCACCGCCACAGATGCTGATGAGGGAATCAATGCGAAATTAACCTTCTCTTTTCGCAACGAAGAAGACAAAATTTCCGAGACTTTCCAGCTCGATTCTAACCTGGGGGAAATCTCAACTATTCAATCACTGGACTATGAAGAATCTAGATTCTATCTCATGGAGGTGGTAGCCCAAGACGGAGGCGCTCTTCTTGCCAGCGCTAAGGTGTTGGTCACAGTCCAGGACGTGAATGACAATGCCCCAGAAGTAATACTGACCTCCCTCACTGGTTCCGTTTCTGAAGACTGCCTACCGGGAACCATAATAGCGCTCTTTAGCGTGCACGATGCCGATTCTGGGGAGAATGGAGAGATTTCGTGTTCTATTCCCAAGAACTTGCCCTTCAAACTGGAAAAGTCCGTTAATAATTACTATCACCTATTAACAACAAGGGCACTGGATAGAGAGGAGACTTCGGATTATAACATCACAGTGACCGTTACTGACCATGGAACGCCTCCACTGTCTACAGAAAACCACATTTCTCTGAAAGTAACAGACATAAATGACAACCCACCCACCTTCTCTCGCTCCTCCTATTCCACCTCCATCTCAGAAAATAACCCCAGAGGTGTGTCTATTTTTTCGGTGGCTGCCTATGATGCGGACAGTGGTGATAACGCTCGGGTCACTTACTCCCTAGCTGAATATACATTCCAGGAAGCTCCTGTGTCCTCCTATGTCTCCATTAACTCTGACACTGGTGTCCTGTATGCATTGCAGTCCTTCGACTATGAGCACTTGAGAGACCTGCAGCTTCTGGTAACAGCTAAGGACAGCGGGACTCCTCCGCTCAGCAGCAATGTGACACTGAGTTTGTTTGTGCTGGACCAGAATGACAACATTCCTGAGATCCTGTACCCAGCTATTCCTACTGATGGCTCCACTGGTGTGGAACTGGCACCCCGCTCTGCAGAGCCTGGATACTTGGTAACCAAAGTAGTGGCAGTGGATAAAGACTCTGGACAGAATGCCTGGTTGTCCTACCGCCTGCTCAAGGCCAGTGAGCCAGGGCTCTTCTCAATTGGGCTTCATACAGGTGAGGTGTGCACAGCAAGAGCTCTATTGGACAGAGATGCACTCAAGCAGAGCCTGGTGGTGTCTGTCCAGGACCATGGCCAGCCTCCTCTCTCGGCCACAGTCACACTCACTATAGCTGTAGGGGATAGCATTCCGGATGTACTGACTGACTTAGGCAGCGACAACTCTCCGTCAGAGGCCCAGGATTCAGATCTCACACTCTACCTGGTGATATCGGTGGCAGTGGTGTCCTGTGTCTTTCTAGGATTTGTTACTGTGCTGTTGGCCCTCAGGCTTAGGCACTGGCACATGTCACGCCTGCTTCAGACTTCCGCCGGCAGACTGGCCAGCATGCCTACCTCTCATTTTGTGGGCATGGATGGGGTACAGGCTTACCTGCAGACCTATTCCCATGAAATCTCCCTCACTACAGACTCCAAAAAGAGCCACCTGATCTTCCCCCAGCCCAATTATGCCGACAGGCTCATCAGTGAGGAGAGCTGCGAAAAGAGCGAGCCGCTGCTGGTACCTGATAGTAGTCACGCCAGCAAAGGAGAGCCCGGAGCTGCTCAGGTTGGTTGTCTCTTTCACTAAGAACTAGAGCATTTTCTTCATTTGTCTTCTCACTCATTTTTCTGGCAGAGTCAAAATCAGGTAGTTATATGGTGAATCATCATTCGCTGTATTGGAGTTTAACTCGGTTTTGTTCAGTAATGGATACTTTTCGAATCATATTTGGGACTGAATATCTTTTCTTAGTGTGTGAATATTTTAGAAAATCTAACTGCTGACAGCAGGCTTACCTTAAAAGAAGTTGATAAACGCGATCGTTTTCCGTTAAAATGTTACTATTTTAAGGATAGCTGTTAGGTTACTAAAAGAGTTGTTGTATTAGTTCAATGTTACCTGTATAGTTCCTTTTGGGATGTTTGTCTACACCCTATTAGTGGACATGTTTTGTAGGGGTGGTGGTTTGAATGAAAACAGTCCTCATAGGCTCACATATAATATGAGTGCTTGTCACCTGGGAGTGGAAATACTTGGGAAGGAATAGGAGGTGTGAGTTTTTGGAGTAGGTGTGTTTCTAGGGTGGGCTTTGAGATTTCAAAAGCCAAGGTCCAGTCTCTCTCTCTCTCTCTCTCTCTCTCTCTCTCTCTCTCTCTCTCTCTGTGTGTGTGTGTGTGTGTATGTGTGTGTGTGTGTGTCAGCTACTGCTCCAGCACTATGCCTGTGTGTTTCCCACCATGATGATCATGGTATAAAACTCTAAACTGTAAGCAAGCCACCCTAATTAAATGCTTCCTTTTTGCTGCACAGCTATAGTATGCATCTTTAATCCCAGCACTTGGGAGGCAGAGGCAGGTGGAGCTCTGAGTTCGAGGTAGCCTGGTCTACTTAGTGAGTTCCAGGACAGCCAGGGCTACACAGAGAACCCCTGTCTAAAAAAAAAATGCTTTTATTAAGAGTTGCCTTGGAGGTGATGTCTCTTCACAGCAATGGAACAGTGACTAAAACAGTAGTGATATTGTGTGTGCTTTATATTTCAGTATTCTTACTTCCACAGATCAGTGGACGGTAAGGAAAATTTTTGCTCAGTTCCTATCAGAAATATAGATTAGGCCAGGTGATGGTGGCACACATCTTTAATCCTGGCACTCGGGAGGTAGAGCACTCTGGAAGTTGGAGGCCAGCCTGGTCTACAGAGCTAGTTTCAGGACAGCCAAGGCTGCACAACAAAACCCTGTCTCAAAAAAAAGGAAGAAGAAGAAAAGAAAAAATATAGATTCAATTTATACTGATGATGAGATCACAACATTTTAAAATCAGAACAGTCTGGCTTAACTAACACGTGTAATTATCGCATGCATATCTTCACTGAGAGAATAAGTCGGTGAGAAGTAACCTTAGCATTTTGTTTTATCCTGTGACATCTGTTAATGTCTCCAAAGAGTCAACCAGTATGAATGTGCCATTCCTCTGGCATCTGCTGGTCTCTGCCAACTCACTTACCAAAATCAACGTCTCTCAGAATGCTTACGTGCTCCCATGTGTAAATGCAAATCTGCTTTGTTACAGGAGTATAAGAATTGCATTCGAGAAAGTCAAGATGACTTAAGAATGTGTTAATTTTAAAATTCAGTTCTTAGGGATGAGCTTATTTTAGGTTAATAAAGTTTTCTTAAAGAAACTCTTGTTTCTGAGTCTCAAATCTCAGGAGCATGATTGTATGAGGAAATACCACTCAATTCATTTTCTGCACCTTTCCATTTTCCCTTTGCTGACTGACACTGAACCTCACCAGGTAAGCTAGGTTGTCTGGCCAGGAAGCCCCAGATATCTCCTTTCTCTGCCTCCCCAGTACTAGGATTATGAGCATTTGCCAGTATGCCAACTTTAAAAAACTAGGTTATCAGGATTGAACTCAGGTCTTTACACTTGGAAATCAAGCACTTCATTGACCGAGCTATCTCCCCATCCCCGTTTCCATTACTTTTAAAGAAAAAGTTTGTGTTTGATTATGTATCTGGAAACAAGCTTTGTACAAAGGAAAACACGCTTTAAATCTCTCTAAACAACTAATAGATGTTACATTATAAAATGCTTGCTCTATATGCTGTAAGTATAAGTACCCTATATACTTTATATTCTTCTAAGTATTAGTTGTATGCGTGTTAGGAAACGTACCTTTCCCATAAGAATGGGGTACTCATACAGTAGTGGGAAGGTACTTTGTTTGCATATGTTTTGAAAGTCTTGCTTCAGTGATTTTTAACGTTTCGAAAGTACAGATGGTAAGACAGTGGAGATGGCTCAATCAGTAGAGTGTTTACCATGTAAGCACTCACTAAGGTTTGAGAGATGGCTCAGCATTTAAGAGCACTTCTTGCTCTTGCAGAGGACCCCGCTTGGGTTCCCAGCACCCATATGGCAGCTCACAACTGTCTATAACTCCAGTTTCAGGGGATCTGACACCCTCCTCTGGCTTATCCAGGTTCCAGACATGCACTTGGTACACATACAAGCAGACAATACACCCATATACATAATATTAAAATAAATAATTTTTAAAAGAGCTCATCCCCAAAACCCAAGTACAAACAAAAAAGCTGGATACATGTCTATAACCCCAGTCCTGGGGAAGCAGGAGTGACGAAGGCAGCAAGGCCCCTGGGACTTACCATCCAGGCAGACTGGCCAATCAGTGAGATCCAGGTTCAATGAAAGACCCTGTCTCAAAAAATAAGAGAGTGATATAAGAAGACACCTAAATCAACCTCTCACCTCTGCATACCACCACCAAAATAATAATGATAATAATAAAAAGACAATGAATGTCTAGAATCCCGGGCATAGTGAACAGTCTAAGATGCTTTAATGCTTTGTGAGATCATGTTGTTGTACACCTGACAAGATTTAGACTAACAATATATTGCATAAGTTAAAGATATTTTTCTTTTGTGGGCTTCCTAATTTGGAAACATATTTAAAACTGTAAGACACCAGCTGGGTGGTAGTGATGCACACTTTTCATCCCAGAACTCTGGAGGCAGAGGCAGGCGGATCTCTGAGTTTGAGGTCAGTTTGATCTGCAGAATGAGTTCCAGGGCAGCCAGGAATATACAGAGAAACCCTGTCTCAGAAAAAAAAACTGTAAGACACATATTATGACTATTGAAATCAGCATGTTTATTGGCTAGCAAAGAATGTCAGTTAAAAATGTCTAAACGAGTTGGGTGTAATGGCGCACACCTTTAATCCCTGCACTCAGGAAGCAGAGACAGGCAGATCTCTGTGAGTTCAAGGTCAGTCTTGTCTACACAATGGGTTCCAGGACAGTCAGAATCACTTGAGAGACCCTGTCTCAAAAAAAAATGTTTAAATAACTATAAGGTAAACTGGGGACCAAGGAAAAATCTATTATCTTTCTTTCATACATTCAGTTAGAAGTATTCATATCTTACCTCCCAATTTACCATTTTAATCTACTTGGGAAAAATACTATTGAGGACAATTGTACTGAGATAATGAACAATACTATTTGTGAATTATTTTTTATTGCATGAGAACTCATATATGCATATGAGTTTTGATTACTCCCCCATTCCTTCCTTTCCAATTCCTCTTCTAATCACCCCCACTTTGTCCTCCTAACTTTTTGTGATCTTTTAAAAAATAACTCCACTGAGTCCATTTAGTACTCCTTGTAATTCATGTGTATACAGAGTAATCTACTGAAAAATGGGTAGCCTCTCAGAGCCCACATCCCTGAAGAAAACTGACTTCTTTCCCCCAGCAACCATCAATCAAAACATTTATCTAAATGGTTCTATTATTAATGAAACCTCAGGAGTCTGACAAGGATGAGACAGTTGGTGCCCCTCCTCATCCACGACAGTATTTTGGTTGGCTTGATCTTGTGTAGGTCTTGGGCATGCAGTCTCAGCAGCTGTGAGTTTTTGTATGCAATGGCGTCGTCACGTCCAGCAAATACTGTTTTGTTACAGATGTCTATTCCTTGAATTACATTCCGTCTCTATCCTCTTCTGTGATGACCCCTGAGCTGTGGAGGGAGGGATGCAGTGTCCCATTTATAGCTGAACTCTCCATGGCCTCTTATTCTCTGCTTGTTGACCATTATGAGTATGTTATTCACTACCTACTACAAAAAGAAATTTCTCTGATGAAGATTGAGAGATGCACTAATATATGAGTATAAAGATAAACAGTTAAGGGGCAATTAATTATTATGTTTTATTAATGCCAATAACTTTAACCAACCATAGGTTTTGTCTCAGTTCATGGTATCAGGAATGAATTCTTTCTTGTGGGCAGGCTTTAAATCCAATCAGGAAGTGGTTGGTTTCTCCCATAAGATTCATGCCACTATTGCATCAGTGATAGTCTCTTGTCAGGCAAGTTGTTACTGTAGTTCACAAGGTTCATAGCTGGCGAAGGCTGTAGATGACTTCTCTCCCTTGGCATAGAACCTTCTAGCACTTCCACCTTACAACTAACCAGTAGGGATGAAGCTTCCAAGTAGGTACCAGCTTGATTTTGTCATGTCCTATGTGTGTGGTATCTTCAGCAGTATGGTTTTACCCTCAAGTTTTTGTAAACTCATTTTTAAATCATGCTTATTTAATTAAAAGTAAATACTTGGAAACAGGAAAAATAGTATCTTCTTACTATACAGTTTTATTCTTAAAAAATTATCAATCTTTTTTGCTTACATTTGGGAGGAAGATGAGATAAGAAAGAAAATATTTTGTGCATGCCTGCAGTCTCAGTACTGAGGAGGCCAGGGCAAGAGGAAGATGGCAAATTCTAGGCCAGCTTGAGCATACATCAAGTTCTAGTTCCAGATCAGCCTGAGCTATATAATGAGACCCTATTCTCTCTTCATATGTGTGTCTGTGTGTGTGTTCAGAAATAAAACAGGACAAAAGCTAAAAGCTATGGGATTTAGAATTTTCATAAGTTAAAGAGGAATAAAATGAAGATTTATAGCACCCACCAAACTTACCAATATTTCTAGAAAATTTGTGCTATGTCTTTTGCAATCACCAACACTTTTATTATTTGCATACTTTTCAAAAATGTTATTGGTCCCTCTGGTCTACTAAGATAAACAGGGAAGATGCCGTTATGACCATTTTATAAAAATAAAAGTCAAAGCTATAGCTATTCCAATAAACATTATTGCAACAAGGTAACCTCTGCTATTTGAGAAATGAAAAAGCACTTAATTTGGAGGGATATAAAATTCCAATTTGAAGAAATGCCAGCCATACTGCATAGCAAGTATTTAAAATTCTGGGAATGAAAATGTTCTTTTCAGCAGCAGTATACAATAAAATATTACTCCACCTGGGTCTTTATTTGGAGCCATTAGTGGCATTCTGTGCAGCTCTGTGCAGCTCCTCTGCCTTAGTGCCAAGTGCCTCCATTGACTAGTGATGAGCAAAGTATCAACCCCCACAGCCACAACGGAATTATCTGAGAACCCTGAATCTGCCTACCACACAGCTATCCATCTGTCAGAGAACCTGCCACTAAGACAAATCATGTGCTCTGGACTCCCAATGTCACTCAGAGAAGCATGAGTGATAACTCTGGATCCAGGCCTGACAGGTCCACTGCTGTGGCATTTCTTCTCTTTTGTCTGTGTTCTTCCTGATGGTCTCAGGGATTTAGTAATTTATTCCATAAAAGCCAGCCATGGGCTCACTGATGAGGATTTGTGGCTAATGCTGAGAAAATGCTTTGCCATGAACACAGAAAGGGGGGGGGTTACCTGTGAGCAACCTTACAGATCAAGAGCAAACTTGTGCTCAGAAGTTGACCTGTATATTGGAATTTGAAATGATTGAAAAGCTGTTAAACTTTTATCATGTAAGTGGGCTGATCAAGAATATGAACAAACACCAACTGGCATTAACAGAAAAAACCGCTGAACTGGAAATTATCAAACTGGAGCTACCTGGACCCACCTTCATCCCAGAATCCTTGGAGGATACTGCTATAGGAGTTAGTCCATTGTAATAGTACTGCCTGTCTTAGTTACTTTTCTATTGCTATGAAGAGACGCCATGGCCAAGGCAACATATAGAGGAAAAAGTTTATTGGGGGTTTACAGTTTCAGAGGATGAGTCCATGACCATCATGGTGAGGAGAATGGCAGTAGCAGGCAGGCAAGCAGGCCGACATGGTCCTGGTGCAGTAGCTGAGAACATACATGTCGAGATAACAAGTATGAGGCAGAGAGAGAAAGAGCTACTGGGAATGGCATGGACTTTTGAAACCTTAAACTTCCTCCAACAAGGACACACCTCCTCCAAAAAGGTTACACCTCCTACTCCTTTCAAAACAATCTACCAACTCCCCAAGCATTCGTACATGAGCCTATGGGGTTCATTCTCACTCAAACCAGGACACACTGCTTCTGCCCTGATTACACTTTACTTTTTTCAAATGGAGAACCCAGATGGCAAATGTGTCCTGTCCAGAAAGTGCCCCTGAACAGAGATGTGATGGAGGAAGGTTATTGGTTAATTAATAGAGAAACTGCTTGTCCTCATAGGTTAGAACATAGGTAGGTGGAGTAAACAGAACAGAATGCTGGGAGGAAGAGGAAGAGGAAGTAAGCTCAGATGCAGGGCAGCTCCTCTCAGAGCCAGACACGATGCAGCCAGCCGCCAGGTCAGACATGCTGAATCTTTCCTGGTAAACGCACCTAGTGGTGCTACGCAGATTATTAGAAATGGGCTAAATTAATACTTGAGAATTAGCCTAGAAGAGGCTAGATATAATGGTCCAGGCAGTGTTTGAAAGAATACAGTTTGTGTGCTGTTATTTTGGGGCATAAGCTAGCCAGGCAGCCAGGACCTGGGTGGCAGGAGCGCAGCCCACAGCTCCTTCAACAGAGATGGACATTCCTGCCACTACCTGCTCTTCACCACTGTGTACAGGGGCAGGCCACTCAGGTGCTGCACCACCCATATCAGGGGGTTATGGCAAATGGAAAGTATAACATCCCCAGAGGTTAGAGTTCAGCATCTCAGAGAATCCCTTTGCTAACTCCTGGGTACCAAGACTGATGGCTGCTGCCCCAGATGAGAGCAGCAGTGAGTATATCACCTACACCTTTACCAGTGCTGACAAGGTGGTTAGACAGCTGTTCAAGCTGGACAGTAAAGGGGGAAACTCATCACTGATGGATAATTGGCCTTTGAAGAAGTGAAGAGCTACATAATTGGAGTACAAGAAAATGATGGTGAAGTCACATTATACATTGTAAAATAAAATGGGGAAATCCTGTGCTGAATAAAAGGAAAATTCCACTTTTAATAGTTCAAGATTCAAAACACATATATAGGTAGGTAACAAACAGATCCTTAGCCTAGAAGCAGAGTCCAGAGTATAGTCCTATTATCACAGTGAACAAATCTATTCCATTCTTCCAGGACAAACTCACTCTGTAAATCTCGTACATTACTGTCAACACTCAGTTTTCCATCAGGCCTCCTCTATGGTCCATATAACTGAGAACGATCCTTACCTAGAGCCTCCATCATGTGAGCAACTTCTTCATATCCTTCTTTGGGGCCTATCGACCATGTAGCCTACTCCATCTTAGTCATCGACATAGAGCTAAGTTTCTTATCCTATATGCCCCTAGTGGGGTTTACACAACCACCACAAAGAGCTACAGTCTTTCAAGCTGACACTGAGGTTCCACATTCAGGATTCTCCAGTACTCAATGCTAAGGTGGGCATGTGCATGCTGGGTGGGTAACCTCAGTGACAGCACCCAGCATATGCTGTACCCAGTGCAGGGGCACAGCAGTCATGAGCTCTTCCACATAGCACTGCCTGTCACAGAGAGTCTGGTTACCTGATCATCAAAGCAGTAGTTATAGACGTGATCTTTGAACACAATGCCTGGCTCTCCTGCCTTGTGGGACTCTATAGCCTGGGACTGCATATGGGAGAGAGAACTTGTACTGACCATACTTTTAGTGATAAAATGAAGTATATCACCAGCTTCTGATTCTAATAAATAATGAAGGTCAACTACCCTGTTCAGTCTCTGTTACACTGTGTGTAATCTTTGTAGACAGCTTTCAAGAGATGTCTCTGGACCTTAGTGTTTACCCATTCCTCCTCTGACCCCTGGACAAGCCCCATCTTTACCTGATGGTAGTCCTTGCCCTGATCTTTGTGTTCTTCCTCCTTGCCATGGCTGTGGCTATTGCCCTACATCTGTTGTTTACAGAGGCTGCTCATTCATTCCTAGCTGCCCAGACTTGAAATAATCTCTCAGAAACTATATTATTTGCAACACTGTTTGGCCAATAGTTTAAGTGTATTTATAGCTAGCTCTTAAATCTTAAATTAACCCATTTCTATTATTTTATATCTTACCACAAGGCTTGTGGCCTACTGGCAAGGTTCCAACTGCAGTTCACAACTTTCTCCTCTGGCAGCTACATGGTGTCTCACTAACTCCACCTACTTTCTCCCAGCATTCAGTTTAGTTTTCCCACCGAGCTCTAGTCTGCCCTATCACAGGCCAAAGCAGCTTCTTTAATCATTAACCAACAAAAGTAACAAATATACAGAAGGACTTCCCACACCATTTCCCCTTTTCTGTTCAAATAAAGAGGAAGGTTTTAACTTTAACATAGTAAAATTACATACAACAAAACAGGTATCAAACAAGAATTACAGTTACAATATTTATATCTACTTTATGTTTTATCATTACTAAGAAAAACTAATTATAACTATCTATTCTTGAACTCCATCAAAGACCCCAGAAGGATACATTATTACCTAAGTTGACAGGAAGTGCATTGTAAGCAACTTCCAAAACTCTAGAAATGACAGAGACATCTCACTGCCTGGACAGTCACCCAAAGTTCTTTTGTAACATTGGGGCACCCATCTTCAGCCTAAAGGCCCATAGTATCTGGCAGAATTTTCCATGAGACAGGAAATATGAAGATCTCTTATGCCTTGTATTGGCAAAGTTCATCAGTTGCTTTCTTCTGTGTCCTGCAGAATATCTGGCAGACTCTCTTATGAAGCAGAAACCCCAAAGGATGGTCTCACCTTTAGGGAAGTTCAGCAGTCATTTTTTGGTGGGTTCTACATATCCAGTTCATACAGCATAACATCAAGCAGTCCAGGCAAGAGCAGCTTTTTGTCCAAATGGCTAACAAACTCCAAAAGAGCCTCTTCGATGTTTATCCTTCTCTTGAAGTAGATTGATGCTGCCAGGACCAGATGTGTCTCATTGTCATGAAAAGTCTTAATTTCTTAAAACATTTTAAATGTCATATTCTGTAGGTCTTTGAAAGGTTTGAAGACTATCTAACTGAAATACATCTCTATATATCTATAAAACCTAACATGACTACAAATTTGACTATTATAGATAACTATCTATTAACCTGTATTTCTTAATTATACATTGCATTTTTAAATGAGATGTACAAACACAACACCTTAATCAAGAGCAGAAATATACATATGACAAAACTGACCTAAAATTTGTATCAATAGACCAAGATCCATACCAATGCAAAATATTCAAACATTTATAAACAATCATTTAGGGAATTTGGGAATTGTTGTCTTGAGTACTTCCTGCTGATTTGGGGGTACTATTAATCAGGTCTGCCACGGGGAATCCTGTGTGGTAGGTCCATCTCAGCCAGCAGTCCTAAAGTCATTGTGGATGTTAAACCATCTGGACCATTGTTTCAGGGGGTCTTGTTTGATCAAATGACATTAGTCTGGAAGGAATCCATAGGTTCTCATCCTGTGTAGAAACAAAAGTAGAACCTCTTTTCCAAAGCAACATATCCTTACACTCAATTTTTGAAGTCAAGATAGTGTGTGTGTGTGTGTGTGTGTGTGTGTTGGTTTAGCTTAGCAGCCTATACCATGAAATGTCTCTCTGTACTTAGCTCATTCACAATCAAAAAAATTCAAAGAAACACAATAATATACAAAATCCAAACTCTCTGTGTATATTCCTTTTTTACATGGCTGATTTTTCTTACTCTATTACTTTTTAAACAATTTTAATATTTATTTTATTATCTTTACTCCTCTAGTCTATGACTGTATCATTTTATATTATAACTGTCTATACTTTTTTCCTCTTTCTCTCTCTCTCAAGCCTACATACATTTATCCAACCCTATGACCCACTTAGCAGTCTTTTCCATCTGGATTTGGCTTTACTGTATGCATATCTGTGATTATTTTTTGACCAGGAGTGCTTTTTTTCCTTTTAAATGCTAAGCAGTCATGGCTAGGACCAACTTAAAGGTCTTGCCTGCTTGCCACACCCAGTCCAATGTGGTGGAGCATGTTTGCTGCCTTTGAGAGCCAGCAGGTCTGTGTCACCATTAGGCAATTTGTTTTTTGGGGTTTTTTAATATTTATTTATTTATTATGTATACAATATTCTGTCTGTGTGTATGTCTGCTGACCAGAAGAGGGCACCAGACCTTATTACAGATGGTTGTGAGCCACCATATGGTTGCTGGGAACTGAACTCAGGGCCTTTGGAAGAGCAGGCAATGCTCTTAACCTCTGAGCCATCTCTCCAGCCCCACCATTAGGCAATTTGTAACACACTGTTCATAGACCCCATTTAAGTGCTTGGCCTCCTGAAGGAGCCAGAGCTGATTTGCAACTATCATGAACCAGGAAGTAGCTGTTTCATAAAGAAGCTGCATGGTTTTTTGTTTGTTCATTTTTTTTTTTACTGTTAATGCTGAATCAGGAAGACCTCTCTTAAATGAGCGGTGGTGCCAGTGAACAGAGCCCATTCAAAAAAGTGGCTAAACTTTGTTTTTTTGTGTGTGTGTCTAGAATTGTTTATAAGCTCTCTCAGGTTTTTTTTTTTTTTTTTTTTTTTTGGTTTTTCGAGACAGGGTTTCTCTGTGGTTTTGGAGCCTGTCCTGGAACTAGCTCTTGTAGACCAGGCTGGTCTCGAACTCACAGCGATCCGCCTGCCTCTGCCTCCCGAGTGCTAGGATTAAAGGCGTGCGCCACCACCGCCCGGCTATCAGGTTTTATGTGGATTTAGGTGGCACATATTGGTGCACCAATCTGTTGGCAGAGGCTATTCATTCATTCCCAGAAATGCTATTGGCCAAAGAATATTGCAAATAATGTAGTTTCTGGGTGATTATTTTGGGTCTGGGAAGCTAGGAACAAACAAGCAGCCTCCACCAACAATCTGTTACACTCTTATAGGTACAACACTGGAGTCTGTTTTGAGCTTGATCTATGCTCCAAGACTACAATTTTTTTTTTCCTTTTCCCCAACTATGATAAGGGATGAACCGCCTTACATTCTTCAGGCACTGAGTTTAATTTTCTCAGCACAAAGCCCAAAGATGTCCTACCACAAAAATGAAGCCTTTTGGGTTGAAAGTGCCAGCCAGCAACAACAATCCAATCATGATTCAATCAACTTACAAATGGTACCTTCAAATCTTTCCTATGTCATTGGGGGGTGGCACACATCTTTAATCCCAGCACTCAGGAAGCAGAGGCAGGTGGATCTTTGTGGGTTCAAGTCCAGCCTGGTCTACAAAAGCTAGTTCCAGGACAGGCACCAAAGCTACAGAGAAATCCTGTCTTGAAAAACCAAAAAAAAAAAAATCTTTTCTGTGTGTAATGAGGAGGGGATTCATTGACTTAGAGATGAGATACTGCAGATTAAGTACTCCTTGATTCTGTTGTATTTTGTTAATTTTTCTTGGAGTGAAGCATGTAGTAAAGAAATCCCTTGTCTGCTTATCTGTATTGCAATTGCTTTTCTGAAGAAAGTCTCCTAATGGTCTTAAAATTTTTGTTAATTCTAAAACAATACAACCAAAAATATTTCAACAAAGTAATGTATCACATTATTATTATGACACATTATCCACACCTTTGGTAGTGCTTTGTTATGGAATATTCCTTTACACTGTGTGAAAATATGTCACTGTGATTGGTTTAATAAAGAGTTGATGGCCGATAGTTAACAGGAAGGTCAGGCAGGACTTCTGGAGACAGAGAGGTTTGGGGAAGAAGAAAGGCGGCATAACCAGCCAGAAGCAAAGAAAGCAGGACATGCAGGAGGAGCAGTAAAGCCACAAGCCATGTGACAGCATTGATTAATAGAAATGGATTAATTTAAGTTATAAGAGCTAGTTAAAAGCAAGCCTAAGCTAAGGTCAAGCTTTTTTAATTAATAATAAGCTTCTGTGTCATGATTTGGGGGTTGGTGTTTCAAAAAACCCTGCTACACTTTATGCAAAATGTGGGACCACACATAGGCATGAGAAAGTTTTTTTTAAAAAAAAATTCAGAACACAGAGTCAAACATGGCTTCTTGGTGAACACAGTCTCTCCTGTAGGTTCAATAGCATACAAAGATGTGGCTACTAACCACTACCTGTGGGCTGGATCCAGCCACCAGCACCATACACTAAGCTGAGTCACATGGTAGCTGACAAAGATTAAGATGTGTAACACACAAAAAAGTCAGAGAATGCTACAGATTCTCAGCAAAGACAAATCCACACAAAAAAATCTAAACAGGTAACAGTGTGTTTAAAATTTGTGCCTAGGCTTAAAAACTAAATGAAAATGGGTTTAGACAGTCATAGAAAAAATGTAAAGTTTATAAATAATAATATAAAGTCTTTAAAGAGAATAAAATAATGTAAACAGTACCATCCACATAAAGATGGAAAATATACATAGAGTCTGGATCCTATATGGTGTCTTGTTGGCTTAAACACTTTTGATTGCTGATGAGTGGACAACAAGTGCTGAGAGACACAGGACTGTAAGAGGGACTGCTGTATTAAACCAGCCTAGATGCTTTAGGCATGCCTTAACTTTAAAATGGAATTCAAAAAATGTATTGTGTTGGGGAAGAGGTTATGCTTTTGTTTCCACAAACAAAAGGCTGTGGATTCATTCAAGGTTAAAGAGAATCAGATTTGATGGAGGAGGAGACCTCCTGAAAAATCTTGACTGCAGATACAAAGAAATAAACCTACAGCAACTACAAGACAGGTGACATAGTTGCTCAAACATAAAACAAAAATATCAACTTTAGCTGGATTATGTACAATGTATAGTCCATACTTGTGTTAATGCAGACATGTATGTTACTTTAAAAGTTTGTGTGTTTTCAGAGCAACAGGACAAGACACCACAAAAAGCAGGTGGTCCAAGTGATCCAGTCTCTTAGAATGCCTCTGTTGTAGTTTCCTCAGAGTTGTGCATCCCAAACTGCTTCAAGCCTGCTGGCTGAGATGGTCTAGTCTCACCGACTAATATAGCCAGGACTGCAAATAGTCCTTGTACTTTCACTTGCACAGAGAACAGACAACAAAGGTTATGGCTAGTTTTTATAGAACATGACCATTATCTCAGTGTTCTCAGAGTTCCCTAAAGATTCCAACACCTCCAGACATCAGGAAGCAGTCTAGAAAACATGATGCCCACATTCCTAAGAGGTGAGGTATGTGGGTTTTGGTCATTTAGTGGATTGTAAATGTTTGTTATCATTTAGGGGGGTTAGTTATAAGTTGTTATTGATCATGGTCAGGAAAAAGGCTGAACAAAAGGGATTACATTCAGAGGTCTCTTTCTGAAGAGAAAAAGGTGAGGTATATTATAGAAATGATGGGATAAAGGGTGAATTGTTGAGTCCGTGTTTGAAAAACCACTAGTCTCAAATATTTGGTATGGATTTTTGTATATTGATACAAATTTAGGGTTTTTTGTTATATTCTATATATGTTTCTATTCTTGTTTAAGGTATTGTACCTATGCAGCTCATTTTAAAATCTAATGTAAAGTTTTAGTCCTTGAAAACTATTTAAGATAATAAAGAAATACAGGTTATTAGTCATCTATAACAGTAGTCATGTTAGATATGTTTTCAAGGTTATATAAAGATATATTTTAGATAGATAGATAATCTTCAAACACTCTGAAAACCTGAAGAATATAGCATTTTAGCCGGGCGGTGGTGGCGCACGCCTTTAATCCCAGCACTTGGGAGGCAGAGGCAGGCGGATCTCTGTGAGTTCGAGACCAGCCTGGTCTACAGAGCTAGTTCCAGGACAGGCTCCAAAACCACAGAGAAACCCTGTCTCGAAAAACCAAAAACCAAAAAAAAAAAGAATATAGCATTTTAAATGTTATAGTAACTAAGGCTTTTTATAACAGTGAGACATGTCTGTTCCTGGCAGTACCAACCTACTTCAAAAAAGGATGATAGGCATCAAAGAACCATCATATGGAGTTTGCTTTATTTGTGGCAAAAGCTAACCATTTGGACAAGAAACTGCCCTTGCTTAGACTGCTGACAATATGCTATCCAAATTGGACAAGCAGGACCCCAAAGAAGTCAACTACAGAACTTTGCCAAGAGAATGTAGGACAGTCCTTCAAAAAGTCCTGCTTCACAGAAAAGTTTGTCAGATATTCTAAACCTGTAGGCCAAAGATGAATGCTCCAGCATTAGGAGTGACTGTCCAGGCTACCAGATGTTGCTGTCATTTCTTAGTTTTGGAAGTTGTTTGCTCTGTACTTCCTGTTTACTCAGGTAATATTATATCCTTCTCAGGTCTCTGATGGGGTTGAAGACCAGATAAAGTTACAGGTTTGCTTAATCATGATAGAAAGTAAATTAGCTACAAAACTTTGGACTCATCAAGAGAGGATAGATAATGGGATATTTGCTCTAAATTTACCAAATACAAATGGACTGGACATTGTAAATGTAATTCTAATCTGATAATTGTTCCTATTATTTGGAGTTATTGTATGTTAGTGCTAAAACCTTTCCTTTTTTTAGAAGAAAAGGGGAAATGTTGCGGAATATTCGTTTACACTGTGTGAAAATGTGTCAGATTGGCCAATAGCTAGCAGGAAGAAATTAGGCAGGACTTCTGGGGGACAGAGAGGTTTGGGGAAGAGGAAAGGCAGAGTTGTCAGCCAGAAGCAAAGGAAGCAGGACATGCAGGAGGGGAGGTGAATACCATGAGCCACATGATAGCATATAGATTAGCATAAATAAGTTGACTTAAGTTATATGAGCTAGTTAGAAACAAGCCTAAGCTAAGGCCAAACTTTTATAATTTCATAATACATAATAAATCTCTGTGTTGTGATGTTGGGGCTTATGATCCAAAAAAAAAAAAAAAAGCCTGTTATAGTGCTTAGCATTAAATTCAAAACTTTTGACTCTAAACAAGCTTGCTACTACTGGGTTATATTCCTGTTTCAGTCACTGTTCTGTTGCTGTGATGAGACACTATGACCATGGCAACTCTTATAAATGAAACATTTAATTGGGCTTGGTTACAGTTTCAGAGGTTTAGTCCTTTGTTCTGGTGGGAAGCATGGCAGCAGGCAGGCAGACTTGGTTCTGGAGAAATAGCTAAGGATTCTACATTAGGATCCACAGGCAGAAGGAAGAGACAGACAGACTCTGGAACTGACTTGGGCTTTTGAAACCCCAAAACCTACCCTTAATGAAAAGCTTTCTTAAACAAGACCACACCTACTCCAACAAGGCCACACCTTTTAATCCTTTCAAATAGTGCCACTCCTTAAGCAACCAAATACATGAGCCAATGGAGGCCATTGTTATTCAAACCACATTCCCAACCCCAGACATTTTCTTCTGAATTAAACAGAACTCCATTCAATTCAACATACTTTGCATGCAGTCAATCACAAATATCCTGTGTACAATATAATAAATAAATGTATTTAAAATGTTTTATGTAGCATGGAAGACATGTACAAAAATAAATCCTCTTTTTCAACTGAAGACTCCTCGTCAGCATGAGTTTTGACACATACAAGAAGGAATATGACACACAAAACAACTCAAAGGGATCATGCCATGAATAATGAGACATGCTCTGAACATGAGGTCTGTGTTAAAAATACCTGTGAATGGATGTTTGTTTCAATGTAGCACTGGCATGTCCATACACAGCGTAGTATTCTGAGAGCGATAGGGATGAATATGATCTAAGTTTGTTAACAGTCAATACACGAGAGGCAGATCTGCCTTAAATTGGTTCCTAAAGAGAGTCGTTTGAAAACTCACTTCTCCTAAAGTGAGAAGTTGCCAGAGATCCTCCCATGGACAATGGTTTAATTGTCATGAGTATGTGTTTTTAATTCAAGGAGAGATAAAAGAATTTTGTACTGATATCACAACTAGATTAAGTATCTTTCTTGAGAAAGGAAATTTTCAGAAATCTTAAACTTCGGTGACCTCGATCACACGTGGAATCCCTTCAATAAAAATGTGTTGGTGGGCAATGGTAGTGCACACTTTTGATCCCAGTACTTGGGAGGCAGAGGCAGGTGGATCTCTGTGTTCAAGGCCAGCCTGATCTGTGAAGTGAATTCCAGGACTGTCAGGACTACGCAGAAAAAAACTCTGTCTCAAAAAAAAAAGTATTCACTTTACAATAAAACAGTTTTATGTAGCTATAGATTTTCACTTTCTTTTTATTTTTTAAAAAAGCATACACAAAATGTAGCCTTTTTAACAGCTGTTCTTTAAATGTTAAATAGACAAAGACATCTAAAAATGGCAACTCTCCTACTTGCCGACACTGAAGTAGATTCGTTCATCATGTGTTTATGGTTATCAGTGACCTTACTAACAATGAACAAATGCAGGTGATGATTCAAGACTTCTAGAAAAGTGTGATACCATTTCTAAACTACAAGAGTCTAAGAAATATTTCCATTAAAAAAAGTGAGCATTTTTCAGGAAACACTTAAGATCACTTGAAATTGAGCATATTAATCTTATGTTTCATTCACTCTCTTATGGAGATAAATATAAATGTCATAACTGCAAATTTAACAGAAATAAAATCCTCTACCAGCTTCACAAAATGGATGCAATATGAAGTTAAGACTCTAAGTGTCGCTGTTCCCTAACCCGAGCAAGAAAATCAGTAGAAACCGGGTTGTGTCCTGTTTGCTGTGCGGGAATTCTTACCTGAAATGGTTATCAATTGGTCTCTGTTCATTTAAGGACCTTCACCTCTAATTTTGTGCTTTACAAAGTGGGGTGGAGCTGTTCGTCCCACCAGTAATCGCCAGGAAGTCTTAACAAGCTAGTCATGGCGGCCCTGCAGAGGCGCCCGCCCTGTTGTGAGCTGCTCCTGCTTTTCAATCTCCTGTGGTGGTTGTGGAGTTCCGAAGCTGGACAGATCCGCTACTCTATTCCTGAGGAGCTGGACAAAGGCTCCTTCGTGGGCAACATCGCCAAGGACCTGGGGCTGGAGCCCCGCGAGCTGGCGGAGCGCGGGGTCCGCATCGTCTCCAGAGGTAGGTCGCAGCTTTTCTCTCTGAACCCGCGAAGCGGCAGCTTGGTTACCGCGGGCAGGATAGACCGGGAGGAGCTGTGCGCCCAGAAAGAGCCCTGCCTCGTGAGCTTTAACATCCTTGTGGAGGATAAACTAAATCTTTATCCTGTGGAAGTGGAAATAGTAGACATTAATGACAATGCACCGCGATTCTTAAAGGAAGATTTGGAAGTGAAAATTCTCGAAAATGCAGCTCCATCCTCTCGTTTTATACTAATGGGTGTCTATGACCCTGATGTGGGAGTGAACTCCATTCAGAGCTTCAAGCTGAGCGATAATAATCACTTCTCAGTACATGTGCAAAGCCAAGCCCATGGGCCCAAGTACCCGGAGCTGGTGTTAGAGCATACCCTGGACAGGGAGGGAGAAGCGGTTCACCATCTGGTCCTTACTGCCATGGATGGTGGTGAGCCTGTCCGAACAGGCATGGCACGCATTCTGGTAACTGTTGTAGATGTGAATGACAATGCCCCAGTTTTTGCTCAGCCTGTCTATCGTGTGAGTGTTCCTGAAAATCTGCCAGTGGGTACCCGAGTCTTAACAGTTAATGCCACCGACCAGGACGAAGGAGTCCACGCAGAAATAACATATTCCTTTGTGAAGATCACAGAAAAGATCTCGCAGATTTTCTGCTTGGATCGTCTTACTGGAGAAATTTCCACTTCTGAAACTCTAGACTACGAGGATTCAAAATTTTATGATCTTGATGTTGAAGCACGGGATCAGTCAGGTCTTCAAGACAGAGCCAAAGTCTTAATAACTGTCTTGGATGTGAATGACAATGCACCAGAAGTGGTGGTAACATCTGGTAGCAGATCAGTTGCTGAAAACGCACCTCCGGGGACAGTAATTGCTCTTTTTCAAGTTTATGATAAAGACTCTGAACAGAATGGCCTGGTAACATGCTCTATCTCAGAAAGTCTCCCATTTAAACTGGAAGAATCGCTAGACAATTATTTTCGACTAGTGACAAAGACAGAACTGGATCGGGAACAGGTGTCCTCATATAACATCACTGTGACAGCCACGGACAGAGGAACACCACCTCTGTCTACAGCAAGGTTCATCTCCTTGGATGTGGCGGACATTAATGACAACCCACCAGTTTTCTCCCGTCCATCATACTCTGTTTATGTCCCTGAGAATAACCCTAAAGGCATCTCCATCTTCTCTTTGAACGCAGTGGACCCTGACAGTGAAGAGAATGCCGAAATTATCTACTCTCTGAAAGAAACCCTCCAGGGTACACCTCTCTCCTCCCTCCTTTCCATCAACTCCAACACTGGTGTCCTGTATGCACTGTGTTCCTTTGACTATGAACAGTTTAAAGAACTCAATCTACTGGTGTCCGCGAGTGACAGAGGGAAACCCCCACTCAGCAGCAACGTGTCACTAAACCTGTTTGTGCTGGACCAGAATGATAATGTACCTGAGATCCTGTACCCTGCCCTCCCCACTGATGGTTCTACTGGTGTGGAATTGGCTCCTCGCTCTGCAGAGCCTGGGTACCTAGTGACCAAGGTGGTGGCAGTGGACAAAGACTCAGGACAGAACGCCTGGCTGTCCTACCGCCTGATCAAGGCCAGTGAGCCAGGGCTCTTCTCAGTGGGGCTGCACACAGGCGAGGTTCGCACTGCCCGGGCCCTGCTGGACAGAGATGCTCTGAAGCAGAGCCTGGTGGTGTCTGTGCAGGACCACGGCCAGCCCCCTCTCTCGGCCACTGTCACACTCACCATAGCAGTGGCCAGCAGCATTCCTGAACTCCTGGCTGACTTGGGAAGCCTTGATCTTCCACAAAAGTCTGATGATTCAAGCCTTACAATCTATCTGGTGGTGGCAGTAGCCACCGTCTCTTGCATCTTCCTTGCTTTTGTTATGGGGCTTCTGGTGCTTAGGCTGTGGCGCTGGCATAAGTCAAGACTCCTGAAGGCCACAAGGAAAGGTGTATCAAATATGTCCACTTCACACTTTGTGGGTATTGATGGGGTACAGGCTTTTCTGCAGACCTATTCCCATGAGGTCTCCCTCACTGCAGACTCGAGGAAGAGCCATCTGATCTTTCCCCAGCCCAACTATGCCCACACGCTCATCAGTCAGGAGGGCTGTGAGAAAAATGAACCTTTATTGATACAGGAAGACTCAGCTTTTTGCAAAGAGGAAGACTCTCTTGATCAGGTAAGGTTATTACTTTTATTAAAAAATATATAGTAAATTGTAATGTTCTCTTTGAACAGCGATAAGTCTTTTCTCCTTTGCAATGAATCATATTTGCCATTGTTTGCATATGAACTGTCTCCCAGAGATCCAAGGCTTCATCTCCAATGAGAGGTGATCTTTCGGAAGGTGTTGTATTGTGAGGATTCTGACGTCATCAGTGAATCGATTCATTGATGGGTTGATAAGTGGGTGGACTATAGGTAAGCGATGGAAGCTCTGGAGGGTGGATCCCAGTAGGAGGAAGTTGGTTGCTTGTAGATACAACCTTAAAGGGTATATTATTCCCCTGGAGTTGTGTTTACTGATGCCACAAGGTGAAGAGCCTTGTTATACCACGCTCCTACTGTGATGTTCTGTCTCACCACATCCTCAGAGCAACAGCGCGAGAGTACAGTGAACAAAACTCTGAACCTGTGAGTCAAACAAATCTCTCTCCCTTTCAAGTTAGTTTCTTAGGATGTTTTTGTCAAAGCAATGAAAACTCGCAATATAACTCTGGTGTTTTCCATTTCTATCAGCAGAGCTCTGTCTCTTTCTTAATTATCATAGGAAAAAAATCTTATTTCATTTCATACTCTATTTGTTTACTCCTTTCTTCTATAGCTTTGATTTTATACATCTCATTTCCAAGGGATTTTTTTTTTCCTGTTATAGGACAGTTAGGCAATTTCTATTCAAATCTGGAAACTGGAATTAAAGCTTCTACTATGTACAGTTAAGATCTTAGTTTTTCATTTTCCCTCAATATTACATAATAATTGCAGATGTTTTCCAAAATGGTGATTCGCCACATGAGAGTAATTTTCCTTTTATTCAGACAAGGTCTCTTGTTTCCCAAGCTGTCCTCACTTAGCTGACCTTGAACTTCTGATCCTCGAGCCTCTGCCTCAGGGGTGTGCACTACCACACCTGGTTTATCAAGTGCTGAGAACCAAACCCAGGGCGTAGTGCCTGCTAGACAAGCATTCTACCAACTTCGCCATTCTTAGTGAAAGTTATGTGCACATTCTCAATCTTTGCATCTTGGTTGTTTCTTCCCATATCTGCCCCTTTCCTGTCCTACTTCATGAGGGTTGACTTTCTGTTCCAGTATCCTTTTGTGACATTTGTCTAATGTTGACCTGATGATAAACTGATTGCTGGGGTAAATGCCTAATGGGCCATTTTGCCATTAGTATTTTCCTGCTACGCATGTTCAATACAGATCACGTTTACAGCTGAGTGGCTTGGCTGATCTGCCGTCCTTTATAGTGGCATCCCTTCACAAGGACATAGATTGGATAGCACGTGTTTGTCTCAGTTCTTTGAAAAGAGGAAAACACAGAACCTCCCAAATGCTGGAAGGTGTGTTGAAATTCCCTTTATGGGTCTTGCTTCGGTCAGAGGTCACAAATACACTGAACTTCTTCATCTTGACTGCTGCCACTGCAATGGTAGCAGAGAAACAACCTTTTTAACTCCTTATGAATTAAATTTTAAAAATCACTGATACCTCTGGAGGGGACTGCCTAATCTTTGGGACTTAAAAAAATTGAATAATATGCCTGGAACCATTTGTCACTCTTTTAAGCCAATGAAAATCTCTATGGTCTTCCAGTTGATATTAAACTTTTTAAACCTTGCTTTATCTACCTCACACAATTCTGAAAGATGAAATAAAACAACTTTGTGGAATCTCTTTTCAGCAATAAAGTAATACAGTAAACAAGTGTTTGTGGACATCACTATCATTATAATTGCTGTATTGTTAAATTAACTACAATGACATATGTGTATTGGGTACTTGATAAAAATTAATAATGAAAATGAGTTTTAATACAAAATCACTTAAAAGAAATACCTCTAAAAATATAGCCTGACTGGTGAATTGAGGATGAAGATTTAACGGATTTAATGAATTTAATAGATACGAGTAATTTATTTGCGTAATTTAGCATTTAAAGAAAATAAGCTTCCGTCACACAGGAACTAGAGTTTAACATGTAGGAACTCTGTATCTAAGGATTTGAAGGAAATGAGGGTTATTATTTAGAGGAATTATTTATTCTTTATGGTTGAAGATACAGATAATGTTATGGATTACCAAGCAGAAAAAAATACCTTCTTAACTGTCAAAGTTACTCTAACAGGAATAACAAGAAAGGGACTCCCACTGAGGTGGGAGAGTCTCTGATTGGCCCTCCTCAAAAGTAAGCAGTTGACGATTCAGTAGGTAGGTGTGGTGATGCATATCTTAATCCCAGACCTTAGAGGGCTGAAGCAGAAGTCTGAAGCTACCCTGTGCTACACAGTGAGAAGCTGCCTCAAGGCGGAGCGGGTAAAACTGATAGCCAAGGGATTAATAAACTTCAGAAGATTCAATAATTTACAGAGTTGCTGAATGATTAAATTTTTCCCAATCCTGTTAGAAGATCCCGTGATCTGACAATGGAACAGGCTGGCTACTCATACTCCTCAATGTGCACGTGGAATAAAAACAAGATTAGAAATATATATTGAAAACGAATGGGACTCTCCTGTGCAACCTGATGCTGACAGTCATAATAAAGATAGACTAAGAGGCTGGCAGACAGCTCTTTGGTCCAGGACTTGCCGGCTATGCACAAAGCTCCTGTGTCAGCCCTCAACACTACAAAGCTAAGTAACAATGAGCTCGCCTTGCCCTTCTGATGCCCTTGGTTTAAACACTGCCACAGGGGAGGGAGGAGGGAGGAACAAAGAGAGGGAAGAGAAAAAAGGAAAGAAAATGGGCAAGAAAAGAGGAAAAGAGAGAAGAAGAAAACCAAAACTAACAGGCTTTTAGACATGATCTTGTTGTGCAACACAGTGCAGTCTAGAACTCCCTGTCTGACCATCCTGACCGTAAACTTGGGATCCTCTTGCCTCCACCTCCTAAATGCTAGACTACCACCATACCTGACTAGTTTATGCTTTTAAATAAGAAGATGGGAGTAATACATGTTTTTCTAAGTCAATAATGTGCCATTTATATGTTTGTAGTTATTATGGAAGTTTTTGTTTCCAGTCATGAGTTTTCAAATGGGTTTGTTTGAACATTGGTAATACGGTTCTTTGGTTTTGTTTTAATTCAACACTAATTTTAAAGAATCCATATCTTATGTATTAGCCATGTGAATTAAGCAGCCTCCTATAGCTGGTCGGTGGTGATGCCCGCCTTTGATCCCAGCACTTGGGAGGCAGCGGCAGGTGGATCTCTGTGAGTTCAAAGCCAGCCTGGTCTACAGAGCAAGTGCCAGGATAGACTCCAAAGCTACACACAGAAACCCTCAAAAAAAAATATGATTGCGTTATAAGCACTGAGAGGAGCAGAGCTATTTTACTATCATCAATTTTGAGTGATTTTAAACTACATCTTGACCATCCACCAGCACTGCCAAAGCTAACTGGGCTTGAAGAGCAAATGCCTGGTTTATTTCAGTCTTTCACCTGAGCTTCCTGAGGCCTTATAATTTGAACAAATAAAGCATTTCACTGTAGAAAAATCCATCAGCTTCTACCCTCACCATAGCCATTTATTCACGAAAGCTGGTCAACTAACTATGGAACATCAGGAAATCAGGAACTAAAGGAGCTTTTGATCAACTTACCGTGCAAATAATTAGCACCAAGCTAAGCTGTCAGAGAGTTTGACTGTGTATTGGATTCTGAATCCTCATGGAAACAAATCCACAAGATCACCTTGTTTTGTCATCTGCATATATCATCCATGTCTGGTCAAACAGCTGTCGAAGTGGCAATTGTCAAGGGGAAAGAATAAACTAGCAGAGAGAGTCGTAAAATATCTACATTTTTAGGGAGAAATAAACTGAACAGAGCTCCAAACAAATGATTCATCAACAGAAGGTAACATAGTATATAAAGATATATTTGCAGTGTAGAATTACCATATAGACTTAAATAACGTTTACATGTTTGCCTACAAAAGTTTAATTTTCTCTAACTAAAATGTGAATTAGTGGCCAAGAACGTAACTTCAAAGTTGCTCCGTGAGAAGATGTTTTTAAAAGCATGTGGATTTATCAAATAGTCCATACCTTAAAATACATCTTTAAAGTATATTCGTAGTGTCCGGAGTGAAGAAACTTAAATAAAGAGACGTTTTGAAGAAGCAAACAGCTTTCTGTTAAATCAGTTCATTTTGCTTCAAGATGGTGCAGTAACTAAAAAAGGACTCTGCGTGCCGCTGTTCACCAACCGGGAGAAGATGGTGCCGCTCAGAACCACCGAGTTTACAGCACAAAGGACAGACTGATACTAGCCCTCCTCGGAGCTGCGCCAAGCTCAACCCTTTAATCAGCTGGATTCCCTGCTTCTCTTCCACACCCTGGGGGTCCAGGAGGACACAATTGGGTCCTGAGCACATTCCGAGACCTCTCAAGATCTGAGCCACATCCGCAGGACAGCAATGGCGACTGGGCAGAGGGGCGCGGACTACAGAGGATTCCTGCTGCTCTTCATCCTTCTGGGGACCCGTTGGGAAGCCCGGGCAGAAAAGATTCACTACTCAGTGTCTGAAGAGACAGACAAAGGTTCTTTTGTGGGAAATATCACCAAGGACCTGGGACTGCTGCCTCGGGAACTGGCGGAACGCGGAGTCCGCATCGTCTCCAAAGGTAAGACCCAGCTTTTCTCTCTGAACTCGCGGAGCGGCAGCTTGGTCACAGCGGGGAGGATAGACCGGGAGGAGCTGTGCGCCCAGAGCCCGCAGTGTCTCATAAGCTTTAACATTTTGATAGAAGACAAAATGAATCTTTACCCTATAGAGGTGGAAATAATGGATGTTAATGACAACGCCCCCAGATTCTTAACGGAAGAAATAAACGTAAAAATCATGGAAAATGTAGCTCCTGGGATGCGGTTTCCACTTACTGAGGCTACAGATTCAGACGTGGGCACGAACTCCCTCCAGAAATACCAGCTCAGTCCCAATCGCCACTTCTCCCTGGTTGTGCAAAGTGGAGATGATGGAACTAAGTACCCGGAACTGGTGCTAGAGAAGGCTCTTGATCGGGAAGAAGAGGGGTTTCACCACCTGGTCCTCACGGCCTATGATGGCGGAGACCCACCCCGATCTGGCACCGCCAGCATCCGCGTGACAGTGGTGGATGTGAACGATCACACGCCAGTCTTCTCTCAACCCAGGTATCAAGTGACGGTTCCTGAGAACGTGCCGGTAGGCACAAGACTTCTTACAGTAAATGCTATTGACTTGGATGAGGGAGTCAATGGGGAAGTGACATATTCATTCCGGAAAATAACTCCAGAACGTGTACAAATATTCCACCTGAGCTCCACCACAGGAGAATTGTCGACTTTAAAAGGTCTGGATTATGAAGAATCCAGCTTCTATGAACTGGAAGTTCAGGCTCAAGATGGTGCTGGTAGTCTGACCAAAGCGAAAGTACTGATCACGATTTTAGACGTGAATGATAATGCCCCAGAAGTGACTGTCACGTCTGTGAGCAGTCCAGTCCCTGAAGATACACCACCTGGGACAGTGGTCGCTCTTTTCTACCTCCAAGACAAAGATTCAGGAAAGAATGGTGAGGTGAGCTGCTCCTTTTCAGAAAAGCTGCCTTTTAAATTAGAGCGATCAATTGATAATTATTACAGGTTGGTCACTGCACAAAACCTGGACCGGGAAAAGATGTCTATGTACAACGTCACACTGAAAGCCACAGATGGCGGAATCCCTCCTCTGTCCACAGAAAGTCACATATCCATTCATGTGTCAGACACCAATGACAACCCGCCCACCTTCTCTGATTCCTCTTACTCCATCCACATCCCTGAGAACAATCCCAGAGGCGCCTCCATCTTCTCAGTGACGGCACAAGACCCTGACAGTGACAAGAATGCCCAAGTCACCTATGCTTTAGCTGAGGACACCATCCAGGGGACCCCAGTGTCTTCCTATATCTCCATCAACTCTGACACTGGTGTCCTATATGCACTTGGATCCTTCGACTATGAGCAGTTTCGGAACCTACAACTAAGAGTGACTGCACGTGACAGTGGGGACCCACCTCTCAGCAGTAATGTGTCATTGAACCTCTTTGTGCTGGACCAGAATGACAATGCCCCTGAGATCCTGTACCCTGCTCTCCCCACTGATGGTTCCACAGGGGTGGAGCTGGCTCCCCGCTCTGCAGAACCTGGATACCTAGTGACCAAGGTGGTGGCTGTGGATAAAGACTCAGGCCCAAATGCTTGGCTGTCCTACCGGCTGCTTAAAGCCAGTGAGCCAGGGCTTTTCTCAATAGGGCTACACACAGGTGAGGTGCGCACAGCAAGGGCCCTTCTGGACAGAGATGCTCTTAAACAGAGCCTTGTGGTAGCTGTCCAGGACCATGGCCAGCCCCCACTCTCAGCCACTGTGACGCTCACTGTGGCTGTGGCCAACAGCATTCCTGATGTTTTGGCAGACCTGGGCAGCATCAGGACCCCCAGCGAACCTGATGATTCGGACATCACTCTCTACCTGGTGGTGGCAGTGGCCACTGTTTCCTGTGTTTTCCTTGTCTTTGTCACGGTGCTATTGGCTCTCAGACTGTGGCGTTGGCACAGGTCACACCGGCTGCCGGCTTCAGGTGGTGGGCTGGAAGATGTGCCTGCCTCACACTTTGTAGGTTTGGATGGGGTTCAGGCTTTCCTACAAACATATTCCCATGAGGTTTCACTCACCGCAGACTCTCGAAAGAGCCACATTATCTTCCCTCAGCCCAACTACGTGGATACTCTTATCAGCCAAGACAGCTGTGAGAAAAGTGATTCTTTGTTAACATCCATAGATTTTCAGGAATGTAAGGGTGAAGCTCCAAGTGTGCAGGTGAGTTCATGTCTTTGACTTTTCTGTGGGCCTGTGTGTATGCAGAATTCTCGTGACAACAGGTGTCATCTTCTATTGCATTCCATTCTGTCTAGAGAGGGAGGGTCTCTTATTTAAACCCAGAGGTGGGCAATTTGACTAATGTGGCTAGTCAGCTTGCTCTGAGATTTCCTGTCTCCATCTCTTGTGCTCTGGGATCACACGTGGGCCACCGTGACTACCTGGCACTTACTTGGATCCAAACTGTGACTCACACACTTTCAAGTCTAGCAATTTATCCATGAGCCATCTCCAAAGGCCCATCTGCCTTTATCTTTATTTCCACAAGAATTAAATTTTGCATCAACTGTCTCTATAATTTTTCAAAGACAAACTCTTGAAAAATGTAGATAAAAACCATTAAAATATTTCAGAAAAGGGGCCAGGCGGTGGTGGCGCACGCCTTTAATCCCAGCACTCGGGAGGCAGAGGCAGGCGGATCTCTGGGAGTTCGAGGCCAGCCTGGTCTAAAAGAGCTAGTTCTGGGACAAGCACCAAAAGCTACAGAGAAACCCTGTCTCAAAAAACCAAAAAAAAAAAAATTAGAAAAGGTTACCATTTTATTTCAGTAGTTGTACTTTAGCAAGAAGCACATAGGTTGTGATCTCTTTTAATTAAACCCCGTGTATATGAATGAGCCTAAGTAAACTAACATGTTTTTGTGCTGTCTACCTACTTTCCTCCTAGTTTTCTTAACTCAAATATTATCTAAATGAAATGAATTGTTGAGTCTTTCTCTTTGGCTACCTTCTTGGGATTCTTCTTAGAATTCAAATCTATTTTTTAAAAAAGTGTTAATGATCTTTTCAACCTGAAGCATTTCTCTGCTTTGCTTCTCTGTCCATGTAATTCAACATAGTGACCTTAAAAAGCATGATTACTTGCTCAGCTATGTAGAACATACTCATCTCACAGAATATTAGATAGATGCCTCAAGATGAAATGTGTCCAGCTGGGGAGATACCTTATCCAGTAAAAGCTTCCTGCACAAGCATGAATACCCGAGTTCAATTCTCAGGACTAATGCGGAAGATACAGGCATGGTGGTGCACTTCTGATCCCAGTGCTGGGGAGGCAGACACAGGCAGATCTCTGGGATTAGTCCCGCCAGCCTAAATTAACTGGTGAAGCCAGGTCCCAGTGAGAGACCCTGACTCAAAAAATATGTTAAATGGCTCCTGAGGAACAATGCCTGACATTCACCTCTGGCATTCACACACACACACACCACACCACACACACCACACACACACACCACACACAAATGCACACACCACGCACACACACACACACTACACACACCACACACACACCACACACATACCACACGCCACACACACACACACACCACACACACGCACACACAGTTCACATAAAAGAATAAAACAAGCATCACTAACATCTCTATAAAAATAGACATAGTATCTAATGACACAATAAAATTAGTTGGTCATGCTGGGCAATGGTCATACACCTTTAACGCCAGCACTCAGGAGGCAGAGGCAGGCAAATCTCTGTGAGTATGAGACCAGCCTGGACTACAGAGTGAGTTCCAAGTTAGTCATGGCCACATGGAGAAACTATATCTCAAAAATCCAAAAAAAAAAAACCAACATTTAATTGGTCAAAATAGACTAAATTTGTCAAATAAGGTGGCATTTCAAGGTAGGTGTGGTGGTTTTGCTTGATTGCAACCTTCGGGAGACAGAAACAAGACCTCTAGGCCAGCTTCGTCTTCATTCTCAACCCCCAGTATCTTTTCAAGTGTCGTACTCCTTTAGAGAGATAAATAGCTGCGTTCTTCACACACAACTCCAGTGTATTCTTTCGGTGGAACTCCAGCCGAAGTGTCTGTGGAGACACTGGGAAGCTGGCCCTATGAAATAACCCCTCATGTTCTCAAACCCCAAGCCATATTCACTTTCATTTATCTGCACCGCTGGGGGACAAAAAATAGAAATTAGTAAGTTTGGGGACTGACTGCTTCCATTTTCTTCCACAGAATGTTTTTATTGCAGTGCTGTATGTTGTGGTATTTTCCATATGAGCAAGCACTTAGTAGCATAAGAGATATTTCACTTCTGTGGTGTTCTGTCATGTGACCAGTTAGTGAGAATATTACAATATTACATTTTGTGAAGAAAGGCATACTGTTGTAAATAGGGTTTCCAGATATAATCAACATGTATTAGATTCTCAAATACATTTTTAAACAAAGAGAAGAAGTCATCACTAAACTCAGAGAGCTATTGAAAGCAAGCTCTCCAGGGAGGTTTCCCCTCAATTCTGAAGTTATCTTGAAATATAAAGCAAGTGCATAAGAAGGGACCGGTACTGGAGTTCTATAGTCTTTAGTTCCTGAGCATCACAAAGTAAACAATTGTACCCTCGGTGATTTGAGTATTGAGATTATAGTTTATAGTGAGAATAACTGTAATGGGAAATGGGGTGCCTAACAGTTCAGCCTGTATCATTTCTTTACCGGAGGTAGTGGAAGTGAGAATCACATAACAGTACTGTGAGGCAATTGTTCAAAGTGTTTTTGCAAAATTAAATGAATGATGAGTATGAATTGCACCTGGATGAAAACAAATTTCATCCAGACATGGTGGTGCACACCTTTAATCCCAACATTTGTGAGGCAGAAGCAGGTAAATCTCTGTAATTCAACATCAGCCTGGTGGACATACTTCCAGGACAGCCACTCTATGTAGATAGACCCTGTCTCAAAAGAAGAAAAGGGAGGAGGGGAATAATAAAAGAAGCAGAAGAAAAAGGAGGAGGAGGAGGAAGAGGAAGAGGAGGAGGAGGAGGAGGAGGAGGAAGAAGAAGAAGAAGAAGAAGAAAAGAAGAAGAAGAAGAAGAAGAAGAGACTGACACTCTCAGAAAATGAAGTATGAAGTAAATCAGACTGGATATGCCTAAAAAAGGAGATAAAGCATTTGAGATTAAAAAAAAAGGAAATTTATACCACCATATTGCTGCTCAATAAATATACACTGTTATTGCTCCCTGAGATTATTTAGGCCAAGACTTGTTACAGTCATGTTTGACTCACTAGTGGAGTATTAAAGATTTAAGCACGCTTATGTCAACAGATATTATGCCTGTAAAGACATAATCCTGGAAATTTGTGCTAAAAAGCATTTCTGACAATAGATGTTGAACGTTATTTAATGTATGGAAATTACTAAAAAAACGCCAAACAAAGGCTGCAGTTTCCTACTGTGGACTTTGGGTGTCGCTGTTGGCCAGTCTGGAGAGCCTGAAGCGCCACTTCTCGCGCAGCCGCAGAGAGCTTTCCAATGAGCCCTTTCTCCGCCTTATCCTTTACACCGCTTCTTCCAAGCAAAAGAAGAATCGTTTCGTGAACTAGAACTGGCATCAAAGACCATTTGAAGCCAGGAATATCCGCAGCACGGAGCTTCCTCGGAACCCGGCGTCTCCAAGTTGGTGAGCGAGCAAAGGGGAACAAGAAGAATGTGGGAGGGCGCTGCCGAAAGGCGCCGGGTACAGAGGCGGCCAATGCTCCTTCCTTTCCTGCTGCCTTTGTTCTGCACCGCGCTCTCTGAGCAGATCCGCTACAAGATCCCCGAGGAGATGCCCACCGGCTCGGTAGTGGGGAACCTCGCCAAGGACCTGGGCTTCAGTGTCCAGGAACTACCGACGCGAAAGCTGCGTGTCAGTTCCGAGAAGCCTTACTTCAGCGTGAGCGCAAATAGCGGGGAGTTGCTAGTGAGCAGCAGGCTGGATAGGGAGCAGATTTGCGGGAAGAAGCCGTTGTGTGTTCTGGAATTTGAGGCTGTTGCTGAAAATCCGTTGAACTTTTTTCATGTGAGCGTGGAGCTTGAGGACATTAATGACCACATGCCAAAATTCACGCACACATCCTTTGAATTGCAAATAAGTGAGTCCACAAAACCAGGGACACGATTTATCTTAGGATCCGCCTATGATGCAGACATTGGAACCAATTCTCTGCAGAATTACCAGCTGAGTCCCAACGATCATTTTTCACTGGTGAATAAAGAGAAGTCAGACGGTAGTAAATACCCTGAAATGATACTGAATACACCTCTAGACCGGGAAAAGCAGAAATCCTACCATTTGACCTTGACTGCTTTGGACTTTGGGCATCCACCCCTCAACAGCACTGCACAGATACAAGTCCTAGTGACTGATGCCAATGATAACCCTCCAGTGTTCAGCCAAGATATATACAGGGTGAGCCTGCCAGAAAACGTGCACCCGGGAACCTCCGTGCTTAGGGTGGCTGCCACAGATCAGGACGAGGGTGTCAATTCCCAGATCACGTATTCTTTTAGCGAAACTGGCCAGATCACACAATTTAACCTGGATTCTAATACCGGGGAAATTACTACTCTGGATACATTAGACTTCGAAGAAGTCAAAGAATATTCCCTTGTTTTGGAAGCAAGGGATGGTGGGGGAATGATTGCACAATGTACGGTAGAGATAGAAGTTCTGGATGAAAACGACCATGTCCCCGAAGTGTTGTTCCAGTCTCTACCGGATCTCGTAATGGAGGACGCTGAGCCAGGAACACACGTCGCTCTGCTTAAAACCCGAGACAAAGATTCTGGACGCAATGGAGAAGTTATCTGCAAACTAGAAGGCAGTGTTCCATTTAAAATACTCACTTCCTCAAGAAACACATATAAATTAGTGACAGACGGGGTTCTAGACCGCGAGCAGAACCCAGAATACAACATTACTATCAGAGCCACCGACAAGGGTGAGCCGCCCCTCTCTTCCAGCTCTAGTGTCATCTTGCACATTGGGGACGTGAACGATAACGCTCCAGTTTTCACAAAGGTTTCATACCTGGTCCATGTAGCAGAGAACAATCCACCTGGAGCCTCCATCGCTCAAATTAGCGCCTCTGACCCTGATTTAGGGCCCAATGGCCACGTCTCCTATTCGATTATAGCCAGCGACCTAGAACCTAAATCGCTGTGGTCATACGTGACTGTAAACGCACAGAGCGGAGTGGTGTTCGCGCAGCGCGCCTTCGACCACGAGCAGCTCCGCTCCTTCCAGCTGACACTACAGGCGCGCGACCAGGGCTCTCCCGCGCTCAGCGCCAACGTAAGCTTGCGCGTGCTGGTGGGCGACCGCAACGACAACGCGCCGCGCGTGCTGTACCCCACGCTGGAGCTCGACGGGTCTGCGCTCTTTGACATGGTACCTCGTGCTGCCGAGCCCGGATATCTGATCACCAAGGTGGTGGCGGTGGACGCCGATTCCGGACACAATGCCTGGTTGTCGTACCACGTGCTGCAGGCCAGTGATCCCGGACTCTTCAACCTGGGCCTGCGCACTGGCGAGGTGCGCACAGCGCGTGCCTTGGGTGACAGAGACTCTGCGCGACAGCGCCTTCTGGTCGCTGTGCGTGATGGTGGACAGCCACCACTCTCGGCTACAGCAACGCTCCACCTGATCTTCGCTGACAGCCTGCAGGAGGCCCTGCCAGACCTCAGAGATGACCCACTGCCCCCTGACCCTCAAGCCGAGCTGCAGTTCTACTTGGTGGTGGCCTTGGCCTTGATTTCTGTGCTTTTCCTCCTGGCTGTGATTCTAGCCATCGCGCTTCGACTGCGACACTCCTCCAGCCCCTCCGTCTGGGGCTGCTTTCAGTCAGAAGTTGTGGTTCCCCCCAACTACAGCGACGGGACTTTGTCGTATTCCTACAACCTGTGTGCTGCTCCCACGGGGAAGGCAGAGTTTAATTCCCTAACATGTAATGATCAGTTGAATTCAGGACAAGATATACATTTTGGAGATTCAGCGGGAGCCTTGTTTCCACTTTGTAATTCCAGTGAGTCAACATCACATCAGGTGAGTTTCCTGCGAGTATAATATACTCCTTTCTACTCACTTGGCCATATTCTCAGGAAATATATACTTTTCAGATAGAACCAGTTCTTAGGGCAATGCTGGTGAAGAGTTGGTGGTATGGTTCAGTGTTAGAGCACCTGCCTAGTGTGCTGACTCAGTCCCTAAGACCACCATGAAAAGTTTAGTGGGTTAAAAAGTGCTCGTGGAGAGAGACTCAGCAGTTAAGAGCAATGGCTGCTTGTCCAGATGCATTGCAGCTGACAATTTTCTGTAACTCCAGTCCCAAGGGATCGGACTCCCTCTTCTGGCCTCTGAGGGTACCAGGCACACACAGGGCACAGACACACATGCCAACAAAACCAAATACATTTAATAGATAAATAATAAAGAATAAAGTATGAGCACTTCTGTGCCTTATAGGTATGGCGTACCAAACTCAAATGATCAGAAAGTAGTCTTACCTACAATGTGAAAATTTACTGACTCTCCCTAGAATTTAGTGAGAGTTCTCCATGAATTTTCTTCCTGTTGCTTAATACAATATAAGATGAATACTTGTTGTAGCTTAAACATACTGTAATTATAAAAGCAGTCATGGAGCTGGGTGTGGTAGCTCACGTCTTTAATCCCAGCACTTGGGAAGTAGAGGCAGGTGGATCTCTGGGTTTGAGGCCATCCGAGAGTTACAGTACTGCCAGGGCTACACAGAGAAACTCTGTCTAGAAAAACCAAAACAAACGAACAAAAGTCATTGAGGCTCAGCAGTTAAGAACACTGGCTATCTTTCAGAGGACCTAGGTTCAAATCCCAGAACCCACATGGTGCTTCACAACTGTCTGTAGCTCCAGTTACATGAGATATGATGCCCTCTTCTGGTCTCCAAGGGTGAAAGACATGAAAGTGGCACACAGACTTACATGCAAAGAAAATTCCATACACACACAAAGTCACTGAAATGATCCTTAAAGAAAAAAAGTATTTTCTACTGATGTATCTGTTATAGTTTCTATAATCTGTCTGTTTCATGTGATTAATTCCTTTCCCACCAAAGACTCCCAAAGTAAGATCTCTTAAGCTTAGCTTTATGTCCATGGCCCCGTGGACATAATTTTATGCAATATGTTATGTGTGGACAGTTACTTAGCAGAATTCTGGTTTAGTATTCATCAGAAGATCAAAAAGTTTAATACTATATTATGTACAATGCCAGAATTTGGGAAATAAAGGCAGGGCTAGCCTGAACTATGAGAGACCCTTTCTAAACAAACAGCCCAAAACCCAAAAGGTCAAAAGCAAGCTGTTATTGCTGGAAGTGTAGGTTTTTGAGAGTTTCTTTGTACTGAAGCTCATTCAGTAGGCTCCCCCATTGGAGAAGATTTGAACAATGCTTTCACTCTGTTTCTCCCTGACAAACTCCAACATGTAATTTTAAAAATTATTACTAGTATTGTTTGTAAACATGCGGGTCAGAGGACAACGTTGTAGATTTCATTCTTCTACCTTTTATATGGCTTCCAAGGATAAAACTCATGTTACAAGGCTTGGAAGGCAAGCGCTTCTGTATGCTGAGCCATCTGGATGAACTCTAGCAGAAAATTCACTGTCTTTTCATTGTTCTCCTACACCAAAATATGTAGAGGCCTTCTACAAATTTAGACCATCTCTAGGAGAAAAGTAGTCTTGAAGTTTTCAAAATTTTAGCAAAACTTGCAAATCTGATGTGCATGTAAAAATAATATATACGAAAAGTCATAGTACATTGTATCACTCCTGCTGGGCAGTCTATAGCACCTGCTTCAGTTACTGACCACTTCAAACTATCGATGGAAAGTGTTTTTGTAGTGGCATTTACTGTTTGGCTTCTTGTGATAATTATGTGTTCCTCACTCTTTGTTGTTCTATGGGTGAAAGCTGTAGTAGTGGAGCTAACCGTGCATGTGTGTGTGTGTGCGCGCGCGCGTGCGTACGTGCATGTGTGTGCATGCGTGTGTGTGCGTGCGTGTGTGTGTGTGCGTGTGTGTCCCTTGAACAGTCATCTGATTTAAAATGTAACTATTGCCAGGCTTGGTGGTACACACTTTTAATCCCAGCACCTGGAGGCAGATGTAGATGGAGCTCTGAGAGTTTGAGACCAGCCTGGTCTACAGAGTAAGTTCAAGGACAGCCAGGGCTACACAGTTAGACCCTGTCTCAAAAAGACTATCCATAGAGATTTGCTTTTAATTGTGTCTTTATCTATTCCTTTCAAGTATCTATAATTTAAATAAAATAACAAACCAGTATAATCTCTGATTTAAAAAAAACTTGAATTGTAAAAGTATTTGTCCTGTTAAAATTTTACAACCTTAATATAAAAACTTATCAGTGTGTAATTAAAATAACATTTAGAAAGGAATTGTAAAAGCATAAACTCTGTGGAAAGCTACTACAATGGTAGGTTTAATCCAGATAAAAAAATCTCTAAATAATCATCTTTAAAGGATCTGTTCTAGTCTAAAATTAGGGTTCTTAATTAAACCGTATGTCTTGAAAACTTTCTCACAAAGCTGGGAAACAACGGGAAATAAAACTACCCTGTTATCTTTTAGGATTGAATGCAAACCAGCCATTTCATGTAATGTTAATTCACAGACCTAATAATTAACATAATCACACTTTATCACACACACGTTTGCACTTTCTTCTGAAATAAATATTTAGGAATAAATTTAAAATTAAGTAATGAAAAGCGCCTAATAAAAGCTTAAGAAACTGCGTCTGAGTGCAGTAACACTTTAGGACTCTAAGCGCCGCTGTTCACCTGCTGGGAGAGAAATGCACCCGAAAAGCCATCAGATTCTCAGCGCTAACAAAATCGGAGTGGCAGATTCCAGAGTCCAACTGCGCAACTGCGGTGAAATTCCGTCCCTGGGTTTGTGGCTCTCCAGCTTTCCGTAAGATTTCTGTTCCCATCACCGCTACCAAAGGTATCCCTACCGCCTACGCCCAGTGAAGACTGGGAGGATTCTTGTGCGAATGAACAATGGCTGCTTCCAAGAATCAACACCGGCAAAGCGGGCTGGTCCTATTGTGCACGCTGATGGGGACGCTGTGCCAGATCGGGGTAGGACAGATTCGCTACTCGGTTCCAGAAGAGACAGACAAAGGCACGGTCGTGGGTAACGTCTCCAAGGACCTAGGACTGGAGTCGCGCGATCTGGTCAAGCGAGGAGTCCGCATCGTCTCCAGAGGTAGGTCGCAGCTTTTCTCTCTGAACCCGCAGAGCGGCAGCTTGATCACCGCGGGCAGAATAGATAGGGAGGAGCTGTGCGCCCAGAGTGCGCCCTGTCTTGTAAATATTAACATCCTAGTTGAGGACAAAGGAAAACTCTTTGGGGTAGAAATAGAAATAACTGATATTAACGATAATAATCCGAAGTTCCATGTTGAAGATCTGGAAGTGAAAATTAATGAAATCGCTGCCCCTGGAGCACGGTATCCACTTCCAAAAGCAGTTGATCCAGATGTGGGAGTAAACTCCCTCCAGAGTTACCAGCTCAGCCCCAACCAACACTTCTCTCTGGATATGCAAAGAGGAGACCACGGTGATATAAATCCAGAGCTGGTGCTGGAGCGCACCCTGGACCGAGAGGAAGAGCCCATTCACCACCTGATCCTCACCGCCTCCGATGGTGGCGACCCGCGCCGCTCCAGCACAGCGCTCATCCAGATCACAGTGTTGGATACAAACGACAATGCCCCTGTTTTCGACCAACCGGTTTACCGCGTGAAAGTCCTTGAGAACGTGACCCCAGGCACCTTGCTGCTTACAGTGAGAGCTAGCGACCCGGATGAGGGTGCCAACGGGAAAGTGACATATAAATTCCAGAAAATTAATGACAAACAGTCCCTGTTATTTCATCTTCATGAAAATACCGGGGAAATATCAGTAGCGAAAACTCTGGACTATGAAGAATGTTCATTATATGAAATGGAAATACAGGCCGAAGATGTGGGGGCACTTCTGGGGAGAAGCAAAGTGATAATTACGGTAGAAGATGTAAACGACAATCGGCCGGAAGTGACCATTACATCCTTGTTTAACCCAGTGCTGGAAAATTCTCTTCCTGGTACAGTAATTGCCTTCTTGAATGTGCATGACCGAGACTCTGGAAAGAACGGTCAAGTTGTCTGTTCCACACACGAGAACTTACCTTTTAAATTAGAAAAGTCAATAGATAATTATTATAGATTGGTGACATCGAAGTATCTGGACCGAGAAAAGGTCTCTGTCTACAATATCACAGTGATAGCTTCAGATCTAGGAGCCCCACCTCTGTCTACTGAAACTTACATTGCCCTGACTGTGGCAGACACTAATGACAACCCTCCTCGTTTTCCCCATACATCCTACACGGCCTGCATCCCAGAGAACAACCTGAGAGGTGCCTCCATCTTCTCCTTGACTGCACATGACCCTGACAGCCAGGAAAATGCGCAGGTCACTTACTCTGTATCTGAGGACACCATACAGGGAGCACCTCTGGCCTCTTACATCTCCATCAACTCAGACACTGGCGTCCTGTATGCACTGCAGTCTTTTGACTTTGAGAAGATCCAAGACTTGCAGTTTTGGGTTATTGCCAGTGACAGTGGGAGCCCACCACTCAGCAGCAACGTGTCACTGCGCTTGTTTGTATTGGACCAGAATGACAATGCTCCTGAGATTCTATACCCGGGCCTCCCCACAGATGGCTCCACTGGTGTGGAGCTGGCGCCCCGCTCTGCAGAGCCTGGATACCTTGTGACCAAGGTGGTGGCAGTGGACAGAGACTCAGGACAGAACGCCTGGCTGTCCTACCGCCTGCTCAAGGCCAGCGAACCTGGGCTCTTCTCCGTGGGGCTGCACACGGGGGAGGTGCGCACAGCCAGGGTCCTGCTGGACAGAGATGCACTCAAACAGAACCTGGTGATGGCAGTGCAGGACCATGGCCAGCCTCCTCTCTCCGCCACTGTAACGCTCACTGTGGCCGTGGCTAACAGTATCCCTGAAGTGTTGGCTGACTTGAGCAGCATTAGGACCCCTGGGGCCCCAGAGGATTCTGATCTCACCCTCCACTTGGTGGTGGCAGTGGCTGTTGTCTCCTGCGTGTTCCTTGTCTTTGTCATTGTCCTCCTAGCACTCAGGCTTCAACGCTGGCAGAAGTCTCGCCAGTTCCAGAGTTCCAGAGGTGGATTGCCCCCTGCACCTCCCTCACATTTTGTGGGCATCGACGGGGTACAAGCTTTTCTGCAAACCTATTCTCATGAAGTCTCCCTCACTTCAGGCTCCCAGACAAGCCACATTATCTTTCCTCAGCCCAACTATGCAGACATGCTCATTAACCAAGAAAGCAGTGAGAAAAATGATTCCTTATTAGCATCCATAGATTTCCATGAGAGTAAGGATGAAGGCGCGTGTGCTCTGGTAAGTTCGCTTCTCTGGCTCTCATAGCAATTTTGAGACATGCTAAGACTTTTGTGTGCATTTAAATGATGGCAATGTCAAACTGAACACTTAAGAGTCTTAGGGTGCTGAAAAGATTGTTTTCAAGGGAGTTAGACAAGACTTGAGAATGTGTTAGTTATCAGAGTGCTTGCCTAGCTTGCCCAAACCCTGAGTTAGATCCACAGCATCACATAGACTGCGCAGGGTAGCACATGCTTGTAATCCTAGCCCACGGGTAGGGTTGGTAATGGCAGGAGGATCAAAAGTTCAAGTTCATCCTCCAGTATTTTATTAAGTTCAAGGTTAGCGTGGGTTATGTGAGACTCTGTCTGAAAACACCAAAAAGACCCATGCAAAAATCTTAGACAAGACATTGTTCAACCTTTAAACATCCCATTGTTCTTTCACTGATCATCTACCACACAGTTTTCTACTTGCGCACGTATTTGTTCTAAGTTAGTACTACAGAAAAGTTATTGGGGTGTCCAGATCCTTAGTCGTTACCTCAGTAATCATCAAATATGTCACCATTATATTAGTCTACAAGTAGGCACTGCAAGATTTTTTGACTTTAAGCATCTTTTGAGGCCTGCTTCTTCATCAGCATTCATCAAACTCAAACCACAAGCACATTTTACAATACAGAACTTGGTAGGGGTGAAACCAGTGCATGAATGTTGAGTGGATGCGTATATAAACCTTTCCGGGTCTGTACCAATGGAAATATGGAATCTAAACCCTCAATTAGTACTTAATCTCCCCTTCAAAAGAAAAGTAACAAAATCTAAACTTAAACTTTCGGCTGGGGGGGGTGGCATATGCCTTTAATCCCAACACTCATGGGGCAAAAGTAGGTGGATCTCTGTAAGTTTGAGACCAGTCTGGTATACAAGACAAGTTCCAGGACAGCCAGGACTGTTACACAAAGAAATGCTGTCTTGATAAAACAAAATAAAGGAAGGAAGGAAGGAAAAGAAATGTTCATAAAATACTGAAGAATCTGTTTCGGCAGACTGACTTACCTGAGCATTTTGGGCTCTACATCCATCTGAAATGGTGAGATGATAAACAAATTCCAAATAAGTTACCAATTTCAGAGAAAAAAAAACACATTTCAACTAAACTATACACATTATTTGTGTTCCTTCTCGTAGCATTTGAATAAAGCTAACTCCTAGTTTGTCACCAGTCAAAAATGGAAGACAAGATAAAGCCTTTGTGATGTTGAGAAGGGTCTCTCCCCAGGACTGTGCAGCATTCCCGCCTGTGTTACATGTACACTGGAGTTGAGATTATCTTCCTGCTTTCTGTAACATCTGGGAGCACATTCACCTGACGAGACAACTACATAATTGGCACTTTATTTTGTTAGGGGTAAAGAGAGTTGTCTCTTGCCTAGTGTGCGCAAAGTATTGCTTTGATTTCGACCACTTAAAAAACTAATTAATTAATAGAATATAAAGTTAAACCAAATATCATTATATTCAGTAACTTTATGTGTTGGACCTACTATGAGTTCAATTTCTCCAATTTCAAAGTCATTACATTATAATAGTATGGTGCATGGATAAAGGAATAATTTTTTAAATATTTTGCAAATAATATTTGCAACACAAGTAAAATATTGTGTTGCAAATAGCTAATAATTTCCCTAGTAATTTTTAGAATGAATTAATGTAATATAAAAAGTAGGATAGAAGCTACATAATTTGGAAATAAGAAAAGGAGGAACTTAGCAGGCTGTACTATATCTGGGCTACATCACTAAGAAAGTCTTCTCAAATGAGTATCTCCTAAAGAAGTAATGAAGATTCTCTTTGTTTTTATAAAGAGAATATTGACATTTCCAGGAAGAAAGGACATCTGAGGTATGGGACAGATCTGCCCAAACATAAAATTAATAATAATAATAATAATTTGCAACAGTACTGATATTTCCAAACATTATGAAACAGCATTGATTACTTAGAAATATTGAAAGAATTATAGAAATAAACAAAAGAGGAGTGAGAGTAGTTTCAACACAACAGCCAACAAGAAATAAATTTGTGATAATAATAATATAATAGACTCTGGGTGTAAGACTAATGTCACGTTAGTTATTAAATTCCCACTTCAAAAGGGTAACGCTTTGCTTTATGTAAAAGCACAGTGAATGCAGTGACCAAAAAATGGACCAACATATGTAGGTTTGCATGAAAACCATGTGGTATTTCCAACAATATTGAAAGAATAAAAAAATATATGAAAGAGGTGTTTAACATCTCTGTTCAATATTCAATATTTGAATATTAAAATATGACTTATTTAGTTAGGCACAATTGTATTATTAGTTGAGAAAAAGAAAAAAAACTTCAAAACCGCAGAGGCTGCAGTTTCCTACTGTTGACTCTGGGCGCCGCTGTTGGCCAATCTGGAGAGCCTGGAGCAGAGCGCTTTCCGAAGAACCCTTTCTCCGCCTTATCCTTTTATACCGCATCTTCCAAGCAAAAGAAGAATCGTTTCGTGAACTAGAACTGGCATCAAAGACCATTTGAAGCCAGGAATATCCGCAGCACGGAGCTTCCTCGGAACCCGGCGTCTCCAAGTTGGTGAGCGAGCAAAGGGGAACAAGAAGAATGTGGGAGGGCGCTGCCGAAAGGCGCCGGGTACAGAGGCGGCCAATGCTCCTTCCTTTCCTGCTGTCTTTGTTCTGCACCGCGCTCTCTGAGCAGATCCGCTACAAGATCCCCGAGGAGATGCCCACCGGCTCGGTAGTGGGGAACCTCGCCAAGGACCTGGGCTTCAGTGTCCAGGAACTACCGACGCGAAAGCTGCGTGTCAGTTCCGAGAAGCCTTACTTCAGCGTGAGCGCAAATAGCGGGGAGTTGCTAGTGAGCAGCAGGCTGGATAGGGAGCAGATTTGCGGGAAGAAGCCGATGTGTGTTCTGGAATTTGAGGCTGTTGCTGACAATCCGTTGAACTTTTATCATGTGAGCGTGGAGCTTGAGGACATTAATGACCACATGCCAAAATTCACGCACACTTTCTCGGAGCTGCAAATAAGTGAGTCTGCACAACCGGGCACCCGATTTATATTAGAGGTAGCAGAAGATGCGGATATTGCCTTAAACTCGCTACAGAATTATAAACTCTCTCTTAGCCCTAGTTTCTCACTAGTAAATAAAGAAAAACAAGATGGTCGTAAATACCCGGAGTTGGTATTGGAGAACATTTTAGACCGTGAGCAGCATAATTTCTACCGATTAGTTCTGACTGCTTTAGACGGCGGGAATCCTCCCCTAAGTGGCACTACCGAGCTTCGGATCCAGGTCACTGATGCCAACGATAATCCTCCGGTGTTCAACCAGGAAGTCTACAGAGTTCACCTTCCAGAAAACGTGCCCCCAGGCACAACTGTGCTACAGGTGACAGCTGCGGACAAGGATGAGGGCGTGAATTCAGAGATTACTTATTCCTTCTACAGAGCTGGACAAGTGTTCAGTCTAAATTCAAAGAGTGGAAAAATTACAACACAAGGGACACTGGATTTTGAAGAAATCAAAGACTATTCTATAGTGGTGGAAGCGCGCGATGGTGGAGGCCTGGTTGCTCAATGCACAGTTGAAATTAACATTCAAGATGAAAACGACAACAGCCCAGAAATTACAGTTCGCTCTCTGCTCGAAATGATTCCAGAAAACGCAGCGCCGGGAACACTAATTGCATTGATCAAAATCCAAGACAGAGATTCCGGGGAAAACGGGGAGGTTAATTGTGGACTAGACAGTGAGGTGCCCTTTAAAATCATCTCATCTTCCAAAAACTCGTATAAATTAGTAACAGATAGAACCTTAGACCGAGAGCTTACCCCAGAATACAATATCACCATCACCGCCATTGATAGAGGCAAGCCACCCCTCTCCTCCACGACAAAAATCACCCTACACATTGGTGACGTCAATGACAACACTCCGCTTTTCCATCAGACATCCTACTTGGTGTACATAGCCGAGAACAACCCACCCGGAGCCTCCATCGCCCAAGTCAGCGCGTCTGACCCGGATTTGGGATCCAATGGCGATGTTTCCTACTCCATCATAGCCAGCGACCTGGAATCTAAATCGCTGTGGTCATACGTGACTGTAAACGCACAGAGCGGAGTGGTGTTCGCGCAGCGCGCCTTCGACCACGAGCAGCTCCGCTCCTTCCAGCTGACACTGCAGGCGCGCGACCAGGGCTCTCCCGCGCTCAGCGCCAACGTGAGCATGCGCGTGCTGGTGGGCGACCGCAACGACAACGCACCCCGCGTGCTGTACCCCGCGCTTGAGCCCGATGGCTCAGCGCTTTTCGACATGGTACCGCGCGCCGCTGAGCCCGGATATCTGGTCACCAAAGTGGTGGCGGTGGATGCAGACTCTGGACACAATGCCTGGTTGTCGTACCACGTGCTGCAGGCCAGTGATCCCGGACTCTTTAGCCTGGGCCTGCGCACTGGCGAGGTGCGCACAGCGCGTGCCTTGGGAGACAAGGACGCGGCGCGGCAGCGTCTGTTGGTTGGTGTTCGCGATGGTGGACAGCCGCCTCTCTCGGCCACTGCCACGCTGCTTCTAGTATTCGCTGACAGCCTGCAGGAGGCCCTGCCAGACCTCAGTGACCGCCCACTATCCCCTGACCCTCAAGCTGAGCTGCAATTCTACTTGGTGGTGGCCTTGGCCTTGATTTCTGTGCTTTTCCTCCTGGCTGTGATTCTAGCCATTGCGCTTCGACTGCGACACTCCTCCAGCCCCTCCGTCTGGGGCTGCTTTCAGCCTGGACTTTGTTCTGAATCTAGACCTGTGGTTCCCCCCAACTACAACGAAGGTACTTTGCCATATTCCTATAATCTGTATGGTGCACATGTCGGAAAGACAGAATGTAATTTTCTAAAATGCAGTGAGCCATTGAGTTCAGGACAAGGCCTTCTTTGCCCTGAGTCGTCGGGGGCCTTGTTTCCACTTTGTGATCCCAGTGAGCCGACTTCCCACCCGGAACCTCTAACACCGGTGAGTTCCATTGAAATTTTTGCTTCTCTCTTCCTGAAGTTCCCAACTATCTATAGTTACATGGCAATACAGCACGTTTTCTGGTCGTGTGAGTCCTCTTCAAAAATGTTAAAATGGCTTAAAGTTCTATTTCCTTTCATCAATGAAGATGACGTGAACTGTGATATAATCTCCAGAAAGAAATGTAAAAGGTTACGAGTTTACGGTGTAGTGAAACATTCACACAGTACTGAGAGTGTGTGCTGTTAGCTTCACAACAGAACAAGTGGACAGTTTTTTCAAAGTGATTGAAATTTACCTGTTGATTTTCACTTTTTTTGAGACAGAGTCTTGCTTTGTAGTTTATAGGGTGGTCTTGATTCCTGACTCCCTGTGTATCCCAGGCTGACCTGGAAGTTATTATACTGTGTGTCAGAGGCCAGCCTAGAACTGGAGGTTCTACTGTCTCCGTCTCCTGCAGGCTGGATTATAAATCTGAATCACCATTCTTTCTAATTTTGGTATACATTGGCAAACATTAAATTTAGAGTACATAGTAATTTGCCAGGTAGTAAGTGGCACAAGCCTTTAATCCCAGCACTCAGGAGGCAGAGGCAGGTAGATCTGTTCGAGGCCACCTGATCTACAGAGAAAGTTCAGGACAGCCAGGGATATGTTATACAGAGAAGCCCTGTCTCAAAAACAAAAACAACAACCACACAACCAAAAAAAGTTACTTCATCCTTTAAGCTCATTGTTATCCCTCTTTACTGACTTCACTGAGAGCTCCCTTTCTTGTGTTTATTCCTCATAGTTAGCTTCTTAGACTTACCTAACAAAGCCAAGGCTTTTTGACTCCCCTAAAAAGACATGAAAACTACTTGTGTGTTTGTGGAACGAAAGAGAATTGCTGAGCTCTTCAGACTCATCTGAGTTCTATCACTTTGGCGGGGGGGCAACTGTGAGATCCTACAGGAAAGAAAAGATTGGGGTTGGGATGCAGTGGTGGAGCACTACTTACAGGGTGGGGTGCCGTGGTGGAGCACTACTTACAGGATGGGATGCAGTGGTGGAGCACTACTTACAGGGTGGGGTGCCGTGGTGGAGCACTACTTACAGGATGGGATGCAGTGGTGGAGCACTACTTACAGGGTGGGGTGCCATGGTGGAGCATTACTTACAGGGTGGGGTGCCATGGTGGAGCACTACTTACAGGGTGGGGTGCCATGGTGGAGCACTACTTACAGGGTGGGGTGCCATGGTGGAGCACTACTTACAGGGTGGGGTGCTATGGTGGAGCACTACTTACAGGGTGGGGTGCTATGGTGGAGCACTACTTACAGGGTGGGGTGCTATGGTGGAGCACTACTTACAGGACGGGGTGCCGTGGTGGAGCACTACTTACAGGACGGGGTGCCGTGGTGGAGCACTACTTACAGGACGGGGTGCCGTGGTGGATCACTACTTACAGGACGGGGTGCCGTGGTGGAGCACTACTTACAGGACGGGGTGCCGTGGTGGAGCACTACTTACAGGACGGGGTGCCGTGGTGACACTGGAGTTATAGACTGATATGCACCACTATGTGGGTCCTCTGGAAGAGAAGCCAGTGCTTTTAACTGCTGAGTCATCTCTCTAGCCCCTTCCTCCAATTCTTTTTGTTTTGGTTTTGTCTTGGGTATGGAGGTTTTGGTTTTTGAGACAAGGTTTCTCTGTGTATGGTTGTTCTGTAACTCACTCTGTAGACCAGGCTAGTCTCTACCTCCTAAGTGCTAGGATTAAAGATGTCACCACCACCTGGCTACTTTCCTCTGATCCTTTATATATAATCTTTGAAAAAAGAAGGGTAAGGAGAAAACACTGGATTCATCTTATAGTTTGAAGTCACAAAGGTTTTCCCACCATGCTTGTAGTGGGTTCTGAGTTAGTTCTTCCTAAAGGCCAAAGCTACTAGTTAGGCATGCATACAAGACTGCCATCTCATATTATGTCTTTGCTTGGTTTCCTCTGACAGTCATAATATAGTATATGACATCTTTAAGAACATATTGCTTCTTTGCATAACACCACTTACCACTTACTTCTTAGTCGTAGACATTCATTCTATATTTTGTGTTCTTTTCACTAAATTATTACTTAACTTTAAATGAACTTTAGAATAAGAAGTGTATGATTGCCGGGCATTGGTGTACACCTTTAATTCCAGCACTTGGGAGGCAGAGGCAGACGGATCTCTGTGAGTTTGAGCACGCCTGGTCTACAAGAGCTAGCTCCAGGACAGGTTCCAAAGCTACAGAGAAACCCTGTCTTGAAAAAGAAAAGGTGAATGCCCACTTTAAAATTTAATAATTTCTTGCTTCCTTTCTTTTCTTCTTGTCCTGGGGATTGAGCTCATGACCTCATACATCTAGGCGAGTTGTTTTCTAATGGGCCATATCTCAACCCTTGAACTGTGTGAAGGTTGGGGATGTAGCTCAGGGGTAGAACACTTGCCTAGAATGCTGAAGTTCTAGGTTCCATCCCCAGCACCACACACACACACACACACACACACACACACACACACACTGTCATGATGAAGGATTGAAAATTTTCTTTTTTTCAAATGTTAATTTTTATCTTCCCAATACCTGTACATGCATCACACATTCACATCAAAAGCTAAACCTTTTGTGAACTAGTAGAAAGGTTTAAATGGTCACATGAATGTGAAGCTTGTAACCTTAATCCTATCTGTCCCTTGTGACAGCACATATTTTGTCCCAATTCTTGGGAAGCAGAGGCAAGTAGGATCTCCATGAGTTTGAGGCCAGCCTGGTCTACAGAGTGAGTTTCAGGACAGCCAAGGGCTACACAGTGAAACCTAGTCTTTAAAACACACACACACACACACACACACCTCTATCTTGTTTAAATTTTGATATTAATAGGAAAGGTAAGAAATGTATAAATATTGTCCAAGTAAAATTTTCGTATAGCACAAAAGTTTTAAAGAAACTATGAATTTTATCATTAAAATTGATAAATTTATTATATCTTCAAAGTAGGTACTCCATCTATATATTCATTTAGTGTAATTATGAGCCATACTTGGTGGTGTGTGCTTTTAATCCCAGCACACTGGAGGTGGAGACAGGAGGATTTCTGTGAATTTGTAGCCAGTCTGGTCTATATAGTAGTTCCAGGACAGCCAGGGCTACATAATGAGGTCCTGCCAGGAAAAATAATGGAACCAATGTAATTATGGAATAAACATATATATCATGCACGTGTAAAGGAAATGGTGGATATTACATAATATTCATATCAAAATTACATCTAAGAGTTGTAAAGGCATGCAAAACAAAGCACCATAGAAATGAAATTATAATAATTTAGAGAGTATATACATCCAAAATTTAAAGTGAATGAGGTTAACATTAAGCTAAAACTCTTCGGAGAGTTAATACAGAAATATTATTCCACTTCATTTACAACTCAGATATTCACAAATTGTCATTGTTTTTGCAGGATAAATATAAGAAAATGCTTAGAAAATCTAAAATCACAATAATAATCCAGTACTAATTTCATCAATCATCTATAATCAAATATGTCATGGGGGAGGGGATTCACACGAGTAGAACCACTCCAGAGGCTGAGGCAGGAGTATTGCTTGAATACAAGCCTTTAAGACCAGCCTAAGAGACTCCATTTCTGTAAGACACTTTCTCGAAAGAACAAAACGAAGTAAGGATGGAGGGATGGGTGGAGGAACAAAGAAAGAAAAAAGGAAGATTGGGAATAGGGGAAGGGAGAGAGGCTCCCGGGATGGAAGAAGGGGATTGAGAAAGGAACGGAGGGAAGGAGGGTGTAGTAACCATTTAGGACTCTGAGCGCCGCTGTTCACCAACTGAAAGAAAAACTCCGCATTCCATCCGGATTGTCACGTCAGCAACTACACAAAGCCCTGTGTATCCTACAAACTGGTTCCTGGGCAAAGCTCAACCTTTTAACTTGGAGCGCTCTGGCTTTCTCATGAGGAATAAGTATCATCGAACAATTGTGGGAAGAAAAGAAGAGACTAGGGAGTAAGTGAGCACAAAGAGCATTCTGAGAAAATTCCGGAGCAAAAGCAACAATGGCTGCCGGCACCAGACGCCCGCCCTGCAGAAGACTGATCCTCCTTTGCGCGCTGCTAGGGATGCTGCGGGAGGCCAGGGCCAGGCAGATCCGCTACTTGGTACCAGAAGAGACAGAAAAAGGTTATATGGTGGGAAATATCTCTCAGGACCTGGGACTGGATCCCCGTGAGCTGGCGGAGCACGGAGTTCGCATCATCTCCAAAGGTAAGATTCAGCTTTTCTCTCTGAGCTCGCGGAGCGGCAGCTTGGTCACCGCAGGCAGGATAGACCGGGAGGAGCTGTGCGCCCAGAGCGCGCCCTGTCTCCTAAGCTTTAAAGTCCTAGTTGAAGACAGAGTGAAACTTTATGGGGTGGAAGTAGAGGTGCTTGATATCAACGACAATCCGCCGAAATTTGAGGCTGAAAATTTGATAGTAAAAATCAGCGAAATCGCTGCCCCTGGAGCACGGTACCCACTCCCAGAAGCTATAGATCCAGATGTGGGCATAAACTCCCTCCAGAGTTACCAGCTCAGCCCCAACCAACACTTCTCTCTACACCTGCAAACCGGAGATGAAGGAACTATAAACCCAGAGCTGGTGCTGGAGCGCACCCTGGACCGAGAGGAAGAGCCCATTCACCACCTGATCCTCACTGCCTCCGATGGTGGCGACCCGCGCCGCTCCAGCACAGCGCTCATCCAGATCACAGTGTTGGATACAAACGACAACGCCCCTGTTTTCGACCAACCGGTTTACCGCGTGAAAGTCCTTGAGAACGTGACCCCAGGCACCTTGCTGCTTACAGTGAGAGCTAGCGACCCGGATGAGGGTGCCAATGGGAAAGTGACATATAAATTCCGGAAGATTAATGAAAAACAGTCCCTGTTATTCCATCTTCATGAAAATACCGGAGAAATATCAGTAGCGAAAACTCTGGACTATGAAGAATGTTCATTATATGAAATGGAAATACAGGCCGAAGATGGTGGGGGACTGAAAGGGCGGACCAAACTGGTAATTATGGTAGAAGATGTGAACGACAATCGGCCGGAAGTGACCATTACATCTCTGTTTAGCCCCGTGAGGGAAGATGCCCCTCCAGGGACTGTAATCGTTCTTTTCAATGCTCAAGACCAAGACTCGGGGAAGAACGGTCAAGTTGTCTGTTCTATCCAGGAGAACCCGTCTTTTAAATTAGAAAATTCAGTAGATGATTACTACAGGTTGTTGACAACCCAGACTCTGGATCGAGAAAAAGCTTCTGAGTATAACATCACAGTGACGGCAACAGACAGGGGAACCCCATCCATGTCCACAGAAAGTCACATCACCCTGTACGTAGCTGACATCAATGACAACCCACCAACCTTCTCTCAAACTTCGTACTCAGTCTATCTCCCTGAAAATAACCCCAGAGGCACCTCCATCTTCTCGGTTACTGCCCAGGACCCCGATGACAGTGAGAACGCTAAGGTCACTTACTCTTTGGTGGAGAACACCATCCAGGGAGCTCCACTCTCCTCCTACATCTCCATCAACTCCAACACCGGCGTGCTCTACGCTCTGCAATCCTTTGACTATGAGCAGTTTCGAAATCTGCAGATGCAGGTGAGGGCAAGCGACAGCGGACATCCCCCACTCAGCAGCAACGTGTCCCTGACTGTGTTTCTACTGGATCAGAATGACAATGCTCCCAGGATCCTGTACCCCTCCCTCCCAACTGATGGCTCCACCGGTGTGGAGCTGGCGCCCCGCTCAGCAGAGGCTGGATATCTAGTGACCAAGGTGGTGGCGGTGGACAAAGACTCGGGACAAAACGCCTGGTTGTCTTACCGTCTGCTCAAGGCCAGTGAGCCCGGACTCTTCACAGTAGGACTCCGCTCAGGCGAAGTGCGCACAGCTCGGGCGCTGCTAGACAGAGACGCACTCAAGCAAAGCCTCGTGGTGGCTGTCCAGGATCATGGTCAACCCCCTCTTTCTGCCACCGTCACTCTCACAGTGGCTGTGGCAGACAGCATCCCCGACATCCTGGCTGACTTGGGTAGTGTCGACACTCCTGCAGACCCTGATTCTGATATCACACTCTACCTGGTAGTGGCAGTTGCTGTGGTCTCCTGTGTCTTCCTAGTCTTTGTACTTGCACTGCTGGCCCTTAGGCTAAGGCGCTGGCACGCTTCGCATCTGCTCCAGGCTACCTCGGGCGGATTGACTGGGGTACCACCATCACATGTTGTGGGCGTGCATGGGGTTCAAGCTTTCCTACAGACCTATTCTCAAGAGTTCTCCCTCACACCTGACTCTGGGAAGAGCCACCTAATCTTCCCACAGCCCAACTACGCAGACACGCTCATCAGCCAGGAGAGCTGTGGGAAAAGCGAACCTGTGTGCAGCTCAGTTGAGTCCAAGTTTCCCATTGATGACACTCCTTTGGTTCCTGTGAGTTTGGGTTTTTCCCCTTTATTAATTTATGATTAGCATTAGCTCTCTGCTTTCATGTTGCATAAGTCGATGTTTACGTATTTGTAACCACTCAAGTTTTCACTGAGCCTAGTCTTTCAGTTGATTGGTCGGACATCCCTGATATGATTTTCACTTTTTTATTATAAAACTCTTGTCAGTGGAGGCGGTTCCTATTTTCCTGCATGGCTAGAGCGGCTCGGTTGGTCATGGCTGGTGGCTCTCTACTATCTCTCCAGCTGGAGTTCTCTTCCTGACATTAAGGGGTCATTGTTCCTAATGCCCCTCAGTGTAGTTCTTGCTCCTAAAACAGTTTCCGGTGTGACGCTTCGGTAAGGGTGAAATAATGGGTGACCCTTTCTCGGAGAAACAGCTGAAACCCCAGTCTCGCCCCCACATTTCTATCTTGTGACAGGAAAACACCTCAATGAACTATTGTTTTTCAGACCGTAAGTTTGTAGAAATTATTTATGCTTAAAGATCTTTTCTGAGGCCGGGTGGCCGTGGTGCACGCCTTTAATCCCAGTGCTCAGGAGGCAGAGGCAGGCGGATCTCTGTGAGTTTGAGGCCAGCCTGGGCTACAGAGTGAGTTCCAGGACAGGTCCAAAGCTACACAGAGAAACCCTGTCTTGAAGAACAAAACAAAAAAGAAATCTTTTCTGAGGGTGAGTCAAGTTTCAGCTATGATTTCCAACCCCCACCAAAGCCTTTTTGTCTTTTCTTCTTTTAATGGTGAAAATTGTAGAATCCTTTACAGTAATAACATTAAAGGTTTGGGTTTCCTAGTGCTATAGTATCAAGTTATAAAAAAATAACTTGACACTCTTCTTTCAAGTGTATGCTTGCTCAAGAGAAGTTGCTAATATGAGGAATTAAAAATTTGTCAAATATAGGGAATTAAATTTTTGTCTCCAGCTCAATTCACCAAACTCAGGAAGTAGATAGGATGTAAGTTAGAAACTGGTATCCGAACCTGCTGCAGAAGAATCGAAAAAGATTTTCTTGGATTTTAACTATTAGGAAAAATAATTTATTACTTGGTTTTTTTTTTTTTTTGACATAAGGTCAACATTCAAGGATGGCATGCAGGAGAACACTTGAACATAACTTTGGAGATGGGAGTATTGCTCAGTGGCAGAGTACTTGGCTGTCCTGTGTGAGACACCCAGTTTCCCTGCGCCTAAAAAAGAAAGGGAAATATCTATTCTACAGCCTGGTACCTGTCTTTAATCTCAGCACTTGGGCGGCAGAGGCAGGCAGATCTCTGTGAGTTTGAGGACAACCTGGTCTACAGAGTGAGTTCCAGGACAGCCATGTAGAAAAACACTGTCTTAAAAAAATGTGTTTTTTCAAGACAGGGTTTCTCTGTAGCTTTGGAGCCTGTCCTGAAACTACCTCTTGTGCACAACTCTGGGTTCAATCTGCATTGCCTTAAAAATGAAGTAAAAGAAACCACTCTTTCTTCCGTATGCTGATAGAAGAAAATAAGAATTCTCTGGAAATCTAATTTTCTAATTATGTAGTATAGAAATTTTTCAAATTTCTCTTCTGAGGAGTCACATTTATGTTTAAATTAATGCATGTAAAATGCACATTAATTTGGGGAAAACATAACACAGATACTCATGATGTATGTATCTATGGCATGGTAAGTAGATAACAGTCTACACAAAACATCTCTTCCCAATGCTTATTAGCATATGTTAATCGTGACATTTCCATACATGTATGCAATGTGTTTCAATCACACTCAGTTCTCATTACCACACCTCATCTCCACTGTACTCCCACCCTTCCCCTTCCTCTTCCCAACTGGCCCCACTACTTCGTCCGTGTCTTTTGTGTGGTTTTTATCAGAGTGGTTTACAAGAGCACAGGTGAGGACATTTTCATTTGTCTTGGTTTAGTTCAGTTGGCTTTTTGACTCAGGGTCCTATTGTATCTCCCAGGCTCATCTTCAATTCTTTATCTTGTGCTTGCAGACACATGACTTCACACCCAACTGCCCCTTAGCTGTAAAACCACAACATAGGTAACTGGGCTGATGTTCCACTGATGTGGGAAGCAATCAGTGCTGGTGCTCTTAGGCTATGTGTGTAGACAACAGATTGTAGTACATAAATAGGCTGGAAATGAAATTACTGGTTTTTTGTTTCTTTAAAAAAGAAAGTGTTAAATTACACCATATATTTTGGATTTTCTCCTCAATAGCCAGAAAGATCAATGCACACTAAAGAAAGATTGGCTTTATGTTCATCACTGTTGAAGGTGGTTGGCTGGTCTGATTTACACCTGAAGATTCACAACACAATACTTAATATTCTACAGTGTGGTACAAATTTCCAATTATATATAATTGCCTTTAAAACGTTAAATACATAAGTACTCACTGTAATCCCATAGTAAGATTAAATTTTGCGACTATTGCATAGCTACATATTCAGAACAATATATACATTTTGGAAAGGGATTTCTAAACACGATGAACTGCAATTCCACTCAAAGCCTCTGGGCGCCGCTGTCGGCCAGTGCAGCGCAAACTCCAAAGACCCGGATCCCTCGGTCTCTAGGCTGGAATTTCCTGCGCAGAAACGAATACATTCCAAAGGGAACTCTCATTCACAGAGACTAAGACACCGATTCCCAGTCCCAAATTGGGGTCCCGCTATCCAGGACCGAACGCACCTCCACCTCGGAAGACTGCACTCTATCCTACTGTGAAGAACAGAAGACCCAGAGAGAACCCGAGCCAACAATGGGAGGGAGCTGCGCGCACAGGCGGCGCCCCAGCCGCCCGCAGGTACTGTTTACACTGCTGCTGCCTTTGTTCTGTCCCGCGCTGGCCAAGCCGGTCCGCTACTCCATCCCGGAGGAGCTGGACCGCGGCTCTGTGGTGGGGAACCTGGCCAAGGATCTGGGGCTCAGTGTCCTGGAAGTGTCGGCTCGGAAGCTGCGGGTTAGCGCTGAGAAGCTGCACTTCAGCGTGGACGCGGAGAGCGGGGACTTACTGGTGAAGGACCGCATAGACCGAGAGCAGATATGCAAGGAGAGAAGAAGGTGTGAGCTGCAGTTGGAAGCCGTGCTGGAAAACCCCTTGAATATTTTTCATGTCGTTGTGGAGGTTGAGGACGTTAATGATCACGCTCCTCAATTCGAGAAGAAAGAAACGCGTTTAGAAATTCTAGAAACTGTGTCAGTTGGTACACGAATACCCCTTGAGCCTGCCACTGACGCCGACATAAGTTCGAATTCAATTAAAGATTACCAGATAAGCCCCAACCCTTATTTCTCATTAATGGTTAGAGTTAATCCTGATGGCGGCAAAAGCCCGGAGCTATCTCTTGAGAAACTCCTAGACAGGGAAGAACAAAGGTCTCATCGCTTGATACTGACTGCCTTGGATGGAGGGGACCCGCCTCGAAGTGCTACCACTCAGATAGAAATATCTGTAAAGGACACCAATGACAACCCTCCAGCGTTCAGCAAGGAGGAATACAGGACCAGTGTTAGTGAAAATCTGCCGCCAGGATCCTGCGTGTTGCAAGTGACAGCCACTGATGAGGATGAGGGCGTCAATGCTGAGATAAGTTACTACTTTCGGAGCACAGCCCAGAGCACAAGGCACGTGTTCTCTCTAGATGAGAAAACAGGCGTGATTAAGAATAACCAGCCATTGGATTTTGAAGATGTAGAAAGATACACCATGGAAGTGGAAGCGAAAGATGGAGGCGGTCTCTCCACACAGTGTAAAATCATCATAGGAGTCCTAGATGAAAACGACAACAGTCCAGAAATAGTCATCACCTCTCTTTCTGAACGTATCTTGGAGAATTCTCCCCCAGGAGTGGTGGTTGCCCTCTTCAAAACGCGAGATCGGGATACCGGAGGAAACGGAGAAGTGACTTGTGACATAGGCAAAGACCTGCCTTTCAAGATTCAAGCTTCTTCTAGCAACTACTACAAGTTAGTAACAGATGGAGCCATAGACCGAGAGCAGGACCCACAGTATAATGTCACCATCACCGCCACGGACAGGGGCAAGCCACCCCTTTCTTCCAGTACAACCATCACTCTGCACATCACTGACGTAAACGATAACGCTCCGGCTTTTCAGAAGTCGTCTTACATAGTCCACGTGGCGGAGAACAACCCACCCGGAGCCTCCATCGCTCAAGTCAGCGCCTCTGACCCGGATTTGGGATCCAATGGTCATATCTCCTACTCCATCATAGCCAGTGACTTGGAACCTAAATCGCTGTGGTCATACGTGACCGTGAACACACAGAGCGGAGTGGTGTTCGCGCAGCGCGCCTTCGACCATGAGCAGCTGCGCTCCTTCCAGCTGACACTGCAGGCGCGCGACCAGGGCTCTCCCGCGCTCAGCGCCAACGTGAGCATGCGCGTGCTGGTGGGCGACCGCAACGACAACGCACCCCGCGTGCTGTACCCCGTACTTGAGCCTGACGGCTCTGCTCTTTTCGATATGGTACCGCGCGCCGCCGAGCCCGGATATCTGGTCACCAAAGTGGTGGCGGTGGATGCAGACTCTGGACACAATGCCTGGTTGTCGTACCACGTGCTGCAGGCCAGTGATCCCGGACTCTTTAGCCTGGGCCTGCGCACTGGCGAGGTGCGCACAGCGCGTGCCTTGGGAGACAAGGACGCGGCGCGGCAGCGTCTGTTGGTTGGTGTTCGCGATGGTGGACAGCCGCCTCTCTCGGCCACTGCCACGCTGCTTCTAGTATTCGCTGACAGCCTGCAGGAGGCCCTGCCAGACCTCAGTGACCGCCCACTATCCCCTGACCCTCAAGCTGAGCTGCAGTTCTACTTGGTGGTGGCCTTGGCCTTGATTTCTGTGCTTTTCCTTCTGGCTGTGATTCTAGCCATTGCGCTTCGACTGCGACACTCCTCCAGCCCCTCTGTCTGGGGCTGCTTTCAATCTGGTCTTTGCTCTAAGACTAGGCCAGGGGTTTCTCTCAACTATAGCGAGGGGACTCTGCCTTATTCCTACAATCTGTGCGTTGGGCATACTGGAAAGGCAGAGTTAAATTTCCTGAAATGTAGCGCACCCCTGCCTTCTGCCGAAGACATACTTTGCAGTAGTTCTCCGGGGGCTTTAATTCCGCTTCACGTTGGGGATGATATGACAACACATCCCGAGACTCTAACACCGGTAAGTTTCGTTTTATTCTTTAATAATCCTAGTTTCTCTTATTTCAGGCATAGTAACTTTGCTTTCATATCTAGGTTCATATTTGAAAAACCGGTAGCTAACTGCCACCATGTCTTCTCAATGGTGAAATGACAACTTTTCGTTCATAAGTTGATCTTATCCTTCAGTGGAAAAAATTAAGTTAACAAATTGGAGATATCTTGTAAGGTTCTGGTTGGCAACAAAAGCAGTAAAACTCTTGGGGCCAGAGAAATGGCTCAAGGGTGAAGAGTTTTTGTTCTTGCAGAGGACATGCATTGAGTTCCCAGCACCCACAGGTGCTCATAACCGCCATCACTGTAGTTCCAGGGGATGAGGGTATCTGACACCGGATTCTGACTTCCTTGGGCCCCAGGCATTCATGTGGTGCATATATATATATATATATATATATATATATATATATGTATGTATATATGGACCAAACACTCATAAACATAAAATAATTTTTAAAGCAATAGTCTTGGTGTCTAACCAAATAAATGAGTAACCTCTCCAAACTTGCTACTAAAATGAATTTATGCGTCTAGTCTATATAATGTCTAAAATGTTAAAGCATGTTGAACTATCAGATCAGTGCTCCTTTCTAAGAGAACGTTCATTGTAAATCATTTCTGCCTCATTTTGGTGTCTTCATTTATTTTCATTTGTGTGTGTGTGTGTGTGTGTGTACCCATGAGCACTTGAGAAGTGATTGGGATACCAGCTAACAGATCTTCCAATTTCTGTTCAGTGACAGATGCTTCTCTTGGGACATGACTAAGTTTTTGTTCACATTCCCAAGGTTTTGTAGTCCCCAAAAGTTAATGTAACTGACCTCCAGGGATTTTTCTCCCCCGCCCCCTTCTGCTTTTTCTAGCTTTCTTCCATGTCATATTATATCCTCCCTTTTCCTTAGAACTGCTTTTGTGCCTTTTCTCAATTTCTTCCTCTAGATTGAAAGAAATGATCTCCGAGAAAACTGGGAGATGTTTTTGCCCTTTTGTTTTCAGTCTCTGACTTTGATTTAAGATCTTTGAAAGAAAAAGGATAAAATTCATACCTGGGTCTGGCCAGTACCTATCTAGAATTCCAATGCTCAAGGGACAAGACCCTGCCTCTTAAAACTATAACAAAATGTCTGAACAATTCAGCCACACTGACTAAAACACTTTTAAACAACCTGTTTCCTCTGTAAGAAGAAGTAAACCTGTGACTTCTGGGTGTGGGTGGGCAGGCAAAACTACAAATTTGTGTCCACCTTCTTCACATAAGTTTACCACATAAACTTCCAAGGAGAAGACATTGTTAATATTGCTATCAATGTTCTGATACAATAAGATACTTGACACAGAAACTTATTCAAACTCAACATCAGGGATGGGCTTAGCTCAAGTGTAGAGCACTGGCTCACATCCTTTGACTCCCTGTACTGGGAAAATTACGTCACTGTATCTTTGGTTTTGCTTCTTCCCATTACATCGCATTTTAGTAGGCAACTATACAATTTGCTCCTTTTACTTTCTAATTATTTGATGAATTCATTTCTAAATAGCCTAATTAAATTTTCAATAACAGTTCTATATAATAAAAAGTACATTTTTAAAAATTGTTAATAATTAATAATAGACTATCATGTCAGCCTCTGCCTGGATTATAAACTAAATAACATAATAAAATTAAAGAAAATAAAGTCTTTCAGTGAATTTTATCAAAAGGAGTATAATTGCCGGGCGGCAGTGGCGCATGCCTTTAATCCCAGCACTCGGGAGGCAGAAGCAGGCGGATCTCTGTGCGTTCGAGGCCAGCCTGGTCTACAAGAGCTAGTTCCAGGACAGGAACCAAAAAGCTACAGAGAAACCCCGTCTCAAAAAAAAAAAAAAAGTATAATTATCTCCGTGTGAATGAATATCAAAGTTGTGAAATTTTTCAACACAAAAATAAACACTATTCATGCTTTAAGTAGGTATGCTCCTGTTGGAGATAAGCTGCAAATATTATCAGTTTAACTTATTACACTCCCCAGTAGCCTATGAGTTGAGAAGGGCTCGGATATAACTCAGTGATGGAGAACTTGAAGCCCTGATTTCAATGTCACACTCTTTCTAAAAAAAAAAAATGAACAGAGAAATCAAAGGATTAATATAAAATAAAACAATTCAACAGAAAGATGCATGAGCTGAGATATTGTAATGGGTGCAGTAACTTCTTTCGACTCTGAGCGCCGCTGTTCACCTACGAGGAGCAAAACTCCGCCAGAGCCCAGTTGGAATTCTCAGGGTCCAAAGGCTTAAAATCTCTCAGTTCCTGCAAACCCGCTCCTGGACTGCAACAAAAATCACCCCGGAATTTAAGGTGCTCCATCTGCGGGAGACTCCTTAGCCATAGAAAGAAGAAAAGAACCAGGTGAAACACACACAGCGCGCCAGGCGGATCGTGGTCAGGAGACAATGGCCGCTCAAAGGAATCTCTCAGAGCGCACCAAACTGGTCCTCCTTTTCCTATGGATGCCCTGGGAGTCCGCAGCCCGGCAGATCCGCTACTCTGTCCCTGAAGAACTAGAGAAAGGCTCATTTGTGGGCAACATCTCCAAGGACCTGGGGCTGGAGCCCCGCGAGCTGGCGAAGCGCGGGGTCCGCATCGTCTCCAGAGGTAGGTCGCAGCTTTTCTCTCTGAACCCGCGAGGCGGCAGCTTGGTCACCGCGGGCAGGATAGACCGGGAGGAGCTGTGTGCCCAGAGTGCACCCTGTCTCGTAAGCTTTAACATCCTTGTGGAGGACAGGGTGAAACTTTTCGGGATAGAGATAGAGGTAACGGATATCAATGACAATGCGCCAAAATTCCAAGCAGAAACTCTAGATGTAAAAATTAATGAAAATGTCGCATCAGGGATGCGTTTTCCTCTCCCGGAAGCTATTGATCCGGATGTGGGCGTGAACTCTCTGCAGAGCTACCAGCTCAGCCCCAATAAGCACTTCTCCCTAGGCGTTCAGAGCCGAGCTAACGGCATCAAGTACCCGGAGCTAGTGCTGGAGCACACCCTAGATCGTGAGGAAGAGGCTATTCACCACCTGGTTCTCGTGGCCTCTGACGGGGGTAGCCCTCCCAGATCAGGCACTGTGCTCATCACTGTGACTGTCTTTGATGCAAATGACAATGCTCCAATCTTCACCTCGCCTGAATACCGAGTGAACATTCCAGAGAACTTGCCTGTGGGCACTCAGCTGCTAAAGGTAACTGCCACCGACAAAGACGAAGGTGCCAATGGAGAAGTGACATACTCATTCCGAAAATTACTGGACACACAATTGTTGAAATTCCAACTAGACAAAAATACTGGGGAAATAAAAATATCTGAAAATCTAGACTATGAAGAAATGAGCTTCTATGAAATAGAAATCCAAGCTGAAGACGGAGGGGCCTATCTTGCAACTGCAAAGGTGTTGGTTACAGTAGAGGATGCAAACGACAACACTCCAGAGGTGACCATCACATCTCTCTTCAGTCCAGTGGCTGAAGATTCGCCTGTGGGAACTGTCATAGCCCTGTTAAACGTTCATGATCTAGACTCTGGGCAGAATGGACAGGTAACCTGTTCCATCTCAGGGGATCTACCATTTAAATTAGAAAAGTCCATTGATAGTTACTATAGACTAGTGACACAGAGAGCCCTTGATAGGGAACAGGTATCCTCTTACAACATCACTGTAACAGCCACTGATGGGGGAAGCCCACCTTTGTCAAGCAAAGCTCACTTCACTCTGCAAGTGGCGGATATCAACGACAACCCTCCCACCTTCTCTCAGGGCTCCTACTTTACCTATATCCCAGAGAACAACCCCAGGGGCGCTTCCATCTTCTCGGTGACAGCCCTGGATCCCGACAGCAAAGAGAACGCCCAGATCGTTTACTCTCTGGCTGAGGACACCATTGAGGGGACACCACTTTCTTCCTACATCTCCATCAACTCAGACACTGGCATCCTGTATGCTCTCTGCTCCTTTGACTATGAGCAGTTCGGCGAACTGCGGGTGCAGGTGACTGCTAGTGACAGCGGGAAGCCTCCCCTTAGCAGCAACGTGTCCTTGACCCTGTTCGTGCTGGATCAGAATGACAACTCACCAGAAATTTTGTACCCCATTCCGCCCACCGACGGCTCCACTGGGGTAGAACTTGCTCCCCGCTCAGCAGAGCTAGGCTACCTTGTGACGAAGGTGGTGGCGGTGGACAGAGACTCCGGACAGAACGCCTGGCTGTCCTATCGCCTACTCAAAGCCAGCGAACCAGGGCTCTTCTCGGTGGGGCTGCACACGGGAGAGGTGCGCACTGCGCGGGCCTTGCTGGAGAGGGATGCCCTCAAGCAGAGTCTAGTGGTAGCTGTACAAGACCACGGCCAGCCTCCTCTCTCCGCCACGGTCACTTTGACTGTTGCAGTAGCTGACAGCATCCCCGATGTTCTGGCGGACTTGGGCAACCTGGAGCCACCGCAGGACTCTGAAACCTCAAGCCTCACCCTCTACCTAGTAGTGGCAGTGGCGGTGGTGTCCTGTATTTTTCTCGCCTTTGTCATTGTGTTGTTGGCAATCAAACTTCGGCGCTGGCACGAGTCTCACGCGCTTCAGTCTTCCAGAGATGGATTGAGTGGCCTGCCTGCCTCTCACTATGTGGGCGTGGACGGGGTGCGCGCTTTCTTGCAAACCTATTCGCACGAGGTTTCCCTCACTGCTGATTCCAGGAAGAGTCACCTGATCTTTCCACAGCCCAACTACGCAGACACGCTCATCAGCCAGGAGAGTTGCGAGAAAAAAGATCCTTTGTCTCTGTTAGATGATTCGAAGTGCCCTGTAGAAGATGCCCCTCTGGTGCCAGTGAGTGCTGATTTTACCTTTTCTTTAAACAGCTATGGTCAGATTTACATTGAGGCTCGAAACCAGGTGGTAGTAATAGTAGATCTCTACTTTAAAACCACTTCCCTCGGTTCCCGTTCTGGTTCCGGCGACACATGCCTCTCGCTGAAACGTTAAAGAGTAGAATATGGTGGCTAAGACTATTTTGGAAACTGTCATGAAAATCACTGAGATTGCATAAGGTTGTCATGAGTAGCCTTGCAGAACCTTGTGTATTGTGTTGTACAACATTGACAGTTCCTAAAAGGGAACCGTCTTCATCTGGAAGTGTCTGTTGATTTGTGTGCCCTCCTCAGGGGCCACGTGCTGAAGGCAAGTTTGTCAAAAGTAGGTAAATGTCAGAAACAAATGTCTTCACCCCACCAGATACACAAGCCAAGTTTATCGCTGTTCATTGCGGACATTAAGGACAGTCAGTATGTCTTTGCAATTATATTTTTCAAACAATACACGAATATACGCCTTAGAGATTTTAAGTTTTTAATTGATAGTCGACCAACAATTCATAACTACATGCTTAGGATCTTTATAACCACAATCATACCCATTAGCCCACTGTCTTTCCTTTTTCCTATAATTATGTAACATCTTACTACATGAGAGATACAGTCTTTTAATATGACTTTCCTTGCCCAACAATTCCAGGAATTTATATGGTTAGATTGAGGAGATTTTTTGTTCTCTTTGTCTTTTTTCCTTCAAAATTAAACATGCCACTAAGTAAAGCTAAAATATAAATACAGAGTTGGGAAGGATAATGTGTGTGTTCCCAAGAACAGAAGCTAAGCATGTATGATAAGGGTATTTCATCTTTAATGTAGAAGAAAACTCAGAGGAAACCCAAAAATCCTGGGTCAAAACTTTAAAATAAAATAAGAGCTAAGAGCAAAGGAAGAACTGGCATTCCTTCAGGAGATCAGAATTTAAGCAAAGATTATATGAAAATCCTTCTAGATGAATGACTAGTGGAGATATTGGTGAGCACATTTAGTGCAAGAAAATACTGATATATTTGGTTCAATCTTTGGATTTATTATTACTCTGCAGAAGTTACTAGAAAAAGCAGTGTTCTACCTAGTCTCAAAATACATCTGAGACCATAATATTTTTGTGTCAACACTTGTTTAATTGTAGATCCCTGGAAGGTAAGTACACACCTGGAGTTATAACGCTATTTAGTCATTGAAATTGTTATTCTACATCTTTGTCCCACAAGAGTAATAATTATTATTCTGTGTACATTTCAGTTCCATTATTTGAAAAAAAGCAAGCTTCAACAGAACTCTTTTGACATAAATATTCTATTAAAAATCTTAAGAGCAATGTTGAACATCCAGGATGACTGAATACAGTCAGGGTTGCATTCTAAATTTGGGTGAAGTGGTTTTTACTTTTTAGCTGACAAAGGTTGAGTTGATGACAAAAGATAATTACCTTCAAAAAGAGTGATAGTCATCTCTTACGGGTGAATGATTTGGGAAATGTGGGCCATGGGTTAGGGTCTGTGTACCTTCCTTTTACTTTCTTTCATGACTTTTTATTTGAAGGAAATAGTCCTTCAGTCTACCCAAAATGAGGATCTTTTTACAAATTAAGCATAATATTTAATATTAAAAATTTTCAAGATAAAACAAAATAAATGAGAAATAAAATATTTGGCTATCAATTTGCTTTTATATAAAATAAAAGATTCCTCAAAATATGAAACGCCAGACTGCAATTCCACTCAAAGCCTCTGGGCGCCGCTGTCGGCCAGTGCAGCGCAAGCTCCAAAGACCCGGATCCCTCAGTCTCTAGGCTGGAATTTCCTGCGCAGAAACGAATACATTCCAAAGGGAACTCTCATTCACAGAGACTAAGACACCGATTCCCAGTCCCAAATTGGGGTCCCGCTATCCAGGACCGAACGCACCTCCACCTCGGAAGACTGCACTCTATCCTACTGTGAAGAACAGAAGACCCAGAGAGAACCCGAGCCTACAATGGGAGGGAGCTGCGCGCACAGGCGGCGCCCCAGCCGCCCGCAGGTACTGTTTACACTGCTGCTGCCTTTGTTCTGTCCCGCGCTGGCCAAGCCGGTCCGCTACTCCATCCCGGAGGAGCTGGACCGCGGCTCTGTGGTAGGGAACCTGGCCAAGGATCTGGGGCTCAGTGTCCTAGAAGTGTTGGCTCGGAAGCTGCGGGTTAGCGCTGAGAAGCTGCACTTCAGTGTGGACGCGGAGAGCGGAGACTTACTGGTGAAGGACCGCATAGACCGAGAGCAGATATGCAAAGGGGGAAGAAGTTGTGAGTTGCAGTTGGAAGCCGTGCTGGAAAACCCCTTGAATATTTTTCATGTCGTTGTGGAGGTTGAGGACGTTAATGATCACGCTCCTCAATTCTCAAAAGATGAAATAAACCTAGAAATAATTGAATCCGTCAGCCCAGGGATGAGAACAATTCTAGAGTCTGCAAAAGATCCTGATATTGGTGTAAATTCACTGAGCAATTATCAGCTAAGTCCTAACGAGTATTTCTCATTGTTGGTGAAAGACAACCCGGATGGTAGCAAATACCCAGAATTAGAATTGCAAAAGACGCTGGACCGAGAAACAGAGAGCACCCACCATCTGGTGCTGACAGCTGTAGACGGTGGGGACCCACCCCGAAGTGGCACCACTCAGCTCCGAATCCGAGTGGTGGATGCCAACGATAACCCCCCAGTGTTCAGCCAAGATGTGTACAGGGTCCGCCTTCGGGAAGATGTGCCTCCAGGGACGGCCATCCTAAGGCTAAGGGCCATCGATCAGGACGAGGGCAGCAATGCAGAGTTCATGTACTCCTTCCTGGGAGTGGCTAACAAAGCCCAGCAGCATGAGTTCTCTCTGGATCCCATAACCGGAGATATTGTAACTCGCCAGCCATTGGATTTTGAAGAAGTAGAAACATATACGATTGATGTGGAGGTAAAGGATCGAGGATCTCTTTCTTCACAGTGCAAAGTAATTATAGAAGTTCTAGATGAGAACGACAACAGCCCAGAAATAATCATCGCTTCCCTCTCTGATCAGATTTTGGAGGATTCCCCTTCTGGAACGGTTGTGGCCCTCTTCAAAGTACGGGATCGAGATTCCGGGGAAAATGCAGAAGTCACGTGCAATTTAAGTGGAAACAGTCCTTTTAAGATTCATTCTTCTTCCAATAATTACTACAAGTTAGTAACAGATAGCATCCTAGACCGGGAACAGACCCCGGGGTACAACATCACTATCACAGCCACAGATAGGGGCAAGCCGCCCCTTTCCTCCAGCACAACCATCACTCTGCACGTCGCTGACGTCAACGACAACGCACCTGTTTTCCAAAAGCCCGCCTATCTGGTAAACGTACCAGAAAACAACCAGCCCGGTACCTCCATAACCCAGGTCAAAGCATGGGATCCAGATCTGGGACCAAATGGCCTCGTCTCCTACTCCATCATCGCCAGCGATCTAGACCCAAAGGCCTTGTCATCATTCGTATCCGTGAACCAAGAGAGCGGAGTGGTGTTCGCGCAGCGCGCCTTTGACCACGAGCAGATGCGCTCCTTCCAGTTGACACTACAGGCGCGCGACCAGGGCTTGCCCGCGCTCAGCGCCAACGTGAGCATGCGCGTGCTGGTGGGCGACTGCAACGACAACGCGCCGCGCGTGCTGTACCCTGCGCTGGAGCCCGATGGTTCCGCACTCTTCGACATGGTGCCTCGCGCTGCCGAGCCCGGATATCTGGTCACCAAAGTGGTGGCAGTGGACGCAGACTCTGGACACAATGCCTGGCTGTCGTATCACGTGCTGCAGGCCAGCGACCCTGGGCTATTCAGCCTGGGCCTGCGCACTGGCGAGGTACGCACAGCGCGTGCCTTGGGCGACAAGGACGCAGCTCGGCAGCGCCTTCTGGTCGCAGTGCGGGACGGTGGACAGCCACCGCTCTCTGCCACTGCTACATTGCTTCTAGTTTTCGCAGACAGTCTACAAGAAGCATTGCCGGACCTCGTCGATCATCCCTCCCCTTCTGACTCTCAGAGTGAGCTTCAGTTTTACCTGGTGGTGGCCTTGGCCTTGATCTCAGTGCTTTTCCTCCTCGCGATAATTTTGGCCATTGCTTTGCGCTTACGACAGTCTTCCAGCCCGTCAACCACTGGCTGCTTGGGGTCAGTTCTTGGCTCCAAGTCTCCACCTGTGCTTCCACCCAACTACAGTGAAGGAACTTTGCCCTATGCCTATAATTTGTGCATGCCAGGAGATCAAGCTAAGCCAGACTTTAATTTTCTCACATCTGTTGGTGATTATCCAGCCGCACAAGATATTCTCAACAAAGATAGCTCCTCAGCACTGTTGGCTAGCATTTTAACTCCTAGTGTTGAAGCAGACGAGAAGACCTTTAACCAGGTATTTAATCTTATACTTTTTATACGCCGATACGCCAATGCACTCCAATACAGTAGTGCTATTTTAAGGATTTCGTTTGTGTTTGCTTTTGTTTTTGTTTAGTTTTGAGACAGAATCTCTCTATGTAGTCCTAGTTGTCCAGGAATTCTCTGTGTAGACGAAACTGAGCTGGAACTCACAGAGATCTGCCTGCCTCTGCTTCCCGAGTGCTGAGAATAAACGCATGACCCAACTGGCCGGCTCTATTTTTGGAGCTTAAAGCACCTAAGGGAAATCTAGACCAAACTCGTGGGTATCACTGTGTTTGGAAGGGATGTGGAAGCGTGACTCGGTGACAAAGCTCACGTGCCTCGTGTGGAATATGACTGGTTCCATCCAGCACACACAACAAAAGGTTTGCTGTGCTTAAATACACTCCTATCCAAGCATATTTAATTCTTTTTTTTTTTAGGGTTGCTTGTGTAGTATGCCCTAGTCCTGGCTTTGATTACTAATTCTCTCCTCCCTCTCCTCCTGCCTCTAATACATGCAAGTATATGAAAATCTCACGTGAGTTTTTCATTAAAAATGCCTTGCAGTTATAGATATGAAATACAGTTATATTTTTTTACCTTTTAAATGATAACCATAATGCTATTCAAAGTTTAAACGAAACATTTCGTCTTTACTTTGCTTGTTAAAAAACAAAAGAATTCACTTTAAAAACAACTCTGGTGGGGACTGGAGAAATTGGCTTAGTGGTTGAAAGCACCGCTGCTCTTTGGCCGAGCACCCACAACTGGCGGCTCACTACTGCCTGTAACTCCAGTTCCACCTTCTTCCACCTCACATGAACCCACATTCACATATGCGCATACTCACAAAGACACGTGCATACCCACAGAATTCAAACATTAAAATAAAAACTTGCATAAAATATTAATAATAGCCATAATAGCCATGCCGTCCTACCTGCAGATTTTGTGGGCCATGCTGTTTTCACATCCACAGATGTCGTGTCTCTTCCATCAGCAAAGCCAGTCGGAATGGAATCACAACTAGTCTGCGCATTTCCAGTTCCAGTAGTGTTCCGAAACGTTTTTAATTAAACAAGTTCATTTAATACTTACCCTTTTCATAAGGGCGCTTGACAGATTTTACATCACATCACTATTGTTTGCGATTTTCAACTTCACAAATGTGTATGATCCACGGAAAAGGTGAGTGTGACAATTTCCTCTGTCACAGACACCAGGTTTTTCTTAGGGTTGTAATGATAAGATTGGACTCTAGGCGCCGCTATTGACCAATCAAGGAATGGGAGGACAAAGCTATTGAGTCCTCCCGAACCTCCACCACACAAAGCTGAAAGGGATGGATACTCACGCGTCTTAATTCTGGAAATAAGAACACCTTCGTTCGCTTCGGGATATATTTTGGATGCAGACATCCTGGAACCTCGTAGACACAAAAGGTGATTCAGAAAAAAATAAATAAACCTGCACAAGACCCCACGGAAGAGAGCTCACACCCGGCCATGGCGAATCAGCCTCAGAGACCGGACCGCAGCGCGCTGGTCCCGCTGTGCATTTTCCTGGGGACCTTGTTGACGTTTGGGGCAGGGCAGATGCGCTACTCGGTGCCAGAAGAGACAGATAAAGGCTTCTTCGTGGGCAACATCTCCAAAGACCTGGGGCTGGAGCCCTGGGAGGTTGCGGAACGCGGAGTCCGCATCGTCTCCAGAGGCAAAACGCAGTTTTTCGCTCTGAATCCGCGAGGTGGCAGCTTGGTCACCGCAGGTAGGATCGACCGTGAAGAGTTGTGTGATACATTGCCCTCCTGCTTGCTAAATTTGGAGATTCTCGTGGAGGACACCCTGAAAATTTACGGAGTGGAGGTGGAAATAACGGACATTAACGATAACGCCCCTAGCTTCCGGGAAGAGGAGGTGGAGATCAAAGTCAGCGAGCAGGCTAGTCCTGGATCGCGATTTCCTCTTCCTAACGCTAGGGATCCAGATGCGGGGATGAACTCCCTCCAGCGCTACCAGCTCAGCCCTAGTAGCTACTTTTCCTTGCAGGTGAGAGGCGGAACCGATGGGGACAAGAACCCAGAGCTCGTGCTGGAGGAAGGCCTGGATCGGGAGAAAGAGGCATCTCACCATCTTCTCCTCACAGCCTTAGATGGGGGAGATCCCATCCGCAAGGGCACGGTTCCCGTTCGTGTGGTTGTCCTCGACGTAAATGACCACACCCCAAAGTTCACACAGTCTGTGTACAGAGTGAGTGTTCCCGAAAGCCTCAGCTCTGGAACTCGGGTGCTCGTGGTAAACGCCACAGACCCAGACGAGGGTATCAATGGGGAAGTGAGGTACTCGTTCCGGAAAGTGAAAAGCAAAGCTTCTGAAATCTTTCAGTTGAATCCTCAAACTGGAGAAGTTCTAGTCGGAAAGCCTCTGGATTTTGAAAAGTACAGATTCTACGAGATGGAAGTTCAAGGCCAAGATGGTGGAGGCCTCTTGAGCACTGCCAAGTTGCTGATCACAGTTGTGGATGTGAATGATAACACTCCAGAGATAACTGTCACCTCGTCCATTAACTCCGTGATGGAAAATTCTCCTTCAGGTACAGTGATTGCTCTTTTAAACGTTCAAGATCAAGATTCTGGAGAAAACGGTCAGGTCACTTGCTTCATTTCTAGTGGTCTTCCTTTTAAGTTAGAAAAGACTTACGGAAATTACTATAAATTGATAACAAATAGTGAACTGGATCGAGAGCAGGTGGAGAGCTACAATATTACGTTAATCGCCAAAGATCAGGGAAGTCCACCCTTGTCTACAGAAACTCACCTTCTGCTGAAAGTGGCAGATGCCAACGACAACCCTCCAGTTTTCACTCACCCCTCTTACTCTGCCTACATTCCTGAAAACAACCCCAGAGGCTCTTCCATCTTCTCAGTGACCGCAGTTGATAGGGACAGCAGAGAAAATGCCCAGGTCACTTACTCTCTGGCTGAGGACACAATCCAGGGATCACCTCTATCCTCTTATGTTTCTATCAACGCAGACACCGGTGTGCTGTATGCCCTGCAATCCTTCGACTATGAGCAGTTCCAAACCCTACAACTGGGAGTGACTGCTAGTGACAGTGGGGACCCACCATTAAGCAGCAATATTTCGCTGACCCTGTACGTGCTGGACCAGAACGACAATACTCCAGAGATCCTGTACCCCTCTCTCCCTACTGATGGCTCCACTGGGGTTGAATTGGCGCCCCGCTCTGCAGAGCCGGGTTATTTAGTGACCAAGGTGGTGGCAGTGGACAGAGACTCGGGGCAGAACGCCTGGCTGTCCTATCGCCTGCTCAAAGCCAGCGAGCCAGGGCTCTTCTCCGTGGGGCTGCACACAGGCGAGGTTCGCACTGCCCGCATCTTAATGGACAAAGACGCTCTCAAGCAGAGCCTTGTGGTAACTGTACAGGATCACGGCCAGCCTCCCCTCTCCGCCACTGTCAGACTTACTGTGGCCGTGGCTGACAGCATCCCAGAGGTTCTGGAGAATTTGGTTAGTCTGGAGACTCCCGCCAATCCTGACGAGTCAGGCCTCACCCTCTACCTAGTGGTAGCGATCACTGCAGTCTCTTGCATCTTCCTCATCTTTGTCATGGTACTACTGGCTCTCAGGCTTCGGCGCTGGCACTCCTCTCATCTGCTCCAGGCTACCAGCGGATTGGCTGGCATGCCTCCTTCGCATTTTGTGGGCGTGGACGGGGTGCGAGCTTTTCTCCAGACCTATTCCCACGAGGTTTCGCTCACTGCAGACTCGAGGAAGAGTCACCTGATCTTTCCGCAGCCCAACTATGCAGACACGCTCATCAGCCAGGAGAGCTGTGGGAAAAGCGAACCTCTCTTGATAGCTGAAGACTCAGCTACCATTTTAGGCAAATGTGACCCGACTGATATTCAGGTGAGATAAATTTCTTTACCTCCCAAATGTTGCTGTTTTGGCACAAGTTTTAAAGGGACTTTTGTTGAGCTGGTTATGAAAATTAGGCTTGGGTGAAAATAAGTACTCTATACATATATAGAACATTTGTCTGCTGGTTTGTGTACCTTACCATCATCAGATTAACATTTTTTCAGAAGGCTTTATCAAAGTCGATTTTCAGTGCTTGCATGTTTTCTTTTGATTTTGTAAGGCTAGATCGATTCTCTTCGCTTGCATTGTCCAAGTGCGTTAACTCCAGTACTGTTTGTCTATCATCATGATCTGTGGCTATCAATGTAAATAATTGTGATTTAATTCGACGACTCATAGATTTTATTTCAATTTCACAGCCTCTCTATAGTCTACCACGGTTTGGTTCTAATGTGTAAATTTAACTCAGGAACATGGTCTCTGCACCGTTTCCTTGTTTATCTGCACGCTACTTACAGTGAGATTTTCTTCTGAGTACAGAACAGTTCAGTTTTGTTTTGTTTGTTTTTTGAAGGTTGATGGTATTTGGGGGCCCTGTTGACTACTTCAATTTTGTGTCGATGCTTCACCCTATCAAAACAGATGCATAACAAGACTTTCTTTGCTGGGAGAGGGAATGCAGGATCATTTTCTTAGGCTCCCTGTCTATCCTACTGTGAATTCACTAGATTATTCTAAGAAAAATCTGACCGTTGTTGAGTCGATGTTGCTTCCTTTTTTTATTGTAATGTTGTGTGTAATGCTTTTTCTTTTTTTTTCCTGTTTTTTCTTCTCTTGTTCTTTTCTATTTTTCCTTTCCTTTTTTGGGAATGCTTTTTAATGTAACAAATTCACATATAGAAATGTTTATCCCATGCTTCTCAGAAAGTTTCAAATTCAGATTTGTTTATATGTTTTGTGGAGTGGAGAGTGGGTATTTGGATTGCATAAGTGATTGATTCACTGGCCAATCATGTGCTTAGCATGTAAGACTCTTGGTGAAATCTCTAGCACAAGGGGGGTGGGACGTCGTCTTCTTCTTCTTTTCCTCCTCCTCCTCCTCCTCTTCCTCTTTGTTGAAGTCTTCTCCTTCTCCTTCATCGTCGTCTTTCATCTAGAAGTCTTGGATTCCAGCTTTCTTAAGCTCATTTTTCACTACACTTAAGCATATCCAACTGTGGTAATCAGAAAGAAAAAGCCCTTAATATTGGAGCCTCAATACTTATCCAGTAATGTGCATATTATCTGAAGCAAAGGCAAACAACAAAAAGAGACTTATCTAGAAGATTTAATCACATGAATCACTTCCATAATTAAACTCTACATTCCTATGTCACACCTAGAGATTTGATTCAAGTTATTTGTACATTAATATTTCCTTTAAACACTTAGGAGTTGATCTTAATATAATTCATTGTAAATTTGGTGACTGAGCACAATTCTTCAACTGTTGTTAGTTCTTCCTACATATGCCTAAATTTGTCTTGAAGCCAAGAAGAATATTTGAGTGTTTTGAGTAGTGTTTATACTTATGGAATTCCAAACTCAAAAGGGAAAAAAATCCTTAAGGTACTACACTTAAACTAGAATTAGATTATTCAAAATACTATGATTGGTAGGGAAAGATTGCACCGTGTTTTAAAGCACAACCTAAATGAGGTGGGGAGCTGTGAACAGAACTCTGAAAGTTGATTTGCAAGTCGCTGAAGATTCAGTTGTGATGTACCATATATATAGTTCATTTAAATAAAAGGGTAAAAAAGAAAATGTGCTCACATGTCATGTCATTAAATTCTTAAGGATGAATGAGCATTTAACAATCCCTGTAATAATTTATGGCACTGATCATCTTTATTTCAAATGTGCCCTAAATAGTATGGAGTGCCGTGTCTCTAGCAATTATGCATGTGTCTGAAGATGATACGTGGTGTCATTTCACCACTGTCAGGTTTTCCCAAACCACTTGGTGGGGCTATTTTTCCACGTGGTCTTGAGAAGAGTCTTTCCTGGTTCCTCCACTGTATGCATTTCCTCTGACAGTAGAAGACAGGCCTTTTAATCTATCATTGCTTGGTTAATAACCATGCTACAGATTCCATCTCTGAGGGCTTTGTTCAATAGCAACACTGGAAAACAAATTCTTAACTCATAAACTCCTTTGTTGCTTTTGTCCCAACATAGCTCTGTATACCTAATCCCATTGACTCTGTAAAGGCTTCTGGTTGCAATTTTATAAGTGGACTCTGGGCGCCGCTGTTGTCCAATTCGCTGTAAGAGCTGACTCCCAGGCTCTACGGGTTGAAATTATGAACGTTCACTGAAGGCTTAAAGAGTGGGGGGACTTGAATTTTCTGCTTAGCAAATCAAATTAGAGACTGTGAGATCCTCAAACTTGGAAGGAGAGTTTGGGTTTTCTTCGTGGTGGAAGTAATTCGTGAAGCCTCCCCGCTTCACCCGGGAACCTCTGAGAAGGATGGAGCCCAACATGAATCCAGGGAGCAGGACCCGGTGGAGGCAAGTACTCTTTCCGTTCTTGCTGCCTTTGTTCTGCACGGGGCTTTCGGAGCAAGTCCGATATTCTATTCCCGAAGAAATGGCCATGGGTTCGGTTGTGGGAAACCTCGCTGTGGACCTGGGGCTGCCTGTTGGGGATTTACGGACTCGAAACCTCAGAGTTGTCGCAGAGAAACCGTACTTTACTGTGAACCCTGAGAACGGGAACATAGTTGTGAGCGACAGAATAGACCGAGAGTTACTGTGCTTCCAAAGCCCTCTGTGTGTCCTGCCCTTAGAGATTGTGGCAGAAAATCCCCTAAACGTCTTTCACGTCAGCGTGGTGATAGAAGACATAAATGATAACCCGCCCCATTTCCTCCAAAAGAGTATTGTTTTACAAATCAATGAATTTGCAATTCCAGGCACTAGGTTTGGCCTGGAATCTGCCATAGATGAAGATGTAGGACCGCACTCCCTCCAGAGTTACCAGCTCAGTAAGAACGAGCATTTCTCTCTGGTGGTGAAGGACAAGGCTGAAGGCAAGGATGCCCCAGAATTAGTGTTAGAGAAGCCTTTAGACAGGGAAAAGCAGCGTTCCCTGCTCTTGGTCCTGACCGCGGTGGGTGGGGGAGAACCAGTACTAACTGGCACTGCTCAAATTCAAATCGAGGTCACTGATGCTAATGATAACCCCCCAGTGTTCAGCCACGATTTGTACAAAGTCAGTCTGAGAGAGAATGTGCCCTCAGGCACTTCTGTGCTAAAGGTGTTGGCCACCGACCAGGATGAGGGTGTCAATGCAGAGGTCACATACTCCTTCAAATCAGTAGGAGATGATATTAGAAATAAGTTTATCCTAAATTACCAAAATGGAGAAATTAAATCTCAAGGGCCTATAGACTTTGAAACCAAGAGAACTTATACCATGAGCATAGAGGCCAAGGACGGTGGAGGCATGGCCACAGAATGTAAAGTTATTATAGAAATTCTCGATGAAAACGACAATGCCCCGGAAGCAGTTTTTACTTCGGTGTCCAATTCTATAACCGAAAATGCAGAACCTGGGACAGTGGTGGCTCTGTTCAAAACATATGATAAAGATTCAGAAGAAAATGGAAGGGTGACGTGCTTCATAAAAGAAACGGTTCCTTTTAGAATTGAATCTTCTGCCAGTAATTACTATAAGCTTGTAACTGATGGGGTTCTGGACCGGGAGCAGACTCCAGTGTACAATGTCACCATCGTCGCCACTGATAGAGGCAAGCCACCCTTCTCCTCCAGCACAAGCGTCACGCTGCACGTTGGGGACATCAATGACAACGCCCCAGTTTTCCACCAGGCCTCCTATTTGATCCAAGTGACTGAAAATAACCCGCCTGGTGCTTCCATTGCACAAGTCAGCGCCTCCGACCCGGATTTGGGACCCAATGGCCATGTTTCCTACTCCATCATAGCCAGCGACCTGGAGCCTAAATCACTATGGTCCTACGTATCCGTGAACCAGGACAGTGGAGTGGTGTTCGCGCAGCGCGCCTTCGACCACGAGCAGCTCCGCTCCTTCCAGCTGACACTGCAGGCGCGCGACCAGGGCTTGCCCGCGCTCAGCGCCAACGTGAGCATGCGCGTGCTGGTGGGCGACCTCAACGACAACGCGCCGCGTGTGCTGTACCCCGCGCTCGAGTCCGATGGTTCCGCGCTCTTCGATATGGTACCGCGCGCCGCCGAGCCCGGATACCTGGTCACTAAGGTGGTGGCGGTGGACGCAGACTCCGGACACAATGCCTGGCTGTCGTATCACGTGCTGCAGGCCAGTGTTCCGGGACTATTCAGCCTGGGCCTGCGCACTGGCGAGGTGCGCACAGCGCGTGCCTTGGGAGACAAGGACGCGGCTCGGCAGCGCCTTCTGGTAGCTGTGCGTGATGCTGGACAGCCACCGCTCTCGGCGACAGCCACACTGCACCTGATCTTCGCTGACAGCCTGCAGGAGGTCCTGCCAGACCTCAGCGATGACCCTCTGCCGTCGGACTCCCAGAGTGAGCTTCAGTTTTACCTCGTGGTGGCCTTGGCCCTGATCTCAGTGCTCTTTCTTTTCGTTGTGATTCTGGTCATGGTCCTTCGTCTTCGACAGTCCCACAGTCCTGCAGCCTCAGACTGCTTTCAGTCTGGCCTCTGTCGGAAGACTAGACCAGGGGTTTCTCTCAACTACAGTGAGGGGACTCTGCCTTATTCCTACAATCTCTATGTTGCCTCCAATAGTCAAAAAACATCTCATTTTCTTACCTTAACGCCAGAAATGGTCCCTCCACAAGATCTTTCAATGCAAGCTTCTGTGGAAGTGAGTGTCACTGAGGAGAACAAGACAGTCTCCGATTCTCTCGCTTCTACCCACGTGAGTTTCAATGTGCCTTTCATTGGCAATTCATTTAATTTTCATATTCGTTTGTAATGATTTAAAACAAACAAACAACAACAACAAAAAAAAAAACAGGGTCCAGTTGTCCTGGAACTCACTGTGTAGACCAGGTTGGCATTGAACACACAGAGGTCCTCCTCCCTCTGCTGGAATTAAAAGTGTGCGCCACCACATCCGGCTTTGAAAGGAATATCTTAAAGCATATTATACTCACAATCTCCTGTTTGATTTGCACAATCTCACTTCCTTTCCTGTCTTTTCTCTATGGGCCAGTAACTGCACCATTAGACTTCAGGATTTTGAAATATTTTATCCATATACATCAAAACTCAAGACATAGAAGTATTATGACTCACTGCCGTTCAAGTAATTCTAAACAGTGTGTGTCTGTGTGTGTCTGTGTGTGTCTGTGTGTGCCATGTGGAGGTCAGAGGACAACTTTTGGGAGTTGGTTCTCTATTTCTACCTTGTGAGTCCCAGGAACTTAATTCAGATTCAATTAGGTTGGGCAGCAGGTGCCTTTACCTGCTGAGCCATCTCATGCTTAGCCTACTCAAATATAAACTGAATTATACTTCTGTTTCTCTCTAGTTGTTTCTTGGGATATCAATATATTGAGCTTATGAGGCTTTTTCTTTATTAATATAAATTGAGAAATACTATTTACAAAAAGGTTCTCAAATACAATGTGATAATAATTTGGTAATAGTGTTCAGATATATTAAGGGTTCTTTTAATCTCACTTTTATGTCTGGTCTTTTCCCACAAATATCTGTAAGTTTCCTTCCAATTTTATTTTCTGGCTACCAGAGGCTGGAGGCTAGCTCAGTTAGAGTTTATACTTAAGCATTGGAGATAGCTAAGGTCCACTGTCCAGTCCTCTCCTAGAATCTTTTCTACATTCTGATGTGCTTCTAAATGTATGGCCAATAATTCTCAGTTACTAAAATTAGGTCGGTTACCAAAGACAAGGTAATTTTATAGTATTCTTCAGATTCCTAGTTTTCTTACTAAGTCTTACTCAACACCAGAAATCTACTGAAATTTTGTCTTATTGGAAAAAATAGGAAAACACAAACAGCTACTGAAAATAATTTCAAAGAAGTGGGTTTGTAGGTAAAATACAAGAGAATTAAAATGCTCACTAAACAGTCCACTACTGCCGAGTCTTTCTGTCTCCATCTCCACTTGAAGAACAGTAGATGGAGCTATTCAAGGTACACGACCGAAATAATTTTCTCCCTTAGTTCAGGACTGTGCAGTAATTGGTTCCGACTCTGAGTGCCGCTGTTCACCAACCAGGGAGGAAAAGGCAGCGAAGCCATGCTCGCTGACTTTGCGTGCGCCTAAAGCACAATGCAGACAGATTGAGACAAAAACACCTCTCCGAGGAAACTGACCAGAGGAGCTGGTCCCACCTCCTGACTGTCGGGTTACAAGGCCTGAAAAGCGGATTCTGGTTTAAGTGGTCTAAGGCAGGATTGGAGATAATCCTCAAGTGACAATGATCCCTGCGCAACGGCGCGAGGATGGCAAAGGGCTGGTCTTGCTGGCTGTCCTCCTCGGGACCCTATGGGAGGCCGGATCCACCCAGATACGCTATTCGGTTCCTGAGGAGCTGGAGAAAGGATCTAGGGTGGGCAACATCTCCAAGGACCTGGGGCTGGAGCCCCACGAGCTGGCGGAGCGCGGGGTCCGCATCGTCTCCAGAGGTAGGACTCAACTTTTCGCTCTGAACCTGCGGAGCGGCAGCTTGGTCACCGCGGGCAGGATAGACCGGGAGGAGCTGTGCATGGGGTCCATCAGCTGTCAATTGAATTTAGAGATTCTGATGGAAGATATAGGGAAAATCTACGGAGTGGAAGTAGAAGTGCGGGACATTAACGACAACGCTCCCTACTTCCGTGAGAGTGAATTAGAAATAAAGATGAGTGAAAACGCCGCCCCTGGGATGCGGTTCCCTCTTCCCCATGCTTGGGATCCAGATATCGGGAAGAACGCTCTTCAGAGCTACCAGCTCAGCCCGAATGCTCACTTCTCGCTAGAGGTGCAGAAAGGAGCTGATGGTAACAAGTACCCTGAGTTGGTGCTGGAGCGCGCACTGGACCGCGAGGAAAAGGCAGAGCACCTCCTGGTCCTCACCGCTTCCGACGCGGGGGACCCAATTCGCACCGGCACGACGCGCATCCGCGTGACAGTCCTAGACGCGAACGACAACGCACCTGTGTTTGCTCGGTCCGAGTACCGCGTTAGTGTGCGGGAGAACGTGGCTGTGGGCACTCAGCTGCTTCAAGTTAATGCCACCGACCCGGACGAAGGAGTCAATGCGGAAGTGATGTATTCCTTCCGGTATGTGGACGACAAGGCGGCTAAAGTTTTCAAGCTAGACAGTCATTTGGGGACAATATCAACAATAGGGGAGCTGGACCACGAGGAATCGGGTTTCTACGAGATGGAAATGCAAGCAACCGACAAGGCGGGATATTCTGCACGGGCCAAAGTCCTCGTCACAGTTCTGGACGTGAACGACAATGCCCCTGAAGTAACCATCACATCCCTCACCAGCTCCGTTCCAGAAAACTCTCCCCGAGGGACATTAATAGCCCTTTTAAATGTAAATGATCAAGACTCGGGGGGAAATGGACAGGTAGTCTGTTCCATCCAGGAGAATCTGCCCTTTAAATTAGAGAAATCTTACGGAAACTACTACAGTTTAGTCATAGACACAGTCCTAGACAGAGAACAGGTTCCTAGCTACAACATCACAGTGACCGCCACTGACAGAGGAAACCCGCCCCTGTCAACCGAAACTCACCTCTCGCTGACCATAGCAGACACGAACGATAACCCACCCGTCTTTCCTCAGGCCTCTTACTGGGCCTACATCCCAGAGAATAATCCTAGAGGGGCCTCCATCGCATCCGTGACCGCCCACGACCCCGACAGTGACAAGAATGCCCAAGTCACTTACTCCCTAGCTGAGGACACCCACCAGGGCGTGCCCCTTTCCTCCTACGTCTCTATCAACTCGGACACTGGTGTCCTGTACGCACTGCACTCCTTTGACTATGAGCAGTTCCGAGACCTACAACTGCAGGTGATGGCGCGTGACAGCGGGGACCCGTCACTCAGCAGCAACGTATCTCTGAATCTGTTCGTGCTGGATCAGAATGACAATGCCCCCGAAATCTTGTACCCCACTCTCCCTACGGACGGTTCTACTGGGGTAGAGCTAGCGCCCCGCTCAGCAGAGCCTGGCTATCTGGTGACGAAGGTGGTGGCGGTGGACAGAGACTCAGGACAGAACGCCTGGCTGTCCTACCGTCTACTCAAGGCCAGCGAGCCAGGGCTCTTCTTGGTGGGGCTGCACACGGGCGAGGTAAGCACGGCTCGAGCCCTGATGGACAGAGATGCACTCAAGCAGAGCCTCGTAGTGGCTGTGCAGGACCACGGCCAGCCTCCTCTCTCCGCTACTGTCACGCTCACTGTGGCGATCGCCGACAGTATCCCCGACGTCCTGGCGGACCTGGACAATCTGGAGTCTCCTTCTACCTCCGAAAGCTCAGGGCTCACGCTCTATCTGGTGGTGGCCGTGGCGGCGGTCTCCAGCGTCTTCCTGGTCTTTGTTCTGGTGCTGCTGGCGCTCAGGCTGCGGCGCTGGCACTCACTGCGCCTGCTCGGGGCTGCGGGACCCGGATTGGCTGACGTTCCAGCCTCTCACTTTGTGGGCGTAGACGGAGTGCAAGCTTTCCTGCAGACCTATTCGCACGAGGTCTCGCTCACTGCGGGCTCCCGAAAGAGTCATTTGATTTTCCCGCAGCCCAACTATGCAGACACGCTCATCAGCCAGGAGAGCTGCGAGAAAAGCGAGCCTCTTTTGCTATCGGGTGATTCAGTATTTTCTAAAGATAATCATGCATTAATTCAGGTGAGTCCATTCTGAGCTTGGAGCGAACTATCTTTCTCATATAGATGATTCGTGGGTATTTGGAATTAATAAAGCAGCCACCAACAACAACCTAGACACCATGTTTGGTTTAAAGGATACATAAACATGATATTGTTGCCCGCAACTATTGCATGATATAAAACAGTTTCTACTTTGTATTACTCTGTGCCCTATAATATGGTAGCTTAGTTCACCAAAGACAATGCTCTTTCCACATTTAATTCTTTTTCCTTTTGATCAAGAGGCATCTTTATGTCGATTATCTGATACCAGTTTATCTGTTAGGACTACAGAAGTTGTGGGTGTAACTCAAAACTCAGAGGTAGAGACTCACCTGTATGGAGACCCTAGATTCAATCCAGGGAAGGCTGAGGAAACACTAATTTCGCTAGAGTGAAGAAACAAAATTTAATGGAAAGTTAATTGCTTGTCTTTCTTCTAACCTCCCTTTCTGGGGATTGAACCAAGATCTGAGTTAAACACTTTACCTCTGGGCTAATATGTCCCTAGCCCCAATAGAATGGCCTTTAATTGCACTTAAATCTGCTAGTGAATTCATATACTGCACTTAATGCCCTTTAAATAATATTATGTCTGGTCATTAGGGATCATACATATATTTCTTGTAAAAGTTGCTTGTACCAGTGTGTCTGTGTCTGTATGAATGTATGCACACATACAGAAGCTGGATGAAGGAACTGGGTGTTCCTCTATCGCTTTCTGCCTGTTCATTTGAGGGAAGCCCTTTTCCTGAACCCGGGACTCACATTTTCTCACTAGTCTGGAAGTAAGCAAGCCCCAGAAGTCCCCTGCTCTGACCCCATGGAGAGGGTTATAGTCCTCCGTGGGACGCCCCAGCTGGTTTCATGGCTGCTGACATCCAAATGCCCAGTGCGCATGACTGCGCAGCAGGCGCTGTAGACGCCTATGGTCTCTTCAGCTCCGTACTTAGACTTTCTTGATATAGTTTCATGTTTTCAGTTGTTTGACTTCCAAGTATGGTGGATTTTATCTCCTACACGCTTGAAATTTTTTTCAAATATATGATTTGTGTATTGTCACGAGGGAGAACTGTAAAGGCATTTCCCCTGTTAGACATTTCAGTAGTGCAATATGTATATAATTATAAAGTTAAACACCTCTCCTATCTTTTTTTTTCTTTTCTTTTCTTTTTTTTTTTTTTTGTTTTTGTTTTTGTTTTTGTTTTGTTTTCGAGACAGGGTTTCTCTGTGGCTTTGGAGCCTGTCCTGGAACTAGCTCTGTAGACCAGGCTGGTCTCGAACTCACAGAGATCCGCCTGCCTCTGCCTCCCGAGTGCTGGGATTAAAGGCGTGCGCCACCATCGCCTGGCCTCCTATCATTTTTACCTGCATCGATGATATTTAAAATATCCAGAATTCACCAATGTATCACAAGCACGAGTTATTATTGCCATTTACACAGTGAAGAATTTCTCGAGCAAAAGCCTTTAAGATTTAAATGTTTTCAACGTCACATATTCATTCTTCACTAAGTTTCCCCTTTCACAAACAAAATTTTCTGGAAAGTGTAGGTCCTAAGTGCTAACTTAGAACTTGTGGGTTTTTTCTATTTATGTGTTGTCTATCTATTAAAAACATAATAATTGGTTTCCAAATTTATAAAAGAGATTAGTGATACTTAGTGAAGGAAGGGTAATGCAATGGCCCCCAAATAAAATAAGATCCCATTGGAGTGAACTCTTTTTAAACACTTTCCCTCAATTGCAATACTGGGGAGCAGAGACCGGGGAGTTCACTCCAATGGGATCTTGGGCAACTTTACTGGAAGATGATGACAAAAAACAGAAGTTGAAGGTTTTTATTTTGTCTGTATGAAAATGGACTCTATGGGGGTGCAAATAACAGTTGTAGTGTTCAAGCATTGTGGATGGTTGTTGATATTCAGATGCATGTTGGCTGTTTTCTGAGAGTAACTGGCAGTGGGTTTGGGTATTCACATTTCTCCTAGTTCTGGTAATCAAAGTACATGAGGAACTCATCTTCCTGTGTGTTATGGAGATGGGTATACATTTGTTCCACCTCTAAATCAAAGGGTCCAGCTATAAATTAAAAATTGTATTACTACTGAAAATTACAATGTAATCTGGCAGCAGAAATTCTTCCATCTCTTTTCTTTTGAGAGAGGAATTAAAGCTGCTACAGCCTGCACATCTCGCTAGAACTACACAGTTCATAGATCATTTTTATGATGGAAGGCTAATCACCCCCGCTATCCCCACTTCCTCAGTAACGAGCACATGGATCTAGCCCTGGTCATAGAGGTAGATGCTGACTCCAGGCCTGGCTGACCTTCTGCTGGCCACCTGAGATTCAGTCTGTGGCTGCCAACAAAGAATATGTGGCTCTCTCACAAGGAGTTGCCAGCAAGCCTCTGTGAATTACTCTGTTGGTGGTGGAGAGATGCCCCCGTTTAGCCACCTTTGTACCATGCCCTGTCTTGGCTAACATTCTTGGCAAGCACTGCCATATCTCAGCGACCACTGTGCAAAATTGCTTTCCAATTCCGTCTTAATTTCTACCTGGTCATTGTGTGAGTTTGCATTTCTGTTTCACTGTTCCTGGCTGCACTCTTTGTGCTAGTTTTTGAAGTACTGAGGATGCTTTCTACTCCCCTTTTAGGCCCTAAGTTTTAGCTTCAGGGTGTCTCTTGGTCCAAAATGTCATAGTCCTACCAGTGTGTACTGCGCCTGTGAACTCTGGGACAACTGGAATTCTTTCTTGGAAGCTCTGCTCCTCGGGACTCAGTCAAAATCTCACTGAAGGACCCTGGGTGGGGTAGGGGTGAGTGATCATTCTGATTGCAGGGAGCCCAAATCCATCCTTCTGGGCAATAACTTCTCCATAAAGTTTAAGTTCAGTCTCAAGCAGATTTTCTCATGGCCTGAACTCTTGTCAGAGATCTCAGGGAGGAACAATTCTGGCAACATCTTGTGGTGAGAAGCCTTGACACAGTGAGCATGAGAGGTCACGGCCAGCCATGGTCCACAGTATTTAGTGTTTGTAGTCAGGAAACACTTGGTTACACACTTTACACTCTATATTTAGTAACTTTACCTTGATATTCAGATTGTGTTGATATAAAGATCGGGAAAATCTTGATCAGGGCATCAGGAAAGACACACATTCACACTTCAAAACCAGTTTATCAGATACCTGGCCTTTTCTGATGAGAAATCTCTCACCACACAAAGACAGCCTGGGGCTGGAGAGGTGATGGTTCAAAGGTTAAGAGCAGATATTGCTCTTGCAAGGGATGGGGGTTCATTTTCCTGCTCTCACAAATGTTGACCCACAACTCCAGCTCCAGGGGATCCAATTTGACCTCCTTGTTGACTTCCACGGGCGCCTGCAAATACCCACACAAACAATTGCACATAATTAAAAAGACAATTAGAATGAACAATCTGGCTGATAAAGTTCTCCAACCATAAATTTAAGAATAAGCCTCATGGAAATCGGTAGACCCAAACTTTAAAAATTATCACTCCCTTGGCAAGGGTCATCTAACAGATGTTCCAAATTGCTTTTCTCACTGAGTTGTTTTTCAAACTGTCTTATCAGCATCACTACAAGGTTGGCAGCTTTATGTGCTCCCATGCATGCCTGTTTCATCGTCCTCTGATAGGAAGATCTTCTCTTCCTGTTACCTGTTTGAGGCTTGGGAATTGGAACAATTCAAAGGCTTTAAGTGAATTTGGGCCATTACTTGATGCTGGGTATAGTCTGTTCCATGAAATAAGGTGGCTGCAGAAATGGATCCTGGTAGGAACTTAGTATTTCACTGAACTGATGCTTTAGAAACTCTTTTTAAAAACTACAGACTTAACACTTGCAAATAAAGTTCCATTATGTAAGTATTCTACTATCTGTAAGTTGTAAAGATAAAACCTGAACTATAATGGAAAGGGGAGAGGAAGTAATTACCTCTAGAGAGCTAACCTAGGTAAAGTACATAACATGCAAGCTCTGTTTTGGTTTTGTGTCTTGAGTTTCAAGACAGGGTCCCTCTACATAGCCTGGCTGTCCTGAAGCTCATTATGTAGACCAGTCTGACCTCAAACTCATGCCTCTGCTTCTTGAACACTGGGGATAAAGGCATATGCCACTTTGCCCAGCAAAACGAAAACTCCTGAAAAGTACGAAAGGAGAATTACTGTTAATTCAAGAGTAAAATAACACTAGTAGTGAGATGCATAAAGTGTGTCTGGTTGCCAATCACAAGTTTCCTTTTGTAATGGAGTTCACAGTTGGTCAATATTGTTAAGATTTTATTGTAAACTGTGACTTGGGTTTTGGTCTCTAAAGAGAATTGAACAAATTCAATAATTTAGCATCTTCAACCTGAATGCTAATGCCCACCTGTGGGATCCACTAAAGACTGGTGACTAAGAAAAGACAAGCATATCAACACGGTTCTCGTAGTGAATTCCAGGCCAGCCTGGGGCTACAGAGTGAAACTTAATCTCAACAGACAAAGCAAAGCAAATCAACAAAATGGACTTTCCCTTGTGGTAATAGGTGGCTATCCAGTGAGGCAGGGGCCAGGGATCCTTCCTGTATTTCCCAGCAGCATATATTGGTAATGTTGAATTGTTGAAAATTGGTCCACTGATAAGTGTGGCTATTTATAGATTGAGCTTACCTTGCCAATATGACATTTTCTGAACTATTAAAGCCTTATAGTAAGTCTTAAAACCAAGTAGTTAAGCTAGCCACATTTTTAGTATTTATTAATATCAATTTGACGTACTTGGTATTATATTTCCAAATAATTAAAACCATCTTGTCAATCCCAGCTACAAAAGTCTGCAGGGTTTTCTAATGGGATTGCATTGAATTTATAGCTCTTCTGTGATGGTAGGAGAATCACTTTTAACAATATTGAGATTTGCTAGTCTATGAACATGTATATATTTCTATTTAATTAAAGCTGGTAAAAGTTATCTCAGCTATGTTTTATAGATTTTACTAATGAGAGTGATCTCTTTTTTATATGTGTATATGTGAGGGTTTGCCTGTATGGACGTGCACAGTGTGTGTGCCTGCTGCCCATGGATGCCTGAAGAGGGCATTAGATCACCTGTGACTAGAGTTGACTGTGAGCCACCATGTGGGTGCTGGGAACTCAACTTCAGTCCCCCAAAGACTAGCCAGTGATCTTAACTACTAAGCCATTTCTCCAGCACATTTAAATTTTATTTTTAAGTGATATATAAGAACATAAAACTTGGACACAATATTGAGGGAATTGTGTGATGTTTTGATATATTCACATTGTGAGATATTCAGATCAGGTCAAAGTGTCTGTCTTCTCAGATATCATTTCTCTCCATAAAACTTGCAAAATCCTTTCTTCTAGCTCTTTGTATCATTATATCATTGTTAGCTGCTGTTTCCCTTCTATGGAATAGCACCACCAAACTTGTGGCTGCTGTCTAGCTCAAACTTAGTAGTCATTAATCAGCCTTTCTCTGCCTTACCCCACTCTTCCCAGTCTTTGGTAAAACTACACCCCCAGCCCTTTTTGAGACAGGATTTCACAGTGTATCCCTGACTAGCCTGGGACTTGATACACAGACCAGGCTGGCCTTGAACTCACAGAGATTCACTTTCTTCTGTCTCTCAGAGTGCTGGAATTAACAGTATAAACCACCATGCCTGGCACAATTATGCTATTAACCCCTATGAGATCAACTACTTTAGTTCCAAATGTGAGTGAGATGTTATGGTACTTGTCTTTTTGCCTATAGCTTATTTCATTTAACATAGTTGACCCCAGTTCCATCCACGTTGCCACAAATGACAAGACTTCATCCTTTTGAGGTTGAGTAGCATTGCATTGTGTATATGTGCCAGATTTTCTTTATACATCAGGTGATGAATACTTATACTGTGTCTATTTCTTTACTAAGAAAAGGTTGAGGGTCTTATATATTTTCATTAAACTGTTTAACTATGATATTTTGTTATCACAATTAGTATTGCATCTTTTAAATTTATATTCTTTCTTTCTTGTTTTTAATTCACAGAAAAATACCAGTTTTATTGTTGTAGATGTTTAAGACAGAGTTTCACTGTGTAGCCCAGACTGCCCTTGAATTTTCTATATACCCCAACCAAGCTGGCTTTGAACTCAAGAACTCAGGATTCTCCTGCCTCTTCCTCCCAAATCTAGGAATTATGGGCATGGATGTACACTACCATGCCTGGATAATGCTGTGCATGTTTTATACGATCTCAAAAGCAAGTTGTGTAGGGTACTATAGCCTCATGCTATATTATGTAAGCCTGAACTATCTCTGCTTCCATTCCCTAGAGTGTGCAGGTTGGAAGAGTCCACACAGAAACAGTAAGCATTGGTGTCTGTCCAAGTCCAGCAGTGGATTCTTTATTAACTAATTTATGTTACAAGTATTTATTGACTCCCTAACAGTAGCAAAAGCCTGTCCTAACTGACAGATGCAGGAAGGTAAATGACGTGATTCCTGCCTTAGTGAGGCCGCTCTTTCACGTGGACTTTAGACGCAGCAATCTTAGAGTGCAGCCAGACCTATTCTCTAAGTCAGGAAGGACTGGGGGTGATCAGAGTGAGGCCTGAGGAATTGGTAGAATTTATTGAGGCAACAAGGAGAGTGAAGGAAAGGAGGTTGCCAGGCAGAGGGACTAGCATGTGTCAGGACCCTAAATCCAGAAGATGTGTGTGAGTCGTGGCCACGGAAAGAGTTGGGGCACTGGAAACGGAACATGAGGTGAGGCTGACAAAGTGGACAGAGCCTTGGAAGCTTACTGGAGATTCTGGGTTCTGTTTTAAGTTCTTTTGTGTTTAGATGTTGTTAAATGGTTTTTAAATAAGACAATGACAAAATATTATTCAAAATGTAAAGATTCATGTGTGGAGATGTGATCTGTGAGGGTCATAAGTGTTAACAGGAGGCTACTGGTTCATTTCCTGGCCATTTAGATCCGAAATAATCACTCAGAGACTATATTATTTGCAATACTATTTGGCCATTAGCTTAAGCGTGTTTTTGGCTAACTCCTATATCTAAAAGTTAATCCATTTCTATTAGTTTACATTTTATCACGAGAGTCATGGCCTACCAGCAAGGTTCCGGCTGAAGGCTTGCATCTTTCTCTTCTGGCGGCTCCAGGGCTTCTCCTTAACTCCGCCTACTCTCTCCTCCTCTATCTGCTTGGAACTCCTGCCTTGCCCTATTCTGCTAAGTCACTGGCCAAAACAGCTTTATTCATTAACCAATAAAAGCAACACATATACAGAAGGACTTCCCGTACCACATAAGGAAACACTTAGAGGCTACATAGAGAACTATGGCAATATGGCTAGTTAGAAATATTGCTGGAGGGCCAATAAGATGGCTCAGAGGTAAAGCCCTAGTCCCCCAAAAGTATGATTGCCCAAGTTGAAACCCTGGAACTCACTTAAAAGGCCAGACTCAGTAGTATGCATCTGTAACCCCAGCACTCCTACAGTGAGATTGGAGGCAGAGAGAGAATGGCCTTAGAGACTGAGGGTCAGTGGGCCTGGAGTATGCAGTGAAGTAGCCGAAACAAAGGGCCTGCCTCAACAAGATGGAAGGTGAGAACAGATTCCCCAAAGTCGTCCTCTGATCTCCACCTGTGCAACATATATGCCTACACACACACACACACATGCACACACCATACACATGAATGTGTGCACACACACATACATCCCATACACGCACACATGTTCACCCCATGCATGAAAAGGGAAGAGAAGCGGATCTAAAAATAAAATGAGTGAGCTGGGCATGTTGGCACACGCCTTTAATCACAACACTTGGGAGGCAGAGGCAGGCAAATGTCTGAGTTCAAGGCCAACCTGGTCTACAGAGTGAGTTCCAGGACAGCCAGAGATAAACAGAGAAACTGTCTGAGAGGGGAAAAGTGGATTAGGAACATATTTTAAAGTAGATTCAATAAGACCATGTTGAAGTAGGTTGTTATAAATTCCATGAGGGCAGGCATTGTTTTGCTTATTAATGTATTCTTCAGCACTAGGAGACAGAGGCAGGCAGATCTCTGCAACTTCGTTGGCAGCCTGGGCTACAGAGTGAGTTCCAGAACAGCCAGAGCTACACAGAAAACCATGCTCCACCCCCATACTGACTCAATAAAGACAGCGAGTGGAGCGGGACTGAGTGACTGTCAGGCATCTTAGTCACTGTTTCATTGCTGTGAGGAGACATCATGTCCAAAATAACTTATAAAAGAAAGCATTTAATTAGGAGCTTGCCTACAGTTTCAGAGGGTTAGCCCATGATTGTTATGGCAAGGATCGTGGTAGCAGGCAGGCATGGTGCTGGAGAAGTAGCTGAGAGCTTACATACATCCTGATCTGCCAGAGACAGCAGGCAGAAAGAGAGACTGGTCCTGGAGTGGGCTTCTGAAACCTCAAAGCCCACCCCACAATAACACAGCTCCCTCAACAAGGCCACACCTCCCAGCTCTTCCCAGACAGTTCCGCTAACTGCAGACCAAGCACTCAAACATTTGAGCCTGTGGAAGCCATTCTCATTCAAACTCTTCATCAGGTTTTCAAAATAAGCAATTATATGGATAAAGGGATCATGTCGTTATGTGTAGAAGACTAGAGAATGGATTTAAAAACAAGAGTGTGTCCAGGTTGAATCCTGAGAAACAGCAAGTGTAGATGTCAAGTGTGTGGTTGAACATTTGGTCACTGTTTCATCTGTCCAGATGGGTGGGTCCCCACAAGACTGAGTAAGATAAGTGTTCTGGTAGCCCTGTGCTGGTCTGTTCTGGTAGCCCTGTGCTGGTCTGTTCTGGGAATTCCTGGCTAACGTATCCCGGATTTATTTTTCTTCTTGATCTATGAGACCATAAGAAGTACCCTCTACCTCTCTGCACCCAACTGTGTCTGATTCATAATGTCCACTCTCCAGACTAGTCCTAGTATTCAGGTGTTTTCTGTGTCTGGTATTCTGCTTAGATACAATTTTTGGTTAAATAATAATAATAAAAAAATGGATGGAAGGATCTTGCTATAACGTCCATGCTGGCCTTAAACTTGCCATCCTCCTGCCTTCACTTTCTAGGTGGTGAGTTTACGGAGGGCATATCATGACCAGACCTTTGAGGGTTTTTTTTTTTTTTAACTCCTTTTTCCCACATGACTGTGTTCTCCATTAGCTTTCCGTTAGGTGCTGAACTAAAATTCATGGTTCTGCATACACCAGGAAAATGCTACTGAACTACAGCTCTTCATGGAAATCTGTAATTTTTTTTTCTCTGTTCAATTTTTGTCTGTTGAATTTTACAAGTGGTATAATTTAGGAGGATTGCATAGGCTAAAAGATGCTTATCATTCATACAGAAATCATTGAGCATTAATGTTAAACGTGCATAAAGTCCTCAGCACTGAAAGTTTGACATCAATAACATTAATGATATAAGGCCAGGTGAGGTGGTGGTGCACGCCTTTAATCCCAGCACTTGGGAGGCAGAGGCAGGAGGGGATTGCCACCCAGTCTGATGACCCACATAATTTCACTTGTTTATTTGTTTAGGAATCAGCATCCCATGTACCATGGACTGGCCTCAAACCCCAAGCATAACTAAGGCTGGTCTTCAATTCTTCATTCAACTGCCTCTACCTCCCTCGTGCTGGGATTACAGAAGTGTACCCCCATGTCCAGCTAGTCATTTTTCTAGTATCATTCTGTGATGGGGGATGTATCTGTTGATCACCACCACCACCACATAATCCATGTGCGTGGCTCATGCTTGTAATTCCGGCATTCAGGGAGTGGAGGCAGGATGAGCCAAAACTCAAGTCCATCCTTAGCTATACAGAGATTTCTAGACCATCTTGGACTAAATTAAGCCCTGTCTCAAAACCATAAATAAATAAATAAGTAAGTAAGTAAATAAATAAATAAATAAATAAATAACAGATGGCAAGGGGGGAGAACTGAATACATGAAGATGAATCGGAGCAGAGCGGTGAATCATGTCTGTGGAAAGAAAGCTTCCACTCTTCCCTCCTCTTACTCCCCTGTTGTTCCTCCTGTCTCTGACATTTCATTCATTTATTTGGTGTCCTTCCGGCATCTCCTATGTGAAAGTCTGTATGTTATACACACACACAATGTGCATGCCTGTGTATGTTGCTGGGGATTGAACCAAAGGCCTCAAACATGCTAAACAAACCCTATACCACTGAGTTATGCCCCAGATCTCCCCTACCCCTTCTCTTTAGAGAGAGTATCATATAAGCCAAGCTGGCATGATTCTGAACTTCTGACCCTTCTATCTCCACCTCCCAGTCATGAGATTACTAGCATGGGCCACCCATGCTGTTTATGTGGTGCTAGGATCAAACCTAGGGACTCTGTGTGCGCTAGGTGTGGTGGTTAGTTTTCATTGTCAAGTTGACAAAATCTAGAATCTAGAGAGTCTTCGTTAGGAATTGCCTGGATCAATTGGCCTGTGGGCACGTTTGTGGGAAATTATCTTGATTATGTTAATTTAAGTGATAAGGACTCACTCTCTGGGGTTGGTGCCATTCCCTAAATCCATTGTTCTCAACCTTTCTAATGCTGCAATCCTTTAGTACATTTCTTCATGTTATGGTGACCCCCAACCATAAAATTATTTTCATTGCTATTTTGCTGTGGGATAATGGTCTGTATATTGTGGTTGGCCAGTAGCCAGGCAGGAAGTATAGGCGGGGCAATCAGGCAGGAAGTAGAGGCAGGGCAACGAGAACAGGAGAATTCTGGGAAGAGGAAAGCGTCAGTCTGCAGCTGTCACCCAGACATAGAGGACGCAGATGAGAATGCCTCGCTGATGAAAGGTACCAAGCCACGTGGCTAACACAGACAAGAATTGTGGGTTAAGGTGTAATAATTAATTAATAAGAAGCCTGAGCTAATAGACCAACCAGTTTATGATTAATCTAGACCTCTGTGTGTTTCTTTGGAACTGAACGACTGTGGGACCTAGTGGGACAGAAACCTCTGTCAACACTACTTCATAACTGTACATTTGCTATTGTTATGAACTGTGATGTAAATACATGATATGCAGTATATCTGATATATGAACCCTGTGAAAGGGTCATTCAATCCCCCAAAGAGGTCATAACCCACAAGTTAAAAACCACTGCCCTGGATAGAGGCTCTTGAACTGTGTTAAGAGTGGAGAGAGTGAGCTGATCCAAAGGATGCTTGCATTACTTCACCCCACGCTATCCTTAACTGCGGGTGAAAAGTGACCAGTAACCTCAGACTCCCCCTGCTGAGAATTCCCTTCCATGATAGACGAGAGCTTGGAATTGTGAGCTTGCGTGACCTTTCCTCGAATGCATTGTCAGGACGTTCTACCACAACAGCAGAAACAAAGCTAAGAACTAGCAAGCAGACTGCCATAACTGGAGGTGTCTCTCCCGCCTGCCAGTTCCTGCATCTCTGGATTTCCTGCCTAGCTCTATTCTGCCTGGCTATTGGCCAAATCAGATTCTTTTTTAACCAATGGTAATAAAACATATTCACAGCCTACCTCCCACATCACTCTTCCGACTGAGCTATATACCACGTCTGCTATTTTAGAAATGCTGATTTGCAGTTGACTGACTTTACAGATGGAGCATCTCAAAGATACAAAGTGTCAACTATATACATGGGGTATAAGTATAGCTATGGGTTTGTATGTATGTGCACTTACATATGTATACATACATGCATATGCATGCATATATATGTACTTTTTTGGGTTTTCAGGACAGAGTTTCTCTGTGTAACAGCCCGAACTGTGCTGGAACTCACTCTGTAGACCAGGCTGGCCTCAAATTCACAGGCATCTGCCTGCCTCTGTCTCCCGAATGCTGGGGTTAAAGGCATGCGCCACCACCAGGCTGTGTACACCATTTTATGAGACTTTTGAGAATAGGTTGTAGATATTGTGCCTTGCTATTCCTAAGCATTTTGTTATATATTTTCTAGGAACAAAGGCATTTTTAAAATAATCACATTTCAGTGATGAAAGTCAGAAAATGACACTAATATGATTGCCACATCTACAATCTACCTTGAAATTTTACCATTATTTGCTTATTCATTCATTTTTACTTCCTAAGATTCATTTTATCTTATGTGTTGTGTCTGCATATATGTGTGTGTGTCACATGCGTGCTTGGTGCCCGAGGAGGTCAAACAAAGGTATTGAATCTCCTGGAACCAAAGTCACACACAGTTGTGAGTGACCATATGGGTGCTGGGAACTGAATTGGGTCCTCTGCAAGAGCAACAGATGCTCTTAACTGCTGAGCCGTCTCTCCAGCCCAATATTTATTTATTTTTACTATGCGTGTGACATATTCGTATATGTGGGGGAGTGTGTTCCTCAGTCACTTTCCACATTTCCACATTTTTCAGAGTTTCTCACTGGACCTGGAGCTCACCATTTTTGACAAGACTGACAGCAAGCCTCCAGTGTTGCCTATCTCTGCCCACAAAGGATAGGGTTAGTAATCCCATGGATGACGGGGGTCCAGACGTACAGAAAATGGTTTACCTGCTGAGCCATCCATCCCACCCCAGTAAAGTACTTGGAGCACAAGCCTGATGAACTAAATTTGAACCTTGGCACCCACATTAAAATCCAGATGTGGGGACCACAGCTGTGAACCCAGCAGTCTATGGTGAGATGGGAGGCACTCATGGGAAAAACGACTGGAAGCTCCTGGTCCAAGTAGCCTTAGAGTACACTATGCAACGGTAGAACAACAAGAGATGCTGGCTCATTGTGGAAGGGAGAGTTCTCTTCTGACCTCAAACACACACACCCAGCACATACAAACAGAGAGGGGGAAGAGATTTTAAGTTAAAACTATAAAAACTATATTTAAAAGAAAGCACTATCCACCAAGTCATCTCTCCAAACCTTTACCATGATTTTTGTGCTTTTTTCCTTTAAAAGTTTGAGTCCAGGAGTATATGTTATATTTAGTCATTGTGTGTCTTTAGTCCACTTTAGTCTGAAACAGTTCCTAAGCTTCCTCTTGGTATATGAAACCAGAACTCTGAAGTTTGTAAGCCTTATGTTTCACAGGATGCCCTTGTGTTTGTCAAATGTTTCCTTGTGGTTATATTTAAACTAGGCACTAGGGGTAGTTCTATATTAGTTATCCATTGTCCTGTCATAAAATATGTAAACTAAGCTTCTTAAAACACATACTGTTTCGTTAGCTTTGTGGGTCAGGGACCTGTGTCTGCTGTGTGGGTCAGGGCCCTATGTCTGCTGTGTGGGTCAGGGCCCTATGTCTGCTGTGTGGGTCAGGGCCCTATGTCTGCTGTGTGGGTCAGGGCCCTATGTCTGCTGTGTGGGTCAGGGCCCTATGTCTGCTGTGTGGGTCAGGGCCCTATGTCTGCTGTGTGGGTCAGGGCCCTATGTCTGCTGTGTGGGTCAGGGCCCTATGTCTGCTGTGTGGGTCAGGGACCTATGTCTGCTGTGTGGGTGCCTCTGCTTCAAACCATAAAGAGGCTGCAATCAGGACACCACTTTGGTCAACTTCCTCACATAGTTACCAACAAACTTCAGGTCCTTGCTGCCCGTTTAGCTGGAGTTCTGCCTTAGCTCCTTGTTATGTGGACTGTCCGGGAAGCAGCTCCATCATGACGTAGCTTCCGTCAGAACAAGTAAAGGAGGGAGCCAGGGAGGACAATGTGACGGATGCCACAATCTCTATGTAAATCCCAATTTGAAAGTGGCCTGTGTTACTTTAAATATATTCAGGTCATTAAAACAAAATCATTTGGTCCAGCCGACACTCAGGAGAGACGATTTCGCTCCACTTACAGTAATTTTCTGTATTTTGGCTGTCATTATATTGTAAGAAGGAATTTCTCTTTTGTTTATTTGTGTGTGGCTGTGTGTTTGTTCAGTAAGATGTATTCCATTTCTGCTGTTTTTATTTTTCATCTCAAATTGCTCTAGATTTTATCCATAAGAACTTCTTCAAGCTCGTCCCCGTGTCTCTTTGTCACGCTGGCACCATTTTTCTTGAGCCATTTCTTATTTTCAGATATAAGAAGATATTCCAGGCTCACTTTGTATGTTGCCTGTTCCAGTCCTAAGACAGGTGATTTTACCTGTATCTGAGAGTTCCTGCCTCTTTGTAGTAGGGATTGGTACTTAGGACCTAAAGTCTGGGTGCTGTCTGCTCACTCGTGGTGGCCTATCACTGTTTCTAGGCCTTTTCAGCAGGTGGGGCCAGAAAACACAAACAGGACCAGATCCACATCCGTCCACATACACACTCTTGAGATGATAGCATCATGTTGATGCCTGCCATTCAGGTTCTTCTTGCACTTCTCCCTTTCCTTCAGATCTTCTTTCCAACAATGAGAGCATGACAGCCAACATCATGAACACAATCGCTTTTGCTCAATCCTAATAGATGCGGGAAGTCGCTTCTGAATTGCTACGCCCATGCCAGTGAGAGAAAACATCTTCTAGGGTTAAAGTCGGCTTGTAACTGGTTGCCTTTAAACTGAGGGTATATGTGCAGAGTTAATATTGCTTCTAGTATTGTTTTGTGATCCATTTGAAGTAAAGTTAAGATTATTATTTGGTTTACATGCAGTTTCAGAGGTTTTCCACATCTTTATTGATTTGCTTTGGTTGTTCTTGTTGTTGCAGCTGATGTTTACGTTTTTTGGTTTTTGTCTTTTGGGATTGTTTTTAAATGTTTTTTAACATTTCATTTCTGTTCTGTGTGAATGTGTGTTCTGCCTACATGTGTGTCTGTACATCATGCGTGTGTTGGATCCCCTTGGACTGGAGCTGCAGGCAGTTGTGAACTGCCATGTGGATGCTGGGGTTTGAACTTAGGTCCTCCAAAGGAACAATCAGTACTCTTAACCCCCCCCCCCGAGCCATCTCTCCAACCCTCTTGTGTTTTGCTTTTGTTAAACTAGGTCTCTTGTGGCCTAGACAGCCCTCAGACTTGGTTCACAATCAAGTATGACCTTGGACTTCTGATCCTCTGCCTCCACCTGAGAGCTGGGATCACAATGTGTGCCGCCACACTGGGGATATGGTGTGGGGATAGAAACCAGGGCTTCCTGTACCCTAGACAAGCGTTCTCCCAACTGGACCACATCCCCAGCCCCAGTTCATACTTTTTGAATATGTAAAATGTTGATGTAGTTAAAGTCAAAGCCTGAAACTAAGAATACAGATTGGGAGAGTGGTTCAGAGCACTGCTGCTCTTCCAGAGGACAGGAGTTCAATTCCCAGCACCCACATGGCGCTCACAATGGTCCCTGAGGCATCTGATACACTCCTCTGGCCTCTGTGGGCACTGCATGCATTTGACGCACAGCCATGCATTCAGGCAAACACTTAAAAATAAATCTAAAACAAGGAAAAAAAGAGTATTCAGGAAATTCTCACCCCTTCCTTTTTCCTTCTCCTCGTTTGTACGTCCGGCTGCAGATGAGTCCATTCATTTCCAATTTACCTCCCTGTATTTCTCTTTAAAAGAAAAACACATGTGTTTATGTTTTTTGCTTCCTCTGGTTGTACAAAGGCAACAGTCCTGACTTTGAAATAATAATAAAAAAACTTACTACAGTTTAAATAACACCAGCCCCCTAAACATAGTCCAGAGATGTATTGGTCCTGAGAAACCGCATAAAGCTCTAAGTTTGCTGTAGCCTTCCATTACACAGCCACCTTGTAGATAACAGATGAGTTAAGAGATGCATGCTAATTAATTCATGTGCATGCTAATTAATTCATGTGCATGCTAGTTCATTCATGCACAGGCAGCAGAGAATCCAACTGTGGCGCCTCTTTGTCTCCAGATGACAAACTCACATGGAACTGAATTTGGGGGGCCAATTTGTTTATTTTTATTTGTACGGGTGTGTACCTGAATGGGTGTCTGTGCACCACATTCAGGCAGTGCCCACAGTGGCCAGAAAAGGTGTTGGATCCCCCTGGCACTGGAGCACTCCTAGGGGGGTGCTGGAAATCAAAACCTTGTCCTCTAGAAAATCAGCCAGTGCTCCTGAGCACTGCGACAGCTCTCCAGCCTCAACACCCCAGCGTGGCATTTTTACAATACTGTATAAAGGGAGTCATTCGATAGAGAAAAATGGTGATGCAGCCAGTGAGGTTGGAGCTAGGCATGATGGGGTCATAGAGCAAGGAGCTGTGGGAATGTGGCCATGCTGGGAGGAAACCTGTGGTGTTGGCAACTGGGCATTACCCTTTGCTGTGCAGAGGACACGTGAAAAAGCAAATGACCAGTCATGGGTATATTTTAAAGTCTCAAGGTGGAGAGATGATGACTCTGTGATTAAGAGCTTGCTAGGCAAATATGAGGACCAGAGTTCAGATTCCAGCACCTATGTAACTGGCGCGCTCACTCGAGTGTTTGTAATCCCCACGCTGGGGATAAGGTCATACAGGAGAATCACTGGAGCTTATCAACCACCCGCATAACCCTAGGTTCAGTGAGAAAGGCTACCCCAAAGGAGTAAGACAGAGGGGTACAGAGCACGACGCCTGACAGTCCCTGGCTTCCAAGAGTGTGTGTATGCTCTTGCTCAGATACGTGCGCACACACACCCCCCCACACCCAAAGCTTAGTAAGGCTGAATGTATAAACATGAATGGGGGGAGCTGCTGGAACAGGAAGGGCGAAGCTACTCCCGGGGAAGTCCCGCCAGCAGAAAGCTTCCCATTAAAGGGGCTCTCTGAGAAAACTCACAGCGTTGAAGCTAACCAGATAAATGTGGGAAGTTAATCCATATGCAGAAAGAAAATGGCAATGTGCCTTAGAAAAGATTTTCCTTCTTTACTATAAGTAGCCTTTTAATTTTCAATAGTCTTAATTTTAAAATATTGCATCATATTAAATATCCATTTTACTGTTTTGTTTCTCCATATAAATTTATAATCAACAATAAGAGTTTATAATGTTTTAGCAAAAAGTGCTACAAGGTTACAGAAGAATCATGCATTCCCATTGATTATTAAGATTGATTTCTACAGTTTCAGCTCACACAGATATATTTAAGTCCTGTGGTGCTGTGTAAAGTGAGGACAGACAGTATGGGCTGTTGTGTACTTTGCCTTTAAGATTCACTGGCTTTATTGAAGCATAACTTATGTACATTAAAAGTTACCCCTTAAAACTGCACAGCTCACTGAGCTGTGTAATTTCAGACATCTGTGTAACCATCGCCACAATAAATACATAGTCCAGGTCTGTAACCTTCACAGTCCCCTTCCAGCCCTTTGCAATCGACCCCCTCATCCGCAGCGCTGACTGGCGGTGACTGACGGGCCATTATAAACCAGCTCTGCCTCTTTTGGAACTTCCTCTAAATGGGTTTCCACAGCACGTGCCTCTTTTGTGTACAGCGTCCTTCACTCAGTGATTCTGGAATCCATCTGTGGTGTTGTGCAAATCAGCAGCTTGCTTCTTTACATTCCTGGGAAGTATCGCATCATGTGGAAACATAGGACCTGTATGTCCACTCCACCGCTGATAACATCTGTGGTCTTCCCACTTGGGTGCTTTGTGCATTAAAGTGGTATTGACACCCATATACATATACATACATACATATACATATACAACTACACAGGTATAATACATATATATGATCACACAGATGTGTATATATGTGTGTGTGTATATTATACATAGACTATATGTTATATATGTTAAATCAGGATTTGAGCTGAGCAGAGTGGCACATGCCAGGAATCCCAGCATTTGGGAGGTGAAAGCAGGAGAATCAGGGGTTGAAGCTTATTCTCAATTATATAGGAAGTTCGAGACCAGCCTGTGCTACAGGAACTTCTCTCAAAAATAATAGCAGTTGAGGTTGGAGGGATGGCTCAGCGGTTAAGAGCACTAGCTGCCCTTCCAGAGGTCCTGAGTTCAATTCCCAGCAACCACATGAAGGCTCATAGTCATCAATAACGGGATCTGATCCCCCTTTTATCTGATTCTGTCTTCTCCATGCAGGCATCCATGCAAATAGAGCACTCATATACATAAAATACATAAATATTTTTATTGTTGTTTGGCTTTTTTATTTATTTTTTAATCCCATTTTAATTGTTTGGATAGGAATGTGCTATATTTTTCTTCTCCCTCTCCCCTTCACCTTGGCCCCTGTCCTCCACATTTCCAATTTTCTCAGATCTTTTCTTTTTTCCCCTTTCTAGGCAGATTCATGCATGCCTCTTAGGGTCCTCTTTGTCACACAGGTTCTCTGGGGTTGTGGCCTGTAGGCTGGTTGTCCATTGCTTTGTGTCTATTATCTACTTATTGAGTGAGTACGTATTATATTTGTCTTTCTGGGTTTGGGTTACCTCACTCAGGATGGCTTTTTCTAGTTCCGTCCATTTGCCGGCAAATTTCAAGTAAATAAATCTGAAAAGAAATAATAGCAGCAAAGACAAAAGCAGGATTGCCTACTCACCTGAGATGAGAACTCTGCGCTCAGCTCCATAAGCAGCTGTAGAACCTCTTTTCAAAGCTGTAGGGTCTCCTTACACTCCTGAAAATGTGCAGAGAATTCTGCCTCATGCCAAACCATCACCAGCATGTCCTGCTGCCAAACCATTACATGGTACCCATTCTAGAAAATATATACAGTGCTATCTCATTGTGTTTTCAATTAGTGTTTCCTTATTCTTTTTTAAAAATTATTTATTTATTTGGCATGCATTGGTGTTTTGCTTCTATGTATGTCTGTGTGAGGGTGTTGGATCCACTGGAAGTGGATTACTAACACTTGTTATCTGCCATGAGGGTGCTGGGAATTGAACCTGGGTCCTCTAGAAGAGCAGTCAGTTCCCTTAACCTCTGACCCCCCAGGGTTTCCTTATTGATTAAAGATAAGTACATTTTCCTGTTACATTTTCTTGAGCTATTAGCTCAAATTTTTCATTGCCCTTTAATTTAGTTGATTGTCTTCTTAAAATTGATTTATGAAAGTATTTTTTGTTTGTTTTTGAGGTTTGGGGAGTTTTTTGAAACAGGGTTTCTATGTGTACCAGCAATCCTGACTGTCCTGGAACAGCTCTGTAGATCAGGCTGGACTTGAACTCACAGAGAACCACCTGCCTCTGCCTCTCCAGAGCTGGTATTAAAGGCGTGTGCCACCAGTGCCAGGCGAATATGAAAGTTTTTAAAAATGTATCCCATGTGTGGCTTCACTTGTTCATACACATCTTCTCCCAGTTGAGACTTGTGTTTTCATTCCCTTAGTAGTACTCAGAAGAGAAGCTGCTCAGAGAGTTTTTATAAAGTCCCAACCTATTGAACCATTCATTTATGAATAAAATAAGAGCTGGGAATGAAACCCAGGGCCTCATTCATGACGGAGAAGTATCCAACCCCCGAGCTACACTCCCAGACCCTTTGGCTTGCACTTCTCATGTCCTATTTAAGAAGTCTATGCATACTGAAAATACAATTTTCATCTAGATACTCTTCTAGGAGCTTTGCAATTTTACTGTTTATGATATGGTATCTAAACAGTTTTGAGTTGATGTTTATGTTAGGTATGAACTAAGAATGAAAGTTCATTTTTCTGAAGGAAAAAACCCACATAAAAAATAGAACATGACTTTTGGAGAGTATGAGGGGGACAGGAGGCAAGTATGAGAGGAGTTAGGGTGAATATGATAAAAAAAATACATCATATGCATATATAAAATTCTAAAAGAATTAAAAATTTATACATTTTAAAGGAGAAATGTAATTAATTTTTTTTACAAACCTTGTGTCTTAGTTTATTTTTTGTTGTGATAAAGCACTGACCAAAACTAACTTGGGGATGAAAGAATTTGTTTCTGCTTATAGGTTACGGTTCATCATTGAGGGAGGCCAAGACAGGGACTGGAGTAGAAGCCATAGAGGGTGTGGCTAACTGGCTTGCTCTTCATGCCTTGCTCAGCTTGTGTTTTATAAACCCGGGATCTGCCCAGGGCTGGTACCACCCATGATGAGCTGGCCCTCCCAAATGTCTCTATACAATAACCTGATTGGGGCATGTCCTCAATTAAAGTTCCCTCTTCCCAGATGTCTGTAGGTTTGTGACAAGTTGACAAAAATCAGCAGCATGCTTTGGAACCTGGACTCTTAATAAAGTACAGAATTGTTCTAGTGGTGTTCTTGTTAGATGTGGTGGTCTGAGTGAGAATGGCCCTCAGACTACTTGGTCCCTGGTTAGTGGAACTGTTTGGGAAGGATTAGGAGGTGTGGCCTTATTGGAGGAGGTGTGTTCAAACCCCATACCAAGCCAGGTCTCTCTCTCCCTGCCTGTGGCTGGGATGTAAAGCTCTCAACCATTGCTCCAGTGCCATCCATGCCTGTCTGCTTTCCACCATGGTGAAAATGGACTGCTCTCTAATCTGTAAGCAAGCAAGCCCCCAATTAAACACTTTTTAAAAATAAGAGCTACCTTGGCCATGGGACCTCTTCACAGGAATAGAACTGTGACTAAGGCAGTAGGTTTCTGGGTGGTTTGAAAGAAAATGGCCCCCAAAGGGAGGGCACTATTAAGAGTTATGGTCTTGTGGAGTAGGTATGGCCTTGCTGGAGGAAATGTGTCACTGTGGAGACAGGATTCGAGGTCTCACCCCTGTACCTACACATGCACACACATACACAAACATACATACATACATATATGCACATCACACACATAAAAATAGAAAAAAATATAATTAAAAAATCTTGATGGCAGCTGATTAATGATGGGTAAGAGCACTTATTGCTCTTATAGATACCTGAATCCAGTTCCCAGAACCCACATGTTGGCTCACATCCATCTGTAACTCCTGTCCCCAGGAGTCTGGTGCCCTTCACTGGCCTCTGCAGGCACCAGGAATGCATACATGCAGGTAAAAACTCATACACATAAAATAAAAATAAATTTTATCTAATTTGAAAAATTTACAAAACATTTATCTGACAAAGAACGTATCTCTGGCATATCCAAAAACCTCTAAAATTTCAAAACTTTTAATAATTTCTAAAATTCAATTAGAAATAAAGGGATATGTTGAAAGTACATTTTGTGTGCATGTGTGCATGGAAAGTCATATTAAAACCCTTTTGTTTTGTCTTTCCAATAAAAAAATACAATTAGAAAATGGTTAAAAGTCAAACTTCTCTGGAGAAAATATGTGAATGACAAACCTTGTACTCAGTCCCTAGCCCATTGTAGATATGCAAATTAAAACTACAATGAGAACTCACAGGGCTATTTAAAACCTGTGGACAATTTCAAATGCTGAAGAGAATGTGGAAAGACAGGATCTGTCGAACATTGCTGATGGGACTCCAAAATGGTACAGCTCTCTGGAAAAGTCTAGGGATTCCTATAAGACTATAAATGTGTGTGTGTGTGTGTGTGTGTGTGTGTGTGTGTGTGTGGCGCATGTGTGTGTGCATGCGTATGTGATCCATAGCTTAACTTTTATTCTTTATCCAAGACTTTTGCAGAATTGTTTTTAATCTGAATGAAGTCCAGTTGAGGACATGTTTCTCTCATGAATCTATTTCTCATGCTTTGGTGAGAACTGCTGAAATGTCTCAAGTCCTAAAGATTTTTCTTCTATATTTCCTTCTAAAAGTTCCATCATCTTAATGACTTTCTAAATTTCATTGCTGTAGACGGGAGTTCTGTCCTGCCTGACCCCACAGTCGTTCAGTCCCAAAGAAACAAAGAGAGGCTTATATTAGTTATAAACTGTTTGGCCTGTTAGCTCAGGCTTATTATTAGCTAGATTTTACAATTTAAATTAACCCATAATTCTTGTCTGTGTTTAACCATGTGGCTTAGTACCTTTTCTTAGTGAGTTATTCTCATTTTACTTCCTGTGTCTGACTGGTGACTGACTCTCTGCCTTTCCTCTTCCCAGAATTCTTTTAGTCTGGTTGCCCCACCTATACTTCCTTCCTGCTAATGGCCAATCAGCATTTTATTAAACCTTTATGAGTGATAGATCTTTACAGTTCACAAGAGCATTATCCCACAGCACATTGCCATGTGTTGTAATGACTCTCTTTTCATCTCCGATTTTAATAATTTGAGAAATCTCTTTCTTTTGGTTAGTTTGGCTAAGGATTTGTTTATCTTGTTTATCTTTTCAAAGAACCAGTTCTTTGTTTCATTAATTCTTTGTGTTCTGTCCATTTCATTTCTGTCATTTCTGTTCTGACTATAATTATTTCTTTCTATGTCCAGTAGTTTGGGGTTTGGGTTGTTCTTATTTTTCCAAGGTCCTAAAGTGTCTCATTAAATTGCTTCTTTGAATGTTCTCTGTTTTTTTAAAGATTGATTTTTAATTGTATTTTTAATTATATGTAGGTATGTGTGCCTCTGCGTGTGCAGAGAACTGATGCTTCAGATCCCCTGGAGCAAGAGTTAAAGATGGTTGTGAGCTGCCTGACATGGGGGCTTGGTCAAGTCCCCCAAAAGAGCAGCAACCGCTCTTAACTGCTGAGCCATCTTTCCTGCCCCTATTTGACTATTTAATGCAGGCAGTTCCTTCTTAGGACTCCTTTCTGTAGCACAAATAATAAAAAGCCCAGAGACAGATATTGGGGTTAAGCTGAAAAACAGAAAAGCAAAGCAGCCAAGTCACTAGAGAGGTCTTTCACCTCTCCCAAATCTTCAGACTGAAAGGGCGAGATCCCGTCTTCACGAACCCTCAGACTCCACATTCCACTGAGTTCCTGTCTCTCCCCTTTGTATTTCTCTCTCTGCCCAACCATATCACTTCTGTCTTTACCTACCTAGTGCTAGGATTAAAGGTGTATGACTCCCAAACAGTGGGATTAAAGGTGTCAGCCACCACCACCTGGATCTGTGTGTGTTCGCTTAGCCCAGGTTAGCCTTGAGCTCACAAAGATCCACCCTCCTCTGTCTCCCAAGTCCTGGAATTAAAGGTGTGTGCCACCACTCCCTGACCGCTAGTGACTTAGCTTTGCATTCTGATCTTCAGGCAAGCTTTATCTATTAAAATACAAGTAAAATATCACTACACCTTTCACTGTATTACATAGGTTTTGATATGTTTTGTGTTTCCTTTTCATTAAGTTCTAGGACTGTTTGTTTGTTTGTTTGTTTATTTGTTTGTTTGTTTGAGACCAAGTCTAACCTAGCCCAGGCTAATTCTAGGAAAGGTTTCTTGCTTGGTTTCGTCAATGGCCTCATTGTCATTCACTTGCGTGTTGTTTGATCTCTATGAGTTTGTGCAGGTTCTATTGTTTCTCTTGGTGCTGATTTTGGAGGGCAGGTTTTAATTTTTATCTCTTTTATTAATATGTTTCTGTGTGTGCTGCATGTGCATATATATTTGCAGATGCCTACAGATGCCAGAAGAGAAGGTTGGATCCCCTAATGCTTGATAGCAGGTGATACTGAGCACACACACCCCCCCCCCCCGTGTGGGTACTGAGGATCAAACTCAAGTCCTCTACAAGAGTAATAAATGCTTCTAATTGCTGAGTCATCTCTCCAGTCCCTTGATTTCTAGTTTGATCCACTGTGGTCATATAGAATACAAGAATGTATTCAATTTCTTTTTATTTGCTAAAATCTCCTTTATATCCTAGTATATGATCCATTTTAGAGAAAAATTACATGGGCACTTAAGAAGGTCTATTATGCAGTGTTTGGGCAGAACACTCTGTGGATGGCTATTAGGTTCTTGATCTGATGGCGTCTGCTGTGGTTTGAATAGGAATGTCCCCCATAGACTCACATGTTTGAATGTTTGGCCATAGGGAGAAGAACCACTAGGAGGTGTGGCCTTGTTGGAGTAGGTGTGGTCCTGTAGGAGGAAGTGTGTCAGTGTGGAGGTGGGCTTTGAGGTCTTTTAAGCTCAACTCTGGCCAGCACAGTTTGCTTCTGCTGCCTGCGGATCAAGATGTAGAACTCCTTCTCCAGCACCCTGTCTGCCTGCAGGATACCATGTCCTGGCATGGTAATAATGAACTAAACCTCTGAAACTGTAAGGCAGCTTCAATTAAATGTTTTCCTTTAATAAGAGATGCCGTGGTCATAGTGTCTCTTCACAGCTGTAAAAAACCCTAAGACATCATCTAATTGAGATGCTCCTCTGTTTTTGTCAGGGTGACCTGTCTGTTGGTGAGAGTTGAGTACTGAAGTCACACACTATTGTGTTGGGGTTAATCTGTAACTTTACGATTAGTAGTACTCATTTTAGGAAATTGGGTATATTTGTATTGAGGGTGTCTGTCTAAAATGTAATGTCCTCTTGGTTGGTTGTTTCCTTGACCCATGTGAAATGAACTCTATTTCTCCTGACTGGCTTTGGTTTGAAATCTGTTTTGTCAGATATAAAAACAGTAGCATCTGCTTGTTTCCTAATTCCACTTTCTTGAAACACCTTTCCCATCCTCTCACCCTATGGTAGTATCTATCTTTGATGATGAGGTGTGTTTCTCAGAGGTGACAAACAGATGATTCCCTTTTTATAATCCAGTCTATTAGCTTGTGCTTTTTCATTGGTCAACTGAGATCATTAATAGTCAAAGTTACCAAAAGGTGTGTACCACTTCCTGTTGTTTGTTTTTCCATTCTTCCATTGCTTACTGTTCTAGAGTGGTCTGTTCTTTCCTGTGGCCTCATGGATATGTTTAGCTTTTTCCTTCAAAGAATTCTTCCAAGTATCTTCTGTAGAGCTGACTTTAGTAGTCAAGAATTTCTTTAGCTTTGTTTTTTGTGTCATGGAAAATTTTTCTTTCTCTTACAATTATGACAGATAGTTTTGCTTGGCATAATAATCTGTGCTGTGGCCGGGCGGTGGTGGCGCATGCCTTTAATCCCAGCACTCGGAAGGCAGAGGCAGGCGGATCTCTGTGAGTTCGAGGCCAGCCTGGTCTACAAGAGCTAGTTCCAGGACAGGAACCAAAAGCTATGGAGAAACCCTGTCTCGAAAATCAAAAAATAAATAAATAAATAAATAAATAAATAAATAAATAAATAAATAAAAATAGTCTGTGCTGTGGCCGTTGTTGACATAAAACCCATTTCAAGGCTTCCTAGATGCTGGCTTCAGCGTTGGCTCAGGCTCAGGTTCTGACCAGCAGGTGGATAGTACGCAAGTGGCCCTGAATAGCTTGAGCTATCTTTGTATTACACTTACGCAGGGTTTTTCTTTCCGGAATTACTTGAACATCTTTATTATTGGCTCCTATTCTTTTACTTTTAAGCAATATATCATATTTTAAGGAATACACTGTAATCATTATGAAAGCCCCAATTGTTCCTCTTTATGGTCCCCCAAATATACTTTCCCACCCCCTAAAAAACTTTATTCTAGACAGAATTCAGCATTTTTGCAGGCTTAACTAAATATCAAGCCAGACACATCCTGTTCTCACAGCAGTTATGTCAGCTGGCAGCTACTTGAAGTTACAAAGTTAAAATGTAACAGACATGGGTACAATGATTTAAGGGCAACAATATTCAAACCCAAACAGTTCTTTCATGTCTTCAAGATATCCTTTTATACAGTTCCCTTTTCTACAAGATGGTCCCATGTCTCAATCTTTCTGTAAAAGGCAGACCTTAATAAGACTCTCTTTTCCATCTCACTATTCCATACTTCTTCCACCAATATAAGCTGCTGTGTATAAAGATGGATCTATCCATCCCATATTTTGCTTTGCATCTTTCTTCTTGGAGCATCCCAGATACTACCATTGATTCTATATGCTTGGCATCCAGGGGACTTAGTCTCAACAGTTGGCATTATGTGCATTCCTGAGACTTTCCCCCTCTCTGTGTCTGCATGCCTTACTCCCCTTTCCAGAACTGTGAGGCGTGGCTAAGGTGCCAAGTGTTGTTTCTCCTATGAGCCTAACCACCTAAGTCAGAACAGCTCCCAGGATTAGGAGTTGTAGTTAGTAATTCCAGATAAGAGATTTGAGAAGCATTAACCCCCTGCTGAATCTTAGGGGAAAGTCTTTGAGAAAGAACAGAATTTCCAGGGAAATTACAGCTGTTGCAAGTGTGACTGACAAAGTAGAACTAAAATCCGCCCGAAGAATCACCAATATAATCTTAGAAAAAGGAGCCTGCAAGATGCACAAATTCTGCAAATTTCTACACTGTCCCATGGACCACTGGTCCTTGCCAAGTGAGAGTTGATTCCAAGGGTGCCTTGTCCCAAGGAAACCTATTGGTGATCCAAGATTCAGCCTTACGGCTCCCAACATCTGGGCTTTTTAAGTTTCTGTTGAGAAATCTGCTGTGAGTCTGTTGGGTCTGTCTTTATGTGTGACTTGGTGTTTCTCCCTTGGAGCATCCCATATGCTTTCTTTGCTCTGTATATTTAACATCTGAACTGTATTGTAATAAAGGGATGTTCTTTTCTATCGTGTCTGTTTCACGTTTTAAAGTCTCCTGCACCAGAATGCTCATCTTTCCCCCTAGATTTGGAAGATGTTTCTACTCTGATTTTATTTAAAATATTTCCCCCATGTCTTTAACAAGAAATTCTTCTCCTTCTTCTTTGCCTACAATCCCTAGATTTGGCCTTTTCATTCTATCCCCATAGCTCAGTGCCTCACTTAAACTATCATTTTATGTTTGTCAGTGTCTGAATTCGAAATCTTGCATCTTGTCTTCAAGCCCCCACGTTCTCCCTCTCTCCATCTTTTCAATTGGTGAGGCTTTCCATGGAACTTTTTGACTTATTGAATTTTTCATCTCTGCTATTTCAGTTTGGTTTTTATTCAGTATTTCTCTTTATTAAATTCCAGTTTCTTGTCCTGTAATGACTTCCTTATTTCATCCAGCTATTCGTTGGTGTTCTCTTGGAATTTGTGCAGGGGTTTATTTTTGTTCTCTTTCTGCATGCTTGCAATCATTCCTCTGAATTCTTCGTCTGAGATTTCATTTAATTCACTATCATTGAAAGCCATTATTGTGGGGTTGGTACTCTTTGGAGAGGTCATGTTACCTTGGTCTTTCTTGTTTTTGGTATTTCTGTTTTAGGGCTTAAACATTACCATTCTTATTCTTTTACTGGAAGTGTTTTTAATGTTCAAGAGGGACTAGGTTGTGGTGGATTGAGATCACATGGTTATCAGTGTTCGGGGCACCAGACTTGATCCCCAGTACTCTCCTGAGAGTAGAATACCCTCTGCAAAGGCAGTTGCTCTCAAAAGACCCACCCACTGTGAATATACAGTAGTGGGCATTTTTAAAAAAAAATCACTTCTGAGCCAGAAAAATTGCTCAGTGGGTAAATGTAACTGCCAGCAAGCTTGATAACCTGAGTTCAATCCCTGGGACACACATGGTGGAGGAGAAAACTGATTCCTGCAAGTTGTTACACTTACACACACTCACAAATGCACACAAGTGCACACAATACATCAGTGTAAAAAATTCACCAATTATTTCTTAAGGGCCAGTTATTTTCAGGAGGAAAGTGATAGAACTGTATTTATCAGTGGAAAGGGGGAAAGCAGGGCAGGACTAGTGACTTGCATTGGAGTGATAGAGAAGATGATGGAAATTAAATACATAAGCGTAACAAGTCATTTTTTGTCCCTACGGTCAGCTCCCAAATAATGACATGGGAACTTCTTATTAATTATAAAAGCTCAGTCAAAATCTTGTCCTACTATCTCTTCTAACTTAAATAACCCCGCTTTTGCTAATTTTATAGTTGGGGGTCACCACAATATGCTGGAATAAAGGGTTGCAGCTCTAGGAAAGTTGTGAAGCACTGCCTTAGGAGGAGGAGACAGAAGAGACCCATAAACAAGATTAAGATAAGATAGATGCTGAGTGTGGTGGTGCACACCTTTAATCCCAGAATTTGGGAGGCAGAAGCAGGCTGATCTCTGTGAGTTCCAGGCCTGTCAGGGCTGCATAGTGAGATTTTGTCTTAAAAGAGAAACAGAAAGGGGGTGGGAGCAAAAACAGCAGGGCAGAGTGGTAGTGCCTTTAATCCCAGCACTCAAGGCAGAGGCAGGCAGAGAGAGTTCCGGGACAGCCAGAGCTACAAAGCAGGAGCAGGAAGGACTGGCCTACTCAGTCAGCACTGGGTATTAAATAAAGGAAGAACAAATATGAAGAGACAGGGGCAAAATGGGGGGACAGAGTATGAATACAGCTTGGCCTCTTGATAGATCCAGTCTCCAGTCTTCCCTGGCTCCCAGACACTTTGCATCCCTAGGCTTCCTTTCAGAGATCAGTGCTGAATGCTGGTCACACATCGGGGTGATCTCAGGGTGGAGGTGGCAATGCTGTTCTCATCTCCAGACTCTCCTTTGGGAGACTGTGACAGATGCTGGTCTGGGTGACATATATCGTTTGGACTTAGTCCCTTACTCTTCATTAAGAAGGAGTGAGCCGGGCGGTGGTGGCGCACGCCTTTAATCCCAGCACTCGGGAGGCAGAGGCAGGAGGATCTCTGTGAGTTCGAGACCAGCCTGGTCTACAAGAGCTAGTTCCAGGACAGGCTCCAAAACCACAGAGAAACCCTGTCTCGAAAAACCAAAAAAAAAAAAAAAAAAAAAAAAAAAAAAAAAAAGAAGGAGTGAGATTTGCTTTGAGAAGCAATTTTTCTTTTCTGATAGTGTTTATGTTTACAAAGTTTCTTAGGATTAGCCTATGGTAGCTTTAGCCTTGAGCTAACTTAACCCTACCATTAAGTTTCACCTTTTTTTACTGATCTAAATGTTGAGCAGGAACTCTGTTCTACCTAGATAGAAGCCCCCAAGTTCATTCCAAGCCCCTAAGATCTCCAAGGAGTCTTATTTATATCTCTGTGTTCACTCATGTCCAGCTCTAGTGGAATATTAATTTCTGCATGCTCAAAGACTCAAGGCAGTCATTATCCAGAGCTTTTGATTCTTTTTTAGCCATTTTAAAGTGTGTATGTATGCGTGTGTATGCATGTGTGTGTGTGCATGCGTGTGTGTGTGTGTGTGTGTGTGGTGTATATATGAAGTTCAGAGGGCAACCTGCCAAAGTTGGCTTTTTCCTTGCCTAGTCATTTTTCCATTTCTTTTCATCCTTCTTGTTGTTGTTGTTTATAAAGATACAGTTTGTTCCACATGGATCTTCAATTTTTTTTTTTTTTTTTTTTTTTTGGTTTTTCGAGACAGGGTTTCTCTGTGGCTTTGGAGCCTGTCCTGGAACTAGCTCTTGTAGACCAGGCTGGTCTCGAACTCACAGAGATCCGCCTACCTCTGCCTCCCAAGTGCTGGGATTAAAGGCGTGCGCCACCACCGCCCGGCATGGATCTTCAATTTTAAAATAGTTTCACAAATCCCATTGTATATGTACATATTTTAGTCTGCTCAGCATTTGGGTAGTTTCCAATATGTTGCCACTGAAAATAATTCTGAGCCAGGTGTAGCACTTGGGAGGCAGAATAACCCGATATAAATATATGTATGTATTTTTAAGAATTTATTTTTTAAAGATTTTTAAATTGTATTTATTTTGAGGCAGGGTCTCACTATGTAACCCTGGCTGTCCTGGAACTCACTATATAAACCAGGCTGGCCTCAGACTCACAAAAATCTGCCTACTTCTGCCACCAGAGTGTGAGATTAAAGACATGCACCACCGTGACTTTAATCCCAGTACTTAGGAGACTGGAAAAAAAACAGAACTCCAGTTATATAGTGAGTTCCAGACCAACCTGGGCCACATGAGACCTGTTTCAAAACAAGCAAGCAAGCAAAGACAAAACATTGACTTCTAAAACCATTATTTGTTGTTCCAATATATTTTTAGATATTTTAAATTGTATGTGTGTGTCTTGTATGTGTAAGTGCACATGAGTACAGGCGCTCACGGGGGCCAGAGAAGCTCATTGTAGGTGGTATGAGTCCCCATGTGGGTGCTGGGATCTGAGCTCTGGTCCTGTGTCAGAGCAGAGCATGCTCCTGACCACTGAGACACACACCCTTGTCCCCATAATATTTATGAGATTTTTTTTTTGCTCTATGAGTAGACAGAATGAAGATATTACAAAATTTGCAGATTATCTTTTCCAAACAAAACATCTAAAATATTCAGGTAAATATTAAATATTATAATGAGGTTAATATTAAAGCTAACCCATTCAAATTTCCTACCTAATCCTTGAATCTTCCCTTGTGTAAACTGGGATACATGTTCATTTGAAATAAGGTGATATATTTTTATTGTGATTCTCCTCCAATCATCTCTTCATCTGACCGTAGCATGTTGTACAATGGATAAATTAGGTTGAATTGAAAGATTGCTAGCTGATATTTAGAATGTTATTAATGGAAATGTGCACACACACAAAACATCACACACACATTATTTTGGTTTTTGTTCTTGAGACAGGCTCTCGCTCAGTAGTTCAGGCTGACCTGGAACTCACTATCTCCAGGCATCCTTAGGCTCCCTTCTGTCCTGCTCTACAGCCTCCTTAGTGCTGGGGCTACCAGGGGTGAGCCACCAGGCCTGCAGAAAATATTGTTTCCTTGAGTCCAATAATTTAATTTTAAAACTTCCTAAATGGAATATTCTGGTATAACTGCAGTCTTGGAATACTATTGGATAATTAAATTATTACTTAACATTTAAAATAATATCAGGTAAACTTTTTTTTTTTTTTTGAGACAGGGTCTCTATGCAACCCTGACTGGCTTAGAACTGGTTATTTCCATTAGACTGACCTTGAATTCACAAAGATCCTCCTGCCTCTCCCTCCCAAGTGCTGGGATTAAAGGTGTGTGTCACTCTGCCCAGCTTAAGCAATCTTTTTTGAGCCTCTCCTCTGCTTCAGGCAGGGCCACTGTCGTGGGTATGGCCTATTTAGTCACATGGGCTCCATGTTAGGAAAAGACCCATATTTAACTGCCCCTGGGTTAATTCTCTGCTGCTCTAATAATTCGGCAAACTCCTTTTTGTCTTTGTTTCTTTTTATTAGCCCAGATAGTTTATATAGGCAGTTTTAGTGTCAAGCATTGTTTAGCAAGGAGGGGGCATATCTACTCCATGTATTTTGAATTAGCCTCAGGTTTCTGTATGGGAAATGGAAGACAGAGAAAAGATGTCAGAAAGGAAACCATCTTAGTATCTAAAGTGACTTTGAGTGTGGTGGTGGTAAAAGTGGATAAGTAGTTAAGAGCACTGGCTGCTCTTCCAGAGGACTAGGGTTCATTTCCCAGCACCCCCATGTAGCTAACAGTTGTCTGTAAGGGTAGTTTCAGAGGATCCAATACCTTCTTCTGACTTTCTTGGATACCAGAACACATGCGGTGCACAGACATACATACAGGCAAGACATCATACACATAAAATAAAAATAAATATCAAAATCTAAAAAAAAAAATACTTCGGAAGCTGAATATGTGGTATGTATTTTATTTTTTAATCACACACACACACACAGTCTTTAGGACTGGGGTTCCGTCTTAGTCATAGATAACTTGCTTACCAGTCACAAGGCCAGGACTGTGAAACAAAACACACACACACACATTTGTTAATGGAAAAGGAGACATTGTAGGCCTGGGGCAGTGAGTAGCTCAGGCCTTTCCAATCTCTGTGAGTCTGAGGCCAACCTAGTCTATACAGTGAGTTCCAGGCCAGTGAGGGCTGTGTAGTCATGCCCTGTCTCAAGAGGGAGTGAGGAGCCTGAGGGTGGTGGCTTACACCTTTGACCCCAGCACTGGTGAGGCAGAAGCAGGTGGATCTCTGCATTCCAGGCCAGCCTGGTCTGCAGAGGAATTTCCAGGACAGTCAAGGCTACACAGAGAAACTCTGTTTCAAAAATAATAATAATGACAATAACAACAACAATAATCTAATAAATAAATAAGATTGTGTTGTCTGGCAAAAGGGAGGAGGGGCTGTTAAATGCTTCTATACAAGAAACAAACAAACAAACAAAAAACTATGTTGGGACCAACTTATTTATAATCATCTTCATCTCCCTTCCCTTCATCTTCCTTACCCTCATTTTTCTTGCTATTTTTGTCCCTGATGGCTCCCTTTTTTTCTGTATCAGGCTTTCATCTTTAGTGTGGCACATTTTCCTTCAGCTAAACAGCCGCCTTTCATAAAGCTGCTGGCTCTGTTCCCTTTCTCTCCTCGTTTCTTTGTGACGTCACCAATGGCCAGGATGTTCCACTTTTATTTATCTGTCCTCAGTGAAGCCCGGTTTCCCAGGGCTCTTTCCATGGAGGTCAATGAACTGTAACGTTGTCTGTTATTCCTTCTTAATAAAAAATTCTATAAAATCAAAATCAGGGAGCTAAGGTGTGCCTCAGTACAGAGCACTAGCCTAACATGCCCCGCGTTTAATCTCTTTCTTCCTCAACAAAGGCAAAAACCACAGAGACAGAAAGTGGATATGTGGTTCCTGGAGGTTAGGATTAGGAGCAAAGACTGACTGTATACAACCACAGGGGGAAATCTGGGGGGTGAGGGTAGTATTTTAAAACAGGATGTTGGTTAAAAGGATGTATCAATTTACTGAAATCCTTGAGCTGTCTGTGAGTGCTAAAACACCACGTAAGCAGCTATGTAAGTTTACTGAAAAGATTTGAAGTTGGTTCAGGTCCCTGTGGTATTCCAGCAGGCACTGTTATTATTTCTGGTTTACAGATAAAGGAAAGGGAAGTTAAAAATAAAAGCTTTGTGGCTCAATGGTAGAGCGCTTGTCTATCATGTTCAGCACCCTACAGCCAGTCCCCGAAGGTGACTTCCAGGACAGCCTGGTCTACAGAGTGAGTTCCAGGACAGACAGGGTGGTTACCCAGAGAAGCCCTGTTTTGAAAAAACAAAAAACAAAAACAAAAATAAAATCACAACAGGAAAAAAAGAGAATAAAACAGACCAAAAATAAAAATAACTAATGGTTATGTAACTATGCAGGTAATATTCAGAATTGGAAGCTGAGTCTTTTTGACACTGAAGTCACACTGTTTACTGTATAATACCTGAACTTCCTGTTTTAACATTATTTTTCTATATTTCATGGATCAGAAGATGTCTTGAATTATAAAACAAAGATGATAAAAGATAGAGACTAGAAAATTGTGATGATGTGTCTGTCTCCAGCATGGGGAAGATGCAGGGCAGGGGGGATGGTAAGTGGGAGGGCTCCCTAGAGAAAATGACTGCACACAATATAGGTGTGTATTCCTTGGTGTTTCTTAATTAGTCACTATGACATTAACATGAAAGTTGTTACATTTAAAAGTATCTGAGGGGGCACTAGAGATGGCCAGGGGCCGAGAGCACTTGCTGTTCTCACAGAGGACCTGGGTTCAATTCCTAGCACCTACGTGGCAGCTCAATCATCCTGTAACTATAGTTCAGAGAATCCAATGTCTTCTGGCCTCTAAGGGCAGAAGAACACACACAGTGTACTTAATGCAGGCAAAAACATTCTTGCACATAAAATAAAATAAATATTTTCAGAAGTATTTAGGGCCGGGTATTGTGGGCTCAGAAGTGGAGCGCTGGCCCAGCTAGTATGAAGATGTTGTTACCAGTGGACAGGTGCTGGGCTGGGGTTCCCAGGTTCTTAGCTTCTTATTCAAGAATGAAATAAAAATCCACACAGACTGCAAAGTAGTCAGGAAACTTTATTCAAAAGCAAAGGAATAGTACAGATTATAAATAATATATAACAAGATTGACAGCAGGCTACCATGGTGGAGGTACTCAAGGGCATCAGGTTATTGCCTGGGGCTTCTTATTATGGAGAGCCTAAGAGAAGGAGCTGGTTACTAAGGGGCTTAGTTTGGATGGACTCTTTATTTTGATTGACAGATTAAGTCATAACTGTGTATTGTGTATGTCCTTTCCTATGATGCATCTGATTTTAATCATGTGTCTGCCTGGCTATGCATAGGGGTGAGATGTTAAATGGGGAGTATCCCAAAAGTTCACTTAGGAACACAGTGTTACCTTATTGCACACACATTTAGGAGGAATCAGCCTTTCCATTCACAAACATTGATATAAATGAAGAACAATTGAAGAGAATCCAACTAAGTTTGATGGTCTAAGAAGAGGAAAAATTTATGCTATTGTTCAAAATGGGGCATGCATGTAACTCGATGCAGGTGGCAGTTCTGTGTTGGGAGGTAGGTACTTTGTACAGGTTGCTAGGTACATTATTCAGAGAGAGGTGTTTTGCATAATGTGTGCAGGTGTGTGCTGCCAAGCTCATTATTGTTATGTGCATATCCCAAACCAACTAGAGTCTCAGGTTACTATTTCTGTGCTTGCCTTCCACAAGGCCCCTGAGCTTGATTCCTCGCAACACACACATGCATACACGCATTCCTGCACACATGTGTGTATGCATGCATACAAATGCACAAATAATAATAACTAGAGGGGGAAGAACTTGGTTGTATCTTGGTAATGTGGTATGTGCTTAGCATGTGTGAATTAATAGTTTTAATCTTCATCATGAGTATGAGCATGCACATGTACATGTGAGCACACATGCACACACACACACACAACATGAAGTGACTACTGTACTAGATGGGTGCAGGGAGAACACAAGTCATCTTCAGAAGTTGTAGACAAAAGTTTCTGTCCCACCTGGTCCTGCAGCTTTTCAGTCCCAAAGAAACACATAGAGGCTTATATTAATAATTATAAACTGTTTGGCCTATGACTCAGGCTTATTACTAACTAGCTATTACAACTAGGAGGGAAGTGGCCACTTTTTTAAAGGGAGAGAGACCACGCCCCAATGGGCTGGTATCTCAGCGGCTATTGGCTGGAGGAGCGGAAGGACCTCCCGCAACATAAATTAACCCTCAATTCTTATCCACGTTTAGCCACATGACTTGGTACCTTTTCTCAGTAAGGTATTCTCATCTTGCTTCCTCTGCATCTGGCTGGAGACTGTATCTCTGCCTTTACTCTTCCCAGAATTCTCCTAGTCTGGTTGCCCTGCCTATACTTCCTGCCTGGTTACTGGCCAATCAGCGTTTTATTAAACCAATATGAGTGACAAATCTTTACAATGTACAAGAGCATTCTTCCTCAGCAAGAAGTGGTTTGGTTCCTGTCTGTGGACTCTTCTTTTCCTTTTCATTTATTTGGGATGGGAGAAGTAGAAGTTTAGAAAATAATTTAATGCAGTCTCATTTGTCAATTCTTGCTATTATTTCTGCTTAGGGGGAAAACAACTTCAAAAAAAAGTATCACATATTTTCTCTTACAAGAGCTATTGGAGACAGAGTGAGAGAAAAGGGTATAAAAATAAAAGGGGTGTTGAGGAGGTGGACAGGAGAAGGGGGAAGGGAGGACGATGGTAACAGAGAGGAAGCATGGGGAATGTCCATCCATACATGTATAGAATGACACAGTGAAACCCCTTACTTTGTAAATTAAAATAAGCTTATAAAAATCATAAAAATTATAAAAATCAATAAAACCTAGCCAGGTGGTGGTGGCGCACACCTTTAATCCCAGCACTTGAGAGGCAGAAGCAGGTGGATCTCTGTGAGTTTGAGGCTAGCCTGGTCTACAAGAGCTAATTCCAGGACAGGCTCCAAAGCTACAGAGAAACCCTGTCTCGAAAAACAAAACAAAGCAAAAACAATAAATAAATAAATAAATAAATAAATAAATAAATAAAGCCATAAATTGTGTTAAGGTCAATGGAAAAAGTAAGGTACCCCAACAAAGGATCCTGCTTCTAAATAAAACCTACAGTTTTTTAATAATTTAATTTTATTTTATGTACATTGATGTTCTGCCTGCATGTCTGTGGAAGGGGTTCAATCCACTGGAACTGAAGCTACAGACTTCTGTGAGCTGTCATGTGGGTGCTGGGAATCGAACCCAGGTCTTCTGGAAGAGTGGACAGTGCTCTTAACTGCTAAGCTATCTTTCTAACCCCAAAACCTGAAATTTTTAACTTGTTTTGTTGTATTTCCATTTTTCCAGAGCTAAGATTATAAGCTTATGATATCATGCCTAACCTTTTGTTCTTGCTGCTGCTGCTGCTGCTGGGGATCAAACCCAGAGCCTTCCAACTGAGCTGCACCGCAGGCCATTTGTTTGTTTGTTTGGTTGTTTGTTTGGTTGGTTGTTTGGTTGGTTGGTTGGTTGGTTTGGTTGGTTGGTTGGTTGGTTGGTTGGTTGGTTGGTTGGTTGGTTAGATGGTATATGGTATTTTGTTTTTTGAGACAAAAGATTTGGAATATAAGCAAGCGAAGGTAAGGGTGGAAAGATACTTTCCTGGGAGCAAAGCAGCCTGGGTGGAGGCCCTGGAGCACAGAGGGTCTTGCTGGGATACTGAAAGCAGTGTGATAGGAGAGAGAGAGAGAAAGAGAGAGAGAGAGAGAGAGAGAGAGAGAGAGAGAGAGAGAGAGTAGGTGTGAGAACGTGGATTCTACACAAAGGCTCTGGTATTGTATTTCAAGAGAAACAACACTGCTGTGCAGGAGTAGCTATGAGAAATATGACCTAATTGAATATTGGAGAAGTTTATCCTACCTGCTGTGGAGAAGGAATCTCAGAGATGTCTGCTGCTTTGTGAAGAGGTATTAGAACTATAGGCCTTACTATAGGGGAATGGTGTACATTTTAAAATCTGGTTTTCTGGGATCAGGAATGTGTAACTCAGATATAAACACTTGCTTTGTCTTACATACATAAGACCTTGGGTTCAGCCTCTAATACTTGCCCCTCAAAAGCTTTCAGAATCCAAATTATGATTCATGTGATAGCGAACAGACCAAAAATGTTTTAATAGGAACACCTCTGAATAATCCACCAAATTTAGTTATTATCAAATTTTAATGTGTCTTCACACCAGCCAGGTATTTTGGTTAACTGCAAATTCTTCACTTCTGACAAGCTCCCAGTGCCTGCCTATGACACTGTCCTCACCTTTGGAATAGCAAGTAGTTATTCGAAATTCCATTGTATCCATCCTAATGCCTATCACAGTTACTCTAAATTCTATTGTATCCATCTCCTAATGCCTACTCTAAATTCTATTGTATCCATCTCCTAATGCCTACACCATTCTTGGTGGTCTAGCCAATTGCCATCTCAAGTATTTAAAACTGGTTTTGTTTTCATTGGCGTGGGGCAGGGAAGGGCAGGGCCTCACTGTATAGCTCAAACTGGCCTGGACTCATGGCAATCATCCTGTCTCAGGATTACAAGCGTGAGCCACCTGACCTGACTTTAAAACTGTGGGTGGTAGGGTCAATGCTGAGGACATGGCTTTTCATTTAATCAGAAAAATCCTGCATATGCTTTCTAACTTTTCTAGCTACCTCACTGCCTGAGATCAAGACTTAGCTACACTTCAGAAAGGACAGGGTATTTATGTGGAAAGAGTCTGAGGCGCCAAAGCTTCAGACCCAGCACCTAAGGAATGCTTCCCATCATTGAGGTTTACTTTGTACCAAGCGCTTTCCTTTGCTCATGAGCAGGACAGGATTCAAGAAGCCTGTAGGTTAGTTTCTTGTCCAAGCTCTGCCTTCATTTCATAGCTAATTTGTATTCCTTATTCTAACCAGTGCTAGTTTTTGTTGGGTGACTACAATCCCAAATGTAGAACTTTTCATTTTGTGACTAAAGCTATGTATTTCTCTAAAGAATTTGTAGTGTTGCTCCCCATCTTATGAGAGGTCCTGGATACCCTAAGGCCCCTCCCTCCCTTCTCTCTCTGAGGGAGATTTCTTTATTAGCAATGCAACGTGAATTTGGAAACTTAGTAAAACGATTAATCTCATAACAGAGAGTGTTAGAGATCATGTTCTAACCAATTGAGATTACACGGTTGGGGGGAAAAACAGATAGGGAAATTTCACATTGCTCTTTGTTCCTTTAAAGCATCTTTGAAAAACAATGATGGCATCCAATTTAAAGGCAATAAAATCTTAATCATATTTTTAAAATTTCAGGACAGAGTTAAACCAAACAGATAATAGTTCTGTGGACTTGCTCCACTGAGAAAGTAATGAATTCTAGTCTCCTTTGGAGAAAGATAAAACTGAGGGTTTATGGGGAGAGGTCGTTGGTTGGAAAGAACCGACACACATATGCCAAGGCAGAATCTACCTCTAAACTACACACATCCCAGAGCCAATAAAAGTGATATTAATCTCCCCAGAAATACTCATTCCCTCTTCCAAGCAGGGTCCGGCTGCTTCCTCTGCCCTCCAACAGACCCAATTTGCTGGCGTCTTTCCAGTCAATGCTGTATCGTTTTCAGTTTGGATTGCTCCCCTTTCTAGTGTTCAAAGACGCGATTAAAGTGTTTAATGGGCCTGGTTGGGCGTGGGGGATGGCGGGAGAGGCAGATCCGCCCGAAGATTGGGTTTGCTCCCCTGGCGCTGGCAGAGCGCTGGACAGGAAACTCTGGAAGGCAGCCAGAGGAAAGTGAAGTTCCTGGCGCGAGCGCGTGTCCTACTCAAAGAACCCGGCGCTAGCGCATTCTTCGTGCAGTTATTGGCTGGGACTCTGTGTGCCGCTGTCGGCCAATGAAGACGCTGGAGATCTGGCCCGGGCCCGTCCCCTTTCGGCGCCCCGGGATGAGACAGAGACTGAACAGCGGGCGAACAAATCAGCGGCGCCCAGAAAGCCATGTCGGACTCGGCGCCCAGCGCCCAAGCGCTAACCCGCTGAAAGTTTCTCTACGAAACCTCCGGGACCACCTGGACCCCGCCCAGAGGAGCTGCTTTTGAGTGAGATGGTCGCAGAGGCCCGGAGCAGCGGACTGGTAAGCCCCGGGAGAACGGTGGGAGTTTTGCTTCTGCTAGCTGCCTTGACCAAGGCTTCCACCATCATTCACTATGAGATCCTGGAGGAGAGAGAGAAGGGTTTCCCTGTGGGTAACGTGGTCACGGATCTTGGTTTGGATCTCGGCAGCCTGTCGGCCCGCAGACTCCGGGTGGTGTCCGGAGCTAGCCGTAGGTTCTTTGAGGTGAACTGGGAGACTGGAGAAATGTTCGTCAACGATCGTCTGGACCGAGAGGAGCTGTGTGGGACGCTGCCCTCCTGCACTGTAACTCTGGAGTTGGTGGTGGAGAACCCGCTGGAGCTATTCAGCGCGGAAGTGGTGGTGCAGGACATCAACGACAACAATCCCTCTTTCCCCACCGGGGAAATGAAATTGGAGATTAGCGAGGCCATGGCGCCGGGGACGCGCTTTCCGCTCGAGAGCGCGCACGATCCCGATGTGGGAAGCAACTCTTTACAAACCTATGAGCTGAGCCACAACGAATACTTTGCGCTCCGTGTGCAGACTCGAGAGGACGGCACAAAGTACGCGGAGCTGGTCTTGGAGCGCGCCCTGGATTGGGAACGGGAGCCAAATGTCCAGTTGGTGCTGACGGCGGTGGACGGAGGAACCCCAGCTCGCTCCGCCAGCCTTCCAATTCGTATCACAGTGCTGGACGCGAATGACAATGCGCCCGCCTTCAATCAGTCTTTGTATCGGGCGCGCGTCCGGGAGGATGCACCCCCCGGCACGCGCGTCGCCCAGGTTCGTGCAACTGATCTGGATGAAGGCCTCAACGGAGAAATCGTTTACTCCTTCGGCAGCCACAACCGTGCTGGGGTGAGGGAGCTATTCGCCTTAGACCTTGTAACGGGGGTGCTGACAATCAAGGGTCGCCTGGACTTCGAAGACACCAAACTCCATGAGATTTACATCCAGGCCAAAGACAAGGGTGCCAATCCCGAAGGAGCACATTGCAAAGTACTGGTCGAGGTTGTGGACGTGAATGACAATGCCCCGGAGATCACAGTCACCTCCGTGTACAGTCCAGTACCTGAGGATGCCCCTCTGGGGACTGTCATCGCTTTGCTCAGTGTGACTGATCTGGATGCTGGCGAGAACGGGCTGGTGAGCTGCGAGGTTCCACCGGGTCTCCCCTTCAGCCTCACTTCTTCCCTCAAGAATTACTTCACTTTAAAAACCAGCGCAGCACTGGATCGCGAGACCATGCCAGAATACAACCTCAGCATCACAGCTCGAGACTCGGGAACTCCCTCTCTCTCAGCTCTTACAACGGTGCGGGTCCAAGTGTCCGATATCAACGACAATCCTCCTCAGTCTTCCCAATCTTCCTACGATGTTTATGTTGAGGAAAATAACCCCCCTGGAGTTCCTATATTAAACCTAAGTGTCTGGGACCCCGACGCCCCGCACAATGCCCGCCTTTCCTTCTTTCTCTTGGAGCCAGGAGCGGAAAGTGGGCTCGTGGGTCACTATTTCACAATAAATCGTGACAATGGAATCTTGACAACCTTAGTACCCCTGGACTACGAGGGTCAGAGAGAGTTCCAACTAACGGCTCACGTAAACGACGGGGGTACCCCCGTCTTGGCCACCAACATTAGCGTGAACATATTTGTTACTGACCGCAATGACAACGCCCCCCAGGTCCTGTATCCCCGGCCTGGCCAGAGTTCGGTGGAGATGCTGCCTCGAGGTACAGCTGCGGGCCACGTGGTCTCAAGGGTGGTAGGTTGGGACGCTGATGCCGGGCACAATGCCTGGCTCTCCTACAGCCTTTTGGGAGCCTCCAACCAGAGCCTTTTCGCCGTGGGGCTTCACACGGGTCAGATCAGCACTGCTCGCCCAGTTCAGGACACAGATTCACCCAGGCAGATTCTCACAGTCTTGATCTCAGACAATGGAGAACCATTGCTCTCTACCACCGCCACCCTGACTGTGTCGGTAACTGAGGAGTCTCCCGAAGCCCGGGCCGAGTTCCCCTCTGGCTCTGCTCCCCGAGAACAGAATAAAAATCTCACCTTTTATCTACTTCTTTCTCTAATCCTGGTCTCTGTGGGGTTCGCAGTCACAGTGTTGGGAGTAATCATATTCAAAGTTTACAAGTGGAAGCGGTCTAGAGACCTATACCGAGCCCCAGTGAGCTCCCTGTACCGAACACCAGGGCCCTCCTTGCACGCAGACGCGGTGCGAGGAGGTCTGTTGCCACCGCACCTGTACCATCAGGTGTACCTCACCACGGACTCGCGCCGCAGCGATCCGCTGCTGAAGAAACTTGGTGCCGCCAGCCCAATGGCCAGCCGCCAGAACACCCTGCGAAGCTGCGATCCGGTCTTCTATAGGCAGGTGTTGGGTGCAGAGAGCGCCCCCCCTGGACAGGTAAGAGTTAGCAAGTCATCTCTGAAACGCGTGAATGCTTGTTGATTCCTTCACCGCGTTCAGGGAGGTATAGATCTGCTTTGTTGTTGCTGTTGTTTTGAACGATAGTAATAGTTGTTGTTGTTGTTTTCTGAGCATGCTTCCAGACTTTGACCTGTCCTTCCTAGATCGAGCAGCGCCTTTAGGGGGACGTGGCTGGCTAGAGTGTGCTTTGTGGTCCTATGTCAAGATGGGGATGCTTGTTTGACTCATACATGGACTCAGTTCACACCCTCAGCACTCTTTTCCCACCACAACTAAGCAGTCGTGCTAAGGGCACTTGATCTCAGCACCCAGAGCTCAGCTTGGTTTGCTTTGGAATGAACTTTTGGACACCTCTAAGAGTGTCGGTAGAAACACCTTCTTGTCTGCCCACCTTTTAAGTGTTTGTGACATCTTCTATATTAAAACTAAGGTGTTGGGGGATGTTAGCTTGTTTCTTTGTTTGAGGCTGGCCTGGAACTCACTGTGAAGACCAGGCTGGGCTCAGACTCAGAGATTTGCCTGCCTATAAAACTAATGGTAGGTTTTTAAAAATATAACCTTCATTAGCCTGCACAATCTTGTCATCATTCTCAAATAATTTATAAAGCTCTCTCAGCATCCTTTAAATTTGTTTCAAGCATATTATTGGAAATAATGGGCATGTTACCAAATAATGATTGATAATGAGCATTGTAGGAAACGGGAAAATACATAAAAATATGAAGACAAACAGGCTCCAAAACTACAGAGAAACCCTGTCTCGAAAAACCAAAAAAAAAAAAAAAAAAAAAATGAAGACAAAAATAACTATAGTACCAAAGCTAACCATTTCAATTACAAAAATAAAATTCATTTTGAAAATAAATCTAGATGGCCCACAAGAACACCAAGTGGTAAAGCCTCTAGGTTCCTGATCTTTCTCCAGCACTGTGTCTTGCTAGGTGTGGACCTACTGGGAAAAGGAGCTGCATTCTTTTCCTTAGAAAGGTAAAGCATTCATCAGTGTGTGATGGAATGCTGGGGAATACAAAGGCTTCTCGTTGAGACAGGCGATACACACTCTCAACTGTAGGAGAGTCACTGATGTCTGGTAACTAAGTACATTATTGCTGGCAATTGTTTTTTGGGTATTGTTTGTTTGTTTTTCAAGACAGGGTTTCTCTGTGTGGCCCTGGCTATCCTAGAACTCACTCTATAGACCAGGCTGGCCTCAGACTCAGAGATTCTCCTGCCTCTGCCTCCAGAGTGCTGGGATCAAAGGTATATGCCACCATGACCCAGTTATTGCTGGCAATTCTTGGGTTTGGAAGTTAAACAAGAGGATTTCAGCTACCAACTGAGTCTTGGACCACATGCTATTCAGCCTCCTTTCTAAGTCTCTTAGATGTAAAGAGGAAACAATATGGGCTTTTTTGGAGCTATTCTGCATGTGCCTGGTTGTCATGGTGGTTAAATGTTATTAGTTATTATTACCACTATTAGTACTTCTTTGTCCAAAAGCTTGAGCTCACTTTGGAAATGAGCAAATATGAAGACAGCTCAAGCTGGCAAAGAAGGGCACATAGGAAGCCTGAGGAAGGGTGACAGCCACATGGAAGAGGATGCTCTTCCGTCAGTTTAGAAGCAACTACAATATTCTCAAACTTGAGTGACCCTTAGAATCACCCAATGGCCTTTCAAAAATTCCTATACACAGACCACACCTCAAATCCAGCAAAGCGCAGTTTCTGGGTGTGGGAGAGGCCCAGGTGACCCCACTGTGCAAACACGTGGTTGAAGACCCTAGAATCTGGCAGCCGTCATTCATTGTTTGAAGCAGAGGGTCACTGTTATTCTTATGTTCGCAGAACTGGGTGCCAAGAGCCAACTTTATTGAACCAAGCCTAAATAAAAATAAAAATGCTATCATGTTACCTTCTGGCTTTAAATTTTAAAATATTAAATAGAACAACTCTAGAAGAGTTGTATGTAAGGCATACTATGGTATTTTAGTTATCTACAGAGACAGCTCTCCTAAATCATTAGCATCTAGGATTTGTGTCTGTCTGTCTGTCTAAGTAGCCCAGACTGATCCTTCTGTCTCCACCTCCTGAGTACTAGGATCACAGGAACGGGATCTTTAGGGCAGCACAAATATAGTTCAGAATTAAACTATGGTAATAGTTTCTTCAATTTAGGGTAGATGCATATACAAAAAGCCACTGAGTTGTTTTCTTTAAATAGGTGAATTGCATGGAATTTCAATTATGTTTCAATAAAGCTATTTCTTGAAGCCTAGAAGTAAAGGAGCTGAAGAGATGGCTCAGTGGTTAAGAGCATTTACTGCTTTTGCAGAGGACCTGGTTTGGGTTTCCACTCCCAGCACACATACCAGGCAGCTGACAGGTTCCCGTAACTACAGTTCCAAGGCATCTGAAGCCCCCGATAGCCTTGGGCACCTGCATGCATGTGGCGTATATTAACTCATGCAAGCATGCACACATACACTCATAAATAAACAGAATCCTTTAAAATAAAACCCAGCAGAAGAGCCAGACATGGTAAATCTCAACGTTTGTGAAGGCAGCTGCAGGTAGAGCTCTATAAGTTCAAAGCCATCCTACTGGAGCATCATAAATCCCAGGAGCAGCAAAGCCACATAGTGAAACCCTGTCTCAAATAAACAAACAGGAAAAAAAAAAAAAAACAACTAGAAGTAGGAGAATCCCATACCTGGCATAAAAGATCAAATCAAAGATATGTAGAATTGGGCTTTATGATGCTCCAATTCTAGTAAGCAGACTGTTTTAGTGTGAACTTGTAATGCCATGCAATACTGCCTTACTGTTCTTTCAGCTTTAGATAATACCTTTTCCAATCTGAACTTCAGGTCCTGCATCAAGAAATAAATACAGGGGCTGGAGAGATGACTCAGTGGTTGAGAGCACTGGCTGCTCTTGCAGAGGACCCAGGCTCAATTCCCAGCACCCACATGGCAGCTCACAACTATCCATAACTCCAGTTGCAGGGGATTCGATGGACACCCTCACACAGACATACATGCAGACAAAACACCAATGCAATAAAATAAAAAAATAAAGGAAATAAATATATTACCTACTTTGTAAATCTTTAAGCAACATTTGTTGAGGTAATAACAACATGAATATTCATGGTGTATAATTATCTCCATGTGCTAGACACTGTAAAGGTTGAAAAGTCACTCTCGTCTTATGGTATACATGATACCGGAGGAAATAGGCATTAAAAAAAAAGACAATGGATTGGGGCATGGTTTTATGCGCCTGTATTTGCAGTAGTTGAGAAGCAGATCTCTGAGTTCAAGGCCAACCAGGCAGGTCATAGTAAGGCCCTGTCTCGGGGTTACTACTGCTGGGATGAAACACCCTGATCAAAGCAACTTGGGGAGGAAAGGGTTGATAAAGATTAAGCTTCCACATCACAGTTCATCATCAATGGAAGTCAAGACAGGAACTCAAGCAGAGCAAGAACCTGGAGGCAGGAGCTGATGCAAAGGCCATGGAGGGGAGCTGCTTACTGGCTTACTTCCCAAGGTTTGCTCAGCCAGCCCAGGGATGGCCCCACCTACAATGGGCTGGGCCCTCCCCCATCAATCACTAAGAAAATGCCCTGCAGGCTTGCCTACAGCCTTACTGTGGAGGCATTTTCTCAGTTGAGGCTCCCTCCTCTCTGAGGACTCTAGCTTGTGTCAAGTGCCGTAAAACTCAGCCAGCACAGACCCTGTCTAAAGGAAGAAAGGGAGGAAGGCAGGTGATGCACTTTAAACGCTCTCGGAAAAGGAATCAGCCTGGGGAAGACAAGGTTTTATAGAGGTGGGTGGCAGTGGCTTGAGTGACGAGCTAAAGGTTGAACTGTCAGATAGAAAATGGGGACCAAGGGGGGACTTTCTAGGACATTCCATGCAAAGAGATCAAGGTGGTTCATTACTGCTGAACAGTGAAGTGCAGGGATAATCACGTGAAGCAAGTGGTAGGTTTAGATCCTGAATGACCTGGGGGTCATCAGAGTGTTGGTGGTAATTGCTTTACTTTCTAATCTCATATAAAATAATCTTCGCAGGAAAACTGACTCTTCAAAACTGATCTCTAATAAAGCCACCACCACACATGTGCGCATTCGCGCGCACGCGCGCGCGCACACACACACACACAGTGCCATCGGCAGTTTTCTTTTTCTGGAGATTATTCTGACAGTCATAAGAGGAATAGATGGGAGACATTAGGGTTGGAGTCAGAGACCAGTTAAACAGCTATAATGATATTTGAGGCTACTGATAGATGCTGGACCCAGCACCAAGGCCGTGCAGATGGGGCAAGTGACTGCATAAAGTCTTCAGGCTTGTTGATGGGCATAAGAAACCAAGGACAGGAATAAGTCAAGGGTGGAAACTCCCCACCCCCACCCCCAGACAACTGGATAGATGATTCACTGATAGTGGATTCTGACATCAGCACTTCTGTGGACCAGGTTGATTCATTCAAACCACCATTGTCCCCATGGGAGGAGGCATAGCAGCTTTGTTTTTGTTTTGTATTTCTGGTATGAGGGGCTTGTTTCTTTTTATATAAGAACACAGAATAGCCAGATCTATGAGATTTCAATGTTGGTTGCTGGCCTCCGTACAGTCAAGAAGATGATGGTGGGGCAGGGACGATGTATGGGGATAAGAACACTTCTGTCTGCTGCTGGTTTTGGTAGCTATTAGTAATCTAGGCAAGTATTTGGATGAATTAACAGACCTCATACTTAGATCTGTCTTTCTCTGGTGTGTTTGCTGTCAGAGTACAGCTTTCAGGGGCCTGTGATGTAAAATTGTGCTGTTTCTGAGCTTGTGGCCAGATAGTAGGCAGGCTAAGAGGTCTGAATGAGGGTGGGGGTGGGGGAGATTAAGTCCCCATCTACAAGAGGTCCCCTGGGGGCTAAGTGAAAGGCTTGTTCTTTTGAAATGGTCTCTGTTGGTAATTAACAACACGTCACGAATGCTGTGGTGTCAAATAAAGAAGATTTGTAGACACAACGTTGATGGTAGCTGATCCTATCATTCAAGAAAGCTGTTCAGACTGTGAACATTAGCATTCTGCCAGGTAATGAGATCTAGTCCCAGACACTGATTCTTACAGTTTTGGACCGGCTCCCAATTCTGGCTTCCCCCACCTACTTCCATACTGTCCTTGAAATCAGTGAGTAGCTTCCTGTTGTAGCAAATGTCTGAATAAGGTTTGGTTTCTGCTGTGCCTTCTGTTACAATATAAAACGTGTGCCGTATATATTCAATTGCTTTCATTAACGTGTAAGCCTCTCTGCAAACAGAGGTAAGCTGGGGAGGAGCAGAATTTTGAGAATATGCAGTGCTTCTTATAGGCTGTTGCTTTAATACGACCAGCCCGAGCTACTCATTTAGAATATTGGTTGATGACAACACTGGCTTGAACAAAGTGACCAGTCTCCAATGGCCACTCGTTTTCCGGGGCTGCAGGTTGCTAGGGCTCAGGAGGTAGCTGTTTTCCCCGCGAAAAGGGGCGGGGTGTATCGATGTGTTGGGGGGGAAATACATACATGTTTTCTGCCTCTCCACGATGGTAGCGATCCTCGGACATAAACGCGAGTTGAGCAGGAGGAAGGTCGAAAGAAACGTTGGTATTTATTATATTTGGGGGTTTGTTTTTTTGGTGTGTGTGTGTTTCCTCCCAATGCTGCGACGCATTAACCCTGCTGCTATTGGGACATTCTCTGCTCAGCCTATTGGCTGAGCCCAGGAGCTGCTGCCTGCCAATCGGATAGGGAAAGGCAGACAAATCTACCCCGCCACCAGCAAAAAACGGCGCGTAACCCTTACTGCGCCGGCGGAGCCGCGCCAGACCTGGCGCGGGGAAGGGAGATAGGTGTCTCCAGCTGCTGTGGCTGTTAGGGGCGGGTCAGCTTCTTTGGCTTCTCCGGACCAAGTAGAGCATTAGCGGACGGCAGCAATGCCCAGCAAGGTGAGAAGCTGGGTAGAAATTTGGTGGGGGGCTACCCTTTTGTTCCTCTTTTGCCACCTGGGCTACGTTTGTGGGCAGATTCGCTACCCGGTCCCAGAGGAGTCACAGGAAGGGACTTTTGTAGGGAATGTCGCCCAAGATTTTCTGCTGGATACAGAGAGTCTATCAGCTCGCAGGCTGCAGGTCGCTGGAGAGGTGAACCAAAGACACTTTCGTGTGGATTTGGACAGCGGAGCCCTGCTCATCAAAAATCCAATCGATCGAGAGGCACTGTGTGGGCTCAGTGCCAGCTGCATCGTGCCCCTGGAGTTTGTAACCGAAGGACCTTTGGAAATGTACCGAGCAGAGGTTGAGATCGTAGATGTGAATGATCACGCCCCCCGATTTCCGCGGCAGCAGTTGGACTTGGAAATCGGGGAAGCAGCTCCGCCAGGACAGCGTTTCCCCTTGGAAAAGGCTCAGGATGCAGATGTGGGGAGCAATTCCATTAGCAGCTACAGACTAAGCTCCAATGAACACTTTGCCCTGGATGTCAAGAAGCGCAGCGATGGCAGCTTGGTCCCAGAGCTTCTTCTGGAGAAGCCTTTGGATCGTGAGAAGCAATCGGACTACCGCCTGGTGCTAACTGCTGTGGATGGAGGGAACCCCCCTAGATCTGGCACCGCGGAGCTCCGGGTGTCAGTGCTGGATGTGAATGACAACGCCCCAGCCTTCCAGCAATCCAGTTACAGGATCAGCGTGTTGGAGAGTGCGCCAGCGGGCATGGTGCTCATTCAGCTCAATGCCTCTGACCCAGACTTGGGACCTAGTGGTAACGTCACCTTTTCTTTCAGTGGTCACACCCCTGATCGGGTGAGAAACCTCTTTAGCCTTCATCCCACGACTGGAAAGCTTACCCTTCAGGGGCCTCTAGACTTTGAGAGTGAGAATTACTATGAATTTGATGTGAGGGCTCGTGATGGGGGTTCTCCAGCCATGGAGCAACATTGCAGCCTTAGGGTGGATCTCCTAGATGTAAATGACAATGCCCCCCACATCACAGTGACCTCGGAGCTGGGAACTCTACCAGAGAGTGCAGAACCTGGCACTGTGGTGGCTCTCATCAGTGTGCAGGACCCTGACTCTGGGTCAAACGGAGATGTGAGCCTCCGCATCCCTGACCACTTACCATTCGCCCTCAAGTCTGCCTTCAGGAACCAGTTCTCCCTCGTGACAGCTGGACCCTTGGATCGAGAGGCTAGGTCTAGTTATGACATCATGGTTACTGCTTCTGATGCTGGGAACCCTCCCCTGAGTACCCACAGGACTATTTTCCTCAATATTTCAGATGTGAATGATAACCCACCCTCATTCTTCCAGAGGTCACATGAGGTATTCGTTCCCGAGAACAATCGCCCAGGGGACCTGCTTTGCTCCCTTGCAGCCTCTGACCCTGACTCTGGCTTAAACGCACTAATCTCATACTCTCTTTTAGAACCCAGAAATCGCGATGTGTCAGCTTCTTCCTTCATTTCTTTGAACCCCCAGACAGGAGCTGTTCACGCGACTAGATCATTTGACTACGAGCAGACCCAGACACTGCAGTTTGAGGTGCAGGCCAGGGACAGGGGCAGCCCACCACTCAGCAGCACAGTCACAGTGCGCCTGTTTGTGCTGGACCTCAATGACAACGCCCCAGCTGTGCTGCGCCCTCGGGCCAGGCCTGGTTCCTTATGTCCACAAGCACTGCCCCCATCAGTTGGTGCTGGGCACCTAGTCACAAAGGTGACAGCTGTGGACTTGGATTCAGGTTACAATGCCTGGGTTTCCTATCAGCTCCTGGAGGCCCCGGATCCCAGCCTCTTTGCCGTCTCCAGATATGCTGGGGAAGTACGGACAGCTGTTCCCATCCCAGCTGACCTCCCACCCCAGAAGCTGGTCATTGTGGTGAAGGACAGCGGTAGCCCACCACTCTCTACCTCTGTTACTCTCCTGGTGTCTTTAGAGGAAGACACCCATCCAGTTGTCCCCGATCTTCGAGAATCGTCAGCTCCCAGAGAAGGAGAATCTCGTCTAACCCTCTACTTGGCTGTGTCCTTAGTGGCAATCTGCTTTGTCTCCTTTGGTTCTTTCGTGGCACTGCTCTCTAAGTGTCTTCGCGGGGCTGCCTGTGGAGTGACATGCTTTCCTGCGGGCACCTGTGCCTGTCTCAGCAGATCTCGGAGGAGGGAGGGGCTTCCTCCTTCCAATGGGATCCTCCGAATCCAGCTCGGGTCGGAAGATCCTATCAAGTTTGTTGATGTGGGAGGCCACTCTCATGGCTGTACACCATTGGCTTCCGCACCCACTCGGAGTGACAGCTTCATGATGGTGAAGTCACCCAGTGCACCTATGGCAGGGGAGCCTGTGCGCCCAAGCTGTCCACCCTCTGATCTTCTCTATGGGCTCGAGGTGAGACCTTTGCAGGCTCAGCCAATGCTTGGGGGTTATTGTGATCCAGACATGTGGCTGGGCCAATTGCCAGAGAGTCCTGGCCTCTCTGGAAGAGCCCACAGTGATGTCACCATTTTTGTGAGTATTAACTGTGCTGTAAATGCTGTGCTCTACAAGTGTCTGAGTTGATTAATGATTGGAACTTGGGGGTGGGTAATGCCCATAGATTGGAACTTGGGGTGAGTAATGTCCACATTGGAGAGTAAGAAATAAATTAACTGGTTATCAGGACCCAAGCTGTCGTGGCAGCATGCTGATGGAGCATAGGGGCACTGAAGTGTCACGCACAGGTGTGGGCTGGGCCAGGAAATCACCTAAACCCAGCACTTCTTCCTCTGTTCTGTGAGAATGAGAGGTTTATGTTCTGGAGAACGCTACCTCTGGGTTACCACTTCCAACTGGTTTGATGGTAGACTATAAAAATCTTTGCCCCACGTTGTCTAGTAACCTCTAACCTAATGTGAAGGGAACTGTTTATTTGAAAAGATAGCAGAGTCTGAAAAAGAAAAAAAAAGTGCCAACGGAGGAGAGTGGTGCAGATCAAAGCGGTAGCAGAGGGTCTTTCTCGGGGACTCCTCATATTCCCCACTGGGGTGCTGAACTACATACGGTAAACTGGGAACAGGGTTGGGGTGAGGGGTGCATTTGTTACCTCCTAGTGGGGGAGCAGTAGGTGAAGTCACTCAGTGTCAGAAAATCATTCACAGATAAAGAATTCACAGAGATAGACATTCTGGAAATCTTTAGGGAAGGTTTTGAATTCACTGAAACCATAAAGCCCAGAGGCCATGTCTGGCTTCTGGTCACCCTCCAAGGTAGCCTAGATCTGCCTAGAAGTGTTCCCTATCCCATAAACTGTGGTGCTCTGTTCACGTTCTGAGTTTAGGGCTTCCGGAAAGCTAAGTCCTTTAGCCACCCACAGACACAGCTGGGGAGCAAGACAAGACTTTGGAAGGTTCTGACAAAGCTTTAGGAGTATTTAGCAGGATGACAGCGGTGGGGTGGGGGGACCCCATGTGGACTTTGCATCTCCACAAGGACAAATTTTAGCTGGTTCAACCAAACAGTGGAAGCTTCTGAAGTCATGCAGGAAGTTGCTGGGACAGAACGCTAAGGAGTTTTGTACCATTTTAATCTTCCCTGTTGAGCACCATCTGAGCCGCCAAACTTCACTGCCAAGGGGGCTGAACCAACCTGCAGCGCGAGTGAGTGGGGAGGCAGGAGGCTTCTGTGACACAGATTTTTCAGCGACGGTTCCCAAGGTTTCCAGGGCTGAGGAGACTTTATAATTGGTTGAGAGCAGACAGACTTTTTGGCCAATCAAACTTAGAGCTGAGGTGGGAGATCTGCTCTTCCGGCCTGCCTCCTCCTCCAGTTCCCTAGCTCCACTTACATTTAACTCCCCTCCCCCACCCACCCCCGCCAGTTGGTGACTAAGAAAAAGGCTGCAGGCAGGCAAACCTCAGAGCAGTTTTTAAGAGGCTGGAAGGAGACATAAGAGACTTCAGCTCCTGCATTCCAAACGCTTGGTTTACCTTGGAGACAGGACAGCACAGTTACTCTCCACGAAGGGACTTCTGGGTCATGGGAGCTATGGCATCCCCACAGCTCGCTGGGAAATGGCAAGTGCTGTCTGTGTTGTCCTTGTGCTGCTGTGGCTGGGTGGCTGGGCAGCTCCGTTATTCAGTGGTGGAGGAGTCTGAGCCGGGGACTTTGGTGGGGAACGTGGCTCAGGATCTTGGCTTAAAGGTGACAGATCTGTTGAGCCGCAGGCTGCGATTGGGCTCTGAGGAGAATGGGCGCTATTTTTCCCTGAGCTTGACGAGTGGGGCTTTGGCAGTGAATCTAAAGATTGACCGAGAGAGCCTGTGTGGCGCCAGCACTAGCTGCCTGCTGCCTGTCCAGGTAGTGACTGAACACCCCCTGGAGCTCATTCGTGTAGAGGTAGAGATCCTGGATCTCAATGACAACTCTCCCAGCTTTGCCACTCCTGAGCGAGAGATGCGAATCTCAGAATCTGCTGCACCAGGAGCCAGATTCCCACTGGACAGTGCTCAGGACCCAGACGTGGGCACCAACACTGTGAGCTTTTATACTCTAAGCCCCAACAGTCACTTCTCTCTGAATGTGAAGACCCTAAAAGACGGGAAGCTATTCCCAGAGCTAGTACTAGAGCAGCAGCTAGACCGTGAAGCCCAGGCAAGGCATCAGCTGGTGTTCACTGCTGTGGATGGGGGAAACCCAGCCCGCTCAGGGACCAGCCTTATCTCTGTTATTGTGCTGGATGTCAATGATAATGCTCCAGCCTTCCAGTCCTCAGTTCTACGAGTGGGACTCCCAGAGAACACACTCCCAGGTACACTGCTGCTCCGTCTCAATGCCACTGATCCAGACGAGGGCACCAATGGCCAGCTAGCCTACTCTTTTGGAGACCACACGTCTGAAGCAGTAAAGAATCTCTTTGGCTTGGATCCCAGCAGTGGAGCCATCCATGTGTTGGGTCCAGTGGATTTTGAGGAGTCGAATTTCTATGAAATCCATGCAAGAGCCAGAGACCAGGGGCAGCCAGCCATGGAGGGCCACTGTGTGATTCAAGTGGATGTAGGGGATGTTAACGACAATCCCCCTGAGGTGCTCCTGGCATCTTTGGTCAACCCTGTCCTAGAGAGCACCCCAGTGGGCACAGTAGTGGGGCTGTTTAACGTGCGGGATCGAGACTCAGGTAGAAATGGAGAGGTGAAGCTGGCTATATCTCCAGACCTGCCATTTCAGATCAGGCCTTCTGAAAACCACTACTCCCTGCTAACCAGCCAGCCTTTGGACCGAGAAACTACACCCCATTATATCATCGACCTGCGGGCCAGTGATGCTGGATCACCTCCCCTCCACACACATCTCACCATCAGGCTGAACATTTCCGATGTTAATGACAACACACCCCACTTCACCCAACAGCTCTACACTGCTTATATCTCAGAAAACCGGCCGCCAGGCTCTCTCCTCTGTACTGTGGCTGCCTCAGATCCAGACACGGGGGATAATGCCCGCCTCACCTATTCTATTGTAGGAAGTCAAATTCAGGGAGCCCCGGCCTCCTCTTTTGTGTACGTCAACCCTGAGGATGGACGAGTCTTTGCCCAGCGGACCTTTGACTATGAATTGCTACAGATGCTGCGAATTGTGGTGGGGGTCCGAGATTCCGGCTCTCCCCCACTGCACGCGAACACGTCTCTCCACGTGTTTGTCCTTGACCAGAACGATAACGCCCCAGCTGTGCTGCACCCACGACCTGGCAGGGAGCTCTCGGCCCCCCAACGTCTCCCTCGCTCTGCTCCTCCGGGTTCTTTGGTCACCAAAGTGACAGCTGTGGATGCTGATGCGGGTCACAATGCATGGCTCTCTTACTCTCTGTCACCACAGTCCACATCCCCTGGACTGTTCCTTGTGTCTGCACACTCTGGGGAGGTGCGCACTGCCCGGGCCTTATTGGAGGAAGACTCTGACACCCAGCAGGTGGTGGTCCTGGTGAGGGACAATGGTGAGCCTTCCCTGTCCTCCACAGCAACAGTACTGCTGGTTCTGGAGGATGAGGATGCAGAGGAAATGCCTAAATCCAGCGACTTCCTCACACACCCTCCTGAGCGCTCAGACCTCACCCTTTACCTTATAGTGGCTCTGGCAACTGTCAGTCTCTTATCCTTAGTTACCTTCACTTTCATGTCAGCTAAATGTCTGAGGGGACGTGAAGATGGGGACCGGGGTGGGGGCCAGTGTTGCAGGGGCCAGGACTCACCCTCCAGGGAGTTCTATAAGCAGTCCAGCCCCAACCTGCAGGTGAGTGCCGATGGCACGCTAAAGTATATGGAGGTGACCCTGCGGCCCACAGACTCTCAGAGCCATTGCTACAGGACGTGCTTTTCACCGGCCTCCGACGGCAGTGACTTCACTTTCCTCAGGCCCCTCAGCGTTCAGCAGCCCTCAGCCCTGGCGCTGGAACCTGAGGCCTTGCGTTCCCGTTCTAGTACGCTGAGGGAGCGGAGCCAGGTGAGGGCTGGGTGCTCCATGCGACCCTCGGGGACGGGGGCACGTCGGGGAAGCTGCCCGGTCCACCTAAGGGGCTTTGATCCTGTGCTCTGTTTGTACCGAGCTGGCTGCATTTGAACATGGACAATCCGAGTGGTCGAGTCAGAGGTGGGGTTTTGAGCATCCGGGGGTGGTGGTGTTTATGGGCGGAGAGAAGGGGGCTAAACTTCAGTGTGTGCTTTGAATAGCTTGGCACTTGAAGTTTATAGAGCTGGACAAGAGATGGTTGGCCTCTGTTAGGATGAGACCGGATGGAGGAATGGAGTGCTTTCCTCCTTAGGACTTCAAATGCGGCAGAAAGACTTTGGAGCTCCCCTTTCTCTGCAGCCCTCGCTGAACAAACTTGCTCCTGCTCTTTCCACAGGGGTGTGGAGTTTTGTTAGGCTTCCTGTCTGATCACAATCCTGCACCCTCACGCACCTTCTGCAGTCAAAGGCGCCCCGCACAGGTACTGGTGAATTCACACTGACCTGACAGATGCTGGGGTCCTGCATGGAGGTCACCACAGACCCACGCTGCCAACTTCCTGGGCGCCGGCTCCAGTGCTATCTGCCACTCTTGAGGCTTTCTGCTCGGTTTCTCCCTACTCTCACGATCCGTGACATCATCGTTTAACTTCAACTCTACTTATTCCAGCTCCAGCCAACCACTGCGGCCGCCAGGTGTTCGGCGAGGGCCGACTGGTTGTCCTCGGTGCTGATCACACCCATGCGCCGCCCCTTCCCTCCCCAACTAGCACCTCGGGTCCCTCCTGAAGCGCACACGGTCAGCTAATACCTGGTGAGGTTCCCAGGTCGCTCCTGCCCAGGATAAAGTCAGGACTCAGGAATTTCTCTCCAGCCCTCCCACCACGCCCCGCCCCCGCAGACGGGGTTACCTCCGCCCCTAATGTCCTGAGGCAGGGTGAGCTGGCCCTTGGGGTGGAACCTATTGGCCCCAGGTCTGGCTGGCCCTGGGGCTCTGTACTGAGTTCCTCACTCTCAGTACCTGTGCCCCTCTTAAAACACAAGGCCTTGGTTGGCCAGTAAGCCGTCCTACGACCGCAGGCCTGCGGCCCCGGCAGCAACAGCCACCCTTTCCTCCCCCTGCTCTGGGGATTCAAAACTAGGTTTTGGCTCCGTCGTAAATGTGCCCAGAGATCTGGGGAGAGGATTTGAAGAAGATTGATCAGAGTACCTGAGACTCTTGACAAATCTTCCCTCCTCTGACTGATGGGAAACCACAGCTTCTGCCAGATGCTAGACGTAGCCCTCGAAGTCGGGGAAAACAGAAATGGTAAAAGCATGTCTCCACAAACAAAGAAGCTTTTATTCAAAAAGTCTGTCCATTCTCCTCCACCCTGCCTCTGTTGTATGGGGTTTATAGTTTTGAAACATCTCCAGATACTTCTGATAGTTGCTTGAGAGAGCCCTACTACACACCTCCTTAAAGGGCCAGAAGTACTCGGGAAGCAGAGGCAGGAGGACCTCTGTTGAGTCTGACTGATCAACAGAGAGAATTCCAGGACAGCCAGGGCTCTACAAAGAGACCCTGTCTTGAAAAACAAAACAAAATAGAAACAAACAAAAAACCCAGAATATTTCATGTGCCCTCCTATGTTCCTGGATTGTTATTATTAGCCCAATGGTAATTACTTTCACAGAGGTCAAGCAAGTCACTCAAATTCAGAATAAATGAAACTAAAGAGTCTAACCCAGGTCTGTTGAACTTCAGTGTGTGCTTTGAATAGCTTGGCACTTGAAGTTTATAGAGCTGGACAAGAGATGGTTGGCCTCTGTTAGGATGAGACCGGATGGAGGAATGGAGTGCTTTCCTCCTTAGGACCTCAAATGCGGCAGAAAGACTTTGGAGCTCCCCTTTCTCTGCAGCCCTCGCTGAACAAACTTGCTCCTGCTCTTTCCACAGGGGTGTGGAGTTTTGTTAGGCTTCCTGTCTGATCACAATCCTGCACCCTCACGCACCTTCTGCAGTCAAAGGGGACAGTGGCTAAGGGTCTGAACCCTTCTCCGTGGCAGCCCGGGACCGGTGCTCACGGCACCCGATGCACCTTCTGGGTTCCACTCACGCCACTGTCACTTGGGGGTCTCAGTGTGAGTCACTGGCAAGTCCCGGGTCTTCCTTCTCCCCAGTGTAATGTGAGATGCTCACACTCTCTTCTCCTGGGAGCCTGGGTGAGAATTAATTACCAGCCCGTCCCAGGAACTGGGAGAGACTTGACTGTAGGAGACTGTGTGGTGGGGTGAAACCACATCCCCTGAAGAACCCGCGGAACTCGGAAATTAAGCGATGGCCAGCAGGGCCCTGCACATCGAGCTGGGCGCGAGAGGGCTCCAGCTGGGGACTTGGAAGGCTCTTCTCGGAGACCGTAGAATGTGGTTCCTCAGTACTCCATCCCAGCCATTTTCTCTGCCTTGGACAGAGCTGCCTTGTTCTATCTCCTTGGTCACGCGCCATTGTGTGGCATGAAGTTCTGGGGGTGAGAGGCATCCTGGGGCTTGGATGCCCTATAAAGGCCCAGGCTGGCATGACTCCTAAATTAATAATGTATTTAGCTGTGGGAAGAGGTCTTTGAGAGCGAGGGCCTGGAGGAGGTGCCACTTCGCAGCTTGGCACGACAAGGGTTACCCAGAGCAGCAGCCATCTTGCTACAGCCGCTGCTTTGTTCCCAGCTGAGGAACTGAATGGTTCCTTTCTAGGGCTGGTGGATTTTAAAAATCTCCCCTCTGCTATTTGAGGAGGGGGCTCTTTGCCGCACTTTTCCCCCAGCTCCACAGAAGACACTTTCAGTCCTTGAATTTTGGCTCAGATGTTCTGAGTCTGGGACAGGAAAAAAGGGGATCCATTTCTTCAGCAAAGAAATATGTGCTTATTCACAGTGATCCTAAGAAATATTTTGTTAGTCTCTGGTTTGGTTCTCCCCACCCCCACCTTTGGAGATGTGCCTACCCTCCCCCATCTTATCCCCTTTCCTTCTTCCTTTGCCCGCTCCCCACCCCCATCCCCAGGGATCCGTAGCCTCTCACCGCTGTTGGGTACTCAGCCACTCTCCCTCTGTTTTCTCCACAGCAAGCCCCGCCCAACACCGACTGGCGTTTCTCTCAAGCCCAGAGACCCGGCACAAGCGGGTAGGTGACAGAATCTCCAGCCCACCCTCTTCTCTGCGGCATTTTCTCGGTGATGACGTGGGAGGAGATGAGGGAAGGGCTCGGTATTTTCTACAAATGGCTTCTTCCCTCATTTCACGATTTCAAGGAGGCTTTTTTGTGTCTTGGGTGCTGCTACACAGACCCCCAGGAAGAAGAGATGACTACTCCACCTATTTTGGAAGCAAAATTCACCCACTCACCCTTTTCCTCCTCCCAGTCACAAGCACATTTTCCTATCTCCTGAAGGCTCCTTAGGACCCAGGGATAGACGGGTGGGGGTGGGGTGAGGAGGGTTTTCTGTACCTATCCATTGTTTACATTCTTCTTTCTGGGTCGAGCCTGGCTCTAGCCTGACCTGCGACTGGAGCATAGGAAATGGGGCAAGAGAAAAGCAGGCTGTCCCCAGTCAGAACCTGGAGGAAAATGGAGAGAGAGAGAGAGAGAGAGAGAGAGAGAGAGAGAGAGAGAGAGAGAGAGAGAGAGAGAGAGAGAGAGAGAACTGTGGAAAAAAGGAAACCGCACAGCTGGAGGCGGTACTGCTTATAAAATGATACAGTCTCATGACAACAGGAGAAACAGGAAGCTGCCCTAGGCCCCCTCACCCTGCTTCTCCAGCTGCCTCCTGACCCCACACTCGTCCTGCCCTGTCTGCTTACCAGATTTTGTCTCTGTCTCCTCTTTCCAGCCCACATCCTCCCCCAAAGTCTCCATCTCAGTTCGAGGTCTCCGTCTCTCCCTTTCTCCATCTCTGACACCTGTGTCACATTGCCCTGGTCTGCACCTTTCCTGTACTGTGCCTGCCATGGCACGGTACTCAATACAACTGGAAGGAGACATTAACTCTTCCTAGTGCCAGACTGTTTTTCCTTTCTCTCTGTCCCCTGTTCTCTTTTGTTTCTCTCCCGTTCCAATTATTTCCTGTGGCACTGTGGCCTTCTCTCTGTGTTCCATCCTCCTCTTTCTCTCTTTCCCTTTCCCTTCTGTTCTAAGGCTCACTGTGTCATTCAGTCTCTGTGTCTATTCTGTTTCTCATTCAGAGTCTCTCTCTCCCGCCCCCCCCCACACACAATCCCTGTCCCTCATTTCTCATTTCTTGGCATTTGTGGGCAAGCCGGCACCCAGATGCCTCCTTCTCCCGCCCCCCACACTTGGAGCCTTTGATAGCCCCTCCACCACTACTCCCCTCCCACCCTGGCTGCCCCAGCTGCTCTTTTCAGTTGGGTATAAATTCCTGCTGAGACAGGAACCCCCTATGGGGGTGGGGAGGAGGGTGGACTTCAGCAGAAAGACCTTCAGTTGGTCTGAGGGGCATGGGATGGGATCTGGGCCAGCCTGCTAGGCAGAAGCCAGGAGCTGAGAAGAGTTGGTTCAGGGAGGGAAGCAAGGCTTGGGCTTGCTCCCTTTCTATGTTTGTTCAACATGCTAAGGTGGTGAGTTTTGGGGCTTCCATTCTGCTTCCTCCTCAGGGGCCAAGCCCTAGCTACAAGAATCCAGAAGCCCTGGGTACAAATTCCAGCTCCTAGGCATGCGCAGGCTTGTCTGCAGAGTCAGGAATGCAAAGAACTTCCTAGAAGGCCCCTAAAAGGCAGCCAGAAAAAGAGGCTGGGGCTGCTGTTGCCCCTACTTTGACCCGAGCTGTTTCCTTTTTCCTTGCTGGCGTTGCCAGCTTTCTGTAGGTTGTCCTTATACTCATTCACTGAGTTTTTATTGAGCATTTAATATGTGCCAGGCACTCTGCTAACATGATTGTAAGAATGAACAAGCAGACACCCATCGAAACTCTAAAGTTTCCAGTCCAATTGAGGAAAGAAAATGGACAACAATCACACTAAACAAACAAACAAACACACAAAAATGTCTAGTTACAAAATCCTTGAAGTTCATGGAAGAAGAGGATGAGTGGAATAGGGAAGAGGAGATTAGGAAATGCTTCCAGGAAGGTGACGTTTGAGTTGCAGCAGCTTTGAGGCATGTTGTGCAATAATGCTCCTTCTACCCTGGCCAGCCAAAACCCTGGCCCTGAAGCCACAGTTGTTCCTAATCTTGGAAGCCCCAACAGTTGCTTCTCATGTACCCCTGGGGAGCATCTTTTCCCCTGCTGCAGGTCCCTCTCATCAATGAGAGGCCCGGAGACCATGGCAGAGCTCTTAGGGAGATGACAAAGCTTAGGAGACTCCCCCTCCCATAGCTAATTTGTTGCAGTTGGGACATTTTTGACTCCGCCCCAAAGTGGCCACAACGCAACAAAAGCATTGGTCTAATCCAGAGGCTCCAGCTTCTCTCCTCCATTCATTTAGCCCTCAGCGAGGATCTTCTGCAGTTCATACATGGTGGGATAGGTAGAGATGGCCCCCAACCTCAGGAGCTGGCAGTGTGCTGAGTGTTGGGAAGGGCAGCCTGCCATGGGGATCTGACCTAGTCAGAGAGCAGAAAGACACCAAAAGGCAATGAAGTGGGGAAATCTGAAGGATGAGTGCAAGTCAACCAGCTGACGATAAGGAAGAAAATTCCTTCCTTCCATAACCCAGGACGAACTTTAAGGCAACACTAGTAGGCACGCTGCCCAGACAAAAGGGTAAGAGTCACATTCCAAAGTTCTTTGCTAGTTGATGCTTCTCCTTCCCACACTGTGCCTTCTCAGGTCATCCTTCTGGCCTCTGATCCCAGCGCAATGACTGTTCCAAGCCTTGAGCCCAAAAAGCTATTTCTCTCTTCCGGGCTGTAACCTGGGCTGTGCCTTGCTCCACAGCTGTTCGCAGAGTCTCGGGTACCAACCACCTTGTTCTCCTTCATGTTCACATTATCATTATATTCTTCTCCAACCTGGGAGTCCTTCCATTCCTCCACTGAGACACAGTCCCCCACCCCACCCCACTGTCTCTTAGATTGGGCAGTTGTTCAACAAACAAACAACAGCTTTCTCCCCACTCCTCATAAAATAGTACATTCTCGGGGCTGGAGAGTTGGCTCAGGCTCAGAGGTTGAGAGTCTTTGCTACTCTGCCAGAGGCCAGAGTTCAGTTCCCAGAACATATATTTGAGCAGCTCAAGAGAGATAGAAAAATAGGAGATATAGAAAAAAAGAGAAACTTCCCCATAATCTAAGAAGAAGTATTAACATTTTTGTTTTTGTTTTCGAGACAGGGTTTCTCTGTGTAGCCTTGGCTATCCTACAACTCACTGTAAACCAGGCTGACCTCAGACTCACAGAGATCCACATGCCTCTACCCCAACAAGTGCTAGGATTAAAGGCGTGTGACATCACTGCCCGGCTGCTAACTTTTTAGTATAGAAAAAAAGTATAGCTATGAAAATAGACTGTGCTGACGCGCTCAGGCCCCACCATCCAGCCCTGACTCTCTGTGCTGTCTCTGGTGCTGCTGAGATCCCCACACTGTGCCCCCTTGGATTATTTCTCAAAACAAATCCCAAACATTACAGAATTTCATCTGGGATTTTCCGGTCTTTTTTTTTTTTTTCCCCAATCAGATGTGCTGGTGAATGTCTTTAATCTCAGCACTCTGGAGGCCGAGGCAGGCAGATCTCTGTAGGTTTGAGGCCGGCCTGGTCTACATAGTGAGTTCCAAGATAACCAAGGCTACATAGAGACTGTGTCTAGAAAAAAAAATTTTTAAATATGCATATTTAAGTCAGGCAGTGGTGGTGCACATCTTTAATCCCAGCACTTGGGAGGCTGAGACTAGTGGATCTCTGTGAGTTTGAGGCCAGCCTGGGGTCTACAAAGAGAGTTCCAGGACAGCCAAGAATACACAGAGAAACCATGTCTCAAAAAACCAATATATGTATGTGTGTGTGTTATGTATATATGTTTTATATATATATGCATTTGGTTTGGTGTCTCCTAAGTCTCTTAAACCTTTTTAGTATAAATGTTCCTTTTCCACCATTTTTGTCTTTTGGTTGCAATTTATTCATTGAGTCATTAACATACTCATTATGTATCTTTCTAAGCATTTTTATTTCTATAGTCAAGCTGCATATATAAGTTTCTTTTTTAAAGTCTGACAAACTTGTTCACAATGAGAATTTTCATTACCAGTCAACTGTTATATTTCTTACCATTTTTTAAAAATAGGAATTGAAAAAAAACTAAAAAATTAAATAGGAATTGAGGTCATCTTTCCAGTATTACTGAAGCCTATTTTTTCTTCCTTATAACATGTCAGAAGAATTCCTCCATATCAGTAGAAACTCTTCAGAAGTCTTTTAAGTGGTGCATAACAGCACCTCATGTGGATAGATAAGGATATTTCCAGGCGCTAATAGAGTCTTGCTACGCTAACAAACATTCCTTCGTATTTTAGCGTGATTAAGTACAGACTGTTGTCAGTGCGGCTTTCCCTGGCTTCTCACTTTTTCTGAGCTTAACACAGGGAATATTTTATCGCAGCACAGGCCCATATATGCCCCTCCCAGCCTCCGCACACAGGATAACCAGAATACATGGGTGCTTGGGAGATGGGCTCTTAAACACAGTCCACCTCCTTCATGTTTACTTTTGTCTCCAAATCTTGGGAAAGCCCCCTGAATCTGCTCCTAGGGATCCAGGGGCACCTTGTTGAAGCCAAGTTTCCCTGTGTGAGATCATCAGGGCTTTCGGGTCATTTAAGGCCAGTTGGGAGCTGCGGTTCTCTCACTTAACTAGCTGTGCCTGACTCTGCGGAGGCCTTCAAGCTTTCTTTCATCTGCCAGAATCAGGGATAATCACAACCGTTATCGCTGGGTGCTTCTAAGGATGAAATAAATGGTGAAGGTGGTCCAGGAGGCCCAGGGCTCAGAGCCGCCCCTCTCCCCACCCTCCCCCAATCTGGGTCATTTCTTGCCCAGCTGTAGAAAGCTGGCATCCTGCCCACCTGCTTGGCCTCTAGCCTTCAAGCATTTTCCTGCCAGTCCACCAGCCACGGTTCTGGGTTACCTCCACCTGTGTTCTCCCCTGAGCTCAGTCAGATAAGACTGAAAGTTCCTGGGCTGCATGAAGACAGGGGTTTTCCTGTCCTCTTAAGAGGACCCTCACACCCTCCATCCTTGCCCAGGAGCAAGAATGAGTTTCACATAGTTAAATCTCACCATGGCAACCTAGCTTCTAAGCACCCCAAGAGCATTCCAGAACTCTGAGGAGAAAGCCAAAATGTTTTCTTGCTTCCCTAACCAGTGCACCCCCACCCCCTACCCCTCACCCAAGTTACCGAGGACAAGGGCATGTCCCTCCCCTGCCTTGAGAGCTGAGAACATAGCCACCCCACCCCACCCCCACCCCGTGAGCACCTTGTGAGCTGTCTTCCACATCCCTGCCTCCTAGGTGACTCGCTTTACCCTCAGGTTTGTAATCTTAAAAAGCCTCAAACCTATCCAAAAGTTGAAACGACAGTATGCTAAGGTACACAGTCTTGTGTTAAAATAAAAAAGCAAAAGCACCTAATTTACTATTCACTTGCACAGGAAGGTGCACGCACGCACACACAGGAAGGTGCATGCACGCACAGGAAGCACAGGTTCTTTCCTTCGGGAGCTACGTAAAAGAACTGTCGCCATCACATTCGACTCGTATGAGATCACAGAAATAATGGTCATCTTTGAGGAAGTTAACATTGCTACTGTAAGGCACGGTCCACTAGCAAGCCTTCACACATGCTCTCACTATAGCCTTTTAATCTGCTTTTTAAATTAAGTTTAGAATTTGATCAAGGAGCATGAATTACATTTGCCATGTCTCTTCCTTCTGCTTTAATCAGAACAGCCTCCTTACCTTTGTTTTTATGACATAGATACTTTTACTCTTTTTCTTTGCAATTTTATTTTCATTCTATGTGCATTTGTGTTTTGCCATGGTGTCGGGTCCCCTAAAACTGGAATTGCAGACAGCTATGAGCTGTCATGTGGGTGCTGGGAGTTGAACCCCGGGTCCTTTGGAAGAGCAGTCAGTGCTCTTAACCACTGAACCATCTCTCCAGTGACATAGACACTTTTAAAGCTTCCAGACCAGTAGTCTTTTAAATGCCCATAGTCTGGGTTTGTTGATTCTTTTGGCTAAACAGCAACATAACTCAACAGTCTCAGCAGGAACATTCCATGGGTGGTATTCTGGACTGACCACTGATCACATCAGGAAGCACTTACTGTCAGTCTGTCCTGTTAGCAACTTTTGGCATCTGTTTGCCTTGTTATCAGAATTGTTTGTTCCCTTGGTAGAAGTTGTGTCCCCAGGGTTCTTCGCTATGGCTATTTTCATTTCTGTCTTATCTCTGTTGAAACAAGTGCTCTCTATGGGGCCCAGACTCACCTCTAACTTTGGGACTCAACTGATTAACCCACCTCGGCCTCTGGAGCGCTGGGATCACATACACCCACCACAGTGGCCAGCCTTATAAAGCTATTTTTATCTATTTGTCTACTGCTAGGCAAGCACTCTACCTCAGAGCCAGTCTGTTGTTTTGTAAGACTGGGTCTTTCTGTATAACCAGGCTGGCCTTAAACTCAGTCTTCCTCCCTCAGCCTCCAGGGTTACACACACACACGCATGCACACACACTCACACGTGCTTTCTTCCAGGGTTACACACACATGCATGAGCACACGCGCTTTCTTCCACTTTTCAAGATCCGTCCTGAAGCCTTTTCCTCAATGCCAACCTTTTTTTACTTCATAGGGACCCGACTCTCCCGTGAGCTCTTCTCATTCATTCAAGCAACTTTTATTTATTTACTTGTTTGAGGCAAATTTATCCCTATGCAGCTCAGACTGATCTCAAACTCTCAAAAAATCTTCCTGTCTCAGCCTCCTGAGTGCTAGGATTATAGGCATGCACCACCAGGCCCAGCCAGGCAGCAGTTGTTGACTGGGGGATCTTCTGTGAGCCAGATGGTACCAATGTGGGACAGGATATGTGTGGGCCAAGATAGGTATGCGATTTCTTTCCTCGCCCCTGCAAACTAGAATAATTTGATCTTTGAAAATCCATATGATGGCTAGGTATGGCTGGACATACCTGTAATCCCAGCACTCATGAGGCGGAGGCAGGAGGATTACTGTGAGTCTGAGGCCCACCTAGGTTATATGAGTTGTAGGCCAGCCTGGCGTACAGAGTGAGACTGTCATGAAAACAAACAAAAGACAGAAACAGACAGACAGACAGACAGACAGAGAGGAAGGAAGGAGACATGGAAATTGTCACCACAGGAAGGTCCATAATGAATTGCAATTTCTTAGCACTCTGGTTTTAGAGGCATGAGTCACTTCGTGCTTTCAATGCACAGTGTTTCCCAGGGACCTAAAGAAGCCCAGGTGCTCAGGCTTCCTACCGAGTGTTTCAGTAGGAGGCTGGCACTGGTCCCCAAGCCATAGAGGTCAGAGTAGCAAAGGAGCAGATGGGACACCAGTGGTTCCAGGACCACACAACAGGGCGCAGCCCAGCCCCGTGAATTTTAGAATCCCCTGGGACACATTTTATTTACATTGCTAAAACAAAGGTTGTGTGTGGTTTATCTGGGGATCAGCAAGAGAGAGCTTGAGGGGGAAGTCACCGGGAAACTGGTGAGAGCCAGGAAGGTGTGCTTGTAAAACAGGACGGACAGTGTGGTGTGACTGTGGACTTTACGCCGAAGGCTTAGGGACCGAGCAGATCCGAGTTTGGGACACTGCTGTCGGGTTACTTAGGGCTGAGTGTTTTCCTGGTATTTCTTCTCTTGTTCCTGGTCCTTCCTCTAGCTATAGGACATTCCCTCAAATTGTCGTCTTCCACTGTCCTCAGAAGATGGTCTGATGTCTCAGGCTGCGACAGTGGCCACAGCCTATCTTGAAGAATGGAAGTATGGCATTCATTTAATGCACCTGGGACAGCAGAGAGTGGGTCCGGGGAATGGACTCACTGGGGTTGGCTTCTGAAGGATTATATAAACTCCTCACTCCACTCAGAAACAGGTCTTAGGTATGGGGTGGGGATAAGGCAGTAGATTTGGGAACCCCGGGAAGAGACTCAGGGAGAATGAGCAGGGCTAGCCTTGGCTACTGCTGACCATTTAACTGTCTCCCCAGCTCCCAAAATGGTGATGAAACCGGCACCTGGCCCAACAACCAGTTTGATACAGAGATGCTGCAAGCCATGATCTTGGCCTCTGCCAGTGGTAAGTGGTACCCAGGGGTGTAAGAGGATGGGAGACTGACAGAGGGGAGCTGCCACCATAGCTAGAGATGGGTGAGTCTGTATGACTTCTCTGGAAGATCAGGCGGTCCTCCATGACCTACTCCAGGTTGAGGGATAACAAAGAGATGGAGAGGTCTGAAAATGCCCAGAGCAGAGTGAGCAAGTAAAGCGAGTAGTCACAAGTCTAACTGGGAGCTGGGTGCGGAGGCACACTTTCTGTAATCTCAGTATTCTATAGGCTAAGGCAGGAGGATTGGGCCCGGCATGCGCCAGACCCCGCTAGTGCATGTGAATGTTCCCAGCAGATAACATCAGCCCACTCTTTCCTGCTCCCCTGCCTCCGGATCAGGACTGTAGTTTTCCCACAAGGCTAAGAAAGAACCTCAGTTGTAACATTGATTCAGCCAGTGGCTGTACATGAAGAGTCACAGGGTCCTCTGCATGGCAAACAATCAGCTCCCTAACACTAAAGAGCACAGACTTTGGAAGCAGGCCAATCTGGGTTCAAATCCTGCTTGTCCCCACTTAGGGATATGGCATTAGGTAAACTATTAAGCCCCTGTAGGCTTTACTTTCACTTATGAAATATTTCTAGGACTCACTGTGCTGTTTGAGGTCAAGCATGAGGTCCTCAGCATAGGCTTGGCAGACAGTAAGTCTAGTAAGAGTGCTATAATTGATTAGTCATTATCTTTATTGACCTGTTGGGATAAAAAGAGAAAGGGGGAAAAAAAAGAAGCACTTTTCTTTTGAGACAGGGGCTCCTGTAGCCAGGCTGATTTCCAACTCCATGTGCATCTGAGAATGATCTTGAACTTCTGATCCTCCTGTCTCCACCTCCTGAGTGCTGGAATTATAGCTGTGTGATACTCTGCCTGGTACAAAAGGCGCTAGGGATCAGGCCCCCAGGACTTCGTACATGCTGGACAAAGACATCCCAGAATCAGAATCTAACTTTGATTGCACACATGTGTCAAGGTGCCACAGTAAAATGCATTACTTTGTATTCTAATACAAAAAATTAAATTAAAATGGAATAAATTATAAAAAAAAGAATCTAACACCTGTTGATAAGGACTAACTTCCGGCCCAGGAAAATGAAGTCTACTGGAAACTTACAGAAGATTTTAAAGCCCTGGACTCAAACCTAAATCCATAGCTTTGCTCTTGGGTGTACAAGATTGATAGGTATAAAGCCAGGAGAAATGCCCCCCTGTCATCATGGCAGGACTTTTAGGGCGTGCTTCAACTAATCTTCTCTGTAATGGCGAGATGTAGAGCAGAGCGATGTGAGATGCCACTCACCTGGAGCGGAGCGTCCCAGTATTCAGCAGAGCTAGGATTCAAACTCAGCTCCGCTCCCAGGGTCATGCTCTTTCTTCCACTCCACGGTCACCTTTGGCCTTTAGATCCAGCCTGTTTCCCTCTTAGCTGACTGGACCCAGAGGCTGAATTCTCCAGCTCTCCCCTGCATATTCTCCCTGATTAGAGTTGCCAGATAAAATCTAGGGTTCCCAGTTAAATATAAATTTCAGATGAATATATCCTTCTTGGTTTTGTTGTTGTTGTTGTGTTTGTTTTGTTTTTTCTAGTCAGTTTCTCTGTGTAGCCCTCACTGTCCTGGAACTCACTCTGTAGACCAGGTTGGCTTCAAACCCAGAGATCTGCCTGCCTCTGCCTCTAGGATTAAAGGAGTGCCCCACCACTGCCCGGGTTATATACAATTTTAGTATAAATCCATTTTAAACTGTTTCACAAGGCAAACTGTATTAAAATTTTTCATTGTCTACCCAAAGTTCAGAGATAGCTGGAAACCATATATTTATACTTGTTATGATTTATTAATCTTACCCTCGATTGTCTGTGAGAGCCAATGATGCGGGCCTATGGCTGACCAATGGGCAGAGGAGGGGGAAGATGCTGGGGGCTGTCAACCTCTTGTGACAGGGTTGAGATCCTTGACAGACCAGTTGCAGACACTGGGCCTGGGGAGGTGCCAGGTCCAGCTCTTGAGGGAAGTAAACAGGTCTCTTTAGCTTTTGTGGCCTTGAGCCCTAAGGCCAGAAAGCAGGCTTTTCAGCCCAAATCCAGATGCTAAAAACAGACTGGAAGCAGCATTTATGGCCCAAAACCTTCCCAGAAGGTCTCCCTGGAGCAGTGCCATGGCCGCGGGCAGGTTCCCCTGTCAGGGCTCCACCCGTGCGGCCCACACAGGACCTGACCCAAGGCTGAGCCTGGGGCTGGGGGGGGGGGGGAATCTGGGTGGAGGTGGCAGGGTCAGGCCTTGCTCTCACTTTCACACCTACTTCCTAGTCTCCCGAGAGGCTCCTGGAGCCCAGCCCAGCGAGAGGAGAGGGAGGGACCCTTGAAAGAGCTCTTAAATAAACCCTTGGGTGAGGTGCACCCAAAAGGAGGCTGCGGTTTTGCAGCTCCGCCAGCTCTGAACTCGCTTCCTTGGCTATCTCTGGCTATTGCTGTTGTGGAGTCTTTGTCTAACTAGGACTGGTAATAACAAGGGGACCAGGGGAGTGTGGTAATGAGTTTGGAGCTGGAGGAAGCCAGCACCCCTCCTCCAGCTAGAAGCGACCCTGCTCTTTGCATTCTTAAGTGCAAGTCCTCTGCGATAGGAGAAAACCCTGGTCCCTGCCTAGGCCAAGTCCTGGGGGGTAGGACATGACCAATCCAGCTTCTTCCGCCCCCCTCCCCCACAGATCCAGAGACGGGTAAGCTGAGGTATACAGGCCCTGAGACAAGATCACACAGCCACTTAAGGCCGAGCTGAAGGGGCGGACTCCAGTGTTAGCCTCTGCTGCATGCAGCATCTCTATCTTCTCTCCCTTCTGATCCACCTCAATTTTAGACTTCCCTGTCACTCAGTTAAGCACTTCCTGTCTTTCTGCCAGTCCTCCTTCTCTATTCCCTCACATTCTTTCAACACACACACACACACACACACACACACACACAAAAACACCTATCTTCTTAAGCCCCTAAATCACTTTGGAATCCTGGCTCTTTGAAACTGGATCTAGGCCCTTCCCCCTTCCTTTCTCAGGCTGGCAGAGGCTGTCAGCTTGAGAGGAGGGGTGGGCCGTGGAGGATTGCTACCTCCTGGAGTTAATTAGGGAAATGTCAGCAAATGAAAGGGCTGAGGGGGATGGGAGGGGGCAGCTGTTCCCTCCTCCCAGGCCTGCTCCCAGAAGGCCCTCAGCTCCCGGACTTTGGGGACTGGAAAATAGAGAGAGCTGTGGGAACCCAGACTCTGGATGGAGTGCGAGGCAGAGAAACCCGGGCACATCTCTGCTCTTCCTTTCTCTGGCCTTCCCCTCTTACCCAAACTGGAACTATTTCCTGTCTCAATTTCTCAACCTCTGGTTCATGTCCCAGAATTACTCAGCCTCCCTTGCTTTAGTCTGCTTGCTTCCAGGTCTAGGGTGGAGGCCGCAGCTAGGCGGTAAACTCTCCAGCTTTTAGTCAGGCTGGGCAGGACCTTCCTGGGGCTTTAACTCTCTCTGTGTCACAGAGGGTTTGAGAGCGTCCCGCTGGGAATCTGGGGGCCAAACTCCCAGTTCCCTCCCCGCCACCAGCTCTGGGTAGAGAGCACGGTGGACTGGCTGTCCCTGGGTGACGAGGGCGACAGGAGGGGCAGCTGTGCCCAGCATTTATCCAACACTTGTCAAGCGCCAGAGATGAGTGTCTCATCTAATTCTCACAGAAGCCCGGGATGGTATTTCTGTGCTCCAGCTCTAACGCGGACTCAGATTCTCGGGAGATCTCGTTACCATGCTAATCAAGAACCTGCATTTGGAGCAAGTGTACCACTCCCAGCTCCAGTTTCTTCTTCGGTTCAGTGGGAAGCTGGCCTAGGGGGGCACCGAGTCATCCGCCTCAGGCCCCGAGTCCTATATCTGGGCTATACCTAAGACATCTGTTCCTGGAGGGAGGGGCAACCTTCCTTTGCCCATTTCTTTGCCCCCAGAGCAGAGATATGGTCCAAGTTGGTGAAGGAGGTAAAGGTACCTATTTCCGCCATTCAGATACCTGGAAGACGGAGTCCCACTGTAACAGTCTGCCACCGGCCTTCCCTCAGCCTTGGCTCCCTGTTTTAAGGACAGAGCCCCCCCCCCCCCCCGACTGAGTGCTGTGTTGAGGTTTAAGTGACTACACACGTACTTGCCACCAAGTCTTAAGTCCAACGCTGTCAAGAAGAGGGTGCAGCCAGGCCTGGTGTGGCCAATGCCTATCATCTCAGCCTTCAGGAAATGGAGGCTGAAGGATTTCTAGTTTGAACCACCCGTGTTTTGTCTCTTGATTTCTCTCTCTTTATGCCAGGAGACTGCCTTGGTGACCTTTTTCTCCAAAAAACAAGCACAGAGGACATAGCTCAGTGCTAGAATACTTGTGCAAGGCCCATGGTGGGTCCTTAGCTCAGTGCTGAGTGCTTGTGCAAGGCCCATGGTTGGATCCTTAGCTCAGTGCTGAGAGTGCTTGTGCAAGGCCCATGTGGGTTCTTAGCACTGGGGGTTGGGGGTGGTGGAGGACAGAAAAAGAAAGAAATACTTCTGTTGGGCTGGCATGGTAACACATATCTGTAATCCCAGCACTGAGGAGGCAGAGATAGGCCTGGTCTAAATAGTTCCAGCACTACACAGTGAGACCTTATTATTTTTGTTTTTTGTTTTCAAGACGAGTTTCTCTGTGTAACCCTAGCTGTTCTAAAACTCGCTCTGTAGACCAGGTTGGCCTCAAACTATGAGATATGTCTGCCTCTGCCTCTGAATGCTGGGATTAAAGGCATGCCCACCCCCCCACCCCGCCCCGACCTACCTAGTGTTAGACCTTGTGTTAAACAACAAGAACTGCCTGGCCGTGGTGGAACATGCCTTAAAAACCCAGCACTTAGGAGGCAGAGTCAGATGGATCTTTGAGTTCAAGGCCAGCCTGGTCTACAGAGTGAGTTCCAGGAGAGCCAGGGCTACAGAGAAACCCTGTCTCAACAACAACAACACACACACACAAAAAAAAAACAACAAGGGCTGGACTAGGTATGTAGTTCAGCTTGGGGAGTGCTTGCTTAGAACAGGGGTTCAATTCCCAGCACCACACAGATAGACATATGTACAAACACAAACAGAAGAACCCCTGTATACACATTAATGGCAGATAGACATATATACAAGCACAAACGGAAGAACCCCTGTATACACATTAATGGCAGAACTGCGGAGTACACGCATGTGCCAGGCCTTGGCTAGGGAAGGATAATGTACAAAGCATGGTCTAGTGTGGACATCAGGGGAAAGTATTTGAAGCCACAGAGAGATGCTAGCTAGCATGTTTTGAGCACAGCCACACACCAAGGTATTCTAGGCACTTTAGAAGCATCTTCTCATTTAATGCTCGCCCAAAGTGAATACTCTCTATTACCTTCATTTTATGCATGAGAAAACGGATAGCACAAGGAGGCTAGGCAGACTGGCTAAGGATCACAGGGCGAAGGAGAGCTGGGACTCAAACCTGGCATCGGGACTGCCTTGGTGGCCACTGTATACCCAGCGGTTCGGTTCCAGGGTACGGTACCGGCATTCACTAACTGATGTTTAAGGGAGTCCCTCACTCCATCTGAACATTTGCTCTTCCTGTCTCTGCAGAAGCTGCTGATGGGAGCTCCACCTTAGGAGGGGGCGCTGGCACTATGGGCTTGAGTGCTCGCTATGGACCCCAGTTCACCCTGCAGCATGTGCCCGACTACCGCCAGAATGTGTACATCCCTGGCAGCAATGCCACACTGACCAATGCAGCTGGCAAGCGAGATGGCAAGGCTCCAGCAGGCGGTAATGGCAACAAAAAGAAGTCCGGCAAGAAAGAGAAGAAGTAATATGGAGGCCAGACCTTGAGTCACAGGGCAGCCTCCCTCCCCAGCCAGTCCAGCTTGTCCTTACTTGTACCCAGGCCTCAGAATTTCAGGGCTCACCCCAGGATACTGGTAGGAGCCAAGGCCATGCTCCCCCGTTGGGAAACAGAAACAAGTGCCCAAGTCAACACCCCCTCTCTGTGCCCTAGGGGGTTGAATATGCAAAGAGAGTTCTGCTGGGAACCCCTATCCATCCAATCAGTGATTGCCCCCACATGGGTAGTAGGGTTAGTGTGGAAAACCCTGCCACACTCCCTTAGTCACAGCTGAACTCCTCCACCTTCCAACTCAGTCAGGCTCATTCATCTCCTGCCCTCCTCCCCACCCCACCCAACTCCTTCAGTCCCTCTCTTGAGCAAGGGCTGTTGAGGGGACAGGTGACCTAAGCAGGCTCCTAGTTCCGAATTGTTGGGAGAATATCACAACCTTTTGGCCTCTCCTTCAGTTCAGCTTCTCCCCAAAGCATGGTTTGGTACCAGTCTTCTCATTTCCTTCTAGAGCTCGAGACTAGTGCTTAAGTTTAGGGGGACAGTCACCATCCCCCTGGTATTGATGTTTGCTGGGTTTTGGGAAGGCATTTTGCTACCAAGTCTCTTTTCAACGCCTGGGGACCAGTCTTTTGTGTTTCACTGTTTGATGTTCCCACTGCATGCTGTGACTCCCCTGCTCCTCAAAGAAGAGACTCCTTTGCATGTCTGGAGACAGTAGGGGGTGGGAAGCTACAGGGAAGTTGAGTGTGGGGCAGGGGACAAAACAGCCAGCCCGCTAACAGGGTGTGCGGGCTCTGTGTGTACCCAGGGTACGCCCAATCCCCCAATTCTAGCCATAGACAAACACCAGGTCAGACCCCTCCACCCTGGTCCAGCCTGGGCTGAGCCACCAGGACCAGTGAGTGGATTTAAGCTGGCATTTCAGTCCAAGAAGACTTCCAAGTGGTTTTAGGACCAGAGAAGAAAGAGGAGCCTCTGTGGGTGCTGGGTACTCCAGAGGTGTCCCTGGTAAAAGGGTCAGTGGTCCTAGCAGGAAAGGAGACCAGGCAAGGCCATTCTTGGCCCCTGGGTTGAGTCAAGGAGCTTGAACAAGGGATCAAGTGGCCATAAAGTCTCAGCCAACGGTGGGGCTTCTCCACTGGGCCCCTGTAGTTCTCAAGCCCCTGGTCTCCACCTTACCAGGTGCCATTTCTTCTCAGAAGGCCTCTGCCCAGGCCCCAGGCCGCCCCTTCGTGGCCAGAGACTGGTTAAAGCCCCCCAGTGCCTCCTTGTGCATAGAACTTCCTCTGCCCACCCTCCTCTGACCCCGGCCCTTACAGTAGTATAGAAGCCCCCCTACCCCCACCCCCGGCTGGTGTAGAATAGCCAATAGTGTAGTGTGGTGTGCTTTTACGTGATGGCGAAGTGGGCAGCGGGCGGTGGGCTGTGCACAGCCGTCTGTCCTTGAATCTCAATCTGCCTGCGCAGGCCTGTGCTGTGTTTTGTGCTGTGTCCGCAATGCTGCGGCGACCCCTCCCTGTACTGACTCCTCTATAAAAAGCTTCTCTTCGCATAGTCATGTAGCTCCTGCCCATCCCCCTTCTGATATCTCTCGCAAGTTTTATACTCTAATATTTATATGGCTTTTTTCTTCGAAAATTAAAAATTAAAAAAAAAGGTTTCTTCTGAAAGTTTGACTGCATCTGAGATGGAGCACAAGACATGTGGGTGGAGTCAAGGGGTTTGTCCTAAATAATAGAATCAAGTTGTCTTCTGTGTCACTAAGCATCTCAGTCTAGTTTTGAATTGCGTGTGTGTGTGTGTGTGTGTGTGTGTGTGTGCAGTCCTCATGACTGTCCAATATGGCGTGCATGCTTCTGATACCCTGGTTCTCTAATAGGTGATGGACTGTAAATGGTGCTTGTGGATCTGTATGCGGTGGTGTCGCTGCAGAGACCAACGTGGGGGTGGGGAGTTTGAGTGCGCGCGCAACTGAGTGCGCAGATTATTTATGCTCTGTGCTGTCTCCAGGCAGAAAAGGTGACCTTGCGTGGGAGGGGGAAGCAAGAGCACGAGTGGGGGTGGGAACTCAATTGCTGCTGGGAGGGCGGTGCAGGGGACTTTTCTGTAGCTCCCGCCCCTTCCCCCACAAGCTACCTCCCTCCGGTCACCGGAGTAGGTTGATCCAGAGGAGAGCGGGTTCTCCCGTGCCTACCCTCCTCCACAGCAGCGGTAAAGGTTTGGGGGAAACAGTGGGAATGAATGTCCGAGAGGCAATTCCTATCTTGAGCCTCAGTTTCTCTACCTGGAACTTGCCTTCCCATTCTTTTTATGCAGCAAAGCCTAATTGGAGAGCCTAAACCTTTCTTCATGGAGTCAAAGGAACTGCGTGAGGAAATGGCCTTGAAACCCAGTCCCCACCTCCCTCTTCTCTGCAGCTTCTCCACTCCCCCTCTGGCTTCTAGCACTCCCGGGTTGCTGCAGCTCGAGAAGGTGCGGGAGTCAGGAGGGTTGATCCAGAGAATGACAGAGAGACCACAGGTTTTCAGGAGGGTCAGGGAGGGCATGTCTATGGAAGAGCCAGAAGAGCATTTTCTGGGCTTCCTCCCTTGGATTCTGGTTACCAGTTCTGTCGCCTCCTGATCTGTTGCCATGGAAACCAAACCTTCCTGGCGACTTTGACTTTGCGTGGGAAGGGTGGTGGTGTGTGAGGTTGCTGAGAGAGCAGGGTTTTCTCTGAGCCTGGTGTTGGGGAGGGCGGGGTGCTAGGCTCCTGGGTTCTATTCCAGGCAAGGCAGCAGACGGCGGGGCAATGAGCAGCTGTGGTTGGTCTTCTAATTGGTGTGTGGGCCCCCAAAGATGAAACGCACAGCCTCTAGGGTTTAGAGGCAGGTAGCCACCCCCACACCTCCAGCCACTGCCACATGAGGGTAGCAGCTGCACAGGTCCAGGAGCTATTTAAAAGGTTTTTATTTCTAGTAAAGGGCTGTCCAAAGGCCCGCCCTGTCTATCATTGGCAGGCTCACTATAAGGTGTCTTTGTGGGAGTTACAACTTGCTTGGACAAGCCTAGCTTAGTGGCAAGTCCTCTGGTGTTTGGCCTGGGGCTTCTGACCCAGGTTGGGCAGACTCAGCATCCCAATCTCAGGGTTGAGCCCCTCTAACTTGATGGGGAATGGAGGACATAGGTACTGGCCAGAAAACTGTGGCACCTGGAGATGCTGGGAAAGTGGGGAGTTGGACATGAGATAAAAAAAACTAGGGCTCCAAGCCAAAGGGTCACAGTGTGGGAAGAAGCTGTAAGTAAACGGGACAACAGCCCTGAGAGGGGGCCCTGGACTGCAGAAACCACATGCATTCATCATGCCCAAGCTCATGTCTGCTAGACCGGTTAGCTTTTGACTGGGAAACCACTGAAGAGATGTCCAGACTACTGTAGTGAAAAGAACAAGTTCAGAGTTTTACAAAGGAGGCTGAAGGGAGGTTCTGTTTCAATGCTTTATTGACAGTTGGAAACAAATCCATCAAACTGGAGGTGATGACATCCCAGAAGCCCAAGAGGCAAGGAGTTTACATTTTGTCCCCTCTACTTAAAAAAAAAAAAATTTTTTTAATTAAATGCATTTTAGCAAAAGTGATTAAAAAAGAAAAGGGTCAAAGCCCCAGATGTCAGCTAGCAAGGAGGTGGCTCAGGAAAGAACCAGACCCCGCACCAGTCTTCTCAGGACTAGCCCGGGACTCTAACAACCCCAACCATCCTCCCTGGCCACAAGGGCTGTACTGGCCGCCCTTGCATTTCCTAAACTCCCCCATGCTCTGGCAACTCGAATCCTGTGTCAAGCCTGGACGGTATCTATCATTCCTTCTCTGTAGCCTCAGAGGGGAAAGTGAAAGGGGCTAAAGAGGACAAGAAAGTGACCCTAAGTCAGAGAATCTGAGCTTCCTGAGGTTTGGGCCTCAGTCTGACTTGTTGCTTCTACAGTCCAGGGTGGGGATGGGGAGGTACAACCCTGTGCTACTTCTCAGCATCCACTTAGCATCTGTACGTTTGGCTTGATAATTTAATACATTCATGGAAAACACAGGATTGGAGCTCTTGCTATCCTATGGTGTGGCCCAGCCCAACCGGAGAAATGGTCTTGCCCCAGAACTGATGTTAGGGAAGGGTCCACCTTGGCCTCAGGGTTTAAGTCTTGAGGGATGGGGCCAACACCTAGACCATGTTCAGGATTGACCCCAGGAATACTTGAATCTACCATCAAAGCCTCTTTTATTATGAAGGGGGAAGGGGACCAAAGTTATTTTTCCTTAAAAAATTTTTTTCATATAAAAATAGATCCATTTGCAAAACAAGTTCTCAGCCAGGAGGCTCCACCTCCCATATCCTTGGATGGAGGGGGTGAGGTGTTGGGATGGTCACACTACAGCCCACACTCCAAATGAGATGCACCAAAGCTCTGGGGAAGGCATAGGGGAGGGGGGCTCAGTTGCAGGGTGGAGGTGGGGGGAGGGCTGATACAGAGGGTCCAGGGAGGCAAGGGCACAAAGCCTGGCAGCGGGCAGGGGGCGGGCCCCACACTGTCGCTATGCCCTAGCTACCTGCCTATGGCTCAGACCTGGGCCACAGTGGAACAAGGAGAGTGGTTGAGACCCTTTGCCTGGGAGACTTTTCCCAGGAAAGTAGGGTGAGGGTGGGATCTGCTTCCTGCTTTTGCAGAAGCAGTTCCCAATGCCACAGCACGAGTAATAAATAACTGCCAGGAGGAAAAGCAGAGGTGCCAGCAGCGAAAGGATCTAGCCCAAAGCTTCACAAGTCCCATGCTGTTCTCAGGGCCAGAGAAACCACAAAAGAAAAGCACAAATCCAGCAAGATTGACCTAGGGGAAGGCCCACTAGAAAGTGGGACTGAGAAAGCAGGCTGGGTTCTGTCTGAGACCAGGATCTCTGGATAACATGGAGGAGTCAGGATTAAGGCAGCACACACGGACCCTGCTTTGGTAATACCACAGCCAGGGTTGGCTGGGCTGGGCTCAGGCCACCCCTACACTGCCCTTTCCTTCTGGCCTCCAGGAAACTGAAGCTGTGTGTGATGTTCAGAGAGCAGCAGGCCAGACAGAAAATCAGGGTCAGAGGATGGAGTGACCACTGCTGCAGGGGGATACTCCCTTGGCCATTTAGGCACATGCTGCAGGTACAGTCTGGGCTTCACTTAGGAGCAGCAATGGCCATAGAGCCCAGTTTAGCTTGCACGGCCAACCAGCTCCTTGGCTTCTTCAAGGATTGTGGGGACTCCTTCACTTTTCTTGGACACCTTAGCAGGACCAGCAGCCATGGCATCATCCTTGGTCAGCTCCGAGGCTAGCAGAGATGTGACTGCACACCCAGCTTTCCTGTTGACTACAAGAGAAAACATGAGATCCTGTCCACAGGTCTGGTTTCTAATCTCTTTACAACTTTACAGCAGGTGTTCAGTCAGAAGCCATGCAATTGTAGTAGCTGCCTTGTCTGGTTCAAAAGTCTTTACAGCAGAGACTCCAGAGACTCAACGTAAAATAGACTCTGGTGCAAATATGAAGGCTTGGGGGGGGCTGGAGAGGTGGCTCAGAGGTTAAGAGCACTGACTGCTCTTCCAGAGGTCCTGAGTTCAATTCCCAGCAACCACATGGTGGCTCACCACCATCTGTAATGAGATCTGGTGCCCTCTACTGGCCTATAGGATATATGTAGGCAGTATACTATATACATAATAAATAAATCTTTAAAAAAATATGAAGGCTTGGATATAGCTAGACAAAACAGGACTTGAGGGGCTGGGGAAATGGCCCAGCAGTTAAGAGCACTGGCTGCTCTTGCAGAGGTCCTGGGTTTAGTTCCCAGCACCTGTATGGCAATTCACTATCATCTGTAACTTCAGTTCCAGGGGACCCAAAGCCCTTTTCAGGTCTCCATAGGATACAACACATAGATGTATGCAAATCACTCATACACATAAAAAAAGAACTGGTTTAAGTGTTGGCTAAGTCACATATCAAGAGAAACAGAGTACTCAAAGCCCCCTTTTCTCATTAGGTTTGTTGGAATTAAGGATGTTAGAGCTTAACACACAGGATTATTTTTCGAGGAACTCCAAAGAAAGCATGTGGGTAAGACTGAGGCAGCCACTGTCATCACATGTACACCACACTCCCATGCATTTCTCCAACAACCGAAGCCCACACCTCTTCAATGTGAACAACATGTGTGCATGCGCGCACACACACACACACACATAGAGGGGTAAAATGGTAAAATGTATCCCAGAGAATGCCAAGGACAACCAAGAGGGAAATCCTCGAAAGAAATCTTAGCCCAAGTCTCTCTTGCTCATTTATAAATCCATACTTGGGACCCCAGTATCCTCAACAGGAAGACAGCTGCTTAGGACCACGCCCATCACATGACGACCATCGAGTTCCATTGCTGTTTTAAGCAGCATGTAAAGACTGCATATATATTGAGCAACGAGGGGTTTTAAAAGTCAGACATAAAATGCTATATTATATAAACTGATTCTTGCGAGTGCCCAACTTAAGAGAAATTCACAGACCAGCTCGAGACCAGCCTGGTCTACACGGTTTGTACATGCACTGAACCACTGTTAGATACTCCAGAAAAATATGTACAACTTTTATACATAAGTTAAAAAGTAACTGCTAATGGATATGGGGTTTCTTTTGGAGATTATGAAAAAATATTCTGAAATATAACAATGGTAACAGTTGCACAGTCTTGTGACAGTCCCCAAACTGTATACCTAAGAGTGTTGACAAAAAAAAAAAAAAAAAAAAAAAAAAAAAAAAAAAAAAAAAAAAAGCTGTGGTGTAGCCCACACCTTTAGTCTCAACACTTGGGAGTTTGAAGGAGGCAGATAGATCTCTGTGAGTTCTGGGCCAACCTATTCTACATAGAGAGTTCCAGAAAAACCAAGGCTACACAGTGAGAGCATATTTAAAAAAAATCCAAAAACCCCTCCTGGGACCAAGGGAAAACTGGAGTGGAGAAAGCAATGGCTAAGCCTCAGAGAAGCAGCAACAAGTACAGCAGCACTCCCTAACGAAGGCTGCAGGACTGGGTCATGAGCGTAGAGTCCAGAGGAGCCACAAAAAAGGTGTCTGCTTTGGATCAGCAAAAAGCTTTAAGTAGGCAGAAGCCAAACCAAGTAAAGAGCCCAAGCCTTGTCCAGGACTGGCAGTCTCAGGGCAGAGCCATGACCCAAAGCAGCTACTGTTTTTACACACACAGAAGCTGCCCACAGGGCAGGGAACACACAATCCGCCCACAGATTACCAACTTAGAGGGCTCCTCCTCCTCCTCCTCCCAAGGGCTCAAAGGGTTGTCTACCAAGAGGAGAAAGAACAGTAAAAATCCTGCTGACAACACATGGGGGTATCTGGGTAGAGATCACAGGTACGTATATGTGTAATAAGAGACCTACACCCTCAGGGGCTTCACCAAGTTAGATGGATGTTGGGTTGTGAAAACAAACCATTGCCTCAGTAACTGATGTATGAGAATAAGTGTGTGCTTTCCCTACGTTCTTAGTCTCTCCTCTTATGTGCTTCTTTAACACTCTTTTCGGAAGCACTCAATTCTCCAGGATCCCACTGTCATGCCCAGAAAAATGGTGGTTCAATATCTCTTCACTGCAACTATATATGTGTATGTATACACATGTGAACATCCATCTAATTCTACTGGGTGAACTGAAGCATCTGCCAACTCTAATACCTGCCGTGGAGTAAGCAACACAGAAGCTAGAGTTCCAGGGCAGCAAGCCCTAAACTGCTGCTTTCTTTGGCTGTTTCCTTTAAGATTCCCTGTTGTACTTTAAATTCAACAGTCTTAGGATATTTCTATACTCACTAGATTTTTGATTCATTACATATGTCCTAAGAACCAAGAGAATATGGCAGACGAAAACAGCCCAATTTCCTTTTTAAGCCTTAAAAGTAGGTACACTAAGGGATGGACATGAAGTGGTCCAAGGTTAAGAATGAGAAAGTTCTTGTTTCAACTGATGAAACCAAGGGAACCCCAGCATCCCAACTTTTGATCTATCTCTAGGGTCACTATTATGCTAAGCAGACTAAACAATCAGGAAAATTTACTTCCTTCGTCTATAAGACCACCCAGTCCTTAGAGTAGCGATAGAACCAGATCAGTGTTTGACTATCAAGTATCTGGGACAATTACTAACTAGGATAATGGACCCACAGATTTGGGTATAGAGGTGGAGTGTGAGAAAATAGTCAAAGCTAGAATCATAGAAGGTAAGGATAAACAAACACATAAGTAAAACCTGCTAAGTAATACTAAGAGCACAACTCAATTAGAAAAAGTACAATGGTTCAGGAAAAAATCCTGAGACTCCAGCTATGAACGACCACTAAAGAGGAAGTGTTCGTGTTAATAGGCTTCCTCGGGGAAGCGGAAACTGGGACAGATGGGACAGTCATTATCATCCTAATAACTCATCATTGTCTGAAACCATACTAATTATACCTCTTGTCCTATTTTTACAAAATTGGGGAGAGTAAGGATACAGGAACACTCTTTCCAGACAAGGGGGTCATCAGAAAACCTCCCCGGCATAACTTTACCATTCCCAGAACTCTCTTTGTAATATCCTATGCCAGAGTTTTCTGGCCCAAATAGAGGTCACTGTCATTTCCAATCCAATAATGCAGGCTTAGTAGGGAAGAGCCCTGAACTTGGATTCACAAAAGCTGGATACAGTTCTGGTTTAGGATCTTAGTTTTTTACCCCCTGGCTGTCCTGGAACTGGCTGTCCTGGCTGCCCTGGAACTGGCTCTGTAGATCAGGCTGGCCTTAAAAGCACATTCACTCTCACCTCTGAGCAGGGTGGATACTAGTCAATAGGAAGGTCTTTAGTCCCTCAAGGCTCTAACACAGACCTCAATTAGCATAAGTAGAGTTTACACTAATCTGGGAGACAGCAGAGACTTCAGAGAAATAGATTTCTTTCTTGACTTTCATTCTAGTATGTAAGTGGCCTATGTACAATTCTGGCTTAGAGATAAAGTTGAGTCATTAAAACCACAAGCTGACTCAATCACAGCTGGAAATAGGAGCTGTAATACAATCACAAGGATTCTTCCCCTTGACACTCAGGCCATTGTTCTCCCACACCCTTCAGACCACAGCAATTGACATGGTACTTTTAATGAACCAGCCCTGATAGTAACGCTCCTCTTCCAAGTCCTCAATAGGTCTTTGTGTAGGGTCACTTCTTCATGTCTCTGGAGACTGGAAGATTTTAACATTCCTGGAGGCTCTAGGGAAAAATCTAGTGTCTTTGAATAGAGACAGCTGCCTCTGGGAAAGGGAAAGACTGTAAGGTAGATAAGCCTGACAATTTTCTGGTTCTTTGGCTCTCAGTCCTTGTCATGAGCAGTGCTTCTCAACCTGTGGATCTTAACCCATTGGCAGATATCCTGCACATCAATATTTACATTACAGTTCAATAACAGTGATTTGGGATTTCCCTCTGTATGCCGTGATTACCAATGATAAATAAAGGAACTGCTTTGGGCCTATAGCAGAGTTATAGGGAAACAGAGCTAGACGAGAAAAAGTAAACAATGCAGAGAAGCCACCACCAGAGACAGACACTGGGAACTTTACCCGGTTAAGCCACTGCCATGTGGCGATATACAGATTAATGGAAAGGGTTAAATTAAGATGTAAGAGTTAGCCAATAAGAAGTTAGAGTTAATGGGCCAAGCAGTGATTTAAATAATATGGTTTCAGTGTGATTATTTTGGGGCTAAGCGGCTTGGAACGAAACAAGCGGCCTCCTCCCCTACCTAACAGTAGCAAAACTGCAGCTATAAAGTAGCAACAAAATAATTTCAGGATTGGTGAGGTCACCATAACACGAGGAACCATATTAAAGGGTCGCAACATTAGGAAGGTTGAGAACTGCTGGTCATGGGACAGTCAAGAGGTAGCCAGACAAAGAGCAGAGCAGCTAGGTCCAGCAGTCCTGGAGGAAGCTTGCGACCCCTGGGACCTCTGTACTTTGAGAATGGGGCCTTCAAAACTCCAGTCTTTCTATTTGAAGAAAAGATCCTAATCCTTGGCAAGATACTCTGAAGCCACTTTCTGTTATGCCTGATGCAAGGCCACACCCTTTAGATGATGTGATAGTACCCAAGTCTAAAAAGCTCACAGTGTAACTAGGAGTGTTTTAGAGGGTCTCCCAGATGTTTGGTAATCTTAGTAAACCAGATCAGAAAGATAAGATTACAAGCTGAAGCAGATATAAACTATGCAGTCCTTGTTTCCAACTTCTTTTGATTTTAGTATTTCCGGTAAGTCCCCTAGAATTGTCTAACTGGGGGATAGTACTCTGACTAAAATCAGGTACTCTACTGAAAAGGTAGTTCTGAAAAAATCCTTTTTCTCTACAAGCAAGTCCTGGCTTTTTACTAGGAAAGCAGCAGAGAATGGGGCATCCCCAGCAGAGGGAAGTCACTGATGCCTGCTTATACAGGAAGCATCTGGGTCTCTAGTACAATTCCTCAGGAAAAGGCTTAGAAGGGAATTCCCCACCAAAGTCTGAAGTAGGCTGGGCTTAGAGCTGTCTAAGCTGTCTCATGGAGACAGCACAGTGAAATGCATGGTACTTTTGATGGACAGGAAACAGTGCTGTGAGAACCTCTACAAAAACTAAATACCCAAGGAGTTACAGCTGTTGGCTGCACTCTCCACACAAAGGCCTATCTGTAAAACTGTGAGTCCTAACCAGAGTTCTAAGCCCTTCCTTCCTACCCGCTTCTCCTTCTGAGACCAATGGAGCTGGACACTGAGTTTATCCGGGCTAGTATGACCTGCTGGGCTCCTTCCCGGTGTGTCAGTACTGGAGGCCCAGAAGCGTCACTGTTATCTGTCTAGCCATCTTCTCTCTACAGCACTTTCCAAGTGAAGCTCATAGCAAATGTGTCTACAGAGTGGCCAGCAAATGGGGGCCAGGCTTTAACTTTGCCAAAAATGCTTCTGCGGTGCTCTTACCCTTTGACAGAAAGAAGCTATCACACATCTAGGCCTCCAAAGGGTCCTAGTGAGGACTTCCTAATGTGGAAGGAAGAGGCCTGGATAATTCATTCTTAGTGCACAGAAATGGGAAGTTTCTAAACCCTGGAACATCACTCTGTTCTTCAACCCTCAGCTAACATGACCAGGAGCAGAGGCCCCACACCCCCTCCAACACCCAATTAGGTTCCATTTGTTTACTTACCTTGACGGGGCCCTCTCTTTCGTCGGAATGCTGCCCCCGACTGTAGAGCTTCCAGAAGACTGTCCATCACACCCGTCTCATCTCCCTCTGTCATGGACAAAGACAGAGGTGTAAATTCTCAGCCAGACCAGCATAGCAAACACCAAGCTGCACATGAAGTGCTTGGCTGCTGAATGACTGCCCCTCCCCCACACTGGCTGGCAGCTCAAAACAGACAGAAAGGTTCACCCTCTCGGGTTTACTTTGTGTGTGTGTGTGTGTTTGAGAATGCCTGAAAACACACTGCTCACTAGGCAAACCCTGGGGCACTTATGGCAGTGCCACCCCACTCACACTAATCAGGACCAGCAGACTCCTAGGACTGTCTAACCTGAGTAAGCAGAGACCACAGCTATAAACCAAAAGGCAGCTGTGACAGGCAAGGTGACCATGCCTATATTCCCAGTACTTGGGAGGTGGAAACAGGAAGAGGAAGTTCGAGGCTAGCCCAGGCTACATAGGAAGTGCTGTGTGTGGGGGGGGGGGTGGGGAGGGAGTGCAAAGCAACTGTTGTAACTATTATCAGTCCCAGTGCCTGCATGAACCACTGAGGGCTTAGGCTTCAGAGGAGGGTTAAAGGAAGAGAGCCCACTGGTCAAGACTGTATTTCACACAACTACTGCTTACAGTGGTTGTATCTTCCTTGAAGACAGCTCTGCATGTAAAAGCTGAAAGTAGCCTGGCTGGAATGCAAAGAGTTAATGTAGAATCCCAGTTCTAGCCAAGCTCAGTTTCCATGGCAACAGCTCAGGATAGTGAAATCTGAAACTGAAATCCCAAGGAGCTGGTTGGCTACTAGCTAAAGACTAGGGCTCATTACTGTCTGCGCCACCTGCTGTCTGAACATAATCAGTGCAGCTGACCTACATTCAATTCCATTTGCACTCAGAATAGGGTAAGGTCCACTACGCCACCTGCTGGCTGGGCCCTTATCCCAAATGCTATTTGGGACTCCACCTTGCTCCCATTACATCCTGTTCAATAAAGAAGTGGAAAAGCCCTGGAGGCCCAGAGAGAATAGGGAGGGAAATGAAGGATGCTTGGTGTAAATTTTAACATCGTTAGGGGAACAAAGTTGTTGGCTTAAATGCAACTGAGTTAAGGTAAAGGAACTACCCTGAAGGTCTCTGGACTTGTTAGCTAACCACCTTGTTAGTCTCTGTTTGTGTTCAGCAAATTGTTAAGACTTGTCAGCCCCACAAAGCCCTCACTCCAGAGGCTCACTGCCCTTCAGATCAGCCAGGGCCATGTGTTACATATGCTGCATTTACTGTATTTCCGCTGCCCACAGGAGTAGCGGGGGGCAGGGAATCCTCCACAGGAAAGAAGCAGAGACAGGAAACAGAGGGCCAGTAATTGAGACCATATGCTCAAACAAAGACATGCTTCTGATGGAGAAAGAGGGTGACCAGCTTTTCACCCCCTTCCAGAAGTTGTCCATTTATGGTCTTTCAGATGTGCATACAATATGTTAAGAGGTAATAGGAACACCGTACTGGTGAAGTAAGGAGAAAGAAGAGCTACTACAAGATGGGAGGAGTCAGACAAAGATTTTGGAAACCCAAAACATTTAACAGCAGGAATGAGAACAGGTCAGGAAACATTTTGGACAGGCAGAAGCACAGAGTATGTGGGACAGCAATTCCCAAATCACAAGGGCAATGAGACATAATCCAAGAGCCCGCAAAGAAGAGGAAAAAATAAAACATGTTAAAATCCAGCACCAGGAGGCTGGAGGTAGAAGGTTGCCATCCTGTGTAGCTCTAGGTTCTGGACAGAGACGCCGGCCGGAAACCCCTTCACATTCCCACCTGCATTCATGTCAATGAGCTGCTCTCGCTTCTGCTGCTTCTCCAGTCGCTCTTTCTCTGCCTTCTCCTTGGCTAGTTTTGCTCTCCGCATCTTTTCTTCAGTTTCTCGGCGCTTCTGATTCTCCTTGACTGCTTGCTGAAGCACAGAGTGGGGGAGACATGGACAAACAAAACCAGATGGAGGATATGTGGGCACGTGTAAACCCACCAATAATCATCAGGAACCCAATGAAAAATTAGCAGTTCACCCATACTCACCAAAAACATATTCCTAAAGTTGTGCAGATCCATAAAGAATTCTTCCACAGACAATTTCTTAGGGTCAAAGATGAAGTAGTCGCCTAGCTCCTTATACAGAGTCTCCATGTTGGAGTGCATCATCTGCAGCTTGTTATACTGCTCCTGTGCATCCTTCACAAAGCTGTGCAGCCAGGGAGTAAAGGACCAAGACCAAGAGCAGAGCCAGGCAGAAGCACTCAAAGATGTAGAATAGGCTGTGCAGCGAACACCATATAGTACTGCTCATGACGGAGAACAGAAGCATTCTAAATATGCACAGTGACAAACCATAAGCTATGGCTTACCTATATAATAGAAGCTGCATAGACTACTACAAACACAAGGCTGAGACAAATGCAGAAAAAGTACATGATGCAGTTTCTATGTAAAATAAACGAGTTGTCAATCAGAAAATGGCAGTGCTTGGCTCTGTAAAGGGTGTGTCTGGAACAGGGGCTTTTAGTGAAGGTGGGTTTGTTTATAATACGAATGGAACACAGGGATTTGTAGTTTATCTGCAAGGATTGCATTCCCTTCTACATTAAGTTTACAAATTGTGTATTTAGTGGAAAGAAAAAAATTCAAAGGTGAAAACTAAATATTGCCATCATCTACCCTACTCCTCAGAGGAGACTTTCCCTTCAAGTCCTCCAGAAAGGATATGGTCATTTTCTCAACAAACTTGTCCTTTTCATCTGTGGCAGCTGGGAAATTCTGAACATCACGTTCCACATCAGCAATCTGTTTCTTCATCTGATCTAAGTTCTTCTGCAAGTTCTCAGCAGAAACTACAGGAGAGAAACAGAAGGACTTGCTGACCATCACAGCCTCTCTTAGCCTCACCTTGCAGTCACCCAGCTTAGGTACTTCCCTTTCTTATCTATGTACACTCCTCTAGCCTACACATGCTCCTTTCTCTGAGTCACATGCTGGTTTTGATCTTTGTAGTAAAAGCATTTATTATTTGCTAACTGAACTTCCAACTTTCATACACTGTACAATACTAACAGAAGCAGACTTCATAACATTTTAAAAGAACCCATGGGTCCCCTGAGACCTTGGTCTCATTTATTTCAGGTAACAGGGTTCAGAAGGGGACATAGGTAGGAACTCAGAAGCAGGGTAGACATCTGTCCCATTTTAACCTGGTGTTTTGTCTAGTTCTAGACAATGGGACCCTCTGCTTGTTAATCCAGTCTGTCTTTCAGAATGACAAAAGCTGTGGACCTAGACTGAAAGCACCTGCCTTCCAGCATCTGTGCATATGCATGTAGTATTCAAAAACGGGGAAAAACCCTTCCACTGGTACATAGGCTGTCTTCAGCCTCACACTCCTCCCTGTACCTTAGACACCTTAAACACCTAAAATCTCCTTTATTCTCACTTAAACTGATTTAAAGTCTGTAGTGCCCTATTTCTTTCCCCATATAAAGACATTTAGGCCACTGAACCACCTTTTTTTTTTTTTTTGGTTTTTTGAGACAGGGTTTCTCTGTAGCTTTAGAGCCTGTCCTGGAACTAGCTCTTGTAGACCAGGCTGGCCTAGAACTTACAGAGATCCGCCTGCCTCTGCCTCCCAAGTGCTGGGATTAAAGGCATGCGCCACCACCGCCCAGCCAGAACCACCTTTTAAGAAAAATTTTCAAATTATATTTATCTGTGCATTCTGAGTGGTGTGTGTGTGTGTGTGTGTGTGTGTGTGTGTGTGTCTGTGCTTGGGTGAGAGGACCACTTGTGAGAGTTTTTTTGTTCCTTCTAATATGTTGGTCCCAGTGACTGAATTCAGGTTGGAAGGCTTAGCAACAAGCATCTTTACCTACTGAGCCATCTTGCTGGCCTTCTGAAAGCTTTCTAGCTTTCCCTACACCGTCTTACCTCGGCTGGCTTTCTCTACATGGGCAAGTTCATCAGGAAACTTGAGGACATCAGGGTAGTCATTCTCACATAACTCAGCCAAGAAATGCAACAATGTCATCTTCTGATCTGCAGACTTGGTGTCTCGGAGCTTGGGGTGAGAGGAGAAATCATTACCTGTCCCAAATCACCTTGGGCCAGTACTCGGCTCCAGTAGCCTTCCCTCTGTCATCCTATCTAACCCCATGGTCTACCTTACAGAGGAAGCTGATATTGAAGCCAAAAGCACCAGCATTCCTGGAGCCAGCATTCATATAGTTTCCAACAAGCAGAGTGATCTCCAGGAGGTTGGAGAAGTTCTCACTCTTACGCAGCTCCTCACATGCAGCAGTGACAGATACGATCTCTGGCTTGATATTCTCAACTTGCTCACTGAATTGTAGCTTGAAGAGGATGGCATTGAGGCGAGGTCGAAGACGGGGCACTGTGCCCATCTAGTGAGGAAGGCAAGAAGTTCCATTATGGAGCTAATGGAGAAGAGACACCAAAAGATACAGGCTGAGCCTCCTCTGGGAGATTGTAGCTCCAGAGCAAAGAGGTGGAATGGGGGGAAGACACAGAGAAATTGATTGACTAAAAGATTCAAATCAGATCAGAAGCAAAGATCAAGTGACCAGGCTGGTCTCCAGAGGGAAGGGAATAAGGAATTGGAAAGAGTTGACTGCTACAGGCCTCACTCACCACCACGCCAAACTGCTCTGACTCAGCCAGATCATCATACTCGTCCTTCAGTTCAGAGAGCATTTTTAACTGTTCTGGTTCTGGCATCTGTTTAATGAGGTTCTGGAAAAGAAAGTAAATGTGATGTGGGGTGAGCTGAAAGCCTGGGCATCGTGACTGTGAACAGGTTCCATACTCTGGCCAGGGATAATGAAGGAAGCATGGGGTGGGGCGGCTTGTGAGATGGAGGGGTTCCTGAGTCTGCTGAGGTACCGGCCCACCAGGGAGGGACAGAGCAGCTTCGTCAGCCAGCACTGAGTCAAAACTGCTCAAAGAAGCTCCCGCTCACCAAGCAAGGAGACGAGGCTGTGTACAGCTCTGCAGAGCCAGCTCTGACACAATAGCCTTGTTGCTTACCTGGATCATAGATTCAGTGAGAACAGCTTCATTCACCTCCAGGATAACATTCTTAATTTCTTGATAGGGCATGCGGAAGGAACCCAAAAAGATTGCTGCCAGATAATGAGACAGAAAGACAGGTTCCTCTCCATTCCAGACTGTCCTGAAGACCACTGGGTCTAGGTAGTTGAAATGCACGCCCGAGCCCTGTGCTCGAGCTTCTACTGTCACCCATTCCTAAACACAAGCCACACCATGCCATGCAGTAGCTCTACTGCTCAGACATTCAACAAACACCATGCCTGGGATCACAGAACTCTCAGAAACACCCACCTCCTGGTTTAGAAAACTCCCACAAAGCTGCCATTACCTTGACCTGTTCATTCTTAAAACAGTCAAGTTCCACTCCTGAGAAGCACACCATGTCCTTCAGTTCCCTCATGTTCTAATTTGACTCCTCAGTTTTATCAAGAGTCCTCTCTTGGGGCTGGAGAGGTTCAGTGGTTAAGAGCACTGGCGGCTCTTGCAGAGGACCTGGGTTGGTTCTCAGCATCCACAGAGCAGCTCAAAACCACCTGTAATACTAGTTCATATAGATCCAGCATTCTCTTCAGGCCTTCTCAGGCTCTAGGTACACATACACACATGTAGGCCAAAACACTTAAACACTTATCAAGTCTATAAAAGCAGCTCTTTCACCGGATGGTGGTGGTGTACACCTTTAATCCCAGCACTTGGGAGGCAGAGGCAGGCGGATCTCTGTGAGTTCGTGGCCAGCCTGCTCTACAGAGTGGGTTCCATCACAGCCAGGACTATTACACTGAGAAACCCTTTCTTGAAACCAATCCCCCTGCTTAAAAAATAAATAAATAAATAAAAATTAAAAAAAAAAAAAAAAAAAAAAAAACAGCTCTTTCTCCTGACTACTCACGCCAGTTTCTCTATCTGACCCTATGCAGCCCTGGCTGTCCTTGAACTCACTCTGTAGATCAGCTTGGTCTTAAACCCAGAGATCTGCCTGAGTGCTGAGATTAAAGGTGTGTGTTACCATAGCAGCTCTTAAGGTGACCCTAACATCCTTTTCCTTCATCATATGCAGTCAAGTTTATCTTAAAAAAATCTTCTTTGACTCAGTGTTCCCTTCTATTATCAACATATGTTTTCTCTCCTCTACATTCTGAAAACAGAGTGATCTATTTTTTCAGTATTAGAACTTTCACCTATTATGTCCTCACAAAGCCAATGAAAAGGCAGCACCCAGTGAGTGCACTTTATAAAAGGTCCTATCTTGTCATCCCTGACTCAAATCTACTAGCCACTCTGTTCTTGGTGAACTTGCCTCACTCAGCTTCCACATTTGCTCAAGAGTCATTGTCCTTCACCTCCCCAGCACCAGGAACTGTCTCTTTCTGCCTTGCCTTTTCATCCTCGTTACCTTAGTCTTAGGTCCTGATCATCTCATTAGTTTAAAACAGCTCGTCTTCCTTCCTACTCTTCTCCTACTTGGAAACTGAGCCTGAAAATCACTTGCTAAAGCAGTCTTCCCAAAGCCAACAGAAAGCTGTAACAGCCTGATTAAAATCTCCTCAGCAATTCCTACGCTGTAATGCCCTGCAGTTCTTTTTTTAAAAAAAAATAAATATTTATTTTATTTAATATTAATATTAAATAGAAATATTTTATTTAATATTATTTATTTTAAATATTTAATAATATGCTTTATTTAACTTTATTTTATGTGCATTGGTGTGAAGATGGTCAGATCCCCTGCAACTGGATCTTCAGTTGTGAGTTGCTATGTGGGTGCTGGGAATTGAACCTGGGTTCTCTGAACAGCAGTCAGTGCTCTTAACCACTGAGTCATCTCTCCAGCCCCAAATGACCTGCAGTTCTGACAGCACCCAGTCCTCTCACCCTCCCAAAGTAAGCTAGCTCTTCCCTTACCTCTTTCTAGACCGGTCTTCAACCCACTTTAAACAGCACCTTCTTGAGAACACTCTCAGTCTTCCCTTCAACACTTACCACGTGGCATGAAGCCTTCTTGCTAGCACATGCCTAGCTATTCTAACACACTTTTATGGTGGCAGCCACCTTCAGCCATTGTTTTGTTTTCCTGTCTCCACCAGACATATAAGTCAAGAGGACAGAGATTGTCTGACTTAGCTTTGTATTTTTAGGATGAAATAGGCACTTCTGCCTTCTAGACTGTTCAACTCTAAAACAATCTAATTGTACGCCCGCCTCCCCTAGTTCTGAGGAACTGAAACAGGCCTAGGATGTGCTAGGCTAACGTTCTACTGCCGACAACACTCCAACCCCTCAGTTCCTTGGCTTTTTCCTTTCATTTTGCAGAGTGAACACAGATTTATTAAGAAGTGAGAAAGAACTCACACAAGTGGGAGGGGTCATAAAGGAGAAATAATGACTTGATTCCTTTCTAAACTATTTCCCATTTTAATATTCCATTGAGAACAATAATGTACTAATGTCTTCTATCATTTTCTAAAATAACAATCACTCATGCTTTATGTTCCTAGACACACTCTTAGGAACAAAAATTAACATTACTTTAGTCTCTATAAAAAGACATCACTAACTTGACAGTGGTGGAGCATGTCTTTAATCCCAGCACTCAGGAGGCAGAGGCAGGTGGATCTCTGAGTTTGAGACCAGCCTAATCTAGAGAACGAGTTCCAGGACAGTCAGGGCTATACAGTGAAACACCCTGCCTCAAAAAAACAAATCAAACCAACGAACCAACCAAACAAAAAAACAAAAAAAGAGGGGGAAATGAGGGGGATGGGGACATCACAACAGACTTTCACTAGGTTATATGATCAAGCATAATATAAAAACTATGCTTGCTTTTGAAGCATATACTACAACTGGAATGATCAGCATGGTCCTGTGCAAGAAGGACATGCACATTTATGGAGCATTACTTAATTTTTTTAGTGCAAAATTTTTGGTTTTTGAGATAGGGTTTCTCTGTGTAGCCCTGGATGTCTTGGAACTTGCTCTGTAGACCAGGCTGGCATTGAAATCTTAGAGGTCCACCTGCCTCTGCCTCCACCTCTACAGTAAAGAAAAAAATACACACACACATACACAGACAGACAGACAGACAGACAGACACACACAGACTTATTGTCTTACTACATCACTCTGAATACCTATGGGTATGTGTACTAGTTTGGGTGATTTTGAACAAGTCATAACATCTGAACTTTCGTTTTCTCATGTGGAAAAATAAACAGTAATATAAGATTATGAATAAGCTTATGGAATATATACTCCTTCATTTATACAACACATGACTAGCATGTACCTAATAGAGCTAGAGCCTGTCACATGCCAGACTCTCAAATATTAGTTGGCCAAAAAATTAGTATCTATTACTCAGCATAAAGGAGGTACAGACTGATGGCTGAAATGAACAACAAGAAGGATAACATTGATCCTAACCACAAATCAGGCAGTAACTATGTCACCTTGTGTGACATGCTGGAGTGAACGTGGGGAAGGCTCTCCAAGTGTAGAAGGCCCTTCGACCTCAATTTTCTCACTAACTGTAGCTCTCAGTCCAGGGGCAGAAGAAATATGGTAGCATATGCTTAATTTTCTGGGGTTACTGATCCTCCTCTGACAGTACAAGATTTACCTCACTCATTCTAAATGTAATCATTTTAGTGAACTGAAGTCACAGCAGCAGCTGCATTCCTTATCAACAAGTAGAAGGAAATGCACTGAGGCTGAGACCCTGCGGGAGATTTCCTGTTGATGCAAGGGAAAGAAGACCGCTGAAGAAGTTTGCCAGGCATGATGCTGTCCACCTAAAACCCCAGGACTCCAAGGCTGAAGTATAAGGATTATCAGTTCAAGGACAGCCAAGTTATACAGCAAGACCCCATCTCAGTCCCTCCCCAACCCTCAGTAAAATAAAATAAAAAGGAAACTGAGGTTAAAACCTGAGTCCTGTGTCCTCTTAGCTCTATAACTAGATACAACTCTAAAACCTTCACCTGCTTGACATAAAGCTGAAACCTTGACAACACTGCTGTGCTACTGAAGGATTTGCTGAGATACTCAAGCCTCATTGTGCTCTGCCTGGCACAGAGCAGGTACTCAACAAGAGGTGATTCACTCGAAGGGACCTTAGACTCAGAGAAATTATGTTCTTACAGGAACACCTTTGTGGGACACCGGACCCTGACACACCTTCACAATATTGCTGGAATCATAAGAATTACTCACAAAGATTCTGGGATGTCTTTGAGTCCAACACTTTTAGCTCTTTTACTTTTTTCTTTTGCACAGATTTCTTTTCTTCTCCACCTTCTTGATCCTTCTTGGCTAGCGAGGGAAATTAGAAAAATACCATTAAGGATACACCACCTCTGTGTGTTACTGAATTACAACTGTCCTAGCAGAATGCCTTCACTCCTATCTCTCTATTGTATTCCTTCAAGACTAATTTCATTAGCCACTCTTCTATGGCTAAATGAACCCACAAGAATAACTCCTTTTCATTCTGCAATAGTCATCCATAATATTTTCCTTCTTAAGTAAAATCTACCTACAGGGAACAGCTAACTCTCTGCGAAGAACCAAGAGTAAATATTTTAGCCATTGTAAGCCATATAATCTGTCTCAACTTAAAAATATATGTACCAGTTTTTTACCTACATGTCTGTCTGTGCACTGTGTGTGTACTGAACTTGGAGGCCAGAAAAGGGTGTCAGATCTTTTGGAACCAGAATTACAGACAGTTGTAAGCTGCCATGTGGGTGCTGGCAATCAAACCTAGGTCCTCTGGAAGAACAGCCAGTGCTCTCAGCAGCTGAGCTTATTGCTCTAGCCTCCACCTCTGTCTCAATTCTTCAGTTCTACTATTGTAGCATGAATATATGCATATATGGCAGTACATAAATAAATGCCATGGCCGTGTCCTAATAAAACTGCATTCATTCAAAAACATTCTGTGATATAACTTGGTAACTCCTACATTAAGTGTTCCCTACAGTTTTTTTTTTTATCCTTACCAAAAAGCTTCACTATCTTTCAAAATTCACTTTGAACATGACTTTCCCTATAAAAATGGTTTTAGTTTCTCCAACTGCTTATGATCTCTCTTAAATCACTGTTGAACCTGAACAAAAAGAAGTATAATAAACTCCTTTCCTTCCACACTCTTCACTATTCAAAGCAACATATTCACCCCTTCCCACAAGTCTTCCCCAATAAATGCACCCACTCTCTGCTTTGATAAACAAATTTTCACTCTATTTGTGATCTGGGCCTTATTCATTTTTTTTCAATGTTTCATGACATATATGTACCATCCTGATTTTTTTTCAAATCTTTAAGTGTGGAGATTTTCTCATCTCAATTTTGGGCTTCAAGGATACAGGAGAACTACTTCATTACCATTTCTTCAACAGTTAACTATAGCAAAATCCACTGAAAATGATCAGTACTAGCTCTTGAGGAGGGAAATAGGGACCACACTGGGTAGACATAATAAAAATAAATACTGGAAATTCCACAAGAATAGGACTGAGCCAGCGACCTGGGCATGAGTAGGCAGGAAACTCCAAAAGAACAGGACTGAACTCCAGGAGAGCAAGGAGCAGATCCAGACCAGGGTCATTTGCGGAAGCAGGACTGGGTCAGCAACCTAGGCCAGAGCAGGCCTGAGGTGGCAAGCTCCACAGGAGTGGGACTGAGCCAGGTACCTAGGCTGGAGCGGGCCTGAGAAAACAAGTTCCACAGGAGCAGGAGCGGATCCAGACCAGGGACATTTGCAGAGGCAGGACTGAGCCAGCGAACTCTACAGGAGCAGGTACAGGGGAGCAACTGCTGAGCAAGTGGGCCAGAGCCAGAGACCACTGTAGGTCCAGGTTTAAATCTGAGACCTTCGAGGGAGTAGACCTGAGCCAGGACCCCTGTGGGCATGAGTCTAGGACCTCAGAGGAACTAGTCCTGAGCAAGGACCTCTGCAAGTCTGGGCCTGAATGTGGGACCTTCAAAGGGAGTAGGCAGGAATCAAGAGATCTCTGAGCAGGACCAGGCGTGAGTCTGGGACCTCTGAGGTTGTAGGCCTGAGCCAGGTTCTCTGCAGGTCTGGGCGCACCCAAGTCTGGGAACTCCGAGGGAGTAGATCAGAGACCATTACAGGACCAACCCCAAGACAGGGACCTCTGCAGGAGCGTATCCTGACCAGGGACATTTACAGGTCTGAGCCAAAAACCTAGGCTAGAGCAGGTCTGAGACAGGAAACTCAACAGGAACAGAGCAAAGCCGGGGAGCACTGAGTGACCTCCAGGAACAGAGTGACCAATGGGGTAACTAGAACCGTGGCACTGACTGTACCACAAGGAACAACCATCTGAGCCTTGGATTTACTGACACCTAGAAGATTAATTACCAGAATCACTGACAGCCTTGACCACACCAAATAGAGAAAAAGATGAGTAGACAAAATAAGAACACACGCAACACCACAAAGAGAAACACAACACCAGTAAAATCTCGAGACCCTACAACAGCAAGACTTGAACAACCAAATATAGATGAAGCAGAAGAAAATGACTTAAAATAATAACTTCAGAAGAATGTTTGAAATTCTTATAGAGAAAATGAGAAATTCCCTCAAAGAAATGAAGGAAAAGACAAACAAAAAATTCGAAGACATCAGTAAATTCCTTAAAGAAAACCAAGAAAAAGCAATCAAACATATGAAACTACTTAAAGACTTGAAAACTAAAATAGAGACAATAAAGAAAACACAAGCCGAGGGAATTATAGAAACAGAAATCATGAGAAAACGATCAAGAACCACAAATGTAAGCATAAAGAGCAGAATACAAGAGATGGAAAAGAGAATCTCAAGCGCTGAAGATACAATAGAAAAAATAGACTCACCAGTCAAAGAAAACATTAAATCTAACAAAAGCTTAATCCAAAATATCCAGGAAATATGGGACACCATGAAAAGACCAAACCTAAGAGTAATAGATATAGAAAGAGAAGTTCAAGTTAAAAGCACAGAAAATATATTTAACGAAATCAAAATCATAGAAGAAAACTTTCCCAACCTAAAGAAAGATATGCCTATGAAGATACAAGAAGCTTACAGAACATCAAACAGACTGGATCAAAAAAAGTGCCCTCAACTCAAGAATGGATAAGGAAAATGTGGTACATTAACAAAATGGAGTACTACACAGCAGAAAAAAATAACATCTTGAAATTTGCAGGCAATGGATGGAGCTAGAAAACATCACTTTGAGTGAGGTAACCTAGCCCCAGAAAGACAATTATCACATGTACTCACTTATAAGTGGTTTTTAAAGCAAAGAAAACCAGCCTACAAATCACAATCCCAGAGAACCTAGACAACCATGAGGACCCTAAGAGAGACATACATAGGTCTAATGTACATGGGAAGTAGAAAAATACCAAGATCTCCTGAGTAAATTGGGAGCATGGGGACCTTGGGAGAGGGTTGAAGGGGAGGAGAGAGACAGGGAGGGGAGCAGAGAAAAATGTAGAGCTCAATAAAAATCAATGAAGTTTTAAAAAATATACTGTCATACTGGAGGAAACAGGGACCACATTGGGTAGACATACTATAAAATACTGTCATATTCTGGAGGAAACAAGGACTGTACTGGATAGATGTAACTGTATAATGTAAAGTGGTGTCAGCTTCTTAGCCATATAGCAATAGCTCTGAAAGTCAATCAACTGCTTCTGAGTATGAGAATGGCATACTCGAGCACAAGAGTGGCAGAAAATACACTAAACATTACCCCTTTTTTTTTATTGTTTTTGAGACAAGATTTTACTAAATAGCTCTGGTAGATCCAGAACTCTTACTCTGTAGATCTGACTGGCCTTAAACTGTCAACAATCCTCCTACCTCTGCCTTCCAAGGAGTGTGATTACAGACATGTACACACACTAATGCCTGGTTATAACATAAGTCATTTTTTACAACATTTGAAAGACCACATTCAAAACAATAACCAAGTTAAATGACAAAGGTACACAAAACTAAGTCTTCCTTGGGCTAGGTGTACGGTCAGTGATAGAGCACAATGCCTAGTACTGCAGGGAAAATGTCATTTATTCCTCTGACCTAGGAGTTCCAATTCAAGAAATGAAAACTGTTAAATACGTGAAGATTCATTCTTCAGCAATAATGTATTTGAGACCTTAACTAGTAGAGGGTTGTGCTGAACTATGGGAATAAGACAGACTAACAAAGACAAGAATATGCCTCACTAATACAGTAAAGCAGACTACGTCTTCCAATAGACCTATTATGTTATATGACAGTAAGGGCTGTGAAAAGAAAATCAAGCAGGGAAAGGAAACTAGAGATTTAGCAGGGAGATTGATTGAAACCTTAGGTGAGTGGCTGGGAAATGGCTGACAAAAGAGAGGTGACATTTGAGTCAAGACCATTAGAAGGTAGAGGAATAAGCCTGAGTCAGCTGATCTTGGTTGTCAACCTGACTACATCTGGAATCAACAAAAATCCAAGCTGCTGGGCATGATTGTGAAGGATTTTTCTCCCCACCTCTGTTTTTGTGTTTTGAGACAGCCCTGGCTGTCCTCACCTCTATAGACCGGGTGGGCCTCATCTCAGAGATTCACTTGCCTCTACCTCACAAGTGCTGGGATTAAAGAAGTGTGCTATCATGCCCAAAAGATTTACACTTTATGTTTCCAATTTTTTATATGTAAAGATCTATGTAATTTGATATATGTACCATGTAAGTGCTAACAAGTCAATAAAATACAGTCGTATAAAGTGAAAATAGCGTGACAGGGTGGAAACACGTCTAGAGACTACAGAAATGGAAAAGTGTCATGGATAGGTGTGGTATACTTAGAGCACTAAACCAACTCACATCAATGAACAAAGGATGGTCTAATTCAGGGACTGGTTAGTGTCTGGTTGAAGAACTGTAGGTGGTATCCCCTTCACATATGCTGAAATTTAGAGTCATTTGGGCAGAGGAAATCCCAGTTGAGGAAATGCTCTCACCAGATTGGTCAAGCATGTGGCGCATTTTCTTGATTGATGACTGATGAGGGAGAGCCCAGTCACTGTGTGCACTACCACCCTAATGGTGGTATCAGTTGACGGTCCTGAGTGCTTTAAGAAAGCAGGCTAAGCAAGCCATGAGGAACGAGCAGTGCTCCTTCATGGTTTCTGCTCCACATTCCTGCTGACTGAGATGAATCTGGCACACAGGTTACACCATGAAAGATCTGATTAACAGCGCTCCCATTCAGCAGGAAGCAGTTTGGAGAGAAAAAACTGCGCCAATATTCCCAAATATTGTTTATAAATGTTCTTTTACATTTAAAGGAGGATATGATATACATATAATTTGCATTGGTACGGATTTTAAGGTCAATTTTGTTATATGTAAATGTATTTCTGATCTTGATTAAGGTATTGTGATTGTGTAGTTCATTTAAAAATGTAATGTATAATTAGGAAATATAGGTTGTTAATGGATAATCATCAATAATAGTCAAGCTTGTAGTCATGTTAATTAGATTTTCTAGATATATAGAGATATATTTCAGTAAGATAGGCATTCTTCATATCTTTCAAAGACTACAGAATATGGCATTTAATGTTTTAATAACTTAGGGCTTTTCATAACAATGAGACACGTCTGCTCCTGGAAGCACCAGCTACTTCAAGAGGAAGATGGGCATTGAAGAGGCTCCTTATGGAGTTTGATAGTCATTTGGGCAAGAAACTGCTCTTGCTTGGACTGTTGCATAAACTGGACACAGAGAACCCGCAGAAAAAGGACTGCTGAACTTGCCTAAAGGTGAGATGATTCTTTAGGGTTCCTGATTCATGAAAGAGACTGTGGAGACACTCTGCAGGACACAGCAGAAAGTGACTGAACTGTCTTTGGAATTTCCTGCTTCATGGAAATGTCTGCTGGATACTATGGGCTTGTAGGCTGAAGATGGATGCCCCAATGGTACAAAAGAACTTTGGGTGACTGTTCAGGCAGCAAGACGTCTCTGTCATTTCTAGAGTTTGGAAGTTGCTTATTTTTTGTTTGCTTAGGTAATATTATATCCTTCTGGAGTCTTTTATGGAGTTGAAGAATAGATAGTTATAGTTTTCCATTGTTATGATAAAAGATAAAATAGATATAAATATTGTAACTAATTCTTGCTTGATAACTGTTTTGTTATATGTAATTTTGCTTTGTTAAAGTTAAAGCCTTTCTTTTTTTGTTTAAACAGAAAAAGGGGAAATGATGGAGGAGGGTCATCTGTCTATGTGTTACTCTCATTGGTTAATAAAGAAACTGCCTTGGCTTTTTGATAGGGCAGGATTTAGATAGGTGGAGTAGACAGAACAGAATGCTGGGAGAAAAAAAGCATAGTTGGTGAGACGCCATGGAGCCAGCCGCCAGGTCAGACATGCTGAATCTTCCTGGTAAGCCACCACCTTGTGGTGCTACACACATTAATAGAAATGGGTTAATCAAGATGTGAGAAAAAAAGCATAGTTGGTGAGACGCCATGGAGCCAGCCGCCAGGTCAGACATGCTGAATCTTCCTGGTAAGCCACCACCTTGTGGTGCTACACACATTAATAGAAATGGGTTAATCAAGATGTGAGAGTTAGCCAGTAAGAGGTTAGAACTAACGGGCCAAGCAGTGTTTAAAAGGATACAATTGTGTGTTGTTATTTCCGGGGTTAAGCTAGCCGTGTAGGAGCCGGGTGGGATGAAAAGCAGGCCTGCTCGCCTCCTCACTACAAAGTAGAGATCCTTATGGATGGCTGTGATCCAAAAACACTTTAGTGACAAGACAGACTGGCTACAAATGCTGATTCCTGATCTAATACATATAGTACTGAAACAAGTGGCTCTCCACTTTGACAATTAAAGAAAAAAAAGGCTACATATTGAGCACATGGGAAAGTTTAAAGAAAGGGAAAGGAAAAATGATGTAATTATAATCTCAAAAAAAAAAAAAAAAAACAAGAAATTAAGATGATATGAAAGACAGCCTGGGGCTGGTAAGATGGCTCCATGGGTAAAGGCACTTGCCTCCTGGATGGAACCCACAGAGTAGAAGGAGAAAATGGATTCTCACAAGCTGTTCTCTGGTCTCCATGTGTGCGCCATGGTGCATGTACACTCCTCTACCACACTAAATCTATGTTTTAAACAAAAGATAGTCTGGTTTGGTCCCATAACATTAAAAATATTCCAATACAATGAAAACAAATATATAAAGAAATGACAATTTAAAGAAAAAATATCTAAAAATGTTGGTTTAATGCTCAGAAAAACACCCTGAACACATAGAACAGTTGCTAAGAAGTAGTAAATTGATCAAAAGTAAATAATTAAATACTGGAGGACTGCTTCAATACCACTCCGATGGCTTTGTCCAGAGTACGGAGTGCAGAACTGCTCTCCTCGTTAATTAAAAGGAGTCATCTTGAGTGTGAATGTGGACCTAGAAACGGTAAACCAGGGGCACACCAGGCAGCTCCAAAACAACAGCCAAGTCCTGGCACCCTCCTAGGGAATACCCAAGACCCTTTCCAGACAGTGTTAACACCATCTGGAGTTGCTATAATTTCTTATGTACAGTATCTAGCCTTAAATCAGACTTACAAGGCATGTCAAAAAAAATCCAAATTTGAAGAAAAATAAAATCCAATTGACACACAAAATATTATCCAGATAATGGAGCAAGTGCACAAGGATTTACAGCCATACTTAATCACTCATGGTGGAGGCTCATAGCTTATGCTGGTTGGTTTTTATTAACTTGACACAAACTTAGAAACATCTGATCTCAACAGAGAAATAACCTCATCAGAACACCTGTAGGCAAGTGCTCTGGAGAGCATTTTTGTGATTAATGATTGTTGTGTCTGGTTCACTGTAGGTGGTACCATCTCTGGGTAGGTGGTTCTGGGTTGTATAAGAAAGCAGGCTGAGCAAGCCATGTAAGGCAAGCCATACAGAACAAGGCAGTAAGCACTGTTCCTCCATGGTCTCTGCTTAAGTTCTTGCCTGGAACTCCTTTCATGAAAGAAAGCCTTTCCTTCCCAAGGTGCTTTGTGGTCATGCTGTTTATCACAGTAATAGAAACCAAACTAAGACACACCTATACACCACCATTTAGAGGGGATGAGACAGGACTACCACTATGAGAGCTCAAGGCCAGCCAGAACTACAAAATTGAGATTCTTTCTTTAAATAAATAAAAATTTAAGAATAAAATAACTATAGATAATATATTCAAGAAAATTGGGGTGGTGAAAAAGAAAAAACCTACTCAGAAGGAAAGCATGAAGTAGGTAGTCAAAACCAAGTTCTGGTGCTGAGTTGGCTAGTCAACCTGACAGAAACCTAGAGTCATCTGAAAGAAGGGAACTTAACTGAAGGATCATCTATCTCATCAGATTGCCTGCAGATAAGTCTGTAGGGGGCATTTTCTTAATTACTGATGTGGGAAGATCCTGCCCACTGTGGGTGGTACCACCTCTGGGCAGTGTAAGAAGGCAGGCTGAGCAAGCAAGGGAGAGCAGTTAGTAAACAGCATTCCTCCATGGCTTCTGCTTCAGTTCCTGCCTCAACTTCCCTTCATGATGGATTCTAAGCTGTAAAATGAAATAAACTCTTTCCTCCTTAAGTTAGTTTTGTTCAGTGTTTTCTTTTGGCAACAGAAAGCAACTAACGGAAGCTGGGTGGTAGTGGTGCACAGCTTTAGTCCCAGCACTCTGGAGGCAGAGGCAGATGGATCTCTGTGAGTAAAAGGCCAGCCTGGTCTACAGAGTGAGTTCCGGAACAGCCACGGCTGCAAAGAGAAAGTCTTATTTAGTTGTAGGTTTCACCCCAGTCTCCTGGCATTCCTTTTGAAATGTTGGGCAGAAAATTCCATTTCAAAGCTCCCTCCCCTGGAAGTTGTCTCAGTCCAAACTCCACCTCCGAGAAAGCCCACCAAATGGTGACCCCTCCCACAGGCTATTTAAACTGCCCCCCAGAGAATGAACATGTAGTCTCCCGGTTTTCTATGGTCTTTCAGCTCTCTGTTCCCCCTTCCCTGTTTTCCCGAAGGTCACCAGGAGTGTTGACAGTCATTAAACCTGGGTATCTTTTAATTTGGTCTAATTTAGTCTGGTTGGGATTACTGCATTGGCAGAGAGGTTTGTCCCCTAAGGAAAAATACTTAACAACCCTGTCTTGAAAAAGAAAAGAAAGTACTAGAGGAGAAATTGGTACCAGAAAAGTGGGATTACTGTGATGGTGTTGGCCATGTTGTTTTAGGATTGTGGGTTTTAGAGCTGAGGGCTGGAAAATCCACTGAATGCAAAGAACAATGCATATTAGAGAGACCTGACTTGTGAAGTTTTGAGGGAAGAGTGGAAGTCCCTCAAGACTCTACAGCAATCATTCCTCTGCTATTAAGAATATTAATATTGGGCTGGAGAGATGGCTCAGTGGTTAAGAGCATTGCCTGCTCTTCCAAAGGCCCTGAGTTCAGTTCCCAGCAACCACATGGTGGCTCACAACCATTTTTAATGAGGTTTGGAGCCCTCTTCTGGTGTGCAGACATACATAGAGACAGAATATTGTATACATAATAAATAAATATTTAAAAAAGAATATTAAGAATCTATTGCTTCTGGTTAGCTGGGGCTGAAGAATCGGGCGAATATTAAGAAGCCAGTTACTAGGTCAAATGCTGCTGGTTAGCCAGGGCTGAAAATCACTGTGATTAAAAGAGATCAGAATCACTGAGATCAAATCCAAGAAGTATTTCCTCAGGGTCAGCACACAGAAGTTGTGGTCCAGGAGACCAAGGCTGCATTTCAAACTAGCAGCTGCCACTTGGCAATGTGTAAGAATCTCCTCAATGGTAATGGTTTGGAAAGCATGAGGGTTCTGGAGAGCAGCTCAAGTTTAGCACTGTGAGAAGCCACAAGAGCCACTGGTCAAAGTGCAGCCTCAGCTGCAGTGAGACTCAGAATTTGAGATACCAGGACCATGGGTTGAGCACCAAGGACAGCAGCAGGCCTGGCATGGGGCCAGCCTGAGCCTATGAAACAAGCTATGTGTGCTGTGCATGGCAGAGTTGGAGAGATGAAGCCACTCAAGCCCTTTTCTAGCTCAAAAATTCTTGAGTCTCAGGTATTAGAAGCTGAGCTAATTAACACTGTTGATTTTGACTCTGCTTTGATCTCACTGTAACTGTACCCTAGTCCATCCCTTTTATTGTTTTGTTTTTGTTTTTCGAGACAGGGTTTCTCTGTAGCTTTGGTGCCTGTCCCGGAACTAGCTCTTGTAGACCAGGCTGGCCTCAAACTCCCAGAGATCCGCCTGCCTCTGCCTCCCGAGTGCTGGGATTAAAGGCGTGCGCCACCACTGCCCAGCTCTAGTCCATCCCTTTTGAAACCAGTATATAAATTTCTTTATTTTACAGAAACCCACAGTTAAGAGACCTTGGATTTCTAAAGATAACTTGGATTTTTAAATAGCTGGAGGTTTTACAAGACTGTGGGACTTTTAAAAGCTGGGCTATAGGGCTGGAGAGATGGCTCAGTGGTTAAGAGCATTGCCTGCTCTTCCAAAGGTCCTGAGTTCAATTCCCAGCAACCACATGGTGGCTCACAACCATCTGTAATGATGTCTGGCGCCCTCTTCTGGCCTGCAGACATACACACAGACAGAATATTGTATACATAATAAATAAAAAAAAGCTGGGCTATATTATACTAATGATATTGAATACTATATTATGATACTAATGTGCCATCTTGGGAATAAACAAGGAAAGGTTATAGTTGAATAGTGACATGTTTGTGTGTCAAGCTGAGAAGAGGTCAATTGTGCTTACTTAATTTCTGTCAACAAAAACCTAGAGGTATCTGAAAAGAGGGAACCTTAATTGAGAGATTACCTCCATGGGAGTGCATGCAAGTAAATATGTGGAAGCATTTATTAATGATTGATGTAGGAGAGAACAGCCCACAATGGACAGGGACACCACTGGGCAGGAGGTTCTGTATGGTACAGCAATCTGAACAAGCCACGGACAGAAGCCAGTAAGCAGCATTCTTCCATGGTCTTTGCTTCACTTCCTGCCTTTACTTCCCTTCCTGATGGATTGTAAGCTGTAGGATAAAATGAACCCTTTACTCCCCAAGTTGCTTTTGGTCACTGTAATTAATCACAGCAATAGAAAACAAACTAAGATAAATGTCATCTCAAAAATGATGAAAAATTGCAATTTTTATTAGAGTATAGTAAGTCAAATGTGCATATCATCTAGGCTACCCACTAGAAGGATAACAAAAAGATAAGAGAAATACTAAATGAATTTTAAAGTAATCCATAAGAAGGCAAGAATGAAAAAGACATGAAACAGGAAAATCAAAGAGAAAATTAGCAGCAATGAGAAACAGACTAGCTGAAAAGAAATGCATTCCTATGAAAAGATAAAAACCGGTCAAGCATAGTAAGTATATGCTTCTTCCAAGAGATACATTAAAAACAGAAATATATACCAAGGGTGAAACGGGGCAAAAAATATGCCAATTACAAGAAATATTAGAAAAAAAGTTGCCGCAGCTAGATTGGTATCAGACAGAAATGTCTTCTCTAATAATCATGAACAGATTCACTTATACAGGGCAAATCCACAAGAAAGACAGAATAATTCTAAATTGACTGCACCAAACATTTAGTTTCAAAATACAAAAAGGAACTGCTTACTGCTCGCTCAGGAGGTGAGACCTAGGAAAATGGAGCCTAAAAAATGAATCCAAGGGGCTGGAGAGATGGCTCAGAGGTTAAGAGCACTGATTGTTCTTCCAGAGGTCCTGAGTTCAATTCCCAGCAAACACATAGTGGCTCACAACCATCTGTAATGAAATCTGGTACCCTCTTCTGGCCTGCAGGCATACATGCAGACAGAACACTGTATACAAAATAAATAAATAAATCTTAAAAAAAAAATAAATCCAACTAAAGTCTCATACAATAGCCAACTTTATTCAGTGCATCAGGCAATACTCTGAGCGTTAAGAAGAATCACATAAGTTCCCATGAGTACAAGCTATATACAATTACACATGGCAAAAACATGTTTTTCCATAGAGGCATATAATGACAGCAGCAAGCAATAATGAGTAACCTGAAGTAAACTCATTCTCACCTAAGGGTGAGAAAACACATTCCAAGAACAATTCTGTGTTTTGAAGGAAGTAAGGTCACAGATTTTTGACCTGTTTTCTTGGAGTTTTCTCACAAGCACTTAGAATTCTCCTCACATGTCCCTGTTGTGGAATAATGCTTTTGTATACTATAATGATTTGTCACTCATATTGGTTTAATAAAATGCTGATTGACCAGTAGCCAGGCAGGAAGTATAGGCAGGGCAACCAGACTAAAAGAATTCTGGGAAGAGGAAAAGCAGAGAATAGTCACCAGCCAGACACAGTGGAAGCAAAATGAGAATGCTGCACTGAGAAAAGGTACTAAGCCACATGGCTAAACATAGATAAGAATTATGGGTTAATATAAGTTGTAAGAGCTAGTTAATAAGCCTGAGCTAATAGGCCAAACAGTTTATAATTAATATAAGCCTCGGTATGTTTCTTTGGGACTGAACGGCTATGGGACCAGGTGGGACAGAAACTTCTGTCTACATGTCCCTATGATAGGAACAACCAGATGAATTAAAGATAGTGGAAGAATTAATATCCTTATTATAGTAACTATCAAAAAAAGCAACCATTTGGAAATGCTAGCACATGCTTGCAATTCAAGCATTCTAAAGGCTTAGGCAAAAGGACTATGAGACCAAGGCCAAACCAGGCTATATATTAATCAAACAAACTGTCTTAGTTAGGATACTTACTTTTGCTGTGGTGAAACACCATGACCAAAAGCAACCTGGTAAGAAACTGTGCTCCATATAACAGTTCATCATTGAAAGCAGTTTGAGGGCAGGAAGCTAGAGGCAGGAACTGATCAGAGGCCATAAAGGGGTGTTGTGTACTAGCTTGTTCAACCTGCTTTCTTAAAGAAGCAAGGAGCACCAGCCCAGGGACGGCCCCATCCACAATGAGCTGGGTCCTCCCACATCAATCACTAATTAAGAACATGAATTACAGTCAGATCTTATGAGACATTTTCTCAAGTGAGGCTCCCTCCTCTCTGATGACTCTAGATCGTGTTAAGTTGACTTAAAACCAGCCAGTACACAAATAAAAACAAAAATCAAACAAGACAAAATAGGAACACATTTAATAAACCTGATCTACTTAATAAAACATTGTACGTCAAAAATGACAAAACACATTTTCTGTGTGTATAGAACATATAGCACAAAATTCAGGACATGCTAAATGAATATCAAGCCTGAACAAATTTCAAAGAACAATAATCATAGAAATCATTCCAAGTATGTTGCCTGACCACAGAAGTATTGAGCTGGAATTCAGTTAAAAGATAACTAGAAAATTCCCACCTATTTGGACATTGAACAAAAGTAACTCTGGAGCCAGGCAGGATATTAAATCAGATACCAGAAAATATTTTCAATGGGATGAAATCAACACATGACATGGAACAATAGAACACATGGAAAACAAAAACACAATGGAAGATTTAAGTCTAAGTGTTAAACATAACTAAGCATGTTAGAAACATAGAACATTTTATAATTAAGATCAATTGTATCTGTATTCCATGTCTTTTGCTATGTGATAACCTTCATGCATGGGGACTCTGTCAAGCCACCAGAAGGCCAGCATCAGTTATGGTCCATTAGTGGATCAAAACCCTCCCAGTGCTAGAACAATCTTGGTTTCTCCCATGAGACTATGAGACAAGATTTTGATTCATACTCTGTTGAGGCTTTAGTGCTAAATGCCTGTAATACTCAACGAATAAAGAAAAGAACTGTTAGTTGGACTTGTTTATAAGGAAAAAAATCAATTTAGGGCCGGTGAGATGGCTCAGTGAGTAAAGTACTTGTCATGTATTGTGAGGACCCGAGTTGGGATTCCTAGAACCCATATAAAGCCAGACATGGAATCAAGAGTCTGTAATTCCAGTTCTCCATAGTAAAATGGGAGAACCCTCAGAAGCTTGCAAGCCAGCTAGACTGGCATAAACAGTATTAAGCAACAAGAGACCCTGGCAAACAAAGTAGAAGGCAAAGCCCATCACCCGAGGCTGCCTCTGTGCACACATATGCTGTGGCATTCATGCCTACAAACACATACACACACACGAGATGGGGGGAAGGGAGAGAGGAGGGTTTAGAAAATTCCCTAGGAAAATAGAGGGTGTGAGAGAGCGAGAGCAAGAGAGAAAGCGAGAGAGCTTATTTAGAAAATTCCCTAGGTTAAATACAGAGGAAGTCTAGACTTCAAAAGGATGAAAAAATATAAAGTTATATTAGACAAATTCTAACTAAAAGGAAGTTGTATTAATAAACAAATATTTTAAAAAATCAGAGTAGAAGAGATACAAACTTTTTAACAATAAAAGGTATAGTTCATTAAGATGTAAGAATTTGGATTTGTATGCACCTAGCAATGTATCTTTAATCATAATCTTAAACACTAAATGCATATAACCTCAATCTAACATCGGACAAACCTACTCTGTTACATCAAGGTAATAAAAAATGAAGGTTGAGTCCATTTTTGACTGCAGACTCTTAGTAACTTCACCTCTCCCTTTCCCTTCCATATTGTACTGATGGAAAGGGTGATAATTAACATTTGCTCTCTCTTTTGAAAAAAAAAAAAAAGAAGTTTCAAACTATGCTCTGTTTGTCTGTGTGCAGAGAACTCCCATCCTGGCTGCACCTTTAACTATAATAAAAGCTTAGGGCTGCCCCTTTCCTTGCTTTCTGCTCAACACATCTCCCTTCCAACTGTGCCCTTCAGGTTTTGTTCTGTAGCCTAGGCTGGCCTGGAACTTACTATGAAGGAATTGAAGAAACATACACATAATCTCTAAGAGCACACAGCACATTTATAATGCTTATGACACTGTGGTTGTCGCTCTTGTGATTTCGATCTTTAGGAATTGGTAATCAAAATCACAAGAGCACCAACTATCATACCATTAGCAAGATATCCTCAAATCTAGTCCCTGGAAACCATGAATAAAAAGCTTATGTAGCAAAAGTGACTGTGGGAATGAATAACTGAAAGATCCTGAGATGAGAGGTATTATTCTGAATTATCTAGGTAGCTTCAATATATCAAACGGGTAATAGGAAGACAGAAGAGCAAGAGTTAAAGATGAAAAGACAGAAGCAGAGGTCTGTGAAAGTTGAAGATTCTTTGCTATGTCTTTCAAGAAGGAAGAACTGAAGAACCAGCCTGCCTCCATCTTAGGCTTAAAAGCCATCTTATAGTAAAAAAAAATTGCTTCATTCCTATTTATGATTAAACTTCTGTTTCTCCAGCATTGGGCTATAAATGGTTCTGTACTGCCTGTTCCAGGAATAGCAATCGTGTCTTTGTTTTAAAAAGTTGTTTATAACCATCTTGTAAACCTACTACTGTTTCAAAAGGTTGTATGACTACCTATGACTACCTTGTTATGACTCCCTGTTGTTATGACACCTTGTTGTTAAGACTACTTTGCTATACCTACCTTGCAACCATGTCTTTATTTCAGGAGGTTATTAGGACTAATTTGTTATGCTTGTGTTCTGCTCCTGTAACCCCACCTGTTTTGCTCACCAAATCCCCCATTTGGAAACCCTTGAGCAAAAAAAAAAAAAAAAAAAAAAAAAACCTTGTCTTCCTCACATCCAATGCTGAACTCTCAAACTCTGCCTTAGGAGAGGCATCTGGGTACAGGAAGAAAAAAGTTTGCTTTAATTAATTTGGCCATGATGAGTTGGTGGTCTCTCTCCTCCCATCTTTAGGATTAAATTAGCCCTCAGTCAGAAACACAGATTGTTGGAAAAGCCAAGGAAAACATTGTTCTTTAGAGACCCCAGAAAGAACCCCAGTTCTGCCAACACCTTGACTTTGGGACTTAAGAGCCTCCAGAATTGAAAGATAATTCCTAGGGGTCTTTTTTTAAAAAAAAAATATTTATTTATTTATTTATTTATTATGTATACAATATTCTGTCTGTGTGTATGTCTGCAGGCCAGAAGAGGGCACCAGACCTCATTACAGATGGTTGTGAGCCACCATGTGGTTGCCGGGAATTGAACTCAGGACCTTTGGAAGAGCAGGCAATGCTCTTAACCACTGAGCCATCTCTCCAGCCCCCTAGGGGTCTTTTAAAAGAAAAAAATGTACATTGTTTTAAGTCACTAAATCTGTGGTCACTTTTTTCTAACCAGCAATAGAAAACACATATATTCTATTTACACGGAAATTAAGCACTCATAAATAACCTATTGAAAAGAAACAATGGAAATCAGAAAACATACATGACCAAGTGATGACAGAACTGCTTCCTGCTATGAGCTGAAACTGTTCTCCTAAAATTAGCACAGGAAACCCTAAACCCCTAATCCTCACTATGTGAATTTAAATTGGCCATTCAGACAGTCCCTAATCTAACCTGCCTGGATTATTCACCAGATGGATGGATGGACGGACGGACGGACAGACAGACAAAAATGAAAACATGGTAAGAAGGAAGTCATCTGCAAACTAAGAAGAAAAGCCTCAGTCAATTGAATCTGAAAAATCATCTGCTGTTTAAGCAACTGATGTCTGTTTCTCTGCTACTGCAGTCTCAGCAAATGAAGATGTTTTCTACCAAAAGTGAATGGATACACCTAAAAAAAATTTACATAGAAATTTATGGTCTCAAATGCACATGGGGGAGGAGCTAAGGGGCACCTGAAGCTGGGAAGGTGGCTCAGCAAATAATTCAGAACTGCTTTTCCAGAGGACCAGGGTTCCAGGGGCAACTTACAACCACCTGAAATTCCAGTTCCAGGGGATTCAATGCCTCTGGGTCCCTAGGGCATCAGCGCACATATTCCATATATATATCCACACACACATAAATCAAAAATAAATCTTAAAAAAGGAAATTAGACTGAAAACAGTAAAGTTAACCTAAAGAAAAAAAATTAAATGTATGAATTCTATTGCTTTTTTTAATAAAAGACCATAAATCCACCTACCTCTGGTGAAAATGACTAGTATTTCACAGTGAGAGGGAGTACTACAGATAAACTAGGTACAAGTCACCAATATCCAAAATGAGTGGCTTAGTGACAGAATTTCTACCTAGCTTGTGAGGGTTTAGTCCTCCAGCACTGAAAATTCAGGACTGAACCAAGTATGCCTCAAGTACTAAGATAAAATCTATGTGAAATATGCAAAATCTTTGTTAAAACAAACACCTTTTCTAGGAAAGTAGAGCTTAACAAAACTTACTGAGAAAATTGGAAATGAGCTATAACCATGACATAAAGCCTAAAACTTATAGCTATGACTGAAAAAACCTTCAGTGAATACAAGCACTTTTCTACGGAATGCTTTTCTAGAGAATCTGTATTCAAGTCCCAGCACCCATACAGCAGCTCACAACCCTTTGTAACTCCAGTTCCAGGGGATCTGACATCCACTTCCAGCCTCCCTGGGCACTGCACTCACACTGGGCAGGGACATACACACAGGCAAAAAAACTCACACACATAAAAAGATGTCTTAGCTGACACAGGTGACTTCACCACCTATTTTATTTCAAATATTTAAAGGATAAATAATGAAAGTCTCCAACTTCATGTAAAAACTCTATAAATTAGAAAAATACTCCCAGGGGAGTGGTGGCACACACCTTTAATCCCAGCACTCAGAGGCAGAGGCAGGTGGAGCTCTGAGTTCTGGAACAACTTGTTCTACAATGCAAATTCGGACAACCAAGGATACATAGAGAAAGCCTGTCTAGTAAAACCAAAAACAAACAAACAAGCAAACAACAACAACAACAAAAACCCAAACTTAACTCATTTTACAAATCTGACAAAAACCTTATTACCCAAATATGAAAGTACTCAAGAAAACACACATTTCTAAACAAAATACAGCAAACTCAATTCAGCCACATAAAATGAAAAGGATAATCATGCCCAGGTTTTATTTATTTTAGGAATTTAAAACTTTGGGGGGGGGAGAATTTAACTGTATTTAGTTAATATATTTCACTACAATCACAGATTAAAGGAGATAAACAAGATCATCTTCACGATACAAAAAAGTTATTTTATGGAATTCAATTCCCATTCATAACAATACTCTAAGCAAACTTTTTTTTTCCCCCCCGAGACAGGGTCTCTCTGTAGCTTTGGAGCCTGCCCTGGAACTAGCTCTTGTAGACCAGGCTGGCCTCGAACTCCCAGAGATCCGCCTGCCTCTGACTCCAGAGTGCTGGGATTAAAGGCATGCGCCACCACTACCCTCTAAGCAAACTTGGAATGAAAAGGAATTCTGTAAGTTTGACTAAGGAATTTACCAAAACCTAAAGGCAGAAAGCAAACTTTATGGTAAAGGATGAAAACTTCCCTGAGATTGGAGGCAAAGGGCATTATGATCAAGTACATCCAACAACAATACTCTTATTATTTAAAATAGTATAGAAACCAATCTTTATGCCCACCCCGCAAAAGCCCACCAAGCAAACAAAGTTACTTTAGGGGCTGGAGAGATGGCTCAGTGGTTAAGAGCACTGACTACTCTTCCAGAGGACCGGAGTTCAGTTCCCAGCACTCACATGGCAGCTTACAACTATAACTCAGGTTCCAGGGCTTCCGGGACACCCTCATACAGACATGCAGCAGGCTCAGGTGCATTCAAGATTCGGTCTCACCAGTAATCCATCACACCACAACTGAGGAAGGCATTGCTCCTGGAGGTGTAACAGACATCAATGCTGCTCTATAAGAAGTGCTGAAGACTGCCCTCATCCATGATGGCCTTAGACAGGCGCCAGGCCCATCTCTGTGTGCTCGCACCCAATTGTGATGAGCCTGTGTATGTCAAGTTGGTGGAGGCACTTTATGCTGAGCACCAATCAACCTAATTAAGGCTGAGACAACAAAAAACTAGGGGAATGGGTAGGCCTCTGTAAATTGGGGGGGAGGGGGGGACGACAGAAAGTAGTTGTTGCTTGCAGTAGTGCAGTTGGTTAAGGACTATGGGAAAGAGTCTCAGGCCAAGAATTTCATCAAAGAGTACTTCAAATGCAAGAAATGAATAAAAACTTTTGGCTAACAACAACAACAACAAAAAAGTCAAGTAGCAGGCTGAGGATATGCTTCAACAGAGATATCCACATGAGTATAAAGACCTGAGTTCGATTCTCTAGAACCCAAATAAAGCTGGACACAATAGTGTATGTCTGTAGTACCAGTTCTACCATGGAGAGATGAGAGAAAGACACAGGAGAATTCCCACGAGCTTGCCGGCCATTTAACCTGGTGTAAGCAGCAGTGAACAAGAGACCCCTGCCTCAAACAAGCTGGAAGATGAGATTGAACTCTTAAAGTTGCTTGAAGCCCTGGATTCAGTCCCCGGATATTAATCTACACACCTTAGAACCCCTGATTTTTAACAAAAAAGCAAAATATATCAAATGGAAAAAAGCATATTTAACAAATGGTGTTGGCATAACTGGATATCAACATGGAGAATGAAAAGAGATCCATATCTATCACCACGTACAAAACTCAAGTCCAAATGCATTAAAGACCTCAACAACATAAAGCCAGCCAAACTGAACCTTATAGAAGAGAAAGTGGGAAGTACACTTGAACACATTGGCACAGGAGACTACTTCCTAAATATAATCCCAGTAGACAGACACTGAGAGAAACCATAAATGGGCTCCTGAAACTGAAAAGCTTCTGTAAAACAAAGGACATGGTCAACAAGACAAAACAACAGTCTATAGAATGGGAAAAGATCTTCACCAACCCCACATCAGACAGAGGTCTGATCTCCAAAATATACAAAGAACTCAAGAAATTGGTCATCAAAAGAACAGTACAGACCTAAACAGAGAACTCTCAACAGAGGAATCAGTGAGGCAATTTCTCAGAAAATTAGCAAACAACCTTCCTCAAGACCCAGTAATACCACTTTTGGGTATATATTCAAAGGATGCTCAATTGTGCCACAAAGATATGTGCTCAACTATGTTCATAGCAGCATTGTTTGTTATAGCCAGAACCTGGAAACAACCTAAATGCCCCTCAACCGAAGAATGGATAAGGAAAATGTGGTACTCTTACACAATGGAGTATTACACAGCAAGAAAAAAAAACACGACATCTTGAATTTTGCAGGAAAATGAATGGAGCTAGAAAACATCATTTTGAGTGAGGTACCCCAGACATAGAAAGATAAATATCACATGCACTCATTCATAAGTGGTTTTTAAACATAAAGCAAAGAAAACCAGCCTACAAATCACAATCCCAGAGAACCCAGACAACAATGAGGACTCTAAGAGAGACATACATGGATCTAATCTACAAGGGAAATAGAAAAAGACAAGATCTCCTGAGTAAACTGGGAGTGTGGGAACCTTGGGAGGAGACTGAAGGGGAGGGGAGAGGTAGGGGGAGGAGCAGAGAAAAATGCAGAGCTCAATAAATATCAATAGTAAAAAGAAAAGATATACTGGCAAGAACCAACCAAATAAATACAGCCTGGATCTGGCTAATTCTTCGGTTCCAATTACTACTTTACAGCAGATGCAGAGAATAAAAGCACACACTATTTGAAACAAGCACAAAATCCAGAAGACAGGACTCCACAAACCAAGGACAGAGCTTTACAGCAAATAAATATCGAGAGAAGTCTGCAGGCTAAAGGGGCCAACTGAAAACCACAGGCTAACAGAAGAATGAAATCCTTTCATCTTCAGGAAAACAGATGGAACCAGAGGACATACTGAAAGAAATAAGCCAGACACAAAAAGACAAGTAGGATTTTTCTTTAAAGAAGAACTTTAAAAAAAAAAAAAAGGATACAATTGAAAATAGAAGGTAGTCTATTAGGGGACTGAGGAGGAGGGAGGACAGAGGGGAGAGAGGGGATAAGGTTGGGTGAACATTATGAATGCACAATATCTGTATGGAAATGCCATGATAAATCCATTAATACATATAATACATGCTAATAAAAGGGAAAAAACATAGACAAACTACAGCATTCATAAATGTAAACTTTAGTGCTTATTACACAAATCAGGGTAGGTGTTTTTCTTGGGAAGGTTAGCCATAGTTCTAAGGGCCTCCAGAAAGTAACTGACATGTCACTTATTGATGTAAGTGGACCTTCTGTCTATGTGTTATTTTCATTGGTTAATAAAGAGTCTGCCTCGGCCTTTTGATAGGGCAGAAAATTAGGTGGGCGGAGTAGATAGAACAAAATGCTGGGAAGAAGGGAAGTGAGTCAGACGCCATGATTCTTCAACCCGAGACCGATGTAGGCTAGAATCTTTCCCGGTAAGCCACCACCTCGTGGTGCTATACTGATTATTAGAAATGGGTTAATCAAGATGTGAGAATAAGAGGCTAGAACTAGGGGCTGGAGAGATGGCTCAGTGGTTAAGAGCATTGCCTGCTCTTCCAAAGGTCCTGAGTTCAATTCCCAGCAACCACATGGTGGCTCACAACCATCTGTAATGAGGTCCGGTGCCCTCTTCTGGCCTGCAGACATACACACAGACAGAATATTGTATACATAATAAATAAATAAATATTAAAAAAAAAAAAGAGGCTAGAACTAATGGGCCAGGCAGTGTTTAAATGAATACAGTTTATGTGTTGTTATTGCTGGGCATAAGCTAGCCTGGTGGCCGGGAGCCGGGCGGCAGGAACGCAGCCCGCTGTTCCTTCTAAAAGCAGGCCTGCTTGCCTCATTACTACAATTTATAAAGGTCTTCACTGTATGGCAGCTCCTTAAGCTGTACCACCCCCTTATATTTTTTTGTGCTTTTGCTCTACTTAGTAGCAAGAAACTAAACATTAAGAGAACCAAAGGTTCATCTGAAGGAAAGAGAGGGAAGGGTGGTGGGAACATGAGCATCACATAGACTTAAACTTCAGCTTAAAAAATTTATTGACCAAAAAAAAAAAAAAAAAAAAAAATTATTGACCTATACTGGTGTAGGAGTTCCTTCTGTTTGTGTGTTGTTTTCATTGGTTAATGAATAAATAAACTGCTTTGGGCCTGATAGGGCAGAACTTGGGTAGGTGGAGAAGACAGAACTGAATGCTGGGAGGAAGAAAGCAGAGTCACAGAGAAGCTATGGATCCTTCGCCTCAGACGGACACCGTCTAACCAGTAAGCCACAGCCACATGGCGATACACAGATTAATGGAGATGGGTTAAACTAATATCTAAGAGTTAGCCAATAAGAAGTTAGAGCTAATGCCCAAGCAGTGTTTAAATCAATACAGTTTCTGTGTGGTTATTTCAGGTGTAAGCTAGCCGGGCGACCGGAACAAATAAGCAGGCCCTCTCCTCACAACACCATACACATATGATTTTTACACTTCAACAAAGATATACCCCCACTTCAGCAAACATACTACATATTCAGCACAGACAAAGACTACAAGGGAGCACAGATAGAAACAGTTTGATTTGTGGAATGGTACCACTATATAAAATTCTAAAACTGTTATCCACTAAGATGTTGTGAGAAAAGCAAGGCTACAGCATTATGTATCATTCACATGCTCATATCATTAGCTAGTTCTGGTTCAGCTTTGACACTGACTTGAAAAGGACTTTGATAACCACCAGCAAACCGTCACAACACAGAAGAACCCACAAGATGCTCTCGTATGCCACCTCCTAGCCCTGCTACAAAAATTGAGCATTAATTCGGTACGCAGGTATTCCAGCACCTAACCTAAAACCTTGCCAGGACTTGTGGGTCTCAGTTTTTATCTATGTAAGGATGGAAGCCCACGGTAGTCACACCTCCTACTAAATGGTATCAGCTAAGCAAAGAGGGAAGGAGAATCTTCTTTGCAAAGACTGACTCTAAACACACACACACACACACACACACACACACACGTTATCACTTAACTGACACCTTCTTTTCATATTTCCAGCTGTTGCAACACTGACCTCTTTAGTGACTCTAAGTCCTTTCAGAGTGAGACCTACAGCTTCCAAGCTAGGTACAGGGCCAATTTGGCCTCCAAAGACTGAAGACATCCCGATGCTCTGCCAATAAGCGAGAATCTACAATTTCCATGCTGTGTTCTTCCCTAGAGCCAAGGAATGGGCTGTCAGTTATGGCTGCAGGAGTGTCACTAACTGCAAAGATCGAGAAAGAGACTGTCAAGCAAGAGGTTTCATCTCATCATCTGCCTTTGAGTTAGTCTCAGAAATCACCGAAAAGAGCATGGGGATGGAGTGGAAATGCAGTCCAAAAGCTATGAAAAAGTCATGACAAACACAAAAGATTACTATGTGCTCTCTGTAAAATAGCCTATCAAATACTGTTAGCTCTTTAGGTCTTATCAAGCAGATATTTAAGCACAAGCAGCATCTGGGAGGAAAAGCTAAGGGTGTGGAATCTCCCAACCCAGGAGACAGTGATTAACAGTGGGTACATACACACTTAAAAGCTTAAAAGGTCTGCTTGAATTCCTAAAAAAGTTATGGTTCATCTCCATGGCCATGGTCTGTGTTGAGAGCAGTCTGAGAATTTTTCCTTAGGTGGTAACAGGCTACCTTGCCAGGAGAAAACAGAGTCTAGCCCTTTTTCCCTCTGCAGGAAGGAGAGACTTATTCTGTTGTATCCTGAATCTTCTCCGATAGAATCTTGGGATATTCTTCTGTTCAAGGGCTCTGCTCTGTGAAAAAGGGAAATCTAGCTGTGTATATTTTCAACCCAACCTAAGACAGCCTCCATTTTTCCTGTAAACGACTACAAGTAAATCGTAAAAACAAAAATTAAAAGATGGTTGCAAGATATACTTACATGAAAATATTCTTTTGAGATCTAGTGACAAATACATCAAATATTCACTATCAAAAAGAAGGTGGTAACAACACCCGGGAGGCAGAGGCAGGCAGATCTCTGTGAGTTTGGGGCCAGCCTGGTCGACAGGGTGAGATTTAGGTCAGCTGTGAACAACACAGTGAAACCCTGTCTCGGGAAAAAAAAAAAGTAAAGCTGAAAAGGAACCTTCATCTACTAACTGTATAGTCTATAGGCTGTTTACTGTTTGCCTTCAATTTAAATAAACAAATTGATAAAAACTACTATAAGGTAATTGAGAAATTAATCAACAGCCATTGAAGTCTCCTAGTAAAATAAAAATTGGCTACCGGAAGCGTAACATAGCCACAGGATAGAATATGAGACAGTATTAAAAATAACACCATATGAAACAATAACAACCAAAGAATACGATATGGAGCCAACCGAAGTGAAATAAGCCACTGAAAAAGACAATCACCTTCCCTCTCACATGCACAAACCAGATTTTACAAATATATGTATGCCATGGAAGAAGGGGGTGACTACATGAAAGGAGGGGAGTCTAAGCAGAGGGAAGAGAGAACAAGGAAGGCTGCTGGAGGAAAAGAAGACAAATACTCCATGTCTTCTCATGCACTCACCAAAGGGGAGAATGGTGGGGGAGGGTGACAATGGAGAGCAAGTGCAAGCAAAACACATACATATACATGAAAATGTCACAATGGAACTCATTTTGCACACTAAGCAAAACTGTGTATATGTGTGATCCTGTGTATAATTGTAGGTACCACCAAGTAGATATCAACCGGGGTCGTTCCTTGGGGATTGGCCACCTTTTTTTATTTTATTTTTTGAGTCAAGGTTTCTTTCTTGCCTGGAACTCACCAATCAGGCAAGGCTGTCAGGCCAATGAACACCAGGGATCCATCTCTCTCTACCTCCCTAGGACTGAGATTACAAACTCATATCATCATGATGACTAGCTTTGTTTTAAAACACAAGTCGTGAGGGTCCTCATGCTGGTGCAGCAGGCACTCTACCAACTGAGCCATCTAGTACTCACTAACTAAAAGTTCAAACAAGCAACGAAGAAATAACCAGTAACTTTAACAGAAATTGTATAAGTTACAAACTGATGTCCTACAGCAGATACCATTCCTAAATGGATTCATCTATGTCAATTCTTTTAAATTCAAGGACATGAGGTCTACAATGTCACCTGCTCCAGACCAGGGAGGAAAAAATTCTTCAATGCTTTAAAAAAAACTGATAAAATTGATAGCAAATTTACACATGACACAAGAAGTGCCTATTTCTCTGACACATTCTGAACTACTTAAGGTTTAAATGACAAGCTTAGCTAGCGTTCACTAGTAATCAGTGGAAAGAAGGGGTTGATACAGGTTCATAAAGCAAGACTGATTTAAACTGGGTGATGGATACATAGGTGTATATGTTGTTTTCCTTTTTAAATAAAAAGATTTCATTTATTTTTAATTATGTGAGTGCTGATGCCTGTGGAAGCCAGAGACTTCCAATCCCCCTGGAGCTGGAATTAAAGACAGTTGTGAGCTACCTGACATGGGTGCTGGGAATGAACTTGGGTTCTCTACAAGAACAGCAAGTGCTGAGTCATCTCTCCAGCCCACATTTTTGATTTCTAATACTAATCGAGAATGGCTCTCTTCATATATATGTGCACATGCATGCAAAAACATTTTTAACTAAAAATGCTTGCTGGATTTATGAGGATAATTGATTCTTTTCAGGCAAATATCAAAAATACATAAATGCAGACCTAAGAGTCTAGATGAAGAGGGACTATGCTGTCTCAATAGCCAGCATCCTGTTACTGCTAGCAGGCATCAGCTTTGCTCTCTGCTCAGCTGGCAGGGACTTGCTGCATTGATTGCTCAAAATGCAGGCAAGCAGCCTGAAGCAAGGTGTATCCCTGGTGAGCCATTGCTGAGTAACAGGCTCAGCCTATAGCTGTGCCTCAGACTGTCTTTCTCCCTTCCCCATTCAGACTCCTCCTTTCCTAGTCTTTTATATTTTCCTGCGTCACCAACACAAAATGGAGTTAGCTGGGGGCAAAAACAATCTGTCTAAAATGGCTGAATGCTGCAGGGAGTGCCAGGCAGTGATGGGAAGAGAAAGGGCACCCCCTGCTGTCCAACACAGGGACCCCAAATTTTTTTTTCCTTTCTTGATCATTTTGCATCAAAACAATCCTAAGAAGACAGATTATTTCTGTTATAATCCTGGATATCTACATTGAGCTCAAACTTCAAGGAGCAGAAATTAAGGCACAAACAGGGTAAATATATTTTTTTCAGTAGCTAAAGACAAAGTCAAGGTACAAAGTGAGCAGACCTGGGTCACAGTTATTGCTCAGTCATGGTTAGTAACAGTTTCTAAGAGCTCACAGAAAGGAAGGAAGTCTTTCTATAGCACACTATTCCCCCAATTTCAGCAATGAGTAATAGTCCCTGGAGCCCCGCAGCTATAGCCATCACTTCCCCAGGAATTCCTGTGCTGAGCCTCTCTCAATGAAGACCACAAACAGGAAACAGAGGAGAAGGAGTTGCCCGCCATCTGGGAAACTAGATTCTTAAGAACTGCAGGTGGGAATGAGTAAGTGAGGCAGAATAAGCAACTTTGGGAAAACACCTTTGAGAAACAGTCTGGCTTGAAAACCAGTTACATCCACAAAACTAGAAGGTGCGGCTATTATAAAGCAACTCCACCCAACATTAATCTTCACTCGCTTACTCAGGATGAAGCACCAGTCTCTGCCCAAGATACGGCATCGGCTTCTATTCCACAGAGAAACTCTCCCTTGAGTAAGTCAGATACTCTATGATTAAAATAGAGCAAAGATGAAAAGAGGAGAAAGTTGCAATGTCTTCAAATATTGGTGAGCCTCCATCACTAATGGTTTCCAAGTACGCGTGCTACGTAGCCACTGTCTACTGTGAGATAATGGTAGTACATAAACACATCAGCACACAAGTACCACAGGCATTTTTTAAAAGTCAGAGTCAAGCACATAATTTGGGGCCTAACATACTTGAGGCCCTGGATGTGATCACAAGTACTGGGGCAAAAACTCGGGTAGAGAGCAAGCTGTGTGGGTGCACAACTGTAATCCTCGCAGGAGACAGAAGGCAGAAGGGCTCAGCACCAACTCAATGATACTCTGGTTTACAGAGTGAGACAGGTGGTACCACTATAATCTCTTTCACAAAATAGGATCTTTGTAAAAGAATCATAATGTCCCAGGCATATTTGAAAAAACTAGAATATCTTATGAGACCCATGAGAAACAGTAACAAAATCCTGTGATGGTAACACAAGACGTTGAACCACTAAGGACGCTCCTCACAGAATAGGCCATCTATTAGGCTCCATATGAACTGATTCTGAGAAGACGGGAGTTCAGTCATGTGTAATGAGATACTATCCACATAGAGAATTTTCAGTTTATATCCTTTATAGTTAAATCTGCATGAGAAAAACCTAGCAGTTTGAAGCAATTTACAAGTATGCACCACAGTAGGGGAAACAGCAAGCCAACTCAACAGCAGTTACCCAGCAGGATCATCACTGACCTCTTGACCGGAAACATACTCATACACTCATCTGCTAAACCCCACAAAGATAGGTCATTACAGAAGTGCAAGCTGTCAAAAGTGAGTAAGACAAACCTGCAGAAATGGATAAATTCAAAGGACAAAGATAAAGGCAGTCAGCACACCTAAGAAGCAGATACTGAGAGTTGGGCAGAAGGTGCAGAGACAATGCTGAGGAGAAGCAGAAAAGCAGTTAGGATTTGGGTACTGCACAAATCCCTTGGTCACTCAGATACTACAGTCACTAAGTTTCCACAGATCCTTTCCCATCATACCCAGAACAGTGACTCAGGGAGTGTGGAGAAAAGCTCTGCTTGGGCGTGGTGGACAGGGACTGGAAGGACAGGTACCTCCCCAAGCAAGGATTTTGCAAGTCAGTGAAGGGATAGGACAGGACAATGCAAGGCGACAGTAGGCTAGGGCGAGTAAAAAGGCATAAAAAACAAGGTATTAAGGACAAAGCATTTTTCCTTTCTCAAAAGATTATGGGAAAAATAATTATCCCCAAATAGAGTAAGATAATAAAGCTACTCCAACAATAACTCACTGTACCAATTCTTAGAAATCCTGCCCACTTAGAAATCCCAGTCATTTATATCTGTAAACATTTCAGTATGCAGCTCTAAAAGACTGACTTTCAAAATACCCAATATATCATCATCATACTTAATTTTGTATTAAATGCCAGGCATTTTATAAAATTTGTTTCAATCAGAATTTGTGAAGTCCAGTTAGTACTGGCTGACCTATTTCTAAATTCTATTTTAACCTATATATTGCCCTACATCTCCTTTTCCCCTTGACATGTATTTGAGAAGAAACCAGGACCCTGCTCACTGGTGAAAAGCAAAGGACAGCGAAACGGCAGCACAATCACCCCAGAAGACAGGCTGCCTTCTTGCCCACTCACAGCCTTTCAGCAAGTGCGAGATCCTGAACCCAGCAGACCTCAGGTTACAGTGTGGTATTCACATCCTTTGAGATTTTAATAAGCAAAGGATGTGTTAATTCTGTAGTTAGGCATAACCTAAGCTAACACATAGAAGGCATTGCAGAAATGGTGAGGCGCCCTATCTGACAGTAAATAGGCAGCCTGCCTAAAACAGAACAAGAAAGGCAGGCAGCTGCGTCTTTTTTTAGGTGCTGCAGGGTAATTTTATCTCTGCCATTTTCACCTACACATACCTAAATATGGAGCAAACTGCAGATTTCTACACCACTCTGGAACAAAGGATTCTAGAAATACTGTTTTATTCAGGCCTCAGGGGAAGGGAAGTAATGGGATGGAAACAAAACAAAGAGACAGATGGAGTAAACACCCAGCCCCCAGCCTGAGTCTGCAGCAGCAGCTGCTGGTTTTCATCATATTGCTGTTTTTTTCCTTCTTTGTTCCAGAGCTGGGAGCCAGGAAAGGGTGGAGAAGGGGAGGGGGATGAGCGGCAGGACCGTCATCAGCTTACTGAAAGTCACCTGATCTTCTCCTCCAATCCCTAGTCTCTGACCTCACAATCTGGAACTTGAGCCAAAATGGCTCAACTGCGCACACACCGTGGCTGAAATGGAAAATGCAAGCAGAAAAGAAAAATGGGAACAGTCTTTTTGGAAAGACTTTTTACAGTTTTCTCGACAATAGATAGGAATGTACACACACACACACACACACACACACACACACTTAATCTAGTAGATTAAAAGAAAAACCTGATTCTTAAGAGTTGGAATTACAGGAGGGAGAAATAGTTCCATTCCACTCTGAAGAAAAGGCTCCCTTCGTTTTAAATGGGATTCCTTTGCCTCATGGGGGACCTTCAAGAAAAAGGAAGCTTGTTATGCTGTAGTCTGATTTTTTTTTTTTCAATGAAAAGCTAACTTAAACCAGGATCAGTAGGGAGAATGAAGAAAATGCTATTGCCTGTTTTGTCGAACTCTGCTCTGTAGACAGTTACGGCACCCGGAACAAGTCAATTTTTCTTCAAATTCTTTTCTCATTATAAGAATAATGTTACATTATGGTAAATATGCAGGAAAAATCTAGTTAGAACAAAAAAATCTAGCATTTTTCACACCTTTAATCACAGCACTGGGAGGTAGAGGCAGCCTTGTGTATAGTTCCCAGACATCCAGAACTGTTACAGAGAAACTCTGTCTCAAAAAGCAAATGTCTAGTGTTCTTAATAGTATCCTGACACCTGACCTTTCATTTCTACATATTCCCCTGTAAAACAGCTGTAAGAAGGGTACTCATAATTTGTTTCTTGCTTCCCCATGAACCACATATCACAAACATTGTTCTTGATTATGGGTAAGGTAGCTCAATTTCAGGACACTTACATTCTAGAGCAATTAATCCTAAGGCCAAATGTTCACATGGGAACTCTAATTAAAGAGCCCCAAACAGAAAGACATAAAAATAGAAGGGGCCTTACTGGGAAGAAGGAGGACAAAGAATTCAGCAGGAAGGGATAAGAGAGGATGGTGAAGGAAAACATGTCAAAGCACACTATCTTAGATATGTGTAATGAAATCCTGAAAGAACATTTTTTTTTTAAGGGGACTGAGATAAAAGCAAGAAAACAGTAAGATGCACTAGCCCTTTCCCTTGGAGCGCCACACTAAATCTCGGAGTGTGGGATAACCTGGAAGTCCTCCTGCAGAAAACTTTGGTCTCTCGTTTCCATGTTATGATGGCTGTAAGGCCCTAAGATGAGTTGTTCATTTATACAGTTGGTGTGGGCAGCTACTCAGAAGACAGTGTGTTACATAAGAGAATGTACAGAGAACAAGAGACCAAAGCTGGAGCAAGTGGGATAATTAATGTCACCAGCATTTTAAAAATAGTCCTCTATTTTTGTTATAGTCCTGTGTTTATAATAAACAGGATTTAAGCAACTAAGATTTTTACATAAAGAATACTTGAAGACATAGCATCAAGGTATAAGACAGCATAGAATTATCTTTTGGTTAATGCAGGAAGGACAAAATTCATATTTGTATTTGTTTATAATTGCATTTTTAAAACCTGAAATAGAATTAAGAATAAAAACATGATGATTTTTAGAGGTGGGAATGGGAGGACAGGGAAAAAATGCTGGGTAGGAATGAGGTTGTCTCACAGGACCTTCAATACTGAAATGTCCGTGCTACCCATGCTGACAGACAGATAAAAGCACCAAGAAAAGCCCCAGAGCAATTCAATAGAAACACTCTCCAAACTTGTTGCTAAGACTGGTCCAGTAACAGCAAGCAATTTGCTTCAGACTCAAGAATTCTTAAAGAGCACAGGCTTAAGGGTTCTTCAGATCAGTATGTTTTCCCAAAGCACACCAGAGCAGCTTTGAGCTCTATCAGGTAGCTAGAGTGCCCCATTCTGCTACCCCACTTACTAGAGACACTGTTCTTTCTCATGATTATATCTCTGCTCTCCAACTCCAGGTCTCTACAGCAAGAGAGTGCTCAAACTTGCGCAGGAGCTATGCCTGCAGAGCCCCAGCATGATCCATCTGGATTTCTCCTGTTTCACACAGGTGATGGCATCCATCTCTCCAATCTAGTCAATCTCTAATCAAAAGTTTCCAGCTACTTTACTGACCCCAGGGAACTCTAAAACATTCTTCTACAATGATGCTATTGAGATCTGATGGAAGGACGGCAAGAAAAGAATTCTACAAAAACAAGGGCCTCTGAGATAATGCCTCTAGACAAACAAATTTCTTACCACCCCCTTAAGGACAAGGATAAAGTGTGTACAGCTATTCTGACACAGGCAATGAAATGCTACTAAAAGAAAAGGTGGAAAGCAGCTTCTACATTGTGGCAGGCAGTGGGAAGACAGAGCAGAAAGTGAAATAGACACTGAAGAAATGCACCAAGCCAAACACAGAGTATGTGCTAGAATGCATGTTCTACAGTACTTACTACTGATAGTCTCTGGAAGTAGAGCCAAGAGTGTTAACTTCAACACACCCCTCATTAAATCCTTATGCACACTAAAGTTTGAGACAGAATAGTACGAGTGGACATTTAAATATATAATAACGGCATTAAGATGGAAGAAGCTTAAGGTATACTGAGCCTCAAACTAGAAGATCAAAGTATCAAAAAATACATTTAAAAGGTCTTTTAAAATTTATTTTTTTTTTTTAAATTTTTATCTTACATCCATTTGTGTTTTTGCCATGGCTGTCAGGCCCCTGGAACTGGGATTACAGACAACTGTGAGCTGCCATGTGGGTGCTGGGAATTGAACCCGGGTCCTCTGGAAGAGCAGTCAGTGCTTAACCACTAAACTATCTCTCCAGCCCTTAAAAATTTTTTTGAAATTCATGATAGATGATAATCTGGGTTTAAATAATGGTTTCAATTTAGGCTTATCTCTAATACTTTAATATAGTCACATACCAGAGTTTAAATAGAAGCAAACTATAAAAATAGAATTATCTTGAGACAGTAAGGAGTTTTTAAAAATACAATATATAACATGTTTGAAGTAGCTCTTCAGTAAAAACTGTGACAGAAATTGATTATCAATGTTATAATACAATCACTCATATATCTAGAGAACTACCAAATTCACTGAAACAAGCCTCCCTTTAAGTCCACTGCAAGGAAGGGTATGATCTCACGAAGCCATTAGACTAGAAAGCAAACACTGTCCAGCCTTAGGACCGCCCCCCAAAGAAACAATAATATTACTCTTAAAAATAATAGCTTCAGTCCAGTGCTCCAGTGTGGGTCTCTGTCTCTATCTCCATCCATCGCTAAATGAAGGTTCTCTGGTGATATGCAAGATATTCATCAGTATGGCTATAGGATAGGTTCATTTCAGGTTCCCTATCCTCAGGTGCCCAAGAAACTAACTGGGGACATTGCCCTGGGCACCTGGTAGCCACTCCAAGTTCAAGGTCCTAATGAGGAGCAGAAGGAGGGAGAACATGAACAAGGAAGTCAGGACCACGAGGGGTGCACCCACTCACTGAGATAGTGGGGCCGATCTATTGGGAGCTCACCAAGGCCAGCTGAACTGTGACTGAAAAAGCATGGGATAAAACCGGACTCTCTGAACATGGTGAACAATGAGAGCTGACGAGAGGCCAAGGACAATGGCATGGGGTTTTGATCCTACTTCATGTTCTGGCTTTGTGGGAGCCTAGACAGTTTGGATGTTCACCTTCCTAGACCTGGATGGAGGGGGGAGGACCTTGGACTTTCCACAGGGCAGGGAACCCTGACTGCTCTTGGGACTGGAGAGGGAGGAGAAGAGGAGTGGGGGGAGGGGGAGAGGGGCGGGAGGAGGGGGAGGGAAATGGGAGGCGGGGAGGAAGCGGAAAATTTTTTTTTCAATAAAAAAAATAAAAACAGCATGACTTTCAAAAAAAAATAGCTTCAAAAATCAAAGGAACCAAGATACTAACTGCACAAGGAGACAAGATCCCTCTGCAACACAGTAAAATCTGACAGGCAGCATCTTGCTCTAATTTTACTGATCAGCCTGCCAAATGAGCCTCCTGGTCGGCAGAGGGCAGCATCAGAAGCAGTTTGTATTTGACAAAAGCAGCAGGGGCCGCTCTCTAACGTGACTGCATCACAACCAGGCCGTAACAATGACACATCAAAAATAAGAGGGATCCATGTGCCATCTCGTGGCGAAAAGGAGAAGGGCACTGCTGCATATAGATTCTCAGATCCCTGCACTTTAGAAGGAATTAAAGCTAAATTATCTTTACCTTCCCTTAAATCTTCACCAGTAATTGCTCCCTGGAACCTACAACAGCAGCCTTCAAGCAAAATCTACAAAATTCCCTCCTAGTTTAACTTTTAATCTCTGTAAGAAAGCAGCAGATCCTCCTGTCTGATATTGGTACCTAAATAAAGAGGATAAAACACAACTCAACCAAAAATAGCAGCAAAAGACCACAGAAAGTTATCAAAATAAGAATCAGAGATTATGTTCGACTGTGCCAAAGATAGTGATTGCAAAGGAAACAGAGGAGAGAAAGTAACAGACCCAGAAGTTCAGAACACCAACCTCACTGTGCAGACGAGGAAAGGGCTGATGTATGAGGGAAAACCTCTGGAGCAATTTTATGAGTAAACAGATTAAAACAAGATATATTTTACCTCATCAGAAATTTTAATAATTTCTTATTTTTGGCAGAAGTATGAATTGATATAATCTTATAAACCCAGTGATATGAGGTGAAAAGAATGTCATCTTTCAGAAACCACTGTGCAGAAATATAAAGTATACAAAGATAAATAGGATTTTTCCTGTAGTCACGTTTATAAAACAGAATACTGAAACAAAATTCTCAATAAAGGATTAGTTATATATAAAGCTTTTATTATTCATGACAGAACACAACTGTCCACTTGAAATAATTCAATAGATAACACAAAACTTTAAAAAAGAAATAAAGCAAATTTATATATAATAGTATCAAGAGATGATAAAGGATGTTACACAAAATACAGAATAGTATTTACCATGTGGAATCAATTTGCTATACTAAAAAGTATATACATGCTATTACTATAGTTGGTCCTTAATTTTCCAATAAAGTTCTGTTTGATGCTTCCCTTTTTTATTCACATGAACTGAATCTAAATTAATTATGTGAATAACATAGGCATGTAAAAGGCTTGGTTAACCATGGTTACCACAGGAAGAAGGGAGATTGTTCTGTTTTAGAGTTTCAGTGTATTCTATACATTGTGGCAAAGATGGTTAGTCATTCAGGAACTGCCTTTAGATAGGATCACAGTAACAGAAACGACGGAAAATAAGGAACACAGTGGTACAAGCTTTGAAAGTTCACATCCTGATTGATTCAATTTTCTCTAGGGAATGCTGGGCCTTTGAGAGAAAAGGTGTGAAGACAGCAATTTAGAAAAGTACAAACCTGAGAAGATTAGAAATGTTTAAAGGAAGCTGGTGAGATGGCTCAGTAGCTAATGGTGCTTGTCACCAAGCCTGGAGACTGAGTTAGATCCTCCCAGATCCCCATGATGGTGAGAATCAGCTCTTTCAGGTGGTCCTCTGACTTCCCAAAATGCACCACGATATCTGTGTGTTGTACCTCTGCCCATACAAAATACATGTAATAAAAGAATAAAAATTGGAAAACAAAACAAAACAAAAACCCAGAAATGCTGAAAGGTCAGTGTGGTGGCACTTGCCATCCTATATAATACCAGCTCGTGAGAAGAATCAAAAAGATATTGCATTTGAGGTCAACCTGGGCTGCAGGTTGACTAGGTTACTGAATTCAAGGTCATCATGGGAAACATGACACCCCGTATCAAAAACCAACTAAGCCAAATCAAAAAAAAAAAAAGAAATACTTAGGACACAACTACCTAGAAGTTTCAAAGACCAAGCAATATAATGAGCAGCAACAGACAATGAGACAAAAACAAGAATACTTACTATTTGGGAAGCTAAGAGAAGAAAAAACCAAGGCAGGGAAGGGTAGTGTGCAGTCTCTTCCAGTAAGTCAGAAATACACAGCTACAGATCCAGTGTGGACAAAGTGGAATCAACAAGGATCATGGTTTTACCAACCATGAGGAAATGAGAGAGACCGAGGAATGATTATTACGTTTAGCCATAGAGTTTAGGTGAGGGGTGCAGTCATCAAGAGGTGAGACAGGCTGGAGGCGCCAGTGTGCCTGGAGGACTGAGGGGGTCACAATACTAAAGACAAGGAAGTGGGCTGGAGATGTGCTGTTGGTGGAAACAACTACCTGTGTGAGGTCCCAGGTTTGATCTTCAGTTTTGTAAATGTGGGGTCGAAAGGCACATAGGACCAACATAGGTGGTAGAACACTGAGCTCGTGGAAGGGCTACAGTTGTTTATCATGCACACAGGAGAGGAAAGGTGAGAAAGAGTAAGGGAACTGAGAGACATATGCAGCAAGAATCTTAAGGGTTCATCATGACCCTTCATATAGGAACTGGGGGAAATCAGGGTTGGGAGATGGCTCAGTGGGTAGAGCAATTGCCACCAAGCCTGATGACCTGAGTTTGGTAAGGGACCTACATGGTGGAAGAAGAGAACTGGCTCCTAAATGCTGTCCTGTGATGTCCATATGTACACTGTGGCATGCACATATCCATACACTCACCAAGTAATTTCTAAAAAAAGAATGATGTTGTGGAAAGTCAAACTAGAAGTAGCACAGTCAGAAACAGAACAGTCAGGAGCTCATTTTGTGGAGAACTCAAGACTAACTTATAGTATCAATAGATGGAACACAAAGGGAAGTGGGTGATACAAACTGGTATCAGATTCCAAATCATTAGTTTCTAGTAAAGAGAAAAGCAGAAGGGTCTGAAAGAGATGACAGAGAACAAAAAGGACACTACCCCATCTCTAGGTGAGGAGGACAGAAGAAAGCAGGAGAGACCAAAAGGAAAAGCAGTATTGAGGGAAGTCGAGGACTAACACACAATGTTGTTCTAGGAACAGACCATCAATTCTAGAGAGTACTATGAAGTATTTTTGAGAACTTAGTTGGAAGACAGAATAAAAAATACACAGAATCTTAAGAGATTGAAATATGGGAGACTGAGAAGGACTGAAGACTGTGGGGCTTTCTGTGGCAACAAAACCTTGGCATAATATCAGATTCTGTAGACCTCAATATGTCAAAGTTCGAGAAAGGATAATACAGGCTCACTTTCTACCACTGGTGAAAGAAGTAACACAAAATACATGTAGCACATTATCATATAAGTCAGATTCCTTAATTATCATATAAGTCAGAGTCCTTAAAACCCAGGTATTAGGTAGATTTGTGATTTTAGATCACAAGGAACTTCCCAAATGCTTTGTGCTAACAGCCTCACCCTCCTCAAAACCTAGGATAAGCTAGTAAGGAAAGGTTAAAAAAAAACCCAACAGGTGAGTGGACAGCATCTCTGGGTCTACTACACTTTAGAAATAGACAGAACAGACATCTTTCTGCCAAGAGACTCGCTGAACAGGGGAAGCCAGTTGAGCTCTCACAATCTTGTTTCTAGAAGTTTAAGTGGCAGAAGCTATAAAATTCCCTAACATTAGCTGGGCATAGTGTTGCAAACCTGTAACCCCAGCACTCAGGACACAAAGCAAAACTTTCAAATGAGGTTGCAGGCCAGTCAGTGCTAAGACCCTGTCTCAAAAAACAGCAAGAGCAAAAGATTTGTGAATACTAATAAAGATACAATTGGGTGAGTGCCACCTAGTGGACAGAAGAAGTCACAGGGAAATGGCAAACACCCTCTGTTGCTGGGGAAGGGATTACTGGTCCCTCCAAAGGCTCCTCCTGAAGCCCAAAGCTAGGCAGGAGCAGCAGACTGGCCAGCAACCTGCTGTTGCCCATGCTCTGACTCCTGTATCAACAGTAACAAGCTGTAGAATAAAGGTGAATTTGGTCTAAACCTAACTAGAATACTGCTTTTAATAAAGATGAAAATAAAATTTAACTACTGGGTATGTTCCCAAGAACTTAAAAGGCAGAACCAATAGAATCCATGATAAAAGACTCCTTGCTGATCACAACAAGATGGAGTGAGAATGTAGACTGGGGGAGGGGGAGAGGAAGACTAGCAAATTTCCATCTTCTAACGAGAAAGCCCTTTACACTTATTTAATCTTTAATCTTTTTCTCTGATACTCAATACTAATAACTGACCCAACTAAAAGGCTCTTTTGCGTTCTTACCTTTGGAAGCTGCAGGAACCAAGGCCAGGAGGAAAATGCATCAGATTTGAAAAGAAACAAAACAGGAATTACAGATAGAACTTGGTTATTATAGCTCAGTCACCCAACCTGTTCAAGGCACTCGCTGACCCTACTAATTAAATACTCTGGTCTAGGAACAACACTTTAAGACAGAACCATAATTCATTCAAGAGAACTATTAAAATGAGCCTAAGCTGAGTGTTTGGAACCTTGTATCCTTGTTGGTATACTGCCACAAAATACTTACAAGCAGCAATTCTCTTTGCCAGCCCCATAATAACAAAAACATTCTCTTTTCCTTGGAATGGAAAAATCAATGTCTCCTCTTCCCAACCCCCTTCTACCCTCACCAGGGAAGGGAAAAGCTCTCCCTGTCTGGAACTAAGGAGAGCACTCACTTTTGGTCTGGGCAGAGAAGGCAAGGGTAAGTTTGGCAAAAAGTTCGTTGTTCTCAAAGCGGTCTTCTTTCACCTTTGTCCAGAAGCAGTCCTGGGAAAGGTCCTCAGCCACGAACTGTATAAACAGACAGGTAGTAAGAACTACTGGGCTGAACTCTCCCTGTGCTAGAAAAGTGACTCTAATTATCAGCAATGTTGACTAGCCTGGGATTAATTTAGGACACAGACAGTAGCTGTGCCCTTCATAGGGAAGCAGGAGACAATGCTTCTGGTAAGTTTACTGGTAACTAGTCAAGAATCAGAATCAGTTATGCTGATCTTCCTCCTAATCCCAAATTTTCTAGTTTCACAAGCATTAAAGCCTTATTCCCAATGTTCCTTGCTCTACATTTCCCCCACGAATCTGGCTATGTTGAACTTAGTTTCTAGAAGCAAAAGAATGACCCAACCACAGGGGTCACAAACACATCGTGGGCTGCACAAGCATAATTTCAGTCATGTGCACCCTAGTGAAGCGACAGCTGTCAAACTACCATAGTGCTCATTTTACCACAGAAAAGTCAAATGTATTAACATAGGTTGACTTTCATTAAGATATATTCATTAGGGCCCACAAATCTTCCTGTGGTAATATCTCAAATAGAGATGTTGTATAAACATAAACACAAGTAGAACTTTAAGGTCAGATTATGAGCCCTAAAAGTGGGTAGCCTACCCACACACAAAAAGTAGTTTAAGGCCGGGCGGTGGTGGCGCACGCCTTTAATCCCAGCACTCGGGAGGCAGAGGCAGGCGGATCTCTGTGAGTTCGAGACCAGCCTGGTCTACAGAACTAGTTCCAGGACAGGCTCCAAAGCCACAGAGAAACCCTGTCTCGAAAAACCAAAAAAAAAAAAAAAAAAAAGTAGTTTAAGATTTTATGCTGTAGAAAAACTTACCTTGGACCAGTTTGGCCTCCGGAGCTGTACCTCTGGTTTATAAACTTTTTTAGGGGTTAATCCAAATGGCAGAACCGGGGCTGCAGGAATCCCAAATCCAAAGGGGGGAGGTGGAGGCACGCCCATTCCAGGTGGAGGAGGAATGCCAGGGCCTCCAGGAAGAGGGGGAGGGGGAGGAGGCAGTCCTGGTCCTCCAGGCAAGGGAGGGGGTGGGGGGACGCCAGGCAAAGGAGGGGGAGCTGGTATACTAACACCTCCAGGCAAAGGAGGAGGTGGGGGGACGCCAGGCAAAGGAGGGGGAGCGGGTATACTAACACCTCCAGGCAAAGGAGGAGGTGGGGGGATGGCAGCACCTCCAGGCAAAGGAGGAGGTGGGGGGATGGCAGCACCTCCAGGCAAAGGAGGAGGTGGGGGGATGGCAGCACCTCCAGGCAAAGGAGGGGGAGCGGGTATATCAGCACCTCCAGGCAAAGGAGGGGGAGGAGGTGGAAAGGTACCTCCAGGAAGAGGAGGTGGGGGTGGGGGAGGTGGAATAACAATGCCAGGGTCACCAGGCAGAGGCGGGGCAGGGGGAACAGCAGCACTGCTAGAAACAGAAGGAGCAACAGCCACAGCAGAGAGAGAAGCCATTTCCTTCTTGGCTTCTTCTAGTTCTTTTGACAGCTTGGCAACCTAAAGAAGCAACACAGAATTAGTACTTCTCACCCCACTTCAGTGACTACTAGAGCTGCAAGGACCTAGAAAAGCACTTAACCCAAAGTTCTGTTTAACCATAGATGGATTGAGAGGTCAGAGTACATGATTCTTCTCTAAGTCACACTGCTACTTAGGAGTAGAGTAAAACTAGAACTGAAGTATGTGCTATACAGTTAATCCCACAACTATACAAATGATCAAGTTAGCACTAGTGTAGGTTGTCTACATTTTTGTAACTGCAGAGAAAAGACTGAAGGTGTCACAGAAGCATAAACTAAGTTGGATGGGCAAATGAGCCAAGAGCTTACTGTTGACTCCCAAACGCATACGTCAGTTCTGGATTCTGCCGTAACTTTAATCTTTCTTTACAATCTTCTATATCTGTATCTAAATGTTTTGTCTTATAATACCATACTCCCAAAGCAAGACTAAAACCATTAAATGACTGTTAAAACACACCATCTACCTGATGATCCAGCTGCTCTTCCCTAGCACAGGGAACCTATGACCGTATGACCCATGACCAGCACAGCTGAGCTAGGGAGGGCAGCTGCAGTCCTGCTCACACTTTACCTCTCCGGTCAGCTTTGACACCTCCGCTTCTAGATCTTGTTTTTCTGTAGCAATCTGCTGCTTTTCAGAATCCAGTGCATTCTTTTCTCCTTGCAGATCCTGAAGTTTCTGCTCAAAGTCATTTTCCATCTTTTTCATTTCTACTTGTAACTCATGCCGGGCTGTTAACTCTGAGTCCAACTAAAGAAGAAAAAAAAATCAGATTCCCAACAATCTGTCTGTCATAGCCTCAGTTGTAAACGCAACAAAAACCTACAGTCACCAGGAAAGAGGGAACCTCAATTGAAGAATTTCTCAGATCAGACTGGCCTGTGGTCATGTCTGCGTAGCATATTCCTAACTGCTACTGTGAATTGTGCCATTCCTAAGCAGGTAGACCTGGGATGTTTAAGAAAGGTAGCTGAGGGCCGGGCAGTGGTGGCACACACCTTTAATCCCAGCACTTGGGAGGCAGAGGCGGGCGGATCTCTGTGAGTTCGAGACCAGCCTGGTCTACAAGAGCTAGTTCCAGGACAGGCTCCAAAACCAGAGAAACCCTGTCTCGAAAAACCAAAAAAAAAAAAAAAAAAAAAAAAAAAAGGTAGCTGAGGGCTGGAGAGATGGCTCAAGAGCATTGCCTGCTCTTCCAAAGGTCCTGAGTTCAATTCCCAGCAACCACATGGTGGCTCACAACCATCTGTAATAAGGTCTGGCGCCCTCTTCTGGCCTTCGGCATACACACAGATAGACTATTGTATACATAATAAATAATATTTAAAAAAAAAAAAAAAGAAAGGTAGCTGATCAAGTCAGTGGTAAGAGGCCAGGAAGCAGCATTCCTCTAGTTTCTGCTTCAAGTTCCAGCCTTAGCTTCCCTGATGACAGACTATCAAGTGGAAGATGAAATAAACCCTTTCCTCTTCAAGTTGCTTTAGGTCCTGGTGTTGATCACAGCAACAGAAACCAAACTAGGATGCTGCCTATCCCAGTTAGAAACATAAGGGCTAGTTCCTGTAATTTACTATTTTGTCTCAACACCTACTCTATAGAGCTTACTGACCCATCTAAGTAATGCTTTGAAAAGAAGAGAACAGTATGATCTTGACTTTAAAAACAAAGTTAAAGGGAGGAGACAAGAGATCATGTTCATAGTCTTCCTACTTAAATAGCCAGAAACCAAGTCAGCTAATCGAAGACTTGAAAGACCTTTAATCATGTCCTGGTTAGTTTTATGTCAACTTGATACAAGCTAGAGTCATCATAGAGGAGGGAGCCTCAATTGAGAAAATGCCCCTATAGCTAGGCAGTGGTGGGGCAGCACTCAGGAGGCAGAGGAAGACTGAGTTCGAGGCCAGTCTAGTTCAAAGAGTGAGTTCCAGGACAGGACAGCCAAGGCTACAGAGAAACCCTGTCTCAAAAGTCAAAAGACCGAAAAAGAAAAAGAAGGGGACAAAAAAGAAAGAAAATTTAAAAAAAAAGAAAATGCCCCTGTAAAATTGGTGATTGATTTGGGAGGGCTCAGTCCAATGTGGGCCGGGTCACCTCTGCAGGCTGGTGTTTCTGACTTAAGAAAGCATGAGCAAGTCATGTAAGTAGCACCCCTCCATGGCCTCCGCATCAGCTCCTGCCTCCAGGTTCCTGCCCTGGGTGAGCTCCTGCTCTCACTGCTTTTGATGATCAACTGTTATAGGGAACTGTGAGTGAAATAAATCTCTTCCTCCTCAAGTTGCTTTTGGTCATGGTGTTTCAACATAGCAATAGTGACCCTAACTAGACAAACCAGGACAGCTGCCTTGCACAATTCCAGCCATGGCAGAAATCCTTAATTACTACAGAAATAACAGGAATTGAGGCATATTCCACTTCCTACTGTCCTGGAGTAAGAGGAACACTTACATAGAGTATCATCTGTCTTTGCTGGCTTGCCTGGTGGCCCAAGAACATTGTGAGATCAACTCAAGCTTCTCATTTCACATCAATACTCTGTCTCACTAACAAAAAGATTTCCCTCTAGGAACCTTTAGATTCTGAATGCTTTCAAAATATCATAGACAATATTGTCTCGCATGTCAAGAAACAGTTATCTTCAAAGAAAAATATATACCCTAAACTTACGTGTGTATATTTGTTTTGCACATATATGTATTTGTGGTTTACACTAGAGACTGAACCTAGGCTTTCTCACACAAATAGCAAGCACTGATCCCCTCATACGCACCTTTTTTTCTAGCTCTGTAGCTTTGGCCTCAGATTTTTCCACCTTTGTTTTATCAATCATTTGATCTGAAAATAAAAAACAATTTGATCTGAAAACAACTCAGTAAGTAAAGTTCTGTTTCCTAAGCCTGTGCCTCTGCTCCTAAGCCTCCAATATACTCAAGGGCAGTTGTCTATCCTTTTGTTGCTGTTATTCTTAATGTTCTACACTAGAACAAGAAATGCAAGTTTCATTAAATACAATCTACACTTTCTCTTAATTTTATTTATACAGTTGTTATACTTTTTGTGTATATGTGAGTGCATGAGTGTATATGTACAGGTTGAGTATAGGCATGTGTATGTAAGACATGTGAAAGTCAGATGACAACTATGAAGAGTGGCACTTGTCACCATAAGGAATCTGGGGCAAAACTCAGGTCCTCAGGCTTGCATGCAAGCACCTCTACTTACTGCCACCTTGCATGTCCTCAAGCTATGATTTCTAAGTGCGAGGTATAACAATCACATGAAGGATGGCCAGTGTGACCTTTATGATTTTGAGACCAGCAGGGTCAGAAAACGCTAAAGTCTGCAAAAAGCAGTATATAAGAAAGGGCAAGATTTTCAATTTGTGCAGAAATAAACTAAAGAGACCACATAATCTTAGCAAAAAGGGTATACTGAGAAAGAACAGAAATAGGGACAAGAATAATTTCTTTGAAAATTTCATTGAAAGAAGAAAACAAAAGGTATAAGCACTGAATGTTTTGATGAGTCAAGTAGGAAAGCCTGCTTACCAATCAATCCCTCAATATCAATCTGGAGGTGCCGGCACTTGAAGTCAGGATCAGTTCCATTCTTGTGTAGAACTATCTGAGAAATACATTCTTCAATCAATTTATAGTACTGTGGCCTATGAAAGAAACAAAACAGACTTACCAAAGTGAAATCAAAATGTAACTTCCAGAAGTATTCTGGATCAAGAAAAGCTAACTTCTTTGACTATAAAGAATTAAGGATAAGTATTCTGAAAAGAGCTTTGGTGAAGCTAAAAGCATCACTGCTGTACTAGGGACTTCTCTTCTAGATCAGCTCTTCTTCCTATTTCAGATACTCAACAGTTCTTATAGACTGGGCTATAGTTCAGTCATGTGGAAAACATGGATGTCAACATGAACACTCTCATGCACACACTTAAAAAGATTTTTTATTGTGTGTATATCTGTGTATATGTACATGTATAAAAGTGCCCATGGAGGTCACAAGTGTCAGATGGAATTACAGGTGGTTTGTGAAGCTGATATGAGTGTTGGGAACTATTGGGTCCTCCACAAGAACAGTATGCATGCTTAACATCTGAGCTATCTCTCATCCCCCAACAAACAGGGTTTTTCTGTCAAACAGTTCTGGCTGTTCTGGAACGCACTTTGTAGATGAGGCTAGCCTTGAACTCACAGAGATCTGCCTGCCGCTACCTCCTGAGTGCTGGGATTAAAAGGTGCGTGACACCACTGCCCTATCCCAACATACTTTCTTAACATCTGCTTCCCAATGCCAGTACTTTCCCATTTAAATAAACAGTTAGGCTTGATTCGTATGATCCTCCTTGTCAGGCTACTGCTGATCTCTACATCCAGGCAACCAGAAAGAATTTTAGGTTGCCATCTGTCTTTACTGTCATCCTTACCCCACTTACCTATTCCTTTCTAAGGGCGTTCCACACAATGACTATTCCCAAAGAAGTGCCTTTCAACTAAACTAAAGCAGTTGTTATGTTGATCAAACAGCTGACAACTTCTTTTAGATTTGTGACTAATGAACCCCCACAATGTTTTTCCTTTCTTTTTTAAACTTTCTAGAACAATCTTTGAATTTAAGGATGCTGCTTTTCCACTCAGACTCAACATTTCCCACAGGTATATAAGCTTACCTAGCCTCATAATCATTTCGAACCAATAGGAGATGCTGCAGGATGGACAGGAAGTGTGGCTCTGCTTTTGAGTCTTTCACTGTGTTCAAAAGAATCTGGAAGATTTCACCAAAGTCAGTAGAAAGGACAGGCTAAGGAAATCAAACATTTAGAAGCTGTTTGACAGGTGGCTTACTGAAAGATGCCACTTCCACTCTAACAACTGTTCCAAAAACATCTCTAGTTCCTTTAGCCAAGAGTGCGACTATCCATAGACAAAGGATCCCTAGGACTTAGCCTGAAAATCTACGACAGAAAATAAAAATAGAACTACCTCAAAGCTACCCGTGGCAGGTAATCAAATACGTAATAGAAATATTGTTTGTCAGTCCAAAGAGTTCTACATAGCACCCATCTCAGTAAGTTATTGCGTTCTAAGAAACATACAGATTTGGATGGATGCTTTAAGATGGGAGGGCAATCTGGTTGCAACATCTGCTACTTTACTGCCAGGTTGATGGATGCTTTCAGGTTAAAAAGGTCACCTTTAATGGCTTTCCTGGTCCATGATGGACAGCAATATAAAGACACCAGTTTTATTAAAAATAAATATATATATTTTTGAGACAGGGTCTCTCTATGTAGTCCTAGCTGTCCTGGAGCTCACAATACAGACCAGGCTGTCTTAAAAGTCAAGATCCGTCCTAAATGCTAGGAGACAAACTCAAGGCATGTGCCACCACACTCAGTCTTATACCCTATTCTCTAAGTCATCACTTGCCACAATACTCCATAATTCAGTCATCAGTCACAAAAGGATATTCCATCTCCATGCGAATGTCTTCTAGCCGTCCCTTCAGATCATATAAATCTTCCTCCGCTTGTTCATCAAACACATTTAGCTGTACTCTCATATCGTCATTGTCAATCTCCCGAAGCTCCTGGCAATGATAGAAGAAGTCAGGGAACCCAAAAATCTCCTCTGTGCCTAGAAATCCAAACCTTTCAACCTGGTGTTTAAGTTGAAAACCAGAATCACCTCAGTGATGATCAGGGCTGTGCGAGCAGGAAGGAACAATCCAGACTTCTTAATGAAATGTTTTATCTTACCTGCAACACCTGATGCAGCCCCAAGCGCATTAGTTCACTTCGAATGTGAACTCGGAAGTCAAATTCTTCTGCAGGAGTGATGAGAGCATTGATCAGCTGTAGGCATCCCACCTGAAATAAGCAAATCCAGCTGCTATGTCAGCATTAAGCCTAATAAATAAGGATTCCACTATTTATATACATTCTGGAGCTCCATAAAAAGATACACAACAAAAACTATAGGAAAGAATTTTAACCAGAGCAACAAAACATTGTTGAGTGCAAGTCTAGAGTACTTAGTGAATGAATCCAAGGATCTAACAGAATATGTTCCTATAGAAAATTGCCCTTCCTCAGGTGCTAATAACTAATTTACTCCCCCCAATATCACAAGGAGGAAAGTAGTTATTTGTTTTTTAGAGAATAAAATCATTTTCTTCAGAAAAAAAAAAAACACTAAAATATAAAAGACATAGTTGAGAACCACTCTATTATTTTTATTAAAAACTTTTAGTATTTTCAATTATGTGTGCATTAATGTGTGTGTGTGTGTGTGTGTGTGCAGGTGAATGCACACATGAATACCAGTGTCAGAAACCCCTGGAGCTGGAGTTACAGACAGTTGTGAGCTGTCTGACAAGGGTGCTGGGAATTGAACTTGGTCTTCTGGAAGAGCAGTATATGCTCTTAACTGATGAGCCATCTCTCCAGGCCCCATATCGTCTATTAAAAGGCCAAATGACACTAGACATGGTGATGTAGACCCATGAATCAGGAGGCAGGAAAATCACCAATATTTGCCCAGGCAATTATTACATGTTTAATTCCAGAACTTGGGAGGCAAAAAGATCAGCTATGTCTAGCCTGTACTATATAATGAGTTTGAGGCCAGCCCAGACTCTAACACAAAATAAAAATTAAAAAGGGCTCTCAGGTTCAGTGGTCGTTCGGTAGTAGGGGGCTTGCCCAGTATAAGCAAAGCCCTCGGTTCGATTTCCTGCACCACAGAAAAATAAAGGACAAATGAACTCTGGTCTTTCCATTTTGAATTCTATTCTATTCTGTTCTATTGTTGGCCCAGTTTTAAGAGTGTATATACATACTTTGAGTGCAATGGAGGTCCCACTTTTTAATCCATCCAGCAGTGGCTGGAAGCGTTCAAGCTCATCCATTTCAGCTCTCTCTGTCATTGCCTCCAAAACTCGTTCATTCCTGTCCAAAATAAAAGAAAGTGAATTGCCCAGGTGCACTGACAGACATGGATAGATTTGGCAGGGAATAAACCAATTAGGAAACAAGACATTATCAATGCTTTCAGGCATTTGAAATTATTCTCTTAACCCTCACAGACACTAGAATTTGATAAAAAGTAATGGATTATCTTCTGAGAAAAAAAATTTCCTAAAACCCTTCTTAGACTCCTACTCATGAATACAAAATTAAGACCTCTGAGCTATGAAATATAAATTGCTCTGACTTTTTAAGGACCATTTAATATTAAGAGTACTAATCAATCTCTAAAAAACATTACATGTGGTTCACTTTTAGAATTTTCTGCTTGAAGTATCATGATGATAACAAAAAAGATTCTGTTTAAAGCACTGTGGATCCTCAAATACTCTACCTGCACTAAAACCCTAACATTCACTTCTGAGAAGAAATATGGCCTTACTACTAAGCTTCTAAACACCAAAAGGACACCAAAGTAACTCAATTTTCCTCTACGCTACAAGAAGATGGTAAAATGGAAAATGCAGAAATAGCTCCAGTCACATACATGTCGTCTGGCTGTGGTAAGATACAAAGAGCAGACAGCAGCTTAGCTGCATCAATCATCATATTGGGAACAGCAGGATCCATGGCTCTGACCAGCAGTAGGATTCCTTCTTCTGTGTCCAACATGGTTTTGATTCCAAACTGTTAAGACAAGAACAAAGGAATGAGGCTTAATGACAACACACACAAGCAAGGACATGCTTAGGGTTTTTTATGAATAGAATGTTATCTCCTCAAATACATGTAAGAATGTTAATCCCCTAGAACCCTAGAACGTAGCCTCTTGGGATATAGTTATTGCAGATAAGATTAGCTGAATTACCACGAAGCCACACTGGAGTAAGGCAGGTTCTTAATCTGGTATGCCTGGTCCCTGTGTAAGGGAGAACTCTACATCCCAGACATGTACACACACAGCATCACAAGAACACCAAGTGGAAATAGAAATAATGCATCTATAAACCAGTTGTCAGCAAGCTACTAGAGAGCAGAAGGGAAACATGGAACACATTCTCCCTCCCAGCCTCAGGAAGAACCTGTCCTGGCTGACAGAGGATCTTGGACTTCCATCCTTCAGAACTGAGACCATGAATTTCTGTTGTTTAAGACACTCACTTTGGAGACTCTAGAAACTAGCACAGGAATAGAGAATATATTCCCAATAACAGTTAAACAGAGAAGATTACAACAAAATAAACTTCCTAAGACACACAACAAACTTTCACTTTCCCAGGTGGTGGTAGCACACGCCTCTAATCCCAGCACTCGGGAGGCAGGCAGGCGGATCTCTGTGAGTTCGAGGCCAGCCTAGTCTACAAGAGCTAGTTCCAGGACAGACTGCAAAGCTACAGAGAAACCCTGTCTCAAAAAATAAAATAAAATAAAATAAAATAAAATAAAATAAAATAAAATAAAATAAAATAAAAATAAATTCACATCTACACAGTGAGTTCCAGCATAGCCAGGACTGTATAGTGAGATCAGACATTAACTTTACAAAAAAATAAGTTAGAAATGAATATTTTAGAAGAAATGGCATACTGGCATACACCTGCAATCCCAGCTCTTGGGAGGTGGAAGCAGAAGCAACAAGAGGTCAAACAAACTGAAGGGAAATTTGGACTTCTTGAGACTGGGATGAATGAATGTAGGAAAGAGGCAAGGAAATAACATTCCAAACAATAACTACAGGTCAAACAACAAGATCAGTAAAAAGACTGTAAAGTACAAGAACACTTAGCCTACCCTCTGAAACAGAAATCAGAACTAGTGGGACGAATTCCGTAGAGGCTCACATACATTGCAGTAAAGTACAGTTACAGTATGGAAAGGAAAGGCAAAGCCTTAAGCCTCAGTTTCTTCTCCTTCTGGCAGACTACAAAGGAGAAATAGCGAAGATCGAGATGGCAGCTGTGGTCAAAACAGGGAAAACCTCACCTTGTTGTTCATGAAAGCTTTCAAGCAGCGGATGATCTCATGCTGGTTCCGGCTGTCGTAGTTTCTGCACACAGAAAACACAATCAGCAAAGTCCCTTTATTTTATAATACATCTTCTTTCCATATGATTGTTCAATCTTTCAAACAAGGACATCAGGAATACTTTCAACTAGCAGCTAAGCAGAATCTAACAGATAGTTATGAATACAGCCCAGCACGTTCATAAATGACAGCATTATGTTGTCATGTCAAAAGGTAGTACAGCCCTACATCACAAAGCACTTGACCCAGAAACACTAACAAAAATATCAACTGGCTAATACACTTGTAATTTGAGAATTTAGTATTAAATTAAAAACCTGCCAATTCGGGATTGGGCATAACTCAATAGTACAATACTTGCCTAGCAAGTGCAAGGCCCTAAGTTTGGACCCCGACACTATTAAAACATGTGTTAAGTGTGCAAACAAAACTTCATCCCTTAACTCCCTTTAGGCAGCTAGGTACTAAATTCTTTAAGATACTATCCTATCACTCCTTGCCAATACTGAAAAGGCTTTATATCTGAGAAAGTACACACAGACCCAATTCCATGTACTATTTGTCTAAAAAAAGATTCCAGAAGAATTGGGCACTTTGGATGGCAGCATAACAGCCTAAAATAGTTATGGTATTCAAGAATTTATCCCAATACTGAAGACTACTATAAAACTAAACCCAAACTAATAATGTATACTCTAAAAAAGACCTCCAAGTGTAATGTGGCCCAGACCAGATCACAGTACAACTGAAGATGAAATCAGATCCTCTTTCCAGACAGAAAAACAACTGGAGACTAATAATCTTTACTGGTATAGATCTTCCCATCTATACGCTCATCCTCTAATCTCTTCCACAAGAAACTTCACTTTCATCCAACAGCATATTCCTCCTAGTCCATAAATCTGAATTTAACTGTTGTTATTTCCTTAATGAACAGCCCACTCTGGCCCTCAACCTAGAAAATATAAAGACCCAAAATTCCTTACCCAGAAATCTCCTCTTTCTCATCATGGAGCCGTTTGAGAATATCCAATAAGGAGGCTAGGCCCTCAGCACCAAATGTCTGCACCCAACTACAAAAAAATAGATTAAAGGCAATGTAGTATCAATTTAAGTCAATAAAGGCTATTTGCAAACTCTATCCTAGAAATCCTTCACCTCCCATCCAGACCTTTCTCATACTTCCCTACCTCCTTTGGTTGTGAACTACGGCATGAGTTTCTGGTACTGTTCCCTCAGAATTCTCACCTGACAGGGTTATTGTTGAGAGAAACTCGAAGGGACTCAAGGCAACTAAGCAGATGCATATCCCGCAAGCCTGACCTCAGCTCCTGAATGTACATCATGGCAGACCTAGAGCTTTCTTTCTGGTTCATGCCCTGGAAAGAGGCATATAGAGAGGTCAGTAAACACTGAGCCTAAACATAAGTTATTAGCTTATACTCATCACACAGTATAAAAATTAACAGGGCAGATACCCATTATACAAACTACCAAACTACATGAGATTCATAAATAGTTCATGAACTTAAAAATAAGTCTGGGAAAAAGGTGGCAAATCAAGACTTAAGAGTCAGTCAAGAGGAGGCTTATCTAACAGGATTAAGCAGAATTAATAGAGACATAGAATAGTCTATAAAATTAGCAGAATAAGCAGGTTTGGGGTAAGGATGCAGCCTCCTGTGAGCATCTGCCCTAGAGCTTACAGCTGAGGAGGCGTGCAAATACTGGGACACCATCTCCCTCTTGATGACAATGTCCTTCTCTCTCAAAGGCTGTTGCTTCTCCTCATTCAGGTTCATATCCACCTAGCAAAAGGAGGGGGCAGGGAGGCAGAGAGAAAAAAATAAAATTATCATGTAAGTTTTTGTTTTGTTTTGTTTTTCTGTGACAGGGTCTTACAATGTAGCTCTTGATGTCCAAGACCTCACTACGTAGACCAGGCTTGTCTTGAACTCACAGAATTCTCCCTGCCTCTTTTAAGTTTTCAGTGTTTAATATTTATTATACTTAGTAATGAGTTGACACAGCAAATCATTAGTGAACAAATATGTTTTCTTGATTCCTAGAAGTTTAAGTTATGGTAACCAATAAAAATCCCTCAGGGATAAAATCTAATTAAGTGCAGTACAGATCCCCACAGACACCAACCATCCTTGGTATGAAGCTTGCATGCTGGCAGACATGCTGGGTATACATACACTCTACCACTGAGCTCCGTCTTTAAACCACTGGACACTTTAAAATATATAGACTTCTGACGGTTTCCCTAGGAAACAATAAACTCTTGATACATTTTCTTTTGTATTACTGAGTGGAAACCATACATAATATTTTCTTCATTAAAGGCAGACCTTCATCTCTCCAGTACTGGAAAACTGCTGCCATTAAAAAGAAGAAGAAGAAGATCAACACCAACAAAATCTGCCTGAACTTTCAGGCCTAATCATTTATATTGGTTATTGCAGAGTGTCCATGCAAAGTGTCCTTGTTCTCACTAGACAGCAAAGTAAGTCACAACCATGCATAGCTCAAAACTAAACCGACTTCAGATACAATCTTTAAAGGCCTTCTATTTAGTAAGCTCTTTCCAAATTCCCCACTAAACAGAGGACCGAATGCAAATGATGCCTTTGTATTCCTCAGCTTTTTCTTTATACAGAGGTCATTATAAATGCTTCCTCACTTCATCTTCTGACTTAGCCTCAAAGTGGTGACCATACTACCACAGGGCTTGGTCCACCCACACTACATTTTTGTGGCTAGAGTATTGCCAGGCAGACATCCATTAACGAGGTAGTCAGTAATCACATATTCCCAAGTTTAACTCACAGATTCTAATCCCGTGGACTGAAATTTACATATTTAGTCGTTATTTCATGGGGTTAATATTAAAACATTTCACATTAAGCCTAGAATTCTTTATAGTAAACATCAATTAGGAGACCATTCGTTTAAAAACAACCACCACAGACAGACAAATGCCTATAACTGCGAGCTGGGCAGGCAACATCACTCAGAAGATGACTCACCAGCATCTTCTCAAAAAAGACTAGGATTTGCTCATCAGTGTATTCAGGCAATGGCTGCGCAGTGGGGTCATCTCCATACAATGCAGAGGAGTTTCTGTGAGCAGAATTGGGTTTTTCCTTCTCCTTCTTAATCCTCATGCTGGTAAATCTCTCCAGCTAAGAAAGAGAAAGAAGTATTAGCAGCGATCCACATTCCTCACCTAACAAACCAAACACCAAATAGCCAACACTTTACCCTCTTACCCTGGCTTAGTATTTTTAGTTTATGCAGTCAAGATTATATGGCATAAGAAGAAATCATTTTTCCTCAGATCTAACACAGCATACTGACTTTATTCTCATCTATAATAAAGTGTAAGAAACAGAAAATGCTTGCATTAAGGTTTCAAACCTCTCTAGACTGGTGTAGTGGCATAAACCTTTACTCCCAGCACTCTAGAGGCAGAGCAGGTGGATCTTTTTGAGTTCAAGGCCAGCCTGGTCTACAGAGTGAGTTCCAGGGCAGTAAGGGCCAAGTTTGAGGCTAACCTGGGTTTACAATAAGGGACTCTATTTGATGAAGGTAGAAGCAGCAATAAGCTTCGGTACCATCAGCTCAATCCACTGAAAATATCTGTAACTGTATGCAAAAGAGCACTGTGGGGCTTCAAATGGTGTAAGTGGCATCGAGAATGCAGGATGAATTCTAGCTAAAACTGCCCAACTGTGGAAGTTTAAAAAAAAAAAAAAAAAACACCAAAGAAAGCATGCAATGGGTTAAACAAAGTGAGAAAAGACCTGGGATATTCTGACACTACAACGTTACAAGTTAAAGTTACAGAAACTGCGCATGTTAAGAGAAAAGAGAGCGAGCCATAACATGCACATGCCCCATACACATTTCCTTACCTCATCTGCCATGAGCCGCTTCAAAGTCTAGGAAACAGAGAAAAAAAGGAGGGAGAAGAAAAGAGATCAGTGAAATATCAAGGAACTCCCAAACATCAGAACGGTTGAAGGGAGAAAGGAAAAGAAAATAAACAGAAAGGCCCTAAGCTACCTTCCACACACTAACAGATTTCTGCACAGACTCTGGGAAGGGGCAAGAGAAGTTAAAACAACTTGGGGTGGGGGAGTAGAGAACTGAACAGATTCTAAAACCAGTGACCAACCACCTTATGAAAAGTGCTCCATTTCATTAGTAAACAACACAAAATAAAACCACGCTCAAGTCTGGCCTAGTGGTACAAGTTCTAGCTACTTAGTAAGCTAAGGCAGGGGTACCATGAGTTCAAAATCTGTGTGGGCTAGCAAGTGAATCCAAGGCAGGCCAAGAAACATAGTAAGATTCTTTCAAAATTTTAAAAGAGAGGTAAGGATGGGTTAAAAACTCAGTGGTGGAGTCCTTGCCTAGCATGCAAAGCCCTAGGTTTGATTCCAAGTATCACAAATAGATAGATGAAAACTGTAATAATGAAGTTATCAGCTCATGTTCTCAAGGCTCACAGAAACACAGCCGTATGTAAGATTCTGGGTCTGATCCCTACCTTTTTTATCTGTCTAGCTGTAGAGGAACAATGGCTCTCTCATACTTTGCTGGTGTTAGCACAAACCACTGGGCTAACACTACCAAGTAAAATTAAATGCACATACATTATTATTCAACACAGCAATATAAGCATCTGCCCTGTGAAGTGTGCACTTAAATAACAAATGCATACACAGACATATTGCAATATGTGAAACAGGAAGTCTCAATAGCCAGCGAGATGACATCAATCCAAATCATATTACTTGGAATGTAAGATTATAAAAGGTACCAGACCTAAAATTTGTCCAGCCTATAAGATGAGTTGGGGTAAAGACAGCACAGAAATTATGGGAGTGAGTGACTAATGACTGTTACAGCTGGAGACCCATACCCTGAGAGGGAACTCGTCCAAGGGCTAGGACCCAGAGGCAAGATAACCCAGAGATACAGGACAGAACAAAAAACACAAAAAGGAAAAGAAAAAAAAAAAATCAACGAAATGATTCATGAACCTCTGCTATACTCATAGATTGGTGCCTAGCCCAACTGTCATCAGAGAGCTTCACCCAGCAACTGATGAAAACAGATGCAGAGATCCAAAGCCAAACATCAATGACAGATCTCAGTGACTCAATCCTGCAGAAGAAGGGGAGATAGGACTATAGGAATCAGTGGTGTCAAGGGTTCCCAAGAAACCCCACAGAATCAACTAACCTGGGCTCATAAGGGCTCAAAGAGACTTAACTGACAACCACAAAGTCTGCATGAACCTGACTTAGGCCCATGTCACAGTTGTATAACTTGGTCTGTGGGACTCCCAACAGTGAGAGCAGGGCTGTCTCTGACTGTGGTGCCAGCTTTTGGGACTCATTCCTCCTCCAGGATTGCCTCATTCAGCCTTAACAGAAGAGGGGCACCTAGTCTCACTGAAACTTGATATATCTTGGACTGGCTGATATCCAATCCCCCCTTCTACCCCCTCCTATGGAACAGTGGAGGAGGAATGGCTGGGGTCAGGGTGGAGGAGAAACTGGTGAGAGGGGAGGGAGGGAAAACTTTGACTGGAATGTAAAAACAAAATAAATCAATAACAAAAAAGTGTCGGGTGTGGTGGTACACACCTTAAATCCCAACACTTTCAGAGTTTGAGGCCAGCCTGGTCTACAGAGCACAGCCGGGGTTTCAAGAAACCCTGTCTTGAAAAAAAAAAAAAAAAAAAAGCAAAAAAATTATAAAGGGCATGATTATCTCAAATGTCCAACAATGATTAACTGTGAAAACTATAGGTTATAACCAAGAACAAAAAGGTGTTTAGAGTGTTTATTATTTTCTATTTCTTGACATGGACAGTAACTATATAGGTGTTAAGTTTATAATTGCTTAACGTTTTCTATTTTCTTTTACGTGTAATCACACACAAACGCACAGGTACTTTAAAGTTTGAATGCTTTAAGTCTAGGAAGGTGGGACGTTTTCTTCACTCTATTCAACTTCAACCATATTTTTGTTGTTGGTTTTGTTAATATCCATGAAAAGCTAGGGTAAATGCCTCTTGACTAATTTAATGAAAAAAAATCAGTTGTCTTCACCACAGAGCTATTCATCTAGTCTTCTGATGACAGAAGATCCACACCACTCTGATCCTCACAATCACACATCACAATTCAGTTAAGTCCACAGTAAATTAAGAATATTCACTTTGCCGGGCGGTGGTGGCGCACGCCTTTAATCTCAGCACTCGGGAGGCAGAGGCAGGCGGATCTCTGGGAGTTCGAGGCCAGCCTGGTCTACAAGAGCTAGTTCTGGGACGGGCACCAAAGCTACAGAGAAACCCTGTCTCGAAAAAACAAAAAAAAAAAAAAAAAAAAAGAATATTCACTTTGCCCTCCCGGGCCCAGAAGAGGTCAAGTTTCCACTGGCTGAGTACAAATCACTTGTCTGAGAACATGGGAACCTTTGCTCAGCACCCACAGAACTTCATGGGGACTGTTTATTGGGAGTACAGACAAGAGGATGGCAAAGCACTACCCAAGAAGACTGCAAAACATTTCCTTATTTTGTATCCCGAAGTCATCTGACACACAGAGGTGGTTGTCAAACACACCTGTTAATTCCAGCATTCCAGAAGCTAAGATGGAAGGACTCAAAGCTCAAAGCAGCCAGGGTTACACAGCAGGTTCAAGACCAACCTGAGCTTACATAGAAAGGGTTCCTGTCTGACAAGGGTGGGCAGCAACAATAAGCTGCAGCTTCACAGGGTCAACAAACTGAAATTAACAGTAACTGTGTGCAAGCACTGTAGGACTTAAGTGATCTAAGTGGCATCTAGAAACAAGACACAAAGGGGATGCAACTTTCCTGCAGCTTAAGTTGTCATAGCCAAGATTCAGCTTATCTCAACATTGACCCCCAAATTAAAAATGTTTAAAAAACAAAAACAAGAAACAGTCAAGAACTCTAGGGTGAATGTGCTATAGTAACAGAACCGGGATCTAGACAATCCACAGCAGTGGGTTAAGTTAAAGGAAAAGGAACTAGCACCTTGTTCTTTCTGTGTACAGACTCTGGGTTCATCTCTTCCATCCACTTCCATTACCCTGGGTCCCTGCTTGTTCCGCTGCAATGGTCTCTTAAACTACCAGGTACCTTCTGTTGTCTGCCCAATGCCATATCCATTCTCCAAATTAGATCTGAGAATACTCTTTCTAAAGCTGGGTGTGGTGGAGCACACCTGTAGTCCCAGCACTGGAGAGAAGATGAAAGGATAAGGGATTCAAAGTCATCCTCGGCTACCGAGTAAGTCTCACCAGACTGGGCTACAAGAGACTGTCTCCAAAACAAACAAATTCATTGCCTTCAACTTAAAATCCAAACTCCTTACCATGGTATATAACTTTGCTACTCCTTCCCCCAAGGCTTGCGACTGAACAAACCCTCTTCCCTCAAAGCTTATTCTTTGGCCATGCTGACCTAGCTGCAGGCCCCAACAGCTCACACGGCCTCACCATCCCAGCCTTTCCCTAGACTGCTGCCTCCCTCAGCCTACACTGTACTTCTCAAGCTAACTCACTCCAGCAGGCTTGGCAGGATGATTGCTTCTCTTGGATAGGTGCCTTTCCTGGTGTTTCCAAAATAATAGCTACCTGTCTGACTCATAGTATTGAGAGTGGGCTACAATTTTCTTTAGGTTGCCTGCTCTACTTCTTCCAGACTAAAAGGTTCCTTGAGTGTAGAGCCAGGGACCTAAAGAGTCAATCCTTGGGAAGCCCTCAGCATCTATTCCACGTCTTCATTCTATCACTGAAGAAGCCAACACCAAGACAGACAGAGTGAATCATCAGTCACACAATCAGAAGTCTTCAGATCCTAAAGTGCCCAGATCTGTGCTCCCCACACTCTTCTGCTTTATTCCCACTTCATTAGCAGTAATTCTGCCATAGATAAGCAAGCATACACAAACTCGGCAAAGAAAGAAATGCCCATTTCCCTTGCTTTCCTGGAGCATCATTAGAAATGTATCTGAACCTTAAAAATAGTTTTTGGAGGCTTTAAATGTGCTCATTTGGTAGAGTGCTTGCCAAGTGTGTTGGAGGGTTCTGGGTTTGCTCTCAATACCACGTAAATCTTACACATTGATGCACATCTATAATGGAGAGATGAAAGCAGGAGAATCAGTTCAACATCGTCCTTGGCTACATAGCGAGATCAAAGAAAGAGTGAGACGTATGAGACCATGTTTCAAAAATATATATATATACTAAAACAAATATAAACAAAATAAAATAATCCATGTGTCAGTGTTCAACTTGGATTAAGGATCACAGAAGTAAACCATGCAGAAAAGCTGCAGTTCCCAAGAAAGTCCAACAGAGGGCAGCAACACCCAACAAAGCAAATAACAGCACAGACCAAATTCTATTTCTGAACCCAATAAAATACCCAAACAAACAGCAAGCTCAGCTATTGAAATGGAAACCTGTTACTACGAGATACTGAGAACATGGCTTACTCATTCAATGATGTATGTTTTCTCTTACAGATTCTATACACAGCGTTTGAAAAGGCTTTGTTTAATATTTGTTTAAATTTTTTTTCTTCTTTCAGTTTTTTGAGACAGGGTTTCTCTCTGTAGCTTTGGAGTCTGTCCTAGAACTCACTCTGTAGACCGAGTTGGTCTCAAACTCACAGAGATCCGCCTGCCTCTGCCTCCCAAGTGCTGGGATTAAAGGCATGTGCCACCACCGCCCAACTTTAGTTTTAATTTTTTATATATTATTTGTATGTGTAAAAGTCTGCATGTACAGATGTGCATGTGTGTGCCTGGTGTCCAAGATGGGCAGAAAAGGCATCAGTCTCTGTGGAACTGGAGTTATAAGCACTTGGGAGCCTCTGGATGGGTACTAGAAACTGAATGGCCCCCTCCAAGTGCTTTAACTGCTGAGCCGTGTCTATAGTACCCACCCAAATAATTGGGTTTTTTTATTTTTTTTTTATTTTTATGGAGTCTGTGATGAAGATAAGGACATTTCTAGATCATGAGAAGTGAAAGAATCGAAAACAATGCACTCCAAAGAGACAATGCTACAAGGTACACTTGTGCCTGGTGCCTTGATGTCCCTCCATCTTTTAAGACTCTGATCATCTACCCAGCTCTCAGTGCATCTACTCAGCGTCTTCCATGATCTGCAAATCCTTACGGTCCCCACCTGAGTGATACAGCATACTTGCTGTCTCTCCAATGGAATGCACTACATACTACCCCTCAGACCTTCAACCACAAAAACAGAGGATGAAAGAAACATAAACACTGATCTAAAATCTTAAAATAGCAAAGCAGATCTGGTTCACAAAAAGATTAATAACTTCTAGGTAAAAGATAATAAGCTAGCTAGGCGATGATGATGCATGTTGATCTCTGAGTGCAAGGCCAGCCTAGTCTAGAAAATGAGTTCCGGGACAGCCATGGCTCTACAGAGAAATACTATCTCAAAAACAAAACAAAACAAAAAAAGGAAGGAAGAGAAGGGAAGGGAAAGGAAGGGAAGGGAAGAAAAGGAGGGAGGGAGGGAGGGAGGGAGGGAGGGAGGGAGGGAGGGAGGGAGGGAGGGAGGGAGGGAGAGAGGGAGGGAGGGAAGGGTTTACCTAGGAGTAGGAGAAGCTACTCCAATAGTTGAATCCCTAGGTACCCCACAAACAATCCAGCCTCACAGTGCCACTGGAAAACTACCCACCAGCAGCAATCTGCAAGTTTATTCTCAGGAAAGGGTAAAGAGATGGCCTCTAGATTGGAAGTACTGTTGTAGCAAACACTCAGCAAGTTTCTCCTACAATTCTCAGGAGGCTGGAACACTCTTCTCTGAGGTGGAGGTCCTAAAGCTACTATCTAGTCTAAGATCACCCAGAGCACCACTGCCCAAAACAGGAGCCAGGAGACATAATGAACAATTACAAATTTTAACCCAAAAAGTAAACACTTTACTGTTACTATGTTTAGAGTACCTGAAGCTCTATGCTATTTGTTTATGGACTCTAGATACAGATTAAACATCTCCTGAGGAAATTTAGCAACTGCCCCAGAAATACGGAGCTTCTTCAACTTGATAAAGTATCTACCAAAAACCAAACACCACAAACAATGAAGAAATTCAACATGACATTTCAAACATAAAACTATTCCCACCAGCACTGCCCAAAATAAACTCCCTAGGTATAAATCTAACAAAGTATGTACAAGATCTAAAGTCATAAAAATCAAAGAAATAGACAAATAAAGGATGTTCCATACTCATGAACAGGAAGATTTGATTACTTTAGGATCAATTTCTCCAAATTTAATCTACAGATTAAAACAACCCTAATTGTCGGGCGATGGTGGTGGTGCACGCCTTTAATCCTAGTACTTGGGAGGCAGAGACGGGAATCTCCATGAGTTCGAGGCCAGTCTGGACTACAGATCCTGTTCCATGACAGCCAGGGCTACACAGAGAAACCCTGTCTCAAAGCACCCCCTCCCCCAAAAAACCAAACTCAACAAAATCTCAAATTATTTTGTGATTAACAACAAATTTATTCTAATGTTTATAAGACATCTACATTTAAAAAATATAGACACAGATCTTATGCCAAAATAAGACTCAAATTGGGAATGATGATACACACTTGTAATCTCAACTAAACTAAAGAAGCTGGGGGTTGTGAGTCTGAAGTTCACGTAGGCTACAAGAGTGGGAGACTGTATCAAAAACTAAACAAACAGGGATGAGGAGGTGACTCATGAATAAAGACTTGTGACCTGGGTTCAATCCCCAGAACCCAGAGAGTAGAAAAATTCAACTCCTGACTAACATGTGCACATGCAGACACACACAACACACACACAGATACACACACTTCATTTAAAAATGAAAGGAAAAAAGGAAGCAAACAACTATAAAAACTACCATGTACTCTGTTATGGACTGAACGTAAGTCCTCACCCCCAAAGGCTTCTACTTTGAGCCCCAGTTGGTAGTAGCATTTTGGACGGTTGTAGAACCTTAGAAGGTGGGGTCTAGGTGAGGGGAAATGGTCACTGGGGGGAAGTTCCTTGAAGTACATTATTCCTAACAGCTTGTTTCACCCCCTACTTTGTGGTAAACCATGAAGTGAACAGCTCTCATCTGTTACATGTTTCTACTGCCATGATGGTCTGTACAAGAATATGGTGCCAAACAACCATGGGCTGAACCTTCCTGAGCCATAATAGATTCAAGCTGGTGTGACAGCAAATGCGTCCAATCTCACAGAACAAGGCAGAGTTCAGAGTTCCTTCTTTAAGTGTTTTCTATTTGGCACTTTGGTAACAGAGACAGTACCTAACATATGACTGGATGCCAGGACAACAATGAAATACCCTGTCACACTGCACTGAAGAGACAGACTTCCTCCCAACGGAGAACAGCGGCAGAGGTATATTTAGATGTAAAGTGCAAAAATTTTAATGACAAAGGACAATTAATAGGCTTTACTACTTTTCTGTCCTAAGAGCAGAATGAACAACTTTAAACTTTAAAATAAATTCAAGTCATTTTTATTCTTTTTTTCTTTTACTTTTTTAAAGATTTATTTATTATATATACAACGTTCTGCCTGCATGCATATATGCACACCTGCACACAAGAGGGCAGCAGCCACCACGTCACCACGTGGTTGCTGGGAATTGAACTCAGGACCTTCGGAAGATCATTCAGTGCTCTTAACCTCTGAGCCATCTCTCCAGCCCCCTCACCATTCTTTTTTCAAATGAGAAATAAGCACCCTTTATTGGCTCCTCTTACTTTGACATTCTCTATATTGTGTCTGATAGTGACAAAATATAATAGCAAACACATCTGATATTTGCTGCTTCAATATAACAGCTTAAGTGCAAACATTTGTAAGTTAAGGGCTTTTTTTTTATTAAAAGCATATTCTAGAAGATGGATATCACACTGTATATTTATAATTCCACACTCAGGAGACTATGGCAAGGTAATGGGCCAGTAAGACCCTGTGTCAAAACAAAAACAAACTCTAATCCAGAAACTGGTCATATCAAATGATATGTTTGCATTTTCTTGATTTTTCTTTATTTATATGCATGAGTATTTTGCCTGCATATATGTCTGTGTATCACATGCATATTTAGTAGCTGTGGAGGTCAGAAGAGGTCACCAGATACACTAGAACTTGAATTACAACAGGTTGTTAGCCTCCATGTGCTGGTAATCGAACCCAAGTCCTCTGGAAGAGCAGTTATCATTTTTAACAACTGTGCCAGCTCTTCAGCCCCTCAATGATTATTTCTTTAGAAATAAGTTAGAATTAAATTAAGTATTCTTTACATAATTATGAATCACTCCTCAAATTATGAGAGGCTCATTGTTCATCTTTTAATCTTTAGAACCTACATTTTAAGTATTTTCTCTAAAATAATAATGTTATACAGCTAACATACATACATGTTATGCACCAAAAGTTAAAAAAATATTCCTATGAAATATTTTTTTTTTTTGAGCCAGGTCTCATTGTACAGCCTTGGCTGACCTGGAATTCATTATGTAGAGCAGAATGGCTTCAACTCATCTACCTGCCTCCCAAATGCTATGTGTCACTATGCCCTATGTGTGGACATACTGATATACTACAGTGGGCATTTCAGAGTTTATATGTAGAGAAGTAAGAGTTAATTTATGCCCATACTGGGAAACTCTTTTAAAAATATTTATTTATGGCTCAATGGTTAACATTGTACACTGCTCTTGCACAGCCCCCAATACCATAAAGCTGTTTGGAATTTCTAAAAATTGGTTTAAATTCAGTTAAAATGATAAGATAGTTGCAATGCAGTTTGGAGACTAATATTCTAAATAATACACTTAAAATTAAAACTATTAAGTAAGACAGTGCTCAATTTGTTACGATTTAAACTATTCTGGGCTCTGGGGTCTTGCTGGTAACCTGCCCCTACTCTAACTATAGGGCTCAGAAGATAAGAGCACTTGCTGCTCTTCTAGAGGTTCTGAGTTCTGCTCCCAGGACCCATGCAGAAGCTCAGATGTCTGTAGCTTCAATTTTAAGAGATCCAATCCAAAAAAGGTTATTAACTACCTGTTTACTCTCAAAGTCTCTTCAAAGAAGCTGATATTGACTTTCAATAAAATTACTGGATATGTGTCTCCCAACAAAAATGCTCTTTTTAAATTACTGCTCTACAAACGACAATGCGAAGACACAGTTATACTAGTAGAAAATACGCATGGAAGACAAATCTAATAAAATCTATTGCCTAAAACATACCAACAACTCAAGACTCAGCAGTAGAGCCAGTTTACCAACCCATGAAAGACACACATTTAACACCAACAAAAAAGCTCATAAGAAGCTGCTCTACAGCCTACGTCATCAGGGACACCCAAATCCAAAATACAACTATAAGACTCTGGAAATGGCCAAGAGGCAGAACCTTAGTGCACCCTAATGCTGTGTGGCTGCGGAACACCACCCAACAAAGCTCCTTGGTGTGTGGTGGTTTTTGTTTGTTTTGTTTTAGAAACGGTGTTACATAAATCAGGCTAAGGTCAAACTCAGGATAATCCTCCTGTCTCTGTCTCTTGAGTAAGGGGATTATAGGTATGCACTACCATGACTGGCTTTCCTTGATATTTATTTGAAAAGCATGTCTACACAAAAACTTGTATACAAATTTTCATAATAATTGCTAAAACATGGTAAAAAAAAAAACAAGATTTATTTTTTATTTATATGTTTTTGTGTTTGTATGTGTAGTTGCCCCAGGGGCAAGAAGAGGACAGCAAATCCCTAGGAACTGGAATTACAGGCAGTGATGAGTTGCCTGACAAGGGTGCTGGGAACTGAACAGAGATCTCTTTAGTAAGTAAAGGAATAAACTTCAATACATAAAAGCCTATGGAAGCTGAAAAGACAGTTCAGTTGGTCATAAGGACCAGAGTCGGACTGTTAGTACCTATGTTAAAAACAAACAAAAAAGCTAGGTGTGATGGCTGGCCAGGAAGGCAGAGGCAGGAAGGACCGCTGGGACTCCTTTACTAAAACAACCAGTTAAGCCAACTTAATGAGACACCCTTTCTCACAAAAAGATGGATGGACCCTGAGGAATGACACCCAAGGTTGTCCTGTAGTATGTGCATAGTTGTATGCTTATATACACATGTCAGAGCACATGTGTGCACCATGAGTGTACAATTCAGATGAGCCAAGAACCTGGGACAGGGTTAGACATATATTGTCAATTTCAAAAGCCAGGACAGAAACAGATGTTGATGATGACAGTCTTTAAAAGTCTGATGCAGCCGGGCGGTGGTGGCGCACGCCTTTAATCCCAGCACTTGGGAGGCAGAGGCAGGCGGATCTCTGTGAGTTCGAGACCAGCCTGGTCTACAAGAGCTAGTTCCAGGACAGGCTCCAAAACCACAGAGAAACCCTGTCTCGAAAAACCAAAAAAAAAAAAAAAAAAAAGTCTGATGCAATTTTCATCATTCCGTTGTATTTTGCTTGCTGTTTTGCTTTTTTGAGACAGTCTTTTTTTTGGTGTTTTTTGTTTGTTTGTTTGTTTGTTTTGCTTTTCCAGACAGGGTTTCTCTGTAGCTTTTGGTTCCTATCCTGGAACTAGCTCTTATAGACCAGGCTGGCCTCAAACTCACAGAGATCCTCCTGCCTCTGCCTCCCGAGTGCTGGGATTAAAGGTGTGTGCCACCATCGCCCAGCGAGACAGAGTCTCAGTAGATGTCCAGGAAGCTCACTTTAAAGTTCAGCCTGATCTTGGAACTTATAGTCTTCCTGCCTCTTCGGTCAATGGAGTGCTGGGATTACAGGTGAATGTCACCACAAATGGCTTCATTGCTCCATTACAGCTGGTTACTCTCTATTCCTGGCATAGAACAAATATTCTTGGGGCTTCTTTGACCTCTCAGCTCTGCTAAAGTTCCTGTTTATTGTTATTTCAAGTCTTTCACTTGGTTTGTTCCTTTGTTTTGATGGAGCATATCCTAGAACAGCTTCCTGAAATACATGGGGATAAACTTTTTAAAGCTAAAATATGTAACAATGTCTATTTTGAAGTTGTATTTGATTAACTGTTGTGTTTGGGTAGGGATTTGTAGGTTGAAAATTGCTTTTCTTCAGGTTTTTAAAAGGCCATTCTAGTCAGGAAATGTGGGGTTGCTCTGGCTCCCGCATACTACCCATTTTCTGTTCAATTCTGTAGGATTTTCTTATGGATGTTTTGAAATTTAACCATGTTGGGTCTTTGTACATTCTATTTTTATCCCCGCTTTCAGTGCTGGGAAATTTATTTTATTTCCTTGGTAACTTGTTCTTCTGTTTGTTGTTTTTCTCTTATTTGGATACTGGGTTTCCCATATTCTGAGCCTTGTTTGTACTTTCTTTTCTATTTATCTACACTCTTGTTATACTTGGGAGGGGGTGATTTTTTTTCCAATTGTTCAGCTTTCATACTTTCTTTCTTCCTTTTATAGTTTTTCATTAGAAACAGGATTTCTCTTTGAGTACTGGAACACACTCTGTAAACCAGGCTGGCCTCGAACTCACAGAGATCTGCCTGCCTCTGCCTCCCAAGTGCCAGGATTAAAGGCGTGTGCCACCACCTCCTGGCTAACTTTTATATTTTCAATTCCTAAAGATCCTTTTGCTTTTGAATTTTTCTTTTTTTTTTTTTTTTTAGTTTTTCAAGACAGGGTTTCTCTGTAGCTTTGGAGCCTGTCCTGGCACTAGCTCTTGTAGACCAGGCTGGCCTCGAACTCACATAGATCCGCCTGCCTCTGCCTCCCGAGTGCTGGGATTAAAGGCGTGCGCCACCACCGCCCGGCCGTGCGCCACCACCGCCCGGCTTGAATTTTTCTGTAGTCGATATTAATTTCTGTTATTAAACCTTCCCCTCTATATAGCAATTTACTTCTACTTTCTCCTGTTAGGAAATGTCCTCAGATGTCTGACAATCGTTATGTTGTCTGCTCATCGAAAGCAAGGGTCTAAACAACAGTTAGAAACTCTGAATGCATGGACTGTTGAATATTATTGTTGTTGTTTGTTTTGGGGTTTTTGGCTTTGTTTGTTTGTTTTTGGATTCAGGGTTTCACCATGTAGCCTTAGCCTTGGCTGTCCAGGAACTTGCTCTGTAAACCAGGCTGGCCTTGAACTCAGATTTCCCACCTTTGTCTCCTGAATGCTGGGATCAAAAGTGTATGCCACCACCACCCAGCCATCATTATCATCATGTCTACAAGATGGGTATGCATAGGCATACAGTGCACATTTGACGATCAGAGGACAACTTCGTCAGTTTTCTCCTTTCACTTCTGCATGGGATCAAACTCAAGGTGCCAATCTTGACTAGCAGGCACCTTCACTTGCTGAGGCAAGAAACCTGCCCTTGTTGTATGTGCTACTGTAGGGCACACTTGTTTCATATACATATTTTCAAGGACCACCACCATAATCTCTACAGAATGTTCCTATAATGCCCCTGTCCCAGCAGCTGCACAGTTTCCCTCTTTACTAACATTCTATGACACATTTGCTATAATTAATGACCCTTCACTGAGATACCATAATCATCCAAAGGTCATAATTTACTCTACGGATCACTCTTGGTATTTTATGGTTTATGGGTTTGAGCAAATATACCTAGAATAACCATTTCACTGCTATGAAAGTTCTGTCGACTGAGCCTTTCCATCCCCTTCCTCCTGAAGCCACTGGCCTTTTTCTGTCTTCATGGTTGGCCTTCTCTAAAATGCCATTCAGTTGGTACCTTCTTTCACTTAGTAGTACACACAAGGTTCTTCTATGTCTTCCTATCTTGATCATTTCATTTTAACACTGAATGATATTCCATTGTCAAGTGTGTGTGTGTTCTGCCCTCCTGTCTTTTGTTTTCATATCTGAACTGTCAAAAACACTCACTCCATCCCACAGAATTTTCTTTCTGCCCTGATTTATTCAAGAAAGCTAATGCTGGTCGTGGTGAGCTTAGGTACACAAAATCTACAACAGCATACTTCCCTAAGCATATTCCAGCTGATGTCTAAGGAGTTGGCTTTTACTGCAATCTTTCAAAATGCTCACCTTTTTACCAGGCCCCCCTGACCTGCTGGTTCCCTGATATCCTTCTCAGATCTTTAGATTCTGACAATCTAAAGTTGAGTTATGCCTTCAAGATACTATGCAGTGTATCTCCTGGGGTCTCCCACCAACAGTGGTAATACTGCCTTTTCTGCACAGTCTAGATTTTTACTTGTTACTCAATTTTCATAATATTCCATTTATATGCAAATAATTATTAATAAAAGTATAGCGCTTATTCTACAAAACTCTTGCCAGAACTGAATGAGTAGATAAATATCTACAGGTCATTAACTGGTTAAGAAAAAGCTTAAGAGAATTGTATTTACTAAAAGAAGCTTTATCTTCTCTGAAAAATCTGTTTCATCAAGCCTTATTACATCAACATGAATTGACCACTGTGTACTGCATCAACAGTAACACCATAGAATACAATTGACAACGTACTGCAATGCAATAACCATCAATCAAAATAGAAATGAAAACCTGCTCTCTTCCTCCCCGCTTCCAAAGAGTAATTCAGTTCCTGATTCAGTCACTACATACTAATGTATTATGTGGTAAGATAAATCTTTTGGCTACCATCTACAAGAAATCAGAAACTTCCTTGGGGCTAGAGAGGTGGCTCAATTAAGAACGCTTACTGAGGTCCTTCTACTGCACCTCAGTCTGGTTCCTAGAACCCATATGTAGGTGGTTCATAACCACCTATAACTCCAGTTTGAGATCCAATACCTCTGGTCTCTGTGGGCACCTGCACACACATTATGCACATAAAACCACACAGGGGCATACACACATACATAAAAATAAACAAATCTGTAGGCCGGGCGTTGGTGGCGCACGCCTTTAATCCCAGCACTCGGGAGGCAGAGGCAGGCGGATCTCTGTGAGTTCGAGGCCAGCCTGGTCTACAAAGGGAGTTCCAGGACAGGTTCCAAAGCTACAGAGAAACCCTGTCTTGAAAAAGAACCAAAAAATAAATAAATAAATAAATAAAATAAACAAATCTTTAAAAAAGAAATTAGACAGTAGACAATTTATTCTTTATAAGGAAGCAGAACAGAAACTGTCAAAGGCAAGCCTTGTAAGGCCCCATAAGGCCAAACTAATTAAACTAAATGACTTAAGAGTCTGAAATAAACTCCGATAACTATTTACATAATAAATATAAATTAACTTTAATACTACTTTTGTATCCTGCATTTGTTATTGTGGTGGCTTTATGTATTAATACTTTAGTTTTTAAGATTTTATTTTTAATTATGTGTATGTGTGTCCACGTCTTTGTGGGTATACACAAATGAGTACAGGGCTCACAGAGGCCTCAGAGCTGGAGGTATAGATGGTTATAAGCCCCATGAGGTGGGTACTGGGAAGTAAATGGGTTCTCTGCAAGAGTAGATGGGCCATCTCTTCAGTCCCAATATTCTGGGCTGTTGGAACTAAATTTGCCAGTCACACAGAAGTTCTTTTGCACGCCTAGTAACACAACTGTGCCTACTGTAAACTCAAAGATGTAAGAAACTTCATCCAGATTTATCTCTAAATGATTCTATAAATTTTGGAATTTTAATCTGAATCAGAAAAAGGGCACAGAATACTAAAAATAATTAATAAGCTTCTCTTGACACAGACTGTTTATATAGCCAAGTAAAAGGTAGTTAGTTACATAGTGTTCTTAGCAATAATCTAATAAGAGAATATTACTATTACTCTGAACACAAAGTATATTACACAGGAAAAAGTGACTCCAATTCCTAGGACTATGTCCCTATTGTTAATCATGGACAGCTACTGCATGAGCCACGTGGCCAGCAAAGGGGAAATACAAACCCACAAGTACAAAACCACAGCTCAGTACTTTCTAAAGATTTAGTTCAGGCTAATGTAACCACCTGTAACTTTTATGTTGAGCTGTCTGAGCTCCTGGCCAAGTAACTACCACAACTGCACAGCTGAACATCAGTTGGACCCACACTGTGTGATGAACCTGGGCAGACCAGGATCCCCGAGAACTCGAGTTTTCTCATCACTGCAATCAGAACTCAATTCACTAACTACCTCAGTCTATGCAACACCCTTTGGTTGTTGTTTTATTTTTGGAAACAGGGTCTCTCTATGTTATCCCTACCTGTCCCGAAATTTAATATTTAGACCAGTGTGCTGGTTAGTTTCTATGTCAACTTGACACAAGGTAGAGTCATTTTGGAAGAACATACTTGAACCAAGAACACTCCTAGCACTCAGGGAGGCAGAAGCACATGGGTCTCGAAGTTCAAGGCCAGCCTGGTTTACAGAGGGAGTTCCAAGACAGCCAGGGCCACACGGAGAAACAAGAAACGAAACAAAACAGAGCAGGCCGTGAGAAACAGTCAGTGAAAACTGCACTCCTCCATGGTCTCTGCTCCAGTTCTTGCCTCCGGGATCCTCTCCTGACTTCCCTGGATGCTGCTGTAAGCTATAGGATGAAACAAACCCTTTCCTCCCCAAAGTGCTTTGGGTCATGGTGTTTAATCACAGCAATAGAAACGCTGCCTAAGACAACCAGGCTGGCCTATAAAATCAGAGACCTGCTTGCCTCTGCCTCTCAAGTGTGTGATTTAAAGGCATCAGCGCTTTTTTCCGACTACCTACTTTTGGGCTAATTCAAAGCAAGGAACATACTAGTGCAGTAGACTTCTAAGATGCGACCCCAAATCTAAACTATCACAGACTGTCACTAACAATAGAAAGTTACAAACTGACTTCTAAGAAAGACTACTTACTTAGTAGGTCTGACCAACCACACAAGTGCTTCAAATCTAGACACTATGACACATAGATTCAGCATGCCATTCTTGGCCTGAAGATTAAGGAGGCCAAAGCACAAGAATTACAGGTAGCCTCTGGAAGCTGAGTGCTGTACCAAACTGAAAGTCAGCAAAGAAACAGAGCCCCACAATTGTGAGGACTGAATTCTTCAATTTCAGACTCTAATGAGTGTGGAAGCAGACATCCCACAGAGCTCAACAGACATCTTGATTTCAACCCTGTCACACTCTGAGAACCCACGCACACTGTCCACACCATGCTTTAAGTTGAGTGATAATTACACAGCAATAGGAAACTCATACATTATTCCAACTACTGAAATCCAGATTTATTTAGATCTAGTTTTAAAAGAAATACTTTGAGTTTTGATTTTTATTTCCGAGACGCTAGAAGTAATTGTAACTCCTTGTGCTTTGGTTCTACTAGAAACTAAACAATGGCCAGCTGTGGAGGCCTGTCCATAATTCTAGAGCTCAAGAGGCATAAGCAGGAAGATTGTGAATTTGAGACCAGCCTGGCTTTATAGCTATTCTAATACCACCCTGGGCTATACAGGAAAACCCAGTCTTAAAAGTGGATGTGAAGGGGGTACCTGGTTCAAAAAGAGCAAATAACTGCACACACCTCTCAGGATCACTGCTATCCTAAGTAAACAGAGGGCGAAAGATCACCCTACGAAAGTGTTTTCTGTCTTACTACAGAAAGGCTTCTAGTAAAGTAAACCCTTGATCACTAAGCAGGCAACACTGGACTTCAGGAACATGCTGTGATTTAAAACAATTCTTTGTCTATAAATTTATACTTAGCCATCATCTACACCAGTTTCTTATTTTTTATATGTCAGATCCTTCTTAATAGATGCTTGTTGCTACTCTCTGTGGCTGTCAAGTGGTACAGGAGCAAAAGTTGTGTTTTAATCACGTGATATATCTTAAGCTATATTTTAAATTAACATCACTATAGATTTTGAAGCACCATCATAAGCACAGCATAGTATATTTTTTAATACTATTCGAATTGAGCAAGTAATAAAAGGTTTTGAGTTCTAGGATAGAAAACTAGGATTATTACATACAGTAAACCACCAGACTAATCCATCAATGTCTTTCCCTGTGAATGAGACCAGAGACTATGCTAGTGTTTCAGTCCACAAGACATATTTATGAACTGTCCTTGGGGAAATAGTTGTAGAACAGACAAGATGCCATGTAAGGAGTGTTTCCATCTTTTAAAAAGTAATTAGTTCTCGATAATGACAAAGGCGACTACCTACAGGCAAAATGGGAAAGAATTGTCACCAACAACTTCCTTTCAAATTCTATATATCTCCCAGGAAAGAATGGTAGAACTTGACATCCAGAATCTATGGAGCTTGCCTCTGATTCACTTCTTTATTCTATCACAGGACTGAAATTAAGTTCCTAAGAATGATGAGGCAACAGGGATTTACAACACAGACTTGAACTCAATTACCACGAAACCTTAATCTAGCTTTGCCACAAAATTTACAACATTTACACCAAAGGATAGTAGGGAAGGGTAACACACATTATTTGCTGTTTGAAATCTGCCACAGTTTTACTATTTCTATCTTTAGGACTATATTATCTCATTTGACTGGTGATGAAAAATAAATAATAAAGTAAAATGATAAAAATCAAAATATCCTGTAAAAATTAAATACGACATGATGACAGAAACTGCCGGGACTCCCTTCTCTACTTCCCTCTTACACAGAAACAGAAATCAGTCAGAAGTGGAGAGAAAGAAACAATGAGTAAGTTTAAATACAGAGAACTCTCCCTTCCATTTCCACCAATGGCCCAAGGAGGATGGCAAATGAATCCACAGCTCAACTCCACGTACGGAAAAACCGAATTCTGACATCACAATGACTCATACCTGTTAGCCTAAATGGGAGTGGTGCAAAGTTGTAACATTCATCTCAAAAAAGAAAAAAAGATACCCCAAGGAAAAGGAAACATAAATGGGGGGGGGTGTGGAATAGAATTGAAAAATATGGACCACAAAGCTCGAAGTCAATTGTGAAGCCAGGCATGGCATACACTGGCCTAGTACTTGAGAGAAGTACTAGAAGTACTAAAGAAATTGAGAGTTCAAAGCCAAACTGGGATATGAAACAAGACGGTCTCAAAATCCTACATAACAGACTGGTGATATGGCTCAGTGTATGAAGGTACTTGCCACCAAGCCTGACTTACTACCTGAGCTTAATCCCTGGTGGAAAGAGAAACCAACTCCCCCCAGTATTCTCTGACTCTACATGTGTTGAGGCATGTGCATGTACACACACACACACAAACACACACAGACACACATAGAGCCTAGATCCCAAAAATGGAAGACAGGCCTGTGGTCCCTATGATGGCTCAGGAAAAATGCCAAAGGAACAGTTCATCTACCCAGGTCCAGAATTCCCCAATACATACACACATGTCACAAGTATGCATAACTTTTATGTCAACTATACCTCAATATATCTGAGAGAAGTAAGCAAATAATAAACCCACTAGAATTCACTAAACATCAACAAAGGAAACAGGAGGATAGTACAAGATCTTCCGATCCTTATTACGAATTCTCTCAATACAACAGTTTCGAGCCAGTGTCTTCTTCCTGACTGCCCATCAGGGACCACAGAAAAGATTCCAGGCAAGATCCATGTCAGCTGCAGTCAGAAATGCCCTAACAGCATTAGGCAGTTGTAGTCCATTCCCTATTTCAGTACTCTACTTAAACATTTGAAATCACTTGAAACTTTCTCTCTAAAACCATCTCAGCATTTGGGAGTCAGAGACAGGTGGATCTCAGGAGTCTCAGGCCAGCCAAGAACACACAGGCAAGAAGCTGTCTCAAAAACCAAATAAATAAACAGAAAGAAAGTTATTGGAGGGCATTGGCTAGTGTAGTGGCATACATTAGCATTAGGGGGAGTACTTTCTTTTTTTAAATTTTTACTTTTTGCAAATTTTTACTCCTCTTTTCTCCTAACTCTTCCTGTGTCTCCCCACTCAATGCCAAATTACTGACTTCTTTTATTACTAGTTACAAGTATACATATATTGTTATATATACACCCCACATGCACACAAGACCTGTTGAGTCCATTTAATGTTGTTTCTATATACTGACCTTAGGATTGGATAAACCTATCAGTGGACTCTCTAGAAAAGACAGACTCTCCCTCTCAGTATCCAGTATGTCTGTAGCTCTTCATTTAGAGGATAGAGCCTCCTAATAAACTTCATTTTCCAACTGAAATTAAAATAAGGAGGGGGAGGCTAGGAATTGAAAAGTATAGACTACAAAGCTTTAAGTCAACTGGAAACCAGACTTGGCATACATCTAAAGTCCTAGTACTTAGGAGGCTGAGGCAGGGAGATTGAGAGTTCAAAACCAAACTGGGATACTGTCTTAGTATTAGAATTTGTTTGCTAACAGGTCCAAATGCATGTTACTCCTCTAGTGATCAAGGAGGTGAATCTGAGGAAAAAGAAAAAGTAACTTCCTACCTCCAGTTCAGTTCATCTTAAAGTACTGCGATAGGCTATCATACAGCATAGATAGCTGAAAGTCTAGAAACAAGGAGAAAAGGGCATTCTGGTTTTTTTCACTATTCCTGCAAAGAAAAGCAAGTGGATCCAGGCTGGGGACACCACATTCCTCTTACAAGTCTACAGTGCCAGCACCTTACACTACAAGACACTCAGGGGTCTGGAAAACGAGCTGCCAACAGACAAGGTGCTCAAAGCTGGGAAATAAGTTATCTAGCAGACAAGGCTATCTTCTCTGCTGAGGGAAGGAGGTGAAAGGCACAAGAAATGAATAATCTGTAATTCGCAGACAGATGCATACAAAGTTTCCTTCTCAAACACCTTAAAATTCTAATAAAACTTGAACACATATCAGAAACATGTAATATTTCTTCCAAGTTTCAATCTATTTCTCAAGCTCCAAATACTATACTTGTTCTTCCTCATTCTCTTACTGAACCTTCTGAGTTCGGGGAAGACTGCCATTGCTCCTTTAAAAAGGGGTGTTGACCATTCATTTAGAAAGAGTCAATGACTCAGGAATGCTGTTTCTCAATCACCGTGGCAACCCTGTCCTCCTCCCTTGTGATGTGAGCAGCAGCGGGACATCTTCTCCTCTAGTAGGCGCATGGGACAGACACACCCAAGGCCCAGCAGACAGGAAGTTCCTACAGCTGCTATCTATCATTTCTACATGCAAGCACCAAGCATGAAGACACCTGTTTTAAATCCTAACCCCAATTTCTTTTCATTCAAAATAATAGTTACAGCCTTTTTTCTCCTCACATCATCACTGAATAGCCAGAAATAATCATCTACTGATAATGGAGTAAATAATCCCAAAATTACAGTGCTACTCAAAAACCCAGGCTTGAGCTAATGAAACCACAGCAAACATTTTCTAGCCTTTTATGAACCTAGAAGGAGAGCTTAAGGAAAATCTTGGAGAGCAGAAGCACAGTGACGATTTAAATTCTCGTGACTGTTCACCAGAGATATAAGCCGAAGTTGAAGTCATTCTGATCCTTCTAAGAAATCAAACTATGTTGAACTACGTTATGACACAATCACATACACAATTTCATTTCAGAGTACTTAGAACTCAAAGATTTCCAAATAGCAAACATTTCTATTGGTCCTATTTTAAATAATTTCAATTTCTGAAAAACAAAGGTTTTACTCTATACATATCTATATTTCTTTAGAAAGAGCTACATAATGCTTTTATAATAAAAATGTATTTCCATTTCAAATAAAAATAATTCTTAGAGGCTAGAGAGATGGCTCAACAGTTAAAAGCACTAGCTGCTGTTCTAGAGGACCTGGGTTAAATCCCTAGCACCCACATGGCAGCTCACAGCTGTCTGTAACTCCTCTTCCGGGAGATTCAATGCCCTCATACAGATACACCCAGGCAAAACACCAATGTACATAAAATAAAAATAAATTATTTTAAATAATAAAAAATTTTGAAGCTTGAAGAAATGGAAATTTTTAGAATATTTTAAAAGTAGAAACCATAACTGTAATTCTATGAAAAATTTGTGTATGCATAACAACTAGAATATCCATATATCATGTGGATAAAAACAAAACGCAGAAACTCTAGCTTCCTGGATGTTTTGAAAATGTATTAAAAGTTTTTAAAAACTCATTAGCACATCATTTAAAGCAAAACATCCTTCAATTCCCATATTCAAAATGTTCTATACTTCCTCTTCTCCTGTATACCTTAGTAATATTCTGACAGCAACTTTAGCAAATATTCTGACAACAAGCACTTGCAGAATTTAAGACTAATAACACAAAGTGAGAGAGCTGGACTCTAAAACCTAGCTCATCTAATCAAGGCCAACAAAACAGCTCTAGGCATCTGTCCTCCTCATTTAAAGGAAAACTGGGTCAAATCATTTCTAGGGTCTCTCTGGGCACCTTGAAGACTGTAATTGGTTACTACTATTCTCTTTAAGGGGTGCCCATTGCCTGCTGCTTGCCTGATAATACATATCCTACAGTGGTTTCTTACCACTTCTTCTTGTGGTTTCAATCACAGGAAACAGACGTCACCCATGGCCTACAAGTAACGAACAAGCTGTAGCAAAGGCTAAGAGCTGCCAACCAGGACCAACTCCCACCCCTTTAAAAATACAAGGATCAAGAAATCATTAGAGAACCCTGCAAAAGAGGAGCCTTGACATATATCTCCCACAAAAACAAAACTAGAAATGTTTCTGTAAGCCCAACAAGATGGAGCAGTTTTACAGCAGTCCAAAGCCATCAGCTCCTATGGCCAAATAAAGGAACTAAAGAAATCTTACAGCTGACTGAGTATGTGTTAAGAAAGAATGGTATGGGGCCTGGGAGATGACTCAAAGGTTAAGAGTACTTGCAGGGGACCCTGGATCCTCTTGCACACTGGGTCAGTTCCCAGTATCCACACAGCAGCTCACAACCAACTGGAACTGCAGAGGATCCAATGCAGTTCTGAACTCCATGTAGCACATGGCATTCACGCATTCAGGCAAAACACTCATACACATAAAATTAAATGTTTGCTTTTGTTTTTAGAGACAGGATTTCTCTGTGTAGCCCCTGCTGCCCTGAACTCCCTCTGTAGACCAGGCTGGCCTTGAACTCAGAGATTCACCTGCTTCTGCCTCCTAAGTGCAGCACCACCACCTGCCGGGTGATCTTTTTTTTTTTTTTTTTTTTTTTTTGCTAAAAGAATGGTGCACTATGACCATTAATTACCATTTACTATGGAGATCCAGACATATCCTGCAGACTACAGTCTCATTCTCCTCTTTAATGGTCTGTGTAAACCTTTCTACAGTCATGAAAAACTGTAGTATTAATAGATTGTAATACCATGGGAACTTGCACTTACTCACTTCACATGAGCATTGGGTCAAATACTGCTCTCACTTATAGTGGTATAAAAGTCAGCAGCCTTGCACTTTGTTGGCCGGGCGGTGGTGGCGCATGCCTTTAATCCCAGCACTCGGGAGGCAGAGGCAGGCGGATCTCTGGGAGTTCGAGGCCAGCTTGGTCTACAAGAGCTAGTTCCGGGACGGGCACCAAAGCTACAGAGAAACCCTGTCTCGAAAAACCAAAAAGTCAGCAGCCTTGCACTTTGTAAAATAACTCAGAGATGTTTAATTATACATAATGTTCCTTTATTAAACACAACTCATAACTGTAAGACAGTATCTCCAGAGATAGTAATCACTTTTTTCTTTGTAGCGCTCTTCTGGTTGGGTAGAGTTATGTTAGTGGTTCTCTAGCTCAGTTACCTTGGTGAGAGATAACTAATGCTTTCAGAACTGTCCATCTCTTATATTAGACCATGAAAGGGGGGAATCTTGAAGCAAGACTCCCAAACTGACACTGAAACCAAGTACAGAAAAAGCTATAGATAACAAAAGCTATCAGGAAGAACATTTAGGAGAAGCAACTGGACCCAAATACAGGTTCAGATTATTCTCACAAAGGCATTATCTGACTGTGCCCACAATTTGATCATATAGCCTTAAGTTCCAGCTGAAAAAGTCTCATTTTTAAGATTTAAACAATCTCTGAAAAGATGGATACATTATGAGTGGTAAAAGAATTTAAACTACCTAAATACCATCAAAGATAGCAAAAATTATTTGCGGGGGCTGACAGATGGCTCAGTGATTAAGAATACTGACTATTCTACCAAGGGACCAGGGTTCAATTTCCAACACCCATATGTGGGTGTATCCACACAAATAAAAATAAATATTTCCTGAATCTAAACACAAAATCTGAGTTCTTAGATATCCTGACTACATAATGTCATCACCATACATTATATAGCCCCAAACTGATATTAATGTGTATACATGCTATAAAGTGCTAACTTTCGGTCCTTTTTTTTTTCTATACATGTTTACAGGAAGGGAACCTAAAATCTCTGCCAAGGAAAATAACCCCTTGATGTGACTTTAGCTTTCTGAAGGTCTACTTCCCACCACTCTGACTCCTGTAACAATGGCACATCCTTCACTTCCAGCACACATCCACCTGAGCTGCTGTTTGTTCTTTTCCCCACCTTAGAGAATCCCTGCCCTGTCTACTCTACCAATCAGATTTCCTTCCCTGTCTACTCTACCAATCAGATTTCCTTCCCTGTCTACTCTACCAATCAGATTTCCTTCCCCGTCTACTCTACCAATCAGATTTCCTTCCCTGTCTACTCTACCAATCAGATTTCCTTCCAGGGCCAGCCACAGTCCTCATCTCCTAGGAAGTGAACAACTGCCCATTACCATCCAGGATTATTTACAGAATCTAAGACACCAGCACACTGGCGCAGACCTTAGGAATGATTCATAATAACCCTCAGGTTTCATAAGAAAAGATCAAGCAAACTGAAGTGACTTGTCCGAAATTCACACGACTAATTAGGAGTGGTAAGGTCATAACCATGCAGCAATACCGGATGCAGACCATCCAGTTCTAGACTGTGTATTGGGCAGATCACTGGTTCAAGATAACCTTTCTCATCTAAATAACACAGAGCTAGTTAAACTGCATCATTTTTTTTGACATTTTATTTTATTTTTTTTATCACACCACCTCCCATTTCCCTCCCCCTCCCCCAACAAGTTCCCCTCCCTCATCATCTCTAAGAGTAATCCGGGTTCATAGCAGCATTGTTTGTAATAGCCAGAACCTGGAAACAACCTAGATGCCCTTCAATGGAAGAATGGATGAAGAAAGTATGGAATATATACATATTAGAGTATTACTCAGCAGTAAAAAACGATGACTTCCTGAATTTTGCAGGCAAATGGACGGAAATAGAAAACACTATACTGAGTGAGGTGAGCCAGACCCAAAAAGAGGAACATGGGATGTAAACTGCATCATTTTAAGATTCTTTCACATCCATCACTCAAGGTTCTGAAACTTAGCTTTTCTCTCAGGTCAATAATGCTTCCATTTAATTTTCTAAATTCTTTAAATCGGGTCACCATTTAAAGTTTATGCTGAGCTCAAAGTATAGCACAATGGTATATGCCTACCATATATATACAAAGCCACAGGTATAATCTTCAGCACTGGTACGCACACATACAAATTTTATGTTCTGCCTTGGATACAGCCTTTCCTTCCTAGTTGAGTATATATGACTGTGATTACAATCTCTTAAAAGCCAAGGCTGAAATCTGATATAATAATTATACAACTTTATGATTAGTTTTTGGATCCAACATAGACCTGTTTGCACACAGGCGAAAAGAGAAACTCTTATTCTCTACTTTTTACCACCAATCACACAGAAAATTACAGCTCCGTGCTCTTGGATCTCTGTGGCAATTTCTTAATTATTAACTACAGGCAAATAACTGCCAGGTCTAAAGAGCAAAGTCAGCAGTTCTCAGTGAAGAGAGACCCTGGAGTTAGGAGTCATTTGCAATCCGTAAGTTTCAGGACAGTAAGTGTTTAGGAATGCCAAACATCAAATTTAAACATGGAAAGATTAACTATAAAGACCATCCTAGAGCTTAGCTTGGCCTTACTTTCTCTGCTCTAAACAACTGAAACTCCGGACAGACGCTGCTGTTAAAGCTGGTCTACTTACAAAGGAAATCAAGTTGCTCTAAAAAAAAATAAATAAATAAAAAAAAAAATGTTTTGCACAACTGAGTATAAGTCCTGGGTCTGAGGAAAGATGGGGTTTGCATTCTCAATAACAGCTACCTTTTCATGTCTAAGATAATTTTAATTATGATTCTTCCAATTGTTTCAAAGTCTAAATTACTAAACGCACAAAGTATTTAGGCACTTAGCCAATGTACTTTGTACATCTAAACTCTGTACTACTTTCCCGCTGATCGGACTCTAGGAGAATTCAGCTTTAATAGAATACAGATGACGAAAGGACTCTAAGGGGAATTTTCTAGGAAATTTCTCAAAGTGAATACTCTTACAGAGCAGAGGTGAAAGGCTGATTTCACAGAACTGACACTACAAAATAATGAATCCGTGAGCTAGACCTAACTTGAATCCTAGCTGTTACTTTCTACTTCTATGATCTCAAGTAGGTTCCCCAATCTCAATGGACTCTAATCCAATCACCAATAAAATGAAAATAATAGCAGTGCCTATTTTATAAGGCCAGTGTAGACACTAATGAGACACTGACTCCAAAACTCTTTAGCACATTGCCAGGCACACAGGAGGCATTCATTTGAACTGTTATTACTGCCACAGTTATAATTACTCTTTATTCTGGAATTAATCATCCTCATGTAAAAATTCTAAACATTCACTAATATTTATTCGTTGTAGGACTGACGTTATACAACCTGTAGCTCACCGAGCACAGGAAAACTAAAGTTAACACTATTGAAATGTATTGGAGGGGGTGGAATCTCAAAGGTCCCTGATCCTAAAAGTTTCAGAAATGACCCATCTTACCTACAGGTGAGAATTTCAATCCAAAACCAACATGTGGAACCAAGGCATTGAAAAGAAAATATAAGTGACAGTGGTTTTAGCAAAAATGTTGAATACAAAGAGCAAAAGTGGGAAGAAGGGGATTTCTTCAAAATAAAACACTCACCCCCCCCTTTTTTTTCAAATATACTATTAAGAAATTTAAATGGGAGGGGGGGTGTGCTGGAGAGAGGCTCAGTGGTTAAGAGCACTGGCTGCTCTTCCAGAGGACCCAGGTTCAATACCCAGCACCCACAAGGCAGTTCACAACTGTCTGTAATTCCAGTTCCAGGGACCTGATGCCCTCACACAAGTATACATGCAAGACAAACACCAATGCACATCAATAAATCTTAAAAGAAAGTTAAATGGTTAAATAAGAAGAATAAAATATGTGCAAAACACATGTATTTCAAAGACTTGTACCTAAGCTCAAAGAAAAAAAAATTAACAAGCAAAACCTTAAACAGACTCTTCAAGGAAGACAAAGAAGGGATAAGGACACATTATCAGGGCCTCGAGAGTAACAGCCACATCGAGGACACACCACATGCACACTAGAACGTCAACATTTCAGGATGGTTCTACCAAGAGCTGACAAGGGTCTCCAATCCAGTCCAATTTAGTCTGAGTGTTAGGTTCCAGGATCTCCATATGCTAGGAGATATTGAGCTATGCTTCTTTAAATTCAGTTCCATTACAATTATATTCCTCCATATTTTGTCTATTCTGTCCTCCATTACATATACAGTGTTTAAAAGGCAAATGGCACTCCCTAATTGTCACAGAGCCAAGCAACAGATAACTAGCTTCTTTTCACTCTTGCAACTTCCCTTTAAGTCTACTCCTATGCTAGTATTTATTAAAGAAAACAAAGAGCCGGGCGGTGGTGGCGCACGCCTTTAATCCCAGCACTCGGGAGGCAGAGGCAGGCGGATCTCTGTGAGTTTGAGACCAGCCTGGTCTACAAGAGCTAGTTCCAGGACAGGCTCCAAAATCGCAGAGAAACCCTGTCTCAAAAAACCAAAAAAAAAAAAAAAAAGAAAAGAAAAAAAGAAAACAAAGGAACCAAAATTTCTGTTCCCCTTCTGTTTATTTACCAACCTTCTACTTTTCAGCCCCTTGATGCTGCCAGCACACAATTGCAAGAAGTGACTGATTAACTGGACTTGATGAAATTTGAAACTCTTTTGGCGCTACAGTTTTTTTTATATTCTTTAAACACTTGTTTGTTCGTTTGGGATGTGTGTGTATTCAAAAATGGTTGCCCGCGTGGAAGTGTCAGTTCTTTCCTTCCACCATGTGGGTCCTGGAGTTCAAACACATCTTCAGAGTTAGCAGCAAATGCTTTTACCCTCTGGGCCATCTCAGCAAGAAAACAAAAACAAAAACAAAACCAGGTTTTAGAATCATCTCCTTTTTAAGGACATAAAAGGTTTACTATGGAAAAAAGACAAATATTAAGACCAATAAGGTTTGCATAGTGACCACAATATATTTTTACTTTTCAATTTTGGCTTCCATAAAGTTTAATATGCCCTCCAGCCCCCACCCCACCCCTGAAACAGAGTTTCTATGTAGCCCTGGCTGTCCTGAAATTCACTACATAGACCAGACTAGCCTTGGCATCAGAGACCAACCTGCTTGGGCTGCTTAGAAATTTTGGTCTAACTGCCTGGTTGCCTTAAAACCTTGGCTATACTCAAACCAGCCACCAAAGAGCACCGAAGGGATAAAAGCAGGCAACAAGCAGCTGGCTATTGAAAAGTTCATCTAACAGTAACAGGCAAACAACTAGCTGCTTTGCTAAGACACTAGTGTCCCTATTACTGAGAAACAAGTGATTGAAAACAGAAGGCTCAACACAAAAAAAGAAAAAATTCAATATAAATTAGTTTCAAAATGAGAATGGTTTTTGTAACTATGAATGTGTTCAACAAACACTGAGCAGAAAGAACCACTTTCATATTGTTTCTCTACCACGTCTCATATTTCCTGTTAATAAATTTTATTTTAACCTGTTCTTCTAAATCACATGTGATATACAACTGTGTCTTTTGGGTCTCTATTACATTCCATGAAGATAGAATTCTCTCCTAGAATAACTTGGCAATCCATGTATAAACTACAGTGTAGACCAATAAGGCTAACAAAAGGTTATCACACAGAATATACAATAGGTCTGTTTTGGTCCACGTGCTTATCAGAATCATACTGTTTCTCATCAAATACTGCTACTCCTGAGGTTTTATAACAAACAATTTACAGTCCATAAAATTTTCTTGATGGTTAGAGATGGCTCTGTGATTAAGAGCACTTGTTGCTCTTGCAGAGGACCTAGTTTCAGTTTCCAGTACCTACATGGCAGTTCACAACCGTCTGTAACTCTAGTTCCAGGGACCCAATGTCGTCCTCAGATCTCCTTAAGCATCAAACGTATACATGGTGCACATTCATACAAACAGGCAAAATACTCACACACATAAAATAAAAACAAATACATCTTTTAAAAAGATCCTTTTCAGTTGTATATGTGTATGTGTGTGTTTTCTTTTTTTTTTTGAGTACGGGAACATTTACCAACTCTCATTGATTTTCGAACTTGTTTTACTCATTGAATAGGGATTCACTGTTCTTAGAATGTCTTAATTTCTCAAGTGTATGAGAAGACATGTAATTTACTAAATGTAGGGATGCCCTACAGCCTCCTGACACCCTGGTTGTACTGCCTCTCCTTACATACATTTCAGAAATGAGTGTGTTTGACACGCACATTCATCCCCGCTGCAAAGTCAGAAACACTCTGCTCACTCGGAATTTTTATCTTCCTTCCTTTGAAAGGATTCCGAAAGGAACTGGAATAAGGTTGTAGAAGGGAAGTGTTCATGGTCCAGAAGACAGACTCATCAGGAACCAAGGGGAAAACCAGGCAGTCTGGTCCCTTGCTTCAAAGTCTACAGCAGCCAAGCCTTTCAAAGATGCTGCCTGTCCACTCCTTAAGCTAGGATCTGCTGCTCCTACAAAAGGTGCCTCAGAGGGTAAAGAGCAGATCCCAGGCAATTTATGAACACTGCTTTCTCACCAGCTTATCTGTACCTAGAATCTGCAGGAGCCAGAAAGATCTGAACTGCCATCCTTCAAATTCAAACCACCTGCCAGGAAGGTCTGTAGCAGCAGCCTGAGGGACTGTAACCACTCAATTGCAAACCTTCGAGCACACTTAGTCTAAGCCAGAGGGTTTATATAGCACATTCAGAATGGGGCTTCTGGCGAATATCACACTTCAGGAAAGGTGGAGTAGGCGAAATAGCTGAGTTTGGTTTGGTTTTAGCCAGTAGTTCAAGAAAACTGAGCCCCGGGTGACAAGAGCACCCCAGCGATCTCGCCCACTCCACCCACTCACACACACTTGCATGTACAGAGACAAAGAGAAGTGGATTGCAATGCTCCCTGTCCCTCGTTTTCATAGTTCTCATAAAGAGCAGAGAGAAAAAGAATATCCTGATGCCTTAAGGTAAATTGTTTTCAGCAATTAGGAAAGGAGGTGGCCTGCTTTCCTGGAACCTTCCAATTCTCACTACTTGCAATACCCAGTTGTTAAAATTCAGTAACGTAAGGGTTAAAACCAGAACCTACTCAGTAAAAGAGAACTAGGTTCAGCTCCACCCTCTGTAAAGCAAACATCAACAACTCTGGGCCAAATCCACTGTGGTGAACACAAGACTCTGTGGCTGCCAAAAAACAGGTGAAAGGAGTTCCCTGGGATTTCTCACCTTACAGTATCACACACTTAAGTAGATTTCACCCACTTATGAAAACACGGAGTTAGTATAAAAAGTACACATAAAACTTGGGGGAAAAAACAGTAACAAGTCATAGAGGTCAGTACAAATCAGCAAGAATAGCTAGAGTTTGGATAGAGAAGGTCAGACAGTATCCGTGGTAACGAAATCAAAACAAAAAGATACGGAAATAGGAGGAACCCTGGCCCTAAAACTTACATTTTGGAAGGAAAGTTCTCAAACTGGAGGGTCAATTCCTATCTTTAAGGAAAGAACCTACGGCTATACTGCTCTGGGCACCGAGGATCCTGTTTCTACAAAGATATTTGCTGGATCCAACAGTTACTGACACGCTATATGAGACAGGGGAAAAGACAGAACAGGAGCACCTGGTCTTGCTAGAAATAGGAAGAGATGAGTCAGTCACTCCTTTAATTCAGTTGAGTGTGCTCCCAACTCTCCAGGTCACAGAACAGTTTCTGCCCACTTCCAGCACTTTATCAGTTTACTTCCCAAACCTGTGGCCTTGGATCGGGATGCCGAGGGGGTGGGGAGTGCGGGAAAGAAAACGAGAGTTACCAGCCCCTTAGCTGGTCAGAGACAATACTAATGCCACCTGGAAGAGCAAACTAAGTATCTAGTTAACTATGGGCAAACACCTGAGCAGAAACTCCCTTTCTGACTGCTCAGTATCTTTCAAAGCTTTTACAGTAAGAGGCAAGCAGCTCCCTGGAGAGAGAAGAGGATTTAGTTAGGAAAGGCAACAGGTAGCAAAATATCGCGTTACATGAACATGGAAGAGTTCCTCCGACTGGGCTTAATAATCGGCACCTATGGAAAGATAAACTCTCCTACAGGTAGGAAAAGAGATGTCCGGAACCTAGGGGCCCAGAAGATGGCGAACGGTGAGTTGAGATAGTTATTTTTAAAAGGTATAAAAAGCAAATTACTCACAAACTATTGGACTTGAAGTCCAACTTGCTCAAGAGGGAGGTTAGTCACCAGTTCGGGTCATGAAGGGCATAGTATCGTGAGAAAAGTTCTAACCCTCTTAAGTGATGAGCAACAGGGCAAAAAGAAACAGGTTTCGTGGATAGGAAAATAGTGGGAAATCAATTACTGCCGTGCCCCAATGACCACAGGACCTGGGCAGGAACCCATATCCGTAATCACAAGGACAAACGTCCAAAGGAGGCGGGAGACAAGACTCAAGTCTGGTAACATTCCTGAGGGGAAGCATTACCAGGTGACACCAAGCTGAGGGCCCTGGAAGGGGACAGGGCAGAAGGAAAGTTAGCAGGTGAAAGGGATCACTAGTGAGGAAAGAAATGACCTTTCAGAAGAAAGAGAATGCCCAAAACGGGGTATGGGTGAGAAGAAAAAATTGATCCAGAACATCTTACGGGGGGGGGGGGGGGGCAAAAGAAAAAAAGAAAAGAAATTAAAAAAAAAAAAAAAGAATGTCTGTGGGTACCAGAGGCAGAAGAAAGGAAGTGGGGCTGAGAGCCCGCGGGACCACGGGGGCGGGAGCGCAGAGCCTGCGGACTGAAGAGCGAGGGAAGCTCCAAGGTGGCCGCTGCGAGGGCCAGGTGGGACTCCCGGGCTTCCCGAAGTCCCGGAGGGGGAGAATGTGGGACCGCGAAGCCCAGGACCCAGCGAAACCAGGAAGAGAGGCGCGGGGGCGGCTCCCCAGCGGCAGGCAGACGCCCCCGGAGGGCAGCGAGGGTCGCCCGAGTTCAGAGGGCGGCCACCCCGCCAGGCTGAGGAACAGGGTGGGAGGGACACTCACAAATTTCTTGGGTTTGCCGCCGTCGCCGCCCGTCGCAGGCAGCTCATCCGGGTTCCGACCCTTCTTCTTGTCCCGGGTCCCGCGGCCGGGCCCCAGGCCCCCGCCGGACGGCTCCATGTCCCGGTTAGCGCCGGCCAGTGAGCCCTGGTCTACGCCACTCGCGCCGGGCTGCCCCGAGCCAGCAACCACCGCCGCCGCCCAGCAGCCTTCTTAGCCGGCCGCCGCGCCCCGCCTCATTTACATGCTGGGCTGCGCGCGCCTCATGAATATACAACGGTGACGCCTCGCTCCCTCCCCCCCCGCCCCACTTCCGCCCGGACCCGCAGCCCCTACCAATGGGGGAAGGGAGGGGGGTGGAGGGACGTCGCGGAAGCGCTACCTGCCCGGCGGGCCTAACCATTCGGACCCACGTGGGGGGGGGGGCGGAGAGGGGGCGGTGTTTTCTTCCAAGCGGCAGCGGGCCATACTGCCCCCTGGCGGTTGGAACAGGAGGCCTTTAGGCTCCCACGCAGAGCCCACGTGGCTTAAAGCTAGACCACCTCAGACCCCATCCAGAATTTTATTGTCTGAACCAAGAATCTTATCGTAGAAACACTGTTATTTTAGTTGAAAATTACATGCTAGGTTTTGTGGGATAATGCAGTTTGTATGTATATGATGCCTGGGCAGTAAGTACATTAAAAAATAATGTAAAAATGAGTTACTTGATATAGAAAACTATGTGCCAAGAACTGATTCAAGCAAGCACCAATCTAGACCAGCTATGGAGTTACATTACCCAGCTCTGAATCCTACATTAGCTTTCTAGTTGTTTCTTATGTAGACTAATTATTGTCAATAGCCTAGGCAGCAATTAAGTAGTTACTATATACCTGGCACATGCTATAGGCCAGGCTATATGTTAAACACGACATATCTTTCCTTGCTGAATCCTCACAATTTCATGATAGACTCTACTGGTATCACCATTTAAGAAATTGGGATTCTGGGAGTTGAAGTTACTCATAATTGATAGAAAATTGTCAAACATCAATCTGACAGCCACACCATATTTAACCAAGATTCCCCACAGGCTAAACCAAATGTGCCTGCATGAGTTCTCTGGGTGTGGTCTTTGCATGATCTCTCTCAGCAACTCCATCCATTCTCCTGGCTACATCCACCTGGCACGGGGTCTATAGGGAGGACTAAATAGCCCTGAAGTCTAAAGAAAAGTTAGGAGCCTCCGGTGCTCCTAACTTTGCTGTCTCTGAAATACGACCTTCATCTCTCGTGTGTTTTCAGCCTTCCAACTGCTGGAGAAGTTGCACAGAGGTATCCATCCAGCCCTCACTGCAGGCTGTCCAGGAGAATTCCAATGCTACTTACTCCTAAGCCAGAATGAAAGGACAGCAAGAGTGGCCCATCTAACACTCTTTTCTTGTACCACTAACGCCCACATTTACCATGCCCAACTGTAGTCTTCCAGAAACGGGTCTGTGTTTGTAGTGCATACAGGACCCAGCCCTGTGTCTCCGTCAGCTGCAGCTTCCCACATGCAGCACAGCTTGAGCGCTTACTGTGCTTATCTCAGGACCTCTTTACCACCTAACACTCTCATCTCAAACACGCTTGCTCGCATAACTAAAGCCATCTTTTACACCTTCTCAGGCCAGTGATCTGCCCAGGTCAATATAGCTCTTCAGCAGCAATGTTCTATTAATTCCCCACTTGAGTAAAATGATCCATGGAGAATACACACACAGGGCCTAACATAAAGTGCAGAATGAATGTTAACAATTTTATTATACACATTATCATCTCTAGTTCCCTTTCCCATCATACATAGGTAGCTAACAAGAATTAAAATTCCCAGAAAGGTACAAAAAAATACCAATTGGTTTATTGGATTAAAAACTGGTAAAACGGACATAAAGGCAGTTAGAACAGGACATCTTCACAGCCTCCCCTACTTGCCACTGCACTACGTCTGCAGTTAAGGGCTCAGAGAGACAGGCCCTCCTCCCCCTCACTGTTCACCTACCATGGAAGCAACAACTGCAGCAAAGGAACCCAGGAGGAAGTCAGAGGTGACCTTAGCACTGTCAAAATTTCATCTCTAAAAGCCTCTGAGTTGGAAGCAGGGAGGGAACAAATGCAGGGCCCGAGGGGCTGGGGAACAGCCTCTACGGCTCATTATCCATAATGTTCAGAGATCTGTGCTCCTGTCTCATCCCCAATGGGGACCATCAACAGGCTATGATAGTTTGAGGAAAAGGGGTAAATGATTCTAGAACCACATGTGGTTTCCAAACCCTTCACCAGAGTTAGTAAAAGCCTTGGAGATACCCAGTTCAGGACTTGAGGGGGGGGGGGCATACTTTCCTTCCCACCCAAGAGATGAAAAGGAATTCCTGGGGACACAGCATCCGTGCTGCTCTTAAATCTCCACATCGCTCTCCTTGTCATTGTCATGGTCTCCGTCATAGAATTCATTGGGTGCCTCTGGCCTGCAAAGCAAGGGACAAGAGATTAGAAACCCACTCTTCTAAGTTCCAGACTCCTCCCAGCACTCTTCTCAGAGCCAATTCTCTGTTAGTCCTCTCCAAAGCCAGTTCCTCTCCTTTTGCTGGCAGGGACTTACTGCAATCCATGTATCCAATACATGGAGACTTCTGTGTACTGGGTACTGCTGTAGACTTTAGCAAAACAGCAGAGAATCAGCCAGATAAGGTTTCCACACAGTGTCTCAAAGCTTACCTCATGAAACTAGCAATACCAAAGCAAACGAATGAATACAATAATTTCAAATGTGTCGTGTTCTACATGACTGAGTCTGGTGAATAAGAGGATGACATTTCACCTACAGTTGCAAGGAGAAACTGCTCTGAGCATGAAATACCAGACTTCCGTGAAGCTGGCTGGGCACAGATCTCAGGAAGGTTGCATTAAGCCACAAAAAGACAAGTACAGAAATCACAATATCCAAGGAAACTGAGCCATTCCAGAAGGACAAGGAGACCAGGACTGTTGGGGGTTATGCGGGCAGACAAAAGCAGTTTTAGATGAGCTAAGGGATCTGTGTGCAGGATTGTTTTCAAGCTGTTTGAAGACGGAAAGGTTTGAGGGGAGACTATCACAGGAAAAGGAATGAGCAAAGACTGACACAGGGAAAGGTGTTGTGAGGGGAAGACTGACACAGGGAAAGCTGTGAGGGGAAGACTGGACAAATGGAAAGGTATGAGCAAAGGCGAACACGATGTTAAAACTCCCTTAAGAAGGAAGTGATAGCAACACAGGATTCAGTAAGCACTCAATACAGGCTTCCTTCTTTTTGAAACACTATTCTTTGAAAGAGAGAATTGAGAAGGTCACTGGAGAGAAGCTAAGGAACTAAGTAAGGCAGACAAGGTCGTGTCTACTCAGTAAGCCCATCTCTATCACCTCTAAAACTTAGGATTGGGTCTCAGTCCTGATGTTAGCTGCAGAACCCTAGTTACTTAATCTCTGAGCCTTGGGTTCTTCCTCTAGTCATCTGAGGATAAAAGCCACCTCTTAGGGTTGTCTGATGGCAACAGAATGACACCATAAAGTACTTAATGTGGAGCCGAGACCTCTGCAAAGGTAGCAACTCATTGTGGCCACTTTGCAAGTCATGTGTTAGCTGGAGCTATGGCAGCAGGTAGCCTGACAGTGAGGCAAGGCTCAGAAACAGAAGTTCCTGCCAGCAGTGCAAAAGGCTAAACAGTGCAGAGACAAGAACCAGATGTGAGCATGTGACTACAGAAGAAAAAGGCAAACCTAGGCAGAAGGGAGAACTCAGAGACACTACGGGCAAACCAGTTAAGACAGTGGAAATCTATTTCTGGAAGTCAGGCTTGAGAGACCAGAAGAGGCAAGGAGACGATGATGGGAAGGAGTCTGAGCCAGATGTTCAATACTTCCTCACCCAAGCCAGGGAAGAAGGGGTTACCCATGGGGGAGGGCAGCTGAGAAAGTCCAAGGGCCAAAGCAGTCAAGACCAAGTCCAAGAGAGAGATGAAGGCCAGAATTCTATGACCCAAAAGTAGGTTCTAGAAGGAACTGCAAAGTCATCCAACCTGTAGCAGAGCCAAATATCAGTAATATCTTTAAGGAGATCTGTTTCCCACCAAATCTCTGTATCTCTGTCTGTCCTTGTCTGTCTGTCTGTCTCTCTCTCTTTCTCTCTGTCTCTCTCTCAATCTCTCTAGGCCCTTCTGGGTTCTGCTGTCCTTGTTCTTCATTTTCTAAAAATTTCTTCAAGGATTAACAAACAGAAAAAAAAATCAATACTAATCTTTCCCTCCCTATTTCATTCTAGCTACAAATATTTCAACATAGATCTAAGAAAGATAAAGATTATTTACATATTTACACACACCTCACTCAATATAATTCTCAAACCGGAAGAAGACAGCTGAACAAATAAATCTAAGAACCCTATAAAACAGAATGATGTGGACAGTGACCCGTCTGGTTCAGTGCTCAGAAGGACCAAGTAAAGTGCTGGCGAGACTATAAACAGGGAGCTGAGGAGATGGCACTTGCTGCCATTGCAAATGACCTGGGTTCTCTTCCCAGCACCCCATGGCAGCACAACCACTCTTAACTCCAGTTCCAGGGGATCTGACGCCCTCTTCTGACCTTAGCAGGCACCAGGTACACAATGGTGCATATAAATAAATACAGGTGAAACACCACACATATAAAGTAAAATAAATAAATCTAAAAATAAATAAAAGGTTAAAAAAAAACGAATGTAACTAAACCACTGAAGACTTTTTGGAAGTCTTCAATTTGGCAGCAAATATAAAAGGTTTTACTACATACGACCTTTTAACATCAACAATTCTGAAAATCAGACCCACTAAAACAAACATGCAAAGATGTATTATCTAAGGGGACTCAGGGTCACATCCTTTACTACTTTAATAGCCACAAAAAAAGGGGGTGAAGTAGGATAGGGAATAATGTAAATACCCACAAGTGGTAATTGATTACATTATGCTATCCCCACACAATGTTGATACAGTGGAGAAAACACTGATCTATATATACTGACATGGAAAAATTTTATTTCTAATTTTTTTTTTTTTTTTTTTTTTTTGGTTTTTTGAGACAGGGTTTCTCTGTGGTTTTGGAGCCTGTCCTGGAACTAGCTCTTGTAGACCAGGCTGGTCTCGAACTCACAGAGATCCGCCTGCCTCTGCCTCCCAAGTGCTGGAATTAAAGGCATGCGCCACCACTGCCCGGCCTTTTTTTTTAATTTTATGTGCATTGGTATTTTGCCATGGGTGTCAGATCCCCTGGAACTGGAATTACAGACAGTTGAGAATTGCCATGTGTGTGCTGGGAATTGAACCTGGGTCCTCTGGAAGAGCAGCCAGTGCTCTTAAACACCAAGTCATTCCAGCCCTGAAAAAAAATCTTTTTAAAAGAAAAGAAAACAGGCAAGTGTAAGTCAGAGCAACATATTGTAAATATCCTTATTTGTATTCACAAAAAATGTATAAACTGGGTTGGGTGGTGCCTGCCTTTAACCCAGCATTTAGGAAGCTAAGGCAGAAAACTTTCATGAACTCAAGGCCAGCTTGTGCTATGACAGTCAAACCCAATCTCAAAAACACCAAGAAAGAAGTAGCTATGGTGGCCCATGCAGAGGATCTCCGATTTCAAGGTCAGTCTGATCTACACAAAACATCAAGGAAAAAGAAAATAACTACATAAATAAAATTCTGAATGTATGCATGTATATGTAGAAGTATTTATTCCTATAATCTACAGAAAATGATCTATCAAATAAGACGTAAGTCAAACCACTAATAATGGTTACTTTCGTGGAATGATTCTAGGACTGTGTAAAAACATTTTGATGCTGTTTATAATACTTTAAATAAATATGTTGTTTTGTTATTGAAAGTGTCAAAAAAGGTAGAAAACTTGTAGCCTAAAGGAGACAATAAGTCTGGGCCAGATGAACTAGTGTCTTCCCATTCTTTCCCACTCAGAAGCCTCCTCTGCAGATCCTCAAGGCCCTGGCCCAGACCTGCTGTAGCTCTCCTCGGGACCTCTCTCTTCAGCATCAGCCTCATCAGTCCTGTCGTACGTCAGGAGGTCTGCGGGGACATCATGAATCTGGACACTAGGCGCATGGTTCAGCATCTTCAAGTTTTCAAAGATTGTCTGGCGGATCTGGTCCAGATACTAGTTGAAAGGAAAGAAAAGTCAGCAGCTCCCGAATTCCCAGAGTACACACCCTTCTCTCTGCCTTCTACCCTAAACGTCCTGGTTTTAAGAAGTATTTCAAGTTCAGATCCCAGTTGATAACTGTCCCTACTTTATCCTGGGCTTCCCCACAATGGTAAGTGTGACAGTGACAGCCAGGACTTCCTTCTCTTGCTTTCTCCTATTTCCCACCTCCCCAACCTCTCGAGTCCTCTTCTCATCGCTTCTCTAGCTTCTCCAAGCTGCTAACCTGGCGTGAGTTCTGATTCTCGATGCGGGTGCTGACGTCTGGATGGAGCGTGAAGTCCGGGGCAAAGTACTCGAAGTATTCTTAGAGATGGGAAGCGGTTGGGAGAGAGGATGAAGCAGTACAGCTGAGATACAAAAAGGTGAGTCCCACAACATTCCCATCTTTTGCCATCCTGGTCTCCAGGTACACAAGCTATTTGCTCTGCTCTGAGCCCAGGGGTTTAGTCTGCAGAGCTCCCAGAACACACCATTTCCCATCTGCCTTCAAACAAGGTCATTCTAGGGACTGGTGAGAATGGGGAAGGGGCACCATGAGGTAGACCTTACCACTATAGGGAAGTTCCTCACTAATGGCCTCTTCTACTAGCAGAGATGTTTCATATGTCCTGAAACCAGCAAGCAGAGGGGGTTGGGCTAACCATGTGGGCTGCAAGGACCATCCCTCCAATTTCTTAAGAGTCTCTAGTGAACCACAAAGGAGAATGAGAATGGAGGACTCACCAGCACCGGGCAACGTTTCGGACAGTGTAGCCACCACCACCCAGCACCAGGAGAGGGATATTGAAGCTCTTGACATATTCAACACATTCCCTGTTAGAAGCAATAAGAGGACTGGGTGAATTCAAGACATATGACCCCAAGTATCACTTGAATGCTACGCAAAGAGACCGGCAACTAAACGTTCTCTATGTCGTTCTGGGCAGTAGAACTCACAGTGGCATTCTTTGTATGTGACTGCTTGTGTAGATGTGTGTGAATCTTCATGTGTGTTGATGCCTGCATGTGTGTGCATATGTACAGAGCAGCCAGAAGATACCAAGTGTTGTTCTAAAGGTACCATCCACCTCTTTTTATTTTTTATTTTTTTTTTTTTAGTTTTTAGTTTTTGGCCTGAAACTTCCCAATTAGGCTAAGATGACTGGTCACCAAGCCCTAGGAATCTTCTTGTCTCTACCTTACCAGGACTGAGATTATGAATCATAAATGCATGCTATTCTTACATGGGTTCTGGGGATCAAATTCAAGTCTTCATGCTTGTGTAGCAAGCACTTTTACTGAGTGTGCTATTCACCCGGTCCCCACCCAATGCCTTCCTGCCTCAAGATTAGATTTTGTTCAAGATTAGTGTACTCTAGGGACTGGAGAGTTGACACAGAAGTTAAGTGTGTTTACTGCTCTTCCTGAAGACCAGAGTTTCAATTTCCAGCACATACACTGGGCAGCTCACAATCACTGTAACTCTAGCTCCAGGAGATCCAATACCTATTCCTTGTGCTCACACATGAACACACACACACATACACGAATGAATGAATAAGCAAAATTCTTTAAAAACAGTATATTTAATATTTTGTATCTCAATAAATACTTTAAAATAAAGCACACCCTCACTCTGATTTGCTTAATATTCTCCCTGGCACCCTACCTGCTGCCCAACTACTCTCAGCCGTGTCCCAGCTAGACTGACTGTTCTAATCTTCAGCGCACATCTTCAGATCCTCAACTTCTCTCCACTACATCCCCGCCCAATGTTAATGGCTTCGTAACTGGCTTTCCACTACCCACCCTATGCTCTGACTCCCACCCCAAACCTTTCTTCATTTAGCAGTCAGAATAATCAACCACTTTCAAATTCACTGGCCCATGTCACTTCCCTGTTTAAAACCCTTATACGGTTTTGTATCATCCATGGTCTAACAGCTGTGCACTCTCAACCTGGCCAGCTTTCAGCACCTCACTGTGTCCTGGCCTCACTGGTTTTATTTCTTCTTCATCAAGACTATAGCTCTTTTTTGGTCTTTGGGCATTCTACTGGCCCTTTTCACTGCGTAGGGCACGATTCTCTGTTCTCCGTTCAGAGATCATTCCTTCTTAGTCTCCAGGTCTCCACTCCCATTTCACCTTTTCAGAAAACCCTTCCCAAAGCATGCTGTCTATAGTAAATTCCCAAGCTAGGTATGGTGACCAGAGCTGGTAATCCTAGAATTTGGGAGGCTAAAACAGGAGGATCACAAGCTCGAAGACTGGTCAAGGATGCACACATACACAAATAATGATGATGATGATGATGATGATGATGATGATGATGATGAAATGCAACTTTAAATACCAACAACAAGAACAAGAAGGAAAGCAGTTCTCACCCATGGCCTCGTATGCTGAGATTGAAACATCCTAATCGGTCACAGCCCAGGGAGTCAGCTCCACACTGCACAAAGAAGAAACCCAGATGGCTACAGTAACATGAACGATCAGAACACCAGTGTCCTCTACTGTCCTTCCCTCACCAGTCTGAAGGACTTATTCTTCCCAGAACTCTTTCCTCAAGCCCAGGCAAGGCCTCTTAGGGAGGTGCTAACAGCATTACCTGAAGCACGATGCATGTGGGTTGGTAGAAGTCCACCACCTGGCTGATGACTGGCTGGAAAAGGTGCTTGTAACCTGGGAGAGGGCCAAAGGTGGGCAACCTGGCACCCCAAGGGGATGGGGAGACAGGGAACAAAAGGAAAAAGGGGGTTGAGAGAGCATGTAGCCCAGGAAAGGGACAACCCACAGAACCAAAAACTGGTTCTGAACTTCTGGAAGGAATCACAAACTGCTGAGTGACTGAAGAACACTAACAACCTTCTTCCCAGAAAAATAACAAATAAATAAAAATGCACAAACACATACTATATTGCATACAAATTCCAGGGGTTCGTGGTCCCTCTGAAGGCCATTCATCCTTAAGGACACCTGGCCCAACAATAGACAACACTAGGTAGAAGAGGTTAATTGAAAGAGAAAACACAGGGGGAAGTGAGCGTGGAGAGGCCAGCAGTACTTACTCTGGTCATCAATGCCGTCCCGTAAGGGCACATTGAGACAATAATAGCGGCCACTCTCTGCTCCAACTTCATACATGTCACCTATACAAAAGTGGGTACAGTAGTCATGCAAGGTAGTTTCCATAACACAGCTGTTCCTTCCTGCCCTCTACCACATGCTCTCTTAAGGCTCCAGCAACTTGCATTCATTTGATACAGGGTCAACAGCTACATAACTCAGACTGCCCAGGAACTTCCTGTATTGCTCAGGCTACCTTCCAACTCTCACCCGCCCCCCCTCAGCTTGCTGATTGCTAAGATTACAGGTATGTGTCTTCCTGCCTGGTGTCCACAGAGGTCAGAAGAGGGCATCAGATCTCCTGGAACTGGGAGTTACAGACAGTTGTGAGCTGTCACGTGGGTGCTGAGAACAGAACCTGGGTTCTCTGCAAGGGCAGTAAATGCTCTTAACAGCTGAGTCATCTCTCCAGTCCTGATTCTCTCTCTCTCTCTCTCTCTCTCTCTCTCTCTCTCTCTCTCTCTCTGTGACATAGTGTAGCTATATATCCCAGACTGGCCTCAAACTTAAGGCAACCCTCCCACCTTAGCCCCCGAGCCTGCCTACTGGGAAAACAGGCATATGCCATCACACTCATTTAAATGAATATTTCTCAGGAACTACTGTGTGCTAAGATATATGCGAGGCATAAGAGTACAGTGATGAACAGACCTAAGGAAATTCCACCAAGCTCCTACATTTGCGGTATGTGATAAGGAAGGAGGACGTGATGGTTTGAATGAGAATGACCCCCAACCCCCACCCCCTTAGCATATTTGAATGCTTAGTCATCAGGGAGTGGCACTGCTGGAGAAGGATTAGGAAGTGTGGCCCTGTTTGAGAAAGTGTCACTTGGGTGGGCTTTGAGGTTCCAAAAATCCAAGCCGAGCCCAGAGTGTCCCTGCCTATGAATCAGGATGTAGCTCTCAACTCCTGCGCAGAGCCTGCCCACATGCTGCCATGCTCCCCACCATGATGATAACAGACTAAACTCTGCACTGGAAGCCAGCCCCCTTGTAAATGCTTTCTTTCATAAAAGTTGCCTTGGCTGTGGTTTCACAGCAATAGAATAATGACTAAGAGAAAGAACAAAAAAACTACAATAAATGTAACTAGCAGTGAGAAAAAGAGACAGGGCGAGGTACCTGTTTATTTAATTTAATAGAGTGATCAGAAAGGCTTCTCTGAGGAGAAGACAAAATAATCCCATCATTCAGGAAGCTGATTAAAGAGGATTGGGAGTTCAAGACTAGCCTGGGCTATAGAGCAAGACCCTGTCTCAAAACAAAACACACAAAGAGCTAAGGAATACACAAGACGCAGTGATCCTACCTGTTCCAGGAAAGAAGTAATTTCCATATTTGTGGAATGACACAGTCATGACCCGGTCAGTGAGGTAGAAGGCTTCCTGAACCCCATCACCATGGTGGATATCGATATCAATATAGAGCACCCGAGGGTGGTACCTGGTGTGATGATAAAGCCACGATCTGAGGAAGAGGTGAATTCCCTATCTTCTCCTCCCCAATACAATATTTAGAAATATTTAGAGTCTGCTTCTAACCAAGTCACTTGAAACCCCATCCCACCAAGTTTCCCCCCGAATGCCTAGGCCTTCATCCTCAGGCTAGAGACAGGGAAGGAAAGGGACAAAGGGGACTGACAAGTGAGCAGGCAGCAGGGACAAACTGTGGCGCTGAAGAAGCCCCCTGAGAAAAGCATCACAGACTTGAGAAGCCGGTGGGGAAGGCGGTCAGGGTGGGGCCAAGGCCTAGGGACTTCTAAGTCTCCAGTCTCCCCTCTCCTCCTGGAGCACTTACTTGAGCAGCTCCAGGATGCCAATTACAATGTCATTGACGTAGCAGAAGCCGGAGGCCTGTGGGAGATGGATTTATAGGCAGAAGAACAATTCTTCTACTCAGCCACCCCAACCCTGTCATTCTGACCACCTAACCTCTGGCAGCCAGTCTTCCCACTGCAGCCTTACCTCAAACTTCTTGGCATGGTGTAGACCACCAGCCCAGTTGATGGCAATATCACAGATCTGAAAGACAAATACCCACTCAGTCTTCTTCCTGCCCACCCCCGAAGCCGGGTTCTGTGTCAAGCCTATAAACAGTCCTGAATCTGGAGACCCACGGGAAATGGGACCAGGACTACAGACTGGGGCTACGTCACTACATCACCTTGTTGTTCAGCTGTGTCGCTCCTTGCAGAGATGCGCCTGTGTAACGGGAGCAGAACTCAAAGAGCCCGGGAAACACTGGACTGTAGGAAAGAGTAGAATTACACCCTCTGGCCGTTGTCCACCTCCTTCCCCACCCAAACTCCATCACCACCCTCTAGCAGCTCCCCTCTCCGCCTCCACACCTGAGCCATCTTCAGATTTATTCAACAAAGATATTTGGACCAAATCTTGTGCCAAGCCTCATACAAAGCATGGTACAGGAATCATAAAAATGTTCAACTGCCAGGGAGTTTGTATCCTACCTGGGAAGCAAAGCAAACAGGTTCTTGGGTACACAAGAAAATGTGAATAAGCTGAGCTAAAAGAGGTTGTTCATCATAGGAGGTGTCTATGTATACCACACTTGAACAATGTGGTTACACATTTTAAAGAAAGAACTGAATTTCCATTGGCGTGAACCACTAACAATGAGACAACTAATGAAAGCCTTTAGCTCACTGTTAGCACAACAAGCCACAAATCACCTATATGGATTACCACCCACATACTGTACATTTTCACTTACATAACATTCTAGAAACAATGAATACACGGATAGAGATGAGATCAATAGTTGCTTGGGGCTAAGGTGGAGAGAAGGGACTGACCACATTTGTAGAGTAAAGGAAATATTCAGTACTGAGAAGACAGCTTGGTCAGTTGAAGTGCTTGGGTTACAAGCAGGAGGAGTAGATCTTAAGAACCCATGGAAAAAGGTCAAGTTTGGTGGCTTATGCTTCTAATCCCAGCTCTGGGAGGCAGACCTAAGGGGTTACTGCTAGTCAGTCCAGACTATTTAGCAAGTTTCAGGCCAGTGAGAGACTTTGTTTTAAAACACTGAGGTGGCAGCTGGGTGGTGGTGGCGCATACATGCTTTCAATCCCCGTTTTTCAAGACAGGGTTTCTCTGTAGCTTTAGAGCCTGTCCTGGAACTCGCTCTGTAGGACAGGCTGGCTTCGAACTCACAGAGATCTGCCTGCCTCTGCTTCCCGAATGCTGGGATTAAAGGCGTGTTGTCACCACCGCCCAGCTCAAACTTAAATTTTTAACACAGAAGCAAAGCACAGACACAACCAATCCCAAGGGTCACACTAAATAAATAAATCCCAAGCCTTAGGTCTCCAAAACCCAGTGCAGTCTATACACTGACCATGTAAGAAAATAGGATTAGATAATTATCAATTCTAGAAAAAACAAAAAGATATACAGGAAAATAAACTAAATAGTAGTACTACTTGGAATCTTAATTATAATAATGTAAGCATAGCTGGGTGGTGGCAGCACACACCTTTAGTCCCAGCACTCAAGAGACAAAAGCAGGTAGATCTCTGAGTTTGAGGCCAGCCTGGTCTGCAGAGTGAGTTCCAGGACAATCAGGGCTACACATAGAAACCCTGTCTTGGGGATGGGGGGTGGGGGAGAAAAACCAAAACAATAATAATAATAATGTAACCATAGAATACTGATAAATTTTAAAATGGGAAGGCTGGGTGTGGTGGTAGACATCTTTAATCCCAGCATTCAGGATCAGAGGCCAGACAATCTCTGTGAGTTTTTGGCCAGACTGTCTATAGAGGGAGTGCCAGGCCAGTCAAGACTACAAGGTGAGATCCTGTCTTTAAAAAAAAAAAAAAAGCTGAGGCTAGAGGTAGAGACTCACACCTATAATCCTAACAAGCTGATGCAGGCAAAGGAGGAGCAGAGTTCAGGTCATCCTTGGCTAAACAACCTCGGCTCCAGAGGCCCCAGAGGCTCTCTCTCTATGTAAATAAACAAGCAAACGTACAAATAAGAAAGAATCAAGACGGCCCAGCAGATTGGGGGGGGGGGGGGTTAAAAAGCCTGACAACCAGAATTTAATCTGTAGAACCCATATGGAGATCTACTCCTACAGGCTGTCCTCTGACACATGTACTACTCCTTCAAAAATAAGTAAATAAGTAAATGAAAAAATAAATTTCCAAGTAAATAAATACATCAATGATATAAACTGTGACATTACTGCACCATGAACTGAGAGAGGGGACATAGTAGGATGGTATGCTAATACTCCACACCAACGGCTTATTAGACAACATCTAAAATGGATGAGAAGAAACAGCAATAAGAGATAATATAGTAGAGAAGTATGACTGTAAGCCAGATTCAGAAGGTGGACAACCTACATTCACCCATGTAGTTAGTGACAGTGAGGCCGGGCTAACAAGCTGTTTAACCAGGTATACCCTGATACCCTCTTCTTTACAAAGAAGGCTATACTAAGCCCTGCTTGATAACGGGTTGTTGATATTGAGAGACTGGCTGCAAAGCATTTAAAACAGTACCTAGCACATAGTAGGTATTATCTAAATATATAGATTAGGAGGACTAGCAACAGTAATTTTATTCCTTAGAAATGTAAAGATAAATACCATGGCTGGGCATGGTGGCACATGTCTTTAATTCCAGCACATGGAAGGCAGAGGCAGATGAATCTCTGAGTTCAAGGCCAGGCTGGTCTATAGAGCTAGTTCAAGATACCCAGGGCTATACAGAGAAACCCTGTCTCAGAAAACCAAAAAAGATAAACACCGAAGAAATAGGTAAAGGATAAAGTGAGAAGAGAGACTTATAGACCTAAGATTTGCTTCTTCCCCAAAATATAATTTAGCTATGAATTTTAGATTACTTATGCCTTCTCAGCTGGCATGATAGGCTTAGCCATCATGCCAGGAAGTAATTTGAAATTAATTTTAAAATAGAAGGGGGGAAAAAGAAATGATTCTCTGAAACACAGAGTATAGATAAATATGGCTATAGTTTACATTTGATGGGACCACTGATGGATCACAAATGCCCAAAGGGAGTGTTCCCTTACTTCCCAAAAACATTACAGCTTCAGAGCTGACTCTGCATTCTCAGATCTGGGACGTGAACTCAGAAGAAGCAGCAGAAACAATTAAGAAAAGAAAGAAGAAGAAGAAGAAGAAAGAGACTAACACCAAATGAGTAGCACACTGTGTATAGGACAGAACTGTGGGCCAATGCTGTCAAGAAAAGCTTCATGGGAAGTCAGGCACCACAACACACACCCAGAATCCCAACACAGAGGCTGAGGTGGGAAGACCACCAGTTCAGTGATAGCCTGGGCTACCTGAGAAGATCCTGTCTTGAAAACCAAAACAAACGGAAGGAAGGAAGGAAGGAAGGAAGGAAGGAAGGAAGGAAGGAAGGAAGGAAAGAGAGAAAGGAGAGAAAGGGAGGAAGAAAGAAGGAGGTGGTGTATGGTGACTCAGCAGTTAAGGCACTAGTTACACTAGTTCTAGTTCTAGTTCTAGCTGCCAGCACCCACATCAGGGACATACAACCAACTGGGAACTCCACCTATGGGATCCAATGGCCTCTTCTGACCTCCACAGGTACCCACACATGTGACATACACATACATATACATTCATACACAGTAAAATTTTAAAAAGATTTTTCAAAGAAAAGGAAGGGAAAGTAAGAACCACATGGAAGTGAAGGCTGAGAGGCTTCGAAAAGGCTGAATGGAGAGCCATGAGCATTGCCACACATGGGAGTGAGGTGTGGGGGTCAGGGTCGATAAGGAACTGGCCTTTATCCTACAGCCCAAGCTACGTGTCATTCGGCTCTTCCAGTGAAACAGATTAGGAAACTGGCTTCAAACCTGGGCTCTGAGCCAGATGTGCTGGAGGAAGACTGACTCTTCAGGAGCCTGCAGCAGATTCTGTTCTAGTCAGCTTTCAGGACCACAAACTCAAGGCCAGCCTGGGGCCACATGGCTTTGTCTCAAAACAAACAAAAAACCGGGCTCTGGACCAGAGGCCTATCACATCCACAGTTAGGTGACTCAAGTTAGACTACCAAATTTCCCAGACCTCCCTTTTCTTAGGGGCAACACCAGGAAATAGGCTATTACATCCAGTGTTACTATAAGCAGTGGTGGCGCACACCTTTAATCCCAGCACTCGGGAGGCAGAGGCAGGCGGATCTCTGTGAGTTTGAGGCCAGCCTGGTCTACAAGAGCTAGTTCCAGGACAGGAACCAAAAGCTACGGAGAAACCCTGTCTCGAAAAATCCAAAAAAAAAAAACAAAACAAAAAAAAAAAGAATTAAGTGAATGTGTGTGCAACCTTCAGCATGATGCGTAATAGGGTAGGGGCTTAGTAAATATATAATATATATTTTATAAATATAAAATAGGTTTATAGGAAACAACTCAAGAGGATCAACAACCTCGATTCTTCAAAAGATAAGTTCAAAGTGGAAAGGGGGAAAAGACATAAATTACATGTCAAGAGACCAAGTGAATGTGTAGCTCTTCTTTGACTCCTGATTTAAATAAAATGCATCACACAGAGACACACACAGCATCTGGGAGGCAGAGGCAGGTTGATCTCTGAGTTTGAGGCCAGCCTGGTCTATAGAGTGAGTTCCAAGAGAGCCAGGACTGTTTCACAGAGAAATAAGAGTATCACTTAGAGACACATGATGAAAATACTTATGGCATCTGTGATTTGCTTTAAATTAACGTAACATAAAGATACAAGTGAATTAAGACTACGCAGGTATGGAAGAATGTGCTGGAACCCTAGCGCTTAGGAGGCTAAAGCAGGAAGATTTCAAGTTCAAGGCCAGCATTTACTAAATAATGAGGCCTATCTCTTCAGGAAAAAAAAAAAAAAAGACCAGTTCTTTACTTCTAAGCGTTGAAGCTGGGTAAAGAATGTACACAGATTCACTATTCTACTCTACTTTCAAGAATGTTGAAAATTTTAATGGAAAATTTCAACAGTATCTGGTGTGATAGTGTACGCCTTTAATCACAGAACTAGAGAGGCCAGTTTGAAGCCAGCCTGATCTACATAGTGAGTTCCCTGTCTCACAGGTAAATAAATAAATAAGAAGATAAAACAAACAGTATTTAGTACTTTGTAGCTGTTATGTTTATTTTTTTTATTAACGTACCAGAGTGCTAGTATGGCTCATTTGATCATTTTGTGCCCATTCTCTAGAGTCCCTTGAGTCTTCTGCCTCCAATACAAGCTCAGTGTTAACCTGGTCTGATTAGGGATGCAGCTTATCAGCAGACTGCCCAAGTAACATGCACAAAGGACTGGATTCAATTCCAGTCATCAAAAAAAAAAAAAAAAAAAATGTTTAATTAAAATCTAGTCATGCCATTCCCTGGTCTTTATGACTTTCATCTACTATAAAAACAAAATCACTGATTTACAATGTAACTCTTTACTTTAAAAAAACATACAAAACAAAAATAGGGTCATTGCTCAACTAGCAGCATTCTTGCCTTTGCCTCCTAAGTGCCAGAATTACAGATATGAGCCATCTCAGGCTTTATCCTTTAAAAAGGCCCCACTCAGGCTCCATTCAGATCACTGTTCTCTTCACTTCCTGCTAGTCCCCAGGTAAGTCATGTCCCACCCTAGAGCAGCCCCTAGCACCCGCTGTCCCTCCTACCACATCCCTCCCTCCTACCACATCCCTCATCTCCAGAGCTCGCTCAATCTCTACTATTTCACCTAAGAACAGCCCTGCCCTAAAGTTAGTGTGCATACTTGGCAGAATCATCTAGCTAAATAAATCCTATGGCGAATACCATGACTTACTTAGCAAAGGCATACTATTAAAATTCTGTCATTTTTCTTCGGCTTTGTATCCCTCATACCTAGCACAGGGCCTGGCCTAGACAGAGCAAATGATTAGTAAGTATTTTGTTTGTTTGCTTGCTTGTTTGTTTTTCGGGATAGGGTTTCTGTGTGTAGCCCTGGCTGTCTTGGAACTTAACTCGCTAGATCAGGCTGTCCTCAAACTCAGAGATCCGCCATCCTCTGCCTCATGAGTGCTGGGATTAAAGGTGTGCGCCACCACCGCCCAGCGCCCACCGCCCAGCAACTAAGTATTTACTGAACAATCAAAGGCGTGAATGATAATTCATTGACTAGAAGGCTCCTTCCACTGCTGCCAGGGCACCTGGCTGAAGTGCCTGGCCTCTGGCTTGACAACAAAACCCCATGCTTCCTCACCAGTCGTCACCCACATTGAAGGCGTTCAGGCTCTTGGTGAAACCCTGCATGTTGGTGGGGCTGACCCTCTGCAGGAAGTCGATGTAGTCCTCCGAATGGAAGCGGCACATATCATGCTGGGAGGCCTGGTAAGGCTTGAAGACCTGGGGATGGAGACAAAGGAGAAGTTGTTATTTTGAGCACTGCTAGGTACTAGCTGGATTTCCATACTGCCCTAATCTTATCTTTGAAGGCAGGGTACTCGTGGGGCAGAAGTTTCTCTCAGGAGGGCTAGCCAAAACAGGATCGGCCCGGGAGGGCTACTGGAGTGCCCAACTACGACAAGACCTCACTTAAGGGGGCTGGAGAGATGGCTCAGTGGTTAAGAGCATTGCCTGCTCTTCCAAAGGTCCTGAGTTCAATTCCCAGCAACCACATGGTGGCTCACAACCATCTGTAATGAGGTCTGGTGCCCTCTTCTGGCCTGCAGACATACACACAGACAGAATATTGTATACATAATAAATAAATAAATATTAAAAAAAAAAAAAAGACCTCACTTAATTATAATCCCACCTAAACACTGAATGATACTCCCAATACCATGATAGGTGACAACTGTCATGGAAACAACTAGAAAGCAAAAAAAAAAGTGGTAAAAAAAAAAAAAAAGAAAAGAGTTCCTGAATTCCCAGAAATTTTCTGCCCAGTCTCAGAGAAAAAAAAAAAAAAAAGAATATCCCTTTAATCAGTCTATTTCTCTCACCTCATTTTTACTCTATATCTATAAATTCTTAGTTTAATTTTATTACATTATGTGTGTGTGTGTGTGTGTATGTGGGTGGGGTAGGTAGGTACAAATGCCACAGTGAAGTCAGGGATAACTTAGATGTCATTCTCTCCTTTCACCATGTGGCTGTCAGGGTTCTTACTTGGATCACCAGGCTTGGAGGCAGGCTGAACCACCACTCTAACCCCTATACCTCTAACCTCCTGGTTCCTAGGAGTTGAGAACGTGATCTCCCACTTACATTTGTGGCCCAAAATAAAAGTCTGTTTCACTGCTCATTTGACACACGGCCTTCTTACTGGTTCCACAATTCCAGGAAGGGGAAAACAGGTCTAGTTTGGATGAAATACCTGACAACAAACCCAGGCAGTGCTAGACCAGTGCCTGGGCTGAGACCACTCCACACTGATTCCAGCCCTGGAGACTGTCCAAAACACATAAAACAATCTTCCTACCCCATCCTTTGTTACTCTTCTACAACTCTAAGTGAAGAAGAGATGTTATTCTGGGCAAGCTTTTTTTAAAAAATTTTATTTATTTTTATTTTATCTGCATTGGTGTTCTTCCTGCATGTATGTCTGTGTGAGGGTATCAGATCCCCTGGAACTAGAGCTACAGAGCTGTGAGCTGCCATGTGGGGGCTGGGAATTGAACCCCTGGTCCTTTGGAAGAGCAGCCAGTGCTCTTAACTACTGAGCCATCTCCCTAGCCCTAGGGCAAGCTACTTTTATCAAGACCCCTAAAGAGCACTTCACCTCCTTCCTCCCTGCAGCCCAGTCTCTCCTCCCTTCCCAGCTCACTTCTCCTGGCCCACATGCCTATTCCTAGCTTTCCCAGTCGTGGGTCCCTCTAAACTTTTTTTTTTTTTTTTTGGTTTTTCGAGACAGGGTTTCTCTGTAGCTTTTGGTGCCTGTCCTGGAACTAGCTCTTGTAGACCAGGCTAGCCTCGAACTCACAGAGATCCGCCTGCCTCTGCCTCCCAAGTGCTGGGATTAAAGGCGTGCGCCACCACCGCCCGGCTAATAGGAAGTGATTTTTTTTTTTTTTTGGAAAACAGTGACACTTCTTTTTTTGTTGTTGTTGTTTGTTTGTTTTTTTTTTTTGTTTTTCTAGACTGGGTTTCTCTGTGGTTTTGGAGCCTGTCCTGGAACTAGCTCTGTAGACCAGGCTGGTCTCGAACTCACAGAGATCCGCCTGCCTCTGCCTCCCGAGTGCTGGGATTAAAGGCGTGCGCCACCATCGCCCGGCTCCTCTAAACTTATCTCTCCTCTCAAACTCATATTCTTTTCTCTTCTCGGGGTTTTTCACCGTGGGATCAAATCTATGACATGTATGACAATCTAACTAAAATCCAAAGTCCTAAACCAAAGATTTATTATCCTTAGTGGGGGTAGAGGTGGAGATACAAACAATGGTTTGAATATTGGGCAACACTTTTTCTTTCCTAGAAAATGGATAAAAGGACACACAGACAATTTTAGGGGGTGCACAGACTTGAACTAATACCACCTCACTCTTTTCTACACCCAAACCACTGCCTGTGTCCTAAACACACTGATTGCTTGTTGAATATCTTCACAGTACATAAGGGCCAGGCTTGCTATTGTCCCATTTCACAGCTAGAAATTCCAAGCTGGGGAGAAACAGTACCTGTATAACATGGGAAATGGAGAGTTGGGCAGAACCATATAGAACCTATATTAAAAAGTAAATTCCCACCAGGCAGTGGTGGTGCACACCTTTAATCCCAGCACTCAGGAGTCAGAGGCAAGTGGATCTCTGAGTCAAAGGCCAGCCTGGCCTACAGAATGAGTTTCAGGACAGCCAACGCTACACACAGAGAAACTCTGTTTCAAAAACAAAAACAAACAAGTAAATTCTCAGAATATTGTCTACACATATACACCACAAAATGTAGAGTTGTCCCCAAGAGTTGTCCTTTCAGGTAAAGGACACAGAAGGAGCAGGAATTATGGGGAAGTCGCACCAGAAAATATATTCCTAACCCTCATCTTCAGTTCTGCACCGCTATCCACTCTACAAGACAGAGGGGCTAGAGGCATATTTCAGTGGCAAAACACTCACTTAACGTGTGAAACCCTAGATTCAATCCACCAACACGTAAACTAAAAAAAAAATGAGAAGGAACAAAACTGTCTTCAAAGGGTCCCCCTAACCCCAGGCCAGAGGCTGGTCTGTCCTCAAGTTAAAAGGGAGTCTCACCTAAGGTAAAAAATGTGTCTCCATTAAGTTGGCCAACACCCTCCACTCAGTACCACCACCACCACTGCACATAGGGAATATCCTGTGTGCCTTCTATCCTGCTCCCCCTCCTCTAGGGGTAGGTTGCACCTGATATGTCCAGTCCACCTAGCCTAAGGCCGCAGCTCGTTCCCTGGCCCAAACCCCCACAGAAGTGGCAGGACTCACGATCATCTTCTTATAGAGACCATAATGCAGGACTAGGCTATGAGTCAATGCCAGGCGATGGGGCTTCATCGGGTGCCCAGCTCCTGGGGGCAGGGAAGGAAAGAGTTGATCAGTTCCCACCCCTAGACTTGCAGCCCTTCCCGCAAAACCTCTCTTTCTGCACAACCCTGTGCCCTACCGTAGTGGAAGTTGCCCACATCGGGGTCGTAGAAATACGCCACCGTCTTGGCCATGGTGCTGGGGGACCAGGCCCGGTGCCTCAGCCGCCCGCCCGCCGCCGGCCGCCAGCCCCACCCCCGCCGTGCGTGCTGCGCAAGCACGCAATTTACCACTGCGGAAAGGAGCCCTCGGCCCCGCCTCCCTAGAGCACTCCGGGCCACGCCTCTTATAAGAGTCCCGCCCCTTATGGGAGTCCTGCCCCTCGCTTTGCTGTCCTGGCCCGGGTTCTGAGGCTTGGGTTCTTGAGGCTAGGGCGGGGAGCCGTGGCATTATTCATAAGATACAAGGGCCGTTTCTTTTTGGGTGGGGGTCATATCCTCGGGAAACCGAGTCATCCCGTCCAGCCGCTAGCCCCAAACGGATCTTGGGGCAGTGGTCCCTCTCTAGGAACCTCGGAAGATCTGACCACCCTGCCCCTCTCAAGCGCAGAAAGCCAGCTTTTCCCAGTGCGCTAGGAAGATTTCCACTCGTCCGGGAAACGAGTTCGGAGGGCAGAACCTGTGCCAGACGTGAGGGTTAGACCGGTGGCCAGAGCCCCTCCTGACCTCCCGACCACCCATGAAGACCCAGACTTGAGCCGCACATTCCTCCTGGGGGGGGGGGGGGGGGCGGCGCAGTCACGCGCACATCTCACTCACACGCGTAAGGCTCACGCTCTCCGCCCCGCACACCTGTGCTCCGCCCCTTGGTCCCTGGCCCGCGACGCGTGAAGGCATTTGGGAACCCGGGACAGTTTCAGAGGCGCCCCCCCATCCCCTCCATTTCCCAGGCAGGAGTGGTCCGGAGCCTGCCGCGGCTCCCAACCGGCCCACATCCTCTGCCATCCTTCCCTCCCCCCGTCTGCCGCGGCACCGGTATCCGCAGCCACCAGCCCGGAGCCGGTGAGGCGGCAAAGGGGGGAGGGGGAGGAAGCAAGGGATGAGCTCCGGGAGGGCGTCGGGGGCCCTGAGCCGAACGAGGACGCCCCTGGAACAGGGACCCGAGACAGAACAGGAGCCGGAGACAGAACCAAACCACCGGTACCGGGTGGGCCAGGTGGTCAGGGTGGGAGGAACCAAAAAAGAAGGGACCCGGGAATGCAGGGAGGGATGGGGGCTGCACGAGGCCTGGCTCAGGCTGGTGTAGAGGAGGTAGCAACACTGACTCAAGCGTGTTTTCTGGGCTCGTTGTCTGAGAATTTCGTCCCATCTTGTGCTGCAGTGTCCTTGGAAGGGACGGGGGCGCGGGATGAGCTGTAAAGGATAGCTGTCTGGATGTCAGAAAAGTGGGGCTGGGGCGCAGCAGAGGGCTTTTGTAGATGCCGTCTGGCCTCCAGCCTGCGGCGGTTTTAGCCAACCAGCACCCTTAGTCCGGACAGCTCCTTGGTTCGGTAGGGGGTGGGGCGGGCCTCCTATTGCGGATCCTAAGATGCCTTCCTACTCTGCGGGTACCCAGCTGCAGCCCACTAAACCCAGGAGGCGCCCTGGCCCGCGCTCGCCCCCCAGGGCCTCATGTCGGAACCACAGCCTGGCCTGGAGCCGCCCCAACATGGGCTGTACATGCTCTTCCTGCTTGTGCTGGTCTTCTTCCTCATGGGCCTTGTAGGCTTCATGATCTGCCACGTGCTCAAGAAGAAAGGCTACCGCTGCCGCACGTCTAGGGGCTCAGAGCCTGATGATGCCCAGCTCCAGCCCCGTGAGTGAGGAGCCTAGAACCCTGATTAAGGCACCTTCCTTCCTTACCCTTTTCCCCCAACTTTTTTTGGCCTCCCTGGCCGATAGACCCAGCCCAAATCCTGATGCAGCCCAAAAGACAGCTTTATGCTGCTTTTTTGATTCTGCACGTAAATTGAATGACACCCCCCGAAATAGAGGCTAGAGAAGGGGGTCCACTCATGGTAACCCTGGGGCCCCATTTCCTCTCCTACCTTTTCTAGCCTGATGCATGAAGGCACATAGGTAAAGGGATACATTTTCAGCCATCCCCCCTGGGGCCATCAGGTCATATTCCCCCAAAGCTGACTCATTTCCCACTTCCTTGCCAACCTCTTTCATCCTTCAGCTGAAGACGATGACGTGAATGAGGACACAGTAGAGAGGATTGTTCGCTGTATCATCCAAAATGAAGGTGGGTATAGGCCAAAAGCTTGCTCTTTCCCAACTGTCTCTTGCCCTGACCTCCACCTCCACTGATTGCTTCTCCCTCTCCCATCAGCCAATGCTGAGGCCTTGAAGGAGATGCTAGGGGACAGTGAAGGAGAAGGGACGGTACAGCTCTCCAGGTGAGCTGGAAACAAGGGCCAGCATAGCTTACCTTACCTTGGAGTACCCGCTCTAATATAGTTTTCCCAAGTTCCATGGGAGTTGGGGGAGGGGGTGGACAAGGCTAGCTAACCTATGGGAGAAGTTTTATAGAAACCCTTTACCCTTTATATCCAATCTAGATACCATGCAGGCTAGCATTCACCTCTGGTGTCACTTTCTTTGGTTAAGCATTACTCTCTTTAGTAACCAGGGTGGAAAGGAAGAATGTGTGACCACTCATTTCTTAACATTGAATTTACTCAAGACAAAAGGAGTTGGAACCTGGGAAAGGTGGGGTTTGGAGAGGATTAAAGATCATGTTGAGAGAACAAAAGAAATGGCAGGAAGGGAAATGGAAATCTCATTTCTGCTCCATTCTGCTTTCTTCCTGTGGTCCAGCGTGGATGCCACCTCCAGCCTGCAGGATGGAGCTCCTTCCCATCATCACACAGTGCATCTTGGCTCTGCAGCTCCTTGCATCCACTGTAGCCGCAACAAGAGGCCCCCCCTTGTCCGTCAGGGTCGCTCTAAGGAAGGAAAAGGTCGCCCCAGGCCTGGAGAGACCACTGTATTCTCAGTGGGCAGGTGGGGATACAGTGGTCCAAGAAAAGGGAGATTAAGTTGGTGCCCAATACTTTCCTCTGAATGACAGAGCAACTGCAGCAGGGGTCAAGCTGCACAAAGTATCTGTCCCACAATCTCAGAAGGCCTCCCTACCCAGGCCATAGAAGTTGCCATCAACCCCAGGGAGGGAGGTTTAGGTCACCTTTGGGCTGTAGTCCTAAGCTGCATTGTTCTCTTCCCACCCAGATTCCGAGTGACACACATTGAGAAGCGCTATGGCCTACATGAACATCGTGATGGTTCTCCTACAGACAGAAGCTGGGGCTCTGGTGGGGGGCAGGAACCAGGGGCCAGTCAGGTGGCTGCAGGAGGGCAGCCTAGGACAGGGACAACTGCTACTGAAAGGCTGCTCCCTGAGGCACCGCCTTCCCAGGCTGTAGCCACCCACCCAGTGCAGAACGGAGGACTCAAGGATGACAGCCTAGTCCCTTGTACACTTGAGGGAGCCCCTGGAACCTCTGCAGAACTGAACTTGGGCACTAGAGGAAGAGGCCCAAGTCCAGAGCTGCTTAGTCAAGAGGCAAATGGACAGCCAACCAAACTGGACACCTCAGGTCAGCAGGTATGAAGACATGGTCAGAGATGCATTGGGCAATGGTGGACACACATCTTCTGTCCCTATGCTGAGCAACATTGATTATCCACCTCCTCTTCCCACTGAACACTTCCCCTTCTCTCAGGAGTCTCTACCACCAGACGCAGGGGGTATACGAGGCGAGTCTCCCTGAGCTCGTGATCAGGTAATCTCATCCTCCTACCTTCTACCTAAACCACCCAAACCCATCGACTCCCTGAGCCCCTGGGGTGAGCTACAGGCTTAGTGTGTGTTACAGATTCCTTGGCTGGTGGTGGGGAGTGGGAGTAGGCATAGAGGTCCTCCAGGAGTTAGAAACGGTCTCTGGAGAACTGGTCAATCAGAGCTCAAACAGGAAGCAACAATGTCCCCCTTCCTTTCTTCCAAGCCTCAGTCTTCACTGTGCTGATGGATACCAGCAGGCATTGCCAGGGTATGGATAGCCATGAAGGCTCTCCCCTCCACTGGACAGCACTGCTCCTCAGTTGAGGGACCAGCTCTACTTCTATCGGGAGTTACATGGTCCCAGGCTGAGGGACCTCAGGAGGAGCCGCTCCCATTTCCCAACCCCTCATTCTTTTTCCTTTCCCTACTTGCCAATGGGTTGCCTGGCCTGCCTTCCCCAAAATCTCGCTCCACATGCAAGAGCGTGGCAGCTGGGACCAGGCCCTACCCGTGGTGGGCCCCTAAAGCAATAGCACCTTAAGCTCCCTGCCCTCTTGGCACAAGAGGCCCAGGCCCTGGCTTGGACTTCACGCCCTTTATTCACTGTCAATAAATCCGCTCAGACCATTACAGTTGCTTTGCATCCTGGCTCCAGCTCCTTCTGACTTCCAAGACCTGCTCTTTTCCTGGCTCCAGGCCTGGTGACCCCTGCATTCGGGGTGGAGTTGGCCACAGAGGCAGGGTGAAGACAGAGATGAGCCAGAACCGTAAAATGCTTTAAGGAATGGGTACCAGCCCCAAAAGTTTTGGGATATTTTACCACCCTAAATATGGGGTGATGGTAAAAAGTCAAAGGAGTAGTACCGGCCCAGAGATGACAGAAGAACAATGTGGGAAAGGAATGGGTTCAAATCCCAGAAATGGGAACAGGGCCAGCTTCTATCCCTGGAGGCGAGAGTGGACATGGGGGAAGATTGCAGCTTTTGCCTATGTTGCTCCAGTTCATTGCGGGGGTGGTTTCTGTCAGCATGGAGATAGGGGCAGTGAGCCCCGGCCTTCAGGTGAGGGGATCTGGATGGCCAGGATCCGGGGCTTTGGCTGGTGGGGGAGGTGGTGGGCGCATCTGCAGGGGATATACATAATCAGTGCCCCAGAGTCCCTCTTGGGAATATCCCTGTCCATTACCTCAGCCCAGCATATAAAACAGGACCCATAGGAATGACCCTTCAGTACAGTCTTCTCCAAGACAGGCTCTTACCGGCCTGAGTCGAGGCACCATCATGTCCAGAGGTCCTGGGCAGTCTAGGACTTTGTCTAGAAATAGAAACCAAAAGTCAGTTCTCAAGCTTTGTTGGGCTCCATGCTGCATCTCCAGCACTTAGGATAGTGATACTTTATAAATACTTGTTGACTTGGCAAAAAATAATCACCGGCCTGAGCTATAAAATCCATTAGTCCATCCATCCTCACATACTTAATGCACAACTGCTCTGTACAAAGGACCGAAGAAAGGGGGTGGAGTACAACAGCTCCCTCGAAGTGGCTATTGAGAATCCCATATCACACACACATGCACGCACAGAGGGGCGCGGGGAGAGCATGCCCCAATGCGACCTTATTCAAAGTGAAGTAGGTGTGGCGGAAGAGATGATACTGACTCTACAGTCAGGGCATGTGACTCGGAGAGATGGACATACTAGAGCGTATCAGAAAAGCTGAGTATTTCACGGTGAAAACTAGGGGGCTGGGGATCTAAGGGTAGATATGCTTGCCTAGCATGAACAAGATCCTAGTTAGATCCCCAGCACCCCAAAAAATATAGAAATTAATCCAAAGATAAATACTATATCTCAGAGTTCAAGGATACTAAGAGGAAAAGGTACATTTTAGGATAATGTAAAAATCCCATGAGAAAAGATAGCTAATTTTGAAAATAGTGATCTAAAACATCCATGTTTCCTATATGCCAATCACAATGTTGTATACCCTTTTTTTTCCTTCTTCATTTTGGTTTTTCGAGGCAGGGTTTCTCTGTGTAATAATAGCCTTGGCTGTCCTAGAACTCACTTTGTAGACCAGGCTAGCCTCTGACTCAGAGATCCACCTGCCTCTGCCTCCCGAGTGCTGGGATTAAAGGCGTACACCATCACTGCTCAGTGATGTATACTCTTAACAGACATCTTGGTTAACTCTTTTTTTTTCTTATGTGCATGAGTGTTTTGCTTACATGTATGCCTGTGCACCACATGCATGCCTGGTGCTCATTGGGATCAGAAGAGAGTGTCAGATCCTTTGGGACTGGAGTTACTGATGGTTGTGAGCTCACATGTGGGTACTGGGAATCAAACCTGAGTCCTCTGCAGAGCAACAAATGCACTTAAGCACTGAGCCATCTCTCCAGTCCCTGATAATTCAATAAACCAGTGCCTTTCCCTTTACTTTCTAAAGACTATAAACCAACCTAGGCTAGTGACTTATACTTCTAATTGTAACACATCAGGAAGGCAGAGGTGGAAGGAGTGCTGGTTCAAGGCTAGCCCTATCTCCAAAGACTAAAGTATAAGAAGAAAAAGCCTAGACCAAGTGTAGATTTGACTGTGAGAACAAAGGTTTGACTGAGTGAATGCTTTCACACCAGGGCCCCACAGTGTGAGAGAGGTCACCCAGTTGCCAGTACAGTAAAATGTTATATCAACAAATGATTTATACACTCCTGAAATATTTCAGGATAAATCCCATTATGGAAAGGAGGAAAGCTATGGCTTCACAAAATTTTTATAGACTTGACAGCAACTATTGAAGAAACGGGTGTTCCCAAAGCTCTGCACTGGAATACACTCCCATGAGTTTGTCCAGTGATCTTTCAGATGTACTTTTACTATAATGCTAGTGGCTCACAGCAACCAAGGACCAGACAGGTTAAGCCTTCCACCTTGAGTCATACAATAAAAACGGACTAAGGGGTTTGAACCTAGCTCCAAATCCAAGTTCTCCTCCCCGACAATATGCCATGGACCTCTTACTGCAAGGTACACCCAGGGCACACAGGCACAGGTAAGGCAGAGTTCAAACTTCATCCTTGCCATTACTTATGCTCCAAGACCCCACTTCTCGGGGCTGGAGAGATGGCTTGGTGGTTAAGAGCACTGGCTGCTCTTCCAGAGGTCCTGAGTTCAACTCCCAGCAACCATATGGTGGCTCACAACCATCTATAATGAGATCTGGCACCCTCTTCTGGCATGCGGGCATACATGGAGGCAGAATGTTGTATACATAAGAAATAAATAAATAAATCTTTAAAAAAAAAAAAAGACCCCACTTCTCTCTACTCACCCAGAGGCAGAGCAGGTGCAGCGGATCCTTCCAAGGCACAGGTGGGTGCAGGAGGCGAAAAACTGGGAGGAGAAGGGGATGGCAGCGTCTGGAGACAGGGTAGGCAGACAGTCATTCCTGGAACATTTAACTAGCATTTCCTCTCACCCCACTCTCAGTTTCTCTCCCATTTATTCTCAGTACCAAAAGCAGCCAAATGAGGGTTGTAACTGACAGATATTTCCGTAGTCAGTATGTACTGAATAGTTATTATGTGTCAGGTATGTCATGACAGGGCAACACAAATTCAAACACTTCCTGTGTCCCGTGGGGCTAAGGAGTTTCCCTCTGTCATCTCTAGTCATGACAGTAAGCCTGCTAGAGCAGCTGTTGCTTCTATCTTACCCACGAGGAAGGTAGCTCAGAGAAGGTAAGTAACCACTCAAAGTCATGCTGTGGCAATTTGTACTCAGGCCTATCTGGCGCTAAAAGTCCCAACCTTCTAAGAAGGGTGCCTTGGTTTCTCTTTTCCCTTTCCAGTCAAAGCACACAGTGAGGACTAAGCTACCATAGGAGGCAAATGTAGGGAGGAAATAAAGTTTTAAGATTAATATAGAGCATTGTTGAGGTGAGGTGAAAGGGTCACCCCAGAGGTTACTTGGGAACCGAGGGAGAATGAAGCTTCACCTGTTCAGGGTCAGAGAATTCAGGTGGCCCTGGGGGACCAAGCAGTTCCTCTACCAGTAGAGATGGGAAAACTCCAACACGGCCCCCAAATTCTCCCCTCCAGAAGCCATCATCTACACCGTCTTGAGCCCTGGGCAGCAGGCGGATGAGTGCCCCTTCAGGGAAGCTTAGCTCCTCTTCACTCTGCCCAGTGTAGCTATACAGGGCCCGGGCCAGGAATGCTACAGGAGCCCAGGAGACAGGATAAAATGAGCAGTGGGCTGTGGTACACTACTTGATGCCACTCTACCCACAGCCATCCAGAAAGCTGTATCTATCTGCACCCATGGTCCCTGAATCCGTAACTTACTTCTCTTACCTGTGGGCTCTGCTCCTGAGGGATTGCTGCTGCCGTGGCTGCTCTCAGGAAGGGAGAGATCCGGGAAGTTGAGATATCGTTCAGGGACAAAGCCCGCTTCGCCATGCTGGTTCCGAGCCTGCTCACCCAGCAATGTGAACAGGTATCAGACTTGCTCAGCAGTCCATGACCTTGGCTCTTTGCCACTCAGGTTTCTGGCATTACCTGAATGAGGCCTCCCACTGCCCCCAGTCCAGGGTCCCATACTTACCTTAACCCATTCATCAGCATCTCCTTCCTCGATGACCTCCAGCCACTCACCCTCGGTGATAGTCAGCTCATCCTCACGTCCTGCCTGAGCCCCACAAGGAAGGAGTCAAGATTTGCCCCACCCTTGCCCATTGCCCATCTGAAGTTTCTATACCCATTCACACCTGGTAGCCAAATACCACATGTGCAGGGCAGGGGAGAGATCTGGTAGCCAGGGTTTGGGGGGCAGGCTCTTCAAAGAGCTCCCCAGCCTCCTCACATTCATCGAAGTCAGAAAGCTCAGCATCCTCAGCCTGGAGAGGGTAGAGGACAGATACTGTCTCAAATACTGCGTGGATCTCCCACAAGTCTCTCTTATCTCTAAGGGACACTGGGAATCCTCCTTCAAGGCAGTACCCCTCAACCAATCACCATATCTCACAATCAAAACCACCACAGGGCTGGATGATACTAAATAATAGCAAAGACAACCATTAGGTGCTATATATGCTTCATCTAACCTTCAGTATAACTCACCACTGTTTTGTATAACTATATTAACCTCGCTTTACTTTTGAAGAAACAGGATCACAAAGGTTAAGCAATCTGCCAAGGCCAAACAGCTATTAAGTGGAGTGGCTGGCATTCAATTAACTTACAGACTGCTCCCAGAACCATGGTTTATTTTATTCATTTTACTCTATTTTATTTTGGATTTTGGTTTTTTCAAGACAGGGTAGCCCTGGCTGACCTAGAATTCATTCTGTAGACTAGGCTAGCCACGAACTTACAGAGATCTGCCTGCTTCTGCCTCCCAAGTGCTGGTATGCCACCACCACCCAGCAGAACCACGGTTCTTAATCACCATATCAGAAGTTTATTGAGAAACTAGGCAGTATCATCCCGGCCTCATGATAATCCTCTGAATTAGATATTGTGAGTCCCATTTTCGATGTTCTACCTTCTAACAAGGAATTTTAGCCTCCCAATGTGCATGGTTAGGGAAAAGGAGGAACTTACCATGGGAGAGAGATCCCTCTGGGACAGCCGAGCCTCACTAAGCCGTCTCTCCTGTTCCACCTCATCCTGGGCTTGGGTCATGGCTGGCTTCAGCCAGCACTGTACATCTAGGCCAGCCTCCTGTAGCAGGGCCAGCCGGGCAGCCCCTTTCACCTGGCTCACCTGGTGTGAGGAGGAAGAGATAATACCCTGGCTAGCTGTGTCTACCCTCTGCTCCCCTCTTTTTCTCTACCACAGTGGAGGTGGGTTAGATGAGGAGGCAGGGTTTCAGCGGCTCTTGGACCAGGGCTGGGGCTCACCTGTGCCCGTCGGATGTTCTCCCGCACTTCCTGTAGCCGCTGTTCTAAGCCTGGGGCTTCTCGCTCTGGAGCCTGCTGACGCCTCTGTTCCAGTCGCTGCAGGACCTGGTGAGGATGGCAGAGGTGGGTGGAGATGCTGTGGGCCATAGCTTACTCTGAGCCCAGGACTTCGCTAGTTGCATCACTTGCAATGTGTCATCTACCTTCCCTGTGAGGTAGGTATTATTATTGGCTCCATCTTAGTGATGAGGAAACCAAAGTCCAGAAAGATGAGGTCATTCCTTACCCAGACTTAGAGAACTCACAAGCAATAGCAGAGAATACAAACCCCAGTCTGTGTAGTTCTGAAAGCTGTGCTCTAACAGCTGAATCATACTGTTGTGTTAAAATTCCTTTCCCTCCTTCCTGACTGCATCAATGGCCCCCACCTCTCAGCTATTCTTACCCACCCCCAATACCTGCACCCCCACCTCACCCGATGCCCATGATGCTGGATCTTGTAGTCCCGGGCAGCCCTGCTTGTCCAACGCTGAACCTCTTTCTCCAGGCCACTCTCTCCAACCATCCCTCCTGCTCCCCGCTCCAGGGCACACACCTGAGAAAGCCAAGGAATATTTGAGAAAAACAAAACAATTCTACCCTTCTCATCAGTTCCTTTTCCTTCTTCATCTTTTTAAAATTCTTTTTTAGGTTTATTTTATTTTGCGTATGAATGTTTTCCCTGCGTGTATGTCTATCTGCACATCACATATGTGCCTGGTGCCCGAGGAGGTGGTGATCTCCAAGTGCATGCTGGGAATCAAACCCGGGTCCTTTGCAAGAACAACAAGTACTCTTAGCCACTGAGCCAACTCTCCAGCCCATTCCTTCTTCATCTTGACCTCCAGTGTGAGGGACAAAGAGAATGGACTGAATGCCTTTGTCTGTAGACACAAGTATGTACTCATGTAGAGACAGGCCCAGGAATGGAGTCAGAGTGAATGACAGAGGTGGAATGAGGAGAACAGGGACTGAACTTTGGTCTGAGGTGTGTTTGTGTTCAGATGGAGATGAATGGAATTTTGAAATCCCCTGTCCAAGGCTGAACTACCAGATCAATACCAGAACAAGGACAATGAGACAAGGGATCTACAGCATACTTATGTTTAGATTTGGCCTGTTTCCACAAGCACGGTGGTCTCACCTGATCAGTCCCTGCTGGCTGGAATTGCTGAGGTGGGGTCGGGGAAAAGACTCCAGGCCCCTGAAGAAACAGCTTCACATCTTGTTCCCAGTTTACCTAGTGTTGGATAATACACAGTCACTCACTTGCCACCCATCCAACCCTGTCTCCAGATCTTCTTGGAAGAAAGGTGAGCGCTGCATTGGGTGGGAGAGGAGCTGGATTCCAATGAAAAAGCATGAAGCATCACTAGGGAGCACTCACAGCTCCAGTCCTCACCTGAGAAGTCACCTGTCCCCCATGGCGGGCATGTTCCAGGACCATCTCTGCAGCTTCCAGCTCCGTGTGGCTTAATAAAGTGAGGGGGTCCCTCAAGTATTCTGACAGCTCACTTACCAGGACCTGGAGAGAACCATAAGGTACCATAATATATTAGGTGCATGCAACCCATTCTCCCAGGCCTCTGGTGTAGACTATCCATCCATGCATAGGGTATACACATGAGCGATAGAAGGAGACAAGAAACAAGACTGTTTCTAATCATAGACAGTCATGTTTAAACCACTTCATAGTTTAAGAACTTCCACATCCGTTCCCTTTGAACCTCATCAGTGTTATGATGTGGGCAAACTGGGATTAACTCCGATGAGGAATGCGGAGTCAGATGTCTAGCATGACAGAGCCACCAAGAAGCAGAACCAGAGCCCACTCTAAGCACTAGCACTGGCCAGCCTGGGAAGAAGGAGAAACAGGGGTGGTGTCTGCATTCACTGAGGGCAGGAATAGTCTGGATGAGTACTGGCCTTGAGCAGGGCTGGCAGTTCCTCTTGGTAGTAGTGGGCAAGGTGAGCATTGGTGGCCACCAAATTTAGCAGGTACTCGTTGCGGGCTGCTCTCAACTGCTGGGAATACTGGGCTGACTGGGCAGACAGCTAGGGAATGGAAATTAGAGTCAGCAGGGAGTCCTTCCAAGGCCAATCTTAAACCCAGAACCAGAACAGATCTCACATTACTGAGTGTCTACTACATGCCTGGTGCTACACCAAAACCTTCACATAGAACACTGCCTTAAAAAGCCTCACCTGGCATCTGCATGCATCGAAAAATGCAAACTGTGTCTTACCAGACCTCACAGGAGCTGACCCCTGAAACCCTTTTCACGAGTGTGTGTCCTGTTCTCTCAGATCGTTGAGCCTAAGTGACTCTCTCCTCAGCTTTTGTACCCACCATTCCCTCTCCTCAGTAGGTTCTTCCCGCAGCGGCCCCCTCCTTGACACTCAGGCCTCCTGCTCCGTGAGATCTCCCTTCTAAATCACACCCAACTATTACCCTTCATCTGACTATTCACATTCTCTCTAAGGATCCAACTCCATGAGTCCTGTTCTCACTCCATCCCCAGGGGTGGGATATTGCCTAGCACGTAGAGGTGCTCAAGAATCACAAATAAAGGGACAAAGAAAGGTATTGATTGTTTCCGCTATACAAATGAAGAAAATGAGGGTCAGAGAATCCATGGAGCCACCTGACGGAGTGCTTACCACATGCCTGCCAATGAAGCACTAGGAAATTTGGAAACCTAGGTCCAACCCATTCTTACTTTGATGCCACTGGACCCCCAAACACTAGGCTATAAATGCCTGTATTCCCCCAGACCTTGGTGCTCAGTTTTTGGAGGCTGGTCCGAGAATGGAAGATCCCATGGTCACTTCGGTTCAGCCTGTGCAGGCAAAAACAGTCAAGAGTCAAGCACAGTTGGGAAATTTTGATTCCACCCCATACTCCTCACATCACACTTTGTGTGTGTTGCTTGGTCATCCAAGAGCCCACCTGGCCTGGACATCAGCTGCCTTCTCCTGTGCCAAGGCCCACACACGTTCTCGCTGCCCATAGAGTTTCCGACTTCGGCTCAGTTCCCGGATGGACTGCAGCACCTCAGCCTGTGCCCGCTGAAGACTCTCTGTCCCCTAGGGGCAAAGATACACAGCACCCTGACCCAAACCATGGCTCATCCTACACTGGAGGTTCCTTTACACCATCCACCAAGACATACCTTCCTAAGCACCTGCTCCTTGGCACTCCTCCCGGTGCCCCCTGCTAGGTCACGGTATCTGTCAGAAGCCTGGAGCCGGGTTTGGCCTCCAGCCACAGTGGCATCCAGAAGGCAGCGCCAGGCACCAAACACTGTCCCGCTCCTCCTCAGAGAAGGTATGTGTTGAAGAGAGAAACACTCCGCTGGTTCATGAGACCCCTCCCAACCCAACACCATGAGAGACAGAGTGTCCCCCGCCCCCCAAGAGCCCATCAATCGATCAGTCCATTAGCTCAGCCACAGGATCACTCATGCCTTCCACCCCAACCCACAGTGTCCTTGCTGGGTCAGTTCCTCTGCTGCTGCTGTGTCAGCTCTACCTGCAGCTCACGTGCCTTCCCCTGCTCATAGGTCCTCATTTCCAGACAGCTCTGGGGCTGAGCTCCCCATCACCTCCAGCTCTGAGCAACTCACCTGCTGTCGACTTCCCCGCTCCGCTGCCCTTCCCTCTTCAGGAATGGCCCAGCCAGCTTCTGGAGTGCCTAGCGAGAAAACCACCATATCTTTTATGAAGACCCACCCCAACTGGGGAGAATTTCAAACCAGGGTCTAGAATATCACTCTTGGGCTATACAACATATACATTTCCAAAATGCCTTGTATTCACTAATTCATTTAATCCTTATAACCATGTGTGGAGTTTGGGTATTATTATTACTATTCCCATTTTATAGAGAAAAAAATGAGGCCAAAAATATTAAATAACTTGTCCAGGATCATGCAGATAAGTAAGTAGCAGAGAAGGGTTTGACACAAATCTCGCAGATTCTAGATATTTGTTCTTTTTAAAATTTTTTTGCAAAATCATTTGTTCTAATCAACTCACAAATTAAAAAACATTACACTGTTATTTGGTCTTGACCACAGTCAGGAGGGGAGGGCACTGCTGCCTGTGAAAAGGAATCTAGAACAAGAGGGAAGGTCCAGACAGGAGTCCCATACCTGGCCATACTCCCGTTCAATGGCTGCCCTCTGCTTGCTGTAGGATCTGTGGAGGTTGAGAATGAATGGTTACTGTTTGCTCCTGTTCTCCTACACTCAATCCTCCCCTCAGCTTGAGCAGGAGGAAGAGGAAACCAGCCCAGAGAGTGACTACATCCAGAGGGACTGGGTCTGAAAGATGAGAGTCCTTGAGATCACCTCTGGCAGCTGCAACCCAGGTCAGCCGCACCTTACAGCTCAGAGCCCCAGCAGGATCCTCCCACTCCTGGAGGACCAACTATGGGCCTGGAGGTGAGAGAACTGAGAAGATTCGGTGTCTGCCAGACTTCCAACAGGTCTGGAAGAGGAAGGGGATTATGTTCTGTTTTTGATTGTGGGGATGAGAGTGATGTGGGGTCAAGCAGTTTGAGGAAGGGGCTCTCTGTTTATGAATATAGCCCCAATATCTGAGGAAGCAAGCCTAAGGTGAGGGTCATGAATGGGTAGGCCAGCTCCGCCTGATAACGCCTAACCCTGGCAGATGGAAGCCGAAGAAGGAGTGGCTCTCGATCCTGTGAAGATGGAGTACGTGAACGTGAGGGGTCTGGGGCTACCTGATATCCTCCAGCAGATCCGCCTCCCTCTGTTGCCGGGTCTGAAGGATGCTCAGCTGCTCCAAGAAGCGAAGTTTCACCTCCTGGGCTGGCTTCACCTGTAGGATTAAAAAAGAGATGAAGATCCCCAGCCATGTACCCTACTCCGGCGTGGGGACCTACAAAACACCACACAGGGAGCGGTGAGGGGGCGGGGCCCGAGAGAGGTTGGGCTATTTCCTCGGTTTCTTCTGTGTTAGGCTTTGACCTCCTTGCCACTCCCTGTGTTCCACCCCGAGTCGAGTGTCCGTAGGCTCCCTCCGCTCCCCAAGACCCCCACGAAGTCCTCTTTCCCGGGCAAATCTCACTTTTCGGGGCGGCGGCTGCATCTCGGATCCAGCAAAGGCTGCCAGACAGTCCACTCCGGAACTCGAGGAGGCCACGCCCACGACAAGGCCCCGCCCCGGAGTTGGCCCGCTCCGCCCACGCTCGTCAAACTGCGCGCCGGGCGCGGAAGCACACAGGGGCAGCGGAGGAACTGAACCTGTTATTGCTACCAGTACCCCGGAAGGGTCCCGGCCGCGGGGCGGACGCAGCGTGCGCCAGGCGCTAGGGAGAACCTCGGGCTTCTGAGTCAAGACGCCTGGCTTCTATTTCTAGTATAGCCACTGATTCAGCCTGTAATTATTTCTGGTCATTCATTTACATATGCCTATCACCAGTCCCGACACTAAGTGAAGAAGACCAGGTGACCAGGGAAACTGAGTCACTGGACACCTGAGCGAAGATGCCTCTGACAAAGGGAGACACCTTTTCCTAATCCCTGCAGAACTGGAAATGCTAGCGTGAGAGGGGTAAGATGTACGCCCGGAGCCCGCAGAAACCAGTACAAAGGAAAAGCCGGGTACATCCTGGGCTCCAGGAGGCACTAATGGTATCAGTGAAGGGCACTAATGGTATCAGTGAAGGGGTGTGTACCCTGGAAAGCCCTGTCATCATTTTGGGTCTTTATGCCCCCCAGTTCACCAATTTTAGCGTGGTGTGTGTGTGTGTGTGTGTGTGTTTGCACATGCATGCCAGCGTACGTCAGTGGGACAATCTTGTGTGTTGATCTTTGCCTTCTACCTTGTTTGACACAGGGTTTCTTTTGTTTTTCTTCTGTGTATGACAGGCTAGCCAGCTTACAAACTTCGGAGGATTCTACTAGCACTGGAATTACAGGCACTGGCACTACAAGTCCGGCTCTTTTATGGGTTCTAGGGATTTGAACTCAGGCCTTCACACTTACATAGCAAGCAACTTTATCCCCTGATCCATTCCCTAGCCCCACAGTGTGCACTAAATTTATTTTACCCTGCAATCCCTCCATCAGTAAGGTTCTACTGCAGAGCACACGCAGGGTGGGAGGGGTGACATTCCTAGTAATCTATTTCCCTCAAATTCCAAGACCACCACCCCACTCCAAGACTTAATTGTTAGTTTTCCGATCTAACATCCAGACTCCTTGCGTCCAGCTCTTTCCCATAACCCACTGTTCCTACGGTGGCCAGTGACTGAAAAGAGAGTTAACATCATTTTATGCTTAAAATGTAATTGCTTCCCAGGAAAACCCAAGTGCCTAAAATCCAAATAGAATAGAGGCTACAAGGATGTGATGATTGGCCCCTGCAAGAAGCATTGTCTCCTCTTGTTCTGGAAAGAACAGAGACAAGGCTCCAACTGTCACCCACAACAACTGAGGAATTCCCCTAGACTTTTGTTTTTATTTTTCAAGACAGGGTTTCTCTGTGTAGCTTTCGCTGTCCTGGAACTGGCTTTGTAGGCCAGGCTGGCTTCGAACTAACAGGGATCCACCTGCCTCTGACTCCCAAGTGCTGGGATTGAAGACATGTCTCCTAGACTTTTTAGGAGATCTCACCTCAGTCCAAACAGGGATCCGTGGCTTTGATATTGAAGGGATTTCAAGACCAGCTGGTTGGGAGGCAGAGGCAGACGGATCTCTGTGAGTTCAAGACCAGCCTGGTCTACAAGAGCTAGTTCCAGGACAGGCTCCAAAACCACAGAGAAACCCTGTCTCGAAAAACCAAAAAAAAAAAAAAAAGACCAGCAGGTATAAGGAAGCAGAGTTGGAAATTTTTTATTCAAGATATTTTAATATAGGTTAAAGCACAAGAGTGAAGAAAAAAAATGCAATCAGAAGAAACTATGACACATCCAAGTAGGAGTGGTGGTGGTATGTATTTCCCAAGGGAGCGTAGGGGAAAGAATATTTGTACCCACTTGTGGATATGGGCTCCTCAAGGGAGTGCAAGCAATTAATTTGCCATTATCACTAGCCATGTTAGTGGTTCTGGTGGTTTTGGTGGTTCTCAGATTACATCTTTTCCTTTGACATTTTTGTTTGTTTGTTTTCCGAGACAGGGTTTCTCTTTGTAACTGCAGGGGCTATCCTGGAACTCACTTTTGTAGATCAGACTGACCTTGAACTCACAGAGGTCCACCAACCTCTGCTTCCCAAATGCTGAGATTAAAGGTGTGCACCACCGTGCACAACTCTCAGATTACATTTTAAAGGATTGCTAAGAAGTCTTTTTTTCTTTTCCTTCTATCTCTTTTGATAAGAGAGACAGACAGAATTCTAATACAGTGAACTCAAAAGCCACTAGAGCTGCACAAAGGACATATTACATATTCTGTCCTTGTCAATGGAATTTTCAGTGACATTCCTAGCAGGTTTACAGCTGGGAAGGGAGAAAGGCCTCAAGCAATTAATTGTACTGGGATTCTTGCTGTGTTACTTGCAAAGGCTTTAGCCAGAAGCTCTGACTAAGGGTTCCTCTCTGCCTTCTCATGTCCTCCAAATTTTTCCCTATTTTTTTTAGTGGTTTTTTTTTTTTTTTTTTTTTTTTTTCAAGACAGGGTTTCTCTGTAGCTTTGGAACCTGTTCTGGAACTAGCTCTTTGTAGTCCTTGCTGGCCTCAAACTCACAGAGATCTGCTTGCCTCTGCCTCCCGAATGTTTTTTGAGACAGAATGTAGCCTTGTAACCTTGGTGTCCTGGAACTTACTCTGTAGACCAGGTTGGCTTTGAACTCAGTGACCCACCTGCCTCTGCTCCCAAGTACTGGGACCAACAGTTTGTGTCACCATGCTTGCCTTTCCTTATCTTTCTATCTTGTCTCTCCTGCCACTCAGCCTCTGCTCCAGCCGCTGCCATCCGCCCACCAGGCCAAGGCCTCTTCTGCGGCACTGCACATCACGCCTGCTCCTGCTCCTCGCGCTCCTCTACCCAGCTCCTTACCTCTGTTTCTGCCCCTCGGGCTTTCATTCATTCCCATTCACCCAGGGTAAAGGCCACACCCACATCACTCAAGTTCTCAGTTAAGTTTCTTTGAAATGCCAAACTCACCTATGTGCATTTTCTTTTTTTATTTTGGGTCTTCAAGACAGAGTTTCTCTGTAGCTTTGGAGCCTGTCCTGGAACTTGCTCTGTAGACCAGGCTGGCCTTGAGCTCACAGAGATCCGCCTGCCTCTGCCTCTAGTGCTAGGATTAAAGGCGTGCGCCACCACCGCCCAGCCTGTGTGTATTTTGTTTCCTTTCTTCAGGCTCCACATAAGAACAAGAACCCTGTTTGTTTTGTTTATATCGTATTGTATTGGATTTGGCACCAATTAAATGCTCAGTACTTATTTGTTGAATGAATGAGTGTCGTTGAAAAATGACCTTCTTGGTTCCAAAGTTTATTAATAGAGACCCATTCTTCTTTGGTTCCCCTTTGCCCCAGCTCCCAACTTCAATCAGTCACCCCACTCTAGGGCCTGAGGGTTTCCAGTACATGGAAAGTGAATAAGATAGATTTGGACCTCATGCATATCTCTAGCTTCCAAATGTATGCTTTTCTTTAATGCAGTACAGCAGTCCTTATTCCCCACACCTCTCACTGAAGCACTATATCAAATATATAAAACAGGAGCTGCTCTTATTAAGGGCAAGTATTAGGGCTTATTGCTCAGAAGCATAATTTGTTGTTTGTTCCTTTCTTATTTTAGTGACTTCATAGTACAAAGGGGCTGAGCCCAGAAAGGGGCCATGATCATCCTTGAGACACAGTCTCAGGTCTCAGTCCAGTGCTCCTTCCATGGTACCATACTGGATTCCAGAGTCATCCATCAAGGGCAGAAGAAGCCCCCAGTGGTGTCTGCCATGGTGAGAACCTGGCTTCTCCTTTGGTTACCTACCTCCTCAGCTGCTGGCCCAAGGGTCATGTGAGGGGCTGGCTGGAGGGTGGGTTGGTAGTGCAGGGAGTTTGGGTGGGTAAACCGGGTGCCTGTGTTGGAAGGCTAGTCGGGCTGGGGGTTTGGGGACTGATGGGCTGAGAAGGACTTTCTGGACATGTAGCAGGCTCTCCCTTCCTCAGGATGAGGTTGTTGAGCTCCTGCAGCAGCTGTTCCTCTAGGGATCCCCGTGCCTGAGGACTGCTCTTTGAATGGGGGCCTGGAGAAGAGTCAGGTATCCTCTCCTCTTGGCCCAACATGTTTGCTTTGGAGAGGGGGGTTTGATCAAAGGACCTGTGGCTGGCAAGGGGAGACTCTGCCTTGGCTGTCCACTCCCATGTGGAAGAGAAGGCGGTCGTGTCCTTGGTAAGCTCAGGGAAGGCCCCGACCTCCTCATACACTGGCTCTTCATACACAGGCTCCTCCAGCTCATCTTGTTCCTCCACAGACCCCTGGGGTGACTTCATTGGCTGGATGGGAATGGGACAGCCGAGGATGGGCACAGTGTTAGAGTTTCGGTATTATCTTTTTTTTTTTCTATTTATTTATTTAAAATTTCCACATCCTCCCATCCTCCTATTTCCCGAGTTACGGTATTATTAATCCTTGATGTCACAACAACCCCATGCAAGTGGGTCACACTGCAAGACAGTGACATGCAAAGGGGTTAAGTTGCCCTGAGTCACATAGTAAGGAAATAGTAGTTGGTGAGGCTTGAATCCAGATCTATCTGGCTCCAGAATGTGTTTGCTTAAACCCCCTTTCTTCTGTTTCTCAGATTTGTAGTTACTTTCTCCTTCCCTCATCGTATCACCCCTCACTGTCTTCCTCTGTTACATAGACTGACGGCCTGCCTCAGAACAGACCCGTAGTGCACCAGGGCGTAGGCAGCACGGAACACACACAGGGATAGACACAAAGCCAGAGCAAGCACAATACTCACAAAGAACATGGATAAGGTCCTCCGATTGTGTAGCCGCCGCTGGACACAGGTGGAGTGGGGAATAGGGGAGGGAGAGACAGAGACAAAGTAAGACAACAGGAGACGGAGGCAGGAAGTGAGGGCACAAAGAATGTGGACAAGAGGGTCGTGGCGAGTGGGTGGGCATCTGGCACGCAGCCACGCTGTCTCCTCCTGCAGCATGACAAAGGTAATGGCAGGGATCAGCAGTTTAGGACATGCTGGGGTAGGGGCTCACCAGGGTCTGGTTGGCAGAGAGAAGGGTGGCTCCAGTGTCATCTCCTCGGATGGGCAGCAAGGGCATAGTGCCAAACTTCTGACGAGCAAGGTCAGAGGAGGAACGACGACGTAAAACCACCGACTGCTGGTCATCGTGCTGAGGAGACAGTGAGGTGTTGGCACTAGTGGACCTGGGAGGCACTGGGGGGTGTGGCTGGTCCCCAAAGGTACCAGAAGCCCAGCCTTCAGCCCCTTCCTTCTCCTCACCTGGGCTTTAAGAATGCTTGTGGTCCAGTCCCACATTTCGTCTTCATCAGTGCAGGACAGGCAGCTGTGGATGAACAGAGGGAATCAGGAAGCAGAAGGAGTCCTAGCACTAAGCATGGAGGAATGGAGAAGGGGACAGTAGAGGAAAGAGGACAGGGCAGGGCTGGGGAGAGATCTCAGTTCGTATAACGTGTTTGCCATGCAAGTATAGGGACTAGATTTGGATTCCCAGCATCATATCAAAAAGGAGCAGTTAGAGAGAGGGCTCAGTGGTTAAGAGCACTTGTTGCTCCTCCAGAGGACCTGGGTTCAACTCGAAGCACCCATGTGGTGGCTCATAACCACCTGTAACCCTAGTTTCAGGACCCCAGACATGCACATGGTACACAGATATAAATTCAGGCAAAATGACCCATACACATAAATCTTCTTGATTAAAAAGAAAAGAAAATGACCCATACACATAAATTTTCTTGATTAAAAAGAAAAGAAAAGCTGATGCTGGGATGGTGGCTAGTGCCTATCATCCCAGAGCTGGGGAGGTGGATACAAGCAGCTCTCTGAGGTTCCCAGCCTAGCCCAACTGGCAAGCCCCAGGTCCTCGTGAATGACACCTGAAGTTGACCTCTGATCTCTGCACACATGAACACATACACGCAGGCACACGCGTGCACACGGACGGGAAGCAGGGTGGAGCCAGACAAGAAGCTAGCAAGTTAGGAGGTACTCACAGGTGCACCTTATCCAGTATCAAAGTGAAGCCCCACCTGAAAGGCAAAGGGACCAGTGAGAGAATAACCAAAAGGCAGGGAGGTAATGACAGAAAAGCTCTAAGTCAGGGCTAAGAGGAACACTCACGGTGTTGGAGGTTTTAACTTCTTGCGGATTCCCAGGTAGACCTTGGCACCTTCCAGAGACCACTCCCGTTCTGGTTTAGAGCTCTGAGAACATGAACAGAGGCGTTAAGATCTAGAGCTACAAGAACATGGTGGTTAGGAAGATCAAGAAGTCATGGGTGCAGTGGAACATGCGATCGTGGAGTCAGAAAGGTCAACGTCAGGGAAGCAATGAGATTGGCGAGGATATGAGCTTAGGAGTCAGGGGCTGGTACCGTTACAGCCCCTGCTGCCTGACCGGCCACCCAACATTGCACCCCTCTCGCCCTGGGGTGTCACCTTCTTCTCCTTGAGCAGCAGCAGGCAGCGGCCACGCAACAAAAAGAACCTCTCCTGGAAGCGGCTTCCCAGCAAGCGAGGTGGCTCCTCACGACACCGTAACAGGCCCACCCGTGGGCTCTCCCGCCGGACTCCTGGGCACAGAAGAGCAATGCCGGGTGGAGGCTACTGGGAGAGAGGCTTGAGGAATGCTGGGCTGGGGGAGGAGGCTCACCTGTGAAAAGGCAGCCAGCGTGTGCCATGGAGACTTTTCTCAGGAGCAGAGAGGCTGAGCAGGGCTCTGGAAGCTGGCACCATTGCAGGGCCTGCTCTAGGACCTTTTCTTTGGGGTGCAGTGGCCTCTCTGAAGGGAAACGTTGACCGAGGCAGGTAGTAATCAGAAAAGCTAGCCAAAGACTGGAGCCCCCACCTCATCTCCCACTTCCATCTATCTAATCACAGACATTTATTTTAACCCTGATGCTATGCCAGCCAGGTATGCTGTCCCTGGGATACAGTAGTGGGGAGATCGATACATATGGTCCACTTTCTTGAAGCTACAGCCTAATGAAGGAGCCAACAGTAAACCGGTAATCGAGCAAAATAGAGACCAGCAATAATTTAAAAAAAATAATAATTTAAAAAAAAAAGATCTATTTTTAATTTGTGTGTGTGTGTGTTTTGTGTGTTTGTATGTGTGTGTTTTCCTGGAAGCTAGAGTTACAGACAGTTATAAGCTACCCAGTGTAGGTATTTGGAACAAACTTCTGGTCCTCTGTGGCACTCCCAACCACTGAACCATTCCTCCAGCCCCCAATAATCACTTTTAAATAAACAATATTTAAGAGACACACAGAGAACAAAGGGACAAAGGGAAAAGCAGGTGAGCAGTGAGGAAGGCTAGGCGGGCAAGGCCTGTTAGAAGTTGCATTTGCAGCCGGGCGGTGGGTGGCGCACGCCTTTAATCCCAGCACTCAGGAGGCAGAGGCAGGCGGATCTATGTGAGTTCGAGACCAGCCTGGTCTACAAGAGCTAGTTCCAGGACAGGCTCCAAAACCACAGAGAAACCCTGTCTCGAAAAACCAAAAAAAAAAAAAAAAAAAGTTGCATTTGCAGACGAGGCTCACCAACCTATTAAAAGATTAAGCAAAGTAAATTACATAAGATCATGGATGATATTTTTCATTTATTTGCTTGATTTGGGTTTGGGACGTTTCTTTGCTTTGAAACAATGCCTCACTATGTAGCCCTGTCTGGCCTGGAAGCCAGAACAGACTGTCCTCCACGTGTCCCTGCCTCCCTACTGCTAGGGTTACAGGTGTGAACCACCACAGCCTTCAGGTCGGATCTTATAGGAGCAAAGGTAAGACAAATGCCATGCGTCAAGAAAGTCTTCTCGGCACACCTTTAATCCCAGCACTCGGGAGGCAGAGGCAGGGGGATCTCTGTGAGTTCAAGGCCAGCCTGGTCTACAAGAGCTAGTTCCAGGACAGGAACCAAAAGCTACGGAGAAACCCTGTCTCGAAAAATCAAAAAAAAAAAAAAAAGAAAGAAAGAAAGAAAGAAAGAAAGAAAGAAAGAAAAGAAAGTCTTCTCGGGGGCTGGAGATATAGCTCAGAGATTAAGAGCACTGGCTGCACTTCCAAAGGTCCTGAGTTCAATCCCAGCAACCACATGGTGGCTCACAACCATCTATGATGAAATCTGGTGCTCTCTTCTGGTGTACAGGCATACATGCAGACAGAATGTTGTATACATAATAAATAAATACATCTTTAAAAAAAAAAAGAAGAAAGTCTTCTTGGAGGAACTAAACAGTCAGTGTGGCCTGAATAGGGATGCACGGAACTTGGTGGTGCACGCCTGCCTTCCATCCTCAGACACCTATGTCCAGTCCTCAGCATGGTGGAGAGAGGGTACTATGCTCTGGCAAAGAGACAGAGGAGATAGAGAATGGCTGATGTGGGATGGTCTCTGAGAAATAACTAGCAGCCATGCATTCAAGGGTTTGCAGGCCATAAGGACTTTTGAGTTTTATCACAAATTCATTAGGAACCGATCGGAAGGTTTTAACCATAGGAATCGTGTGATCTGGTTTATACTTGAAATGTTCATTTGACTGCTCTTCAGAAAACAGATTGTAGAGAGGCAAAAGCGGAACATTGTCCAGCCCTCCCCAGTCTAGAGCCATGCAGTTCAGTGGTTCCTATTGGGAGACAGACAGATAATGGTGACTCTGACTAGGGAGGTGGAAACAACAGAGATGGAGAAAAATGAATGCAATCAGCAGGACTAATTAATTGCAGCATTGAGTATGAAGATGAAGAGGGGTGGGCATAGGACCCTTAGGCTTCTGAACCTGAGAGCTGAGTGAACTGTGTCCTATTTGCTGAAAAAGAAAAGCTAGAAAACAGTTTGGGCTTTATAATGGAGGAGGGGCCTAGCAAGGGAGGAAATGACAGTACTGAAATGCCTGTGGGAATGGCGGTGTCACCAGGCAACTGCATATGTAAGTCTATAGTGCAGAGGAGAGATCTGAACCGGAGATAAAAATGTGGGCTGTCAGCCAGGCATGCTAGGGTATACCTGTCATCCCAGCACTTGGTAGAAAGAAACAGGAGAATTTCCATAAGATCAAGGCCAACTTCATCTACATAGTGAGTTTCCAGCTCACTGAAATTAGTTTGAGTGTCAGTTAATGGTATTTAAAGCCATGGGGAAGAATTTAAGTAGAAAAGAAGAAAAAAAAATGGCCCAGTATTGACTTCTGGCTCTTCTAACACTTCAATCAGGGCAAACAAGGAAAAGGAGCCTCCTTTGAGATAGAGGGGAAACCTTTGCTGAAGCTAAGAGAAGACTGAGAAAAAAAATCCATCCGCTATGGGAACACCTTCTCATGTGGATGAGTTGACTTAGTAAAATGGCCATGACATCTGGCAACAGGGAAGTCACTGATAACCTTGGTCATATGTCCACACACACAAATGTGTGATCATGCTCACCAAGCTCTCCGTGCTCAAGAATTTCAAATGTCACCCACAAGTCTGTCCCTGATGTTGTCCCTCGCATCTCCAGCACCTGGTTAGTCAGCTCCTCAGCAGTCAGTGTTGGGGACACCTAACATACCCAAAAAGAAACCATGTTGATTAGACCATTGCACCTGCCCTTCTCCCCTCCCCTCCAGTCCCTAAAAGACTGACCTTTAGGGTGACGCAATTGTCCGGGAGCTGCTGTTCTATATAAACTTCCATGATGAGATCTCCAGCCTGGGACAACTAGGGGAGATAAAGGAGGACATAGAGGTTACGAAAACACCAGGATGAAAGAATGCTTTCTTTGTAGCTCCCCCAACAAAAGTCTCCTTCCAGCCCTCACTCCCAGCATGCCTTGAGCCTTTGACTTGAGCTCCAGAACTGGTAGACTGCAGGTTTGGCCTCATGTGGTGCCACCTTAGACAGTGTGATGCAGTGGCTTCAAGAAGAGGTTTGCAGTCAAGACTGCTTATGTCAGCCAGGCAGTGGTGGTGTACTTTTAATCCCAGCACTTGAGAGGCAGAGGCAGGTGGATCTCTGTGAGTTCAAGGCCAGCCTGGTTTACAAGAGCTAGCTCCAGGACTGGCTCCAAAGCTACAGAGAAACCCTCTCTCGAAAATCAATGGGAGGTGGTGGTGGGGAAGAGGCAGAAATCTTTAATAATTAAATAAATAAAAATAAATAAAATAAAAAAAAGAAAATAAAAAAAAAGACTGCTTATGTCCCTTCTCTGCCACTCACCTACTATGATCTCGAAGAAGTGACTCAAGAGTCTCAATTCTTTATTTGAAAAAAAAAAAATGAGACTACCTACTTAATGGAGTTGTGTGGTGCTAAAATGAGATTAGAGATTCCTGGAACATAGGATGTCCTCAACAGTACTTGCTATTGTATTTTAAACAATATTCTTCCTGCCCCACCCCATATCCCCCAAGGACTCATGCTGGCCTTGAACTCCAAGACAGGTTTCACGTAGATCCAGCCTGACGCTGCTTACTATGTAGCTGAGGATGATCTTAAACTTTTGATCTTCCTGCTTCTACCTTCTGAGTGCTGGGATTACAGACATGTGCTACCACCATGTTCAGTTTTATGTGTGGTGCTGTGTGGATCCAACTGAGGGCTGCATGCATACTAGGCAAGTATATAATCTGAGCTGCATTCCCATCCCTGACCTGCAGAGGTCTCTGTGGCTGAACTCTTGATCCTCCTACCTCCACAACCCAAGTGCTAGGATTACAGGCATGGGCTACTAAATTTGGCTTTCCTGAGATCTCCTGCACTTAGAAATAGGGTGCTGGGGATGTATTTCAGTGAGAGACTGCTTGCCTAGGCTCTGTGAGGCCCTTGTTTTAGTACTCAGTACCACAGAGAAAGTGAAATACTGAAGAATCCTCACGGTAGAATAGATGATCAAATACACTACCCAAAGCAGTTTGCTCTGGGGATTCCCCATCTACCAAAAAGCCAAGAGTCAATGTGCAGGAAGACAGGCTGAAAGGAAGCTTTGCAGACAGAAGGCTCGGTTCCTATGGTGATGTCGTCCCTCCCGTCCCACTCAGCAGTCTAAGGCAGGGCAAGTTACCTGCACATCCTTCCAGGTGGTGATGAGACTGACCTCCAAGTCGATCTGAGCTGCCTGGTCAGAGTCAATCTGCAAAAGGGCCAAAAGTTATTTCCAGGGCTGCTAGGAAAGGAGGGAAGTGGGGCACATATCAAGGTCAAAGGGGAACTGGAGAAGAAGGTCAGAGGCCTGAAGAGCCAGGAATCAATGATGAGAGGACGCTGGGGGTTGAAGTAGTGGGAGAAGGAAGCTCAGGACTCTGGAAGGGCTTTTGGAATGAGAGTCCAGACGCTGAGTCCACAGGGGTGAGGTGGAGGGGTTGTACGGCAGGGTTAGGAAAGCCTTACATCAAAGACAGAGATGTAGCCGTCGATGAGCTCCTGAAGTACCCGCACCTCATGCTCCCCCCGCCCATCCGTCTGGAACACACTAGGTGCAAACAGGAGGGCCAGGTTTCGTGTGCACATCTGGTTTAGAGCCGCACACTTCTGCACCCTGCAGAGAGAGAGAGAGAAAGGTGGGGGGGGGAGAAAAGGGAGGAGAGGAGAGGAGAGGAGAGGAGAGGAGAGGAGAGGAGAGGAGAGGAGAGGAGAGGAGAGGAGAGGAGAGGAGAGGAGAGGAGAGGAGAGGAGAGAGAATGAATATCTGGGTCCTGAGTCCAGTCCATGCTCACCACTTTACCAACACATTCGTTAACTTGGCAGGCACTTACCCCCCTCTACTGTATGCTAGGGTCTAGGCTAAGTGCTGGGGTCAGTGAACAAGAAAGCATTGACCTCAAGGAGCTTTGACTATCTCAGGGACATAGTTAAGGTATGGGTGGTCATTACTGGAGCAAGTATCACAGGGTTTTTTTGTTGTTGTTTTGTTTTTTAAATATTTATTTATTATGTGTACAATATTCTGTCTGTGTGTATGTCTGCAGGCCAGAAGGGGGCACCAGACCTCATTACAGATGGTTGTGAGCCACCATGTGGTTGCTGGGAATTGAACTCAGGACCTTTGAAAGAGCAGGCAATGCTCTTAACCACTGAGCCATCTCTCCAGCCCCCAAGTAGCACAGTTTTTATGTGAAGGGCAATAATAAATATTTCAGGCCCTAAGAGCTTATACTCTCTGTTGTAACTTCTCTCAACTCAGCTGCCGCCTTGCTTCCCACCAAGATGATAATGGACTAAACCTCTGAAACTGCAAGCAAGCCATCACAATGAAATGTTTTCCTTTATAAGAGTTGCTGTGGCCATGGTGCCTTTTCACAGCCATAGAAACCCTAACTTAGACACTAACTTAAAGTCACATGGCTAGAATGGAAGACCTGATTAAAACCTAAGTCTCTATAGTCCCTAAATCCATTCTCTGAACCTTGAGCTGTCACCCTCACATAACAGCTGTTCGTGAAACTGATTAATGAATGAGATCGTGGCATCGGTTTAAAGAGTGAAGGATCAGGAAAGGAAGTTGAGAAGGCCTGACGGTACTGACCGATAGAGATGCCCAATGAGGGTAGCCAGTGTTCGGCGGTTGACTCGAGGCAGGCAGCCAATCACTTCCTTGTATTTCTCCAGCCGCTGATTCTTCTGAGGAAGCTCTAGGGATAGAGAAGAGGAGAGCTGGAGAGGAACCAGGAAGAGAGAATGGAGGCTGAGAGCAGAGATTTTTCTGAGAAACAAACCCAGCATGGATGTCTCTCTCTCTGCCTCCTTCTTCACTGTGACATTTTCTGTCAACTTGACACAAAGCTAGAGTCACCAGGGAAGAGCGAGCCTCGGCTGACGAGTTGTCTCCGTCAGACTGGCCTGTGGGCATGTCTGTGGGAGCATTTTCTTGATTAATGATTGATACAGGAGGGCCAAGTGCACTATGGGTAGTGCCATCCCTGGACAGGTGTAAGAAAAAAGGCTGAGCAAGCCATCGGGAGCAAGCCAGTAAGCAGTTTTCTGCCGTGATTCCCGCTTGACTTTCTGTCCTAGCTTTTCTCAGAGATGGATTGTGATGTGGAAATGTTAAGACAAATAAATCCTTTCCTCCCCATGTTGCTTTTCATCGTGATGTTCATCACATTAGTAGAAAGCATACTAGGACTTTCCCCAAGCCAAGATCAGCCAGGGTGGGGAATGTTGAGGAGGGGGCTCATGCACCAGTTCCACAGGAGAGCTTTGGGGATACTGACAGAAGAAAATGGAGATCCCAGGGGAGTCTCAGAAGTACCTGCAGCCTCCCTCCAACGAGGCAGCAACCTAGCACAGGTCACGGGGTCATCAAGCTCTCGAAAGAAGCGTTTGAGTGTGTCAGTAACGTCTTCTACAAAGTGTTCTCGTGGTCTGAGCTTCACTGACCGGGCGTCTCGCCTAAATTCAGCCAAGAGTTTCAGGCTGCGGGCCCGAGCACCCCCTTTCCGATAGACACCTTCCAGTCGAAGCCCTGAAAATAACCAATAGCCCCTGTTCAATATTACGTGAAGACAGAACACCACCCACCCAGCAGCCCCTTGATGATCATCCCCATGCTATGTGGCTGCTTGGTCTCAGCTACTTGCTAGACCAGTCTTGGTTCTCAACTCCCTGCTGGAAAGTCCTTTCTTGACCTCACCGGCATGCATGGCATAACCATCAGGCTGTAGCTCCCACTTTTATTTTTATGAAATACTCTAAGAAATCACAATATGGGGGCTGGAGAGATGGCTCAGAGGTTAAGAGCATTCCCTGCTCTTCCAAAGGTCCTGAGTTCAATTCCCAACAACCACATGGTGGCTCACAACCATCTGTAATGAGGTCTGGTGCCCTCTTCTGGCCTGCAGGCATACACACATACAGAATATTGTATATATAATAAATAAATATTTATTAAAAAAAAAGAAATCACAATATGGTTGACTGCATTGTCCACATCCTCTAAAATTGCACATTCACCTGATCAACAAAATTTATCTGTAACCCTAACATCAGTAAGTCATTGTTTAGTATCCATGGGGGATTGGATTCAGTGGTCCTCCCACAAATGACAAACTCTATAGAGGCTTAAGTTTCTTTCTTTTTTTTTTTCTTTTTTTTTTAAAAAAGATTTATTTATTTATTTTTTATGTATACAACATTCTGCCTCCTTGTATGCACGCACGCCAGAAGAGGGCGCCAGATCTCATTACAGATGGTTGTGAGCCTCCATGTGGTTGCTGGGAATTGAACGCAGGACCTCTGGAAGAGCAGCCAATGCTCTTAAGCACTGAGCCATCTCTCCAGCCCCTCTTTTTTTTTTCTTTATTTTATTCTTTTTTAATTAAAATTTCCGCCTCCTCCCCATTTCCCATTTCCCTCCCCTTCCTCCCACACATCGCCCCCTCCCCCCACTCCATTCCCCCTCCCTCTTGAGACTGAAAGCAGTCCAAATTCCCTGCCCTGCGGGAGCTTAAGTTTCTTTCTTTCTTTTTTTTAATATTTATTTATTTATTATATATACAATATTCTGTCTGTGTGTATGTCTGCAGGCCAGAAGAGGGCACCAGACCCCATTACAGATGGTTGTGAGCCACCACGTGGTTGCCGGGAATTGAACTCAGGACCTTTGGAAGAGCAGGCAATGCTCTTAACCACTGAGCCATCTCTCCAGCCCAAGGGAGCTTAAGTTTCTTATATGAAGTGGTGCATTTACATGTAACTATAATGATATTTCATTTGTGATTAAATGTGTGTGCCACCACTGCCTGGTCAATAAGGCTGACCAGTCAGTGTGACTGTTCTATTCTCTGATCTTCAGGCAAGCTTTATTTATTAAAATACAAATGAAATATCACTACACATAACCCTATGTAAATTACCTCTGGATTGCTTATAATACCTAATATGATGTAAAGAATGACATATATATATATATATATATATATATATATATATATATATAGTCACTACAACTGCTTTCAAATTTTCTGTGTTTAGTTGGCTGAGTATACAGACATAGAAACTGTGGCTACAGAGAGCCTGTGCACTTCTGGTTAACTTGTAACATAGACAGAGTAAAGAAAAAGTCAGCTCTTTCTCCCACACACATACTCCTAGCTAAGGTCTCAGGTTATTAATAAATAACCTTTTTTTTTATTTTTGAGGAACTAGGGATGGAAACCAGGGCCTCACACATACAAGGCAAATACTCTGCCACTGAGCTGTGGCCCCAGCCACATCCCTTTTATGAAATATTTAGTCATGTGTTCCTTTCTTTCTGCTGATGATGTCGCTGGTGAAAACGCCCTTTCCAGAGTATGTAGATTGTTGCATGATGACCCTGTGATGTGGCTTACAGAGAACATTAAATAAGTTTCATTCAGGTCTGTTTGTGCTGATGTTGACCTTGAACTGAGTGTCATTGAATCAACCATATATATTAAATAAACTGCCTTTACACAACAAAACATGCCAAACAAGTTTGTTTGTTTGTTGTTTTTGTTTTTGTTTTTGTTTTGTGAACTGGTTGGTAAAAACCTTGTGACCAGAAGTTCAGAGGACTCTCATCCGGCCTCTCCCCTGGGACTGATATTCAGTATTCAAGTAATTAAGTGTTTGCAGTGGCTTTGTAGAACATAACTACTGCAAATAACGAGAGCTGATGATGTTTGTTTTCTTAATACCCATCTTTCCCAGTAGCCTGTGAGCCTCGCAGGGCCTTCCCTGTTCCCCCAGCCTCCTCGCCGACAGCCATATGGTAGCATCCGAACCAACAGCTATCAAATGAGTACTGCAATGCAGAGACCTTAGAGGGGAAGGTGTGTCCACCTCGGGCCTTCTCTTGAGGCTTCAGACTGAATACTAGGGAAGCTAAAAAAGGAGCGAGGAGCTGGTGAGTGTAGGATCACTGGATGAGGTCACGGCCAAAGCGGGGAGAATGTGATTAGTCACTATCCATCCACCGCCCATGACTGGTAAAATACAACTCTTTGTTTGGTCATAAGGGTGTCTTTCTTTTTTTCCTTCATTTTTCTAAAAATATTTATTTATTTATTATGTATACAATATTCTTTCTGCATGTATGCCTGAAGGCCAGAAGAGGGCACCAGATCTCATTACAGATGGTTGTGAGCCACCATGTGGTTGCTGGGAATTCAACTCAGGACCTTTGAAAGAGCAGGCAATGCTCTTAACCGCTGAGCCATCTCTCCAGCCCTCTTTTTTTCCTTCAATACTAGGATTAAACCCAGAGTTTCTGGGTTCTTATCCATAATCAATACCTTCAGCCCTTTTTGTATTTTGAGATGAGCTCCCACTAAGTTGCTTATGCAGCCCTTGAACTTGTTTCATAACCTAATGCCTTGAGCTTAGACTCCTTCTACCTCAAATTACTGAATAGTTGTAGTAGGCCCAGTTGTTTCCTTTGGTTCCTTGGCTAGTTTTGATGCTGGGGATAGAACCCAGATTCTGTAACCACCTTGGTGTCCTAAGAATTTTTCTTTTACATTATCCAGCCTCCTAAAAAACGTTTATACAGGATGTAGATTCATTAGGCCAGACTCCACAAAGACCAAGAGTCCTGGACATTCTCTCTTCCATAGAGTTATTCTGTTCAGACCTTCGGGTATCTCGTCCTGCCCAGTTTAGCCCTTGCCTCATAGACGCCTCCTCTCAGTCCACCACCTCTCTGAATCCTCACATTTCTTGTGTCCCTCTCACCCTCTGTTACCAGTGTCACCTCTGAGCAGGGACAGCCTGTCAGGCCCTGTACTCATTGCTTGACAAGCACCAGCTCATTGTCACACTAGACTGGAAAATGGGGACCGATGGTTCCATTTAATAGATGAGGGAACTAAGGCTCAGAGAGTCACATGGCCAGCTGGCGTTGCGTTCCAGGTAACACACACACACACACGCACGCACGCACGCACGCACGCACACACACACTGGCCTTCTCCAACCCCTCCCCACTGGCTTATTGTCAGTCGGCATCCACTCACCATGCTGTGTGACGAAACTGATGCAAGCGTCCACAATGATCGGGATGTCGCCCCGGCTCATCTGCTGCTCTTGCAGCCCTGTGCCACCCCCTCCAGCAGCACTCCCAATGGCTGTGTTCCACGCTGCAAAGTCTAGCCGGCCTTCCCCCTGCAAATACAGGGTCCTGAGACCCAAGAAACCTGAGTTAGAGCCTGCTCCAGAGATCAGACAGAAGCTGAGGAACACAAGGAGTTGACTTCCCAGAGCTACCAGCAGGGGGCAACAACACCAAGCCTAGATAGTTCCCTAAACAGGGGAAGCAACTTTGAGGAAGCGGGAAGGAAGGGGTGGGAGGAAGCTGAGTTCAAAGGGTCACAGATAAGTAGAACATTACCTTCCTGTCTCTACCAGGACCAAGTGCTCCTTTTTGTCTGGAGTTTCAGCTGCAGAGACCACACCTAAAGAAGAATCCTTGAACATTATCATCATAGTGAAGACTCATAGGTATGTAGGTGCCAGGTTAGCAGCCTTACAAACAATGCTCCACGGATAAACTACACACTAGTGATATACGAGTGCTCAGAGGTTAAATAATTTGCTAAAAGGGGCAAAGCTGAGTTAAGACTCAGGTCTGTTGTTCCCAGAGTCCCACTGCATTATTCTAGCATGTTCTTCTTCCGGAAGGCAACAGTGAAGACACACACATAGTCCCTCGTCCTAGTCCCCAACCAGCAAATAATATTTATTGAGTACTTACAAGTTGCTTCCTGCCAGGTTCTGTGATAAAAGTGTTTAAGTATTTCCTTATTTGAACCTCATTCTAGTCCTTGGAGGAAGGTCTTACTGTAGTCCATTTTAAGATTAAAAATCCAAGGCATGGAAAAGTTGAGTAACTCCTCCAAGGACACAAGCTTGGAACTCATGGGAATGGGGTCCAAAGCTAGGTAGTCTGACTTCAGACCCTAGATCTGCTATTACATTCTGTTCTTTCCCATAAGGATTCCCAAATAAAAAAGGTTCCGTCTCGCTGTTGCCCATGGCCACCCTTGCGCCCTGTCCACACCCCTGCTCACTGATCTCCTGTAGACGCCGTAAATGCACCATGTCCTCAGGGGCTGGGGGACCAGGGCCTGGCGCTGGACACAGGAAGAGGTGGTCACCACGAAGGAGGCCGAACCCTGACAGCCAGAGACCAGGAGCCGGGCCTGCGTGGGAGGGGGACCGTAGCGACAGGCGTCCCATCCGCAGCAACCCAGCACCCAGCAGCTGGTGACAGCTGAGCGGGGAGAACCACTGTGGAGGTAGAAGTGGACACGGGTGGGAAGGGAAAGAAGGGAAAAGACAGGAGTCCAGGGAGAGGAACAGAAGACAGGGAAGAAACTCATTCAGTTTGCTCCAGCATACAGGAGACCCTATGTGGCTGTCTTGCACCCCTTTTTTTTCAGCTTTTGAGACAGGGTTCCTCTGCGTAACCCTGGCCGTCCTGCAACTTGCTCTGTACACCAGGCTAGCCTTGAACTCACAGAGATCTGCCTGCATCTGCCTCCTGAGTGCTGGGATTAAAGATGTGTGCCTCCACCACCCAGCTTGTCTTGCTCCCTAAGTGAAGTGGGAGAGGCTCTTCTAAAGAGTCGTCATGCTTTGGGCAACCCTCCCCACAGGACACTACCAGGAGGCTTCATGGAAAAAAGGATGTTTTGAAGTCACACTCGAAGCAATTCTGTTCCAGATGTATGGGTTAAAAAAATCTAAGGGGTGCTATTGGTTTTGAGGGTTTTTTTTTTTTTTTTTGGTTTTGTTTTATAAAGCTCCACTCTGTCACTGATATTTTTCATCCAAACAGTAAAAATTAACTGCTAGAAAATTAAAATGAAGAAGCAAAGACGGGCCAGAGAGATGGCTCAGTGGTTTATAACACTTGTTTACTTTTTTTTTTAAACTTGGTTTATTTATTTATTTATTTATTTATTTATTATGTACACAGTGTTCAGCCTCTATGCCTGCAGGCCAGAAGAGGGCACCAGACCCCATTACAGATGGTTGTGAGCCATCATGTGGTTGCTGGGAATTGAACTCAAGACCTCTGGAAGAGCAGTCTGTGCTCTTAACTTCTGAACCATCTCTCCAGCCCAACACTTGTTTACTCTTGCAGAAGACTGAGTTTTGATTCCTAGCACCCACATGGTGGCTCACAGCCATCCTCAACCCAGCCTCTGTGGGCACTGTGCATGCATGCTGTATACATACATACAGGTCAAACATTCATATATATATATATATATATATATATATATATATAGACACACACACATATATGCATATATACATAAACACGTACACACACACACAGGCCACACATTCATATAATAGACATATGTATATATAAACGTAAAAAATACTAAAAAAGAAAGAAAAAAGAAAAAATTCTTAACTTGTATAATTAGATTCAACAAATAAAATCATTCTGCCAAACTGTTATGAAAGATTCAAAATGCTTCCTCTCGAGCTCTGTGCATACCCTATCATGGATAGAACAAATAGTCAGGAGACCACAGCAGGGTAAGCGGGGTGTCAGTTGCGGCAGAGTTGATACAGGGAGGTCAGAGGGATGGCTCCTGACCTCTGGACATGGGAGGTTGCTAATGACATTCAGGGGGAGCAGCTTTGGAGAGTCTAGGCAGAGGAAGGCAGCCACAAGGGGTTAAGGAGGAACAGTGGGCTGCATACAACTTTCTGAGAAGTTGTCAGGAGGGAAGGAAGGTACCAGGGTGAAAAGTTGAAGGTGAACAGAACTCAGGGGAAAAGCTGTTTTAGGATGGGAGCAATTGTCGTCATCGTCAGCGTCACCACCACCGTTCTTTCAACGCCCACAGAGAGAGGGCTTAGTGTGTGTGGGCCTCACATGTCACTTAACCCTCATCCCTAGGGGTGAATCTTTACACCCACCCTGCAGACATGGAAGAGCTCCTGGGGCTAAGCCGTAGGACTCAGATCTCAGGATCTGGCTCTGAGCCTGAACTTTTTACTTCCAGGAAAGGAGGCTCAAATACAGAGACCGACTTGTCGAGGTATGGAGAAAGTAAGATCTATGAAAGTACTTATAGCTGGCCACGAGGGCGCGTGCCTAATATCCCAGGGCTCGGGAGGCAGAAGCAGGAGGATTGCTTAAAGTCTAAGGCCAGTCCTACATAGCAAGACCCTGTTTCACTGAAGGGGGAAAAAAGGAGCTTTTGCCTGTTGGAAAACTAGAGGGCAGGAAGATAGCAGCAAGAATAACAGGCTGAAGTTCCTTGAATTTTAGTGCCCTGCCTCCTAGCTCTGTGACCTTAACCGAATGAATTCCTAACCTCTAAGGCTGTGTTTCCTTTCATAAAATAGATCATCAAAAATACCTCTAAAGATTGTTGTAAAAATTCAATGAGACATTGAGTGAGCACTTCTTAAAACACAGGGACTGGCACAGAATAATACTCAGCCAACTTTGCCTGTTAGAAGAGAACAGGGTGGGAGTGGGTAGGGATGGGGACATTGTGAGCTGCTGGAGAGGGGTCTTGTCTCCTCACCTTGCCCACTGCGGTGATCCAGGCCTCCAGACTGTCTGCTCCGTCTGTGGCAAAATGCTGGATTCTTCCCCCAGTGAGGATGAGTTCGAAGGAAAATGGAAACCTGAAGGATAGATGACGTCAGGAGGACAGCAGGGGGTAATGAGGGTGCTGCCAGGTTGTTACTGGTAAGAGCTGGAATGGAGAGGGAAGTGTCACCTGTCAAGGTCACCTGGATCAGCAGGTGGGGGGCTTACACCCAGACATACAACATCCTGGGGCTGGAGAAGGCTGAGGGGTTCAGGGCTGCTCTCTGACGCAAACATTTCCAGAGCAGCTCCCAGCACACACCACAAGCGGGGCGGAGCTAAGTGGAAGAGAGATAGAGGAGCTGTCACCAGCCCCGTGTCACAGTCCCCGTTCCCACATACTTATTTTACGCCAAGCCTTCTTCCTATGGCTGATACTACGAAATCTTCACAGTCATTCTAGCAAGTGGGTTTGTATTTAAACATTGCCCGGCAGATGGGAAAACTGAGGCTTGCCATCGTGCAGCATGCCTGAGTCACACAAGGAGGAGGGAACAGAGTGGACATTTGACCCAGATAGTCTGACGTCAGAGCAGAATCTCTTGACTGTCATCTAGTTCTGTGACCTGACCGACCTCCAGCATCCCAGTCCACTCCAGGGCACTTTCCTATCCCAGCTCTGTCCTTCTGTCTCTCTGCAACACATTAGCCCTAACCTGTCTCCTCCCATCCCCTGGCTCCCGCTTGCTCACCATCCCGGCCCCTGCGAAGGGGTGGGGCTCCAGGCTTGTTGCTGATGGGACCGCAGTATAGGAAGCCTCTGTAAGAGGCGGGCACTACCACTTCGTTGTATACTCCAGGGGAGGAGTCTGCCAGGGGAAGAAGGGATCAGGTGAGGACAGTGCAAGGAGGGCAGGACTTCCATTGGAAAATGCATCCAGTGGGACCAGACTACGGGACCCAGTTCCACCAAGAGCATGAAGTGCAGCCCAGTGGGACTGAGTACCTCACTACCCAGAGTGCCACAGGAGGAAAGGACAGAGACAGGCCTCTCGCCCCACCAGCCACCCACCAGCAGGCGGTTCTAGGTGGGCACACCAGAGCACGGCCATCTTTAAGTGTCCTGACCTATCCAGTCTGATAAGTGGAAGCCAAAAATCATTAAACCAGCTACTTATTCCAGCAATAATAACGTCCCCAGGAAGCTGAGACCTGCCTGGCAGGTTGATGCTGTCAAGATGGTAGGGTACTAAACCTGGGCACATTCTGTTCTAGGCAGTGACCGCAGGGTCTTATCACTCATCCCTTGACCTCGGGAAGTCTGAGAGCTTAGGAAACTGCCAAGTCTGTCATTGCTATAGATAGGAGAATGAGGTAATGGGCCCCTCCTGAAAGAAACGAGTCACAGGTTGGGTGTGGGAACTCCTAGGGAGATAGGGAGTTACTTGAGAGGATGACCTGATGGTAGAAGACTAAGCAAGCTGCCATTGAGGACTGAAGGGGACCAGGGCTCCTCTCCCTCAGTGGCTTCTACGCAGAGGAGCTGAGTCATGTTCTTTAGCAGGTTGGGTCCCACCATAGCTGCACACAGTGCCTACAGGGAAGGAAGGATCTCTGTCAGCCTCCCCCACAACCCAAGAGCTCCTCCAGTTTATCACCCATTACCAACCACCCAGATCTAGGCATTCCAATACAGACTGCACCCCATCCCCCATGAACACCGACCTGTCCCTCCTACCTGTAGAAGCTGGCTATGATCCGGATGCTGAGGATGGGGCTTCCGGAAGAGACCCAGCTTGTACTTGCGGGAAATAAACTCTCCCCGAGGGCCAGGGGCTGAATCTGGATGCAGCCCTTCACCTGGGGGTAGTGCCCCTGCCCAGAAGCTGTTGGCACGATCGTTTCCCAGGACAATGAACAACTACAGAATGACAAGAGGCCAAGATGAGTGACCAGAACTCAAAAGTCTCCTGACAGCCTCATCCCCAAGCTGGACCCCAAGTCTGCTTTTGGACGCTCCCTCTCCATTCTCCACCGCTTCCCTCAGACCCCTCACCTGCACTATCTCATTGCTCCAGACACTCGTGTCCAGCTTCAGGCTCTGCACCTTGGAGATCCCAGAGCCCAGGGCCCGGTGCTGGCCTGAAAGTATGGGAAAGCCGTGTGTCAGAGTGTTCTGAATCCCGCCCAGGATTCCCCAGCTCGCAGTCCCTCTCCTCCCCCTCTCCATTTGTACCTGAGGCCCACTTCTCACCTGCGCACTGCTTGCAGATGACCACCCCCAGGTTGACGGCAGCCCAATCCGGGCGGGAGGCCCCGCAGTCTGCACAGTGTCGGTTTGCCCGGTTTGACCAGACCTTCTCAGCCACCTCGTAGTCAGACAGGGTCTCGGTTACTGCTTCTTGCAGAGCGGCCGCCCAGCTCTGTCGAGCCCCCCCAGACTCGGCTGTGAAGCTGAGGGGTGGACAGCCAGTCCATAGGCATGGACCTCCTGCCACATCCTATCCCAATGGCCATTCCTACAGGAGCTACTAGAGGCCACTTCTGGGTCAGAACTATTATTCTTACTTAATTTTTCTTAGGGTCTCATCTATCGCAGGTTGGCCTCAAACTTTTTATATGGTTGAAGATGACTCTGAGCTTCTGAACCTCTGGCTCTGAGGACTGGGATCAGAAGCATACACTACCATGCCTGATTTATGTTATGCTGGGGATCGAACTTGAGGTTCTGTGCATGCTAGACAAGCAACTGGAACAATCGAGCTATTCCATCTTCCTTTCCTGACATCCTGACCTTGCTCACTGAACTTGTCATCTCTACCCATTGATAACCCCTGGAGGAGGCCTCCAGCCCTCTGCACCTTTGTGATCTCCCTTGAGAAGACCCTAGCCTCGACTTTCACCAGTCTGGGCCCCACCTGAAGCAACGATGGGGTGTGAGCAGATCAAAGCTTCGACTCTTGGTCTCTCGGACACTGCAGCCTTGCAGTTGAATGAAGCAGATCCCAATGCCCAGAGAGAAGGCCTAGCAGGGTCAGGGTGCACAACACCGTTAGAGTCCAGAACGGGCAAGTCAGGCTTATCAGCTCCTGCCCAGCTCTCTTTACCTGTTCACTCTTGTACAACGCCAACTCTCCAGGGATCAAGGCAGCAAACACCTTGGCCTTGTGTCCACGCAACTCCAACATGCCGGTGCGAAGGGGTCGTGGTGGGTGAGGGGGACGGGGGTGGCCCAGGAGGCGCTGTTCCTTCAGGCAGGATTGCAGTGTAGAGCACCATAAGTCACGTTGAGCTGGTGGGCCGTGGGGACAGAGAAGCAGGCCAGTGGGATGTGTGTTAGTTAACCTAGCCTCCCTCCTGCCCTAACCCAGTGGGCTTGGACCCTTACCCTCACTCTCTGTGCGGAACACAAACACTCTCTGGCCGGTAATGACCTGGAATTTGTTGTCCTTGCTGCTTCGGGTCATCTCAATGGCAGTCAGAGGGATCACACCTTTGGGGAAGGGGTCCTACGGAGAAAGCCCAGGAATTCAGGGGGACAAGAACTGAGCTCCGTGCAGCAAACTCATGAGCTCAGCATTAAATATACATGGTTACAGCTGCTGAGCCAGCTCCCTCAGATGCTGAGAGTGAGCAGCTGAGGCCTTAGGTTTCCCATCCTTCTAGTCCTTAACCTCTCTCAACCCTCCCTGTCTTTCCCTCCCTGGTATCCATGTAGCAGCACCAGCCCCCTACCTTGTCACTGCCAAAGTACGTCAGACTCCTTCCATTGAACTGCACAAAACGTCTCTGGAATACATAATTTCTGAAGAAGGAAGAGGCCCAGATCAGTTAGGTGTTTGGGAACGCATGCTGTGGGCGATCACTCGGCCTAGAACCTGTCTGTACCCGACCTATCTCTAATCCCTTCTCCTCTCCCTTCCCTTCCAAGCAGCCCTACCCCTGAGGTGAGAGTTTGTCCAGCCAGCCACTGAGCAGCGGCATGGGACGATCCGCGGTGGAGGAGAAGCTGGCATAGGGTGAAATGAGGTCATCACTGGTCTCTTCTGCATCATGGGTGGGTACTGAAAGGATGGTGTCCCCGGGTAGTTCGAGGCTGGCATAGCCAGCATCTTCCCGTGTCTCCGGATCCGGCCTGCTGAGCATTATGGGTACAAGAGGAACACAAGTCAACCTAGGTGCTCTTGACAATCTCTTGGTAAGTTCCCCACCCCTATCCATAAGCACCTATCGCATGTCTGGCAGGTGCGAGATCTACTTTGTAAAGAAATGGGATAAAAGAAAGCCGGGCGGTGGTGGCGCACGCCTTTAATCCCAGCACTCGGGAGGCAGAGGCAGGCAGATCTCTGTGAGTTCGAGGCCAACCTGGTCTACAAGAGCTAGTTCCAGGACAAGAACCAAAAACTACGGAGAAACCCTGTCTCGAAAAATCAAAAAAAAAAAAAAAAGAAAGAAAGAAAAGAAATGGGGTAAAGAAGCTAGCAACCCAAAGGATTGCCACGAAGCTTCATCCTGAGTGTATTTGGAGGTTTTACTGGGAAATGTCAGTCTCTCTCCTCTGGAAGTGGGAAAGATGCGCAAATGTCATCCTGCCATGGTCATTCATAGCTCATCAACATATACACACACACACACATATACACATATATACACATAATTACTGTTGCTATTGTTTCTCTAAGATGTTCTTGGCTTTCTTCCCCCTGACTTAGCTCCCAAAGGTTTTCACTGGCATGAAGCAAATTGCTCAAATGGTCACCTGCTCTCATTCTTGTCCTCCCCCACAGTCCCTTCTCTCAGAGTCACCAGTGCTCTTTGAAAAATGCAAATGAGATCATTGCATTCCTCTACATGAAACTTCAATAATGCCCCATTCATAGTTAAGATAAACGCAGATTTCTATGCATGAGCTACAAGAACTTGCAAAATGAAGTCCCATGACTTCATCTTATTCCTTCCACCTTGCCCTTGCTTGCTATGTCCAGCCACACTCTCTCCATTCTCCAGGGTCTTTGCACATTTTGTCTGCCTCAAACGCATTTGCTATGTTTCTCTCATCCTCCAGGTCTTTGCCTATGGCATCTTCTTGCAAAGGACAGATTTCTGTACTAATCCAACGGTTCTCAGCCTCGGCAGTACAAAACTTGGGAAACTTTAAACAAATATCAGTCCGTGGATTTTATTACAGACACAAATTTTATTATTTTTTTTATTTTTTTTAAATATTTATTTATTATGTATACAATATTCTGTCTGTGTGTATGTCTGCAGGCCAGAAGAGGGCACTAGACCTCATTACAGATGGTTGTGAGCCACCATGTGGTTACTGGGAATTGAACTCAGGACCTTTGGAAGAGCAGGCAGTGCCCTTAACCACTGAGCCATCTCTCCAGCCCCAGACACAAATTTTAATCTCTGGGAGTTAGGCACCTGTAGTTATAAACGTTCCCAGGCTGTGGTACAACCAAGGTTGAGAACCACTACTCTACCCTGTTTGCTTCCTATTGCACTGAGAAACTGAAGCAATCAGACAAGAGTCCCACAGACTCTCAGCGCCACGTCAATCCGATTTCACGCACATACTCTGCCTACCTCCTGTGACTGTAATAAACACCTGTCTAACGCCAGGCTCTCCCCCCATGCACTTGATTTCACAACTCTCACCTACACAAAGACATCACTGCGGATTTTCCCACCTTCCTCTCCACCAAATTGTCCTTATCCACTTACAGACACATACAACATTCCATACAAAAACTGCTTCACTCCACTCCTGCCATTAACGGTCATTCTAAGTCTTTGTTCTTTGCAGCAATATAGTCTGTATTTTCTAATCCTTTCGATTTATTTTATTTTTCCTTTTTTCTTTTATTTCTTTCTTTCTTTTTTTTTTTTTTTTAAAGTTTCTCTGTAGGTAGCCCTGGCTGTCCTGGAACTCACTCTGTAGACCAGGCTGGCCTCAAACTCAGAGATCTGCCTCCCTAGTGCTGGAATTAAAGGTGTGCACGACCACCTACAGGTTTCTTTCTTAAATGCACTGATCGGGCTCTCATCCCTTCCACTCCTTGTCAGAGTCCCCAGTGACCTACATGATTCCAGAGGTCCATTCTCCGTCCAGACTTACTAAGCATCAGCCCGCTCAGCAGCAGGACACAGCTGACCTCTCCCTCCTCCTTGCGTCCTTCCTTTGGCTTCGATGACATCATCTTCCTTCTCTGACTATTTCAGTTGAGTCTATTTAATGACTCCCTTCCCCAAACCTCTGGATGTAGGAGGGCATTGAGGCTCAGGACTGGGTCTCTTCTCCTTCCACACTCCCTCTAAATGCCGACAGCTTCCATACTGAAATCTCTTGTTCAGATAACCCACCCAAATGATAGGTAGATGTGGTAGCAGTTTTATTTGTCATTGGCTCCTGGATTTACCTTTTTTTTTTTTTTTTTTTTTTTTTTTTGGCTTTTCGAGACAGGGTTTCTCTGTGGTTTTGGAGCCTGTCCTGGAACTAGCTCTTGTAGACCAGGTTAGTCTCGAACTCACAGAGATCCACCTCCCTCTGCCTCCTGAGTGCTGGGATTAAAGGCGTGCGCCACCACCGCCCGGCTGGCTCCTGGATTTACTAAACACCTCACATTTTATGTCTGAAGCAGAGTTCCAGGTCTGTCTCCTTCCTCTTGCTTGATGCAGTCTTCCTGTCTCAGACCACACTCCATGTGCTCAGAACAGCGTTATCCAATAGAAATCAACAAGGACTATATATGTAATTTAGCAACTTAAAGAAAAAAGAAATATTGGCATTGGAAAGATGGTTCAGCAAAGTCAAGAGGACTGGATGTTCTTGCCGAAGACCCAAGTTTGATCCCCAACACCCAAATGATGGCTCACAACCTCCATAAAACCAGTTTCAGGGAATCCAACACCCTTTTCTGGTCACTGAGAGCAACAGGCATGTAAGTGGTACACAAATATACATGCAAGCCGGGCGGTGGTGGCGCACGCCTTTAATCCCAGCACTCGGGAGGCAGAGGCAGGCGGATCTCTGTAAGTTCGAGGCCAGCCTGGTCTACAAAGGGAGTTCCAGGAAAGGCTCCAAAGCTACAGAGAAACCCTGTCTCGAAAAACCAAAAAAAAAAAAAAAAAAAGTTTAAAAAAAAAAAACAAAAAACAAATATACATGCAGCCAAGCACAGATGTACATACAGCCAAAACACTCATACACATTAAATAATTTTTAAAATATTTAAAAAATAGTTTGTTTTAGTAGTCCCTATTTTATATAACCCAGTATGTCCCAAATGTAACATTTTAGTATGTAATTAATGTAAACATCACTAAGATAGAGGCTGGAAAGATGGTTCAATGGATAAAGTTCTTGGTACATGAACATGACAACATGAATTTAGATCCCCAGCACACATGAAAATCCAGGCACCGTGCTGAATTTCTGTGGCCCAGCAATCAGGAGCAGAGGCGGGTGGGTCGCTAGCAATCAATTGCTGGCCAACCTAGCCTCTGAACTCCAGGTTCAGTGAGAGACCCATCTCAAAAAAAAGAAAAAAAAATTGTAAAAAATACATAGTCAGCTGATATCATCCTCTGGCCTCCACACATGGATGCATGGGCATGTGCACCTGTACACACATATATGTACACATATGTACATACCCCCACACACTAAACAATTACTAAGATATTTCTTTCTATATACGTTGCATTCATCTAGTGCACTTTTTTGGCAGTAAGTTCTGGCAGACGTTTGACGTTTCCAGCTCTTCTCGGTGCAGAGTAGCATGGTTCACATGCTCGGCAATCACATGTGGTTAGTGGTTACCATAGAGGACAGCAGAGGCTCACGATGAGGCCCTCAAAGTTAATGCCTGGCTGCTATCTTCCTCTCACGCACCAACGCAGTGTGACACTTTACCCTCAAAATGCAGCCACTTCTCATCAACTCTGCTCCCACCACTGCACGCTGAGATGGCTCGCCCAGATCACTGCCCCCAAGGAAACACTCTTAACAGTCCCTGCCACCTCTGCCGCCACGTCGTTCCCAGCAAAGCAAACACAACGTCCTGCCACGATCTAAGTCAAAACTCTCCGGTGGCTTCCCATGCCACTAAATGTAAGAGTGACCACCACTGTAGGTCCTACCCCTGGGGCCCCTTTCCTTCTGCCATCTCCCCTTCTCAGTCACACCCACCTGACCCAGCCACACCACTGCCTTCCCACTGCACCTGCATCTCCCCAGGCTGTGTTCCCACCATTCCCTCTGCCTAGGATACACTGCCTTCAGAACTCTCCATAGCCAGTTCTTTAATTCAGGTCCCTCAACTTTTCACTCAAATGTTTATCTCTATTCCCCTCTTCCCCCTCCCTTTCTCCTCCCTCTCTGTTGTATACCTGTGTGCCCAATCTCGTGTGTGTGTGTGTGTGTGTGTGTGTGTGTGTGTACAGAGGACAGCATTTGAATACAATCCTCAGCGCAGAGGATATTTTTTTAATGGTCCAACAACTCACTGAAGAGCTACAGACCTTTCTAACTCCCTGTCCCCCAGCTCTCTAAGCCTGTTCTACTACATTGTATAAAAAACTAACATTTGCTAGGTGGTTGTGGTGCAAGCTTTCAATCCCAGCACTTAGGAGATAGAGGCAGGTGGCTGTCAAAGTTTGGGGCCAGCCTGGTCTGAGGGTGAGTTCCAGGATGGCCAGGGCTATACAGAGAAACCCTGTCTTGAAATGCAAACACACAAAACCATTTATTAACTATCTTCCTGTAAGAAGATGACTGAGCTCTTGGGAGTACTTACTGGTCTTCTAGAGAACCCGCGTTCAATTCCCAGTACACAGGGTGGCTCAGAGCTATCTATAACTCCAGTCTCAGGGGATCTAACACTCTTTTCTGGCTTCCAAGGGCACCAGACATGCACATACTACACAGATATATATGCAGACAAAACACCCATACACATTAAATAAAAATACACCTTCACAAAGAAAGAGACTTTTTTTTTAAAGAGATTTCTGCATATACTGACTTCTCTAAGTGTCTTTGTCTGGCATGTAGCAGTGTTCAGTGTTTGGTATTTGCTGAATGGGAGCAGTACTTTTGAATTTTAATTATGTATCATTTGCTTACATACTTCTTTTGTGGTCTGTCTGCCCCATTGCGTCACAAGCTGCCTGGGAGCAAAAATGAGTCAGTTGTATATGCCCTGCATCTTTAGTGCTTTCTTGCCACCAAGGGAATGCTCAGTGCGCATTTGATGCGTAACTGGACACACAGCCACCACTGCTAACTCAACTGCTCCTTAAGCTTCCTTCACCACTGTCCCTCTGAGAACTCACCTGTGTTCAGCCCTGTCCTGACAGACACCTCTGCCATCTCTCTTGTCAGGGGCTCCTGGGACCCCCACAGGCTGGACACCGTAGTACAGGCAACCGGGATCCATGATGTGCACTGCCAGGGTGAGGAGAGAGGCAGTGAAAAGGGAGAGGGAATTAGGTGAGTGTCTGAGATGCAGGTGGGCACAGTTCCTCTCTAGCAACCTGCCTACCTGTGCCTTTTGTGGGCCTGAAGGCAGGGGTTGGGGCAGTGGCCTGGGAACTGTCTGGAGTCCTGGAAAGAAATTCTGTTGATTATTAAAGGGAAAGGACAACCCTCATGCCCCATTGATCTCTTCCTCTTCTCAGGATCAAATTCCCAGGTAGCAAACCAACTCACTTGTCCTGAGCTGCCTGGGCCCCGCCTCTTAACTCCAGGCCGAAGTAGATGGCATTGGGCATCATCTCCATGGTATTCGGGACAGAAGGCTGCTCAGAGGAGGAAGGATGGAGAGGGGAGGACCTCTGGTTGTGCCCTGAGTCCCTGGATACTTCTGGATCCCGGAGGGTTGGGCTCAGTCCAGGCCTCTGGGCAGTGGCAGGGCCACTAAGACCAAACACTGTCCTGGGCTTGGGCACAGGCTTGGGGGGTTGGTCATCAGGGGCTGGGCTGGGAGATGGTTCCATGGTACTATCCTCCTGGCAATCCAGGGAACCCTCAGAGCCCGCCTGCAACAGGCGCAGGATGCGTTTCCGGTGTCCGGTAGCACTGATGCCCAAATGCCTCAGCTCCTCGTGGCCCAGGTGTTGGGCTGCACCAGCTGTAGCTAGGCCATGCCGCCGGAAAGTGTCTGCATACTGCTCCAGATGCACCGCAGCCAGCCACACAGCGATGTCCAGGTCCTGAGGGGCAGCCATGGGCTCTCAGGCCATTGCTGGGGGGAGGTGCAGGGTGAAGGGAGGGCTCAGGCTGAAATCCCCCCTCCCTACCCCAAAGTTTGAGGCCTGGATGGGGAGAACCAGCCTCCAGTCTTCTTTCAAAGAAGAATGCCCAAAGGCTGTGATCTGGGGACAGAGCCATCCCGGGAGGTAAGAACAGACTCTCTCCTTACAGGAACTGAGGAGACTGAGGCCCGTTCTCGCAGCAAGGGGTGCTGGTGTGGGTCCCCAAGTGCCTGCCTCTGAGCTCTGTTCCTGCTTTCTGTGCACTCAGCTGAGTAAGCACAGAACAAGATGCTGGAGTGTGCTACAGGGCAGGGCAGGGTGAGGAGGCTGAGAAGCAGAGGCCACTGAGCTGGCCAGATCCAGCTGCAGAGTAAGACAGGAGAGGGGCAGGCCACAGAGGGAGAAGGAGAAATTGCCTCCACTCACACTGGTTTCCAGAGCTGAGGTTCAGGGTGGACATCCTAATCCTGGTCATTCCCAGTTCCTCCTCCCCTTCCACCTATTGTTTCTCCTCAGACTTCCTTCCTGTCCCTCTAGCCTGGCCACCCCCACATCCTGCCTGCTGTGGTCAGGCTGCCCAGAAGGCCCCTACTAATCCCAGTGTGTGGGGTCCTGGCCTGGGCAGAGGCCACCTAGGAAACAGAGATGGGTGGAGAACCTGGCTGTACAAATGAGTGACCAACGGGGAAAGCTAGTCCTAGTCCTAGGTGTTCTTTGTTCCCCACGCATGTACACGCATGTACACACTCACGCGCGCACACACACACACACACACGCGCGCACACACAGAGAAAGAGGGAGAGACTCAGCTATGTGGAAACACAAACTCGGCAGTGTGGAAACACACACACATAGACTCAGCAGTGTGAAAACACACACAGAGACTCAGCTATATGAAGATACGCGCATACACAGACTCAGCAGTGTGTAAACACACACAGAGACACCCAAACTCTAACTCAGCAATGCAAACTCCCCTGCCTTCCATCCAAACCTTCCTTTTCTGAGCCTGCCTTTTCCCTACCCTAGCCCTGCCCCATTGGGCCAGCAGACCCCTAATCCTGCTCCATAACCTGGATCCATCTCAAATTCATTTCTCCCCCATCCTGTTCTTGTCCTGGCTCCACTTCCATCTCTCAAAATTTACCTTTGTCCCCCTCCTCTGTATTTGCTCTGTAGTATACAACTTGTCAGGCCCCGATATTCTAACCAAGTCATAAGTTCTATCTGTAGCTCTGGCCACCTCTGACCCTTGCCTGGCCTCTGCTGTTTGCCTTTATTACCGCGGGCCCCATCCCTGCTGCTTTCCTACTGGGTTCTAGCCCAGGACTCCCTTTCCATCTCAGGGCCAGTTCTGGTCTCTCTACGCTTAGCTCCCATTCCCAGGCCCGGCTGGGGAGTGGGGCGTTAAAGCCTTGGACCCTGAGTCAGATTCCCCTCTCTTGGTGGGTGACTCAGTTTGGGCTCAAGGGCATTTAGCCACTGTCTGGGAGCCAGGAGGTGCTTGAGAGCTGGAGGCGGCAGGTGCGGGCGTGTCCCCGTGGGGCACAGCGGACTTTGAGGAAGACAAGGAGGGAGGGGGGCAGAGGCCCCGCAACAAGGAGGGGCGGGTCGGGGCAGGGAGGAAGAAGAGGAGGAAAAGGGAGCCGACACTGAAGGGCCCTGGGAGCCCACGGAGTTCCCGGAGGAGGTGATGGGGTGGAGTCTGAGAAGCTGGGCCCGAGGGATGGGGTCCTCACCTCGCTGCGGCCTCCGTCAGCTCCCGGGTGCCCGCCGCGCTGTCCGAGACCGGGGGTCCGGCTGCGCCAGCACCGCCTCCCCGCAGCCCTCCCCCGACAGCCCAGCCCAGCCCCGCCCCGAAGGCTCGAGGGCTAGCCGCTCCTTGTGCAAGCAAGCGCCCGCCTTCAGGTGGTTTGGTCCCCTTACCCAACCGCCTTGCTTATCAGGGGTCTGCGCTCTCCTTTCTCCCAGAACAAAAAGTAGGAACTCAGAAACTTCTGGGAAAGGGACTAAGATCGAGGGCCAGGTCAGAGATAGGGGTAGAGAGTAGAAATAGAGGGAGAAAGAGCATTGCAGAGGACCTTTGTGGGGGAGAAGGTGTGGGGCCTGAAAGCTTCTGGCCCCTCTCCCGCACCCAGCACGGTGAACTGGACTCGGGCACCCCGTTAAATGGGGGATGAGAGCAGAATGGGCAATGCCTTCGGAACTGAGGACCACTCCCTCTGCTGGGACCTCCCTCGGTGTTGAAGCCCAGCAGAGGAGGCTCACCGGCTTCTGTTGCCCCAAGCGCCCAGCCTAGGTTTCTTTTCCTGGGTCTTCCAAATCGAGGCTGCCTTTCTGGGGTAAGCACGGCGACCATACATGCTTGAACCTTTTCATTCTTGGGAGAAGCTTCTTCTCTCGACTTTCCCCCCTGACGCTTCCTGGGACATGGTGGCCTGTAGGAGGGTTGCCTCTCCCCTCCCTGCAGCAGTAACAAGAGCTCCAGCCCTGAAGCCTGTTCCCCAGCGCCCTCCCGTGCCCCCCCCCTCCCCGAGACACTTCCCCCTCAGAGCAAGGCCAGTGTTCAGCTGTGTGTGGTGTTGGAGGGTTGGGGGTGTGCTGGCCTGTGTGTTTTCCTGTTTGTATTATGAGAGGAAGTTGGCTGTGAGTCAGCAGACACAGGAACTGTCAGTAACTAGAGGAAGACCCCAACTTGGGAAGGGGGCAGGCGGTAGGGGAGTGTGAGGAAGTGGGTCCCATCTCTCCCTGCTGTCCCAGCTCAGGGACCAATTGTCATCCTCAACTTCCCACAGCCCCACCTCCCCAGAGCCTTTCCTTTTAGAAAAAGGATGATAATAATAATTAATAATTAAAATGTCCTTAATAATAGTTACCAGTTATTGAGAGCTGCGGTGTCCCAGGCCCTGTGCAAACATTGCTTTGCAAACTTCAATTACTCATCACAATACTCACAAAATAGGACATTTTACAGCCTTCATCTGATAGATAAGGAGAGAGGACCGCTAAATGACTTGATCAAGCTAGGAAGCAGCAGATTGTCCAAGTCACCCACAACCCAGACAGGGACCACAGAAACAGGTTCCTATGCGGGAGGAGCCCTCCTCTCCTTCAGCGGTGATGACAATGCTCTTCAGGGATCTTCAGCTATAAGGAACAAAATTCATCAAGGCCCCAGCTTCTTCCCTCTGCAAAGGGAACTCCTGTTCTAAGACCAGCCAAAGACAGGGCTTTCACAAAAGAGATCTGGGGACTTAAAACGGCATGATGAAAGTGACCCCTGCTCCCAAACCCCTTCCTCTTTGTTTTGTTTGTTTGTTTTGTTTTTCGGAGACAGGGTTTCTCAGTAACTGTGGAGCCAATCCTGGAACTTACTCTATAGACCAGGCTAGACTTGAACTCACAGAGATCCATCTGCCTCTGCCTCCTGAGTGCTGGGATTAAAGACATGTGTGTGCCACCAGTGCCCAGCCCAATCTCCTTTCTTGATCTTGCTCTCTTTTAGCTCTCACAGACACGTCCCCTTATCGAATCCCTGTCTAAGTCATCCAGCGTCTTGTTGGAGGTGGGGCTGAGCTTGCAAGAGAGGGAAATTACAAGCAAACAAACAAGTATCCCACAGTGCCCCAGGAATTGTGTCTGGCCTGGGGAGTACGCTGGTAAGGTGCAGGAATTCCGACCCTTTCTATTTTGTTTCCTTTTGGCAGCCAAGTAAAACATATGAACCCCATTTTACACAAATGTTTTAAAACGCATAAAATAAAATATAGAGAGGTATAACCAATTGTATTGCAATGAAATTATAAAACTATTTTAATGTGATATAGTAATGTATATGCTCTTTTATTAATGCTTTAAATAAGATCAAGTGTGAGGTTGATACCTCACATAATTTTAAAACAGTAATGAACATAAATGATGTTTTAAAGATCTACGATACTATGATATGGGAATGGATGTGATTCCTATTCCTAACAAAGCCCTAATTATGGCTAACATGGCTGGCTTGTTATCACTTTTGTAGCTGAAAGAAATGGTAAATAGTAGGAATTTTTCTACCATCTGAGTTTCAAGTTAAGGGCACCAGGATTAGGGTGGAGCCACAGAGGGCAAGACCTGGCTTCTTCGCTCAGACTCCACCCTCTCTTTCTCAGTTCAGTGATATGAGGTGGGTAGAAATCATTTAGTCCTTGGATTTTTTTTCCTTCTCCTTTTCCCCCTGATTATTTCTCTCCTCTTCTTCCTACTTTCCCCCCCCCCTTCTCTCCTCCTCTTTACTTTTTTAATTTTTTTTACTTTTTTTTTTTTTTTTTTTTGGTTTTTCGAGACAGGGTTTCTCTGTAGCTTTGGAGCCTGTCCTGGAACTAGCTCTTGTAGACCAGGTTGGCCTCAAACTCACAGAGATCTGCCTGCCTCTGCCTCCCGAGTGCTGGGATTAAAGACATGCGCCACCACCACCTGGCCGGACATTTCTGGTTTTCACCCTGTCTCTAGATCTCTGTATTTTCTCTGTATTTCTACCCCTCTGGCTTCTGTCTCTCTGTGCACCTGGGTTCTCATAATCCATCCCTGAGGGAACAGAGCAGATTCAAGGGGACTTCTGTAGCCTAGACTCAGAACATTAAGGATCATTCTTTGACTCTAGAACAGTGGTTCTCAACTTGTGGGGCGTGACCCCTTTGAGGTCAAATGAGCCTTTCATAGGAGTCTCCTAAGACCATTGGAAAACATCAATATTTACATTATGGTTCATAGCAATGGGAAAATTACAGTTATGAAGCACCAAGGGAAATAATTGTATGGTTGGGGGTCACCACAGCATGGGGAACTGTACTTATAGGGTCTCAGCATTAGGAAGGTTGAGAACCATTACCCTAGAATCTCTGGGAGAGGAGCACCCCAGGGTCTCAGGCTCTGATGTGAGAGCCAGAAGGCTTTCTTCCCCCTTTGCATTCTTAGCCTCTGCAAAAGTAGAAAGAGGTCAAGAGGAAGGTGAGCGCAAGGGCAGGAGTGGGTGGAGGGCTCCTCTGTTAGGAGAATACGCTGAAGCAAAGCAGCTGTGCATCTGACTATGGGCATATCGGGTCGTCCCCACACCACTCTTTACAGAGCCACAATGCAGAGGCTCTGAGCAGTGAGGCCTCCCATCCTCTTCCACCCTCTGAACATTGCTCAGGTACCATGTGAGGCTCGGGGACTGGCATGGCTCAGAGCAGGCCTGCAGCTGTAGAGAGATGAATGAGTCACGGGAAGGGAAAAGCCTGGGGAAGCAGGTGGCCAGTGTACCTTGGAAAACTCTCTTCACTTCCAGGAGGCCCACTTGGCTCCCTACTAAGCTCTGAGTCAGATTCTCCAACTTTTGGTTAGACAAGATCACTACCACCATCCTCCCCACAAGACCAGCAGGACCCAGCTCTCAGAAGAGATAACCGACAGGGAGCTTGTTATTTGTTGGGATAGCTTCTGTGGTCCCCTAGTGCCCAGTAGACAAAAGGCACTATGAAGGAGATCAGTCCAAATGGTCACCCTGGAGTGCCACAGGCTCAGCTGACCTGAGCTAAACGCGTAAGATCCAACAGCTCCGATCTGCCTGCTCTATGAAACCCACAAGAACCAAAGTTTTGATACAAACACACAATGTGAGCGAGTTCTTCGAAGCTGTATCTCATAAAAGATCTTAAAACATACTACAGTCCTCCCAAGTCACCACAGACTTTAGTCACAGGGCACATGCCCCAGTACCTTATCTCTCCAAGGCTCTTTCTACCCCAGCCCAGCCCAGTCTTTCCCTTTCCCATACTCCTCATGGTGTGGCTTCCTTTGGTCTCTGGTATTTTGCATCAAGGAGGAAGGATCATGGCATGGGGAAACCCTAGGTCTTAGCTCTACCATAAGGGAAAGAAGGGACATCAGTAGATGGGGGAGGAGCAGAACACCTCCTCCCCGCCATGGTGACAGCATCTCTCTTTTCCTCACCACCAAACAGCAGACTATGGCCACCATTGTGGTTCTGAAAGTCCCTTTGTTCATGAATAGCAGTTGCCACACCGTGATGAATAGCAAAGTCTCTAAGTAGAACCCTGGTGCTCACTTAGCCAGCAGTGCGAGCTGAGCACACAGCCTCACTCTCTGTGTCTCTGTAAACGTGTAAATGTAGCCGGGCTGCTGTGACGAGCAGCCCATGGAAACACACGAGTAATGCATGGAATGGCCCTGATTCACAAATGCTTACTAAGTGTCCCCATTCCTTGCCAGTGTCCTTCCTTACCAGTCGCTCACCTGGTGACTCTGGAAATGCATTCTGCTTGCCCACTTAGTGCCCCACCACCCTGGCACATGCCAGCGGCTGTTTTAAACAGTTTGTTTGTGGCTTTTCACTGAGGCAGGATGGAAAGACAGGAGAAATTAAAGGGCTATGAGAAGGGGAAGTGGAAATTTCTTACCAGCTCAGAGTCAAGAACTGTAGCACACATGTCATTTGCTGGGAAGATTGTCTATATAGAGTATTTCTTTTATATAGAGAGATTTCAAATAAGAAAGTTAAAATAGCAACGAACCATGCATAAGACCTAAATATACGTGGGCTTTCAGTGTTGCCCGTCTCCTTTCCCAGCTGGAAACCTGCAATTTTCTAAGAACTTTTCAAGAAACCCCGTTTACAAGAAGGCGTGTCTTAACCCACTTGTTCAACTTTTCAGAGCCATGGTTTTATTTTATCAGATCGCAAGCTTATCCAAGTCACCCGAAGAACCACCCTGCGATTTCACTTCCCGAAAAGAGTGATGATGGTGGCCGCGTGTGGGTTTCTTAGCGGCCCTTTGAGATGTGGCTTGAGAGGCCACCATAGCAGCCTAATAGAACTGCTGCTAAATCACCTCGGTGGGACTGTCCCGAACTCATACATGGGTAAATGCTAGCCATTCCCTGAGAAGCCCTCTTTCCACTTCCGCCCCCAGCTCATATCTGGTGAAAATCTCTCCTTACTAAGTTCCAGCAGTGCTGCTTACTACACGGAGCTGAAATTCTTCTTTGAGGAGCTTTCGAGGCTTCGGGCTTTACCAGAGTCTCTAAAACAATTTCCCTCAGGCTGCTCTAGGTGGCAGCGTAGAGCTGCGTTTTTAGCCCCCACTCAACTGCCGCTGACGACTCGGCCCAATGAGTCCATGAATCCCTGTTGTATTTCCACCACCTCCTCAGTTCTGCTACATTTTGTCCTGTTTCCTGTCATTCCTGCAACACCGCATCACCTCCAAGCATTCTCTCTAGCGACCCCTCGCTCTCATTCCTTCCCCTGCCTTCACCCTCTTGGTGGCAGAGGGCACAACCATCACCTGCATGCGGTCCTGATGAGATGGGCCAAGGTGGAGGAGGGGACTCTGAGGCGCATGTACTCCTGCCCAATCCTTTCCTAATTGCTTTTCAAATTTTATACGCGCGCGCGTGTGTGTGAAGGCATTTGTGTGTGCATTTGTGTGAACCTTGGAGGCCAAGGTCCATATCTGATGCCTTTTACTGTCACTCTCATCTTATTTATGCTAATGAGATCGGATCTCTCGTTAAGCCCAGAGCTTACTAATTGGCTCACCTGGCTGGCCGTATCGCTCTGGGGATTTTCCAGTCTCTATGCACCACCATGACCACCAGGTTTTATGTGGGCCCCGGGGATCTGTTAGGTCCTTATGCTGGCCCAGCAGGCACGTTACCAACTGAGCCATCTTCCCAGTCCCTTGTCTTATCTTTTTCTCTTATTTTCACTAAGTATCTCTGGGCAAGCCCGCACTCCAGGGCTGAAGACAGACTATCAGCTGACAGCGGTGGTGCACACCTTTAATCCAGTAATCGGGAGGCAGAGGTCTACAGAGTGATCACCAGGTAGGCTAGGACTACACAGAGAAACCGTGTCTTGAAAATGCACGACAGGGAGGGGAGGAGGGAGAGAGGGAGAGAGAGAGAGAGAGAGAGAGAGAGAGAGAGAGAGAGAGAGAGAGAGAGAGAGAGAGAGAGAGAGAGAGAGAGAGAACACATCCGACTATAGAAAGTACTATCTGCTGAAGGGAAACAGTCACCTGAGACCCCATCCCCCACCCCCAGGCAACATCATTATGAATCAGGATGCTGCCTCCCAGGAGTCTCTCTTTCAGAACACAGTAAAGAGGCAGCTCCCCTGACCCTGGAGGTCTGAGAGGTGTTCTAAAAAGCTCTGCTTGAGTTGAGGTCAGAACAAAAGGGCAGTTGAGTGGACTGGGTGAAGAGAGTGTGCCATGTAGCAAAATCACAAGTGCAAAGGCCCTGGGGTAGAAGCAAGCCTGGAGAATAAGAAAGAGCAAAGAGAAGGAACTTGGGGTCCCCCTGAGAATGAAGGGACTTCAGAAGGTAAGTTAAGCAGGCTTCTATAGTTCTTGGCTGGGATTTGGTCTCCAATCCATGAGCGATGGGGAGCCAGGGAGGAGTTTAAGTCTAGGGCAGTTGGGTTCGAATTTTAAGAAATGGTAGTGGCTGGCTAGAATCAGCCCTGTGCTCCTCACCGCCAATTCCTCTAGCTTGAAGTCTGAGCCATTTTCCCCCCAGCCCTAGAGTGACCCTCTATCCAGTCCCTGCATACTGCCTTCCTTGCATTTTTTTGTGACAATGAGGTCATCATGGGGGAGGAGAGAGAGTTCCAGGCCTCTAAGCCTCCTTTATCTTGGTGCCTGCTGGGATGGGGGGAGGGGAGGAACAAGCATGAAACTCCCTTCCCCCACCCCCACCCCCACATCTGGGCCCTGCTCTTGCCACTCTAGGCTGTTGGCAGTGTAGGTTGTATTACATAGAATAGTTTTATGCAGTTTTATTGCAATACATTTTATGAAGGTCGTGTAGTACCACGACCACCACGGAATCCCTCTGCGGCCCTGGGCAAGTCTCTCTCTGGGACTCAGCTTCTCTGTGCAGAAGTTAATGGAGAGCACTGTTCGATAGAAGAACTTTGTGCAGTGAAGGACACGTCTGATATCTGTGCTGTCCAGTGTGAGAGCCTGAGCCACTTGTGGCCAGGAGACATCGCAACGTGGCTAGCCAAACAACTGAGTTGGTGATCACAGTTATGTGACTGAAGAGCCTCTTGTGGCTACTGGGCTACCATGGTGGACAGCACAGTTTTGTTTTGTTTTGGTTTGGTTTTTTGAGACAGGGTTTCTCTGTGTTGACAGCCCTGTCTGTCCCAGAACTCACTCTGTAGACCAGGCTGGCCTGGAACTCACAAAGATTTGCCTGCCTCTGCCTCCCTAGTGCTGGGATTAAAGGGGTGCACCACCACCAACCAGCACAGATAGATCTTAAATGTTTCAAGAATCTATAACATTTTTGGATCATCTCCAGACCCTAGAAAAATACCCTGAACCCAGTCTCCTCCAGCCCGACTCCTGTACCCCAGGCACGTAGGGTATGAGGCAAACCGGCTGTACCCCACCCACCCCCATCTCTCTTCTTCCTGTCTTGACATATGTCCAAAAATGCAAGGCTGGGTGGGTACAGGGTGGTATTAGGAATTTTTAGTGTCTGCTCAGTTCCTTGTCCTGTCTCCTTACAAACCACTGTCCTGTCCCTGGACCATTCCCTGCTGGGCGCAGACTCTGCAGGACCACGATGCTTGCTCTGAAGATGGAGTTGTGCACTGGGCTTGAACTGTTCGTGAACCAGGGGTTTGGGAGTAGCGAGAAGATGGGAGACTGTTTCTGTCTGTTTATGCTGCTATAACAAAACACTTAGACTGAGTAGTTTATTAACAATAAAAATACATTTCTCATAGATCTAGACACTGTGAGGTCGACCAAGGTCTTGGCAGGTTAGGTGTCTTGTTAGGACTTCTCTCTGCACACAAGACAGTGTCTTGTTTCTGCATCTGCTAGGGGAAAGGCTTGACTAAATGTGAAAGAAGGGGCAAACTTGACAAGCCCCTTAGAAGGCTGAACTATCCTGAAAGACTCCACTCCCTAATGTGATTGATTAGTTTCGACTGGAATTTTGTCTTTGGTTTTTATTTATTTCTTTTCTATATTTATTTATTTATTTGGTTTTTCAAGACAGGGTTTCTCTGTGTAACAGCCCTGGCTGTCCTGGATCTCACTTTATAGACCAGACTGGCCTCAAACTCACAACTCACAGAGATTCACCTGCCTCTATCTCCTGAGTGCTGGGATTAAACGTGTGCCCCACCACTACCCGGCTCAGTTTGACTGGAATTTTGAAGACACCACACTCAGATTATAGCAGAGACTAGCTAGACAAGGAGGGGCCTTGCCTCAGCCTCAGTTTAGCCCTTGGGTCTTCCACTGTGGACGATCCAGTGACTGTCCTGCTCTTCTGGTCCCACTTCTGCCTGGTCCTGTCTCTCTCTCTCTCTCTTTTTTTTTAAATTATTTATTTATTTATTATGTATACAATATTCTTTCTGCATGTATGCCTGAAGGCCAGAAGAGGGCACCAGACCTCATTACAGATGGTTGTGAGCCACCATGTGGTTGCTGGGAATTGAACTCAGGACCTTTGGAAGAGCAGGCAATGCTCTTAACCGCTGAGCCATCTCTCCAGCCCCCCTGGTCCTGTCTCTTACCCCAGCACACCTAACCACCCATGCTGTTACTGTCCAGAACATCTAAGGGGCAGGCTCTGGCCTCACCCAGCTACACACAGGCCTGAGGATGCCCAGAGGACCCTACATCAAGGAAGCATGCCCAGTGTCCTTTTCACTGCCTAGATCCAACCACTCCCTCTCAGGGAACTCTCTCACTGACCCTATGACAGGGGCAACTTTCCCCAAGATTCACTTTTAATCTCAGATATCCCAAACTGACTCTCCTTTCCTGTTCCCGCCCACCTGCTCCCTGCTCCCTTGTGTCTCAGTGACAGCTCTCTTTCCCTCCACATCAAAGTAGCATCTGGCTGCTTCCTGCCCTTTTAGGCTCCAGCAGAGATGGAGGAGAGGTCAGACACAGGTTTCCACTGTGACCCCAGGGTGGGACACAGCAGGGAAACACTTAATTTCCTTAGACAATTCTTTTAGAAGTAGATAGAGCCTGTGGCCAATATTCAGGTGGAATCCAGGGAAGACAGAATTGAGAAAAAGGAAAAGATGTCACACCCTGCAGTTTGGACTGCGGTTTCCCATGAGCCTCAGAGGCTCCAGATTTTGCTCCCTGGAGCCTTGGATGAGACTTCTCCACAGGAAGCAAGGAAACACCTTGTGATGCCCACATTTCTCACCTACCATTTGTCTTCTGCCGGTCAGTGCTTCCCATGCAGTGGCTACCCCATGCTTTTGGGTGCTAGCGTATGGTTTTGGGTGATGCTAGAAAAACACGTTCCGCTCTGTGCTATGGTAACATTTTAGTTGATTCCGAAGGTGGATTGTGCTGATGGGTTTGTTTGTTTGATTGTTTCCAACTGGACACAGCTAGAATCATCTGGGACGAGGGGACTATCGGATTGACCAGTAGGCAACTCTGTGGGGGCAATTTCTTGATTAATGTTGCTGTGGAGGCCTGAGCCCACTGTGAGCAGGACCAGCTCTGGGCAGGTGGTTCTGGGAGTTTTAAGAAAGGTAGCTGAGAAGCCACGAGAAGCAAACCAGCAAGCAAGACTCCTCTATGGCCTCTGCTTCAGCTCCTGCCTTGATTCCCTTTCATGATGACTGTGAGCTGTAAGATATAATCAACCCTTTCCTCCCCAAGTGGCTTTAAGCCACTGAGTTAGATGGTTTTATGATAGCTTCACACAAGCTAAAGTCATCTGAGAGGAGGGAAACTCGATTAAGAGAAAAACCTCCATAATATCCAGCTGTAAGTCATTATCTTTTTAACATAATTTTTAAATTGATTCAATTGATTCTTTGGGAATTTCACATCACGCACCCCAATCCCTCTTATTTCCCAGTCCCTCCAAATCTGTCCCTCCCCCCCCATAAAATCCCCCCCCAAGAAAAAAAATTAAAGGAAGATTTATGCCTGTATGCCTGCAGGCCAGAGGAGGGCACCAGATCTCACTACAGATGGTTGAGTCACCATGTGGTTGCTGGGAATTGAACTCAAGATCTTTGGAAGAGCAGCTAGTGCTCTTAATTGCAGAGCCATCTCTCCAACCCTGAAAAAAATTTTAAAAATTAATTAAAAAACAAAACAAAGGAGCTGGAGAGATGACTCAGAGGTTAAGAGCACTGGCTGCTCTTTCAGAGGTCCTGAGTTCAATTCCCAGCAAACACATGGTGGTTTACACCCATCTGTAAAGAGATCTGGTGCCCTCTTCTGGCATCCAGAATATATGCACACAGAACACCGTATACACAATAAATAAATAAATAAAATTTTTAAAAATAAATATATTTAAAAAACAAATCAGAAAAAAAAACCCACTTCATTCCTCAACATCCCCCCACTCTCCAGCACCTCTTTATTTGTCTCCATGGCATTGGGAGCTGCCATGTGTCACCAAGTATACATTTTTTTCCACTCAGCTTTACTTGCAAACGTTCCTTGTAGTGAGTTATGGGTCTGGTTCAAGGCCTCTGGCTTCTGGGACACCATCAATGCTGGACCCTCACTGAAACTCCACCTCTCCTCTGCTGTTGTCCCAGTCACGAAAAGCCTGTTGCTATGGTTCTGCTGGATCAGTCCCTTTACACTTTCCAGAGGTCCTAGATGGGGTAGATGCCCGTGTGGGCCAACTCAAAGCTCTGAATGTGGGTCTGGGTAGTAGCTGATTTGGTCAGTCCTGGCTGCTGGGACCACCCCTCAGGGAGAGGCAGAGCCAGCTCTCCTATGCTTGATGTCACCAGAGCTCTCCCAGACCCATGGTGAAGGGTGGGGCCATCTCCCCCCCCCACCGTCCCCCTCCCCCCCACCCCGTGAGGAGCGGGGCCAGCTCCTTCTGCTACAGTGGCCAGCAAGGGGCAGGACCAGCTCTCTCCCAGGGCCAGCAAAACTGGTGCTGACTCAGCATGTCCCTTGGATTTCAACACACACGGTTCCTATATAAGCCATTTTCTTAATTAGTGATTGATGGAAGAGGATCCAGCAGCTGAGCCCAGCGGTGGTGGCCCACACCTTTAACCCCAGTATTTGGGAGGAAGAGACAGATGGATCTCTGTGAGTTCAAGGCCAGTTTAGTCTACATAGTGAGTTCCAGGACAGGCTCCAAAAGCTATGGAAAAACCCTGTCTAGAAAAAAACAAAATAGCCGGGCGTTGGTGGCGCACGCCTTTAATCCCAGCACTCGGGAGGCAGAGGCAGGCGAATCTCTGTGAGTTCAAGTCCAGCCTGGTCTACAGAGCTAGTTCCAGGACAGGCTCCAAAACCACAGAGAAACCCTGTCTCGAAAAACCAAAAATAAATAAATAAATAAATAAAAATAAATTAAAAAGAAAGAAACAGAAAAGAAAGTAGGCTGAAGAGGCCATAAGGAGCAAGCTATCATTAAGTAGCACCCGCCATGGCCTCTGCATCAGCTCCTGCCTCCAGGTTCCTGCCCTGCTTGAGTTCCTGTCCTGACTTCCTTCACTGATGAACAGTGTTGTGGCTGCTCTTCCAAAGGTTCTAAGTTCAATTCCCAGCAACCACATGGTGGCTCACAACCATCTGTAATGAGATCTGGTTTCCTCTTCTGGCCTGCAGGCATCCATGCAGGCAGAACACTAAATAAATAGATCTGCAAAAAAAAAAAAAACCAAAACAAAACAAAACGAAAAAAAAAAACCCAACAACAACAACAACAACAAAAAACCCGAGTCCAATTAATGATAAGTTTGGCAGCCTATCAGTCTGTTAGACTCCCAAGAAAAAATGACTTCCCCTCCCTAGCTATCATCAATTGCCAATAGTTCCTCAGCTAAGGGTAAAGCATCATAAGCCCTTTCCATAAGGCCCTGAAGTTTCTGTATAGAGAAGGCCACATACCAGAAGTTCTTGGAGCCCAAACCTATAGGAGTTATGTTCCTGCCATCATCTTCCCTGAGTAAGGGCTGGCCTCCTACTCCCCCACGCTGGCTGTTTCTAGGTCGTGAGGGTACACTGGAGGTAGGGTGATCAATCTGTTAGTCACCATCCATCACTATGTCACACCACTTATAAAAGTGAATGGATCAAAGTCCTGAGTGTCAGCTGAAACTACAAAAGTCTTAGCTGACCTCAACATGTATCTCCTGCTTGGTTTTTGCTTTTCAGGCCAGCAATTGGCTATGTAGCCCTGGCTGGCCTTGAACTCATAGAGATCTGCCTGCCTCTGCCTTTTGAGTGCTGGGATTAAAGGTGTGCACCACCATGACCGGTTATCATGCATCTTCTTTGATGGAAGCACCATGGACAAGCAAGATGAGCCCAAATCTGGAGACGGCACTAATTTTTATTAAGAACAAATTATCATCTTCTCTAGGGTAAGGGAAGGGGTTCAGTGCAATCAACCTGCCCTCTGAGATAGGGGTGGTTTTCTGAGGCATCAGTCTAAAAGCAAGTTGAGCACCCAGAGTGGTAGAACTCAGCCTGCTGGGAGGCGGCTGTGCTCTGTGCATGCGTAGCTTCCATCCCTGGCACCCAGGCCTCTCTCTTTAAGGCCTATTGTGCAGATATTCTGGGTGGACGGAGAGATGCTCATTCAGCAATTACGTCATTCTGTCTCCTTGAAGAGAAGCTCCTGGCAGCAGATGCTGTGCAATGGTTTACTTGAGACCCAGAGGTTTGCAGGTTCGGTGACCTCCCCCGTGTTTCCATCTTTGCCACTGACTTTTGCTTTTTGGAATCAGGCTCCTGACTGACCAAACACAACATCCTTTATTCCCCAGGAGTCAAAGAATGTCCACACTTCTCCCACTTTTGTAGAGATAAAGCTCATGCCTGGGGCCACTGCTCTGTGTGTCATGTATGTGCTGGCACTTCCCTTGTCACTGTCCTTTCAGACAGCAGCAACAGTCCCCTTCTGAGTCACTAACAAAGCCTCCTGAAACTCTGAGAGTCAGGATAGAGTTTCTTCCTTACTATCGGCTGGCCACCTAAGAAGGCTTCTTGGAGTTTCACTTTTATACCAAGGTTACTTACTTCTTATTCCTGGTGCATTGGGAAGTGGCCCCTCACCTACAGCCCCTGACCTCCTTTTACACTCTAGCCAGACCCAGCCAGATGGGAGCAGGTTGGAGTACTGCTTTCCCAAGGCTTGATACCCCTCCAGTACTCATAAACGATGGCCACAGGTCTTGCTGATGAATGGCTCCTCATGTGCTTGGCATTGTGTTAAAAGCTGGGCCAGCGCCAAAATGGAGAAGGGGGGGGCATAAGAGGCAGGGTACAAATTTCAAGGAAGTTTCAAGGTTATGCAGCTCTCAAGTCTTAAATATTATACCCTGTGCCCTTCCAATAAGTGTATCACATCCTTTCGTTCACAAGCACCCCACCACCACCCCCATTGTAAGGATAAGGAAACTGACTGAGGTCAGTTTTCCAAGGTCATTCTATTGGATAGACGTAGCCACGTTTTTCTGACTTCCTACAGTTAAGATGTACGAGTCCGGTGGTCTTCTAGACTATCTCAAATCCCTAGGCCCGCTTTGACTCTGTCCCACCTAGTATACTTGTGGGCACAGGCAAGAGGGCAGGAATCTCTTGCAGACAGCCGCAGGAAGGGGCTGCGGCCAAGAAGGAACATTTCCATTCATGTCCACCAGATGGTGCTCGAATACCGAGCCACTGACCTCCAGTGGCCAGTGGGCGGCCCCCCGAGGTAGAAACGCTGTGCGAAGCCCTGTGTGTTGCCCGCCGGTCAGAGTCTGTAGCCTTCCTCCGCTCTCCCAGATTTCTGCATCCCTCGCGCCCTTTCCCGCTGTGCGCAGTAGTTAGACATGTACCAGGAGAGATGAGACATTCTTATGGGCACTTGGGAGGTCTCTTCCTTCTTTCCTGTAGAAACTGTCTTGACAGTGCCCGGTATACCCCAGGATCTCAGAGCACTGCCTGTTCCGTTCCCTAGTTTTCTTCTCGAATTCCCAAGGCCCTCCCTGTCACTCCCACCCTCTCCGCTTCTGCCAGTCTTCAGAGGCAGGGACCATTAAGACCGATTCTACAGATTTGGTGATGCAAATGTATGCAAATATATGCAAATCGCCATGTAAAGGAGGCTTGCCACTGTGGTTCTAAGTGGCTGTCACAGCTTCTCTGACACCTGTTCTGAGACAGCTACCCTGCCCCCTCCTGCTCATGTGTCTATCTGCCTTTTGCAGCCCCCCACTCCTCACGTACACACACACAAACACACACACACACACACACACACTCAAGCTCTGGCTTCTGGTCTCCTTTCCCCCAGGGACTCAGGCTGACTTCTGGTCAGCAGGGACTCCTCTGCTCTTCTCTCCAAACTCCTTAGAGGAACAAGAAGGGAAGGACTCTACTGTGCACAGATTTTTGGCATCTGATAATTCACTATTTTCTGGCTGTGTGACCACGGGAAAGAAGTTTAACTTCTCTGTGCCTCTGTTTCATCATCAGCACAACAGGATTACAATGCTCACAGCACACCATCTTAAAACACGAAACTGTTCATCTTTCGGTTCTCGTTGACCTTTTGGGTCATCACAATGGTCAGGACTTGGCCTGGAGACAGATTTACAGACGGACACAGCTCAGACATGTGGATGAGTGGGTTCCTGTCCGTGTATGCACACATGAACACACACACAACTGACACTTTCACACACTGACAGGCGCACGCGCAGGCACACACATTCAGAAACACACACAGGAGGAGGCTGTGGGAGGTGGAATCTGAGTCATCGAGACCAGAGCTGTGGGTGGTGCTTTTGTCCTGATTTCCGGGGCTCGGCGCTCCATTTCGAACAAGGAAATGTTTGGAGGGTGGCAAAGCCAGCTCAACAGCTAAAGGCCCCTTTTCAGGACTTCTCCAGGCCATCTGTCCTTCTGTTCCCACCCAGCTCAGTCTCGTCCGGACTCTTTCCACTGACCCTGCCCCGATTCCAATGGGCCCCAGTAGGTAGGGCAGGAAGCTTATAGAAGGTGCCGCCAGAGCAGGCTTGAGATGATGTCACAGCAGGTGGGCCCACTTCAGCTCCTCCCTGGGGAAAGGCGTGGAGGGCCCTGCAAAGGAGGGGGTACAGAAACAGCAAAGAGTGGCGGCTAAGGGAGGAGTCGACGCAGGTTCAGGTCCTGGCTCTGCCCCTGTGACTGCTTTAACCTCGTTGGCAGTAGAAAGAAACTAATTGCACCTAAGTCACCGGGGGTCTTGTGACTTTCCAATGACATCACGTACACGTGCTTTGTCCGGTGCGCTAGGGTGTGGAACGACACTGGTTGAGGGACGGAGTATATTCCCTGTGCAGCTCCATCCTGGCAGTCGGTTTCCTCTCTTTCTACAGCCCTGGCCATCAAGCCTGGAGAAGGAAGAGGGAAAATGCTACCAGCGATCTGGAGCCTCAGGAGCCACTCCATGGCTGGGTGTGGCAGGGACAGCGACAGGCCCTGCTGTGTCCAGCTTTTTCTCTGACCGGAAGATGATTGATTGAGTCACAACCTTACCAAAAGGGAAGGAAATACACTACTGCTTGTCATGCACCTACTGTGTGCTGTGAACGGCCTCATGAACTCCAGGCTCTCCCAAAGCTCAGGGATGCAGTTGATCCCAGCATCCTCTGTCCACAAGACAATAAGAAATGGAAACGCTTAGCCCAGGACACACAGACCATAGGTAGAGCAGGACTCTAATCAACCCATTCCTGTCTTCTCTTTCTACTACCCTCAGTGGTTTGGACTAATCTGAGTGGACCTGAGAACATAGTAGTGGGGGGGGTGGGAATATCAGCTTCTCCTGATACTGTCCAGTTCTGTGAGCCTTAGACAGGGGTGGGGTCTGTCTGCCAGGTCGGTCTCTTGTGAGGGCAATAGTAGAGCTGGTATGAGCTAGTTAATCCATGGGAAGTGTCCCCAGGTGTTTGCACTTGGCTTCCAGCCCAGGGACCATGACATCAGGGAAGGGACCCAGGTGCAAGGGACACAGGTGCATAAAAGTGGGGGTGGAGTAGGGGCAGCCTAGACACCTGCTGAAGGCTCAAGCTAGTGCCAGTCGGTGGGTGGGTGGGGATGAGCAGGCAGCAGATGGAGAGGGTCAGATGGGGGCAGGGATGCTGACTCTGCAACCCAAGGTGACTGAGGAGCTTTGTGAAAGCAGGGAGTGTGAAGGAGACTGGGAAAGGGGGAAGGAGAGCCACAGAGAGGAAAAACTGAGGAAGCCAAGGACAAGGGTTGTGTTTGACGGGGAATGATTAGCTCTACAGGCTCTAGGGTCAGAGAGCACAGGCTCTTAGCTCAACTTTGCTACTCCCATGCTATGTGGCTAAAGGCAAAAGCTGTCCTTTAGTTTCATTGTGAGCAGGGAATAGCCACTGTCTAACCTCTGAGCCTCAGATTCTCCCACAGGGAACTTAAACTTTATCTAGGCAACCAGCCACAGGATTTCAATCGCTGTTGGGGCCAGGAAGGGCCTCCGCAGTGGGTCCCAGGGGCCAGTTTCCACCCCAGTCTGATCTGTGTGTGTGAGAGTCTCTCCTTTTTAATATTTATCCCAAGCTATGGTTACCTATTCCTCTGGACCAGTTCTGTAGGCCTATCTTGTTTATTGACTGAGCACCTAGCACACAGTAGGTGCTTCTAGAATGTTCATTGAAAAGACAGATAGTGTGTCAGGAGCCAGTGGCTGGGACATTGCTTACCAATTGCTCCCAAGCTGATTTCTGGCTGGCAGAAATTTCTAGACAAAGAAGGTCTAAGCTTTGCCCTCGGGAACTCACAGAGCGGTGGGTGAAGGGTCTAAAGTAACAGGGTAGCTGAGGTGACTTCAGGGACATCAGCAAACCAAGACCAATGCTTGGAGGGGAAAAAAAAATGCTAGTGTGGTTAGGACGAATTGGGGAGTCGGCCCCTAGAGTGCTCCGCCACAGTCCTCCCAGGCCCCAACAGTGATTAAGGTCCTTGTGGCTGGTTATTCAGCAGCCAGGCCGGAAGAGAAAGCCAGTAATTAACAAGCTGGCACTCACACAACCACATGTCAGCACGCCCAAGTGCAGGGGATAGCTGTCTGTCAGTCGTAGCTGCTGGTGGAATTTTTTAGACAGCTGGGCTCAAGCCGGGAAATGAATATAAGTTACATTTCTATGCATCGTTGTTCGTGGTGGAAAAAAAAAATTAATCAGTGACATAGCTGTGACACATACTCATTTAAGAGTCTACAGAGAAATGTTCATTTGTCAGAGGCAGCAAAGAAGAGATTATGTGTCAGCTGGGGAGGGGTGAAATATTTATACAATGGCTAATAAACACCGGTGTGGAAGGGGGGTCAATTGATCGTGTCACTGGCCACATGACAAATACGCCATTGAGCGGCCATGGGCACTGCCCCTGTGCCCGGGGGCTCCATTCTGATGACAAATACAAAACATGTCACTGTTAATGCTCCTGTCGACCACCCGTGAAGCCCTCCTGCTGGGTGCCCGGCTGAGATCCTAGGAAGCAGAACTCCCCTGGAAGCTGCCTACCCCAGCTTCATTAACTTGGATTTGAAGTTGGTAAATTACTCCCCAAATGCCAAAACCACTGCAGAAAACCATTTATCTCCGTTTGTGTGTGTGTGTGTGTTGTGTGTGTGTGTGTGTTCTGGTTTTGTTTTTGTTTTAAACTTCATGCTTCCAAAATTCAGCAAAATGATTGACTTCACTTTTTGCCTCCACTGAGACCTGGTCACCGGCATGTTCCCTGCAGAACACAGGCTACTGGAGCTTTGAACACCCATGCAGTGCTCGGAGGCAGCAAAGGAAGGGCTCATGGGACCTCATCGTGGGTAAGTTTGTCCCCAACTTACAGCCCCCTCCCAGCTTCCTGATGCTTTGGTACCTGGTGCCCACCTGTCGTTGCCTAAAGTCACAGTACTCCCTGAGACACCCATCGTTCCAGGCAGCCTCTGCCTTTCTCCTATCCTCAATTAGTCCATCTTTCCAAAGGGGAGTGCCACAGAGGGCTGATGGCTGCTAGCACCCAAGCCCAGCCATATGCAGGGTTCTGTGCAAGCATTATCTCCACACAGTCCTTGAAGTGGCATAAGGAAGACACCAAAACCCTGGCAAATAGCCTGCCATGCTGCCCAGATGAGGTAGGAGCAGGTCTGATCAATGAGACTCCTCCTTGGTCACCTGCCTGGCCTGTTGGAGCCTTGGGACAGATGACTAATTCCCAAGTGTAAGCCAGCTTCTAAGAGACTGACCCACAACCCTGAGGACAGTGAGTGTGTAAAGCCCTGCTTGCCCCAGACTCTGCTTGGAACATTTACTCTAGCAAAGTCGAGCTGACTCCATCTTTCCTCTTCACTGGGGCAGGTAGAGTTGCTTCTGAAGGCTGAAGGGTCCCCGTCATCCCAGAGACTGAGAGGCCCCTGCCAGGAGCCTGCTGCCGGTTGCTGTCCCTGATCCTGTCATTCTTGTGACATCCAGCATCCGTCATTTGATTTGGGATGGGATGACACTCTGAGCAAACAGTTGCTGATGAAATTTCACACGTCCCTGTGAATGTGGAGATTACAGATAAGCACACGCCACAACTTGTTTTTACTTTTGCAAAATGAGATTCCTCCCTCCTGAGGTACCCCACTACCAGGCTGTTCGTAACCTCAGTGACGGTGATAATGACACAGCTGGGACTCCGAGTGTTCGCTATCAACTGGGTGCTTCCTGTATTTTGGTTAAATTCTCATGATCCCATTTTACATATGAGGAAACTGAGAGTCAAAGAGGTAATAATTTACCCATGAATGTGGTAGGAGCTTGGACTTGAACTCAGGGCTCACAGCTGAAGATCTCTATCTAGATAAGCACATGTCCTATCTAGACTCTTGCCCTCTAAAGTATTAGCTCAGTCCTCCTGTAGTCATGGAGACAACCAACCCGAATCCTGGCTTCCACCATATCAACCCCTGAAGGTCTTGCTCTCTTTTGTCTCTGGAACTTTATAGATTCTTTCCCTGTTGTCTGAAATATCTTTCCTCCTGCCTGCTGAGAAACGGGTATCCTCTTTCTGCTGAGGGCTGCTGAAGGTATATTTTCTCTTCCATCTGTCCATCTCCCAATGTCCACCCCACCCACATTCCCAAGCCTCTGGAGGCAGTCCAGATTTGCCCTGGTAGCTGGCTTTCCCAAAGCCCCATGGCCTGTAGGACTGGCTCCAAGGTGCTGGTCACAGAGGGGACTTGAAAGATCTTGACCTAAATAGGGTAGTGTCCCCACTGCCCATGCTCAGTTTCCACAGCATCCTTGTCACAGTGCTGACTGGGTCGCTCTCCACCCCCAAGTACCATACAAGCCATACTCCTCTCTTTGTACATCTACATGTATGGCTCTTTTTCCTTGCAATGTTTGGCACACTCCTCTGCTCCCTAGCTCCTATCCATCCTCGAGGATTCATCTTCCTTGTCTCTCCAGGAATTTTATTTTACCAACCTGGGCGCAAATACTCCAGAGTGGGAAACTGAGCCACTGTGTTCTTAATAATCTTCATTTTTATTTATTTTTTAAAATATTTATTTTATTATGTATACAATATTCTGTCTGTGTGTATGCCTGCAGGCCAGAAGAGGGCACTAGACCTCATTACAGATGGTTGTGAGCCACCATGTGGTTGCTGGGAATTGAACTCAGGACCTTTGGAAGAGCAGGCAATGCTCTTAACCTCTGAGCCATCTCTCCAGCCCATAATCTTCATTTTTTTCCAAGCTTTAAACTTTATTTTTATTTGTGTATGTGTTCTTGCTTGCTTGTCTGTATATGCTCAACATGCAAGCGGTACCCACAGAGATCCGAAGAAGATGCCAGATCCCCTGGAACTGGAGTTATAGGTGTTTTTAAGAGATTCAGTGTGTGTAACAGACCTGGGTCCTCTGCAAGAGCAGCAAATGCTCTTAACTGCTGAGGTATCTCTCCAGCCATGTTTTTAGAATTCTTAATGTTAGACCCAGAGGAGCGCCTCATGAATATCTGTCAAGTGAGTGGGTGAATACACGAGTGACCGGGGGCATGGGCAGAGAATGCTACAGAAAGAGAATGCCCAAAGACACTAGGTTTGAAGGTCTGCTCTGAATCATGGCCTCGCTTAAACTAGGGAGAGACTGGCAGCTAGCAGTTCAAGTCTCAGTTTGTTCAAACAGACTAAGGATTTGTTCTGAACCTAAGTAGCCTGTGTGCCTCCAGACAAGTTACTGAACTGCTCTGTGCTTGGCTACCGCATCTGGGGGCTAATACCACTGATATCATAAGACTGTGTTAAATCAAATAATTTGAGTTGCATAAACGTGTTCAACACCTGTTTATTACTGTGCAGACACCAAAACAGGTGGATGAACCAGGAGGAATTGCACTGTGGAGGCCATCAGGAATGGGCTTCAGAATCTTGGGCAAGGATAATAGTTGACATGCCTGGACTGCCAGGGACCTGTGTCCTGGCATCAGCTCTGGCCCCACAGACTGTGTGACCTCCTCAGACGAATCTTTCCTCCCCAAGTCTTGGTTTTCTCCTCTTCAAAATAAGGACAGTAATTCCCTTCCCAGAACTACCCAATAGGATTATTGTGGGAGATCACACAAGATAATATATATGAAGGAGCCTCCAAATGTGCTCAGGGCTGTATAAATACAAGGGATTACGGTTATCTGCAGGCGGTTTGTAGGGGCTTAATTATTAGCGTTCACAGGCACTGCAGCTGTGACGCAGCCCTGCAAATGTGCCCTTGGCAGCTCCTTAGCAGGAAGAGCCCCAGGCAGAAACTGAGGCTGGGTTGCCAGCAAGCTTCTAGAGGGGCTGGGCTCAGGAGGGGCTGGCACTGGGCAGCACAGGTGCTTTAGCCCAGGCCTGCTCTCCAGGTGTGGATCTGGGATGCCTGGGTCAATCCAGAGAGTGCAGGAGAGGAGGCAGACGCCCTTGGCTTCAGGCCTACCACCCTTCGGATGCTTCCAGAAGCCGGTCTTTCTTCTGGGTTCGATCCTGGCAGCTCCTCCTCTGGCTGGAGGAGATGGAGGCCGGCACCAGCTGAGGATGACTCGGCATTTGCTAGACCCAGCTGGGTGGTGGGGAAAGCAGCGCCCAGGCTCACAGTGTCTGAAGACCCAGAGCTGTGCATTTTGGAAATGGAAGGAGGCCAGGAATTCCCTAGGAAGCCAGAACAGGGGCGGCGGTGGTTCAGTGCTTCCCTCAGAAGGGCAGAGGAGCTGAGTAGACCTGGAGCCTGGCTTAAGGATGGATGCCGATGGGAGACAGAGCTGTGGTGGAGGTGGGAATGGGGGCTGAGGGAGGGAGGGAGTACTGAGCCGTGAGAAGGCAGTCTCCAGAACAGGAGATGCGCTGCCATCCGTTCATGTACTCAAAATATTCGCAGCTGATAGCACATACCTGTAATCCCCACCCTTGGGAGGCTGAGGCAAGAGGATTGCTGTAAATTCCAGGCTAGCCCTAGCTACACAGCAAGACCATAAAACAAAACATTATTCACTTTCTGTGAGCAACCCTAATGAAATTCACTGGCTCTAAGAAGAGGAGAAGGGGGAGGAGGCAGGAAAGCAGAAGAGGATCTGGTTAAGAAGAGGATCTCCAAAGGTGGAAGGGACAAGAGAGGGTATCGTGGGGGCTGTGGATAGGATCAGAATATGTTAGCTTTATACATGGAAACATTATAAAGAAACTCCTCATTATGTATAATTAATACATGTTAATGAGGAAAATTTTTTGCTTTTAATTATTGTAAAACTTAAAAAAATCTTTCTGGAGCACTACAATAGTCAACTGGGGTGGAGACATTTCAATTTAATAAATATTTATTGATAGTCTACTACTGATGACTCAGTAGACAAAATCCCTCTTCCTTCAAAGGTTGGAGCTTAGAAGTGAAATTGTCACAGGAAGAACAAATTATAGACACAAAGACAGAGAGGCAGGAGAGGCTAAAGTAGCAAGGGTAGACAGCCCCAGGCCAGGCCAGGGTGCTGGGGCTTGGCCCAGGGAGGAGTCAGGCTGAGATTATACACTTGAGAGGCCAGACTCAAATGTCCACTAGCGCCAGAGAAATAAAGTCAGCAAGTGGGAACCTGTGTCCCACAGTCTCCAGTCTCGGGCGGGGCTGAAAGCAGGGGAGGGTTACCTCAGCTGCAAGCCCGAACAATCGTCAGAGTCTGAGTGTGTCTGCCACTGACCAAATGTGGGAGCAGCAGGTATGGGTGTCTGCCTGGTGCCTCCACACACTTTGCTAATCAGCATCTTCGGCTGTGACTCAACAGTAAGAGTCCTTTCCGTGGGCCCGGCACCTCTGTCCACCTCCGTTTCATAATGGTCTCTCCAGGGAGTAGAACCCAGGCCTCCTCCTCCCATACTGCCGGCATCACTGTCTACCCTGTGAAGTGCTGCTGCAGAGACCAACTTGCTAAGTAGATGTAGAAGTCACTCCCATTTTACAAGGGAGTTACCAATGACCCTTGGACGTCTAGACTGTAAACACTGACCTAGAACTAGCACACATTTCTTTCTGTTTGCCACTTCCTTGAGACAGGATCTCACTATGTAGCCCCGGCTGGCCTGGAACTCATTCTGTAGACAAGGCTGGCCTTAAGCTTGCTTTGATCCTCTCTTGCTTCTGGCTGCCTGTGTGTGTGCTGGGATTGCAGGCATCTGCTAGCCTACTGGGCTTGTTTCAGCCTCCTCCCTTCTATGCTCTGCTTGGAGCTAGCTGCAAAGCTGCCCAAACAGTGGCCTGGTTCTACCAGCACAGCCCAGTGTTCTGAGCTCAATTTGTAGACTAAAACTCCACCCCTTCACACCCCAGTCCCACACTCTGACTGCAGCCCAGCCTCGAAGGCAGGGCTGAAATCCTGACTTCTGTTGCCTGAATGCTCCAGGCTTCTGCCCACATCAAACCCTGGTGTTTCCATAAAATTTTCCAGAGTGCAGACCCCTCCCTACTTCATCTCAGAACCTGTTTGGTTAGAGAAGCCAGGATCAGTGTATGGAAAACCCAGTAACACCCCCCCACCCCCACCCCAGGGCAGCTGGGCTGCTCTATAAAGACAGATTAAAACCTCATCGTGTTGGGATGAGGAAATAATTCAGTTGCAAGGCCACAGTGGAAGAGCCCGAGGTTGCAGGCGCTAGTGGCAGAACATGGAAGTCACACTAGGGATGGGCGTGCTCTGTCCTTGGGGATCTGAACCCCTCTATCTCAGTTCCACCCTCAGAGCTACCTTCCTTGTTGCCTGCCTTGAAGCCAAGGCTGACACATCCTGGTCTCATGGGGAGCGCTGAGGGGGAGGCAGGCTGAGGGAAGCTAGTCCCTCACACACGCGGTTCATTTACTCCTCAGCGGGACATTATTTTGCTCATTTGTTAGTCTAGGTCTCCTCATCTAGACTACGAGCCCATAGGAAGCCAAAGGGCCTGTTTATTTATGGCCTGCAGTGTATCTCCTGCCTGAGGAGGTTCGGCTTCCGTGTTGAGGAAACAAAAACATGGATTAGAATCCCGCTTCTTTCAGATCAGCCTCTATGACCTCTCTGGCCTCGATTCTCTGCTCTGTAAAGTGGGTTGGGCAGCCTCTGGAAGGGCGGTCTCAGTCCAGTGGGAGCTTGTATCTGATTAAATTTGAACCAGGTATGTTACCATACTCCTGTAACCCAAGCACTGCGGTGTTGGAGGCAAGAAGATCAGAAGTTCAAGGTCATCCCTCGCAATATAACGAGTTCGAGGCCAGCCTGGGCTACATGAGACCTTGTCACAAAAAGAGAGAAAGAAAAAGGAAAAAGGATTCCACTAAACTGATTTCCCCCCCCAGAAAATAGATTGCGTTTGACTCCAGAGGCGCCATCAGGGGGCGCCCTTGTGCAAGGTGCTGGGGGCCGGGCTCCTCCTCTGGCTCCGGGGTGAGTTCGGCCGTGGCCACCCCCATTCCCCGCCTCCACCTTTGGGGGTTACCTCCCCTCTCCTCCGTCCGGTTCACACGCCCACCCCCACTCCAGCGCGTGTCCCCGCTCCAAGGACTGTCTCCGCAGCCCAGCGCCCCTCCATTCCCCGCCCGGCCCAGACTCCTTCCACCCACGCAGCTCCATATGCTGGGAAGAGCCTCCCACTCCCCATCTGTCAAGCGGCTTCCTTACCCCCATTCTCCCGCTCCGCTGCCATCCCCTCCTCCGGGAAGCCCTTCATGATTGACAGGACGGGGGGACCAACATTGTGGGACACTCGCCCGCAGCCCCACTGTCCTAAGCAGGAGGTTGTGTTGGGCGAGGGATGAGCTCAGCGTCCGAGTCTAGGTTTGGGGACAGATGCAAAAACTGTGAGCTTTCAGATCATGAAAAAATCTGCCAAGATTCAGCAGCTGGGAGGGACTCCCCCCCCCTTTTTTGTCCCTCCCCAGAGGCCATGAGAATGGGGCGCAGGCCCCGCCCTCCGCAGGTGCGGGATCGTGGGAGAGACGGGGACTCAGGGTCTGGGGAGCTGGATGCGGAGGAACAAGGTTTGCTTTTTTCGCCTGAAGGACCTGGTTTCATTTCGCAGATTGATTATGGCTTCATGTGTGGATGTGCGCGCGTGCGCGCGCGCTGGGCGTTGTTAGCTTTTTTTAAAATGTACCTTGCTTGTCTAATGAATGTTTGATTACACCTACATCCGGAGGCTGTTTTAATGAAAGGTGAAGGGTCCTAGAGGGAAATAAATAAATAAAAGATCGTTCCCCATCCCTCTGCACCGCCTCCTCCCACAACTCTCCGTCCCCACGAAGCCCGTGCCTCGCGGACGAATTCTGATCCTGTTTGAATGTTCTTGTGTAAAGGATGTTTCTCTCACGGGGAAATCAGCCCCCTCCATCGGTCAATCTCCGGGCTTTTATTAAGGGCGCGAAGGGGAGATGAATGAAGAGAGAGGGCTGAGGAGGGAGGAGGGGAGCCCTTTCTCTCCCGCCCCTCAGCCTGGACTGCCGCTTTGTTCACTTGTTGACTTGTGGGTTCTGTGTCAGGCTTTGCCAACGGTCAAGTTCGATTCATCAGAATGTGATTAGCAAGGTCCAACTGCATTCCGACTAGGAATTCAGTGAACTTGAAAATGCCTCAGTTTTCTTACCTGTAGAATGGAGCTCATCCTAATCATGTCGTGGATGGTTGGGTGATGGTGCATTATGCAAATAGCAATTAAGTGCAAAGTAAGCGCTCAGCGAAAGCGGCTGTAAATATCTACCAGGCAGGGAGCAAGGGTACAGACAGGCCCCGGACACTAGTAGAGGCCGTGTGACCTTGCCTTAAGAAGTGGAATGTCTGAGATTCATCGATCTGTAGGTCATGATGGAACCTGTGTGCCAGGCTCCGTTCTCTGCTTTGGAATCATCTGTGAGAGCAAACAGAGTTGGTCTCTGTCTTCCCTATGTAACCAGGGCCCTAAGAGCTGAGACAGAGCAAGCAGGACAACTTCAGAGCACAGAGAAGGGCACCCCTACTCCACCTGGGTCCTCAGAACCAAGCGATTTCATCAGGCAAAGATGAAACATGTCTGGGTATTTGCCTATTAGAGGACGTTGAATTTAAGAGAATGAGGTCATGGCTGATTGTGGAACTAAAATTTCAGTCTCCATGTGCCTAGAGAAACAGTTCTGGAGACGGGTTTGGGGACTCATGGGTTTGAAGGCAGAGGCAGACAGATCTCTGAGTTTGAAGCCAGCCTGGTCTACATAGCAAGCTCAAGAGCTGCCAGGTCTCAATCCCCAACATTCAAAACAAGAAAGAGAAAGAAAACAGTTCTGGGTTCAAATTCTAAGTTTCCTATTTTCTGTCTTTGTGACCAGATCAAGTTCTTTAGCCTTTCTGTGCTTTGTTTTCTTCTTCTGTCAAATGGGTATATTAATGATAGAAGGCAAATCACAGCATTCCCTTCATTGGATTTTTGTGGAGAATGATGAGAGCATTCACCAAGCGCTTAGTACAGGCCGGGCATTAGGTCAACATCCGATAACTGTTTGGTACTATTAATACTCATTGGTCCTGGAAGATCATGGGACAGGAAGAGATCAGGAAGTACCCTACAATCCTTGGCATCAGGAAGTACCTTATAACCCTTGGCAAACAGTTTGGGCCAACCTAAGCACAGCAGTGACTAGGGGAGCCATCAGATCCTCGTCATCTCTGATGCCATTCCTGGTTCTTCATTTTACACCCAACATGAGGTAGCCACAGCCCTTGTCAGCACCGCTGTCGTACCTCATAGGGCGTCTAGCCATTCCTTGCCACTTCACAGTCAGCAGTCTGGTTCCTGCTGTCACCATCTCCCTTCTGCATTGCTACAGTGGCCGCCTGGCTCATCTCCCCTGCTGTCTACTCTCCACACCGAAGGTAGAGGGATCCTGCTAACAGTTGAGGTGGATCGCACCACGGTTCCGCCCAGCGACCCTACCTCTCGCAAAGCCAGTGTTTTCAGGATGATCGGCAGACACTGCGAAGAGAGGCCATTGCCAAATCTCACCCCTCCCCTCTCTAAAAAGATTACGACTGTTTGTTTATTTATTCAGTGAGCTCACGTGAGCACACCGTGGTGTGCATAGAGAACTCAGAGAGCAACTTGAGGGAGTTGTTTCTGTCCTTTGACCTTGTGCTTCCCGGGTCAGTCTCAAGTGTTCAGGCTTGCTGGCAGGTTTCTTAAGCTGATAAGTCCCACTGGTTCTCTTTTTGGGTTTTGGCCTTATTCTGTAGCTCAGCCTGGCCTAGATAATATAGCTTGAGCTAGCCTAGCACTAGATGCTAATCCTTCTACCCCAGCCAGCCGAGTACGAGGATTACAGGTGTGTACCACTATGCCTCTCCCTCTTTTCTCATTCCTCTGGTCTTGCAGGTCTCTGCATCCTTCCTTAAGAATGAGTTTGCAAAGCTCTGTTCTTTCCCAGGATTTTGCCTGGTCCAGCCACAGGTGTCAGTGAGATGATGCTCCCCCACCTCTGCAGGCGTAGGCTCAGAGAGGCCTTCCTTTCCTTCCCACCTCCTGCCTGAGTGCTCTCTGGTTTCCTCTTTTGCTCTGTTCCTTTCCATAGCAGCTACCACCATGGAACACTGCGAATTTACTTGGGTACTTACCACTGGTCCCTCACCACTTCATCAGATCGCAAGCTGCGTGAAGACAATGGTTTTGCTTGTTTCATTGTTATACTCTTGTATCCAGAGCAGTGCCTGGCACACATTAACCTCTCAATAACCATTTGTTGAATGAGTAGGTTGAATAAATATGTGCGGGAGAAGCAAGTGGGGTGATGTATAGAATGGGTAAGGCCATACTGAAGGCGGAGACAGAGACCTTGACAAGCATCCGGGGAGAGGCGTATCTACTCCCGTGGACCAAGGAGATATCGCTGGAGAGGGGTGAGCTGCCTGAGAAGCGATTCAGTCTGGTCTGCGTAGTTGGGAAGGATGGTGGTAGGGACGAGCGATGCTTGTTTCGGGCATCTTGGTGGTTGGCAGTGCCAATTACTGGGTTGGAAGGAGAAATGAGCTGGGATGACTCTTACCGATCTCTTCATCTCGAAGCCTTTGTTGCTTCATCTGCAGAGTGGGGAGGTTGAGTCCTGCCACTGTCTGGGGCAATTATGAAGAGAGAAAGGAAGATGAAAGAAATGGCAAGCCCCTGTAAGAATACCTAGTGGGTTAGACTGTGCTGATTTGGGGAGATCTGGCAGGTAGGTGAAAGAGTGACCTGCAGTAGAATATAATAAGAGGCTGGCCCAGAAGGAAGGAGACGCCAGGAAAATTGATTTGGTCCATATACGTAAGAGATAGGAAAAGGAGAGAACCATACGATAGGAGGTGTCACTGATTGGGGGGCTTAGCTGGTTCTAGAGAGAGAATGGGGTACCAGAGCAAAGGCTGAGGTTTAGTCCGGAGAGGTCACAGGGTAACTTGAAGCTAGCTGTGTCTGTGGGGTGGGGTGGGGTGTAGAAATAAGGTGGATGATACTGGCTGACATAGACATCCTCCGCCTATCACATGAGAGATGTGATGCTGAGGATGGGGAAAACAAATAAGGAACTGGATAGAAAGCCTCAGAGCACAGTCACGGGGTGTCTTCCTCTCCACATCACCCCCCCCCCCGCTGTGCTTGTGTTGGGAGTCAGGTTGAGTGGGGTATCAGAAATTAATTGTCTGATGTTTTTATTTACTCAGCTATTTTTATGGTCCTGGGAATCGTTCATGCTAGGTGTGGACTCAGCCACTAAGCCACAACCCAGGCTTCACTTTTCATTTTTTTTTTTGAGGCCTCTGGGAAGTGTTGGTCAGTGGACTGTGAACTTGCAGGCTTGTCCCTTCCCTCTGAGAGGTCAGGCTGTGGGAGCAGGATCGTTCTTGGGTCTCTTGCAAGCTGCGTCAGTAGCCTCACTGTGTCGGGAGAGGCTTCCCGATGGCAATGTCCCTTCATTAGTCCTACAGGGTTTGTGTCCAAAGCCCTGACTTGTAGCCACAGACCAACTTGACCAGGGTCCAAGAGTCTCACTCGAGGCTTACATATCAGAGCACAGACGTGGTTGTGGACATCTGGAGAGGTCACCAGAGAGAAGCGAGGTCCCTAAAAGTGAAACGGCTTTTAGAGGAGCCAGATGGTACACACCGCCTCATTCCTTCCTTCCTTTGTTCACTTTATATTAATTCTATTTTCTGGGTTCCAGGAACAGTACGATAGAAACAGTTGAATACCTTCCATGGGTCAGACACTCCTGAGCTTAGGCTACTGTAGGAACTATGCAGCTTGAACTCCTGCCCCCATGAAGCTCGTGTTCTACAGAAGAGACAAAAGAAACACAGCAAGTGTGTGTGTGTTAGTGATAACTAACAAATATCAAGAAAAGCAGGGAGTGCTATGAAGTTGAGATTTCAAACAAGGTGATGGGTGGGAAAGGCTTCCATGGCAGGAGATGAGAAACACAGGCAAGCGTCAGAGTATGCAGAAGGCTTGGCTGGTGTTAAACACAGACGTATTTACCAGTCTTAACTGTGTACACTGATAATCCTAGCATCCAGGAGCCTGGGGCCAGCCTGGGCTACACAGTGAAACTTGTCTCAAAAAGACAAACTGAGGCTAATGGCGTAGTTACACAGTGAAACCTAGCATGCACCAGGTCTTGGCTTGGGTCAAATGCTTGTGTCTCAGTCCCTTAGAGGAGGAGGCAGGAGGCTTATAAATTCTAGGTTATCCTTTACTACCTATGAATCCCAGACTAGCCTAGGTTACATGAAACTCTGTCTCAAAGTATGTATTTTATAAATACATATTTATTGTTGGGCATGGTGGAGTGTACATGTAAGGGAGGTTAAGGCAAGAGCCACAAGTTTGAGGCCAACCTCAACTGCATAGTGAGTTCAGGGTCAGCCAGGGGGAGACCCTGTCAAAAAGCAAAATAGAAATTATGCATTTATGTTGATAAAACATTCATTCACATTGCTGTAGAAGGCCAGAGGATTGTTTTGTGCCGTGTGCTTGGCTTTCCTTTTGTGCGTGGAATCTGTTTAGGTGCTCTTTGGGCTTAATCAGTACCTGCACAAGGGAGACAGAAACAGGGATGTGCACTGCAGGATTTGGGGTCCAGGTCCAGCATGACTTGGTCGGCCCATGGGATGCTCTAGAACTAGAGCATCCTTCAGGGGTATCTGGGGTTGAGCTGCTGGTTGCTCTTTCTAGTCAACTGAGAATATGGAGACCTGGGGAGGCATCACCTTGGATGATGTCATGTTCCATGGTTGAGGTGATTTTGACCTTAGTGGAGGTTATCAGCCAATAGCACCACCACACCTGGGCAACAAGCCTGAATGGGGGACTGAGCCAGGTCATACTGTTCGCTTATGCTTTTAGAATCAATCCTTCCCCCACCCACACTACAATCTTTATAGGGATTAAAAAAACAGCAATAACAAAATAAGTGCTATATTTATTTATTTATTGTATACAGTGTTCTGCTTGCATGTATGCCTGTAGGCCAGAAGAAGGCAGAAGATCTCATTACAAAGCCAACATGTGGTTGCTGGGAACTGAACTCAGGACCTCTGGAAAAGCAGCCAGTGCTCTTAACGTCTGAAATACCTTTCCAGCCCCAAGTACTCTTATTTGTGTAAGTCTTTTTTTTTTTTAATATTGATTTATTATGCATACAATATTCTGTCTGTGTGCAGGCCTGAAGAGGGCACCAGACCTCATTACAGATGGTTGTGAGCCACTATGTGGTTGCTAGGAATTGAACTCAGGACCTTTGGAAGAGCAGGCAATACTCTTAACCGCTGAGCCATCTCTCCAGCCCCTTGTGTAAGTCTTTTAAAACTCACTTTGATTTCCATGTGTTAAGAGGGAGGAGAAGGTAGGAAGTCAAGGTAAATGTGTGAAGACTGAGGCACCTGGAAGCCCCAGCAGACTCCTAGGAAGGAGGAGAAACAGGCTTACTGGGGCTAAGCTGGCCAGTTCCTTTATTTAAAACCTCTTGCCCACTGGGCAGTCCTGGTGCACGCCTTTAATCCCAGCACTCCAGCGGCAAAGGTAGGCAGGTCTCTGGGAGTTCAAGGTCAGCCTGGTCTACAGAGCAAGTTCCAGGACAGCCAGGGCTACACAGAGAGACCCTGTCTTGAAAAACCAAAGCAAAACAAAACAAAAATTTAAAAAAAAAAAAACAAAAAAAAACACAAAACCCTCTTACCCAAAGCTGGGGGATAGGGAGGAGTGCTGTGGCACACTGTCTTCTGAACATGACATGACTGTCAAAGTCATAAGATCAGGCCGGGCGGTGGTGGCGCACGCCTTTAATCCCAGCACTTGGGAGGCAGAGGCAGGCGGATCTCTGTGAGTTTGAGACCAGCCTGGTCTACAAGAGCTAGTTCCAGGACAGGCTCCAAAACCACAGAGAAACTCTGTCTCCAAAAAACCAAAAAAAAAAAAAAAGGCATAAGATCATGGTCGATATGGCCAACTGCATAAGGCCTGCACAGGGCCAAGGCAAGATCTGCCAATTGCCCAGCAGACAGCACTAACTGGACTCAGTGGTTTAAGAAAAAAAAGGGGGTAGGCTGGAGAGATGACTCAGGGGTAAAGATCTACCGCTCCTGCAGAGAGAGCCTGAGTTCAGTTCCCAGCCCTCATATCAGGCGGCTCACAACCACTGGTAATTCTACGCCTAGGAGAACAAACTCTCACTTCTGGATTTGGAGTACACCTGCACACATGTGGTACACACACATGCACACACACACACACATGCACAGACACTCATACATGCTCACTATGGTGGCACACACACATGCACACACACACACACAGATAAAAGCAAAGCTCACTGTGGTGACACACACACATGCACAGACACACACACACACACAGATAAAAGTAAAGCTCACTGTGGTGGCACACACCTTTAATCCCAGTGTTTGGAAGACAGAGGCAGGCAGCTCTCTGTGAGTTCCAGGCTATGTAGTGAGACCCTGTCTCAAAATAAATAAATACATGATATAAATAAATAATTTAAAAATAAGAATAAAGAGTTGGGTGGTATATACCTTTAATTCCAGCACTTGGGAAGCTGAGACAGATGGATCACTGTGAGTTCCAGATCAGCTTGGTCTACCATAGTGAGTTCCAGGATAACAAAGGCTACACGGAGATGCTGTCTCAAGGAGGATGAGGAGAAAGAGGAGGAGGAGGACAAGGAGGAGGAGGAAGAGGAGGGGGAGGAGGAGGAGGAGGACGAGGAGGAGGAGGAGGAAAGGCGTCAAGAGCATCAGGATCTTGCCAGGGAGCAGCCTAGACTGGTTCGGAACTTAGAATCCTCCCACCTCAGTCTTCTGAGTGCTATACTTTCAGAAGTGGACTATCATGCCCTGCATCTCTTACCCCACCTCAGATGAAGAAGGGAAGGGGATGTGTTTGCATTAGCTGAAGCTGTCTTCCAGGCTCTTGATCCAGTTCTCACCCCAGCCTGGGACCACAGGAGAGGATCAGAACCTGTCAGACTCAAGAAGAGGGACCCAAGAGCAAACCAGGAAGAGGACGGAGTGATTCACCTCAGTCTCTTGCCTGGTGTGGACCTGTTCCTTAGGAAGGTATTTGAAAGATGGGAGCCAGAGACTTCCTGGGGCAGCCTTGATGGGCTGCTTCTGGTTTCAGTTTCTACTCAGATGCTTGAAGCCCAGCCCCTGGTCTTGGGAGGTCTTGCTGCCTGGTCCAGGTAGCTTTTTCTCTGCCCTATCAAATAGGTGACCAAGCTGCCTGCCCCACTGTCTTAGTCACTTTTCTATTTCTGTGACCAAGGAAACTTAGGTTGTGATTGTTGTTTTTAAATAGGGTTTCTCTGCATAACTCCGGCTATCCTGGAACTTGCTTTATAAACCAAGCTGGCCTCGAACTCAGAGATCTGTTTGCCTTCCAAGTGCTGGGGTTAAAGATGTGAACCACCATCACCTGGCTGACCAAGGCAACTTATTAAAAAAATGATTTAGGGCTGGAGAGATGGCTCAGTGGTTAAGAAAACTGACTGCTCTTCCAGAGGTCCTGAGTTCAATTCCCAGCAACCACATGGTGGCTCACAGCCATCTATAATGAGACCTGGTGCCCCCTTCTGGCTTGCGGGCACACATGGAAGGAATGCTGTACACATAATAAATAAATATTTAAAAAAAAAATGATTTAATTTGAAGCTTACAGTTTCAGAGGATTAGAGTCCATGATGGCAGAGCAAGAACATGGAGTCAGGAATAGCTGAGAGTTCACCCTTGACCCTCAAGTGGAAGGAAGAGAGAGACACTGAGAATTGCAGAAGTATTTTGAAACCTCAAAACACAAAGCACACCCTAGTGACACACCTCCTCCAACAAGGCCACAGCACCTAATCTTTCCCAAATATTTCCACCACCTGGGGACCAAACATTCAAATATATTAGCCAGGGGGGGGCTCTCATCAAGCCACCGTATTCCACTCCCTGAACTCATAGACTCATGGCAATATCATAACACAAAATGTGTTTAGTCTAACTTCAAAAGTTTCCATAGTCTTTCAGTCTCAGCGTAGTTTAAAAGTCCAAAGTCCCTTCTAAGACTAAAGTCAATCTTTTAATTATAACCCCCCATAAAATCAAAAAATAAATTACATACTTCCAACACACAAGGGTACAGGATACACATGACCATTCCAAAGTGGAGGAGATGGAGCAGAGTGAGGAAATACTGGCCCAGAACAAGATCAAAACACAGCAGGGCAAACTCCAAATCGTGTAGCTCTATGTCTGGTGATGTCAAAGGGCTTAGATGGCTCTGCCCTTCTGGATTTGCTGACTACAACAAACATCTCTCTCTAGGGCTCTTTCCATTCCCTGTGTGTACCTCCCCTTGGCTGATATCCCATGACTCTGACATCTTCAATATATTGGGGTCTCCCACGAAAGCTTCCTGTTCATGGCTTCACAAAATGGCCCCTCAGGGCCTCCATGCAGGGACTCCCTTGCCATTTGCCTGGTCTAAGCAGTGGTCGTTAACCATGGAAGAAGATTCCATAACCCTTTTACTGGCATATCCAGCACCAGCCAGCAGATGCCGCCCAGTTCAGCTGCCTGCTTGGGCTCCACCACTCACCCCTTGAATCACATTTGCCACGTCTCCCCTTTTTGTTGCTCTTTAACAGCAAAGAACAAAATTCCCCGGGCCTTTCCTTCCTAGGAGCTGGCAGTTTAGTTGAGTGGGGTCTCACCCTGAGAGTACCTTCCCTTTGATTCCATTTCAGAATAGGTCTTATTTCTTTAGTCTTCTCACCTCTGTAGCACAGGCCTCGGTCCCCGACACTAAATTTCCTGATGCTCTTTCTGGGGGGCGGGCCTTCATCCTGTATTTCCGTTAGCCCTCCTTGCTCTTTGTCACAAGAGGGACTACTAACAACCACACGACAGAGTCAGTATTAGGCTGTCTCGAATTCTCCTCCACCAAGAAGATTAATCCAATACCTTTCAATTTAGCCTCAGGCAGATTCTTAGGACAAGGGCAGAAATCTAGAACAACAAGATATCACAGGAATGGTCTCTAGTCGAGTTGTTAGTATTGTTCCCACTCTTGAGCTGGGCCTCTGTAGTCCACATGTTCTCTATTGTCTTTCAAGCTTGTCCTAGAATGGCCGATGAAGCCTCCATCAAAGCATTCCACTTTTCTAGTCTAAAGTCCCCAAATATTTTATATGCCTCCAAAATCCAGCTTGGTCAGGCCTGTCACCCTGGTACCAACTTCTGCCTTAGTTACTCCCTGAGACTGGACAAAGTTCATCCTCTTCAGGATACACACACACACACACACACACACATATATATTTGCTTCAGGAGAGCAAAATATAGAGAGGGGAAGGAGAGATGGGTGATTTCAAAAATGGCCTGTGGAGGCCTTCGCAAGGCCTCAGGCTGTTGGCTGGGGGTGCTCAACCGAGTATGACCACATCATCCCTGCAATTTCCAGCCAGTTTGAACGCTGGCTGCCCCTCCTAACCAGGAAAGTGTCAGCAGCGAAGAGGGGGAATTTCTCTTTCAAGTGTGACCTGGGGTTGAGGATGAATACCAGAGATGGTAGGATCCTCTAGAAAAACATGTCACACGGTGGGCTGCGTGCAGGAATGCTGGATTGGGTAACTGGCAAATTGAAAGGCTCCTTCATACTATAATGGTTAAAGAAAAAGGGAATTATCTCATGCCTTTCTTTTCGTCTATCAAGGTGTCAGCGTATGCTAATCACCTGGCAGAGGCTTCACCGGGAAGAGGAAAGAACAACTATTATATTTCGAAGGAAAGATTTATCTTGTGTTGTTGGCGCCAGTTGGAGGAGGAGGTGGGGTGGTAGGGGGGTCAGAGGGGCAAAGCGAGAACTGTTGCCTGACTTGAATGGAGTCGGAAATGGCTTTGAACTCAGCTTTCTCTCCTAAGATTAGAAATAATAAGCTCTGTTGAGAGAGGCTTTGCACTGTATCGTGGGTCAGGGAAGGATGTAGTGTGGGCAGAGACCTATGTGTCCAACGTGGGGAGGGCTCAGGTGGTACAGCACACCTGGAGGGGTGTAGGGGCTCCTTCACTCAACCACTGGCTGTACTAAGGGGTTATATGGGGTGGGGTAAAGAGCACAGGCTAAGGACCAGGGAACCCTGACTTTGGCATCCTGGCTCCACCTCTGGCTGTGGTCTGTATCGCATGACACCGTCTTCCAGATTCTCAGTGTCCTGGCATGGGGAGGTGTGTGACCCCTCCTCTCTGTGAGGACTGGCAGAGCTGAATGGGATCCTGTAACTGAAGAGCGCAGCGCAGTTCAACCAGCAGTAGCACCCACCCACGGTTGTGATTATTCGACACAGATATTTTTAGCACCTACTGGAGTCCAGCATGCAAAAGGGAACGGGATTCTGAGCTCTGCCTGCAAGGGGATCACCACAAATGGAAACCCTGCATGCCCTTTGCTCCCACACCCTCAGGGTCCCAGAACATGGAGAAAGGGGCCACAGAAACAGGCAAAGGCCCTTAAACCTTACATGGACCATATTTGTACCATATTTGTACCTGTTAGGATGATAATGACCTGGAACTGACTTGTCTCTGGAAGTGATGGAAGAGCCAAGCTACCACTGCTGATGGTGAGCAAGGGACTGGCTTTGAAAAGGGGACAAGATTTGAAGGCCAACATTGGTTGATTACACATCCGGGAGGGGGGGGTCCTTCTCAGGGGTGATAAAGCCTCGGGGTCTGATGAGCTGGTTTCCTATATTGACCAAGCTGCTCATGTTGAATCCCCATTCTTCTCTTCAGGATCAGTTGGGTGGGGAGCCAGAGAGCTGGAAAGAGAGGCAGGCTGGTCCAGGAGCAAGCATACAGACTGCTGTGGCAGAGATGTGAGTTCAAATCTTATCCTTCAGGAACACTCATCAACTATGTGGACGTGGTCCAGTTCTTAGTGAAATGCAATAAGCATGCCAAGGTTGTTGAGTAGCAGTTCAATGTTCCTAAGAGGTGGAGGCGATTTCTAAACTCTGGCCAGCATTCCCAGTTCATGCCTCCCACCCCTCAGCCTGAAGTAGAATCAACTACGACAAGAACGGCTAAGAGAGGAAGGAAAGGGGTACTACCAGGTGGGCTGTGTGGCAGGCAGAGGTTCTGAGCAGATAATGGCTGTCAGAGACCAGCAAATCACAGGCATCTTGGGAACGACAAGAGTTACACACAGACACCAAAGAACAAACACACAGCACAAGACGCTTTGCCAAGGCGAAGCTGTTTTGAGCGTTCACGGATGTGACATGTGTCACATGAGAAAGGTGAGCCTCTTGCGCTGAGACTCCCTAATTGATAGCTGGCGGTTCCTGGAAGAGCAGCTCCAGGCTTGAAGGGACAGGACCCAGGGCAGCCCCCTTACACTGCCCATCTTCCCCCCCTCCGGCAATCCTTCATCAACCCAGGCACTCACAGTGCCAATGCGCGCATGGGGTGAGGGAGGCTCACTATCCCAGATGCCCTGAGGTCCAGCCTCTCAGCCTCCACCTTCCCAAGGCCTTTCTGCCTCGTCCCTGGAACCCAGGCTATGTGCCAGTCTAATTGAGCTTCTTGACTTTGCCAAATGCGCCAGGCTCTGTCTGGCCTCCAGGCCTTTGCATATGCTGTCCTCTCTGCCTTGAATTCCTCTCCTCTCCTCCCTCCCGCCCACCTGGCCGGCAATGACAACTGCTACTTAATAACAAAAATAATAGCAGCTTATCTTTATTGAGCACTTACTCTGGGCTAAGTGTTTCCCAAACGTTTTTCCGTATCCAAGTCTTACAACTTATGAAATAAAAACAATGACAGTTGACACGCCATAAATTCTGCTGTTGACCAGGCACCATTCTGAGTGCTGTAGGAGTTAGCTCAGTCCTTACAGTCTCATCATCGTAATAATCTGATTTCACACATAAGGAAACCGAGTCACAAAGAGGCCAAGCTACTCGTCCAAAGACACCAGCTCAAAATAGAATAGCTCACACTACAGCTTGATCCCAGAGCTGAAGTGTGTTATGGCCACTGCATCTGGCTCTACTCCCACCTCCTTCGGCAGCACGGGGTCAGGGCCTTTCCTGACATCTTGTGGAGATCACTGGTGCGTCCTCTGGGCCTGAAATGCTTGCCATCAGGGATAGGCTGGCCCCGCCAGTCAGCTTCAGATCCTAGCTCAGCCCCTGGCACGCAGCCGGGCTCATCTCTGCAGAAAGCATGTCTGAATCCTGAAGGAGCCATCTTTCTCTGGGTTTCCCCTTTCAATTGCAGGGCTATGAAATGAAAAAAAAAAAAATGCAATTGCATAAAAACTCAGTTATCATTTTTGCATATATCTGAGTTTTATTGTTATTTTGAGACAAGATCTCACTATGTATCCCTGGCTGGCCTGAAGCTGTCTTCTAAGTTACAGGATTAGAGTCATGTATCACCATACTCGGCTTTTGGGTTTTTTGGTTCTTTTTTGTGGGTTTTTGCTGTTGCTGTCTTTTTGAGGCATCCATCTGAACTGATTCAGAAAGGGCAGGTGGTAAAACTTTTGCAGAGCTAGATCAATCAATAGCAAAATGAGGATGTGTCAGCGTGCGGGCAGCAGCTTCCTGGCCCTCCTACCCCCTTTGGAGATGTGGGAATGGGTACAGAGCGGGAGCCGTGAACCAAGTCTCCATTACGGCAGATCTGAACTTCGGGTTCTTGTGGGGAACCCTTAGAGGGGTCGCCACATTTCTTCTCTGCCCAACCTTGGCCACATGTTCCAAGGGTCAAATTCCTGCCAGAGCATCTGGGAGCCAGGAGAGCCAGAAGAGTGCGGTGGACTCCTGTCTCCTTCCACACACGGTTTCTGTTGTGAACCGGTAACACTTCTGCGTCTTAAGCGAGCTCCTTTTGGGTTTGCTTTGTTTTGTGTTCTTGAGACAGAGTCTTACTATGTAACCCTGGCTGGCCCAGAACTCACTACATAGCCCATATTAGCCCCTAGCTTGCAGCAATCCTCCTGTCTCTGCCTTTAGATTGCTGGGATGACAAGAGCGAGCCACCATGCTTGGCTTCAGCTTAATTAAACTCTTCCACCAGAGCTGATTTTTTCCCACTGCCAAGCGCGGTGTTGCTGGCTGATGCCTCTGCTTTCTCCAGTGCACAAACAATGAGGAGCTGCCAAAAGAATGGGCCGCTCAAAGGGGAGTTGAGGGCCTGGCCTGGACAGGGCCACTGTGTCTTCGCTGTCTCTCCAGAAGAGATGGTCTTCAGCAGGGCTGTGGCCCCTGCAAGCCCTTCCCTTGTGCTTGTAACAGGCAGGCAGGCAGGAGCCTCAGCCTGCATCACCCTGGGAGCCAGTGGCAGCTGGGGGAGAGGTTCTGACAGCCTTCATCACTGCACCATCTCACTGCCCGCCCCCCAGGTGCGCAGTCTGCCCGCTCAGGCTGGGAGGTGTGAGAGCCTTCCTTTCCTCACCAATAAAATGTAGATAATGATAATACCTTGCTCCCAGGCCTGTGGTGAAGATCAGATGAGAGAACGCAGGGAAAAGCGACTTACATGCTATAAAAGACTCTGACAAATGCTCATTATTTCTTCCTATTCTTCTCCTGGAATTTATCAAACACTTTATGGGCCCTAGAGGTGTTATTTTTTTTTTCTTTTCCCTCTATCTCACATGGATTTCTTTGGCCCATGAGTCTCCTGTCCTCTCCTGCTGTACCGTAAAGAGGCAAGGTGGTTCAGTGGTTAGGGAGTGACAGGCCGGCCTGAGTTTGAATCCTGGCTTGATATCTTTCTAAGCACAATGCAGGGCAAAGAGCAATACCTCTGTGAGCTCTGTTAGCCTTCCCCTGCATAAAATGGGAATAAAAATTGAGCAGTAGCATAGAGTTGATATGAGGATTGAGATGATTTGTGTAAAACTCAGGACTGTGCCTGCAACACATCCAGGCAAGGTCTGCTGTGCTGTTCCGCTATTTGTTCTCTCCAGCGTGCAGGACTATCCTCTCTGAGTGCTGGGACCAGTGAAATAGACGCTGCAGGCTTCCTTTTCTTCACAGGCAGAAGGGGTAATTCACTCATTCAGCAAATCCTTTCTGAGCATCTGCTTGGTGCTGGGTACTTCTGGGGCCACAGGAAAACCAATGCGTAGTCCCTTGCACTGGGGAGCCCCACATTGCAGGGGGCAAATATTTACTCATTCATTCATTCATTCAGTGCTCAACTCTCATCCATTTGCATGGTCTATAAAGCTCTGTGCTGGACCTTGAAATACAAAGCTGGGGATGGGGCAGGGAAAGAGAGAAGCAAGATCTGGTTAAGGTCCCTCAGAGCCTTGGCTCTCCATGACCTGCCTTCCAATTCCCTGTCACTTGACCTCCAGTCTCCCTATTTGAATGTTAAGGGGTCACTCAAGCTGATCCCCAATCTCCTGGCCCGCACCAACATTCCAGGTTTGAGTCAGGATGGACAAATGCCGAGTGACACCCCGTCTCTGCTCCCGGCCCACACGCTCACTTGGGTCTCGGGCATCGATCGACTAGGAGCTCATTAGCGTCCGCACAGCCGTCGCCGCATGTCACAGGCTCTTAAAGTCTCCATTACTGAGGGACCTCGGTCCTCTGTATTTTTAGCCTGCATCTGGAGGAGAAGGCTGCATCTCCTGCAGTTAGACACATCAGGTTCAGTGCTTTCGACAGCTTCTCAGGCCTCTGGGCACCTGCGTAGAGGTGGGGGCCCCGGTCTGCTCCTGGAAAAAAATAGTGGGAGGTGGGGAGTTAGGAGTTCTTTCCTCTCCCATCATCTCTTAGCCTACTCCCATGGGACCACCTTCCATATATGACAAAGTAGAGACGACCCCCACACTTCCAGGATACCAGCAGCTCTTTAGGTAACACAAGAATGAGGGCAGGTGATGCCAACTTAGGAATAAAACCCAGGCCAGTCAGATGTCCCCAGAGATCAGCCACCATCTTTCCTTACAGACAGGTAGAGCAAAGCTTGCAGAAGCCACCCAGTATGTTGTCATGTCTCACAGTCAGATCAGGGTTCTGTCTGCCTATGGGGGACCGAGCCAGCCTGAGCAGCTACCCAGTCCAGAGAGCTCAGGTTCCTCTGTCCTTATGTAAGGACCGTATTTCCCAGACCCCAGAGTGCAGGAAAGGATGCTTTTGCAGGCAATGACTCTGAGAATAGCGGTACCCGTGAGAGGCAGAGCATTGCTTGCTTGGGAAGACAGGGAGGTTAGGCGGTACCGTGAGGAGGAGAGCTCTTCTTCAGTTGAGGAGGGGTCAGTCCCTAGCCTGAGCTAGGAATAGAGCTGTGACCATGTCGAACCTGGACTTCAGGAAGAACATAGACTCTGTCAGACACTAGATGCCCCCCCACCCCAATTAGCCATGTAACCAACTTGCTGGCAAAATAAGACAGCAAGATAACAGTGTCAGACTCTTCTGCCTCAGTCCCAGTGTACCAGACACGCTTCCTCGCCAGATTAGCGGTCCTCGTGTAAGGCGGGAGCTATGACGGCCATTCTCATCTTACAGATGATGGAAGTGAGCTAAGAGAGGCCAAGCACGTCACCCACTTGAAAAGTACCAGTGTCTATCCAGAGGGCCAGCTCATCCTTGGCTGTACCGAAACCACGGGAAGGAGTGAGGTGAGTTAGTTACCCAGCTGAGCTGTTTTGCTGATGATAAAGTGGGAAGGACCATAACATTGTGAGGGGTGGAGCTTCTGCCTGAAGTGGATCATCTGCGTTCCTCTGGGCTTCAATTAGGGACTGGATTGAAATGCGGAGGAGTTAGCTTGCCATGGTGGTGCTAGCCTTTTATCCCAGCGCTTAGCAGGCAGAGGCAGGAAGATCTTTGAGTTTGAGGCCAGCCCGGTCTGCAGAAGTGAGTTCTAGGACAGATGGAGCTACACAGAGAAACCTGTCTGAAAAGAGATGGGGGGGGAGGAATGCAGAGGGATGGGGTCACGTTACACACTTGTTTCTTGTTCAAGCTCCACCTGATTGACAAGCTGAAGAATAATAACAACATCAAACATTGCTAGAATGTTTTCCCAGTGCCAGGTGCACTGCCCGTTTAATCCTCATTTCTCCTCTGTGAGGTTTAGCCTAAAGCGAATGTGGAAATGAAGCTCAGAATGGCCAAGCAATCAGCCTAAAGTTGCACAGCTAATAGCAAGTGAAGGTAGGATTTGAAATGTGGCATGCTTGCCTTTGAGGTGTCAGTCCTAAGAGACCTGTTTGGAGAAGTAGACTTTGGAGGCAGACAGGGGTAGAGGAGGGGCTACATGCTTTCAGGAAGCACTTAACGATTTCCCACTATCACAAGGATGCTGCAGCTTCCTGATATTTAGGTTCAGGAAACTGCTCGCCTCTCATGGTGTCTTTTTACTCCGTCCATCATAGTTCTCCCTTCCCACTTCTCCCCGCCCCTCCCCCACCCAGTGCCCTAGAGTTTCAGCTCAGAATGCCTCCCAAAGGAGGAAGAGAAAGGCCTGCTACACCTTTGTGCATCTGGAGGGACCAAGAACAGCAATGGGTGTCACCAAGCACAGACACTTGAGGACTTCTGAGCCCTGGTGTTATCTATGAAATCACTGGATAGATGATGTCAGACACCATCTAGGGCAGGGTTGCCAAACACAGTCATGTACATCAAACCCCACCGGTGCACCATCCCTCCATAGACGCACATAGTCACATGTCTGAACTGGGGATTTGTCAAGTAAGGCAGAAGTGACTTCTAAACTGAGACCAGAATGACAAACAGGAATAGCTTGCTTATGGGCGGGGAAGGGTGTTCCAGACAGAAGGGAAGTGTAACCAAAACACAATATGATATGATTCTAATATTAACACAAACAAAGGAGCTAGAGAGATGGCTTGGTGATTAAGAGCACTGGCTGCTCTTCCGGAGGACCTGGGTTCAATTCCCAGCTGTTCGTAACTGTCTATAAGTCCAGTTCCAGGGGATATGACACTCTTTTCTGACCTTCATGGGCACCAGGCTAGCATGTGGTATATAGACATGCTTGGGAACAAAACACCATACATATCAATAAGTCTAAACAAAACAAGACAAAAAGGTAGAACAAGAGCCCTTGGAACCTTCACTCACTTCATCAACCCATTTCTCCTAAGGAGATGGAAAGTACTTATGCCTGGAACTTCTACCCAGAGGGTGACCCATGAACTGGGCCATGTAGGATAAGTAAGAACTTTCTGGGGATAGAAGAGGGAGAGGACCATGCAAGAGAAAAGCCCAGAGCAAAGGATGTGGCTGGAGATTTGATAGGATGCTGGCCCTGGGCTAGTTCTCTCTGGCTAACCTTGATAATTTATATTTTGTTGTGGGGAGCGGCAGGCTGCGTCCCGCCACCCAGCTAGCTTTACACCCAAAATAATTACACGGAAACTGTATTCTTTTGAACACTGCCTGGCCCATTAGTTCCAGCCTCTTATTGGCTAGCTCTTACATATTGATCTAACCCATTTCTAATATTCTGTGTAGCACCATGAGCTGGCTTACCAGGAAAGATCTTAACCTGCGTCTGTCTGGAGTGGGAAAATCATGGCGACTGCCTGACTCGGCTTCTTTCTCCTAGCATTCTGTTCTGTTTGCTCCATCCACCTAAGGGTTGGCCTATCAAATGGGCCTAGACAGTTTCTTTATTAATTAACTAATGAAAGCAACAGATTAAAAAGAAATCACTCCCACATCAATATTTTTCAAGCATGTCTTATCTGTTAATAAGGATTCAGATAGGAGTGCAGGGATCAAGGGATGGCTGAGGACCCTTTGAGTTACTCTCTGGAGCAAATGCTGGGTTTGGGCAGTTCCTTATTTCTTCAAACAGCTCGTTTCTCCCTCATGTGCCTTCTCCAAAGATGCGAAGGCTCCTTGGAGAGCCCAGGTGGCTGCAGTCAGTCTGTGTTGTCCTGGCTGGTTGTGACGGGAGGGACTTTCAGCAGCTGTGACATACTGGGGCTGTGACTCCTTCCTGGTTTGAGGAACAGAGCCTCTGGCCTCCCCAGAGCAGAGCCCCAACCCTAAGGTCGTCTGTGTGATCACTGAACAAGAAGCCTGAAGTTTGCCTTGTGGGTTGATTGGATTAGCATTTTGGAAGAGTCCCCTTCTAGTGAAGTATATTAACGATTCATTCCGGCTGGTCTCTCACCCAGGGCGGGCTCTTTGTAAAGTGCCTCAGATTTCCTAGGATTCCTCAGAGACACTTTGACATTCTGATTGTCACTGCCAACGTGGGCTGCGAAGAAATTAATTGACATGGATGAAACCCTCAATTTCCAAGGGCTGCATAATAAAATAAAGGTTATTGTATTATTGCAGATTCCACTACTAATGAAAAAGGGCTAAAGACCATAATCACAACATGGCATGTTTAGTGGGCTTTTGATTTCCTCAGGCAACTATCCTAAACTATAGAGATTAAAAAAGAGTTTTAGTAATCATGTATTGGAGAGTTATATAGCCCAGGCACTTTACCAACTGATCTATATGTTATCTGCTCCCCCCCACACACACACACAAACACAAAACCAGTGAAGGAGGTGCTGCCCATCTCTGGGGCCTGGAGAAGTGGAATGAGCCTGGAACAGACACCCTTGTGGATGAAGCACTCTGGTGTTAGATGAGAGGAAATAGTGAAAGACCTGAGCAGACAGGGTTAGCCAATTAGCCGAGTGTAGGGCACTCTAGGTGGCAAAGGATTAGGCAAGTTTGTGTGTATTTTCTAGACTTGAGAAAACATCTTTATCTTTTCCCCTTAGGCCCCAAGAATTTCATTAATCTGTCTCCCCATCCATCCACACAGAGGAAACCCATCCATTCATCTACCGATGTACCCGTTCATTTATCTTTCTATAAACCTACTTCTCCATTTGTGTGTCTATTAATGCACCCATTCATTTAGCTATGCATTCATCTATTCATCTACTTAGTCTCTAATTAATTCCCAGCACCCGTCGTGGAGGTGAGGGTCCACTCTGGTCTGGATGTCTGCCACTTAGCAGGTGGCAACAGAGAGAAGGAACAGAGGGAAAAAAGCTCCAAGAAATGGTGCCAGAAGTTTCTAACACTGTAATTTGCAGAATTTCTCCATCTTCTTCATCTCTAGCTTCCCTGTATGGATAATGGGGATAACATTTGTAGGACATTGTGAATTAAAAGGCAACAAATTTAGGAAACGCTTTGAATATTTTATGTGTCACCATTATCACCATCACCACCATCATCAGCACCACTATCACCATCACCACCTCCATAATTACCATCACTGATAATGCAGAATACTCTGGAAACTAAATATCCTTAAGTTTGAGAAATCACATCTACCACAGAAATCCTGAATGTATTCAACTATGGAACTTGATAAGATGAAATTACTGTACTTAAAATCATGAGATTCCTCAACTTTGCAACAGTCACATCGATTTCATATGTTCTTGGTGCTACAGTGTTGGGCAGCAGAACTGTAAAGGGTCTTGGTAAAAGAGCTTCTCCATCAGGACATACCAGGTCTGTCTCTTCTAGGTTAGTGGATAGGACTCTCCGATACGTCAACGTGATCGTTCAAGGGCTAAGCCCTGTGGCTTGCAAGGACAGATGAGGAGATAGTGTGTGGAGATATGCTTCTGGAAACTCTGAAAGGTGAACAACACAGTTCCGGAATGAGCAGGATCCACAGGACATGCAGGCCATGAAGATACTGCACCTGTCAGCTTAGGTGAGTTTATACTGTGGTAGCAAAAGATCCCCCTGCCTCAGATCCTTTTGACAAGGTTACATCTCCTCTGTGCATTTCTCTGGGGTCAGCAGCAGCTCTGCTCCAGATTTTCTTCACTTTGAAACCCAGGCCAAAGGAGAACACATTGGTTCTTTATAATTTTTATTATTTTTAATATTTATGTATTTATTTTGTGCACAAATGTGTGTGTGTGTGTGTGTGTGTGTGTATGTGGAGGGGTGTACACATGTCCCAGCATGCCTATGGAGTATGGAGGTCAGAGGACAATTTCCAGGAGTTGGTTTTCTTTGTCCACCATGTGGATGCTGGGGTCAAATTCAGATAGTCAAGGTTGGTAGCAGGCACCTTTACCTGCTGGGCTGTCTTACCAGCCCTGGCTAGTCTAGAACTTGAAGCAATTCTCCAGGGTCAGCCTCCCGAGTGCTGGGATTATAGTGCTCAGCTGGAATACGTAGGCCAAACTTGAATTAATGATCTCCTGTCTCACCCTCTTTACAGTTTCCCTGTTGGTGTATCTACCAGGGCTAGTCACAGTGTTTTTTGTTTGTTTGTTTTGGTTGTTATTTCTTTGTTTTGAGAGATGGCCTCACTGTGTAGCCCTGGTTGAGCTGGAGCTTGCTATGTAGACCAGGCTAGCTTTGAACTCACAGAGATCTATCTTCTTCCCCCTCCAGAGTACTGGGATTAAACATTTATGCCACCATGACTGACCAACAGTGGTTCTTAATGATTTCCTTCCGTTTTATTGGCTAAAACTTAACACATGGCCAAGTCTGACACCAGGAGAGCAATATTCCACCCACATTTAGAGAGGACACCAAAGGAGGGACAGGGAATGTTTTGAATAGTGATCCAATTTCCTTTAGACTGTCACTGCATGAGATGTCATCTAGAACCTCAGAATGACTTGGAGGAAGGACTTTTGCAGGCAGAAGCAGCAGCTTGGGTCACTCAGCTTCCTTGTGCCTTTGCTTCCTCCCCATCGCCACCCACTGACTCTGGGTACATTTCTGTCTGAGGATTCTGCTTTTCTGCTTTCTATTTCCTCAGCTTGCCATTTCCCCATGACTCTGTCTTCCTCTTTATGGTATTTTTACCCCCACTTTCCCCTTTTTGCATGTGTATATGTATGTGGTATGCATGAGTACGTATGTGCATGTCTGCTTGTGTGTGTCCCCGAGGTTAATGTCAAGGGTCTTCCTCAACTGCTTTTCATACTGTGTATTGAGGGAGATTTCTATTTAATGTTTTTTATTTAATTTATGTGTATGTATGTACATACACGTAATGCCTGCCTGTATGTATGTATGTGTGTATGTATACCATGTGCATGTGGTGCCCTTGGAAGTCAAAGGTATTGGATGTGACAGCTGTGAGCCATTTGATGTGGGTGTTGGGACCCAATTTCAGTCTTCTGCAAAAGCAGCAAGTGCGCTAGCTACTGAGCCAACTCCCTAGACCCGAGGCAGGGTTTCTAAGTTAAGCCCAGAGCTTGCTCTTTCAGTTTGCCTGGCTAACCAACTTGACCCAGGGATTCCTTACTGCCACCTCTCTTGCTGGGATTACAGGGTCTGCCGTGCCCTTTGTCTTTATAGGTGGATCCAAAAACCAGTCCTCATGGTTGCCAGGGAAGCACATTACCCACTGTGACTTTTCTCTGGCCCCTCTTCTTTCTTATAGCCATTTATCTGATGGCCTATGTTATAAATTCAGCAGAACTCTTTAGTTCAGGCACAAGAAGTCCAAATCACACCTATGTAAAGAAAGAAGACAAGGCCTTTGTATTTCTCAGTGCTGTCACCAAACACCTGATAGGAAGCAACTTAATGGAGGAGGGTTTATTTTGCTCATGGTTTGAAAGAACAGTTCATCCCATTTTGGCTGTGACAGCAGGACCTTGAGGCTACTTGCTCACAACTAGGTGGATCAGAAAACAGACAGGACAGAAAGTTGGGCTGGCTATAAAACCTCAAGGCCTGTCCCTGTGACCCACTTCCTCTGGTGAGGCGCTACCCCTTAAAGGTCCCACGCCCTCTCCAAACAGCCCCACCAGCTTGACATAAGCTTTGAGAGGCTTTTAAGAAGCTTCTCACAGGGGCTGGAGAGATGGCTCAGAGGTTAAGAGCATTGTCTGCTCTTCCAAATGTCCTGAGTTCAATTCCCAGCAACCACATGGTGGCTCACAACCATCTGTAATGGGGTCTGGTGCCCTCTTCTGGCCTGCAGGCATACACACAGTCAGAATATTGTATACATAATATATAAATAAATAAATAATTTAAAAAAAAAAAAAAGAAGCTTCTCACATTCAAACCAGAACAGAACAGTTCTGGCCCACACAGGAAGAGCCACAGGTAGAGCTGGCTGACACTCTGTGAATCTCAGTGATTCTCCGCTGTCTCGTCCCCACTTCCCACAGTGTGAACGCCCTTGTTGAGCAAACTCTGTCATCTCACCTGATGGCCTGGCTCCCAGTCACCCTTTCCCTCTTCTTTCATTGGTGCTATGGCCGTTACCTGCAGCTAGGCATGGTATAGGCGGAAGTCCTGGCTAGTGGACACGCCCACTCTTGTGTTTCTCTCCGGCTGCAGTGTGGCTGTGTGGAACAAGGTGAGCTCATTCACAGATGAGGTGAGGCACAAAGCTGAAGGCGCCTGAGCTCCTCAGACTTGTGTAGGGCAAAGCTACCACAAACTCCTGTGAGAAAAAAAATTAACTTTACTTGCCTAAAGTGCTGTTGTGTGGGGTCTTCGTTACAGTGACCCAACCAGAAAGAATCTCAGTTAGTTTAGTCCCCCTGCCGAGCCCAGCATGGCGGTCCAGGGGTAAAATCTGCCAACTGAGTCCAGGAGGCTAGGGTGAGGTCAGGAGGCCTGGTCTACAATGAAGATTGTATCAAACAAACAAAACAACAACAACAACAAATATCAACCGACCGGCCTTGGATTGGAACCCTAAGTCAGAATCTAGTACTGAAAGAGGTGAAGAAACTTCCTACACAGTACTGGGGTGCCATCCTCAGGAAAAAGGGGCTTGCCCATGGGGCAGCAAAGACCCTTTAAGGATCCCATTCTTCTTGTGTTTGTGTGATGAGATCTCTGAAGAGAAGGTCTAACTTCCGAATGTCTCAACTTGGTTTTTTCCTCTCACTAGGCACCAGAGGAGGCCTCAGGCCTCAGGCCGGTGCATCTTCTGCTAGGTGACTGGGAGTGATGGAGATGGGGGCTGTGGTGGGCAGAGCCCTGTGTGGTGCCAGGGTCTTCAGAGCCGTGCCTGCACCTCTGCCGTGAGTGCGTTTTGTGAGGTCTAAAGGGAACGAAGGAAGCTGCTAGTGTGTTAGTCCGTTTGGGTTGCTATAACAAAACCATAACCACAACCCAAGAGGCTAAACACAACAAAATAGATTCTTCACGATACTGCAAAATGACAAGAGCGAGATTAAGATGTTGATAAATTCAGTACCTCCATTATACCCCTTTTGCCAGGGTCTGTGTTCATGGTTCTTAAGTACATCTTTTCACTGTTCTCACACGGAAGAAGGGCAAAGAAGCTCTCTGGATCCTCTTTTTAAGGGGCACCACTCCTATTCAAGAGGGCTGAACCCTTATGATCTAATTACTCCAAAGACTCCACCTCTAGCCAGGCGGTGGTGGCACATGCTTTTAATCCCAGCACTAGGGAGGCAGAGGCAGACGGATCTCTGTGAGTTTGAGAGCTAGATCCAGGACAGGCTCCAAAGCTACAGAGAAACACTGTCTCGAAAAACCAGAAAAAAAAAATCCCACCTCTAGACACTACTGCATAGATTTTTGTTGTCGTTATGGTTGTTTGTTTGCTTTGTTTTTGAGACAAGGTCTCATGTAGCCCAGATTGGCATAGAATTCCCTCTGTAGTTGAGAATTACCTGGAACTTCTGCTCCACCCCCGTCTCTACCTCCCTGGTAGTGCTAAGGATTGAACCTGGGTCTTCGAGCATGCTGGGCAAGCACTCTACCACCTGATCTAGTTTCTAACCCTTGGATTTTCAGCATATGAATTTTAGAGGTGTCCTGGTTAGGATTTGACACAACCTACAGTCACCTGGGAAGAAAGATTCATTGAGGGATTGTTTAGATTTGGCCGATAGGCAGTCATGTCTGTTGGGGGGGATTGTCCTGTTAATTGGTGTAGAAGGACCTAGCCCCTTGGCAGACACCATTCCGTGGGCAGGAGGTCCTGAACTATATAAGGCAGAGAAAGCGCGGTGAGAATGGCAAGCAGGCAGCGCGGGTGTGTTGGTTTCCCTCTGCTCTTGACTGCATATGCCATGTGGCAGTTGTGTGAATCCCTGACTTGACTTCCCTGAAATGATGGACTGGAACTTGAGATTATAAGTCAAAAAAACCCCTTCCTCCCCAGTGTTGCTTTAGGTCAGGGCATTTGTCATAGCAACATATGAACAGCCACGGGAGGGAAACAAACATTTAGACGATAGCAACTGGGGAATGGCTAAGGGCAAAGCGTGTCTGGTTGGTGGCATCTGTATCTGTGCCCTCTGCCTGCATCCTCAGTCTGTCTCTGCCAGCGATCATCTCTGTGAAATGACACAAGGATCCTGGTTGGGTCATCTTTTCTGTGCCAAAGGCAAGACAAGTCCTTTAAATTTACTGCAAACACTCATTGGGGATGGACTAGAGAGTTTGTTAGCTGCAAACGCCAGTAAGTGTTGATAAATAAAGCCATTAAAAATGTGTTACGGCTCTGACACTTGGCGTAACATCTTTCCTCCTACTTTTCCCCATGTAACATTTACTTTAAATGGCCCCAGCCAAAAGCCAAGCACCAATAAAACGGGCCGAGGTCTCCCAGAACATCTTCACTTGTGAAACACTTGCAGGTTCTGTGCTGGGCGGGGGTGGGGGCAGCCACCGGGAGGCCCCGCTGTTGTGTAAACTGCAGATGTTGTAGTTCCTGTGGTGGAGGCCTAACTGTACATCACATTTGCAATTTTGACGCTTCAGTTGCTTAAAAATATTGTAACTGCTCCTCAAACAGGAAAATTGCATTTAGATTTCCCTGTGTGTTTAACCTCAGACTAGCAAGAGATGGTCTTCATATTTCCCCAGCAAATGAAATCACTTTTGGATTGAGATTGCTTAGGGATGGCTCCTATCCTAAGAGAAAGAGAATCGAGGGACAAACACAGCCGTGCCTTCTGTGCAGGCCTGTGATGTAGATAATCAATGATCGTTTTTGTTCCATACTCCTTGGCATAAAGGATCTAGGATCAAGACAAGGAAAGGCAGTCTTGAATATGAGGTTTAGTCACATCTGAACTGTTGCTGGGGGAATTGCAGCCCCCCGCAGTCAATTTTCGTAGGCCCAGCTTCCTGCAAAATTGGTATTCTTTGGCGCTTTCCATATCAAAAACCTCTTCTTCCTGTAGAAGCTCAAAGGCTTTCAAACCATATCTTTCCCCTCAATCAAGCTTATAACTCATTCACACTAAAGTATGATTGCTTACATCTTAAAGGGAACCAATAGGAATTGGGAAAGTTTACTCAGAGAAAAACGTGACGTCGGAGAGAGCCTATGCAATAATGGTCTGTTAGGCGACTGTTAAATGGGCACCCTTTTCTGTCTACTCAAAAGTTTGGTGATTGCTTTGTTTTGTTTTTAAGACAGGGTCTCATTTAACCCATGCAGACCTCAAGATCCATAAGTAGCCAGGGATGACCTTGAGCTTCCGAGACCCTCCTGCTTCCACCTTCCTAGTGCATAACTTACAGCTTTACACCACCCCATCCAGGTTCTGTGCCTCTCTGGATCAAACCCAGGGCCTCCTGCATGCTCAGCAAACACTCTACAGAGCTACAGCGTTAACCAGCTCAAACTGTGGTAAGTTTGCCTTTCCCCCCTTCCCTTTCTTATACCCCGTCAGCAAACTTCACTGAGGAGTCTGCTTAGAACAAGACCTTTCTATAATAGAAAGGATAGAGCACAAGAAGCAGCCGTTATAAACATGGAGCTGCTGCGGCATGTAGTGTGCGGGTGCCTGCTGCATGCCAGGGGCAGACCGCCATGGACAGTATTTTCTTCCCAGCACCCCAGCCAGGTAGGTAGCACAGTTCCAAAGACAGAGGCAGCAATTTTTTTGCAGGTCACACATAGAAAGGCACAGGCAGTTTGATTTCAGGGCCTTTCTGTTCCAAGTGAGATTAGATTAAAATAAGCATACAGGGCAGGCTTTGAGGAGACAGTCTTTAATGTGCTCTGAACTACCAGAGAAGCTGTGATGAGGGCCAGGAAAGAGGGCCAGCCTCTTGCTGGGCAAGAAGAGCCTCGGGTTAGGGCAGCTGCAGTGGGTCACTGCATTCTTGCCCCCTTCCTCCTCAACGCCCCCCTCCCCTTACCAGCAGACACCAGAAGCCAGCAGGCTGGCTGCGCCCCAGGCAGGCTCTGGTCAGGAAGAGGGAATCTTTTGTGAGCTGCAGGCCTGGTCTCTGTTAATGCCAATTAGCGTTTCTGCCTGCTTGGAGCTGCAGGGCCAGCAGGCTTCTGTGATCCTGGTGGCTAGGAGTTCTGGCCTAGAAACGCTCCCCGATGTGGGACGAAAGTCAGAGAGTCCGAGGGGAGGGACTTGGTCATTGAAAGGAGAGGAAATGGGATTTCACAGGAGCTCCACGGGGCCCTGCAGCCTCAAGAGCACAGCTCCCTGGGGCCAGGAAAAGAGAGAGAGGAGAGAAAACAGCAGGCCTGCCTCCAGCTGCCCTAGTTGGCCTCTCTGTGAACCAGGGTCTGACTCCTGAGAGAGAAGCTAGAAAGAGGGTTCCCATGCTCCCAAAGTTGTAGGAGACCCTGGGGCAAAGCTCTCCTAGGACTTCAGCTAGCTAAGCTTGTGGGTGCAAGGAGCATCCACGTCAGAGTCCCCAGTCCTCAGGATCTGTGGTCGTCTGCTTGGGTCGGTGTGAATTAAGTGCCAACATACAACAGCTTGAGAGCTTAGGAAGTCTGAGCCAAGCTACCGTCTCGCACTGGCCTGCCGGGAGGGTACGGCTGAGGGACTCTGGGTTTCTGAGCCTCCGGCTTTGGTTCCTGTCTGCTCTCCTGTACCTTCTACGCCCTTCCTGTTGCCCTGCCACCTGCCCCTCTTTCCCACTTGTGCTTTCTTTTTGCCCTTTGCTTTCCACGGAGTTCGCCTGGCTGGCTGGCAAGCCTCCAGCAGGGTCATTCTCTCCTTTCTTCCATTCCCAGCCCTCCCTGAGCTGGATCATATTGCCCTCTGACCTCTGTGGGAGGGTGGTCCCTTGTTTCACTGGCAAAGCAAGCAGAAACAGGGAGTCTCTCAGGATCTGGTCGCTGTCTATCCCTCTTCTCTCTGCTGGCTTCAGTTTTAGGTAGTTGATGAGCTGTTTTTCGGTGAGTCACCAAGGTGTCCTAAGGGAATGATTTCCCAAAACCTTGTCACTGAAGCTTCAAGGGAAACACCTGACCTTGCCAGCACCAGGCTTGTCCTATCCTTATCCCTATGGGTGGTCCTCCTCTCTGTCCTCTCCTCTCCAGGGATGTGTATGTGTGTCTGTGTGTGTGTGTGCGCGCACGCATACATGTGCGTGTGTGTCTGTGAGTGTGTGTCTGTGTGTGTGTGGAGGGCAAGGGACAACCTTGGGGTCATCTTAAAGAATACCATTCACCCACTGAGACAGAGTCTCTCATTATCCTGGACCTCACTGAGAAGGTTGGATGGGCGGCTAATGGAGTCCAGAGATTAGTCTGTTTCTACCTCCCCAGTGGTGCTGCAATTCCAAACGTGTGCCGCCACATTTGTTCATGGACACCGGGGATCAAACGTGGGCCTCGATACTTGAGAGGCTATTGCTTCATGAACAGAACCAGCTCCAACCTCCTTCTCTCTCTTTCTTGAGACAGGCTCTCACCATGTAGTCCAGCCTGCTTTTGAATTGTCAATACTCTTGCCTCCAAAGTTCTGGGATTAGTGTTGCACCCCATCATATTCAGTTTTAGAAAAATCTTTGCAAGAAGCAAATATAGGGACAGGGACAAGAAGGTGTTGTCTGCAGCTGGAAATCGTTGGGCTTGGTCCGTTTCTGGCCCAAACCCTTTTCTCTTTCTTGCGCACTTCACTCTCTTCTCAGGGATTTCTCAAAACCCCCAAGGCTTCTAGTCTGAGGAAATGGACAGTTTCAAGGTTAGAGAGGACACAAATAGTGATAGAGGGCTCACGCTGGCTTCCTGAGTCCCCCAGAGACCATCTCACACACCACAGCCGATGCAAAAGCATGAGGATTTTATTAATTCTGTCATGACAGGGTCCCCCAGCATTCGGGAAGCCGAGGGACCCCGAATAGATGGCACAGGCTACTTTTAAAGGGGCCACAGAAGCAAGGGGGGGGTTGTTCTTTGGCTATTTTGATTGGCTTATTCGAAAGGGCTATTACCAATAATTGACTGGAGAGCTGTTGCCAGATCAGGTGAGGTAAGAGGTCATTTTGACCCCGTTTCCCAGGGGACTGAACCAAAACATACGTATATGGGTAATTGTTCAGGAACTGAGTACCTGCGAGTGTAGTTGTTAGGTCCTTGGTTCCCAGGGGAGGAGGGGAAGCACTATGGCACAGAAGCTGAGAGGATTCAGAATTGTCAAAATGGCTTCAGAATTGTCTTAAAGTCTTACACCAGTCATAGTCTCCCCTGACACTTCAGGACAATACCTCAGCCTAGAGGACAAATGGCTTCTTTTTTTCTTTTCCTTTCTCTTGGGACAGAGTCTCACTAAGTGATTCTAGACGTCCTGGAACTTACTCTGTAGACCAGGCTGGCCTCAAGATCACAGAAATCTGCCTGCCTCTTCCTCCTGCATGCTGGGATTAAAGGCGTGCACCACTACACCCGGCTCAAATGACTATTTCTAACAAAACCGAACAAAAAAACAGAACCTGAGGTGGGTAAGCAAATGGTGCTTGTCGCGTCATACTGAGCTGGCCACCTGCTGACCGGCCAATGAAGTCCAATGTCCATAAGACTGGTGACTGTTTGGCTTTGTTTTGGAGACAAGGTCTCAAGTAGCCCAGACTGACTTCAAACTCAGTGCATAACTAGCAATAACCTTGAACTTCTGATCCTCTTGTTTCCACCTCCCAAGTGCTGGGACAACAGGCCCACACTTCCGGTTTATGTGCCGCTCCGGATCAAAGCCAGGGCCTTCTGCATGCTAGCCAAACACTCTATCCGTAGAGCTACAGCACTACCCAGCCCATGAGACGAGTCAGTCTTAACTATGGTAGGTTTGCCTATTCCCCCTTCCCGTCCTTATGTCCCATCAGCGAACATCGTTGAGGAGCAAACTTCACACAGGGAGATTTGGGGTCACTGCTGTGCTTTGTGGCAAGAGCTGAGAAAGGGGTTTAGGCTGCCGTACACTGAGTGGCTCGTGTGCAGAAGAGGTTTTTCTGCTTGGGTTGAGAGTGGGTATCCTGGGCTCTGGCTGTACTTCAGCTAGACATGTGAACGCAGTTGGAGCCGGAGAATTTAGACAGTCATGTACAGCTTCTATTTGCTGAATAGAATCACTGAAGTCTGGGAGCTTTGTGGACAGTACTACAGTTACTGCAGCTGAGGATGTGGAAGCTCAGAGGGGTTAAGTACTCAGTCAAGAAAATACAGCAAGGGGCTGGAGAGATGGCTCAGCGGTTAAGAGCATTGCCTGCTCTTCCAAACGTCCTGAGTTCAATTCCCGGCAACCACATGGTGGCTCACAACCATCTGTAATGAGGTCTGGTGCCCTCTTCTGGCCTGCAGGCATACACACAGACAGACTATTGTATACATAATAAATAAATAAATAAGTAAATAAATAAATAAATAAATAAAAAAAGAAAATACAGCAAGAAAAGGACTAAGGTTTGAGTGTGAATCTATCCGGCTTCAGAGCTCCCAGATTGTACAATACTTCATGGGCACGATTCTTAGGATCCCTTCCCACCCCAAATGTTCCCATTGCTTCAGCTGAACAGCGCTACTGCTGGGGTTCTGAGAGCAGGGAGCTAGAGTCCTTGGAGACCATCTTAAGGGACGTTATGACGTCAGAGCACAGAGGGTGGGAAGGATCTATGCACTTTCCTTCCCATCCGTTAGCCATTTCTTTGTCATTGGAAGCTGGCAGGGGAGGCTTTGCCAGCAGAAGTATCACAAAGACTATCACCTATCACTCCTTGGGAAAGGTCAAAGAACAGCAATCTAAAGGTCCAGGGGCCAGCCAGCTCATGGGACCAATCATACCCTTCTAGAAGGTATTTGGGCTCTGCATTCGTCCCCACAGCCTGAGGCTCGCGGGAAGGTGGATGATGTTATTCTCTGACTCCTTGGGGCATCCCCTGACTGCCCCAGCCAGAGAGAGCTCCAGTCTCCCGCCCTCGTGGCTTACACCATATAACTGGACTCCGAAGATCTATTGTCGTGTATTAGTCTCGTTTAGCTCATTAGCCTCTTGAGGGCAGGAGATCACAAGTGATCCCTCCTTGCCTCCCCCACAGCACTTGGTGAAGGGCTGTGCTTTCTTGGAAGTCAGCCAACACTGATTGGTTGTTTGGAACCCTCTAGACTGCATTTAAGAACTGGCAAGCGCATGCGTATAAGTTTACTTGTGTTCATGTATATGTATGATATATACGTCTGACATGTACATAGGGTGCAGGTGTCCCTGTCCATCAGAATGACACACATACATGTACCATGTTCCCATGCAATGTGATGTACCAGATATTAAGGAGAAATTGAGTATGGCGCAGGCTGTCCAACCCCAGAGCGAGGAAAGAGAACACATGTGGCAGCTTGCACCTGTAATCCCATCCCTACGACGCTGGACTAAGGAGTCTCATGAATCTAAGGCTAGCCTACGCCACATATCAAACCCCTATCTAGAAATTAATGGCCTCTAGCAAGTTAGAGCAGATGAAGTACCGTTATTCGCGAGTACACCGCAGAGTCACAGCTCAGGCAGTCTAGGGAGACAGATCAGGAAAGGGCTAGTGAAGAAAGGAAAAACTGGCCAGGACTTGGAGTCTGTTGGGGATTGAAGCACTTCCCCCACCCCAAGGACGTGTTCATCTGACTCCTAACACCTGTGAACATGACCTTGTTTAGAAGCTGAGCCTTTGCAAATACCATCAACTTAAGATGAAATCATTGCTGCATGAGGGGACAGCCTATTGCTCCAACAACCAGTGCACTTCTCGAAGGACATCTGGTCACAGACACAGAGTGACAACAGTGTCACATGACCAGAGAAGTATGACTTTGGGAGATAGTCCATCAGCTAAGGACATCGTGCATTGCAGTCTTCAGAAACTCCTGAAGGTTGTGGGCCTCAGTGACTGTTCCCTGCCTCCCCCCCCCCCCCCCCGCACACTTAGACAAGAGCTAGAGCTTTCCTGAGACTCAGAGGTGTAGAACACAGGGCTTTCTCCAAAGCCCTCGGAAAGGAACTCGCCATACTGATGCAACTTCAGAGTTCTGGCCTCTAGAACTGTCACTGAATAAATTCCTTTGCCTTTAAATCATGGTAATTTGTTATGGCAGCCCTGGGAAATGAACCCAGAGGCCTACCAGGAATGCACTGGGTGAGGGAAAAGGGGGAAGAATGATTCTGTCACGAAAAAACCAGCTTCAGTGGGGCATGGAGGAGTGGGGGCATGCTGCAGAGAGTAGCAGCATGCTGCCGAGAGTAGCGGAAAGCTCAGCTGATCAGGAAAGTTCCCTGGGAGGTGGGGAAGGAGAGTTACATGTTAGAACCTGCATGTTTGTGTGTATGTTTTACAGGGCTGTGTAATTATCTGAATGTGTGCCCATGCATGTACTTCCTGGAATTCCACTCTGCTTTTATGATTTCCGGTTTAGTATGCTCCTGCATGGCTGATGTATGCCTTGACCTATGTGTGTGACTTGTATGCCAGGGCATTAATGTGGATAGTCTACAAGTCTGTGTATTGAATTCAAAGCAGTTATAGGAAGGCTGGAGCAGGAGCAGCCCTGTTTCTCTGTTTACACTCTTGGGGAACACTGTAAATACGCCTGGCCAGAGTATGAGATGACAGGTAGAAGGTGGGGGCTGGGGTGTACTTGTCCTGGTTCAAGAAGACAAGATAGGGCAGGGGGCTTGGGAGGGACAGAAGTGGTCTGTTCTTAGGCTGGAAATGTGACCCAACAGTTAAATGCATGCAAAAGATCTCTTGTAAAAGGCCAGGGTTTCTATATGTGCTTGCAACAACCTTCGATTCCAGTTCTGGAGGATCCAATGTCTTCTTCTTGCCTCTTAGGGCTCTTGCTGCACATATATTCATGCAGGATCATACACATACACATAAATTTAAAACAAAACAAAAAGAAGCTTCTTTTTTTTTTTCTAAGTGCTTAGTGCTGTGGTCCCTTTTGTACCATGGCCTAGCCACACTGGCACAGCTCCTGAAGAGCCCTCAGTTAACATAGGGCGGGAGAGATGGCTCAGTGGTTAAAAGCACAATACTGCTCTTGCAGAGGATCTGAGTTTCATTCCTAGCACCCACATCAGGCAGCTCACAGTTGCCTGTAACTCCAACTACACGGAGATATGACACTCTTTTCTGGGCTTTGGGGGACCTGTGCATGAGTGAGCACGCACACATTACAAGTAATCAAAAAATAATCTTCAAGAATGACTGAGTTTATAAAAGTACATTCTGTGATTTGGTCAAATCCCTACCTGCCTGGGAGTCTCTTAGAAGAGTCCCACTCCTTGGAGAAAGGTTACAGCCGAGAGCATGAACCAGGGGAAGAACCACCTCATCCCAGCCCCTACAGAACGTTGCATATGTATATGTTGTTTCCCCCCCGGGGACATCTCAAGCAGAGATTTTTATGAAATCTAAGAACCACTTCTCTGTTCCAGGCTGACATTGAGAGCGTGAGTGTGTGCATGGTGTGTGCAGGTGTGTGCAAGCATGCGGAACTTCCAACCTGTTTCCTCTTCGAGAATATGGTTAGCTCAGGATGTCAAGTGCAGCCCCAGGCCCTGCCAGCTGCTACCATGGTCAGATTGCAAGGGGCTGTCCTTGATGAGGCCAGTAGAACAGACAGAGCCTGTGGTAAGGACGGGAAGAGAGGCGGAGGCTGCTGCTTTGAGGCTTGGAGCTCTCTGGGATCAGTCTTTGACGACACTTAGACTGAGACGGTTTCAGGCAGAAGCAAGCCTTGAATGTGGAGTTGGGGTGGACATGTAGGATGATGAGAGAAGCGTGCACACAGGCTGTGAGGGAAGAGTTAGAACATTTCAGGACCTTGGCCAGTGTCCTTGGGCTCCTAGGGTGCCAAAGGTTGTCTGCCAGTTTCCAGATACCTGGTCTGTGGCAGGCCTCTGGGTGCAGTTGAGATGCTGAGGGCAGGGAAAGATACTCCTAAAATTTGAGACTTACCCGGGTACTTCATTAGGGTTATAGAAGCTCTTTAGAAGCTGGATGTGGAAAAGAGTCCCTCATAAGCCCCCCAAGAATGAGAAAACAGGGTCTTCTAGGGCTCGGATCTGGCAAGGAAGAAGAGCATGCTGAGGCTGTGTTTCTTTGCCCCCCTGTGTCATGCACAGGGCCAAGCATTTAGCACTTCCCACCCCGGATAACCAAACTCTATTGTTCCTTTGGGGAGCAGTCCAACAGCAGAGGCATTTCTGTAGCTATTCAAGAGGCCTCTCCCATGTCCTTTCTTGATGCTGCCTGCCACTTTCCTGTGCCTGGCTGCTGCCTCCCACGCCTTGCCCTTTGCAGCCCCCATTGCAACTGGCAAGACTTCACTGCCACCACTGCGGGGATGCTCCTCTGCCCCCCGACCCCGTGGCTCTCTTCCTTCCAAAGAACTTTTTAAGAGCAATTAATCAACCTTATCACATCCTTTCTATGGAGTCCCACACAAGGAGGGATGTAGAAAAAGCATCCTGCTCCTAGAAGCCAGTCATGTGGATATGTGGACACCCAGGCAGCTGGTTGACAGATTCTTCCCTGGGCACGGTCACCTCTTCCAACTTTGGAACTGGCTGCAGTACGAGCCTGACCCAGGAGGAAAAAGTGGGGAACACCTGCTGACTCTTAGCCTTGCCCACATTTCCTACCTCCCTCCCCCATCCACTTCCTTCAGTTATTTCAAGCTCGTTCGTTCTCCCAATCCTTCCCTAGGCAACTTCTTGGGTCAAGGGTCATGTGCAAAGCATTTGGAGATGAATACCCATGAGTGTGGAGAAGTATGACCTCCGTGAATGACAGCCTTTCCCTTGCACACGGGACCCACCCTTTTGCAGCAGCCAATGACATGGATAAAGAGTGTGTCTAAATGCAGATGTGTACAGTCAATCCAGCAGCACATGGTCCTTCGAGCAATCTAGTCTAGGCTCTGGTGTTTTGATTTCCAGACAGTAGCACTTCAAATAATGGGGCCCTGGACGAGAGGAATCCTAGGGCCACCTTAGCTGGTCCTGATGCCAGTAGATGGAGCCCCACCACCACTCTGTTCTAGGATCCCAGCTGGGTCTGGGGATGTCCCGAGTGAGTGATGTGGGAGCTAGGGAGAAGTAGGGCCTAGGCTGGAACCTAGTGAAAGAAGACCAGGTCAAAATGAGACACTAACTATACACCAGCAATGACAGGCCCTGCCTTAGTTACCCTATAAAAACAAACTCACATTATCCACACGCTCTTTCCTTAAAATAAGCATTTATTTTTATTTAATATGTGTGGTGCTGTTCATGGAAGCCAGAAGAGAGAGTTGGAGTTCCAGTCAGTTGTGAGCCACCTGCTGAGGGTGCTGGGAACTGAACTCAGGTCCCTGGAAGAGCAGCAAGCATTCCTAACCACAGAGCCATCTTTCCACCCCCCACCCCCCAGCCCCAAAAGTTCTTAAGGAAACTGAAGTTTAACATAATGAAGCTTACATGGTGAAGAAGCCACAAAACCAGTCCTGGACCAAGTTGTGGAGGCTTTTGTCACCATTGTTTTGTTTTTATTTTTATTTTTATTTTTTTTAAAGATTTATTTATTTATTATGAATACAGCATTTCTTCCATGTGTGCCCGCATTTCCAGAAGGGGGCGCCAGGTCTCATTACAGATGGCTGTGAGCCACCATGTGGTTGCTGGGAATTGAACTCAGGTCCTCTGGAAGAACAGTCAGTGCTCTTAACCACTGAGCCATCTCTCCAGCCCCATTGTTTTGTTTTTAATCTTTGAAAAAGTTTTAAATGTAAGTCAGAGAGCACCATTCTCTGCTTACATCACTCACCCAGCTCCCTGGTGTCCTTAATAAGAATCCCTTTTCCTTTCCACTCAGCAAGCCCATGAATCTCTCTAACCTCAGCCCCTCCTACTCTACCACCCCTTCCGCAGGGCTGGTGCCTCCTTTCAGATCCAAAGTACACATGTTCTCTTCCCAAGCCTCTTGCCCTCACTGCACTGCTGCTTTGGGCACTTTCCCTCCAAATCTCTATGGGGCAGCTTCTTATTTTTCAGGTCAAGCGCTGCCTCCTCAGAGTGGCCCTTTCCCCACTGCCTAGGCACCACCAGTGGCCTCCCTCCTTTCATCCCAATTTATTTTCTTCACAGCAATTAAAATTATTCATTCCTCACCTTAATCATCGGCTGTCTGGTAGCTAGAACAGAAGTTCCTCAGGGAAGAAACCTTGTTTGTTCGCCACGGTAGTCCCAGGGCCTGGTGCTTAATAATTGCTCAATAAATGTTTGATAAGTGAGTGGTCTCTGAAAAGCTCCAGGGGCCCCAAGAGGGACAGGATGATGGGCGTGAGAAACAGGGTATGGAGAGAACTCCACCTAAGGGTTGCAGAGCACACTGCAGCCTGATCACTGGGCAGCTGAGCTGTCTGTCTGTCCATGAGATAGCCTGGCCTCCCTTCCTCCCTTGCTGAGTGGAGAATATATATATACCTTTTGTTTGTTTGTTTGTTTTTGTTTTTCAAGACAGGGTTTCTCCAGGTAGCTTTGGTGCCTGTCCTGGAACTCACTCTATAGACCAGACTGGCCTTGAACTCTTAGAAATCCACTGGCCTCTACCTCCTGAGTGCTGGGATTAAATCCACCGCCCAGCCTGAATGGAGAATGTACGTGGACTCATTTCCTCAGATGTTGTGTGAAGTCATGTGGAAGAGATGAAGTTGCCTGGTGTTGCTGAATCAGAGATTAGTGTCCTTGGGCGCCCTGGGTGTCCCCCCAACCTTTCCAGATTTGGGGTGAGGTTCAGGGAAGCTCTGGAGCCTGTGTTGCCTGCCCTCGGGGTTGCAGCAGGCATTGCCTGGAGGAGGGGGAGGCTGCTGTTGAAGGAACCTGATCTTTTCCTTTTGCTGACATTCTTAGATTTGGCATTTACAACCTCAGGGTTCTATTCCGAGGAGGCCTTTTGCATTTGATGTAAATATTATGGTGATGAGAGGTGACACAGAGAAACCCTGTAGGAAATCGAAATCCACCCCCACCAGGCTGGGAGCCTCTCCCGCTGCCTCTTTGGGTTGGTATGCAGAGGACTGATTCCTCCCAGGTCTTGGGTTAACCCAGAAGAGCCCCCTCCACCCATAGACAGCAGGGTCTGGGAGCTGCACCCTAGTTATTTTTCCACTTTGTAGAACCACATTCATCAATCAATGTGGGGAGCAATCAGGGCGAGTCCTGAGCTGAGTAGTGCTACAGCTATTCTTTGGGGGGGGGAGGTGGTGTTGTTTTCCAGAGGAAGGGTGGAAAGTCTTTAGCTGGATGGAAATGAAAATGAAGGCTCCAAGCCCTGGGGTGTTCCCTAAGTCGGTTGCTGTCCCATCCACTTCTTCAGTGACTACCAGTTCAAATTGTCTCCCAGCAGTTTACCCTGTATTTACATGTCTCTCCTGACTACTGGGGCCCTCTGGCAGCTGCAGTGTTCCTTAGTGACAGCCTAGTGACAGTTCTCTTCCCAAACAGCCTGAGAAATAATCACACACACACACACACACACACACACACACTAAAGCAGCAGGGCCCTTATGCGGATAGTTCTTTGATATGCTGTGAGGCTGTGTGTCCAGGGACAACTTGCTGATCTCTCTGGTCTCCATATCTTTCAAATGGGGAAGATAATGTCACGTGATTATATGAGGATACCTTGGCATGAATGACTGATCAGAAAGTAGAGCAGAAATGATCAGGTCCAGAGGGCTTGGCAGGGTCAGTGTGGACCAGGGGCCAGCCACTGCTCTGGAAGCCCAATTACAGCTTCTCTTCCTGCTGTGCCATGAGATCTGCCCGAACACTGGCTAGACACCCCGTTGGTAAACTGGTTGCTGAATGCATGAGTGTTTCTGAGAGCATCAGTAAGCTAGAACAGTCAAGCTGCTGTTCTGCAGCCAGAGACAGGAGTTCAAATCTCAGTGAGGCATCGGGCATTAGACTTTTCAAAGTTTTGATTTCTTCATTTCTAAGAAGGAAGTGAATTTTATAAAGATTAAATGGGAAAGGGCTTGGCATTTATCAAGCCTTTTCTGAACATCCCTGTAAAGGATTTTATGTTGTAGTGGGAAAGACCAATGATATGATCAAGAGATCTAGATCAAATCTACCTTCATCTCTTATTTCCCGTCCTACCTCTGTCTCTTGTTTACTGTACTATCTTCAGCTAATAACTGCACCTCTAGCTCCCAATCTATAGAGAAAAGCCCATCAAGCAGAACATAGAGACTCACACTGACCATCCCAGCTCTTAGCAGTCAAGCCAGGGAGGCTGCAATGAGTTTCAGCCTTGCCTGGGATACAGGGTGAGACTCAGTCTCAAAAACAACCAGCCAACCAAAAACACTACAGAAAGAAAGCGTGCAAGAGTGTAGTATTATCTGGCTTTAAGTGGCCATGAAGAAAACTGAGAATCTGGCGTGAAGAAGACGCTTAATGCTTATATAATGAATAGCAACAGTGGAAAGATTTAGGGTCTGGATTGAGAGAACTTGGGTAGATTGCCTAGATTTGTTATTTGCTTCGTGCGTGATTTGGGACAAGTGACTTCACCTCTATGAACCTTGAATTCTCTTGCTATAAAGCAGGATAATATGTATCCCCCCAGCATTATTGTAGAATTAAATTAGACAGTTAATATTAAAACACCTCATAAACCATAGGACGCTGTGTTCACTCTAGTTTAACATTACTTTGAAGAGAGCTCTGGGTAAGGAGCTGTGAGGGCTTCAAAGACATTCAGTTTGTGGTTCTGGTCCTAGATGAGCTATGATAGCTGTGCGCAGGGGAGAGGCACAAAGCAAGGGGCAGAACTCCATGAAGATCTCTGTCCATTCACTAACTGCATACATGTTTACAGGGTGTCTTCCTAACCCAAGGCATGGAAGGTCTACTAGAGATTTTAGGTTCGGTATGGCAGAGGAGCCTAGAAGGCCAAAGTCAGGCTTCTAGATTTACTGTCCTGTGGGTAAAGGTCCTCTGTGGGCTCATATGCTTTGAGTTACCTTGTGGTGACTTCTGGCCAGCTGAGTCACTTCCCTCGGTCACCTCTGAGGCCGGGGAATGCGGAGACAATCGTGAGGCCATTTGAATTAGCTGTTCAGTGGGTGGCCTCTCCCCAAAGGTCAGACGCCTATCTGACCACCACAGCTGGCAGTCACAAAGGACCTGACGAGAATCCAATCTAATGGTGCTGCAAAGGCTGAAGCCACTCTTCTGGGAACGGGAGGGTGAGTTGCAAGGTGATTTTGCTGCTGTCACAATTTCCCTTTAGACACAACCTGTCTCGAGGGCCAAAATAGCAGCTTTGCAGGCAGAAAGTGTTGTGACATCATCCTCAGATTCAGCCAGATTCATCAACTCCTCTCCAGCCAGCCGGTCTCCCTTATTCCTTGGAGACATGTGTCAAGGCCCTAAGGGACAAGCTTGGTAGCCCAAAGGTCCCATCTAGCTTCTTGGCCCCAGTTCTGGTCTCTGTCTAAGAACAAGACACTCCTAGCCCCAGCTGATTGCCACTAGGAAAAGAAGAAAGTGTTTGTGCCTGTGGCTGTACTTTCAGTCATTCTGGTGCCCCAGGGTTGAGTGTAAGGCCTGCAGGGTGAGGAGCATACAGACTGGGCTAGAGATGCAAGGATGATACCTGGCCTGGAGGCTGTATTGAAGGGGTGAGAAGTCAATCTGCGGTTGCTGGGAGACAAAAGGGAGGGAGGTAAAGAAGGACAGAAAGAGAACAGAGGTGTGTGTGTGAGAGAGAGAGTGTGTGAGAGAGATAGAGTGTGTATGTGTGTGTGAGAGAGAGAGTAAGAGAAAGTATGTGGTGTGTGTGTGTGTGTGTGTATGTGTGTGTGTGTGTAGGCAAAGCAGAGGATAGCAGGCAGGAATGGAGACTCCACAGCCTCCACTGATTAGAAGGGTTTTGAAATTGATAAATTACTTTGTATCAGGGCAAAATGATTTGACCAGATTTCAAATGTCTTAGAGAAGGGAAGCTTCTCTTGGGCCAAGTATTGATTGCATTTAATAGAGCTGGGGCTTTCTCACTTAAAAACAACAAAATAAACATCTGGGAGAAGGCACTAATCTCTCTCCCTCCCTCTGTCTCTCCCTCCCTTTCTCTCTCTCCTCTCCATCCCTCCCTCTCCCCTTGTCTGTCTCTCTCCCTCTCTTCTTTGCTTGCTTTCTCCCTTCTTCTTAAGAACAGCAAAGAAAACAGAGACTGCCCCAGCCTGGGGGCACTGCTGATGTTGAGCTGTGGAGCTCCTTTGGGGCAGATTGATGGTGGGGTTTGGGAGAAGAGGGGGCCTTGGGTTGGTCCCATTCTTCACAGATCGATTTTTGCCCAACAGGGACTGTCAGGGCCTTTGATAAATCACTAGTCCAAGTGATGAATGCCCTGAGGCAGGATGGGGTGGGATGGGGGTAGGATGCTAGTCTGGGAGGCAGCCCAGGGAAGGGCAGGGGCAAGGAGAAAGGGCCAGTGGGTAGAGGGAAACAAGCAAAGTTAGCCCTAGATAAATCTGCAAGATACACGGATACCTTGTCTCTCAACGGGATTTGACCATGATCATTGGCTCAACGGCACTTCAAAATCCATTTTCAACCTGTCTCTCGTCTGTCTCTTGCTGTCTGTCTCACTGTCTGCCTCTTTATCTGACTTCCAAATGAACTCTGATGGTTTCTTCCCAGGAGAGGATTTGCCTGGGCTTCATCAAAAATGGAGAAAATCTTAGGAAAGTGGGAGGCAAGGAGGGGTTTTGCAGTGACGAGAGGTCAGGGAGGGCAGAATGGCACAGGGTGGTCTCCCCGCAGTATGCACAGTGCAGATACAGCAAGGATTGATAGCAGCAGAGAGGGAGGGGGCTGTGGGGATGCACATAGGAGCTTGTAGGACAGCTCTTAGCAGGAACAACCAGGTTTCCCTAAAGGGAAAGGCCATGTGTGTGGCCTGCCTTGCAGATGACTCAGATCATAGATTACAGACTTGAATTCTCTCTCACTGACTTGGACATTTTGCTCTCTCAACTTCCCTATCTATAAAATGGAAAAATAGAACAACAATCCAGTATGACTCATTGTCCTAATTAGCATAAACCTGGGCCTGGCCTAGAGCAAGCACCGGTTGGTGAACATTAGCTAGGGAACCCCACTATTCTTCCTGGTGTAAAAGCAAGGCAGATTCTGAAGTCACAGCTGCACAAAGCATGTCGGCCACTGTGGGGACTCCTAGCTCTGCCAGAGGGTGGAGAACGCTATCAGATTTTCCATCTATAGGCCCATTTACGTCTGTTCTCTGCCCCACAGCGAGTGCTGGTGCATCATGGGCCTAGGGCTCTATTAGCTTCTCTGTAGTAGAAGTGACTGGAACATAGCCCTCCAAATACCCCCAGGATCCCCAGCTGGACTCCCGGACCTTGGGTTTGGTGCCTCCTCACCGGCTGGACCCGAGACTCTGTCCATGGTGCTAACCCTCATCCCCTGCCTTTCCTCAGCCCTGCACTCCTGACCACCAACTTCAGCGTCTCTAAAGACCTCCTCATCTCAGGGATGAATTCTGAGCTCACGTTCTGGACTGCTGCCAGGAAGAAGGAAGCGGCGTTAGTTTAAAGCATCACACAAAGGGCCGCAGGTAATTATGTCTCTTTTAAGCTGCTAACAGGATTGGCCGTTTGATAAATGGGAGGATTTGAGGCTGTTTTGTCACTGACAAGCTGTTGTAAGATCATATTGGAAGCCGAAGACAGTTTATCTTCATGTGTGTGGTGGAGAGAGGGGAATTCTCCGTGGATTTTACACCCTCTTCAAATTAATGTGATTTCCTAGGCTGGTCCTGGGCACAGAGTGAGTGATCTTTATGACTTACCCCCTGATTAGATTACCTGGTTCAGCGGCCACCTCCAACCCCTCGGAGTGCCCTGGAGCTCACCAGGGCCCTCCCCCACCTCATCCCACCAGCTCTCCAACACCTCATGCATCCCCCCTGACCTCCCTACTCTCCTCTGCTAGCTCTACTCACAGACCCATTTGCTAAACAAGTCACACAGCTCAATTACTGTTGGCTGGCCCGAAAGCAAGAGAGATCTGGTTTCTTTAGCTCCTCTGGAGGAAGTAGAGAAGAAGCAGGCATGGGAGTGGGAGGGAGGGGAGGAACCAGTAAAGGAGAGGAGAAACTAGACAAAGAGAGAGTTGAAACAGAAAAACAAACTGAGCCAGAGACAAGAGTGGACAAAACCAGTAGCAAAGGGAGAGGAATGGCTTTCTCTTATATTTCTAGAACCTTCCTTAGAACCACAGGTACCAAGACAGCATCCTTCCCTTTCCTGAAGCTGGAATTAGACAGGTCCCCAGGCATTTCTTACCAGATGACGGCTTTCTGTCTTCACAACACATGCTACTGATATCCTGCTTAGTTCTTTATGTCTACGGTACGTAAGACCCCCATGAGAGCAGAGGTCACAGTTGCCATGTTCTTCCTAGAGCTCCCGCACATAGTAGGCCCTTGGTAAGTGTTTATGGAATGCGTGGTGAGGCAGGGGTTTGGGAAGGGGTGGCAAAGGGGTAGGACTGGCTTGGCATCCTGGCACAGACTTGAAGGCAAATGGAAGGCTGCCTGGTGTGGAGCTGGGTCTTTAAGGTCACCACGACTGGCTAGAATTTAAGAGACATTTCCAGTGAGCAAATGCTTCAGGAACTCTTTAGATAAAATTAGGCATCCTCTAAAACAAAACTTCTCAAGATGTGACCTGTGCAACACCTGTCCCTGAGTTCCCTGGAAGTCTGCTTTTCTCCACACAATTCTAAAGTGGTGTCGTGGAAAGCAGGTCAGCTGGAGGCTCCTGGCTTCTGGTGGAGTGGAGTAAGTGTGCATGTGTGTGTGTGTGTGTGTGTTTGTACCTAGAATGCTTGCAATAGAATGGGGAAGCTAATGCCTATTATGTCTAGTCCAGTTCATTTTACAAACGTGAAGCAGCTTACAGGTAAGCATTCAGAGATAAAGCTAGCATATGGGGGCAGTTCTTCTACCATACCCAAGACTTCTGAAGAAGAGGGGGACAGCAACAGATGCGGGCATAAGAAGATCCCTTCCTGCTCCAGGCCAGCTGAAGCTCTGCAGCTGGTCAGCCATGCCTCATTTGCCAGGCAAGCTGTGCACCCACCCCGTACCCCAGGCTAGGTTCCCTGCTTTTTCAGGGACCACCCCCCACACTGTTGTCAGTAATCTGTGTTCTATTACTGATTGGATACTGTACCAGTACATCAGCTTCTCCCCCCCCCCCGCTCTCTCTCACACACACATACACACACACACACACAAACACACGCGCGCGCGCACACACACATTAATTACAGCCCCATCATACCAGACACAGTCAGGGTCCTCACTAGACACTCAGCACATAGCAATAGGTGCTCGAGAATGAAGGGCGGTTTGCCTGAGTCATGGTGCAGCCTGAATAGATCCATTCTGTGTTACAGCCTAGACTGAGAAGTGCTGGGATTTGTGGAGGTGATATGGAAGGCAAGGTTCAGCCAGTTGGAAAAAAAAATAGCTCACCCATCCCGTTACTGCCCGAGAAAACCAAAGCATAATAGAGCTACCACCACCTCCCACCCAACCTACACTCCAGCAGCCCTGGCCTTACATAACACCTCAAATAATGCATGTCTGGGTACCTTAGAAGCATCCATTGCTCTGCGTGCAATATGTATTTCTTTGCACCACCTTAAATCACTTTAGTCTTCTTGGACCTTTCTAGATCTCTGGTTCTGTATCTTTTGCTGTTAGCAAACTGAGCACTCTTTCACCAAACATGCACCTGGTATCTGTCTTCTTCTTTGGATTGAGAGTTTCATGATAGGACAGACTACATCTGAGTCTTACCCACTGAGGGGTCCCTGGTTCTACTACCCACAGGGCAAGGCATGTTGCAGACTTTGAGATAGGAAGACGAAGGCTTAGACAAATCCATTTGTTTTGAGGAATAACTCCTGAACATCCATTCCCAAGGCCCTGAGGATGCATTGGCAGGCTAAAAGGTACTCTCTCTCCCTCACAGAGGCTTTAAACTTAGCGTGATATGCATAGGTGTCAAATGATTGTATAACAATGTAAACGTGCAAATTTGTATTGTATGAAAGGGGCTGACTGGGCCAAGAATGGTCAAGTAAGCTGGGTTATCAGCGCTTCCTTAGAAGGTATGTCCTTAGAAGATGATATTACTCTGAGGTAGGAGAGTCTAAATGGAGCCAAGACAGAACAAAAAAGTGTTCTGGAGAGAGGTAACATGATTTTCAAAGGCCCTGCATCAGGACAGGACATAACCTCTATAATGAAACAAAAGTCAATACGAAGTGTGTGGGGTCTCTGAGGGGGACTGGAAGAAGGCCTAAGCCAGACCGCCATGCAGGACCTTGTCAACTGAACCGAAGCAATTTGTTTCCTCATCAGCAAGCCACGGATTTAAACGGAAGAGTTTAAACAGCAGAGGGTGTGGGCACCATCAGCAGTGAGAAGGAAGGATTGCATTTTGAAAAGGTCATTAGGGCTTCTGTGGAAGGAGGACGGGACTTGAGAGACCCACAGGCCAGTAGGCTGGGTTTTAGCCGTTCAGACTTGGTCCCTCAAGGTAATGGCAAAGATGGAGAGTAGTGGACACTGCGTGAGAGCATGCTTTCAATTGACACCACGGATGAGTCTGTAACAAAACCAGGGCAAGTATCTATCCTTAACCTTTGCCCTTTCTTGTAGCCATTGACTTCCTTGTCAGTCAGGTAGGTCATCAAGGAGAAACAATTTCCAGTCCTCCTCCAGACCCAGATGCACCCGGAAACATGCCCTGCTTTCGCGGGGGCGGGGATTGGCGGTGTCCTACTCTGTGTTCTTCTAGCACCTTCTAGGCTGGACCCAGGCGGGGGGGGGGGGGGGGTGAGTTTCTTTCATCCCTGCAGGAGCTTTGCGTGCTGGGAAATGTAGTTCTGGAGCAGGAAACTGGGCCCTCTCCTGGCTGTGGGTCTGGCAGGCAGCCTGGTTGCCATGGCAGCAGCTGGGCTAGAGCCACCGAACCATTTCATCCACAGTTCTACTGGCTCTGAGAGCTCCCAGCAAGAAAGCTTGGGCTCCAGGGAGGAGGGAGGGAAGAAGAAGGGAGAGGGAAGGAAGAAGAGGGAGGGAGGATCTTTCAGGCCTTCCCCAGAGGCCTAGGCTAAGCTTACCACTCCATGGGGCTTGTGGATTGAGTAGAGAGAAGTCGCTGGCGCAGGCTCACAGCAGGAGTCAGAACGGTTGAGGCTGTTCGAGCCAGTCAGACCCTGTAGGTTCAGCTTTGTGAATGCAGAAGCCCTTAGCCGACCAGAGAAAGGAGGAAGCAGCCATCCTCCCCTGGGAAGCTCAGCCTTAGTGGAAAGGCAAGAGAGTGCAAAAGCATTACTTAGGAAGGAAAAGCCCTGCCCATCTTTTCTCCAAAGCGTCCCTAGGACGCATCCCCTTCTGTCTGCCCGATGGCCACAGTTCTAGTCCGTTCTCTCTCCCTGGAGAAGGCTTTCTAAAGCACAAATCTGGACCTGCCACCGCCCCCTCCCAAACACACACCCCTGCTTAAAATTCTTCAATGGCTCCCCTTTGCCCACGGCTGGACTAGGTCCAGGCCCTCTAGTACGATCATTCATGGTCTTTCTGATTCTGGCCTGCGGCTTGCTGTTCAACCATTCTCCTGCCTCCCCATCTGCTATGCCCTATCAAGGTTTTCTCCTTCACCCCGTCTCGGCACACATGCTCCTCTCTGCATGATGTGTCCTTTCTTCCACGCCCCCACCTCAAAGCCCACCAAACTGAGCCAAAACAGCCCCTCCCCGTGCCGTTTTCCAAACTCTTCCAGCAGGGGAAGAATGAATGGCCCGCTGCTCTGAGCTCCCAGAGCACTTTGTACTTCCCACTACAGCACTTATCACCCCTGTTGTGAGGATTGTCTCGGTGGCTGCCTCTCCCCTTGCCTCTCCTCTGCATCCGAGCCATCCCAGAGTCCCCAGAGCCCAGCACAGTATCTGGCACAAGGCAGGCCCTCAATAAATGGTGAGCGGGATTGAATTCAGAAAAGGAAGACTTTTTGGGCGTTCGCCACACGCCCACTCTGCGTTCCTGGCCCTCTCCTCTCCCAGTTTCTCCCTGGGGGGCCCTGAGTACTTGAGGATGGTGTACCGAGAAGCAGGAGCAGCGGAGCAACCCCGCCCAGGAGCAGCGCCTCGAGGAGGAGCAGCACCCTGAGGAGCAACGCACCACAGTTGACTGACTAGTGGACCTTGTGAAGAGATGGTCTGTTCTGTTCTGTTCTGGGCAGGGGTGGCATAGGCACCTGCACGTGGAGACTGTAAGACTCTTCGTGTCACCGTAAATTTGCACCAAGTCACGCCCAGGTCTCCAGAGACAAGGTGCCTGTATCGCCCCCGGAGCCGTGACTTATGAGCCCAGCTCCAGCATCCGAGAAAACCAATTAGGCTTCTGCATTTCTCCACCTGGAGGCAGAATAATTCCAGGAAAGTCCTTCCTTCTGGGCAGAGGCTCGGTCTGCCTGGGCCTCAGCCTGGGTCTCACGCATCCAGTCTTCCATTCTGCACCTATGACCTGCTCCGGGCAGGGAGGAAGGGTCTAATTCTACCGTATTACATCCAGGACGCCCTTTCTAGGTTGCCATCCTTCCTAAACCTCACATCCTCATTATAATAAGAGGGCTTTGTTTGTTTGTTTTAAAGTCCTTGCTTGTCTAGGTCATCCATTCATTTACACATGAATTCACTTGTTGGTTGATATTCTCTCTCTCCCTCTCTCTCCCTCTCTCTCTCTCTCTCTCTCTCTATCTATCTATCTCTCTAAAGATCTATTAGGTGCCTTCTTGGGTGGAGCTGTAGTAATGACAAAGTGATTCAGAAACACAGTCTCTACTCTCAGGAAGCTTTTGGTCTGAGGATCACCCTCAAGTGCTTTGAAGAGGAAGTATGACTGTTAAGTGCAGTGACTGGCCTGATTTGAGATGTCAGTGGTTTTTTTTTTTTTTGCTCATTGGCTATTGGCTGTGGCCCTGTGGTGTGGCAGGTGTGGGGGATGAAGATAGGGATGGGCCCGATGTTTCCCTCCCAGCCGCAGTGGAAGTGGAGAAAGGCCCCCAGGCACTAGATTCTACAGTGCTGATAGGGCCGGGAGAGAGGGGTTGTGAAGAGCTGAAGCAGGAGGCCAAGCTCTTTGGGACCTTCTGGAAGGTTCTCTAAAATGGGAAAACTGGTCCTTTCCACCCTGTAGGAGAAAATGCGAATGCACGGGGGCTTTGACAAGACTGACTTGGTTGAGACCAGGAGCAGCCTTCCCTGGTTATGGAGAAGGGTAGTAAATTAAGTGTTCCTACTGGGAGAGGGGAGGGCTTCAGCTTCACAGCCAGGACGAAGCCATGGTTCCCAGAGCTCTTGGAGGCTGTGGGGGTCACCTCTGCAGCTCAGGTGTGAGTCCTGTAAGGGGTTGAGGAGCGAGCAGGAACTGGTGCGGTAGCTGCCTCAGGTTCTTCTCTTACTGCCCCTTCTGCAAACTGGGCCCATAGCCTGAATGCCATCCTCAAATCCTGTTGTTCCCACGACTCCAGAAGCCTGGGGCTTGGGGGAAGATAAGTTTAGCACAGGTACTAGGGTTTGGGGGAGATCTGAGATGCTAGGGAGCAGAGATACTGCTGTATAGAGATCCTTAATGTCTCTGGAGACAATGGCAACCTTGCTCTGTTAGTTTTGGATCTCAGTTCCCCTAGTTATAAAATCTGCTAAATGTTGGCCATTTCTGGGAAAATCCCCAGGGCTCTTTGGATTCTCTTTCTTCTGCAGTTGGAACGGGTGACATACCAAGAGGCTACAGAGAAATGCTGCCTCCACCCTCTGCTAAGGGACTCAAATGAGCATTTGTTGACATTTCTCAAGACACTCAATGCTGGTGACATTTCAGAGACCTGCTCTCTGACAGGGCTGGAGGATGAAAACCTGACCCTGAAGCCTTTGCTCCAGACCCAGACCCATGGGAACAAACCCAGCCTTTCCTCCAACCAGGGTGGAGATGCCCAGGGGGCTCTGCCGCCATCTTGGAAATGCTGAGCAGATTAAGACTGAAGCAGATGTAGGCTCAGCCCTTTCCTATTAACCTTCCACATCTGCCTCTGTGGGATGGAACCCACCATCCTTGTGTCTTCGGAATAGGGTTGTAAGCCCGTAGTGGTGAGAAAAGGAAAGTGCTCCATCAACTGTGTGCTGTGGTCCGAGTGTGAAGTTCAGATAGAGGCATTAGGGCTCAAGTAGGGGTACAGGATCAGCAGGTGCACAGGCTGGAGGAACCGAGCCAGCTTCTGGGAATTTCATTCATTGTAGAGAGTCACTCGGTGGGCTGAGGTCAGGCAGAGGGAACTACGGAGTTCTCTGATGCTCTTGTTGGAGCAAACAGAGGGCAACAGAGCTGTGTACCACATCAGAAACTGCCCAGTCTCAGGCCAGACCACCCCGAGCATGCCTGATCTCGGGAACTAAGCAGGGTTAGATCTAGCTAACCCAGGGCTAGGGAAACCAGCCCATATCAGGAGGGAGAGCCAAGCTTCACTTCCTAGTTTTGCTCTTTCATCTCAGTCTAGCTAAGAAGCTGACTTGAAAGGTCGGGTCGGAATGATGGCAAAGTGTCTAGATTTCGGAGTCAGCAGAACTAATCCTGGCTCTACTGCTCGCTAGCTGTGTGGCTTTGGGCAAGGACTTCACCTTTCAGAACACTGTCTTTCTCAGTTCTGAAGAAGGGTAGCAATGCTGCCTACCTGACAGGCTCGTGGGGAGAATTAGACAGGATAATGTTTTAAATTTCTTAGCATGGACTGCCTTTTAACACATGCCAAGCTGCTTTGCCAGCCTCTGCCATTTGTTGCATCTGCTCCCACCCAGGAAGCAGGTTGGACCTCACCAAGAATCTTTCTCACCTCAGATGGGCTTCATCCATAAAGAGAAGACCAACCCCCAGCAGGTGTTTGTGCATTTGAATGGGTGCCAGGTACCAGATTTCCCCTCGGATTCCAAGTGTGCCGGTTATGTGAGATAGGTTTCCCACCTGAGTCTCAGTTTTTGCCTCTGTAAATACGTAGACCAAGGACTGGGATTAGGGCTTTTAGGTTAAGAGTGCTTGCCGTTCTTTCAGAGGACTCAGGTTTGGTTCCCAGCACCCATGTCAGGTGACTCAAAACTGCCTGTAGCTCCAGCTTCAGGGGATTTGATGCCCTCTTTTGGCCTCTGCAGTCATCTGCGCGCACGCGGCCGCGCGCGCGCGCACACACACACACACACACACAGAGGCAGGCACATAAAAATAAAACAATGGGTCTTAAATAAATATGAGGGTAACCAGTCAAGGATTATGGATTGGTGTTAATAGCTATTAAGTGAATTTCTGGTCAAGCAAACAAGTGTGTTTGGTGCCAAAGTAACCCACAAACATTATTTCATAGGAGGTGAGGAGAGCGTTATAGCCACCACGCCGTCTGCCTAGCACTTTTAGTGGCGAGAGAATAAGGTACCTGCCTCACGCTGCGTTGCAACGTGGAGTAGGAGCATGCCCCACATGCGTTCCAAAGGTTCCCTTAGAATTGCTTCAGCCTTTAGATCAATTTTCTAGTTTACGGAAAATGCTAGGAGAGTGTCATAAGCCGAATAACAGCACAAGGAAATAACCAGATAGCTGGGAGAAGGATGTGCAGAGGAAGGCCGATCTGGATGTTCTAATGGACAAATAGCCCAGGAAAATGGACTGCATCATGCTAAGCTATGTTCTGCACAGGATGATCAGGTACTGTCCCCACACTGGGCTCTAGCAAACCAACTGAAAAGGACTGGGAGGGCAATCAGTTGGAGAAATCTGTATATGGGCTATGTACTAAAAGAGAAGATATTTGCTGAAATGAAAAAGTGGAAATTGCTGGACAGGGACACACATACACACACATACCCCTTGGTCAATTTTCCCCCTCATTTTATATGTGTAGGTGTTTTGCCTGCATGCATATCTGTGCACTGCATGTATGCAGTGCCAGTGGAGACCAGAAGGGGGCGTGAAATCCCCTGGAACTTAAGTTAGGGTATGTTGTGAGCCTCCCTGTGGGTGTTGATTATTGAACCGGGGTCCTCTGGGAGAGCTCGCCATCTTTCCATCTCTCCAGCCCCTTGATCACATTTTGGGGGAAAAAAATGATTTCTAAGTTAAAAAAAAAAATCAAGAATAGTTGGACATGCAATACACACCTGCAATCCCAGAGCTTTTAGGAGACAGAAGCAGGAGTATTGCCACAAGTTTGAGGCCAGCCTAGTCTACAGAGTGGCTACTAGACTAGGCAACGCTACATGACAAGACCTTATTTCAAAAGCAAAAGAGAGGGGGCAGTGTGGGTGTGATGTTGATGGTGGTAGAACTATGACCAGTTTTTAATTTTTGTATTTTTTGCTTTCTGTACTCATCACACTTCCAGAATGTGCATGCATTGCTTCTATAATAAAACGTTATTTAATAAACAAAATGGAAACAGTAACAACGTGTCCCTGCTGGCGCTGTCATGGGGCAATGAGGTAATGGCGAGGAATGCAGGCTTTGGCAAAAGTGCATGCTGGGCAATTAGGTGCCACTAAGCTCTCTGCCTTGTACTATCCTCAATCACCATTGCCTTGAGCTGGCTTATTGGCCTCTGCTGACATTTGCTGAACAAATCACATCCTTTGGTACAGCTTTTGGTGGAAGGAAGCATGTGGCCTGTGCTTCTATGGTTGAAGGACCTCAGAGACACCTTCCTCTCTCTGCGCCCCCAGGATGAGACCCTCAGTCAGGTCCCTTTCAGTAAGCAGGCGGCAACCTTCTGCTAGTGACCCAGGAGCCTCGGTGATCTGGGTCAGAGGAAAGATCATGTCCCCACTCCCCCAGGCTATACTCCCCATTTGCTTTCTTTTTCATTTCTGAAAGAGAATCTGACTGTAGCTCAGGCTAGCCTGGAACTCACCATTTTCCTGTTTTAGTCTCCCCTGTGCCGGGATTATAAAACAACTTCCAGTACTCTCATTCCCAACATCTTTTGACGTTAGCTTCCTTCTTCACCTTAAAACTCTGGAGCAGAAGCCGGGCGGTGGTGGCGCACGCCTTTAATTCCAGCACTTGGGAGGCAGAGGCAGGTGGATCTCTGTGAGTTCGAGACCAGCCTGGTCTACAGAGCTAGTTCCAGGACAGGCTCCAAAACCACAGAGAAACCCTGTCTCGAAAAACCAAAAAAAAAACCTCTGGAGCAGAGGTTGGAACTGAAGGTCTTCTTCAAATATAGACTGGAATTGTGGCTAGCCCTACCCCAGGAGCTGGTTCTTGGTCTGGTCCGAGCCAGCTTCCCAGATAAAGCTTCAAAATTAAGATCAGGCTGCACCAGGATTATGTTATGGCTGAATACAGCCCTGAATTGAAAATCAAACTTTAGACAGGTTCTCGGGTCCCAAGCTTGCTCTGTCCTGAACGCTGAAGCTGAGACAGAGTGTAATCCTGCTTGAGGCCAAGGTTGCACCTGCCAGAGGATAGGAGTTGAGCTATTGCTTCGCAGAAAAGCCAAGAAGGAGGCCGAGGGCTTGCGGACGGCGGGGCGGAGCTTGGGCGGCCATGCTAGTGCCGGAGATGCAGAGCCGCCTCCGGGAGTCTCCAGGCTGCCCCGCGCTGCGGACTGAACCCCCTTATAGGGAGGGGAGCAGCACCTTCCCGCGCCGACTCAGCGCTCGGGCACCCGCGGGGGCGAGGAAGGACTTTGCTGGCAGCCAAGAGCACTTGCTTCCCAGGGATCCCCCACCCCGCTCTAGAGAGCGACCTCCGGGCCCAGAGTGTGTGGTTTGTGCCCCATTACCCCAGCTCCACCCACCAGGAGCCCGCCGGGTTCTTTGCTCATTAGGCCGACATCCCTCTTTAATAAAAAATACATGAATAAATAAATAATAACAGCCATAACCGAGCGGGAAACCACTTTCCACTCTTCTTTCTGTTCTGTTTCCTCCTGTCCTTCCTTCCAACCGCGGTCCGGGGTCTCTCGGTATAGTCGACTGTAAATCCTTCACTCCCCGCAGAGTGGCAGGCATTCCTGGGGACTGCGGTTGGGACCACTGGACTGGCTGGCTGCTCGTGCGCCGGGTTAAGCCAGAAGAGAGGCTTTTCTGGTTTGGGGATTTTTGTTTGTTTGTTGCTTTGTTTTTGCTCTTTTGGCACACTCAAGTCTTCAGGGGAAAAGATTCGAACACGCAGGGACAGGCATAGACTGGAAGCTGTGTAAGAGGAACTGGAAAGCCGAGACAACACGGAGGGAGAGGGAAGAACTGGGCGGGAAGATTATCTTTCTTGGACAGAACGTCCAAAATCTTACTTTTCACATTGTCTCGTATTGTACCCTTTCTCTCCGTGCCTCTGTGTCTCACGCTCTTTCCGTCTCTGTTGTGTGAGTCTTCCTTTCCGGGAGATCATCTCTTTCCTAGTGTCTGTCCCTCCAAGTTAGCAGAAACCTTTCCGGGTCTGCTCACGGTTCAGGACCATGGAGAGCGTCCTACGAGGCAGGTGCCCTCTCCCAAAGGAACCACAGTTCAAATGCAGGACTGCCTTAGAAAGCAAGGCACAGGCTGGGTGGAAGAAGGGTAGAGGTGGTGGTCATAGAGAAGAGTGTGGATGAAGGTCATTCCAGCTGGTCCTACTGGGATGTGTTTCCTTAACTGGCATTCAGAAATGTTGCTGGTCTTGGCCAAAGGGCTTTAGTTACCTGCTACCTACCAGGCGCAAGTGTGTGTGTGTGTGTGTGTGTGTGTGTGTGTCTGTGTGAATCACTAACTTTTGGAGGAGTGGGAAGCAAAAATCTGCCCATCCTGGGATATGTAGTTCAGGAGTGCAGCCCTTTCTAGGATGCTAAACATAACCAAGCAAATCTTGGCACAGAGAACACCATGACCCAAGGGTAGGTGTTGGGGAGGCTGTGGAGGCAATGTTGTGCACACAACCCTAAATCTGAGGGTGTGCTCAAGAGTAGGAAGAGCAGGCAATAGGGACCATGGTCTCTTAGGTCTGTTCATTCTGGCAGCTGCAGGCTAGAAGTGGGGGGTCAGCCAGGGCCTTCCCTGGCCCTAGCTCAGATCTAATGGGGCCCAGGAGCTTCCTCTTCCCCCAGCAGCTCCCTCTGGACAAAACCAGGAGCCAGATTTCAGGAGCACTCCAGATGTTCAGGGGAAATACAGGGAAGTGGAGCAGATGGGGCCTGGGATTCCAGCAGGGGTAGGGGAGGAGGGAGGCAGCTGGAGGCTGTGCTGGGGCATGTGTTAGAGACAAGATTGGCACAGAGTGCCAGGGCATGTCCTACAGTGTGAGCCCAGGATGCTGAACTTGGTTAAAGATCAGGTAGAACCAGGTGGCCCCAGGAACCTTCCCTGGACCAGCCACTAAGGTCTGAGCTGCCTCTAGTAGTGCCAGGACCCAAAGAGTGTACCCTGTGTCAGAAGTGTGACAGAATACAAGTGAACATGACAGACCTGGCCCCTGCATCTGCACAGGGAGCTTAGTCTGTCTGTCAATCATTAGGCCTTTGATTTGGACCCTGGGAATACATCTGCCACTCAGTACCCAGGGTGGCCACTCCTTCTATGCTTGGAGTGGAAAGTTTTGTCCAGAGAAGGCCCACGTTTTCTCCTTCCTTTCTACCCCAGGAGACAATTCATTTTCCCATGCAGGGCCTTGATCCATGTCCATGCCCTCCCTGCCTTGTGGTTCTCAGGAGGCTGCGGAGCAAGGATGTGGACACCTACGGCGAGACTCTAGAACTCTTATCATCCTGCCTCCAGCACGGACTTGAGTTCCAGAGGTTTTTGTCCTCCCCACCCCCACTTTGCTTCACCCAGCTTATTTTAGCTCCTTGTGGTCATACAGATGTGATGAGTAAACTTAGAAGCAAAATTGTGCATGGAAGACTTAGTTCTGTCCTGGGGCAGGATTGAAAGCTGTCTTCAAAGCTTTGGGGCAATTGGCCACCAGCAAGATGTGGAACCCTGGGAACTCTCCCCACCCACTGAATGAGAAGGTCTGAACAGGTTGATCTCCAAGGCCTCTTTGTTCCGCCTAGCTCTGGGAATAGAATGGTGCGGGTCAGCTGTGTTGATGGTACCCCAGCTGAGGACAAGGCAGGCATCAGTCTCCCTCACTTTCTAGGCCTCCTAGGAGATCGGGATATCGGCAGAGGTGGGGGATCTATAGGTTATCAAGATGGCCTGGGGTAGAGAACAGAGCTAACTGGGCAGGCTAGCGCCAGACAGGCAGAGCCAGGAGAGCAGAGCCAGGCGAGAACAGAATGAGGCTCAAAGCTCTGGGGCTTTACAAATGGATTTTGCTAAAATGGAAATTTCCACCCATCCCTGAAATGGAGCCTAGTAGTGTGGCCAGATCCGGCGAGGGCTGCAGCAACTGGGGACATAGGCTAGGACAGAAACCTCAAGCCAATCCATCTCTCCCCCAGCACCCTCCTTCTTCCTCCCCCCCCCACAGGTTCCTCAGGGCCCCCAAAGAATCCTCACACCTTTTAGAAGCCTTCACACTGTTCCCCTGACCTCTGTGTGCCTCACACATCCTCCTCCTCCTCTTCAGGCTGCCTCTACCCCAAACAGCCCTCACACCTCCCCCCCTCCCCGTTCCCCCTCATCCCCCAAGACTGACCTGAGCAACTTCCCACTTCTACCTTTTCAGCCTTTTACCCACCTCTGCTCGCCCTCCCCCATCACATACCCTCTCACACTCTCCCCTCAGCTCACCCCAACCCCATTCACACTGCACCCTCCTCAGCCCGCTTTCTGGAATCCTCTGCTGCTCCCAACACTCTCACCCTCGTCTCCCTCCTCCTGCCACTCCGTATGACGCTGCCTTCCCATCTTGAACCCTGTCTCCTACACGCTTACTTATAACCTATTAATAGTCCTTAGGGGTTGCTTTTTGGAGACAAGGTCTTGGCCCTGAAGCCCAGGCTGGCCTTGAATTTGGAATCTTGCTGCCTCAGACTACTGAGTGCGGGGTGGGGGAGTGTTACAGGGGTGTGCTCCCACACCCGTACACCTGGCTCCCACTGTCAAGTCTTTAGAGCTAAGTAGCTCCTGGAAAGGGAAGGGTTCTAGTATTGCATTCCTAACACACCCCTGACTGTTGGGTGAACCAGGAAATTGTCTGATGCCTCTGAGTTCATTCCCTTACATGTATGTAGTGGAGTTGACAACTTACCGCCCCTGAGGTGGGGCTACTGCAGACTTCCTGGTGCAGCACTTGCCTAGCTTGCAGGAGCCTTAATCAGGTCCATTTGCTGTTTTGTAATTAATTGATCCTTAGGGGGAGGGGAAGGATGGAACTGATTGAGCAAGCCCAGAGGGCCAGAGTGAAGGAAAACAGTGAACTGGCTCCTGGGAAATACAGATAGCCCAGACCTTAAAGAGACATATGCAGACACTAGCCATGGGGCATTCCAGAGAATGAAAAACCCTTTCCTTCCCAGGCCACTGCTCAACACAGCCTTCCAAAAGCTAACCTAGTAGGAGCTGGAATTGGGGATGGAGCCTGGGACATTCCAGGCCCCTTGATGAGTGTTGCTGGACTAAAACAAAACAGGGACCAAGAGAGCAGGCAGGAGAGGTGAGGAGCGGGTTGCCACAGGTTTCCTTGGGGATTTTTTTGCTCCAAGCATACAGCCTAAGGTCTAAGTAAAGATAGGGGACTAGCCAGCCCCTTATATGGGGTCTTCTATCAGGAGACATGTTAGAACTTCAGGGCTCCAGGGAACAGGCTTCTACTCCAAGTAGGGGGAGGGCAGAGTATGGAGACTGGGCAGGACGGAGCCTGGGGACTGCACAAATGGGATGGCAGTCAGAGCAGATCAAAACCTGCATTTAACCTGAGCAGGTGGGGCACTGAGGGGCACCTGGTAGGCCATGGGAGCAGGTGGGGCACCAAGGGGTACCTGGTAGGCCATGGGTGCAAGTGGGCATTGAGAGGCACCTGGTAGGCCATGGGAGCAAGTGGGCATTGAGAGGCACCTGGTAGGCCATGGGAGCAAGTGGGCATTGAGGGGCACCTGGTAGGCCATGGGAGCAAGTGGAGCACTGAGGGGCACCTGGTAGGCCGTGGGAGCAGGTGGGCATTGAGAGGCACCTGGTAGGCCATGGGAGCAGGGGTGGCATTGAGGGGCATCTGGTAGGCCATAGGAGCAGGGGTGGCATTGAGGGGCATCTGGTAGGCCATAGGAGCAGGGGTGGCATTGAGGGGCATCTGGTAGGCCATGGGAGTAGGAGGGGCATTGAGGAGTACTTGGTAGGCCATAGGGGTGTAGTATGGAGTCCACCTTCTTCTTCAGCTTCACTGAGACTTAGCAGGGGAATTAGCATCTCTCTGACTTTTTCTAATTCTTGCCTCAGGTATTGGGTACCAATCTCAGAGCCTGGCCTGAGCTGGGCCAATGGGTGGAAGACCAGGTTGTTACAGGGGAGAGATAGGGCCCTGGGTGAAAGGTGATAACATAAAGACAAGCGAATAGTCACTTGGAGAAGTAGCCTTGGAGTCTGGGGCCTGGGAGAAAGGACAAGTAGGAAGACGGGAAAAAGGGAAAGAATACATCCTCAGAATGGCCCAGGAACAGAAACCTGGAGAAAATTGGGACACTAGCCAGGCCGAAGAAGTCTGGGAGTCTTTGGTGGGTGAGTGGACCAAGGTGGACCGTGTCTCCAGTGACTGTCTGTGAGTGAGACTGAGCATTCTCGGGACTTGTGGGTCTTGTTTATCAGAAACTGAGTTTATGCCTCTGAACACTCAGAGCTGTTGGGGAGGGGAGGGCAGGGGAGAGGAAGAGAAGGAAATACCAGAAGATAGAATTACCTTCAAGTCTAAGGCCTAGACTTCTCCAGGCTTGGCAGGTGGACTTACACAGACACTTTGCAGAGCATTGTGGGATACTGGTTATCACTAGAGCCTGGAGGCTTGCCTCAGTTCCTCCAGCTCCATTTGCCTTTCCATAGGAGGAGAAAAGAGGAGCTACGTCCTTGGAAATAGTGGGGAGGGAGAGTGGGCTTGGACCAGGCCAAGCCTGCAGCCCCTTCTTCCAGATTAAGCAGGTCGAAGCCAGAATCCTGACACTACCACACTCTAGTCTACGTGGCTTTGGCACGTGGTTAAGAGCTCTAGTGCCCTCATTTTAAAAGAAGGATAATTATAGCGGTAACAGCTACATTTGTGAGACACGGTGCTCAGCACTCTGCCCTTTCGAGATGCTGAGGACCAAACCTTGTTTATTCTCACTAGGCAGGCAAGCACTCTCATTAGCTACACCCCTACCTTTGGCTTTTGTTTGTTTGTTTTTTGAGAAGAGGTCTTACTATGTAGCCGAGGTTACCTGGAACCTGAGATCCTCCTTCCTCAGCCTTCTGAGTGCTGAGATTACAGGTGTATGAAACTAAATTCAGCCCTTAACCCTTTGTTAATGTCCTCATAGAGCTTTATAACCCGGAGGTTTAGCAGGTGAGAAAACGGGAAGTCTGAACAAGGTTAAGTGATTTCTTTTTCCTGTGGTTGAAGCATGATTAATAAAAACCCAGGGTCAGAAATTGGGGTTCAACCTGAAGATCCGAAAAGCAAACCAATCAACCACTGACTCTCATCTCAACCTCAGTCTGAAATGGCGACCCTGCCTCCAGGAATCTCAGAATGAGACTGTATTCAGAGCTGTTTCCTCCTGTTTTATAATATTCTCTAGGGCTTGGATTAAAGGCATGCACCACCCGGTTTCTATGGCAACTAGTGTGGCTACTGGGATTAAGATGTGTGTCACTATGGTTCCTGGGATTAAAGGTGTGTGTCACTATAACCTGGTCTGTCAGGCTGACCAGTGGGACTGTTTCATTCTCAGACCTTCAGGCAGGCTTTATTAAAATACAATTGAAATGCCACTCCATGTGGTCACCTGGCAAATGGGAAGGTGGGGACTCCAGCCCCAGAGCCCTGGCCTTCACAGTGTCTGATATCTTTGTCTCCGAGTCGCCGTGAGGGGTAAATGAGATAATGCACATAAAGAAGTCTTTAGCTACTGCCTGGCACACAGCAAGTGCTCGGGAACTAATGTTGTCATTACTTATTCATTGGCACGGATGCCCCGGGTTTTTGGTTTATGGCTGGGCAGATAGCAGGGGGCTTGGGAAAGGATGGAGACACTTCTTGAGGGTGGAGTAAGTAACACAACTGTAGGAAGGCTACAGGTGCAGGGCCTGGGCGAGGAAAGGGTGAGCCGGTGAGGCAAGCAGAGCAGAGGAAACGGAAGTGAATGGCTGTGTATTTACTTAAAGATCACTCCTGTGATCTCACTGGCCAGACATCTGGTTCTCCTGGGCATCCCCAGGGAGTGGAAGTCAGACAGCATTACTTCAGCGGCTCTGATGCCGTTCACCTCAGGTCTGCTTGAACTGGCTTGACAGCTTGAGGGATCAGGCCATTTCACTACAAACTGAGGCGCAGCTCTAGGTCTGGCCCTGGAGCTTGCTGGGAGTGGCAGTCCTTTCTGGATTGGTGAGGCTCTGCTCAGAGCTGGAAAACACAGTCTGCCTCCCTGTCTAGGTCTGTCCTATTATGGAAGTCGGAGGCTGCAAGGCGTTGAGAGGGTCACTGGGTGAATCCCCACACCTCTCCCCTCCCTGACTACCTGGAGAAGCCCCTAGGGGGCGTCACTAGTTGAGAAAAGAGTATGATAATAATGGGCAAGGAGGGGAGCTGCTAGAGTTCTAGAAACTGTGGTTATCAGGTGAGACCCTCGCAGGGTCCAGCAGCCACAGGATGGTTCATTACTTCCTTTCTCAGGCGGGTGTCCTGGGGAACCAAACAATTCCTTGAAACTCAGTGGGATAAGCCAGGTTAGGGCCAGACAGACACTGCCTAGCTGATGGGGAGGGCTGCAGACAGCCTTCTTTGCCCAGTCCTTGCCCAGTGTCTCTTCCGATAAACACAGGAGAAGGACTAAATGAATGTTAGTTGGTTAGAAGAGGCACCAATTGCTCCTCTGTCCTGGGCCCTAAGCCTCGGTTCTGCCCATCACAAAAGCACCATAGTAATGGTTTTCATGACCCCTTCCAGTCTTGGGTCACGATTGTTTACTCAATCCGACTCGGTCATCCTCCTCTTCCTTCATTCAACAGGCATCTCTAAGCACCTGCCTTGACTTGGCCCTGTCTTAGAACTCCTGAGACAATATTTCCTTCCCGTTTATTTTATTCCTATCAGCCACTGAACCTGTAGGTGTTTAGAGAGCTCTGTATGCCAAGCCTAGATTAGGGAGGGGTGGGTCAGAGCAGTCCACTGCCTGGCCTCTGTTGGAATAACAAGAAACTCCTGTTGAAATAACAAGGAATCTTGGTTATTGAGACATCATTTGGGGCCTGTCTGCTGCCCGGTCCAGCTTCCCCAGTTTTTCTAGTTTTGTATCCTCAGCTTTCCACACAGCCAGGACTTCATGAGATCTAGTAAATTCACACTGGTCCTTGTTGTATGTGTCTTCACGTGAATCTATATGAGTGTTCATGTGCGTACTTCACGTGAATCTATATGAGTGTTCATGTGCGCATTCATGCAAGTGTGTGTGTTCATATGAATATATGTATTTGTGTGTGTATGAGTGAGTAAATGTTCCTGTGTGTGAGTGTTACTATATGTGAGCGTTCCTCTGTGTGTGTGTGTGTGTGTGAGCCTTCTTGTGTAAGAGTGTGCCTGTGGGTATGTTTTTTTTTGTTTTTTTTTTTGGTTTTTTTTGTTTTTTGTTTTTTGTTTTGTTTGTTTTTTGAGACAGGGTTTCTCTGTGGCTTTGGAGCCTGTCCTGGAACTAGCTCTTGTAGACCAGGCTGGTCTCGAACTCACAGAGATTCACCTGCCTCTGCCTCCCAAGTGCTGGGATTAAAGGCGTGCGCCACCACCACCCGGCTCCTGTGGGTATGTGTGTATGTGTATGAGTGTTTCTGTGAGTGTGTGTGATGTTGCTGTGTGTGAGTGTTCCTGTGTGTGTGTGTGAGCCTTCCTTGTGTGTCTTCCTATGAGTGTGTGTGAGCGTTTCTGTGTGTGAATGTGCCTGTGTGAGTACATGTGTGTGAGTGTTCCTGTGTGTGTGTGTGTTCCTGTGAATGTGTGTGTACCTGTGAGTGTGCATATATGTGTATGTGTCTGTGAGTGTATGTATGTGTGCGAGTGTTCCTATGTATGAGTGTTCGTGTGTGTGTGTGTGTGTGTGTGTGTGTGTGTGTATTTCAAGCAGGGACTGTCCAGAGGTGCATTCTCTCTGAGCAGACGCCCAGCTGGACAGCTGGAGCAGAGAGCAGGTGATTCCAGACTCCACCCTTAGGTCTTTCTGCCAAGACCCAAAGTAGGCTGACAGTGGTTTCTGAGTCCCCGAGGGAGAACCTGTGGGAAGACCAGGAAGCAAGAGGGAGCAAAGGCAACAAGGCACCTCAGAGTGCATGACCTCACTACCAGCCCGGGTCCCTGGGGTTTCATTCCCTGTCCTTTTCCAACCCTGAAGGTGCCTGACCCAGCAGTCTTGTCCCACAGGCCCCATTTGACTTGCAGAAGAGGCAGAAATAACCCCGGGAGATTAGGTCTTTGTCTGCATTTGGTGGCCCTGCCTCTGCCTCTCCCCAAAATGTTCTCTGAGGAAGTGGAGTCTAAGCAACAGCTGGCCCAGCAGAGGGAGGCTGTGAGCAGCAGGGGCATGTGTGGGGGAAACTGGGGGTTGGGTATCACATGCCCAAAAATGGGGGCCTGTGTCTCTGTACAGGCGCCCCCCCCCCAACACTGTCTGACAAAACGAGATGCGTCCTTGCTGTTTCTATTTTTAGTTGGAACTGGAAGGAAAGGAAATTCGGGGGCCAAGCCACCAGCCCCGGCTGCCGCTGCCAGCACCCACTCCACGTGGTGCGGGGGCACAGGAGGAGCCCCAAGTACCAGAGCCTTAGGGAGGCGGCACATTGCTCCCTCCCACCTGTCAACCCAGATACAGGAGCCCGATGGAGCCTGGAGTCGGGGGACAAGCTCTGGGTCACCAAATGGGGAGGCAGTGCCTCCTTCCTGCCTGACCCCTAGGCCCCGCGGAAGGTGTCCTTCCAGAGAGAATGGCAGAGGAGGATCTGGACCCAGTTTGCTCTCCTGAAAACAGAAATTTGGTAGCTCTATTTGCGGGCTCTTTGGGTGGAGCCCCTGCTGCCTTCTACAGGCATAAACAGCTTAGAAGGTGTCGGGACTGGCTCTTCCTCAACGGGAGAATTGAATCAATAATCCCCCCCAATCGCCAGCAAAGAGTTAGGGGCAGAGGGAGGAGTGTTTCAGTGTCTCCACTAGGCAGAAGGTCACAACTGTCACAGTCATGACTTCTGAGTTCAGAAAATGACAGTCCAGGAGGCAGTAGAGTGCAGTGGTTAGAGCCTGGCCTCCACTCTGCAGACAGATAAGGGTCCAATCCTGACTCTATCGACTAGATGTATGACCCTGAGGAGGTAAACAAACCTCTCTGAAGTTCTCTTTCCCTATTTGTAGACAAGCCACACCTTTCTTGTAGGGAGATTAAGTGAGAAAATGTGATAAAACTTAACTGTTGGCTAATGCAATTTAAAAAGCAGATCCAGAGGCTGGAGAGTTGGCTCAACAGTTAAAACCTTCAGCTGCTTTTCCAGAGGATGTGGGTTCAATTCCCAGCACCCATGTGGCCACTAGCAACTATTTTAGCTCCCATCCCAGGGGCAGGTACATGGTGCATAGAGACACAAGTAGGCAAAACACCCAGACACCTTAAATAAGTAATACACAAATCTTGAAACCTTTAAAAGGAAGATTCAAGACAATCCTGGGTCTGAACCCCATAGTGTAGCTAATCTCAGGCCCACATTGCAGATCCATAGCACTGGGCAGATTCCCCAAGTGACCTAGGATTTGTCACGTTTAAGGACTGCTAAAGACCTTGACCCCAAAGTTAAGATTGTGGTGGCTGACCAAGTGGTGGTGGTGCACGCCTATAATCCCAGCACTTGGGAGGCAGAGGCAGCTGGATCTCTGAGTTTGAAGCCAGCCTGGTCTACAGAATGAATTCCAGGATAGTCAGTCCTGCTTCGCAGAGAAATCCTGTCTTTTTTTTTTTTTGGGGGGGGGGGGGTCGAGACAGGGTTTCTCTGTAGCTACGAAGCCTGTCCTGGAACTAGCTCTTGTAGACCAGGCTGGCCTCAAACTCACAAAGATCCACCCGTCTCTGCCTCCCGAGTGCTGGGATTAAAGGCATGCGCCACCACTGCCCAGCCCGAGAAATCCTGTCTTGAAAGACACAAATAAAAAAGAAAAAAAAAGAAAAAAGAGCCTGGTGGCTTCTCACTTCCTAGGAAGCTTGCTTCTCAGCTTCCCCATTTCCTTCTTGAGCAGTTACACTCAGCTTTGTGGTCCAGCTGGGACATCCACCCTAAGGCTACGAAGTATAGCTTTCTTATTTGTTTATTTTTGAAGTAGGGTCTCTGTGTAACCAGGCTGATGTCTAACTCAGGATCCTCTTGTCTCAGCCTCTCAGGCACAGGGATTGATAGACATGTGCCACCATGCCCTTCTTTCTGTGAAGTCTAGTGAGCAATGATGAAGAGTGTGTGGAGTTGGACTGGGGGCAGGCTTGAAGACATCGGGGGAGGGCTCCTGCCTACTCCTTCCCAGGAGCTAGTATGGTCCATCAGCCAACATGTCAGCCAGCCAGCCGACAGAAACTGAGCTGCATCCCTCCACCAACCCGGGAGGCTGTTGCCATGGCAACTTCATATTTATCCACTTTAGCTCCTAATTAAGGGGAAAAGCATATAACATATTGGATGTCAAGGAGGCTTTGTGAGCCTCAATTTAGCGGCCGTGCCTGGATGTCAAACTCAAGCGTGATTGCTGTTAATCACCTCCCAAATTACCAAGACAGGTCACAACGGGAGAGGGCCCCCCAGTGGTGGGGCAGCAGGGCCCAGGGGAAATGAGGTAGGGGGCAGGAAGGGCGACCTCAGTCTCATGACCTGGGAGACTGCTGGGCAAATGCTCATCTGATTATAAGGTATGTGGGACAGTGGCCAGGTCTGTTTTCACTGACCCTATGTCAGAGAGCTTCACCCTACAGAGTCACAAATAAAGATCCCTGCGCCGCAGATAAGAACTGGTCAGCTGATGAACCAAGAGGCAAGAAAGGACAGTCTGGTAGCTCCTGGTATGGGAAGGAAGATGAAAAGATGACTGGGAATGGCAAGTGCAGGCTAACCTATCATCGGGTGGGATGATGGCCACTACATGGCAGATGGGTAATCCAATAGGGGTCCACTTAGGATGGATTGGCAGATGGGCTGGCCAATGGGGGTCCGCTTAGGATGGACAGGCTGGGTGACTGCATTTACCAGTTCACTCATGCTCTCCAAAGTCATTGGCTCTTAAAAAAAAAAAAAAAAAAAGATTTATTTATTATTATGTACGCGACATTCTGCCTTCATGTATGCCCACTCACCGGAGGAGGGCGCCAGATCTCATTATAGATGGTTGTGAGCCACCACATGGTTGCTGGGAACTGAACTCAGGACCTTTGAAAGAGCAGCCAGTACTCTTAACCACTGAGTCATCTCTCCTAAGTCATTGGTTCTTGAGCACCAGTTAGGTCAGCTCCTGCTGTGGTGATACTGGCCTGCGTCGTTGGGTGGTTCCTCAAAGTCATGCTCCTTGAAGCTTTGGGTAGGCCCTGGGGCCCTGCGCAGGCTGGCGGCTGTGCTGGGAGCTGAGGGTACTGATAGGAGGACATTAGCAGAGACGGCAAGAGCGGAATTTGAGTAGAGCTTCATCCTAACTATTTATAGCTGTGTGACTTTGACCACATCACATAACCTCTCTGATTCTGGGTCATCACCTGTCAGGTGGGGATTGTGGCAATTCCTGTGTCGTGTGTCCTATGAGGCTCCCCAAGAAAATGTCCAGAAGACACCCTGCACGCGGTATGCCCTCAGTAACTGTTTAGAGAATTATTACCTGAAGAGGCAGGCTTGGGAAGAAGGCCCAAGCATGTGGGGATTGAGGACTGGGCTTGGGGGAGCAGAGGAACATTTCTTTGTGCCCCTTTTTGACCGACTTGGAAAGAAAAAACTCAGAAGGGAGCCTTGATGGGAAAAGGTGGAGGATGCCGGGAGTGAGAGGGAATGGGACCCCATGTGACCGACACGGGGTGTTTCTCAGCCTATGAGAAGGCCATATGAAGGAGGCCCTGGGCTTGCGTGCCAGCCAGTCTAGGTAGATTGATGAGTTCCAGATTCAATGAGACCTTGTTTCAAAATAGGGAGTGGAGAGCAACAATTAAGGAAAGCACTCCACATTGACCTCTGGTCTCCACATGTATATGAGCACACACACATACACACACATGTGCACACACACACACACAAACGCCCACACACACACAATACCTGGACTGATTCCACTCTATGCTCACCACAGACCTCCTGAATAAGAATCAAGGGGTGTGGCCTTATAACTGTTTTCAACACTCCCTGGAGTCTCTGAGACTCAGCCAAGCCTGCTCAGAACTGAGAGGCCACTGCAGGTCAGAGCTCGGAGTAGAGACAGACAAACCCTTCCCGTGCCTGACTTTTGCAGATAGTGCCCCAGGTTCTGCCTGAAAACTTGTCGCTGGAAAAAAATTCACAACAAAAACATCTGAAGCCACTGTTAGTACTGATAACCCACCTAATGGATTAACCAGGAAAAAGCATTTGAAAAATATCTGACGAGAATGGTGAGGATGAGGAAGAAAAGGAGACTGTGAACCAGGGCATCTCATGAATCATCTCTTTGACCATGGGGTAGGTCAGCCCATTTATACCGATGAGAAAGTGTAGGTTCAGAGGGCATGTCAAAGGTCACAGAGCTTGTCCACATGATTCAAACCTTGGTCATCTGAATCTGTAGCTAACATGACTTCCTCTTTCTGGTCATACAGTTCAGGAAACAGGGGACCCAGAGAGCTGCAGCGACTGTCTCCAAATCACAGAGCAAACGGGTGGAAGCGGAGGACCAAAGCTCCTCCTCTTCCTCCTCTCCATTCTTCAGACACGGTTTGCAGACAAAGATGGCCCAAAAGGAGCATTCTCAGGTCTGTACTTCCACTCTAGGTAGAGAAAGAGCAAGCCAAGTGATAGAGGGTGAACACAGGGAGAAGGAGCAACTTGGGACAAGGTGACCATGGTGGCTGTGGCGGCCTCACTGGCCTGGTAGGAGGAGTTGTGTGGCCTGGTTTCCACAGATGTGGGCTACAGCCGCCCGCTGAATGGGAGGCTATTAAGGGAAACTGCTTTGCAAGGAGCTGAGCAGCCGGGTGCACAGACCATCGGGTGCTGAATGGGGGCTTTGTCTCTTTAGCCTCCAGCAGACGTCTGCTGCCTGGGTCTGTGTCTGGGAGGCTGGCTGGTCATGAGGCCGGAGGGTCATTCTGAGAAGGCTCTGTGGCCTCCACTTCCTTCATGCCTCTCTCCCCTGGGTGGCTCTGGGGGCCAGTGAGAGGGCACATGCTATAGTTTACTGAAAAGTCCTCGGGCCTCAGTTTTTGTTGTTTGTGCAATGGAACTAGGAAAGCAGCCTCACTTCAGTGGTGCTGGGCGGTGGCTACAGTAGATGTGCAGGGCCCAAGCCTTCCCCTTGATCTCGTTCCACCCGACTTATCTGAAAACTTATTTCAAGTCTCCCCATTGTACCTCCCCACAGCAGACAGACAGCAGCTCATGATGACCATCTCGTGTGTGGTGAAAGATCAACCCTACAGGAAGAGCTGTGAAGAACTCCCAGGTGCCAAGCTCCATTCCCCCTTGACTTCAGCCACCGTCGAAGGCTGAAATATACGTGGCTGTCAGTACCACAAGGCTTTAAAGATGCTGCATCCTTCATTTGAATGCCTCCCTCCGGACCCTTTGCCAAGCAGCTCTTTCCTGTGCTTTGCATATTACAAGCTGCCTCCAAGAAACCACCCTTCAGACCCCGAGGCTCCCCCCGACAAGCACCCACCTCTCTCTTTGGGGCCTGAGGTTAGAGATGTATGGCCCATGGAACAGAGCTTGGCCCAAAGTAACCCACATGGAGATGTCTGCCAGAGGAAGGGGTGAATGAGAAGTGAAGAAATGATTTGACTTCTTGGTCCAGGGGTGAAATAAAGGGGAATGTCTGGTGGGATGGAGAGAAAGCAGAGGGGCTTCAAGAGACTGTGAACATGCCAGGCTGGGGCCTCTCCCAGGTGAGGGACCGAGCTGACCTCCTCTCCTGGGACCTGTCTTGAAGTTAGACTATTATCATAGCTGGTGATTGCTGAGGACCTTCTGCATGTAGGACCTTCTGCATGTCAGCCGCCATGTTCAGCATGCCGTGTGTGTGTGTGTGTGTGTGTGTGTGTGTGTGTGTGTGTTGCTTCACTGAATCTTTCCCACTCCCCATACCAGGACTGGAACCCACATCCTCAGGCATGCCAGGCAAGCGCCCTCTTTCTGATCACCATTGCTAGCCCCTTCCATGCACTCCTAAAGCATCTCTGTGAAAACAGGTACCATAACGGCCTTCGGCCTTCGGTGTGTAGAGCAGAAGGCAGAGGTGAGAGAACTGAAGACCCTGCAACCAAGGCCACATAGTCAGAGATGGTGGGGGCACAGGTAGGGTTAGCACTCCAACCCCTGTGTCTAGAGCTGAAGTCATCCCTCCACCTCCCGGGAAGCGGAAGTTGATGAGAGATGAAGCTGGCGGAAGCTCAGCCATTCAGTCAACTTCTGGTGAGCAACCAAAGTGCCGGGCCTGGCAGGGAACTCGGAGTTGGCAGGTAGCCCAGCCAGCTAACTCTCCATCTGAGCAGACAGACAGACCGACTGACCTCAGGAAGGGGGTTGGATGATGACAACACACTGTGTGTTGGGTGGGGTAGAGGGGCTGTGTCAACCCATGTGGTGGCAGCAGGTGGCTTTTGTTCTTGAGGATGGACAGCGGTGAGCCCTGGGTGCAGAGCTGATTGTAGAGAAGCTGTTTGAAGCCTTTTCTAGAGACTTCATTGTACACCGCTTGCTGGGCTCAGCCCCGTGGCTCCTTGGCACTCCAGGCACCAACAGGGCCAACTTCTTTGCCATCTCCAAAGAGGAAGTTTCCCTGCTTCTCGGGGCTTGGCAGAGCACTCCACGGCAGGCACTCTCTCCCCCACCCCCAGCCATGGGATGCCAAGCATTGCAGTAGTCTTCTCTCCTGATGAATGCCAACAACATCCTTTTAGTGAGGCAGAGCCCCTGGGTCTGGCCTGCTGGAGACCCTAGCGGCTGCAGCCTCTGATTGTCCGCTGTGCTGGAAGCAAAGGCCCATTAGGCTTGGCCTCTGCCATGTGGAAATAACCCACGGAAAAGCGAGGAGCACCATGGTGGGGTGTCTTAGCCAAGGGCTGATTTCTTGCCATTCTGCAGGAAAAGCATGGCCTCTCAGCTCTGTCCTGGCAGCTGGATGCCTGTCACATGCCTCTTGCTCAAGCCCTAGTTGTTAAGATGCTGGGCACAGTAGGAGAGACCCGGGCTTGACTGTGAAGAGCTGGGAACTCGAACATTCTCGTCAACAGGAGGCACCATCCTGATGCCTTGGCTTTGCATGGCGGGCTGCAAACATGCATACAGCCTTGCTCAGCCGCCACAGAACCAAGTCAGATGCAGGCTGCAGCGCTAAGATGAGGGGCTGTTGCAGCGAGGAGGTCAAACTGGGGTTGGAGAAAGGATTGGATCAGATGACAAATGAGGACTGGGCACAAGGGCATGGCTAGGGATCAGTTGAGATGAAATATGTATGGAAATACTGGAGGTGTGCCTTGGCAGCAGAACACATCTTCAGTATACAGAAGATCCTGAATTCAGTTGACAGATGACAAAAGGTTTATACATATATGTATATACACATATAAAGGTCTACACATATATTGGCACTGAGGTGGGAAATAGTGTTGGGATTATTGCTTTTAGCTATGGATTTGAAGGTGAATCTACCTTGATTTTAAAATCACGGGTGGGATTAGGGATTAAAGCTGAAATTATAGTTATAACAAACGTTATATATAGGGTTAGAGATGCAGAGAGTCTCAAGATGGTTGTGGGAAGGTTGCAGGCCTGCTGTTAGCACGAAGTCAGGTTGGATTGGATTCAGAATTGGGCCTGAGAGTGATTGGGAAATGGTAGGCGTTTTCTTGTCATCTACCAAGATGAACACTTTCTCAGCAGGTGAAAAACGCAAAGCAAGACCACAGGGGCCCTCTCAAGAGTCCTCTCCCACCCCCGCCATCACTGCTTGCCTTCCCATCCCTACCCCATCCAGCTCAGATTCCATCTCCTAGTCTTAGGCAAAGTCTGGGTTCAGAGGTCGTTTCCTTACTGCCCTCAGCAGAACTGTCTGGGCTCTGGGCTGTGCCTTTTCTAGTCAGCTGCATTATGTAGTATCCTCCAAGGAGGATCAGAGTGGGAACCAAGACGTGCTGGGTAGGGTCCCTCAGCTGCGCCTCATCCTAGGGGTGAGTGGGGGCACGGGTGCATGACGTCCACCCCCTTCCTGCCCCTTACCACTGCCCTGACCTCTTGCCATCTTTCTGCAGAGGCCCCAGTCCCTGCCTGCCCCTTCTCGCTTCTCAGGGTGACAACCTGACATCCTCCCGCACTTGGCACTGGGGTCAGGCTTTTAAAGCTGTCATTGGGAAGACTGTGGCCCTCTTCCCCCTCCCCTGCTCCTCCGCCTGAATGTCCCTTCATGCGGAAGCGTGCATCAGGGCATGAAGCAGAGGACGACAGTGCCACTCTGATGCCTTTTAATGCAGGCAATTAGTGGCCGAATAAAACAGAGAATAAAATACAGAATAAGCACCTCTGCTTGCTCTTGGCACAGCCTCACTGAAGACTGCAGGATGAGGGACTCGGCACTGGTAGGGGCACAGGGAATGGTGGCCCTGCTCCTGGGCAGGGGCCTTTTGCTGGGCCCATGCTACAGAGAATGGAGAGTTAAATTTTCTCTGTAGACTTCTTGTCTCTCCGGAGTTGGGGATGTTTAATCTATCTCGGTTGCTATATAACAAAATACAACAAACTAGGTGGCTTTAAAGTCAGAGAGACTTAGTTCTCACGCTCCGTGATTAAGACACTGGCAGATTTGACGGCAAGAGGGCCAGCTTCCTCCTTGGAAGACCTCTGGCTGTCCCCACATGGGAAAGGGACAAAGGAGTTTCCTAGATCCAGTTTACAAAGATGCAGATCTCATTTGTGAGTCTTCAGGGACCTAAGAACCTTTCTTGGGCTTTGCCCCCTAAGAATTAAGGATTGCTTCAGCATATGAATTTGGGGTAGCATAAAATCTCAGGGAATTTCGTCAGGGAACACAGAGAGGCTGTGGGGATCTTAAGGAATCTGGGAGACAGACTTACAGAACAGCACCAAGCAGAGGGCAGTGGCCTTGGAATGTGGCAGACTTGGGTTAGCACCTTGGTTAGCCATTGTGTTTGGTCTCCTTTCTACTGCTATGACAAAACACCCCAGATAGGACCTTATCTGGGAAGAGAAGAGAGATGATTTTGCCTGTGGTTTCAGTCTGTAGTCACTCATTACTTTGGACACCATAGTGAGAGAGAAGACATGAGAGGGAGAAGGAAAACAAGGAGAAGAGGGAGAGATTCCATTATCCCCAGGTCCCATTTATTCCCTCCAAAGATATACAGGCCCCCAAGAATCAAACTTCCTTTCATTGAGCCCTTCCTCCTAAAGAGTCCATCACCTTCACCCCTATCTCAGGCCAAAGGCTGAGATGTAACAATTCCCTGCTTTTCAATAGTGCCACAGGCTGACAGCCAAGCCTGTAACCTGTGGCCATTGGGAGGCATTCGAGATCCCAACCATAACAGCCACTCACCACCAGCTGCCTGACTTGGGTGGCTGCCTCCTCTGTAAAAGGGAAACAGTCAACAGTGCCGCCCTCTGAGTGACGTCATATTTAAATGAGGTACTTGGTGAGCCACACCCCAAATGAGGACCCCCAGGAAGGAATGAGGCCGAGGTATACAGGCGTTGGAGTCTGTGCTGGGAAATCCTGGGGCTAGGGGCTAGGTCATGGACATGGAGGCACCAGGGAAGCTGAGCCTACCTGCCCCCTGGGCTCAGGATTCTTTCTGCTTCCCTCAATGAAGCATGCTCCTCTCTGGTGTCCCAAAGAGAAACAAGTGGTCAGGCTAGCTCCTAAAGGATGCCAGAGAAAGAAGAGAGACCTAATGAGCCCAGGGGCATGTTTCCCATCTGTTTTCCTCTTTGTCACCCTCTGCTGGGATGCCAAGCAGAGATACCCTTCACTCCTTGGATGACTATCTTGAGGCTCCTAAATCCTAAACTCATGGAAGCTGAGAGCATCCTCACAGACCTTGGTTTTGCTGTTTTCCTGCTAATCTGCGAGTCCCTCCCACACTGTTCCCAATATGAGAAGGGCCCATGAGGGTGCTTCTCAGGGGACGTGGCTGTCTCATGAAGCAGCTACACAGATCACAGCTGGGGAACAGAAAAGGGCAGGTACTTGGCTCCTGCTCCCAGAAGGACCCCCATCCTCTCTCTAGCTCAGCCCCTGTCTTTAAATAAAAGCAATGACATCATCCTCATGCTCAGTGGCTGAGCCAAAAAGAGGTGATCTGAGATACTGTGGAGGAAAAACAAAAGGAGCTTAGGGTGGAAAGGCCTTGGCCAGAGGAAGGACAAACTCCCAGTCCCCTTCGGTGCTCTTGTGTGTATCTCTGGAGTCCACCCACGCGTGTGTTGGTGAGTGAGAGGGAAAACTGCTGAGTCACAAATGGTAGAGCAAGGATGGAGCTCCCCAGGGCTTCTGGGAAAGCAGAGGCTCACACACAGCAAGGCAGAGTCCAAGGGATCGGGACAAGCTTCCTAGTGGGTATGCATGTCCGTCCCCTCTTCTATAAAATGGGGGGGGGCAGAACTGGGCTTGGAGGTGAAGGCCTGGCTACTTGAGGGGCTAAAGCAGGAGAGAATACAAGTTCAAGGCCAGGTAGACTACTGAGTGACACCCCGTCTCAAAACGAAAGTTTCAAGAATGCTAAGAATATAGCTTAGTGCTTACAGTGTTCCATAGCATTCCAGAGATGCTAGGTTCAATCACCAGGACCATGCTTGTATAAGCCTCCACACACCCAAAGAAGGGAGCGACAACCTTACTGGCCTTACAAGCACTTTGTGTGAAGGCCTGGGACATAGTGGCTGCAAGTTTCTGGTTCCTAGGAAGAAGGCTCTAGTCAGTGGTGACCACTGGGCGTGTGAATTAGCAAAAACAACAATCATGAGCTGTGGGACTGGCACTCTGGGACCTCCTCTACAAGAGGCAATACACAGTGCAATAAACTGTCCCCATTTGCACTCCGAGAGTCCTCCACCCTGTCACCTTTTGGCAGGCTTCCTTTGGCCCACTTGCCCTCCCTCCCTGCCGTGGTCCAGGTCTTACGGTCATAGCCAGCAAGCCCTCTAGCTAAATAATGCTTGGCTAACAATGGGAGGGGGCCTCCGTTCCTACTCCTGTGCAACATCTAGGCCTGCCTAGCAGGAGTCTTGGGTTCCGGTTCTTCAGGGTGTGTCCCCAGAAGTTGCTTTTGGCTCACCTGCCAGCAGCTCCTGTCAGAGTTCTAGGAAGAGTTTCTGCTCTCCCCTCCAGGCATAGCATGAGATCCTTCTGTATTTTTCTGTAGAAGCCCTGGGTTTTATTTTTCTTCTGCATTTCTAGGTCTCTCCCTTCAGGACCCGGTGGGGCTCCTGACGGTTTCTCCTCAGCTGGGCACTTGCCACCATTCCGCTCAGTGTTCCTTTTATCTCCTCCCTGTCTCATGTGTCTCTCTTTTTCTGTCTGTCATTCCTCATCCTTGTCTCTGGTTTATCTCATGATCTGTCTCACTTTGGTTCCCAGGCTTGCCTCTCCTTCCCTGTCCCCCTGTCTTGCCTTCCCCACTCCTTTGTCTCCTGTTTATAAACCCCTGTGGCCTCTCTCACTGGTCCACACAGTATTTTGCTACATCCCATGTGACTTTCTCCCCCCACCCTCTGCTTTCTAAAAGTTGAATCCCAAGCTTTGAATAGAAAAGACCAAAGGGCAAAGACCAGGTTTGCTATCCAAAGAGGGAAGGGACTCTCCTCCACCCTGCTCTCTTCTTCCTCAATGTGGGGTGCAACCCTGGCTCTCTGTGCTTCCTGAGCACGGGTGTGTGTGGGCTGAGGGCAGAAGGCCCATCTTGCCTGTCATCTGGAGAGACGTGTGTGCAAAATGTTAGTTCTATGGCTCTGATTCAGCTTCCAGGCGGCTGGCTGCAGAACACAATGATGGAAGGGGGTGATGGGGACCCAGAAGAAGGAGCTCGTGGGAATGAAGAGAGAATCCTGGGCTTTGGCCCAGATCTAAGCCTGCCTGGCCAGGACTCCAGGTGGTCTCATGAGGGTGTGGGTGGGGTCATAATACCACCAATGCAACAATATTTGTTAAGAATCCTCGGAAGGAAGCATGGGGGGGCGGGAGCATTGGGGTGTCATAAAGAGGTCCCAGGCTGGGACATAAAGGACCTGCGGTGAAGATGTGGGATATCGTGTGGTGAACGTGAGCGAAAGGAATAGGTCAGACGAAGGCGGCTCACAGATGTAGACATATATGAGCGATCAGAGGCCATTGGCTGACCTCCTTGGGCCTTCCCTCTGCTTGTCACTCACTAGTCTCCCTGCTGTCCTTCTGGCCAGCTCTCTCCCCTAGCAGTCCCAAGCCACGCCCTCTCTCTTCTCCCTGTGTAGTTTATGGTTTTTGTTTTGAGTCGTCTCATTTAAAGACCATTTTATTTATGTAGCCATTTGTATAGCCCAGACTGGCCTGGAATTCTGGTGTTCCTGCCTCAGCCTCCCAAATGCTGGGTTACAGGCTTCCTGTGCCGTTCTGAGTGGCTAGTGACCTTCTTAATGTAGGATATTCCCCCGACATGATCTGGCCCCCACAGGTGACTTGGTAGTGCAGGATTGAGCCTGAGTTCTTACCTGGGAAGTGGCTAATAGATGCTCCTCACATTTGACCAGGGGCCAGCGTGGAGCCACTTGATAACTCAGGCTAGAGAAGGTGAAATCCATCACTGACTCCCATTCCCACAATCCTTTGTCGACAGGCACGGGGTCAGGAGGGGGGCCTGGGTAGGAGCCCAGTTTTTAAATATATGCTAATGATGCTGATGGGGGGTTCCCCTCACTGAGAGCTCAGACTACAGAGAGGATCCTTACGTTTTTATGTAAAACAGAATCATCGACTAGCTGAGGTGGATCTCATTTTTATCATCACATCACAGAGAGGGAAACTGAGGCTCAGAAAGATAACGTCGTGGGCCTGGATTTGCCAGGCTGGGGCTGACTCAGAAACCAGAACAAATAACTCAGAGCTTGGGTCCTTGGGAGGTTAGTGATGGAGACACCCGAGGGTGGAGGGGTATGGAATAGAGAGATCACTAGTTAGTTTATGGGTACAGCTTTGGCAGGATGGGGCTCCCGGCTCCTCCCCCAAGGCCTGAGACAGCATCCCAAGTTCAAGAAGCATTTCCAGACCCACATGGGCCTCAGATTTCCCTGCCTCCACTGACACCCTGAAAAGTCGTTAATTGGTTACACTTGTGGCCGTTGGGGGAGGGGTAGCCTATATTTAGTTCTTCTCTGGGGTGTAAATGAAAACAAGAGGTGAGGCAAGAGCCCATTCAGGGTCATTCCTGTTTCCCAGCCCGGTCCCACAAGCAGCATGAGCCCCTGGCACCAGAGAGATGCTTGGAGACCCTCCCCACGTGTCTCTGTGTGGGTGCACTGGGCTGCTGTGTTCCTGAGGCGCCGGTGGGTGCGTGACGATGGCAGCTCCCACCCGGCAGAGCCGTGAACAGAAGGGGCGAGCTGCCGGCAGCTTTAAATAGCTTCTTGCTGTATCTCACTTGCGGAAGCCCCATCCCCCCCTCCAGTCTGCTGCCCTAGGGAGGGGCCGTGTGAGCCCCAGAAATGAGGCCAAGATATAGGGGCTCAGCCCCCACCTGAGAAACATCCTAGTCACGAAGCACCTGCCCATGCTGAAGAGGCCGAGCTCACTTTTTTTTTTTGAACCCACTTTTTTCAGAAGGAACAGGATCCAGAATTCCCAGGACCAGTGCTGAGCAAGATGTGTTTCTGCCTGGGCATGTGTTAGGGATGTAGACCTTCCTTTCAAGGGGACAGCTTTCGCAAATCCCAAGTACAGCCAGCCATTGCCACAGTGAGAGGCCCACCAATGCACTCCCAGGGCAGTCACTTGGTGGTCAGCTCCCACCCTGGCTTTCTATGCTCTTACCTTTGACTTCCTTCCTCTTGCTGCCTCCAACCTACAGACCTCACCTGCTGATCTTTTTTTTTTTTTTTTAAATACTTCCCAAACATGCCTGGCTGCTTGTCACCTGGGGACCTTTGTATTATTCCTTCTATCTGAAATGCTTCCTCTCACTTATAAGACAGGACCACATTGTAGGTTCCAGACACCTTTGCCTTTCTGTGTCCCTCTCTATTAAAAGATACACAAAGTTGGGCGGTGGTGGCACATGCCTTTAATCCCAGCATTTAAGCAAAGGCAGGTGGATCTCTATGAGTTCGAGGCCAGCCTGGTCTACAAGAGATAGTTCCAGGACAGGTTCCAAAGCCACAGAGAAACACTGTCTCAAAAAAAACCAAAAACAAAAAAACAAACAAACAAACAAAAAACCCTCAAATATTAGATAATGGCCTTTTATATTACTATTACATATTAAAATATTTTCTTCAATCCCAAAGTTCATTGTTTTCTTCTCATTTTATAGGACACGAACACCTTGACAAACTTCCCAAAGTGGGGTACCTCAGGCGCTGTGCTGTAGTCTTTAACGGTGAGTTTAAGACCAGAAAGTTCAGAGACTGCTTCCCACAAGAAAGCAAGATTCATCTGAGATCTCTACACAAGTTGGAGTTCATGAAGCAAGGATTCCAACTGGAAAGAGAAGCAGTCTAAGCAATGGAAACGTCATACACAAATAACAGGTGGCTGGGGTTGTGCTAGCCAATGACCAGGGACGTGGATGGTCACGTGAGATGAGGAGCTGGAAGCAGGCCTTGTTCACACTGTAGAGGTACCTTGGAGTCCTCCCTGTGGTACATTTTCTTTTCCTGGGGAGGTCCGCCAGTGATTTTAACATATATTAAGCTTGTATTACTCTGGTGGCCTATGAAATCCCCTGCTTGTCCCAACCCCCTCCTGGCATGCCGCAGCAGACAGCACTAATCAATTACAGCAGAGGTTCTCATTCAAGTGTGGTTCTGAGAACCAAGGCATCAGCACCACCCGGGGATCTGTTAGAAACGGAAATGATCGGACCTCACACCAGAGCCCTCGAATAGGAAACTCTGAGGGTGGAAGCCAGCAAGTTGTGTTTAACAAGCCCTTCAGGTGATTCTGATGCAAGATGCAATTTAAGAACCATTGAACTATAACACTCTTTCCTGCCAGTCCCTCCATGTGCACGTGGCCCTATAGGCAGTCACAACTAACCCAGCTAACCACACAGAGCCCTGGCCTGGCGGGGAGGGCGGGGAGCTCCGAGGGGGCAGCTGCGTAGAGTAGAGCATAAGAAGCTAAGGTCCTGGCTAGCCAGCAAATGGGCCAGGAGCAAGATATGGAGCTGGACTATGCTGCTGAGCATCACACAACCTCTGAGCATCTTCTCCCTTTGAGCCTCAGTTTCCTTCCTTCCCTGGGCATTGAAGAAAGTGTTACTGAGTGGAATTGTTTTCCCTGTGCCCTGGATGCCTGGTTGCCCCCCTTCCCCTGGGGAAATCCCTATAAATCCGCCTTTCCACTGCTGGGAGTGGAGCAAGGACTGAGCAGTGGCAGGGATGTTGCCTGGAGGGTGTAAGAGGCAACACATGACTCAGCCCTGGAAGGAGACATCCATCACCCTGGGCAGCAGAAGGCGGTCCAGGAGAGACAGCGTGAGAGCGAGGGGAGGGGAGCACCCAGCCTGCTTCTGCTTAGGCTTTGGAGCATTAAACTTCAGGAGAACCCTAAGCCCAGAGATGGGAAAACCAAGATTCAGGGGAAATAGAAAGGGAGTGTCAAATTATACCAAAGCATCCAGGATACAAAATGCATGACCCAGAACGTCCAACAGATTCTAATTCAAGGGAAATTCCTCCCCAACCCCATTTTCCTGGCTGCCTCTCTTCTCAAATGTCACTTCAAGAGAGTGGGCCTCCCTGGCGAGCCATTTGATCACTGCCTTCTTCTCAGGGGCCTCTGAGCTTGTGTCACTCTTCAGAGTCACAGTGAAATCTGCTCACTGGCCTGTGGCATCTCCCTGCACCGCTGTAATGAAGCTCCATGAGAGGCCAGGTCTCCCTCCTGGATGGCCGTTCCCACACACACAGCTGGGACAGGGCCCGGAACACAGTGAGCCCTCCACACAGCTGTCTCAGTGAGCTGGGAGCCGCTGCTGCAGATGACTTACTGCATTATGTCACCATGTCCCTGCCATCTCTAATAGGGAATGTGATCACTTCCCATTGTGCAGATGGAAACAGGGGACAGAAAGCTAAGAGTCATAGGAATAAGCGGTAGGGGAGCCCTGATTTAGGCCTCCGCTCTCTGACTCTAAAGCTCAGAATATTGGAACATGAGAGCAGATGAGCTGCTGGGACGCCCCCCTCCGTGTATCTGTCTGTCTGTCTGTCTGTGATCCTAAGATCCTAATAAGGAAACCTCAGCACAAGGAAGGCTTTTTTCCAACTGGAATGCTTCAGCTGAGGATTTCTCGGGGGAGGGGTCCTGCTTTAACAGCTGCTGTCCACCTTCTGGAATTTGTTACCCACGCGGGGTCTTCCCAGCTAAAAATAGAAAGGAGTTCAGGAAGAGCTGTGTGAAGTTAACGGATGGCAGGTCCCCAGTGGTAATTAAAGGAAGCCAGCGATGCTGCGGGGGTTGGGCCTACAAGCTGCAGGTCAACATCATGCTGGGACTGCCACGGTGTCACTTTAATAGATCCCAGGTGCCCCAAGCAAAAGCCATGGGGCCTGGAAACGTGGAAGACACTTGGTCTCACAGTCCCAGGCTATCGCTGCCAGAATTCTTGCCTCCTCCCAGTCCCAGACTCAGATGGCCCCCTAGGCTGCGTATCTTGGCAGAGTAACTTAGTCACCTGCTTAGGTTAATTTGTATAGGATAGATGGGTAAATTGGGAAAATAGGCAAATATATATATTTGGTTTGGGTTTGTTTTTTTGGTTTTGGTTTTCCAAGTAGCCCTGGCTGTCCTGGAACTTACTCTGTAGACAAGGCTGGCCTTGAACTCACAGAGATCCACGTGCCTCTGCTTCCCGAGTGCTGGGATTAAAGGCATGTGCCATCATCACCTGGCTACATATATTTTTTTTTAAGATTTTATTATTATGTATACAACATTCTGCCTTCATGTATGCCTGTACACCAGAAGAGGGCGTCAGATCTCATTACAGATGGGTGTGAGCCACCATGTGGTTGCTGGGAATTGAACTCAGGTCCTCTGGAAGAACAGTCAGTGCTCTTAACTGCTGAGCCATCTCTCCAGCCCTACATATATGTTTTTAATGTTTTATTACATTTTGTGTGTATGTGCATGCAAGTATGCATGCATGTGCACACACACGTGCACATGTACACACACGTACACAAGCGCACATACCATGGTATACAAGTGGAGAGCAGGAACAACTTGTGGAGCTGGTTCTTTCCACTGTACAGTTCCCATGGAGTCAATGCCAGTCCTCAGGTCATCAGGCTCGGCAGCAGGAGCCTTTCTCCCTGCACCGTCTCACTGGCACCGGGGAACAAGCTTCTGTAGCCCAGGCTAGCCTCAAACTCACTATGTACCTGAGAGATGACCTTGAGCTCTAACTACCTCTACCTTCCAAGCTCTAGGATTATAGACATGAATTACCACACATGCTCGCTAGTCTTATGTCAACTTGACACACAAAGTAGAGTTATCTGAAAGAAGAGAATCTCAATTGAGAAAATGCCTCCATAGGATCATTTTATTAATTAGTTATTGATGGGGGAGGGTTCAACCCACTGTGGTGCCATCCCTGGCTGGTGGTCCTGGGTTCTATAAGAAAGCAGTCTGAGCTGGGCAGCAGTCGCACACACCTTTAATACCAGTACTCGGGAGGCAGATGTAGGCAGATCTCTGTGAGTTCAAGGCCAGCCTGGTTACAGAATGAGTTCCAGAACAGCCAGGACTACACTTAGAAAAAATGCTGTCTGGTGGGGAGGGAGAGAAAGGAAGGAAGGAAGGGAGGAAGGGAGGGAGGGAGGGAGGGAAGGAGGGAGGGAGGGAGGGAGGGAGGGAGGGAGAGAGGGAAGGAGGGAGGGAGGGAGTCTGAGCAAGCCAGTTAAGCAGTGCCCTTCTGTATCAGCTCCTGCGTCCAGGTTCCTTCTCTGCTTGAGTTCCTGTCCGGATTCCTTTCAATGATGAACAATACTGTGGAAGTGTGAGCTGGCTTTTTAGTCATGGTATTTTGTAGCAGCAACAGAAACCCTAACTAAGACATTTTGGTATTTTCTTTGCTGCCTTTGTTTTGTTTTTGTTAACATAATGGCTTTTTTGTAGGTGTTTTGGAGTTGACTTTTTATATGTGGTTTTGTTTGTTTGTTAATTTATTCAGTTGTGTGTTGAGACAGAGCCTACCTATATAGCCCTGACTGGACTCAAACCTCTGGACATCCTTAGTTTTTGTCTCCAAAGTTCTAGGATTACAAGTATGAGCCATCATGGCCAATAGAAAACTTGGTGTGTGTGTGTGTGTGTGTTGATCATTATTTCATTTGTTTTCTTTCTGCTTTTCCTTTTTTCTTCCTTTCTTTTTCTTTCTTTATCTTTGAGACATTCATAAATGTATCAATGAGATATCTTATACATTCTTCATCATTCCTCCAAGCCCCTATTACCTCCAAAACACCCCCTCTTAACACCAAAGCTCCCTTTTGCTCACCCACTAAGTCCTGTCAGTACTGCCCATATGTGCACAGGTATGAGGCCATCCCTAGAGTTCAGGAGACCTACCAGTTGTCATACATTCAGAGAAGAGAGACTTGGCTGGTTTGATATTATGGAGGTTTCCTGCAAATAACCACAGTTAGTTTGGGTTCATGCATGCAATAGCCAAGCCATGCCTAGAAGGCAGACAGGCCTAGAAGGCAGACAGGCCTAGAAGGCAGACAGGCCCTCACAGCCTCCTCCACATCCCCAGCTCTTCTATTCTTTCATCCCACCTTTCTGTCATCTGAAATGTTCCCAAGTCATGGGGCTGCGGATCAGGGATGGGGTAGCTGGGTGGCAGTTGGTGAAGATGTCCGTGGTCCTGTAGATCAAGGATGGGGTGAGTGGGTGGCAGGTTGGTGAAGATGTTTGTGGGGCTGTGGATCAGGGATGGGGTGACTGGGTGGCAGGTTGGTGAAGATGTTTGTGGGGCTGTGGATCAGGGATAGAGGTGGCTGGGTGGCAGGTTGGTGAAGATGTCCTATTTAGGTCGGAGCACTTAGGCACTTTGACCAGCTGCACAGCTCTGCACTGACTGCTGTGCACTGCACAGACAAGCTTCTCTGACCAAGGCTGAGAAGAGCCCTAGTTCTGGATCATATCTGGTTCCCATCTTGGGTCAGTAGCTTCCTATAAACTTTTCGGGGGAGGGGGCAAAGCCTTCGTTCTTTCCTTATGGTTCATATTCCTTCCATTTATTTTTATATTTATTATACAAAATTCAGTCAGCAGCTCTCTTTCTCAACAGATCCAGACTCATGAACTTCAGGCCAGGGCCTCTTGTGTAATATAGTAAAGCTAAGACAGGAACCTGCACACCCCCCATGACCTCCCTCCCACTAGCGGATCATCCCTGTGGATCATCCCTCACATTGTCTTCCTGCCATGGCCTTCACCTTTCCCTTTGTCTCTCCCCTCCCTCATCCTCTTCCCCTCTGCTTCCCCTGGTACCCACCTGCATACTCTCTTCTCCTGTCCACTTAGCCAATGTCCTCCTCCTCCTCCTTCCCCAGACTCCCCCCTCCCTCTCTCATGCAGCACCCAGCCCCCTCACACTTCACAGTCACCCTCTGAGCATCTAAGTCTCTCTTATCCCGGCTCCTCCCACTCTCTGAAACATACACAGGCTCAAATTGTGTTCTCAAAAGCAGTCTCTGCTGGCCCTATGCCTGCCCAGTCCTCCTCACTACCTGAAAATTCACTGGCTCCAAGTCACCAGCCATGAGGAGGGGCAGGAGCTGCCAGTCCCTTGATCACTGGGGCCAACATACAGTCCCTTCTATCAGTGTCAGGATGTCAAGGCTGAGGCTGGAACGCAGAGCAGACCATGTTCGCTATCTCAGGCTCACTTTATGAAATCCCGGGCAAGGGCAGTAATCTTCCTCACACCCCTAGACACCCCGTGTGAGGGTCTGATGGCCACCCAGGAACAAATGGCCATTGGAAGAAGCTGACCTGAGCCTTTTTCCGCCAGCAGCAGGCTGGGGCATCTGGGGGCCCAGCTTCTGCCTGAGTCTTTCTAGCTTTCACTGCTGCAGCGTTTATTTTGCTGATAATGAAGGTTCCGAGTCTCATATATGCACACGCGGTACAGGTACCCCTTCCCACGTCATGGCGCACATGCGTTACAGCAGTACCCCTTCCCACATCATGGCGCACATGCGTTACAGCAGGGCTTCCCAAACTTGAACACCAGCATCACCTGGGAAGCTTGGGGAGTGCAAGGCTCCACTCTTGGAGGGTTGTAATTTGGCAGAATTCAGAGGGGCGGCTGCATTCAACGACCCCCAAACCCAGTTCCTGCTGCTCCCGCCGATCTGGTGCCAGACTCTGAGAACCACTGCTCTAGAGATGCCCACTTGGGCACACACAGGAGGGGACACAACCATGCAAAGCTTTGGCAACTGGGGAAGACTGGAAGCGATGAATCGAGTTTGAGGATTCCTCCGCTGCCTAAGAACAATCTCAAAGCGTTTTTCTCTCGTTCTGTTTCTAAGCGCAAGTCTCTGAGCTCTCGGTCACCCTTCTCCCGGTAGTGTCTGGTCCCAGCCAAGCCCCGCAGCCTCCAGGTGGCCTCCCAGCTCCTCTGCACACAGGAACTCATTTATCGCCATCACCTTATGAGTGGCAGGCAGGTGCGAGGGAAAGGTTACAGAACAGGCTCAGTTTCCAGCTAACAGGGAGCACCTTCGCCACAAGAATGCAGCCAATTATTTCCCCTGGGGGGGGGGGTGTAATCATTAATGCCACAGGAAATTCTAAACAAGCGATTAAATCATTAATGGGGGAGGCTCAGCCACCCTGTGCCTCCATTAGTTCACTGTGTCTCAGTCTGAGGAAAGTTCACCAGAGAGATAAGGAAAGGACGGGGAGAGGGTGTTGGCCCAGCCATGCAGCGTCACCAGCAGCCAGTCTGACAGGTGCTGGCCCCAGATCCACCAGCCCTTCTCCGAACTGCACACCTGACTATTACTCCTGACCCAACAGCAGCCCTTCACAATCACATCCACTTGAGGGGTCGATGCTTTCATTCAATCGACAACTATTTACTAAGCACCTACTATGTGCCAGAAGTATCCTAAAGCGCTCCCTGGGGAGACCGTGTGAAGATGACAGGCAGGCCCCTATCCCCAGAAGCTCACAATTCAGTAGGAAAGGCAGATAATCGAGAGGTGGATACATAACTAAGAAATAATTACAACTGGGGCAAATGCCCAGGAGGGAGTAAACAAGGGACTGGGTGTTCTGCGTGGAGCAGCCTATGGGAAGAGCATAGAGGCACCACGATCTGCCCTCCCGGGGCTGGTCAGCAGTCTGTGCCCAGCTCTTGGGCCTGCAGATGATGTTCTGTATGAACATCTGCAACTCATGAGCAGCCTCCTGCCTACCCCCGAGTCTCCTGCACACTATCTTTGGAAAGATAATGAGTATCTGTAACAGCTTACTGTTGCTTAGCACTTACTGTGTGCCAGGGACTGCGCTGAGCAATTTATGGTCATGACGCTGTTTCATCCACAGAACAATAATAACGCGATGAGCTAGGTGTTTCTGAATCCCCATTTTACAGAGGAGGAAACAGAGACCCGAAACATTCGAGCCATGTGTCCAAGTCACAGTGTCAGAAGTCTGCCTCAAGCTCCAGGGAGATAACACCTTGTTTGGACTCCCAAGAGGCCCACGACAGGCCTCTGTAGACACCTCAGCGTTTACCGCAAAGCTGAGAGGTGTGTGGCTTGGCTTCCCTGTGGAGGTGGAACACTTTTAGTACTGGACAGTGAGGGCTGGTGTGGCCAGTTTAATAACAACTAGAGGCTGTCTGTGCTTTGGGCCTCCAAAATGAAGCCCCAAGAGGACAGGCAATTTGCCACGGTCAGCTGTAGAGAGCCCCACACACTCTAGATTCTCTAGGTCAGCCGCTCTGGTTCCCCAAGACAGAATAGAACCCACAGATCTCTCTAGTTCACTGCTGCACCCCAGGGAGCTCTCCAAGTGTCCCTACGTGTCCTCCCTCCACCTCTTGCCCCTGTGGCCAGGCTGCACTCTCCAGGGCCCGTGGGGCAGCCAGAGGCAGACAGGACCGGAGCCTGGGTCTGCGGTGACTAATCGCCTGGTGCTCGGGAGGCCATGGTGAATTATTCACACGGATTCTGTGAATTATTCAAGTTGTTATTATTTATTTTTCAGATATGCCTGCGGCAGAGCCTCCAGGCCCATGTTCAAAGGATGACATAACTCCTGACTCCTGGTCTCCTCTGTGGAAGGAACCCAACCAATCCTCAGCCTCCACAGCAGTCCCTAAACGCAGGCCCAGACGCAGGCAGTTCTATGGGACAGGTTCCTGCAGAAGCCCTACTCTGGCACCAATTACTTATGGGTGCTTTGCTATGCCTCCCCTGGCAGTGCTTTCCGTAGACAGGCTCAAATGACTGTCACAGCAGCTAGAATAAAGAATACTATCAAACCCATTTTATAGATGGGGGAACTGAGGGTACGAGATGTCATATTCTTTGTTCAGGGCTACCAGTTAGAAATTGGGATCAAGTCCAGAAGTGCAGACCCTAATGCCAATGTCAGTCACATCATATATGCCCATGGCTGTTACGTTGCACAGTATCTCACCAAATCCCTCTGCTGCCCCAACGGCATCCCACCTCCACCCTCAGCTTCAAACCATGCTGAGGGCAGGCCACGCCCCTCGGCTTAACACTCTCAGAGGAGCTTGGCTCCACATCTCTATGGCAACAGTATCCAGAACAGCCAGTGCTGAGTTTGCTAAGGCCTCTGAGGAACGGAGGTGGCCTTTGCCAACAGAGGCCCCCAGGTGTCCCAGGCTCTGAGCAAACGTGATTCGGGGCTCCCTCAGGCACATCAGCCTCACACTCTTCTCCATCTCCCCGACACCAGAGAGAGAGAGAGACATGGTACCATTCCTCCCTCAGCAGGCAGGGCAGCCATCCCAGCCCCCATTCCTCAGCCCCTCTCACAGCTCACTAGCCATCTAACTTCCATCCCTCTGAGCCCAGCTTCTGGAAGCCTCCTCTCCCCTCCCCCACACTGCCATCTGAAGGGGGAAGACTTCATTCCAGGGAGGGTCCTGAGATCAAGGTGATCAGTGATCTGTGTCCCACAGATGCTTTCTCTTCCTGGAAAAACACTTGTCTTCCAGCCAGCTCATTCATTCATTCATTCACCACTCATCCATTCATTCACGAACTCCTAGCTGGGTGCCTCCTATGTGTCAGGCACTGTTCCAGGGGCTAAAGGGAATTGCCAGGAACAGAGGCATCCCCTTGCCAGGGACCTCTCTCTCCAGGGACCAGCACCTCCTGACCTTGGAAGCAAAATAATAGGCAGGCTGGGTTAGAGCCTAATTTTTCCAACTCCCCTGACTCTGGATGACCTTGAGCTAGCAGCCCCCTGCTCTGTTTTAAAAGAAGGTTGTGGGGTGTAACTCTACGTTCTAAACCCTCAGAGTTCCCCCTTTCTCCCATGCCATGAACTTAAGAACAGGAACAGCACAACCATTTCCATCTCACAGCTGTGAAAGCCAGCACTGTGCACATGCTCCACCTCAGGTAGACTAACAACTGTCCCTCTGTCTGTGTGCTCCAAAGAGGGGTCTGGGGATGACACTATTAAAGCACCATGGTAGAAAGGAACCAATTCCTGAAAGTTGTCCTCCAACCACAGGAGCACCATAGCACATGTGCATCTACACACACACACAGACACCCTACACACACACAGACACCCTACACACACACACACACAGACACCCTACACACACACAGACACCCTACACACACACAGACACCCTACACACACACAGACACCCTACACACACACAGATACCCTACACACACACACACACAGACACCCTACACACACACAGACACCCTACACACACACACAGATACCCTACACAAACACACACACAGACACCCTACACACACACAGACACCCTACACACACACAGATACCCTACACAAACACACACACAGACACCCTACACACACACAGACACCCTACACACACACAGATACCCTACACAAACACACACACAGACACCCTACACACACACAGATACCCTACACAAACACACACACAGACACCCTACACACACACAGATACCCTACACACACAGATACCCTACACAAACACACACACAGACACCCTACACACAGAGACACCCTACACACACACACAGATACCCTACACACACACACAGACACCCTACACACACACACAGATACCCTACACAAACACAGATACCCTACACAAACACACACACAGACACCCTACACACACACAGATACCCTACACAAACACACACACAGACACCCTACACACACACAGACACCCTACACACACAGATACCCTACACAAACACACACACATACACAGAGACACCCTACACACACACACAGATACCCTTCACAGACACACACACACATACACAGAGACACCCTACACACACACACAGATACCCTTCACAGACACACACACACATACACAGAGACATCATACACAGACACACACACAGAGACACCCTACGCAGACACACACACACACACAGAGACACCCTACACACATACACAGACACCCTACACACACACACACACAGAGACACCCTACACACACACACAGACACCCTACACAGACACACATACACGCAAATATTGGATACCTATGTGCAAATATAATATTAATTTTAAAAAATTTAAATGAGTGCATTTCATTTGCTAAAGTGGAACAGTAACAAGCCTTTGCATGGTGCCTATGCTTGCCTCACAAATGGCTTTTTTAAGTTTCTGCAGAGGTAGATCCTGTTCCTCCCATTTGATGGACAGGGACACTGGGCTCTGGCTACAGGGCTGCAGAGGTAGATTCTGTTCATTCCGTTTGATGCACAGGGAAACTGGGCCTCTGGCTACAGGACTAGGAAGTAGCAGAGTTAGACTTTGAATCTGGGCCCCCAGTAGTCCAGGCTGCTACCAGGAAGGAGTGATGGGCTGTGGTTCTCTCTCCCAAACCTATGACAGAGGTGGGTATGGATGACCAGATTAGCCCCTCTGCTGGGAATTTGAAGGCTCTTGTTTTCTGCTTTCACTGATAACTTCAATGGGGACATTTTGGGTGAAGCCATACTGAGTCATAGGGTCTAGGAAATCCAGGTTTCTAGTTACCAGCCACTCAACATGCTGGGGCTCTGCCAACTCTTTTATCTCAAAGCACCTGGACTTGGAGAGAGGTAGAGAGGAGGGGAGGAAGCTCAGAGTAGATATGGACATAGAAACTGGGTGTGGGAGCATCCACCGGCCCTGCCAGTGACATTGTATTCATAGGGCCCAGTCTGATTTTCATATTTCTTCCCATCCTGGAACTCTGGAGGAGATCTTGCAGGACTATGAGAATAAAAACCATTCCTAAACTCCCCAAGCCCAGTAATGGGGCCTCCTCTTCAGAGCCCAGGCACTAGGGAACCTAAGCCTGCATACTAGGGTTATTACTCCCTAGTCAGGCGTCCTTGGATCAGCATGTCATCTATTGAACCTTCTGTGAAACTGGGATCCCTGCACCCCTCTACTGGGCTCATGTGACACATACAAAGTGCTCAGCAAAGACCAGGCCCAATGAGCTGGCTCCTCCCTCCAAACTCTTCCTGTTGGCCATGAAGTGACCCAGTAAGTCTTACACGCCTCACGGTAGCATGCTGTCGAACTGCCCTTGAACAATTCCTTGCTCCCATGGACTCTGCTTGAGGCTCTGCAGAAAGTCAGCTCCAGGTTAAGAGTGCTTGCTGCTCTTGCACAGGATAGGAGTCTGGGTTCACAGCTCCCAGATGGGGCAGCTCCCAACATTCTGTAACTACAGCTCCTGGAGATCTGAGGCCCTCTCCTGGTCTCCATGGGCACACACACAGATCTGCAAACACACACACACACACACACACACAGTCAGGTGTGGTGGTACACACCCATAATCCCAGCACTTAGGAGGCAGAGGTAGGCAGATCTCTGCCAGTTTAAGGCCAGACTGGTCTACAAGGTGAGTTGCAGGACAACCAGGGCTACACAGAGAAACCCTATCTTGAAAAACCAAAAATGGGAAAGAAAACTCTACAGACTTTTGTCTCCTGCAGCCTAGGACCGGAAGACCTTTGTGGATAGAGCCTCTGAGCTTCAGAAAGGTCTACCCACCATCAGGATCAGGAGCTAAATGACAGAGCGATAGCTGAGGATGAGATTGTGATTAGGAGACCCACTGGGGGCAGCGATGTTTAGGCAGAACTGGAAGCCCACCCCATCTTATTCTTCTTGCCCATGCTTGGGAAAGGGCTGGTGTTGGTTCTGTTTACAGGTGACAAAACCAATCAGTACTCCGTGTTTGGGGATGAAGGGATGGATCTGGTCAATAGACAGGCTGGAACTGGAACCAAACCTTCAGAAGTCCAAGGTCAGAGTTGGAGCCAAGCAAGTGATTCCCCTCCCTAAGCCATCCATGGTGATAGTACTTTACTGAACTTTGGTGGGTTCAGGGCCTCTCTCTGAATACTGTTCATCTATGTTCTCACCCTTGCTTCTCTTTTGAGCCCTCCTCATTCTCCTCTGCCTTCATCTTGGCATCTCAATAAGACTGAGGACTGAAGAGGTGGCCCCCACCTCCAACTCCAACCTAGTAACTGTCCTTCCCACTGCCTGCAGGCCCCTGGGAACCAGCCCCTAATTGCATCTCAGGCTGGGAGGCTATTAGCCTGTGATTGAATCCCTGATGTCTCCCATGCCCCCTGGGTGTCAGTTCTCAGCTTCCATGGGGGTTTGAGATGACATTGAGCTCTAATTTAGGACCCAGCTAGCTTGACTCCCCAGTGCTCTCTCCCCAAGCCCTGGGCTGGCTCCTTCAAGGAGCTGGGTCCCCTACTGTGAGGCAGTCAAAGGCTCTGATCATAAGAGAGGGTCCTTGGCCTGTCAAATACAGAACACATCTCCACGCTGACACACATCTCATGCCCTGCTGCTGTGGGACTCTTGTGGCATCTCCTTCTCCCTTTTTCGGCCTGGGATGCCTTCTATCATGGGAGGACAAGAGCGTGGAGTGAGAGTCCCAGTTGCTTTTCCTCTCTGCCTGGTTGCCCACTGCCTGAGCCTTAAAAATGGGGTTGGGGGAGGGGTACTTCTGCTTTGTCTAATCTGCTTCTAGCAGGAATGATTGGCATTTTGATATGTCCTGGGGTTTCCTCCACCAATGTCTCCTGAAAGCTGGGCATGGTGCCAGGCCATGTGCGAGCCAGCGAGGCAAGTTCTTGCCTTCCCAGTGGCAGTACAGCTACTAGGGCTGGTCTAGGAGACTCACAGCTACTAGGGCTGGTCTAGGAGACTCACAGAGAGCGTGGAGGAGGGGATGCCCAGCAGTGGTCTGGGAAGCCAGAAGAGGAACGTGTCCTCGCTGAGAGGTGTGGAATGAGAAAGCTTCCCAGTAGGGAATGAGAATGACTTTTCCATTTACTCAAGGATGAGTTGTGGGAGCTAGACATGGAAACTGGTCCAAGCAGAGGGAACAGCAGAGGCAAGAGGCCTCGGAGGGGAGGAATGGTCAAGTGTAGAGGCTGGAGGCTGGCTAAAGCCCTGTTTGTGGATTTGTACTTCATCCTGAGGGCACAGAAGAGTCATAGGAAGTATTGGGACAGGAGCACGATACAGTGCCATACGGAGGAAAGATTGGGGGCCAGAGGGGTGAAGGCGGGAGACCTTCACGCAGACTCCCCACCATCTGTCTTTCCTCCCCCGCAAGTGGGAACAGCCCCGTATGTCCCCATTAGAAAGGGAGGCGGGACTTCTCCGGTTCTCCTTTCCTCTTCTTCCACAGAGCCCGACTCGCACGCACGTGTGCACACAGGCACAGAGCAAGACCTGCTGGAGAGAGCCTCTGTTGGGGGAAGGGCAGAGATGGCTTGGGGAAGGACGACACAGAGCCATCTGCCCTTCCAGAGCTGGAAGGGAAGAGGTCTGGAGGCTTCATGCCTGGGTGAAGCTCCAGTCAGGAGAGCCACTCCGTGTCACTTGGCACAGCAACACTCTTGTCCACTAAACGGTTAATCTCTGCCAGAGTCAAGGAGACTGGAGTTCAGCAGCTCCAGCAGCCTTGGGATCCACCCTCTCCATGAGAGTCCCACACTTGGACTCAGAGAGACAGAGTCCCTCAGGGGTGGGCGCCATCTCCAGACTATAGCTCTACCTGTGAGGACCTCCAGAAAGCATCTGTCCATTTCTGTCAACTCCACAACATCCTCCTCCTTGTCTTTCTCCCATCCTCCCGCTGCCATCCAGCCCCAAACGCTGAGGCCACACCAGTGTCCTGTAAGAAAACTCCAGTCACTGTTCTTCTTGGTGTCTTTCTGTGGCTCTCACTGCGCTCACAGTGAGAATCAAATCCCTCCTGTAGACTGCAAGGTTAGTCTGACCGCCACGCCTGACTACAGCATCTTCACTAGTACTGCTAGTACTGCATAGGGATAGCCTCATCCGGGTCACCCTGGAGAGCTGGGCCCCAGGGTCTACCAGTTCTCCCTCTAGGCTTTGCACAGCACACGCAGACTCCATTACCCATTTGTTCATCACGCCTCTACTTGGAAGTCCACAGGAGGAGCCTCTGACCACCATGTAGGTACCCCTTTAGGCCTGAGAGTTCACTTTTTGTTGTTTGTTTGTTTGTTTGTTTGTTTGTTTTATTGTTGCTTTGAGACAGGGTTTCTCTGCATAGCCCTGGCTGTTCTCGAACTCAAACCGTAGACCAGGCTGACCTTGAACTCAGAGATCTGCCTGCTTCTGACTCCCAAGAACTTAGATTAAAAGGTGTACTCCACCAACTTGGATGGGCTAGAGTTCCTAAAACCCTGGAACCTTGCCGACTGCAGCACTGACTGCACTGTGCTCCCAATGCCTGACTGATAGTGCCCTGGATCTGGACTGTGAGAACTCAATGATGAGCTCCAAATGACCTGTCTGTGACCCCAGCTCTTGGGAGACAGAGGCAGAGGATCAGGAGTTCAGAACCAAGACTGGATACATACGGTTCTGTCTCAAAACAAACAAGCAAAATGCCAAACAGGCCGTTGGGTTTCTTCATCTACATGGCCTGTTGCTCTTACAGTATATTCTGAGTTTTCTATTACTTTGCCTTAAGTAAAATTTTCTTTGTGCTTTAAAAACAAACAAACCTGAGGCACAGTGATGGCGCACGCCTTTAATCCCAGCAATGGGAGTCAGAGGCAAGTGGATCTCTGAGTTCAAGGCCAGCCTGGTCTACAGAGAGAGTTCCAGCACAGCCATGGTGCTACACAGAGAAACCCCTTTCTTGAAAAAAAAATCAACAAATAAATAAATAATAAAAATAAACAAACCCAATAACTGTATGCCAAGCACATGAGAGAGTAACAAAGGCAGGAAAGAGAATGCTACCACCACGCTACAGGAGTCAAGGGCCAAGACATTACTACTGTGCTCAGGGTAATGTGGCAGCTCTTAGCAACTGTGCCCACCCCATGCCAGACACTCTCTGAGCATTCTCTCATTGCATGCCCAGGAATCTTAAGAAAGGAGGTAGTTGTTGCTATTATCCTCATTGGATAAGCAAGGAAATCAGTTTGGTGCCATGAACTAGATAGTCCCCGCTAAAATTCATGCCAAGGCTTAATTTTCCGTGTGAAAGGTTAGAATGTGGGACCTTTTAGAGGTAATTAGATCATGAAGACTCTGTGTTAATGAATGGATGAGCCCATTGATGGATTTTTAAAAATCTCTCTCTCTCCTTCCCCCCCACGTCTGTCTGTCTGTCTGTCTGTCTGTCTGTCTGTGTCTTCCTTTTCGTGTGTGTGTGTGTGTGTGTGTGTGTGTGTGTGTTCAAGTACTAGGCGACAAACCCATTCTCTCTCACATGCTCAGTCAGGTTGTAACTCGTCCGCACCCCCATTCATGTGTTTACAGGATCAAGGGCTAATGGGTTATCTGCAGAGAGGGTCTCATACAGAGGGCATTTGGCTCTGTCTTCTGTATGTGTCTCTCTCACCAGGCAAGGTCCGTACTTGTAGAGTCCTGCCAGCAAGAAGGTCCTCTCCATAAACAGGCTCAGAATGAATAATACACAAGGTTACATAGCCAGAAGATGACATAGGCTAGGTCTTCCCAATGGCTGGGGTAGGGACTTTGAGGGGAAGCCCTTGAGCAATGTGAAATGTATCTGGTACTGGGGGGGGGGGACAAAACTCTTCGATGTTCTGGAACATTCTTCAGGCCAGATAACTCACCGGAACACCCTGTGTCTCAATCAGGAGAAGTCCCACTTCTCTGGCCAAGGGGCCAAGATCCCTGGGTCCTTAAAGAAGTATACCACGTGTGGACTGCAAAACCATGCAGGAGATAGGAAAAGGCCAGCCTCTGGGAACTCCCTTGTTAACACTTGTGTCCTTCTGAGGCAGAACTCTGGGAGGTGGGAAGAACATCTTTCAACATCATGCCAGAAGGTAAGGTCCTGAATCTAATAGCAAAGCAAATTTGACCAAAAAGGAAATGAGATTTCTTTGTCAAGGTGAGGATGTCTAGGAGAGCAGGGAACAGGATGGAGTGGGGGGGACAGGGTGCTTGGGGGGGGCTACAAAAGAGGGAGTGTGGATATGGAATTATTAGAATGTTGATTATGTCCTCTTGATTGTTAATGAAATTCTTCACCTTGGGTTTCTGGACCAGGGGGAAAGCTCCCAGAGCTCATTTTCCAGCTGATGAGAGCAAGAGAGAGGGCAGGAGGGGGCAGAAGGCTCTCGGCTTAGGGAGAAATTAAATTCCACCTCAACAAATGGGACTGGACAAGCCTGGCCGTTGCCATTGGAGGCAGAGCCCCTGGCTGACCTGAAGTCCCTGTGGAAATGTGATGGAGACCCCGGAGAGGGAAAAGCCCAAGACCCATGACTCAGGCAGCAGCATGAACTCTGATAACAACAGTGACCCTGAGTCAGCCACATAACCCAGGCACAAGACTGCTCAGGAGCCTCCCACTGAAGCGCCGATAGCCCCAGGTGGCCAAAACAGCAATCGTTCCCAACCTGCAAATCTGAACACTGAGGCACAGCCAGGAGCAAGTGTACCTACTCTCCCATACCTGGGACACACAAAGGCTAGTGATCTCAACCAGGTAGGATAGGTTTGTGTCCCTGAGGTTTGGAAGATGGCCAACTCTACACTGCCTCCCGGAGCCTCAGCTGTCTCCAGAACATGGAGCCAATGACATTTGTTGCCATGGAAGGCTGTTAAGAGTCAAGGGAACAAACAACAACAACAAAAGTTCATTTCAAATAGAAGTAGTATTCCTTTAGGCTGGGGATGCGGCTCAATTGGTAGAGTGCTTGGTTAGCATGCCTGAAGCTCTGGGTTTGAGTCTAGCATCACATAAACCAGTTGTGGGTGCACATATGTAATCTTAGCACTTTGGAGGTGGAGACAGGGAAATAAATTCAAGTTCCTCCTCGCCTATATCCTTGGTGAATCTGAGACCAGCCCAGAATAATAAGACCCTGTCTCAAAAATAGTTTTAGGGCTAGAGAGATGGCCCAGAGGTTAAGAGCATAGGTTGGTCTTGCAGAGGACCAGGTCCAGTCCCAGCACCCATACATTGACTCATAGCTGCTTGTAACACTTGTTTCAGGGGATCTGATGCCCTCTTCTGACCTCCACAGGGACCAGGCACCCACATGTTCAACAGACATACATGCAGGCAAAACATTCATACAAAAATAAAGAAAGAAAGAAAAAAATTAATTTAATGTAAAAACTTAACATTCCCCTTTGCAGCGACCCCTCTTAGCTGATTCAGTGAGCTACTGTGACGACAACACAGAGCAGCAAGACCAAGATCCCCATCTGTGTGACCACAAGCAAAATAAACAAGTCAATTATAGCACAGCTGTAGTGTTTTCAGTGAGGATGTCCCTGTAGACTCATAGATTTAAATGCTTGGTCCCCTGATGGTGGAAATGTTTGGGAAGAATTGGGAGGTGTGGCCTTGCTGCATGAGGTATGTCGCTAGGGTGGGTTTGGAGGTTTCAAAAGACCACACCATTCCTAATTACTGCTTTCTCCATCTCTGTCTCTCTCCATCTCTCTGTCTCTCTCTTCTCTCCCCCACCTCTCTCTCTGTGCCTCCTGTGCAGCAGATGTAAGCTCTCAGCCACTGCTCCAGCACCAAGTCCACCTGCTGCTGCCTTGCTCCCTGGCATGATGGTCACGGGCTCCTCCTCTGAAACCGTAAGCCCCGTTAAATGCTTTCTTCTACAAGTTGCCTTGGTCATGGTGTTTTGCCATGACAATAGAAAAGTGACTATAATACCTACAGATGACAAATACAAGAGAACACAATCAAGTGGCAGAGGAGAGGAATCGTTGATGAGAAAGGTGACAATTAAGATAAGATAATTTAAGAAAAGAAAGGGGAAGAATGGAACAGAGGGCCAAATAGGTGCAAAGTCCCTAAGCTGGGCCACACCCATGAGATCATAAGAAAGAGTAGTAAAAATAATGGGGAGTGCGGAGTACATGGAAGCCTGTCGGCCTTTGAAAGGACCCTGAGCATCTATCTTCATGAGACAATGATGCTGCAGAGGGTTTTAGGAATCATACTCATAACTAAAGGTACCTCTCTGATGTGGTATTGAGAATGGACCACAGGGAACCCAGCTCAGACACAAAGGAGAGCTAGAAGGCTGTGGGTGATAATCCAGGTGACCATAGATGGCTGCTTATAGGCTGCTTCTGCAGGGAAGCAGTGATGGAGGTGGTACTAAGCTCTCATTCTGGATGTGTCCCACGGAGAAGGTAAAGCCCACAGGATGAGCTGATAACACTACAGGAGAGATAAAAGGAAAAATCTCTAGTGGGTCCCCCCCTCCTTTTCCACCTCCCAAACTCCTGAAGACCTGTCTCACATAACTTTGTGGAAGACCCATAGCCTCTCACCTATCTGCTTCCACTATCTGGCAGACCCATGCCTTAGAAGAAATCTGCCTGGTGGCTTTCCGGAGCTCCCTAGGTCCCTCCCCTATAGAGACCCCACTGCAGCTTGCAGCTGTCCCAGACCTGGGCTCCTGCAGCCCTCCCTGCTTCTGCTCTGGGACCTTCTAGTCATCACTCTTGCCAGCTGCCAGCCCCTTGTCATCTCAGCAGAGCATCCATAGGGCCAGAAGACCTTCTCTGGCCTCCCAAAGTGTCTGGGTACCGCCACTATCCCAGCTCTGTAACTCTGAGCTTCCTCTGCAGAGGAGAGTTTCTCTTTCCTTTTGTGTTTGATGAAAGCCTGCCCTCAACTCACTGAGGGCAACCTCTTCTGTGGCAGGGGCCACCTGTGTCCTCCCTCACATCATCTGGGGCCACACCCAGAGAGACCTTAGATCTGCTGCGAATCCTTAGGCTTCTGGTAAATTAACTTTGGCGGGTTTTGAGACAGGGTGTCACGCGGCCCAGGCTGGCCTTGACTCACGACGTGGCCAAAGGTGACCTTGATCTCCTGAGTCTCCTACCTCCACTATCCTAAGTGCTGGGATTACAGCTGTTCCTCACCATGCCCAGCTGGTAAATTAACTTCACTGACCTAATATCTCTGGCTACCAGGCAAACACCTGGCACAGAGCAGGCACTCCGCACACATTTATTGAAGGAACGAGCCAGACTTTTATAAGACCTTGTGCATGAGGCAGGTCTGAGCGTCAGTCTTTCCATAGGTAAGGATGGAAATAAGGATGCCAACTCCATGTGTTGTATGGGGATTGAAAGCATGAGGCATGATCAATGCCCACGCTAGGTGTTGCACAATAATTGTCCCTCGAACACATTCTCATACAATTACACCTTACTATTCCCCTGTTCATCCCTGGCCCCTCCCAACCCCATTCCATACCACCTACCCCTCCCCCCACTGCCTCCCCTTCCCCTCCAAAGGACTCCCAGGGGTGGAATCACCAAGGCCTCCAAATGCACCCCTTCTCCCCCAAGGTCCCCCCAAGTCGCCACTGGTTACATATTGATCCCGTTTAACTTTCCCGATGGATGATAAACATGAAATTAAAATGACTTCCTGGAATATTAATGTAGTAAATGGCCCTATTAAAAGAAAGAAAATACAGCGGAGAAGATTTGCTTTGATGTAGCAGTTCTGCAGAAGGCTCATTTATCGCAGCTCAGATTCTCCAAATGAGATTCTGAAGGTTTCTCTGATGTCTCTTATTTTTCCCTCACCAGAATTTCAACAGAAAATAGAATTACAAGCTGGTGTCATAAAAACGCGGGACTTTTCCCTTCTCAACCAAGAAGCAACTGAAAACAGGGCAGGTAGGTGTCTGTTTCTGCATACACAGGCTAAGGGCTCTCCTCCTCCCCTTCCCCCAGCATCTTGCTGATGGAGTCCTGATCTAGGCTGCTGCAGCTGCCTCTAAAAATCCGGGCTGCCTCAGAGATTTGCACTGCCCTGAAACGAGGAAGAGGATTCAGCTCCTCCCAGACCATGTCCTGGTGTGGATGGGCAGCTCAACTCGTGTACACAAAACATTGGCTGTCACTTGTCAAGCGCGTGGTCTTTGACAAAGCATTCAGGACAGGTACAGTGGTGACTACCTGCAGTTCCAGCCCTTGGGGAGAAAATGTAGAAGGATCACCACAAATTCAAGGTCAACCTGGTCCACAGCAAGTTCTAAGCCAACTGGTACTACATAAAGCCTTGTTTCAGTTTTTTAAACCAAGGGCATGGTGGCACACACCTCTAATCCCAGCACTCAGGTAGCAGAGGCCAGCTTGATGTACTTACTGAGTTCCAGGACAGCCAGGGCTACACAGAGAAACCCTGTCTTGAAAAGCCAAAAAGTAAAATCAGGTATGAATCTAGAGAGTTGGTTCAGTGGTTAAGAGTCCTGACTGTTCTTCCAAAGGACCCAGGTTCAGTTCCCAACACCCACATATGGTTCACAACCATCCATAACTCCAGTTCCAGGGGATCTGATGCCCTTTTCTGACCTCTACAGGCATCAGATGGCACACATGTGGTGCACATATATATAGGCAAAACAGTCATACACATAAAAATAAAATAAATAAGTCTAAACATTTTAAATTAATTAATTAATCAATCAATCAATTACCTATAGTGGTCCAAATGAGAATAGCCCCCTCCGTGGGCTCATATATTTGAATACTTGGTTTCCAGTGAGTGGAACTCTTTGGGAAGGTTTAGGAGGTGTGGCCTTGTTGGAGGAGGTGTATATTACTGGGGCAGACTTTGAGGTTTCAAAAGACTTGTGCCATTCTCAGGGCCTCCTTCCCTGCCTCCTGGTTGTACATCGAGATGTGAGCTCTCAGCTGTCCCTTTGCTCCAACCTCATGGACTCCAGCCCTCTAAATCCATAAGCCAAACTAAATGCTTCCTTTAGCTGCCTTGGATCATGATGTTCTATTACAGCAAAAGAAAAGTAACTAAGACATTCTGTAGTGTGAGGACATTTGGTTCTTTGAGACAGGGTTTCACTGTAGCTTTGAACCTGTCCTGGAACTAGCTCTTGTAGACCAGGTTGGTCTCAAACTTACAGAGATCCTCCTGCCTCTGCCTCCCAAGCACTGGGATTAAAGGTGTGCTAAGGGATACTAGTATCTTACTTGAGGGCAGCAGTCAAGATTAACGAAGATTCCTGATGTCAGCAAGTTCTCAGTATTGTTGTCAATCACTACTGTTACTATAAATACTAATTTGTTGTTACTGCAATCATGCATCCTCCACTGAGGTGTCACCTACTCCAAGCAGATGCCCCTAAGCTGAGCTCTCCCCTGCCCGTGGGATTGTGTGTGTGGTGTGTATATGTATCTGTGTGTGCAAGTACATGTACACACATGTACACACATGTACACACATGCACACACATGTTCACAGAAGCCAGAGGTGGTGGTTGTAGTCAGTCACTGAGCATCAATCGCTCTCCGTCTTCTGCTTTGAGGCAGAGTCCTTTCATGAACTTGGAGCTCACCATTTTGATGAGACTGACTGGTCAGAAAGCCCTAGGATCATCCTGTCTAAAGATACGTGCCAGCGGTCCCCGCTTTTTACGTTGGTGCTGGGGATGCGAACTTAGGTCCTCAAGCTTACACAAGAAGCACTTTAACAAAGGAGCCACCTCCTCAGCTGCCCCTCACTCTGGTGGTTGGCACCCCAGTCCACCTAGCGGGGCCTTTGTGTTGTGCGGGGCTGCCATGTGGGTCTACAAGCTCTGAGTGCCCAGCTCAAAGAGGGGTGCTCCCGGACTTCCTTGTCTGTATCTTGCCTGAGTCTCCCCTTATGTGAAGGAGCCTATTCCTTCCTCCCGTTCTCAGAGAGGCAGCTCCGCTAGGCCCTCTAGCATAGCTCACTCTCCCCTTCTTTATCAGCCTCTTACTTCCTCTGAAGAGATCTCAGGCCCCACCCCCGACCATCACCAGAATTTGGTTCTATGAGTTGGTAAGGAAGGGCTACACACCATCTGCCTAGGTGACCCTCTGCGATGACCTGAAAAAGCCCAAGGTATCTCACAGCTTGACAAGGCCTATCTTTGCCACCAACAAGTTCAAGGTTCTTCTGATCCTTCCCAGGCTACCAGAGAAGCCCTATGCTGGGATCCAGAGCAGCCCTATACTGAGATCCAGAGCAGCCCTATGCTGAGATCTAGAACAGCCCTATGCTGAGATCCAGAGCAGCCCTATGCTGGGATCCACAGAGCAGCCCTATGCTGGGATCCACAGAGCAGCCCTATGCTGGGATCCAGAGCAGCCCTATGCTGGGATCCACAGAGCAGCCCTATGCTGGGATCTAGAGAAGCCCTATGCTGGGATCCAGAGCAGCCCTATACTGAAATCTAGAGCAGCCCTATGCTGGGATCCAGAGAGCATCCCCATCCCTGCCTGCCTCAGTGCTTCTCATCCAGACACAGTCACATCCAAGGAAGGCTCAGATGCTCAATCTGATAATCCCTGTGGTCACAGCTCCCCATGCATTGGTCTGGGGCTGTGTAACATCAGCTTTCCTGCTGGAGCTACAGTCCTTTGAGACCCCTGCCCAGCCAGCCCGTGGACCCCTAGCAGGAAAATGAAGGACTGGAACATAGGGGTTAATTTAGGGAAAGCAGCAGCTGCTTAGATGACTGAGGGTAGCCCGAGGGCAAGAGCTGTTCTGACTGTGATAATGACCGTGGAGTACACCCCAAGTGCCTCCCCTCATGCACAGCACAGGCAAGCTGTGTACACACACACACACACACACACACAGCTTTTTCTAGTCACTGTGTGGCAGGGGTCTGACGGCGTGCCGAGATGACCCTCTGATCACTACACACAAACAGGATCCCTCCCTGTGAGAGTGAGCAAAGACACTGACGAAGAGCCCCAGGACTGGCTGGAGCTCTCTTTAGACCCGCTGGCCTCTCCTTACTCCTGAGGATACTCTCCAAATCACACCAACTGCGTTAACCACGCCCAGTTTCACACTCCATCCCATTACCGAACGCTGGATGAGCTGGGTAGCTGGGCCGTAGGCATGGTGTGCCGCTTGGCTGGCAGTTCATTATGCATTTGTTGCTTGCGATTTCTTCTTGTGGGTTTTTCCCATCGCTGAGGCCGTTGATCATCTTCAATGGCAGAGCCCTCAAAAGCCTTTGGCCTGGGGCTCAAGTCCTTGGTGATAGATGATAGAGACTTAGGGAAAAAAGGTGGTGGGCACGGGGAGCCAGCACGGTTGCCGCTGGGAATCCAGCCGTACTTTAATGATCAGTCAGAAACAGCAGGCAGAGACTCTCTGAGGACCAACTGGCTCACCAGTTGCCTACCATCTTCAGAGCCAAAGAGAAAGCCGAAGATTGTGAACCCACGAGACGCCATGTTGAAAACTCAGACTCCAAACTCGCCCTACTCAGCTGGTCCACAAATATTCCACAGACCACATACGGATATCGACATAATGTGTGGGCCCTCACACAAGCGTTCTGACAGCCGCACACCCATGTCCCCTGCACACATGCCCCAGCTGATAAGCATTACCGTGTTACCTGCACACACATTCTACATACATACTAAGTGGCCCCAAGCAGACTCAGGCGCATCTAACTCTGCCTCTAATGGAAAGCTACACCATACGGCAAGGAGGCCCCCCTGGAAAAATTTGCCTGTGGGTGACACCCAACCTGGCCCTTGAGTCCACACTGCAACCCACAACCAGGCACGTGGCTGCAGATGCCCATATCTGAACATCCTGCCTGCCCCCTTCCGCTCGCCCCAGCTTCCACACTGCCTGTCCTGTCATGAGGAGACAGAGCATCCCAGTCCCACAGAGCCCAAGGGGCCTGATTAACAGGAAATTCTACGAATGCCAATTAGAGCCAAGTTTACTGAACAAATTGTTTGCAGTTGTGCCCCGGAACCATCATGAATTTTAATTTTGCATTGATTTGCACTGATGCGAGGCTCACAGATACCAGGGTCTGTGGCACCTCCCACCTCTCTCCCAATCCCCAATGAGGTGTTATTATCCAACCTCAGACCCTGGGGCCCTGGGACAGACTTCAGTCACAAGGTCAGTGCCACCAGTTCAGGTTTGAGAGACCTACGGAGCCCAGGAGGTGGGTGTGGGTTTTAGAAACACACACATTGTTGATGAGGAAGACTCTAGGCTTTCAAGAATCCTGGGAGTCTATAGACGACACTGGGGCCCTATCATGGACCTGAAGTCATCCGTGAATATGAATAGCAATGTAGGAGAGACACAGACACAGGCAGAGCTGTAATAATTTTATTTAATAGCCAACTAAGAGGATTTCCAGCATCATACAACCTCAGTCCAAAAGATACTTCAAAAATAAATCTAGTCGTATCTCCCTGTCCTTTATATCAAAGTCTCTTCCCAAACTCCTCCATCATTTCCCACCACTTAAAAAAGTATCCTTGAGTCTGGGCCTGCTGGGACCCAACTGTGATCTCAGTAGCTACTTGAGAGGCTGAGGCAAGACAAGTCTCAAGTTCAAGATCAGTAAAGGCTACAGAGCAAGCTTGAAGTCAGCCTGGGCAACTTGGTGAAACCCCATCTCTAATTAAAATATTAAAAAGTAGTAGTGTACTAGCCAGTCAGGCTGTGGCGGTGCACGCCTTTAATCCCAACACTCAGAGGCCAAGGCCAGACGGCCTGCAAAGCAAGTCCCAGGACAAACGGGGCTACAAAGAGAAACACTGTCTGGAAAACAAAACAAAATCTATTCATTTCTACTTAAGTGTCACTCGAATTTTTCTTGGCCCCTCCCCCTTCAAAATGCACCCTCTGCCCTTCCCTGCCTTTAAATGACCATATCTGGCTTTGCCCATTATTGCACGCTCAGTGCTTAGCCAAGGGTCTTGCATGTAACCATTGCTCTGCATGCCTCAGCCTTTTGCTCAAGGAACACTGTGCCACAAACCACCTCAAAGCAAGTATTTCTTTCCTTCCGGTTGACTGGGTTTTGGTCCGTCTGGCCTGGGCCCAGCTGGGCCTTGTTCTAACCTGAGGTTGGGTGCAGCCACCTAAGGTGTGTTGAGCAGAAGGGAGGAATTCAAGAAAGCCAAGCAGGCACACCCTTGGCTAAGGCAAGCCCTGAGGCCATAGCAAGGGTGTGCATTCAGGATGCCAGGCATTCCGAGCAGGCCGCTAAACACCCTGGAGACTCCAATATCTATCTATTCTGTGCTCCACGGTGCTAAGCACCTTCCATATGTGAATTCTTCTAGTCCTCTGGTGCTGACAGCCCTGTACGTGGTGTCCCATTGGCCCTGCTTCCATAAAAGCATAGTTTAATTAGGAAGTCAGACTTATGTAAGTAGCTAAAGTCACATCAGTTTTATTATTCTTCCTGCGATCTCAGCCTGACCACCTGTTATTTTGTGCACTTTCTAGTAGTTTACACATACATCTCCTCCATTACGTGCATGCACGCGCGCGCACACACACACACACTCACACGCACTAAACCTTTGAAAATGTGACTTGCAGACTGGGGAGCTGCCTGACTTGAAGAGTGCCTACCTTAAAAATATGAGGACCTAAGTTACTTAAAACTTACTTTTAAAAAAAAAGTCTGGCATGGAGGTACACGCCTTTAATCTCAGCACTCAGGAGGCAGAGGTAGGTGGATCTCTGTGAGTTCAAGGCCAACGTGGTCTACAAAGTGAGTTCCAGGACTGCTAGGGCTGTTACACAGAAATCAAGTAAAAAAAAAAAAAAAGAAAACAAAAACAAAACAAAAAAAACCAAACAAAACAATAAATAAAGAAATCTGAGCAGTGCTTTTAATCAGAGTACTTAGAAAATGGAGATAGGTGAGTCTGGGGGAGGGCCATCTAGCCTATTTGGTAAGTAAACTCCAGACCAGTGAGAGGCCCTGTCTCAGATCTGAGGAACAATGCCTGAGGTCGTCTTGCACTATACACTCCCCACAAACATTCAAATGCACGCACACACACACACACACACACACACACACACAATGTGGCACCTATGGATGTAACTCAGATTCAAATGGCAGAGTACTTTCCTAGTATGCATAAATCCCTGATTCAGTCCCCCACATTGCCAAAACTGGCTGTGGTGGCAAGCACATACCTATGATCCTAGCCCTCAACAGAGAGAGACAGGAAGGACATTCAATTAAAGATACCTCGTGAGTTTGAGACCATGTCTCAAACAAACAAACGAATAAACTAAAATAAGACTGCAGCATGAAAGCTTTTGATTTCACTTTGTTTTTAGCTGGGGTCGCGCCGCACAGTCCTGGCCTCCCTTGAACTCTCAGTCCTCCTGCTTCAGCCTCCCAAGTGCTGGGATTACAGGCAAGCACTACCAAAACCAGTTTTCCCTGTTTGCTTGTTTTATTTTTATTTTTATTTTGTCTGTATGGGTGTTTTGTCTGCATATAGTCTGTATCCCACAAGTATGCAGTGCCCTCAGGGCCCAGAAGCGGGTGGCAGATATCGGGGAACGGAAATTACTGACACTTGTCACTGATGGTGTGGATGCTGGGAACAGAAGCCAGGTCCTCTGCAAGATCAGCCGTTGCTCTTAGCCACTGAGCCATCTCTTCAGCCCCTCCTTTGGTTTTTGACGGAAGTCCCTGGCCCCTGACCTCACTCCATCATGTCCTTCTCTGGTTCTGCTTTTGACTGCTTATCTTTTCCCTCCTGAGTCACTCGCCTTTGCAATTGCCCTGAGTTCCAAGAACAGCAGGACTGATCAATAAACATCTTTATGACAAGGGACTGAAACTACCCCTTAGCAACAGCCAGCCTTGTAGGACAGATTACCCTATGATGAGATCATTCCCCAAATAGTGATACTGTACCCTGGAGCAGGGACAACGTGTCGCTCTCAAGCGACAATTATGCTATCAACTCCTTTAGACCCTCTCTCTCACAGAACTAGAATTGAGACAGTAAGCAAAGAAATCTACCTGACCATAGTCAGCTGCCCAGTAGTTGGGTCTTATCCCTTCCCTTTTCTATAAAAACCTCAGAGGTCAGGTTTAGCTGGTAAAGACACTTGCTCTCAAGCTGATTTCGGTCCCCAGACTCACATGGTAGAAAGAGAGAACCAACGCCCACATGTTATCTCTGGCTGTCACAGGTCATGGCCTGCACAAGCATGTGTGCACATGTGCACACACACACATACACACACACAAAAGCGCATCTCAGAGTATATCAGACCCTGTAATACAGACTTAGGAGTCACTGAATTGTCATTTGTCATCACGTGTCCCTGCTAATGGAAGCTCCTGTGTCTGCCTGGTATTTGCTAAGTGGGATCAGGATCTCTGGCAGAGCCCAGTCCCTTGGAACTCCAGAGTGGGACATTTGCTCTTAAACTCTGGTAACCTGTTCCGTGAGTCATGCATCCAGCAGCTCTTCCGTAGGACTCAAATTGGCCTACATTATTTTTCACTTTCTTAGATTTGGCAGATGAGAAAACAGAGACTTAAGAATCAGGCATAAAGCACACACTAATTCCTGTGCGTTCAGCTGCTCTGTTCTACTGATATGGGGAAACAGAATGACACACAACGCCTCTGGCCTGAGCAGAGAAGTCCAGTCCAGATCTTAGGACTCCAGCAAAGGGCTCTCCTATGGGACAAGGAATGACAATGGGAACCTGAAAGCAGGTTCCACCAGTGCCTGCCTAGCACTCCCAATCCCAGGACCAGCCTCTGCCCTCAGGCCCCCCTCCCTTCCTAGAGCAAAGCTTGGGTTTCAGGCAGCTTCTTCCCACCCTCTGTCCAGCCTCATCTTCCCCTCTGCTCCTCTGAGAGAAAGCAAAGTCTCTTATGAAGAGAGGCAGGAAGTGTGGAGCTAAACCTACCTTTTTCCTCCCAATTTTGTGGTACCAGGGTTTGAATCTAGGCTCTACCACTGAGTTACATCCCCAGCCCTCTTTCTACTTTTCATTTTGAGACAGGGTGTCTCTATGTTACCCAAACTGGCCTTCAATTTGTGGTCCTGCTGCTTCAGCCTCCCAAATAGCCAGGATTACAGCCTCTGTCTTCAAGACTGACCTTCCTATCCTAACAGAGACTTTTCATAGGACTTCTTGCTGGGAAGTGGTGGCACACACCTTCAATCCCAGCACTGGGGAGGCAGAAGCAGGTGGATTTCTATAAGTTCAAGGCCAGCCTGGTCACAGAGTGAGTTCCAAGACAGCCAGGGCTAGACAGAAAAACCCTGTTCTGAAAAACAAAAATTTAAAGATTAAAAAAGAGAGAGAGAAAAAAAAATATCTCTCACCTCCCCTTTCAGAGGAAAGAGACTATACTATAAGCCCAGATATGGGAACAAGGGGGAGGGGTGGTAAGAATGGATACCAACTATAAGATTATTAGGGAAGGTGCTCTGAATTGTGTGATGGGGCTGAGGACCCCACTAACTCCCCACACACTCACACTGACTGGGCTGAGGACCCCACTAACTCCCCACACATTCACACTGACTGGGCTGAGAGCCCCACTAACTCCCCACACACTCAGAATGCAGCCTCTCTCCTGGAAGCAGTGCCTGTGTGGGGTGGCTCACAGTCTGCCTCTACCTGAGGACCCGGGCTCTGTCAGTCAGTTGTCATAGGGCACACTCTCAGAATGTTCCAGATGTGGATGATCTTGCCTCAAGCAATGCACCAAACAGTTCTGGGGAGCAGATATTGTCCTGAGCAGAGTCTGAGTCACAGAAAGACTGGCTCAGAGCCATAAGTAGAGAAGGGAAGTGTTTGTTTTCTGAGTCTTGGGTTCCTCCTCTGTTCAGGGGTTGCAACAACGCCCATCAGAAGCAAACTAATCAGCAGGGCTGCAGGCACAGTGGGTGCTCAGTAAACACGATTCTCTGCCCAACTTGATGGAGTCAAACACGGACACTTTGAATCACCTAAGAGCTTTGTTTGTTTCGGTTGGTTTTTCAGACAGTCCTGGCTGGCTTGGAACTTGGTGCATAGAACAGACTGGCCACAGGGCTGGAGAGATGGTTCATCAGTTAAGAGCACTGGCTGCTCACCCAAAGGATCTAGGTTTGATTCCCAGACCCTACTTGGAGGCTCATAACGGCCTGTAACTCCAAGTCTCAGGGGATCAGACATTCTCTTCTGGCCTCCGTGTATACTTTGTCAAAAAACAAAAACAAACAACAACAAAAAAAACCCCAGAAAACTGAAAACAAACAAAAAGGACTTAGTCAGGGCCTGGGTCAGGGCCTAGAGAGGGTTCTGTGGTTCAGTGGATGCCACACAAGTATGAGGACTGAGTTTGGACCTCCAGAACCCATGGAAATGCTAGTTGGGTATAGTGGCTCACCTATAATTCCAGCCTCCATAAACACCGGCAGAGAACAGCCAGAACAAGCTGGCTAGTAGACTGGCCATATCGGTAAGCTCTGGGTGCAACTGAGAGGCTCTGCCTCCTTGACCGACATAGAAACATCAAAGATGAGCCGGGCAGTGGTGGCGCACGCCTTTAATCCCAGCACTCGGGAGGCAGAGACAGGCAGATCTCTGGGAGTTCGAGGCCAGCCTGGTCTACAAGAGCTAGTTCCGGGACGGGCACCAAAGCTACAGAGAAACCCTGTCTCGAAAAACCAAAAAAAAAAAAAAAAAAAAAGAAATATCAAAGATGAATCCAGACATCAGCCTTGGATTTCCATATGCATGGGTACCCACATGTCTGTGCACACATACTTGCAAATATGTATACATCCATGCATACATACACATACGCACGCACACACACACACACATAAAATGGAAAAAGAAAAAACTTCATAAGAAACAATTTGGTAGTGTGTGCCTATAAACCTTACATGGAGGAGGCAGCGGCAGACTGGAAGGAAGAGAACTCAGGCTGTTGTGCGTGTTACAAAAGCATGCTACCAAAGGCACTACATCCATAGCTCCTTCACAATGCATTTAGTAGATTTCTGGTTTTAATTATGTTTTTGTTTGTTAGTTAGTTCGTTAGTTTGTTTTTTTTTTTTTTCAAGATAGCATTTCTCTCTGTAGCCCTGGCTGTCCTGGAACTCGTTCTGTAGACCAGGTTAGCCTTGAATTCAGAGATCTGCCTGCCTCCACCTCCTGAGTGCTCATTGCTCCTATGCCCTATTGCCAATATATACCTGAACAGTTCCTGCTGCGCACGCCCACCAAGAAACTTCCCTGGCCAGCAATCTGGAGCTGGCGCTTTGGCTTTGCTCTCTGAGATACTGTTAAATGCACGGTGGGCTGGATGTGTCATATTTAAAGCCATTGCTTTCTGTGTTCATGTGTCAGCTCCACGTCTCTCCTTCCGTTTGCTCTCAGCTTCAGAAGGACAGGGCCCCTGTCTGCTGTCACGGCAGCTAGCACACCTTGCTAGCGCTTGCTGGGGATGGGATGTAGTTCAGTGGCTGAGTGCCTGTCTAGCGTGGACAAAGCCTGGGTTCCATCCTAGCACCACAGAGAGAGAGGAGAAGGAATTGGATGGTAGCTTAGTTGGTAAAGTGCCTACCATGCACACATGAGGATGTGAGTTTGACTCCCAGAAGACATTTTTTAAAAGCAGTGGTAGTGTCATGGACTCATAATCCCAGCACTGGGGAGGTGGAGACAGGTGAATCCCTGGAGCCAGCCTTGCCTAATTGATAAGTTCAAAGCCAGTCTCACAAGGTGTGGGCTGTGTGGATGCCTCGCTGGATAAAGCATTTACTGTGCAAGCGTGTGGACCAGGGGTGGGATCTCCAGCACCAGGTAGATGCAGGACAGGTGTGGAGGCTAAGTGCAATCCCAAAACTTAGGCGGCAGAGAGAGAGAACATCTGGGAGCAGACTAGACAGATACATTATCCAGAGTTGGTGGGTTCTAGGTTCAGCAAGAGACACTGCCTCAATAAATAAAGTAGAAAGCAATTAAGGAAGACATCTGTCATTAACTTTGAGCCTCCAGACACATGTATGGCCACACACAGGAACATGCATATGCATACATGTCACACACATATGCAAAACAATAATGATGCATTTTTAAAAGTGTTCCCAAAGCAGGGTTTTGGTGGCACATGCCTTTAAATCCAGCACTGGGAGTGGGGGTGGGGGTGCCAGAGGCAGGCATATCTCTATGAGTTAGAGGCCAGTCTGGTCTACAAAGCGAGTTCCAGGACAGCCAGAGTTAAATGGTGAAACCTTGTCTCAAAAAAACAAAAAAAAGGTGTTCCCCAAAAGCTCCAGGTAGGTAGCACCCAAGAAATGACATCTCTAAGGTTGATTTCTGTCTTCCACATGCAAGTAGACATACCTGCACCCACAAACTCACAAAGTAAATAAGTAAACAAATAAACATTTGTTGAATGAATGAGTGAATCCAAGTCCACAGTAGGTCTGGATGTCTCAGAATCTCTTCATTACGTTCAATATAATATGTGTGTATGTGTGTATACACATTTGTATGTGTATAGCTATACATACATATACATACATAGAAAGAGAGAAAAAGAGAGAGAGAAATAAATAACAGGGAGTACAGCCAGCCCTCTATGCCCATGGGTTGCACATCTGTGGATTCAACAATCTTTGATTAGAAAATCTTTGTGGGGGAGATTACATCTATACTGAACATGTTGAGACGATTTCCCTTGCTATTATTCCCTAAACAACACAGTGCAGCAACTCTTTACACAGCATTTACATTGTATTAGGCATTATAAGTCATCTGGGCATGATTTAAAATATGCTGCAGGACTGCTAGAGCTCTATGCAAATTCTACAACATTTTATACAAAGGATTGGACAGCCATAGATTTAGGCAACCAGTGGTGAAGCAGTCCCTCCGAGGACCCAAGGTCGACTATACTCATTTCTCTGGGACAAATGGAGAGTTATGCAAAAGCCTCCCTCATCTCCTCTCTATACCCACAAGAGCCCCTCTGCTTGCTCCAGCTCCCTGTCCTAACTGATGCTCTTTCTGTGGTCCGTCTCTGTGGAACGAACATCCAGGTCAGCTGGGCCCTTTCTGGAGCCAGGCTCACCTCTCCAGGCAGCAGCATCGGCCGGGTGGGATAACATCACCGAAAGCCCCATGTATACTCAGGAGAAGTGCTTTCTGCGGGGAGCAGAATGAGGAAGAGTGTCGCTGGCAGTAACCCAAGACGAGCCCAGGTGAGGGAGATGATGACGATGATGGCCACGGTGACAGGGTGGGACTAAGAGCTGTGACCCGTGGTCCTGGGTGGAGAGGGGATGAAAAGGAGAGCTAAGAGAATATCATCGCCTGCTGCCAGCCCCTGCTTCATTGTCCCACCCAAACCCCAGCCTGCTACCTTCCTCTGAATATCCCCAAGCTTTCCCAGCACTTGAGCGAGGGCAAGTATCTCAGCAGAAGCCGGGTCTCATCCTCACCTCTGCTCTCTTCGTGGCTAAGGGGCCGGGCACTGAGCTAAGATATTTACACACACCCTTCCAGTTCATCTTGACTCACAGCAGTCACAGAAGGTCACACTCGCACTATGTTGTGACAAATGAGAAAACAGAGGGTCATTTGTCTGTTATGCCATTTGCCTAACTGTCATAAACAGCAGTTATGTCACTGGCCCGTATCCAAGCCCAGATCTCAGCGACACTGCTATGCCTGTTCCCCAAAGGGTACTGCTTAGAACCATCATAAACCCCTAATCCTGACAAGGAGCGCCTCAACAGCCGCGCCACCCTTCCATCATTTTGATGGTAGCTTCCCCTTCATGCTTAGTAGAGGTGCTTCAATTACTGACACCACCTCTGGCATGAGGGAGCTGAAAGAAAGACGGAAGCATAGGATGTCAGGCTGGCAGAGACCTAATGTCACATTTTCAGCTGGCAGGTGAAAAACCAGAGGCCCGCAGAGGCTTCCCATAACCATCTAACAGTAGCCATTGAGATCTGGGATGGGGGCTTCTAGGTATTTCTGCTCAGGTCCCTCCTCTGATAAATACCCATTTTGATTTGAGGGTAGGTTGTGGGGCTTGAATCCAGAGACTCCTGCTCGCTAGGCAAGTACTCAGCCACTATCCCTGGCTCATACATTTCCATTTTGAATTTCAGCTCTCTTACCAGAAAGCCCCTGGGAGCCTTCTGCTTCTTCTCATTTTGTGTATCTTTAAAGAAAACTATGCACAACTCGTCTCCCTCCCATTGGATTTTGTCCTTTGGAGCCAGGGCCCCTCTCCCCCTTCCTCCTCTTCACACCCCCAGATCATCTTCCTTCTCTTCCTTCTCTTGCAGCTAGAACAGGATCCTGAGGCATCTGGGTCCCTCTGTGGTCATGTGCTGGCCAGCAGGGGCTATCGGGTCTTCTGACTGCCGCAAAGAGCCGCTCTCTGCTGCTTCTCTCCTCTCTCAGGGTTGCTGGGAGATTATTAGATAATTTTCAAATTTGTAAAGTGCCTTAAGCTCCTTGGAGGCAAGGTGGTATATGAGTGTAATAACAATAACAATCCTATCTGTCAGAGCCATTGAGAAAATGAATCTTGTTATCCTCAGGAACCAGCCTAGAAACCGCAGCAAGGAGCACCTAAGCAATGTATGCGGCTCAGTTTCCTGACCAATCAGGGACAGGTAAAGTGCCACCCCAGCCAAAGTGTCATTACACACACACACACACACACACACACACACACGGCCCAGGGCTAGCAGTAAAGGGCTCTCAGAAAGTTATCCAAATTGCCTCTGACGCTTCACCAATTAAAATGACTTTAGGACAAGTTGAAATCAACTTAGGGAGCAAAGCATTCTGATTTCTGAACCTTTCAGAAGGCAGCCGGGAAGGCAGGTGTCTGAGCAGGTTGTCACTCACTCAGGAGTAATGACGGGAAATCCATCAGGGACAGCGATTGAGTCTGGAGAATTAGTAAGGCTGTTTACACCGTAGCTGGGAGTCGGCGGGGCTGGCCAAGGCTGGGCTCTTGACGGCTGTGTCAGCTTCTCTGCTAATGAGCTTCTCCAACTCCACACTCCCCCGCTGGACTCACTGCTGCAGACTTCAAGTCTGGCTGCGCCTGACCTTTCAGTGAGGACCTCAGGGCAGGGTGACTGCAGACAGGCAGAACTGTATTCAAGTTCTGGCTCCGTCACTGCCAATCTTCCTGTGTTGGGCAAAGCTCTGTACTTCTCCAAGCCTCGGTTTCTCCAGCGCTAACATCTACTTGAAGAGACAGGTGCATATTTGTCATTCTGGGAGGATCAAAAGTTCAAGGCCAGCCCAGGTTACGTAGGCAGTTCTAGGCTAGCCTTGGGTACCTGAGATCCTGTCTCAAAAGCACAAAAAGCAAAGTAAAATCTACAACGATAGCACAATTTGCCGTTGTCTGGTGAGGACGGAAGTGGGCTGAGATGCCTTCTGCTGGGTGGGCGTGGAAGGAAAGGAAGTAAGTTTACCTCCTTAGCCCTAGGGCATCCATCTCTTCTGAGATCAGGAGACACAGGGAGGCAGAAACCATTGGGAAAATAAAACCACATTTCCAGCCACAGCCCTGCCCCACCCTGCATGATTGTGCACGAGTCACTCTCGGCCTTAGCTTCATCATCTGCAAAATAAAAGAAGCATGTGATCCCTCTCTAAGCCCACCAGAAACTCCTAGGAGAAATTACAGAGGACTGCACTGGAGCCAGCTGCAGTCAGATTAAACCAGACTTCCCGGCAATGGCAGCAATAAGCTCACTCCTTCCTAGGATCCTTGGCTGTGTTGGAGGGAAGGAAGACATGACAGCCCCAGAGCTGCTCTACAGACAGAAGGAACACTGTGGCCTAGCAGTCCCGAGGGCTTTCTTTGATCCTCGTTGTCCAAGGTTTTGTAGAACCTAGAGTGACCCTGAAGGGAAATCTCTGGTCCTGTCCAGGAGCAAAGGTCACATCCTCACCGACAAGCCCCAGTCAGCCATGGGCCATGACCCTATTATTTAAGCTTTTCATAAAAGGCCAGTCCCTGAGGCTGGAAGAATGGCCGGGACTGACTTTTCCGGAGAGGAAGTAGGAGCAGCTGGACCTAAGGCCTGGGTTGACCTGTGCAGCACTCTGGGCTGGGCTGAAGACTTCCAGACTAAACCAAGTGCTTCGGTGGCTGAGAAGAAAGCCCCTGGATGGCACAGGGGCCTCTTTTCTGCCTTAGCCAGGCCCACCAGCATCTCCACGCTACTCATGGACTCTGGGCTGACTTTATTGTAATTTCCGACTTGTCGCGGTTAATAGCAGCCCTTTGTTAATTACTGTGTGTTTTTAAAGTAAAAAGAAAGAAAATTCCCACAGGAGACTCTCACTTGGCTAAAGCAATGGGAGGTGAGGAAGGGAGAGGGTCTGGGATAGTGAGGTTGCCTGCCTGGATTCTGCTCAGCCAACATTTGAGGCTGTGGACTGCCAAAGTGAGGGACATCATGTCTCTTCCTGCCTTCTTTTGGGACAGCTCCTCACCCCCACCCATACTTATGCCAAAGGCCCTACCTACTCACCAATCCCATACTTTAAACAGGGGAAGCCTAAGGAGAAAGTCTATATATACACCAGGAGACCTGGGACCTAGGGAACAGCTCCCAGGGGCCTGTCAGAGTAAAGATCTTTCAGTTAGGAAACAGCTACAATTCAGGGCTCATATATTAAAATTTAGCCATAAAGCTCAGTGATAGCATGCTTGCCTAGCAAACATGAAGCCCTGGGTTCAATCCCCAGGAACGCATTTTTTAAAAATAATAAATAGGAGCCAGGTGGTGGCGGTGCATGCCTTTAATCCCAGCACTTGGGAGGCAGCTCTTGGTGAGGCCAGCTTGGTCTACAGAGTGAGTTCTAGGACAGCCAGGGCTACACAGAGAAACCCTGTCTGGAAAAAACTAAGAAAAAAAGGGGGAAAAAAAACAGGTTTGGAGGAAATGGCGCAGCCCGTAAAGTATTTGCCTAGCAATCAAGAAGACCTAAGTTCTATCCCTAACACACATGTGAAAAGCCAAGCACAGTGACAGGCACTGTAATCCTGACAATGGGAAGGCAGAGACAGTGCAGGTGACGCTGGGGCTCAGTGACCATTCAGCTTAGCCTGTGGGTAAGTTCTAGGTTAATGAGAAATCCTGGCTCAAAAAAAAAGGTATTGGGGAAGTTGGATGGTGCCCGAGGAACCATACTTCTGGGCCCAATCTGTCCACGCACACACACATACACACACACACACACACACATACTCACATACACACACACACTCACATACACACATACACACACACATACTCACATACACACACACTCACATACATACACACTCACATACACACATACACACACTCACATACAAACATGTACACTCACATACACACACACACACATGCACACTCACATATATATACACACACACATACTACAACCCCAAGAGAAAGAGAATGGGTATGGGGTGTTCAGGTCCCACCAGAGGCTGGAGCAGCGACTGTGGTTACCCACTAAGAACTGTAGGTTGTAGGGCAACTCAGCAGGCTACAGGCCATGCCATGCAGTGGAGGGAGCCAGGATTTTCAAGGGGCTCCAAAAGCTGGTCTGCCATGTTCTTATCCAGAGTCATCCGGAGTCCCAGACTCGGGAAGCATTGGTAAAGAGTAGGGGCAGGGAGAGAAGGGAGCCAGGGGGAAAGGGAGCTGGGGACACAGACTCCCCAGACAGAGAAGGATGGAGCTGGAGAAAGAAATTCATACAATCTAGAGGCACTGATTAAAATCCTAGAAGAAAATGTAACGGAGGGACTTTCTATCTTTCTATTGAGACATTTAACCTAAAAGAAATGAGTTAAATAATTTATACAGAGAACAAGTGAAATTTGCTTTGATCAAATTAAAAAATATGACTGTGGAAATAAAGTGTCCGCAGCATCCTTCTCAGGCGGTGGAAAGGGCTGCCGAGAAACAAAATGACAGAGACATAAAAATAACTAACCCTAACCCGGCGAATATTAGCACCATATTTTTTGGGAGATTACACGGCGTCACTGTAGGCCACGCAGAGAAATCCTCGCTAAGCACCAACAGGAGAGGTCTCTCTCATTGTGGAAGCCCCATAAAACCCAGAAAATGGATAAAATTTTCCTTTGTAAAAGCGATCTGACTTCACTCAGGGGTTGGCCCAAAAGCCACAAGGGATCAAATCAAATTTCCCACTTGTGCCTTTCCGAAAAGGAAGAAAACTGCTAACTTCCCACCCCATCTCTGTGCTTCTTGGAGACGCCTCCCTTTCTCCCATTTATCCTGCACACGCACATACACACACACACACACACACAGGCTCATACACACGGGCTCACACACACATGGGCTCACACACTCGGCTATGATTTTTTTCTTTCTTTGTCTTTTTTTTGGGGGAGTAGCATTTGAAACAGGGAGTAGCTTCGTAGCTATAGCCAACCTGGAACTCATCATTTAGCCTGGACTGGCCTCAAATTTGTAATCCTCCAGCCTTTACCTTCAGGTACTGGGATTCTGTACAGGTCCGGACCTCCACACCAGACATTCAACCCTCATACATACTTTCTCCCCCTTTGCTTGCTTCTACCTCTCCAGGCCTGGGATTACAACCATGCGTCACTGAGCCTGTCTGGTGCAGGGACAGATCCTAGGGCTTTGAGCACAATAGGCATACCCTACAAAGTGTGCTACGTCCCCAGCCTCCCTCATTTGATCCTTTTGTTGTGTGTGTGCACCATGTGCATTCAGTAGTTGTGGAGGCCAGTAGAGGGCGTCCAGTTCCCCTGGGACTGCAGTTACAGATGACTTCTGGGACTGGAGCTACTTAGAGATGGTTGTTAGCTGCAGTGCTGGGAACGAAACCTGGGTCCTCTGGAAGAGCAGCCAGAGCTCTTAATGCCTGAGCTGTCTCTCTACCCCCTGATCTGCTCTTATGAAACATCTCAGACCAGTTCTAAGAGTCCTGAGCAAGATGAACATGGATACCGCTCGCTGACTTAACCACTCAGCCTCAGCCAATCACCCTGTACGGTGGACTTGCCTGGCTCTCCTTGGTAGCACATGCCTGTAATCACAGCACTCTGGGAGCAGAAAGGCAGGATGATGGATGAAAACCACAGTCAGCCTGATCTACATTGTGAAATCTGGTCAAAAGGAGGAGGAGAGGGAACAGAATAAACAAGCTGCCACAGTACAAAGGGAACCCCTCTGGCTGCTTGGGGTGTATCTTCCTCTTCTACTGGGGGGAGACAAGTAAGTAAAACAGAGAAGCCATGATCTACCTTTATCCACATCGACTCCATCTTCATACCTCCTCCTGGAGAGTCTACTGGGCACCTGTAATCCAATCTAGGAGTGAAAGTTCAGCTTGGCTTGTACCAGTCCTACTGGCTTTATGGGTTCAGATGATCCTAAAAACCCTTAACTCTGAGGAGAGGTTAAAAGCCAGACAGTGAGGGCTGGAGAGATGGTGCAGGGGCTATGAGCACTGGCTGCTTTTTCAGATGTCCAGGGTTCAATTCCCAGCACCCATACGGCAGCTCACAACTGTCTGTAATTCCAGTTCCAGGGGACTCGACACCCATGGCAAAACACCAATGCACATAAAAAATTTAAAAAGTCGCACAGTAACTGCTTCAAGTTCTGGCTGGCTTCACCACTTGTGTACTTGTGTGCCCACAACCAAGCTAACCCCTCCTCACCTGCAGAAAGAGCAGAAACACTTTCCAAGAATGGAATGGAGTATGGGCATACAACAGGGTATCCAGAATTTGCAAAAGTTCCATAAATGCAGATTTTTTTTGCAGTGACCTTGGTCAAGGCATCCAAGGTCACAGAAGATTTTCTCCCCAACTCCTTAGTTATGGTTTCTGACTCTCCACAGAGAAAATGTCTAACTGGCCTCTGTTCTGCCTGCACCATGGAGAGAGCTGTGGTTTGCATCAAGATAAAGGCACAGTTCAACCTAAGGTCGCATGGACGCATGCTTTCTCCAGAGAGTGAACCCCTGGCAGCTGTTCCCTTCCCAAAGACCCACCATGTGCCAGAGAGAACCTGAAGCCAAGATTGGCTTCTCCTGAGGAAGCTTTGTGTTGTCTGTCTGTCTGTACTTTGATTTTTGAGACAAGGTCTCCTGTAGCTCAGGCGGGTCTAAGTCACTATGAGGCAGAGGGTGGCGCTGAACGTCCAGTCCTCCTGCCTCCACCTCCCTGGTGCAGGAACTTTAGGCGTGCACCACCAAGCCTGGCTTCTAGAACTCTGCAGCAATGCAGACGCTGTCTCTAGTGAGACTGAGATTTCTGTCCCAGAGGGTGTGTAAGCAGACCCCGAGGGACACACAGAGGGGGGATGTGTTCAGTGGGGGCCACTCTGTGGGAACCCTGTGCAATTCTCAGCATTTCGAGACGACTTGCACTCAGAAGCTACCGGCCTTTGTGGGCTCGAGATATCGGCTCCCTTCTTTTCTGTGCACCTCCTCTTTTTCCTCTCCCTATGATTGATCTTCTCCTCTCTCCACCCCCTCCCCAGGACCCTTGAGAAATGCAAAACCCATATGAGAATAGAATCTCATATTATGTGCATATTATGGTTGTGTGTGGTGGAATGCTGTGAAGATAAAGGAGGGAGAAGTAGAGAATGGAAAGGCTCTCTCTCTCTCTCTCTCTCTCTCTCTCTGTGTGTGTGTGTGTGTGTGTGTAAGAGGGAGAGGGATCAAGGCACGTGATATCCACAGCAGGTGTGCTGATGTCATCCAGGAACTGGGCTGTGGGTGAGCCCAGGGCACACGAGTGTGTGCATCCGGGCAAAGCTGCTGAGCCGCTGTGCCAGTGCAAGTGTGTCAACCCTGGGATGGGGTTGAGCCTACTTTTATCTCCTCTGGCTGTGCAGGATTTACAAGCTTTTGAAATGCAGGATTAATAAGAAGAGGCCGGTGTTTTAATCTATAATGGAACAGAAAGTATCATTATTGTTAAATAATGCACAGCCTGTCGTTTATTAAGAATTAATGGTTTATCGAGTGTTCAGGTTGCAGCAGCCGCCTGTGCCCTCCCTGGCCTGGGCTTCTAGCTGGTGGCCTGTCCCTCAGTCCTGTCCCCCAAGCCCACAGGCTGCAGGGACAGCAGCCACCAGTGGGTGGCCTGAGAAGCTCAGAGCTTCTGCTGAGAGGTTTAGCCTCTCTTAGTGGTGTTCCCTGGTGGGGTCAGGAACAGGGAAACAGACTAGGGAGACATGACACAGTGATCCCGTTCACTGCCTCAGCCTGGATCCTCTGTCTATCCCATTTTAGAGAGAGGAAGATTCCTGTCCCACCATATTTCAGGCTAGGAGGCTGTCTCCATTCTTGGAAGTCGGGACAGTAGAGACCCAACTATTCGGGAAGTTCCTTCCTCCTGGGCATGGAGTGTGGTGCTACAATTTTCTCAGGAGAATCAACATCTAAAGAGACCTCTTGGCTAGAAAGAAGGAAGCCACATTAACCAAGGATTTCTACAGGCTGGGCACTTCCCAGGCATCGTTCCACTGTGACCTGTGTCACCAACTAGCACGTGTTCCCACCTTTTAGATGGGGAAATTGAAGCTCACAGAAGTTACAATATTCATCCAAGGCCACATCACAGATGGACCTAGAGCCAAGCCATTCTTTTTTAAAGACCTGTAGTTCATGGTGGCCTTGAACTCCCACTTAGCCAGTACCGTGACCTTGAACTCCTGATCTTCCTTCCTGACTCCACCTCTTGCCTGCTGGGATTGCAGATCTGAGCCATCACACTTAACTTAGAGCCAAGCTGCTTTCCCCCTCCCCAATGTCTTTCCAGTTCAGGCCTTGGGGCAATAGCTCTAGGCTTCCCCATTGCTTTAAAACAGATGATTTTCAAGGACAGTGCTTGAGAACCTTAACGGGCCTCTATGCCTGCCCCATGATGCTTCAACTGTAACAATGCACAAACAAAACAACAAAAACTTCAGCAAATCTAGCATCTCCCCCAGCAGAGAGCACTGAGGGCAGAGCCAGGTGATGCTACAGATGGCAGCCAGGGTCCTGATTCCCAGCTTAGCATCCCAGTCAGATCCATCCTTGAATGCCTTGCTTACCCCATCACCCACCTGTTTGTATGGTTTGACTCTCTAGCCAGAAAGACTCGACTCCAGATCCAGCTTCTGATTGCGTGTCCTCTATATCTGTGGCAGAATCAGCACCCTGTGACCTTGAATAAGTTCCCCAACCTCTCTGAATCTCTGGTGGATGTCGTAATAGGCCTGCCTCAAAGGATTATTGTAAGTGCTCAATGAGGTCATCCGTGTCAGCCTGCAGCACAGACTTGACAGTAAACACTGGGTTGATACTGGGGAGGAGTGGTGCTGCTGGGGCTGCTGATTCCAGCAGATATTCGCAGCATCCATGGGCCACCAGTTCCCACCCCATTCCTCCCCTGCTGTGCTTATGCAGTGAGCACATACTCTGCATCTATTCCTCAGGCTCTGGGTTGGGCACCTGTGGTCAGTCTGAGGCCGTGATGAACAATGTCTGTCCTTATCAAACCTTCAAGCCCTCTTCACCTCCTTCCTATAGTCCCAGTTCCAATCCCTCTCCTCTCGGCCTTCAACCTTGCACCCTCTGAAGCCCCTGTCTGTACCTACCCCACCTCATCTCTGCACCCCACACTCCACTCTTCTTCTATTCCAAACAACACAGTGTTTGCCAGCTGCCTCCTTCCTACTTCTTTCCTCTTTCCCCCTTGTCTCTTTCCCCATCGTCAAGAGCGACTCCACTCTTGTCTCAACCCCAACTCGCTCTACTCTTCTTTCCCAGTCCCAGCCTTTCACAGCCAGTACTATCCTCCCCCATCCCCAGCCTTCTCCCATTCCAGTTACTGGGGTCCTGAGGTTCCGTTGGGGGTGGTGACACTGCCCCTAGAGGCCATTGTGGGAAGGCGCACTATGAGAAAATGAATCCCCAATATCCCAGAGCGGGCACAACCCCAGCACCTGCAGTGGGTGGAGCCCCTGATTGGCTGGAGTGGGGCGGGCACCAACTGCGCTCCAGCGAGCTCCTCACTACCCACCCCCACTGTCCTCTCTCCTCTGGGCGGGCCACCACGCTGGGACCTCGGCCCACAGCCGGGTTCCTCGCGCGGCTCCTGTTTTATTAACCTGCCTGTCGCTGCTCTCGCCACTGAATAGGGCCTAGGGGGGAGGGAAGGAGCTGCGAGGTGGGGGCCGGGCTTTGCGGGAGATCACCATGGAAACAGCAGCTCGGCCAATCAGTGGGCAGGCAGGCCGAGTGCAGCGGGCAGCTCGGTCTCTGAAGCCTCGTGCAGCCACCGGCTGACTCCTGCCTGACAGGCGGTCTGCAACCCCTGCGAGGCAGAGGATGAAAGACCCTAGGGGAAGTGGCACCGGCAATTGAGTGGCGGGGCGGCCGTGAGGCTAGAGGCACTGGGGTGTGTGTGTGGAGGGGGCTAGAATAGTAGAGAGACTGTGGGGAGCGATGCTGACGAAGAGCCCTGGCGTGGGGAGACAGTGACAGGAGCCCGACGCAGGAAGCCCAATCTCTCCCTGGTGGAAGTGTTCCATCCAAGCCAGGGTTCCTCGCTGCTTGGGACCACTCCACTCTTTGTGTGGGAAAGGACCGGCTTTGCACCTACGGCCGGCCAATAGCACTCCCTACCCCCCTACCCCCAGTTATGACAAGCAAAGATGACAGCACACATTGTTGAATGCCGGGGCGGGGGGGCAGGTCTGTCCCTAGTCAGGAACCGCTGAGCAGCACCAGGCAGTGGTCACTATTCATGAAATTTGTTGCCCTTGAACTGGCTTCCCTGCGAGAAAGGAGGAGGACAAGGAGGGGTAGTGGAACAGGAGGAGGAGGAGCCTGAGGGAGCCAGGCTAGGGTCCAGGTGGGTGGAAGGGGAGCGGGACTCCAGTTTGGGCTGCGAGGAGCAAACAAAGCAAGCTCTCTAAATACCTTCCTGCCTGCCCAGCCTTGCCCAGCTGTCCTGCAGACTCACTCCAGACACCACATCCAGGAAGTCCTCCCTGGTTGTCTCATGCCGTCACTGGATTTCCTTTCCTTCGGAACAGTCACTCGCCCCTGCCTCCAGCACATCCCTCTGACTCATTGCTAAGAGTTGTCACCCCTGCTGAGGGAGAGCCTTCCCTCTGCCAGGCCCTGACAGACTTCATTCCCATTTCCTCATCTCATTGTCACGGCTCCACGCGCCGGGTACCATTATCATCACCATCTTGCAGGTGAGAAAAGCGAGGCTCGCATTAGCAAGCTCGCGCAGGATGGATCACAGAGACAGCGGTGAGGATTCAAAGCAGGTGGTCAGGTCTGAGGGTTTGCCTGTCTAACCTCAGACGTGTAGTGCGAAGCTCGCGGCTCCTGGATGGGTCTGAAGCCCCTTGCAATGCCCAGCACGCACTGGTGAGTAGCAGGCACTGCCGAAGTGCTCTGAATAGCATGGTGGTTCTGTGTGAACAACCAGGCACCGAGCCCAAGAAGGCTAAGACTGAAGCAACTCATGGCGCCGGTCCCCAGAAGGCCAGCAGGGTTTGCTGTGGCATGGTCTAGTGGGGTCGGTCCCGCGAAAGGAAGTAGTACCACTGAGTCTATTTTTTCAGCCACACTACCTCACCAGTTCTTCCATGGAGGCTGGGCCATGGCCCCCCCTAGTGGCCAGAAGGTCACTCTGATGACGGGGGGTCCCCCAGTGTACCTGAAGATCTCCAACACAGTGGTCTTCTCACCTGGCTAAATTCTCAGACTTCAGGGCATGCCCTCGGGAGTTAGAGCTAAACACCTCAAGGGACTGGACTTGCCCCAAACTGAGCTTGACAGGACAAACCTCCACCACTACCCCTCTCCCCACAGGAAGCGTCCCTTCCCTCCACCCCCAACACATCTGAAAAGGTGTTGCCCTCAAAGGACTCAATCAGAGCCCTCCTTCACAATGGCCAGAATGATTCCACCCCCATCCCAGCAAGAGGGGGCTTGAGGCTGCGGGGGCATCGCTAGGAAATATTGAATAACGCCACCTCCCACTCAGGTTAGGGTTTTGGTCTGGAATCCAGGAGCTAGAGTCCCAAGGGGCTCCCATCATAACCGCTACCCCCACACACACCATGCACCACCCACCTCCCTCAGGAACCTGCCACACACGCACAGCACCTCGGCTTTGAAGGCAGGGCTCCTGGCAGGCTGCTGTTCCCATGGCAACTCCATCCCAGGCTGCCCTACCCAGTACTTTCCTCCGCCCCCTTCCTCCACCCTGAATCCATATCACCTTCATTCACAGAACAAGTGCAGCATCATATCATCAAAGTGGACACTTCTTCCCCCCCCCACCTTTCTCCATCCTTGTTTTCTCCCCCTTCTCATTCAGTGGGAAACCACAAGCTGGGAAGGGGCGGGGTGGAGAGAGTGGCAAGAGGCTGAGCTGCGGTGGGTGAAAGGAGAGGGGAGAAACCGAAACCGGAGGGAGCCATGGCTCAGCTCCCCCTCACAGTGCTGTGGTCCCCAAGTTTTGGGCTTCTGTTCTCATTCCCAGAGCTATTTCATCTCGGTGCATGAGTCTGTACCTTTCCTGGATGAAAGTCCAAAGCATAGACAGGCTCCCCACGAACCCCAAGACTCACACTGGGGCTCAACATCAGAGCCCTGGTGCTGCCTCCAGCCCCCAGCCCCAAGGCTGCTCCCCATTCTGAGCTGGTGCCCCTTGCTTGGAAAAGACACTCCTTGTCAGAGCCAATGGGGCCACTGAAATCTCGGGTGGGTCAGTGGGAAGAAGCTGGTGGAACCTCAACCCCCGTTGTTGCTTAAACAATATGACTCCTCTGACTAGGGAACCTTGACTTTGGCGGGTGCTGTTGGAAAGTCCAGAGAAGCCTGCTCCAGCCAGCATCAGTCCTCTGTCTTCAGGAGGTCCAGGGGCGATGGTCACAACCCAGCTTTAGAGCCGGCGGCTGGGACTTGAATTGCAATGCTCTCATTTGTCCTCCACAGGAAGCTTGTCTCTTCTGCCTTGATTCCCGTGTCTGAACAACAGAGGCAGCAATGACACACAGGCCTTGAGTTGCAGTATTTCATTTACTCCTTGTGGCAGCTCAGCGGGGTAGAATGATTGTTGTCTGATCTACAGAAGGGAAACTGAGGCTGGGACAGTCAGCGACACAGCGGGACTTTAATCAAGCAATAGAAGGTACTGGTGGCACAGAGTCCATACACAGCAGCTAAGTGAAGGGGGAGGGGTCTTACGAGGTGGGGCTCAGGGCTGCAGCACTTGCCTGGCACTGGGTAACCCAAGCTGCCATGTAGTCCTATTGCGGGTCTATGACCTAAGCTCAGGCCTCCTGTGTCACTGGCCTTTGCTCTGGGGATGAACAGATTCCTTTGGGGACCCAGACTGCATTCGCCAGCCAAGATCAAGGACTTGGTGAGACCGACTGATGTTGTCCAGGAGGGGAGCAAGCTCTGGCCCAAGGAGTGCCTGAGCCAACAAGTTGTGAGCATCTCTGTCTAGCCAAACTCTTGACCATGCACACTGAAGAGGGTGAGGCCTCAAGGATGAAGGGACTTGGCCAACTGATAGCTTTTTGGTCTACCCTTCCTTCATAGGATGCTGCCTGTGGGAAACAGACCAAGGTCAGGGGCTCTGGGCTTAGAATCATCCAGACAGGGAGTAGAAATCCCTAAGGAAGCAAGGCTTGAACCTAAAGGACGGGTTGTGGGACTCAGTCTCTCCCCTGCCAGCCCACAGCTTCCCATCTTCCTATAGCCCACCCCCAGTTTTTTAGGGGTCCTCCAACCCTTAAGCAGCTTAGCCAGTCTGGGAATTTCAGTGTGCTGGAACTTACACACACACACACACACACACACACACAGCCCCAATCCCCTACCTTGAGTGAACAAGCCAAACAAACAGCATTGTTCTCCTACACAATGGACACAAAGAACTTGGGAATTCACAGAATGGTCCAGAATTTCAGCTTCCTTCCCCTCCAAGCCCTAGAGAGCTCCATTGTCTGCAAACTCCACTTAGAATACGCACCACTGCTCCAGCTGTGGAGCCACTTAAGACTCAAGGAAGCACCCCCTCCTTCCCTCCCAGTACCCTGCCTAGCTAGTGGGGAGGAGGGGAGCAGCCTACAGTCCCTGCACGGGTGACAAGCTAGAAATGACTCTGCCCTCAGTGCCACTCGGGGGCGCCCATTTTACAGCTGAAAAACCTGACAGACCATGATCATGGGACCTACGGAAATGAAAGTTCCCAGAGTCCCCCTCCTCTGCTCCATGGTGTGTTTATAGACCTCTAAGGACAGAGGACTCCCTGAGCTCCTAAGGCACCTGTTCTACTGAAAGGTCCCACCAATGACAAAACAATCCTTGAAGGAATGCCATCTAGGTCCCCTAAGGCACAAATGACTGACCCTTCGCTGGGATGTGGCTCCTGGAATCTGAGTTTTCTAGAAAGCCAGGCGGTGGTGGTGCACAACAGCAATCCCAGCACTCAGGAGGCAGAAGTGGGTGGATCTCTGAGAAACCCTACCTAGAAAAATGGGAGGTGTGGGGAGGAGGAGTATCTTCCAGAGATCAGGCCTTGTGCCTGGGGGTAGACATCAGACAAGACTGCAGCTCTCCAGATAAGCACTGTAAATTAATACATAATTACCAAGTAAGATAAGGGATCTGACTATATGAATTTGGGTAAAGCGGCTAACAAAGGATTCTTGATTAGTGGAACAGAGCCGAGTAGCCACCACCTAGCTGTGCAAAGGCCCTGTGGCAAGAGGAATTTGTTTTATTCATAATATTTATGTAATAGGTGAAGTTGGTCATTAAATTTGCAGGCACTGGTGGGATGGGAATGAAGTGTTTGAGCAACAGTGAGGGATCTGATCTGATTCTAGAGCAACGGAAACACACATCAATGTGTGCAAGAACAGCTGGCTGACTTTTCTGATTGTTTGGTAAAAAGCGGGCTTCATATAGCCCAGATGTCCTGGAACTCACTGTGTAGTCAAGGCCTTGAACTGCTCATCCTCCTGCCTCTGCCTCCTGAGTGCTGGCATCACAAGCATAAGCCACCCCACTCAGCAAGATTGGTTGATCTTTGCCTCAGAAAGCCACGGAGCCACGTGGCCCTGAGGATGGCACTCAGCTGGTATGCTTGTCTAATGTGCACAGCACCCCGGGTCTAATCTCCAGCACCACCTAAGGCAGACCAGGGCCATGCACAGCTGTAACCCAGCACATGGGAGGCAGAGGAAAGAGACTCAGAAACTCAAGGCCAGTATCAGCAAGTTCTAGGCCAGCTTGGGCTACATGAACCCTGTCTCTAGAAAGGAAAAGAGAAACAGGGGAAGGAAGGTGGGAAGGAAGGAAGGAAGGAAGGAAGGAAGGAAGGAAGGAAGGAGGGAGGGAGGGAGGGAGGGAGGGAGGGAGGGAGGGAGGGAGGGAGGGAGGGAGGGAGGAAGGAAGGAAGGAAGGAAGGAAGGAAGGAAGGAAGGAAGGAAGGAAAGGCAGGCAACAGATCCCAAAGTCCCTGCTCCCGATGTAGGTTCTCTATACCCGTGCACACAGTTTTCCCTCTACCCAGGATGCTCTGCTATCAGAACCTTCATTCCAGTCTGTGCCCAAACTACTCTCCCCTCCCCCAACAGAAGAGCAGCTCTCCCTACACATACTGTCATGCTACCTACTTAGATAGCTTGGTCCTTTTCGTAGTATTCACAGGGCCTAAAAACAAATTATTTGATTTCTTTGCCTGCTTACTGCTGCTTTCTCCTTCCAAAACATAGTTTTGCCTAGTCATTAAATTTGCATGCTTCAGATCCCATTGGTTGGAAGGGGATGAGTGGAGAGAATGCTGTGCAGTTGGCCAGAAGGCCAGCATGGTGCAGAGTGTCCTCAGGTGGCCACCATCACCAGCCAGGCCAGGGCAGAAAGGAGACTAATTCACCTCAAGCTAATCTACTCTCTATCCCCATCATCTGAGTTCTCAAGAGTTCTTGGCGCTCAGCAAGGGCTAGCACGTAGTAGGACCTCAGTAAGTAATAGATGAAGTTGGTCGTTATGGTAGACACCTGGAATCCCAGCATTTGGAAGGGGAAGGTAGTAAGATCAGGACGTGTAGGCTCTCCTTAGCTACACAGCAAGTTGGAGGTTAGCCCAGGTTACGTGTGAGAGACTGTCTCACAAAAACTAAAACACCTCCCCTCAAAATGAACAGGCGAATGGATGACTGATGCCCTTTACGATAAAAAGAACCAGGGTTTACCCCCAAATATACAGATATAAATGGATATACTAATAGGAAATGTGTGGGCACTCAGTCACACAGGCCAGTCTATTGCTGTCTCAATCACACAGGCCAGTCTAGCTAAGTCATACCCACAACCTCTGGCTGGCCAAGGAGGACAAGGACAAAGACCCTGCCCTCATCATCTAGTTTATCAGTGATCACTGTAGACTTTTAAGCACCACACCAGAGAAGTGGCAGAGGCTAAATCACATGTCTCTCACAGGCTCCATCTATCACCTACCTCCTATGCCCCTCCCCCACCACAGCCCACTGAGCTCATGACTTCCTGAGCCCTACTCTTCTGGGAATAATTGATACAGTCACCAAATGGGAGTTACAAAAGAGAGTAGAAACTTGGTGGAATATTTCCAGGACTTAAAATTTGGCTACTTGGGCAATATTTTATTACAGGGATTTTTGTCCATTTGCTTGTACCAGAGATTGAATTTATTAATCCCAGCACAAAGGAAGACAGAGGCAGGCAGATCTCTGTGAGTTTGAGGCCAGCATGGTCTACATACTGAGTTCCAGTTCTCTGTTACACAGAGAAACCCTGTCTTGAAAAAAATAAAAAACAGAAACAAAAACAAACAAACAAAAAAAACAACAAAAAATCTAGGCAATGGGGCTAAAGAGATGGCTCAGTGGTTAAAAACACTGGTTGCTCTTTCAGGGGACCCAGGCTTGATTCCCAGCACCCATACGGTAGCTCACAACTGTCTATGACTCCAGTCTAATTGGATCCAATGCTCTCTTCCTCACCTCCACTAGCACATACACACATGTAGGCAAACACCTAAGCACATAAAATACAACCAGATTCTCATAAAAAGAAGGCTAGGCAAGGGTTGACATGGTGCTTCAGGTAAAGGTGTGTGTTGCCAGGCCTGAAGCCTGAGTTGGATCCCCAGATCTCACATAATGGAAAAAAGGGGACCCCTGAAAATTGTCTGCTAGGCTCCATGTACACTTGGGTTCACATGCACACTCACGCTCACACAATCAGTTAATCAATCAATAGGCAAGTAAGTGAGTAAGTAGATAGATAGATAGATAGATAGATAGATAGATAGATAGATAGATAAGTAGAATTTATTTGGGAGGGGGGAGAATTTGAGACAAACACTGCACCTCTAAGTTACATCCTGGCCCTAATATTTTATTATTTTACTTATTAATTTGTTGACTGTGACCGGGCAGTGGTGGCGCACACTTTTAATCCAAGCACTTGGGAGGCAGAGGCAGGAGGATCTCAGTGAGTTTGAGGTCTACAAAGAGAGTTCCAGGACAGCCAAGAGAAACCCTGTCTTGAACCCTTCCCCTCAATCTCCCCCACCCCAAAAAAAAGAATTGTTGACTTGCCTGGCAAAGGATGGGCAGGCTCATGCACAGTAGCTGACTCGGGGGTAGACTGAGGCAGATTTGGAACACTAAGTGACCAGGAGACTTCTTCACATGGGGGCTTTCGGTCCCACTCGGAGACGGCGTGAGAACGCATGCGCCTCTGTGGGACTGCTAATATTCCCCCTGACAAGCACTCTACGGCTCAGGAAGGGCTAAGCAATGTGCTCAAAATTTCCACCATTAGCCATTCAGTGGAAGGATGGATTTTCAGACTCAAGGTGCAGAAGCCCTCCCTCCACTCCTCATCCTGACGGTGGTTGTAGCCGAATATACCATGAGTCATGCCTATAATCCCAGCACTCAGGAGGCAGAGGCAGGTGGATTTCCGTGAGTTTGAGACCAGCCTGGTCTGCAATCCAGGACAACTAAGTCTGTTACACAGTGAAATCCTGTCTCCAAACAAACAAACAAACAAAAAAAAATGAAGTTGAACCTGATTGGGCAGATTGGAGAACCGCATTCCAGGAAGAGGCCCCAGTTTGAGCAGTTTCACTTTTTGTTTTTGCCTGCTGTGGGTCAAACCTAAAGTTTCACGACTAGCTGGCAAATGCTACCTCTGGGCTATGCTCCTAGCCCTAATTTGTCTGGTCAATCTTTGGGTAGTTTGGGGTTCTAAACCTTCATCAACAAGCAACAGTTACTGATGATTTTTTCCTCTCCGTGGCCTTTAGGCTATCAGGCCCCGGGATGGAGTCCCAGTCCTGGGTGTGTCTCTAGCCTTCTAACAGAGCTTTACAAACCACTAGACAGGACCGAGGGTGGAGGGACAGGGGTAAGGGGTAGGAAAGAGGTGAGCAGAGAACTTTGGGTAAATGTGTTTCCCTACTCTGGTTGGGGGTGGGGGCAGGGGGCACTTGGGGACACTCTCAGGGCCAAGTTGGTCCTTTGCCCATCTGTATCCCTGCCTCCTCCTGGCTCATTTCATTCCAGCCAATAGATTTGAAATATGCAGATTTAATGAGCAGGCAAAGAAATGATTGGCTCATTCCCCTGATGTAATAAATACCACTATTCAAGTAACTCCTATGTGCCCCACCCCCGTGCCCATTTGGGGCATTGGATTTTATTTCTGGCAGGAATCCCCTAGCTCCTCTATTTCCCCTTGTTCTTTTCCCCATTCCAAGCTAGCAAATCACATCAAAATGCCCAACTCATCTCCCAGGGGATGGGAGTATAGCAGATCAGGAAACCCACACCCTTAGGTCCTGCCTGGGCTCTGGTCTTCATCGGCCAACCCACGTGCCTTTGCTGGCTGTACAAAGCATCAAATCCAGATGACAGAGCCCAATGAAGACACTTTGTGAGAATCCATGTCCAAAGCTTTCTAAAACCAAACCCCAGATATCGGCTGTTCTTTTCAGCCCCTAATTTAGTAATTCTATTGAGAAAAGAGATTGTGGGTTTTTTTATTTGGTGTGATTTATTCTTTATCATATAAATAATAATAATTTACACAAAGCTCTTCCCCAAACAGAAGAGAATCTGTACATAAAAATAAACAAAAATTAAACTGAGCTGGGCCTGGTGCCCAGAAAACCAGCCAATTCCAAACACAACCAGGAGAAAAAAAAAACCCTCCAGGTCCTGGGAGCTCTGGGGCCTTGGCTGGAAGTCTGGGTGGAGGCTCTGATCCGGGAAGCCACTGCCCTCTCTTCAAGTTCCTATGCAGGCTGATGACGTGACGGCAGCCGGCATTCATAGGGAGTAGGGAAGCTTGTTGGGCTGGGAGGCAGGTGAGATTCAGACTAGTAGCGATAAGCAATTCCCAAGCTCCTGGGTGGTGTTCCTGGAGGCTGCCAGCATCCAGGGGTTGGGAGAGCTACTGTGGCTAGGGAAGCTGAAGCCGACTGTTGGCCAACACCCAAAGTGGGTGGTTCCCTGTCCCCGGCAGCTCCTCACTGGCCTGGGTAGGTCTTCTGGTCTCCGTTCCCTTGGCGCTCTGGCTCTCCCTCTCTAGAGGCCTGTTATTTTTACAGATATTGAAAGATGACAAGCAATCTCCCTGGCCATTGATTAATTCCCTCAACAGACACTCTTTGGCTGTTTTCAATTCTCCTCCCACCCCCACCCCCACCCCTGCCCTTCTTCTCTGAGGACTTTCCATGCTCTTAGGTTGTGCCTGTAGTGTAAATTGCGCCTCCCCCTCTGGTCCCACAGAAGGAGGTGGGTGAGCTCTGCTCTGTAAGTATGGCCACCACTGCAGTTAGATATTTTACAAATGGTGAAGGTGACGATGGCCCTGGGTGCGGTGATGTTGAAGAAGAGGGGGAAGATAGAGGAGGAAGGACCTCCAGAGTGGTACTGAGCCTGCTTTTGAGTCTTGGGTAATTATTTGTCTTGAACCGAAATGAGAAGACGAAGAATTGTGAAGGCAGGTGGTGACAGGAGTGGATTGGAAAGCGTGAGAGTGAAGGACAGAGGCAGGAAATGCATATAGGCGCCGGGGAAGCTTCCAGAGCAGAAATGAAGGAAACACATGCAGGTGTGGGTTAAGCTTCCAGAAGGGAGAAGCAACATCACACAGCAGGTAAAAGTCAGGGATCTAGGAACAGATGTTGTGATTTCAAATTCCAGCTCCTGTGTGTGCCTAAGGGGCACAGTATTTGTCTAGGATGTCTGGGTTCCGGATCATTAAAAAGGCAAAAACAGCCGGGCGACGGTGGTGGCGCACGCCTTTAATCCCAGCACTCGGGAGGCAGAGGCAGGCGGATCCCTGTGAGTTTGAGGCCAGCCTGGTCTACAGAGTGAGTTCCAGGACAGGCTCCAAAGCTACAGAGAAACCCTGTCTCAAAAAACAAAACAATAGCAACAACAACAAAAGACAAAATAGCTGCAGCACTCACTGACTTAACTGTTCTGAGCCTCGGCTCTTTTATCTCTACAATAGGACGTGCGGTAGTACTGCCATGACCGCTGGGTATTCAAATAAAGCCTGGCTAGTCTAGCTGGGTGTGATAGTGCACACCTGTGACTCTCAGCACTGGGGGGGGGGGGGGCCTGAAGCAGGAGGATGGCAAATTTCAGGTCTACGTGGTCTACATAGCAACATCCCCCGTCAAAAAGAAAGAGCAAGGAGGGCCCGAGAGATTGCTCATCGGATTAGAGCACTGCCGGGACTCACGTGGAGGAATGAAAGCATCGGCTCTGTAGGTGTCCTCTGACTACACATGCATGTCGTGGCATGTGCACACCCCTGCCCCAAATAAAAAATCTGAAAAGGAAAGGAGAAAAGAAGAGGAGAGAAGTATTAGTGATATGATAACTCTCTGTGCACACTCTGCAAGGGTGTGCACCCTAGGTGCAGATCAGCGTTACAACTACTTCCAGGGCAAGGGTCATAGAACCCAGCAAGCAGCTTGAGAAAGTTCAGGAGACCTAGGTCAGGTCCTGCCGCTTAGTTTGAATGATTTATGCCCACCCTCCTCCCTCCAATCTGGGCTGTCCTGAGTGACATGATTTGAAGAGGATGATGTTTCAAGCCCATCATCCCCTTGGGCAGTAACTCTGTGGGAGTGACCGCATGGCCCGTGGGAATGTTCTGGCTCCAGACAGGCCCATACAGGTATGTAGGTTCAGGTACAGACCGAACAGCATGCCTATGCCAAGGGTCAAGCAGAAGGAGAGGCTGAGCAGGTCGGACCGGCCTCCTTGCTGGAGTTGAGGAAAGGTCTGCCCTAGCGGGGAGGCTCCTGTGCCTCCTCCAAAACAGCTGCCAAGCTCTAAGGGGCCTCTCATCTTGGGCCCAGCTGCAGAACCTGGCGAGGTTATGACTGGGCCCATGTTTGCCATCTGCTCCCAAGCTTAGCTAAATGTTGGGAAATTGGCTTTCACCATTTGGGCCCCTTTTATGCATTCTTCATAATGTTTTCCATTCTCCCCAGAGTTAGGGGAAAGGAATGGGCAGCAAGGGTCACCCATACACCATGCCTCATTAAAGCTTGATAGACTTTCCTTGTCTGTGGATGTCGGGGCCCTCTAAAGTCTCAAAGACAGCAGGTGCCTGCTGAGGCTGCAGAGAAGGGTTAGATGGTTTTCCTTGACTCGCCCCAGAAGTAGACTAGTACCAGCTCTACATCCCTTAAAAGCCCAGGATGAGGGCTCAATGTCAAAGTCCTTCATGGGTTCCTCTCCTTGGCTCCTCACAGCCATCGGCCACTAATTCACTGGAATGAAAGATTAGATTCGAGCTAGGCATTCCCTGGGATCCGCTCCAGGACCACCCATTCACATGCTGTATGGTCCCAGCCTGAGTTCATCCAGGAACCCAGGCCTGCCTGGAGGTGTCTCCGGTGGCAGGACTGATGTAGGCTGGGCAACTGTAGATGCTTTTGCCTGCTGCTTAGAAACCGGGTGGTTCACTTACTGCGCACTCAACTCCTGCATTCTCCTGCCTTTGCCTTGTAAGTGCTGGGATTGCAGGTCTATCCCTCCATGCCCTGCTTTTTTAAAAAGATTTTTTAAAAATTAATTCTGTGTCTGTGTGTGTCTCTGTGTGAGTATGTGCACATGAGTGTCTCTGTGTGTGTCTGTGTGAGTATGTGCACATGAGTATCTTTGTGTATATCTGTGTGAGTATGTGCACATGAGTGTCTGTGTGTGTCTCTGTGTGAGTATGTGCACATGAGTGTCTCTGTGTGTGTCTGTGTGAGTATGTGCACATGAGTGTCTGTGTGTGTCTGTGTGAGTATGTGCACATGAGTATCTGTGTGTGTGTCTGTGTGAGTATGTGCACATGAGTGTCTGTGTGTGTCTCTGTGTGAGTGTGTGCACATGAGTGTCTGTGTGAGTATGTGCACATGAGTGTCTGTGTGTGTCTGTGTGAGTATGTGCACATGAGTATCTGTGTGTGTGTCTGTGTGAGTATGTGCACATGAGTGTCTGTGTGTGTGTCTGTGTGAGTATGTGCACATGAGTGTCTGTGTGTGTGTCTGTGTGAGTATGTGCACATGAGTATCTGTGTGTGTGTCTGTGTGAGTATGTGCACATGAGTGTCTGTGTGTGTCTGTGTGAGTATGTGCACATGAGTGTCTGTGTGTGTCTCTGTGTGAGTATGTGCACATGAGTATCTGTGTGTGTGTCTGTGTGAGTATGTGCACATGAGTGTCTGTGTGTGTGTCTGTGTGAGTATGTGCACATGAGTGTCTGTGTGTGTGTCTGTGTGAGTATGTGCACACGACTGCAGTGCTTGCGGAAGCCAGAAGCATCAGATCTCTTGGGTGCTGGAAAAATCAGCAATTACGAGACCCTGATATGGGCACTGAGAACTGAACTCGGGTCCTCTGCAAGAACAGCTTGTGTTTTTAACCACTGAGCCATCTCTCCAGCCCCTGCCCGACTTTTTGCCAGGCAGAGTGGTATTACCATGTAGATTTGGCTGGCCTAGTGATCACCATGTAGCCCAGACGAGCCTTGAACTCTAGCCATCCCCTTGCCTTCGTCTCTTGAGGACCACCTCTCCCAGTTTGGGCTAGGCTAGCTCTTCTGCCTGCATCACTTCAAATAAATTCCCCTTTTCAGGAGAAGAATCAGGCTCTGAGAAGTTAGGTCACATGTTCAAGGTCACCCTGATAAAAAACATCCAAGTGGCTACTCAGAAAGCACCCCAACACCGAAGGCTAGGCTCCTACCCACCTGTATGAACCTGAGTTTCCATTCCTAACAGTGAAGCAGATGTGCTGAGACAGCACAGAGAGCCAAGAGGCAATGCCCCAGCCTCAAATGCACCTGCCCACCTATGTGTTCTTGCATACCTGGGCCTGCCTAAGCAATCTCCTAGAAGAGCTAGAGCTGAGTCCAAAGCTATCCAGACAGCCCCAGGAGGTGACCACATCCTTGCTGAGTCTACAGATGGCCCCCCAACCTAAGGACCACTATGGCTTTCCCACTCCTGTAGTCCATCTCTCCTTGCTTGTGTAAGTCTATCAAAGTGGCTCTATACTCCTCTCTTCTCTGTCCCTCTCCTCTCTTTAGGACCCTTAGGCTCCCTCCCTGCATGGCCCATGCATGTATGTAGGCTTAGGGGGCAACCACTTGCAAATCTGCCTGATGAGCTTGTGATTGGGGGATGGCAGAACCGGTATAATGCATCTTATATCATCATGCGTGTGCTCTTATAAATCAAAGGAAGCCTGGAGTCTCCTGGCTGGCTGTTCCTTTGGACTCCCCTCCCCCTGCAACTTCCCCCAGCTCACCAGCTGCACAATGGAGTGAAGGGAAGGGGTGAACTGGCAGAAACCAGCTTGTTTCTGAGGCTAGAAAACAGAACTGTGAGAAATTAGCAGGCTGAGAAATGTCTGCTCCACTCCGTGTTTGTATTGCACCCACCGCTTTCTCTGTGCAGCTCTTTCCTCCTGCCCCTGCCACCTCCATGCGGGCTCCCCACCCCCATCACCCAGCGTGGGAGCCTGGGGCTTGGAGGTTGTGTGTCTGGGGTTTTGAGGAAGGCGCAGCTTGATGTGTGTGTGTGTGTGTGCAAGTGCGTGTGTGTTTCTGTGTGGTGTGTGTAGGGATGGCAGACCTCCTCCTTGGGAGGCAGCTTAGCTAGAAACGCCAGCGGCAGAGACAATTGTGAGGGTGGGGATGCTGAGCGCAGAGCCGGCAGAGCCCGCGGGCAGGCAGAGAAGCACCACACAAGAAATTGATTCCATTAAAAAGTAATCTTAAATTTAATAAAAGTTATGATTTGATTATAGCCACAGAACCTACAGGCAAAAGGAAAGGGGGTGGCTTCTAGTGATGGATAAACAGAAGGGGGGGAGCAAGAAATGAGGAGGAAGGGAGAGGAGAGAAAGAGATGCTTAGGTTTAGATGGATGAGAGAATGGAAGGACCTGGGGTGGAGTGGATGAGACCATTTTCTTTCCCTCCAATGGAAGAAAAAAGCCCGTGGCTGCTTTCCAAAGTGGAAGGGAAGGAAGTGAGGAGTGTGAGGAGACCGGAGGAACAGGGAGAGACGGAGCCACAGGGCGGGTGGGAGGGACCAGGGCATGGAGCGAAGGCCCGGACCGGGTGGACGTCATGCCTGTGTGTGGAGGATGATACGGAACCCTCGGAAGGACCACAAAACACCCCTTAGCAGCCAGGCAGGCAATTCTGAGTTTCCATTCCAGGTCAGAGTCTCTCTAGCAGCAGGAGTGAGAACCTCTCAGATCCCCAGTTTCCCCAGCTACTAAACCAGACCCTGGAGCTCGCACCTTCTGCGCCAGGCTCTCCTAACACATAAAGAAATGGCTGACCCCCTAAAAGGGTCGTTCTCTTCTGATACTCTCCCACTAGAGGGCACTGGCGAGCACTACCCCCTCCCTAGCCTAGCTTCATTCCTTTTCCGAGGCAGATTGAACTTTGTCTCTAACACACACACACACACACACACACACACACACACACACACACAGGCTCTAGAGCAGTGTTTCTCAACCTGTGGGTCTCGACTCCTTTGGGGGAGGGGGTCAAACAACCCTTTCACAGGGTCACCTAAAATCCTCGGAAAACACAGATATTTACATTACAATTTCTAACAGTAGCAAAATTACAGTTACGAAGTAAAAATGAAAATAATTTTGTGATTGGGGGGGGGTCACCACAACATGAGAAACTGTATCAAAGGGTCGCAGCATCAGGAAGGTTGAGACCCACTGCCCTAGAAGCCGGCTCTCCTATGATGGCCTGTGCTTTGACCATTGTTCATCTTTCGGAGTGTGGCAAAGTGGAGGGCTACAGCCCTGAAGCCCAGGAACAGAGGGGTGACCAGAGATGGCAGATAGAGAATCAGAAGTTCAGGAGTTCCAGGGTACATTTCAGTTACAGGATCAAGGACCATCTAGGGACTGCATACCCTGGACAGTTTTCCACACCCTGCCCTGCATTTTCTCTCTCCTGCTCACCCTAGAATCATGCTCAGGTACAGAGTTGACATCCTTCTGACCCCAGAGACTGGGTATCTCTGGGGTTGAGACACTTGGTCCAGCCTGCCAGCCACTGCAGTCAGGGAGGTAGGCAGAGCATTCGGCTTCCATGAAAGTCTTGATGGATTGTCTTCAGCAAGCCCTGGCCCTGTCTGGAGCTGGGTGGGAGGGTGCTGGGGCCTGCAAGTTCAGTTCCAGAACCTGTGAGTGGGGACTGGGCCCAACGACAGGACATCACTGTGAAGAGCTAATGGAAGTGAGAACCAGAAAATCTTTGCTGCTCCCATGTCCGGCATCAGAAACCACGAGATACAATGAAGAAAATGGAGCCTCCGGGAGACACAGACAACACTGGAGAGAAGAAAAGACCAGGTCGGCTTTGTCACCTCCTCGAAGTCCATCTGCTGGAATACTCAAATTCACTTTTGTTTGTTTGTTTGTTTTAGAGAGAGGGTCCAATGTGACTCAGACTGGCCTCAGACTTAATATGTAGCTGAAGATAGTCTTGAACGCCTGACCCTCCTGCTTGAGCCTCAGGAGTACTGGAATTATGGGAATGCATCACCATGTCAGACTTAAATTGACTCTTCATGTGAGCTTGTTAGTAGCATCTGTTAGTGGTTTGGAGTGAGACTCTGGTGGAACACTGGCTCAGTATACACAAGGCCCTGGGTCCCACTTGCAGCACCAGCAAAGAGCATTAACAGAGACATCACAAAAGGCATGACCATAAAGCTTTCTCTTCTTTTCTTTTCCTTTTAATTTGTTTCTTTTAAAGATACAGTCTTATAAAGACCAGGCTGGTCTCAAATTCTATGTGTAGCTGACTATAGCCTTAAACTTCTGATCCTCTGTCTCTTATCTCCCAAGTACTGGGATTTTAGGAGTGTGCCTAACACTGACTCCTTTAGGTTTTAAAAAATTATTTTATTCGCCTTTAATCCCAGCACTCGGGAGGCAGAGGCAGGCGGATTTCTGTGAGTTCGAGGCCAGCCTGGTCTACAAGAGCTAGTTCCAAAAAGAAGGAGGAGGAGAAGGAAGAAGAGGAGGAGGAGGAGAAACCCTGTCTCAAAACAAAAACAAAAACAAAAGAAAGGAAAAAAGCTATGGAGAAACCTTGTCTCGAAAATCAAAAAAAAAAATTATTTTATTTTTGAGATTATAGTATAATTATACCATCTCCCTCCCTTCCCTTGCTCCAATATACTCTTCCTTGATCTGTGTGTGTGTGTGTGTGTGTGTGGACAGCAGACTGGCTATCCTGAAACTCACTCTGTAGACCAGGCTGGCCTCGAACTCAGAGATCCACCTGCCTCTATCTCCTGAACGCTGGGATTAAAGGTGTGCGCCACCACTGCCCAGCCATGGCCTCCTCCTTTATTAACTGTTGTTGCACACACTACATATTCCTAAATACACAAATACAGCCTGCTCAATTTGTACACTGTTACTTGTATGGATATTTTCAGGGCTGATCATTTGGTATTGAATAACCAATTGGTATGCTTTTCCCTGGGGAAGTCTATGCCCTCTCACCCGCTATCCCATTCCATCCCATAATTGCCTGTAGTTCTTTGTCTGGGACTGAGGCCTCCTGGGATTTCCCCTATACCTCTTTGTGTGTCTATTGTTGTCCTTATTCAGTTCCTGTTTAGGGAGTTGTCTGTGAGACTTTCTGGGTATAGCTTATGACATTCCAGGAGACACAATCTCACAACACACTCCCTGTTCCTCTGGCTCTTACACTCTTTCTGCCCTCTTTTGCACAATGACCCCCAAGCCTTAGGTGCAAGGGTTGCTTTGTAGATGTATCCTTGGGACTGAACCCCACAACTCTGCATTTTGATTGGTCGTGGTTTTCTGAAATGGTCTCTTTCTTTTTTTTTTAAGATTTTTATTTATTATGTATATAGGTTTCTTCCTTCAGGTATCCTGTAGTACAGAAGAGGACACCAGATCTCATTTAAGATGGTTGTGAGCCACCATGTGGTTGCTGGGAATTGAACTCAGGACCTCTGGAAGAGCAGCCAGTGCTGTATTCCTCTGAGCCATCTCTCCAGCCACCTGAAATGGTCTCTTTCTTTAGCAAAGAAAGATTTCCTTGGATGATGTTGCTAAGCAGGTTGTTGTCATCCAACAGGAGACCAGGGCCACCCAGACTCAGCCTGGGGCTTTCAGTCCTGCGACTACAAGTCTAAAGAGGTGACCCCAAGTCAGTATAGCAGGACACTTATAAAGACAAAACCCACAAGTTGTACACTTTCTGTTGAGGCGGGTCTGGTTGCTGTCGACGAGCATAACAGGCTATGAACTTTCTGCTAAAATGAGGCATCTCTGTGTTAGCATGATACAACTGTTTCATCAGGGAGGGGAGCAGAAAGCCTTGCAATTACAGGAGCAGAACACTGGCAGGTGAGTTATGGTTCCCATAAAGTACTATGCCTGCCCGAGGGTCAGGCTGAACACAGTTCCAGCACGAGGTCAGGCTAGGATTTAGCAGATGTTTTTCTCTTCGTCCCCCGCCCCCCCCCCTCCGTTGTCTGAGGTATTCTGGCATATCCGCACAGGCATTCAGTGCATGTGGGGTGAGGACTGCACTTATCTGTGGGTATAAGGACATAATTAGAATATAGTTAGGGATTATGCTATTAAGTAAAATGGTAATTTTGGGTTCTCCTCCAAGATCCATGACTTCACTAGCCCTGAGTAGTTGGCTATGTTTCTGGTAACACGCATGGTTTTGCTCTTCTCGAGTAGGCCTAAGTCCAATTAGAGAGAGCTGTTGGTTACTGCTAAGGTATACGTGCCATTACCGCACCGTTGGTGTTATCGTGCCAGGCTGCACATTCCTGTGGTTCATACGTGTCATATCTGGTGGTTTCCCCTCTTTGGAAACTTGAATGATACCTTCTGGCACCATGAAAGCTAGTCGTCAGGGAGGAGGCATTCGGGTGGTTTCCAGCTCTCTGAGCTCTGTGTCTGAAGTTCAGGGTGTCTTCAGCAATAGGGACACTTACCTTCCACTTCTGGGGGCAACCAAGGGCAATAGTGATAGCCTGTAATGTTTTGAGAGTCTCTTGGACAACCCTGACCAACAACTCAAAAAAGAGCTTTTTGTGACTGGTGTTGGAGTTTTGGGCTCTTGGAGAAAGCACTGTCAGTCCAGATGGAAACTTTTTATTTAAACTATATATGTGTGTTTATATATCAACTTACAAATATTATAGGCTTTGGGGGGTAGATCATTAATAGCAGGATTCCTTGTGGCTTTGTCAGATGTCCTTAATGTTATTTTACTCTCTTCCTTCCTCCTTCCGTGATCACCTCCCTAATTAGAGCCCCTCAATTTTCCTCATTTCTCCATTCAGATCACCTGTCCCTTCTCCATTGCCCCCATCCCCACCCTGTAAAAAGGTCTCTTTTTACTTTCCTGGTTTCTGCAGTTCTTTTAGGTTTGGTTTGGTTTGTTTCTTTTGCAGATAAAAATCTCACTCTGTATTTCTTGCAAACCTAGACTTTACTGAGCTCCTCAGGCTGGCTTTGAATTCTCAGTAGTCCTCAGACCTCAGCCTCTCTGGCGGGGAGACTTGTGGGTAGAAGCCACCACACTCTACTCAACTTCATTTTTTTTTTTTTGTATTGAAATAGACTCAATAAAATGAGGCCACTCTGTAACTGGATTTAATTCTAAATCCTCCTACCATAGACTCCTGAGTGCTGGTTACACAGGCATGAGCCACCACACCCAGCCTCTGGAGGTAGACACAATGGCGTTTACTATCTTCATTTTATCAAAGAAGAAACTGATATTTAAAAGGGTTTGTTACTGCCCCTCCCCCACTCCAGACCACAAAGCATCTACCGGATGGATCTGGGATTGGAAACCACCTGTCCAGACCCAGGCAAGGCTTGCAGATCACGGCCCACCGGGGCTCCATCATCTGGAGGTCTGGGGCCCAGCTGTCACACGCTGATCTGTTCTACCATTTTGGATCACCTCTCTGATTCTCATACCAGCATCTTCTGTTCCCGCTTCCAGGGAGTGCAGCCTGGTCTGGAAGTCCCATGGTCCATTATGTTGCCAGGGGCGGGAAACTATAGATCTGATTACCACAGGAAGCTCTGGAGCTGGCAGAGCACAATGCTGTGCTGATGAGGGTCCCCGCCGGGACTTTGGAGGTGATCTGCAGCTGCCGACTTCCCAAGGACTTCCGGACCCCTTCTCAGAAGCCCTCCCTCTGAACTGGGCTGGAGTCTCACATGTGTGCTGTTCTACACTGAAGTCATGCTGCTAACCACAGACCTCTACGGTGCTTCTGCTGTGGTGTGCTCTATGTAGAGAGCATCTGGCCATTCCCTGTCGTTGGATACAGCCATCCCTTTGCTCTTGACCCCTTTGTCTTCTGCAGAGACCGCAGAAGCATTGGCTGGGCTGAACGGACCTTGGAGGGAAACTGTTCTCATGTAGCCCTACGTCTGCATGACACTCACTAGTAAGCATTTTCTGCAGCTTTCCCCAGAGCTGCTCTGTGTGGTGGATGCAGACAGATGGTCCAGACAGGGAAACATATATTGGTCAAGAACCTGCTGTGTGCTGGACCAGCTAGCCTGGTATAGACAATGGCGAACAACAAAGAAACCCCTCTTCAAGAAAAGGTGAATGTTGAGACTCAACCTGAGGTTGTCCTCTGAACTCCACACATGTGCCATGAAATGTGCCTGTTTGGGTATACGTTTGTGTGTGTGTGTGTGTGTGAGAGAGAGAGAGAGAGAGAGAGAGAGAGAGAGAGAGAGAGATTGATTAAGTGGTTTAGCCAAAGTCACACAGGAAGGTGACAGAGGAGCCAGGACTTGAACCTGCCCATGTCTAATGGGAAGTCTGTGCTCTTTCTGGCCTGGGTATCTTTCATCTCTGGTTAAGCCCCGGAGAGGAAGGGCTCCTTCACAGGAAAGAGGTCTCCACTCTAACTTGGCACAATCTTTCAAAATGAAAAATTCATAGACGTTTTGAGCCAGCAATCTCTTTTCTAGGAATGAATCCTCAAGAAACATTTACACATGCACAGAGAGTCTAGATGTTCTTGTTTGCAGTATCAAAAGCTCAGGAGCAACCTGAATGTCCATCAGCAAGGGAAGGAAAAGTACAGTACTGTGACCACGAGGAAAGACAGGCCAGACTGTACACCAACGGAGAAAATACAATACCTCAGCTATTGGATGCATGTGCATATATTTTATATGTGCATATATATTGCATATACGTATTATATTTATATAGCTAAGGTTTCTTTACACGGTATTGATGGTTCCCCAGTGAGAGGAAGTGAAGCAAGGTGGGGAAGGGTAAAGAGGCTCCCAGGCACCAGGAAACAGCCCCTCCACCCTGCCTGTCTCTTCTCTGTCTCTCCCTAGAGGATTCCCAGTGCATAGACATAGCAGACATTGAAAAGTGCCTGGGACAAAGGAAGGGAGTGGCTTATCAGTGCTGGGCACTGCTTCCTCCCACCATCCCCATCCTGGCCTGGCATCTCCAGAAGGAGTCTCAGACTAGACCCCTGTTTGGGGCCCCAGGATTCACTTCATTAGGATCCTAATCAGTGGAGATTGAACACATCTTGCCATTACAGACTGCAGAGGAATGCTGAGGTCTCACCTCTCTGGGCCGTCTCATGATGCACTGGATGAAGGCAACCTGGGCCACCGAGTTCCTCCTAGGTCTCCGTTGTTTAGCAATGAGTTTTGTATACTGTACAGCAGATGAAATCCGGATGCATCTGATAAGGAACAGGGCATTCTGGGCGTGAGACACGCAGGGATCTGTTGAATGTTTTCCCTTCAACTTTAGGAGGACATTCGTGGCGACCGAGTGCTGATAAACCAGAGACACTCCAGCTGACCTTGTTTTCCTCTCGTCCTATAACCTCCTACCACCTGTACAGGTCTGGGGCTCGAATGCACTATCACTACATGGTTAGAGAGTCAAAGGAGGAGTTTTCCCGCCTCCAACAGGCCTCTCTGGCTCTGTGGTCTTATCCACAAACTCGCATCTTCCTGTCTCACTGCTAAATGTCAGCCCTTTGATCCAAATGCCCCCACGCCCCCCGCCCCCCCTTCAGACTTGTTCCTCTTCTTGCCATTCTTTCTCTCTTTGGGTTCTCTCTGCCTGTCTCTAGGCTGATCCACAGCCTCTTGCATGTAAACGTTAGGAAGATAGGAATTCAACTCAAGAGGCTCAGGACAAGGCTTCGTTGTTGCAGTGCTTGCCTGCCACATACAAGGGCCTGTGTTTCATCCCCCGTGTCACATAAAACCATGCCATGTGTGATGGTACATGCCTACAATCCCTGCTTGGAAGGTGGAGGCAGGAAGATCGGGAGCTCAGAGCATCCTCAGTTACAGAGTTGAAGACCAGCTTGGGTTACATGCGACCCTGGTGGGGCTTGGGGGAGGAGTTCCAAATCAGAGCAGCTTAAGTTTTTTTTTTTTTTTTTTCTCACATAACTGAAAAATTTGATATACAGATTTCAGGCAATATCTGGATGGGGCACTTAGGAAATGTCACCAGGCATCTGTCTCTTTGACTTGGGCCTGCTCTCATTTGTGCTAGCTTTACTCTCTGGGTAGCCACACCCCAAATCGTCTAAAGCAGCCCCATATTTAACTGTCCCAGAATAGCAAACCATGCAGAGAAAAAGCACCCTTTCCCCCAAGAGGTCAGCAAAAGGCCCCCGGCTGATGGTACTGGGTCTGTTTCTATTGAGTGCCTTGTGGTTCATGGACAGATGGCACAGACTGGCCAGATCCAGTCCTTTATCTATCCAGGAAGAAGATTGGAGAGCCCTTTCTAACCAAACATGGGGAGACGTGCTCTGCAGGCAGGATCTGGGGGTGCTCACCAAAGGGAAGATGAGAACCTGATGGTGACTGACAGCGACTGTCCAGCCTTGTTACTGATCTGGGGCAGTATCTCCTCTCTGTGGAAAACTGGCGGGGTACTGAGACGCTCTGGAGGCATCCTCACAGCCTGGTTTCTTTGCCTAGCCTCGGCCCCACAATCTGGATTAAAGCAGCTCCTTGGCCTAACTCTCACCATACACCCAGGACACACTCTAGTATGGATAGGGACAGAGACAGCACAGGAGCGGAAGAAGGCAGAGGCTCATGAGCAAATTTTGAAGGTGAGCCATTCCTGGACTTCTCTCCCAGCCTCATTGGCATCCTCCAGTCAGGGGTGGTGCATGCTAGCTTAGTGGACTCTGGTCTTCTGCTCCTCCTGATTGCTGCCTTCTGCCAGGGTCTTCTCACTGCCACACTGCCAGGGCCTCTGCACATGGGTGCCAATCCCTGTCCAGCACCACTCTCTCCCGTCTTCTCGCCTCCCAACTGTATTTTCTACTCAGTCTAAAAAAGTCAAGACTTTTGCTTCAAGGAGCCTCCTGGTCTTCTGTGGGAAGACCAAGGTGGGAAGAGAAGTGTGAAATCAGAGATGCAGAGGCAGGGGCTGGGCAGGTCCAGCGAGTTAGCATTCAGTGGAAACACTGGTCCCACGTCCAGCCAGTGACTCACCACTTCCTTCCCCACAGCTGGGGATTGTCTGCTCTCTGACTGTTATCACACAGCCAGTACCGGATCCACCACCGTTCTCAAGTCCCTTGACTGTGTTAAGTTTGAAGATTCCAGCTGGGTTTGGTGTCAAAAGTCTGTAAACCTGCGAAGTGGAGAGCCAGGAGTTCAAGGGCAGCCTGGGCTACACAAGCCCTTCTTGAAAAAGACAGCGGAGGCGAGGGTGGGATTGAAACCCTAGACAGATGCCTTACCGGAGGTTCTTCTGTTGTCCTACATTGAAAAGGTTGCAACTGGAGCAGATACATGAAATTCTAGTGCATGGACCCCCATTTCCAATCCAGTGCCCATGGCAGACATTGCCAGTCAACACTAGTGTGCCCTTCTCAGCACGCATCCAGGTTACTCATTCCACAAAAGCTTGGGACTGCGTCCTTGCCACTCCTGAACTGGCTGATCTCTGAAGGCTCTTCCCACGCTGATAGCTAAGGATTGTTTGGACCTGGATGAATGATTCTCCCGCCCTCCATTTCCCCCTTTTCCCTCCGACTCAATGCTTTGATCATTCCCTTCCCTTCCTCTCTCGCCCTGCCGTGTTTCTGAGTTCTTCCTGAGTCCATGGAAATCCTCGTTTCTGTCTGGGTCTCCAAGGTTCTATTTACCGTCACTCAACCTCAGGTTCCTTGTAAGTTACATGTATTGAGCAATTCAGTGAGGCAGTCATTGGAAGACAGGAGGGACGAGTCTACAGAAATGTCGCCAGATAACAGACTGGCCAAAGCAGGGGCTAGAGTTAAATCAAGGTTGTCTGAGTGGGAATGCGGAGGGGGAATCTGAATGAAAATTGTCCTGGAACCCCCAAGGTCACAGCGGGAGAGAGGATCAGGTAAGATCTAAAACCACAAAGGACAAAGGAAGCATATAAATTAGGATCTCAAGTGACAAACATGAAAAGGACAGAGGATTTTTTTGGGTAGTAGGGGACTATGAAGAATTGTCATAATGAGATGAACTTCACAGGGCTTTATACCGGTGACAGCAGCCACAAGTTACTGAGCAGGAGAGTTTGGACCAGGAGGGTAGGTGCTGGCCTATTAGAGGTTAGGTAAGCCAATTAGAGGCTGATCATAAAGCCTTACTAGGTTAGTGGATATGGCTTACCCATAGGAAGGAACAACCTGGAGCAATTTTAGACATCCAGAAAGAAATACCAACTTTATCTCATGGGTATGTGTGTTTATGGGGCACATACAAAGGCCAATGGGTCTGCAAAGCCCTGTCTATAATCTGGGAGTTCAAATCCCAGCTCATCTACTTTCTAACTGTAAACCTCTAGTGTCAGTGTCTTCATTTGCAAAATGAAGATGACCATCACTCATCCCTAAGAGTTGCCTTTAAATAAAGTGTTAAATAAGAACGTGAATGGGAAGGAGGCTGGGGAGTGAGCGGCTAATAAAGTACTTGCCTGAGTATTGATCCCAGGTAAAAATGTTGGGTGTGGTGGTGTGTAATCCCAGATCCGAGGAGACAGAGACAGGTGCATTCCTGGAGCTCACTGGCCAGTCAGTCTAGCCTAACTGGTTATCTCCAAGCCAAAGGTAGACTCATTTCCAAGAGGGAACAGTGTTTCCGAGAATGACACCTAAAGTTGTCCTCTGATCTCTGCAACATGAACGTACAATGCACCCTACAATGCGCACCCTCATACGTGAACACACTGAGAAAAAATAAGGATGCATATGTGAATCAGGTATGGGGGTATAAACCTGAAACCCCAGCATTTGGAAGAATGAGGAAGGAGGATCCTACATTACTGAGCCACACAGCTAGTACCAAGTCAGCCAGTCTCAAAGTCAAAACAAATGAACCGAGACTCTATCTTAGCAGAACATTGCTAACCTAGCATTATGTAAGACTCTGAGTTCAAACTCCAGAACTACCAAAAACTGTCTCTGAGTTAACAGCTCTTAGCACTTGGAAAGTAAAGACTGGAAGATCAGGAGTACAAGGTTACTCTCAGCCTCATGAAACTTGGAATTTGGTGGCTATCCTAAGCTACGTGAGAAATCCTGTCTCTAAAACAAGAACAAGGAATGAGCCGGGCGGTGGTGGCGCACGCCTTTAATCCCAGCACTTGGGAGGCAGAGGCAGGCGGATCTCTGTGAGTTCGAGACCAGCCTGGTCTACAGAGCTAGTTCCAGGACAGGCTCCAAAAACCACAGAGAAGCCGGGCGGTGGTGGCGCACGCCTTTAATCCCAGCACTTGGGAGGCAGAGGCAGGTGGATCTCTGTGAGTTCGAGACCAGCCTGGTCTACAAGAGCTAGTTCCAGGACAGGCTCCAAAACCACAGAGAAACCCTGTCTCGAAAAACCAAAAAAAAAAAGAACAAGGAATGTGTATAGGAGCTAGGAATACAACTCCGTGGTAGAGCGTTTGCCCAGATGCATATATGTGTGTGTGTTTACCTACGTTTATCAGTTTTAAAGGTAGAGTTCTCTCAAGCACACCGTCTAATGCCCATGTGATTGATAATTTTTGTGTAAACGAAGGCTATAATCCTAAACTGCCTGGTCATGTATAGGGAGAGGCTGCAGAGCCTCAGCAAAGTGGCCAGTTGTGCTTTAGCAGGCAGAGGCCACACATAGCAGCACAGCAGAGGCACTGGCTGAACCGAGGGCTGAGACAGACTGATGGTCAAGTCTTTTTTGTTTGTATGTTTGTTTTTTGTTGTTTTGTTTTTCAGGACAGTGTTTCTCTGTAGCTTTGTTTCCTGTCCTGGAACTAGCTCTTGTAGACCAGGCTGGCCTCGAACTCACAGAGATCCACCTGTCTCTGCCTTCCGAGTGCTGGGATTAAAGGCGTGCGCCACCACCGCCCGGCGATGGTCAAGTCTTTAGACCAATCTTCTCTCCTTTGCCATTGGGTTGTGGACTTTCCAGCCTTTCCAAGCTGCCTGGCTCCATCTCCACTAACGAAGGAAATAAAAACAGCAAACAGGACTTCTGGTGCTATTAGGAGGCCACCACCCACCGGAGGTGGCCTGGCTGTGGCCAACAAGAGTCAGCCAGGCCTATAAAACAGCAGTCTAGGGGGCTGGAGAGATGGCTCAGCAGTTAAGAGCATTGCCTGCTCTTCCAGAGGTACTGAGTTCAATTCCCAGCAACCACATGGTGGCTCACAACCATCTGTGATAAGGTCTGATGCCCTCTTCAGGCATGCATGCAGACAGAATATTGTATACGTAATAAATAAATATTAAAAAAAAAAAAAAAAACAAAAAACAGCAGTCTAGATGACAGTCCCTGGAAACAAGGAAGAAGCTGGCAGGGCACTTTTCTGAATCCCTGTAACCACTGTTCCAGCAGCTCTTTTGAGGTCTGACTAGCAGTGATAAGAAAGAAAAGGTCCTGGGGTCCCCTGACTCTGTCTTGTGCCCATAGGATCTGTCACTTGGTACAGTGTGGGAGTGAGGCCAATACAGGAGACCCCAGCTTCCCTACCCAGAAATCTGGCCCCAGGACACATGGTACCACTTGAAATTAGGAACGCCCTTGCTTTCCAGATTCTAGCTCAGGGTATGCCACACCCTCAGGCCGAGGCACAGAGGCTAAGAGGAAAGGGCTATGGAGTCAGACAGACCTGAGTTCAAATCCCAGTTTGGCTATTTGCTACAGGACCCTTGGGTCAGCTCTTGAAGTAATTTATATCTATTTTTTCATCTGTAAGCTGGGAATGATAAAAATGAGTTCACAACAGAATTACTCACATATAATAAGCATGTAGCATTTTAGTCCATGTGTGGAGCATAGGACCTATTCAAAAAATATTAGCTAGTTTTTTTCTTCTAATTAATTGCTATAGCATACAAGGTCCCCAAATGTTCTGTGACCAAGAAATTACATAAATTTCAGTCAAGAATGCTGAAGAACCCAGCAAGTGAATCCTACTCAAGTAAAGTGTGATGTGGTAGGATCTTCTGCCCTGGTTTCATGACCTGGACTGCCCTAAAGGAGTACCCTTGCAGGCCCCCATGAGCCCTTTCCCGTGACCACCTAGTGGTACTGCTGGGAACAAAGGCAGACCTCAGAAGGTCCAACTTCCAGATTCCCTTTGACCTTTGTCCTGGCCAGGGCCCAGGAAGGGGCAGCAGCAGGCCAGGAATAGATGGTTCTCAACAAGCATACCCCAAGTGACCATCCTCCCTTCCTGGGAATCCAATCAACTGGAAGGCCCAAGGGAATGGGCTCAAACCTGTCTGTAGGAAGGGAATTTCCCTGGGTTTCAGATGAGACTCTAGGTAGTCAGGCCCGCCCGTGGGGACAGAGTTAACACTTCTTGAGAAAGTCGGACACACCCATGGCAGACAAGAAGCCTTGGAAGACCCCAGACACTCTTCATTAGAGCCCATCCTCGGGAGTCCGCCTTCACCCGGAGATGTTCTCTTCCTTCCGTGCCCCTTCCAGCCTTGACTACTGCCTTCTTTCTCCTCAGGAACAGCCTGTGTTCCTGTGTTTACCTGGGGCTGCCTGGTCTGGGTGTTTGTATGTGGGTCCTTCCTTGTCCTCCACCCGGCGGATGCCTGGGCTGAATTGTGTATTTCCGGAGTTGCCTACTTGAATCACAGGCTCTTATTTTTAGAAGATTATGAAGGCGGGGGGGGGGGGGGGGGGGCTGGGAGGAGAGGACTAGGGACCCAGAGTTAGAGTGGAGGAGGGTCTGAATTCGGTGACTGTGGTACAGGACTGGAGTGAGGGGACTAGATGGGAGGGTGGAAGGAAAAGAGAGGTGAGGAAGTGGGGGAGTCCTACTCTCCCACTACCCTGAGGCCCTGGGTGGAATCAGACTCTATCCGGCTGGGGAGGTTGTATGGAAGGGGCCAGGTCAAGGGTCAGTCTCTGGCATGTAGAGCTGGATCCCCGGGGAGGCCGAGGAGCCTGGGAAACAGGCTGAAAAAAGTGTCTCCCTTCCCCCTCCCCAGAGGCCTTTGGGACTGAAGAGTAGCTTCCTGTACAGACAACTTTTCTGTCCCTTTTACTGAGGATGCCTTAACCCTTCCGGTGCTGGTGTCAGAGAAAGCCACGCGTGCACTCACAAGCTCTGTCACTCTTGCGGGATGAGAGGACATCAGCCTGAACCAAAGCTTGTGGGGTTAGGAAGTCCCCACCCTGCCAGAAATGAGGAGCCCAGGCTGAGAGGCCTTAACGTTAGAAACCTGGTTAGTATTTCTATCTCTGTCTGGGTGCTGTGACCTCGCTGAGATCCTCAGCTCTGCACTTGAGATACAGCCTTAGGAAATGGGGGGAACAAAGCAGAGATGCTGGTGCTGAGGGGAGCAGAGAGAGGACATCTGCTGGTCCTCTGCTGCCCTGAAGTCCCCAAAAGCAGCCCTGAGTCCATAGACACTGAACTTCGGTGCTCCCTCTCCTGATGCTGCAACCAAAGACAAGAGGCTTCTACCTCTGAACGCGTATGCTCGGCACGGGCGACAGCTCGTACACCCCGGACTGCCAATGAGCCTGAGATGAAGAAGTAAACCAAAATAGATGGGTGGCCTACCTCAGCTGCAGGAGAGGCTGTCGCTTCCTTTCATGTGGCCTCCCAAAGAGTGCTAGATTAGAAGCCAGAACTGGCCTGGATTCAAATTCTGACCGATACTAGTTGTGAGGCTTTGATCAAATCCCATCGCTCCTCGGGGCCTCAGTTTCATTTCACTGCAAAATGCAGATCCGAAATAAAGCTACCTTAGGGTAAAGCGTCTGCCTATGACAGAGCCAGACAACCTTTGTCAACCTACGGGGTGTACAAAGCAACGGGTGTACAAAGCAACGGTGTTATTGTCAGTTATTGTCAGACCTGGTCCAGAGGTTGGATGCAGCTCAGTCGTTTTGAGGCTGAGGCAGCTCGGAAATGTGACCTTGGGCAAGTTCCTTGGGTCTCCATTTCCTCATCTGCAAAACGAAGGTCCTGCTAATACCTACTGCAACCGACTGCTGGAGAGGAAACGAGATAGTACACAAGAGAGGCGCTTGGTGAACTCCATAAACAGTGGCTATTGTTACATTCACCTCCCCACAGGGTCTCCAGCAACTCCCTCCTGCTTCCTTCCCTGAAGGATAAGCCGTGCTCAGGTCCCTACTCTGTCCTCATTGGAATGAAAATATATCTTCCTGAAGCTGGGACTTCACAGCATCTGAAAGAAGAAGGGAGAGAGGGTTACCTAGAGAGAAGCCCAGAGGCAGAGGGTGCTGGGAATTTACTGGGGGAGGGTTCACTGGGGTAGGGCAGAAAAGGGTCAGAGGCCAACCCTCCCCACTCCCGTCAGCTGCTGGGGTCGGGTCTCTCATCCAGCTAAGCAGGGCACCTGGATGCTGAGAGCTGCTTATCAGGTTAGCTGGGAGCCGATGTCTCTGGCTGTCTCCGCATATTACCCGACCCATCCGTCCGCTCCCCTGCCCGCCCTGCCTGCCCCCAGTCCTGCCTGTGCTAACTAGTTAATTGGATCTTGGCTAACCTGGTTATGGGCCGAGTCAGCGGGCTCCTCTGCCTCAAGAAGCTAGAGTGGGGGAGGGGCAGAACTGCGTGTGTGAGCGTGTGAGCATGTGTATCTGTGTATTAGATCAGAGCCTGTCTCTGAGCTCTGATCTAAGCCTCTAGGGATCATGGAATCCACGGGCCCTGAATCCGCATGCTTCCGTGGTGACAGAAGCACCCAGCTCCACTGGGAGAGCGGAGGGCATGGGTCACGTGGCCTCTCCTCAAAGTCCATCTGTCCTGAAGGCATGTAGATGGAGTGTTTGTAGCTGATTCTTAGCTTCCTTCTCTGTAAAATGGGATTATAGAACCTATCCCCTCAGGGGCGTCATTTGTGAAGATCAAAAGGAACAGCGTGCACATCTGCGCTTGGTGCTTAGTAGGCGCTCTGTGCACGGTAACCCATCACGGCCATCATTAATCAAATCGGGTCCCAGTCATCTTGGGATCCTGGGGGTTGGGCTGAGGGATCTCGGTGGAGACGGAAAGGCTTTCATTCACAGATGATTGCAGGTGTTTCCTCTGAGGCAGGACTCCAATCTCCTCAATTGTTTCTTATGCAAATGTTATGCTAATGATCTCATCAATGTATCCCAGTGCCCAGCAAGAAGGTGAGGGTGAGCTGCATCCCCAGGTTTCACTGTGACCGTTCTGTCCCCTCCCTTTGCCAAAGAGAAGCCAGTGCTATGCTCCTAAGAAGTAGTCCCCAGAGCACTGAGCTGGAGGGGAAAAACAAAGAAAGGCCTGGTTTTCGCTAGGAGAAGGACAGCCTCATCACCGCCATAATCATCAGCATCAAAATGGCCTTTGGAAACGTCAGATTCTTCCCCGCCCTGTGCAGACTACTGTACAATTAGGGAGGCCCAGCCCCTGGCCCTCGGGGTGCTGGAACTGGGGAGGGGGCGGGAAGGGAAGGAGGGAGGGAGAACTGACAGGCTGTTTCCTCACAAGCTAGTGGCCCTCCTTTGAGTTCCCCTTGATCCAAAGGCCAAGCTCAGGTCAGGAAGGCTCACAATCAAGAGGGCAGACTAGCGTGCTTGCCCCTCTTCCTTTCACTTTCTCCCCAGCGAGGTGACTTCACCCCCATCTTACATCCATCCTCAATCATGAACTAGGTCTGATAATTCCTGCTTTTCCAGGTTTCAGTGAGACTTAAGGCCTCAGTGACAGTCCTACCCACTGGCTTCTCCATGGCCCCTCTCAGCTGAGCTATGGCGCACTCCTCCCTTGCGCCTGCAGCTTGTGAAGTCAGGTAAAGGAGGCAATGAAGTGACTTGTGCCTCCACACGGGTGGGCTTGAGCTGGGTCTCCATTAACCGTTCCTCTGGCCCCCGAATTCCTTTCCTTCTAACTTCGCCCTCTATATTATATAAGACGAGGAGCAGCGTGACACTGTGGGCATGAGTTCAGCAACAGACAAGGACTGCTGATCAGATCAGCATGGACACAGCCTCATTTCTGAGGCTCCTGTGCCTACACCGCCGGGAGTTTTTGCCTAAATGCCCAGGCCACTTTCTTTTGGCTCCTCCAGCTCCTTTAGAGAGAGATTCCAATAACAGTACCTACTCCAGCGTGGACTAAGCCTTCGACACATAGTAGGTACTCAGTTTAAAAAAAATACAAACTCGAGGAACCAGAGAGACATCCCTGAAGTCTGTCTAATAAATGCCAAATTGTGCAAGCAGCTGGCTGCTGTAATTATCCAAGGAGGGCAGTCACTTATTAATATTGGACTCGTGGCAGGGTTAACAGCCATTGAGGGTAGGGATAATGAAGAGAGAATCACTTCCTGTGCCCTCAGGGACTTCCTTCTGAGATGGCCTTCTGAAGGCAAATCAGCACCCAAGTCTGGCTGAGGGTCCTGCGGCCTTCCTGGTGCCTCTGGCAGTCTCTGTCCTGGTGTATGTTTAGGACTCTGGCCTCTCCAATCCCTGCCTTTCTCCTGAAGCCCCACAGCCTTTATCTTCCTTACCTTATGATGCCTATCGGTAAGAAACCCAAATGAGAGTTCTGTATACCCAAGCCTTTTCTTTTCCTTAGACCCGTGGCTTTTAAACCCTGAGGCAGATTTACCTTATGCTCATTCTGTATCCCCAAAGGTGGGAGCAGAACCCTCATTCTAAAAAAAGAGACTTCAGGTGTTGCTGTTGGGACAGAGAATTCCAGTTGAGAGAGAGAACGAGAAAAGGAGAAAGTAGGAGAGAGTAACAGAGAAGATGGCAACTTCTAAGAAGTGAGAAGGGGAGGATAGAGGAAGGAAAAAAGAAAAGGGGGGAAGGAGGAAGGGAGGGAAGAAGGAAGGAGGGTGACCATATCTGTTCTCAGAATTACAGAGCATAAGCATGCCCTGCCTGGGAGTTTACAATCTGTCTGCAAAGAGGAATTGGCCAAAGACAGACCCCTGAACTCCTGTCTCTTCGTTTGGAAGTCTCAGCTTGTACCTACTCTCTGGCCTGCCAGCCCGAGCCCCCTCTTTCCTCACTGGCTGGCTCCCCTTGGCAACCAGTCCCTGAGGATGTACTCCTGGGTACCATCCAGGGGTGGGGGGCCGCTCAGGAGCCATGCCAAGCGGGGAAGCATGGCCAGGAAAGAGTCAGCAGAGCAGATGCCGCCCTTCTCCTGCTGCCTTGATTAGAGAAATTGAGATGTTAATAATATTCTGAGATGCAAGGTGCTAATTAAAGTTAATTACTGTTTCCTTGTGAAGTAACCTCTCCTCGTGTTTACCAGGAACAAGGCTGCCAGCCGCTCCCCTGGCTCGTGCCAATCACGATGCCCGCTGCTCAGTGTACCCCACACCCCCACAGGTGCCCTCAGCTGCCCCAGCTCAGCCCGGGCAGGCACCAGGAGCTGGGGTTCCCAGGCCTGCCTCCCAACTGGCCCTGCCAAGTAACACAAAAGCACCTGAGTATGAGTGACCCATGTGACCTAGAGACAGGGCCAATGACTTCAGGGCTGCCACCACCTTCTTGTTTCCCTCAGGGTCTTGCCTATCTCTTTCCAGCTCATTGACCTGGAGCAAGGTATTTAACCTCTTAGGATCTGTTTTCTCACGTGTAAGTGGGGCTCATAATTCCTACCTTGTATTGCTCTGGGAGTCAAATGGGACACTGCCCGTAAAATGTTTAGCATAACCACATACATAGGTGGATTTAATAAGCTCTCAATTAAAGTTAACTGTGATTGCCTTTGTCTCTGTTAATAATCATCTCCCTTCTCACCTCCCTGCTGTGTGGTCTGGCTGCAGGACCTAGGTGGGTGAGCTGAGTATATATACAGCTATCCTCCACAGGCTGGGCCACCACCTCAGGCACAGTGCACATGAATGCCACCCCCAGCTCCCTACACATGGAGAAGTGACCAACCATTGGCTAGGAGTTCTGCCAACCCCAACCTGTGGTGTGTGTGTGTGGTGTGTGTGTGTGTGGTGTGTGTGTGTGTGTGTGTGCCTTCTCCTTTTCCAGACTTCATAGGGCTTTGGGGGAGAGGCCACCCTCTTGGGATCCAAGTCAGGTTGCCATGACGATCACTGCAGGTGTTCACCTCCAATATCCTCTGCTCCCTCCCCAACACCCCCATCCCAACACAGCCATACTGGCCAATTCGGGGTGGGGGAGCACCTTTATGATAAAAACCTCCCAACACCTATTCTGGACCACCTCTTCTGTCTCTCCTTGCCTTCTCTGAAAGCCTACCAGCTGGGGAGAGGGCCAAGGGACAGGAGTAAACCCCACACACAATTATTCCTCCCAACTTAGTTTTCTCCCGGCTTAGTGCTAATGACTTAATATCACTGTCATCTCTGATTTGGGAGGATAGAAACTTTGTAAAGGGCCCCCTGCCTATAGCATAGGAAATCAAAGAGTCAGGAGCCCCTGCAGGCTTCTGGTACTTCCCTAACTACAGGAAAACACCTGGCCTTTTCTTTCAGGGAAGTACTGGCCAGTCAGGCCTAGGTTACTTCTTTTTATGATTGAAAGGGTAAGAGAAAGTCACTCAGTTGGATATCCAGCCCAGATTTGGGGGTGAAGGTAATTTGGAGAAGCACTTATGGAAATCCCTAAGGCTCGGTTGCTCCTTATGAGCCCCCCATCCTCCCTGTTGTGGCCCCAGATCCCAATGTCAGACTTCGCTTTGACGAGGACGGATTCTATTTGACCTCCTTCCCAAAACTCTGACTGTTACCCCCCTGGAAACCTGGACTCCATCCCCAAAGCCCACATCTTCAGGTTCCAGGTCCAACTGCTCTCAACCCCAGTCCTCCCTCATTTCCACCCCCACCCCCGCAGTGACCCTCTCAGCCCCTCTCCACCACAGTCCTCACCTACACTCCTTTTCCAAACCTCCAGTTATCTCCTTCCCCCTCCTCATTTCTTGCTTTGGCTGTACAGTCCCAAAGCAGATCTCCTTCCCTTCTGTCCGTCCTTCCTTCTTCAATCACTCTTGGTGGTGCAGTGGGAACTAACACAAACAAGATTCTTGCCTTCTGTAAGCTTTTATTATCATGGGAAGATAAAAAAAAAAGAACAAACAACAAAGTAGTAACAGATTTGGATAAGGTCAGTTCACAGGACCAAAAGGGGCCTGTGACCCAAATTCAAAGGGGCACCTCAGCTGGGTGTGAGTGGTGCATGCCTTTAATCCCAGCACTAAGGAGACAGAGGCAGGAGGATCTCTGTGAGTTCGAGGTCAGCTTGGTCTTACAGAGTGAGTTCCAGGACAGCCAGGGCTATACAAAGAAACCATGTCTCAAAAAAAGGAAAAAGAAAAAAAAAGAAAAGGATACCTTATACTTCGCCACTTGGATACGGAAAGTTAGGGTGATAAGCAGTCCACTAGGGCCGTTGGAAAGGAAGTGCCATCTGCATGGGCTGTCTCCAGCACTTCATGGGTATGGGGGCACTTGGTCTGCTGCTCTCCTCTGCTACCAGCTGCTCAGTCAGCCATGGCAGAGCTGGTGGCTTCCTCCACAGCAACCCTCCCACCAGTTTTTCCAGCTACTTGTATCTCACAGTGCTCAGAGGATGAGGAATTAAGGTGCCAACTACTAGGGAACTCATTTGTTTGTTTTGAGTTAGGTTTCTCTGTATAATAGTCCTGGCCATCCTGGAACTCACTCTGTAGACCAGGCTGACCTTGAACTCACAGAGATCCACAGTCTCTGTCTCCTGCGTGTTGGGAATAAAGATGTGCACAACTATGTTAGGCCTTTTGAGGGAAATTTAAATAAAGAAACTTGGGCTGGAGCTCAATGATTGAAATTTTACCTAGCATGCATGGAGACTCTAAATTCAATCTCCAACACTACACAGAAATAAAAAACAAAACAAACAAACAAACAAACAAAAGGAGGTGCTGAATGCATGGACAAGAAAAGCCATGGCCAAGCCAAAAAAAATTTTTTTTAAATTAATTTTATGTATGTGTATGCCTGTACATCTGGGTGCAATGTGCTCAGAGGCCAGAGGAGGGTGTTGGCTTCCCCACGGGCTGGGAAGTGAACTGAAGCCTTCTGAAGGAGCAGCAAGTGTTCCGAACTGCGGAGCCATCTCCCCACCCTCAGGTAGAGGGTTTTAGCACAGCGTCCATGCTACACAAGCTCCTACTGCTGCAAGAATAAAATATGCAGCCGGGCGGTGGTGGCGCACGCCTTTAATCCCAGCACTCGGGAGGCAGAGGCAGGCGGATCTCTGTGAGTTCGAGACCAGCCTGGTCTACAAGAGCTAGTTCCAGGACAGGCTCCAAAACTACAGAGAAACCCTGTCTCGAAAAACAAAAAAAAAAAAAAAAAAAAAAAAAAAAAGAATAAAATATGCATGCTCTGGGGGGGTTCGTGAAGAACCCTGGTCAGGAAAGGGCTCATGGGGCAGCTTTCTGTGGGTGCAGGCTATGGAGGGCGGGGAATGCAGAGGGCACTGGGCAGGTGGAATAGGTCCAAGCCACATGGTGGAACCATGTGCACATGGCAAACACTGCCCAGGGACTTCGCCCTTCCTGGTGCTGCAGTCCCATGAAATATTTAGGCTTCTGGATGCTGCTCATCTCTTACTGTCCCCCTCAGCAAGGGTACTTCTCCTCTACATCATTTATGGCTGTCCTCTTTCCTCCCCTCAGAGGCGGGCAGAGCAGGGAAAAGCAGCCCCAAAGCTAGAAAAGTCTTTCTGATCCTGTGGACAGGAGGCAGAGCCTAAGCCCCACCCCCAGGCAGCTATACCCTCTGAAAGAGCTTACCCATTTAGTTGCCTAAGAGCAAGGGAAGGGGTGGATCTGGACCTAGGAAGGGGTCATTTTGCTTCCTGTGACAGAGGGAAGTTTCAAGAGGACAATGCCCCTGAAGTGCTCTAGAGAAAAAGAGTCTGGTCATTATTTGTGTGTGTGTGTGTGTGTGTGTAATTTATTTATTTATTTATTTACTGTTGAGACAGGACATTACTATTTTGCTCTGGCTGTCCTGGAACATACTACGCAGACCAGGATGGCCTCAAACTCACAGAGATCTGCCTGTCTCTGCCTCCCAAGGGCTGGGATTAAAGGCATGCGCCACTATGCCTGGCTATCCACTTAATTTTTTGAGACACCATCTCCCCCTCTTGCGCAGACCAGTCATGAGCTCACTATGTAACCCAGCGGTTGTCCTGAACTTTGTCAATCCTCCTGCCTCAGCCTCCCAATTATGAGCATTTTTCACAATGCTTGACTTAAAGCTACCATTTACAAGCTCTTCCTGAGCATTTACTTAGCAGTTTGTGTGCAAGATCACCTTACGTCCACAAGATAGATTTCGGCTTTATTATCCTCGGTCCATCGAGGGAAACTGATGCTCACAGAGGTTAAATAACTTGCCCAAGGCAATCAGACAGTCCAGCAGCTGAGCTCACACAGGCCTCCCTCTTCTCTTTGATAACCTCCCAAGAGGTGAGGCTTATAGGAAGAGGAAAGATGGTGAGTGCATCTTAGTCCTTCTATCTGCTGTCCCCACCAGTCTGGGGAGTTCTGTCAGGCCAGCTTCTGCTTTGTCCCCTCCAGATCAGTCTCTGTGTCCCAGTGGATCAGCTCCCCAGTTTTGATTCCCAAATACCTTATCTGTTCATTAAATAAAACTCGTCAGTGTCAGAGGCTGGGAGACCTTGAAGAAAAGGAAGAGGGAAAGTGCTGGGGCTCAGGGACCAAAGAAAGACCAGGAGAGAATGGGGAGTAGAAGGAAGGAGACACACAGAGACAGAGGTGGGAGGAGGAGTAGAAAGCAGGTAAGTAAGAGCACGGTGTCCCGTGACAGTTAGATGTGGGTGACTCCCAGCCCGGGATCTTATAGACCACCCCATTCGATGATGAGAGGTGGAACCAGAAGACCTATACCCACTCCTGTCTCCACCCACCCTCCCCCCATTATTTCCTTCCCCTCCCCCAACATCTTCTCCAGAACAATTCTAATTAGCCTAAGTGACTAAGAGATGGTTTCAGCCTGAACAACCAATTAGGTCAGGAATAAGGGAAAGTAGCTCCCCAAGTCCCTCCCCCACCAACCTACCCCCCATATCTGCCTTTTACCCAAAAGGAATAGTCTCCTCCCAAGACTCTACACTGTCATCCAAGCTCTCCTATTTCTGCTATTTCTGCTTCTTTCTTAGTGACAGGAGCACCATTACCTGTGACCACCCGGTTCCTCATCCGCTCTCAACCTCCCACTTCCACCCCTCCTTCTCAGGCCTGAGTCCACTGAAGCTTCCTGACAAGCAGATACAAAGCTAGGCTAGGGGTCTTCCCACAAGGCCATCTTTTAAAACCTTTCCTTTCCCCCTGACGCTTCTCTTCCCATTCTCTTCCCCCACCTTCTCTCTTCTTCCTCTGGCACTTATTTCTAACATCCATGGACCAGGCCTCCCAGTTGCCATGGAGACGCAGTGTGCAGCTGGATGGTGAGTGTGTGAGAGGAGCTGTATGCACTTTGCAGTAGGGGCGGGCAGCTCTGTGGGAAATGCATGGGTGTGTAGGAAACATTCTGCAAGGGGGATTGGACAGGGATCCAGGTCACCTCCCCGAAATGAGACTGTTCTAGGCGGGGGCACTCTGGAGACCTAAACCTTTAAATATTGGGTATTTTTCCTCTGGGAACACTCTCCCCCAGGTCAGATACTAAATTCTATCTAGTCCAGGCATTGGACAGGCAGATTCTGAAGGTATAGAACCTGCCTCTGCAGCCTCTAAAGAGAGGAAGAAGCCAAGAGAAAGATTAGGAGTGAAGAGAACTCAATTGGTCTAGGGTTAACTTTACCTAGAACCGGGGAAGGCAGTTGTGGAATAGCCAGACAGATTGGCTGACGAATAAAGAGACCAACAGCTCCCTGACACCATTCCAATGAATGGCAGGAGAGGGTGTCAGAAAACTGGACACCCTTCTCTTCTGCTTGCTTCCCCTGGATTTAGCCTGAAAGTTTGATGTCGAGGAGCTCAAGGTACCTGCCCTCAGGAAGCTTGGCATCTTAGTGGGATTCAAAAGGAAGGCTATCTCCCATATCCAACCCTCAGCAGCTGCAGTTCCCAGCACCTGAAGGTTCTCCCTAAGCACCAAAGCTTAGAATTCTTCAACAACAATCAAAAAGATTCCTGGCTATGTTGAATGAAGCAGCCCCTTCCCTTACTCCACCTCTATTTATCTTCCTTTCTGCCCCACTGTTTCCTTCCCAGCAGTCTATAATTACCTCATTTGTTTGTTTGTTTGTTGTCTGTCTTCTCCACTGGAGTGTAAGTTCCAGGGGAGAGAGTAAGGACCCCGCCTAACTCAGTGCCCTGATGCCAGCACCTGGCACAGGGCCTTCCATATGCTATAGATAAAAAACAGGTGATTGACTACACTGAAATCTTACAGTTACCCTACTACCATCCCAGTTTTGTAGACGAAGAAACTGCGGCTGATACTCGGCACCAACCAGGTCATGCTAGCCTTTGAAAAGCAGGTTTCTGCTATTACTAAGTCCACAAGTGATGGACGGACATGGGACAATGGTAACTAAATGGAAACAAACCTGATTCCTCTTCCTGTCTTTCTGTCTGTGCATCTCTGCAGCCCAGACATCCCCAGAGAAACTGCGCAAGGAATGAAAGACAGAATCTATAAAAAATGTAAATCTGACCTTTTCTCTTGGAGGTGTAGACTCTCTGGCCCTCTCCTCCCCCCAGGTCTTAGATGGACTAGCAGGTCCTTCTAGTTCTGTCTTGTATTTCTACTCAACCTCTCTTGCTTTTCCAGGACACCCTATAGAAATTCCACCTCCAGGCCTTCACAAATAGACTTCCTTTGCCTGTCGGGAAGAACCATCCTACCCCCCCACCCCCACCCTCGTGAATTTTTAGTCACATGCCCTTTGAACCTTTGAAACTCCTCCTTGACCCAACCCCTCCGGAAAGCCTTCTGGCCTTCAGAAGCCACCCTCATTGGTGGTTCTTGAGCCAGAATTTCAGGCTCAAGTCAAGACGTGGTCATTGTTTACTCGTCTTCATTCCCATAGAGATCATGTGTCATTCTTGTGGTGTCCCAGTATCTGGTGCCGGGCTAGTAAGAGGGAGAGGCTGGGGAATGTTTGTAGAATTAGTAAGTGAGCCAGGATCAGAATTCTGGTACCTGGCTGGCCACTCCCATCTCCTTCAACTCCTTTGACCTTTGACTTTTTTTTTCCCCTGGGCTTGGCCTTAACTGGAGGGGCTCCCCATCCTCCACTGTCTAATCAAATCAGGGTGGGAAGGATCTGGGCCCTCCACACTGATTAACCTGCCTCCTGATTCAGTGAGATCTAAAGTCTGGGGGCATCACCATGGCCACTGAGAGAAGGAGGGTTTGTGAGTCTGTAGCTGGGGTATAGGGTGACTGACTGGGTTGCAGACTCAACTAGGGAGCTGACCTAACCCTATGGACACAAGGCTACCAAGAACCTTGCTTCTCTCCTCTCTTCCCCCACCTCAGTACCAATGTGCGCCACGCTTGTGGGTGCCTGATGCACTCCATCTTCGCCATGCTCTCTAGCTCTGAAGCACTCGCCCCCATCCATCCTCACCCCTCAACAAAAACACAGCAGGGCACTTCAAAAGTAGCAGAGACCTGGAGCGAGACTCTAGACCCCATCATGCCATCCTCTGGGAATGGATGAAGGGGCACCAGCGACCGACCCCCCCTCCACACACGGTCCCCCAGTCAATCCGGGTTTACACCATGGCTCATCCCGGATTAGTCCCCGTGCTCAACTAATCCCAGTGGCTGGATGGACCCAGAGTCCTAGGTCCTGAATGCACAGGCCCTGGACAGGGCGCAGGCCGAGCGGAAACACGCCTGGCGAGGAGAGGAGGCGTGTCCCCGAAGGCGGGGCCGGGAACTGGACGATCCGGTATCAGTTCTTCGACCTCTCTCCAGCCGGTGTTTACCCGGGAGCTGAGCATGAGGAGGCTAGGCAGCTGCAGTCCAGAAAGGGGAAAGAGCGCAGCTGGAGCCCAGGACAGAAACCTTGTCAGTCCCCTTCCCCAAAGTCAACTTCCAACCCTCGTTCCTGAGCGTGGGAGGAAGTGCCAGACACACAGATGCCTCCCGCCCCCCCCCTCCCATCCAGTTCCGCAATGCCTACTCATTGCCAAAGGAGCGGGAAGTGATACACCAGGGAAAGACACCCGGGCCCCAGTTCCCACCCCTGAATCCCTGGAGGGCTCCCCACTGAAGAAAATCATACGGTACCATCCTCCCAGAGAGCCCCTCCGTTCCTGACCTGCACCTGAGCTCGGGGCGGGTGGAGTGCCAGGAGCCAATAGGCGTCACTTTGAGGTGTGCTAACCGGGGATCTCTCCTCTGAGTTCTTTCCGCCGCCCCCTGCCCCCCTCAACCCCCAAGGCACTGTGATTCCAGTATGGGTCTCTCACACAGCCGTCCTCCTAGCCCAAGGTCTCCACCCAAGAATAGCTCTATTCTCCCAGGGCTGTGGACCCGAGGGGCTGGAAGAAGCGAAGTGGGGTCCGGTTTTCACACTTTTATTGTAAAGCTCGGGAATAATTACATGGGTCTTTCATTGACAGCTCAGCAAACAAACCGGAAACGAACCGAACCGGAGGGGGTAGGGGCGGTGCCTGCGCATGCTCGCGGCGAGGGGAGGGAGGTCAGAGAAAGACAGAAAAGACAGAAATCATTACAAATCAACGGGATTGTGCTCGCAGCGCCGGGGGTGGGGATGGAGTGGGGGCGGGGGCCCTTCCCGGGAGGAGCGAGGCGGTGGGAAGTGGCACGAACCAAGAGAAACACGACCCCGAAGTGGGCACCCGACGCGCCCAAACCCCCCTCCCGACCCCACCCCCCCGACACACGAGAGAGACACGGCCCCCCTCCCCACTCAGATAACCCGAAGAGACACAGTCTCCCCTCCCATGGGCAGACATACCCGCCCTGGAACCCCTATGGGCGAGACGGCCCTCCCTCCCAGAGAAGTCTCACAAGGAGATGCCTCCTAAGAGACTTTCACGTGGTCAACACAAGCCCTCCCAACACCAGGACAGCCCCCACCCAGGGAAGAAATGGCTCCAGGGGGCGTCCCTCAGGAGAGAGTGGCATCCTCGAGCCCCTAGGAGAAAAGACAATTCAGAGATGCTCAGCCTTATTCCAAGTGCTGCCGGACAGACACCCTCATAGGAGAGATGGGGGAGGGCCAGAGACATCTCTTCCCAGGAGCTTCAGAGACAGCTTTTCCCTGGAAAGAGAGCCGGCCCAAGACTGACATGTCTTAGGTACTCCCAGGAACCCTGGGAGGCAAACAGGCTCCTCAGAGAGCCTGGATAGGGAAGCGAGACATGTTCCCATGGTCCCTGGTGGGAATTCATGTTCCCAGAGACTCCCAAGGGGAGATATAAGGACTAGGAAGCCCCCAGGTTAGGGATGCCTAGAGACAGCTCCCCTTCTGATGTGAGAGATGCTTCAGGGACCCTAGAAAGTATGTCCCCACATACCCTTCCCCTACTAAGAGACATGCTCTGAAGTAGGGAGATGGGGACCAACTTGGTCCCCTCTAGGAAGACACTGACTGGGTCAGGCTGGGTTTGAGGGGGGTCTCCTCTGGCCAAATGTCGCCTATTGGTACATAAAACTGTACGCGACACAAGGCATTGGGGAGGGGTTTTACAGACCTAGGACCCACAAGGCTAGTCCTTAGTGCTGCCACCCGTCCCCTGCCCACCTTTGGTTTCACCTCTTGAGTGCCCAGGTGGTGACAGACTCAGTGCCCTTACCCCAACCAGGGGGCCGGGGCTCTGTATTTGTCTGTGGAAGGACTTCTGCTCTGTGCTTCTGAGCCCTCCCAGCCATCTAGGCTACCCCCTTCCTTCTTCTGGCTTCTCCATTGTGCAAAATGTTCCTCTGCCCTCCCGCTCAGTGCTCAGGAGTCTCCAAGGCCAGGCCAGGGTACCCAGGCCACCAGGGGCTTCCAGTGGGAATCTGCTGACCCCAGGGATGCCTCTTGGCTGGATTACCCTCTCCGTTGAGCAGGTGGGCCTCATACAATCTTTTTGTCCCGATCCTAACCTTCAGGACCCAGGACAGCCCTCCAGGCCACTGCCCCTCTTTCTACCAGCTCCACCGCTATTGCACCTGCCCCATTTGTGCAGGGGAAAGGGCTGTGTCTTTAACAAGCCCCTGGCCCGCTTCCTGGGCCTCCCCCAGGGAAAGGAGCCTTTGGCCAACCCCTAGACCTGGTTGTTGTCGTCACCTTAGCCACCCTACCCACTGCCCTCCACAGAAGGGCTGTGGATGCCGGGGCCACCACCCTAACTAACAACGCACTCCTTCCCAGCACTGTTACCCCAAACAAAAGCAGGGGTAAGGAGGCAGAGAATAGGGTGATTTCTACAGCTCCCTGGCTTTTCTGGGGTGGGAGTGGGGTCTCTGGGGTTACAGGAGTCAAGACTCCAGCAGCACAGCTCCCAAAGGCACCAGACAACCCACCAGCCTGTCCACCCCTCCACACATGGGCCACCCCCCCAAGCTTAGACTAAGTCAAGTGGGGGCCATACCCTGAGTCTCCAGCCTCCCAGCCTGGGCCCTTGGGGAGCTGGAGAGGTAGGGGCCAAGGCAGTGGGGGCTTCTGGAAGGAAGAGAGGCTGAGGCTTTGAGATGGCCACAGTGGGAGACGGGGGCTCTGCAGAATACCCTTCACACCTTGGCCCCCTGAGGTGAAGAAAACCCCCACCTCATCATGGCTGACTGGGCTTCTCTGCCCCCTAACCTCCCCACCCCCTCCCCCATGGGACCCCTGACCCTGGTGAAGGGAAGCCCAACTGGAAGAAGGGGCCTGGAGCCCAGGGTGCCCTGAGGCAGCCCTCCCACCCCCTGAGATCAAGGCAATGGTGGTTTTACAGGCTGATGGGTCAGTCATGGCGGGGGTTGGGGGGCAGGGAGGAGGCAAGGTGCGGTTCCTCCATACAGGAGGCAGCAAACCAGCCGCCCCCTGAGCAAACTCTCCTGCTCCCAACTCACCCAACCAGGCCAGAGGCACAGTCATCCCATCCCTGTCCAGCTGCCCCCCACAGCCTCAGGGCCCCTCTGTGATGCTCATCTGTCTGGGTGTGGGAGGCCAGTCTGAGAGGGGATTTCCCCACCCCCCAGGGCACAGCGCAACAGTTCCAAAAAAATAGAGATTTGTATTTTTTTTAAAAAAAAATTAAATAAAAGCCCAGCTCTGCTGATAGGCAAATGTTACCCCTGTCCCCACCCCCCACCCACCATTTGTTTCCCTGGCCTGCACCCCCATCCCACCACGGCCCCAGGGGTATTTACAACATGGAACAATAGAGGCCTGGGGGGGCACTGCGGCAGGGAGGAGGGGCACAGGGCAGGTCCCCCCAGAGGGGCCCCCCAAGACAACACAACATCAACGAGAAAAGTTGCAAATCAGGCAGAAATGGGAACATCATTCCAAGGTCCTTATATACAGACACCGCAAGACCAGCAGGGAAGGGGGTGCCCAGACGGGAACAGACATGAGCCTGTAGGCAGGTGGGCCAGCCCAGGAGCAGTACTGGAAGAAGGCCTTCGCAGCGCTCTCACCCCAATCCCCACCCCACCTTTGGTAACAACAGCCCTTCAGAGAGCCCCCGGTGGTGGAGAGTTTCCTCTGAGCATTCCCAGGGAGTAAGTACCCCAGTTTACAATGCTGCAAGGCTACACTGCCCTGGTCAGCCGCGAAGGAAACAACGAGTTAAAGTGTGCTGCTGACTCGACTCCACCATCTGCCCAAAGCAAAGGGGTACTCCCTGGAAGTAGATGGAAGGGAGCCCAGTCATTGCAGAGGAGCCCATGGGCATCCGCTGGGTGGAGGAGCCCCATAGACGGGGAAGAAGGGGCTCCTTGGAGCTAAGGGGTAGGAATCGGGGGAAGGACCTGGACCCTGCATGGGGGCAAGGGCCAACGTGGTCTTGAAGCCAGTTCTCCCGCGGAACGGGACCTGGCCACAGAGTCCACGCTGGAGGGATTGAGTGGGGCCCTGGAATAGACCCATTTGGGAGCTGGCCGGCGACTGGGGGAGGGGTGGCCGCCGGCCAGAAGGGGGCTCACAGGTAGATCTCACGCTTGGCGGCGGTCTGGGCAGATGCCGGTGTGGCTGTGGGTGGGAAGTCCGAGGTCTGGGTCAGGGGAATTTCCTCCAAGGTGGCCGAGTCCTTGCAGGAGTCATGGCTACTGTGGGAGAAGGCACTGTAGGAGGGCAGGAGGCGCACGGGGGCCGTTTTGGTGTTCCGGTCTTCCGGGGGGCTGGGGCTGCCGGCGCCCGCAGGCTCCTGCCCTCCTCGGTCCTGGTAAGGCACGAAGGTGGAGAGTTTGAGGGCGCTGCTCTTGGTCCGGCGGCTGGGAGACGACTGGCCAGGCATCCAGCATGTGTCAGAATGACCAAACTCGCTGCACTCCCGGGTACAAGTGCCCGTCATGGCGACGTCGGGCAAAGGGCGGAGGTCTGTAGGAAAGCAAGGACAGCCATTGGAGATGGTAGCTGCGAAAACCTTTGCTCCGTGGTCTCCCATTATCATATACATTCGGCTTCTGTACTGAGGTGCAGTTTCTCTTGCCCACAGAGCAAGACACACCATTCAGGCAAGCACAGACTCCCTTATCTACCTGTGACCCACTGTACTGCTGCTCTCTAGGTCAGTCACACACACACACACACACTCTCTCTCTCTTTCATACACACACATACTCACACACACTCTCTCATACACACACATACTCACACACACTCTCTCATACACACACATACTCACACACACTCTCTCATACACACACATACTCACACACACTCTCATACACACACATACTCACACACATTCTCTCATACACACACTCACACACACTCTCACACACGCTCATGCTCTCTCTCACATACACACACTCAAACACACACAAACATACACATTCTCTCTCACACACACATTCTCACACACACTCACACAAACACACACTTTCACACACAACACTCGCACACACACAATCTCTTTCACACACACACACACACACACACGCGTGCTCCTTAAATAGGTGCTGCTCTTCCAGCTTCATCTACCCTCTAGCACTCCTCACACACCCACCAGATCTGCCCTCAGACAGGTGCACAAACAGCTCGTCTACAAACCGTCACCTGTCTCCAGACAGGTTCAATCATGGAATTCCACCCTCAGAGAGGGTTGAGGAAATCCCATCCTGATTTAGAGGCCCCTCCCCCCACACATACAGAGTCATGGTTATACAAATCTACGCCATTGGACACTTCGGTCCTCAGACAAAGACAGAACGTACCTTCCTTCCGAGTCCCTTCAAGCCTTACATGCTCCCGCTTCCTTAGAACCCCACCCCACACCAGCACAGCAATGCCTTACATTAAAGCCAAGGGGAGGGGATGAGCTTCTATGTGGGATGTTCACGCATAAGCACACACACACAAGCGCACACATGCAGCCCCTGCCCACCTCACACCAGCCCCTCACCAGCCACCACCCTGGCCTTGCCCCCAGCTCCCTGCCCAGAACACCCACGGGAACAGGAGTTGGCCGCCTGACATCAGCAGTAGCCAGTGTGGTTGCTGGGCAGCCAGAGTCTCCATGGGAACGGCTGGGCCATGAGCACTTCCTGTCACAGCTGCCCCTGGGCCGCCCTCACTCAGGGACAGCACCAGGCGGTGACCCCCCTCAGGGACGTGACTGAGAAGATCTGCCTGGGGCAGGGGCTCCCCCAGCACCACCCACTCTAGCTTGGCCTCCTGCCAGAGTAAGGTGAGGAGGGGATAGTTTTGTTATTAACCCTCAAAGCACCAAAGCTCTTTAGTTCACGGTTGGGGGACCCAATACGGCACAGAGCACTGGGTGGGCGGGGCTGGGTGCTGGGGCGAGTCCCATAGACCCCAGACCCCAGAGCAGCTCCCACCTACCTGGCACTCTGCCTCAGGGCCTGCTCCGGCCAGCCGGCTCTGCGCGGGCACAAAAAGGACGAGACTGGCATGAGATCACGCAGGCAGGGAATGGCAGGGGAGGGGGCAGAGGGTGCTCTGGGCCCAGGGCCGGGGAGGTTAGACAGGGCCCTATGACTCAGGGCCGAAGACTGGTACTTTTCATCTTTGGGGAGGAGGGAGACTTTGGATTAAGAAGTGTGAGGCCTAAGGACAGCTCTAAGTCAGTCTTTCTATCCCAAGGATTGGCTCCTTCAGATTCTCCTCCACAGGGTGCCATGAATACCCTCTCACACACACATCCCGGGCAGCACAGGCAGACTCACAAGGTACCTCACCATCCACTCCCATACTCACCTCTGCTCCAGCTCCTCCCTTCAAACTCCTAGAGAGGCCCACCCCTTCCAGACTTCCTCCCAGCTCCTCCTTAGCCAAACCTTCTCCCACTCTTCTCCTGGGGACAGGGGAGATTCCATCCTTCTCTGAGTCCTTCATAGCATCTGGGAGCCTCATGCTCTCATCTCAAATCCTCTCACTCATTTGGGGACCACCATCATCCTTCCAGTTTCCTCGCCATTATCTGAGCCTCCAGGCCACCATTCTCAGGGGTCCCTGTCCTCAGGAAGTCAGTGTAAGGCAATGCTGACCCCAAAGACCCCAGAGTCAGACATAGATATGAATCCCTTCCGGGTTTGTCACTTTCCAGAGGTGTAATTTTGGACAAGTTGCAGGACCTCTCTGAGTCTCAGTTTTCCCCACTGTAAAGTGGGTACCATAACGTTCTCAGGTCAGAGAATGTGAGGAGCCAATGAGTAGATAGATCTGAAAGTACGGCGCTCACACACAAACGGAACTCAAGACATGGAGGACCATTCTAAAGCATCACCGTCTCTCTTGAACTTCTACTCCCTCCTAGAATGCCTCAGACATGCGGACGCTCCTCACCGTTCTCGGGGTGCTCCATTTCACCTATGCTGCCGTCAGGGGTGGTGCGCTCATAGTGGTCCTCAGGTAGGGCCAGGGGACCAAGTCGGGGCCCTGAGGATGACTTGCTAGATGGTGTTTCAGACTCTTCCAGGCCACTGTCATAATAACTGTGCTGTGATGGGTCCTGCAGCTCCTGGGCCTGACTGGTGGCCGAGAAGGTGACACGGCGGTGAGGTAACTGCAGGGAGAGAGGGTATTATTCGTGGCTGGCTAGCTTCCTCCATGGGGCCCAGCACCACACCGATCCCAAACACAACAAGAGCCTCCCAGACCTCAGCAACAGCCAAGAAGAGGCCCAGCCCCTTTAGTACAGCATAGGCCCCAGAAAGCATAGACACTAGTAGAGAGGCCTCTTACTTCGAGGCTCGCTCGCTCCTAGTACAGCCAAGTTCACACGCTGAAAGTCCCAACACAGCATAGGCCCCACTGTTATTATAGCCCCAGACTGCCATGACCACCCTAACCCTGTGCCAGCACAGCTTCCCGATGCAGGCATGGCCTCCCGTTGTCTTTCAGGACAGAGTCAGTTGCAGTAGAGTAGAGCCCGAGAGCAGAACAGCACAGTCTCAGCCAACTCCAAATGCCAGCCTGGCCTCTAAACACCAGCACAGCCTCAAGCTTCTGAAACAGCTTCCTGGAAGCAGAGGACTCCTCTCTCCCACTCAGCTCTTCCACAGAGAACAGTCCGCTATCAGTCTAACTGTACCTTCCAGGCTTGGGCTCCTCTCCTGTCTCACTGCTCTGCAACTTCCCATTGCCTCCATCCAAAGGGGTACCAACCTTTCGCATCTTGCTCCTCAGACCAAGTTTGCAGTGCTGAGGCTTCCAAGAGCCCCTCCTACTCAGGCCCCAGCCCTCTACAAATCCCTTTATGGAGGCCCGAGTGTGGGAGGGGATGGAAGGAGGAGAGGGAACTTGGTAAGTCAAACATGTGGTGTCAGAGAACATAAATAGACCCTTCAGTACTCCTTGTCAGGGAAGGGGCTGCAGAGGACAAGACCCAGTGTGGCGGAACACGTGACGGAGTCCTCTCTAGGAAACAGAAAGGAGCTCGAGGAGGGACGCCCTGCTTGGTGAAACCAGACTTGAGTTTAGACTGGGTACTGGCATTGGAAGAATGGAACAGCGACGGGCTGTTTCCTGCCAGCAATCCTGTCTGCCTGCCATGGGTTAATGATCAGACCAGGAACCTGGCAACCTCAGCCTGGCACTTGGCACAACCATCAAGCCACCCACCTGGGACCTCCACTGGTTTTCCTGCCAACCAGAAATTAAGAGTTGTGGAGGGCACAGATCCTGGATCCCTGGAGGCCAGAGGAGCATCAAAGGCCCAGGTTCTGTTGAGGAATCAAGACACTCTTAATCCTCCAAGACAGAAGCACTATGTCTCAGCTCTGTGGCCCTTTCATAAAAGGTCAAGGAAATAGTCAAGAGAGGTGATCTCGGGTTGTAAGCCTACTCCCCACCCCTTCTGCAACCTCCTATTGATGTCTGAGGTCAAGGGTAGGGGTATCAGGACAAGGAACTTTGGTTCTGGTAGGACAGTCCAATGCTTACCTCCCCACCTTTGCAGGGACCGATTCAGTTCCAAATAATGCAAGGTCTGAGTAATGAAACAAGGTCTCCAGAGCTGATCTACACCTTTGGAGCTAGGAGGTTATAAAGGAGAGAGGTCCACCTGGTAATGGGATAAACAGGCTCCAGGATGGTCCTCAAAGACATAAGGCAGCCTGGTTATTGGTGCTTCTCCTTCTTCCCTGAAGAACCTGGTTATCAGGGGCTTCAGTCCTGCATGTGGACAAGTCCCTTGGGCTTACCCCTACGTTGGGTGGTTCTACTCAACCTTAACTGCTTCTGCACGTCTGTCAAATCTTAAAAGATCAGGTCCCAAAATCACTCAATCTTTAGTCCTGAGTACTTGCTGAGTATTTCACGGGCTACCCATACCGACCCTCCAGATCCAACATGTCTGAAATCAAATTATTTCTCATTGATCGCCTTTCACATAAGCAGTGAGCTCATCACTAGCCCATCACCAGCGCTGAGAAAGCTGATATCTCCCTCAAACCCACCCCTATGTCCTATCGATTAGGATCGTGAATATCGTTGGCCCTTACTTCAGCCAGATCCACCCACCTGTCTTCGTCATCCTCACTGCCATCCTTAGTCCAAACCTTAGTGCTCCAGTTCCCCCACCTCTAGCCCAAATAGGAATAGAGCTAGGGCTCTATACAGGCTAGGCAAAGCCAATGCCCTTTCTAAAAGTCAGTTCATCTGCAAAACTGGGATGTGTGGGACTTTTCCTCTTGAGGGATGTTTAGCAAGGCATCCTAGCTCTCTTCAATGTATAGTTCTTCCCGGCTCACTGTACTCTCTCCTACAGCCTCCACTCCAACCAGATCGCTCCCTTTCTGCCCTCTCCCAGTTTCCAACTGGGTCATGCCCATCTGCTTCAAGAGCTGCACACACAGTGACCCTAGGCAAGGATTCTGCTCTAATCCTACCCATCACAAGCTAGCTCTGGGTTCCTAGTCTCCTCCCAGCTCATTCCTATTCCCCCCATATTATGTCCTAAAATAGGAGGAGGCACTATAGTCAAACAAATGTGGAAAACTCAGTTATACAAGTTTAACAAGTTCACCTTTTGTGACAGGGTTTTGCAGAACTTTTTATAGGATGTGATAGCTAGTCTCTCACTAACTTAATCATGGAATCAGCTTTTAATTGTATAGTAGATAATGGCAGAGTCTGGAAACCAGATTCCCTGATGCTTTATGCTTCATTTCTGACTCCGCCAACTGCTAGTTCTCACTTCTATGAAATGACTATAATAAACTGACCTGTGTCACACAGTCATGAGCACCGAGTGAACTCACACAGGCTACCTTGCACCTAGCCAGGCCTCCCAAAATGGGAAAGAACAGCAGTAATAAAAGTTTCACGGAGTCAGACGTGGTGGCACATGAGTTACTTCCAGCACTAGGAAGGCAGAGATAGTGGATCTCTCTGAATTCAAGACCACTCAGGTCTAAATAGCAAGCTCCAGGCCACTCAAAGCAACATAGTGAGATCCTCTACCCCAAAGAAAGTTTAAAAAGTACACATAAGGAAAAGCTGCCTATGGTCCTTCTCACTTGACACCATTTTTCTATCAAAGTCGAATACCACACTGAGCATGCAGTAGGAACTTGGTCTATGTGCTCTGGTGATGACAATGAAAGGTTTGGTTAGACTCAGATGTTGGGAGGAGATATTCAGTGTGGTTCCATGGATGGGTTGGCTGGACTGAAGCCCAGTGAGGGACAATCCCTCAGACCTTGAGAGAAAAAAAGAGGATCAATGAACTAAGGAATGGAAGAAGCAATGGTTACAAGGCAGAAATGGAAGAGAAAGAGTGTGAGGCCAGAAGTTTCTGGAGGTCACCTGACAGCTAACTTCTCAGAAGAAAGAAGTTGTAACTAGATATGACCTCCCTATATTCCGCTCCTCCAAAACTCTTCAGATGATTTTCACTTTGGGGGTACCCCAGGGCTTTTGGGAGTTTATAGATAGAACCCAGAAGAGAGCTGGCGCCTTGAACCTCCTGGGAGTGTCTCAAGGCTCTTCGGTCACCATGGAGATGGTTGCCTCTGGCCTCAGAGACTTCCTCAGGACCAGAGGCCCCTCACCCACACCTTAACTTCCCTCAGGCATAACCAGAGGCAGGGCAGACCCAGGAGAGCAAGAAGTGAGAGACGGAGGGAGAGAGAGAGAAAGAGAGCTAGCTGGCAGTCCTGGCTAGAGTAAGGAGCTGAAGGAAGGGGAAGGAGGTGGCCTTGGGCAGGAGGCAGAACTGGGACACCTCATCCTATGACAATGGCTCACCCAAGCAGGAGGGTGTAAAGTGGATCTCTGAGCCTGGGAGAAGCCCCTGGCCTCTCCCAGGACCTTCCCTCTCTGAGCCCAGGCTGGTGATGATGGGGAGACACAGGGCAGGACCAGCTAATTGCTGAGTGTTGGTGTGCTGTAGAGTCTGGGAAAGGGACTTGGGGGAAGAGCTTGCCCTGAGGGAAGGTAGATGGTGTAATCAAAAGGTTCTCTGGCTTCACCTGAGGCAGGAGGCTGGCTGCCACCCCACACAGGTGTTCTCAGAAGCTATTCCATTAAGGCAGATGGGAAAACACTGACTTGGACTAGGAGGCAGAGCCTCCCCTCCCACCCTTTCTTGGTGAGGAGTCTCATGCCAGGGAGAAGGCCCCACAGACATGGGGTGAGGGAGCGTGCTAGCATACTCCCCCATTTGAAGGCTGGAACTTTCTCCAGACATGGAAACGGGTGTGGGGGTGGGCAGGAGATGATATACTAAGATAGGGCTGGAGTAAAGTAGGCAGGCCTAGGGAGTAGGGAGGGATAAAGGGTAGACATGGGGAAATGGAGGCAGGACTTGAGAACAAAGCTGCTTCCAGTCTCTCTCGCTGCTTCTCTCAGTTCCGGAAAAATAAGAAACCAAAACTCCAAAAATAGAGAACTTTATTATCAGGGCCATGTGAATAGGGCTGGGGTAGGGGGTGCGGGGCCAGCCCCCAGAGCCTGGGGATGAGGAAGAAGTTAATACACAATACATACAGAAGGCACAAATGGGGAGGTTCCTCCCTCCCCAGCAGAGTCCCCACCCAGATTCTAGGTCTTCTGTGTCCCCTCCAAAGGAGCACCTGTATAGCTGATCTCCGAGGGAGACCCAGGTTTGGAATAGTCTCCCACTTTACCCTGTTCCCTTCTGTCTCCAAACCTGCTCACCTGCCCATCATCGGCTCCACCTGAATGACCCAGTAGCAAGTACAGCATCCTGGGATCTGACAAGAAGTCACAGACTTCTCTCCCTTGTGGGGAGGAGCAGGGAAGACACTACAGAGACCCCTCCCCCATCCGTTTCCACTCAGCCTAACCCTTCATATCTGAGTAAGGCAGCAGGGTCCTTAGTGAGGCCTCAGTACCCTGGATCAGTATCCCCACCTCCCACAGCTAGCTCAGGATGTTCCCACATGATCTAGTTGATCATGGCAGGCAAGACACATCTGCTTCACTACTCCCACACCTCGGTCCAGATGGCCCCACGGTAGGGGTGGGGTGGGGGCTGGGGTGTGCTAAGCCGAAAGGGCTGGCCTACCTGCTTGCTGGGGTATTTGGGGGGGTTGGTGCGATAGCTGTAGTCGGAGTACTGCTCGGAGCCCGTGGACGTGGTGTCCCCGGTGCCCACAAAAGTGTTTGCAGGCGGTAGGTCCTGCACCACCTGGTGCTTCTTGGAGGCCGAGGGTGACTGGGGTTGTAGCTGGATGGAAGGCAGTGGGGAGTTGGAGCGGTAATGGCGACCTAAGTCGGGGCTGCCTGGTGGGTAGTTGAGGGGCAGGTGGATTCGGGGACTGTCCCCAGGGGCGTCGCTCATCAGGTTGAACTTGAGGGACTTTTGCAGCCCAGCCTCATCCTCGTCCTCCACTGGCTTCACGGGCTTCGGGGACTTGCTCTTCTTCCCTTTGTTCTTGCTTCCCTTAGCCGCTTTGCTGCTGGGCTTGGGAGCATACAGGTCCTTAGTCTCCTTCTTGCCAGCCTGATAGCCACTCTTGGCCTCCCGCTGCCGGCAGTAGCGCACAAGCACTGCCAGGGCGATGAGTAGGGCCACGGCTACCACTCCGGCCACGACACCAAAGAGAATGTTGCCACGCTGCTTGGAACGCTCGTACTCTGGGTCCCCAGCGATGTCGATGTCCAGTGGTGTGTCCAGGCTATGGACAAGGAGGGTCTCTAGCAATGTGCGGTTGGCTAAGGTCTCGTTGACGTAAAGGTGGACCAAGGCTGTGCCATAGCGTGGGGGCTTGCCCCGGTCACTGACCTTCACCACTAGGCGGTGTAACCCATGGTGGCGCCGTTCAATCTCCTTCTCCAGGGTGATGGCGCCTGAATGCGATCCAATCTGGAAGAGTCCATAAGGGTTGCCACCAGCGATGCTATAGGTCAGTTCAGCATTGACACCAGAGTCAATGTCCTCCGCCGTCACCTGACTGACTGTCTCACCAAGCCGCGTCTGCGGGGTCAGCAGTCGGTGAGACGTGTTGGAGGGGGCGGTGATAAAGGGTGCATTGTCATTCTCGTCCAACACATTGATGGTGACACCGACGTATGCTGAGCGAGGTGGGACACCACCATCTACAGCCTTCAGCTGGAAGGTATAGGTACTCTGTTGCTCCCTGTCGAAGCTCAAGCTGGATAAGATGGTGCCTGTGCCGTTCTGGATAACAAAGTCACCGTTGTCCTGCTCTACCGAGAGCTGTACCCGGGCATTCTCCCCCTTGTCTCCATCAATGACAGTCACCATGCCCACTGGACTCAGTGCGGGCATGTTCTCCATCACTGAGAAGTTGTAGCCACTCAGCATAAACTTGGGGTCATTGTCATTGCAGTCCAGCACGTTGACAAGGACCGTGGCTGTACCCTGAAGGCTGGGACTGCCCCGGTCAGCCGCCACCACCTTCAACTCATAGCTGTCTCTCTGTTCCCGATCCAGCGACGTCTTCACCCGGATCTCTCCGTTCTCAGGTGAGATAGTGAAGAGGCCCTGGGCAGCTGGCTCGGGTTCCAGAGAATACACCAGCTCTGCGTTAGAGCCGGAGTCAGCGTCACTGGCAGTGACCTCGGCCACCACTTCCCCAGGCTTGTTGTTTTCTGGGAAGGCGACTTCAGTGATGCTCTGGGTGAAGACAGGGGCATTGTCATTGACATCTACCACCTGGACCTTGAGGGAGTTGGTGCTAGAGAGTGGGGGGTTGCCGGAGTCCACGGCCACGATCTCAATGGTATAGTCTTTGACTTTCTCATAGTCAAGAGGGGTGGTGGTCTGCAGAAAGTACTTTTTCTTGCTGTCACTGCCTGTCTCACTGGCCTGGCGCAGCTGGAAGGGCACATCCCCTGCTACGACACAGGTGACCGCTGCATTCTCTCCTTCATCTCGGTCAGATACCTGCACCAAGGCCACAGCAGTCTCCTCCGCCACATCCTCTGAGATGTTAGCCATCCCATCTTGGTGAGTCACCAGCCCTATGCCTCGGATCTCAATGGTGGGGGCATTGTCGTTCATGTCTTTCACAGTCACGACTACCTGGGCACGGGCACTCTTCGGGGTGGCACCTCGGTCCCTGGCGAGCACTGAGAAGCGCAGAGTGCTTAGATCCTCACGGTCCACAGGACCCTGAACGGTGATAAGTCCAGTGTTTCTGTCTAGTCGCAAAAGACGCTTGACAACTTCAGGCGCCTGGTGGAAGGTATACTCAATGTCGGCATTGGCACCTTGGTCCGAGTCATTGGCTTTCACCTGCAGGGAACAGGGACAGGTTAGTAAGTTAAGGTGCATGTGTTGCTAATGTCCTTTCCCACAAGCACACCAGACTCAATGAAGCGAACTCAGCACCCTTTCCAAAAGCAGCACTCTACAGTCTTTCCCCTAGGCCTGACACCCTGGTAGACACTGCTAACCTATTTTCCTAAAGAACCCAGATTGTAGCTTGCAAACCCTTCCTAGTGACACTGGATCCCTAGGACCAGGCAGAATTATATTCCACTCTTGCTTTGCACCAGTCCACCTAAACACAGAGCTAGCCAACCATCACTGAGCAAACTGCTCTCCCACCCCCCAACCCCCACCACCTTCTGAAGAGATGAGAAAGTGTTTGAGCTGTAGAGATAGTGGCCATGCATGCACTTATGTGCATACCTTGTATGCAGGCATGTCACATACACAGAAGTATGTGACTGTAAGCCGTGATATTTGAGTGCGAGAAGGTGTGTTTGTTCATGTGTGTGCATGCATCAGTGGAGACCCCCATGCCCAACCAGAGGCCCCAGGTGAGGGGATTTCTATTGAAAGCAGCCAGATAGAGATACGGGTCAGAAAGAGCCCAGCAGGCCCAACCCAGCCACTGCTGTCAAACTGGGGGAACCTGTTTCTGCAGCTCCTTGACTGTTGTCTGTTGCTGGCAAGGCACCAGTGTGAGGAATCCGGCCTGAGCCTGGGGCCAGAAGGGAGGGGTTTGTGCAGGCCACAGAGCCTGCTGGCAGCGGGCTGGGCTTCCAGCACCAAACAATGAACTGCCTGTCCCTTTGCAGTGGGCACGCCCTCCCACGCCAATGCCGCCCTACACTGGGACCAAGTCTATACAAACATGGGTGGTAATGGGGCAACAGAAGCCAGGTGGGGATGGCTATGAGGGGTTGAAAGTATTTACAGCCAAACAGAATATAATAGAGCGTGTGTGTGTGTGTGTGTGTGTGTGTCTGTCTGTCTGTCTGTCTGTCTGTCTGAGGGGCAGAGGGTAGAAAGGAATGGTAGGCATACCTTGGCAGTCTCTAGGGAACAAAACCAAAGTCTTGGGTTCAAATCCCTGTTCTACTGCTTTCCAATTAATTATGTGTCCTTGGGCCAATTATTTATTCTTCCCAAGCCTCGCTCTACAAATGTATAAAATGGGGATGAATAATAGAACTTGCTTCATAAGATTATGGTAAAGGTTAAATGGGATAATATAAAGAAACACCTAATGCTACCTAGAACACAGCAAGTGATTCTTAAATAATTCCCCTTTTCTTTTGATCTGCCTGTCAATCATTCATTCATTCATTTTCCCATGCATCTGTTTCTAAGAAATCCAATTATGCAGTACTGAGCACTATACCTAGAGGCCCTCATGCAACAGCTGGACTTCTGTCCCCCTAGGAAGGGAAGCTCTGCCCATAGCTGTCAAGGCTTTCTGCAGAGGAGACTCCAGGACAAGGGCTCCCAGTTATCCTGGTGTCCCTTCACACCCCAGTCTGCCTGCCACCAGCTCTATGGCTATGCTCCTATGTCCTCCCTGTCTCTAGAGTGGCCAGCTCACTTCTTAGCTATCCCCTTCCCCCCAACCCCCATCTTTGTTTCTGTCTGTGACTTCTCGCTTTCTACCCTTGCTCGGTTCTCCCTCTGCCACTTTTAGGTACTGCCGACCTCTAAGGACCCTCTGTGTCCTGTGTCATCTCACTGAGAGTATGTGTAACAAGACTGTAGGACATGAGCTAAGGTGGGCTCTGACCTCAGGCAAATTAAGAAATCTCTGTGGGCTCAGCTTCCCGTCTGTAAAATGGGGATAATGCTTACTTACCTTGTACTATAAGGATTAGATTATATAATACACATCGTGCACTTAGAGCAGTGCCTGGCACCTGGGCTATTATTATTCACCATCCCAAACGGCTGTCTTTCTATTCTTCTTTCTCAGCCTCATTTCTTTATTCTAGTCCGCCAGTCTCCAGAAGAGATAAAACCTGCCACCCACTCACCCCAGCTCCAGGACCCAGAACCAAGGGTCTCTCGGGTTGGGTAACGGTGTCCAGGCCAGCTGAGCTCTCTTTAGCTAGCTTACAACATGGACAGAGATAGCTTCAGCCCATGGTGAAGGAGAAAGAGGATGAGGCTGGCAGGAGGCCAGGGCTGAGATGACAGCGGGAGATACACCCACCTGTCTGCAGGGACGCTTCTCCGTTCCTTCCCAGGCCCCAGCCCTACCAAGCTGCTGCCCAGCCCCTGGGGCAGTTCCCATGAAGAAGGGTGGTGAGAAATTTCATGGTGGATGACCCCCCCCACAGCTGTCTTAGACGCCACAAACCCTGGTACCCATGTCTGGGGAAGAAGGCAAATGTACAAACAATCCAGTGTGATTCGTCCAAATCAAGGACCCTCCTGTCTGACACAATCTTGTGATTTTGTTGAGAAGGGGCACGATGAGGCCGTGTCTCCAACCAAAGCAAACTCTCACCTAACTAAAGGGACCTACCCCTGGGTGGGAAGCTACTCTAACGACAGAGGGTCTACAGGGTAAAAGGGGAGTTACTAGATCCAGCCCAGGCTAAGAGAAGGTAATCCCTGAGTCTAATGGGGAGGTATGATGTTATTTAGATGCTATGTCACTGTCACTTGTTCAGATGGAGGAGAGGAAGGTGATGATCAGTTCTCCTTTGGCTGGGGCTGGGGAGAAGGGAGCTTCCCAAAACATTCTGGCTTTTCTCTTTTACCCCCCTAAGTGAAGAAACCTCCCACCCGGTTTTGGTAGGTCCCATTTCTAAAGGTGGAGGAAGCTTCTCACCTGGATGACAGAGTGGCCAATGGGGCTATTCTCAGACAGCTCGGCTTCGTAGGATGGCCGCTCGAACTTGGGAGCATTGTCATTTGTATCAAGCACAGTGACACGCAGCAGGGCACTGCTGGCTCGTGGAGGACTCCCGCCATCCTGTACCTTGATGGTGAGGTCATAGGAGTCCCAACGTTCACGGTCTAGGTTGCCCATGACAATGAGCTGTGGCTGCTTCTCTTCCTGGTCCTCAGCCACCTGAAGTCCAAATAGCTCCTGGGCCTCAGGCCCAGCCTGCAGCTCATAGGATGCTACGCCATTGGGGCCAGCATCACGGTCTGTGGCCAGTGGGATGGGGAAGAGCGAGCCGATGTTGGTGTTCTCAGGGATGGCCAGGGTGATAACCGGCGAGGCAAAGTTGGGTGTGTTGTCATTGATATCCTGCACCTCTATCTGTCCCTCTAGCAGCCGGGGGCTGCCATTCTGCACGAGGTCTGTGATAGACACCTCAAACTCCAGGATACAGGGGTTCCCAGGGATCTGGTTCTGGCATTCACGGAGTCCCTCTCGGTCAATGGAGGTCTCTGTGGTGAAAATGTCGCCAGTCTTGCCGTCCACTCGAAGGTATGGAGCACCTACCTCTAGTTTGTACAGATGACCCACGTCTGGAAAACCGTAGTCAGCGGCAAGGCTCCCAATGAGAGTGTTGGGCGGCTGTTCTTCTGGCACCTTGTATACTACCTGGGTGGTATGGCCTGCAGATGGAGCCAATAGGAACAGTAGTGCCAGCAATAAGGGAGGCAGCAGCAACCGCTGCCCCTGGGGCCCAGGGCTGGGCCTCAGAGGCCCCATCCCGGCAGGCTCCAGGATCAGGAGAACTACAAGAAGACACAAAGTAGAGGCCGTCAGGTAGGAAGAGGAAGTTGACCCAAAAGGCTGACAGAGCCAATCCCCCACTCTCCCTCTCCCACTGCTTCACCATCCTCCCACAGAGAGAGTCAACCTCAGCCCAGATATGTGATTCCAGAACCCAGAGCCTCACCCACAGTGGGGTGTAGCAGCTGCATCTGACCCAGCTGGAGAAATTGGTAAGACGACAGCCAGGTCTACAGCAGCTCCTGCCCATGGCACGCCCTTACCCAGCTGACGTTCCCTGGGTACCGCCCCCCCCACCCGGCTTTCAGCTCTCTGCTTTGCACAACACCTCCTTCTCACCAGCATCCTGCCTTAGTCACCCATGGTAATTACCCTGATACTGAGATAGGGAGCAAAACCAAGTGGAAGGGTTAGGCCTGGGACACCTCCTGCTGGAGCACTCCTCCCCACATCTGCCACACAAAAGCAACACGTGCTCACCCCTCAGGTCCCCCAGACCCTGAGAGTTAGTATTATCCTACACTTTCCACTCGTGTTAGCTAGAGGAAGAGGGGAAGAGTATTTTTTTCCCCTTTCTTCTGAGGTGCCAAATAAGCTATGTGTATGAGTTATTATTACATCCCAAATCCTCCTTTTTTTTGACAAACAGCATCCAGTGTCCAATGTTCCCCACTCCCACCACTGAAAATGGCTAGCAGCAGGGCCAATGAGATGGCTCAGTGGGTAAAGGTGCCTGCTGCCGAGCCTGATGACCTGAGTTCAGTCCCTGGGACCTACATCAGGAGGAGAGAACTGACCCTTGTAAACGATCCTCTGACCTCTACCCACATTCTGTGACATGCATTTTCCCTCCCCCCCACACAAATAAATAAATAGAATTAAAAAAAAACCGTTAAAGTTGAGTAGGTGTTAGCCCTCCCTCACTTCCCCACAAATATATCTCAAAGCACTGCATGCGCATACGCGCGCACACACACACACATACACACACACAGTTCTCATACTCCTTGCTGCCTGTTGCCATTGGCAGGTGTGTAGGAGAAAGGAGTAGAGGTCATAATTGGGATTAGGACTGACTGACCCTCAAGTTGACACTGGGAGCTGCCCTGGCTTGTCCTTAGCAACAGAGAGCCCAGCAGGTCTAACTGGACAGAGCTGCAATGACACCATCAGCCTTCACTGGTTCACTGTGTCTGCTGCCTCCTGGTTTGCTTGCTTGCTTGCTTGCTTGCTTGCTTGCTTCTTTATACGCCCCCACCCCCACCCCGGCCCTATGCTGAGAATTGAGCACAGGGCATTGCACATGTTAGATAAATAGTCTACTACTGCGCTACATTTCCCAGACTTCTTTTTTTTAAAGACAAAGTTTCACTAGGTATCCCAGACTAGCCTTGAACTCCTCCTGTCTCAGCTTCTGGAATGCTGGAATTGGAACCTGAAACACTGTCTCAAAACAAAACAACAAACCCAGAATGCTGGGATTACAGATGTACGCTACCACACCTGGCTTTGGCTCTTGTTTGACCCTTATCCCGCCTACATCCAGAACCTGCTGCATATTCATCCTTCCCCCATCTCTAACTGGTCCAGTGTATGCCATACCCTCCTCTCTCTGCCGGTCCCAGATCCTTCCAGGAAGGGCTATGCTGTGCACACCCTAGACTACAAGTTACACCACCATCACAATAGCCTGCCTCTTTCATCACCCCATTCTGAGGCTGCCTGCCTGCCTATGTTATCAGACCTGTCAGTACTGTCCCGGTCACTGGTCCAACATCTCTAAACAATGATAGCAAACCCTTAGTCTATTCACATCCCAAGTTTCTGGCCCAGCATTTTCTGTGGGGAGAGAAGAGGGTTTCAGGTTCCATTCATTTTCCCTTCTTCTAGAATCTCTATCCCAGGTCTGACCCTGACTATGCCCATCCCACTGAAGACGGGTTTTGACACCACCCGCAGCCCAACAAAGCCTTCCTAGGCCTCTTCAGCCCACAGTGACCTCTCCTTCCTTCAACTCACAGCCACTTATTGTCTACTCCGATCCCAAGGCAATGAATCACCGGGCTGCCCCGACACCGCCCGGCCCTGTTGTTCAACTATAGTATTGGGCACCTATTCTTGAGTTCTCTGACTCCCCAGGAAGACGCCAGATATTCCAAAGAGGCAAGAGTTCATATACTCACTCACGCAACCCCCCTCCTGCCCCCGCTGCCCCGACTGATGTAGCTTGGTCAAACTGGGTATAAAGCAAGTGCTCGATCACGTACCCAGCAAAAGTTTTAGTCAACCAGAATGTACCAGGCTATGTCCTGAGCACTAGAACACAACAGTAAAAGACTGGGCCCATCTGTTGTAGCAAGGGTTCTAGCTCAGTGACTGGCAGGTTGCTGGGTTACTTCTGTGTACCCATTTGGCACATAGAAGGCAGCAGGGTGGAGATAATCCTGGGTTGTGACCAGATAATTTGAGACAAGCCCCTGCTGGATATTTCCTGAAGTAAACAATTGAAAGCCTCAGTTTCTTCACCTGTCAAATGGAAACGATACTATCTCTTTCCTATTGGGTTGAAGTTAATGTCGGTTGAATGTTTATGGCAATGCAGACACTCAACAAATGGTCTTTCCTTTCAAAGCACTTAGCACAGTGGTAGCTTCAGGCCCGTTTGGAAAATTGGCTAATGGTTATCTTTCCTGCAGGACTGTAAGTGGGGAGCATTTCTTGAGGCAGGGTCTCATACACTGTAACCCAGGCTGTCCTAGAATTTAAGATGCAGACCAAGACGACCTTAAACTCAAGCATCTTGAGAGCTGAAGTCACAGTTACAGCCCTCTAATTGTTTGCTGTGCCATCCAGCACTGGACCAGACACACAGCAGGCCTGAAGTAAACGGCTCTTGTTTGATTCCTGGGGTTTAACTCCTGGTGGCCTTGGCTGTATGGTAAACGGGTTTTTCACTTGCCTATTTGCCAGTTCCCTAGGAATCTACTGGGATAAAGTGTAAGTTTCCACTTCCAGTTTACTCTGCTGGAACGCTCAGCAAATGTTCACCAAATGTACAGATTCCTTGCACAACTCAAGCACTTCACCTCCCTGGGGGAGCCTCCCCCAAAGGCAGGCCCCTCCGGGCCACTCTTCAGCCCGTGAGGTAAGCACACATGCTTATTCTCTATAAAGGAAGGATTTTACGGTGCCCCATTTGAGCCCACCCAATCATACTTCAAGCTCCAACCCAAAACTGCCCAGAGAGCTTCCCCACTTTTGCTCCCCACCACCAGATCAAGAAGACTTTATGTTTGGGGATCACATCCCTTTTGAGAACTGTACAACGTTATCCAGCAGGATTTTTCTAGGAAAATGTCTGCCCACAAAATTTGGCAACAAATCGAAGGGTCTATAGTCTGACAAAGTCAGGGTGATTTTGATTCATGGCCACTTTGATAGCTAAATATTAAGCCTTTCACTTGGGACTTTTATCCTCTTTGGGGAATCACAACCTGAAACACAAACCCCTTGGGCCTCCCAGCCCCACCTCCCTGTAAGAGGTTGCTTCCCTTCCAGTCAGCAGCAGTCACCAGCAGTCATGAAGGGCTTACCACACGGTAAGGCACAACCCAAGAAAGTTATGGGGATGGAGATGGGTCTAGAGGGAGGGTGGCCCCAAAAGGGTGTTAAAGAGGGGTTAGGTACTTGAAGAGTTCTACCAAAATAAGGATTATCTGGCCCTACCCTTAGGAATTTTGATTTGGAGGTGGGACCTGAAGAAACCCCCTAGGCAACTGTGATGCAAAGGTCTTGGAAAACAACCTTGGGAGAAAGTAGTTTCAGGGAGTTGAAAAGGAGCTTAAGCCCTGCAAACTATAGCATCACCACCTTTGCTACCACCATCCCAAAAAACTAAGGTTCTACTAGTGTATTGCTAAACATTTAATCATTTGAAATGGATATTACTAATTTATTATAGCACCCTCCCCAAATCTTTTTTGGGTTTTGAGGCAGGAATTTTTCGGTGGTTATCCTGGAACTCACTCTGTGGACCAGGCTGACCTCAAAGATCCATCAGCCTCTGCCTTTCTCCAAAGTGCAGAGATTAAAGGTGTGCACCACCATCTGCTCCCCCACCCCATCACTGATGTTCTAAGACTCAAAAATATGTAAAACAGTCTGGGTCACAGAAGCAGTTATGAACAGGCAGGATCTCCTCTTAAAGACCGGATTTGGGAAAAGAATCAACAGACGCGTGAGGCTGAAATATGGTATTTATCACATTTATTACTTCTCATCCAACCCTAGATTGCCAATCTGGCCTAGCCAGGAGGGAACCCAAGCCTCCCAGCCATTTACAGTTGTGGAGAGAGTCATGTGGCCTGCCAGGAAGGAGCTGGAAGAAGCAGTAAAGTGGCCTTTCCACATCCCTACCCCCAACATTGCTGAACTTTGTCCCAGGCAGTTGGTGTTGGGAGTCATTAGTCTCAGGCGGCAGCCTTTGAAGCTGCCTTATCTGCAGAGGCTATCCTAGGCAAGGGTGCCTCTCCACCCAGTGACATGGGTGCCCATGATCCTGACAAGACAGAGCCTAAGGAGAGAAAAGCACAGCGACCCACCTCCAGGAGGACTGAGGAGCCAAGAAGAAAGAAAGAAAACAACAACAACAAACAGACCACAAAACAGCATCAATAAAAGCCCATCAAAGCTTTAGGAGTGAGGGACGAGGGGACAAGAGTCCCAAAAGGTCGAAAGAAGCTTCATCTGTGTCAACATCTGAGAAGTTATGAGAGCTGAGAGCGGGTGAGGGTTCACTAGGAACCTTCATTTGCACACCACTTTGGGACTAAGGTCCACTTCCTGCTGGATGCTGTGAGAAGAGCTTTTACTGTGGCAGTGACCAGGTCAGCTCTGAAGTTTCTGACACCCCCTCAGTCACACACACACACACACACACACACACACACCTGCCCCAGCACCATTACACAACAGCCCCTGGTGCAGCAAGCTCGAAACACCAAAGGACAAAGGGACTATCTGAGAGCCTGGGCGGAGGGTAAGTAAGTGAAGCTGCATGGGGTGGAGCTGTTCAGAGGCTTCCCACTGCGAGCAGTACTCGGTTCCTTTCCTATCTTCCAGAACCCTCTATTAGCCTCTGCAGGCTTCCAGGCACCTGCATTCTTGAACCAGATTGCTGAGTTCAAACCCTCACCCTAACACTTCCTAGCTGTGTGACCTTATCCAAGTGATTCACTTTTCTGAACCCATTTCCACATTATTAAATGGTGTGTGGGGGGAGGGGGGATCCTGTCTCTCCGGTGAGCAAGATGGCTCAGTGGATAAGGGGACTTGCAGTTTGATTTCTGAGATCTACATAGTGGAAAGAGAAAACTAACGACTGAAAGTCATTCTCTGACCTCCAAATGGGTGTGCACGCACAGATAAACTAAATAAATAAAGCTAATACGTTTAAAAAAAAATTCTGCCTCTTGAAGTTATTTGGGAGAACTAAATGAGATCTAATGCACCTAAGCTCTATTACATTGCAAGAAAGATTAGATATGTAAGCCTCCCAGTCCTGCAGCGGAGCGTTTTATCCCACCACCAGTCACATAGTAGGTGCTTTCTGGCTCAAAGAAGGAACAAACGAATCTGCTAGCCTATGAAAGAAGAGATAGTGTGTGCTCCACTGCTGCACCCACAGTGGGCAACTGACGACCGGCATCTGCTCAAAACATTGTTTAACGAAACCGCTCTCTGCAACACCAACTAGCTTTGTTCCAGGCAGGGATACCTCTCACCCCAAATCAGAACCTGGGCTCCCTCTTAGCTCCTCCCCACCCATGCAGGCCCCATTCCAGGCGGTGTCACCATCTCTTGCCCAGCACTCTCTGCTGAAGTAGCCAGAGCTGCAAGATACCCCGTTACAGTTGTTCCCCTCTAATATGGAAGAAACTAGGGATGGGTGAAGGAAGCGAGACAACAAGATGAGGTTGCACCAGAATCCAGGCCTGTTCCCCCTATTCTGTTTCTTGCTCTTTTCGGAGGTTTGGTAGATTTTCTCCTGAAACCCATCCGATGCCCTAGCCTAGTTGTTAGTATAGGTCTCAACCCGACCGCGGACACCCTCCCCTCAACGCACACACTCAAGAAAGTACCATCTAGGCGCTCTCACACACATCCAGACCTCTTCTAAGGGTGCCACAACCACCTTCTGGGCTGTCCCTGTCCAGGCATCTGACCGAGAGCAGGTGCTGGAAAGAGCCCTGCACCTTCCGGTCGGACCTAAGTCCTAAGCTCAGCCAGCATGGGCAACCCTCATCCTCACCATCTCGGTCAGTGAGCGAGCGCTCACAGCACACACCCAGCACGCCCGAGCGCCTTCTCCCAGAGGACGCCAAGTGTGTGTGTGTGTGTGTGTGTGTGTGGTGGGGGGAAGGCGGCCACTCCTAAGGCTCTAGTCACCCCACCCCCGCCCCCCACCAGGGTGACGCCTGGTCTTCTGGAGCCCAAGGTGAGGCTAGGTGAGGCGCAGCACAGGGAGAACTCTCTTAGGCCAGGCGGCCACTCGCGTCCCTTGCTTCCAGAACCGCCGCGGGGAATCCCTCCTCTCCCGCATCTCCGGCCTCGCCTAGGTCCCCCACAAGCCGGCGCCGGCGGGAGAAGCACAGCGGGCGCCGGGAGGGGGCAGGGAGGAAGCCGGCGCCGGAATCACAAAGCCGCGAGCCTGGCCGGGCGGGGACATTCTCATAAAACCGATCCTCTCGCGGCGGCAGAAACGGGGTACTTGCCCTGCGCTCAGTCCGCGGTGGCCTCAGCGTCACCCGTTTTTCCTGTTGAAAGAATAGTCGCCCTCTACTGCTGGGGAAACTGAGGCCAGAAGCCTGAACTACCGGAGAGTGGCCGAAGGAAGAGACAAGAGTCCTATTCGCCTACCAGCTCTTCTGCGCATGCTGCGGTTCCCGTTCCGGCCCCCGGGCCCTGTCAGCACGCAGGACAGGCCTGCGACCGGGCCCTGTAGCGGGGCACCCAGGTGTGCGGGACCCAGGTGTGCTGGGGACCCAGGTGGCCCGGAAAACTCAGCTAAACGGCCCGGACTCTCAAACACCTCCTTCAGTAATGTACCTTTTGCATTAGGACCTAGGGTCACACAGCCCCAGGGTGGCGGCATGGCGCGGCCTGCCCTGTCCAGCTTGTTCTCGGAATACCCAGCCGGTCGGGCCCCGGAGTGCAAGTGGGGGGGAGGTGCCGCCTGGAAGCCGGTCTGGCCGGCCCCGGGGCTCCAGTTGTGTGGATATTTACAACAACAAAGTCCCGATCGAGGTGACAGGGTGCTTTCTAGGAGAACCTGGAGGCTTCTCCTGAGGGGATCTGACCAGCGAGAGTGGAGTGTGTGTGTGTGTGTGTGTGTGCGCGAGCGCGCTGCGGAGTGTAATGTGACACTGTTGGTGTAAGGTGTGTGTGTGTGACAACCAGTGCTAAGATGCTCTGAGCAGTGGATTCTGTTTATGAGTCTCTGCCGTAGGTACCTCTGTGCTAGGGTGTGTGCTACCAAGGCGTGTGATGAGACGCTGGGTTGTGTGTGAGGGTACAGTAGAGGGGGCAAGGAAGACCTGTGCCGTGTACCTATATCCTGGCCAAGGAGTGGGCAATCGTTTGTCAGGGTGTGTTCCTTCAGCAGTGTGTACAGGGAGCTAGGCTTGGAGCGTTCATCTGGGGTACCGAGGCAGTCTTCTCCCTACAGGAAGGCACGAGGTTGTGTTTGTGTGTCTGGCACTGCCTAGTATCACACCCGATTGTGTTGTAGTTATCTATGGCCACGGGTGTGTGTCCCTACTGCTGATTGTGCAGGCGCCGAAGCAGATTCTGAGCTTGGTGACTGTGCCCAGTGGGCGCTGGTGTGCGGGAGGTATGTCTGTGTTCACATATATGTACGGATGAATGTATGTGTATCTGGGTCTGTGCTGTGACTCTTCCAGGTGTCCGCGACGAGCTGGAAGCGCCTGAGTGAGCTGAGCAGATCGCCCAACAAGTGTGTGTGTGCTGGATAATGTTCCTAGCTCGCCTGCTCCTCCAGCAGCCCCCGGCTCCACTGAGGGCCTTGCGCTTCCCCCAAACCCTCTCCATTCCGCGCGCTCGTGGAGTCTCTCTCTCTCATCCCCGCGGCTTGGAGCGCGCTCGGGTGCGGACGCCGGGGCTGGGGTCCAACTCAGCACCCCCTCCCTTCCCTCGGCTTCTTGCAGTGGACCTCGGAGACTAGGGAACCCCAGCCGCAGCCTCCTCACTCAGTGTCCCAACGGCCCCCACCTCAGCCCCGGCGCGCTGGACACCGGCTGGGCCCCGGTCGCCTCGCTCCACCGAGCGCCCCTCCCTCAGCTCCCGCCGGCCATGGCCGCTCTGGGCCCCGAGCCGCCGCCGCCACTAGATCCTTACCCGCCTCGGGGCAGCACCCGCCGCCCGCCCCGCTGTCCGTGAGCCGCGGCCGGGCCCGGCGCGGGCTGCGGCTCGACACGGCAGGGGCTGGCGCTGCGGTTCAGGCTCCGGCTCCGGCAGGCTGTGTGGGGCGCAGCAGCCAGGCGGCTTCGCGTCCGCGCCGCGCTCCCGCTCCGCTAGTGTGTGAGGCGGTAGCGGCGGCGGCGGCGGCGGCGGCGGCGGAGCCAGCAGCGAGCGGAGCGCACAGCCGGCCCGCCCCCTCCCTCCCCCTCCCTCCCGGCCTGCCCGCCCTCCCCCCCCCCCCCTTAGGCCGGGAGGTGGAGCCGGGACCGCTCTGGTCCCGCTGGGAGGGGACCCTGAGCACCGCGCCCCCAAACAAGTGCCCCCTCCTCTTACGCTGTCCTCCCCCCCCACCACCACCACCACACACTCCTGCCTAAGGCCGGGTGCACTGGCTTCCTTTTCGGCTCTTCACCTTACACTCATCCCACCCAAGCGTCCATCTAGGACCCCGTCGAAAATGCTCTCTCCTGCCTCAAACACCTGTCCGTCCCCCCACCCCCCACTCTGCCTCCTGGGAAGTCAAGGCAGGGGAAGTGTCTCCTCTAGCTCTTCCCCCAACATCTTCCCTGGGCAGCTGACCAACCAGGTCCACCCTCTTCCCAGTCAGACCCCCGGGTCACCCCGAGTGGCCCTCCCTTCTCTTTGCGCTCAGGGGAAGTCCGCCCCTCCCCCTCCGGACGGAGCAGCAGTGGGGGTGAGACTGGAAAGGGGACCGTAGAAAGCTTAGGGCAGGGGATCTTGGAGCTCTAGAGTGAGGGTGAGGAAGGTAGGTGTTCAAGTGTGAGGATGATGACGCTCCTGATTTGAGGCTGTTGGAGGGTCCCCTCAGCACCTGCCCTCTTGGGCGGTGTAGATAGAGATGCACTTGAGGCGGTGATTTAACCGCCTCATAGAGTCAAAGGGATCGCTACCCCGTGAAGCCGCTCAGTGTCACGACTTGTGTCACACGCCCTCACAGTGCCACAGGCTCCCTGTCACACACTCGGCGAGTCACCGTGTCACACGCAGTGTCTCACACTCCCAATACTTGGTTTCTAGCGCTCAGCTCTGGCTCTCTGGCGCCATCTTGAGGTGCTTGAGCAGCTTGGGCACTCCCTCTTGCTCAGGTTTTGGTACCCAGGCTGCCAAGTGCCCCAATTCAGTAGGACCTCCTGCCTAGCTCTGCTTTCTAAGCCAAGGCCCCATGTTCCAGGTCAGACGAATGGGGAAGAGCATCTGTAGCAAGGTCTGGTGCTATGTTTGGGAAAGGAACTTATATGAGACGACTGCTCTCTGGGTCTCTGTCATAGCCACCGACCCCCACCCCCACTCCGTTTCTGTCCCTCCCTCATTTCCCGTACCTATCTCTTTCCAACCTATCTTTCTTCTGTCTCGTGGTTTTTTTTCTTCTGTTTTCTCATCTTTCTAGCCTCTGGGCCTCTTTATGTGGGGCATTCTTCGAGGTCGGGATGAGATCTGTAGCTAGCTGAAGAAGCAATGGAGAACTACCATCTGGAAGGGCACCCCTAACCTCCACTCATCTCCCTTCCTGATCTGGACCCTCTACTCGCCCATAGCCCTATCCTTCAGCCCCAGGAGCCCAACTGGGGTTCTCAACAGGAGACGCAGAAAGCTGGTGGGAGGAGGGCCTGTCCTTTAAGTGGCTTTTCTCTGTCCCTTGCAAAACTCGCCCCATCGTAGAGCACAGCACCGAGGAGAAGCAAATCAGTGGGCCGGAGGGAAGAAATCTTCCACAGAGGAGCTGCCCCAGACTCCCTGCCCCCAGCATGTGCCTGCTGCCCACTGCAGCAAACCCGCTCCAGGCTGCTTGCTGGGAGCTATTCAAAGGCTCCTCTGTTCTCCTCCTTTGCTCAGGGCTGAGCAGGATCAGCAGCCTCAGAGCTGGGCAGGAAATGCTAATCTCCCAGATGTTCCCCTCCATCCTCCCTGCTCCACCACCATCAACCCCAAATCCTGCACCAAGTGGTTGGAGTCGAACTGGGCCAAGGCAGTAATAGTCGGGGAGTGCTTATTAGTCTCTCCTGCTATATGTCCCCTCCTACTCCTGCTGCCAGGTTGTGTCTGTGGGGACCCGAGTTGGGACAATGTAGGTACGAGTATTGGGGCTTGTTTTCCCCTGGGAGGACAGGCAGACCTGAGACTTTGAGGAGAATGGTTGGGGAGTAGATGAGGTAGAGTCTGAAGAAGAGAAGCCAGGCTCTTGGCCCTGTATCAAACTGGGAGGAGGACCAGTTGGCAAGTGAGGCGTTGGGGGAGGCTCCTCAAACTGACAGTGACTGAGAGTCCATCTGGGACTGTGTCCAGAGAATGAAGCCTGGGTGCTGCTAGGTAGGAAAATGGCTGGGTGCTTGCTAATATGTGTTTACCTGGGCTGGGCTCTAGCTGAGAAGGCTGGGATACATTAGAATCTGAAACCAAGAGAAAGACTGTTGCCTCTGTTTGCTGTGATGCTGGCGTGCCTAGGTTGTAGCCAGATAATCACAGGACCCAAGAAGCTGTTGAGAAGTAATGGGTTTATATGCCTGTGTGCGTGCTGAAGGGGGGCTGTCACTGAAAAGCCTTTGGTCTGGAAGCTGTAGGTAAGACACTGGTACCCTTGGGACTGGCTATAGCTAAGCTGTTCCGTGTTAATTTGATGTGGTTTGGGCTGTAGCTGAAATACACTGTGTAGGTCTAGGAGATAAAAAAAAAGCTGTTGCTAGGAGCCTGTACCTGAGAATCAGGCTGTTACCTGGGATAAGAGCCGAGCTACTGTTGTATATAGGACTGTAGCTGGCATGCTATTGGTCCTGAAGCTATAGCTGTGATGACAGCGTATTGAGGATTGGCTATAGCTAAGATGCTATTGCCCAGGATTGTGACTGGGCTGTTCTTGTGTGCAAGGCTCTCACTGGGATGCTGTTACGCCTGCAGCTAAAGCTCTGAAGCTCGGGTGTAGCTAGGACGCCATTTCTTGGTAATATAACTGGACCACTGTTGTGTGGGGGCTGTAGCTAAGACTCCGTTGTCTAGGAGATGAGGAGCTGTTCCCCAAGATGCTGTTCTGGGAGGTAGCATGTTACTGGAGATGGGAGCGGATCAGCTTAGGATGGTCCTCCAGAGGCCATTGCTGCGTCTGGGCTGGGCTGGGCTGGGTGGGGGAGGGCAGGTGAGTCCTGTCTAGAGGTCTGGGAGATGCCAGCAACCTCGGCAGCTGCTCTGCTGTGGAGCTCAGAAGCCTGTTTTCATTACTGTTTTAACTCTTTTTTTAACCTTGTTTTTCTCTCGGCTGCACTTTCTCTCACTCATTAATTTTGGTATTTTTCTCACGGTGCCTCAGCCCCTGTCACGGCTGCCATGGCAACAGGAGGCAGTGTGCATAGTGCCAAAATATCTGATCAAAAAATAACCAAAATAAGCAAACACCGGGATGGCTATACTTGGGGCTATGACCAAAAAAGTGTTGATGGCTGATATTCTGGAAACCCTTGGTTCTCACGGGAGCCCTTCCACTCCCCCTCTTCTTTAGGGAAGCTTCTGAACCTTCTGATAACCTGGGAGCTTGCTCCTGAGGGACCGCATAGCATACTTTCCTGGAATTCTGAGATTTTCAGCAGTCCTTGGTCAAGCGACAGCTTTTCCTGGGGTTAGCATATGAGGAGAGAGTAAGATCTAAGAGTCTCCATACCTTCCCTAAGTAGAATCCTTCTGCACCCACCCACCCACTCACCCCTCCCCTGCCCTGTCTTAGGCTTATCCCTCCTCCTCTGCTCCTAGCCCATGCCTGGTCATCTCCACTTTCCTCTTTTTATAGCCCAACACCCTGAAGGGATGGACTGAGGCGAGAAAACTGCCGTCCCTCAGACCACCCCAGCCATCCCCAGCTCCTCAGTGAGTAGAGAAGGGTGCCATTAAAGACCCTAACAGTACTAGATCTCTGGCCAGCTCTAGCATTGCCTGCCTAAGGGGGGCTCCTCAGCACCCCAAATACTCTAACCCCACTCTTATTTCCTCTCTCATTTCTTATTTCCCTGGAGAGACATCCTCTCCAAAGGGCAGGTTCTAAAAGGAAGAGAACCTTGGGTGGCAAGGGAGGAAGAATCAGAAGTCTTGGTATTACCTGTCCTGTGTCCCCACCTCGTCCTTTAACCCCCACTAATGATCCTTCTGTGGGAGCTTGTCTAACTGTCTGTAGCACTGGGAATTGGGGGTATAAGAGGGAACCCCTTAATCATTCAGTTACATCTCTCTCTGTTCCTGTGCCCCACTCCCAACACACCTGCTTCCCCTCTGGGAATGCTGAGAGAACTTGTTTCCTGATATTCACTTTCAATTTCTTTTCTCCCCTCCCTTCAAGAGCAGTAGTGGCCTTGGCCTCCTGGCAGAGCCTTCCTAGCCCGTTTCCATAGAAACCTGGTAGGTTGTGCAGTGCAGGAGTGGGAGGGGAGACAGAAGGAAAGAGGGACCAGGCCTCAAGGGCAGTCCCAGATGAAGGAAGAGAACGTGGGGATCTGTTCCATCCCGAGTGGGACCCTGCTTTGGGGAGGGGAGGTAGAAAATGCCTGCTGGATTCTACTTGTGTGCAGTTTGCCCTGCTGCCTCCTGAGAAGGGAATGCAGAACTATCTTCACTTGGCACAGAGAAAGGCGATCTCTCTCTCTCTCTCTCTCTCTCTCTCTCTCTCTCTCTCTCTCACACACACACACACACACACACACACACACGCCACCATCTTCACCTCTTTAAGATCCTTGTTTATCAGAAACTGCTTAATTGGGAATGACTTTCTTCCCAGGCAGAACCCATTAGTCTCTAAGACAGGGACCATGGGACACCTCTCCCCCAACAGCTCCTCATCCTTCTTAGCCCAGCGACTTGGAATTAGAAGGCTGGGCAGCCCCAGGGGACCCGGTGGCCTCTGCTGACCTCATGGCGTGCAGCTCTCAAAGACCTCATTCATGTCCGGGGGCTGAAGGCACCATTGCCCCCCCGCGGGGGCGGGCATGTAGCTTGGGGACTGAGGGGTCTCGACTCAGAAGGAAGGAATGCGTCTGGAGAAGTTGCCCGCCCCTCCGGGGAGGGGGCCTCTAGTTTCAAGGTCCCCACCAGATCTCAGTCGGGACCCTTTCGTGACCCCAAGTTGGGTCCCCTGTAGTTCCCATCAGCCTTCGCGCATCCCTTGAGGGTGGGGACTGCTGCGGTGTCAGAGAAGGGGCGGGCGAAGTCTGGCCCCACCTCTCTGAACTCGGGAAAACCAGTGCAGAGTCGGGAGCTGTCCAGCACTTCAGGTTTGAGAAACTGCTAATTTGCCTAGGTGCCAATAGACAAGGGCTCTGGAGCCAGCCCTAAGAGCTCATGAAGTCTTCCTCACCTAAGTTAAGACCTCAAGCTACAACTGTCCTAGGTGGGCTTGGATGTTCTGGCGGGGAGCGGGAGTGGGGGGATCCCTCAATGTTTAGAACTGACCTGGGGAGCAACATGCCCCTTACTCTATCTCAGGAAAACCGAAGAAGCGAATGTTATGAGACTGCTCCTCCGAACACAGTCTCAGATCTGAGCAGGAAAAGAAAAACCCTCGGAGTTCAGGCCTTGCCTCCCCTCCCCCACCTCTCTGCCTATGCCCGCTTTCCTCCCTCTCTCCTCCCTTCCCTCCTCTTTTCCTCCCTGCTGGGTTGGGGGCTGCTGAATTATCATTTCTCAGTTCTACTAATGTGCTCCCTGCTGCGGGGAGGGATCATAATTCTGGGAGATGATTAAGTTTCAGATTGTTTTTCTTTCTGTTGTTGAAGATGAGGCTTTAATATGATCCTTCCTCGGTGGGAAAAGCACCCCATCTCCCCTCTTTTAATACTTTTCTCAGGACAATACCTTTTGGGGTCCCCTCTAGACTTTTGGTTGTTTAAATTAGTAAGGGAAGTGAGGGGTACAAACTGACCCCTTGATTCAAAGGGGAGTTCATACAGTGTACTGGAAAGAATTTAGACAAACAAGTATTCAATTCTTATCTCCGTCACTTACTGCCCCTGGGATTAAGCTCCTTCAACTTTCTGAGCCCCAGTCTCTTCATCTATTAAATGGGCTCATGGAGTGTTAGTGAGGATAAAAATGTTCAGTGGAATGTTTGGCTTATGCTGAAACTCCATAAATGTTGGTAGTATGCCCCATGCTATGTAACTCTGCTCCCAGAACCTCCCTGAGTTTGTTCTTTGGTTCTGTAAATGTTTATAAAATGTCTTCTATTTTCCAGGCATTTTGCAACAGCCATTAAGTGACCCATATGTCCCTCAAACACCCCTTCATCCACCTCCTTCCCTCACTTCAGCTTAGTTTCACTCCCATTGTAGCCTGTCTACTTTTGCTCTGCCGTCATGGTTCCCTGTCCATTCTTCCTTCCTTCCTTCCTTCCTTCTCTCTTCCTTCTCTCTTTCTCTTATTGTCACCTTTTTTTTTTTTTTTTTTTTTTTTTTTTTGAGACAAGATTTCTCTATGTAGTCCTAGCCCTCCTGGAACTCACTCTGTGGACCTCACTCTGTAGATCAGGTTGGTCCCAAACTCAGAGATCCACCTGCCTCTGCCTCCCGAGTGCTGGTTTTAAAGGTGTGTGCCACCAAGTTCAGCTGTCCCCTGGATTTTTATCCTTCTAACATATATACCTCCTTTGTCTTCATCATTGTTCAGGTCACTGAGGACACCAGAGTGGAAAAAAAAAAGGAAGGGAGGGAGTTTTCAAAGGAAGAGAGAGAGAATCTTTTCTTTTTTCTTTCTTTCTTTTTTTTTTTTTGGTTTTTCGAGACAGGGTCTCTCTGTAGTTTTGGAGCCTGTCCTGGAACTAGCTCTTGTAGACCAGGCTGGCCTTGAACTCACAGAGATCCACCTGCCTCTGCCTCCCAAGTGCTGGGATTAAAGGCGTGCACCACCACTGCCTGGCTTGAGAGAATTTCTTTCTTTCTTTCTTTCTTTCTTTCTTTCTTTCTTTCTTTCTTTTTTTTTTTTTTTTTTTTTTTTTTGTTTTTTGAGACAGGGTTTCTCTGTAATTTTGGAGCCTGTTCTGGAACTAGCTCTTGTAGACCAGGCTGGCCTCGAACACAAAGATCCGTCTGCCTCTGCCTCCCAAGTGCTGGGATTAAAGGCGTGCGCCACCACCACCCAGCAAGAGAGAGAATATTAAGTCATGATTTATGTGTGCATGTGTGTAAGTCTGTAATATACTATGCGTTCAACAGTGAATGTTGACCATATAGCAGACTTCTAAACATTAACATCGGCACTGCAAGCTTACTTGTCTGCTTATCTCCTTTAGGAGCTGCCTTACTAAGGGTTTCTATTGATGTGAAAAGACACCATGACAGGGCAACTCTTCTAAAGAAAAACATTTAAGGCTGGGCGGTGGTGGCGCACGCCTTTAATCCCAGCACTTGGGAGGCAGAGGCAGGCGGATCTCTGTGAGTTCGAGACCAGCCTGGTCTACAAGAGCTAGTTCCAGGACAGGCTCCAAAACCACAGAGAAACCCTGTCTCGAAAAACCAAAAAAAAAAAAAAGAAAAAAGAAAAAAAAGAAAAACATTTAATTGTGGTGGCCCACTTACAGTTTCAGAGGTTTAGTCTGTTATCTTCATAGTGGACCATGGTGCTGGAAAAGGAACTGAGAGTTCTATATCTTGCAGGCAACAGGAAGTGAGCTGAGACACTGGGTGTAGCTTGAGCATACTTGAGACCTCAAAGCCCGCGTCCACAGGGACACACTTCCTCCAACAAGGCCACACCCACTCCAGTAAAGCCACACTTCCTGATAGTGCCACTCCCTTTGGGGGCCATTTTCTTTCAAACCAACACAGGAGCCATAAGCCCCTGAAATATGTCTGCTTCTTTGACTATCTGTCTCTCTTCTCTGTCTCTGCATCTCTACCTTATAAAAATGTATTGTTGTTATATTAGTCATCGTTCTTAAAAATTTATTTATTTAACTTTTTTATGTGTATTGGTGTGAAGATGTCAGGCCACCTGGAACTGGAGTTACAGACAGTTGTGAGCTACCATGTGGGTGCTGGGGATTGAACCTGGGTCCTCTGGAAGAGCAGCCAATGCTCTTAACTGCTAAGTCATTTCTCCAGCCAATATATTAATCATCTTCATTGAGATATAACTGAGATAAAAATGTTGATAGTTGCTGTAGGAAGTCTTACAGCTTGTGGTTACCTGCTTACTGGGGTGTAGCCTCTTATACTATAAATGTGGGTGCAGAGCCTTCCCTGGCTGCTCTTTCGAATTGCTAGGTTGCTCTATTCTCTCTCTTTCTCCACCTTTCTTCCTCCAAGCATTCAGTTCTGTCTTCCCCACCTACCTAAGTTTTGCCCTATCAGCTAGGCCAAGGCAGTTTTCTTTATTCATTAACTAAGGAAAGCAACACACAAACAAAAGGAACTCCTACACCAGATAGTTAGTTAGTTACTTAGTTTTTCTGAGATAGGGTTCCTCTGTGTAGTCCTAGCTGTCCTGGAACTCTGTGGGCCAGGCTGGCCTGGAACTTAGAGATCTGACTGCTTCTGCCCTAATGCTGGTATTAAAATAATGTACTATCATGTTCAGTTTAAAACGATTCTATTCTATTCTGTCTCCCCATCCCCGTGTGTGTGTGTGTGTGTGTACATACATCACAGTACACATGTGGAATTCAGAAGGCAACTTCGGGGAGTCAGTTCTTCCCTGCCACCATGTGGGTTCTGGGACTTGAACTCAGATCATCAGATTTGGCAACAGACACCTTTACCCATTGAGCTATTTTACTGGCCCAAATTGCACACATTTAGTACATATAATTTGAGGAGTTCAGATGTCCCTGTTTTCTCAAGTGAGAAAGCTTACACTATACTAATAAGAGAATCTGACTTATGGTAGCCGTTTTTGTTTTTTTTTTGTTTTTTTTTTTTTTGGTTTTTCGAGACAGGGTTTCTCTGTGGTTTTGGAGCCTGTCCTGGAACTAGCTCTTGTAGACCAGGCTGGTCTTGAACTCACAGAGATCCGCCTGCCTCTGCCTCCCGAGTGCTGGGATTAAAGGCGTGCGCCACCACTGCCCGGCCGCCGTTTTTGTTTTTGTGGGCCACAGTTTGCTTGTGTTAAGGACAGTTTCACTGAGCTGCATGGTCGGTGAAATTTACAATGTAAATTTAAATTATCTAAAGTTAATTTTTAAAAGAATATTTATTTATTATGTATACACTATTCTGTCTGTGTGTATGTCTGCTGGCCAGAAGAGGGCACCAGACCTCATTACAGATGATTGTGAGCCACCATGTGGTTACCGGGAATTGAACTCAGGACCTTTGGAAGAGCAGGCAATGCTCTTAACTACTGAGCCATCTCTCCAGCCCCTAAAGTTAATTTTTATTAAACAGGTTTTTATTAAACAGGTTTCTTTGGGTCTTCATTTCCTTATGACAGCTCCTGCATCAGACAAAACACTAAATAACTATATCTCGTTTTCTTCTGTCATTCTGTCTTTTGTTATAGCAATCTGAGCTATAGACTTAATCAGTGGTTTAAAAAAATGTCTTTTCTCCAACACTGGCTTTTGTTTGTTTGGTTTCAGTTTGTTTCACTTTATGACTGTGTGAGGGTTCAGTTCAGTATAGGAAATAGAAACCTTTCTAAGTCTTTTAAACAGGAGGGAGTTATTTTAGGGGATTAGTGATTCCACAATAATTGAAAGGGCTTGAGAAATGAACTCCCAGAAACTGCACCAGGAGAGCTAGAATGTTTGCCGTGACTGGCAAAATTAGAAATCAAAAGGCCACAATGGTGGAACTATTGATTTAAAGAATGCTTTGCCAGAGATTTGCTCTCCAGGAATTAGGAAGTAGAGATCTGCAAGCTGGAATGGCTCTTACAAGAGAATTCCACGTCTCTAGGGTTCTATTTAACAGTGAAGATCCGGGCAGACAGAGTGGTTGGTAAAAGTGTTTGAATGGTCTGAGTTTGATTTCCAGAACTCGCGTGGTGGAAGCAGAGAATGGGCTCCTGCAAGCTGTCCTCTGACCTCCACGTGTGCACACACAATAGCTTAGTGGCATGTTGGGAAAACAAAGCCAGGGACAACAGAAAGCCTTCTTCCTTCTTCCTGCCATCTGGTGACATTAAGTGCCCCGATGTTAAGGGGGTCAGAGGAATCAGACAGATCTTTAAGATTCTCATTAGAAGAAAGCAGGAACAGAACACAGTGGCACACGCTTACCATTCCAGCTATTTGGGAGGCTTAACAGGAGGACTGTGTGGTCCAGGCTTGCCTGAGTGAGTTCAAGGCCAGTCTTGGATAAAAAGTAGAAAGAATTCTGGGGACCTACTTCGATGTTATAGTATTTGCTTAAGGCTCGAGGCTCAATCTCCAGCACATACGTACCCCAGAGAAGGAAGAAGGAACAGGACCGTCTGCCATTGGACTGTCCGTAACTAAGCAGGTAGTATGAGATCGGGACGGGGTTAAAAGATGAGACAGAAAGTATCTGTCTCAGACCAAGTTTCAGCAGCGCAGATCTACAACTATAATCATCTCAAACTGATCTCGGTTCTAATTTGGAGCTAAGACCAGGCTCTGAGATTTGCTGGAAGAGTAAAACTAAAGACAGACAAGATTGTAGCCTCAAAGTCAAAGCTATGATGTTCTCGCTGCCCCCAAAGAGCTGGCTGTACGTGATAATCCAGGGCCTTGAGCATAGCCCCCTGGTAACAATAGCAGCTTCTCTTATGCTATCTGGTGTGGGTCTGTGTGGCTCCACGCAGTGCACCTACCACTGACCTTATGACCATCATTCTGCAACAAGGCCTAGGACTCCCCTGAGGGATGCAGAAGGAAAACCCTCTGAGTATTTTCAAAGGCTCATCTTCCAAGCAGGAGGGCCAGGAGTCTAGGAAAACACCGAGGAATTGATGTTTCCCTGCTGTTGGTGTTCGCTTCCTTCTGAAATAACAGATGTTCTCGCTGCCCCCAAAGAGCTGGCTGTACGTGATAATCCAGGGCCTTGAGCATAGCCCCCTGGTAACAATAGCAGCTTCTCTTATGCTATCTGGTGTGGGTCTGTGTGGCTCCACGCAGTGCACCTACCACTGACCTTATGACCATCATTCTGCAACAAGGCCTAGGACTCCCCTGAGGGATGCAGAAGGAAAACCCTCTGAGTATTTTCAAAGGCTCATCTTCCAAGCAGGAGGGCCAGGAGTCTAGGAAAACACCGAGGAATTGATGTTTCCCTGCTGTTGGTGTTCGCTTCCTTCTGAAATAACAGATGTTTGGGCATCCCTCCTCTGAGGCCAGGAGTCAGGAGACAGGGCCTGGGGGTTGTAAGGAAACAGTGGCATCTGCTGACATTCCAGATACATCACAAGTCTACTAAATGGCATGAGTGCGTGTCTGTTGAGTGAGTATTAAAATGTAAGGACTCAGCCGGGGCGGTAGTGGCGCACGCCTTTAATCCCACCACTCGGGAGGCAGAGACAGGCAAATCTCTGTGAGTTCGAGGCCAGCCTGGTCTACAAGAGCTAGTTCCAGGACAGGAACCAAAAGCTACAGAGAAATCCTGTCTCAAAAAATCAAAAAAAAAAAAAAAAAAAGTAAGGACTCGGGGTGGCCCGGCTCCCTGGTCTCCTAAAGAGTTTAGGGATGGACAGTAGTATATCCTGGGTTTAAACCTGGCCTTACAGTTGTGCTATAACTGCTCTGTCATTTCTTAGTTGTGTGACCTTAGGCCAATTATTTCTTCTCTCTGGGCTTGTTCTTCCAGCTATAAAATGGAAATAATTATGTACCTATCTCACAAGGTGGTTAAGAGGCTTGACTGGGGTGATGATGTGTGATAGATATAAAAAAAAACACTTGGCCAGTGCCTGATATATACTGAACTTTTGATGGATAGTATCTGCTAGTATTTTTGCAATGATTAACAGTACATGTCTTCAGGAACAGATACTTTTCATCCAAAAAAAAAAAAAAAAACGACGAAAAGAGGACCTTCCTCATCCCTCGAGGTTTTTTCTGTACAGGTTCAGTCACTTTCTGGAGAAGTGAGGGTCCGGATCAGGTGAGGATGCTCCTTGAAACCTGCTCCCCCTCTCTGAATAATCTTCCTTTTTATCCTAGCTCAGTCCCCTGTGGTCCCAACAGGCTTTTAACATGCCACGTGGAGGAGGGCAAGGCGACATCCCGGCAGTGGGGAAGGGAGGCTGTGACATTAAGAGTTGGAAGATCAGCAGGACTTAGAACCATCATCTCTGACCTTTATGTCCCCCATCTCTTTCTCTGTTCTCCTTTTCTCAAATCCTCCAACTAAGTTTATTGAATATCTACTCTTTAGCAAGCATTATGCTGGCACTGAGGGCATAGAAGAGAAAGCAAGAAGCCACTACCTATTTAGACACATGAATAACACCTACGAATGGAACCACACAAGCGTATTGATTGGTTGCAAATGTAATAGCTTCATGTAAGGAAAATGATGGGGGGAGGTAATAAGGGTGAATAATGGGAAAACTTGCCCTCCCCTGCCAGGGAGGTCCAAACAGAACCAGACCAGAAGAATGATTAAGAATCAGCCAGACAAGGAGAAGGAAGTTCCCTGGGCAGTAGGGAGTTCCTGCCAAAATGTTAGATGATAACTTTATGGTGTGATGCCTTGACCAGAGGTATTTGATTCTCAGCTGGGAACTCCCAAAAGAATAAATATTTAATGGTGGGATTTGTGAAGGCATGCGACCTGCTGATAGAATCAGGAGACCTTCTCATTGGATTTCCAACCAGATCATGTGGCTAAGGAGGTCTATCTCTGGGAATGGTGTGTGTGTGTGTGTGTGTGTGTGCGCGCGCGCGCGTGTGTGTAAAAGAAAGTAGAAGTGTGGGTGTTTCTTTGTGACAGTAAACATCAGTGCAGGTGTGCCTGAATATATGCAGAGCTATAGTTAATAATTCTGGCATCTGGACCAATCGGCAGAAACACACACTGAATTTAGGAGCACACCAGCTCCGGAATGGATGAGTGCAGAGAAGGAAGACAACTCTTTCACCTGCACAGGAGCCAACAATTGAGCTCTATGTCCTCACCAGTGCACGTTCTAGGTCATTCATCCTGGCCAAGTGTAGAACACAAACTAGCCAGCACTTCTGGAGAAGCATTAGTGGAGGAGAGAAGGCTTTAAAATCTGTAATCTTTTGGAAAATCATTCTTTTAAAATGTTGACCTTCCTCTATATTTTTGCTCCTCACTAAATGTACACATGCATATATGTGTGCTGGTGGTGTGTTTCTGCATATACACATGCACGTATGTGTGCCGGTATTATGTGCTTCTGTGTAGCTGAACAGGTGTTTGGGCTAACAGTGTGCAAAGTGGTAAGAAGCCCTGTGAGCCAGTGGTCAGCACTAGCATTCCCCTGCTCCTCTGTCCTCCAGGGGCTCAACCCTCCCACTATGCCATCTCTACTGCTCTTATGAAAAACAGAAACTGGAATGAGCTCCACTTCAGGCCTGAGTCCCTTCATATTAGTGACAGACTGAAAATATACTGACCGCAACAAGACAGACAGAAATAATATGCTCACATCCACCTCCATCCCATAAAGCGAGTGGAACCTGGGCCCATTGCAGTGAATGAGCTTCAATAATTCATCCCAGCTGCTGATGTGGTATTGACATAAAGCTAATTTAACACTGGAGGAGCCAGGGAAAGTAAGGAGCAATTACGCCTTCACCTGCGGCATGGTCTTTCAGCTTGGCTCTGATGCTGCGCTGGAAGCCAACTCCCAAAATAGGAAAAGTGCTAGGGAGGTCATTGGCCCCCTTCTCTCCTTGAATACAGTTGACTTTCTGAAGTTGTGTTTGGTTTTACCTTGTTCATTGTCTGTGCTTGTGTGCACATGCATTCATATGCACAGATAGAGGTTAGAGGTCAATCTCAGATGTCATTCCCCAGGAGCTGTCCGTTTTGGTTTTGTGGTTTTTGTTTTGTTTTGTTTTGTTTGAGACAGGGTCTCTCATTGGCTTGGAGCTTGGTGAATAGGCTAATCTGGCCAGTGAACCCCAGGGAACCTATTATTCTGCCTTCCCAGTTCTGGGATTATAAATACATGTCCCCACACCCAGACTGTTTAATGTGCATTTTGGAATCAGACTCAGGTCCCATGCTTGCAAGGCAAACATTTTATTGACATGTTATCTCCCATCTTCCCCTGACATTTTTTGAGACAGGATCTCATACAGCTCATACTTTTTTTTTATGTGTGTGTCATGTTTGAGCGTGTGTGTAAATGTGTGAACATGTATTAAGTACATGTGTGTGCAAGTGCATGTGCACATGTGTGAATACATGTAAAGACCCAAAGTTGGAGGCAGATGCCTTCCTTGATCACTCTTCATTTTATTTATTAAGGCAGAATCTTGCTGAACCCAGAGCTCACCAGTTCTTTCCAGTACATCTACCTAGCTTGTCCTGTGGTCCCGTCTCTGCCCCCCAAGTGCTAGTATTACAGGCAGACTGCCATGCCTGCCCAGTGTTTACATGCATTCTGGGAATCCAAACTCCTGCCCTCATGCTTGTATAGCAAGTATCTGCCTCATTGAAAGTTCAGTATCTTTGAACTTTTGATCCTCCTGCCTTTACCTCCCAGGTTCTGGTATTGCAGGCATGTGCTATCACGCCTGGCATGTTGACAGTGTTTTTGAACAAAGACTGCCACTTCTGTTTCTAGACTTTCTAATAGTTAAAAGAGATGTTTCTTTTTTTAAAAATATTTATTTATTATGTATACAATATTCTGTCTGTGTGTATGCCTGAAGGCCAGAAGAGGGCACCAGACCTCTTTACAGATGGTTGTGAGCCACCATGTGGTTGCTGGGAATTGAACTCAGGACCTTTGGAAGAGCAGGCAATGCTCTTAAACACTGAGCCATCTCTCCAGCCCAGAGATATTTCTTTAAGATTTCTTTATTCCTTCATTCCTTCCTTTTCTGAGACAGGGTTTCTCTGTGTAGCCCTGGCTGTTGTGGAACCCACTCTGTAGACCAGGCTGGCCTCGAACTTAAGAGATCTGCCTGCCTCTGCCTCTCAAGTATTGGAATTAAAGGTGTGTGCCACTACCGCCCGGCCCAAGAGATGTTTCTTATATTAGATAGATCAAGGTATGTCCTGTCTCTCTTTGCACAGAATAAAACTCCCTAGCACTTTCCATGGGGTGCGGCAAATGGACAAGTGAGGCTGGAGACAGAGGAAACTGTGGCCAACATCTTAAATGATGTCTGACATTCCATTTCCTTATCCTCAAAAACAAACATCAGGTCTGGGTTGTACTCAGTGGCAGAGCAGTTACCTAGAATGCATAAAGGCCCCAGTTCAATCCCTACAATTCCAAAAAATTAAATAAAAGCCACTCATCTGACATCACAGAGATGCTGAAATTCTTATTTTCAATTATTAAAAAATATGGAAAAGGCTAGAGATGTAGCTGAGGAGTAGAGTGCTAGGCTAGCATTCACAAGGACCTGAGTTCAGGACATAGCACCACCAAAACTCCTCAGAAAACTCAGCATCTGTTGGCATCAGATTCGGTGAACAGACAGGATCCTTGCCATCGGAGGGTTGGAAGCTCAGTGGGAGAGGCAGGCATCAAACAGGTAAACACGTGAATGAGTAGATAATTGCCGATTATTACCAATGTGTTCTGTTTCTATTTATGTATTCATTCATCCACTCAGCTAGCAATCCACACAAGAGAAATAATAACAGTAAGCAACAGTTCGGAATGGCAATGCCTCTCAGTGCCCCGAAAGGTGAATGGTTTGGGAAGGCCAGAGGAGGATCAGACTCGGGCAGGGAAAACTGCATGGCTAATGCTTTACTTCTTCCTGAGAGTAAGTGGGTAACTTTAATGGAGCTGGTGGGGAAAAAGGAATTGTGAGTGTGTGTGTGTGTGAGTGTGTGTGAGTGTGTGTGTGAGTGTGTGTGTGTGTGTGTTGGGGGCCCGGTCAGTTCAAATCTTGCCTCTGCCATTTTTAAACTGGTTGGGTGACCTTGGACAAGTTATTTCTTTCAACTCTCAGTTGCCCCATCTGGAAGACAGAAATGATCACATCTCTCGCTTTATAGACTTGTTGTGAAAAATTAAGTGAAATAACATTCTAAAGTGCTTACCAAGGCTTGGCATATGGTAAGTGTCAATAAATTACTATTATTGCTATTATGATTATCCTCAAGCGTCTTTATTACCCCCAGGCTTTGACACAGTTTGTTCCATCTGCCTGGATCACACCCTGTTTCCTGCATTCATTCACACTTGCCATTCAGGTAACACCTGAGATATATTTCTCTGGGAGGACGTTTCTAGCGTCTAGATCAGTAGCACATGTGAAAAATACCATGTGAGGCCTTTTAAGGCAGCTCAGGGGGCAAAGCCCTGCCCATAGGCCTAGCAACCTGAGTTAATCCCTGGAACCCACATAAAGGTGGAAAGAGAGAACTGAGGTCACCAAGTTGTCCTCTAAGAACAACCTGATTGCTGCACACTCATTGGGGGTACATTCATGCTACTATACTGAAACGTGGTGGTTTGAATGAGGATGGCCCCATATGCTCATGTATTTGAATACTTGGTCCCAGTTGGTGGAACTGTTTGGGAAGGATCAGGAGGTGTGACCTTGTTAAAGGAGGTGTGTCACTGGGGGTGGGCTTTGAAGTTTCAAAAGCCCACACCATTCTCAGTTAACTCCGTCAACCCTTGTGTCTGTCTCTGTGTCTCTGCCTCATGTTTATGGATCAGATGTAAGCTCTCAGCTACTGTCCAAGACCCTGCCTGCCGCCATGCTTCCCTCCATGATGGCTATGAATCTGACCCTCTGGAACTGTGAGTGCCAAATTAAATGCTTTCTTTTCTAAGTTACCTTGGTTATGATGTTTTGTCTTCCAGTAGAAAGATAACTAAGACACACATGCTCACACGCATAATAAATAAAAATGATTTGAAATTACTGCATGAGACAAAAGATATAGCTCGTTAGTAGAGCTTTTGCCCAGCATGTGTGAGGTCCCTGGGTTCATACTTCTCTCCCACACACAAATAAACAAAATTTAAAAGAAAAAGTCTCTCTCTTTCATGTGTTTTCATGCATGTGTGTGAGTATACACTCACGTGATAACAAACAGCTGTTCAAACTTGATAAAGTGCCGTGGCCAGGTAATAGCACTTGGAGAAATGGAAACTGAATGAGACACACAGGGGCTCTCCGCAACTTCTTTGTAAGTCTAAAATTATCCCCCCCAAAAGTTATTTTAAAATGAAGATTCTGTGCCAAACCACAGTAACATGTCATTTCATACCATCAAAAAGAAAGAGGAAGAAAGGAGAGAGGTAAAAAAAAAATCTCAGAAAATAACAAGTAGTAGTGAAGATATGAAGAAATTGGAAACCATGCAGTTGACAGGAATGTTAAATGACAAGGTTTCTTTGAAAACATAGTATGTTTTCATATAAAATTTCATTAAAAATTAAAAACAGGGCTGACAAGAAGGTTCAGATGGTAAAGGCACTTGCCACACAAGCCTGCGGATCTGAATTTGGTCCCTGGAGCCCTCAGAAAGGTGAAAGGAGAGAACCAATTTATGGAATTGTTCTCTGCCTCCACACATGCACTGTGACACCCCCCCACATACACACACAAAGTAAGTGAATAAAATTTTGAAGTTAAAATGGTCAATTTTCGTTCATGTGTATTTTACCCGAGTATCTATTTTTTCAGTCACTCCTGGGTTCTGTCTTCATATCTTTTGATTCAGTGCAGCAATAAAAAAGTTGATCCCGAAGTCCATGTCAAATTGCAGGGCCCTATAAAGTCAAAACAACTTTGAAAAAGAATAAGTTCAGAGGACTCACACTTGCTGATTTCAAAGCTACAATTGCCAAAACAGTGTGAGGCTAGATTAAGGGTAACGCATCTGCCAAGATGATAGAATTGAAGCCATGCGTGGTGGCGCACGCCTCTAATCCCAGCACTTCAGAGGCAGAGACAGGCGGATCTCTGTGAGTTTGAGGCCAGTCTGGTCTTCATGGCAAGTTAAAAAAAAAAAAGAAGGAAAAGGAAAATAGAATTGAGGGCTCAGGAAAAAAGCTCTCATATAGCTGTGGTCAACAGATTTTTAGTTCCAAGAACAAAATGATTCTTTTATGATTCTGGGGCAACTGGATATCTATACGTACAAAAAACAAAGTTAGAGGTTGGGCAACGATAGCAAGGCCATAAACTCAGCAATTGGTAGACTGGAGTAGAAAAGTCTCAGTTCAAGGTTAGCCTAAGCTATGTCAGCACCTTATTTCAAAACAAACACAGAACGAAAATCCCAAAAATTGTTGCCCCTATTGTGATGATTAATTTTGATTGGCAGTTTGGTTGACGGTAGGAGCAGCTAAGAGACACACTTCTGGGTGCCGACTATGAGGGTGTTTTCAGAGTGGCTTAATGGAAAAGAACAGCCCCACCCCGGCTGTGGCCAACACCATTCCACAGGCTAGAGTCTCAGACTCAACGAAAAGGAGGAAGCCGAACTGCAGCGTTCATCTCTCTGACTCCTAACCACAGGCCGCCCCACAGTTCTGCTGCAGCGTCCTTCCTGCTAGAGCACACTGTGAGCCCAGAAAAGCCCTTCCTTGAGTGACCTTTGCCAGACATTTCATCACAGTGTTGTCTCAGGAAGTAACTGTACACCACCTGACACCATGCACAAAAATTGGATAAAGAGTTTCCAGGTGGCCAGACACTCCTGGAGAGGGCATGGGTGTTCTACCCCCCTGACCACATGCCTTGACCTACCTCTCACTTCCATGTATGTATCCTTTAATATGCTGGTTGAGTCATAGACAGGTAAACATTATATGTCCATATGGTATTCCTGATCAAGCATTTGACTTCTACCAGAACCCAGAAACAAACTTGGGAACTGGTTTCTCAAAGTATAAACACAGTTGTGTCAGAAGGCATTTCTGAGTGGGGAGGTGGTGGCACATGCCTTTAATCCCATCACTTGGGAGGCAGAAGCAGGAGTATCTTTGTGAGTCTGAGGCCAGCCTGGTCTATACAGCAAGTTCCAGAATGGCCAGGGATACACAGAGAAACCCTGTCTTGAAAAACCAAAATAAACCAAAAAAAAAGAACAAGAACAGGAAAAGGGCATATCTGCAGGCAAAAGAAGAGATACACCAACATCTTCCTCTCAGGGATTTCCAGATGGTCCATAAATGTCCCTATCTGCAGCAGACACTTGGAGCACTGCTGAATTGGTGGACATAAGACCAAGCGAGAAATCAGCTTACGATATACCTATATTAGCTTCAAAACTTTTCCTGTTCCAGGCCCGTGCTAGTTTCCTACTGGTGTGTAACAGGTTGTCACAACTTAGTGGTGATAACAAAAACAAACCAACAAAAACCTTAACTCCTCATGGAACTAAATATAAGAGCAAGAACTATAAGATCTCTTCGACTAACACACGAGGGTACATTTTCATGACCATTGAGTTTAACAATGGTTTCTTTTCCTTCCTTTCTTCCTTCTTTTCCTTTGAGATAGAGTCTCGCTAACCCAGGTTAGCCTCTTACCTGTCCTCACAATAAAAGTGCGAATGCCTCGCTGGCAATGGTTTCTTAAATATGGTGCTGAAACTACAAGCAACGAGGCCAATGAGATGGCTCAGAGGGTAAAATGCTATCTGCCAAGTGTGGTAAACTGAGCTTGATCTCCAGGACCTACATGGCAGAAGAAGAGAACAGACTTCCACAGGTTATCCTCTGACCTTCACATTTGAGCTGTGGCACACACATGCCCCTCAATCAGTCAATATAATGATAACAATAATAATAAACCAACTACAAACAGCAAGCTGGGGTTAGCAATATTGCCTGTAATCTCAGTACTTCGGTGCTAAAACAGGAGGATTTTAAACTCAGGTTATCCTGGGCTTATAGTGAGATTATTTATAAATAAATAAGTAATTAAGTAAGTAAGTAAATAAATAAATAAATCTGAGTATCGGTGACACATGCCTTTAATCCCAGCACTCAGGGGGCAGAGGCAGGTGAATCTCCATGAGTTCAAGGCCAGTCTTGTCTGCAAAGTGAGTTCCAGTACAGTTTCCAAAGCTACACAGAAACCCTGTCTCAAAAGACCAAAATAAATAAATAAACAAATAAGCACATGTATAAATAACAAAAAATACACAGACTATATCAAAATTCAAAATGTTTGTATAAATAATACCATCCAAAAAGTTAAAATAAAAACCTTTCGATTCTAATGGCAAATCATATATCATCCAATGAACTTCTGGTATTCAGAATATATTAAGAATCATTCCAACTCAACAATAGAAGAACAACTCAGTTCTTAAAGTGAGCAAAAAATTTAACTAGGTATCTGTTTTAGTTACTGTTGTGAAGAGACACCATGACCAAAGCAACTTACAGAAGAAAGCATTTCATTGGGGCTTTCCTTATAGTTTCAGAGGGTTAAGCCATGATCATCACGATGGGGAACGTGACAGCAGGCAGGCAGGCATAGTGCTGAGCAGTAGCTAAGACCTTATATCTTTTCTACAGTCGCAGAAAGCGAGCAAGCTGGGCCTGGTGTGGTGGGCTTTTGAAACCTCAAAGCCCGCTCCTAGTGGTACATCTCCTCTAATAAAGACACATCTCCTAATCTTTCCTAAACAGTCCTCCAACTGTGAACCAAATATTCCAATGTATGCGCCTAGGTGGGCCATTTTTATTCAAATCAATATGGTATCTCTCCAAATAAGATAGATAAATGGTCATTAGATACATGAAAAGATGCTCATCAGTACTGGTCACTATTGAGATGCAGATCCGAGATACATGAGTTACTGCCTCACATCCATGATGACAGTTACAGTTACTGGGAATCACAAGTGTTGGCAAGAATGTGAAGATATGGTTATCTGTGCTTTCAAACAGAAACCGTAGTAGAACAGCTAAATAGTTGACAACCAAAGTGGTTTGGTGACTCTTCAAGAAGTTAATATAGAGCGGGGTGTGGCCATACACACCTGCAATCCTGACAGTTGGAAAGTGGAGGCAAGAGGACAAGGGAGTTCAAGAGTTCAAGACCAGCCTGGGTTACATGAGACCCTGTCTCCAAACAAACAAATAAACAAAATGCCCCCAAAAGCTAGATAGAGAATTACCATATAACCCAGCAATTACATTATTGGATATGGACCCAAGAGAACTGAAAACACCTAATCAAACAAAGTATGTTATAGAAGGTTATCTGCAAATCATCCACCCAATGAGACTCCGATGTAAGAATGTTCGTAGCCATGGGGTGGGACCTACCCAAATGTCCAACAGTGGATAAAGGATTAAAATAATTCAACAATAAAAAGAAATGAAATGCTGACTAACCGTATAGACATGCCCCAAAAACATATGAAGGGAAAGAAACCAGATATGAAAAGTCACATATTGCTTCATTTTATTTACATGAAATGTCCAGGATCCACAAATCCACAGAAACAGACTACCGGTTACAGGCTGGAGTACCTGGTTCTTAAGGGTAGAATGTCTTTGATGGCTGGTAAAAATGTTTTAAAAGTAGATAGAGGTGTGATTGCACACCATTGGAAAAACACTAAAGGGTGTTGGAGTGTGCGCATGCTGATTTTTCCCTTAGCTACAGTTTATCTCTTCTTTAAAAGCAGTTTGCTTGTGACCCACTTTCAATTGCATTTTACTTTATTCATTAATACTGTGTGAGAGAGAGTGCAGGCTCCTGCATGTCACAGCACTTGGGTGGATAGATGTCTGCCGTCCTCCCTGGGTTCCAGCAACCCACCTCAGGTTGACGTTTGCTCAGGAAACGCCATCACCTGCTTAGCCATCTCACTGGCTGAGCCCTATTTTCAAAGACACACATATTCCCTTGATACATATGGCATGATGGCCAGGCTCTGCATATTTTGACAAGGAGCTCAAACTTTCGATAGGTAGTCGAGGGAGAAGGATCATTGAACTACTACGTTAAGCCTCCTATCTGCTGGGCATGAGGGTACATGCTGTGATTCTAGCATTCAGGAGGGAGGACCATAAGATGGAGCCCAGTTGGGGCTGCATAGCATAAGCTTGCCACAAGCAAACAAGCCAACAAACATCTCCTACACAAGTCGTAATTATAAGCTTTCTTCACCTCTTTTCCCCCATACCGGCTAGTTTTATGCCAGCTTATCACAGACTAGAGTCATTTGGGAAGAGGGAACCTCAATGGAAAAAATGCCCTTAGCATATAGGCCTGTAGGCAAGCCTAAAGAGCATATTCCTAGTTAGTGACTGAGGCGGGAGAGTCCTGCTCATTGTTGGCAGTGCCATCCATCCCTAGGTCCATGGTCCTGAAAAGTATAAGAGAATAAACTGAAGCCAGGCATAGTGGCACACACCTTTAATCCCAGCATTTGGGAGGCAGAGGCAGGGGGGTCTCTGTGAATTTAAGGCCAGCCTGGTCTATATATTGAATTTCATGACAGCCAGAGCTACATAGTGAGATTCTGTCTCTAAAAACAAAACAAAACCACAACAACAGACCATAACAAAATAAAAACAAAAAAGAAAGTAAGCTATCAGGAGCAAGCCAGTAAGCAACACTCCCTTCATGACCTCTGCACCAATTCCTGCTTCTTAATTCCTGCCCTGACTTCTCTGAGTGATGGACTACAAGCTGTGATGAAATAAACTCTTTTCTTCCCAAGTTGCTTTTGGTCATGGTGTTTAATCACAGCAACATAAACCTTAACTAACACATGCCCCTACATTGTAAACTCTATAAAGATATTATTTATGCCTTCCTTGTTTATCTTAATAACCCTAGTATCTAAAAAAAAGACACCTGGATATTATATGGGGTCAGTAGACACAGGTAAAAATGTTGTAGGGTGTCCACCAGAAGAAGACTGCTCATACATGGGTTTAAGCCAATGGAAAGTCTTTATTAGCTGGCCAGCAACTACACTGAGTGCTCGGGATCCCAAATCCTCAGTATGCTTTCTCAGGGTGAGATTTTAAGTATGTAAAAAAATATTCTGGGTTGACATACTTCAGTTAGCAGGGACAGTTAGTCAGAAGCAGAACTACAGAAGCCAAAAGGCAAGGTTAGTACATTTAGAGACTTTCCCAGAACTATGGGTTTTGATGGATTAGGTCTTTGTTTTTCACTTTGGCAGGTGGTACTGTCTGTGTGCTGAGTTTTATAGTCTGAATGGAACTTCCAACATGGCATCAGTTGTGTTCAGGTCTGGGGGCCCCCTGCATAACTGAATAACTGAAGTAAGTTAGCCAGAACGGATCTGAGTAAAGTGAAACAGACCCTAAAGGATCCACAGTGTTGGTTGTGGGTTCAAGCTTCCGACCTCTCGTCTCTGATACTTTCACTGACCAGGGGGTGTGTCAACACACAAAGTGGAAACAGGTGGAACTCTAGTTTTAATGCGGGTCCCAAAACTCAACTTGAAATTTGTCATTGCAACTATCTTAAGTGGAAGGCTTTCAAGAAATGAGTAAGTCATGAGGATTCTCACGGTGGGTTCATTGCTTTCTCTTTCTTTTTTTTTTTTTTAATATTTATTTATTTATTATGCATACAATATTCTGTTTATATGTATGCCTGCAGGCCAGAAGAGGGCAGCAGACCCCATTACAGATGGTTGTGAGCTCCATAAGGTTGCTGGGAACTGAACTCAGGACCTTTGGAAGAACAGGCGATGCTCTTAACCTCTGAGCCATTTCTCTAGCCCCTGTTTTCTCTTTCTTGTCCTGTCTTTCTGTTTGGTGTGCGTGCCATGTCCTTCTGTCGTGTTATAGTGCAGCAGGAAGGCCCTTGTCAAATACAGCTCCTTGGTAGTGAATTATCTAGCCTCCAGTACCAAGAGCAGAACACACGTCTATTGTTTGTGGGTCCTGTCTGTGTCATTGTGTTATAACAACACAAAGTAGACAGAGTACTTGTTCCCAGTACCCCAAACTAGGCTCTGTCTGGGGAGGCCTATCTTGGATCTTATGGCAAGCTTGGCCAGAGCAGTCTTGGCTCTGAGACCTTCAAAAGACTTGCATCCAGAGGTGCACAGTCCTGCTGGAATCTCTTGGCTAGCAGACTCTGGTCAGATTTTCCTGGCCTCCCTGGCTGATTCCAGTGCCTTTTGGCTGGGTGAGCAGTCTTACTCTTGGCCACTTCCACGGTACCTTTAGAGCACAGTCAGCAGAATTGCTCCCCTCACCATCAATGAGCTGGGTCTGGGCCAACCCACTGTCACCTGGACTGGCTTCTGAAGTCTCAGCCACGCTGCAGGAAGCGTGATACAGCCAAGTGGATTTAGGTGAGACATCTAGGGGTCTACTGGAATCTCAGACCTGCTTCCCTCCTATGAGCCAACACAAATGGAATGTTCTCCTTCCGGCCCTTCTCTCTCTCATCTAGATCCTAAAGTCAATCAATTTTCTTGTTTCTCCCCTCCATGTCTTCTCTAGGGGCTTCACAGTAATGCTTTCCAGCTCTGCACTGAGCTTGTAGCTGTCCACTCCTCTAAATCAGTAAGCACCTCCTACCCCATATATACACACACACACAAAAAAAAAAAAAAAAACAGGCAGTCAATGCTTCAGGTCCAAGAACTTTCTTTTATTTCTTTCTTTTTTTTTTTTGGTTTTTCGAGACAGGGTTTCTCTGTAGCTTTGGAGCCTGTCCTGGAACTCCCTTTGTAGACCAGGCTGGCCTTGAACTCACAGAGATCCGCCTGCCTCTGCCTCCCAAGTGCTGGGATTAAAGGCGTGTGCCACCACCGCCCGGCCTCCAAGAACTTTCTTGATTTCATCAGTGACTAACTGTGTGGCCCTCTCCAAGGCTTTCAATCATCCCCTCAACATGAAAAACTCACTCCCATTGACTACCTACCACATACCAGACAGGATTGGTTAGAGCTTTAAATGCATTGTCTCCGTCAGTGCACACAGAATGTACCAGGTAAGTTATGTCTAAACAATTTGTGAAGCATAACAAATCTAAGAGATACCTAAAATGTCCATATGAGCTGTTAACTCATTATCCCCTATAATTCCATGTGATTATCTGTTACACATGTCTGCGATGGACATTCCCTATCTTTTTGTGTGTGATTTGGGGATCAAACCAGGGTCCCACTCATGCTAGGTGAGCATTCCGCCACAGCACTATGGCTCCAGATCCCTTGTTTTTCTATTTTTGGATTTGTACGTGAGATTGCTCTATTTCAGCAATCTCAAGGACAAACTATGCACTGGATGAGTAGGATTTAGTTTACCAATGACATCATGGTTTCAGGCTAGGTAGCTCTGGGGCAAAGTGAAGAGGAACACTCTTATATAGATCTAATTTTTTCACTGAATACATTTTGAGTGTGCACTTCCTGTGCAGCTCCAAGCTCATGCCCCAGTATTGTGTGGTTTACCATTCAACAGGGTTCCAGAAAACAGCACACGTGGGTAAAGGTTAGAGACGTGTGCAAAGACTCAACAAGCGTAGAATCAAATCAGTCTCATCTCAGATATCCAGCTGCATGTGCCCAGCTAGGAGAGGTTCCTCCCAGAACATGAGCTGGGTGAGACATGCATAGGGAAAGCGTGTCGACCCCCAGAAGATGGTACTATTGTCTAGTGCTATGCTTCAAGTGACCTCAGGTGTTGTAGAGCACTGTCCTCCTGGCCTGCCATGGCTGCGGTCCAGTTGTACTCTCAGCAGCTGTGAGAACATGAGATTTACACAAGAGTAGGCCCATTAACATCAATAACAGGGAGAGGAGAGCTTCACAAGGCTCCGTCCCTCCCCATGGATAAGCACATAGGCAGGTGCTGGTTGCTGGGGGAGAGGTTTTTCTTTAGTGGTGTAGTTGCCCGTAAGTTGATAGTGTTCCTGTTGATAAACCATCACCCATGTAGATAAATCATCAAACCATGATTAAACTCATTAGTTTCTCAAGTTAGACTTGGCTATAATTGTTTCTTTTTTTAAAATAATTTATTTATTTTATGTGCATTGGTGTGAAGGTATCAGATCCTAGAACTGGAGTTACAGACGGTTGTTAGCTGTCATGTGGGTGCTGGGAATTGAACCTGAGTCCTCTGGAAGAACAGCCAGTGCTCTTAAATGCTGAGCTACCTCTCCAGTCCCCCTAAAATTGTTTCTTCAGTATGTGATTGATGTTCTATCTGGAATGAATATACATTTGTTCATTCTTCTCAGGAAAAGGTCACACAACATGGGAATCTCCATTCTGCTCAGAACTGACCTTAACAGCTATAGATAAGGACAATGATAGGTCTTAAAGGGTGTGGTCTATGGAAACTGTGACTCTTACATTCAAATACTCCTATCCAATAATCTATAGGGCTCTTTTGGGAGGCGGGATGAGACAGGGTCTCACTATGTATTCTGGCTGTCCTGAAATGCTCTGTGTAGACCAGGCTGACCTCAAACACAGAGATCCACCTGTCTCTACCTCTTGAGTGTTGGGATTAAAGGGGAGCACCATCCCTGCCCCTAGGGCTCTTAACGTCTCAAAGTGTCTTCCAATAGAACAGGTGTCTGTAAAGGTGAAGTCTCCCTGCCTGTCAGAGAAGCCAGTATGGACCAGGTAAGGGACCCAGCAGGACAACTCCTAGATTTTCCCCAGGTTTAGCCTATTTTCCGAGTTCAATAAATGTTGTTTTCAATTGGTCATCATTTTTGAATCACTACCTTCTAGTTTTTCCTTCTGTCTCATGGGGGGGAAAGGCTCTGGTCTTTGCCAGGCAAATGGTTCAGGCTGAATTCTTGGGGGAAGCTGGAGTGGTGTTTTGGGGGAGATGAGTTGGACAATGCCCTAATTTGTTTCTGCATCAGTTTCCTTTCTGTGAAACATACTTGAATCACAGATGTAGAAATTATTCTTTTTTATATGTAGGAAACCCAAAGCTCTAAAAAGTTAATTTGTGCAGAAATTCCCTCTGGAAAGTCGTCGAGATTCAGTCTGATTCCACAGTTGGAGTTCGTAATTACTGATAGATCACTATTGGGGTGGAAGGATGCAGAATGGGGGGGGTGCACCACTATATTAATATTGATGTCCACCATTAGATGCTTCCTGGTATGCAAGGTGTCAAAAGGAAACAGTATGTTAGTATGGAAGGAACGGAATGTGGTTTTGAGGGTTAGCAGGAAGCTCAAGGAAGAGTCAGCAAGCCTGCACCTCTCTTTCTCCCTTCCTCACTCTCCCTCTCTCCCTGCCTCTGGAAGGCTCGAAGAGGCAGAATCGCCACGTTAGCGCAGGTCTGCAGCGCCGACCCCCATAGAGAATGCCCGGCACCCCCTCTGCAGGACGCCACCGCATCTCCCTGCCCCCCAGCAGCCAAGGCTTGGAAGAGGGAGCAGAACTGCAGCGGCTGCCACGGTTTATGCTTCTCCAGAGCTTCCAAGCAAGATTTCCCCAAAAAGCCATATTAAATAAATAAAGGGAAATTCAGCAGATGGGAACATGAATCAATGAAAACTCCCATATGAGTGCGAAGATTTATGTCAAAAAACAAAACATCAACATCTGGGAGCTGCCGCGTCTCCTCTTGGTTGTTCGTTTGAAATGGATTTTTGGTGTCGTTTTCTCCCTCTTTCTGGCTGCGAGAGAAAGCAGGAAAAATAAAATAAAGAATAGAAACCCATTTTGAAATAGTCGTTTTAAATCAGAAACGAAAGCCCGTTTCCCACCCTACCCTCTACCCTCAGGGTGGAGAGGATGTGATGCAGGCGGCCGGGCTGTGGGCTGGCTCCGGGAGCCTGGGACCGAGAGCCCCCTGCCGGACTCCGCAGGGCGCCCCGGCCACCCGACTGGGGCAGCTCGCGGCTGCAGCCAGCACAGCTGCGGCGGCGACAGAGCGCGTGCACACGCACAAGAGCCTTCCGCACTGCGGTCGCGTCCCACGCGGGTAGAAGCCCAGGTCGGCGATTCTGTGACAGCTTCTCCGGGCGGTCAACCCGGCCGCCAGGGAGCTCATGTCTGCCCCGAGGGAGGCAGGGCTGCTAAGGAGTAGCGTGCAGCTCTTTGGCTGGACCACACAGGGGTGAGGAGGTCCTGAAGTCTGGATTCAAACCCTAGCTACCACAGACCGCTGATCGTCTTTGAGCAGATTTACCTTTCCAAGGCAGCGTGGGAATAACTGTAACAGGCTCCCAGAGGATTGTGGGTGGCGAATGACAAAAGCACACAAGGTGCTTAGCACAGTGTACAGATACACAAAATTGAATAAATGTGGACTATTATCATTAGGACGGAGGCTCACATCCCTCAGCGTGGCTCCGCAGGATGCATTCTTCCTGCTCTGCAGCCTTGTAGAGGTCTTGACCCACCTCATCACTCGGCTACAGCTGCGCTAACCTTGTCTTTCGCCCAACAGCCCCATTTTCTTCTGCCTGAGGCCTTCTGTGGAAGGTTCTTTTTCATCTTCTGCTTCAACACAGCCTACACTTCACATCATCCTGGAAACTCTTACTGCCTCCTCCCTCCCCAAAATGTGCTCTGTTCTAGCCTGGGCTTCTCCTTCCTTGCAAGGTTCCTGGATGAAATGTATCCCCTACCTTGGCTATATGCTTAATGCCCATAAATCGGATAGTTTGCTCCATAATGTCAGCATCCTAATCTATCATGGTCCTTGCAGTATTCTTGGCCCCCAGGCCAAGCCAGTGACAACAGCTTCTTCAAGTCGGTATGTGACCAGAGTGGAAGGTGAGCCACCAAAGTCAGACAGAATTCGGAGGACAGGACCACTCATCTCCCACCTACCCCCTTCTGTCTCCCTCCTCCTTCATCCCCATCCTTCTATCCTCCTCTTCTTCCACTTCCTCTTCTTGAGACAGAGTCTCACTATGTAAACCAGGCTGGCTAAAATTGATAGAGGGCTGCCTGCCTCTGATTCCAGAGTGCTGGAATTAAATGCACATACCACCACACCTGGCTTATTTTTCATTCACGTATACGTGTGTCTTGCCTGTGTGTATGTGCACCGTGTGGAATCCTGGTGCCCCTGCAGGCCAGAAGAGTGTGTCAGATACCCTGGAGTTGTGAATCACTATGTAGGAGCTTGGAATCAAACCCAGGTTCTCTGCAAAGGCGCCAATACTAAGTGCTGAGCCATCTCTCCAGCCTCTGTATTCTGGGTCTTCTATACAGCCTCACCAATTCCTCCCAACAGTAACCTCATATGTCTATTGACAAACAGGCCCAGTGCTGGGCACTAAGAACACAGGCACATACAATTTTAGCTTTGACCTAGTGGCGCTCTGGCACAAAGATGGAGATGGACACGTGAACAGAAGACAACAGAGATGGGAGGGAGACAGGGTTGAGGGTTGGGGTGGAAGGGTAACTGTTCTCTAAGAACAGGACCAGGACTGGAGAGATGGTTCAGTAGCTGGGAGCACTGACTCTTCTTCCAGAGGACCTGGATTCAATTCCCAGCATGCACTGGCAGCTCACAGCTGTCTGTAACTTCAGTTCCAAAGGATCTGACACCCTCACACCAATGTACATATAATAAATAAAATTTAAAAAAAAATTAAAAAGGAACAGGGCCCTTGGCTCCACGAGATAAAGGTGAACCAAGCTGCCGAGTGCTTTCTCTGCATTATCATAGTAAAACTCGGAGCCACTGTGAAGGTCTATCATCATCCCTGCCGCGCAGAAGAGACAGGAAGCAGTTAATTCGCCTAGGGCCACAAAGATAGTAATGGCAGCAGAGGAATTGAAATGGGCGGGTTCTGACTCAGAGCCAGAGCTGTGAACTACTTAGCCATGCTGCCTGGGAGCAAACAGCTGTGAGGCTGCTCCACCCCCAGTTCTGAACTGGTGGGAGTGGGAGCTGCAGTCCGGGCGCAGGAGAGCCACAGTCCAGAAGCAGGAAGGGAGAGCAGGAGCAAACACCTGGTTCCCACACAGCGCCTAATGACAGGGTGCAGAGGGGACCTGCGAGTGCTCAGCAGAATTGGGGCACCTCTGGCTTCTGGCTGCCAAGCCTCGGGGAAGGCCCCAGCCTGCGCCTGGCACAGGGCCCCGAGGGTGCTGCTCTTACCTCTCACCCCCAGCAAGCGCTGCAGATCTTGCCACATCCCTCACCATCCTCAGCTCTCACAAGGCTGGGCTCGCAACCTCTCTGTTGCTCTTCAGTGGCAGCCGCACCTAGATTCTCGGTTTAGTCTAGTAGCATAGGCTTTGGGCCCGGGGAGGGGAATCCTGCTTCACGGTGTTTTGAGCTGAGGCCTGGCTGATGAGACCACCTGTCTTTTTCAAGTTTCCCCACCCCCCAGCTCTCAGAAGCCTGCATCCACCCCAGTACCTGAAATTTCTTTATTTTCTTAAATTACATTTATTGTGTAAGTGTGCATGCCATAACAATGCATGAAGGTCAGAGGGCAGTTGTGGCAGTAGCGTCTCTCTTTCTACCATGTGGGGCCCACGGACAGAACTCTGGTTGTCAGGTTTGGGGGCAAGTGTTTTTAACCTGCTGAGCCACCCACCAGCCTTTATTTCTTACTTAAAAACATTTTTTCAGGGGCTGGAGAGACGGCTGCTCTTCCAGGGTGCTGGGAATTGAACCCAGCACATAGCAACTCACAGCTGTCTGTAGCTCTAATTCCAGGGGGACCAACACCATTGTACAAACATACACGAAGGCAAAACACCAATGTACATAAAATAAAAATAAATCATTAAAAATTTTTAAAGTTAGATTTATTTATTTTAGGTATATGAATATTTTATCCAGAGGTATGTCCATGTACCACAGTGTTACAGATGGTTGTGAGCAATCATGTGGGTGCTGGGAACTGAACCTGGGTCCTCTGTCGAAATGGGTGCTCTTAACTGCTGAGCAATCTATCTCTCCAGTCCTCCTCTCCTTTTAAAATTAAGATAGAGTCTCATGTAGCAGACTAGCCGTGAATCTGCCATGTAGTTGAGGACAAGCTAGAACTTCTGACCCTCCAGCCTCCACCTCCCGGGTGCTTGCACAACAGGTGTGTGCTACCTCGTTTGGCTTTAGTGCTGAGGAATGAACTCGGGGCTTTGAGCACGCTGCCAGCACTCTGCCACTTGAGTCACATGCCCAGCTGGCCTCGAGCAGCTGCAGAACTCTGCCAGGTGGACCTGAGGTCAAAGCAAAACAGCTAACAGAAGGAACTAGAAGGTGGGAGAGGACTGACAGTTAGGAAAGGAGATAAAGGCAAGATCATGGCCACCATTCACAGAGGCCTTTATGTACCAAGCGCTGCACTGAGGGCCCTGTTTCACAGAAACAAAAATAACAGTGGTAAACTAACAAGATGGGGACATCTTGGGGGAAGCTGGACCAGAGACACGTGTAAGCACCTGGTGCAAGAGGGTGATTTTTACAGGACCTGGGGACCAGCTAGATGTGGGAGTGTCTGATACCTGTGGGGTGTCTGCACAGATCACAAGAAATCCATAAGGCAGTCTGTGGAGGGGCTCACTCAGTTGGCTCCTGAACCCACATCTTTGATCTTTCTTGGGTCTGGTTATATCCTGCTCTTGGTATTCCTTAGATCACCACCCCCACCCCTCCAGTTTCTGACACAACTTTTACAGATGCTAGGTTCCAGTGAGTCTTCAGTATTTACAATGACAGACCAAACTAACATGGGGAGGGTGGAGAAGGGAGATGAGCCAACCAGAATCCAAGGTTGCTTTCCTGGATCACTTGGAGAAACACAGACAGAAACAGGGATGTGGGGTTGTGAGTCTTTGTAGGTGAGATTGAAGGAGTAATGTGGCCAACCCAGTCAAATACTCTGGGTTCAATGTACCCTGGTAGCTAGTGACGGGGGCTCTGATGGACCTAGTGTCCAGCACAGCAGAAAGAGAGATAGAAGTGGATGCCAAGGCTGAAAAGCCAGGCATTCATACAGAAACAAGAGGCAGCATTTGTGTTGAGAAATTTGGCAATGGAGACAAAGAAACAGACGGATAACTGAAGAAGCAGGAGGATCGACTAATAGTCTTGGCTGAGATAGGAAAGGCCTATGCGTATTTCATAGGCAGAAAGCAAAGATGTGGTGATGAGATGAATGCTTTGATATGAGGCTCGGGATGATCACAGTGGCAAGGTTGAGGAAGAGTCAGGAAAGGAATGGGACAGAGAACGATCTGTTTGGCTTAGAACAAAGGAGAAGCTCAAACTTCTCCAACTGAGTCTGGGTTCTTGTCATGTCCTCCAAATCACAACTGTGCCCTGACTTTATTTGTATGGTGTGTGAGCAATGTGCACAATGGCTCTTAAGCCTCTCCTCCTCCTCCTCCTCCTCCTCCTCCTCCTCCTCCTCCTCCTCTTCCTCCTCCTCCTTCTCCTTTTCCTCTTCCTCCTCCTCCAGCACCATCATTTGTGGTCACCACTCACTGACACTGTTTTCTCATGAAATGGGTTCTACTTTCATTAACCCCATGATACCGATAAGAGAACTGAGGGAAAAGATAATAATTAACCTGACCAAGATAACCAGGCGGTCAGTGGGAGCACTGTGTTGAATGTCACACAACCCCTGCTCTTCTGCACGGCTTCCTGACATTTCAAAGAGTTGAAAATGGGTGCCTCCAGGGAGCTGGACTGCAGGGTAGAGAGCATGAGGCAGAGGTCTGCTGCTTTTGATACAACCCTTTAGTACTATTTGACTTTTTACTAGAGTAGAAACCCTCTTAATGACCTTCTTTGCCCTCTTCTACATTACCTTTTCATTGGTAATGAAAAGATAATTTCAATTTCATATATCTTTTTATCTGAGAGGTCAATGGCATGCTCCCTGCTCCTTGCCAGCAGGTTCTCCCTCAGCACACTTCACACCCAGTATAAATTGTTTGACCACCTGACCAACCCCATGTCCAGGTGCCTACCAGGCAGCAGGTTTCTTGCAAAATGTTCTTTGAAAAATAAATGAAACAAAACAAAACATTTGTAAGAAGGGGCTTGCATTTAAAAAAAACTAGTAAAAAGCAAAAAGAACTGATAGCAATGTTGAGGTAATGACTCAGACTTCTCAGTGACAAACGTGAGGTTGCTGGCTGAGAAAGGACAGGGTGACAATGAGGGCTTGACCTCTTTCCTGGACCCAATCTATCCCACACAGCAGCAACACACACACACACACACACACACACACGGAGTCCCTAGTCCTTATTATTATTATTATTTTTTTTTGAGTTAGGCTCTCATGAATTCTAAGCTGGCCTCCAATCTGCTATGTATCTGAAACTGACCTTGAATTTCTGATCCTCTTGACTCACATACCTAGTGCTGGGATTACAGGCATGTGCCACCATGCCTCATGTATGCATTCTGGGGGAACTGAGCACAGGTCTTCATGCATTCTAGGCAAGCACTCTTCCAACTAGCTACATTCCCTCACCCCAACTATACCTCTAGCTCTTCATTCAGTTTTGAAAGAAGTCAACCTGTGGAGACTGGAGACATGGTTTAGTAGGTAAGAGAGTTTGTTGTGCTAGCATGAGGACCCAAGTTCAAATCTCCGGCGTCCATGTAAATAGCTGTACATGCATATAAAAATTCCAATGTGGGGAGTAGTGGCAGAGACAAGTGGATCCTACTTGCTTATTGGCTGGTTGGCTAACAAGCATCTGGTTAGTGAAAGATCCCGTCTTAAAGGAATAAGGTAGAGAGTTGTTAGCAGAGGCCGCTTGTTTGTTTCCGGCTTCCCAGACCTGAAATAATCACTCAGAAACTATTAATTAAATCACTGCTTGGCCTATTAGGTTATGCATATTTCTAGATAACACATCTTGAATTAACCCATTTCTATTCATCTGCGTATTGCCATATGGCTGTGGCTTACTGGCAAGGTTCCGGCATGTCTGTTCCCCGCGATGGCTACATGGCTCCTCCCTGAGTCCGCCTACTCTCTCTTTAAATATCTTTTAGCCTGGCTATATTCTGCTAAGGCATTGACTGAAAGCAGCTTCTTTATTCATTAACCAATAAAAGCAACACATATACAGAAGGGCTTCCCACACTAGAGAGTGATAAAGGAAGACATTCAATGTTCTTCTATGGCCTCTGGTTGTACATGCCTGGGAACATACACCCACTTGCATGTATACACATAGGAGGAGGAGGAAGAGAAGAAGAAAGAGTCAGAAGAGGAGAAAACAAATAAGAGAAGGAAAAGGAAGAGAAGGAGTTGTTATTGTTATCTTTTTTTTTAATATTTATTTATTTATTTATTTATTATGTATACAATATTCTGTCTGTGTGTATACCTGAAGGCCAGAAGAGGGTGCCAGACCTCTTTACAGATGGTTGTGAGCCACCATGTGGTTGCTGGGAATTGAACTCAGGACCTTTGGAAGAGCAGACAATGCTCTTAACCACTGAGCCATCTCTCCAGCCCCTGTTATTGTTATCTTATATGGGCTCCTGCACAGCCCCTCCCGTAGAACCTGTTAGTCTCCAAAGAACCACATTCTCACAGTCACGGTCTTCCCCTTCCACACTAATTTGGGGCTGGCCGTCCAACTTACTTTAGCCAGCAGAGCACAGGAGGAAGAGAGTGCAGGTTCCAGGCCTAGGTTTTGAGGTGCCTGGCAGGTCTACTTTTGTACAATCTCAGTCACTATGTAAGAAGTTCAGCTGCCCAAAGAGGCCACACAGAGTCGAGAGGCCCCGGGACTCCACGCAGAAGATGCTTAGCCTTTCTGTGGCCCCAGGTGGCTTCATATGACTTCTGGTACAGTTGCCATCTAACTACACCTCATGAGAGACTCCAAGTGAGACCAGCAATATTGCCCAGCTGAGCCCCATTTACAGAACTAAAGGAAATAATGATGGGTTTAAGCCATGAAGATCTAGAGTGTTTGCTATGTTGCAATAAATAACTAAATGACATTCTGTATTTTAACTGCCTATTGGCTTTGTTTGCCCTATTATATAGATTCCTCAGGGCAGGGTTCTGTTTTTATAATTTTTTTATTCTTGGGAATTTCATACATATACACAATGAAATATGATTGTGTACCCTTCTAGACTCCCCACGTCCCTCTCCAACTTCCTCTGTATCTCTCCAACACATCTCCTTCTCAACCTTAAGTCTTCCTTTTCCTTTCACAGTCCACAAGATTACATCAGTGCTGCCCATGGATATGGATGTGGGGCCGTCTCCTGGAACATGGGAAACTCACCAGCAGCCACACCCTCAAAAACCAAATTTTCCTCTCCCAGAAGATATCAGCTCAAACAAGGGGTGGGGCCTGGAGAGCCCCTCCCAACTATATCAGAATTTTAGCTGGTTTGATTTTGATGTAACCACAGTTGTCATGGGTTCATGAGTGGGATATCCTTGTCATGTCCTGAAGACAGTGTGCACAGCACCCTTCCCATCCTCTCGCTCTTTCATTCTTTCTGCCTCCTCTTTGGGAATCTTCCCTAAGCCTGGGGGTTGGAAGACAATCATTTCGGGCTGAGCACTGGGTCAGCTCCTCAGCACTTGGAACACTTATCTATCTCTGCATTGACTGCTGCCCACTGCAAAATCAAGCAGCTTTGACCTGTTTTGCTGCTTTGAGACAGGATCTCCTAGGCCACCTATAACTCACTATGTAGACTAGGTTGCCTATAACTCATTATATAGACTAGGCTGCCCTCAAACTTATGATAATCCTCCTATTTCAGCCTCCTGAATGCTGGGATTACAGGCATGAGCCACGATACTGGGCCACATCCATTTTCTTTTTAAGTTGTTGAATACTCTAGGTATGCTCTAGCACTGAATAAACTCATAAACTTGATTAGTATGAATTTAAGATGTCTAAAAAAACAAAGGCAACAACAAATGTCTACAACGCTCCCTGTTGTAAGAACAGAAGGGCTTGTATACACATCACAAGACGTGATTTACTAGGTACCTAGACAATAGGTTCCTAATGAAAACAGCTGGCCTTTGTAAAACAATTGAATCAACTTGACTTTGGGCCATAATCCAAAAACAGACTGTGAGAGCAGTGGAAGGAAATGGCTGATGGCTTCAGGCCTTGGCATTTCTAGTAGAGGTAAAAGTCTATGTGATTCCCAGTGTTCCTGTTGGATTGTACTGACAACCGAAAGGCTGTGAGGATTCCAGCCACCCCCACACTTCTCACTCTAGCAGCCTCTGATATCCCCAAGATTCGAGGGGAAATGTTTCTTCTTTCCTCCTCCTCCTTCTAAACAATGTCTTACTAGATATCTGATTGTCCGTGAACTCACGATCCACCGGTTTCAATCAACCAAGTGTTGGGATTACTAGTGTATGCCACCACCCCTGGCTATAATGTCATTTTGTGTATGGGGGCAGATACTTTATTTTCTCTTCCAAACCCCTTCGAACAGGCCAGGACCTCATTGAAGACATGTGGAATGAACACACTTTTGCTCAAATCAGTCATTCCATGATAAGGGTCTGGTGCTTCCAGCTGTGTGCAGTTAAGAGGCATTGGGGCTGACAGTGTGTGTTAAGCCCCATGTGGGACACAAAAATGGGAAGATGCCACCCCTGCCCTGAGGGAAAGAACCGGGGAGAGCACACTTACACAGACGAGATAATTAAATAACAGGACAACATATAATTACTGCTGAACTGTGTAGTAAAAATTAAGCACTACAGGGATTGGGGAAAGCAGAGAAGTAAGTGGGGAGGGCTCCACCAGTTGGGGAGTCTTCACTGCGGCCCTGAAATCAGGCTGAGCCTTGAGGAAGAAAGCCAACTACAGACAGGCTGAGGAAGGGGTGCCCAGAAGTCCCAGGAGGGACAGAGCCAAGTCAGCACACTTACGGTTTTTTGTCAGGCAGCACAGGGACTGTGAAAGGTGGCTGTCCCAACTCCCCAAGCAAGAACATTTCTGAATAGTTCCCCGCATTCAGGTTCCTGGGCCTTCATGTGGTTTCCTCTGCTTGCACGCCCTTTCCCCTTCTCGACCTGATAAACTTACTTGTGTTTAAAGGGCCCAACTCAAAACACACACCACGTGGAAGAATCCTTCCATGATGTACCCCCACTCGCTGCTCATGCTCTGCTTACCTCTTCCACTACCATAATTAAGACTAATTTATATTTGTTGGGTCCTTTCTATGCACCAGGACCTAGGCTGAACATTTATGTTGTTTTGAATCTCACAATTACATGAGGTATTATTTTCCCTTTTTTACAGATAACAGGCTAAGTGTGCTTAAGAACCCTGCATAGGAGTGGTAGCAGTGCAGGCCTTTAATCCCAGAGGCAGGCAGATCTCTGAGTTTGAGGCCAGCCTGGTCTACAGAGCAAGTTCCAGGACAGCTAGGGCCACACAGAGAGATGCTGCTTCAAACATTCAGTAATGATAATAATAATGTCAATAATAAAACAAAAAGAGCAAATGTTAAATTTTCTACAGAGAGTTCTAGGACAGCCAGGGCTACACAGAGAAACCCTGTCTTGAAAGACCAAAATCCAAACGAAACCAAAACAAAACAAATAAACACCCTGCAAAGATAACCAAGCTAGGATATGAGAAAGCTGGCATTCACAGTGGTATTTGTGGGTCTAGAGCCCATTGGCTGTTTGTCAGTGCTAGAGACTGAACCTGGCTTGTGCAGGACAGGCCCAGCCTCTGACACTGAGCCATAATTTCAGTCCTACAGACTCTGTCCTTTCTCTTTTTGAGGCAAGGTCTCACCACGTAGCCCAGAATGGTCCCGAACTCATTACCTTGAATCTGTGATCCTCCTATTCAGCCTCCCCAGGACTAGAATTACAGGCACATGTTCTTGGGCCTATCTCAGAGTCTGTGAAGTGAAGCATGCCCGTCAATGCTGCAGCATGCATGGGCAGCCCGTTTATATTGGGTTCTATGGTCTGAGCTGACAAGGACAACTGACCAGGTCTCTTCCTCAAGGAACAGATTCCCCCGAGATATAAACTCGGATCACTGGATTCAGAGTCCAGTGCTATAACCAGTACACCACGGGAGCTGGTGCTATCTCAGAGTCTACTCCTATTCTTTCATTTAATTTTGGGAGACAGTGTCTCATGTAGCTCAGGCTGGCCTAGACCTAGGGAGCTGAGGATGTCCTTGAACTACTGATCCTCTTGCCTCCGGTTCTAAAGCCTTGTGTCACCAGACCCTACTGCAGTCTACTCTTCATGTACTAGAGCCCTGTATTTTTGGAGGCCACACATGCTCCCACCAATCTGTCTTCTCAGATCCTAGAACGGTGGCTGACATATGGCTCGAGACTGATTGACAGAGAAACACAACTTTCACACCACATGCCGGGGTCTAGCCGTAGGTACACCCAGTACTCTGATCCCAGATACTTCCACCCACCTAGAAGTCACATATTTGGGGGAAGCAGGAAGTCTGAACACCTTCCCCCCACCCCATAGGACTCTTCACAGTCGTGAAAGTGGGACCAGTCTGCAAAAGCTAACACTGGCTGAACCTGAACCGGAGGGCTCTAACTGAACACAGCCCGTGAATCCTTAAGTATTTTGAAACGAGCAGCCACTCAAAAGCCTCAGCCTGCCGCATCAGGAAAGGGCAGTCATAACTGCTCCAGCTGGCCCTATCCTTGTGCAGAGGCCCAGACAACAGAGTATCTCTGAGGGGACAGGGAAACAGCACTACACTGTGACCTTCAGCAGCCTGAGTTCTCCCAATATTTTAGGGACTTTGACTCAGGCCAAACCACAGTTCCTGGCTAAGAGGATGAAAACAATTTCAGGAGTAGCCACTCTGATGAAGAGCTGGAGATTTTATTAAAAATAACTTTAACATGGGTATAAGCATGGCCTTAAGAGGCACACAGGGAACAAAGTAAGGCAATACCAAAGTGCAAGTCTATACTAAGGAGGGAGTTGCAATTGTCATCGTTTTAACTTAACCTTTGGTGGTTAAGTTACATCTCAAAAACTTGCTGAGGACCACCCACACTTCTCTCTATGGTTAAGTGAATTTATAGGGTGATTCCTTGGATGGAATTATAATCAGATAAAGTGAAATCAGATGCCTCTAGGGTTGTGCAAGGGTTGTAGAACATGTCCTTTGCCTGTAAACCGAGTTTCTGGTGAGATTACTAGAGAAACAATTGCTTTAGGCTGAGAAGGGTAAAAAAAGCCTTTAGTAACTATCAACTGTGCTGTGCAGAAATTCTTGCCCGGCCGCTGGCAAGGATTTTCTTTGCCTTTCGATCTTGACTCAGAAAAACGTAAAGAGACAAAACCGGGCTAGAACCTGGGAGCAAACCCTGCCCTGGGTACTTTGGTCTACCAACCAGCCGCCATATGGATCTACGCACCTCCGCGGCCCGTGCGATGGCGACAGAGGACACCTCTGCCCTGGCCCCGCATCTCCTCCTTTGCTGCTCTCATCTCGTCAAGCCCGCCCCATCCACTACTTCCTCCCGAGAGCACCATCTTTCCGGTAGGGCTCCTTGCTGATTGGCCGGCCGGGGAGTCGGCCGCTGGGGACTGCGCAGCGGCCGTGCTCGTCCCTGTCCGGTCCTTCGGCCTTGATCTTTTGGCTGCGAGTGCTCTATGGTGCTGGCCGCGACATGTGGCGCCTGACAGGTCTCCTGGGGCGAGGTAAGGGTCATCTACAAGGGGAGTTTCTACAGGCCATGGCCTCAGAACTGCAGGCTCCCCGGGAAGACAGCCATAGCGCCAGTGGGTGGAGTTAGATGCAGGGAAGGCGGAGCATAGGGAGCAAGGCTCTAGTCAAGGAGTCTGGAGCCCTTGGAATTTGAGACGTGGTAGGGCAAAGTGGGGAAGAAGGTGGAGCTTACATCCAAGGGGACGGGATAGAGTTCTAGAAGGGGAGGAGTTTATAAAAGAAAGCCAATGAAAAGAGGAGGAGTTTAGAGACACATGCTCAGCTTAGTGAGAATGTGTGTCTATAGATTTATGGTTCTAGAACAGAAGTTGCAATCCCAGCACTTGGGAGGCAGAGGCAGGCGGATCTCTGTGAGTTCGAGACCAGCCTGGTCTACAAGAGCTAGTTCCAGGATAGGCTCCAAAACCACAGAGAAACCCTGTCTCGAAAAACCAAAAAAAAAAAAAAAAAAAAAAAAAAAAAAAAAAAAAAAAAAAAAAAACAGAAGTTGCCACTCATTTGCAACTCTGTGAGAATTTTTTGAGAATAAACATACGCCATTCTGAGGGGTCTTGCTTTATGGGGTGGTGGAACCTTGGGATCCTTACTAGACTATAGATTTCTATCTGTATCCTGTAGTAGAGGGCCTGCCTAGAACGCTGGAGGTCCTGAGTTCCATTCCCAGCACCACAAAAACAAAACCAAACAAAAACACTGCGCAGACAGACGTCAGTGATTCCTGGGTTCCTGGGGTAATGCTCCCTCACAGGCTAGAAGGAAGATTGTTGAGGCCATCTTTATTTCAGCCCATCCCTGTTGGTGTGACTGATCCTCTTTGTTTCCACAGCTTTTCCCCGCGTGCTGGGACCTGGCTTCCGAGGGGTAACACCCAGGCCCACCAGTTCAGATGGGCCTCAGACATCCTCCACTGCCCCACCGCTCCCTAGGCCCAGCGTTGTTAGGTGAGAGTCTGACATTCATTCTGTCACATAGGGCCTCCTGCTCTCATTTTGTACAGAACTTAGTAGCCTCTAATTGTACCGTTTAGGTCAGGCTCCTGTGGTCCAAGGAGGAACAGAGACCCAAAGTGCTGTGGGTGGAAAGATGCCTTCCACTGGATGTCTGCTCACGTCTCCCCAAACACTCTGCGGGATGCCATCTCATGGGTAAGGCTTCCCCAGCCCTGTCCTGTACCTTCAGCATAGACAAGAATAATCTTGCATGGGAGAACATCCTAGCGTAGAAATAAGGGCAAGATCGTATCCACATGGTGAGGTCTGCAACCGTGAGCGTGGTTCCTGGAAACCTTGCCATCCCTCTAGCCTCAGCCATGCTTTTATTCTTCTGCATTCGATAGGCATTTGTTTAACACTTTTGAGCTAAGCACTAGGAACAGAGCAGAGAACAAGGAAGACATAATTCTTGCCTTTGTGGATAAGAAGTAGCTGATAGATAGCATGACTCACCAACAGGAACTGTTATGCACACATCATCTGGTTTAATATTTACAAAAATCTGGGTTGGAGAGATGGCTCAGTGGTTAAGAGCATTGCCTACTCTTCCAAAGGTCCTGAGTTCAATTCCCAGCAACCACATCGTGGCTCACAACCATCTGTAATGAGGTCTGGTGCCCTCTTCTGGCCTGCAGACATACACACAGGCAGAATATTGTATGCATAATAAAAAAAAAAATATTTACAAAAATCCTGCAAGGGAAATTTAACCTTCATCTCATACACAAGGACACTCAGGCTTTAGAATGTCAGTAGTATATCTAAAGTCACATGGCTTAAGTAGAAGAATCGGTTTTTGCTGGCCTGACATTCAAGCTGCACCGCGTGGTTGCTTCACCTGGTATATCTTGTAGAATCGCCTAATGCAGAGCCTCATGCATAATATTTGCTCGGTAAATATTTGTTGAACTGATCTCTAAGGTCAGGGATGCATCACAAACATTAGGTCTCCTAGGGCAGAGTCTTGGCCCACAGGCAGTGATGGACACATGCATATATCACTCTCGGATCTGCCACATCCCAACCTGGTACTTCATGCTTTGTACTGTAGGCAAGTGACTTGACACCTCTGAGCCTTGCTTTTGTTGTTTTGTTTGTTTGTTTGTTTGTTTGTTTTTCGAGGTAGTGTTTCTCTGTGTAGCCCTGGCTTTCTTGGAACTTGCTCTGTAGACCAGGCTGGTCTCAAACTCACAGAGATCCATCTGCCCGTGCCTCCTGAGTACTGGGATCAAAGGCGCGCACCACCCCCACCCGGCCACTTTTTTTTATAGACCTTTAATTTGGTGTCATCAGAGCTGAACATGGGATATCTCCATGACATAGACATGGCTGTCTGTGACACCTTTTCAAGCCTCCACTTGTATGTGTGTGCTCTTGTGGCTGGGTTGGGAACTCTTCCCCCCCCCCCCCCCCCCGCAGCATCTTTTTGCCTGCCTAGACCCTTTTATTCTGTCCCTTGCTGGCACATGCATTCAGCATGCCCTTTTTAGGCACCTACTCTCACTTCACACTGCCCTGGGCTCCAGGGATACCAGAATGTGCACGGTCCACGGGCCCTACCTCTACCATGCTTACAAACTAAAAGGGAGTGACAGACCCTAAGTGAATGATTGAAAAGAACTACAGAGCCACAAAGGACAGGCTCAAGTGCTGTGAAAGTACATGGCGTGGAGCTGCCCCTGTTAGTCAGGAAAGGCTCCCTGCAGATGATGATTGACAGGTGGGACTGTGTTCCTGACGTGCTGCTTTCTTTCCCAGGGCTCTCTGGCTGTGCTGGCCTTGCACCTGGCGAGGCAGATCCACTTCCATGCAGCCCTGATACCAGGACCCCAGCCAGCTGAACGCTGCTCTTGGCACAGTCCCCTCTACCGCTTCCTCTCCTCTTCCTGGTGGCACCCACGCTCCTGTGAGTTCTCCATCCTCAGGGGGCAACTAGGGCAGGTTGGGAGTTTCTCTGGGCCAGGAAGTATCTCTGGCCACACCTCAGGAAAAGAGCCATCAGCAGCTCCTTGCCTTTCCTATCTGGAGCCAGAGGGAGAGGAGTGTGGGGAAGTGGGCCACATTGGGCGTGGGCCGTGCCTGCCCCTCCGTGCCCCTCCGTGTCCTTCTATCACCTCCCAGAGAGGAAGCCCCCACACCTAGGATACGTTAGACCCCAGGTGTGGCTTCCTGCCCAATCTTCGACCAGTGCAGTTCAGTCCTGCAGTGACTATCAGTAACTGAAACTATTGAGTATGTATTTTGGATTGTGTACAGAAAGCATATAGCCACATGATTGAAGCTCTGGAGTCAGACTTGAAGAATTCTAACTTCCCAACTACTGCTTACTAACTACTCTGGTGTCCCTGAAGAAATCAGTTTTGGTCTCCCCATGCCTCAGTTTCCTTATCTGTAAAATGGGGTGATAATAAAGGGGATACCTTGGGAAGACCAAATGAGTTAATATGTGTCAGGGACTTAGCATTTGCGCCTAGCACGTAGTATGCACTTGGTCATCATCGGTTGGAATTTTAGTTCTTGTGTTAGCATTAAGCAGAAAGCTGGGTGCTAGGCTACAGTAGTGAATCAGGTAGGCACTCCCAGCCTCTGGGAGGATTCAAGCGATTTGTGCTCAGGGTGGGAGATCAGCATAAGTATGAATTTCAGTAGAGCAGTGGTTCTCAACCTCCCTAATGCTACAGCTCCTTAATACAGCGCCTCATGCTGTGGAGACCCCCAACCATAAAATTATTTTTATTGCTACTTTATAACTGTAATTTTGCTGCTGTTATGTGTCGTAATGTAAATATCTGTGTTTTCCAATGGTCTTAAGCGACCCACAGGGGTCATGACCCACAGGTTGAGAACACTGCTGTAGAGGAAGGCCGGCCAGAGGGTGGGAGAGGAACCATGGGAGGGAGGTGTCTCGGGAGTTTAACAGTTCTTCCTCAGGCCTCCCAAGCCTCAGGGAGGACTGACTGGCAAGTGTTCCAAGCTCCCAAAGATCAGACTCCTTTCTTACCTGACCTTCTTGCTGACTTCTCTCTAGCACTTCGGAGGCACGTTCTTCCCAGGCCTGACCACCCAGCTCCCACATACACTGGCCTCAGGGAACCAAGGCTGGGCCAGAAAGAACCCTCCGCTCAGTCCCAGTGCTGCCCTGCAGACAGCTCCCTGAGAACTGGCCTTCTGAATCTACCTGAAGAAGGTGCGACCTCACCTATACCTGTAGAGTGGGGAGGGGGTGGATGAACCTAACACCCACAGGAGGGGAGGGGCTGGTGGATGGACCTTTGTTGCACTGTACACCCAGATAAAGAGCTGTCATCCCCCTGAAGCCTCTTGCTTTCTGGGGTGACCGAGAGTTACTGATCATAGGGCAGACTGGAAGAGAAAGAAGGGAGAAGCCATACCTTTCTCCTCCCCCTGACACCTGGGTATTGGCCTTTTCCTTGCAGAGCTCAGTGACTTTGACTTCTTGCATGCCAGCGGGGACTTCACATCCCAAGCAGAGGCAACCGAGGCCTGCTCCCCTGGAGAAACAAATGTATGTTTCAAGTTTGGTACCCTGGATGCCCACTCCTCTCTTGGGGCTGGTGGAGAGCCAAGTGAACCATACCTTGATGCTGCCTTCTGTTTCTTCCCCAGGAACAAGACAAGTCCAAGACTCTTCCCCTAGAGGAGGCCGTGACTTCCATCCAGCAACTCTTTCAGCTCAGTGTTGCCATCGCTTTCAACTTCCTGGGTACCTGATTCCCCTCCTCAAGGCAGGAGGATAAGGAAATGGAAAGGGCATGGGTTGTGTAGAATACATTCAGAGTAGAGAGTGGCTTACACAAAAGAGGTTTATCTTCTCTGGGTAGGTAGACCGGATGCGGCGTGCTGGTTCAGTGGGGTCAAGGACCCATCCTGGTTGTTACATGTTCAGCTCTCATCTTGAGTTCGGTGTTAGTCATTCCCGGTCCTGCTTTCCTGTGTATATTCTTGGCCGCTGGGTGGAGAGGCGGTAAGCTAGAGGACCACTGCTTTCATTTAAGGAAAAGCCTAACCTTGCTCTTTATAGAGGTACGTAAGCCACAAAGTCGGCTTATGGCCGTCTGTTATAGAGGAGGCCATGTGATTCCTTGAGTAGTCAGTAGAAAATTTTAGAGGACACCCAGCATTCTCTACCATGCTTAGAAAAGAGCAGGCTCCTGCAGTTTGCAGCAGGCCCCAGTGCATAATGGGAAAGAACTCTTATCAAATCTGGGGACTCTATGTGACTTGGCTATGGTGACTTAACTCTTGTCTCAAATCATCTAAAGGGGAGCCTTGTATTCCCAGCAGCACCTGTTGGGACCTAGTAGCTGGGGACAGGGAGGAAGAGGCTGGGTCTCATTCAGAGCGTATTTACTGACTATTGCTAGCCCCTGCCCGGGAGATGTGGTTCTTTACTCTCATAGTGTTCACATGTGAATTGAAGGATAGTAGACAGTAAACTGGACAGGTACAGTGGCCCATGCCTTTAATCCCAGCAGTCGGGCGGTGGAGACAGGCAGATCTCTGAGTTCGGAGCCAGCCTGATCTATAGAGCAAGTTCCAGGACAGCCAGGGTTACACAGAGAAACCCTGACTCGAAAAACAAAAAAGAATGTCAGATGATAAATGTTATGAAGAAATTGAACAAGGGATTGTTTCTCTAACTTGGGCAAGGAACAGCCTTTCATGGAGAAATCTGCTGGAAGGGAGACCCTTGAGCTAAGCGTGGCTGACAGAGGCCAGGTTTGTTCCCATTTGGAGAATGAGATTTCCAGCAGAGAGAGAAACGAGAGTAAGGTGCTGTGACAGCATTGAGGTTTATTTGTTAAGGGACAAAAGAGAGGTGACTGTGGCCGGAACTTAGCCATCATAGGAAGGCAAGAAGGATGAAGTCAGAGAAGCAGCCAAGAGCCAGCTCAGGTAAGGTCTTCCGATCCCAGGAAGAGTAGGGATTGCCTACGTGACACAGGAAGGCACTGGAGCAGGAAGAAGGATGGTCATGTGATCTGACTTACTCTTCCAAAGGTCTGTGTGGCTATTTACAGACCAGCATAGATTGAGGGGGGCCGGAAGGGAGACGTGAGACCAGGCAGGAAGACTTGCTGAGAACTAGACAGGACGTGATGAGGGCTTGGCCATGGAGTAGAGGAATCCTGATGAGCTGGTGGTGTCTCCTGCCCCTCGTCTCCTTCCCAAGGACAGAGGACTCCGTGCACTCAGGACAGTAGATTTCCAGGAGGCAGGGAAGCGAGTGTAACTTTGCTTGCTGAATAGGGTGCAGCTTTTTCCTGGTTGGCTTTTTTTGTGATTTTGAGGGCAAGGCTCTTCTCAGAGCCCTCCTGCCCATTCCCCCATTCATATATTCATTTATTCAGCAAGTGCTGAGCCCTGTGGCAGTGCACAAAGGCAGCACAAGCTATAATCATATTTTGCATTTATGTAGAATTTTCATCCCATGCAAAATTACTTCTCCGTTCTTGTTCTGCCTGCCTCGAGGATTTTACAGTATAATTGAGGAGATGGGGCTTATTCTTTTGTACCAGCTGTGTCCATAGACAAAGGTTTGGTATATTAGGAAAGTGCTAAAAAGAGTTTAAGTCCCGAGTGTGGTCTGAAGGTTCTAGAGTAGAAACAATGGGAGGCTTGGTGATAGACGCAGAACCCAGGGTCTCAGGCAGGAGCCAGTTTCAGCAAAGATGAAAATTGACGAAGTTGAGTCCTGTCTGTAAATTTTCTGTTTCCTTAATGCCTGGGCAAAGCAAAGGGCCCTGACTTTGGAGATTGATGTCAGCCAGGTCTTGGCTGTCTTCTGCTGAGGCTCTTCCTTGCCATACAAGGCTAGCTGAGCAAGATCACCTGTGCGGTGCAGGTGTGCAATGAAAACCCTCTCCTAGCTGACATAAGCCCAGAATCTCGGGGATCTCTTGGCCTGTCGAGCGTCATGGGGAATGGGAATCAAGGCAGCTCCAGAGAACCCAGGGGCCAGCACTGATAGTGTCTCAAGGTTGCTGCTGTCAGAATATTTAAGAGTTCTTTTCTCTCATGAGAATCTTCTCCGCCTGATTAAGATTCACACTCCTGACAAAGTAGCATTGGTGGGGAAGAGCACAGGCATATGATTGACAGCCCAGGGGAGGGGTTGTTCCCGAAGGGCAACCAGAGCTCTTGGCCAGATAAGCAAGCACAGCCACCCCATCCCTGGCACCAGCCTCCAGCCCCCACCCCCATGTCTCTGGCACCAGTGAGCCAGCTGGAGAAGTAAGTGCTGCACAGCTGTATCCCACACAAGAAGAAAAGAGGGATTCTGGAAAGGGATGAGCAACCTGAGTGTCTGGTCGAGGATGTGGAAGGTCACGGTAGGAAATGTGTTTATGCTCCATTTCCTACAGGGACAGAGAACATGAAGGCAGGGCACCACACAGAAGCCTTCTCTTACTTCCAGAGAGCCGCAGACCGTGGCTACAGCAAAGCACAGTACAACGTGGGCTTGTGTCTGGAGCATGGCAGAGGCACCCCTAGGGACCTCGGCAAGGTACTGTCCCATCCCCAGACCCAGTGAGCTCAAAAACTGAGTAGTAAAGAGCAGGGGCTGATAGTTCAAAGTAAGCCCTCCTAAATTATAGACGTGTACTCCAAACTCAGGGAGGGCAGGCATTTTGCCTTTCTTTGCAACTGTCCTCTCAGAGCCTAGATTATACCTAGATAAATAGGTTAATTTTAAGATAGAAGGGTAGGTATGCAAGGGTGTCATGTGTAGAATGTTTTGTTGAGCTGTATGTGAAAGGAAAGGGGATAATCAACTTGATGTTCTTATGTCTACAGGACCTTAACAATGATATATCAGATCTATATCAACAGGGAAAGACATTCGTGGTATACTGCTATGTCTCTTTCTCCATATAAATGTATATTCATATATATATATATATATATATATATATAAAATGTATAGTTCTGGAGAGATGGCTCAGTGGTTAAGTGGACTAGCTGCTCTTTCAGAAGACCCAGGTTCAATTCCCAATACCCACATGGTGGCTCACAACCACCTGTAACTTTAGTTCTGGGGACTCTGACATTCTCTTTGGCCTCCACAGGCACTACACATGTGTGGTGCACAGATATACATGCAAGCAAAACACCTAAGCACACAAAAACATATATATAGTATACACATGTACACAAGCTTACATGTGTAAATATATACACAGTATGTGCAGCGTGTATAACATATCCATGAGGAAAACTTGGAAGCCTATACACTAAAATTTTAATAAAAAATGATCTTAATTGAGCAGGGTAACACACACTATAATCCATCACTGAGGCAGGAGGATTTCTCCACTTTTGAGGCCAATGTGGGCTGTATGGGTAGTAACAGACTGCAGGAACTCTATCTCAGACTTCCTCTCAAAAAGACAATTGGTCAAAAACACCAGCAAAAACTCCTGATGCTCCTTATGAGGCAGGATATCTTGGGCTTTTATGTTTGTGCTCTGGGTTTCTGTTTTTAATTTTGACTTAACAGCATTTATCGTTCTAACCTATAATGATTGTGTATTTATTTGAATGGCTTTTAAGATTTCATTCAAAGAAAGATGCCAATTACCTACATACTGATTATTTCTCCTGTTGCCCCAGGCTATCCTCTTTTACCACCTGGCCGCCATCCAGGGCCACAGCCTGGCTCAGTACCGCTATGCCCGGTGCCTGTTGCAAAGTTCAGCCTCTTTGTCAGACCCTGAGCGGCAGAAGGCAGTGTCTATGCTGAAGCAAGCTGCAGACTCTGGCTTGCGAGAGGTGAGTGCCATCGATGGGGTCTGTTCTGAGTGAGGTGTGCAGAGCCTGAAAGTGACTAACGTGCCCTTTTCCTCCCTCCCTGCCAGGCCCAAGCTTTCCTTGGGGTGCTCTTTACGAAGGAGCCACACCTGGATGAGCAGAGAGCCGTGAAATACCTTTGGCTCGCAGCCAGCAATGGGGTACGTGTGCTATCTCTGGTCCATACATGTTGGGGATCAAGTCTGATAAGAAAAGGAGTTTGGGAACTGGTTCTGGGCTCTGGGCTTATCATACGTTTTCCAGGAGCCTACGGCTAGCCACACCCTGGCTCCCACTGACCCACTGTGTGACCTTGGACAGGGCCACTGGGGTGCTGAGTTTGAAGGTGGGGACATTGCTCAGCCGAGATGGAAATACTTGCTCTCAGACATTGTGAATTGTGGCACAACCGAGCTCCTCCCCTCCAGCTACCCAGCCTGTCGCTACTCACCACGTATTGAGCTATCACTTCTTGATTCAGACTTTTAAACCAGCCTAATAATGCCCACTCTGCCTGCCGCTTCACAGGGTTGTTAGGTATATCCGACCAAGGTGACAGGCGTGCAAGCTCTCTGTGAGCTGTACCCATGATGTGTCCTTGCGGTGGCCTCGGGAAGTCAGACATATGAGAGGGAGATACTTGATTGTCAGATCTGGGTGTTGGCATTCAAGCGGCATAGCCCAGTTTGTTCCACAGGGAATTGGTTCCATGGGATGTTGATGAGGAATGCCAAGGGAATGGGCACTTGGATCTCAGGAGCCCTAAGTGAAAATAGTTGTTTTGCGTTTAGACAGTCTTCAGAGTAAAGAGCTCTTTATCACTGAAATGCCAAGGTGCTCTGTGGCTTGCTGGATCCCTGTTGTAGCTGGAAGGCTCAGAAGTCCTGGATTGGAGCAGGTGGTGTGCACAGTGTCATTTCCCTGCCTAGGACACTCCTGCTTCTCTTTGTTCTCTGACCAGCAGCTGATAACACTATCGCATCAGAATACTTAACCCCGGCCACTCTGTGCTACACAGTACCTGGAGTCTGACAAAGGAGGACAGCTAGCAGCCAGCAATTGCACTGTAACTCTTCTTCCTCGGAGGAGTGGGCCTGCTGTCCATATGCCGGGTACACCCTGGGCCTTCTGGCCTACTAGGGTTAGACCAGCATGCTAAAAGAGGGGGTACACAAAGGGATATATGTCCCCCACTATGGAGCACTGTGTTAGGACACAGCCCTTCCACTCTTCAACCTTTCAGAAACTGGGTTGGTCACTCGGGGCTTATTCTGCGTGGTGTTGCAGGAGTAGATAAAAGTGGTGCAGTTCCCCAAGGGGCAGCAGTGGGCCACGAGGGGAAGCCGGGTTCCACCACCCAAGGCCTCTGTGGGTCCCAGGCGGGTGGGAGATGGCGGGTGAGAGACCTCGGCTGGTTGGCGGGGCAGATGAGGTGGATAGACACCATAAAAGACGCCATACAGAGAAAGCGAATATAGTTTATTAGTTTATTTAGTGAGTTAGGGAAGGGAAGGGGAGAGCAAGAGTGAGAGGTGGCGCATGCTCGTAGAATTTACTGAAGGAGAAGAGGCCTCAGCTACCTCTTCCGAACAAAGCCAGGGCAGAGGAACCCAGGCTAGAAGCAGAAGGAAGATCTGCTTGTCTCTTAAAGGGACAGGACAGACCATTACATTAGGGTTTAGGTCTTAGATATGACTGTTGCTTTGTTCTGCCCTAGCCTGCTACTCCAAATCTACTGTATTTCTTACCAACTTTGGCCTTTATGTCACATAAGTGGGAACAGAGCATGTAGCAGAAACTTGTGGCACATAAAGGAGCAATGGGACCATGGTTGAGAGTCTGTAGAATTTTGAGAGCTTAAATATGCTAAGAGCTGTCTCGTAAGGGAGGAGAACTCAGCGGTGTGAGAAGCTGGAGGGCGTGTCATGCTAGTTGCACTGACCTGAGCACTTTCCGTGCAGCGGAGCCTAAGTCTGTAGTGCTTCTGTTACCCCGTCCCATAGCCGAGGACTGAAGTACCTAGGTTGGAAGCCAGGAAGGCTAGCCATGCACGCCAGGCTCCTGGTGCCTACTTGTCTCACAGAGGAGTGTCATGTCAGTGTGGAGGCAGAGCCCAGGGCAAGGCAAGGGGCAGACCATGAGGAAGACATGGCTTGTGCTGTGGTTTCTATTCTGCAGTCCTCTCAGGGAGTCAGGAAGGCGGGCCTGGCTTTGGGAAATCTCTGTACACTGGCCTGTCAGCAGGCCGAAGCTTGGCTCCCGGGGTCCTTCCCATCTAGGGCCGAGCCCTTCTGCAGTCTTCTCTTAGCCAGTCTCAGCAAGAGAAGCCTTCACACTGGTGGGGTGGAGTCTCCCTAGGCAGGGGACCTAACTCCTTAGGCAAGCACTGGGCCTCTAGTATTTCATGGTTGAGGAGCTTGGCTTGTGGCAGACTGATGGATGAAGGCTCAGCATCCCTGCCTGACTCCATCTCACTCCTGGCTAGGCATTCCTGTTCTTCAGTTTGTCTGTCTTCTCCTTTAGGACTCCCAGAGCAGGTTCCACTTGGGAGTCTGTTACGAGAGGGGCCTTGGTGTTCAGAGGAATGTGGTTGAGGCTGTGAAGTGTTACCAGCTGTCAGCAGCTGTGGGGAATGAACCCGCCCAAGAGAGGCTTCGGACCCTCTTCAGCGTAAAGGCAGCAGGTAATGCAAGCCAAGGCCTGGTTCCTTCCAAGCTGAGTGCCTGGTGACAACAAAGGGTGGTAGCCCCAGTGGTAGCTAGCAGCCTGACTTTCAGTCCTCATATTTTATTTATATATACATATATTCAGCCCCACCCACCGATGCAGGGTTTCTCTGTGTAGCCTTGACTATCCTGTAACTTTTTTTTTTTTTTTTTGGATTTTTTTTTTGAGACAGGGTTTCTCCATAGCTTTTGATTCCTGTCCTGGAACTAGCTCTTGTAGACCAGGCTGGCCTCGAACTCACAGAGATCCGCCTGCCTCTGCCTCCCAAGTGCTGAGATTAAAGGCGTGCACCACCACTGCCCGGCTGCAGCCTGATTTTCAGAGTGAGGTAAACTTGTGTTTTGAACTCTGCTGTCATTGAACTGGGACTCTGACCTTGATTTCTTCTCTGACAATCAGAAACACAGTAGAATTAAGCCCTTAGCTTGTTGTAAGCACTACATTTTAGTAAAATAATAAGCTAGCACAGCCAGTCCTGGTGGTGCATGCTGGGAAGCACAACATCTGGGATGCTGACACATACATTCTCAGGCTGGCTTGGGTACCATAGCAAGACAATGCCTTTAAAAATAAAGCATAACAGAGCCGGGCGGTGGTGGCGCAGAGCCGGGCGGTGGTGGCGCACGCCTTTAATCCCAGCACTCGGGAGGCAGAGGCAGGCGGATCTCTGTGAGTTCGAGACCAGCCTGGTCTACAAGAGGTAGTTCCAGGACAGGCTCCAAAACCACAGAGAAACCCTGTCTCGAAAAACCAAAATAAATAAATAAATAAAGCATAACATAGTCTAGCTCACAGTAAGTGTTCAATAAACCAGTAAATGATGGTTCCTGCCATGATTTTTTGGGGAGAGCCAATGTCTCGAGGCTGACTGAAACACCTTTCTAGGACTATGAGAGCCCCACTGAGTCACTGAGGCTGAACCCCATTAGCAATGCCAGAGGAGCCAGGTCCTTTAAGAAGTTTCTGCCCTGCCGGGCGTGGCGCATGGCTTTAATACCAACACTTGAGGCAGAGGCAGCTGTATCTCTGAGATTGAGACCAGTATAGTCTACATAGAGAGTTCTAGGACTGTGTAGGGAGACCCCATCTTAAACAAAGATCCTGCTAGAACTGCAGGAATAAACATTGCTGTCTTCTCTTTGTAGCCCCAGGGCCCAGCAACCCGGCCATGACAGGACTGAAGTCTTTCTCCAGTCCCTCCCTCTGTAGCCTGAACACCTTGTTGGCAGGTGCCTCAGGCCTCCCTCATGCCTCAAGCACTGGGAACCTTGGCCTCCTCTGCAGAAGTGGCCATCTTGGAGCCAGCCGTGGAGCCCCCAGCAGGGCCATACCATCCTTGGAAAGAAGTCTCGTGAGACTGGGTTTCGGCTAAGGTGAGATAAAATACAGCCCTGGCTAGGAAAAGGGTGGACTGGAGGTTGGATGGCCGCAGAAATTGGGTGTTAGTACCCTTCCTAGAGTAGCAATTCCAGTTCGTGCTCAGGTGCCCACGTATTTGAAGTGCAAGGCTAATCAGTGACTTTGTCCTTTTTTCCACTTGGTCGCCTCCTAAATAGCACCAAAAATATTCATTCAATGACCCCAGAGACTTCATTTGCCACTTTTGCCTTTGTTTTTGAGCAAATAACTGACCTTCTCTGTCCCTGTGCCTGTTTCCCTACTCGTAGACCATATCGTAGTTTCCAACAATCCTTGATTTGTGCATGCCCCTGGTAGTTGACAAGATTTTACATGGCATGCAAATTAAGATGCTTTACTTCAGAAATATGTTTAATAGATAGTGCCAAATATAATGGACAGATTGACCGATAACTCTTTTGCACTTATGTACAAAGCTAAAGGGTAGTGACTTAAAGCATCCTGTCCAATGGAGCGCAGATTCAAAAGGTGACGAAGTATGGGGGAGTTCTCATGAGTGGCTGAACTTGGAAAATCCTGAGTGTCACCAGCATTCTCGCCTTGTTCATCCCTGATGGACTCTTGATCGTTTTCATCGTCGGTGTGGAAGGGAGAGGTTGCCTGAATGCTTACATGTGTCTGTTTCAATTTTCTTCAGACCTCCCTGCCTGAGAGCTCTCAGAGATATCACAACTTGAATCCCAAAGAAGAGGCCAGTTAGCTCCTCACCTCCCTGGCAGCCTCCAGTGCCTTCCCAGCACCATAAAGAAGAGGAATGCCTGTGAAGTCCTAGGTTCTGGCTCCACCACTGACCTAGCTGTGCCACCTGGAAGCAGTGACCCAATTTTCCAACATTATTTTCTCAAAACTAGCCCAAGGACAGTAGCATGAGCCCTCCTGCCTCAACAGACTGAGGTGCAGCCATTTCTCTGCATAAAGGACCTTAGTCCTTGTTAGGGTTCCGAAGGCAGAGTGATGCCCACGGTTCTATGACCTAGAGTCACCAGGCCACCAGGCATGGTGTGAGTACCTTTAATCCCAGCACTTAGGAGACTGTGGCAGGGGGATCTCTGTGAGTTCATGGCCAGCCTGTTCTACAAAGCGAGTTACAGGACAGCCAAGGCTACATAGGGAAACCCTGTCTCACAACAAAAACAAAACAGAGATCCCGGTGAGGATCAAAGCTGACATCATGACTCCAGCTCAGACTTCTGGTCTACCAGTTCACACTCTAGTGTTATTTGCAAACATTATCATCACCCGGCAGGTGTGGGGGTATCAGGAGAGATTAGACACCTGGAGTCTTGGAGTCAGAGAATTGAGAGCATGAGTCCGTTTTGGAAAAGGTCGGGTAGGATTATGCAAGTGTTTAATAAAACAGATGGTGGGTTATCTCCTCTCTCTTGCCCTTGAGTGTGTGGGGGAGAGCCAGGGAGATGGGCAGGGGGAGCTGAAAGCTGAGGCTCCATCCTCATCTCTAAACTCTCCATTAACCAATTTAAAGGGACTTAAAAGCTCTCCAAGAGAGAGACTTAGAAAAAAAAAATGACTTCTGAGTCAACGCTAATGACTCCAATTACTGAATTTGTGAATAGCTGTTCTCTGGCTTCTGGAAATTAGCCCAAGTTCAATAGCAGAAACGTGGCTGTGGGTAGGGGGTGGGAGGAACTGAGGACCAGCACGTCCCTCCACCCCGAGACTGTTTCCTTTGAACAGAATGATCAGTTCAAAGATGGGAGGGTTTGGGGGGAGGATAGCTGTGCACACTTTCTTCAGCTGCCCACCCCTCCTTCTCCTAACTCCTGTATGGTCTTAGCTATGCTGTTCTAGCACCTTCCTGAAGCCCCAGTGCCTCCCCTGCTCCCTGCTTCCTTCCCAGATTTGCCGTGTACACCATCCTGACCCCTGTTGGATACCTTGTATGATGCCTCCCACAGACATAGGCACCTGGTCATGTCCTGGCACTTAGAACAGTGTCCTAAGCAAGGTGAAGGCTCTATGTTCAGAGTTGAAGCCCTGCAGTACACTAACCAATGTAGCAAAAATAAAAAATAAGAAAGGTTTCTGTGGTCGACTAAGTTTGGGAAGCACTGCCCTTGACAGCCCCTTTTTATAAATTCATAACACATCCAGAAATGTGAGTTCCAGGAAGCCCTGCACTAAGACAGAAGCAACAGAGCCTTCCTGGGTGCCCTGAGAAATGTCACCACCCGCATTCTCAGGGGTCTCACTAAGCAGCTTTTAAGTCAGTTGGGTCCCCTGAGCCCTGCCTGCTTCCCCAACCATGTAGGTCAGACAGTGAATCCAGGTGTCCTGCCGTGATGGAATCTAAGCTTCTCCCTCCTATTCAGTCCCTGCTGAGTTAAACACAGAGTGGGTGCCCAAGTTTGGGGTGGGGTATTTCTAAACTTTCCAGCCTTGGAAAGAAAAGCCTCTGCTGGGGGAGAGGGAAGGAGATGTTCTCTTAAGAGATGTTATCAGGGGCCCCAAGCCTGTGACTGCAGTCACTGCCAGTCTCAGTACAGCCCCAGGGGACAGGCTTCACGGACAGACTCCATACTGCTGCACTTCTGTCTTTCAAATTCTATTAACGACTCATCAGTGCCCCGAGAGAAAATGGGAGAGGAGGACAGGGAGGTGGCCCCACAGCAGAGCCAGTTTGGCTTGTGTGCTGGGGGAGGGATGCAGGGCTCCATGCCTGTCCACGAAACCAGTTCTTCAACCATGAGACCTTTCAGCAAAACTGTACTAATGATGCTGTGGTGGGAACAACAGTTCAGACCATGAGATTGTTGTTGCTGATACAGTGCAGGGCACTCAGTAGGTGCTCAGTGAACACATCTCTGCCCAGCAACAAGTCTACACATAGTGGGGGCTTTAAATAGTTGTTTTGGGAATGGATGAATGATCGTGCCTTTCTCCCCTCTGTGATCATAATGCTACTTCCGACACTTAGAAATTGTTCTAGAAATACAAAATAAAAAGTGTGGTGGCTTCTGTCTGTAATCTTAGCACTCGGAGAGGCTGAGGCAGGAGGATTGCCTTGAGTTCAAGGCCTACAGAGAGAGACTTTGACTCAGACAAGTTTATTGAGTGATGCTTATGTTGCCCTTGTAGTATGCACCATTCTTAGGAGGAGCTAGAAAACACTGACCTACTTGGCAGGTAAATATGATTTGCCAAGTTGGTAATATGCTGTCTCCTGCCTCCCCCACTCTGTCTTTTTTGGGAATTTGGTTCCCTTCAGAGTCCCAAGGGTAGTGGTGCCATCACATTCTTGTTTCAGCCGGAGGAGAGGTAGGGTCAGTGAGCTGCCAGGCTGAAGTTGGTGACAGACGGGAAGACTGCCTGTCAATCTCTGAGCTGCCCCAGGCTGAGTGAACACTGCCTGGCACTCTTGGTGCCAGAGAACGGCTGACTATTGATTTAAAAAAAAAATGTCCCTCTGTGCTTTCCAAATTAAGACGACATTTAACTGAGTGCTTGCTGGCTTGCCTGCTCTCTCTGTCTCCCAGGGGACAGAGCCCATCTTGGTGGAAACTGTTTCAAGTATGTCCAAAGCCTTAGCTTTGACATCTTGGCTGATGTCAAGAAATTTCTGTAACCTTCCTGTTCAGCACACCCAGTTCTGTCACCATATGTACTGCCTCGTTCTGAGCCCACTGCCGGGAGGGGGTGGGAAAAGTGCTGGTGTCAGCACGCTAGGAAGGGATACAGCGCCAGCCCTCACGACACACCCCCACTCTGACAAAACAGAACTGCCCAGGAGTTCTCTGGGTCCTGCAGGGAGGGTGAGGACAGACCTAGAGGGCTGCAGCGGTGGTCCTCAATCTTAGAGAAGTCAAAGTCCACTTTGAAAATCTGATGGCACTCTTCCAGCCCAGAAAAGAGTGTATCCATCCCTGCTCAGTTTGCAGTCTAGCCGTTCATGGATCCTGAAGCCCAGACACCATAGGTTAACCTGTGATGGAAGCCAGGAATAGTGGCTAACACGCCTGACAGCTCAGGATGCTGACGCAGAATTGCCAAGTGTTCAAGTCCATGGCTACATAGTAAGTTCCAAGTTGGCCTAGGTTACACTATGAAACTATCTGAAAGGGAGAAAGAAGAGGTCTAATGAGGGGCTCAGCAGGTAAAATGCTTCCCCCTAAACCTGACAACCTGATTATTGATCCTTGGAACCAACAGAGTAAAAGGGGAAAATTGACCCCCTACAAGTTGTCCTCTAACCTTCGCATACGTGCCCTGTGGTATGTATGCCCCCTGCCCCCCCTCAAAAGATAATAAAAATTTTAAGTGGCTAAGCCTGGTGATACATGCCCTTAATCCCTGCAACCAGGAGGCAGAGGCAAGCAAACCTTCGTGAGATCAAAACCAGTCTGGTTTACCAGGCCACCAGGGCTACACAGTGAGACCCTCTTAAAAAACAACAAAAACCCTACTGTAATGTAGAATATGTTAAATCCCAAATTTCTGATACCAGATCCTAGCTTTTCAGCAGACCTGCTGTGTGGCCTGTGCAAGTCGCAGGTCATTTCATCGTTCCATGTCCTTGGCTATAAAATGAAGAGCTGAGAGCCAGGTGTGACAGTCGTACACGGGCAATCCCAGTTCTTGGGATGAAGAATTTGTCCTCAGCGCTAACAAAGAGTCGAGACTGAAAAGTTCAGACTCTGTGTCTGCAAATGGTTTAGTGTCTTGAAGCCATGCTGCATAAACTTTGACAGGTCATGTGTTTCCTCGGGAATCTGATGAGAACTCTGTGTCTTCTGCTCAGATAAAAATACGTATGCACGCATGAAGTTCTGTCTGGTATGCAGGGTTCCAAGGACCGGAGCTTTAGGACTAGAGTGATACAATTAGTCTTTTTTTTTCTAGATAGGGTTTCTCTTTGTAACTCTGACTCTTCTGGAACTCACTCTGTAGACCAGGCTGGCCTCAAACCCACAGAGATCCGTCAGCCTCTGCCTCCGAGTGCTGGGATTAAAGGCGTGCGCCACCACTGCCCAGCTTGGTTTAGTGTTTCTAATGATCAAGTCTCAGCCACGGTTCCAGCATCCCTAGGTCATCTGCCCACTCCATCTCTCCTCTGCCTGCAAGTCCTCCAATAACTTGTGAGATCAGCATGGTCTACTTCATACTGCAGTCTTTAGACTTGGCTTTTACATAGTAGAACTATTCCAACCCTCCAATGAAGTCCTACCTGGAGCACCAATGTAAGTAAAAGGAAAGTCTGAAGCATGCGTTTACCCATTTATTCATTCATAGGGCCACTCAGCTAGTATCTCTAGTGTCAACTGTGCCAGGCACCTGGCTGGACAAGCTGGAGCTCCCGCTTGCTGGTTTCCACAGGCTCTTTCTCTGACCTAGAACCCAGCAGCTCCATGAACCAGCGTGAAGATCACAGGTCTCATAAGATCACCCTGACCTGGAGTGAGCGATGAGAGACCCAGGCCTCTGAAATGCTTAACTTTGTCGGTTCTTATACTGCTCATCTGTAAGATGCACTGATATCACTGCATCGCATGTACATGCGACCGTCACCAGCCCTCAGTGGGAGCCCTGCTGGTCCGGAAGAGGGCAAGTGAAGCAGACACCATTTTCTGCCTTCAGTGTCCAGGAGAGCCCCCCACCACCATCTTAAACTAGCTGTGACTGCTTGGAACAAATGTCCAGGAACAAAAAGCCTTGGGAACGTATTAGCTATTTCTTCATTCTTCCCGCCCCTGGGAGGCTGGCTGCTGTCAGTATGGATTTCATAGTCCATTTCATACAGTTCACATATCATCCTCTGGGGCCTCAATTCCCAGACCCAAGTCTGCCAGTGGAGAAAGACTTCCCCAACTGGGGTCTCAGATAAGAAGACTTCTGCATCTCAAGGAACTGACATTGGGCAGATACAAACTCCCTTTAACCTGTGTCCTATGGGCCTGAATGCCTTCTATTTGCAAACCTTCGTCTCAGGGACTTTTCCTTTTCTTATTCTTGGTTGGCAGTCTAGTGCCATGGTTGATGGCATGGGCTTTGGTGTCGGGCCAGCCTGAGCACAAATCCTGGCTCTGCCTCTACTCCTTGCTCACTCCTAGGAAAGACACTCAACTTTTCCAAGCTTTGCATCTGTGGAATGGGTATAATAATACCACCAGCCTAGCACTGTGGGGAATATAAATACTCCATCTACAGCCTTGCTTTACTTAGTCCTGATTTTCCGGCCGAGAAGCCTATTGTTGGATAACATAGTGGAGTGGGGTCAAGGACACACATGTCCATCATCTGCGTACCTGTCACTGAACTAGTGTGACCCACTCCCGCCATGACCCAACAGGAGTTTAATGCCAGGAATAAATGACAAAAGCCTCCCCCACCCCTCTGATACTCTGGCAAACAGGAGATTGAGCTGCAGTTTTTCCTTTTTTTAGTAGGTCAGAGAGCATTGCCTGTCTCCCCCAGGAGCCAGCCCTCTGCCTCCAGTATCCAGTGAGGCCGCCCCCCTTGCTTATGATGCTGCACTCTGTGACATCCGGCATCTCTTCCTCCTGAGGAACTCTGTGTTTTATAACAAACTCGTCGGCGAGAAACAAGCTGTTTCTCTTCTCCATAAAGCTCAGCCACAGGGTCTGTTACAAGGTCTGCCCTAGCCAGTTACCTGTCAGTCCTCCTCTGTGGGGAACAGCATCAGTTACCCTAAAGTTGAGGGTGTCTCTGGCCAGTGAGTTCCACAATTTTAGAAACCAGTTCATTCCCTGAGATCCTCAACGCCTGGGTACCACCCTAACATCTCCCAGGGGACCTGGCTCCTGGATCCAAAGGCATCCCCACCAAGCATGCTCATAGATTCCTGCCACAGCCAAGTCGGCCCTCGGCAGCCTTCTTTCTACCCAGCTGTGCTTCTGAGCCCGAGGTCCCACTGGTGGCCAGGTCTAGACTGAGGGTCCTGCCGCACACAGAGAGCCGCCGCAAAGCCGCAGACGCGGCCTCAACTGGCACCGTGTGCTGCTCCAACAACATCTCCAGCAGCGAGTTCATCTCCGAGACGAAAGTGCTGGCCAGGCGCGTGCCTGTTGGGCTTAGCTCGGGTCCCGGTCCGGCTGTTTTGCCGAATGTCTGGAAGGTTCTCGGTTCCTCTGAAGCTGCGGCGTCAGGGGAAGACAAGTTGTCTCGGTAATTGGTAGTGAGGGGCAGTGACAGTCTCGCCATCCAGGCAGGGTCAGGGGGACTCAGCTTGTCCAGGGCCAGACCTGTAGAGGAAGGAGGGACACGGTGAGGGCCAAATGCAGGGAAGCCGGGCGGGGTGGGGCTGTAAGCAGGACAGGAGCAGTGGACAAAGAAGGAAAGGGAAATGGTGGGGGACACACGACGGTGGGAGCGGGACGGGAAGGAAGAGGCCTTGACGGGCAAGCTCCCTGGGCAGGAAAACTGCTGACCAAGCCGGAAGAGCTTAGTTTGCAGGAGGCATGAGGATAGACAGGGTTAGCCTGTTTGAGCCTGGCATGGAGGAACACATCTGGTATCCCAACATTTGGGAAACTGAGGCTGGAGAGTCCCAGCAAATTTGAGGCCAGCCTCATCTGCCCATCAAGTTCCAGGCCATTTCAGGGACCCTATCTCAAAAACAAGCAAAGAGAAAGAGGGAGAGGGAGAGGGAGAGGGAGAGGGAGAGGGAGAGGGAGAGAGAGAGAGAGAGAGAGAGAGAGAGAGAGAGAGAGAGAGAGAGAATAATAACCACTTATTAACTGCTCATATGCCAAGAAATTGCATAATTAACTCATTTCACCTACTCAGGTGTTTGAGGTCAAGGGTCTTATCTCCATTTTAAAGATAAGGATTCTGACCCTCAAAGAAGTCTTGTTTTCTAGGAAACCAAAACTGGATTGGACCTAGGTCTGAGGACATTGAAGACCTTGGTACTCCCCAGCCCTACTCACTCTCTAGGAAGCATGGCCTTCTTGCCCCTGGGTACTTCTCAGATGCACCTCTAGAATTCCCACAGCTGACAGGGCCCGCGTTGTCACTATAGGGCAATCTCACCTGCCCCTCACACCGTTTCCTGGCCTAGTATCCAGCTGAGAAGGAGCTGTCTGCCTGAAGATTGTCCTGAGAAAGGAATGGGGCTGTGGCAGCGACAGCCTGGTATTTGTGGCTTTTAAAAATAACGTCCCCTGAATTCTCATGCCGTCATCACCCTTCTTTTCTCATTTCTCTCAGAAAACCCTGCCTAGGAGCTGGATGTGGTGGCACGTGCCTGAAATCCCAGCACTCAGGCTGAGGCAGGAGCATTACTGGGAGTTCCAGGATAGAATAGGTTGCGCAGAACAATAGGCCAGTTAGGGCTACATAAGACTCTTTCTCAAATAACACCAAACAAACAAACATGAATTCGAGCCCCAAAGACAAAGATCAAGCAGGAGAAAAAAAAGGAAATCCAGTTTCCTGCTTATGAAATACACACATACACACATACTCACTCGCGCACACACACACACACACTCACACGCGGCGGGGGGTGGGGAGTGGGTGGGTAGAGAACACGTATTAATGTTAACAGGTATTTAATGCTTGTTTCAGGTTAGTGGTTTTAAATCTGTGCAAGACGATGCTGGAAGGAAATAGGGCACAGTGTTAACTGAAATTCTCTAGGCATAAATGATTTGTTCTTTGTCTATTTACTTATATTTTCTACATTATCAGAATGCTACTTCTGCAACTTGAAAAGGTCATTCCAGTGTGCAGCTAATCATTTGTTTGGATCAGTGAATGATCCCCTGGTTCTTGTCTCTAGTTCTGGACTGTACAGGCTGGGTCTGGCCTCCTGCCTGGGACTTGGTGAATGTCTGTTATGTGATTAATGGACATGCTGATTGACCCTTGACCTTGGGAGACTGTAAACATTACTTCCCCGAGTCTCTGAGAAATAAGAACTCCAGCCTTTCCTTGTTCATGGTCAGCTTCAGAGGAGAATGGGAAGTCATGGGGCATATGAGGACAGCTGGAAAGTGATGATGAGTTCACCGTGTGACCTTCATTACGAATTCGGGGAGTTCATGAAACTAATAAAATAGCCATCCCCTCCCCTGGGGTGTAGGCCACCGGAAGTCAATATCGGATGTCTCATTCCATTTCCTTTCGTTCTTTTTTGAGGTGAGTTCTCACTTTGTAGCCCTGGTTGGCCTGGAATTCCTTATGTAGACCAAGCTAGTCTCAAACTCACAGATATCCACCTGCCTCTGCCTTCCAAGTACTAGGATTAAAGGCGTGCGCCGCTATACCTGACTTCCAACCTATTTCGTGGGACGATTCTCTCACAGGAACCAGAAGCTCACAATTCAGCTAGGCTGGCGAGTCAACAAACCACAGGGATCCTCCAGTCCCTGCCTCCCCAGCACTGAGACTGCAGATGAACACGCCTGACTTTATTAGTGGGTTTTAGGAGATCCAAACTTAGGCCCTCAAACTTTTATGGTGAATACTTCACCCACTGAGTCATCATCATCACATGTCCAGATGGATTTTTTTATCTAATCACCAAGTCCCCAGTCCTCAACACGGCTCTCAGTAGCCCCAGGGCATCCAGTTCTTTCCCACCCGTTTCACCATCTTCCCAACTCACAGTGCCCAGTGTTTTCTGGGCTGTGGGGAGGCAGGACAGGTCAAGGATTGAGCCCACAAGTTCTAGCCTCAGCTGGCCAATGACAGAATTCAAAACTGTAGCCACCAACCACACGTAGGTACTGAGCCCTTGAGGTGTGGCTGGGATGACTAAGGACTCAATATTTCATTTTATTTCATTTCACTTCATTTAAACTTAAATAGCCATATGTGGCCAGTGGCCACCATATTGAGCGGCACAGCTCTAGAATTTAGAGTCATATTGCCTATATTAATAGCAATTAACTGCGTGACCCCAGGCAAATTATTAAACACTTTTGACCCTCGGCTTTTTTTCCCTTTATGAAACAGGGATAATGAATAGCCCCTTTCTCTTCATATTTTCTCCAGAGAAACTTACAATAGGTGACATGCCTTTAAAAAGCTCTTTCGCTGCTAGTTATGGTTCTTAGCCCCAGAAAGGGTAAAACCTGCCATGCCTTGCAGCCAGACAGAACATGTGGGAAATAAATTAACTCCAGAAACAGAAGGTGGGATGGTCAGGGGTACGGTGTGCCATGTCACCTGAAGGAGGTGGACTAGTTCCCACAGAAGGCACTTGGCTGGCGGAGTCTCGCATTAAAATTCGTATTATGTTTATAGTTAAAGCTAATTGTTTTCCTTTCCTTCCCTTCTTCCTCCTTTTCCCCTCCTCCTCCTCTTCTTTGTTCATTGTTTTATAGGCTCTTATGTAGCCCAGACTAGTCCAGAATTCATCAAAGATGACCTTGAGTCTCTGACCCTCTGGCTTCCACTTCCTGAGTACTGGGATTAAAGGTCTGTACCAACAGGCCCATTTAATGCACTGTTTGGGAATGAACCCAGGAGCAGGCAAATACTCTATCAACTGAGCTACATTCCAACCCAAAACCAATGTTGTTTTTTTTTTTTTTTTTTTTTTGAAAAAACAAAGAATCTCTTAATCTTCAATTAGCACATAAAGGAGTTGTCCCTTTTCTGGGGTGAAAAGTTATTTAAATATGCCAAATGCAGTGGTACCGTTGAGTTCATACTGCACACAGCACACAGGTTTGGGCTCCCAGCCAGCATGGAGGAGACTCTGCGCAGGACAGCTTACTTCCTGAGCCTGGGTTCACCTGTACATTTGGTCTTACCTACTCCAGAGGACGACGTGTTGGCTTTCCTGGTGCTCGACACACAGACCAGGACCTAGGAAGTTGTTTACTCAGCACTGATCTTGTGTTATTCTCTTTCTTTTCTTTTTTTAAGATTTATTTATTCCATGTTATGCATATGAGTGTTTTGCCTGCCTATCTGTCTGTGTATGTGTGTACCCATTGCCTGTGAAGTTCAGAAGAGGGTGTTGGATTCCCTGAATCTAGAGTTACAGACAGTTGTGAGCTGCCATATGGGTGCTAGGAACTGAATCCAGGACCTTTGGAAGAGCAGTCAGTGCTCTTAACCACTGAGTCGTCTCTCCAGCCCTGTTATTTATTTATTTATTTATTTATTTATTTATTTATTTATTTATTTATTATGTGTACAATATTCTGTCTGTGTGTATGTCTGCAGGCCAGAAGAGGGCACCAGACCTCATTACAGAGGGTTGTGAGCCACCATGTGGTTGCTGGGAATTGAACTCAGGACCTATGGAAGAGCAGGCAATGCTCTTAACCACTGAGCAATCTCTCCAGCCCCCCTGTTTGTTATTCTTAATGATGATTTTTAAAAAGTAGGCCCTGGGGTCTGGAGAGATGGCTCAGTGGTTAAAAACACTGGTTGCTCTTCCAGAGAACCCAGGTTCAATTCCCAGCACCCACAGAGCAGCTCAGCACTGTCTCAGCACTGTCTGTAAATCCAGTCACAGGGGATTCAACACCCTCCCACAGATAAAGTACAGGCAAAACACCAATGCACATATAATAATTAAAGAAAATAAACAATAAAAAAGTAGAACCTGGTCAATTAAATAAAGGAAAACTGGACATGGGCTCATGCCTATAATCCCAGCACTTGGGAAGTTGGGAAGGAGGATTCCATAGTCAGCCTCGGCTACATATTGACAGAGTCGAACCCTGCCATAAACAACCAAACCCACCTCCAGAACTAAATAAACAAACAGATAGATAACCACTTTCCGAGACTGCAAGGGAAATAAAATTCTGGGTACAACCCTCTGCACAGCGGATTGGACAACTCTGGAGCCTGGGTGCACGGGCGGATGATGGGCACAGAGACAGCACAGGGGTAACCTCAGGGCATCCCTACCTGTATGGGGGTCCAGCAGGCTCGATAGCTCTTCTTCCAGAAGTTGCTTCACAGAAAGGTTCTCCTCCTCTGGGCCCAGGGGGCCCTCTTCCAGGTCAGGCTCTGCTTGGCCACTAGGCCTGACACCTGGGCCATCTGAGCCATCTGTGTCTGGGATGGGAGCCCTGTGGAGAGGCCAACCAGGGTCCAAGTGAGGAATTTTCACATAACTGTCTGTTCACGTCATCTGTATTATTTGCCATCTATACAGGGAACTGATGCATAGCCTGGCTTACAGGGTCAGGGTACACGGGGTCCTATATTCCCAGCCTTCCTGCTGACTGCTCCTCTCCTGTGAAATGGGAGTAATAAGTGTCACCCTCGTGGGGTTTGTAAATGAGACTTCGTAGGGAAAAGGTTTAGCACAGAGCCCTGCCGCGGTCTAAACAGTAGGTGCGCACGGGAGAAATGGAGTCATTGGTAGTGTTGCCCTCCATGGTCCCCCTTCACGCCTCCAGGGAGTATGGCATTTAGTAAACTTCAGTTGACGTGGTCATCTACCCAGTACCAGCCAGGCAGGGTGGGTTTTACCTTCCTTACGCCTTGTTCTCTTGTCAAATGTGCAGAACATGGCCTAGCACACACTGGGCGTTTGACGAACACTATGGAATCATGACTGTGGTTTCCTTCCTACTGAAGTCACCTCCCAGAGCAAAGGAACAGGTCTGTGGGGGACGCATCTGGATGGGGCAACCTTTACTCACATCTACACCTGCACCCCAGCTTCCTGGCTTAAGCTGAGGACCCTGTGTCTCACTGACCCTCAAGGCCTCTGACAGTCACTCAGGACAAAGCCCATCCCTACAGGTGAAAAGTCTCCCATGATTCCTATGTGATTTTTATGTCCTCATTCCCCACGGTGACCATTCCTGCTGCTATTAAGAGATCATCCAGAAGGTAGCAAACTGGGGGTAACGGGGTGACAACTCCCCTAAGTCAGGCCTCATGCTATGCAAGGTATAGGACTCACTCATTGGTGCCTGTCCATGAGAGCTGTTCCCATTCTGCCACCCAGAAGTTTGCAGCAGCTTGCCTAAGGACGCCTCGGGCTAATTAATTAAGCAAGAATTCCAATCTAGACCCATGACTCTGGAATGTGAGCACTCTTAGGGCTCAGGAAATCATGTCCAAATGTGAAAGCCTTTAGAGCTGTGCCTCTGACCTCCTATCCCAGAGCTCCCACCCCCAGGCGAACGGATAGCCATCTAGAATTCCTTTCCCAAAGAAGGTCATAGAAACTAGAACTTTTCCCAAAGCCAACCCTAAAGCCTAAAAACACACTTGAATTCCCCCCTTACTTTCTGTGTAAGAGCTGGCAATAAGGAAATACTCTGACTTGCCTAGCTTGATGGCAGGTTGTGAGTTCCTTGTTCCGGAAAAGCTCCTAGCCCATACCTGGAAGCAAGGAATGCTGGGTAGAGCAGCCAAGAAAGCCATACAGATAGGCCTGGCTGAGTCTAAATTTCAATTTGCTCATACCATTTTTATCCAATTATATTTTCACAGGTATCCCTGAAACACTAAACCCAATCTTAAAAAATGTGTCTTTGAATCTTCAATCTAAAGGCTTCTTCTGTATCACATAAAACAACGATTTAAAAAATTGTAATGGGGTCTGTGAGATAGGCACCTCAGTGGCTAAGGGCATTTGCCACCAAACCCTCATGCCCCGAGTTCAATCCCTGTGTGATGGAAAAGAGAGAACAGACACCCTCTGCTGTCCTCTGTCCTTCCCCCCATACACACATCCCCTGACTCATATGCAAAATAAAGAAATGTAAAAGAATTTTTTACATTTCCTACGGCTTTTCTCTTGTTCATTGGTCTGTTGGCAGTTGATTCCCACAGACTCAAATGTTGAGCCTGCAGAAGGGAAAAGCTGTTTCTCCATCCATTGCTATCCTCTGGAGGGCTCCTCGCTTCCAGGACTGCCCGCAGGAGCACACCCTCGCACTGACATCCTTATATAGCTTGTTTGTAGGCCAAGAGAAGGAACGGTGAAAGTTACAGATTTCAAACCGATCAAGTAAGCAGGGGAGACAGTCAGAGCTAAGAGGTGAAGTAATTTCCTTAGTGACAAGGGGACCTGTAAATATCATAAATACAGTGGCCCCAGGATGGAGCCTCCGGAGTGGGGGGATGGGTGCTGTCTGCTGCATGTACCCCCTGGGCTGGGTTCAGAGGGTGCCCATCCTTCCACACTCGCCAAGACTGTTGGCGAGGGTGACCTAGGGGCCCGGAGGAGACCATGCTGTGGGTGCTACCCGCTGCTTACCTGCTGCCGCCGGGCTTGGCCAAGTATTTATTTCCTCGGTGGTTTGGTTTGGGCTGGAATTGGCCCTGATGCAGCAAGGACAGCAGCTGGGAGATTTGCTACAAGACAGGAAAAATCTGTTGACTCCACACAATTCCGACCGAGCACGCTTCCTCGCCGGATGTTTCCCTCAAATGCTGCTGCTTTCTTTTTATAGTTTTTCCTCTGGCTTCAGATGCTTCTGCGATCAGATAGGGGGTTGGGGGAATGGACCTGTGCGGCTGAGGCAGGGACCTGGGGGAGGGTGCTTCCCAGCTTTGCTGTGTCCCTGCAGGCCCTGGGCAGCTGAAGGAGATCCTATGGAGACCCTTGGAACCATCCCCATTAGCTTGCTCCCTGGAGTGGGCTTGAATGGAAAAGGCATTGCCAGAGGGTACAGTAGTTACTTTGGTAAGGACTGTCTTCAAGAGTTATTTTTCCCTTTGCACAGTGTTCAAACGTTCTGGCTTGAACTTGTGGAGGTGTGTGTGTGTGTGGGGGATAGCAAGGCTGCCTGGTACAGGGCAGAAATGGTGTCATTTAACCAATTCACTTATTCACCCTGTCGATGGACATGGTTTTTTGTTGGTTGGTTGGTTTTTCAAGATAGGGTTTCTCTGTGTAACAGCCCTAGCTGCCCTGGAACTGGCTCTGTAGACCAAGCTGGCTACGAACTCACAGAGATCCGCCTGCTTCTGCATGTGCCACCACCACCCGGCAATGGACATGTATTTAAAAGCATGTCTTTGGGCTGGAGAGATGGCTCAGAGGTTAAGAGCATTGCCTGCTCTTCCAAAGGTCCTGAGTTCAATTCCCAGCAACCACATGGTGGCTCACAACCATCTGTAATGGGGTCGGGCATATACACAGACAGAATATTGTATACATAATAAATAAATAAATAAATAAATAAATAAATAAATAAATAAATATTTAAAAAAAAAAAAAGCATGTCTTTGTTCCAGGCTAGTGTTTCTGTGGGACTTGTAAGAATGAGATAGGGACCCCATGTGGTCTTTGGAAGCTCATGATTTATAAGGAAGGCAAGGAAGAAGGGGACAAAGACTTCACCAGGGTCACAATTATCCGTTTACTTTTTTGTCTTTTGAGACAGGATCTTACTATGCTGTGCAGGCTGCCCTGGAACTCCTGTCTTAGCCTCCCAAGAGGCTGGAACTATAGGCGTGAGCCACCAAACCTGACTTTCAGGCAATTCAACAAATGTTTTCTTGAATTCTGACTGTGTGCCAGGAACTCCTGCTGAGACCGAAGGCTCCACAGGAATTCCGCCAGAGGCCGGAAGGTCTTGGCCGTTAAGAGAAGACAGCTTCTGCTAAGAGTTCTCAAAGACTAGAAAAATGGCAGGACTTCAGGTAGATGGGAGAAAAGGGACTGACTAGAAGTTAGTCCTGCACCCCAAGGTCCCGGAGGAAGAGGAAGCAGCCTTAGTCTTCACAGACTCGGTTCTTCTTGGTTGCCAGCTTGTGACCTTTCAGGCAGATTTTGAGAACCACGGAGACCTCAGCTTCATCACCTTTTGTCTCTGAAGCGGCTTTGAATTCTCCACAGCATTGTCAGGGTTAATTAGATCGGTGATACTAAGACTCAGGAGTGTTACCTCTAAAAATGCTGCTTCATGGTGGCCAGCACTAGGGCGGCATGATGACTTGGAGAGTCAGGGTCCCTGAGCCTGCCTCAGGTAGATTCTGCCTCCTTACCCAGCCCAAAAGCCCTTAGAAGACAGGCACCTGAAAATCTTTACCCAAGCGACACTAGGTAAATACAATTTGAAGGCCAAGCCCAGTGTCACATCCTGGCATTCGGAGTCACTTCACAGTTGGAACCCAGACTCTGGGGTTGGATTCAGGCTCACACTAACTCTGTTCCCGCCTTACCTCCCATCTTCCTGGCCCTAGAAATCGCTTCTGGGTCCTGAGTCTCAGTTCCCTCAGCGGTAGGGGAATAATAATGAGACCGAGGTCACATGGTGGTGGGTGTTGTGGCATTTAAATGAACTGAGCTGTGTGAATCACGTGTTGATAGAGCCCCAGGTAGCACTCAATAGTTACCTGGTGACAACTAATCTCATCTGTGCCATGCAACAGCTGCAGGAAGGTGATACCAACCCATGCATTTTGTAGCTATGCAACCTGAGGCACACAGTCCTTGCAGCGACAAGGCCTGGAACTTAAACTCAGGTCTGACTTTATTGTGTGGCTGAACTGTCAAAGAGACCTGGGTGTTGGGCATCTTACTCTTGACCCCCAGTTGATTTCAAAGGGGTGCCTTTCTTCCCATCACTTCAGTGTGTTGTGCAGAGTGTCTGTCTGCTCTCTACTGTCAAGTCCAGTGCATGGCATAAGAGTTCATCCTAAACCAGGCAGGTGGTGCATGCCTGTGATCCCAGCACTAGGGAGGCAGAAGCAGGCAAATCCCAGCTCTAGTGAGTTCGAGGCCAGCCTGGTCTACAGGGCGAGTTCCCGAATAGGCTCCAAAGCTACAGAGAGAAACACTGTCTGGGAAAACCAAAACCAAACCAAACCAAAAAAAAAACAAAAAACAAAAAGAGAGTTCATCCTGAAAGCCTCTGGTGGATGGGTGGAAGAGTGAATTCCTTGGCTGTAGTCCCCTCTGGGTTTGCAGGGAGCCCCAGGGTGAGGTGCCCAAGAGAAAAGCTAAACTACCTCCAAGTGGCTTCCTAGGAAAGGGTTGGAAAAGAAGCTGTGTCCCTGCTCCATGAGAAACCTGAGCCCAACAAAAATATGTCTCTGATGCTCAGCCTTGCACAGCGAAAGCTCTCCAGACGTCCGAGAAGCAGTTAGGGATATGGTAAGCTCCATCCCTGAGAAGACCCCCGAGGCATGAAACAGAGGGCCCCTCATCATCCCATTAATCCTCCCCCCAGGGCAGCAGAGACCAAGACAGCTTGACTTCGGAATTCCCATTTTGTAGATGAAGAAAATGAGACTTCACAGTTAAAGGTCATTCCCTACACTCTCCAGTTCTGAGCTGTTGTGTTTGAACTGGGATTTGCCTCACTAGACAGTTGCTTCCCTGTCTCCCCAGCTGGTACACTCTGGGGTCTCAAGCAAGTCCCCTGAGGGAGTGTTACCCAGGCCTGACTGTTTGTCTAGACACGATGAGCAGGTTGAGAGCAGGCATGGGGGCGTGCTTTGTGGAGGGGATAGTAACCATTTGCTGAGCAGACACTTCAGTCCAGGCAGACACTGCTGTCCAGGCATGGCTGCCAGGGATCGATTCATTTTGTTTTCCTGCAGTCTTGCAGGGAGCATGCTGCCAAAGTGGATTCCTCTAACTCTAAGCTGAGTAACTTCTCTATGAGACACAGGTGGAAAAAGGTAGAGCCAGGATTTGAATCCAGGTCACCTTACTCCAAAGTTCTTATTTCTAATCACTACCTTTGCTGTGTTTGCTGTGTGTCCACCTGTGCCAGGCATGCATATGTACTCTACAGGAATTAACTGATCTGGTCCTCAGGACAACTCTGTAGGGCACACACACACTTCTCACTGTCATTCCCAGTTCACCATCAAGGAAACTGAGGCTCAGAAACACGCCCAGGACCACACAGCTAAGATCCGTTGACCCAGCCCCTTAAGTTCTACATCACAATATGCTGGGTGAGTTTAAGGGTGAATACGGGAAAAGAGGGTGTCTATTGCTCTTGGTGGTGTTCTGGGGTGGGGGGCAGTGACCAGAAAAAGAGCTGCCCATGCCAGAGGTACCTGCACAGGTGGAGAATCCCCAGCGAGCTCCTCCACGGGGTTCCGTTCCGCGAAAGCAGCCACAGACAGCCGGACCAGGCTCCTCAGAATCTGGTGAGGACCAGGCTGTCCTTCAGGAGACACTTTGCCGTTGAGATTCCGCTGCCGTCTCAGGGTTGCAGAGGAGGCTGGCGGGCTCTGTGGAGCCTCCTTACTGCCCTGGTCTCCAGCCAGTCTCGCTATGGGGCTGCCAGGCAGCTGCAGAGGCCTTGAGTGTGGCTGGCCCAGGGCAGGTGGGGACTCAGGAAGGCATAGGTTCTCTCTGGAGGCGTTCCTCTGCCTGGGATGGTTGAAAAGAAAGTTGTAGGTGTCCTGCAGTACCTCCTGGCTCTCTGCCAGTGATCCCTGGTTGCCTTGGTTACGCAGGGTCCTGTATAAGGTTGGTGTGAGGTGGAAGGGGGCCTGCAGGCAGGAGTCCCAGCCTGTCTCCATCAATGCCTCCTTACTGGTATCTTTATGGGATGATTTAACATCATCAGCCTCATCTTCCTGGGCCCTGAGCATGGGCACCAGGTGAATATCCGCCTTCTGAATGTGTTTCTGGGGCCTCTTGGGCTGGTGGCGGTACGTGGACTCAGCTTCGCGACAGTTGTAGGCCCTATTATCCTTTTTCTCCATCCGGCAGATGGACATGGACAGAGCCAAGATCAGCCCAAAGATGGCCAGCAGCACAGCCAGGCAGATCATTGCCAGCACTGGTGTGCTCAGGACCCCAGGCTCATGAGCAGAGTCCCTTAGGTGGTCCACGCTGGTGACAAACACAACCCTCAACAGAGCTTGAGTCTGCAAGGAGGGGCTGCCCTGGTCCTCTACTACTATCCCCAGATCCCACTGACTCCCAATGAGGCTGCTGGCATTGGTGACATTAATCAATAGCTGCCCCAAGGAGGGGCTGAGGACAAAAAGATGAGCATCATTCCCACTTCGAATGCTGTAGAGGAGCTCCCCATTGGCCCCCGAGTCTGCATCTCTTGCCACAATCGTGGCCAAAAGATAAGACCAGGGACTGTGAGTAGCCACTGGTGTACCAGTAACTGCTGGCTCCAAGCCATTGGGATTCTCAATGGGCAACAGAAGGTGCCCCGTGGAGGCATTTACAAGCACTGAAAGGGTGGCTTTGCCTTCACTGAGCACAGGATGAATCACTTCTGGGGCGTTATCATTGGCATCCAAGAGGCTAACCCACACAGTGATGCTGGATGCAAGCTGGGGTTGCCCTCTGTCCTCTGCTATCACCTGGAACTCAAAGCCCACCATCTGCTCGTAGTCCAGTGACTTCTGAGCAGTGACTTCTCCTGTCTCAGAGTCAATAGCTACTAGGTGAGACACGGGGGAGTCCTTGATACGGTATGACACTTTTCCATTAATGCCCAAGTCGGCATCGTGAGCTTTGACAGTGATGAGATGAAGAAAAGGTGGGTTGTTTTCCCAAGTGGAGACCTCATACCGGCTCTTCTCGAACACGGGGGCATTATCATTGACATCACCGACCTGAATTCGCAGCTCCATCTCAGCTGATAAGGGCCGGGGTCCTTGGTCTTGGGCGAACACAGTGAGAGTGTATGTGGACCACAGCTCTCTGTCCAGTGTGGTATTGGTGAGCAGCATGTATGTGTTGCCGTTAGTTCTTTTCAGCCTGAAATGGCCCAGCTCTTGATTCAGCCAACAGTGGACCAGACCATTGTTCCCTGAGTCCAAGTCTTTTGCACTGACAAGAGCAATGAAACTGTCCCTGGGAAGATCTTCTGATACCAGCGATGTCTGGGAGGCCCATGTGATGTGGATGCTCGGAGCATTGTCGTTGACGTCCAGAACTTTGATGAGAACTTTGCAATGGCCTGGGATGGAATTGGGACCCAGGTCCCTTGCCTGGACATCCACCTCATAGGCGGGATTCCTCTCATAGTCTAGGCTTTGGCGCAGAATGATCTGGCCTGTCTTGGAATCTACACCAAAGGTATTCATCACCTCTGGGGACACATGCTTGCCAAAGAAGAATTCTACCTCCCCGTTGGGTCCTTGGTCTGGGTCTGTAGCAGTCAGGTTTATGAGAAGAGTGCCAGGGGCAGTGTCTTCTGGGATGTCTAGGGCCAGTGAACTCTCAGCAAACACAGGACTATTGTCATTGGAGTCCAGGACATTGACCTTGACCATGCTGGTGCCTGTCTGAGGGGGATTCCCATTGTCATAGGCAGTCAGCACCAGATCAAAAAATGAGTGGACTTCCCTGTCCAACTCCTTCACCACCACAAGTTCTGCATGTTTGGTCTCATCGGGCCCCACGATAACATCCAGGGCAAAGTGTTCACTGGGAGACAGGGAGTAGGAGTACAAGCTGTTAGGACCAGTGTCTTGGTCAAGAGCTCTGTCCAAGGGGATTCGTGTGTACAGAGAGGCACTCTCGGAGATTTCCAGCTCCTGTTCACCCTTGGGAAACTCTGGCTGGTGGTCATTGATGTCCAGGACCTGAATCTCCACATGAATTAGAGCTGAAGCTCCCGTGGCCAGCACATCAAAGGACACCAGGCAGGGATCTTGCTGCTGGCATAGCTGCTCCCGATCCAGCCTCCTGGAAGTGCTAAGCAGGCCGTCCTCAGAGTTCATCTGAATCGGCAGTGCCTGAGGCAGCTGCAGGATCTGGAAAGCATCTCCTGCCTTCCCACGCCTCTCCTCCACTCCCGGTTCTTGGGACAGTTTCCCTATCACTGTGCCAGACGGCACTTCCTCTGTCACTTGGAATTTCACCATGAAAGTGGCCACCTCCTGACAACCCCCTGAAAGGAATAAGAAGCTGCCTGGCCCCAGGAGCCCTAGCAGGAATGGCAGAAGCAACATCATGCTCACCGCAGGGAGGGCTGGACTCGACCGGCTGGAGGTCTTCAAAGGCAGGACACGTTCCTGGATGGCTCGATCAGCCTGGATCTCCTGTCTCAGATCTGCTGGTACAACTTTGTCCCATAATTAGAAGATACTGGAAGAAGCAGGATTCCCAAGCAAGGCCATCTCTGTGAAAAGTGATCCGAGCGGTCCCCAGACGGATGAATTGCTAGAGGAGATCCCTGCTCTCCAGCAGCGCCCGCTGGTTCACTCAGCAGTGATGGGCAGGAACCGGTCTGAGACTTGACCTAGGAAAGCGGGATGTAGGGATCTAACTTCCAAACAGTCACTAGGCTGGGGAAGCAGAGAAGCAGCTTTTTCCTATGGAAACCCCACCTACAGGAAAAGGGAGGGCTGTGACTTTCAATGGCAATTAGAGAAGGAGCATTTCCTGTGGGGCTGAGAGGCCTGTCGCTGAAGAGGATGAGGCCAGGGCTCCTGGGACTGGCTGAATGGGAAGGTGCTGTCCACCAGCAAGGCAGCCAATGAGGGACATGGAGCCACTGTGTAGCCAGGCGAGCAAAGAACTCGACCTATGCTGATGTCCCTCTAGGGCACTTCAGGCTCCCCATCTCTCTTCCTCATCTCCCTTTTCCCCCCTTGCCTTCTTCCCCCATTCTTCTACCTTCTGCTGCTCCTTGGACTCTCCGCCTCAACTTTGCCCTCGGGCTTGTCTCTCTGAGAAGCAGCTATTATTAGTAGAAAAGTCGCAGGAGCTAAAGTGGCATGGGTTCAAATGCTGACTTTGCTGCTTCTTAGCTGGGTCTTCTGACTTAACCTCCCTGAGCCCCTGTTCTTCACGGTGGGGTGTGGAGGAAAATAATTGACCTCCCTGCAGGAACCTGTGAGGCTTGAATGAGATGATAAGCAAAATCCCTTGGCCTGGTCCTGGCCTCAAATCACAAACAGCCATGTTGTTTGGGTAAGGGTATTGTAGATATAGCTCATTCCACCAGCGGCAGCTGCTCTCACATTGGCCATGGCTCACACTGACCCCTGAAGGTGCCGGTGGCTCTACCAGAAGCTGTAATGAAGGAAGGACCTGTCTGATCTGATCGCAAGGCTCCCTTCCCCCGTCCCCTTCCTGAGATCCTTGGGATCCATTGTTCTCTACATCTGGTCCGACTTGAGTCCCTGTCTGGGGAACCCCCAGCCTCCCTTCCTCTGTCTCAAACTTTTCACGCTTCCTTCTCCCACACCTTCCTCTCTCTTTCATCCGTCTTTCCCTCGCTTCCTCCCATTCTTCTCAGCACACTTTTGTTTATGAGAGTCCTGTGAAAAGCCACCCTGCCTCCACTCCCAGCCCTGGTTTGAAGGTGAGCCCTCGCTCCCCTCCTCTTCTCACTTAGGCGAGGTGCAGGAAGGCAGAGGAGTGGGCAGGCTGCCTGTGTGGCCTTGTGGCTTCTGTTTTCCCCCTTCTGTTGCCTCCAATATCCTTTCAGCCTTATGCCTCAGCCTTATGTAGGTTTATTCTGGAGGTCCGTAAAGCATTTGAAATGGTGGAAATTAAGGTCAACTTCCCAGAGATGGGTGTCTACTGCTGAGTCCTTGGGGCCAGAGATGCTCCATTTGGACACAGTGATACCACTCAGGGCGTGTTGGCATGGAAATCCATGGCAGTCAATCTTGGGGTGGCTGAGGGTTAGCCATGTGCATTTTCTCCCCTTCCCTCGGCCCTTTCTCTCCTTCTATCCTGCATTCACTTCTGGAGGTTGCTCAACCATCTCACTGAGCCCACTAAGCCTTGGCGGGGGTCCTAAGTCTGTAGGGCCATTTCCTAGGGCACAACTTTGGGGACGGCCAGACCCTCGCAGACTTAGAGCACAAATAATTAGGTCGCTGAGCCTTAGCTTCCTTCTCTGAGAGTGTGACTGCCATCTTTCTTAAAAGTTTATAGTAAGGATGGAAAAGTGACACCCATGGAGGCCTGAGTGTGGGGCCTGGCAGGAAGCATTCAGCAGGTAGGGACGGCCATTTTCTCTTTCTCATCTTGCAGATTTAATGGTTCAGATGCAAATGAGGAGTCAGTCATGCATTTACCTTTCTGCTTCTGTTCGTTTGTTCATTTTTTTCTTCCTCTGTCTGGTCTCTCTTAGCTCTGGGTAGGCAAGGTGCAACCTACATATACGAAAAGGGGAGCCATGTGGTTCCCCTCAGAGCATGGGAACACAGTGGATGCTCATTGTCCTCTGGTGACAGCCTACATGATGACCTCACTGTCTGACCCTTATTTGTCCTACTGTTGCACCAGGCAGCAGAGAGACCGTGACCCCAAGGGGCTAACGGTCAATGCAAAAGTAGGGGAAATGGAAAAGTGAGCCCAGGGCAGTCACTGTGGACTGTGGCCTGAGAGTCAGTGGCAATGCCTCAGGACAAGTGCTCAGTCATCCCTGATGGACGGGAATAGTTCACTAGGGCAATGGGAAGAGCAAAGAAAGGCAAAGCAGGCCACCGACGGAGACTAGGCAGAGATGGTCCCGTGTGCTGCATCTGGAGGGTCTATGTGGTACAGAAGAAGGAAGATGGGACCAGGGTCACTGGATGATAAAAGACCTGGGTCCTCACAGGAAGGACCTAAAACTTGTTCTGGAGGCCAGAGGAGCTTTGGGAATGCTCGGACAAGCCCATGAGATCAGCAATGACTTGCCAGTCTGTCCTGAGTGATTTACCCACGTCCTCTTGTTTCACCCCCTGCATGGCCAAGTTATCAGGCTGAAGAAGCTGAACACAGGAAAGTTGTCCAAGACCCTACAGATTTGCCTTCCAGAAAGCCTCTAAAGCTGCTCCAGGGAAGGTAGTGGAGAGGGGAGGCCAGTTGAGAGCCTGCAGGAGAGCTCAATGCAGAAAATGTTTGCAGAATGGGAATGTTTCCAGAATGCCATCTGGTGGCCAAAGGCAGAGAACAAAGCACAGAGGCACAGAGGGCACAGCCACCAAGGTGGGAGGGTTCATAGAGCTGCGCTGCGCAGATAACCAGAAAGATACCACAAATCATAGCACATCTCAGTACAGTAGTTCTCAACCTTCCTAATGCTGTTACCCCTTTAGTATAGTTCCTCGTGGTGTGATGACCTCTCAGCCATAAAATTATTTCATTGCTACTTCATAAGTGTAATTTTGCTACTATTATGAATCATAATGTAAATATCTGATATGTGGTCCCCAGAGGGGTCTCTATCCACAGGTTGAGAACCATTGTCTTAATAGATGACCAAACTTGGGTGTGGTGGCACATGCATATAAACCCAGTACTAATCATGAGTTCAAGGTTATTCTTGGCTATATAGCAAGTTGGAGACCAGCCTGGGCCACACGTGATCCTGTCCCAAAATAGCAACAACATCAAAAGATAGATAACCAGGGCTCAGAAACAATGGAGTTCATGATTTTACATGTGATATTTCTATTCTTGAAAAGAAATTGCTATGCATATTGAGCAATGCTATATACAATTACAATTACATATAATAAAACAATTTATGTGCTTATGCATGCATGTGTGTGTTATGACCTTGAATCAAAAAAAAAATGAGCTCACATCACGAGACTTTGAATTTGTGTTTTACTTGTGTTTTGTTGTTATTGCTTGTTTTGGTTTTGGGTTTTAGGTTCATGCAACTGGGGTTGACCTTGAACTCTCTGCAAAGCAAAGGATGACCTTGAATTCCCGATCCTCCTGCTTCTGCCTCCTGAATGAATATTGAGATTATGGGTCTATTCATAGCCTGCTAGGTGTGATTTTTTTTCTTTTATTGTTGCTGTTTGCTTGTTTTATTGGAACTGGTGACATAAAGTTGAGCTACCCACCCCTTCAAAGTCCAAAAGGTTTATGAAACAAGACATCAGATTGTTTACAGGTGGTTTGTCTTTGGGAATGAGGCCTCCATGTTGTCCTTTGCTCTTCTTCCTTCTTCTGAGGGAAGCTGACCTTTAACGGCAGTCTGTCGAGGGTGACTAAAGCTGACACTGGAGTTTGTTTAGAAAGATTTCGTTTCCTTGAATTTTGAAAGAAGTTTGAAAGAAGCAGAGGAAGTATTTGAACTAGGTTTGAAACGTTGAACATGGCCTCCCTCGGGTCCTAGAGATTTGAAGATGGCGGTAGATTGGGGCTGCTGCTTGACATCTTTGCTCACCCTGAGCCTTGAGGTGACTCCTTGAGCATGGCAAGGCACTGAGGGGTAAAATGAGAAGGGTGAGAACCGGCAAATCTTCTCCAAACACTTGGAATCTCCAGTAAGATGTGATAAGGTCTGTTGGGGCATTGGCAGGACAGCTAGATAAAGGCTAAGCCTACCCTCTCAGTATAGTTGTCCTGATTTGGCCTCTTGGATTGGCTCTCCCGAGACAGCTCCAAGGAGACTTGGAAGCCTTGGCCTCAGGATTATTCCACTCATGAAGGTGGCTGGACCATCCAAGGTCACCCTCCTTTTAGAGTCAGACCTTGCTGAAGTGAGAGCCAGTAGTCTTGACTAGAGGACCCAACTAGTTATTTTGGGTCACTTGCTCTTGGCATGGCCCTTTAGGGCTTTACGAAGGCAGGTGACAAATGTCAATTCTCACACCATGGTATCTCTTTCTAGACAAGTACAGAAAGAAAAATGGACTTTGCAATGAGAAACTTGCCAAGATATAGGACTTTCCAAGAAATGAAAAGGTGTTCTGTCTTAGAAAAGAGTAGTAGCCCCCAAAGGGGCCACACATGGGAATGACTTGGAAAGCCTGCGAAATGCCAGAGGCAGGGTAAGAAAATTCATATTTCTCCTTTCCCGGTCTGCCAAGGATGATTCTTCAATTTTTAGCTCAATTATCACTCCTTCTAGTGGGCCTCTACTTTCAGATTGGTTGGAACCCTTTTCTGGAGAGATCACATTGATCTACACAATAACATGAAAAAAAATAGCAATGAAACTTGATCTCTGGAGAAAGCAGCTGGAAAGGGAATGGACATTTGAAATCATGGCAAACTATGCACCTCCTTCATGATTTTCAGGAAAAATGCAAAATTAGATTGATGGATTTTCAATCCCTCTCGCTCATACCAAATTTCAGAGGGGAAGGGAACTCATTTTCTTGTTCCTTTTCTTTTACCTTTTTGAATTTTCGAGACAGGATCTCTCTATGTAGCTCTGGCTGTCCTGGAACTCACTCTGTAGACCAGGCTGGCCCTGAACTCAGAGATTCACCTACTTTTCTGCCTCCTGAGTGCTGGAATTAAAGGTGTGGGTCGCCACCAAATGGCTTAATTTACTTGTTTTAATTCTGTCTATTGTTTGTTTGTGGTGTTGTTGCTATTATTGTTTGATTCAGGAGCTCAGTAGCTCAGGCTGGCCTTGAATTCCCGGTCTTCTTGCCTTATCTGTCAAGTCTTGGGGTTACAGGTGTGTGTCTCTGATCCTGGCTTATAGACTTCAATTCTAAGACTCTTTAGGTGATTCTGCCATACACTGATCTTTACCCCAGCCCTACTGGGAACTCTGAGTAGAGTTTCTCAGAAACTGCAGCCTTATAAAGTCAAGTCGTACAACCAGCTCTATAGCTTCACCAGAAAGTGAGGACGCTTCCCGCCAGCATCCTCCAGGTCACCTTCTCTCCCAATACCTGTGTCTCTCTGTAGCCACCTGGTACGGTCTCCACATTCTGCACAGTTCTCTGTTTCTTAGACCTCACCTTTGGCTTTCCTTCCTTACGACTCCCAGGTGTAGCATGTCCCCAGCTACTGTCCTCAACCCTCTCCTGAGCATGACTGGCTCCGATACAGATCGCCAGACTTGGCATATAAAATATAGAATGCACCATTAGAGCTGAATTTCAGATAAACAGTGAATACATTCTTGCTCTAAGTATTTTTACCCCACAGTCCTGCTCAGATAGAATATTCACTTCAGTACAAGTGTCTTCCCGTCCCCCGACACCCCACAATTTTGCTCTCCACAGTGAATTTCAAAATGTATCAGTAAACACAAAAGCCAAACACATTGACTGCGAGCGTCATCTGCACAATGAATATTCAGAAGCTGACTCTGTTGATTGGCCTCGTGTGCTCAGCATTTCTGGGTCAGTCTGGGATCGAACTGTTCTCACACTGAAAGAACCAGCCCAGAGGAAGCCTGGATCGCACTCAGTCATCAAATCATTCAGTCACCCAATCATTCATTTATTTGGTGGAATTGAGAGTGTTCTTCTCTGTTTACAAGGTCACTTTTTAGGGGGCAAGGGAAATAGCTCAAGTTGACCCACATTCTCCCTCCCTCTGAACCTTGGGGTTGGATTTTTTTTTTCCCTATAGAATCTAATCAGCCTAATCCTCTCCTTGCTCCAGAAAGGCTCTTGCAGGAAGGAAAATGAGCCTTCCCATCGTTACATAAATTCTCATGGGGCTTCCCTTTACAAGCTTCTGACAGCCAGGAGTTGAGCCCGGAGCTCCGAGAAAAACTGCCGCCCTCTGATTTATGATGGCAGCTGCTGCTAAACCCTCTTCCCTCCTCACAGAACCATGTCACCTTGGGGCGACAAAACTCTTTCCACTCTCATTCAGGGGGATAATAATAAAATGCCAGGTTGCAAGAATAAACACGATCATTCCGTGCCTATTACTATAACCAGAAGCAGAGGAAATACTCCACGCTATCAGACACCCGAAGCCTCTGCAGGGATCTGTCTTTACATCATCCTGGGATAGGCCAGGCGGTGGTGGCGCACGCCTTTAATCCCAGCACTCCGGAGGCAGAGTCAGGCGGATCTCTGTGAGTTTGAGGCCAGCCTGGTCTACAAGAGCTAGTTCCAGGACAGGAACCAAAAGCTACAGAGAAACCCTGTCTCGAAAATCAAAAAAAAAAAAAAAAAAAAAAAAAAGAACATCATCCTGGGATGACCAGGAAACTGGTCACACCAGCAATCTGATTAGTTTTTCTGATCGACACAACTGACGGCTTTATTTGCTAGTAGCGTCATAGGGGAAAATGATGCGGGCTCAGGGCTCCCACTGTCCAGGTTTATAGCTTGGCTCTGTCCTTGTCAGAGACAAGGACAAACCAAAAACCTTCTCCATGATCAATTCCTCAGCTTTAAAACAGGGCTGGAGACACTAGAGTGGTGTCTCAGTGGGTAGGAGCATGTACTGCTCTTGTAGAGGACCTGAGTTTGATTCCCAGCATCCGTGTTGGCAGTCTTACCTGTAACTACAGTTTCTAGGGGGATCTGATACCTCTGGCCTTAGTGAATACCTGTACTTATGGGCACATACGTATACACAAGCATACGTAATTAAAATTAAAATGTAGGGATGGTGACAACTATGATGATGATCATGACAATGACTCAGTCATTGTATGCTGAGCTCAGTCAGTACACAGCACTTCCAGCAGAGCCCAGAGCGTGGTTAGGATTCTGTTAATTATTCATAACAGAGTTATCTGCATACTTCTGTTTATCATTTGCTTGTTTTATTTTGTTTTTAGGAGGAAACTTACATTCAAAAAATAGCAATCGAGTTTTCAGACTCCCTTAAGATCTACATAGTAAACAAATAGACAGTACTGACCAAGGGTCAGTGATAAGGGCCACTGGATGTTTAGTTTATTTCCTATTGCTGTGGAAAAGCACAACCCCTTCTCTCTCACATCCTTTGTGCTTCTAAAGCCAGTACCACGTAGGTGACACTGCCAAGGCCAGCTGCCAGACTGGATGGACCTCACCCCCTGAATCCCATGGGCAGAGCTTTAGGAGCAGAAACCAGCTTAGGTTCTTTGGCAAGCTGGAAGCTTGGCTGTGTGTGGTCTCATCCCAAGGCACCCATCCCTTTATTCCAGTACAGACCCGCGGTCTCTCCTGATCCCTTTACCTTTCAGCAGAAGCCTTGGCGGTACCATTAAGTCTCCTGGTGTTCTCTTTCTCTTCACACTGTGTGTTTTGTATTTCTCTCTGCCTTACTGCCTCTTTTATGATTGTAGACCCACAGAGCAGTTATCAACAGTATCCATACCACAGATTCAATAGTATACTGTCTTGAACTTGCCTCTACTAAAGAAATTAGTTCCTTGCCATTTAGTTTTAGCCTCAGGCAAGTTCTTAGGACAAGTGCAGAAGGCAGGCACATTCTTTGTTAAAATGTCACAGGAATGGCCTCTCGCCTAGCTGCTAACATTCCCCTCTGAAATGGCTTAAGCTGAGCCTCTACAGTCCTCCTTGCTCCCAGAACTCTCTTCTGAGATCCCAGAACAGCCCATTCTGCTTTGTTTATAGCATTAAACCACTTTTCTAGTCTTCCACAGTCCTCCACCCCCACACCCCCACAAAAAATCCAAACGAAACAAAAGAAAACAACCACGGTCAGGTCCCTCATAGCAGCAGCCCACTGTCTGGTACTGACACCTTTCTATTGCTGTGATGAATCTCCATGACCAAGGTAATGCACAGAAGAAAGTTTGTTTGGGCTCACAAATTCAGAGGAATCAGAGTCCATCATGTCTGAGAGCCTGGCAGCAAGTGGCAGGTGAGTGGCAGGAGCAGGAAGCTGGCCGCTTACACCTTGTGCTGCCTATATGAATCAAGACAACGGATTGAAAACAGGCAAGGCTCCTTCATCTTAAAGCCCACCCCCCAGTGACAGGCTTCCTGCAGCCACGCCATATCTCCCAACAGTGCCACCAACTGGTGACCAAGTGTACAATGCCTGAAACCATGGGAGATATTTCTATTTAAAAAAAAAACACAGTAGGATATCACAGTGATAGAATGCTGGTCTAATATATGGAAGTCCCTGGGTTCAATGCTCAGAACTAGAAAAATTCAAAATTCAGAAGTCAATGCAGGGCAGGTCTCACCAGTGTCCGGTCTTCTCTGGGACTGGGCAGAAGTTTTATTTCTGAACTGTTGTTGTCTTAAGTGGTTCAGGGATGCTTGTGATAGTGGCCCCTGAAAGGAGGCTGTGCGTGGAGGTGAGGTTTTGAATGCCTACCAGAGGGCAGTAAGTGTGGGACCTGGAGGAAGGCCTGTCGGCCTGTGACCTGTGTAGTGACCATTGCACTGTGTGACTCATGTCCTCTCCTCATCTGCTGTAGCTCATACAGCCCATTCTCTGACAGCCTGGGGGCCCTCATCTACAACCAGAGGATGGAGTTTATCTCTTCAATTCTCGAAATTCTTATTCTTATCTATCATTATGCCGTCAATCTTTATATATATATATATATATATATATATATACACACATACACACACACATATATATTTGAATATTTATACACACATAAACGCATATATTTTTTGAGATAGGGTCTTATTCTGTAGCCTAGACAAACTAGGATTCACTTCACTGTGTAGCCCAGGCTAGCCTCAAACAAATAGCAAGCCTCTGCCTGAGCCTCTTAAATGCTGAGACTGTTAGGAATGTGCCATCATGCCTGGCTTCATTGTCTCACCGAGTTTGAAACTAGCTTCTATAAGACTTTCCATTTTACAACTTTGGACCAGAACTATTTCTTTCTCTGCATTATTTATTACAGCAAATTCTAATTCTCTCACAGACTGCTGGAGTCAGACCACGAGGACTCTGTCCTCATCCCGGCTGCATCGCAGAACAGACTGGAAAGATCGCTTCCTCCTACTAACGTGATTTCTTCCTTTACAAAATAGGGGGAGAAAATTACCTAAGTCATGGGGTCCTGAGTTTTTAAATGAGGTAATGCATATAAAATGCTTAATAAAGTGGAGAGTTGGACACAAGGGAAAAGTTCAATCTGAAAAACCAACCAGGCAGCCGAAACCAAAGAGAAAAACGCCTGCTATTTTCATGGGGTCTAATGACAAAATTTATTAAAGAAGACTTTAGCCAATCTTTTTCTCAAAACTATACCCTAAATCTTTAATTTGCTTTTAACTTCCACCGAATTATTGAGCCTGCTTTGAAACAAGCACTCTCTTCCTTGCTCACAGTGCTGTGACCTTTGGGGTGAGGTCACGGCATGATGTCACAATCCACTTTCTGCTCCAACTTTGAGACTCTCTTGAGCTGATTCTTGAACTACTTTGCTCTTTACATCTGAGAGATCCTAAGGTATTTGGTCTCATTTGAGGTTCTTCCTTCACCCCTTTGTGTCTCTAAAGGGGTGTGTATCTCCCTTGCTATCTATTCCAGGGAGTTTCACTTGAATAAGACCTTCAGAATCCTGTATGCTTGGGCTAGGGTCCCACATCTGCAGTCTACTCTTTTGGTGGTTTTGGAGTGGGGGATACAAAAGGAGAACATAGATCATCACTATGATCTATATTACTAGATCATTAGTAGCACATTAGCTTGATGGTTTCCAGGGGAAGAACAACGTTTCTGTGTTCTGTTTAAATGTCAGGAACAATGCTATGTAAGGCTCCTCTTGCTTAATTGAAATATGATTCACCTGCACTAAAAAGTAACCCTCTAAAAATATACAATTGGGGGCTGGAGAGATGGCTCAGCAGTTAAGAGCATTGCCTGCTCTTCCAAAGGTCCTGAGTTCAATTCCCAGCAACCACATGGTGGCTCACAACCATCTGTAATGAGGTCTGGTGCCCTCTTCTGGCCTTCAGGCATACACACAGAAAGAATATTGTATACATAATAAATAAATATTAAAAAATAAATAAATAAAAATATACAATTGGTGGTATCTAATACATCCACCAAGTTGTGCAATGGTCACTGCTAATTCTACATTGTTCTCATCATCAAAAAATACCCCTTAGCAGCTACCCATCAGACCCTCGGGTTAACACTGACCTACTGACTACCACTTTGCTTTCTATGGACTTTTCATATAAGTCGGAAAATATACAATGTGGCCTTTTATATCTGACTTCCTTCAGTTGGTTTAATGTTTTCCAGGTTCATCCATGTTAAAGCATGTATGAACATATTTTTAATTGCTGACTAATATTCTACTGTTGGATATACCATATTCTGTTTATTCATTGATGGAGTTTTGATTTTCACTTTTTGGTTCTTATATATGTTGCTGCTATGAACATTTGTGATCAAGTGTTTATGCAAACATTTTTTAAAGTTCCCTTACATATTATACCTAGGAGTAGAATTGCCGAGTATTATTATAATCCTGTATTTAACTTTTCTGAGGACCAGCCAAACTTTCCCAAAGTGGTTGTATTATCTTTCATTCCAATCATTAGTGTGTGAAAGTTCCTGTTTGTTTATCTATAACCCCATCAATTCTTTTTATTTCTTTGGTCTCACTATGTTTGACAGTGTTTCCTCATGTAGCCCAAATTGGCCTAGGACACTCAGTCCCCTTTGTTAGCCCAGTACTGGGATTAGAGATGGATACTACCACACTCAGGCTCACAGGAGTTATAGATATTTTAGGTGATACATCTTTATTAGGTGTATAATTTGAAAATATCTTTTTACTTCCTTACTAGCATTCATTAAAGCACAAATGTTTCTAATTTTTATAATTTATTAGTTTGTTTTTCTCTATATATAAACTATTGTCTTCTTTGAGTTTCGGAGGGTCCCCTCCCCGCTATATTTTCTTTGTATAGTTTTATAGCCTCTCACATTTAAATCTTCGGTTTATTTTAGTTAATGTTTGCATTATGCTGTGTGAGGTAGGAGGCATGTAATTTTAAATCTCAATAATCATGTGGCTTTTAGTAACTTATCGAACCTGAGTCTCAATTTCCTTTGTGAAATGAGACAAACAGAACACAAACCATAAGGGTTGGTTAAGAGCGGGGAAAATGGGCCGGGCGGGAGGCAGAGGCGGATCTCTGTGAGTTCGAGACCAGCCTGGTCTACAAGAGCTAGTTCCAAGACAGGCTCCAAAACCACAGAAAAACCCTGTGGAAAAAAAAAAAAGCTTGCGGTACGGTCGGCGGCGGCGCCTGCAGCTCTGTCCACGGCCTGTGGAGGGCGCCCAGGAGCCAGCGGCGCTCACGGCGGCTGCGCAGCCGTCCCCACGCCGGCATCCGCCCCTCTCAGCTGACAGCTCTGGAGACGGAAGAGGCGGTGCTCAGGTGGAGCCGGGTGTCTGCAGGCCTGGCTGCGAGCGTGTCTCCGGGCCTTGAGCGAGGGCGTAGCGCGGAACTTTCGGGCCGGGCTCGGTGGGGCAGCCGGAAGGTACGGCGGGGACGCGCTGTGAGTGCGCGAGGAAGAGCCGGGTGGCCGGGCCGGGCCTGCTCTGTGGATACCGGGCTACCCTGCCCGGGACCGGGCTGCCGGCTCCGTGGGCGCCAAGGGGACAGGGCGGGGCTGACGGGCCCGGCACGCCCCGGGGCCGGCTCCTCTGCGGCGTTGCCAGCACTGGGCCTGTGGCCCTGCCTGATCCTGCCCCCAGGTTGTTGGGGGAGTCACACAGACACGTCTGCACGGCGATTGGCAGGCGGCGGAGACAGAGCCGAGCTGATGCCGGGGCCGGAGCGTGCTGGGAGTGGCCGGGGAGATGAGTAGGATTTTCCCAAGCTAGGGAAACCTGGCAGAGGAGGGGCTCCACGCCTTGCTGGAGCGGCTTCCGGTTTGCAACAGTAGTGTTATTAAACTTTTATCTGTTTGGTGCTGCCAGGGTTTATTCCTGATACCGGCTTACAGATGAAGATAGGCATCTTATGCCCAGAGATGGTCCAGAAAAGAGTTCAAGCCGTCACCTGTCTAATTTTGATTAATGAAGAATGTAATAGGACTTGCTTCACGTGATTGTGGAGCCTAGCGTCAGTTAGTGCATCGAAAGGGCTTAGCACAATGCCTGACACCTGGTAAGAACTCACTAATTGTTACTGTTCTTACCAGTGTTACTGTGACAACGGACCCAGCCTCCTGCTTCTAGCGGAATGTGACAAAGTGGTCACTGAATCCTGTGCCCCTGGTCCTCCATTCCAAGACATAGCATTTTAACTCCAGGTCTTTTCTCAGTGCCCAGGGCACTGCTAGATGCTGAGAGCAGTAGGGAGATGGAAAAGACTTGGGCCTGCGCCTTGACGAGCTAAGGCAGGCTAGTAAAAGAGGAAGTGCAAGGTCCGATTTTAAAGAAGATGGTGTCTGTTGGGAAACCGCTCTGTAGAGTTGGGACTTGAGAGGTTGCCCTCAAAGGCTGAGTGGGTGGGATGAGCAGGAAGTGAAAGCGGACAACCCGCATTAAGGGCCACCTGACTCTAGCCTTCTGGTTGAGCTGGGCTCAGGTGGGGTAGGTCGGAAAGGACTGTCAGAGGTGGTGTTTGGAGTAAAGATTATCAGTCCCGACTGCAGATTGGAATCATCTGTGCTTCCTGGAGAACTAGAAGTGGGTTCCCTTTGGCAGCCCACCAGCCGCGATGGAAATGATGCAGAGATTAGCATGGCCTCGGTGACAGAAGGACATGCAAATTCATGAAGAGCGACTGTGGGATAGGCTGTTAAACTGGGAAGGAGACTGAGGGGAAACAGGGTTTCAGGCAGGGAGGGCAGATAACAGAGCACGTGTGTAGTGGATGCTGAAAGGGGCGGGGTCTGCTAAAGTTGCATGGGCACCAAGGGGATGAGGAAGAGTGGGGAGGAATTTCAAAAGCACATTATGTCTGACAGTGTTGTAATGAGACCTCTTTGAAGTCTATTTCTAAAACGTTGTGTATTGGGGTGAGGGGGAAGCTCACAACTGTAGAGTCCTGACTTAGTTGTTCCTGAATATGGTTTGGGTATTGGAATTTTAAGAAGCAGTTTCACCAGGAGATTCTGATGTGCAGACAAGATGAAGAATGCTAACCTAAAATGGTGAAGTCAGTAAACACATCTCTCACATCTGAAAACTCTTTGTTTACAAAGAAACAAAAGACTTAATCTCATCCTCACCATGCGCTGCTTCCTGGTCAGATTGGTGGACGTGGTAAGGTGATGTGCTGGGACCTAGGACCGTACACAGCCGGTGCTCTGTAATCGTAAGCACGATCCTAACTTATTCAGGAATCACTTCTGAGAATATGGTTTGAAAGTTAGTTTATGTAACATCTTTGCGTACAATCTCAGGATGCTCCTTGTGCTCCAGAACCTACCTATGGCCCACACTTCTCTAAAAAGGAACTCGAGTTTAGAGGTCATTCGTCCACTGAGCTATAGCCCCCGTCCTGGAAGTCTGGCTCTAAATACTTGGAGAAAAATCTCACAAGTCCATGTGCATATGCATGCCCTTATTTTGTTTTGAAATGCTCTCCCACCCACAGAGTTAACTGTGTCACCTGCAAGGCTAATTTATGAGCAGGTGAGAGTGAAAGCCAGCGGGATGGGAAATGAAGGAACAGAAGAAGAAGAGGAAAGGCGAAGGCAAAAAACAAATTTAAGATGACGTTTGTTGGGTGTGGTGTCCGTCATCTTATATAACCACCTCAGTTACAAGGCTGAGCGCAGTCTGATAAGGCGTGTGTCATTACTGGGAAACAGAGTTGCCCTTTAACCACGTGACTCAGTCTGTCCTCGGAGAGTATGAACGGCCTGTGGATCACGGTTGACGTGTTGGAGTTTTACTTAAGTGATGATAGTACAGGTGGGGAATTTGAATCTGGAGCGTATCCTCACACTTCTTTCCTGGTTCTGTTTTGCAGATGGCAGAGTTTCCGTAGCCTATCTTGAGTCCGTGCCTTACCCACCTTCAGTCTCAGCTCTATTGGCTAGAAAAGTAAATGGGATTTGCACAAATTCCAAGCCGAACTGAAATCCTGGCTGCAGTGTTAATATCCTTTTCTTCTGGTTGTTACTAAAAGGTACTAAGTGACCTAATATGGAACATGTCGCTGTTTCAGGCAGGGCTTAGCTTAAACAGAGCGTGACAGTTGCTGAGGAAAAGCAATATTTTTTGAAAATGGAATTGTTTCAGATAGGGGACATTTAGAAAAAAATGAAAAGAAAATGAAGTCTTTTAAATGGATGTTCAGATTTTGTAGCATCATAGATTTTGTAGCATCGTCTTTTAGAATGTGCAAAACATGCTCTCCCTTTAGCTTTGAGACCAGCCCCCATTTCAGAAGGTGCGGCGTGAAAAGGCAGCTGTTGCTTTCCTGGGTTAGTCCTTAGAAGCACCACAGCCACCTGAGTGGAGAAGACAGCGCAGAGCGCTAGGTGTCGGGCAGGAAAGGAGGATCGACAAGTCCTTTGCAGTTGTCTGGAGAGTTTTATATACCATGAAGCAGTTATGTGCATTTCCTAGCTGATTTGAGCGATTGTCTTCAATCCTCAGGAAATTCAATGTCGTCAGAAGACCTGGAAGCCCAGGAGGATGAACTACTGGCCCTGGCGAGTATCTATGATGCCGATGAGTTTAGAAAAGCAGACTCTGTCCAAGGCGGTGAAACCAGGATCCATCTGGATCTGCCACAAAATTTCAAGATATTTGTGAGCGGTTAGTTAATATCTTACACAGATTTTTCTAAATAAAAAGTATTCTTGATTTCTTATTATATTTTAGTTGTCACTTGTGTATATAGCCGTAAGGGGTAATTGATAAGTATTGGTGGCACAGATATAATGCATGTTTGTTTTAAAAGAAGTGTGTGTGGGGGAATGTAAAACAGTTTTCGATTCAATCCTGCCTTTTTGACCACTGAGTTGATACCCTGCGTATCTCATGCAGCCTAGTATAAGCAGTAGTTGGATCAGCACAGTCGTTGATAATTAGAGGTAATCAAAGAAAACAGATAATGGCGTACAGCTGTGAAGACTCTTGGCACACCGTAGTGAGCCTGCCACGTGGTTGATGCTGCGTGGCTTTTAGAATCAGTGCAACTGCCATGGAGGTATGGAGCACGCTGTTACTCTGCCACCTCTTGTTGGAGAAAAACAGAACTGTTTTTGATAATCTGCAGAGAACTTGATGCACATTTTCTCACAATGTTTCTCCTAGAACCTGTGATCTCTTAGATGACCCTGTGACTGTGAATGTGGTGTGCCGTGTTATGCCCTCAGTCCTGAGACTATTTTGTTGGCACAAACTTCCCAGCCGATTCATGACTAGTGGGCATATGCTGGTCTTAGTAAGTCATGGCTGTTTCATAGAAATAAATGTCTTTTTCTCTAGATTTTGTCTTTTAATTGTTTACTATAGACCAACAATAGAACAAAACATTGTGTGCTACATTGCCGTTAGTGTTAGGAATTGTACTAGGAAGTGTGTACAAGAATGAGTTGTGTGACTTCATACAGTACATGGCACACCTAAGTAGATTTTTCAAGGGCTTGTAAGGTGTTGTATTGTTTGTTTTTTGAAGGCAGGACTAGGAAATTAACATTAAGGCATAGATGGTGCTCTGGGGGAGGGTTTTTATCCCCTGTGCTAAAGCATTAGGGCTGAGCACTGCTCAGTGGTTTCGGACACTCCAGTGTTGATCTTTTCTGATTTTTGTTTTTGGTTCAGGCAATTCAAATGAGTGTCTCCAGAATAGTGGCTTTGAATACACCATTTGCTTTCTGCCACCACTTGTGCTGAACTTTGAACTGCCACCAGATTATCCATCCTCCTCCCCACCTTCATTCACACTTAGTGGCAAATGGCTGTCACCAACTCAGGTAGACCCAAAACTTAATTTTTCCTATCCATCTTTATAAACTTTCAAAATCATCTTTAATTGAAAACTAAAAATTGGTGATCTTTAATTCAGTGCATAAAGAACAAACAAATGGCTTTGGTTTAGTAAATATTCCCCCTAGTGTTCTCGAATTCTAATGCTAATGAATTGGAAATGCTTGATGTTTTTAGAAAGAATGGCAGGGCTGGGATATGGCTCAGTGGTAGAGTTCTGTCCTCACATGGAAGGCCATGGGTTCTAGCCTCAGTGCTCGAAGAAGAAAGAAAGAAATGGCAGTAAACAAACTTAATTAATCCTGTGAATTGAAACAGCAATGATTTTTAATCAAGTGTATTGTTTCTTTTCCTAGAGACAAGGTCGTCCTCATTTTCCTTAGATGCTGATATTATTTTCTCAGTTTCTTATTCATTCCTTAAATGAAAGATTTAATTGTAATTACAACAGAAAATTGAGCTAAATAGCTATAATAAGCAAATTTCCTGAATAAATGTTATAAATGCTTCTCCATAAAAATCTGTGTATTAATAATGGATAATTGTCACTTAGTATCTCTTAGCTGTAAATACAAGTATAAATGTGTTTAGTTCTTGTAGATACTTTCTAAGGCTGGAGACCTAATATTGAAAGCCTTCCTTCTCTGTGTGCTGTTTATCCTTTTCTAATGACCTCAACTCCTGTTATTCACAGGCAATAGTTGTATGTATTTATGATGGGGTACATTGTTATATTTTAGTTTGATATTGTATATAGCATGTATTGATCAAACCAGGTAATTAGCATGTCTTCTCTGTATCATTTATGTCGGGAGCCTTTAAGCACCTCTCTTCAACATCAGTATTTGATTAAGACATAAATATGACTTGAAGCGAGTACAGTGTTCTGAGGTGTGATGGATCAATAGCTACTTTTCCAGAAGCTATGAGGATTGATAAGCTGATATTAAGACATAAGCTGTCAGTTGTTGACCTCAAGGAAATAGCTCATTAGTTTTTTCTTTTAGTCATACAGTTTTGATATGTTTATTTTTGGAGATAGAGTTTTGCTACATAGCTCAGACTGGGCTAAATCTCATGAATCTTCCTCTCTCAGCCATCTGAGAACTGGAATTATTTGTGTGTAACAGCCCACTTGGTTTTATCATATACTTTTTTTTTTTTTTTTTTTTTGGTTTTTCGAGACAGGGTTTCTCTGTGGTTTTAGAGCCTGTCCTGGAACTAGCTCTTGTAGACCAGGCTGGTCTCGAACTCCCAGAGATCTGCCTGCCTCTGCCTCCCGAGTGCTGGGATTAAAGGCGTGCGCCACCACTGCCCGGCCTATCATACACTTTTTGTTCCCCCATCTAATCTTTTGCATAAAGGTACCTTTACAAGAATTAAGATTACAGCTTAAAAGGGAAGTTAAATTTTAAGGGAAAGACATTATAACTGTGCGGGAAGCAGTAGGTGTGAGGAGTGCGTTACCTGTTGAGGCTGCCGTGAGTGACGTTTAGATCACTGATGAATGGCTAGTTCTTTAGGTAGATAGACTCTCATATAGTTCCATAGAGTTATTGATACTCTGCATACCTTCATGTGCTTCCGCCAAACATGCACAAAAAGGAATAGATTAATTGGATGCATGATGTACTTTCAGATTCTAGTGTCTACTTAATGCTAGCTTTGGGAGCGCTGTAGGGAAGGGTTTGTTACTTTTTGAATTTAAATAAAATTATAGTAGAATTCCTTTTCAAATAAATCTCACAGAGAATTAATGTTTTAATTGGTTGTATTTCTTAGTTCGATGTTTGTGTCTATACCCTGAGTCATGACATTGAAAATTTCTTTTTTTTTTTTTTTTTTTGAGACAGGGTTTCTCTGTGGTTTTGGAGCCTGTCCTGGAACTAGCTCTTGTAGACCAGGCTGGTCTCGAACTCACAGAGATCCGCCTGCCTCTGCCTCCCAAGTGCTGGGATTAAAGGCGTGCGCCACCACCGCCCGGCGACATTGAGAATTTCACCTACTAATCATGAAATTGACACATGGGTCTGTCATTTACTGAATTGGGGTGGGTAGTAGAATCAGAAAGTGGTTCTGATTATGTAGGACTTTTCTGTAGTTCCCCAGTATACATATCTCTGTTTCTTCCCTCTGTTCCCTACTTCACATTTATATGTATGCCTTTTCTGAAACAGGACTGGAGAAGGAAGGAAGGAAGAGAGTGTGTCTTTATCAGACTCCGTTTACACAGCATGCAGAACTTTCCTTTTAAATAGTTACCCGCTTTGGGGCTGGAGAGGTGACTCAGTGGTTAAGAGCACTGTTGCTCTTGCAGAGGACCCAGTTCAGTTCCCAGCACCCACATGGCAACTCACAACCATATGCAACTCCAGCTTCAGGGAATCTGATGCCTTCTGACCTAGTGGGCACCAGGACATACATCCATGCAGGCAAAGCACTCATACACATAAAACAAAATCCCCAAAAGTAAATGTTTGTTGCATTTTACGTGTTTTAGCAGATTCCTCAAAAAGTGTGTTTCATATTATAAGCTCCAAGCAAATCTGTGAAAGCTTCAGTTGTCAGTATTTAGGTAAGTGCTTCTGCGAACTGTCGGAAGCACCACACAGAGCAAGGAACAGAAAATGGCATTTTTTCATTGGAATTTAATTTACAAAATTTGCTTGCCATCTGGAAGGCTTGTTTTTAGGTGTTTACCTGAAAAAAGAAAAAAGAAAAGCAGCCTTTTAATTTAATTATAATTATAAGAAAAAGCTTATAATTCCTGAGCTCTAGTTAGAAATATTTATATTTCTAATGGGAAATCATCTTATATTCCACTTTCTAATGAAATAGACCCCTTTTAAATGGAAAGGTCGAAATAGTTTAACTTAGCTGGCTTAGTTTAGAAGTGAGAGCTTTCTTTGTGGCAGCCACGCGTGTGGAGGGCCTGTAATGAATGCCCAGGGCAGTGTCAGTTTGTCTCCCTCTAGCATCCAGATTTCTTAGTAAAAAGAATACTGTGAACCTGTCGGCTGGGGATCTGCTGAGTGCTGGAGCCCTGGATCCAATCCCCTGCCTGAAAGGAAAAAAGTTTATTGCAAATGTGGGAAAAAGAACTCAGGTTTAATTATACAAATGACTTTCAGCTCTCCTGGCTCTTTGATGGGACTGGAAGACTTTGAGTGTCATTTTCATTCTCACAGTTCTAGAGAATTTTGAGACAGGGTCTCCCATAGTTTAGGCTGTTTTTCAGCTCATTATATAGCTGAGGATGGCCTTGAACTTCTGATCCCTCTGCTCTGCCTCCCAAGTGCTGGGCTCATAGGTGTGCACTAACATACTTAGTTTGCTTAAGTTTATTTCAACTCAGTAGATAATACAACTTGTATATGTTTAGGGGTTGTATGATATTTTGATATATGTGTACGTGTATGTTTTTTAAGATTGGACAACCAATGTTTTTACTGTTTTCATAAGTGTGTTTGTCTTTGCAAGCATTTTATTATTTTTTTATAGTAAAATCACTCAAAATCCCTTCTTCAGGCTTTTTCCCCCTTGTAGCTTTTTTTTTTTTTTTTTTTTTTTTTTTTGATTTTCGAGACAGGGTTTCTCTGTAGCTTTTTGGTTCCTGTCCTAGAACTAGCTCTTGTAGACCAGGCTGGCCTCGAACTCACAGAGATCAGCCTGCCTCTGCCTCCCGAGTGCTGGGATTAAATGCGTGCGCCACTACCACCCGGCCTCCCCTTCTAGCTTTTTGAAGTGTACAGTGGCTTTGGTTGGTGTTTTTAGTTAGGAACTTGTGTAGTCTGGGTTGTCCTCAAGCACTGTGTAGCTGGAGCTGGCCTTAACCTTACAATTGCCGTGTTTCTACCTCTCAGGTGTTAGTATTTCAAGCCTGTGCTATCACGTTATTACCAATGACTCCCTACTTTGTGCATGGGACTTCTTGTAACTGTGACTTGGTAAACACTGGTCAGTTTTCCTCCATCCCTACTATGTGCACATGTGACTTCTTGTTCCCATAACTGTGACATACTAAGCACTGGTCAGTTCTCCATCTCTACTATGTGCACATGGGACTTCTTGGTCCTGTAATTGTGACTTAGTATGCACTGGTCAGTTTTCCTCCATCCGTACTGTGTGCAGGTGGGACTTCTTATTCCCGAAACTGACTTTGTAAGCATTGGTCAGTTTTACTCCATCTCTCACTTCCCAGTCCCACCTCTGTAAAATGAACTGTTTTTGTGTTTACTTTTGGTTTTGTTATTTGTATAAGTGTTTTGCCTACATGTATGTCTGTGTATCCCATGTATGCAGTGCCCATAGAGGACAGAAGAGAGCATTGGGGTTCCCCAGAACTGGAATTACAGATGGTTGTGAGCTACCATGTGGGTTTTGGGAATTGAACCTGGGTCTTCTAGAAGGCAGCTATTCTCACCACTATATCACCAACACAAACCTGGGTGCTCTAACTGCTGAGTTACCTCTCCAGCTCCCCACCCCTTTAAAAAAAAAGAGAACAATGACAGGATTTCATGTGCCTCCAACTGCCCTCAGTCTCTGCTTAAAGGTGTGTCCCACCTTGCCTGGCTGAGGTTAACTCTTTTGTTTGTTTTATTTATTTTTAAATTTTTTTTCAAGACAGGATTTCTCTGTAAAGCTTTGGCTGTCCTGAAATGCTCTATGTAGACCAGGCTGGCCTCACACTCAGAGATCCATCTGCCTCTGCCTCCCAAGTGCATCAAAGGCATGCACCCAGTCAACTTTTTTATATTCTATATCCTAACAAAACCACTCAGTGCTTGTGTTTCTGAGCCTAGCTCTTTAACACAGTGATTCCCAAGTTCATCCATGCTGTTACAATAAGAGGAGTTTATTCTCTTTTATAGATGGATAGTATTTCATTGTTATCTACCCCGCTGTTGATGGATGTTTGTTTCCTTCCTTGGCAACAGTGAATAGCTCTGCGATACACATAATCTCATTTTCTATAGATAATATTGGGATATTGGGCAGTGGGGTTGCTGGATAATGTAGTTCTGGTTTTGATTTTTTTTTTTTTTTTTTTTTTTTTGGATTTTTGAGACAGGGTTCTCTGTAGCTTTGGAGCCTATCCTAGAACTAGCTTTTGTAAACCAGGCTGGCCTCAAACTTACAGAGATCCTCCTGCCTCTGCCTCCCAAGTGGTGCTGTGATTAAAGGCATGTACCACCACCGCCTGACTGGTTTTGTGGTTTTGATTCTTTTGAGGAAACTGTTCTTTTTCCCACAATTTTACATTCCCACCAACAGTTTGCCAAGAGTTCCCTTTTCGACATCCTTGCTAGCACTTCTTGATAGCTATTCGTACTAATGTGAGGTGTCTGGATTTTACATCACCCTGATTGATGACACCGCTCATTATCATGAACTTTGCCTGCCAAGTACATGTCTTCTTTTTTGTCTGGTTGGTTTTTTGGAGTCTGTCCTGAAACTTGCTCTGTAGACCAGGCTGGGCTCAAACTCACAGAGATCTACCTGCCTTCTGCCCTCCTGAGTGCTGGGATTAAAGGCATTCACTACTACTACCCTACTTTGCATGTCTTCTTTTTTTTAATATTTATTTATTTATATTTAATATTCTGTCTGCATGTATGCCTGCAGGTCAGAAGAGGGTACCAGCCCTCATTACAGATGGTTGTGAGGCACCATGTGGTTGCTGGGAATTGAACTCAGGACCTTTGGAAGAGCAGGCAATGCCCTTAACCGCAGAGCCATCTCTCCAGCCCTGTGTGTCTTCTTTTAAGAACTGTCTGTTAGGTCTTGCCCTTGTGTGTATGTATTGAGAGTGGTACTGGGGATGTGCATGCTAAGTATGTGTTCTGCCATTGAGCAATACCCTGTGCCCTCATCTGCCTACTTAAATATCAGATTGTTTGAACCAGCAGTAGCCTTTGATTCCATCTCTTTGGGAGGCTGAGACAGTAACCTTAAAGGTTCAAGAGCTGACCTGTAAAATGGCTCAGTGGACAGAGACCCTTGCCACCAAGCCTAATGACCCGAGTTTGATCCCTGGAACCTACATGGTAGGAGAGAACTTAGTCCTCTGACTTCCACATATAGGCCATGGCATGTCCATGTTCATATCTACACATAACTACATACAAAATAAATACGTATTTCTTGTAGTTGCTTTCAAGACAAGGTTTCTCTGTGTAACCCCTGGCTGTCCTGGAACTTGCATTGTAGACCAGATTCACCTCAAACTCAGAGACCTACTAGAACTTCCTTAGTGCTGGAATTATATGGCCTCCATGCCCAGCCATGACTCTGTGTGTGTGTGTGTGTGTGTGTGTGTGTGTGTGTGTGTGTGTGTGTGTGTGTGTAGGCAAACGTAGGCAACTTAGCGAGGTACTGTCTCAGAATAAAAAGTAAAAGGCAGGCTAAGAACTCCAGCTTATGTTAGAGCATCTGCCCTGAGTTCCATCCTCAGTACTGCCAAAAGGAAAAAAGAATCAGACTTTGGGATTTGTGCTTTTTGAAGTTTGTCATGTATCCTAAACATTAACCCCTTGCCAGGTGTTCTATTCCTGTGACTCTTTTCTGGTAGGTTGTCCTTGCACTCAGTTTTTCCTCTGCTCTGCAGAAGCTGTTCAGTTTGATAAAACGCTTCATCAGTTTTGAGATGATTTTGTGACCGGTGTGTAATGTGTTGGGGGTATGCATTTAGTTGAGCACTTTGAGTATGAATATCCAATTTTCCCAGCACTGTGTGTTGAAATTGCTGTCCTTTCTTGGATGTTTTTGTTTTGTCATTTCTTATGGACTAGGCAAGCAAGCATTTTACCATTGAGCTGTGTCCCCAGCTTTGAATGACACTTTTAGTTCCATTTATTTTTCTTTTTGTTTGAGCCTATTTACTATTTCATTTGTGCCTCACAAATTTCTGTTGGACAGATTTGTTATAGGAAGTACAGTTAATCCAAAAGAGGAACAGAAAGGGTATGGGAGAAGAGAACACAGGTAATCATCAAATTTTACTACCCAGAAACAAGGGCTATGAGACTCTTACAGGGCCTGGATGGCTTCTATATACCATCCTTTTTCTAATTACAATTCTAGATCGCCTGCAAGGAAAGGTAGGGCTCCCAAAGAGAAACAGTTCATGGCTGTCCTGCAACTAACTCTGTAGACCAAGCTGGCCTCAAACTCACAGAGATCCGCCAGCCTCTGCCTATGTGCTGGGATTAAAGGCGTGCACCACCACCGCCAAAGAGAACCAGTTCCTATTAGAACTACATTCCTTTCTAATACATGAGATACAGAGTGAAGTTAAAGTGCTGTTTTCGTAGCTTAAGTAGCAATTTGGTTCTGTATCTTATAGCATTTTACATTTCTGTTGTTTTCGTACTAATCCATTTAGATTCTGACTTTGTTTAACTCTGGCCTCTGTCACTGAACAGTTTAAGAAATGATTTGGTGAGAATGTTGCTGCTGTTTAGGGAGTGAGAAAAAGTAGTGTCAGGAGGCTATACTAACATAACTTTCAAAGAGCCTTAGGAAGATCATCATCTTTCCCAGCTCAGCATCCTTGTGTGCTTTCTCCTAGCTCTCTGCTCTCTGCAAGCACCTAGACAACCTGTGGGAAGAACACCGAGGCAGTGTGGTGCTCTTTGCCTGGATGCAGTTTCTTAAGGAGGAGACGCTCACCTACCTGAATATTGTCTCTCCTTTTGAGCTCAAAATGGGGTCTCAGAAAAAAGTTCAGAGAAGGACGACAGCTCAGGCCTCTTCCAGCACAGAGATAGGCTTTGGAGGAGCTACTGGATCCGATGTAGACCAAGAAGAAATGGTGGATGAGAGAGCTGTGCAGGATATAGAATCATTGTCAAGTCTGATCCAGGAAATCTTGGACTTCAATCAAGCTCAGCAGATGAAGAGCTTCAATAGTAAATTGTTCCTGTGCAATATCTGTTTCTGCGAGAAGCTGGGGAGTGAGTGCATGCACTTCTTAGAGTGTAGACATGTGTACTGCAAAGCCTGTCTGAAGGACTACTTCGAAATCCAGATCAAAGATGGCCAGGTTAAATGCCTCAATTGTCCAGAACCAAACTGCTCTTCAGTGGCTACTCCTGGTCAGGTATTGTCACTCTGTTGATGCCGCATGGCTTCCTAGTTCTTTTGTTTCCTTTTAAGATAGGATCTTCCTCTGTAGCTCAGACTGGACTCAAACTCATGATCCTCCTTTCTTGACTTCTCAAAGACTGGGATTATAGGTATATGCCACTACACTTGCCACAGGAATTCTAATTGATTCATAATTAATGTATTTATCTTGCAGTGTTGAGAATCAATCTCAAGCCTCACACATGCTCGGCAAGCCCTCTCCCATTAAGCCATACCCCCACCCTCACAAACTTTCTTAATAGTACTCATGAGATAGACCAAGTCCTTGGGTGCAGGCTACAAGTCCTCATTATATTTATTAAAAATGCTAGCCAGGTGGTGGTGGTGCACGCCTTTAATCCCAGAACTCAGGAGGCAGAGGCAGGTGGATCTCTGTGAGTTTTAGGCCGGCATGGTCTTCAGAGTGAGTTCCACGACAGGCTCCAAAGCTACAGAGAAACTCCATCTTGAACCCCCACCCCCGCCTCAATAAAGAAGGCTACAAAATGGGTACAGTGCCCACCTGTAATCCCAGTACTACCAGCAGGAAGATCAGATACTCAGGATCTTCCTTGACTGTATAGCAAGTTCAAGGCTTATTTGGGCTGTGTGAGATCCATCTCAAAAATCAAAACCAGGGTCAGTGAGACAGCCCATTAGGTAAAGAAACCTGCCAGAAACCTGATGACCTGAGTGTGACCTTTAGGACACACATGGTTGAAGGAGAGAACCAATTTCCTCAGGTTGTCTTTTAACCTGCACAATTGTTTGTGGGCATATGCACATATACACACATACAGGCAGATTTCTGTTCTCTGTCTTTTAATTTTATTTCACTTGTATTGGTGTTTTGCCTGCATGTTCTATATAAGGGTATCAGATCCCCTAGAATTGAAGTTACAGACAACTGTGATCTGCTGTGTGGGTGCTGGAATTTGAACCCAAGTCCTCTGGAAGAGCAACCATTGCTCATAACCACTTAACCATCTCTCCAACCCTGTCTTGTTTTTCAAGACAGGGTTTCTCTGTAACCTTGGCTGTCCTGGAACTCACTCAGTAGACCAGGTTGGCCTTGAACTCAGAGATCTACTTGCCTCCTGAGTTCTGGGATTGAAAGCCTGCACCACAGATGATGGGGAAGCTCAACCAATCACATCTGGTTAGGATGTGGCCGCCTGTAGCCCAGGTAGAAAAACCGGGGTAGGTAGGTGCGTTTGCTCTCTACGCGGTACTCACTGGACCATTTTGGATTTCGGACTTTCCACTCTTGTAGCGTGAGTTCCCCCCTTTTTCAATTATTAAATTATATCTGTTGTTCTTGAGCTGGTCTGGTTATTTATCGTACCAACCGAATACGTCAACACACCACGCCCAGCTACCCAGCCATGTGGACCCATGCAACCACCACTTCAGTTGGGATATAGACTGTTAGAGCAAGACATAGGAGGCTGAGGCAGGAGGATTGCTGAAAATTCAGTCAGTGGACTACATAGGAAAGCCTGTCCCAATCATGGCCCGCCCCTTGCTCAAAAAATGAAAAGGGTATAAACTATTGCCAAACCTGCTTTGATTCTGAAATCAGAATAGAGGTTTGAATTGTGCACCTATCTATTTTATATCAGTGACCTAAGATTCTTCTCAGGAGCAGAACTAGTTGAGAAATGATTATGGTGCTCTGTATTTCCTCTCAGGTCAAAGAGCTGGTAGAAGCAGACTTGTTTGCCCGTTATGACCGCCTCCTCCTCCAGTCTACCTTGGATCTAATGGCAGATGTGGTGTACTGCCCCCGTCCATGCTGCCAGCTCCCTGTGATGCAGGAGCCTGGCGGTACCATGGCTATCTGCTCCAGCTGCAATTTTGCCTTCTGTACCTTGTGCAGACTGACCTATCACGGGGTCTCTCCATGTAAGGTAACTGCAGGTATGTTGTAACTGTGAGCCCATTCATTCATTCATTTAGAGTCCTTACACCTGTAGTGTTTGTATTTTTCTCCAAGTCAGAGGGTTACTAGAAGTAGAGTTGCATGCCAGTTATGACCAACTTTTGCTCCAGTGTCCCCTGAGCCCGACAACAGATGTGGCACACTGACTCAGCTTGCTGAGTGCCGGATGAAACTCATTTAGCAGTTACTTTTGTCAGTTACCGTCTTAGCTCTAGGGATGATGTAGGAATGACCAAGAGACAGAACCCTTTCACGGACCCGCAGTCCAGTGGGAACAACAGCACAGAGAGCAGCTAGTGGTGAGTGCTAAGGAGGAGAGAGAAAGTAAGAGCAGGTTAGAAAGTGCTCTGAGGGAAGAGGAAGCAAGCAGAACCAGGGAAGGCTTAGGAAAAGGACTAGCATGTGGAATCTGCCAGTGCATGTGGAGTAACAGGTCCCGGATGGCAGATGGCGGCATCCAGACTGCCACTCTTGACTCTTCGGCACATGCGTTGAAGTGAATGTAGGCGGGTTGGGTCTGGGGAGTCAGGCCTTTTTGTCAATTTGTTTGGTCGTTGGTGTTCTGTTTTCTCAAATTAATGAAGATGATGAGAATACTGCAAAGGTGGGGCTGGAGAGATGGCTCAGCGGTTAAGAGCATTGCCTGTTCTTCCAAAGGTCCTGAGTTCAATTCCCAGCAACCACATGGTGGCTCACAACCATCTGTAATGAGGTCTGGTACCCTCTTCTGGCTTTCAGGCATACACACAGACAGAATATTGTATACATAATAAATAAATATTTAAAAAAATACTCCAAAGGTGTTTGAAATGGACAAAACTAGTGAAAATGCCATGCAAAGTTATTGTTACATTGTCATTTGAGTCTATGACAAGGTAGATACAGAAATTGAAAGTCAGGGTGAAAAACTTACAGCAATTTCAGAATGACTCAAATCTAATACAGATTTTAAATCTGTAGTTAATCTTTCTAGAAATTCCTTCTATTATATTTTGCAAAAGTACTGATTCCTGACAGGAGGACTGGACTTTCATCCTGGGTACTGTGAGAAACAGTGGGCATGAAACGCGGAGTGGTGACTGCTAATGCTGCTACAGTCACCGACTGGAAATGCCAGGAGACCGCCTTCATGTGCAGGGAAATGTCTTAGGGGAGAGGCTTGTGGCCTCAAGTGTATGGGTGCTTGAGACTTCAGGGAATTCTGAAGTACAGTGTTAGTCTTTACTTCTAATCCTGTTGATGAGCGAAGGATTTGTTTCACAAATTTGGAGAAGTTCAAGTAGACTTGGTGCTATATTCTGGATGCACAATACGCTTAAGAACTTACAGATTGAAAAGAGAAAGTGTATGTAGTCTGCCTCATGTGCCTGTAGCTTAAAAGGATGAGACCTCTAAGTAACTTGAGGAAAGCAGACTGATAAAGTAACAAGAGCAGGGCTAGGGAGGTGGCTCAGGGGTAGAGTGCTTGCTACGCAAACATGAGAACCTGAGGTTGAATCCCAGGCACTCATGTAAAACTTTGGGTGTGACCACACATGCCTGAAACCGCATCTTTGCATGGCAAGGACAGGTGGATCCTGGGAGCTCGCTGACCAGCTCGTCCAGCCTAAATGGCAAGCTTCTGGTCAGTGTCTTAGTAAGAGAGTGGTAGAAGAACACAGCAGATGTCTGTCCTCCTTTGGCCTTCACATCTGTGTGCGCGTGCACACACACACACATCAGGGCCTTCATGTGCACACTACACACATATTCCCCCAAAGAAAAATTAAATAGCTAGAACGTTTATGAGAGGTCTTGAGTTATATTGAAAAATGAAGGGAAGCCGGGCGGTGGTGGTGCACACCTTTAATCCCAGCACTTGGGAGGCAGAAGCAGGCGGATCTCTGTGAGTTCGAGACCAGCCTGGTCTACAGAGCTAGTTCCAGGACAGGCTCCAAAACCACAGAGAAACCCTGTCTCGAAAAACCAAAAAAAAAAGAAAAAAAGAAAAAAGAAAAATGAAGGGAATACAGTTGTGAACCAAAGCTTTTGTCTGCAGCTGGAACCTTGCAGATGGATGCCTAGTCCAGTTAAGTGGTGACGCAGCAGTGTAAGCCAGCTGAAGAATATTGGGGGAAAAGGTGAAAAGAACTCTTTTTTTTTTTTTTTAAGATTTATTTAGGGCTGGAGAGATGGCTCAGTGGTTAAGAGCACTAGCTGCTCTTCCAAAGGTCCTGAGTTCAATTCTCAGCAACCACATGGTGGCTCACAACCATCTGTAATGAGATCTGGCACCCTCCTCTGGCGTGTGGGCATACAGGGAGGCAGAATGTTGTATACATAATAAATAAATAAATAAATCTTTAAAAAAAAAAGATTTTTTATGTATTATATATACAGTGCTCTGTCTGCGTATATGCTTGCAGACCAAAAGAGGGCACCAGATCCTATTACAGATAGTTGTGAGCCACTCTGTGGTTGCTGGGAATTGAACTCAGGACCTCTGAAAGAGCAGTCAGTGCTTTTTTTTTTTTTTTTTTTTTTTTGGTTTTTTGAGACAGGGTTTCTCTGTGGTTTTGGAGCCTGTCCTGGAACTAGCTCTTGTAGACCAGGCTGGTCTCGAACTCACAGAGATCCGCCTGCCTCTGCCTCCCAAGTGCTGGGATTAAAGGCGTGCGCCACCACCGCCCGGCTGTAAATTTATTTTTATTTGTATATGTGAGTATATACATGTAACTGCAGTGCCTATGGAGGCCAGAAGAGGGCATTTGATTCCCCCTGAGCTGGTATTACATTTGAGCCTAATGATGTTGGTGCTGGAAACAACCCAGGACCTCTGGAAGAGCAGCAAATGTTCTTAACTGTTGAGCCTTCTTTCCAGCCTCAAGGAAGAACTGCTTTAAAATCACATTGTTATTTATCTTTGGCGATGGGAGGCACACTCATACTTTGGTGAGAACGTGGCAGTCAGAAGACAGCCTATGGAAGTTGTCCTCCACCATGTGGACCCAGCTGTTGAACTCGGGTCATCAGGCTTGGCAGCTTCTCTACCCACGGTGCCATCTCAGTTACCCCAGGATGAGCTTTCAGCACCTGGAACAAAGTGAATTTTAGTTACTATTTTTGTATGTCAAATTGTTACCCAGAGTTTTATGATGATTAATACTTATATAGTGTAGAGTCAGTGTCTACAAGTTACAGAATGTGGTATTGGGTATTAACCTCAGGGTCTTGGCAAACACTCTTCCACTGAACTCCGTGGGCTCTTTGTTCTTTTTGATGAGACAGTTTTCGTTGAATGTTGCCAGCTACATAAACATGCCAATATTGAGAAATCAAAGTCAAAGGGAAACCCTGCCCCCTTAGCAAGTCTGACTTTCCTAGTGGGTGGATCCTACCTGCTTCTGTCATTTGCATATGTAACCTTTACCTGCTCGTCATGTAAGTGTACTGTTTGTGGGTCCTGTGAGTATTTGGATTGAATAGTGGCCACTCCAGTTAAAGGTCTCTTTGTGTCTATTGTTTTTTTTTTTTTGCAACATGTTGAAAACTATCTGATACGCACATCTGAACTACAGAAGATTGTTCACATTTTCACACACAACATATTTATGGTTTTTATTGATGATAACGGGTTTCATTATGAAATTTTTTGTTGTTATTGTTGTTTTGTTTTGTTTTTCAAGACAGGGTTTCTCTGTAGCTTTGGAGCCTGTCCTGGAACTAACTCTTGTGGACCAGGCTGGCCTCGAACTCACAGAGATCCACCTGCCTCTGCCTCCTGAGTGCTGGAATTAAAGGTGTGCGCCACCACCACCCAGCTTCATTTTGAAATTTTTATGCATGCATATGTTTTGGTCATAATATCCATTGTCCCTTTTTGTCCCCATCCCCCAATCTCCTAAATTTTTTATATTTAAATATTTTGGGTGTTTTTTTGGTGCGTTTTTTTGTTTTTGTTTTGTTTGTTTGTTTCAAGAAAGAGTCTCACTGTATAGTTGCGGCTGACCTGGAACTCTGCATGCAGACCAGGCTGACCTTTCAAGTTCACTCAGTGAGCTTTGCCTGCCTCTGCCTCCTAAGTGTGGAGCTAAAGCTGTGCACCACTGTGTCCATTATGCTGTCTTGAGTGTTTATCAATACTGCAGAGTAACAGTTAATTTTCTGTTGCACTTTCTAGAGAAATTAATAGAGTTACGAAATGAATACCTACAAGCAGATGAAGCTACTAAAATGTTCTTGGAGCAGAGGTATGGCAAAAGGGTGATTCAGAAGGCCCTGGAAGAGATGGAAAGTAAGGACTGGCTGGAAAAGAACTCCAAGAGCTGCCCCTGCTGCGGGACGCCCATACAGGTGACTGCTGTAGGACAGACGTAGCACATGCGTTACCCTCAGAAGGCCACTGGCTAATTGTAATAGTCATGGAGAAAACACATTTGAGTAACTACCCAGCCTTTCTTACTTAGAAGATAAAATTTCACTAGTAAATATTCTTACAGACTTTAAGTACACATAGGCTTCTCTATTCAAAGTGCTTTTATAGAAAAAGACAATTTATCTCACATTGTGTCCTCCTCAAAATTGAGAAGATGTTGCTCTGTTCCGTTTGCTTTTGCTAACTTAAGCTAGGTAAGTTATAAAGCTTACTTCAGATTATGTTCTGGGTCTGTCTTGAGGCGCAGTGAGAAGCAGTGAGAAGTAGTGTGTCTCCACTGGTAGTGCGCTCCTAGAAAGCACCAGTGCTCGGTGACGCTCCAGGCTCATCACTTATCTCACCTCATTTTCTCCCAAGGGCCCTGCTTCTAAATACAATATTCAGGGTAAGTTCCCACTTTTCTTTTCTTTTTTTCTTTCCTTCCTTTCTTCCTTCCTTTCTTTTTTTTTTTTGTTTGTTTTTTGTTTTTTTCTGAGACAGGGTTTCTTTGTGTAGCCTTGGCTGTCTTAGAACTAGTTATAAAGCAGACTGGCTTTGAACTCACAGAACTCCACCTGCCTCTGCCTCCTGAATGCTGGGATTAAAGGTGTGCACCACCACCATCTGGCTAGATCGCATCTTTTTAACAGCCCACAGTGGGGATTAAATTCCCAGCATGAGCTTTGAAAAGGACAATAACAGGTTAGACCATGACCGCACTAGAGCTGCGGTCAGCTCTTAGTTTGTGTGATTTTACAGATGGTTTTTATTCTCTGTGTATGGCTATATACCATACACAGCGTGTCTGTCTCTATACCATGTGCATGCCTGGTGCCTGCAGGCTAGGAGGCGGCTTCGGATCCGCTGAAACTGGAGTGGCAGATGGTTATGAACCACCATGTGGATGATGAGATTTAAACTTGAATCCTCTGGAACAGCAGGCAGTGCTCTTAACCAAGGAACCATCTTTCCAGTCCCAGTCTGCTTTTAAAAAACCTTATCTGGAGCTGGGGGTGTACCTCAGTTGGTCAAGTGCTGGTCTGGAATGCACAAAGTCCTAGCTTCAGTCCCCAGTACAGCAAACTAGACATGGAAGTGCGTACCGGTAGTCCTTGCATTTTAGGGGGTAGGCAGGAAAATCAGAAGTTCGAGACCAACATAGATACATAAGACACAGTCTCAGAAAAAAAATCATAACTGACTTTTCAGAACTATTTATCCTTCAAAATAGCAAACATATTTAACAAAAATAGGCATTTTCCCTATTAATCTGAGCCAAGTAGACAAATCTGTTCTCATAAAAATCTTCACAGGTTTTAAAATCAAAATGTAGCTTTCCATTTGATTTTTTTTCTAGTAGTGGACATCATAACTGAAACTCTTGATTCCTTAGTTACCTCATTAAGGAAAGTGTCGTCTTCTTCGACCTCTTCTGCCGTGCCTGAGCCCTGTAATAGAAATAGATATGAGTTCACTTATTAATTTTGATTAGTGTAGAAATTTAAAATTTAATTCCAGTCTGGTTTGCTCAGTCTGTAATCCCAGCCATTTGGGAAATTGAAACAGGAGGATTGCCAGGGCCAGGGTGAACAACTTAAACCCTGTCTGAAAACTAGAAAGTAAAAAAGGGGTAGAGGTACAGCTTAACATAGCGTGGCTGCCTAGCATGGAAAGGAATCTAGATTCTATTTCTAGTGCTGAGAATAAAGTAACATTTTAATATTTATCTAGTCTCAAGTTCCTCTTATTTCTGTCTATGTTTATGAGAAGAGATTGTGTTAAGTATCTAGTTATAGGACTACCTGTTCAATATTTCTGTATTTTACTTTCAGTGCAAACTTGTGAGTGTAAGTGGTTGTCAGTGTGTGTGTTGCCTGTGTATCAGCCCTCCCTGAGGAAGGACAAAAGACTGTGGAGTGTGGTGTGCTGCCTGTGTATCAGCCCTCCCTGAGGAAGGACAAAAGACTGTGGAGTGTGGTGTGCTGCCTGTGTATCAGCCCTCTCAGAGGAAGGACAAGAGACTGTGGAGTGTGGTGTGTTGCTTTTGGCTCATGCATCCTTTTCTGCTTTCACCACCTTGCTTCGTGTCTCCTCCCACCAGAAGCTGGATGGCTGTAACAAGATGACCTGTACCGGCTGTATGCAGTACTTCTGCTGGATCTGCATGGGCTCTCTCTCCAGAGCCAACCCTTACAAACACTTCAATGACCCCGAGTCTCCGTGCTTTAACAGGTTTGTACATACAGGGTTCCCTAGATTAGCGGTTAAAAAGCTAAATGGTGCATGCATGTGTGTGTATGAACAGGCCCAAAAGGGCGTCAAATCTTTCAAAGTTGGAGCTAAAATACAGATATTTGCAGGATGCCTGGTTCGTTGCGTGAGTTCTGGGATCCAAACCTTTGTCCTCATGGTTGTACAGCGGGCATTCCCACCTGCCTTTCTAGCCTGTCTGCAATATGCTTTGATACCATTATGCAGGCTAGTTTATTTTATAAAGTAACTCTACTTGGAGAACTCTTCCTACACGTGATTTTTAAATCTTGAAAATGAGTTTATAGTCAGAGTATACACCTCTTGAAAAAAATTTATTTTTTTTACATTTTTTGTTTGTTTGTTTGTTTATGTGTTTTTCAATATAGGATTTCTCTGTGTAGACCTGGCTGTCTTGGAACTCTCTCTGTAGACTCAGTAGTAATGGTTTTGACAAGGATATTTCATGCGATGACTGTATATGGTACCCAGTGGGAGAGCCATGGTCAGGCTGTCCTGTTAGTGTGCTGTCATTTAATGCATGCAAAGCTGTGTTTCCCATTGTTAGGAGAAAAGGGTCTCAGGTGATTCTTTGACACAGTGCCACCACACCCCGCTGGCCAGTACTGTTCTTACAAACATCTTGTTTAGAAAGACCTAGATTTCATCCTTCTAAAATGATTAAAAAAGAAAATTTATGTAGAGATGTTAGCAAAAGAATAGTGTTTTTGAAAAAAGGAGAGAGATTATGCTCAGTTTTGTCCAACTGCATAAATATGTACCTTGTTTACGTTTCCAGACTTTTCCATGCCGTGGATGTTAATGGAGACGTTTGGGAAGATGAAATTGAAGACTAGTTCATTCCTCTGCTAAACACAGAGAGATGGAATGGTTTGCCCTAATCTTCTGTCAAGTACACAGAGAAACCTTGCAAGATATTTAGGGTGCCATGTATTCACTCTTCCTGTGTAGAAGGAAGAACAGGGTTATATTTTTCTTTGGTACTACTGATTAAGGCACATAATTTTTTCCATGTAACATAATTCTGATAAAAGTGTATGCCAAAGGTTCAGAAATGAGAACTATAAGAGATTAAATATTATAATATGCCCAAACTGTGGATAGTTATAAAGTAAATATTTTCTTCCCCAAGCTTTAGGTTACAGAGAGGGTCAAGAGTTAAACTTTCAGATTATGTCCAAGAAGCCTGACGTTGTTGGAGCTGTCTCAGTACTGTCCCTCTGACATTGGGCTGAGACTCCGGTCCGTTGCTGTGTTCTGTTCGCTCTTCCCTCAGTTCCCTTTGGGGGAGCCTTCTACTCTGTAACTGACCAGTGTCCCAGTGTCATTTTGATCTACTACTTTTCAGAATAGAATTTCCAATAAATTTTACAGTACTTTTAGTACCACAAGCCCTGTGGGTCACTTAATATTTATGAATGGTGTATTGAATCCACTGATTTAGAGCCAAAAGCAGAATGAAGGGTTCTGATTGAGAGCTCCCCCTCCCGTTCACCTGGGGAGAAATTCAGAGTCAGGACTATCTCTGCCCCAATTTGTTCCCCACTTTCTCCCTTTGCTCTCCTGCCTTCTGTTGACAAGGACAGTTTTAGTGCTGATTTCAGCAGTGTGTGTTTTTATTTCCTCTGCTGGAATAGGAAAGAGCCCAGTTTATTCCTCAGATGAATGTTCTCTGAACCTGTGTACAGACAACGCCATGGTTCTGGCCCCAGCCTCTGAACACTCGGGTCTTCTCTAATCACCTATAGGAACTGGGCTTCCTGCGCTTCCCCTTTAGACACCAGTGTTTGGGAAGATAATTATAGCTTGATATTTCTGGGTTTTATTGGCTTTTTGGAAAACTGTCTTCCTTATGATTCGGTAAGTGACTTGGTAGCCACCGGTGGATGTACTGAAAAGGTCAATAATTGACCTGCATCTTGTGAATGTGTGCTTTCTACTTTGACACTGAAAATTAAGAAATTGCTCAACTGTCAGAACAGACTGATTCTGGATTGTCAGTGAGGATGCTTAATCTTAAAATAAAAATAATTTAAAATTCATTCTACAATTGAAATAGAGATGTCCTGTTGCTTCTGTCTTCAAAGCAGTAATCAAATTTAAAACTAGCTCATGTTTGTGTTGGTGTGTGTGTGTGTTTGGTGGTGGTTTGATTTTGTTCTGGAGATTGATCCAGGGGTGTGTGTGTGTGTGTGTATGTTTGGTGGTGGTTTGATTTTGTTCTGGAGATTGATCCAGGACCTCAAGCATGCCGAGCTGAGCCCTACCACTAAGTGGTACCCCTCTACACACACATAAACATCTTAAATCGAGAAGGAAGAGTCCCAGGACACCTCATTTTTTCTTGGGTCTGTGCCTTTACTCATTTTGTTTGAACATGTTACTTTCATGGGCTTCCATCCAGCACATTTTACGTAATAACTGGAGTTAAAAAATAAGTTGAAGGTAAGAAATGAAAAGAAATGACGATTCAGTAAATCGCAGAGAGAAATGTTAGTAGCAGTTCGGTCTGGTGTGTTTCAGTGTAGCCATTGCCATGCCGTGCTTCATGAGCTAGTTGATAAATTAGCAATTGTTCACTTAACTTTAACTATTGTGCATTTTGTTGGCGATATCTTAGAAGTGAGAATGAGGCCTTTACAGTGCTGTCGTGGCAGAAACAGGAGAGCCCTCACTGTTGTGTGGCTTTTCAGGAGCCAACAGTGGTTTTAATCTTAGACTTGTTTACTACCTGACTATAGCTTTGTTCTCTCCTTAGGTACAAAATTCTTGCCTCAGTTTTAACACAGACAATTGAGTTTTTAAATATTATTTTTTGAGGCACCTAATTTTGAGATGGTATAGTTTTAGTAGAATTCTATTTTTTAATTTATTTTTATGTGTAGGGGTGTTTTGTCTCTGTATACCACATGTGTTCCTGGTGCCAGAGGAGATCAGAAGAGAGTTCCAGACCCCCTGGAACTGTACTCACAGATTGTTGCAAGCTTTTGTCAACTGAGATGTATTTAATCTATTTTTTGTTTTTCTTTTTCTTTTTAATTATTTTTGTTATTGATTATTTGGACTCTCACATAGTATACCCCTATTCTGCTTGCCTCCCAGTCTTCCCATGTCTGGCTCCCTCACCTGTAACCTCCTCTATTCTCCCCCAAAAAACAAAAAGCAAGTCCATTTTGTGTTGTCCATCTGTTCGCCTCAGTGTGGTCAAATTCCTAGTAGCCAGCCCCCCAAGGGAGGATGAGTCTTTCTCCGCCGGCATCCGTATCCATGCCAGAAGCCATCAGCTGAGGAAAGCCATGCTGTATCTGGAGCAGGGTGAGACCAGCTCTCCCAGGTCCCCTCTGCAACCGGCACCACAGTGCCCGTGCTGTAGGCAGGTGAGGGTTGGGACCAGCTCTCCAGTGCCTTCGGACATTAACATGACATCAAGTGACAGCCCTGAGCACGGGCGTTCACAGGAGCTTCAGTGGTGACACAGGCTGGAGGTAACACATCCAGACCGTACCAGATCTACTGACCCACCATGGCCTTCAGTGGCTGCACAGACCATGAGGCTCAGCGTGGCCTCAGGTGGTTACACAAGCCACTCACAGCAGCCTGGCGCCCCGAGGCAGCAAAACCTGAGGACATCACCACAGGGCAGAGTTGTAGACAGTACCAACGCATGGGTCTCGGGTTTCATTGAAGTCCGGGGCAGCAGCATAGACCACTGACACCAACATAGCCAATGCTGGTGGTCCCTAGAGGAGGTTCAATTCAAACGTGAACCTTTCCTCATCTTGGGCCTCCACTGTTGCCCAGAGCCAGGGCGATCCCATGGTTGGGCAGCAGGTTGGGGTGGCGAGAGGTGGTGCAAGGCTGTCTGCAGAAGCTCCAGGCTGTTGAACACCATCTGGCTGACCCTACCAGGCAATGACAATGTGTAGACCTCAGCCCTCTCTCTCCCCTGTCACTGCCATCATGCCTCCAGTTCCACGCCTCTCCCTAGCGTACACACTGCTCCGTTTTTCTGTATTTCCTACCTCTCCATCATGTACTTGCTCGCTGTAGTGACTATGGGCGCAGCACTGATTGGTGACTTCTGGGCACGCGGGCCTCGGGCCCAGTCAGCGCGTGGGTCTTGTTTAAGCTGTTTTTAAGAAAAAACTTAATTTTAGATCCATAGATAAGCTGCAAAGAAAGCGTGATACACATGTTTATAAGCTCAGCACTGGGGGAGGCAAGACTGGGAGATCAGAGGTCAAGGCCAGTCTGGGCAACTCGAGGCCCTGTCTCAAAAACAGTGGGAATTCACCCCAAACCACAGAGCAAAGGTATCCCTTAATACCCCGTTTGTTTCCCCGCTCAGTTCTCTGAAGAAAGGAAAAGCATTTAAACACTGGACAGAGAATACCCGGGTGGGTGGGGACTGTCAACCCATGTGGGTCCTGAATTGGTGTGGAAGGGCCAGCTGGCCGGTCAACTGGACCGGTATGTGCGTGCGCATCTTTTCCTGTGTTGAAAGACTGCAAGCGGAAAAGCATCCATCTGCCTAACTAGAGCTACTGATCATGGTCAATAGGGTTGGCTTTTTTCTTTTCTTCCTTCTCCTCCTCCTCCTCCCTTTCTTCCCTTTTTCCTGTTTGCTTGTTCATTTGTTTTTTTTTATTTTTTTGTCTTGTTTTGCTTTGTTTTTGAGACAGAGTCTCTCTACATATCCCTGGTTGACCTGAACTTTAGACCAGGGCGACCTCTAACTCAGAGATCTGACTGCCTCTGCCTCCCAAGTGCTGGGATCAAAGGAGTGTACCACCATGCCCAGCTTAAGTCAGGTCATTTTTAGTAGTAGAAGGTTCTAGTTAACATAAATCTCTTAATATATGTATGTTTCTGTCAAGAGTAATTAGATGAGAACCTTAATGCTATTTGTATGCTACTTGCTTTGAAAATGAATGTCAAAAATTTGCCTGAAAGTCGCAACTGCCCAGCACTGTTAGGAACATAGCCAGCAGGTGGCAGCAGTTACTATGTCATTAAAAATAGAGGTGCTGGCTCTGATCACACCTGGGTGGGTTGACCCAACAACTACTCAGCTTGGTTCAGTCTGAGTGAAATAGCAAGGCCGACTCAAGAAACAGATAACAAAAACAGTAACTGGTTAGACCAGGGGTCACATTTTGTGGTGAAAGCAGTTTTTTGTTTGTAACTGACTTTCAGTTACTCTCCTGGTGGAGACTGGGGTTCAGTGGTAGCTTACTCTTCCCAAAGCACTAAACTCATTTTGCTTTTTCAGTTTACGCCAACCTCAGACTACAATAAACACCGGCTCCCGACAAAAGCTTCCCATTGTCTTAGTACCATTCTGTTAATCATTCAGGGTCTCCCAATGTAGGCACTGTGAGCAGAGCCTGTCCTGTGTGCAGCATCCAGACAGCACCCATCCTCAGTCTCTGGGGACAAGAAAAAAGAGCCAGGCTGCAGATGGCAGGCCATGACCCACACTCTCCTCTTCCCTCTCAACACCATGTTTACAGGGGTTGCCCAAATACTTCTTCAGAAGATAACTTTCTGCACTCTGGGTTAGGTCTGAGTAAGAATGGCCACCATAGGCTCATATATTTGAACACTGTGGTTCCCAGTTGGTGGACTGTTTAGAAAGGAGGTGTGGCCTTACTGGAGGCATGTCACTGGGGATGGGCTTTGAGGTTCCAGAAGCCCACACCAGGCCTAGTCTCTCTCCTTGTTTGCCTCCATCTTGCAGGTAAGATGTAAGTTCCAGGCTGCTGCTCCAGCATCACGCCTGCCTGCCGCCACACTTCATCATGATGATGACGAGCTGACCCTCTGAAACTGTGAGCAAGTGCCCAGTTCATGCTCTTTCTTCTGTAAGTTGCCTTGGCTGTGGTGTCTCTTCACAACGGAATAGTAACTCGGGAGAATGTCAAAATTCACAAATGACACATCTTATTTGAAAATATTAGATTTAATAGAAAATATCACAATGTAAACAAGTCTACTGATCCATCATCTTAGCAAAGAATGACAGCATGATCACATATAAAAACGAGACAAAATGCTGGTACTAAACACAGTACTTCTAGAGGGGTGCCAGGACCTCAAAACCTGTCCCAGGATTCTAGAGGGGCCTGCGAGGACCTCAAAACCTGTCCCAGGATTCTAGAGGGGCCTGCGAGGACCTCAAAACCTGTCCCGGGATTCTAGAAGGGCTGCCAGGACCTTAAAACCTGTTTTGGAAATAGGCAGCTGTCGCTTCAACAGGTACAAAGACAAAGCAGGAGGCAGTGACCACTCCACTGAGGCTGAGAATATAAACACAGGGAAGCAGAGGAGCCTGGGAAGGGGGCTTGAAGGACAAGTAGGCAAGGGTTGTATTTCTGATGCTGAGACCATCCGAGGACACCTCGCAAGCCTGAGAGGTGGGGAACACAGGTGGTCTATGTGAGGAGACAGTATTAGCCTGCGTGTAATCTTGTCGCTCAGCTCTGAGGAAGCAGGAGAGCACATGTGTGTACAGGTGCCGGCTCTCCATCTTGGGTGAATAACACTGAAATCATGGCCATGTCTACCACCCGAGGGGACCTCCTTACTAGGGCGTGTATACGAATCCTTCAAGAAAAACACAGCTCTGATGGGAAAAGGGCTTCCACCTTTCTCCTGTTGGAATCTTGAGGGAGAACAAGACATGGCTGGACTTTGGAAACTCTGAGTTTATCTGTGAAAGCCACCTTAGCCCCTCACCCCATGTCCAAACCTACCCAGAAAGCCTGTTTACAGAAAGGCTAGCTGTTGATAGCAAGAAGAGAGGATCCAGGCAATGGGAGCAAGGGATAGGCTTCTCCCTAAGGGACTTGGTTCCTACAAGAAGGGTGCTTCCTTGTGCATAACTCAGGTTCTGAAAGTGTGGTCTTCAGAACAAAGGTTCTCAATGAGCAGGCCTGTGAAAGGGGGACTCTCAAGACTCCAAAGTGCACAAGCCCACTCAAGAGCAAGCACACATACAGTCAGGGCTTCTTGATTGGGAGTGTGTTGGCCACGTATGTAGGGGCAGATGAGAGGTGAGAGCCCTGACTTGGGTATAATGACAGTCAATGATGGAAATCATCTCTATTTTACAAAAATAAATCACGAAAAGGCGCAGAAGGTTGGGGACACAGCTCAGTTAGTAGAACACTTACCTGGCATATGCCAGGCCCTAGGTTCAAACCCCAGGACTGAAAAAGAAGGTATAAACAATGTTCCCCATAGCTAAACTCCCCAGCCAGTATATGCCTAGCCACGGGTCTGCAGCAACCACAGGGAACTGAAGTGAAGTAATTCTACTCTCTTACAAGTTCCAGAGAGACCTGCCTGTTCCTCTGAGGTACTTGGTGAGTTGGCACAGGCTAGTCGCTATATGGCTTCTTAGTAGTCTGGTTTTTCTGAATTTCCTTCTCCTTGATACTGTACAGGGGGTCCACCAACTTGTTATGAACAAGCATTAAACCTGTAACAAATCGAAAGCAAACAGTATTCAGTGCAGGTGGAGGCCAATGTTACAACTGTCAAGAGGAACACAGAGAGGCTCAAGTGGTCCCAAGAGGACCTTGATCTCTGTGACCTCCAAACACTAAACACAGTTGGTTCTGTAGAGTGACAGAGCTCACAGCTGTGTCAGCCCTACCAGGGTGGGAGTGGGCTGTTAAAGATTAATCTTTTTAGCAAAGGGCAAATTCTAATTTAGCTGCTTAATGAGTGAGGATTGTCACGTAAGTTTCTTACAACTAGGGTTTTCCGATTACTGGGCAGGCGCTCTAGAAAAGCTACAGCTGTCCTAGCAGGCATCCCGAAACAAAGGAAACTCGGATCCCCAGATAGCTGGTCCAGTGCCCCAGCTACAGGAGGAATGCCCGTCTGATGCCTGATGGACTGTGACTACATCTCCTGTCTCCTCAGTCACGATCTCCAGACACAGTGGAACTGTAGGGCTTGATTATTATTGAGATCGTAGGTGGTGGACCAGCAAGACAGCTCAGTGGGTAAAGGTGCTTGCTGCACTGCACAAGCCTCACCATCTAAGTTCGATCCCCAGAATTCACACACACGCCCCCCACACACACATTAAAAATATAAGTGTTGAAGCCCGGCGGTGGTGGCGCACGCCTTTAATCCCAGCACTCGGGAGGCAGAGGCAGGCGGATCTCTGTGAGTTCAAGACCAGCCTGGTCTATAAGAGCTAGTTCCAGGACAGGCTCCAAAACAACAGAGAAACCCTGTCTCGAAAAACAAAAAAAACAAAAACAAAACAAAACAAACAAACAAACAAAATATATATATATATATATAAAATAGTAAGTGTTGATTAAAATGCCCAGAGCAAGCTGGGTGTGGTGGTAATGTCTCTCTAATTCCAGCAGCACTCAGGAGGCTGAGGCAGGATTACAACTTGGAGGCTATAAAGTGAGTCTCTGTCTGAAAACTAAAAATAAAACAGGCGCTGGGTATGGTGGTGCATCCTTTAATCCCAGCACTCAGAGGCAGACAGATCCCTGGGAGTTCAAGACCAGCCTGGTCTACAAAGCTAGGTCAGCCAGAGCTACACAGTGAGACCCTGACTCAAATAAATAAAGCAAAGCAAATAAAACTCAGAATGAAAGCCAGATCCACCCCCACCTCCCTCCCTCCCTCCTTCCCTCTCTCCTCCCTCCCACCAAAGCCTGCCCAGGGCTTTCTCCACTGCCAGAGCCTCACCTTTGAAATACTTGACGGTCTTGACTTTCAGCTCCAAGGTGGCGTCCTCGTCACACACAAACACGGTGCGGGGATGCTGCTGGAAGGCGGACACAGTCCACATGTGGTTCACGCCCTCCTCGATGGCCTTGTACAGAGCAAAAGCCTTGTGCGCACCTGTGATAAGGATCATCACCTGGGGACCAGAAGACAGGCCAGTGATGGGGTGTGCAGCTTGGGGAGCCCTGGTGGGAGTTATCTGTGGGCCCGAGGTCAACCTCCACAAAGGTTGCCCCCGTATCTGCTTTTTCCAGTTCAGATCATTGGAGGTGTTCATGTGACTTGGTGTGGGGTTTTCTGTTTACAGAAAGCAAGGACGCAGTGGCACTCCAGAGCTAAGAGACCAAGGACACACGTGCTGAAAGGCAACCTAAAGAACTCAGCTCTGCAGACCCCTTTCATCTGAAATCCTCCACCCCCACCATGGAGTGGCCAACACGATCACTGCTCCTTTCCTTTTTATGAAAAATTTAAGACAGGGTCTCACTATGTACAGCTCTGGCTGGCACAGGACTCGCTCCTTGAACTCAAGAGATGTGTCTGCCCCTGCCTCCCCAGTGCTGGGATTTAAGGTGTGCGCCACTGCTGTTCCCCTCTTAAAGAACTGAACACAGGGGCACAGGAGGTGACTTAGTTCTAAAAACCCTAACATACATCCCGCTCTTGGTCCATTATCCAAGTCGGAAGCTGGCTCTGGAGTGCCTAGCTGCCAAACCCTTGTGCTTCCTAGAGGCAAGCAGACCCTGAGGGACTGCCTCAGGCCGCCCAGTGGAAGTGTAGGTACCTTAATTCACCAAAGCTTACTTTTCCACTGATTTAAAAGCTTTCTCACCAACTTGGGCAAAGACATTGGAAAGTGATCCACAGCTATTTCCCACTGAGTGTAATACCTAGAAAAGAAAAAGGAAGTGCTTCTAAAATTCAAACACATGAGCCAGTGAACGGCTCAGTAAGTAAAGGTGCCTGCAGCCACGCCTGACAACCTGAGGTCTGTGTGTCCCTGGGTCCCAGGTGGTGGAAGAGAGAACTGACTCAGAAAAGTTGTCCCACGAGCTCCATGAGAGTGCTGTGACTGCAATTGCATACACACATACAAACACATGCAGATACTCACAATGAGAAGTATCATTTTGAGGTGGTGATGTTGCACACTTTTAATCCCAGCACTCAGGAGGCAGAGGCAGGTGGATCTCTGTGAGTTCAAGGCCAGCCTGGTCTACAGAATGAGTTCCAGGACAGCCAGAACTACACAAAGAAACCATTTCTCAAAAAAGGAAAGAGAAATAAGATTTTGAAAAATATGAGGGTGCTGGAGAGATGGCTCAGTGGTTAAGAGCATTGTCTGCTTTTCTAATGATCCTGAGTTCAATTCCCAGCAACCACAGGCGGCTCACAACGATCTGTAATGAGATCTAGTGCCCTCTTCTGACCTGCAGGCATACACGCAGGCAGAATACTGTATACATAATAAATAAATAAATAAACCTTTTTTTAAAAAAGAAAGTTAAAAATACGATAAAATATAATTCAGACACAGGAAACTGGAACACAAAAATAAAATTAAAATGATATGTGATTTTCTAAGAGAAAAAAGTCACTAAATTCAGTCTAAAACGTTCTAATCAATTTAACGGCATTAATCGCCTTCAAGCACAGGGCTACAGACACAGCATCCTTGGGCTGCAGGAGCAGAGTTCTTTCAAACAGTGACCAACCACAGGGACCAAAAGCGTCTGGTCAGTACCCAGGTAGGTACAAAGTCTTGGTTCTCCGTTAGTGGTGCTGGAAGCTTCTGCCCACAGCTGTATAAAAGAGGTACAGTAGCAGAGACAGCTGGCCCAGTATCTGGTCCCTAAGGCATCGACAAAATGCTCAGACAATTGCCCTCACCCCAGGCATGACCTCATCTCCAAAGGCAGAAGAGAAGCGGTGTCAAGGCCAGTTGGGATTTTAGCTTTATTTATGAAAAGTTAGTTAATAAAAATATATACTTGGTGCCTATATAGCTTGAAATTAACAATAAATTACTTCTCCCCAGCCTTAGCGAAGACTGGCAGACAGGCCTTGAACCCTTACCTCTCTAGCGTCCATCACAGTGCCTACACCCACTGTTAGGGCCATGGTGGGCACCTTGGCAAGATCACCATCAAAGAATCTAGCATTGGCCAGGATGGTGTCCATGGCCAGGGTCTTCACACGGGTCCTGGACACTAGACTGGAGCCCGGCTCGTTGAAAGCAATGTGTCCATCCGGGCCGATGCCTGTGGAGATGGTAGAGCACCCATGAGTCCCAGAGACCGAGAACTTCAAAAACAAGTCACCCCTTGTCTGAAAGAAATCTTTGAAAGGTACATTTCTTCTCTCGCCTGTGCCCTAAGTCAGGTCTACCTCAGGCTGTGACCTCCCTTCCCGCTGCCTCTAGTTGAGGCACAGACTCTGGGAACTTGCCTCCACTCTCAGCTCAGAATTGTGTAAAAAGCTTCCCTCCCACTCCAGACTGGGTAAGTGCTACTTCTCCCTTCCTCTTGCCCAGAGCCAGAGTCCAGCAAACCCAAACAGCCTGGATGGCTGACTCTGTAAGCGCGCAGGACCTGCAAACTCCTGCCCTCCCCTCCGCTAGTTTTCCTTTCTCTTCTTTCCTAAACATAGAGCCTCTCTCTGAGCCATGCTCACCTCCAACAAAGAGTTCGATCCCGCCTGCAGCTTGGATCTTCTCCTCAAAAGCAGCACACTCGGCCTGCAGGTCAGCTGCGTTCCCATCCAGGATGTGGGTGTTTTCAGGGTGGATGTCAATGTGCTTGAAGAAATTATTCCACATGAAGGAGTGGTAGCTCTCTGGGTGCTCTCGAGGCAGACCTGTGGGATCAGGGGATCCTCGATCAGACTGGGGTTGAGCCCAAGCCCTCCTCCCAAGGGCCACACTGGGAGATCACACTGGGAGTCACTTAGAAGACCACCCATCTGACCCAGGCCATGTAGGACAGGCTGAGCTGGTGTGTCATCAACCATGGCCATTACCTGAGACTATAGGCTGGGCTGGGCTGGGCTGTAACTGCACACTGGTGGGGGTGGTGGAGGCTGAGAACTGGGAAATTCATTCTGATCCCCACTGTAGCGCAGTGGTAGAGCATTTGCACAGCATGTGTGAGAACCTCAGTTTGATCTTTCACACCAGCTTGGGGTTGGAGAGGGGCACACACTCATCACTTTTTCATAAGGGAATGATCACAAGCTGGAGTCTAGGAACACTGTGCAGCTAGAGGTGGCTTGCCCACTTGGGTGGGAAAACTGAGTCCTTGGGTAATGGATGTGACCACATCCTTTACCCTGGACCTTCTATCCCACCCCTGCTTCTATTATTTCCCACTAAGTCTGAACTTCAACTTGAACATTAAATGATTGAAGAGAATATCAGAGCTTCTCAAAACTGAAAGATGTTTAAAAATAATCTCAATGTGAAGATTATTTTAAGTCAAGCCTTGGGGCTGGAGAGATGGCTCAGAGGTTAAGAGCACTGACTGCTCTTCCAGAGTTCAATTCCCAGCAACCACATGGTGGCTCACAACCATCTGTACTGAGATCTGGCGTCCTCCTCTGGCGTGCGGGCATACATGGAGGCAGAATGTTGTATACATAATAATAAATAAATCTTAAAAAAATAAATAAAGTCAAGCCTTTAATACTAGCACTCGGGAGACAAAGGCAGGGGAGGATCTCTAGGAGTTCAAGGCCAGTGTGATCTACACAGTAAATTCTAAGGCAGCCAAGGCTGCATAGTGAGACCCTGTGGCAAAACACCTGAAATGTTTTAAATCGGAGACCGAGAATGTTCATCAGAGGTAGAACACTTGTCATGCATACTTCAGGTGCTGGGTTCAATCCTCAGCTATGCCAAAATCAAAGGAAAATTTGTCTCAAAACATTTACAAGTAGGGCTGGCCAAGAGTTAGTGGCAAACGCCTTTAATCCCAATTCTGGGGAGGTAGAGGCAGGTGGATCTTTGAGCTTGAGGTCAGCCTGATCTATAGAATGGGTTCCAGGAAAACCGGGTCATATAGTGAGATCCTGTCTCAAAACAAACAAAAAAACAAAAACAAAAAGTACAGGTGGCAAGATGGCTCAGCGGGTAAAGGTGCTTGCTACCAAGCTGATGGCCTGATCTCCAGGACCCACGTCACATGGTGGAAGGACATGACAGACTCCAGCAAGTAATCCTCTGATACACACACACACACACACACACACACACACACACACCCTAGATGTAATTTTCAAAATACATTTAGTCTTTAAGATGAAATAAATAAATTGCTGTACACAGCAAGACACACTTGTAATCCTAGCACTCGAGAGGAAAAGTGGGAAGATCACAAGTTCCAGGCCAATTTGGGCTACACAGCAGGATCCTGTTTCAAAAAAACCAAAAGGGGAAACAAAAACCATCTGGCCCATACCATAAACGAATGAATGCTATGTGAAGAAGCCAGGCACAAACAGCCAAGCGTGTCCATGACCTGACTCACATGGGTGCCTAGAGAAGTCAGGTTCTGGGGAACAGAGTGAACACAGTGGTTTCCAGCACCTCAAGAGAAGGAAAACTGGGGAGCAGTTTGACAGGAAGTCTCAGCTCTGCAGGGTGAGAGTTCTGATGAGGGGTCACAGTGGTGTGAATGCATTGAACTCAACATTAACACGAGCTCAAGAAAAAGGTGTCTGTGGCGGCTGGGGCGGGGGTACGGGTGTAGTGCCCACAGAGGAGCTGGAGTTACAGGAGGTTGTGAGCTACCCGATGTGGGTGCTGAGAACTGAACTTGGGTTCTCTGCAAGAGCAGTATATATTCCTTCTCTAGCAGGGAGTGGGATTGAGACAGAGTCTCTCTGTGTCACCCTGGCTATCTGGATCTTGCTGTGCAGAACAGGCTGACCTTAAACTCACTGAGATCCTACTACTTCTGCCTTCCTAGTGCTGGAATTAAAGCCGGTATGTGTTCCTAACCACTGAGCCACCCCTCCAGCCTTGGTTTTGTGCTTTTCAGCTAGAAGTGCCTGTGTTTCCCAGGCTGCCCTCAGTTCTCTGGGCTAAATCAACCCCCTGCCTTATCTACCCTTTCCCTAACCCTAGTAGTTGGGCTACTTTGAAACCCCCAGTTTTGAAGATGGTTAATGTTTATTTTACCAGGTTTCTGTTTGTTTGCTTGTTTGTTTTTTAACCTTTAAAATGAAACCACAGGGTAGCAGGAGGCGAGGACAGAAAACCAAAGGCACAAGTCTCAGCCTCCACCAAGGGTTCAGAAAGGAGCTGAAGGACACACGTGAGAAAACAGGTCACACACAGAACCTGGACTCTAGGATCTCATCTGCAGGTGTCCAAAGAGAAATGGCAGGGAGTGGGGGACCAAGCGGGGGGGAGGCACCTTCATAGTTACTAAGTATTTGCTAAAATGTCTGCTATGCACAGTAAGCCTCTGCACCAATCATGGCCTCTGTTAACCTAACTATTAAGGTAAGTCCCATCGTACAGCCGGGTAAAGCCAAGCTGCCGGAGACAATTACCTCTAAGACATTCCTCTCTCTCCAAGCTGAGTCCGTGAGAGGAGCATGATGCCCCTAGCGCCGGGAAGAACATGCAGGACACTCACCCACATACTCATCCATGTTGAAGGTTTTCACATATTTAAAGGAAAGGTCTCCATTCTTATAGTACTCGATCAGCTTCTGGTAGCAGCCAAGTGGGGTGCTCCCTGCGAGAAGCAATTAGGAACGTCAGATCTGCAGTCCCCCTATGCTCCAGCCCCACCTACCATCCATCTACTGTGAGCTGGTGTCTAACGCCCATTAGACTGTTACACCCCAGGAGTCAGGACGGTGAGGTCACTAGCCAGTATCTGAGAGACTGCCAGACTTGATTCCTGGTGCAATGTTCTACAAACATCAACTATGGGAAGACAGAGGTAGGTACCCGAGAAGAGAGAGATCACTATGCAGAAATGGGGACACAGCAGAGATGTAAGCTGTGCTTCAGAGTTCGGGGAAACCTTATCAGAACAATAGCAAAGTCCTGGTTGAGTCTCATGAACAGGTAAGTAAACAAAAGACAGGACCACAAGAGGGTAAAAGACAAAAGAGCCGAGCCGAGGGCACAGCGCAGTGATGGGCCCCATCCCCAGCTACATGGCAGAAAAAAAGACCAAACATACAAGAACCCTGATTAGATACTGAGTTAACTAGAAACTAACTTTCCGAGATGAGGATGTGGCCAACGGGAGGCTTGAAGACACAAGATTAGTCCCTAACCAGGCCTACAGACAAGGAGAAGAATAAAAACTCACGCAGACTCCTGGGGAAAGGTTCTGAACACAGGCTGTGTATTAGAGGATACTGCAGAATGCTGTGCAGACTGAGCCTTAGCTATCAACAACTGTCCTTATTCCTGGGAGGTAAGGCCCGCAAGATTTAGGGTACAGGGTCACAGTGTCTGAAACTGACTGTCACGTGACTCCAACAACAAATTTTATAAGGGTAGACAGAGAACAAGAACCAAAGAAAAGTAAATGTGCTACAATATTAATTGGTGATTCTAGGCAAATACCATACCTCTGATTTCAATTCTTTTAAATATTTGAAAAAATTTTAAACTAAAAAGATATAGAAGGGAAAAACTCAACCTCATCCAGCCGAGATCATCACTCCTTTCCACAATCCACCAACGTCTCCTTTCTGCCCCATAATAACTAATCTCACAGAGACTGCCCAAGCCCAAGGCTTCACCTCAGGACCTTTATACCCAGTCCTTTCTACAGGCCGTGCTCTTCCTTCAAGCAACTTCATGGCTAACTCACTTCTTCGGGCTTTCCCAGAGGCCTTCTCTGCCCCCACATCTGACACAGCTCCCCACTAAGCACGCTCCCCAGCCTTCTCCTGTGCTGCTTTTCTCTTCTGTTCCCTCCTAAAATACTCTACATTTTGCTAATCAACTTGTTTACCCTCTCTCTCTCCACTATAATTTAAGCTTTGGGAAGTAGGAATTTATGTTCTTTTTTTTTAAGTGTTGTTGCTTTATCCCTAGAACCTTAACTGCCTGGCTTACAGCAGGCACTCAAAGACTCATCTACTGCGTGGAGATGGAGAGGAGGCTCAGCAGCTAAAAGTGCTTACTTGCCAGGCATGGTAGTGCACACCTTTAATCCCAGCACTAGGGACAGAGGTCGGCGGATCTCTCTGAGTTTGAGACCAGTCTGGTCTACATAGCCAGCTCCAAGCCAGCCAAGGCTACCTAGTGAGACCCTGTCTCAAGAAACAAACAAAAGATTCCCTCTCAATTACATGTATGTGTGAGTGCAGGCAGCTTCAGACTCCTAAAGAGGCCCTGCAGCTCCTGGAGCTGGAGTTACAGAGGGTCGTGAGCATACTAATATGGGTGCCGGGAACTGAACTAGGGTCCTCCACAAGAACAGCGGTGCTCTTAACTGCCAAGCCATCTCCCCAGTCCTAAGAATGGTCTTAAACTTTTAATATAGTTTTTAAAAATCAAAAGACTATTTCATGACATATAAAAATTACATCAGTGTCTACAAATAAAGTTTTATTGACAGAGCTATACATTCATCTGCATATTGTCTGTGGCTGTTTTCCTATCCACAGCGGCAGAGTAAGGAGCTATAATATTGAAGCCTGAAACATTTGCTGCTATATTATTTACTGCAAAAGTCTGAAGGCCTCTTTCTTGTGGATGGGTCAGACACAACCACGAAGACCAATATCCCCACTTGGGAAAGAAATATTTAGGATATTTTTTTGAGGCACTGGACCAAAGTATCTCCCTGTAAAGGTAACATTATTTTTTCAGAAGACATTGGGTTTTATAATCAGTTAAGTTTTATGGAAAATTATTTGAATGACTAACTTCTCAATTCTCCCATGACCAGTACTTAGCTAGTATCCCTACATGCAGAGAACAGAAATTAATCCCATAAAATGAACATCTCAGGGCACCAGGGTTGAGTTAGGATGCCACTCCTGCTAAGGAACCAGCCTGCCTCTATCCTAGGCTTAAAAGTCATCTTATAGTAAAGACGAACTAGCTTCATTCCTGTTTATGATTAAACCTCTGTTCCTCAAGGATTAGGCTATGCCCCACCTGTAACCTTAACTACAAATGGCTCTGTACTGCCTGTCCCAGGAACGGCAATCATGTCTTTGTTTCAAAAAAATTGTTTATAACCATCTTGAGACCCTACATTTGTTTCAAAAGGTTATACGACCCTCTACGACCTTGTTATAACTACCATTTGTGATTTTTTGCTTTGACCACCTGTTATATTCTGTTCCCATCACCCTGCCTATGCCCCCCACCCCAATCTGGAACCCCTACCCCTGAGATCTATAGAAGCCTTGTCTTCCTCACTTCCAATGTTGCCTTCTGAAATCCCAACTTTGGGTTCCAGAAGCAGCCCGCTGGCTAGTTCCTGGTGCTAGTTCCTCTTAATAAAACTTGCTTTAATTAGTCGTGGAATTGGTTTTTCCCAGGACTAATACTGCCTCACCAAGACTCTTTCTGTTGCAGGATTTTGTAGGAATAGGCAGCCACTAAAGCAACCCATATAGGAAGCCCAGTGCCTTTCTTCTCTACGGGGAGTGCACCAGGGCAACAGCATTTTAATCCATCTTTTAAAGTCTCTGGGCTAAGTGAGCCCATGATCCTGACCCCTTTAAAGGGCTCCAGCGACTTCTGTCCACCCCTCGGCCCACCACCCCCTTCCCCACAGCATACCGGTGGGGAGCCCCAAGGTGAAGTACTTGTCAGGCCCTGGGTTAAACTGGATGATGCGGTTCCTAATGTACTTGGCCGCCCACTCGCTGGCCTGGGAATAGTGGTCCAGGATAATGAGCTTCATCTCGTCCTGCAGCATGGAGATAACAGGCTGAATTAAGGGAAGGGCAGGGGGCAGAGAAGGTTGGGGAGGGGGACAGAGTCTCTCTAGCCTGGCAACAGCCTTCTCCCAGCTCACAGGTGAACAGACTAGGCCGGGTGCTTCCACTGACCACCAGGAGGCGGTATTGTGGGGTCATCCTTGGCTGGGGAGGACCACCCAACGCCCCAGAATTTTCTGGACCCGTTCCTCCCTGCGTAAAACGGGGTGGGTCAGTGCCTCCTCGATCTCACGAAAGGCACTGGAACCACACAGCATGGAGTCACCTAGCAGTAGGCCCGCTCCTGCCCACATCCTCATCCTCACCTAGGCCGGGTTCTCTGCCTCGAGCTCCCTTCGCTAGCAGAGGTGCCACGGGGGTCACCTTGGGGCACTAGAGGAGGGGGCGGCGAGTCCTGCAGAGGGGGGAGGGTGCTTCCAGGGTCCTTAGTTTTCCCCAAAGTACCAAGGGACACAGATAAGCCTGCGGCAGGAGGGCAGGTGGCTTGCCATCCGTCCCCCTCCCAGACTGCGCTCGCGCTGCCCCTCGGCCCGCCAGTGACCCAGGTCCGGGGGTCGGGGGTTCCGGTTGGATCGTCCCCACTTACACACGCACGCTTCCAGCGGCTGCGAAGGTTACAGCACTGGCGGCTGGGCCCGCGCGGGTCACGTGGCCGCGGGTCACGCGGTGCGCGCGCCGCCAGCTGACTCAGGGCGGCCCAGCCCTGCCCCGCTGCTGGGCTTGCGGTCTCCTGACCTGGGGGTGGAGGCGACTCTGTGTGTGTGTGTTTCTTTCTGTGTCTCTGTGTGTGTGAAGTGCAGTGTGTGAGTTTGTGTCTGTGTGTGTGAAGTGCAAAGTGTGTGTCTGTGTGTTTGTGTCTGTGTGTGTAAAGTGCAAAGTGTGTGTGTGTATCTGTGTGTGTCTGTGCAAACTTAGATGTTAAGTGCGAAGTGGACAGCGACTCTGGCTGCTGACTGTGCGACCGTGGCCCCCCTCAGCCTAGGGTGGGGCGCACACAAGCACAGCAGCAGTTCTGGATAAGGAGTTGCCCCATGTTGGCCTTAGGTGAGGTGCAGTCTATCTGAGCACTGCTTTCAAGGGACTTTTGACAGGGCTTAATCAACTAAATCTGGTTATAAGTATGAGCCTTTTTCCTTATCCACAGAATTCTGACCTTGAAAAGGAGACTTTTTAAAGGTTTGGCTGTGCAGACTCGTGATTGCACAGTGGAACAGAGAGATACATCAGCAGTCAAAGGGCTCCCTCCTATGCTCAGGTCACAAGGAAGCGGGCGGAAGGTACACTCACTGCCCTTTCAATCACCTCATTTGTGAAGCCTCTCCAAGGGGGAACTATTGTTCCCTTGCCAGTAGTCAGGCTAGTTACTTATGTCGAAATTCTTGTGTGTTAGCCAGCCAGAGATGGAAATCAGAACAAGGAGAGTAAGGAGGGTCCTTGTCCTTTTATAGCTCTGCCTGTCCTTGAAACTACGTAGACCAGGCTGACCTTGAACTCACAAAGACAGGTCTGCCTGTCTTTTCCTGAGTGCTAGGATTAAAGGCATGAGCCACCACATGGGAAACCAAAACAGGCGCCACACTATTGTTAAGGAGCCACATTGTTATACTTAGTTATTAAGTCTCCAAACTTTATAGGAATAAGTTTGTTTCCTAAGCCTTGAGTCCTTGGTCCCTTACTCTTCTGTTCAGGTGCTGAAGGTCTATTATCTCTACAGCTGTTTTCTATCAACCCTAACCCTGCCCCCAAAAAAGGGATCTCAAAAGCCAGTGAGCAGCTACTCTCTGAAATGCCATCTTGGGGAGAGATAACCCACTGGCCAGTTCTAACTACAGCTTGCTTTAATCAGTCGTGGAACTGCCCGTGTCTGTCCGCGTGTCATTGTGTCATTCCCCCGCCCCCACCCCTTGCCTCAGATCTAAAACACACCTGCTTCAATCTGAAGATCTGAAAAGCAAAACACCACCTCTTACCTCGACCTTAGTCTGACAATGGCGATCCTGCCTTCAGGAATCTCAGAATGAGACTATGTCTGAGAGCTGTTTCCTCCCGTTTTATAAGCCTCTCTAGGGCTGGGATTAAAGGCATGCACCACCCGGTTTCTATGGCAACTAGTGTGGCTACTGGGATTAAAGGTCTGTGTCATTGTGACTACTGGGATTAAAACTGTGTGTTACCATAACCTGGTCTGTCAGGCTCACCAGTGGGACTGTTTCACTCTCAGATCTTCAGGCGGTCTTTATTTATTAAAATATAATTGAAATGCCACTACAACCTTCCTCAAACCATGAGGTGGCTGTTAGGTCCAAAGGGAATTCCAATTCCCCAAATTTCAAAAGGCAGTCCAAATATCCAGAAACTCAACCTGGACTATAGGAGGATTTCTGGTGGTTAGAGAAAAGCCAGCATTCCTCAGGAACTTGTGAAACTGGTTCCCATCTGCCAAAAATAAGTCATTTCCCTTCCCTCTGGCAGAAGGGACACAAGGAGCCGGGCAGTGGTGGTGCACGCCTTTAATCCCAGCACTCTGGAGGCAGAGGCAGGCAACCTCATCTAACAATGAACAAAGGAAGGCTAGAGTTTGCCCAATGAATAATAAACTGCTTGGCCTGGCGGTGGTGGTGCACGCCTTTAATCCCAGCACTCGGGAGGCAGAGGCAGGCGGATCTCTCTGAGTTCGAGGCCAGCCTGGTCTACAAGAGCTAGTTCCAGGACAGGCTCCAAAGCTACAGAGAAACCCTGTCTTGAAAAACTAAAAACAAAACAAAACAAAAAAAAGAAGGGACACATGGCCACCGGGGAGGGGGGCTATCAGTATATCAGACCACGTGCTGGTATCACAAATTCCTATCATACGTTTCAAAGTCCATGCTAGCAACCTAGCCTTTCTCTCGTGTTCTCCTCTACCCTAAATTGCTTTCAGTTCACAGTGTCTCCCAACACACACAGTTACTCATTCTCCTTATAACCTTGCTATTCTCGCTAGGTTTTTTTCTATTCTCCATCCCCTGCTATTCTCCTCTCTCTCACAGACAGCCCTGGCCACGTCCAGTCTGCTGGCCATGGTGATAAGTGGGGCTGGAGAGATGGCTTGGTGGTTAAGAGCGCTGACTGCTCTTCTTTCTCTCTCTGCTCAAGACTCCAGATGCCTCTGGTTGTTCTCTCATATCTACAAGAAAAACCTTCCCTTAACCATTCTAGAGAGTGGCCATGTCGTTCATGTATAGAGTGACTATATTTAGTTCTCTTGACTAGTTCTACTGTGGCTAGACCCAGGGGTTCATTTGCCTTCTTCCACTGACTGTATGCATGACATTCTTGTTTGCTTAGACCAGAGGTGGTAGAGTCTACGGAGTAGACACCTTTACAATCTAAGGGATTTGGTTTTGGCCTCCCTAAAGTCGATACTTTTTAAACTACTTTTAAATTTAATCAGAAATTGCACCTCAATATGAGAACGGCAGATGTCCCACATGGAAGTTCTGGTGCTGATCTCCAAAGGCATGGGAAGCACAGGCCTGAACTGCAGCATCTACATCCAGACCGTTCCCAAAAGAGGGTGACTCTGCAGCTGACCCCATCTCCCTTGAATTAGCCCTCTGGAGGGAGCCAGCATCTGGCCTTTGTTAAGCCTGGAAACCTGGAGCCAGCCAACCTGGAGAGTAGTCAGAAATGTTCATGCGCTTGAGGTAGTAACTCAAGCAAATGATCTTTGTATCATGTACAGGAGTGTTAAATAGATTGGCAATGCTGTACACTCAACCTCTAGAATGTTGTTGTTTTTGTTGTTTTAGAGACAGGGTCTTGCTACAGAGCCCAGGCTGACTTTGAGCACACACACACACTCACTCATTCCCTGGAGGTTGAACCCAGGACTTCATGCTTGCTTGACAAGTGCTCTGCCAATGAGCTATGCATCCCCCAGCTCAGGGTCTTGTACTCTTGGTCCTCCCACCTTAGCTCCCCAAGTGCTGGGATTACAGGCCCGTGCCTCCAGGCTCCAACCCTGAACTTTTTCATCTGACCAAACTGGAAGTGTACACCCACTACGAACAACTTCCCATTTCCTCTTTGCCCAGCCCTGCCCGCCCATCTCCAGTCCCTGACAGCTACTTTTATATGCCTTTGTTCTTAGGCTATTCTAGATTGTTCATGTACATAAACAGTGCGTAATGTGTCCCTTTGTGCTGTGCTGCTGGGTGACTCTCCAGGGGAAATGTAAAATTAATATCTGCCTCCAAATCGAGATGGCACCAACAGCCCCAAGAATGACTCATATAAGCTTACCTGCGGAGTAAAATGAATTTAATGGGGTTATGTACAGAGTGGTGAGCTGATCTCGCACATACACACACACACACACACACCAATGTCTACTAAGCCTCTGGGTTCTATGTGCAAGTGCTTTGAGAACTGCCCAGTGTTAGTACAACACAGGCAGCAGGGTCAGACAGGCTAAAGTACCTGCTCAAGTGTACTCTGCGCTTTTCTCTTATCAGGGATTCTGCTGGTCTCAGCAGATACTGTTTGACTGTGGGGAGGATATCTTGTTTCATGGCAGTCTGGCAAGTAGATCAGATAAACCGCAGCTTACAGTAAAATGGAGTTACCCTGGCTGGGATTCAGAAGGCTAATCTCAGTACATTGGCTTGTTTCGTGTAACAGTGTCTACCTGGGTTGCTCGTGTTGGAGTGTGGGTCAGAATTTCCTCCTAAGGCAGTAATATTTCATCTTATAAACATACTTTTTGATGCTGTCTGCCATCCATCAACTTAACTGCTCAATTCTAGTACAAAACAGTTGCATGCTAACCCATACAACCCCTGGGAAACAGTTGTATCGAAGAGTATAGGGCTATGTGAAACTGCTCTGGGCTTTAAGATGGTGATAAGTGGGGCTGGAGAGATGGCTTGGTGGTTAAGAGCACTGACTGCTCTTCCAGAGGATCTGGGTTCAAGTCCCAGCACCCATATGGCAGCTCACAACTGCCTGTAAAAAGTTTCAGGGGATCTGACACCTTCACGCCAATGCACATAAAATAAAGTTAAATAAATAATTAATTAATAAATAATAATAAACTATTAAAAAGAAGATGGTAATAAGCTCCATTCATTTCCAATGATCGTTAAGCAAGCAAGTGCTTTCTCTGTACTCCCTTTAGTATGGTTGTTTCATACAGTTTACTATAGTAATATTGTAATATTGTAAGCCCCTCCCTCAAGGACCCCATAGACTACTGTAACTGCCCTAGCTGCTGGACCCTGCCACCATCCTGTGGAATAAGATATCCAGTCTCTCCTTGAAAAATTCCACCCCGTTTCCCAAGAAACTCTATATAAGCCCATGTCCTGTTCAGTTTGCTGTAGTTTCTGGCTGGAGCAGTCACTGTCCTGGTTTTTTCCCTCACAATAAATCTCTTGTGTGAGGTTTGTCGTGCTGTGTGACTTTGTGGTATTCCTTGGCTCCCAGCTTCTAGGAGACCTTTCCATCCAAGCTGTAATGCTCACAGATATGATAAGCCATATAGTGTTCTCATGTATGCTAGCTCTGTGCCTCAGCTTTGTATCACTGGAACAAATGTCTGGGATAATCAGCCTCTTTAAAATAAAAAGACTGGGCCAGGCGGTGGTGGTGCATGCCTTTAATCCCAGCACTCGGGAGGCAGAGGCAGGCGGATCTCTGTGAGTTCGAGGCCAGCCTGGTCTACAAGAGCTAGTTCAGGAGAGGAACCAAAAAGCTACAGAGAAACCCTGTCTCAAAAAATCCAAAAAAAATAAATAACCGGGCGGTGGTGGCGTACACCTTTAATCCCAGCACTCGGGAGGCAGAGGCAGGCAGATCTCTGTGAGTTCGAGGCCAGCCTGGTCTACAAAGGGAGTTCCAGGACAGGTTCCAAAGCTACAGAGAAACCCTGTCTCGAGAAACCAAAATAAATAAATAAGATAAAATAAAAAGACTGTGTGCGCTTGTGTGTACATATGTGTAAATTCAGGTGTCCTCAGAGTCCAGAAAAGGGCATCAGTTCCTTTGGAGTTGGAGTTACATGCAATTACATGCAATTGGATGCCACCCGACTTAGGTGCCAGGAGCTGAGCTTGGGTCATCTGCAAAAGCAGTATAAAGTCTTAACAGGTGAGCCATCTCTATAGCCCCAAGATAAGCAGTTTATGTGACAGAAAGGTTTTGATTGCAGATGTGACTCAGTGGTGGAATGCTTGTGTAGCGTGTGTGAGGTCCTAAGTTCAACCCTCAGAAAAGAAAGAGAAAGGGAGGGGAGGAGAAGGGAAGGGAGGAAAAGAAGGGAGAGGAGGAGGAGGGAGAGGAGGAATGCTGAGGTCTCACAACAGCCTGGGTTCAAGTCCTGAGATAGGGAAAGGTTATCTATGCGAAGAAATAGATCTTCCAGTCGTCTTTATTTATACATCAAAAGCAAGCATATTTTCCCATACTAACAAACAATTTTTCCCATCCTCCAATGTTAGCGTCTGGCAAAAACAAATATGTCAAATATATTTTCTCCCAACTTTTACATCAAAACATCTTTAAATCAAAAATAACAAAATCAAAAACAGTTTGGCCAAATATCGAGCCAGGTACATACTGTCTTTACAAAACTAAAAGGTGATTGACATAGGCAAACATTTTCAAGAACAACAATCCCATTCAAAACATCTTTACAGAAATAGGGGTGATCTGCCTCTGATCCTGTCAACACTGAGTGAGAACAGCTCCTGGCATCTGGAGTGACAGTGGGCATCCCCAGAAACCCGATAAGCATCAGCTCCCAATGAATTTTAGGGGAAAATATTTAAGAAACAATGGGTTTCCAGGAATGATCACATCTGTCTTCTGCATGATAGACTAGAACTGCCAAGAGAATCATCAATATTACAAGAGAGAAGAGAGCATGCAGGCCACACAGTATTATGCGCTGTCCTGGCATCCAATGGCTCTTGCCAAATGAGACTGTCCCCATGGGCTTTGCCTCATCTGGAGACCCGTTGGACAAACACTCAAATACTGGTCTGAAACTAGGCCACACGATTCCCAACAAAGGAGGAAGAAGGAGAAACAAAAAGGTTTGCACCAAGCTGGTGGCACACTTGGGAAGCAGTGTCACTGTGACTTGAAGGTTAGCCAGTAGCCAGTGAGTTCTAGGCCAGCCACCAGTGTTACAGAGTAATAGCCTGCCTCAAAGAAATTTAAAAAAGAAAGAAAGGATAAAAGATTTATTAATTCTCAAGAGTCTAGAGCCCAACATTCTCTTCAAGGACAATTGCTGGAAGAAGTCTGTGCTGGCTAATATTATGTCAGCTTGACACAGGTTAGAGTCATCTGAAAGGAGAGAACCTAAAATAAGAAAATGCCTCCATAAGACTGGACTGTAGGCAAGCCTGTAGGACATCTTCTTTTTCTCCTCCTCCTCCTCTTCTTCCCCTTCCTCTTCTTTTCTTTTTTTGTATGCAGAGGGTGTGTGTTTGAGACAGGGATTCTCTGTGTAGCTCACAGATCCACCTGCCTCTGCCTCCCGAATGCTAAGAGGAAAGACATAGGATACCAAGTACAACTAATTGGCTTTTGGGGGGTGGGGAGACAGAGTTTCTCTATGTAGCTTTGGATCATTTTCTTAATTAGTGATTGATATGGGTCAGCTCAGTCCATTGAGTGGGGCCCCCCCTGGGCTGGGTCTATAGGAAAGCAAGTTGAGCTGAGCTGTGGTGGGTACATACCTTCAATCCCAGCACTTGGGAGGCATAGGCAGGTGGATTGTTGTGAGTTTGAGGCCAACCTGGTCTACAGAGTGAGTTCCAGGACTACACAGAGGCTACACAGAGAAACTTTTCGTCTTGAAAAACAACAAAAAAAAAAGGGGGGGGACACAAACATAGTTATTGTAGACTCCATCACAAAGGAATGAAAATGAAAGAAATTGCTGGTGTTGTGATTCAGATGTGGGATGGGAAGGCAGGCCAGACGTCAGAAGATACAATGTGGGCCAGGTTCCAGGGATGACTTTGGGAAAGGACTTTGGAGCTACTGCATAGGTGGCTGTTGTTTCAGATAGCATCTTACTATGACAGTTGGGTGGGTATGCAAGTGGAGAGTGCCCATCTCTGCCTGCCCTGTGCTGGGATGACGGTATGTGCTATCACCTCTGACAACACCCAGTCTGGTTCTAAGTCCTGGAGCTACCACTGGAGATGGTTTAACTTCTGATAAACGACTTCGTGTCCTTGTACCCTAATTGCTTTGTCTACAAAACAGAGAAATGGCCGGGCGGTGGTGGCGCATGCCTTTAATCCCAGCACTTGGGAGGCAGAGGCAGGCAGATCTCTGTGAGTTCGAGACCAGCCTGGTCTACAAGAGCTAGTTCCAGGACAGGCTCCAAAACCACAGAGAAACCCTGTCTCGAAAAACCAAAAAAAAAAAAAAAAAAAACCCAGAGAAATGGCAATTACTGTATGGTGTGAACTGTCAGTACTGAGAGCGATAGCCCTAGAGAGAGGTAAATGCTCGCGCATACTTAAAACATTATGAAATTTCTATGGTCATTACTAAGATTTAGAGATAGTTGGAGGGCTGGAGAGATGGCTCAGCGGTTGAGAGCACTAGTTGCTCTTCCAGAGGTCCTGAGTTCAATTCCCAGCAACCACATGGTGGCTCACAGCCATCTATAATGAGATCTGGCGCCCTCTTCTGACCTGCAGGCACACATGGGAGGAATGTTGTATACATAATAAATAAATAAATCTTTAAAAAAAAGAGAGAGAGATAGTTGGAAAAATAAATAGGGTTTGATTTTGTAGAGGAGGAGGGACACGTGCAGCCAGACATGAACAAAGACACAGAGGCACGTGCACCAGGGAGGCAGGACCCAGGTTTAATAAATAAAAGCACGAGATACAGTGACACATATCAGTTATTTCCAATGTGTGTTCATGAAGACAAAAGAAAGCTATTGGTATACTCAAACACAATCATATAGACTATTTATCTGAAATAAATTATAAATGTCTTAAGCATATAGACTATTTATCTAAAATAAATTATGTTTTAATTATGTTTTAAGAATACACCTGTATTTCTTTGGTGACTTGGTTAATTTTTTTTTTTTTTTTTTTTTGGTTTTTCGAGACAGGGTTTCTCTGTGGTTTTGAAGCCTGTCCTGGAACTAGCTCTTGTAGACCAGGCTGGTCTCGAACTCACAGAGATCCGCCTGCCTCTGCCTCCCGAGTGCTGGGATTAAAGGCGTGCGCCACCACCGCCCGGCCCGACTTGGTTAATCCTAATTCAAGATTATTTAACAGAAGTTTGAAATTGAAAAATTTTTGGAGTCATAGTCTGTGTTCCACTAACAATTTACCATGGCTTCCCAGTACCACATCAGACTTGCCCTGTGTGTGTGTGTGTGTGGTGTGGTGTGTGTACATGTGCGTGTGCACGCGCAGGCTCCTGTAAGGAGGTCAGGACAATCTTAGGTTAGGTTCAGGATCTCTTTGGTAGTCTACTGAATAGGTCGGGCTGGCTGGTTCATGAGTGTTAGGAATATTTCCTAACCGAGCTCTCTGACGACGCAAAAATTCCCAATCAAGCCAAATCAAAACAAGCCGAATTAAAAAATATCCAGGTTTAATGGGAGATCTGCGCTCTCGGGTGGCCCCGAGGGGGAAACAGGAAGCCACAGAAAAGCAACCCCCGGGAGGAAGAAAGGGGGACCACGTGTTCTTCTTTTGGGGCATCACTTAAGTACCCTGAGGAGTGGTCCTGACCCCACCCCCAGGGAGGGGTCAGAACCTGGCCTGCTGGGATTTGAAGTCCAGACCAGGCCTGGGGGCTGAGATAGATGCCAGGGACTGGGGCCTAGGCTCCCAACCTAACAATGAGCTTCCAAGGATTGTCCTGTCTCTGCCTGTCAGTCATCTTCCCACAAGAGTACTGGGATTACAGATGCATGTGGGGTTTTGCTTTGTTTTGCAGGTTTCACTGATTCGAACTCAGGTATTTTCACAGCAAGCATTTTTATCCACCAAGTCCCCCTCCCAGACTCAACTTAATTCCTTTGGCCATTACATATTCATTAATGAAAAACCATGCTCAAGACCATTACCTGAGCCAGAGTATGGTACATGTACTAGCTCAGATGTAACAGTGCTAAGAAATGTGGTCCAGGGTCTGGAGAGATGGCTCAGTAGTTAAGAGCACAGCCTTCTTTTCCAAAGGTCTTGAGTTCAATTCCCAGCAACTACATAGTGGCTCACAACCATCTGTAATGAAATCTGGTGCCCTCTTCTGGCCTGTAAATAAATCTTGAAAGAAAGAAAGAAAGAAAGAAAGAAAGAAAGAAAGAAAGAAAGAAAGAAAGAAAGAAAAGAAAGAAAGAAAGAAGATAATGTGGTCCAGATTTTATTGGCTTAGGCACATAACACCTTTTTGCAGAACATCACTCTCTCCTGCTCAATGACTTTTTAAAAATTCTGCCCCAGGACAAAAAGGAGCTTTGTCACCACTTTGTTCTTCCAGCGGGTGGCCTACTCCAGTGACATGCTTTCCTTTTCAATTTGCATAATCCTGTTGCTAAATTGACACCAAAAACTGAACAAGGAGTAGACTTCATTCAATGGGTTATTTCAAGGGTCAAGAATTTGGGGGTTCTAGCCGGGCGGTGGTGGTGCACACCTTTAATCCCAGCACTTGGGAGGCAGAGGCAGGCGGATCTCTGTGAGTTCAAGACCAGTCTGGTCTACAAGAGCTAGTTCCAGGACAGGCTCCAAAACCACAGAGAAACCCTGTCTCGAACCCCCCCCAAAAAAAGAATTTGGGGGTTCTTTTATTTAGAATTAACAGTGCTTCAAATAAATGAAGGATTCTCTCAATGGCATTTGTTACAGATTTCCTGGGTCTTGGAATGCGAGGGAAACGAAAAGCTCTGTATGCCAATGACATCATTAAAATCCCAGAATTGCTCAACTAGAAATCAGGATTGCTGACACAAGCAAAGTTTCACGACAGTTACCACAGTCTTGATGGGACACACCAAGATGTTTGTGCAGCATCTCACAGAGTACGGAGAGACAGCCGACACCTTCCATAAAATCAGCCGTGCTTTGCTTCAATTCTGAATAAACACTATTTGTACTTCTGTCTAAACATTCACCCAAAGTTTTATTTGTGTTATCGCTCACAAAAGCAGCGGGAGTTTTCCCTTTAACTGCTAACTCAGTAGAAAACCGTGAAATTTATTAGTTTCTCAAGTCTCATCTGGAAAGGGTTTTGCTTGCAAAAGCCTTACAAGCAAACTTTCCTCTCTGTGAGAAAAACCGCAGCAGAAATGACAAGCTGTCCCTGTGTGGTGATCACTTGTGTTGTGGCTACAGCAAGCCAAGTGGCCATTTTGATATTGTGATAAGAAATGGAACCACTGCTGCTTTTATTTTGGCAACAGATCTTATTTTAGCATGTGAAAAGTGCTTCCAAGTTCCGATGTAGAACTAGAAAGTGCCAGGCTGGCAAGATGGCCCAGTGGTTAAGAGCACTGCCTGCTTCCCGCTAAGGATTCCTAGTTCCCATATGTACATGTCAGCTTATAATTCTCTGTAACTCCAGTCTCAGGGCATCAGGCACACATGTGGTATACAGAAACATATGCAGACAAGACACACATACACATAAAACAAAAACAGATCCCCTCAAACTAGAAAATGCTTCCGCTAGCAGTTCAGGTAGGAAGCCCTTAAACCTCTGCTTCCCCCTTTTCTCCACCTCTTCTTCTTCTAAGATTGTCTCAATATACAGCCCAGGAAGCCTTCAGACTTAGTCATCTTGCTCCCGACTCCTGAAAACTGGGATTATAGGCTGGAGCTGCCACGCCTAACTTCCAATATTGTTTGAAGATGGATTTCTCATAACCAAAACTTTATCTGCTTTGCAGTTCTCTTAGTGCAAATGAGGACATCATACGTATCTCTTGCTGCGTGTGTAGCACAGGATGGCCTGGAACGTGCTTTGCAGACCTGGCTGGCCTTGAATTCACAGAGATCCTCCTGCTCCTGCCTCCAGACTGCTGAGACTAAAGGCATGAGCCCTGCTCATGATTTTCTTTATGCCTGTTGATATACGCTAGTTTATTTCAGTCTTTCTACTGTTTTTATATTAAACGAGCTGCACGATGCACAAGGAGCATAAGGGGGTTCTTTCTTCCCCCGATAAATATCCATAACTAAGCAAGTATAGACTTTCCTCCCTGGCATTTGTGAGTTCCTATATGACTATATGAACAAATAATAGAATAGAAAATAGAAGCCGTCACAAGAATGAAAAATACTGAATTTGCAAAATGCAGAACGCTTTCTTTCTCGGGTCACTCACAAGTCTGAACTCACAGTAAACCATAAACAGGGATGGCGGAAGGGTAGTGGCCAGCCGTTAAGGGTTTCGTAAAACCGAACTGGGTATCTGATGGGGGCGGGGAAGGGAGAGAACTTCCTGTTTGCCAGAAAAAAAAGACATTTGCGCAGATTCTCAAAGTCTCCTCACAAGCCCAGAACTGGTTTTATGAGGCTTTTGGGAAGTTGGCGTTCAGAGCCTGGCAGGCTTTCAGACGAGCAAGTGTCGAGGCATTTCAGGACTTCCAGCTGGGTTAGCTCATCAGCTCAAGGCTGCCTTGACGTCACCAGAGGCCCTCGCGTTTTTATTGGCTGAGGTCCAGAGAGGCTTTCCTGATTGGCTGTCTCTTTTGACTCTGGCTCTGGAGCGTGGTTACTGGAGCGAGGCCGTCTGTGACTGGCTGAGGCTGAGGACGCCAGTGCTGACTGTTGACTTCGGTAATTATCGGTGGCTACTGTTGGAATTTCTGCTGAGAACAGCGCTTTCCTTCCTGAATATGGATTTAATTCTAGGTCTTCCCTTGGTCCAATCTACTTCAGAGCAGAAAGGACTTTTCAGCTCTTTATTTGTGGAGAAAATGGGCTTTTCAGCAAAGAGCAGCCACTAAAGTGATTTAAGTGCATGTTGCTGTGGCAGAAAATTAGCATAGACAGAATTTAGAATGCTTTGGAAGGAGAAAAACAAGGCACTCGAATTGGGGGGGGGCGTGGTAGCAACAAAGTCAATGCAAGTCACAGGACAAAGTGCTAGATGTACCCGATAAATGCAAGTGACTATGTGAAGAGGGGCGGGGGGGGGCGCGGGGGGAGGTAGAGGAAGCCCACCCTGACTGGAGGAAATAGAACTCTTATCTCCTTGTAAAAGTCCCAGGCTTAAGGAACGTTGGAAGAGCTGACAATGTTTATCAAAAGCTGAACTTTTCAGTGCAACTATAATACAGAATAAAATGGAGCAATTGGAAAGTCACAGTTAGGGCTGGCTCATTCAGTATGGTGATTTTATCTTGTAAACTTGAAGACCTGGGTTCGAGCCCCCAAAACACGTTTCATTAAAAAATAAAATAAAATAAAATTGGTTGTGGCGGCACATGCTTGTAATTCCAGTGCCCAGCGCTAGGGAGGCAGACAGGCTAATACCTGTGGCTTGCTGGCCGGACAGCCTAGCCTATCTAACAAGCTCCAGGCCAATGAGAGACCTTGTCCTAGAAACAAGATGAATAGCAGCTAAGGAATGGCAGCTGAGGTGCTCCTCTGGCCTTAACGTGCATAGGCTCTTATGCACCTATATGAAATCACACAGAAGGACACAGGTAGGTGGTTGTGGGGGCACGGACCTATAATTCCAACTACTGGGAAGCTGAGGCAGGAAATTTGTAAATTCAAGGCTTATCTGACCTATCTGGCCTACGGAATATGTTCAAGGCCAGCTTGAGCAATTTAGTGAGACCCTGTCTCAAAGCAAAAATAAACAAACAAAAACCAAAATCAACCAGGCAGTGGTGGTACTTGCCTTTAATCCCAGCACTTGGAAGGCTCTGTGAGTTTGAGGCCAGCCTGATCTACAAAGTTCCAGGACAGTCAGGGCTACAGACAGGGACCCTGTTTGAAAAAAACAACAAAAAGCAACATTTGTCCTCCAAAAAAAAAAAAAAGAAAGAAAGAAAAAAATTCCAACCAGACATCAAAGTTGGGATTGGAGAGATTGGAGAAATTTAGAGCACTGTTGCTCGTACAGAGGAACTGGATTTCCAGCGGCCGCATGATGGCTCATCGCCATCGGTAACTCCAGACACTCGTGTGGCATACATACATACACACGTAAAATCAATAAAAAAAAACATACAAAATGGGGGCTGGGGATATAATACAGTGGAAGTACATTTGCTCAACATGCCCAAGGCCCTGGGTTTAATCCCCAATACTGCAAAGTAAACCAATTAATAATTTAAAGGGCCCAGTTCTACAAGCCTCTGTGAGGATGATCAAAAGTTCAGTCCAGGAAAAGTAAGATCTAGAGTACACGTGCCTTCATTTATGCTGAAATATGCGTCACGGTCAGAGGGAAGAGGACCTGATGTTCCCGGACACACAGACAGTCTCTGGAAAGATATTGGACATGTGGAGGAGAGGACTGACAGCTTCCAGTCCTTGTGGTTAGGACTCTTCCTTCCACGATGAATCCTCTTAATGCTGGTGTTTGGTTTTTTGTTTGTTTGTTTTTTGAGACAGGGAGTCCTGACTGTCCTGGAACTCACTGTGTAAACCAGGCTGGCCTCGAACTCACAGAGATCCGCCTGCCTCTGCCTCCCGAGTGCTGGGATTAAAGGCGTGCGCCACCATCGCCTGACTCTTGATACTGTTTGATCTCATCATGCTCTGTGACATGTTGTCTTGAGACCAAGTCCTAAGTATGGCACTCTGTCATTGTGACCTGAAGTTCTCAGACAAAATCCACCCAGGTTCTCTGGATGAGCATTCAGTGCTCCAAACTGCTAAGCCACCTCTCCAGCCCCTCAAGTCTCTCTCTCTCTCTCTCTCTCTCTCTCTCTCTCTCTCTTTGGTTTTTCGAGACCTGTGTAACCATCTTGGCTATTCTGAAACTCGGTAGATCTGCCTATGTCTGTTACCCAAGTGCTCGGATTGAAGGTATGTGCTACAACCATCCTGCTACACTTTTTTTTTTTTTTTTTTTTTTTTTGGTTTTTCGAGACAGGGTTTCTCTGTAGCTTTGGTGCCTGTCCTGGAACTAGCTCTTGTAGACCAGGCTGGCCTCGAACTCACAGAGATCCGCCTGCCTCTGCCTCCCGAGTGCGCCACCACTGCCCGGCTTACACTTTTTTTTTAAAATGTAACTTTTACATATTAAATATGTACAACTCAATTTTCACTTAGTAATTTTTTGGTTTTGTTAGCTTGTTTTTTGAGATGAGATGATATAAGCCAGGTTGGCTTCCTAATTTGCTTTGAAAACTAGGATGGGGCTGGAGAGATGGCTCAGAGGTTAAGAGCACTGACTGCTCTTCCAGAGGTCCTGAGTTCAATTCCCAGCAACCACATGGTGGCTCACAACCATCTGTACTGAGATCTGGCTCCCTCCTCTGGCGTGTGTGCATACATCGAGGCAGAATGTTATATTATATATAATAATATATAAGAAATAAATCTTTAGGGCTGGAGAGCTGGCTCAGAGGTTAAAAGCATTTCCTGCTCTTCCAAAGGTCCTGAGTTCAATTCCCAGCAACCACATGGTGGCTCACAACCATCTGTAATGGGGTCTGGTGCCCTCTTCTGGCCTGCAGGCATACACACAGACAGAATATTGTATATGTAATAAATAAATAAATATTAAAAAAAAAAAAAAAGAAATAAATCTTTAGAAAGCTAGGATGATCTTGAGTCTTTGACCCTGCTGCCTCTATCTAAGTGCTAGGGTTACAGGCCTGTGACACAAAGCCTGGTTTTATGTGGCACTGGGGACTGATCGCAGGACAAGCACTCTACCACCTTGGCTAAATTCTCAATCCTAATTTTTTTTTATTTAACTATATATTTAGAGCCGGGTGGTGGTGGCACACGCCTTTAATCCCAGCACTCGGGAGGCAGAGGCAGGCGGATCTCTGTGAGTTCGAGTTCGAGGCCAGCCTGGTCTACAAGAGCTAGTTCCAGGACAGGAACCAAAACCACAGAGAAACCCTGTCTCGAAAAATTAAAAAAAAAAAAAAAATAAAAAAAAAAAAACCACTATATATTTAGCTAAATGAAGCCACAACTAGCTCCAGACAGTCTCACAGTGTTCAGAGGTCCCCAGACGCATACAGGCACTGAGTGTTTAGTTACTGTTGAGATGCCCCCTCGGCAGCTCAGTACCAGGAAAGTAACAGAGATCACTGATGGTTTTGCTATTAATTAATGCACAAGTAAGAGCTTTGTATATATTCTACTAAGTAAACTCTTTATTGTCTCTAGATTTTAAAAAATCTCTTTAAAGATGGCTAGTGGATATTTTTAAGATATGCTGCTTGCATTTCTTTGAGCTAACCTGATGAAGAACAGTGCTAGCACCCTGGGATTAATGTTCCTTCCTTGTTGATTCCTCTTCCTAAGATAAACCTTGCTTGATGTCACACTCCATCCAGTTAGCTTTTCATGACCTTCGCTGAAATTGGGACCTCATGGTGTATACCTCATGGTGGTTTCCCCTTCAACATTTAGTCTATGAAATCCACCCATCTTGTTGTTTTTTCCTACTGTTTTGTAGTATTCTGTGACATAAGTAGGTGATTTTTTTAATATCTATTTATCTATTTATTTATTTATTTATTATGTATATAATATTCTGTCTGTGTGTATGTCTGCAGTCCAGAAGAGGGCACCAGACCTCATTACAGATGGTTGTGAGCCACCATGTGGTTGCCAGGAATTGAACTCAGGACCTTTGGAAGAGCAGGCAATGCTCTTAACCACTGAGCCATCTCTCCAGCCACCATAAGTAGGTGATTTTTAAAAATTGTTCCATGCTTGGAGACGGGGTGATGGTGGTGCACACCTTTAATCCCAGCACTCAGGAGGCAGAGGCAGGCAATCTGAGTTTGAGATCAGCTTGATCTACAGAGCGAGTTCCAGAACAGCCAGAGCTACAAAAAATAGCCCTGTCTTAAACACACAAACAAACAAACAAAATTGGTGTTTGGGGTTATTATTAACGAAGCTATGATCGACAGGTATGTATTTTGCTTAGAGAGTACCACATTACGATGGCTCTAGGCTGTGAGTTTGTACCGAGCTCGACAGCAGCTTCAGGTTGTTGCTCCACTCAGACACACAATGATGAGAGGACAACCAACACTCAATGTCAGGGTCTGTCACTAAACTATAATGTTCAGCCAGTTAACATTTTCAACACATTTTAAATTTACATTGGATTTATAGGGATGTACCTCTGTAACAAGTGAGGGAGTTTCTGTTGGTAACCATAGTAACCACTCATGCTATTGGTATTAGAAAAAGAACTAGCTGCTGGGTCAATTTTCTTTTTCTTTTTTCTTTTCTTTTCTTCTTTTTTTTTTTTTCCAAAATCATTCTGGTAATATTCAGTTCTCTACACTGCCTTGATATTAAGAATCCTGAGTACTGGCTGGGCAGTGGTGGTGCACACCTTTAATTCCAGTACTCGGGAAGAGCAGAGGTAGTTGAATCTCTGTGAGTTCCAGAACAGTTAGGGATACACAGTGAAACCCTGTTTCAAAACAAGTCCTAGTTGGACTTGGTTGTTAGTAACACCTTTAATCCCAGTACTTGGGAAGCAGAGGTAGGTGGACCCCTGAGTTTGAAGCCAGCCTGGTCTATGCAGTGAGTTCCAGGACAGCCAGAGCTAGATAGAGACAGACTCTGTCTAAAAGAGAAGGAGGAGGAGGAGAAGGAGGAGGAGGAAGAGGAAAAGGGGGCTGGGGAGATGGCTCAGAGGTTAAGAGCATTGCCTGCTCTTCCAAAGGTCTTGAGTTCAATTCCCAGCAACCACATGGTGGCTCACAACCATCTGTAATGGGGTCTGGTGCCCTCTTCTGGCCTGCAGGCATACCACACAGACAGAATATTATATACATAATAAATATTTAAAAATAAATTATAGAAGAAGAAGAAGAAGAAGAAGAAGAAGAAGAAGAAGAAGAAGAAGAAGAAGAAGAAGAGAGCCCATGTCTTTCATATCCCCACCACCTAGCACTGTCAGTCCTTTTGGTTTTCCAGTCAGTCTAGTTAGCACATAACATATTTTAACTTCAAATTAAAATTAATTCTTCATGTTTCCCTCTCTTTACGAGAAAATAGACACTCACCTATAAGGGACAGTAATGGTTAGCTTTAACTGTCAACCTGACATAGCCTAGAGTCAGCTACAAAGGAGGTCTCCAATGAGGGATTTCCCAGATTAGCCTTTGGGCATTTCATCCACTTTGGGTGGCACCCTTGTGTAGGTGTGTAAGAGAGCTATAAGCATCAGCCTGAGAGGGGGCCAGCAAGTAGCATTCTTCTATGGTTTGGCTTCAAGTTCCCATTTGTTTCGGCCCTGACTGTCCTTAGTTACAGATATAACCTATGAACTGAAATAAGTCCTCTCCTCCCCCAAACTGCCTTCAGTCTGAGTGTTTTTTTTTTTTGGTGGGGGGTTCGAGACAGGGCTTTTCTGTAGCTTTGGAGCCTGTTCTGAAACTCACTCTGTAGAGCAGGCAAGGTCCGAGTGTTTTTTATCACAGCAACAGAAAGGAAACTAGAACAGAAATATAGGCAATAGGAAAGATGAAAATTCTAGTCATTTCAGGTAGGTCAGGTACTGGTAACACACACACACACACACCACACACATACACCACACACACACACCACACACACATACACCACACACACACACCACACACACATACACACACACCACATCCTACATCTATCTGTCTACATTGACAGAAACGTTATCATAGTATGATTATTTTTCAACAATTTACTATAACCATCTTTTTATGTCTATGAATATTCATGATAGCAAAGTTTTAAAAGCTGAATAATGTTCCATTAGGTAGATGTGTCATAGTTGAATCAATTCCCTTGCTGTGGAGCAACAGCCAATTTTCTCCTATTACAATGTTATAATAAACAACATGAATCTTTAATCACGTTCTTAAAATTTTCCAACAGTTGGACTGGGTGTGATGGAGCACACCTCTGAGCCCAGCACTTGGGAAGGAGAAGAAAGCAGATCTCTGTGAGTTTTAGGCTGCCTAGAGCTACATAGTGAGACCCTGCCTCAAAATAATAAAAGTAAATAAAAAAATTCTGAGACTGGAGTTGCTTGTTCAAAGCTCATGGGTCAGGAATGGGTTGCCTCTTTTGAAGCTATTAGTCAATGGGGACACCTAGACCTCTAAGCATTACAGGTCATTGCTAATACTCCTACCTACCCTCCAGAACGTGGGGATAGGACCCTATTGCTGAAGACATGGCTTATCTGAACCACAGAATATGGAGACATCAAGCTGTTACTCTCTGGCAAGCCTTATCACCACTGACTAGCATTTACTATGCTCGAAGGTGCTATGCACGCTGCCAAGAAGAAATGCAAGGCTCACTCTCACCTGGCTGTGACTCCTGCAAGCTACAACAATGACTGCTCTGACAAGACAGACCTACACATGCAGTAGTGGCATAAAGTTTATGGGAGTAGCTGTCTAGGGTTTCTATTGCTGTGAAGAAAGAGCATGACCATGAAAACTCTTATAAAGGAAAACATTTAATTGGGGCTAACTTAACAGTTCAGAGGTTTAGTCCATTATCGTCATGGTGGGTGTCATGGTGCTGGAGGAGGAGCTGAGAGTTCTACAACTTGATTTGCAGGCAACAGGAAGTAAACTGAGTGACACACTGTGCAGAGCTTGTGCATAGGAGACCTCAGTGTCTGCTGCTGCAGTGATATACTTCCTCTAACAAGGCCACACCTACTCCAAGAAAACCACACCTCCTAATAGTGCAACTCCCTATGGGGGGTATTTTCTTTCAAACCACCACAGTAACCAAAAACTTTCTATTTGTATTAAAGACCTGCTCCATGATATGGACACTACCATAGGGGTCAAGGACCTACTATGGTCACAGGCACTAGGAAAAAACAATACTATCACTCTGCTAAATGAACATGGCAGCAAAAATGACTTATTGCTATACCCATAGACCACAGCATCTTTCAACCCTCATCAGAGAAGCTTCTCCTCCCAGTAGATGCCAATTAACTGAGATGCCCTCCCCACCCAACAACTAGTCAATGTGCAGAGTGCTCAGCCTTAAATTGAACATTCATATCACACCCCTTCCCAGAAAGGCTCAGGGGTCTTTGTGAAAAAGGGAATGGAAAGTTTTCTAAGCACCTGAGAGGATGGATAACATCAAGGAAACCATTTTCCAGACACAAGCAGGGCAGAGGCACATATGAACTCACAGTGATTTTAACAGTACGCACAAGACCTGTGTAAACTCCAGCCCAAGAGAAACCCCAGTAAGTGGTGGGGAAGGTAGATTTGTAATCCCACCACTGGCTGAGGAACTATTGGCATAGGATAGTGGCGGGGGAGGGAAAGTCAGTTTTCTTTAATGGTGGGGCCCCTGGTAGGCTGACTACACACCAGAGAAGACCCTAACCTCAAGACACAAAGTTTATAAAGTAGACTTAATAGGGAAAGAAAAGAAGTAATCTCAAAGTTGGATGGGAAGGGATGGGAAGGTCGAGAGGATAGTAAGGGGAGGGGTTGAGGGCAATGATGTCATTGGTTTCTATTGCTGTGATGAAACACCATGATGAGAGCAACTTGGGAAGAAAGGGATTATTCTGCTTACTCTTCCACATCACAGCTCATCATCAAAGGAAGGCAGGATAGGAACTCAAATGGGATAGGAACCTGGAGGCAGAAACTGATGCAGAGGTCATGGAGTTGGGCTGCTTAATGGCTTGCTCTGAAAGGCTTGCTCAGCCTTCTTATAGAATGCAGGACCATCACCCCAGGGACTGCACCACTCACTACGTGCTGGACCCTCTCCCATCAATCACTAATTAAGAAAATGCCCTAAAGCCGGTTCTTATCAAGGCTGAGATTCCATCCTTCTAGATAACTCTAGCTGCTGTCAAGTGGACATAAAAATATCTAACACAGATGAACAGGATCAAAATACATTGTGAAATTTCAATATACTTATTAATAATTAAATATAGTTAAAATATTTTGTTTAAACACTTCATTAATGTAAGGTGGTTGAGGACATCTTTGCTCTCAACCCTTAGGAGGTAGAGACAAGCAGATCTCTGTGAGTTTGAGAACAACTTGGTCTACATACTGAGTTCAAAGCTGGCCAGAGCTACGTAGTAGGACCTTGTCTATATCCTAAATCATTTTTCCTTTTCTTCTTTTTTTATATTATTGTTGTTTGGGGAAAAGACATTACTATGTAGCTCTGGTTGTTCTGGAACTCGTTCTGTAAACCAGGCTGGCCTCAAACTCACTGTTGGGTCCAGGCGTCACAGTAATGGAGGACAGACCACCAACATCTATTAAACCAGAAGCAAACTTTATTCCAGAAAGAGAAAAAAAAAATCTCCATGGGGCACACAAAGCTTATCAGCTACGGCTGTGATCACAGCCAGAGATCAGATCTCTGTAGCTGTGGCAATGGGGGCTGGTTTTGGGCCTCCTTTTATAGTAAAATCAAGCACCAGCTGTGGATCAAAGAGCTTTTGTCACCATGAGGTCAGGCTTAAAGTCACATTACTTTTTAAGTTTTACAACTTTCGGTTATAGGACATTAGAATGTTAACTTAGAGTGTTTGCAAAAGCCTGTGGCTGACATCACTGCTTTTCTGTTCCTGAAAGAATGCAAGGCAGAGAGTTGAGACATAGGGGAGTAGTTAAAAGTTAAGGGAATACAGCAGAGGGTCCCATAGAGGCAACAGTTAGAAGCTAAGCTTTGTCTGCAGGACCTGCCTAGCTGGGAAGCTGGGAGGCAGGAGACAATTGTTAAAAGTTTACCTCTGGCTGGGCGGTGGTGGTGGACGCCTTTAATCCCAGCACTTGGGAGGCAGAGGCAGGCGGATCTCTGTGAGTTCGAGACCAGCCTGGTCTACAAAGGGAGTTCCAGGACAGGCTCCAAAGCTACAGAGAAACCCTGTCTCAAAAAACCAAAAAAAAAAAAAGTTTACTTCTGTGCACAGTGGCTGTCAGCATGTCTGCTCTGAAGGCAGAAAGTGTTTGTTAAAGGTTAACCTCCTGTAGTAAGGAGGCCGCTTCTTTGTCCTCAGCTGCTCAGGCCCAAAATAATCACACAGAAACTGTATTAATTAAATCACTGTTTGGCCCATTATCTCTAGCTTCTTACTGGCTAACTTGTACATCTTAATTTAACCCATTTCTATTAATCTGTGTATCGCCACATGGCTGTGGCTTACTGGCTAAAGTTCTGGCTTCTGTCTCCGGCAGGGCTACATGGCCTCTCTAAACTCCACCTTCCATCTCCCAGCCTTCAGCTTACTTTTCCCCACCTAGCTCTGTTCCCCTACAGCTCTGCTATGGGCCCAAAGCAGTTCCTTTATTTATCAATGGTATTCATAGCATACAGAGGGAAATCCCACATAAACTGACAGCTTAATACCCCCCCCCCCCGCACACTGTGTTTGGTCTTACAACTTTATATTTCTATATTCTTGGACCAAACCCTTTATTTCTATTTTATTCCTAGACTCGTCACTCACAGAGATCCATTTACCTCTGCCTCCCAAGAGCCCAGGCCTATATAATTTTTAAAAAATCTCATTCACGTGACTTAAAAGCCACCAAATTGCACTCTTCTGCCCAGGCAGTCCCCACTATTCCCCCAACAAGGGAGAGAAATGAGCAAGAGAATCTATTGGAGCACATGGGTTGAAGGGTAAGTACCCCAGGGCTGCTTAGGTCACTCATGTTGCAAAACTCTGCAGTTTTCTCCAAGGCAGAGGGTGAGCTGTGGGCCTTCCGAGGGGGAAAAACGAGGATCTGTGGGCAGGCAAACACTACCGTGGTGAGTCAGAGAGAACAGCAAAATCTCTTGCTGCAGGTCTATAAAAAGGAGCAGGAAGGAGCAGCATCGTAACTTGGGTGCTGGTAGTTCTGATCATCCGCGTCTCCACCAGTTCCCACTAGTCCTCATCCAGTTCTGTGAGAAATTTTTGTCTGTGGGAGGGAAGAGAAATGCTTGGAAGGAAAAGGAAAGACTCTGTTGCGGTTTGAATGTGAAATGTCTCCCACGGGCCCCTGCATCTGAACGTTTGGGACCCCAAACGTGGTAGTTTGAATGTAATTGGTCCCCATAGGCTCACTGGGAATGGTGCTATTAGGAGGTGTGGCTTTGTTGGAGTGGGTGTGGCTTTGTTGGAGGAAGTTGTCAGAGGCCATCTTCAACAAAAATACCACTTACCAGGGTAGGGGCAGGGGGATGAGAAAAATAGTAAAGAGGACAAAGCTGCAAGTGAAAATAATAAAACAGAAAACACAGGATAGTCCCGGGAGGGAGCTCCAGTGAGTACTGAAATCGCTCGCATTTAATTTCCAATTGCTTAAAATACCCCTGACCCCAAAAGGTAGGAGATTTTTAAAAACTGCCTTAACATGATACAAGGAAATGAACCAATTGCAGGTTGTGAGCTACATTCTTAGGTAAACATTTTGTTGCTAGAACAAGACAAGTAACACTCACACCCTAGACCAAGACATTCTGAGGTGGGCAGTGGTGGCACAGGCCTTTAATCCCAGCACTCAGGAGGCAGAGGCAGGCGGACCTCTGTGAGTGTTACTGGTCTAGGAGATAGCTAGTTTTAGGAGAGGCTCCAAAGCTACAGAGAAATTCTGTCTTGAAAAACAAAAACAAACAAAAAAACAAAAATCAAAAAACAAAAGAACATTCTGGAGGCAAACCACTCCCTGGGTGGAATCCATTGCTATCTCCTTGAGGGAGCAGGGACTTGGTTGGATCTTTAGACTTTTGTTTGGAGTAGAAACATACCTACTCTATTTCTGAAATACAAGGTCTGGATTTTAGCCACACCTGTTCACAATAACCTTGAGAGAGCAGAACTCTCTGCTATAAATCTAGGTGGGACCTTTGTTTGCAGTAGAAACAGACAATAACCTTGAAGGAACAGAAGTAAATTCCAAATCTCTGACTTTTGGTCAAGGTAGAAATAGGCTCACATATTTAGGCCTCCACAGGAAGTGTGTCTCAGTTCACTTCCTGCTGCCAGCAGATGAAGAACACTCTGTTCCTTCTCCAACACTGACTGCCTGCATGCCCCCTGCCATGACCAGAATGGATTAAATCCCTGAACTGTAAGCCCGTCCCAATTAAATGTTTTCCTGTATAAGAGTTGCCATAGTCATGGTGTCTCTTCATAGCACTAGAAACCCTGACTAAGAGAGTGTTGCAGAACCTTTACATGATGGAGCCTGGCTGGGGGAAACAGGTCATTAGAGTTGGCCTTTGATGTCCACAGCCATGCCCTGTTTCATCTCTCCTCTCTGCTTCCCGGTTCCCTGGGATGTGAGCAAGCAGCCTCACATTCCTGCTGCCCCAAACCCTTCCCCCTGCCGTGCTGTTTTCCCAACATGATGTATTGTACCCTCAAACCACGCGCTAACATAAATCCTTCCTCCTCAAGTTGCTGCTTATCAAATTTGATCCCAGTGAAAGAATGGTCACTATTACAGTCCCCTTCTCACTCCTTTGTACTGTGCGTAAGCAGAGGGTCAGAAGCAAGGAGGTGATGGGACAATTCAAGGTGGACTTCCCAAGATTCAGCATGAAGTGGATGCTCAAAGGCCCAGGTGGCCCACTGTAGTTCAGAAGGAGCTGATCCCCTGGTCCAGTGGTGGTGCAGGACGTTAATCCCAGCAGGTGGAACTCGGTGAGTTCAACACCAGTCTGGTTTACACAGTGAGTTCCAGGTTAGCCTGATCTTCTAATCTGTCTCTAATACAAAATAAAACAAACAAAAAAGGAGGAGGAGGAGAAGGAAAGAAAAGAAAAGAGAAAGAATGAAAGAAAAAAACTAAATCTTACCCTTAAAGAAATCTTTTTTTTTTTTTTAAGAAATCTACAATTTCATGGGAATGGGGGAAAGGTTCCCCGTCATGTCCCCCATATGTCCCAGCAGAGTCCCTCTTCCTGGGTAGGAAAAATGGCAGACAGGATTTCATTTGCCACTCTCTGTTACCACAGAAAATCCTGTTATTGGTGCTCTGACTGAGGCTGAGGATTTTAGCCATTGACCTCATTGGAACAGGCAGGCCTCTCTCAGCTGGCTCACACACTCCCTCCCACCTCCCAACCCGGTGTACTTGCGTCTCTCACAGCGAGCATTCCATTAAGACACTTCCTGTGCTGAGGTGATTCACTGAGCTGCGTGGGCTCAGCCCAGCGTGGTGCTGAGCTCCACGGGGGGAGCCCTCCCCTAGTCCAAGACCTCTGCAAAGCAGAAACAGGAAATTCAAATAGGAAAGTCTACATGAACTCAAGGCATCCTTAGACCTTTTTTTTTTTTTAAATCTACTTGGGATTGTGTTTTCCCCTTCCTGTCTGTTCTCAGGAGGATCAGACAAATGTGGTGAACTGAATGAGAGCTAGCACACCTTGTACCTTTAAGTCCATAGACACCCCCTCATCTGGTCTTGTTTTCGTCTGTAAAATAAGAGGGGGGAAAGCTAGGTGTTCCCAAAGACCCACCAGTGCTAACGTCACAGGACTCTGCTTCTTTTGAATTTATGGGATTGTATAACCTTATATGGAAGTGCTTCCAAGTCCCTGAGAATTCAGATTTTAAAAATCACAAAGAGAAGAGAAAGTGTGTCCAGTTGCGGAAGGTATTCCTCCATCTTCTAAAGCAGGTTCTGCTCTGCTCACTTGGACAAGGTCTCACTGCACATAGAGAAATGGAGCCTGAGTCCATAATCATGTTAAGTGATGGGTCTGCCCCTGGGATGCAGCTCGGCTGCAGTAAAGCATGCTGCCTGTTACCCATTGCCCCAAAATTTGAATTGTCTGTCAGCTTTCTGAAGGCTTAGTCTTTATTCCCCATGAGACCACTCAGGGCAGGCCATGCCCCACAGGAAGCTGATGGGTTGATTTTAGCTCTCTCTGGGTGCAAAATATCCTCCTATCCATCTGCCATGGAATACAAATTTCCTAATATCATTGCCTTTCCTCTGGACCAAGGCTGGCACATACATTTCTCTCTCTTCCTGTCTGACCGCGGGTATTGGCATCAGAGCCAGTAAGAGCAAAGCATTAGACACATTTTCCTGGACACCAGCTTGGACCAAGCATAGACATAGCACATGCAATGCTGAGAGACAGAAGGTCTGTTCCTGAGGTTGCTAAGCTGGGAGGGAGCAAGTTCTACCAGGCCTCATTCTTTGCATGGAAGAAACTGACCGTGGGTGGTTTGAATTAGAAGGACCCTTTGAATACTTGGTCGCCAGTTAGTGGAACTGTTTGGGAAGGATTAGGAGGTGTGGCCTTGTTGGAGGAGGTATTGACTCTTTCTGCTTCATGCTTGTGGATCAGGATGTAAGCTTTCAACTACCACTCCAGCACCATGCCTGCCATGCTCCCTACCATGATGATCATGGACCCCATAGACTCATAGGGAGTGCCATTATTGGAGGTGTGGCCTTGTTGGAGGAAGTGTATGTGTGTGTATAGTGGAAGTGAGGGCGGGGGGGCGGGGAATGACACTGAAGGTTTCAGAAGCTCAAACCAAGCCCAGTGTCATTCTCTCTTGCTGCTGTCTGCCATCCAGATGTAGAACTCTCAGCTCCCTCTCCAGCACCATGTTTGTCTGTGTGCCACAATGCTTCCTGCATAATAGACTAAACCTCTGAACTGTAAGCAAGCTCCAGTTAAACATTTTTCTTTATAAGAGTTGCTGTTGGGCTGGAGAGATGGCTCAGTGGTTAAGAGCATTGCCTGCTCTTCCAAAGGTCATGAGTTCAATTCCCAGCAACCACATGGTGCCTCACAACCATCTGTAATGAGGTCTGGTGCCCTCTTATGGCCTGCAGACATACACACAGACAGAATATTGTATACATAATAAATAAATAAATATTTTTTTAAAAAAAGAGTTGCTGTAGCCATGGTGTTTCTTCCCAGCATTAGAGACCAAACTAAGACAGACTACAGCCTTCTGAACCTACTATAAAGCCATAACAAAGTCTTTCTTCTAAAAGTTGCCTCACTCATGGTGTTTTAACACAGAAATAAAAAAGTAGCTAAGGCATCATGGGCTGAGGCCAAGCTGGGGCAGGCCATTCACTTCAGGCATTTGAATCTGGGAGCATTTTGAGTGTGTAATTTCAATGTGTTACCCAGAAGAAATAACTCCGGGAGGCAAGAACATTGACTAGGCTTTCCACATAAGCTGTGTTGGGTACCTAGCACAGACAGAATACGCTAAAGATGGTGAAGTGAGGGCATTCCCAGAGAGAAGTCATTGCTAGAGAAAGGCAAAGCCCTTGCCCATTGCTGGTGATAGCATAAGATGGTGCAACCACTGTGGAAAACATTCACCTCAAAAATGGTACAGATGTTACTTCTGACCTGACAATTCCACATCTTAGGAGCAGACCTAAGAAGATAAAAAGCTTACGTTCCCATAAAAATCTGTGCCTCACTGTTCATAGCAATATGATTCATAACAGCCAAACAGTTGGAATAACCCAACTGTCCACAGCGAATGAATGAATAAACAAAATGTGATATATCCATACAATGAAAATGAATCAGCAGGAAGAAGGAACGAGATACTGACTCACGTTACAACGTGGATGAGCTTTGCCAATGTTACTTTTTCTTTAAATTTTATTTTGCGTATGGGTATTTTGCCTGCATGTGTGTCTATGTACCACATGCATGCAATGCCCGCTGAGGTAAGAAGAAAGTGTTGGAGCCCCTGGAACTGGAGTTAGAGATAGTTGTGAGCTACCATGTGGGAATTGAATCTGGGTCCTCTGGAAGAGTGGCAAGTGCTCTTAATATATTTGATATATATATGACTCTGATTTCCCCTTAGGGATGTCTTTTAGTTCTGTCTTTGCCCCATCACATCCTGAGTCTTCCATAATACTTGGAAGCCTTGGGTACTATAGAAGACTAATTTCCATATCTATATCTATATCTATATATACATGTGTGTATATATATGGAAATTTATATATGGAAACACACACATACAAACACACACACAAACATATATATATATATATATGCTCAGTTATTTTACTAAAAAAAAAAAACAGTCTCATCAACTCAAAGAGAACAGGCAGCAGCAAACTGAAACTAATTCACAATTTTGTTTAAATTTACTTGTCAAAGGCAGCAATATTCATTTTCATGGACCCTCCCAATTCCCTGCTCTGGGAATAGACTTTCAGGAAGCAATTATGTAGAACAAAATATAATGGGTAGCAGGGGTGCCTGGTGAATTATTCATAATCTGATAATGATTTTAACCCATTTTTCACATGGCATGCTATTGATGTTAGCTTCTGGAAAGTTCCCAAAGTAAACAACACAGAGATTTCCTTTATCTGTGCTTATATAACCATAAACCTCCTGCCTGTCTTGCTAACCACTTGGATAACTAAAATCAAAAGAGCCCTGGATCTGTATTCTTCCCTAAGGCCAGGCCAAGGTAGAAACTAATTTATCTATCATTTCTCACTAGGGTCTGCTGGGGCGGGGGTGGGCGGAAGTGGGGAGAACGGGAACAGACAGCATCTCACACAGTATTATCTTCCTTGTTATTGGACGGCCGAATGGATGGTGGCAAGAATGAAACCTCTGTAGTAGGGAGGGCTGAACTCACTGGCTTTGCCCTGTGCCTGAGTGGTTCCAAGAGGCACATTCTCCGTTTCTCTGTCAAACAAAGACTGTTTCATTGCTTTGCTGGGTGGTCGGGAGAATTTGAGACGATGATAAGGGCTCAGGAAGCAATAGCTGCTCTAAGATTGTCCTTAGTAGCAGCTATAAAACTTGCTTAAAATTGAATTTGTCTGAGAGATCCAGCCAAAGCTTGCTTGGGAGCCAAAGTCTCCATAATAGGACCACATAGATGAATCTCCTGGGGTGATCTTAAAATATAGATTTGCTGAGCATAGTGGGGCTCCCATCACTCCAGAGGCAGAAGTAGGTAGACCTCTGTGAGCTCAAGGCCAGCCTGGCCTACATTGTGTGTTCCAAGCTAGCCAGAGCTACACAGTGAGATCCATTCTTTAAAAAATCAAGATCAAAAACAACAAAATTATTTTAGCTCTAAGGATTCTTACTCAGTAGGTAGGAAGCCAGAGAATATAGATTTCTTTTCAAAAAGTATTTTAAGTTCACCAATAGTGAGATGAATTTTGGCAAATGTAGTCGCATGTACATCTGTATTAGATTGTTTTCCATTGTTGAGATAAACCATGGCCAAAAGAAACCTCAGGAAGAAAGGGTTGATCTCATCTGATAGCTTACTGTCCATCATGGACAGAACTAAGAGTAGGAACTTGGTGTCAGGAACTGAACCAGGGGCCGTGGGGAATAGTGCATACTCCTCAGACAGCTCCTCTGGCTTGCTCAGTTTGCTTGCCTATGTACCCCAGGACCACCTGGCCATCGATGGCATCATCCACAGTGGGACAGGCCCTTCTTCATCAATCATCAATCAAGAGAATGACTCTCAGATTTGCCCACACTCCTTATCCCTATGTCGTTACTAGGCGGCTGGGCTAATTTTCTGTTTTATTTTTGTAACGCTGAAACTGAACTCAGAGAGTCATACAAGCTATGCACGCACACCCTACCGCTGAGCTGTACCCCCAGGCTTAGTTTTGTATGTGCTTATTGGACCTTTAAAAGACGTGCAAGGAGTCTGAGTGTGACCCCATTCTGACCTCAAAGGAAATGCACAACAGGGAATACCACGTGAGTTTTCCTAATCAACCTTGCAAGAACTCACTCAGCCCAGAGGGAGACAGAGGGCAGGTCACCCTGGGCCCAAATCAGGCTCTGTAGATGACCCTACCCACCCCCTACCTCACCCACCACCCACACCCACCCCAGGCCTGGCCCAGGTCATATTGCAAATGAAATCACTAGGAATCTGACAGGAAGTAAGTTAAATAAGCAGCCTCCCAAAGCTTCTTGCATTCTCTGGAGGCTCAAAATGAAGTGTTTGGCTTAGCCAAGGGCCCCACTGTGTTTTTAGGGTATGCACACATCAGACCAGGAATTTGATTTGGGTGGAGGCTGACAGCTGAATTCTTCTGTGTTAGAAAGCACAACAACTTGGGAGGGGGCGGTGCCTGCCCGGAGTTCTGGGGGAGAGGTCAAGGAACAGCTGCACCACCATCCTGTCAGCCCACTATCAGTAGAAGCCAGGGAAATCAGCCTGGTGGTGTCCCTGGCTTGGGCTTCGCATGGGACTTTCCAGGAGGCTGACGCAGGTGAAGTGAGCCTGGGGTGCTCTTCAGAATTGGGCTGACCTGCGGCCCAGACTGCAATCTTGTCTTTCAAGAGCAGAAGTGAGGCTGTGAAAATGGAGAGTCAGAGCAGGGGTGAGGTCAGGTGAGGTGAGAGGCCACACTCTAGGATGGGTTTCATGCTGCACCTTGGGACCTCTGGCCCTCCTCAACCACAGAGAGGTAACTGGGAACTAGGGAGCCTCCTCCGTTTCTGGACTCTGTGATCTTGGCCTTGGCTGACTGGTCCAGGCATGAGAACCTCTGGCCTGACCCAGTGAAAATCTCTTCTCTTGAAGTTTTGATCTTGGGATGGAAAATCTTTGAGATCAGCTCTCATGACTGATAAGGCCACAGTCTCAGCCAGTAATCACAGCACACTTCTATATGGTGGGAAAAGCCCCTCTAAAGGGAGGGGAGGATGCTGGCATCTGAAGAGACAACCAGAAGAGACAGTGATGGAGGATTTTCAGGCCCAGGACCTCCAGTTGCATCCTTGCACATTTTTCTCTAAGTTGGTGACAGTTTGATCACATGTATTTAAATATGCCCAAGGGACATCAAATAACTCATTCTCACACCCTTCATAAGGTTGTTGACGGCAAGCAGCAACTAGATAAGGTTAAAGGCAAGACCCCTGTCAGTTAAAGGTGGCCATGGGCCAGCCCTAGGAAGTCAGGATCTCCTTAAGCCATGCCAAAGATATAGAGGTAGGTTAGAGTTAAAGATTTGAGCTCCCGCTGGGCGGTGGTGGCGCACGCCTTTAATCCCAGCACTTGGGAGGCAGAGGCAGGCGGATCTCTGTGAGTTCGAGACCATCCTGGTCTACAAGAGCTAGTTCCAGGACAGGCTCCAAAACTACAGAGAAACCCTGTCTCGAAAAAAACCAAAAAAAAAAAAAAAAAAAGAAAGAAAGATTTGAGCTCCCCAGCTTCTATCCCCCTCACTGTGGGTCCAAATGGCTAACTGTGGTGCCTATTAGCATACCAAAGCACGCGCTGAAATCCTGGCTCTCAGTGTCACAAGCACCTGTTAGAGCCCATGCTGGCATCCTGGCTCTTCTCACCCAACCTCTACCTCCCACTGTAAATGTCTCCAGTTCTTAGTGTTGGGTCTGGTAGGGGGTGGGTCATGCAAAGATGGGAACAGACCACCAAAGTCTAATAAACCCGAAGCAAACTTTATTCCAGAATCCAGGAAAAAGTAAAAATAAATAAATGAAAAAAATCTTCATGGGGTACAAAAAGCTTATCAGGTAGATGAGACCAGAGCCAGAGATGTAAGGCTGTGGCCCAGGCTGGTTTCTGAACCCACCTTTTTATAGTAGGGGCACCAAGCATTAGGTCTGAACAAAGGAATTTTTAACAATCTCAAGGTAAAGCTCAGATACAGATTGCTTATTTTACAATCTCCATTAACAGAGTGTCTCAGTTAAACTAGTGTTTGTTTTTAATCTATTGTCTTTCTTGGTACTTCCAGGCAGTGTTTACTGAAGCCCTGTGCTCTCCCCTTTGATGCTGCCAGTTTCCCATAGCAGGGACAATGCATAACCCAGAGGTCATATATCTATTTTCTAACAGTTGACTCAGCTCATATCCATAGGCTAGCTCTCAGTTTGCAGGGAGATGCTTTGGCCTTGTGAACAGCGCTGTGGGTTGCAAAGCGGAGTAACCCACTCTTAATAGTTAATCCTTAAGCTACCGAGAAAGATGCTGACAGTCTGTTCTCCTAGGCTTACAACTTTATATTTCTTTATTTCTACATCCCTATTTCTAGAATCTACATTTTTATATTCTTATTTTTGGATCCTTCACTTAGGTTTCCCTTCCCCCAGCTTCTCATTCCTATATAACCCTGCCGTTTCTGCCACACAGCTCTCTTGGCTCTTGGCTTCCCTTGGTTCCCTCCCTCTTGGCCTTCTTTCTGTCAGGTGCCAAAGAAACAAGAGAACAAGCTTTCCTCCGTACCTGTGGCTCCTCCCAGCACTGCCCACCCTGCCCCTACCCTAAACTTCTTCCCCCAGCTTCTCTTTCCCATATAAACCTACCATTTCGGTCATGTGTTTTTTGGCCTCTTGGCTCAATCTTGGCCTCTGGTCTGAGGCTCCTCTCTTAGACCTCTATTCTTGGATCCTGGTCCCCACTTTCGCCTTCCCTTCTCTTCTCTCACTCTCTGTCCCGCCCCCCCCCAAGTGGTCCAGTCCATTCTGCTGGTCACCGTTTAGTCTACTCGACTACTTTATCTCTCTGCTCTGGGCTCTTCCAGATGCCTCTGGCTGTATTTTCCTATCTACACACCTTGAAGCGGGCATGTCCTCACTTTCTACACCTGGTGCTGAGACCCCCCACTTTTACACACTCGCCGTATTTATTGCACCCCTATTTGTTCATTTGTTTTGTTTGTGTAGTTGTTTACTTTCAGGGCCAGGGAAAGATCAAGGTTCATCCTGGCTTGCGCTTGCCTCAGAATTGTCTCAACACCAGACACTGAGTGTGAGCCCTGGGAAGCTTTCCTGTCCGAGCTGTCTGCCCAGTGGGGCACGTGGGTGTGTTGAGTGCAAGGCTGGATGCATAATCAATGCTCCTTAAGATACAGATAAAGAGCCAGGGGCAGGGCGAGATGAATGCGCTGTTGGGAGAAGTTCAATGCAGATCACAGAGGTTTCAGAAAAGAACACGGAAAGCTGTAATTAGAAAGCATGGGCATTCAGGACTGCCTGCGGGTCAGAGGGGCGGGGCTAGTGGGCTGTGGTGGTGGTAGCGGAGCAGGAAATGGGCACAGAGGTCCCCGCAGTTCAGGGCTGACATAATTGGACAGAGATCAGCAGCCGGTCACCATGGTAACAGCCAATCCGAGGTGCTGTGCCTATGGCAAAGAGTCAAGGTTTCTAAAGAAGGGACTAAAAATGCTTCTTTTGTTCTCACTTTGCTATCAAATCCCTGTAGGGGTGATGCGACGCCTCCCAGACACCGCTGACAACTGCTGGCCCCTGTGCCTGGGAAGGAGCCATGTGAAGGCCCAGGAAACCAGCTGGAGCTGGAGATGGAGCGGTTAAATATATTTCACGGAACTATTTGTGCCTCCCTGTAGGGCGGCGGCCAATGCGTGGGTTTAGAGTACGAACACGCAGGGTTCCCATCACAGCTGAGCCTATTAGCGGGCTGTGTGACCTGGGAACGGTCACACCTCAGTTTCCTTTCACAGTGAAATGTGTTCTTTGTTTGCTTGAGACAGGGTTTCTCTGTGTAGCCCTGTGTCTTCATTAGGGTTCTATTGCTGTGAAGAGACACCGTGACCACAGCAACTCTTTTTTTTTTTTTTGGTTTTTTGAGACAGGGTTTCTCTGTGGTTTTGGAGCCTGTCCTGAAACTAGCTCTTGTAGACCAGGCTGGTCTTGAACTCCCAGAGATCCGCCTGCCTCTGCCTCCCGAGTACTGGGATTAAAGGCGTGAGCCACCGTGCGCCACCACCGCCCGGCTACACAGCAACTCTTATAAAGGATTTTTTTTTTTTTTTTTTGGTTTTTCGAGACAGGGTTTCTCTGTGGTTTTGGAGCCTGTCCTGGAACTAGCTCTGTAGACCAGGCTGGTCTCGAACTCACAGAGATTCGCCTGCCTCTGCCTCCCAAGTGCTGGGATTAAAGGCGTGCGCCACCACCGCCCGGCTCTTATAAAGGATTTTAATTTAATTGGGAATAGTTTACATTTTCAGAGGTTTGGTCCATTATCATCAGGATGGGAAGCCAGGCAGAACTGGTGCTGGAGACATGGCCGACTGTCCTACATCATGACCTGCAGGCAAAAGGAAGTAGCCTCTCTCACTGGGCACGGCTTCAAAGCCCGCCTCCACAGTAACACACTTCCTCCAACAAACCCACACTTCCTCTAACAAGGCCACTCCTCCTGATAGTGCCATTCCCTTTGAGGGCCATTTTCTTTCAAACTACCACACCCTGTCTGTCCTGGAGCTTCCTGTGTAGATTAGTCTGATCTCAACTCAGAGATCCTACTGCCTCTGCTTCCCAAGTGCTAGGTTTGAAGGTGGTTATCACCTCGCCTGGCTAGAAGAATGCACTTCTGATGCTTGTTTTTCGGGGAGGTGGCAAGAACTGAGAAGAGGCCCATTTCACATTGGCCTAGGGAGTCAGATGCTATGGTCATGATTTTGAAAAGAACAGCAGTTTCACCAAAGGGTTTTGGGGAAGTAAAAATCAGGTTCTGCTTCTTTGGGGGGTACCAAAAAGGCTGTCCATGAGACTCAAGAGTCCAAGAGAGAGTGGTTAGATTAACAAAGTGGTATTTAGAAAGAAAGTATTCTCAAGGCAGTCTAGAAAGCTGTGAGCCACGAGAGACTCCAAAGCCTTTGCTCTGCCCAGGAATGAATTCCTGGTCCTAGACAGATTGCCTATGAGCTCATCTTTTCTCCTGCCACAAGCAGGAGAATCTGAGATGAATCTGAAGCCAACGCTTCCCGGAACTATCACAGGAAGGTGTGACATGAAGGTGAAGGGATAGGAGAAAGCACTTGCTTAGTGACCAGGACAGACCTAAAGCGGGTTGAACAAGGACATAGCTGTGGGCTGCCCACATCCTCCCTCCCCATCCAGAAGTATCAAGAGATGCAAACATCCCTATTTGGACTCTGGAGCAGTCAGTTGTTGCTATGGCAACTTGGTGGGCTCTCTGGTGGGTGGAAGAAGGCAGCAGCTGGTGAAGATCAGCACCGGGGGCTGCAGCTCTGCCCTTACACTGGCATAGATATAGCATTTATGCCAGGGTGAGAGCAAATAGGTCTTTATTTGCTGTCATAGGGCCCTCACCCCTGTCTTAGATCTAACCCGGCTCACAGAAGGAAGCCAGGTACCTCTGCTGAGGGGTAACTCTCTGGAGACTCCTACCTTGGACCTATTTCCTCAGACCACATGTTTACCTAAGAGATTCAGCTTCATTTTCAGTATGAATTCAATCAATCATTTGTCTGTTCACTCATTCAAGGTATAAGAGGTGCGAAATGCTGGACCAGAGCAGCGGCAAGATAGACGCGGCTCCTGCCTTCATGGAGGCTGTGGTTTATGTAGAGGAGGAAGAGGCTGAAGAGAATGCATTCTATGGTAGGACCCAGGGAAGTTGTGAGGCGAGCTGACTTGAAAAGGGTGGCCAGACAAGGTGCCTTCTGAGGCTAGAAAGAGCTCCAGGTGTGAGGAGAAGCCAGACTCCTTCATAGTGTTTTCAGGAAGTGGAGGCAGGCACACCGAGGACAGCAGAGTTTGGGAATGATGGGGAAGCCTGAACAATCTTGCTAGGCTTTTGTTCTAAAGGTCGTAGAAGCAATGGGTGCTTTTAAGCAAGAGAAAAAAATGAGTGTGTGTGTAAAAATGAGCACAGTGTTTGTATATACGAACATGTGTGTGTGTGTGTATGTGTGTGTGTGTGTGTGCACGCGCGCTCCGGGGACTGAATCTAGAGTCTCACAAGGCAAATGCTTGTCTACTGTGTAATACTATAACTTAAATGTTTCAAAATATATTTAGTATTTTAATAAGCTTTATTATAAATCAAAACAAAACATAAATCATACACCAAAATTAACCAGGCCCAAAGTCTATACATCTCAATGAACTCTATACAGATAAAAAGCTAGCTGCAACCTGAGTTCAAATCCCCAGAGCCTGCATACAAACCAGAGATGAAGACAGGAGAGTCCCAGATGCTCATGGGTCTTGTATACAGTGGAAGAAACAAGAGCCCCTATTTTTAAACAAAGAGGAAGGTGAAGATCAGCATCCAAGGTTGTCCTCTGACCTCTACACGCATGGTGTGGCATGTGTACACACGTGTACACATAAAAGAAGGCAAGAGTTAAAGAAGAAAGACTGTTACATTGGGTGACTGCTACAATGGCCCCTTGAAAGCTGATGGTCAGGAAGAAGCAGAGCTAGAGAATTCACAGGGAACCCCAGCAAGGGTGCTGGGGCGCTGAGGGTGGAGAGTAAGAGAAGGGATGACTCAGAAGTGTTGTGGAATGTTACTTTGCTATGTAGAAATGTGTTACATTTGTTTATGTTGCAGAATATTACTTTAACTATAAAAGATGTGTTACCTTGTTTATACTGCATTTGCTTAAGGAATGTAAGGATGTATGGCTTTGCCTGCCCAAGGCACCTGATTGGTTAAAAAGCTGAGCAGTCAATAGCTAGCAGAGGTGCGATTGCTGGGGCTGGCAGGCAGAGAGAATAAGTAGGGGGAGGAGTCTAGGCTTGAGGGAGAAGGAAACAGTGGAGAAAGAGAGGGAGACACCCAGGGCCAGCCAGTCAGGCAGCTGCCAGTCAGCTCAACATGGAGGAAGCAGAAAAACAGGACACACAGAATGAAAGAAAGGTAAAAAGCCCCAAGGCAAAATGTAGATGAAGAGAAACAGGTTAAATTAAGTTAGGAAAGTTAGTGGGACAAGCATAAGATAAGGCCAAGAATTCATAATTAATCTTAAGTCTCCATGTCATGATTTGGGGCCTGGAGGTCCAAGAAAACCTGCATGAAAGTGTCTAGTTGGCCAGGTGGTGGTAGCACACTCCTTTAATCCCAGCACTCAGGAGGCAGAGGCAGGCGGATCTCTGTGAGTTCGAGGTCAGCCTGGTTTACAAGAGCTAGTTCTAGGACAGGAACCAAAACCACAGAGAAACCCTGTCTCAACCGCCCCCCCCCCACCCCCCGCAAAAGAAAGTGTCTAGTCTAAGAGAACCATCCGTGAAAGAGATGTGTGTGTGTGTGTGTGGTACAAAGTGCCCCAGGAGCAGTTACACTGGATATGACTTTGGATTGCAAGAAACACTCCAAGCTCAAGTTGTCCAAGAGCTTCCTCATATTTACCAGGAAACCTTGGCAAGCCGAAGCCTTTCACAGGCTTCTCAACAGTACATGATCAAAAAAGAAAATTATTATTTTAGGAGTGAACCACTGGCTGTGCTAAGGGAGTGGCAGGTGTTAGGAATAATTCTTAAGAGGAGCCTCTCTGCCGACGGAAATAATTCCAGTCAGACCTAATTAGACCGAATAAAAGATGCCCACGTTTAATGCAGCGCTTCCAGGTGGTGGAGGGGGATGTGTGGGGTGTTGGGTGGAGAGGGTGGGGGGAGCCCATGCAAAACCTGAAGACCATGTGTTCCTTTTTCTTGCCAGCAGCCTAACTAGCCTGTGGGAGTGGTCCTGACCCTCCCTGGGGAGGGGTCAATGCTTGGTGGGCTTTTTTGGCCCTCCCTGGGTAGGTGGAGTCCGGACCAAGGCGACTCAAAGGGGAGAGGGCTTGAATTGGGGCTTCCTGCTCCATTCCAGCTCCATTGGTGCTCCAAGGATGAATGCCAGCGGCTGGGGTGACGCTTCCAACCCAAACATCCCAGAGTCCTTGGATATAGGGATGTCAGGGGCCTGGGTCTCACTTTTGACCACACAGCAGGTATCATCATTCTGTGAGTAACTCTGGCTTGCCTCCAACTCAAGACAATCCTTCTGCCTCAGCCTCTGGAGTGCTAGGGAAACATGCATGAGCCACCATACACAGTTAAAGAAGGACACCTTCATGGATGATTTCCCAGGTTGGAAGGAGAGAGCCTGTGACTGTAGAACACTTACAAAGTTCCCACCTGACAGATACCAGGCTACTGCTTTAAATCCGCTTGAATTTTACTCCTGTTTGATAAGAAACTGGAGCCCAGAGAAGTTAAGTAACTCACTGAAGGGTAGCAGCTACATACGCAGCAAGCAGACGAGCCAAAATTTAAACATGGAGTTTGTTAAATGCTCTGTAATTTTAAGATAATTACATTACTATACCAACTAAAGCAACAGGAATTTAGAAGCTGTAGTCTGGAGATTTGAGCAGAAAGAGGTTTGGGAAGATGGAAGAGGATTTTTGAGACAGAGGCAGTAATCCAACAAACTGCTGAAGGGCTGGGGGTTGAGAATTCAGCCAGCAGATCCTCCATGGTTTAGAGACTAAAGAGTTTTCCAGAAGGGTGATACTTGGCTTTTCCTTGTATTGTTACCTTATTGGGTAGAGTTATAACCACATTCCTTACCACAAACGCCAAGAAAACCTCTGGCGGCCAGGACAATAATGAGGGGATGGACAGTGAGAGAACAAGATGCTGACCATGGATTCCAGAGCAGGAAGTAGGGGCAGGAGGTGACCAGGAAGCATCAGCAGCCACCCTGGAGTTCACTGAAACTCTGGGGTGATATCTAGCTTAATCTTTTATTTGGAGAAGGAAAGGGTGGTTAGTTAGTGATTGCAGGCTGGAGGATGTGAAAAAACCAGGTCACTCCTGACTTCCTTACATCACAAGCCGAGGAGCAGAGCCCTCAGGAGGAAGCTCTGTGGGATGAGCATGTCTGAGTCATACCATTAACCATTAGCTGTTTGCCTAAAGGGCCCTTCAGTGGGGTGTACTGAGGTCTTCAGGGAAACAAGCAGTCACTGTGCGCGGTGCTGTCCCTCACCCGAGTCCTCCTGTCTTTGTGCTGTGTCTTCATGGCCTTAAAGCAGCCTGGGAGGGCAGAGCAGGCAGTCTGCAGGAGGCCAGCATGAGGACCAACCCTCTCTCTGCTCCCTCCTCTGCCCACTCCTTCAGTGTAGAGAGTGCCCTGTTTGTTGGGAGGTGTCTGCATTTGGCTTATGAACACTGACAACAGCTTCTTGTCACATGTCCAATGGCAAAAGCATAGTGCTTGATCAGTTTCTAGGTTCCTGTTTAGAAAAGGCCCCCGAACTTGTTTTTCAGAATATAACTGAGAAGTATCTCGGGGGGGGGGGGGGAATCTGTGTGTGTGCATAAAGTTGGGGGGTAGGGAGGTGGGGAGGACCTGAGAAGAGTTAGGGGAGAGGAAAACACAATCAAAATATATAAGGCTGGAGAGATGGCTCAGTGGTTAAATGAGCAGGTATTGTTCTTGCAAAGGACTTGGGTTTAGTTTCTAGAGTCTATGTCAGGAGGCTCACTGCTACCAGTGACTCCATCCCTAGGGAATTAGACAGACAGACAGACAGACCTGCACACAAGTCTTTTGCTAAAAATTTAAATATACATACTTCTTACTTCAGATATTCCTCCTCTATAGAAATTATTTTATCTTTGCACAGTTTTTACATATAACATTGTCCATAGCAAAAAAAAAATATGAACAACCTAATATTTATTAAGAGGAATGTCCTATGATTCAGGAGATGGCTCGGTTGGTTAAGTGCCTGCCATACAACATCAGGACCTAAGTTTTGGTCCCTAATACTCCTGACCCTGAGGGCTGGAATTGTAGAAGTTTGCCACTGTGCCCAGATTTTTTTGTTGTTATTGTTATTTTCAAAATAAGTTAACTTTTAATTAATTTTTTTAGATTGATTTTTTCCTTTTATGTGTATGACTGTTTTGCCTGCATGTACGAATGTGTACCACACGTGTGCCTTCTAACAGAGATTAGAAGACGGGGGTTGGATCCCTGGAATTGGAATTCTGGATGGCTGTGAGTCACTCTGTGGGCGCTGAAGAGCCCAGCACAGGTATTAGTGACATGATTGACAGAAGGGCTGTGGTGGGGGCCTGAGAACCACTGCTCAGATGAGCCACAGCCTAAGCCGTGACTCAGTCAACTTCCGCTGCACTGAGCTCCTTAGCAGGCATCACATCTTGCTTCCCTTCCAAGACTTTTAGGACGACTGGAATAGCAGTTAGTTTATTATCACTTGGCTCCGCAGTGGGTTCCTATCATAGGATTGATGTTTCTGAAATGTAGCTGAGAACACTTCCTGTTGTTGCCTGCTCAGGAAATGAGCTGTTATGTACCCAACCATACCAGTTCCTTTGTGGATAAGTCAAACCCTAAATAAACGCACGCGGATAAACAAATGCTTCTGGCTGTAAGATGGAACCCATCTCGAAGCCACGTTCCAGCTTAAATCCTGCAGACCACTCTCCTCTAAAAGGGCATAGGTATCCCCTGTGCGCATGCGTGCACACTGTTTGTAAGCGGTCTTCCCACGTACACCACCGCAGAAGCGGCGAGCACCTGAAGGGTCTTACGTGAGGATGACACAATAAGAACGGAATTATTAAAAGCTCTCTCAGAGTCGGTGAGATCGCCCAGAAAATAATCCTAGTGACCTGAATTTGATCTCTGGAACCCACGTAAAGGTAGAAGGAGAGAACGGACTGTTCACCCCACAAAGCTGCCCTCTGACTTCCACATATGTGCCATGGTGTACATAAACACACACACACTCACGTTAAAGTAGTTTTTTAATGGGTTCTCAGAGGGGGATTGGGACAGTTAGTGGAGTGCTTGCCCAGCATTCAGAGTCCTGGGTTCAATCCCAGGATGGCTCACTGGTTAAGAGCATTGCCTGCTCTTCCAAAGGTCCTTCAGACATACTCACAGACAGAATATTGTACACATAATAAATAAATATTTTTAAAAAATAGAGAAAAAAAACTGAAGGAACAAAAAACAAAGACCCTCAGAAAATGGGCGTGGTGACCTGCTTCTGTAATCCCAGCCCTCAAGAGGCCAAGGCAGGAGCCTCGAAAGAGTGAGACCTGTCTCAGAATCAGCAAAAACGATCTGCCTGAAGTGCAGCATCTTTGTGAGGCTGGAAGGATGAGGACCAGGACAGATGATGCTGTTAATGATGACAAGGGTGACGGTGAGCTCTCAATAGCAGAGTCCCTGAGGTGCTACAGTACCTTACTTGAGGCGCTCCGAGGACTCACTGAGACTGCCCTTTGCTGTCTTCTGTGCCGGCGTTGAAGACAGGCCTTCTAGTAGCTGAGAAACAAAAAGGATTAAAAAACAAAAACCCTCACGGCTGTCACAGCTTCTGCAAGGGGCCTGGGATGGGTGAGGAACTTGAGCCTGTGCTGGAGCCCTGAGCCTCTGCGAGCTGTAGCTCTCTGATGTGTCAAGGACAAAGGAAATGTTGGAAGTGTGCGCTGGGGAAGCTGGATGTAGGCAGATTTCATGACGAGGGGCAGACTTCACTATTCTTTTTGCAATTCCTGACCCCAAAGTTAACTGGCCGCTCAGCCCAACACCCACCTATGCAGAGCTAGAGTGAGTTGTGTCCTAGCTTAAGCCAGAGAAAGGGACACCTGGTTCCCAGGTCTGACCTCATCATCACCATCGAGCGTGAGCTGGGGTTTGCCAGCTAACCTCTTTAGCCCTCCCTGCCCTTCCTGCCACTGTAAGATGCCAAACACCATTCCTTACGCACCATTTAATATGAGCAGCTGGTCCCATGTTGCCTATGATGGTGATCCTTGGTTGTCAAACTGACTACATCTGGAATTAGCTAAAACCGAAGTGGCTGGGTAAACCTGAAAGTGATTTTTTTTTTTTAGATTGAAGTGGAAAGACCAAGCATAAATCCAGGTTTTTTGAAGTGGGAAGATTCACTTTGAATCTGGACCACACCTTCTGCTGGCGGTCTATATAAAGGGCATGAAAGAAGGAACCACTTACTCCTTGCCTGTTTGCCCTTGCTTTTGATAGCAATTTCATGCCTTCACTGGCAGTAGAGCAAGAAGCTTCAGGATTCTGACATATATAAAAGTATATATGTATATACACTTAAATTTTTTTTCCTCTGGGTAAGTAGACCTGGCTGTTCTGAAAGTAGCTCTGTAGACCAGGTTGACCTTGAATTCGGAGATCCACCTGCCTCTGCCCAGAGAATACTGGGATTAAAGGTGGGCGTCACCACACATGGCTCGTTCTATTGGTTCTGTTTCTCGAGAACCAGTACTAAAGAACTCACTGCCTTTGTTACGTGGAAAGCAACAATCTCACAAAGCAGTGTCCTCTCTGGTTGAGTGTCCTGTGCTGACTGAAGAGGGGCAGAGAACGAGACTCCAGGTTCCTGGTCCAACAAGGACAGCTCCATTTCATAACGGATTGGATTTTCGAGTACCATCTCTTGTGAACACATGATTCTGCCCCTAAAAGAATTGAAAAACCACTGTTATAGAACATCTCTCATGAGGGACGGCACATAGATCCACTGCCATTATCAAATGGGTGAATCATGGCTTGAGAAATATAGTAGCTTGGACAAATGACTTTATTGGCGTGAAACACGTATAAGCTTAGGCACTAAATAATTCACAGCGTCCAGTCAGTTTCGAAGGCAGCTGAACAAAATCTTCAAGTTTGACATTGTGTGCGTGTGTGTGTGTGTGTGCGGGGAGCGTTGTGTATCAGAGAAGAAAGAGCACTAGGTATTTCACCTTATTCCCTTGAGACCAGATTTTTCTCTGAACCTGGAGATGGGCTGATGGCCAACAAGCCCCAGTGACACTTCTGCCTCTACTCTACCCCCAGCTTTTTACTGATCTTCTGAGGATTTGAACTCAGGTACTTACATTTTCAAAGCAAGCTCTTTTACTCTCTGAGCCGTCTTCCCAGCCCAATACTTCACAGTTTTTCAAATAGTAGAGGCTTCGTGGACTTAGTGAGATATTGATTTGATCTCTAACTGGAACTTTATTTTAGTAGATGATTTCCTTTAAAGACTAAAATATTCTTCATACCTTTTCTATTTGTTATCAAAATAATCCCTGTTTATAAAAGCTATTTATGCTTTACCCTGTATTGAACCGATGAAGAATTCCTTCTTCCTTGATAATTCTGTCACAAGAGCAACTGTGGGACTCTTTCTTACTTTTATTTTTTTTTCCTTCGGTTTTTTGGGCCTGTTCTGGAACTCGCTCTGTAGACCAGGCTGGTCTTGAACTCACAGAGATCCACCTGTCTCTATCTCCTGAGTGCTGGGATTAACGGTGTGCACCACCACCGCCCAGCTAATTGTGGGCTCTTTCAAACCCTTTGCTGGGAAGAGCAGCTTGACGGTTTCTATAGGATGGTCAGTAACTTGGGAGTTGACCTTCCTACTCCTTGTGTGCTTGCTGATGAAGAAACCCATACTCACACTGTGGGAGAATATTTCCAATCCTTAGGCAAACCATCGACAAAATACAAGAGGCTTTTAAAGCCCGAAATCTGTGGCAGGAGAGATGGAACAGTGGTTAAGAGCCCTGGCTGCTCTTCCAGAGGACCCAGATTTGATTCCTAGCACCCACATGACAGCTCACAACTTTCTGTAACTCCTCTTCTGACTCATGGTGCAACACTTGCAAATGGTACACAGACCTACATGTAGGCAAAGTACCTATATGTTGGGGACGGTGGACCCCCAGACCCTGAAATTCCTGTAAACAACTTGTTTTCCTGTGTTTGCAGCTGCTCTGAGCACGAGACCCTCAGGAGTTCCTGATGACAGTGGTTTCTGGTAGGTTTGGCTGAGTGTGGCTATCCCTATATAATCTGCCCTGGAACACAATAAAGTGGGCATTCTTTTGTTGTTGTTGTTTTGTTTTGTTTTGTTTTTCAAGACAGGGTTTCTCTGTAGCTTTGGAACTAGCTCTTGTAGACCAGGCTGGCCTTGAACTCATAGAGACCTCCCGAGTGCTGGGATTAAAGGCATGGGCCACCACCACCGGACTTAAAATGGGCATTCTTAGTTCAAGGATGACCCGTGTCTCTCTGTCTGTCTCTCTGTCTGTGTGTCTTTGCATGTTTAAATGTCCAGGCCCTTGCCCAAGACTTGCAAACCAACCATCCCGTAGTGTAGACACCATTCTACGGGCATAGTACTGTAGTACTGGTGGACGGGTACATCTATACGCATAAAATAAGGGTTTTTTTTCCTTGAAAATAGGTTTATGAGCAAGCATCAATTCTTTTGTACTTAATCTTTCAACAAATATTTACTTTTTGCTTATCCTCTCTACCTGAGGTAATTGAGATTGCATTTAGGTTCTAAAAATATCACTGGTTTTGTCTGAGAGTAGTTGACGAACAAATGTGGCATGCTATGTATTTCTTGTCTAGCCAAGCACTGCCAAATGATCTGATTAAAACAATAAAACAGAGAGGGCTTGATCTTCCTTTATCAGTCATGTATAATCAACAAGATCTAAGTTCTGTGCTAACAAGGCCTATGTAAAGATTTCATTGGGCTCTTTGCTTATTCAAACTAGTATACAACCATTAACTAGTTAATGCAAGTAGTCCCTCGGGAGCCTGGGCAGAGCCATTATTGCTACAGTGCTGGAAGCCCAGCAGCTTGTTCAGGGCCATTTAGTGAGGTCAGATGAGGCTTACAGGGAGCTGGAGTCCCAGGGCTGACGACTGCTTCCCACACCCAGACACTTACCCCTCTGTCCTCATTTTCCCACAGAAGAGGAGTCCCACTTTGCAACTTCCCAGACCTATCATATGCCCTCTCTTCTCAGATACCCTAACTCCCCTCCCCCAAAGCTGACTAAGGGAAGTGCTGGCAAGGTTTGATGGCCTTCTGTTTCAGATATTTATCTATATATGCAAACTTTAGCAAGTAAGGCTTTGGAATCAGGCAAGTCTTGGGTTCAAATCTTGGCTTCAATGCTTATTGTCTTGTGACTTTAAGCCTATCCCTTTATCTTCCTCCCGTCTTAGCTGTCATCTTTGTGAAATGGGTATGTTAATATGCCATTGCTGTAAGAGTTAATGGCATAGTTTTTGCTATCACTTGGCTCCAATATGTCCTCAATACACACTGGGGCTGTAACTCAATGGGTAAAGATTTTGCTTAGCATGCACAAAGTCCAGTGTTCAATCCCCAGCACTATATAAACTGGGTATCATGATGTACACCTGTAATCCCTGTATTCAGGAGGTAGAGGCCAGAAGATCAGGAGTTTAAGATCTTCCTTATATAGCGAGTTCAAGGCAGCCTGGGATATAGGGGACCCGTATAAATAAAATGTCTTCACTGTAATGGTAAAAGGCTGTGTGGCAGTTTCCCCTGAGAGGCATAATGGGCCACTGCAGGTGGTTTAGGGCAGTGGTGGATGGGAGACCACAGAGGGCCCCACCACCCAAGTCTTCTGTGGGTCCCAAGCGGGTGGGAGGCGGCATGTGAGAGACTGGTCCCATGAGGAGCCACGGAGGGTGAGAGACAGAGACGGATAGGCATGCTATACAGAGAAAGTGGGTATTTATTTAGTGGGTTATGGAGGGGAAAGGAGAGGAGGGGAAAGAGGAGAGAGAGAGAGAGAGAGAGAGAGAGAGAGAGAGAGAAACACAGAGAGTCTTCGGGAGAGAGATGGAAAAGAGAGAGCTCAGGCTAGAAGCAGAAGGAAGATCTGCTTGCCTCAGTGGACAGGGGAAAGGGAGGCAGTGGACAAGGCTTGTCTCTTAAAGGGACAGGACAGACCATTACACTCACAGCATCATAGTAGCTCAAATTATTAGGAAACTGCATGAGGTCTTAGGTCCAGTTTCCAGTACTGTCCCTTCCCTAAACAAACAAACAAATCACTAGGCAACTGTTACAAGTTACTCCAGAAGGAAACATAAAGAGACTTCTAAAGCAATTACTGATCTTCACTGGAAAACAAAACAAAACTGTAAAGAAAATAGTGTCAAGAGCAACAAGGTAGATACACTTAGTTAATATAACAAAAGTTATGTTTTATTATGCTGAAGGTCATCACACAGGTTCACACTCTAAATTCCTGACTATAGTCCTAAGCCTATCTCCTCAAAGCATTGCTCTGGCTCTCTGCGTATATACTGCCCAGTGGGCTTCATGGGGTCTGGAACTGAGTCTGGTTATCTTGAGTGATGTTGTTGGATTCTGGTTATCAGGTGCAGCCTTGGATGTGGTGGGATCCTGACTAAGCTATTTTTACGTTTCTAAATGACATTCTTTTTTCTTTTTTGGTTTTCGAGACAAGGTTTCTCTGTGTACCCTTGACTATCCTTGAACTTACTCCGTAGACCAGGCTGGCCCAGGCTGGCCTCCAACTCACAGAGTTGCCACCTGCCTCTGCCTCCCAAATGCTGAGATTAAAGGCATATGCCACCACTGTCTAGCTAAAAGGCGTTTTTCTTCTTACACTAGTGTGGGGAGGGTTAATTTTTTTGCATTTTATTTAGTTAGTTTGTATGTACACATGTGGATCAGAGGACAACTTGTGGAAGTCAGTTCTCACCTTCCAAAGTGTGGGTCTTGGGGGGTGTCAGTCTCAGGTCATCAGGCTTCACAGTAAGTGCCTTTACCCCCTGAGTCACGTCACCCATCCTAGTTTTGTGTTTTTGAGATAGGTCCTCATGCAGTATTAGACATGAGAGAAAAAAACATTCCCACCACTGTCTGATTAAAGCAAGCTGTATTTAGAACTAGCCAGCTGGCTGCCTCTCCCAAAGTCAGCATTTCAGAGAGAAACCACTTACTGGCTTTTGAGGTCCCTTTTATGGGGAAGGGTTAGGGTTAGAAAACCGGCATGGAAATAATTGGCTGTCAGCATCTGGACAGAGTGGGCAACATGCTCAAGAATACACTGGGTGGTGCCTGGAGGTGGTGGCCCACACCCTTAATCCCAGCCCTTGGGAGGCAGAGGCAGACAGAGCTCTGAATTTGTGGCCAGCCTGGTTTACGAAGCGAGTTTCAGGACAGCCAGGATTGTTTCACAGCTAAATTTTGTCTCAAGAAAAATACAAAACAAAACAAAAAAAAGAAGAATGCACCAGGTGGAAGGGGAGTCGTCAAGGTATCAGGGAAGACACCTTTTCATAAGGTAAAAAGGCAGTCATGTCACAGGTGCAGTTTAGCAAGGCAAAGGGGCGAGCATACGTCACATGGTTTCCAGGATCCATTAGACTTGGGAAACAGAAACTTATTCTTGTAAGGTATGGAGACTTAATAACTAAGTATAACAGTGTGGCTCCTTAACAACAGTGTAGCTCCTGTCTTGGTTTCATAGTAGCTCAAGCTGGAACTTACTATGTAGCTGAGAATGATCTTGAACGCCTGATCTTCCTTCTTCTGCCCACCAAGTGCTAGAATTATAGGCATGTATCACTATACCTAGGTGTGTGTGTAATTTTCTTGCACAGAGCTCAGTTTTTGACCCATGTGCGTGCATGTGTGTGTGCGCGCGCACACATGCGTGTATGTATTTTTCCCACCCTCTTCAGTATGTCTCATACAACCATTTCCCTGGGTACAGCAAAGGAAGAGAATGTAGACAGCTTTAGAGAAATGCACGCATTACCTCTGGGAGGCATAGCTGAAGAGCCCTGAGCACTCAGCACTCTGGCATTTATCTATATTCCTAATGCTTTCTGGCCTTCATATAGAACCAGCCTAATGACCTTCCCTCCAAGCCTGACCAATCTGCTGATGGAGCTGCAGGCTTTCTGTGAGCCCTGCATGTGTGGCTTTAATTTCATTTCTGCAATAAAGGAAACACAAAGATATCAGCTCTGACTCCATCAAAGAAAGAATGCTGTAATTGTAATTTGGCAACTCATGTGCTTCTGCTACGTGCACTGTGAAAGCCAATGATGATTAATCCTGCACAATTATCTGAGCCCAGGAGCAGGCTTGCAATAATGACAACTGAATCAGGCAAGAGAATTGCTGTGTTGGAGCACTGCAGACCCAGGCTGCCTAAATGCATGCTGGGGCAACAGCAAGCTGATTTCAGCCAAGAAATCCAGATCTGTTGGTTCACTGTGGTAGCCCCCTGTCACATGAGGCTGCTGAGCACTTGAAATGCAACCAGCCAAACTGAGTCATAGGGCAGAAATGAAACAAAGTGTGTCACAAAGGATGCAAAATATCATTTTATATCCATGGTGATGCATGCCTGCAATCCTAGATTTCAGAAGGCTGAGGCAAGAGGATTATGAGTTTGAGGACAGTCTAGGCAATGTAAGAAGACTCTGTCCTAGCCAGGAGGTGGTGGCACATGTCTTTAATCCCAGCACTCGGGAGGCAGAGGCAGGTGTAGCTCTGAGTTTGAGGCCAACCTGATCTACAAGAGCTAGTTCCAGGACAGACTACAAAGCTACAGATAAACCCTGTCACGAAAAACAAAAAAAACAAAACAAAACAACAACAACAACAAAAAAGACTCTGTCCTTCTCACAATCAAACATAAAATATCCCCTTTTTTAATTGAGTGCACATTAAATCTTTATTACTTTACATGTGCTGGGTCTAATATGATACATTGTTAAAATTAATCTTACCTGATTCTTTGCACATATTTGCCAGAAATTTCAAAGATTTTTTTCTTTTTTTAGTGTGTGGGTTTGTGGGTATGAGTATGTAGTTCCCAAAGAGGTTAGTGATCTCCTGGAGCTGGAGTTATAAACAGTTGTGAGCGACCTGACCTGGGTGCTGTAAACCAAACTTTTTTTTTTTTTATTTTATCCCTCAGAACCCATGTTATTTATTGAGCTCTACATTTTTCTCTGCTCCCCGCCATGCCTCTCCCCACCCGCCTTCAATCCTCCCACAAGGTCCCCATGCTCCCAATTTACTCAGGAGATCTTGTCTTTTTCTACTTTCTGCTTCCCATGTAGATTATATCTATGTAAGTATCTCCTAGAGTCCTCATTGTTATCTAAATTCTCTGGGATTGTGGTTTGTAGGCTGGCTTTCTTTGCTTTATGGTTAAAAACCACCTATGAGTGAGTACATGTGATAATTGTCTTTCTGTGTCTGGGTTACCGCACTCAAAATTATGTTTTCTAGCTCCATCCATTTTCCTGCAAAATTCAAGCTGTCACCATTTTTTCTACTGTGTAGTACTCCATTGTGTAAATGTACCGCATTTTTTTATCCATTCTTCGATCGAGGGGCATTTAGGTTGTTTTCAGGTTCTGGCTATGACAAACAAAGCCGCTATGAACATAGTTGAGCACATATCCTTGTGGCACGATTGAGCATCCTTTGGATATATACCTAAAAGTGGTATTACTGGGTCTTAAGGAAGGTTGTTTCCTAATTTTCTGAGAAATTGCCACACTGACATGCAAAGGGGTTGAACCAGTTTACATTCCCACCAGCAATGCAGAAGTGTTCTCTCTTCCCCACAACTTCTCCAGCATAAGTTATCATCAGTGTTTTTTATCTTGGCCATTCTTACAGGTGTAAGATGGAATCTCAGAATTGTTTTGATTTGCATTTCTCTGATGACTAAGGATGTTGAACATTTCCTTAAGTGTCTTTCAGCCATTTTAGATTCCTCTATTGAGAGTTCTCTGTCTTGGTCTGTACTCCATTTTTTTTATTGGATTATGTGATCTTTTGGTGTCCAATTTCTTGAGTTCTTTGTATATTTTGGAGATCAGTTCTCTGTCTGATGTGGGGTTAGTGAAGATCTTTTCCCATTCTGTAGGCTGTCGTTTTGTCTTGACTGTGTCCTTTGCTTTACAGAAGCTTTTCAGTTTCAGGAGGTCCCATTTATTAATTGTTTCTCTCAGTGTCTGTGCTGTTGGGGTTCTATTTAGGAAGTGGTTCCCTGTGCCAATGCGTTCAAGTATACTTCCCACTTTCTCTTTTATAAGGTTCAGTGTGACTGGCTTTATGTCGAGGTCTTAGATCCATTTGGACTTGAGTTTTGTACATGGTGATAGATATGAGTCTATTTTCATTTTTCTACATGTTGATAACTTGGATAACTTTTAAAACATGTTTGTTGAGCTGGGGTGGTAGCTCAGCTGGTAAGGTACTTGCAGTCCAAGCCTGAGGACGTGAGTCCAACTTTCCCAGAATCTACACGATAAAGCTGAGTGTGGTGGCTCTTGACTATACAAGAGCACTGGAAAGGGTGAGATAGGGAGACCCTGGGATTCACTGCCCGTCTGGACTGCTTCTGGGTGAGTTCCAGGCCCGTGAGACTTCCTGTCTTCAAACAACAACAAAAATAAATAACTACATGACAAATGTCACCTGAAGGATAACAACTGAGATTGGTCTCCACAGACATGGGCACACACATGCATATGCATACATGCAAACACACACACAAACACACACACACACACAGTGTCCAGGCATCTTGGAGGAAGACACAATGGCCCAGTGGACTCAGCAGGTGTATGAATATGCCATCCGTGACTATAATAAAGGAATGTTTGGGGCAACACCATTAATCTGAAGCCTCTGCAAGGAGCAATGCTGCATTGATGGGCAGAACGATGACCCTTAGCCCCAGCGTGTGACAGCCTGCTAGGACTCACTGCAAATAATCTTCACCCTGGTGCATTGCAACATTTATTCCTCATCCTGTGTCCCCTCCTCCCCATCCCAGTCCCACAGATGTTCTGCCTTGCAGTGGCGTTTGCCAGATGAAGCGAAACTGCTGGATTTTGAGCGAAAGGGTGAAACACTGATTAGAAGCAATCAGAGGCTTTCAGGGTGGAGTGGCCATTAGACTCCCTCTTACTGATAAGCAGTATTTCAAGTGGCTCCAGGGGCCCACTGGAATCTTTAAAAGATACCCTGCCACTGATAAGGACACATACATGTGTTAGAAACCCATGTGAATGAGTGAGTAGGGTACAGCCGAAAAGAATGCCAAAGTGTGTTCATCAGCTGAAAGAGATAAACCACAGGTGGGTGTGGTGGCCTAGGCCAGCACTTGGGAGGCTGCGGTAGGAGAATTGCTGTAAGCTGGAGCCAAGCCCGGGCTATGTAGTGAGTACCAGGCCAGCCAGGGGTACATAGGGAAACCCTGCCACAAACGACCAAACAAACAGAGCATGTTGTAGTGTAACATCCTCTTCTCCCTCCTTTCCGTCTTTCCCCCTCCTTCACTTCCTCCTCCTTTTCCTTCAGTCATGAACCATGTGCTCCATCAATGAACTACATTTAGTCTTTTTTAATTTTTTTTAACTTTTTCCATCATGCTTGGCTCTTTATTCTCTTCTTTTTGGTAAGATTTGTAAAAGAATATATATGATCCATTAAAGGACACAGTTAAGCAATCGGCTAACATCGGGTTACTTGAGGTCATCTTTTGGCATGTGAGGACAAAGGCAAGGTGAACTTGTCTAATCTGTTGGGATGTGGCCCAGAAGCCCATCCAAAACACTGGCCACCTGTATTTTTCACTTAATGCACTTGCATTTTCGAGAGAAACCTGTAAAAAATTGTGAATAATTATTAAGTGTGGCAATTAGAAAGCACAGGGACCAAAGCCGTCAGCTCTCACTATGCTCTCAAATTTAATTCTCTCTCTCTTTCCTTCCTTCCTTCTTTTCTTTCTTTCTTTCTTTCTTTCTTTCTTTCTTTCTTTCTTTCTTTCTTTCTTCCTTTCTTTTTTTGAGTCAGGGTTTCTCTGTGTAGTCCTGGAACTTGCTCTATAGACCAGGCTGGCTTTGAACTCAGAGAGCCACTTGCTTCTGCCTCTTGAGTGCTAGAACTAAAGGTGTGTGCCAGCATACCCAGCAAGCTCAGCATTGCCACTAATGTGATGTTGTAACTGTTGTCTAGTACTGATAAGAAAGAAGTGTACAAGCAGTGAGAATGTGCACCAGTAAATGTTTTGTTCTCCATTCTTCAAAAGTGCTAAATATTTATTACTATTATTATTAATCATTAATTATTTTGGTTTTCAAGACATGGCTTCTCTGTGTAACCCTGGCTATCCTGGAACTCTCTCTCTGTAGACCAGGCTTATCTCAAACTCACAAAGATCTGCCTTCCTCTGCCTCCTGAGTGCTAGGGCTAAAGGTGTGTGCCACTACTGCCTGTCCCTAAATACTATTTCTTATTTGAACTTTTTTGGTGTTGGAGAATAAATGAAAGCCCTAGTGCATACTAAGCACACATTCTACCACTGAGATAAACCCCTGGACCCAAATTTTATTTACTCATTTATTTAGTTAGGTTGTTTTAAAGACAGGGTATCACTATGTAGCCCAGGTTGTCCTAGCTCAGCCTAGGACAGTCTTGAGCTTCTTGAATTTGGAAATAAAATCATGAACCATTATCCCAGACAGATTTTATTTATTTGGGTGTGTATGTGTGTGTTCATATTCATCGTATGTGGGTGCATATACCTGTGCACATGTATGTGTACCTGTGTGAATATGTATAAACCCAAGGTTGACATCGAGTATCTTCCTAGATCACTGTCTACCTTATGTATTGAGGCAAGGTCCTTCAGTTGAATCCAGAGCTTGCCATTCAGCTAATCTAGCTCCCCAGCCTGATCTTGGGGTCTCCTGTTTCCCCTCCCACCTAGCATGTATGTGGGTGCTAGGGTCTTCACTCTTGCTCCACTGAGCCATCTCCTCAACCCAAATTTTATTTTAAAAAGGTATCTTTGTAGAGATTTCCTTTTTTCTACAGACAAGGGGCTGGCCCTCTGACCTTGCAGACTTTTGATGTTAGTAGAAAACAGCACTGTTTTTTTTTTAATTTTTATTTATTTATTTTTAAAAATATGGAACGCTTCACGAATTTGCGTGCCATCCTTGCACAGGGGCATGCTAATCTCTGTATCGTTCCAGTTTTAGTATACGTGCTGCCGAAGTGAGCACAAGCACCGTGTTTTTAAGGCTCCGTTATGACCAAAAGGACCTGAGCCACAATGAAAACTGAATCCAGTCTGGGGACAGACCATCTTTCCTTTTACAATGTTTGTGATAAATCGTGTAAGACTGCCAATCAATGACATAAAAATCCGCCAGCTGCTGCCTGGAATGCCGCATCAAGAGCACGGTGGCCATCTTGGGCTCAGTGGTGGCTGGGGAATGCGTTCATAATGCCGTGGTGGCAGTGGGGACGAGAGTGAGTGGATGTCCCTCATCTGAAGAGCAAGCTTAGTGTGGGTGGCGGTCTCTCAGAGGTGCGTTCTCTCTGGGGTCACCGATGATCTCTTCCACCTAAGCCTGCCATCAGATCACACGGTATTCCCCAGTGGGCTTCTGGCATCGCAGTGGGAGACGCAGAGTCTAATAGAGCGGAAACCTAACGGTGCATGAAATTAACAGCGAGTGCTGGGAAATGCCATGCAGTCCTGTCTGTTCTGGGACAAGGCAGTCATCACAACTGTTTCATCGGAAGAGAAGAGCAAAGCAGAAAAAGCCTGTGTGTCCGTGGATGGAAAGGACCGCCACTGCTCTCTCAAGTGGCGGCTCTACTGTCACCTCACAGCACCCATCGGGTGCTTCAGAAGTGAGTGGGGCTGGGGGCTGAGAGGGTCAAAAGCTAGAAAAATCTCCTCCTACATGCATCTCCTCTCATTCTCTTATTTAGCAAGTACAGAATACTTCTGATGTACGTACTACCCAGCTACAAACAAGACATAATCTTTGTTCTCAGAAACTTGAAACTTCAGTGGGAAGTCAGGGCCATTAAAAACCCATCAGCCCTGTGCATCCATTCTTTGACCTTAATAAACCTTAACTGTGGTGATCCTGTTAGCAGCAAGATTCATCAGCAAACAGTATATGTTTGTAACATTTCAAAAATTGAGCCTCCAGTGGGGAGATGGCTCAGGCGGTAAAGGTACCTGCTGCCAAGCCTGATGACCTGAGCTCAATCCCAGGACCCACATGGAAGGAAAGAACTGATTCCCTCAAGTTGTGCTCTGACCTCTTCATGAGTGTCATGGTATATGTGCCCTGACACAGGAGAACACAATAAATAAATAAATATAATTAAAAATAAATAAAATCGCAAGGTGGTGGTGGTTCACGCCTTTAATCCCAGCACTCAGGAGGAAGGGGCAGGCAGATCTGTCTCTGAGTCTGAGGTCAGTCTGGTCTATAGAACAAATTCCAGAATAGTCAGAAATACACAGAGAAATCCTGCCTCAAAAAACCCAACCAGTCAAAAAACAAATAAATTGAAGGGAACCATTGTAGGTGGTCACAGCAGGCAGAGAAGCAAATCTTAAAGAGATGAGAATGAACACTCGGTCTAGACTGAGTTCGTCAACTTAGAACAAGACTTAGGGGAGCCTGATACCAGGCAGTTTATTCCCAATACATTTAAACAGTATAATTTGGAAAAAGGTTTCCTGGGATAATACAATCCCTGATGTACAAGGAAACATAGTTACATGGAAACTTGACTCAGGGTACATGCCATTTCTTCCAAGAAGATGGGTTCTAGAAATAGGCTACCTCTACTAGCTTAAGGGCCTAGGGAAGGGTCTGGCCTGGTCTCAGTCATACAGTATAAAGGTCATTTGGACTATTGGCCATTTCTGGTCCTGGTTGTGGGAGTTTGGGGGAGCCTGGCTATATAGATAATGTAAGGGCCATTTAGACTCTTTTATGTCTCCAGTCTGGTTGTGGGAGCCTCTGGCTATATTTATATTATATTATAAATGATATGTTATATCATTTATATTCCTAGCAATGTTTAGTCCTGGTTGTAGGAGCTTGATATGGCCTGGCCCAACAGATAAAGCAGGTCCCTGGCTATTAATCACCTCCAATTCCCAGCTTTCTGGATAGAAGAACAGGTTTTGCATCTTTCCCCTTGGAAAGACAATCCTGTGTGCTTCACATTTCTGGTCTCCCTGGAGCTCTGCGGGCACAGTGACCTTTGTGCTGTGCTCCCAACAAGAAATAAAATTAAAAACTGACAAGAAAGAGCACACCGTTTGGTTTTCCAGTGCCAATCAGCCCTGAAAACATGATACAGGTAGCATTATACAGACAGACCAGGTTATTTATGAATATACATGTATATACATAAATATTTGCAAATAATACTTTGTACAAAAAGAGACCAGGAATCCAAAGCGGAGTGGGAAGGGTTTTATGGGAGGGTTTGGAGGGAGGAAAGAGAAGGGAGAAATGTTCTAATTAAAGGACGTCAAAAATTAAAAAGAAAAGATTGAATCTTGAGTTACTGCTATACCACTTCCATTGTTGGGGCTCAGCACATGACACCCCAAAATGTGATGTTTTGATGTGATGAGCTGGAGAAAGAGTCTATGAACTAAGATGTCCATACCACAGAAGACGAGATGCACGTCTGTCACAGAATCTGCAGATCAACATCTCAGCTAAAGCCCCTAGGAACAGCGCCTCGGGCCATTGCCTGCTCTCCCGGTTCAATCATTTCTCCAAAGAGCGTGCACCACCTTTTTTGGGTTACTCAGCTTCCTTTGATCACCGTGACAAACAACCTGGGAGAAATCAATGAGAAGGAACGAGAGAGCATATGGATCATGGTTTCAGTTCATGGTCACTTGCTCGGTTACTTGGAAAGCTGCTTGTTTCATGGAGGTCAGGGAGCAGAGAGATCTTGTTTTACTACCAAAGTCCTTCACATGAAAACTATTAAGCTAAGAATCCCTAAGTAGATTAAATCATTCATGAAGTCAGAGCCCTCACGAGTCAATTATCTTCCTAAAACCAATCTCAGAACAGGAGCTTTGGGGGGGGGGATAGTATCTAAACCATAACATCCAATAAAACTGTCCAGAACTACCCCATTGCCTCCTCCTCTTCCCGGTATGAAAGGCTGTTTGAGATTCAACCATGTGACCTTCTTGTATTTTTGTAGTGCTGGGAGCTGAACCCAGGACCACATACATGCATATCCTCTAGCACTGAGTCAAACTTTTTCTGGTTTTCACGTGTTCTAGACCGCCTGCCCTAATTAGATTTTTTGTCAATTTGATATCAACTAGAGTTGAGAAAATGCCTCCATCAGATTGTCTTGTGGACATGTCTCTGTGGCGTGTCAAAGACTGGTGTGGGAAAGCTGGGCGGTGGTGGCTCACACCTTTAATCCCAGCACTCAGGAGGCAGAGGCATGTAATCTCTTTGAGTTCGAGGCCAGCCTGGTCTACAAGAGCTAGTTCCAGGACAGGTTCCAAAAGCTACAGAGAAACCCTGTCTTAAAAAACAAAACAAGGGGGCTGGAGAGATGGCTCAGTGGTTAAGAGCATTGCCTGCTCTTCCAAAGGTCCTGAGTTCAATTCTCGGCAACCACATGGTGGCTCACAACCATCTATAAGGAGGTCTGGTGCCCTTTTCTGGTGTGCAGACATACACACAGACAGAATATTGTATACATAATAAATCAATAAATATTTAAAAACAAAACAAAACAAACAAAAAGATTGATGTGGGCGGGCACAGCTTACTGTGGACAGTGCCACCCCTGGGCAGATGGTCCTGGGAGGTATAGCATCCTACTGACTGAGCCCCTTTAGTGACTATTTAAAACTTTAAAAACTTTTATTATTTTGTATATATGGGTGTTTTGCTAGCAAGAATTTCTGTACACCGTGTGTTGGCAGTGCCCTTGGAAGCCAGAAGAGGACATGGAACCCCTTCAACTGGGGGTGGCCATGTGGGTGCTGGGATTGAATCTGGATCCTCCAGAGTCACCTAGTCGTCAATCTAGCCCTGTAAGCTTTTTTGGAGAGGTGGGGGAGGGTCTCACTGTGCATCACTGACTAGCCTAGAACGTGGTATACACTCCAGTCTGATTCAGAAGTCACAGAGATCCACCTGCCTCCATTTCCAGATTGCTGGTATTAAAGGTGAGCGTCACCATGCCAACCTTAAGTGATTTCTTAATTTAATGTTCTTATTGGCAATATAAATAGCATAGACTGATAGGGTTTAGACCTTCACAAATAAACTTGCATTGGGCTTTCAAGAAAGGAGGCTGTGAGTCAACAGAGTTTCTAATTATCCTGAAAAGATGGCTCACAGAACTGGTGGTTGCATAAAGTACACGGGTTCAGATAAAAGCTAATGCTTCTTTGAAAAGAAATGTATAGTTCACACAGAAACTCACTCATGAATATTCAGGGTAGCATTGTTCCTAAGCAAGAAGTGGAAATGGCCAAGATGTTCATCAGTTGACATATCAATACACCGATTGCAGCATCTACACTATGGAATATTTGCCAACAGAGGACAATGTAGTGCAGATGCAAGCTGTACCAGGGGTGAACTTTAAAAACAGTATGCTATAAAAAGAAGCAAGTCACAAAGTGACACAGAGACAGAACGTTGATTGGTGTAGCAGGGGTTGGAGAACGGTGTGAAGAATGACTGTCTGATTAGTGCACAGTTACCTTTGGAGGTGATGAAAATGCCTTGGAACGAGGTAAAGAAGACAGGAAATGCCACTAGGAGTTGGAGAGATGGCTCCACGTTTAAAAATACTAGCTGCTCTTCCAGAGGACTTGTATTCAATTCCCAGTACCCACAGGGAGGCTAACAACCTGTTGTCATTCCAGTTCCAAGGGAGTCCTCTTTGCGCTTAGTCAGACACTGCAAGCACTTAGTGCATAGACTTGCATGCAGGCAAAACACCAATATCATAAAATAAAAACAAATAAATTCTTAAGGAAAAAAAAAGCCACTAAGTTTTATTTTTAAAAATGGCTAACTTCAGGCTGCTCAGTAGTAAAGCCCTTACCCGACATGCACACTTTTGAGCACACACACACACGCACACATGCATGGACACACATGTACACACACATGCATGGACACACATGTACACACATGCATGCACGGACACACATGTACACACATGCATGCACGGACACACATGTACACACACATGCACGGACACACATGTACACACATTAAGTAAAGGAAAGTAGTGAAAGAGATCAGAAAATGTTACCTAAAGTATGATACTCTTAAAGCTTGTTGCTTTATAGCAAGACAGTTGAGGAGCTGGTTACAGGCTCTCTCTGAGCTCTCTTTATATATCTAAAGAGGGGCCCTCCAAAAGGCACTCAGTTGCCATGAGTCCCCTACCCAGGAATTTCATAAACCAGAAAATATTAACTGGGTCACAGGAAAGGAGACAAGAAGCTGACTTCATGCCTGGTCTAAAAGACTCTTCGCAGACAACTACCATCTCATCTGCACAAGGCATACGTACCACACCCTGCTTCTCCCCACTCTCCCTAACTTGTGCCACTCCACAGACGCCCCAGGCTCCTGCAGGCAATGAGTCTGTAGTTCTCCTGCCTCTGACTCTCACATGCTGGGATCACAGGCCAGCAGCTCCAGTCCTCTCTGTTGGTCAGGATGCTGTATAAGCTTTAATCGTCGGACCTTCCCGGAGTCCCATGTTTATGGGGACTTTTATGTGTATGCAGGTCATTAAGATGTTTTAAAGTTGCCTGTTAATATGCCTTATGTCTATTTAATTTGTAGTGCAGCCAGACAATCTAGTAAGGGAGGGCACTTGCTTAGCATGTACAAGGTCTTGGAGATGGTGATCCACACTTGTGATCACAGCACTTGGAAAGCCAGGGGAATCAGGAGTTCAAAGCCAGCCTTGGCTGCAGAAGAACAAGTGGGAGGCCAATTTAGACGATATGAGACCCCATTTGGCGAAAAACAATAATACCAACAAAACGAGGTCTTAAGATATTTTCCCAGCAAGCAAATTTTTTCTCCCACTCCCTTGTCCCACATTTCCAAGTGAGAATCAGTCACTCTCAAGGAGACCAGGGCCAAGAGCCATACAGAAAGCCTGGGTTAAATCCCCAGCATTGCACAAACTGGGCGTGGTGGCATAAACAGTAATCAGAGATTCAAGGTCATCCTGGGCCACATCCTGAGTTTGAGGCTAGCCTGGGTTATATGAGACCATTTTTCAAAATATTTATTTATTCATTATGTATACAGTATTCTATCTGTGTGTATGCCTGCAGGCCAGAAGAGGGCACCTCATTACAGATGGTTGTGAGCCACCATGTGGTTGTTGGGAATTGAACTCAGGACCTTTGGAAGAGCAGGCAATGCTCTTAACCACTGAGCCATCTTTCCAGCCCCTATGAGACCATTTTTAAAAGAAAAAGAGGGAGAGAGAGAGAGAGAGGAAGAAGGAGGAGGAGGAAGAAGAGGAGGAAGGGAGGGAAGGAGAAATGACGAAAGGAAAGAGAAAGAGAGAAAAGAATGCTTTCTTAATTTGTGTGAGGTGGGTCTGAGAGAAAGGAGAAATACATGGGAGACTATGGAGGGAGAAAAGGGAAGGGGAAAATTATATAATTATACTCTCAAAAAATAGAGACATAATTTTTAAAAAGAATAATTACTACTCCCACCTCTTTAACATGGTGATAGGTCAATCTACCATTAAGACAGGCCATTAACCCACCCGACTGGACTTAACCATGAAGGGAAGAGACAATGCAGTGCCATTCTTTTGGTTGGGAGGTAACAGCTTCCCCTTAATGGGCCCTCAGTGTTACAGGGGCTGCACCACAGCCCAAGGTTTGGGCTGAGACCCAAACTAGGATCTACTCACTCTTCAGTTGGGCAGGCTTTTTTATTTTTTTCGAGACAGGGTTTCTCTGTAGCTTTGGTGCCTGTCCTGGCACTAGCTCTTGTAGACCAGGCTGGTCTCGAATTCACAGAGATCCGCCTGCATCTGCCTCCCGAGTCCTGGGATTAAAGGCGTGCGCCACCACCGCCCGACTGGTTGGGCAGTTTTTACCTGAACATTACACACAACCTCCTAAAATGGCTCTAAAATCCACATAATAAGTATCTTAAATGAGTGGGAGAGAGAAGTAGTATTTCCATGGAAGAGAACCACAACGGGGCTTTGAAGAGCATCGACTCTCAGAGAACGGGCTGCTTTCTCCACAGCAAGCCTCTGACCTCTGTTTACCCGCTCCACCCAGGTCTGATGGAAACTAGCTAAAACTGCCCTCTTCTGTGGCTTCTTTCGCAGCCGCTTCAGCACCTATGGCCGTTTCCTCCTCTCTTGAAGTTCTGCAGAACTCTAGCAAAAACCCGTAGATGGAAAGAAGAGGTTACCTCCAGACAACCCGCAGTGACTCCTCACAGAGTGGAACGGAGCACAGTGTTGGGGAGGCCTCCTGCCGCCTCTGACTCTCACCTCTCCCTCGCCGGAGTGCTGCAATGCATTACTGTTAGCTGTTCTGGCTGAAGAGGAGAATTGCACGCACTCTCTGTGTGGTTTAGACAGCAGCACTTCCTGTGTCTATCCGTACTACCAAAGTCTTGAAAATGCCCGCAGTGACTCCTCTGTTTGTTCATTTGCTTGTTTTTTTGCCAAGGAAGCTAGTCGTACAGACTTCGTTCTGTTTAGAGGCTTGTGTTCATGCTGTCATGACTTTTATGGTCCCCAGGAATGCAGCGTGCAGTTAGGACAAGAACGCTCAGTAAGTACTCCGTCCATGCTACCACATCATGTCTAAAGGCTGAAGGTAAGCTTGTTCACAAAGCAGACATATCTGTTCTATCAGGCGTGCCCTGCCTCTGACCTGCTCCCAACCAAAATCACAGGTCTCTTTGGAATATTTTCTGAAAACACTCTGTATACATACATACATACATACATACATACATACATACATACATACATACACACACATATCTTTTTTTTCAAGTTTCTCTGTGTAGCTTTGGAGCTTGTCTTGGAACTCGGTCTGTAGAACAGGCTGGCCTCAAAGTCACAGAGATCCGCCTGCCTCTGCCTCCCGAGTGCTGGTATTAAAAGCGTGGGCAACCACTGCCCGGCTAAAAAACACTATTTTCAAAAGACCACTGTACTCTTCTTTTATAGTATGTTAGAAGAGTCTAGAGACTGACCCAAGGCCTGTGCTTGCTAAGCATGTGGTTCAACATGGACCTACATGCTAGTCCTTAAAATGATGTTTTTTATTTTTTTATTTTATTTTTTTTTTTTTTGGTTTTTCGAGACAGGGTTTCTCTGTAGCTTTGGAGCCTGTCCTGGAACTCCCTTTGTAGACCAGGCTGGCCTCGAACTCACAGAGATCCGTCTGCCTCTGCCTCCCAAGTGCTGGGATTAAAGGCGTGTGCCACCACCGCCCGGCAAATAAACAGAGAAAGTTGCCTGTGGAGGATAATTAAATATTTCTTTATTAAACTGGGCGGTGGTGGCACATACCTTTAATCCCAGCACTTGGGAGGCAGAGACAGGTGGATCTCAGTGAGTTCGAGGCCAGTCTGGTCTAGAAAGGGAGTTTCAGGACAGCCAGGACTGTTAGAGAGAGAAACCCTATCTCAAAAAATAGATAAACAAAAAACCAAAAATCTCTTTATTGAATGACTGAACACAATAGAACACATGAATAAAATTTTAACAAGACTGAAAACACCTCCAAGATAAGAAGCGTCTGTGGATCTTAAGTGCTCTATGACTTTGGCAAGAAACCAACAGTCAAGTCTTTATGTCAAGACCAGGCTTGCAGGGAACAGAATCCTCCCACGATAAATGCAGTTCTTCCCCTGTCTCCCCAGTTCTTAGAAGTACTATGGCTTAGGTGGTAGTGACTCTAAGCTCAGCATACGAAGAGTTACAGACAAAGAGAGCTAGGCTAGGGAAACTCCCTGGGTATTGTGTCTGGAAAAATCTATGTCACTTAGTGGTATTACTAGTGCCATTGCCCACTCACTGGGAGTGTGAGTGTGTGTGTGTGTGTGTGTGTGTGCAGGTGTTGGGGACTGAACACAGAGCCTTACGCATAATAGCCCAGTACCCTCCTGCTGAACCACATCCCCAGCCCACTTGATATCATTTTGAAGAGGCAGGAAATGTACAGAGATACGCGATAGTTCTGGGGATTTTGTGCTTTGTTCCATTTAGTTCATGTTCAGGATGGAAAGGCATCTAGAGAGCCACTCCCTCCTCCTTGATGTCATCCTGCTTTAGAGAAAGCAGTTTTTGTTCAGGTTCCCAGGAAAGGGCTTTGCTGCCTGGTGAGAAACACTCTTCTCCCTACTCAAGAAGGAAGTCCTCTCCCCAGGCAAGAAGGGAAGAGCCATGCGCAGTGCCCAGGCAGGCAGGGGGAGAGCTGTTTCTGAAAGGAGAAAGGAATGACTTTTAGGGGTTACGAGCCTCTTCTGGAAGCTGTTGTCGACTCTATTTAGATGTGTTTTCTGAACCCCTACAGAAATGCAAAGATAACTAAGCACTTGGCAAGGGTACTGAGCCCGGGAGCTCAGCGTTTGACCTCACCAGGCTGACACAGACAGAACGCACCTTTTACATAAAAATGTAAGGTCGTATTTGGTTGTACCAGGATACTGGAGAACGGCATGTATCTTCAGAACATGAAAAGCTCAGACTCAAAGAGAGCAGTAAGCTTCAGTGATGTACACTAACTCAGAGCCACTTCCTGACTGTACGACCACGGGCACGTGACCTGATCTCTCAGGTTCCTCATCTCTAAGAAATAAACACTTAAACTAAGTAATTAAATCATTTCTTCTTCTTTTTCTTTCTTTTTCCTTTTTTTGTTTTTTTGTTTGTTTTATTTTATTGATATTTATTGAGCTCTACATTTTTTTCTGCTCCCCTCTCTGCCTCTCCCCTCCCCGCTTCAATCCTCCCCCAAGGTCCCCATGCTCCCAATTTACTCAGGAGATCTTGTCTTTTTCTACTTTCTACTTTCCATCTTTTTTTGGTTTTTTTGAGACAGGGTTTCTCTGTAACTTTGGAGTTGGTCCTGGAACTACCTTTGTAAACCAGGCTGGCCTTGAACTCACAGAGATCCACCTGCCTCTGCCTCCTGAGTGCTGGGATTAAAGGCGTGTACCACGACTGCCTGGCCTGCCTCATTTCTAAAGTCCTTTATGGGCCTTGTCCTCCTCCTAATGCCTCCTAAATGATAGGATTATAGGCCTGTACTAATTCCTAATCTCCTAAAATACACACACACACACACACACACACACACACACACACACACACACACACACACATGCATACTCCACTCCACATGATTCTTTCTTTTCTTTCTTTCTTTTCTTTCTTTCTTTCTTTCTTTCTTTCTTTCTTTCTTTCTTTCTTTTTTTCTTTCTTTCTTTCTTGAAACAGGGTTTCTCTGTTGTTTTGGAGCTTGTCCTGGAACTAGTTCTTGTAGACCAGGTTGGCCTCGAACTCACAGAGATATGCTTACCTCTGCCTCCCAAGTGCTGGGATTAAAGGCGTGCGCCACCACTGCCTAGTGATAATTAATTTCTATATGGTCTGTTTCCTCATTCACACAATGAGAAAGATCTAGACCCCGCTCTTTGTGTTTATTGTGAGTGGTAGAAAAGATGTGTACATTGCCTACCATAGGCCCTGACATAAAATCTTCTATGCAGGTGTTACTAAAATAGAGTTCTTAGGGCTAGAGACGCTTTTGTTAAAGCATTGAACACTAAAAACACTGTATGGTGGGCTGTGTGGAGGGAGGGAGCCCAGTGCTCTGCAGGAGCTGTCAGGCTTTTGACCATGGTGCTCGTGGATTAACATTGACTCAAGGGAGAGTCAACGTCAGAGATGGGTTAGTGTTTTAATAGCCAGTAATATAGCCTCAACTCAGCCTCTGAGAATGTGTCCATCATAATACCATTTGGAGTCGAACTCGGGGGATTTATGACTTATTCTGTTATAATCAACTCGAGAAACACCTCATTGCCAGGCGGCTGTGCCACCCTGTGCTACCGCTCATGTTAGCTGGCTTTCACGATAATACATACCTGAGATAATCAACTTAGGATAAGAAAATGTTGATTTTGGCTTACAGCTTTAGTGGGCTTGGGCTGCGGTTGCTTAGCTCCGTTGCCGATGAGTGTGTGTCAAGGCAGCACACATGGAGTGATTCTCCCCACCTCGTGGATGGGACTCGAGGTGAAAAAGAGGAAGAAACAAATATTCCACAATTCCCTTCTAGGACACATCCCAGTGACCTAATAACTTCCATTAGGCCTCACTACTTCCTCCTCCTTCTCCCCCCCGCCCCTTTTTCATGAAACAGGATTTCTCTCTGTAGCCCTGGCTGTCCTGGAATCATTCTGTAGAGCAGGCTGTCCTCAAACTCACAGATCTACCTGCCTCTGCCTCTGGAGTGCTGATATTAAAGGTGTGTGCCATCACAGCCAGGCAGGTGCCTAGCTTCTAAAAATTTTAAATAATTAATTTATTTTCTCTACCTTGAAAGGTTCCACTACTTTATAAGACATCCTATGACAAGCCTTTAGCACATGGGCATCTGGAGGCCATTTAACGTCCAAATAATAGCACAGCCCTGCCTGTTATTCGCTGCTCATTCGATGCCAGAGATGTGGAATGAGGTGGGTTTTGTTCCTGTCGCAGGCCTTCGGCTATTGAAGATGTTGCCTTCTCGGGGATAATGTCAAAAAGGAAGTCCTGAGTTATTTGACCAGAGCTAAGGCATCATTTGTAGCCTTGGAGTCATCTTAAGGACACCGTAGCAACCAGTCTGCATGGCCCCAAGCTGTGGTCCAACTCTAACCAACGTGGGCTTCTTTCAGCGGAGCCAGGCAGGTGGCTCCTCTTCTGTGTCCTAATGAGCGCATACCACTCCTCCCCTGGAACACCTCAAGGAACACGAGAGCTCCAAGCGTTAGTGATTTCCCTCGTGTTATTGTGTTTCTGATGATAATTCCCTAAACACGGCAGCAAACTACCGTCCTGGGGAATGTATATGGAACCCTTGTTTGACTCTCCAGATCAGCCTGGGAGCTTGGAAGAGCCAAGCATCCCCCCACCCTGCTCTTCTTGGTCCTTTTCCAAGTTACTTGAAATTCAGCTGTTTGCAACATTGTATCCAAAGATAGGGCTCATCAGCCTTTCCTCCAGCAGGGACATTTTGTTCTTCCTAGCTTCTCCACCCCCCCCCCCATAAAAAAACAGGGTTTCTCTGTAGCTTTGGTGCCTGTCCTGGAACTAGTTCTTGTAGACCAGGCTGGCCTCGAACTCCCAGAGATCCGCCTGCCTCTGCCTCCCGAGTGCTGGGATTAAAGGCGTGCGCCACCACCGCCCGGCTCTTCCTAGCTTCTTGGTCACCCACAGCAACTGGCAGGGTACCAGAAATAATTTACCCCATACTTTTCCTAGTTCATGACTGAAACCCCTGTAACAAAAGACAGATTAAGGGACAAAAGAACAAATGAAAGGTGACTAGCACACTCATGTCAGGCATACATGGGGGATCCCCAAGGAATGAGGAATTTTCATAGAGGTGGCTTGGAGCTCAGTTTGAAATAACATTCTCAGCTAAACCAGAGTTTAAAAAGCACATGAGGTCATTTAGCAGAGCAGGTAGTAGTGTAGAAGACGAGGTGGTTCGCAGGAGAATGTCCCCCATAAGCTAGGATGTTTGAATGCTTGATCCCTAGTTAGTACAACTGTTTGGGAAGGACTAGGAGGTGTGGGCTTGTTGGAATAGTTGTAGCATTGTTGGAGGAGGTCTGTCACTGGAGGTGGGCTTTGAAGTTCCAAAAGCCCATGCCAGGTCCAGTCTCTCTCTCTCTCTCTCTCTCTCTCTCTCTCTCTCTCTCTCTCTCTCTCTCTCTCTCTCTCCTGCCTGAGGATCAGGATACAGAGTTCTCGGCTCCTTTCGCAGCATTACATCTGCCTGTGTGCTGCTGTGCTTCCCATCATGATGGTAATGGACTAAACTTCTGAAACTGTAAGCAAACCCTCAATTAAAAGCTTTCTTCTAAAAGTTGCCTTGGTCATGTGTCTCCTCATAGCAATAAAACAGAACCTAAAACAGTAGGTAAATAAAACAGAGCCTAAAACAGTAGGTAAATTAGAAGAACAATCAGGAAAAGTGAACACAAAATTTTTAGATTTAAATTGGAGCCTTCATTGATATAGTCTTTTGAGATCTAGAATTATTTTTCCTGGCAAGGGAATGAAAACACATATATAAATAAAGATTTCATTTTGTTTAAAGGGAGCTGTATCGGTCATGTAGCAGCGTTCTTGTGTCTTTCCCCAGCATCAGGATTTATTGAAAACAATACATTAACAAGCTATGCCAATTTCATCATCTCTGAGTCTTTATCTTTAATTTCACTTGTCACTGGGATCTTTTATTCTGTTTCGATCTTGATTTTTAGTATTGGGTCTCAGTTTCTACATTCCACGTCACACCATGATATATAGATTACAGAACGGATGAACAGGTGTTTGAGTGGCTGCAGGGTCCAGAGGAGCCTCACTGAAGGTAGCAGAAAGCTGATGTGGATGGCAAGGAAGAGTTAGTGCATACTGCATGAGGTTAGCCATCAGCATGAGTTTAGTCCCATACTCTTCAGTCAAAGCACAGTGGGTCTACACAGATGACAGTCCCAGTGGGCAATGGTGGGCTCAGCTGAAGTCCTGGAGACTGGGTTGGGAGTCTGTGATCTGCCACTCCCATGACACACACACCAAATGGCGCATCTGTTGTGTGGGAAGGCAACGTACCTTACTGTGTTAGGCACTTTCCCTTTTCTATGACCCACATGAGGGTGTTATATTATTTGTTAGTCTAGTGGTGAGCTCACAGGCCTGCTTCTGACATGGTTCTTGTCATGTCCATGTGTGCTCGTTTTAAATGGGTGAGTTCACAGGTGGTGAAGCTACATTGGCATCAGTAAGCTGTCAGTCTGCATGTCAGGGTTTGTGCGGGCAGATGGTGACCGTTCACGTGCACGAACTAGGTGCAGAGTCATTCTGCTTCCCTGCTTGCCACTGCTTTTAAAAATGGAGTCAGTTAGGATGAGGCCTCGCCTGGGAGCTTCTGATCTCTGCAATGAGGAGTAACTTAGAGCAAAACACAGCCAGATCTCCACACCTATAGGTGCGATTTCTCCGTACAAAAGAGCCACTTCTGCTTTCATGGCAGCTCATGCCCACCATTTCATGAAATAATCAGTTTGAAGTAATGGGGAGTACCATATGTCAGAAACACAGAAGAATATATTTGGGTCTTTATACAATATCTAAATTTATTGGTAAACAATAAATTAACAAGGCATGGTGGTTTCAATGGCAGTAATTTGCCTGATAGTCCCACGTTCTTCAATAGCCCTGAATAATATGAGCACAGATACTTTTATTCCAATATTTTTTGAAAATCTCATTATATATTATTTATTTATTTATTGTGTGTGTGCGCATGCACATGTGCACTTGTGCGCGCTTGCACTCACACCGATATACTTGCCAATATATGCTTGCATGCCAGCAGGCACCTTGCAGGAGTTGATTCTCTCCTTCTACTATGTGGGTCCCAGAGACTAAACTCAGGTCATCAGACATGGTACGGTGCTTTTACTTGTTGAGTCATCTCGCTAAGCCCTTTTATTCCAATCTTAATTACTAATAGATCATAAATCATAGTAAATTATTTATCTACGTGCCTATCAATCATCTATCTATCTATCTATCTATCTATCTATCTATCTATCTATCTATCTATCTATCTATCTGCATATAGGTTGTAAAAAGATCCCAAAGGGTTAAGGAGGCAAGGAATTTCAAAAAGGCATAAGAGGCTAAGACCTGGAAACTGCTAGGGATGCGGGAGTTTTGATACAATGATGAGCCCAACTGAGCAGCAGAAGAAGCTGGTGAAACAGCTGCTGGCCACAAGGGTAGGTGTTAGGATCAGAGCTGAGCTTCAGGAGCAAAGTGAAGCTAAAAGCAAAGCCAGGAGTGGATAAAGAAATGTACAGACAGAGGGAAGGTCCAGATGGACAGACAGCAATTTGAATAGGCTATGTCAAAGGTAGGGTCCAAGCAAAGCTGAAGCTCCTGAGGCAGTTGAGAATTCTCTGCCTGTCTGTCCCTTGATGCACACACGGGGTGGTCAGATGACAGGTGGGTGGGTGCCATCGCCATCACAGTGCTATTTTCTCATCTCTGGATTGGGTCCAGAGGAGAGAGTCACACACATCCCTTAATCTGGTGTGTACGAAAAGTTCTTGGGCTTGGTCTTCTTGATATTTTAATACACATATTTCCCCCTAAAATCTCATATTGCACAGATAAGTTTACAGAGAACAGGAATAAGTCATTTATTGGTTTCTGCCATGTGGGTGGTGCCAGACAGATGGTGCTGCTCACACGTCCACTCAGGTGCAGTCATCCCACGCCTTCAAAATAGAGTCAGCTGCTGCTCATAAAATGGAACCTCTCTGGGTAAGACACAGTGAGGGGAAAATATAGCTGTTTTATACAATATAGAATATCTTCAGGCAGGGAACAGCCTTCTCCCCACACAATCCTCACTTAAAGAGTCACATTTTGGGCTGGGGACATTGTTTGATTGGTAAGATGTTTCAGTGCAAGCCCGAAGACCTGAGTTCAGATCCCCAGCACATATGTAGAGGCTGGGTATGGAGGTGTGTATCTGTAACCCCAGCATTAGCAAGGAGGGTAGGTGGAGACGGTTCATCACTGTGACTTGCTGGCCAGTCAGTCTAGCCAAAATAGCAACCTTTAGGTTCGGTGAAATATTCTGTATCAAAAAGCATGGTGGGAAGCAATGGAAGAAGATACCTGAAGGAGGCAACCTCTGACCTCCATATGCCCAGGGGCAAGTTCAAGTTTGTGCATACACCCCCCCCACACACACACACAGTTGGTGGGTTTTTTGTCTGTTTATTTGTTTTAACTCTTTGCTCTCTTTGGGGGCTGTCACCTAGCTTCCAAATAAATACACAGAGACTTATTCTTTCTTATGAATGCCTGGCCTTAGCTTGGCTTATTTTTAGCCAACTTTTCTTAAATTATCTGTCTACTTTTTGCCTCTGGACTTTTACCTTTCTCTTATTCTATATGCCTTTCATTATTTCTTACTCTGTAGCTGACCGTCACTGGCCCCTTGCGTCCTCTTTCCTTTTCCTTCCCTATCTCCCCCTCTTCGTTTCTTCTATTTATTCTCTCTGCATTCCAGTTCCACCCATCTATTTCTCTCTTCTGCCTAGCTATTGGCTGTTCAGTTCTTTATTAGACCAATCAGGTGTTTTAGACAGGCAAAGCAACAGAGTTTTGCAGAGTTGAACAAATGCAACATAAAAGAATGCAGCACATCTTTGTATCACTAAACAAATATTTCACAGCATAAACAAGTGTAACACATCTTAAACTAATATTCCATAGCACACACACCCCACACACCTGCATACATACTTTCAGAGAATAAAAAAATAAAAACACAAAGAAGCATATTTTGAGGTGGCATATTTTGGTCTCTTAAAGCCCCTAACTATGGGCTGGAGAGATGGCTCAGAGGTTAAGAGCATTGCCTGCTCTACCAAAGGTCCTGAGTTCAATTCCCAGCAACCACATGGTGGCTCACAACCATCTGTAATGGGGTCTGGTGCCCTCTTCTGGCCAGCAGGCATACACACAGACAGAATATTGTATACATAATAAATAAATATTTAAAAAAAAAACCCTAACTATATAACAACTAGTAAGCCATTTTTATAGGAGAGGGATCACTCAGAACCAGGTGTGGTGATGCATATCCATAATGTCAACTCCTTGGAGTGGAGGCAGGAGAAATTCTGTGAGTTTGAAGTCAGCCTGGGCTACACATAGAGTTCCAGGTCAGCCAAACTGACACAGAAAGATTGAAAACAAAACAAACCCAAACCAAAAGAAAAAGAAAAAAAAAAACCACTAAAAACTGACCAAACAAAAAAGAATAAAAAGAGGAGGGTAAAGAGGAGGTAGAGAAGAAGGAGGAGGAGGGAGAGGAGAAATAATTACTCAAGCATTTTATGGGGAAAGCTCCTTTGAATGCACAAGTTGTATTCTGTCCAAATACAGAGTTGGACATGTCATTTGAATGTAATGTGATATTGGTCATTGGAGATGGATAGTGTATATTTGAACACTCAAATGTGGAAACTCATATGGTCCAATTGTAGCATCATTCGTGGGATGAAGGAACTCCCAAAGTTGGTGGACTGGAGAGATGGGTCAGTGGTTATGAGCACTTGTTCCTTTTGTTTAGTTTTGTTTTGAGACAGGGTGTGTTTGTATAACAGCCCTGGCTGTCCTGAAACTTGCTTTGTTGACCAGGTTAGCCTTGAACTCACAGAGATCTACTTGCCTCTCTCTCTCTCTCTCTCTCTCTCTCTCTCTCTCTCTCTCTCTCTCTCTCTCCCTTCCAAGTGTTGCAATATAAGTCGTAAACCACCATGCCCAGTTTGCACTTGTTCCTTCAGAGGGCCTGGATTAGATTTCTAGAAACCACATGTTGGTTCACAGCCATAGTCTATATCTCCAATTCCAGGGGATTTGATGTGCTCTTCTGACCTCCCTGGACACAGGCACACACGTAGTGCACAGACATACATGTGAGCAAAACACTCATAAACATAAAATAAAATAGACAAACCTAAAGCATTACCCTATTTAAGATAAAGGATTAGTTCTAGCATATTTATAATTTCCTTTTGTGTGTGTGTGTTTGTAATTGAATACTAGTGATCATCCATGGATAAATTTTTCCATTGGTCTTGGTCTTATCTCCTGTTTCATTCATCTCAGTGTCATTAGCAACTATGTAATCAGCCGGGCCTCTAGCTGACACCGTGTCAAACCTGTGGTGCATTTGTAACATTGATAACATCTTGTTTGGTTTTTGAGACTGGCTTTGGAGCAGTGTTCCTTTGCTTCAGCTCTTCAAATTCTGGGATTACAGTCCTGTGCCACCACGCCTGTATCAATACAGCTGCACGGGGACCATTCAAACCATAACAACAGCCATGCCAGTTTGTTTAGTAACGTCCATGGCTGTGTGTGTGACCCAGTGATGACAGACTATCTATGGTAGCCAGTTACCGGTCCACAGAGCCAGAGGTGGAGGTGGTTACTACTTGTCCCTTTACATAAAGTTTCGCGAAGCTCTGTGCGAAACTAAGCAATCACACTCACACGTGACTTGGTATGCTCCCCCCTTTCCCATGACAGCAAAGCCCGTTTCTCTTTTAAAATGCTTTCTCTCCAGTCCTTATGTAATTATCCCACCCGGGCACATAATTTCCTTCACTATTTCTCAGCTCAACAGGACTGCAATTAAGTAGTACTCTGTGTGTGTATGTGTGTGTGTGTGTGTGTGTGTGTGTGTGTGTGGTTGAGTATTAAACCCTTGCTCAACTATGCAAGCATTGAGCTGTGGCCTTACCTTCAACTTGAAATTTTTTACATCAAAAATAATCTTAAATGTGTGCTTACTAAGCTGGGCATGGTGGCACATACTTTAATCCCAGCATTTAGGAGGAGGAGGCAGAAGCAGGTAGATCTCTGAGAGTTCCAGGCCAGTCAAAAACAAAACAAAACAAAATCAAACAAACAAAAAAGCGTGCTTACTGTCTGCTCTATTTCATCATGAAGACCCAAAGGTTGGCCCTTCAGCGTCCTGTATTTTTTTGTATGCACTGAGCAGTGCTCGTGTTTTTAAGTCAGGAAGACCTGAGTCTTCACTTTGACCCTATCCCTCCCGAGCTGAACAAGTGCCATGAATTTTTTGAATCTTGTCATCTGCCGAGTACATTTGTTATGAGTATTAGAGAGATGGTGCGTGTTCACTTCCAAGACCCAGAAAGCACTCTCTGACAGCATCAGTCACCAGGGTCCAACCTCTTTCCTCGGAATATGACCGACATTACTGGCCCTTAACAATCACATGGCGAGGCAGTGTAGCTAAAACAAAACGCTCAGCTGGGAGAAATAAAACTGCAAGGCTCAGGGGGAGCCCTGTCTGACTAGCTGCAATGGCTAACGCCTCAATGAGACGCTAGACTAATGAGACTTTGAAAAAATTAAACAGACACACTTGACTATTTAGGGAGCCAAGCACTGCCCAGGCTTCTGCAAGACAGAAGGCCATGCCTATCCCATTTTTATCTAGGTTTGAGGAGGAGAGCAATGCAGACCTGACCTACGCTCCCGCTTCTCCATAATGTCTCCTTTCTCTCCTAGGATGGTTGCATCAGCAAGTCACGTAAAGAGTACTGCGCGTGGAATGTTGGACTGCGGCTCTCCGGGGAAATAGGTTTCTAAGTGCAGCAATTGGAAATTAATAACGTTCTGGGGGAAGTTGTTTTGACAACATCTGGAGATGAAGCTGGGTGCAGTTTTCACCACCTTGGGTTACCCTCCCTGTTCGCTTGGCATGTAGCAGGCATGGGTCCACTGGGCAAGCAACACAGCCTCTTCTTTCCTCCTGCAGTCTGCAGCAGCTGGAGGTCTCAAACAGCAGTGACTTGGGGCGCTATGGGGGCTCCGACGTGAAGGCATCTGCTCTTTCTGTCAGGATTGGTTTGATGTTGGAAAGTCAGAGAGAGAGCAAACATGTTTTTAATTTTCGGTTTAGATACTCATTGAATCAAGACAAATAATCTTGACTTGTGTATTAAAAGTTTAGCGAAAGCCAGGCAGTGGTGATGCATGCTTTGATCCCCACACTGAGGAGGCAGAGGCAGGTGGATCTCTGTTGAGTTTGAGGCTAGCCTGGTCTACAGAGTGAGTCCCAGAACAGCCAGAGCTGTTATACAGAGAAACCCTGTTGGGGGTGGGTGGGTAAAAAGATAGAGCAAAATGTTACTCAAAACACCGTGATTGAGGGTATCAAAAAAGGAGCTGGGAAGGGACATTAGAAGGGAGAGATCAATTGTCTGTGGCTATTGTTTATAGCTTGCTATTATCTGGGTGCACATGCAGGCAGTATATAGACATTAAGGGAGACATAAGAGATGAAGAGGAGCATCTCCTCCTCCAGAGTAAGCCTTCGAGAAGATGGCAGTTCCTGTAACAGCCATATGTGACAGGACAGACATATGCTTTTTTATTCCTTCTTACTTACAAATTTAGACAAAGTGACCTGATTTCTATTTTCCACTGATGATATATGCTTTTAAATTTCAAAACAGGCTTTCCCCCTTTCTTATATAAGACCACATGGAAGGAAATTGTGTTTGTTTGGTTCGCTGTAGCAAATAACATGTAAAGTTTGTCCTTCTGGATTTGATATGCTACTCAGAGGCAGAGAGGGCTTGTCTTGCGTGCTCAAAGCACGGGCTTCAGTTCCCAGCACTGAAAAGGAAGAGGAAAAAGAAAAGAGAAAGGGAGTAAGCAGCCTAGCTGACTTCCCAGCTTAGCAAGTTGCTAAGTATCTACGCTCTTAGCACACAAATACATACCCAGTGCTAATTCTTAGTAATAGGGAGTTATATAGGGGCTTAGATATGGAAAGACCCAGAGTGAAAATATATGTATCTAGATATTTCATTTGAAAATTACTTTGTGTGTATGGGTGTTTTCCCTGCATGTATGTTTATGCACCATGTGCCTGCAATGTCCTTAAAGGCTAAAAACGGGAGTCTGATCTCCTGAAACTGGAGTTACAGATGTTTCTACAATGTGGGTACTGAGGATTGAACCTGGGTCCCCTGAAAGGGCAGCCAGTGCTCTTAACGACCAGTGCTCTTAACCACTAAGCCATCACTGTCTCTTTATAGAATATTTTATTTTATTATTTGAAACAAGGTTTCTCTGTGTAGCTGTGGCTGTTCTGGAATTCACTCTGTAGGGCTGCCTGCGTCTGCCTCCTGAGTGCTAGGATTAAAGGAGTGAGCTACCACTGACCCATGAATTTTTATTTGATTATAATGCACTCCTATACATGGAAATCTTAGGGTAGTTCAAAACAGCTATGTTTAAAAAAATACAACCAACACATAAAGATATATCTAAACTTCAAAATTAGAAGCTAAGATAATCCTATTATAACCAACTGCAGAGTACTAACTTGGAAAGACAACAAAAAAGGAACAGGAATTGCAACATGCTTTCAGGAGTGAGGAATTCTCCCCCTATGCCTCCTTCCGTGTTAGCCAGGTTCTTAGAAGTGATTCTAGACGGCTGAATGTGATAAGAACAGTTCCTGAACTGTGTGCTACGCAGCTGCACCGTTCATTCACTGTAGAAAATGGAAGGCCTGTGTCAATCCCACTGGTGGAGAATAAGACCACTAACTGCAGTTCAAAGTCAAATTTGAAGCAAGTTTAAATACTGGCCAGGTCCATCTCTGGTTTCCCAGAAAATGGTCCCCAGTCACAGTTTGCAGGGGCTTATTTTCCAGCGGGTCCAATGGAGGGCAAGCACACATTCTGATATATTTCCTGCCAATGAACTTCCACCCACTTGTGATCCAGCACATCCGGTGCAGGTGTGTCAAACAACTTGTTCAGGGGAGTGAAAACATGTGACCTGTTATCTCACCTAAACAACAGCCTCCAGCGTTTTAGGAACTGTCCATCCTCGGGCAAGGGGCTTGCAAGTTAGAGGCATTTGTTTCCCGGATCTCTTAGGCCCGGTAATTAAGACTTAAAACTTAACTGTCTCTCACACCTGAGAGACACTGTTGTCTTCACAAAGCTTATAATTTAAACTGTGTGGCAATGGTTAAGAAAGCTGGCTTAATGGACTCGCATTCCACCTCTTCTTAGGAGCTGAACTGAATCCTCACACACAACTTCCTCATCTGAACCACCGCTCACAGAAGCTCCTCCACCAAGGGCCCAGAGCCTTTCAGTTCTGTGAGGCTAGCTCTCTCTTGTCTCGGCCACAGCACACGTTCCTGCTATCTGAATAGAATCCTTCAATTTGACTTTCATGCCACTTCCTCAGAGAGTTTTGTTTCAGATAATATGGATTCTGTATCAACAGAAGATCTACTAAACGGCTACATACATGAGGCTGTATTATAAATAACCCAGGCTAAGATTTAGGGTCAGCATTTTTTTCTCTATAAAAGGTCAGGCAATATACATTCTTCAGCGTTTGCAGGCCACACAAGACAGAAGGAGCCGTGTTACAATAAAACATTTACATATATCCTCCAATTTACATACATCCTAAGGGTCTTGACTGGAGGGATGAGGCCCCTGCTCTATGGCTGGTTGACGTCTGAAGTCTGAGGATGGCAGTTAGGTAGGGAACCGATAGAAACCTCAAACCTATAGAAAAGCGACTTCGGAAACTGGCGGAATCTGGGGCGGGGGCAAGGGGCGCGGCCGGGCCTGGCGGGGCGGGGCGGGGCGCGGAGGGGGCGGGGCGGCGGCGCAGCGTCGTCGTCGTCCCCGCCTCCTCCCCAGGGGCCGCGACGGAGCCTCGGCGGCGACGTTCAGTGCCCGAGGAGAGCGTGCCAGCGCTAGCAGCGGCCATCCCCGACACCGCGGCGCGTACCTCTCGGCTTCCCGGCGACCCTCGGCCGCGGCGTCCGCGCCCCTTCACCTCGCTCGTTCGCGCTCCTTCCCTGAGGCCCGCTGCGCCATGGCCTTGGCGTTGGCAGCGCTGGCAGCCGTGGAGCCGGCCTGCGGCACCGGGTACCAGCAGGTGAGCTGCCCTGGGCCCGCCCCGCCCTCCGCCGGCCACTCGACGCCGGGGCTTTACAGGCCGCGCCGGGCCTGGGCCGGACCTTGGGGCCTGGGCCTGTCGCGGTTCGGGCCAGCCGGGCGGGGACCTCGTTAACCCTGGTTCCTAGGTCGGGCGGGGCCCGGAGGCCGAACTCGTGGCGCTCTGGGGGCTCCGACCTGGAGGCATCCGTCCTTCCTTCTCTCAGCGTTGGTTTGATGTCATTGGAAAATCGTGGGGGAGAGGATTTTCTTTTCTATTTTTTTAAGCCAAAAAGGTAAAGGAAATGGGTTTAGAAGCAAAGATCGCAATCGCCCGTGCTGCCGCCGGCGGCTGTCCGCAGCGAGGTGCGATTACTCAGGGTTTCAGAACCTCGCTTCTGCCCAAACCCACCCCCGTCGTTCCCTTTAAGACTCGAGTCAAAAAAATAAAGCGAGAGGCGAACCCGCAGCTTTTAATCGATTTGGAAGAGGCGATGTTTGGTTGGAGAGAGGCCCCCAAAATGTAGGGCTACGTGAGGCTGTAGGGCGTGTGCCCGGGTGTATTTTGCACGCTTGGAAATGACGTTTAAAGAGATTTAATAGCATATCTAGGGAGGAAATATATCCAGATGATTGGATTATTATCTGTGTGAATCTGTAAATTGGGGCCCTAGGGAGAAGAGATTTTTTTTTTCCCTACCGGCCTGTGGGTTGGTTTCCTCGGGAAATTAGAGACTTTTTTTGGGGGGGGGTGTGAGATAATAATCTAAAGCCTCGTAATTGTGGGAGGTAGCCAGAGAGAGTTGTTGACTGAACTGCTTCTGTTTTGTCAAATTTCAAGTGTTTTCAGTATAATTTGCATACGAAAACGTCAGTCTTGCTTTTTCCGACATAAAATGGCGTGATTTAAGTGTTCTACGTTGTAGAAATAAAACCAGTACGATTAAAGCGTGTTGCAGATTAACCCTGGCGCAGTCGACTACTGGTTTGTTTTGCTGTCTTCAGTGGTGTGTTGTAATCCGCCCTCCTTCCCGCCCCCGCCCGGACTCCTGAAATGACTAGTTAAGGATTTAGCCTCTTGGTTTCATAAACACTCCAAATTGTGGCCCCGCAGTCTATCTTTATATCTTCTCTGCCTTTATTCTGTGACCTTGGATGAGAATCCAGTGCTTTCTTGTTTTAATAAATTCGAGTCACAGGCTTTTATCAACCTGTTTACAAATCCCCTGAACCTTAAGAGTGTCTATCTTTCCATCCCGACTCGGATAGGCAAACAAGCAGAAGAACTGTGAATTTTCTTTGTACTGCCATCTTACTGAGCTACGGGGTAATGCTCGTTTACGGCTAGAATACAGAAAATTTGTTAGAGTGCTAAAATAATGCTTTTGTTGGCGTCTGTGTTTAGGAACTTTTTGATTATGCAGAATTTATGTATGTTAGAGATAGGTCATCTTTATATCATTACTCTAAAAGTATTGATTTTGCTGGGCGTGGTGGCTCGGGTCCCTAACCTGGCACTTGGGAGGCTGAGGCAGGAAAATCAGAAGTTTAAGGACTGCCAGATTAGTTGCAAGCAGCCTGAGGTACAGGAAGATCCTGTCTCAACAACAGCAAAATAAATTTGAAGAAATTTCAAGAAATAATCTTCAATAAAACTTGAAAAAAATCCTTCTAGGAAAAAATTGTAAAATTTGAAAGCAAAGGTCGAGGCAGCACCAAATCTGTCCCCATGGATAAGCAAAGTTTACGGATGGGTCGGTATTTTTGTGGATTGGAGCCGAGTAGACGTGGAAAAGTGTGCATGTGTGCAGATGAGGAGTGCTAGCTGATCTCCCTGTGCCAGGCACGACGGACTCCGTTTAAATCCGCCTTCATTGAACCCTGACAACGCCTTGATGACTCAAGGTTTGTTCTCATTTTATAGATGACATTTTATAGAAGTCAGGTCTCTTAGGGTCTCAGTGACGTGCTCAAGTCAACAAAGCTGTCAGATTGTGATTATAAGAGAATTTATGTACTTACATAAAAGGCTTAAGGCCCAAAACAGGCTGTGTCCATTAGTGGGTACATATGTGTACATGTATATTATGTACGCATGCATGTCTGTACGGGCCATCTTTACATTCATGCAGTTCTGTGGGCTCCTAATCACACTTGGATGTGTCCATAGTCTCAGGCATGTGCATTCATGAATATTCATATGTTGGTCTTGCATCAATGTATGTACAAAGGCACACAATTATTAGCAAAATTGGATTTTTATGTCTCATTTTTGTTTTTAATTTTTTTTTAAAGTCAGTGCTGAGAGTAGGGCCTACAACCTAAGGCCTTACACTGTCTAGGTAAACCCTGCCACTGAACTATATCTCTAGCCTCTCTTATCAACCATGGGGGGGCGGGTGAGACTGGGTTTCTCTGTGTAACATATCAGCTATTTTTAATGCCTGTGTGACATTTAATTGCATGACTGAGCAATAACTCAACCACCTATTGGTAGTCCCTATTGGGAGCAGTGAGACCCCAGATCCTGAATTTCTTGTAATCCCCTGATCTGAGTGCCTACAGCTGCTCTGAGAACAAGACCTTCAGGAGTTCCTGATGACAGGAGAGTGGTTTCTGGTGGGTTTGGCTGGGGCGTCACTATCTCTATATAATCTGCCCCTGAACACAATAAAGGGAGCATTCTTTGGGAATTCAAGGATGACCCCTGTCGCTGTCTCTCTGCCTGTGTGTGTCTGTGTATTTTAACCTCCAGCTCCCTTGTCCGAAACTCGCGAACTGGATGCCAGCGCACAGAGCACAGACAGAGGGGCCGGGGCAGTGCGTGGCAAGTCCCTAAGAATATTTTTAATTTTTTAAATTTTTTTCATTCATTGAAGTTTGTTTTCCACACACATGTAACTGTCCTTTATAGTGTGATCAGAGACTATACATATTTTTTTTTTTTTTTAAATATTTATTTATTATGTATACAACATTCCTTCCATGTATGCTTGCAGGCCAGAAGAGGGCAGCAGACCTCATTACAGATGGCTGTGAGCCACCATGTGGTTGCTGGGAATTGAACTCAGGACCTCTGGAAGAGCAGTCAGTGCTCTTAACCTCTGAGCCATCTCTCCAGCCCCAGAGACTATACATATTTAAAAGGCTTTTGAATTATAGAATGCTGGTGAATTGTCCAGCCCCTTGATAGGAACATGGCTACTCTTTAGACTGTCACGAAAGACTGTTCTGACTTCTTTTGATCTGGTTCATCTAACTGAGATGGTCTTCCAGCTAAGTGACTGTAATGGAAAGCTTTATGATTCATTCAGAAATGCTAACACTGCTGGCTTCCTTTGCTCTTACAAGATTTTATGAGTGTGTGCACATTTATGCACAACTTGAACTTAGTATGGACCCAGTGTCCCTGTAGTATGATTTCTCCCCCCACCCCTGTTTTTGCAGTTTTAAAACTGAGACTGTATCCAAATAGATGGAGCAGTGTTTCTGAAAGGTTTACCTGGGCTCATGCCCAGCTGTGGCTAGCTCAAAGAAGACATTAGTTGCATTTTCCTTACTGCAATAGATCTTTGCCTTTATTTCATGAATTTTGCTACCTCATGCCAGATATTTTAAGATATTTGGACTTGAGCTGGGAGGTGGTGGTGCATGCCTGTGATCCGAGTGCTCAGGAGATAGAGGCAGGAGGATTTCTGAGTTAGAGGCCAGTTTGGTCTACAGGGCCAGTTCCAGATGGTTACACAGAGAAATGTTGTCTCAAAAAAACAAAAAAGTTTGAATTTGGATCCTGTGTAAATGGACAGTGCTGCAGTATACATAAAAAACCACGCGCACACACAGGGTGTGCTGTTTTAGACGTAACTCATTGCCTACCTGCGGTCATCACCAGTAAGTTTGTATAGCACTCAGATGACATCATAAACCAAGCATGGGGATGATAACTTTTTGGGTTAAGTTCCCTGAGTATTCTGGAAGGGAATTTTAATAGATTAGGAAATGGATTAGGGAAAGAGTGTCAGCTCTCTCTACTGGGTAAAACTGAGTATATGGTGAAGTTAGGATCTTGGAAGAAGGTCTAGGCAGTGCCCCTGTGGTTGCTTTTTGCATGTTTGTTATATAGTTTTCAGAAGTTACAGTTACATTGACAGGTTATCTCTTTCACATCTTGTTTTAAAGATTACTTGCTGTATTTGTGGCCAATGGTTAGTCATCTAAGAAAACATACAAAAATCCTTGAAGCAGGACTCAGTGGTTGGTGCACTCTTGTGATTTCAGGGCTCTGGAGGCTGAGGCAGTAGGGTTGTGACTCTAGGACTGCTGGATTACACAGTGAGACCCTGTTTGAAACAAACATGGGTAGATTGTTTATGGAAGATAGAGTACTTGTTTCTTTGAAATGTTTTAGAATTGTGTAAAATAAACAAAATATATCACACTAATTTTTCATCCCCTCGCCTCTTGGTGCTGGGATTGAACCTAGAGCTTTATACATGGTAACCATGTGTTCTGCCACGGAACACCTCCCACCTGAGCATTTCTAAGTACAGAATCTGCCAGCATTAAGTGTATTCGTGTGTATGAAACCAACCCTGTGTCTAGTTCCCATCAAACAATACTCCACCTTGCTTATTCCTGCCTGTGTCAACTAGATACCAGTGTAAATGCAACCAATTATTTATCTTTTTGTAATTGTCTTTTCATGTGACATGGCATCAGTTATGTATTTATCCCTTTGTAACTGTCTTTATTTCATGTGGCATGTTGCTAAGGTTTATCCATATAGTAACTGTCAGAATTCCTTCCTTCCTTCCTTCCTTCCTTCCTTCCTTCCTTCCTTCCTTCCTTCCTTCCTTCCTCCGTTCTTTTTCTGTAGAATTTTTCTTTTTTTTTTTTAATATTTATTCATGTATTTTACACCAGCATCCTCTGTCTTTATGCATATCAGAAGAAGGAATCTGATCCCACTACAGATGGTTGTGAGCCATCATTTGGTTGCTGGGAATTAAACTCAGGACCTCTGGAAAAACAATCAAGTGCTCTTAACTGCTGAGCCATCATCTTTCAGCCCCCTTAGGTAGAATTTATTAGCTGACAAGGTTTTATTTATTCATTTGTTTGTTTGTTTAATGTGCATTGGTGTTTTTGCCATTGGTGTCAGGTCCCCTGGAACTGGAATTATAGACAGTTGTGAGCTGCCATGTGGGTGCTGGGAATTGAACCTGGGTCCTCTGGAAGAGCAATCAGTGTTCTTAACCACTGAGCATCTCTCCAGCCTCAGAATTTCTTTCTTAAGGCTGAACAATATTTTGTTTTATGTTTGTCTTGTCTATACTTTCTTGTTTGTTTGTTGGTTTTGGGATGGGTTCTTATATCAAGGCCTGACCACCCCCACCCCTCAAATACCCCCTTCTCTCTCTCTTTTTTTTTTTTTTTTGGTTTTTCGAGACAAGGTTTCTCTGTGGTTTTGGAGCCTGTCCTGGAACTAGCTCTTGTAGACCAGACTGGTCTCGAACTCCCAGAGATCCGCCTGCCTCTGCCTCCCAAGTGCTGGGATTAAAGGCATGCGCCACCATCGCCCGGCAATCCCCCCCTTCTCTGAGGCTCACCTTGAACTCCTTATCTTCCTGTTTCTATCTCCCAAGAGCTGGGATTACAAGCCGATGGCACCAGGCCTACCTGTTCTACGTTTTTAAAAATAAATTCCTTTGCTGGTGGACATTTGGTCTTTGAGCATAATGCACTGAGAACATGGGTGTATGCGTACCTCTTGGTCTTCACTTTTGAGTTTTATGAGAATATACCCAGAAGTGGAATTTCTGGATGGTTTAGCAATTCTATTTTAAGTTTTCTTAGAAGTACTATTCTGTTACCCATAGCAGCCACACCATCTTGAATTGCTGCCAGCATTTTACAGAGATTACAGTTTCTCCATATTCTCAACAACAGTCTCTAATTTTTCTTTTCTTTTCTTTTTTTAGTGCTAAGGATGAAAGCTAGGCTTTTGTTCATGGCTGGCAGTCACTGTCCTCTTGAGCTATACACTAGCCTTATTCTGATTTCTTTTTCATTACATTGACTGCATATTGTCTTTGGAAAGATGGCTATTGTAATTGTTACTTGAATCAGGCTAGCCTAGAATTTCCTATGTGTGTAGGTTGATTTAACTTTGAACTTACAGAGCTGTGACTGCCTCTGCCACCTATAGGGATTAAAGGTGTTTACCACCACACCTGGCCTGTACTTATTATTATATTTTTAGATTTATTTATTTTATGTGTATTGGTATTTTACCTGCATGTATATCTGTGTGAGGGTGTCAGATGCCCAGGAACTGGAGTTAAAGTCAGTTGTGAGCTGTCATGTGGGTACTGGGAATTGAACCCAGGTCCTCTGGAAGAGCACCTAGTGATCTAAACTGCTGAACCTTCTCTGCAGTTCCGTGTAATTATTTCTTAATGGTATTTGTTTTTTCAGCCTTTGTTTGTTTGTTTGTTTTGAGACAGGGTCTCAGTAAGTAGTCCTGATTGTCCTAGAACTTGCTATGTAGACCGGACTGGCCTTGGACTCAAACAGACAGATCTGCCTGCCTCTGCCTCCTGAGTGCTGGGATTAAAAGGAGTGTATCACTATCCCTGGCTCAACTTTTTATTAGTATTTCAAATACATACAAAGTAGAATAGTATGATAAGCGTTATGGAAACCATCACCTGTATTCAGTAAATAACTATCAATAGCCAGTCTTATTTATATTCCTGGATCAGAAATTTTTATTTTGCATCATATAATTTCTTTTGTCAATATTTTTATATTTTTATGTTTGGAGAAAACAGATCTTATACTGTAGCTCAGGCTGACCTAGTACAGTATAGCTCAGACTAGTCTTGAACTTATAACAATCCTCCTGCCTTAGTCTCCAAAGTGCTAGGGTTACAGACATATACCACTATGCCTGGCTGTAAATCCTATAATTTCATTTACAAATATTTTTTATGTGAAATAGAGAAAAGTGATGTTTCAAGTGGATATTGTCACATGAGGTTAGTATCATAAGAGCTTTAAAAAAGACTTTTATTGTGTTTTTTATTTGTGGGTGTAGGTAGAGGATCTGATTTTCTCCTTCGGTGCAGCTCCTGGAGATGGAATTCAGGTTGTCAGGCTTGGTGACTAGTGCCTTTTACCTGCCCAGCTATCTTGCCAGCCTTGAGAGCTCTCTTTGAATCTGTTAGAAGTATGGAAATAGGATTTGTCAATGTCGGGAAGCACAGAACTGTGACTGTCCTTTGTTTTTGAATTGGCTCACTCTTGGCAAGCCTTTTTCTCTGCGTCGTTTTTTTGTGGCACTGGTAGATTCTTGATTCATTCTTGCTTTCTGGCTGGCTCCACTGGTCATCACTTGTTAGGGGAGATTTATTGGCTTCATCACTCTGTGCTCTGTAAACAGAACAGAACTTCCTGGTTTGGGCAGAAACCAAGACTCAATTGGCTACCCTTGGGAATCCTGTTCTAAGGACTGGACACCACTGGTCCTGTGCATACATGTTTATTCCAAACATCAGTTATAATACACTGTACTATGTTAAGTTATAAAAATAAATATTACCCCAAGAATAATTTTGTTGTTTTATTTTCAATTGGGTTTTATTGTGTAGCACAGACTGGCTTTGAACTTGGGACCCTTGCGCTTCAGTCTTCACAGTGCTGGGATTACAAAGACTTTAAAATAAATCCTTAAATTTGTTTATTTTGATATTATCTTTGGATAAGTACAGTTGCTTAGTGAGAACCATATTCTTGTAGAGGGCCATACCTATTTTATTTTATTTTTTATTTTTTTATTTTTGGTTTTTTTCGAGACAGGGTTTCTTTGTGGTTTTGGAGCCTGTCCTGGAACTAGCTCTTGTAGACCAGGCTGGTCTCGAACTCACAGAGATCCGCCTGCCTCTGCCTCCCAAGTGCTGGGATTAAAGGTGTGCGCCACCACCACCCAGCTCCTATTTTAGATAAAGAAGTTTAATTGCAGATTAATGCTGAAAATAAGGTCAAAGATATTTTCCCCCTTGTTATTATTGCCAATAAGCTAGACAAGTGGTCAACATTTGTCAGATTTATTGTGCTCTGCAAACATTTTAGTTAGTCGCCTCTGGTGACTGCCAGGTAGAGACACAGTTTCTATTATCAGTTTCAAGTGTAGTGTTACAACAAGTGTGCTATTAGCTAGTACACCCTGCCTATAAATTAGGCTCTCTGTTTTCTGAGTCCATAATTTCTTTCTTTCTTTTTTGTCTTTTTATTGTTTATTGAGACAGGGTCTCCTCTCTCTGCGGTCCTGGCTGTCCTGGAACCTAGTAGATAGACAAGGCTGGCTTCTGACTCCTAGAATCTGTCTGTTTCTGGAGTGCTGGGATTAAAGGTGTACACCACACCGTGTGTTGATTTCTTATTCCACCAACAGTTTGGAAGTATGGCTCAGTCAGAGTGCCTGTAGCCTGAGGACCTGAGTTCTGATTGCCAGCACCCACATAAGGTGCAGGCTGTATGTAGTATGTATGCACATACATGCTTTAACTTAAGAGTTGGGTGTGGAGACAGGAGGATGCCTAGGACTTCTGGCCAATCAGATAGGTTCAGTGAGAGATATTGTCTCAGAAAGTAAAATTACAGATAGAAAACGAGAGAGGAAGATACCCTCAATCCACTTTTAGCCTCTGCACATGACACCTGATTGAGCACATGTGCTCATAGACACGCACATACAACAAATGGTCTGTCAGCATGCCTTGTTCCACGGCTGAAGTCTGTGTCAGGCTCTCTTCTGTAAAAGGCGCTCTCCCCTCTTGCATGCTGTGCTGTGTGAGAACGGTGGCACTCGCAGACTGAGTGGAAGGGGTGGAACTAACAATTGCCAGCAGAGTATTGGCATACATTATTTGCCATTTTTATGTGTGTAACATTGATTTCTTCTCTATTAGCTTACTTAGTCATTTATATCTGTATGAACTCATAATTATTTGGGACTATAATTCCAGTACCACTGTGTAGTGCTGTCTTTGGCAATTGGGAAACTCTCAGTTGGTCCTGTGTCCTGTATCTGGTTCCCTTTGGGACACCTACATCTTTGCTTTGTTTTAGAGCACTTTCTTTTTGGACCAGTCTTATCTAGTATATTTTTTTACACCATTTTAGAATGATTCATGTCCCCCAAAGGAAGCCTTCCTTCCTTTTCTTGGAGAATGATACCAGAAATCAGGTGTTGTTAGTTGTAGGCCTTCTAAGGTGGCAAAACTCAGGAATGCCTATCTATGTACTTGTTTCTTTAAGTGCTGAACATTGAAGCCAGGCTCTTCCACATGCTGCGTGTATACTTTGTTACTCAGTTACACCCTCAGCCTCATGAACAACATTTGTATAAATAAATTACCCAAAGCCAAGTTCACACAGTGTCTCCAACTTTCATTCAAGCATGAGGATTACACTAATTTATTCTCCTAATCTATAAACTCCCATTTCAGCAGTGAAAAATTTGACTTCTACCGTATAGCATCTGTTTACATAATTCTTCAGTTTTAATATACATATATAAAGTGGTACCAGAATTATTAACTCATATGCATATGGGAAACATTCTCCAGAAGTCAGGACACATACACAGTTGTCGGGGACTAGATTCTAGAATTAAATGGCACCTTTGCTCTCTTACGAGAAGTGGTTTCCTACAGTTTTGTTATTGTTTGTTTTCTGAGACAGGGTTATTTCTTGTTGCCCTACCTGGGGAACTCAGGGCTTTGTGCATGCCAAGAATTAGAAGATACACAACAGAGAGCCTGCATTTGGTGTTCGTTAATGTGAAACTAAGAAATGCTGAATGAATTCAGTTCTGCATCAGATATATCTTTATTGTGTGTGCGCGCGTGCTCTAAAGGTAAGAGGACAGGCAGATTTGAAGTGGATCCTCAGAGTTCAAGACCAGCCTGGTCTACATAGCAAATTCCAGGACAGCCAGGGCTGCATAAAGAAACCCTTTCTTGAAAAAAACAAAACAAAGCTGGGTCATGGTGGTGCATGCTTTTAATCCCAGCACTCAGAGGCAGAGGCAGGTGAATCCATGTGAGTTCGAGGCCAACCTGGTCTACAAGAGCTAGTTCCAGGACAGATGTCTCCCCAGAGCTCCTTCCCTGTCTTATGTTCTCCCGAGAATAATTGTTTTTGTTTTTTGTACTGGGGATAGAACCTGTGGCCTTACACACGCTAGGTGAGCCTTCTAAAAGGAGACCTGGGAGCTGCGTGTTTTAGTTGTTCCTACAACTTTCCTTCTTTCTGTTTAAATCTTTTTCAACTCAGTTTATCAGTACCTGGTGTCACCAATTTCTGAGCTTTTGGGTCATGTAAAACAGGTTGCCTACTTTGTGTTCTGATTTAGGATTCAGTCTTTCCTGTGTGCTGAACCAGTCCCCCATGTCAATCTCACTTGTAGCTGTCAAGGTTTTGCTACTTTCTGTCTTGTTGCTTGACTTTATAGGTTTTTCTCTTTTTTTGGCTTGTTTTTTTTTTCATGATTTATTTATTTTTATTTTATGTTCAGTGCTGTTTTGCCTGCATATGTGTCTGTGAGCTGGAGTCATAGACAGTTGTGAGTTGCCATGTAGTTCCTTGGGCCATATCTCCAGCCCTGATTTTTTTGTTTGTTTGTTTGGTTGGTTTTTTGTTTTTGTTAGGATCTCACTATGTAGCCCTGGCTAGCCTAAAACTCACTGTGTAGACCAAGCCATCATGGAACTTACCTGCCTCTGTCTCCCATGTTCTGATATTAAAGGTGTGTGCACCATGCCTGTTTTTGTTGTTGTTTGCTTGTTTTGTTGTTTCTTTTTTTATGAGCTTATTAAGTATAGAGCAAGCAAGAGTAAAAGAATAAATAGCAAGTGATACAAATAGCAAGACACCGTCAATTGAGGGCTTATAAACATTGACCAGAAATAACTGGGAAAACCAGTTGAGGCAGCCAGCTGGAGTTCTGGATTGAGGGACACCTAGGCAGAGCAGATTGTTCCCTCCAGTGCAGCTCCCAAGTGAAAGAACAAATAGCAGCAGATAGATAACATCATCAAATCTGGCACTTACAACACCCAGCAGAAACCTCCATGGGAAATTGAGGCAGTCAGCTGGAGTTCCAGACTGAGCTTTTGCTCCATGGATGGATTTCCATGGCAGTTTTATATTTTGGGATAAACCTCTGTTGAAAATGGTTCACCTTTTAGTCGTTCTCAAGTACACAACGTTTCTACTTGAGCTATTTTGCTGTTTCTTTCCTCCCCGTTTTAGTTAGCAGGGAGGAGGACCAGCCCATCCCGGGACTCTGAAGGACATTTGGAGATACACATGCCTGATTCTGAAGGGAAGGGGATCAACCCTTTTTCCAGAGCCAGCTTCTCAGTAAGCTCAAACAACACATGATGATTTAACAATGCAATGTACGTCACAACATGGCTGTTGACTTTCAGCCTCTATAATTGTGCTGTCTTGACAGTAGAGAGTATTGTATTTCGTAAATATGCCAACTGTTTGTTTTTAGAAGGAAAAACATCTTAGGAATTGCAATATGATAAAAATTACCAAATTTTTCTTTATGTGTACCAGAAGCATCTATTAGACACTTATTTGTATTCAGCAGGCTATAGTATGTGTTACAGATTGAATAATGGACAGTCAAGGTTTTTTTTTTCTTTAAAAAAATGAATTTAGTGTGTGTGTCTGTGTGCTGTCAGAAGACAGCTTACAGGACTCTGTTCTATCCTTCCATGTGGGTTCCTGCGATTGAATTTAGGTTCTAAGGCTCTTACTCTCAGAGCCATCCTTATCATCCCCATTCAGTATTGCTTTATAAGAAAAAAGACTTAGAGATATATTTCTTGTTTCTGTTTATTAATTTTTGTTGCCATTTCTTTTTAAAATCATTAACTATATAACTACCGTCTCTTCCCTTATGTTATTAATTTGATAGACAGGAAAGGAACATATTGTACATTTTGTGTGTGTGTGTGTGTATGAGAGAGAGAGAGAGAGAGAGAGAGAGAGAGAGGTGTTCCTGTTCCTAGGAAGAGTGATAATCAAGCACTTGTAGCTTGTAGCTCTATATCCTCGGGCATAGATGTTTTTATTATTATTTTTTTAAGGTTTGTTTCTCAAACAAATTTGCTTTTACACTATATGGTAACAGTGAGCCTCTCATGCTTCATAAGGCTCCTTTCCCTTAGTGTCTGTTTGTCTTTAACATATTTTCCATGGACAGTAGTTATGGGGATACTATCTACCTGTAAATCACTCCCGGAGCCATTGTCATTGTCCCTTCCTTGGTTATAGCACTCATCCATAAGTAGCTAAAATTTCAATTACCTTTTAAAAGAAAGGAAAATTATTGACTAGTGCAAGGAACAGAATACTGCCGCCTTCATTAAATTTTAATAAAAAAATTTTTTTGATGTCCCGGCCAGCGGGGTGCGAATGGTGGTCCCTGATAAACCTAGGGGAGAGGAATGGAGGGTACAAGAGACACAAGAAATGACGGTAAGACAGTATTTCTGATCAAATCGTCATTTATTATATTCTCAGAAGCTGTTGTATAGCAAAAGGGTGAGGGAGAAGGAGAGGGGTGTCAGGTCTGCTGGAATTCAGGCTTGTAGACATCCCTAGCTGATAAGTAAATACTGCAGCTCAGTGATCAGTGACTAACAAAGGAAAACGCAAATTGTTTCTGAAGCATGGTGCCTGCAGGGCTTGCTAGAAGATAAGATGCCAGGTCTATTTCCTAGACCTTGCAGAGGGGATAGAGGTAAATATTTTTCTTAACTTGTGAGTTTAGATGACTGTAAACAAAATGCAGATCTCAAAATACAGGTCTTTGCTTCCATCATTTTGAGATAGGGTTTCATTGTGTAATGCTGGCTGGCCTGGTGTTCACTATGTAGCCTAGGTTGGCTACAAACTCACAGAGATCTGACTGTCTGCCTCTACTTCCTAAATGCTGAGATTGAAGGTGTGCACCATACACCCAGCTAATTTTTTTTTTTTTTCAGTGCTGGGAATTGAACCCAAAACCTTGTATGTTAGGCAAGTGTTCTAATTTGTATATGTGAAGAGGGGAGTCCTCACACTTGTGCAGTAAGCACTTCACTTCTTGAGCTGGCTCCCTCACCCCTGTAACTTACCATTGTGTGAATTAATTACTTGGATTTATTACTTATGTGGATTTGCTGTGGGGGGTTGTTTGTTGAGACAGGGTTTCACTCTGTAGCATCGAGACCTGGTGTTAACTATCTGAGCTTGGGCAATTGTCCTCCTTACTATATAAACTGCTGACATGACAGCTCGTGGTGTGCTGCCTAAGGGGAAGGTTATTGTAGTTATGAGAGAACAAGCAGAGGCATCTGGAGGAGTCCAGAGTTGAGAGAGAAAATAGTAGAACATGGCCAGCAGCCCGAACCTGGCCATGAGAGATGGGGTTGGGGAGAGAGAGAGGGCGGGGCGAGGGGGGGATGGTAATCAGGGTTATTTGGAGAATGAGTAGCTGGGGGAGGGAAGCCCATGAGTTGGAAGTTGAGGGTAGGGGAGTAGGTGAGAAGAGCTAGAATGTTAACATATCTTTGAAAGTGTAACAGGTACTTGTGACAGTGAGGGAGAGGCCAGCAGGTCCTTTGGTATGCCAGTTGGCACCATAGGTGTCCCTTCTGCATTTGGAAATTTGGGGAAATGGAGTTTTCTTTAGTGGGGATATAGGTATGTGCCAACACACTTTTAAGTTTTTTTGACTATGTAATTCTATATTATATGGTTCTTAAAATCATTTAACAGTGATTTAAATGGCATAATGAGCTGAAAGGGGAGACAGACACACACAAAAAATGGTCTGAAACAACACATAAAAATAAAAAAGATGAGACCAACCTGTACTACATAGACTCTTGTCTCTGAAAATTACAATAAGGGAGATAAGACAGTTCAGCAGTTAAGAGACTTCCTCTCTTAAGGAGGACCTCACTTAGTTCCTAGCGCCTGTATAGCAGGTCACAACCATCTGTAACTCCAGTTCTGGAGATCCAATTCTTTCTTCTGGACTCTATGGGTACCAGGGACCCATGTGGTGCATATATGCATGCATGTGGTATATACACATATATGCAAGCAAAACTTTCACCTATTTGTATACATAAAGTAAATACAAAAAATTACAATGAGGTTTGTATGGTGTTGCACTTCTTTGGTTCCAGCACTTGGAAGGCAGAGGCAAGTAGATATACCTGTGAATTGAAGGATAGGTCAACACATACCAAGCTGCAGGCCAGCAGTACATGGTGAGACCTTGTCTACAAACAAAAACTTTTAGGGGCGAGAGATGGCTCAGCGGTTAAGAGCACTGGCTGCTCTTTCTAAGGTCGTGAGTTCAATTCCCAGCAAATATATGGTGGCTCACAACCATCTGTAATGAGATCTGGTGCCCTCTTGAGGAAGAGACCTGGTCAGTTGTCCTCATCAACTTTGACCATGAAATCCAATATGGACAAGTTCATTTTTCATTCAGTTTCTTTAGACCTGACACATCTTCTGTCTTTGTGAAATCCTAGCCCACTGAGGGCAAGTGTTAGCCTGGAAGACTCTTGGCTTCAGGTTTTACTGAAGCTAGGTGCCATTTACTTAAGTGTCTTGGCCAAGACACTTAAGTAAATGGAAATTATTTGGGCATAAGACACTGATTCCATAGGTCAGTAAGCTGATGACAAAGAGCTGGCACCGTAATTGCAGCTGTTCAGTGCTTTTGCAGATGAGCAGTGACTTTGCTCAGTTTTAGCTTTTTAGGTGAGGTGAATTGGAGGTGAGTGCCTACGATGTGCTCACCTTGTATCTCCTGTTAGTACGACCTAATATGGAGAACCGGGGGTTGAAGGAAATGCAAGTTGGTGATCTCACTTGGCGGCATCTGCTCTCATTTCTAAGGACTTCTATAGATATTGCAGGTATTTTCCCTCGTAAAGCCAAGTGTTCGTCTGTTCTATTTATGCTACCAGCCAGACAGCCACACAACAAGCAAGCCTTTAACCAAAAGCTCTGTGAACATGGCCTTTCTAAGAGGAAGCATTCTGTCTGTTAGACACTTTTAAGTCATTGTTCTCATCACTTGATTTTCCTTTGCTTTGGTACATTTTTAGGTTTTCAACTTGGTAAAACATGTAATCATGTTTACATTATTTTTTTTTCTGATAGTCTTGGATATTCTAAATGCTGCAGTAGCGCGATATATACACATATAACTTTAAAAATCATTACTTTATGTGTATGGATGCTTTCTCTACATAGATGTCTGTGCACCACATGTATACAGTGCCTGTGGAGGTCAGAGGTAGGTATTGTATCTCCTGGACCTTGAGTTACAGATGGCTGTGAACTGCCTGTCCTCTGGGAGAGCAGCCAGTGCACTTAACCACGGAACTCTCTCCAGTCCCAGGAAATGATTTTTTTAATTGCAGTGATTCACTGTGCTTGTCATTTTACCCATTTACAGTCATGTTCTGTGGTGATTTGTGGGCTATTGAGGGTGACAGATACTGACGTAACAAGGGAACAGTGATGTACAACAGTTAATTTGACGTTTTATTTAAATAAAATTATACAGTACAGATTTGGCTTTTTGAAAATAGAAAACACTATTATTCTTTTGAGATTGAAAATTTATTTCCTTAAAGTTTATTCTTTTAAAAATCTCTTTAGATTTATTTTTATGTTTACATGTATGAATGTTTTGTCTTGAATGTATGTATGTACACTCACCATGTGCATGTTTGATATTTTTGGAGGTCAGCAGAGGGTTCAGAGCCCTTGGAAGTTATGAATGGTTGTGAACCACCATGTGTCTGCAAGGAGTTGGACCCAGGTTCTCTGCAAGAGCAACAAGTACTCTTAACCTCCAAGCCATATCTCTCCAGCCCAAGTGTATTCTTTTAAAGTATAATTAAAAATAAACTATTTTCCACTAGGCTGTATAACCATTATCCCCATCTAATTTTTTTTTTTTTTTTCTCGAGACAGGGTTTCTCCGTAGCTTTTGGTTCCTGTCCTGGAACTAGTTCTTGTAGACCAGGCTGGCCTCGAACTCATAAAGATCTGCCTGCCTCTGCCTCCCTAGTGCTGGGATTAAAGGCATGTGCCACCACCGACCGGCCCCATCTAATTTTTAAACAATTTTTATTACTATCCCTGACCCTACAAGAAATTCAGACATAGCCGCAGTAAGCTGTCACGGTCCCCCTCGGCCAGCAAGAAGGACGCGCAACACCGGAGCTCTTCTTGCTAAGCAGTTTATTCAGGACCTTGTTAACAATTGTAAAATCTCTCTCTCTCCCTCTCTCTCTTTTCCTCTCTCCCAGGGCAAACCTCTCCCAGCCCTTAAGTAGGCATGGGCTACCAATCCTGGATTGCCAGGTGGGCACTGCTCATAGGTCCACGCATATGCAAGCAGCTGACAATCATTGCGTGATAATAGCATAAGTCAGGCCTAGTTGATATTAGGAGTTGATTATCACAGAAAGCACTCACTTTCGGGATCGCGGAGGGCGGGAGCCAGCACCGTCAGGTGCAACTCCACGCAGCTCTCTACACATAGCCATCAGGTGTGACTCCACACGGCTCTCTACAGTAAGCTACTATTTTCCCCACCCCCATTATCTTAGTTACCAATAACCATTGATCTTTCTCTATGAAATCACACTTTTGGTCATTTTAATATAAATAGAAGCATGCAACAGACAGTATTTTCTTAGTGGCTTTATTTTTAGTATAATGCTCTCAAAGCTTATTTATATCACAAGCAATTTTTTTTTTTTTTTTTTTTTTTGCTGAATAGTGTTTCATTGTATAGATAAACCACAGATCTTTTTGGTTTTTCAAGACAAGGTTTCTCTGTGACTTTTGGAGCCTGTCCTGGAACTAGCTCTGTAGACCAGGCTGGTCTCAAACTCACAGAGATTCGCCTGCCTCTGCCTCCCGAGTGCTGGGATTAAAGGCGTGCGCCACCATCGCCTGGCTATGTATGCTAAATTTTTGACAATGCTGTACCATCAAATTTTGTGTGGACATATGTCTTAACTCTGGGCTTAACCATTTACCAATAGAAACACACTTTCTATTGCCACCAGTAGTTTGTTAGAGTTCTAGTTTTCCCCCAAGCATAAGAACTTGTTACTGGCTGGGCAGTGTTGGTGCATGCTTTTAATCCGAGCACTCGTGAGTTCGAGGACAGTCTGATCTTCAGAGCAGTCTACAGAGCCAGTTTCAGGACAGGCTTGAAAGCTACACAGAGAAACTGCCTTGGGGAAAAAAAGAACTTGTTACTGTCTTTTTAGCAGGTATGGAGTATTATCTCATGATTTTTTCTGATGACCTTAAGAGTGTTGAGCATTTCATTTTGTGTCTACTGGCCATTTGTATACTGGTCTTTGGAGAAATGTTTGATCAACTCCTGCGTGTGTGTGGTTTGAGTGTGCCTATGTGTGTGCATGTGCACTTACAGACAGGCATGTGTGGAGTCCTGAGGTTGACATCAGGATGCCTTCTCAGTTGCTCTCCACTTTATTTTTTGAGATGGGTTTCTCACTGAGCTTGGAGCTTGACCTTGTCATTAGGGCTAGACTGACTGGCCAGCAGGCCCAAGCCATCCTTCTGTCTATGTTTCCCCTGTTGCTAGGGTTGCATGCAGTACTTGGGGTCTGAACTCACTCGCATGGCAAGCAGGTTTTTTTTTTTTTTTTTTTTTGTTTTGTTTTGTTTTGTTTTATTTTTGAGACAGGGTTTCTCTGTAGCTTTTTGGTTCCTGACCTGGAACTAGCTCTTGTAGACCAGGCTGGCCTCGAACTCACAGAGATCTGCCTGCCTCTGCCTCCCGAGTGCTGGGATTAAAGGCGTGCGCCACCACCGCCAGGCCAAGCAGTTTATTATTCATTGGGCAAACTCTAGCCTTCCTTTGTTCATTGTTAGATGAGGTTGCATTTCTTACAGTTGAGGTTCTCATACCTTGTCAGAATTACTTAAAATATACCTAATATATTAATAGCAAGTTAGCAGAGAACTCTTCTTGCAAGTAAAGAATTTGGGGCTGGAAAGATAGATGCTCGGTGCTTAAGAGCACTTGCTAATCTTCCAACTTCAGTTCTCAGCAACTGTGTGTGAGCACACACACGACATTTGCACAAACACCAAGTACAAACACTTATTTTTTTTTAGAGAAAGCAAAGAATCTGATGAGGCTACAGTGTCACAGTAGATGCATTAGATATAGTAGAAAATGTGCAGTTCTTGCTCTCTGGCTCTATCTTTTACCCCAGGCAGAGGCAGGAGGATCTCTGAGTTCAAGACCAGACGGTGTACAGAGCTAGTTCTAGGAGAGCCAAGGCTACACAAAGAAAACTTGTCCCGATAAACCAAAATAAATAAAGTAAAATTAAATAGGACCCAACAACAACAAATTAAGTAGTGTGAATACTTGTAATATTAGGGATTTCTTGGCTAGTTTGGCATTATTTGTCATGTATTTTTTTGTGTTTGTGTGAGGTACATATTGATGTCATTTCACCTTGCGTATAAAGATTTGTGAGGTTTATTTGGTTTGGTTTTGTTGAGACTGAGTCTCACTGTGTAAACTGGACAGCCCAGAACTCAGATGTAGACCAGGGTGCGGAGCTTGTGACATCCCTGCCTTTGCCTCCCAAGGGCTGGGGTTACAGGTGTGCACCACCACACCTACTTTATGCAATAGGATGGGTTTTTTTTTTTTCCTCACTTTTTCCAGTCTTTAGAGAATGTAAATGCCTGGGACTATTAGTACCATTCATTGTAAGATTAAATATTGTCTCTTAGTGAGATCCAACCTAGCTCTGCTTTACTGTTCCTCAGAACAATTCATTTTAAAACTGAAGGTGTGTGTATGTATTATGTATGATGTGTTGTGTTTGTATGTGACTATTGCTTCTTACATGCTGTGGAGGGTCCCTTCTAATACCTTGTTTTTGAATAAGGCTCTTTTAATTTCTGCTGCTCGACACACTCTGGGCTAAGACCTAAGAGTTTCTGGGGGGAGAAAAAAGAGTTTGTGGCAACCACCTGTCTCTCCAGTTCCATAAGTGTCTTTAAACTAGTTAAATTCAAAGTTGCTTCTATTAAAACTAGCTATCATTGGGTGGTGGTTGAGCATGCCTTTAATCCCAGCACTTGAAAATGGAGACAGGCAGATCTCTGAGTTCAAAGCCAACCTGGTCTTCAGAGCTAGTTCCAGGACAGTCAGGACTGTTACAGGGAAGCCCAGTCTCAAAAAACAAACCAAAAACTATGTATGATTTCTGTAGTGAGCATTTCTGGCTTCTACTAATTATGCAGCCAAAGATGAACTTGGATTCCTGATTCTCCCATCTCTCAATCTCCCAAGTTTTGGGATTTATAGGCTTGTGCTGCCATCCATACCTAGCAGATTTTTTTTTTTTTTAAAGATACTAATATAATTTCATGCTCCCCAGCTTGGCATCAGTTAACTAGACTTAAGTGATTATTTTGCCTCAGTTTCCCCACAAGTTGGGACTACCAGTGAGTGTCATTGCACCTGCTCTTTAATGCTGTATTTATTTCTAATAGGCACAATACTTATATTCAAAGGAAGGTGGTCCCTTTATTTTAGATGTACTATATTTTATAGCCTTAACCTTAAAAACAAAACAATAGCACCTTTTATAAATTTTTAAAGTATTTATTTGTTTGTTTATTTTCGGTTTCTTGAGTCAGGATTTCTCGTTGTAGGCCCTGGCTCCTAGAACTTGCTCTGTAGACTAGATTGGCCTCAAACTCAAGAGTTTCATCCCCCTGCTTCTTGTGTTGTGGAATTAAAGGTGTGTGCCATCACCACCTGGTTTAAGGTTTATTTTTTTATAGACAGGTGGTGGTGGTACACACACACCTTTAATCCTAGCACTCGGGAGACAGATGCAGGTGGATTTCTTTGAGTTTGAGGCCAACGTGGTCTACAGAGCTAGTTCAGGACCACTGGGCTATTACACAGAGAAACCTTGTCTCAACACCCCTCACCCCCAGATTTATTTTTATAAGCTTTTGATCATTTTTATTTATGTGTCTGTATGTTTATCTGGCAGGTGAGTGCAGGTACCCAAGGAGGCCAGAAGAGGGCTTGGTAACTCTTGAAGCTGGAGTTAAGGGTAGTTGTGAGCCATTTGACCATGAGTACTGGAAACCAGACTCAGGTCCTCTGAAGAAGAGCAAGCATTCTTAACTGCTGAGCTGGCTCGCTAGTCCTAATAGACATATTTTTAAAACTTTTTAAAAATTTTATGTGTGTGTCTGTTTATCCAGCATATATGTTGGTGTACCACATGCATAATTAACAGATGGTTGTGAGCCACCATGTGATTGTTAGGGGTTGAACCTGGGCCCTCTGGAAGAGCAGTTAGTGCTCTTAACCTTCAAGCCATTTCTCTAGCCCCCAGGATACATATTTTCAAAATCAAAGGTTAATAAGACCAAGGAGTATTATGGCAGATTGGGATCATGCACCAAGTGGGGATATGGAAAAGAAAATCAGGACGTAGTGTAAGTGTGTGACAAAGCAAAATGCTACTTGAAATTTCAGATTATTGGATTATTCTCATCTTGGTAGAGACATAGGTAGTTCTCTATTAAGCTCAACACTTTGTATGGCTCCTTTGGTGAGCAGGCAAAGTTGCTTACTATGTAGCAACTCAGTCTGGCCAGGAACTTACTTCCTTAATGTTCCAGCTTCAGTCTCCCAAGTATTGAGATTACAAGTGTGAGCCACTACACCTGGCCTTTTCTTTCATTTATGAGTAATTTTATAGTTCAATTTGTAAAACAGTGCCATATTTTTTTTAAAATGTCATTATTGTTGATCACAATAAAGATAAAACTGGTTCAAAATGTAATAAGTCATGTAATGGGGTGAAAACTCTAGCTACCGTGGTATTTATTAGTCTCCAGAGTCAGCGGCAGAGACTGTTCCTGTGTGTGCTCTGAGTTAAGTTCCCTCTCTTAGACCTGCCTCAAGGACCGGCTACAGCCTGGCCTGTACTGTGCTGGACCTGGGCTTACTTGGCCCAACTGATGGAAGAGTGGGAGTCTTTCCAGTGCTGACCCAGAAGTAACATGCTTGTGCTCTGTGAGCACCAGGAAGGGATCAGTGTGGCTGGGTAGGCTGCACCAGAAAGGTTCTTGGGGACAGAGCAAGAAAATGGGCAAAACTCATCATGGAAGCAAGTAAACTGTTTCCTAAAGGCTACACTCCAGTTGTGGTACTCGCATTTCTTTTCCTTCATTGCTGAGCAGTGGCCTTGAGACCCCAAAGTGTAAGAATGTGGGTGCTTACAGCTCTGTGGTTCAGCAGTCATTACTAAGCATGTGTGGCCTTTGGAATGTGATTCCCTTTGTTCTTCTTGCAGTGTTTTTGTTTTAGAGCAGCTTCTCCGAGCCTAACCTTACCACCAGCAGTGTGGAAGTAATTAGGTTTCTGTGGTAGGAGGAGGCAATGAGAACAGTTGAGTGGGGGGTCATTCCAACATGTGGCACCTCCATCAGTCATAATGGTTTTTTTTCGGGGGGTTTCTTTTTTCTTCTTTTTACTTGGAAATGTATGGTTCTAAAATACTGAATTTTAAGGGAGAAAAAAAAATCTTGACCTGGTAATGTTTGTTTTTTCTCACCAACGAGATAGTGTTTCTGAGAAGGCTGGAATTTCTCTGCTGTTATCTGTTACTGTGCTGGGGAGTGATCACATTTCACATTTCTAGGTTGCTAGGAGACAGGCAACCTATCTTACAGCTACCGGCATGGTAGTCTATTTTACCTCCTGAGTTTTTTGAATGTCTATGTTTCTAAGAACTGCCAGGCTTCCTTTCTGAAACCAAATTGTGTAGAAGAAACATGCTTGCTTTGACCAGACTCCAGAATTATAGAGCAGGTTAGAAATACAGATGGTACCAGCTGCTGCAGATAGAGACTGCATTCTCAAATAATCTTTTTCCCCTTTCTTGTTGCTGTCGTTCTCCCTCGGTGCTGTCTTCTCTCATACAGTGATTAGTCGTGAGGAGGCTAAGAATATCCTTCTAAGGCTGACATAATGTTAAGATCTTGGATTGAGGAGATTCATGCTCCCAGGAGCTCTTCAAATAAGTCACTATATGATGTCCCTGGAATATTTGCTTTCCTATAACTATTTTGCCTGTATGTTTTCTTTTCCAAGGAAAAAATTACCTTAGTTTACAGTACAATTATTTTGGGAATGACTTAAGTTTAAGATTAGATTGTTAGAGCTAAAAAATGTGCCCAAGTTAGAAATGGTGGCACATGCCTATAATCCAGTATTTGAGACAAGGGGATTAGGGTTCCAGGCCAGCCCAAAGGTATACAGGAAAACCCTGTCTCAAAAAAAAAAAAAAAAAAAAAAATCAAGGCCTAGAGATGAAAGTCACTGGTAAAATGTTTGTACTAGGTTTCATACCCTGCACAGGTTATAGAAAGTGCCTGGATGGTAGATGCTGCTAAGAATATGGCCCAAGAACCCATGTCAAATTGAATTTATAGATAAATCTATATTGTAGTGATTAGTGGATAGCGCAGGATTGGAGATTGATGCAGACTCTGCTTCTTATCAAAACCCAGGCTCTTCTGTCTCAGCTTACCATGAACTTCTTTGTAAAGTGTGCTTAGGAGCTGGTGTGTCTTACAAGCACCTCAGTTGACTTCCTGTGTGGTAATACTGAAAACAGGATCAGACCCTTATCAGCAGACTCCCTTTATAGTTTAATTCCAGTGTAGACCGGCTCATTACAAAGTATATCTATTGAGAAATCTTTGTTTCATGACAGTGACTAGGGTGGGCACTTGGCAGCAACAGTAGGTAGACAGTGCACATTCAGTGTGGACGATTGAAATAACTGGAGGAGCTGGGGAGTTCTGGAGTTAGCTCTGCTGTAAATAACTTGCTTGGGATTCTTAAAACCCAGGGTTTGATTCCCAGCACTAAAACACTAAATCAGATAGGTGAGAGAAAGAGCTGACAGAAGTTAGACATTTATGTTTTCATAACTGTCTCACTTACCAAATAAGATAGTAGGACTTGGTTTCTGTATTTTCAATATTTGTCCTACCAGATTGCTTTTCTAACTTTAAAGAAATTATACAAGCAATGAATGTTCAACAAGTCCTGAAATTAGAGTCTAAATGTAAACAAGGAAAAACCCTTTATACTTTCATTACCTAAAGATAGTTCTGAATTATAGATGTCTGTCATTCTAGATCTCCTTTCCATTATATAATTATCCTTTTACAAACAAATTGCACAATGCATATTGTTTGATAAAAATCAGACTTTTCTTCATGTAATGGTTCTATAAGGTTTCTAAGTTGTCGAATTTTCTTTGAAGTTTTGATTTTTTTCTTAATCTATTTTTTGATAGCTGGGCATGGTGGTTCACACCTGAAATCCCAACACGTGGAAAATAGGAGTGGGAAGGTCAGGAGTACAGGGCCTTTATCAGCTCCTTGACAAATTTGAGGCAAGCTTGGGCTACATTTGGCTTTTTCTGTTTTCTTTTTAGATAGGCCTCATATTTTATGTAGCCCAGGCTTGTCTATGACTGAGACTACAGGAATGTGTACTTGGAGTATGATTCTTATATAACTTTTTATTTTTGTCTCATTTCCTTAAAATAACTTCCTGGGATTAGGATACTTTTAAAAAGGCTTTGGAAACAAACACAGTGCCAGATAGCCTTCCAGATAGGCTACTCTAGTTTTTAGATTTGTATCTTTTGAATTTGTTTTTGTGTGTGTGTGAGTGTTAATATCTGGTATTTTTATTCAGCTGCAGAATGAAGAGGAGCCTGGGGAACCCGAGCAGACTGCAGGTGATGCTCCTCCACCGTACAGCAGCATTTCTGCAGAGAATGCAGGTGGGTACTGAGGCCAGGGCTAGCACAGACCCCTCCTGTTGTTGCAAGGGAGCAGGTTCCTTGTTTGTCTTGGCCTCCCGGCTAGCTTACACCCAAAATAACCACACAGAAACTGTATTAAAACACTGCTTCACCATTAGCTCTAACTTCTTATTGACTTTTTTTCCAAATGGATATTTAATATTTCTTTTTGTTTTGAGAAAAGATCCCCATAGACCAGGTTGTCCTCAAATACTATGTATAGGGAGACTGACCTTTAACTCCTGGTTTTCCTGCCTCTACCTGGAAAGTTAGGGTTATAGGCATGTACCACCACACCCAACACCTGAATACTGGGCATGATGGCTCATACCTTGAAAGGTTGAGACTGGAGACAGTTTGAATACATACTGAGTACATAGTCTCTTAAAGATTTGTTCATATATTTTCTGTGTAGAAGTGCTCCACTTGCTTATATGTCTGCATGATGGAAGAGGGCACTAGATCCCATTATAGATGGTTGTGAGCTGCCATGTCATCATTGGGAATCAAACTCAGGGCCTCCGGAAGGGGCAGTCAGTGCTCTTAACCACTGAGCCATCTCTCCAGTCCCCCAGGTTGAGTTTTATATTATTAGATCCTATTACAGAAGAGGAGGAGAAGGAAGAGGAGATTGTTATTCCTTTTTTGTTAATGAGGAGCATTGATGATTGACATTTTCAATAATTATTACAATAAGAATGTTGAAGTTAGCTGGTGTATTAGTTCACACTTCTAATATCAGTACCCTGGAGGTCAAGGCAGGGCAGTGGCAGTTCCAGGCCAGCTGAGGCTACACAACAACAAATTTAAGGAGAAACTAATTTATAACTAGAGAGTAAGAGAAAGATTATTTTTTTCTTTTGAAACTTGAAAAATATTTAGAAGCCAGGTGGTGGTGGCGCACGCCTTTAATCCCAGCACTTGGGAAGCAGAGGCAGGTGGATCTCTGTGAGTTTGAGGCCAGCCTGGTCTACAAGAGCTAGTTCCAGGACAGCTAGGAAACCCTGCCTCAAAAAACAAAAACAAAACAACAACAAAAAGTTTAATCTTGTAAATACATCTTTTCTGTTGTGCTGCATATTTTGTAACAGAAGTCAGTGAGCGTGAAATACAGTGTTCAAAAGAGGAGATGAAAGAGTTCATAGAATTATTTTATAACCTAGTTAGTTACCTAGTAAAAACAGGAACACATGAATATTAAGCCCTTTCCTTATTTTCAAGTTTGATTTTCGCTTTTTTTTAATGAGAGGAAACTACAGTGTAGATCTTAGTGCACGTGTGAAGACTTTTTAACCATTGACAGGAGATCTGGCTATGTTTCCTAGGCGAAACTCAAGCTGTGACCCTGTAACATCCATCGCTCAAGAACGTGCGATCACAGGCACACACACCATACCTGGCTTGTGTAAAGTGTTAGCCTAAGTGTTTTCCATGACTATTTAAATCACCAGTTCTAGTGATCACTTAAGAGTCTGGGACAGGCAGATTGTAAGTTCAAGGGTAGCCTAGCAAAATAAAAGGTAAAGAGAGGGTTGGAGATGGCAGCTCGATGGTAGAGTACTTGCTACAAGCCCTGGGTTTGATCCCCAGTACCACAGAGTAAATGCCTGGTAGATTCAGAGTGCTCCAAAACAGTTGGAAATAAGTATAGCAAGTGAGTTTTTAATTTATTTATTTTTATGTATGTGTGTTTATATGTATGTATGTACTTTGAGGCAAGGTCTCACAGTGTAGCCTTGGCTGAATTGGAACTTGATATGTATAACAGGCTGGCCTTGAACTCACAGAGATCCACCCACTTTTGTCTCCTGAGTGCTAGGAATAAAGGTATGGACAATCTTGTTTTTAAACACATACTTAAAAATTGTTCCAAGTGTCACATTTATTTATAAATAAATGTCTTTTGCTTCAGATGGATTTTATTACTTCCTTTTTTTCTGCAGCGTATTTTGACTACAAAGATGAATCTGGGTTTCCAAAGCCCCCTTCTTATAACGTGGCTACAACACTGCCCAGTTATGATGAGGCTGAAAGAACCAAGACTGAAGCCACAATCCCTTTGGTTCCTGGAAGAGTAAGCAGTTTGTTTGATCTATGTTGTTTTGGGGCTGCTTAGTTGGAGTTATTTTCATTATCCATTATTGAGTTACTAGAATTGTCTTGGTTACAGCTAATTTTAAGCATATATATTTTCTTTTGGAATAATAAGCATCTTCTGAAAATGATGCACCAAGCAGTGTAGCATGAATAATAAAAACCCAGAGACAGATATTGGGGTTCAACCTGAAGATCAGAAAAGCAAAACTGCCAACCACTAGAGAGATTACCAAATCTTCAGACCAAAAGGGTGATCCTGTAGTGCTCTCCATTAACCTCAGACTCCACACTCCACTGAGTTCCTGTCTCTTCCCTACCCAGCCATAGCTCCTGTCACCACCTCTGTAGTGCAGGGATTAAAGGCATGTGATCCCAAGGTCTGGGATTACCTTTGTATGGGCTCTGTTTCTCTTTTAGACAGGTTCCGTCTTCTGTAGCCCAAGGTGGTTTTGAACTCACAGAGATCCATTTGCTTCTTAGGAGGCAGAAACAGGCATATCTTTGAGTTTGAGGCTAGCCTGATATACAAAGTGAGTTTCGGGATAACCAAGTCTACATAGAGAAGCCCTGTCTTGAAAAACAAAAGCAAACAAAGAAAGACGTAGGCAATCCTTTATTGGGTCTAACATTGCAGCACTGAGGAAGCAACAAGGAAAGATTGTCTCTTAGCCAACTTACCAAGCAGTCTTATGCAACCTACTTAAATAGTCAGTGAAGGGGTACGTTTGCACCAATTACAGTAGACCTTTCACGAAAAGGATGGTTTTTGGTTATGCATCTCACCTTTTGTGCCAGTCATTCTTTTGTCTAGAAATAATTCATCATAACTCTCTTACTCTTTTTCCTTTATTTAGGATGAAGATTTTGTAGGTCGGGATGATTTTGACGATGCTGACCAGCTGAGGATAGGAAATGATGGGATTTTTATGTTAACTTTTTTCAGTAAGTATACATGCAGCCGTCGCTTCCTATAAACCCAAGTGCTCTGAATGGACAGTATGTTTAAAGCAATTATGGATGCCACAGTGTTAACACATGCCAAATCTCATCTTTCAGGCCTACAGGGCCCATTGTTATTGCTGCTGCTCATACCCAGATGGCAGAGTAGGAATGCAGCAGCATTGATAGATTTTGTTCTGTAAACTTCTAATTTTCTGATAGATCAAAGTCAATCAAGACAGGGTTTCTCAGTAGCTATGGAGCCAGTCCTAAAACAGGCTGGACTCGAACTCACAGAGTTCCTCCTGCCTCTGAGGACTAGAATTAAAGGCGTGCGCCACTACTACCCGGCTATTACTTATACACTGTTCTGCCTGCATTCCAGAATAGGGCCCCAGATCTCATTTCAAATGGTTGTGAGCCACCAAGGAGCTACTGGGAGTTGAACTCAGGACATCTGGAAGAACAGCCATCTCTCCAGCAAACTTTTCCCCTTCTTAATGCTGTTTTATACTTTTTTATGCACCTCACTTACATGTGAGCACCTATTTTATTTACTCTGTGAAAAATAAAAAATGTAGTTCAAAAGTAGTGATGCTCTGAGCTGTCAGAAGACACAGCAGGAGGATGAGTAACTTGACTCACTTATGTGAGGCACCAGGTTGCTGTCCGAAGTGTTTCGTTTACTCACTAACCTATATGGCAACAAAGGCAGGAGCAGGTTGGTAGGCACTGACAGCAGCACACAGAGCATGCAGCATGAGATTTACAAAGTCTTTCCTTGCTTTTGAGGGAGATCAAGGGTAGGCGGAGATGGTTTGTCAAGGGCAGGCTATCTTTTATATCCTAGGGAACGCTACATAAGTAGGGCTGTTGCAGAGAGCACTCCTGTCCCTTGGTTAACATGTCTTTTCCCTCCACTCTTACAGTGGCATTCCTCTTCAACTGGATTGGGTTCTTCTTGTCTTTTTGCCTGACCACCTCAGCTGCGGGAAGGTATGGGGCCATCTCAGGATTTGGCCTTTCTCTAATTAAATGGATCCTTATTGTCAGGGTAAGTTGCATAGCAGAGAACATAGATTGTGTCAAGAGGCAGTAATTAGAATGACTTTGAATATTTGATTTTTAATTTTCTGTTATCTTGATATTTAAAGGGATAATCTGGTTTGTCTTTGTTCTGATTCCATGGTAAAGTGAGCTAAAATCAGTTGCATGTAATTCCTATCTCCTTGTTTCATGTTCACATCTAGGAGATGATCTCTTTTACAGGTTGTTTTGATATGTATGAAGCGCTAATGTGTGTGGACACCTGGAGTTTCTGTGATAGAGGGGCGGGCATTCTTCATGTTAATTCTTGTGAAATTTTAATTTCATGACATTGTCTATCCTTTCCTAGTTTTTTCTTCTAGGACTGGTTATGTAGAAACTTCTACTGCTCCATTAGTGAATTTTCTTTTGATAAAAGTATAGCAATGTCTTCGGTGATATGGGAGTTCCCAGTTATATTGCGTAAAATAGTTTAAGTTCTAGGATGTATAAGCGCTTTTAAAAAGTAACTTTAATTTGTTCAATGCCACACAACTGTACAAAATGGTTTCAAAGAGGGAGCCAAGGTCCACAAGATGCTTGATCTTGGGTTCTAGAAATTCTTCAGTAATCCCGGATGTGCTTATACTCAGTCTCTTGGCTTTCTCCAGTGTTCTCTGAATACTCCTTGATGATGTACCTGGTGATCTTGATGGAGCTGCTGTACATGTCAGGATCATCGGGTACAAAGTATACTTCAAAAACCTAGATGTTGAACAAGATTCATCAGTGGGGCTGGGTGTGGTGATACACACCTTTATTCCCAGCACTTGAGAGGCAGAGGCAGGCAGATCTCTGTGAGTTCGAGACCAGCCTGGTCTACAAGAGCTAGTTTCTAGGACATGCTCCAAAACTACAAAGAAACCCTGTCTTGGAAAAAAAACAAAACAAAAAACAACAACAAAAAAAAACAGCAGCAGCAACAACAAAAGAAGATTCACCAATGGGTTCAATACTTTTGTTTTAATAAAGTATACTTTGCTGCCACACATGGGCACACACCTTTAATCCCATCAGAGATGGATGGATCTCTATGAGTTCAAGGCCAACCTGGTTGTATAGTGAGTTCCAAGCCTGCCAGGACCATACAGGGAGATCCTGTCTACAAACAGCAAACAAGCAAAACAAGTATAGTTTGTCTTCAAGTGAGTTTGTTGCTGTTGTCGACCTGGCAGAGGAAACCAGGTAATTATAAACTGGTAAACTGTGGCTGGGGAAATTGTTCAGTGGGTATGAACACTTGCTCACAAGCACAACGATCCCAGTTTTGAGTACCCACCCATATAAAAAGGTAGGCATAGCTGCACATGTCTATGAACCCCAAGCATTGGAGAGTGGAAATAGGCAGATCACAGAGCTCACTGCCCAGCCAGTCCAGTCAAAAAGGCAAGCTTCTGATTTAGTGAGACCTTGTCTCTGGCTTCTGTGTGTGTCCATGCACACTGGTGCATATTTGTACTGTGCATCCACATCACACACAACATACATAGCTAATTGATGTTAACTTGGCCATTGCAGTTTTTCAGAGTAAGTCAAAGGACTCATTGACTATTTTAGAAATCTAAAATCCTTTGAAAATTAGGTAATTGTGGGTTTTCCCCCTGTATAGTTCATTTATATTCATCTAAAAACATGGACTTTCAGAAAAACAAAGAGTCAAAAACAATGGACTTTAAGACCCTAGTCCAAGAGAAGTTGACATTTCTTTAAATTTTAACTGCTGTTTTATTAAGAAATAAAATATTAGGAGCTGGGGATATGACTCAGTGGGAAAGTATTTGCTGCAAAAGCTTAACGTCCTGATTTTGGGTTCCTAGAACTTCAGGAAAACCCAGATTCAGTAGTAGTACCAGCGCTCCTGTGGGGAGATGACAGGCAAAGACAAGAACCCCTGGAAGGGAGCAGCCAGCCAGCGTCTGTGTGTAGCACGGAGGGGGGGGGGGTAACCCTACTTTTAACAAGGTGGAAAGCCAGGACACCAAGGCATGCATGCACACATGCGCAAACACATGCTTTTTTGCATATAAACACACACACATGGAATAGAAAGTATATATGCACTGGAGCCTCCTGTGTCTCTGCTTCTGGTCAAAATCTGAATTTTTCAGAAACAGTTGATAAGGGTTTTTTAGTTTGTTTGTTTGTTTCATTGTTTGTTTTGAGACAGTGTTACATTGTATAGCTCTTGCTGGACTGGTACTTGCTATGTAGACCAGACTGGCTTTTAGAACTCACAGATCCACCTGCCTCTATCTTCTGAGTGCTGGGATCAAAGGCATGCACTACTATGCCTGACCCAAGCCATAAGTTTTAATTGACATGCCATACAAAACAATAAATTCTGAAATCCTGTTCAAAACTTGCCTTGTTTGGGAACCATATTGGTATCACAGTGCTTGTGGTTGGTAATCTTTATTTTAAAAGTTCCACATTGCAGTCGTGGCAATGCTGGCAGTTTGGATATGGCAAAGAGAAGCCACATGTTTTTAATGAAAGGTGAAAGCATTCACACAATAATGAAAGAAAAAATTCCATGGGCTGGAGAGATGGCTCAGAGGGTAAGAGCACTGGCTGCTCTTTCAGAGGTCCCGAGTTCAATTCCCAGCAACCACATGGTGGCTCACAACCACCTGTAATGTAATGAGACCTGGTGCCTTCCTTGCCAGCAGTACATTGTATGCTTAATAAAAAGAAAAAAAGAAAAAAATTCCATACTGAGGTTTCTAAGATCTTTATAGCAGCAAAAATTTTTTTAAAGAGCCATGTTTGTATAACTTATCACAGTATATTGTTAGTTCAAAGGCACTTATCATTAATCTTTTATTGTGCTCAATTCATAATCAAACTTTATCAAAGGTCTACATATATGGAAAGACTGTATATATGCATAGGCTTTGGAGCTATCTGCCATTTAAAGCGTTCGTGAGGGTCTTGAACGCTATCTCTTCATGGACAAAGAGGGAATACCACACTTTTATTCTCAGACTTTGGACACCAAGGCCTCCAAGAGAATAGACTAAGTTTACATTATTAGTTATCTTTGGAATCTAAATGAAAACCAAGGTCAGAATGGCTTAGCAAGTCAGAAAAAAAATAGGGGAAGTTTTTATTCCTTACGAAAACAGGTCCTGCCAGAGGTGTTCATTAGATCAAATCAGCTGTTCTGTAGTTCTTGCTCCCCTCAAGGTTAAAGACTGATGGTTCTGTATCACACTAAAACACAGCAGTACTTCACAGGAGAGCATGAACTTCACATACATTTAATACATTTACCCTGCCAATGGCACATTCTGGTTCACCCCGTGATCTTAAAGCTGATAGAGACCTGCGGCTGACTACTGCCACCCAGCGTCCTGAGGGATTTTGTTTCATCCTGCCTGTCACAAAGCTGGGGAAAGACTCAAGTGTAAAAGATGGTTTTACTGAATGCATATTGCTCTTGTTCTGTCATAAAGCTAGAGACCATCTGTGTTCTTTTTCTCTTTTACGAGACCTTCAGTTCTAACTTGCCAAAAGAATGCCTTGTGCCAATTCCTGGCACAGGTATAGGATTACCATGAAGTACATGATACAAAGTTGAGAATTCAAGGTTAGGAACAAATTGAATTTCATTGGCAAGGAGACAGTAATGCCAACCAAATAATCACATCTAATGCTAAGTATATACAATGAAACTAGAAACATATTTAGATGGGTACTTTGTGGAGTATTGCCAGGGTTACAGGCATGCACCACCATGCCAGAGATTTTAAAGTTTTCTAACAAAATGAAGAGTTAAGTATGGTGGCACAAGCGTGTTATCCTAGCCCTTCGTAGGCTGAAGGAGAAGAAGCGTTACTAAATCCAGCCTGAGTTATATACCAAACAGTCCTCAACACCCTCAAAATCCATTTGTGTGTGTGTATGTGCACACACGTGCACATTTGGAAAATAAGGAGTCCGGAAGAGAACAGAGAACTTTACAGCTTTTTTTCCATTAGAAGAAGTCATTTTTCATTTCTTCTAAACGATTTCAAATTAGAAGTAAATAGACCGTATTTTTAAAAATTATTATGCTGCTAGTAGATTGTTCAGTGGTTAAGAGCACTTGTTGCACTTTCAGGGAACTTGGGTTTGATTCTCAGCACCCCATGGTGTCTCACAACCATTCCTAACACCAGTTCTAGAGGATCTGATGCTTTCTTCCAAATTCTTCAGGCACCAAACTTGATGCATGTAGTGCACATACAACAGCACAGCCAAAACATGCACATTAAATGAATGAATGAATTAACTAAGTAATTAATTTAAAAAGTATGTATATGTGGTCTAAGTGACCGTTGTGTTTTGTGTGCTCCTAAATTAATAAGTGAAATTGTTCTGTTAGGCTGCAATAAAGTCTCTGCCTTTTTCTTCTGCTGCTTCTTCCAGTTTTCCACCTATTTCCCTGGATACTTTGATGGCCAGTACTGGCTCTGGTGGGTGTTCTTGGTTTTAGGTAAGTGCTTTTAACTTTTTAAAGTAGAAAAACAATTATCTAATTAAAAAATGTCTTAGACAGCTAAGATTACTTTAATAAAGCCTCATCTCACTGTATTGTATTTACCATCAATTTAAAATACAATTTTTAGATTTTTTTTCATTAAAGATTAGATAGTTTCCTAATGCATGCATGTTAAAATAGAGTCTGTGAAGTGCTTTTCTAATCCATTTATGTGTGATACATGGGCATACTAATGACAGTCAGTGTGGCTTTTTTTCTGCTTTTGAGTTATTTCCGCAGAGGGTTTGCAGACTCAGCCCTAAGTTGATTATTAGTGAACTGTATCCAATTGAATTAATTCCTGTATATTTGTGAGCCATCTTAAGTTAGACCTGTCAGTAGACCACCAAAGAATGTACATAACTTCTGAAATTACGGGCTTTCCAGAATTCTGTAGTTCACCCTTGATAAAAAGACTTAATTTATATTAAAAAAGAAGTTTTAAAATTATATACGTACACATGCATACATACATATACATATGTGTTACATGCACACATGAAGGCAGTCTGATTATTAATCTGTAGATTATAATGATTTATTTTCTTGTTTATTTTAAATTATTTTCCTCCTAAATCATTAAAGCAATGAAATTAGCATCGGGGTGAATTTTTTAATGTGGGTTTGTTATCTATAAAAAAATATGTGTGATTCAGTAAAGAAACCAATCTTTACTGCTGTCATGTCTACAAAGCAGTAGCCCCCGGTAGCTTTTAAAGGAGAGATGGCTCAGTGGTTAAAAGTTCATAGTATTTTTGCATATCCCAGCCAGCGGATGCAAACAGTGGTCCCTGATAAACCTATAGGAGGAAGAGGAATGGAAGAACACAAGAGACACAAGAAATGAAGGCAAGACAGTATTTCTGATCAAGCCGCCAGGTTTTTTTTTTTTTTTTTTTTTTTTTTTTTTGGTTTTTCGAGACAGGGTTTCTCTGTGGTTTTGGAGCCTGTCCTGGAACTAGCTCTTGTAGACCAGGCTGGTCTCGAACTCACAGAGATCCACCTGCCTCTGCCTCCCAAGTGCTGGGATTAAAGGCGTGCGCCACCACCGCCCGGCTCAGAAGCTGTTACATGGCAAACTGGCAAGGGGGAGGGGAGGTGTGTCAGGTGTGCCGGAATTTAGGCCTGGAGACATCCCTAGCTGATGGGTAAATACTGGGGGTCTGTGATTGTTGACTAACAAAGGAAAATGCTAATGTTTTCCAAAAGCCTGGTGCCTGCAGGTCTCACTAGGCTAATGTCCTAGGTCCGGAATTTGCCTGCAAAGGTGAATATCCCCCCCCCCCCCCCCCCACAGAGTTTCTCCGTAGCTTTTTTTTGAGTTCCTGTCCTGGAACTAGCTCTTGTAGACCAGGCTGGCCTCGAACTCACAGAGATCCGCCTGCCTCTGCCTCCCGAGTGCTGGGATTAAAATGTACAGCTACATCTGGCCTTCTTTGTTGGGTCGTGTATTTTTTGTTTGTTTGTTTGTTGTTGTTTTTGAGTCCCAGTGTTGGCCAGGTTGGCCTTAAACTTGCTGTGTAACTGAGGATGACCTTGAACTACTGATCTTCCTGCTGATGCCTCTCAAGTACTGGGTTATGTGTATACACCATCATGCCTGGTATTCAGATTTGTAATTTGACTGTCTCCTATTTTTGAGACAAGATCTTGCTATGCACCCTATCGCTGGCCAGCACTTGATGTCCTTGAACTTGATCTTCCTCTGCCTCCCAACTGTTCACCACTGTATCTAGTTCCTGCCTTACACACCTTGAATCATCTGTTAAAGCTATTGGTATACTGTTGCTTGTGAATCTGCCTGCTTAGCCCAACACCTATGCCCAGCAGGAACTTGACTTGGACCTGCCTTTCTTAGCCACCAGATGAGTGCATTCCTGACCCTGCATCTTAAGAAATGCAAGTGGTCCATGGTGTCGCTCCCCGCCTCCTCCACTGAGGCGTTGTCTACTCCTGCTCACTGGAATCTAAAGATTCCAGAGAGAAAGGGTGAATTTCCTCCTCCCTGGAGTTCCACAAGTTTAGTAAAAATGAGTGGCATGAGAGTAGCTCGGGAGCAATCATTTATTGGCTTGTTGTCTAAGGTGGACCCTGAGAGAAAGGCTAGGTAGGATATTGAGCTCTGTGGCCTAGATGCTCTAATCAAAGGGGAAACAGTAAACATTCACATGGGTTGTTGGCAATGTAATTTGAGGATTGATTTCTGTATTAATGTTTCATGGAAGAGAGATTAATATTGTATTATTGATTATTCTTACTGTGCTCTATTTCTGTAATAACAGCAAAAAGGGGGTTTTGATGAGGCATTGGTGACACATGCCTTTAATCCCAGTACTCAGGCGGCAGAGACAGGTGGATCTCTGAATTCAAGGCTAGCCTCATCTGTAGAGTGAGGATAACCAAGACTCCACAGAGATTCTGTTTCAAATAAAAACAAAAAACAAAACAAAACAAAAAAAAAAACAGATGCTGGGGTAGGACTTTGTGTACCTTTGTGTGTTTGTACCCTCTATTTGACGGGTGTGCTTGCATCCTCTCTGGGAGCTTCTGTAGGAATCTGTTCAGAGCACGTTCAACTTGGTGGCTGCAGTTAACCTACACTAGTAGTTTATTTACCCCATTTTTTATTATTGTTGCTATTATTTTGGTTCAAGACAGGGTTTCTTTATGTATCCCTGGCTGTCCTGAAACTCATGTAGATCAGGCTGTCTTTGAACTCACAGAGATCCACTTGTCTCTGCCTCTTGTGTGCTGAGATTAAAGATATCTACCACCACCACCACTGCCTGGCCAAAGCCCCCCTTTCCCTTCCCTTCCCTTCCCTTCCCTTTCCCTTTCCCTTTCCCTTTCCCTTTCCCTTTCCCTTTCCTTTTGTCGTTCCCCCTGCCTCTACCTCCTGAGTGCTGGGATTAAAGGCGCCACCACCCCCCGGCTCCCCCTTTTTAAAATATTAATCTTTCCAAGTTACTCCAGCTATTTTTAAAGTTGTTTTAAATTAGTTGGCAGCATTTAAAAATGTTGTAAGCTTTTCTTAGTAGTTGAAATATTTATCAAAAATTCACCTGCATTCCCAAGTAGTACCTGTTGGTCCCTCCATTCCAATGATTGAGCTCCCATTTCAGGAGAACAAGCATATGAGCATATGCTGTATTTCTGGTTTGAAATCAAACTGAATGGTATTATTAGTCTCAACACAGATATCTTGGTTTTTAATCAAAGAAAGAGGAATAGAGGAACTTTTCACCACTGAGTTTATTTTAAAATTCTTCAGACAAATTAGGCTAATAATTGCTTGGGGCTGGGAGAGAGGAGGTGGGAGCAGGTGAATGAACAGCTACTAACTAAGGTTCAGGGGTTGGGAAGGTGATGACAAACATGCTGTGAAATTAGATCGGGAGCCTGGGAGCACTCGGGAGGCGGCCTGGTCTACAGAGTTCCAGGAGAGCTGAAGGACTATTACACAGAGAAATCCTGTCTTGAAAAACAAAACAAGGGGCTGGAGAGATGGCTCTGCGATTAAGAGCACTGACTGCTCTTCAGGAGGACCTAGGTTCAACTCTCAGCACCCACATGGCAACTCGCAACTGTTTGTAACTCTAAGATCTGACACCCTCAAACAGACTGCAGGTGAAAAACTAATACATAAAAAATTAAAAAAAAACAAGAAAAAACAAAATTAGATTGTGGTTGTACAAGTCAGTCAGTAAATACATTAAAACTCGTGTATTGTATACAATGAACTTTATAACATGCAAATTGTATCAGTAAAAATATTGAAATCTTGTTAGAGTGTCTCTGAAGGAAGGTCAAGAGCGTGTTTTCATTGGAGGGGCATATCACCACCTGAGGGGCGCATGTGTAAGCATGGCACTGTCAAACCGCCTTTAAGAGTAGAAAACTGGAGCTTACATAAGTGGATGCTGACATCTAGTGGACAGTATTGTGTACTGTTGGCAGAAAAAGAAAAAGATTAGAATTAAGCTGGAGAAAAGTAAAGTTGTATGTGCCTGTAATCCCAGAATACTCCAGAGATGGAGGCTGGAAAATTAGGAGTTCAAGACCAGCCTCTGTACTGAGACCATATTCAGAAAACAAAACAACAAAACCCGTTTATCATCACTCCTTTTGATATTAATTGTGTGGATGCTGTTTGGGGACTCAGCAGGGAGATTCTGTAGGCTTCCCAGTGAGGCTTCCACATGCAAATGTTTGGTTCCATTTTACATTCCAGAACCTTTTTTTTTTTTAAAAAATATTTATTTATTTATTTATTCATTATGTACACAATATTCTGTCTGTGTGTATGTCTGCAGGCCAGAAGAGGGCACCAGACCTCATTACCGATGGTTGTGAGCCACCATGTGGTTGCTGGGAATTGAACTCAGGACCTTTGGAAGAGCAGGCAATGCTCTTAACCACTGAGCCATGTCTCCAGCCCCATTCCAGAACCTTTTGAGACCAATTAGATCCTATGCAAAAGAGGTGTTTACTTGAGATTATGTCTGCCCATTGAAAAGTGGGCACTGTGATAGGAAAGCCCCTAGAGATGCCTGTATTAATAGGCTTCAGCAGGAAAATGGCTTGTTCTTGTTACAAGGGGGTACTTCTGGGGGGCGAACTTAATGTAGGAATTAGAAGTTCATTCTTGACTTTTCTTTTTTTATTTAGGCTTTCTCCTGTTTCTCAGAGGATTTATCAATTACGCAAAAGTTCGGAAGATGCCAGAAACTTTCTCAAATCTCCCCAGGACCAGAGTTCTCTTTATTTATTAAAGGTAATGAAGGAGGGATGGGGGCGCTGTTTTCTAGTTGCATTGTGATCATTTGATACATTCCGAGTGAGATTCTGTGACGGGTATATAAATGTCCAGAAAAGGAGGACATACAGACTCCTTGCCTTGTCGCGTTTTTATCAGAGGGGTGGCGTCTGCAGAAAGATGTTGATGAGGGTGAGGGAGAAGAGAAATCTTTTGCCAGCATAAAGAACCGGAGTAGTAATAGGGGTGCAAGTAAGGTATTGATGGTGTGATCGAACCCATAGGCCTCCTCCCTCTCCCACAACCTCAGAGCCCCAGAATGTCCTGCAGAGAATGCTCTGAGGGAAGTTGGCAGGCACATTTGGGGTAGGTCCTTTTACTTGAGCTACTGACAAGCCCACTAAGGCATCTATTTCTTACAATTAGTCATTGAGCCTTTCCAGCAGCCAGTTTTCAGGATCATACTCAGAATTCATCACTCTGGTGGAGAGGAAACTCAAATCCAAGGGAAGGAGAGACCTTTCCTTTACCTGGAACATTTAGGTTGTTTCCAGGTTCTGGCTATGACAAACAAAGCTACTGTGAGCATAGTTGAGCACATGTCCTTGTGGACGATTGAGCATCCTTTGGATGTATACCCAAAAGTGGTATTAGTGGGTCTTGAGGAAGGTTGTTTCCTAATTTTCTGAGAAATCGCCACACTGACGTCCAAAGAAGCTGCACCAGCCTGCACTCCCCCCAGCAATGCGGGAATGTTGTCCCCCTTTCCCCACAGTCTCTCCAGCATAGGTTGTCATCAGTGTTTTTGATCTTGGCCATTCTTGCAGGTGTAAGAATTTCAGAGTTGTTTTGATTTGCATTTCTCTGATGACTAAGGATGTTGAACATTTCCTTAAGTTTCTTTCAGCCATTTTAGATTCCTCTGTTGAGAATTCTCTGTTTAGGTCTGTACTCCATTTTTTTTATTGGATTATGTGATCTTTTGGTGTTCAATTTCTTGAGTTCATTGTATATTTTGGAGATCAGATCTCTGTCTGATGTGGCGTTAGTGGAGATCTTTCCCCATTCTGTAGGCTGTTGTTTTGTCTTGTTGACCATGTCCTTTGCTTTACAAAAGCTTTTCAGTTTCAGGAGGTCCCATTTATTAATTGTTTCTCTCAGTGTCTGTGCTGCTGGGGTTCTATTTAGGAAGTGGTTCCCTGTGCCAATGCGTTCAAGTGTACTTCCCACTTTCTCTTCTATAAGGTTCAGTGTGGGTGGCTTTATGTCGAGGTCTTTGATACATTTGGATTTGAGTTTTGTGCATGGTGATAGATTGGGTCTATTTTCATTTTTCTATGTGTGGATATCCAGTTATGCCAGCACCACTTGTTAAATATGTCTTTTTTCCCCCATTTGATATTTTTTGCTTCTTTATCAAATATCAGGTGTTTGATTGTGGATGTGTGGATTGATATCTGGGTCTTCTGTTCGGTTCCATTGGTCCTCCTGTCTGTTCTTATGCCAGTACCAGGCTTTTTTTTTTTCAGTACTGAAGCTCTGTAGTAGAGATTGAAGTCAGGGATTGTGATGCCTCCAGAAGTTCTTTTATTGTACAGGATTGTTTTGGATTTGCTTTTCCAAATGAAGTTGAGTACCGTTCTTTCGAGGTATTTGAAGAATTTTGCTGGGATTTTGATGGGAGAGTGTTAAATTTTTGGGATATTTCTGAGTGGTCTAGATTGAAAGTCATGAATCTGGGGCTGGAGAGACGGCTCAGTGGTTAAGAGCACTGGCTGCTCTTCCAGAGGTCCTGAGTTCAATTTCCAGCAACCATATGATGGCTCACAGCCATCTGTAATGAGATATGGCGCCCTCTTCTGGTGTGCGGGCATATATGCAGGCAGAATGTTATGTATATAATAAATAAATAAATCTTTAAAAGAAAGTCATGAATCTGCCGGGCCATGTTTGCAGCACCAGTCTTGAAGACAGTGCTGGTGCTGTGGGAGCTGGTCAGGAACTGGTTTGAGTAAGGCTGCTGCAGTGCGCTTTAGAGGCAGTCAGAAAAAAGAAAAGAAAATAGCAGTGAATGAGAGCTCTCTGAGGGCACCAGAACAGTTCCTGCTTTCTGCCTAGTGTCAGTGTACTGGTTAGTATGAAATCACTCAGATAGGCCCAGAGAGTCTAGAGCATCAGGTGAAGGGGATGGATTGGAAAGCAGTGCTTTCAGTTCTAACTGCTTCCTTACCAATTAGCTCTCAGAATTCTTAGGAGGGAAATGGTTAGGGTCTGTAGATATGAGTGATTTTTGCTTATTGAAAAGACTAAAACCTCTGTCCAGATCCACATGTAGAACACTTGTTTTCTTTAGTTGACAGACATTTTGGTTAGAAGTTACAGTAAAACCATCATGTGAAGTATTACGGCATTACTCCATTGCATCTGACTTTCTTTCGTGGTGATATCCTTCATTAGAAGCTAGCTGTAGGCTTACCTGTGCCAGAAAGACCACAGGTACAGAATTTCGGAAGTAACTCTATGGTAGAAAGTAACACACCTTTCATTCTGGATTCAGCTTGGTGCTTACAGAAGCTGTTAGAACAGAGACCTCTCTTACTGTGTGCTGTGTTGTGCTGGGAGTCTCTGAATTTGAGGTCAGCCTGGTCTACATCGTTCCAGGACAGCAAGGGCTTTGTAGAGAGACTCTGTCTAAAAACATAAACCAAAAGGAAGAGAGACTTCTAGGCTATCCAGTATATAGGACAAACAAAAATAACTATAAAGTGTTCCCAGTAGACTGAACCCATGGGGGCTGGAGCAATGGCTCTGCAGTTAAAAGCACTTGCTCTTTCAGAGGACCGGGTTTTGGTTGCCCGGAACTCTGTACTTCAGACTGGCCTCAAACTCAAATATTCACCTGCTTCTGCCTCCCAAGTGCTGAGATAAAAGGTATGTGCCACCACTACCTGGACCATAAGTTTCTTAAAGAAAAAGACCGTCTTTAACAACTGAAGCAGGAGTTAGAGAGTTTGTGACTATGGTAGAGCAGTAATCAAACACCCTTTCACAGCTCACTCAGGCTCTAGGGAAAAATGGTACACTGATAGCTTGCCACCCACAGTCCCAGAACTGGGAAGACTGAGACAGGAGGATGATACTGAGTTAGATATGGGAGGTAGTGAGTTACAGGCCGGCTTTGAATATGTCTCAGTAAAACAAATGAAAAAGTACATAGTTAACTAAATAACTCAACACTTTTACCTATTTGCAAGAAAAGTCAGCAGAGGTCTCTATGAGTGGGCATAGTGATACCAGTTGTGGCTATGGAAGCAGCAGAAAGCCTGTACCTTTTATATTACTCAAGTGATAATGTTCTTCCTTTACTGAAAGTGTGCTTTTATAGAACACACCTTGGTGTATAATACAAGGGCAAGCTGCTGTTGCTGGAGAACTCTCCTGTAGCTGTGGCACTCCAGAGCATGTGCACAGTGCATTGCACAGCTTTTTTTTTTAAAGCCTCATTAACCCTTTATACTTTTGAACTTGAAAAACTTCTCTTTTTGAGAATTTCGTGTCTTTTCATCTTCACTTCTTCCCTTCCAACTATTCCTGCATCTCACAGCTCTGTCAAATTATTGCTACACATGTATGTTATATACACACACAAAACTTGCTGAGGCCATTTAGTGTTCCTCCAATTTTTCAAGCTTGTTTTTTCTGTGGGTTTTTTTTTTTGGGGGGGGGGTGTTTTTGTTGTTGTTTTGTTTTGTTTTTTGGTTTTTTTGTTGTTGTTGTTGATTTTGCTTCTGTGTTTCTCAAGACAGGGTTTCTCTGTGTAGCCCTGGCTATGCTGGAACTCACTCTGTAGACCATACTGGCCTTGAACCCACGAAAATCAACCTGCCTCTGCCCCCGAGTACTGAATTAAAGGTGTGCACCACCAACAACCAGCAGTATTTTTGGTTTTTGGTTTTTTTTAAGGCATTGTCTCCATAGATAACTCAGACTGTCCTTAAACAACTCCTTCCTCAACTTGAGTGCCACCGTGATCACAGCATGCCACCACCCACTGTAGTGGCTGCTTTACTGTTTCGCTGTGTCAAAACACCCAACAAGCAGCTTGAAGGAGGAGCTTACTGTGGCTCCCAGTTTGAGAAGATAGTGGTAGGGAAGGCATGGCAGTATGGCCGTGAGCCGACTGGTCACATGGCATCTGCATTTGAGAAGCGAGGATGAATGCTGATGTTCAGTCTCGCTCCTTTCTTCAGTCTGGATCCTCCAGCAGGATGTTACGTAACTCTGAGTCCTGTTAAAGCTGTTTATAAAGCAGCAGGGACTAACTGGTGGGGAAGTTACCTGTATTCCAGTGTGTCCTGCAGTTGGACTTGGCGGTCATCGACTCTTGGTTTTCATCTGTTCATCAAAACTGATGAAGGGGCAATGACTTGAGTTTGTTAGGCCTCGGTAGAACGGCCTCCAGGCAGGAGCCATAGGTTCCTTTTTGTCTGTGCTCATGTTTCCAGTCTGAGTCCTCCAGTGTCGATGATGAGTTAGTTGTCTGTCACTTTGTGTTCTTGGTGTGAAAGGCAATCCATACCAGTGATCTACCAGACAGGGTTGAATCTGGAGTTGTGGCAGATGTTGGCAGGTTCCCTGACTATTTGAATCTTCTTTGCATGTTGGTGCCTTTTAAGCTTATATGGTCTAAGGAGAAACAAAACAAAAGGAATAGCAAGGTTTTCTGTGGTTTTTACTACACTCTGGAGAGATGGGAAAGGGGACACTAAAGACTCATATCATAGATGATCCCATCCATTGTCATGCAGCATTGGATGCCAAAAAGTAGTTCCTTATACTTGTTAAAGTAATTGTATGTGTGTCCCTAGTGCTCTTTCTTTGGGCATTACAATGAGGAATTACTCAACATTTTTCCCCACACCACCTCCACAAGAACTGAACCAGTGTGTTTGTACAGGGCTGAGACTGTGATCAGTGACACATCTCTGTTTAGCATTCAAGGCCCTGAGTTCAGTTCCCAGCCCAGGAGAGGAGGGCAGGGACACACATAGACACAGACATCATCTTGAAAGTATACATTTCAGGTGCTGGGGAGATGGCTCAGTGGTTAAGGGCACTGCCTGTTCTTCCAGATGACCTGGGTTCAATTCCCAGCAACTAGATGGCAGCTCACAACTGCTTGTAATTCTAGTTCCAAGGGATTTGACACCTTCACACCAATGCACATAAAATAAAGTTAAATACACTTTTAAAAAATTTTTTAAAAAAAAGTATACATGTCTGTCATATTACTTTTTAAAAGTTGATTAGGAATTGCATGTTGCTGTGATCCAGCTGCCCTCACTCCCCCTGACTGACAGTGGAACTTCCTTGTGGTCTGTAATTGACAAGGATGTTTGTGTTCTTTCTGGCTAGTGGATCTCCACAGAAGGAATAGAGGTATAAAAGGTTGCTGGGCAAAATAAAGGTTGCTGTTCTTCCACCTGAAAAGAAGCCTCTGTGTCTCAATCCCAGAGCCCCTGCACCAGTCTTAGCTATCCAGGCTACGCTGGCTGCAGCAGCGTATATTCTGAAAAACAGGCTTCCTGCACACATTGGTTTGAAATTTTCTGCAGCATATTTGTAGGCTAGGACAGGTGAGTTTACTATGCTCACTTTTTAACTTTGCCACAGTTTACAGAGAGAGTGACATCATTGGGTATCCCCACTGCAGTTCACTGTGTGAGAGCTGACAGAATCATCAAGTGAATGCTAACAACAGTGGATTAGGAAATGGTCCTGTTCTAGTCTGTCCTAAGGAGAATAACTGGAGGATGAAGAACCACTGCTTCCATTTGTCCTTTTTTAGAACAGAAGAGAAAAGAATGAGAAACTCCTGATCCCTTTTTTTTTTTTTTTTTTTTTTTAAAGAAAAAACATCCTGGGGCTGGAGAGTTGGCTCAGCAGTTAAGAGCACTTGCTGCTCTTCCAGAGGACCAGGGTTCAATTCTCAGCACCCACATGGTGGTCAAAGCCATCTTTAACTGCAGTGTCCTTTTTTGACCTCGGAGAGCACTGCCCACATGTGGTGCACAGATGGACATGCAGATAAAACACCCATACACATAAAATAAAATTCTCTCTTTAGAGAGAATGTATCAGTAATTTATAGTGTGTGTTTGGGGGGGGGGGGCGCTTGATGTTAAGAACTGAAAGTTGACTGTTCATTGGCTACTATGATGTCCATGTATAGTAATCTTCAAATTATGTTGAAATATACCACAAATGTCTCAAAACATCTTGTCTTCTGTGACTACATCCTGTTTCTAGTCAAAATAGCAGGCTAACTAGAGATTGACTATTCAATGTCCTTCTTTGGCAGATGGTTTCTGGCAAAGGCCTTCCTGCACTGATGAAGTCCCTTGAGAAGCGCGTGCACCTGCAGGAAGTGAATCACCACCAGAATGGAGGAACAGTCACCTGCTTTAAAAAATAAAAGTACTGTTGAAAAAGATCATTTCTCTCTATTTGTTCCTAGGTGTAAAATGTTAATAGTTAATGCAGAATTCTGTAATCATCGAATCATTAGTGGTTAATGTTTGAAAAAGCTCTTGCAATCAAGTCTGTGATGTATTATTAATAATGCCTTATATATTGTTTGTAGTCATTTTAAATAGCATGAGCCATGCCCCTGTAGTCAGTAGGGGGCAATCTTGCTTTATTCATTCTCCATCTCAAAGAAGATTTGAAATTACAGATTAGTGTAAGCTGTGCATAAAGCTGGCTGTTTGAAAGGGGGTTTTCTCAAAAGTCAAAACTTTGGTTATGACTGCATTTCTGCACATAATCCATATTTCCTGTTCAAATTAATCTAGAAATATGTTAAATTGTACTGTGTGTGAACACCTGGAAGCAAAACCATAGTGCAAAAGTCATTGTAGTGTTAAAAAGATGTTCTCAATTGGTACATAAGCATTAATTTTTCATAGTCTCTACTCAGAAATTACCTTTTCATTCTGTAGTTCTGTGTACAAAGGAATTCTAAAGGCATTTGTCATTGTATAAAATGGAAAGGGCAAAGGCAGATTCAGATTAAATACTAAACGTTATTCTGGACACGGGCTAGAATCCCAGAGGGTCAGGAACCAAGAATTAGCTTGGAACTTTTGAGAGGATCCCTAACATTCTGTACTCCTTGCTTTTACAACTGTTATAACTGTAGAATGATGTGCTTGCTGCCCAAGTGCTAGCTCACTTTGGTTGCTATATTAAACTGTAAATACAATAGAACATTAATAAATGTCTCTTGTGTAGCACCTTTTACTGTAATCAGTGTTTAATTTTGGAGTTTAAAGTTCTTGACTGTGACTGCATTTTCTAATCTTACACAATAATCCAGAATATATTCTAAAAATTAAAACTTTGTGTCTTAATTATGGTTTTATTGCTGTGGGAAAAAAATATCACAGCCAAGTCAGGCGTGGTGCATGCATGCCTTTAATCTCAACTCTCGGGAGGCAGAGGCAGTCAGATCTCTGAGTTCCAGGACAGCCAGTGTTACACAGAGAAACCTTGTCTCAAAAAAAAACTGCTTGGTGAAGAAAGGGTTTATTTCAGTTTATAGTTCCACAACACAGTCCACCACTGAGGGAAGTCAGGGTAAGAACTCAAGGCAGGGACCTGCAGGAGGGAACTGGAGCAGAGACCGTGGAAAAGTGCTGCTTGCTGGTTTATCTTCCATGGCTCCCAGGACCTCCTGTCCACAGTGAACTGGGCCCTCCCAAACCTATTATCAGTTAAGAAAATGCACACAAGCCAGTCTGGAGGTGGGTATTCTCTCAGTTTAGGTTCCTTCTTCCTAACTCTAACTTGGGTCAAGCTGTCATAAAACTGGCCAACACACTATGATTGCATTTCTGCACACAGTTCATGTTTGTACACTCACAAATTGGAGTAGAAGTCTCCCCTTTCACGTCTCACTCTGTCCATTCCTACAGTATCTGAACATTGCCCCTACAAAAGACATTAGACCAAAGTAGAAGGAGCATGGCGAGCCTGCAGAAGCTGCTGTGGAACTCGCTGTCGGCTTCCTTCTGGTGCCACCACCACAGAAAGCCTGCGTGGATCATTGACCGTCTTCCTCTGTTTAACACAGCCTATGACTTAAGGAATGAACGGGAAAGGGTCCTGATGCCTCCACATCTTTATTGCTATTTATTTGTATTAATTTAAAGACAAGTGGTAGTCATATTAGCCATTTTTTTACACCATATTCTACTTAGATGAAATATAAAGAAAAATATGTCACAAGGTTTCAAACTACCTTGTAAACCAGCACTAGCATGTATGATAGTTATAAAAGTGCTCATTTGCTGCCTGGGAACAACCTAGGAAGTCTTTGGGGTGTTGGTATATAATACATAGAAACATTAAGTTGTCTGAAACTAAACAAACATCAGAGCCTCCTGGAATTGCTTTGTTATGTATTGTGTATGTTGTATTATTTTACTTTATTTATTGGGTTTTTGGAGACAGGGTTTCTCTGTGTAACAGTCCTAGCTGTCTTGGGACTCACTCTGTAGACTCACTCTGAAATCCAGCTGCCTCTGCCTCCTGAGCACTGGGATTAAAGGCGTGCGCCTCTGCCGGTCAGTTTTTTTATTTTTTGAGACAGGCGCTCACTAATGTAACTTTAGCTGGCCTGAAATCTAATGTAGACCAAGTTGGCCTTGAACTTATGTCAGCCCTCAAGCCTTTACCTTCTGAGTGCTGTCATTACAGATGTGTGTCACTGCATCCTGCCTAGATTGACAAATCAATAGTTGCAACCATATGATTGGTTATTATTGTGTATTATTGTTCTGTTTTGTGAGGGGCTTCCTGTTGAGCCCAGGCTGCTATTGACTTCTCGTCCCTCCTGCCCAAGCCTCACGGCATCGTCTACCACCACGCTCAGCTGTATAGTCTTGTTTAAAGATGATAGTCTCTGAAATCCCCCTCCATCAGATTATACCAGTCAGACATTTTTATGACCACTTGTGTCTTAATTCCTGAATGAAAACAATCTGGATATAGAAATGCAGCAGAGAACTATTAAAATGGTCATGCAGAACAGTAAAATATGATAAAGGGTAGAGGTTTTAATAAATTACTTGGAAGAAGATAGGAAGGAAACACGGCTTGCTTAGGTTTAGAATGAATTGGCTTGGGTCAACACCATCGCGCTCTGTAATTGCCATTTGAAGCAGGCGTGCGTATGCTTAGCACATTGTGTAATTGTCATTCCTTTTTCTGGAAAGCACTAGATTGTTTGGCAATAAACGGCATTGATAAATTTCCTTATGAAGAAATAGTAAACACAGGATTGGAGAGATGGCTCAGCGGTTAAGAGCACCAACTGCTATTCCAGAGCACCTGGGTTCAAACCCCAGCACCCACATGGCAGCTCCCAGCTGTAACTCCTGTTCCACAGGTTCTGACACCCTCACACAGACATATCTGATGACATACATAAAACCAGTGTACATAAAAATAAATTTTTAAAAGAAGAAATAGTGGCCGGGCAGTGGTGACGCACACCTTTAGTCCCAGCACTCGGGAGGCAGAAGCAGACCAACCTGGTCTACAAGAGCTAGTTCCAGGACAGGCTCCAAAGCTACAGAGAAACCCTGTCTTGGGGGGGGGGGGGGGGGGAATAGTGAACACAGAGCTGGTAAGATATAGCTTAATTTGTCCCCTCTGCTGGTGTCCAATTGGTCTGTTTTCAGCTACTTGGAAGATAATTGCCTTCCAGTAAAGATGACTTGGGGAATAATGAAGGTGTAACATGGTGCAGAATATGAAAGGTGTTTCCATAGATGGTTAGGATGTGTGGTGGTGGTGGTTAGTTTTAGTTTGTCTAGTTTGGAGGCTATCTAGTGTCTGCATCTACTGCACTTGGTAAAATGAGTTGGCCGGGATCGTTACCAGACCAGGATTGAAGGGTCAGTTTGGGTGTGTACCCGTGTACTGTTGCACAGTAGTTCTCGCTGAAGTCATGTGACCTCCTTAGCTGCAGGAGGGCTGTGGGTAGTCATAGGTTGGTTGCTAGGGGAAAACCCCTCTGAAAAAAGCCCACCAGGAATTTCCAAAGGGAAAAGGAAATTTAGCTTGAAGGGAAAAGATTATGAACCTGATATTTTACCATCCTCATTTCTTTGTTGAAGGTTGGTTTACTTATTTGTAGATGTGTGTGTGTCCCTATGAGCAAATGTGCCAGTGTGGAGGTGCCCGTGGAAGCCAGAAGAGCTGGAGTGCTGGTGATTGTGAACTGCTGGGATTTGAACTCAGGTCCTCTCTGTTGAGCAGCAAACACTCTCCAGCCCTGCTTTTGTTTTGAGACAAAGTTGCATTTTCCCTGCTTGGCTAGAATTCACTCTGTATGTAGCCTAAGGTGGCCTCAATCTCAACAGCATCTTCCTGCTTTGGGCCCGCAGGATCACAGGCATTTGCCAGCATAGCCGCCTCACCCATTCCTGCAAGAGGCTGTTCTATAGCCATCTCATCGTGTCACCTACAGCCGCCTGGCTGTGAAAGAGCTGCTGTCCCTGCTGGTAAGATTTTAAGCACTCCATCTACTGCATAATGTTCTCATTTAGTTTCATATTTTGAAGCAGGATCTCACCTTGTAACCCAGGTTATGTATACCAGGCTGGCCTTGAGCTCATAGTTTTGCCTGTCTCAATAAAATCTTGAGTGAGGCAACCCAGACACAGAAAGACAATTATCACATGTACTCACTCATAAGTGGTTTTTAAACATAAAGAAAACCAGCACACAAATCACAATCCCAGAGAACCTAGACCACAATAAGGACCTAAGAGAGACCATACATAGGTCTAATCTACATGGGAAGTAGAAAAAGACAAGATCTGAGTAAATTAGGAGTATGGGAACCTTGGGAGAGGGTTGAAGGGGAGGGGCACAGAGAAAAATATAGAGAAATATAGAGCTAAATAAAAATAATAAAAACAAAAATAAATTCTTGTACCCCCACACTCGGCCTTATTGCAGTGTTTTAATCTCCCGTGCACACTTGTCCAAGTTGGCCACTTAAAGGGTAAGTGCATTATTACTCAGAGGTTCTGGTTTAATTTGATCCCAATCCTTCCTTAAAACGACTGTTTTCATTTTTTTTTGAGATTTATTTATTTATTATGTATACAACATTCTGTCTGGATGTTTGCCTACAGGCCATAAGAGGGAGCCAGATCTCATTACAGATGGTTGTAAGCCATCATGTGGTTGCTGGGAATTGAACTCAGGACCTCTGGAAGAGCAACCTGTACTCTTAACCACTGAACCATCTCTCCAGCCCTTGTTTTCATTTCTTCATTTTCCAAAAAGCATTGTCTTCTAATTTGGAGGTTTAATCCAAAATTCATCAGTTGGCAAAGTAGTGGGGATGTGGTATGGAGTCCATGTGAAGGATGCACAGGGACCTGGGCATATCCCCAGCACAGCCCCCGTTTCCCCCACCAGCAGCAGAAACTCAGATGAGGCCGGAGAGATGGCTCAGTGGGTTTAGCATTTGCTGTGCAAGCTTGAGGGCCTGAGTTCAAGTCCTCAGGACCCAGGTTAAGTGAGTGTCTGTCCCTGTATTCTGTAGAAAGATGGGTGGATAAAGGAGCATCCTTCGATGCTCTATGAGCCAATTGTCATTCTCAATGGGAAAATACAAGAGACCCTGACTCAAAATAAAGTACGAACTGAGGTCCTCTGACCTCCAGATAATCATGTTTCCTATAGCATATGTGTACCAGCACACACATACACACACACACATTTTTAAAACAGAAACTAGTAATTTCAGTGTAAATCTTTCCAAGGTTTTTTTTCTTTTCTTTCAAGACAGGGCTTCTCTGTGTTGCTAGTTGCTAGTGTTATGTTGCTGTTGGAGCCAGTCCTGGAACTAGCTCTTGTAGACCAGGCTGGCCTCAAACTCACAGAGATCCCCCTGCCTCTGTCTCTAGAGTGTTGGGATTAAAGGTGTATGCCACCACCGCCCGGCATTAAGGTTTGTTTTTGTTTATTGGCTTTTGAGGTAGCCTCACCACTTTATTCTGACCGGCCCAAAACTTGCCTCAATCTCAGAGATCCGCCTGCCTTTGCTTCCCAAGTGCTGGAATTAAAGGCAGGTACTAGCATGCCTCGCTTTTTACTGGTTTTAATTATGTGCACGTGTGTTGCTCTGTGGGTATGCGTGTATGAGTATAGGTGCCCATGGAGGTGAAGTCACAGGCAGTTATGAGCTGCCTGACATGGGTGCTAAGAACCCAGCTCTGGTAAGAACAGCATGTCCTGTTAACCAGATCTCTGAGTGCAGAGTACTGTGAAGAGGAAGGGGAGCCATGCATCTGTGCAGATGCTCAGAGGTTGAAGGTTGGCATGGGAGTTGTGGGACATCCCCACCACCCAGCTTGCTTTGTGTATCGTTCATCCTTCTCCCAAAGCAATTGATTAAAATCACTTATGGGTTGGGGTGCAGCTCAGCGGTAGAGCATGTGCTTAGTATTTACGAAGCCTGGCGACCGCCACTCAGCACCACGAGCATAACCCTGTCATTTATGTGGGAAATGAAAAGATACTCCCATCTGTTCGTGATCATGCGCTGATAGATTCCCAAACTGAGGAAATCTGAGAAGACGTGTCCTGGAGGCTCAGGAAGAAGGCAGTGTTCCTTGTTTTTCTTCAGTTGTCTGGTGTATTAGTTAATTTTATCACTGGGAAGAGGATTTCCTTTGGTTAGGGGCTTAAGAAGGGAGACAGTCTGAGCAACATGGAGGGGAAGGCATGGTGGGAGCTGCTGGATCCATGGCACTGAGCAGGAAGCAGAGAGCAGGGAGCCAGTGCCCCCCTGCTTTCCGCCTTTGCCTTGTGTGTGGAGTCCCAGGCACACTTAGGCCTTGCACAATTCAAGCCAGACAGGGTCCCAGAGATAGGGGGGAAGTTAACATGAACTCGCCTCCCTAACCAAGACACTCTCCAACTGATATTGGCTCGTTTTCTCCAGTGGAGTCTCACTGGGTATATTAACCACCCTTATACCCGATGCCCAGCGTTAGATAGTCAACACAGAATAAACTCACTGGCATTTTTTTAGACCGTATGTCCTATACTGCTTAATTTTTTTTTTACTAGTCTTTTGCTTGAATATTATGGTTTCCGGTTTTTGGGTTTTTGTGGGTTTGGTTTGGGGTGTTTATGTGTGTTTTCCTCTGTGTATATTTCCATGTGTGTATGTGTTTCAGGCTTTTTGTTTGTTCTGGGTTTTTATTTGTTTGTTTGCCTGTTGATCTTATAAAGAAAGAGAAAGAAGGGTATAGAGTTTGGGAAGAAGGTTCTGGAAGGACTTGGGGGAGGGGAAACTGTTCAGAATATATTGTATAAAAAGGTTTTCTCCCAAAATAAATCACAGTATCATGTGCACAAAAGAGAGAAGAAAGAAAGAAAGAAAGAAAGAAAGAAAGAAAGAAAGAAAGAAAGAAAGAAAGAAAGAAAGAAAAGTGCTGCTTTGGTGGATCTCTGTGAGTCAGAGACCAGCCGGAGCTACAAACACAGCGAGACCCTGTCTCAGCCTGGCCTGAATGGAGCCTTGCAGCTTGCGGCTTGCAGCTTGCAGTTGTGTTTGCGTTTGTATCCCTACTAAGAACTTCCTCTGTGTGTGACAAACTCCCAGAGCCAAGTAGAGAGCACTCATTTCCGCAGCCAGCCTCGTCACCGGCCTCCTTCGAGAAAGCATCTCACCTTATTTGCACATGTACACAGAGGAGGACACAAAATAGATGTAATGAATAAAAACAAAATCGTGGTGGATCCCTATGTTCAGAAGGGTAGGGACTCAGAAGCCTCTGCAAGACCTCAGCATTCCAGAGATGTGGAAGGACGCATGTTGGTGACAGTACGTCCAATAGATAGATGCCCTGCCTGCTGTCTCAGCCTGTGCTTTCTTCGACGGACCTTCCACCTTCTATGAGTGCTGTCCTAGGTCATCTCGCACGGGGTGGGGGTGGGGGGCCTGGCAAATGAACGGAGTTCCGGGCAAACTCTTTGGGTCAGCTTATTCCCACTGCTACCTCATCACCAAAGCTCCACCAGAAAGGTTTGGGCTGCCCAGGATTCTGTATTTGCTTCTGTGTGGAGGCCAGAGGACTTGAGGGAGTTGGCTCTGGAAGGATTTTACTGATGGGCCATTCTGATGTTCTCACTGACTACTTCCACTAAGGGAGAGTAGATGGGAGATCCTGGCAAGGAGGGTGACCTAGGAAAGCCAGATGCGGGCGGTGAGAAAGGGAAGGACTGGGGGTGGGGGGTGGGTTGGGGCGCATGTGAACACCTTTCTTTATCCCACTGTGGTCGCCATGACCTGCTGTGTACCCGCCATGACTCGCACGAGCTCCCTGACCTCTGTAAAAGGAAGTCAGCGTAAGTTAAAGACTAAGGATTTTTAAAAAGTTCTTTACACATGCGGCTGTCTCAAGAAGTGACTGGATCCCTACTCAAAGGTTCTCCTTCGCTGCCCCTGCAGTACTGAGAATGTGATGAATTAAATTCACCAGACTGCAGTTTAAAGTTAAATAAACAAAACAAAACAAAAAACCCCAAAAGTCTAATGTGTTTTATGGTGGCATTTTTACACAAGTGACTGACTCTTTGCTGGAAGCACATTGGCTGTTTTAACAGGCAGTCTGATCTTTGAGATGGAGACACCGAGGCTCTCCGGACAGACGTTGCACTTGCACAGATGACCGAGCTTGGGCCTGGCCACTAATCTCAGTCATGTCTTCACTGGCTGCTTGTCCTCAAGTCATGCCCGATGCATCCAGAAACAGTATATTAAAACTTGTCAGTAAAAACACCAAGTTTAAGAGCAGGCTGTGGAGATTTTTACTACCTTTTATGTATCAGCGAGTGTACTTTATTAGAAGGAAAGGTAAATAAATGTTTGCAGAAAATAAGTAGTGTGAGCACCAGTAGCCATTACCTCTTAACTGGATGGCGGAGCATTTACACAGTTTATTAGCGACCTTCCCATAAAAGTTTTAGGATCCAGGGCCAGACAGAGGTCATAAGTTCATCCAAGTCTGCTCTCCGGAGCACTTCTGGGTGACAGCAGACAGCTGAAAAGAAGCCAAGAAATGTCGCCTACAGTTTCAGATCCCAAGGCCCTGAAGCCTCCTCTCCATGTCTGGTCTTTTATCCCCTCAGAAACAATACAGATGAGAGTTGGGTAATCCCTTGGGTTAGCAGTGACCAAGTTCTATATTGTTTTGTTTTTTTTCTAAAAGATGTATTTGTGTGTGTACAAGTGTGATGGAGGAGTTACTTTCATTTAATAAAGAAACTGCCTTGGCCCGCCACGGACGCAGCCCTGCCGCTCACACTTCAACACAAGTGTGTGCTTGCCATGGTACCCATGGAGGCCAGAAAATCCCCGGAAGCTTGAGTTACAGATAATTGTGAGCTGCTGGAAACTCACCAGCTCTTGTAGGAGAGCAGCAAACACTTTTTTTTTTCAAGACAGGGTTTCTCCGTAGCTTTTTGGTTCCTGTCCTGGCTCTTCTAGACCAGGCTAGCCTTGAACTCACAGAGATCTGCCTGCCTCATCCTCCCGAGTGCTGGGATTAAAGGCGTGCGCCACCACTGCCAGGCAGCAAACACTTTTTTTAAAGACATTTTTTTATGCGTCTGAGTGTTTTATCTCATGTATGTAAGTGTACTGTGTTCACGCAGTACCTGTCTAGGCCAGAAGAGGGTGTCAGAGCCCCTGGAATTGGAGTTCCTAGTTGTGAGTCACTATATCCGTGCTAGGAATGGAACCTGGGTTCTCTGCAAGAACAGTAAGTGCTCTTAACCCACGAACCCCACGTTCTACTTTTTAAAAAATTGCAGCCCAGGTGGTGGTGGCACACACTTTTTTAATGCCAGCACTAGGGAGGCAGAGGCAGGCAGATCAATGAGTTTGAGGCCAGCCTGGTCTTCAGAGTGAGTTCTAGGACAGCCAAAGGTACACACAAAGAAACTTTGTCTCAAAAAACCAAAACCAACCAACCAAAAACCAGTTTCTGTATGTTATGCACAAATGCAATTCGGCTTTGTTGTTGTTTTGAGACAACATCTTGTTATGTGTCTCTGACTGGCCTTGCTTGTTTGTAGGCCAGGTTTGTAGATCAGGCTAGCCTCAAATTCACAGAGATCCTCCTGTCTCTGTCTCCTGAGTGCTGGGATTATAGACAAGCATCACCTCAACTGGCAGCGATTCTTTTTTTTTTTAATCATTTCCATATTTCTTAATTCATATTGTTTTGTTTATACAGTGCTTAGGAACTATTTTGTATACAGTGAACTAAAATCATTTGCTTGCTTAAAACAGTACCTCACACTGTATATCCCAAGCATTTTTAACTTACTCTGTTGCCCAAGTCATGGCTCAAACTGAGTAATCTTCCTGCTTCAGCCTCCCTGGTGCTGGAATTACAAGCATAAGCCACCAGGCTTGGCTGTACACGGTTTCTTGTAGCACGGTTTGGGTCTCTATTTGGTAAGTACTAACTCTATGCTAGTGTGGGTTTGAGACACTGGAAATCAGCCTCAGGCCTTGTATGTCACCAGACAGGTATTCTCAGGAGCTGCACCTCCAACCCAGTAAACATCAGTGTTTATAATTAACACAAAGTTCCTCTGCCTTACTTGATGCGATGGTCAGTCCCAGCTGTTGGTAAAATCAGATAGGAAATGGTCACTGGAGATGCCTGGGCGGGGGAGTACATTGATGAGGCTAATGAGATGGAAGAGTCCTCCACTGTAGGCAGCCCCATTCCCTAGGGCAGCGTTCTGGACTGTAAAAGGGAGAAGGTGAGCTGAACAGAAGCGTTCCGTGCTCTTCTTACTGGGACTGATGTGTCGACTTTCCCAGCTATGATGGACTGTACCTTGGACTGTGAGCCCAAATAAACCTTTAGGTGGCTTTACTCAGGATTCTTTTTGTTTTATATATAAAGTTTATTTATTTATTTAGTATACTTGTGTGCCTGCAGGCCAGAAGAGGGCACCAGATCTCATTGTGAGCTATCATGTGGTGGCTGAGAATTGAACTCAGGACCTCTGGAAGAGCAGTCAGTGCTCTTAACCACTGAACCATCTGTCCAGCCCCCTCAGGATTCTTTATGGCAGCAACAGAAAAGTAACGAAGACTTTGAGTGCTGCTGGGAGCGTTTCTTCCTCCCAAGCTATGGCCATCATCTGCTCATTTATTTTTTGTCTAGAAGTTCTTCATAAAAGCCAGGTGCTTCAGAAGAGAGACAGGTGGCTGTTCACTGGAAAGGCTACCCAGAGGGGACCTAGAAGGATGCAGAGGGAAACAGCTAGGACTGTGGGCTTGGGCCTTGTTGGCCTAGGGCTCGACCTCGCTGCCCCGCCTGTTCAATTGCTCACCCTGCCTACGCTTTGGTGTTCCTGTCTGTGTGTTCCTGTCTGTGTGTTCCTGTCTTTGGTGTTCCTGTCTGTGTGTTCCTGTCTTTGGTGTTCCTGTCTGTGGGTTCCTGTTTTTGGTGTTCCTGTCTGTGTGTTAACATATTTCCTCTTGGGATGTTTTTATTTGGTTATTTTTCTTTTGAGACAGGGTCTCATGCAGCCCAGGCTGGCTTCAGAGGATGACCTTGAAATTCTGATTTTCCTGCCCCCACTTTTGCTCTCAGATTACAGGCATGTAATACCACACTGGGTTTATGAGGTCCTGGGCACTGAACCTGGGACATTGTGTGCTGAACCAACTGAGCTCCATCCTCAACCCAGGGCTGTTTTTAGTTCTAAATAAAGATAATTTATGTAGCAACTGGAGAAATGGCTCAGCAATTAAGAGCATTTGCTCGTCTTGCAGAGGACCACAGTTCAGTTTCCAGCACCTGTGACTCCAGTTCCAGGGGATCCAGCATCTTCTCTGGCCTCCATGGGCTTCTGCACATACATGCATATATTCATACACAGACACATATTCGGGGAAAGAAAACTTAAAAATAAGAAGATATAAATTAAAAAAAGAAAAGCATAGCCAGGCAGTGGCAGCACACGCCTTTGATCCCAGCACTCGGAGGTAGAGGCCAGCGGACCTCTGTGAGTTCAAGGCCAGCCTGCTCTGTGGAGCTAGCTCCAGAACAGCCAAGGCTACACAGAGAAACCACGTGTGTGTGGGGGAGACACACGACAAAAACAAAAACAAACAAAAAGATAAAGCAGGTTAAGGTGCCCTGTCCACAGTGTTGCTCTTTGCAGGGCTGCAGTCAGCTCCAGCATCGAATCTAGAGACAGGACACTGAAAGTCGGAACCTGTCATTCTACAGTTTCATGCCCCACCCCCTCCCTCTCCTCATCCCTGCAGTCCAGAAGGTTGTCGTTAGGCTGTCCCTGATTAATCAAGCCCTTCCTTCCTCCCACATTCCCGCAGCCCGCACGAGAGCACGCAGCGGGGCACACTGCTTCCCTAGGAACCACGTTGAGCATTTGTGTCGGGACTAATGTGCGCGTTCACTTGATCCTTGACGATTACGGAAAGGGGATTGTTTTGCATTCTTTACCACCAAGCAAGCAAAGCCTCACTCCCCCAGCAAATAATTTTCAACACTTAATCCCATCAAAACACTATGAATTTGATAGGCACTCATACCCCTTAAGCCATTTGTATTTTTACATGACAAGATTGGTCATAGATGATCTTGATTAGGTTTTGGTCCTCAACCTTACAGTGTACAAGAGACCCAGTTTCTCTGTTGATGAGAAATTCACACCAAATGACTTCACTTGAAGCTTTAAACCCTCGGTAAATATGTGAAGACTGTCACAGATGCTTGCCATGGTAACAGGTGGCTTTTATTATTTACTATGTTCTCAGTTCTCTGTTTCGTTCTTCCTGGGCCTTCTTTCCTTTAGGCATCTTAGTGTTCAAACCCAGGACCTGGAGCAAGTACTCCACCACTGAACTGTACTCAGCCTTGTCCGGGTCACTCCTCTGATGCTATGCTTTTCTTTTTTCTTTTTTCTTTTTTTTTTTGGTTTTTTTGAGACAGGGTTTTACTGTAGTTTTAGAGCTTATCCTAGAATTAGCTCTTGTAGACCAGGCTGGCCTCGAATTCACAGAGACCCGCCTGCCTCTGACTCCTGAGTGCTGGGATTAAGGCATGTACCACCACAGCCTGGCTATGCTTTTCTTTTTTTAATTTTTAAATTTTTTTGACGTTATTGTATGGTTGAATGTATATGAGGTGTGTGCGTGTGTGATGTGTATTTGTGTGTGTATATGAGGTATGTGTATGTGTCTGTGTGTCGTGTATTTGTGTGTGTCTCTGTGTGTGTGTATGATAGATGTACAGGGTGTTGCACGCCACAGCCCATGTATGGTGATCAGACAGCAAATCTGTAGAGCTGCTTCTCCCCTTCCACCTTTATGTGGGTTCTAGGCATTGAACTCCACATTCTCAGGCTGGCATCCTCAGGTCACTAATGCCCTTTGCAGAGCCGTCCACATCCTGATCTAGGTGTTTGTTTTGAGAGAGTGTTTCTCACTAACCTGGAGCTCACCAGGTAGGCTGGCCTGGATCCCACCATCGTCGCTCTGACTGTAGTTCCTAGCATGTGCCATCATTTACTTGGGCTTTGTGGTGTAAACTCAGAGCTCATGCCTGCAAGCAAGCACTTTACTAATGTCTCAAAATGCCACTAATGCTACTGTATTCAGGAAGGATCTTTCTGCGAAGAACAGTCTTCAGACCTCTGAGAACACTCCAGTCTTCACATCGGAGAAGACTGAAGCTGCCAAAATATCTCAGACATACCGAGATGTTTACAGGGACAAATTCATTTGCATTCAGAGCGCTCAGGGCAGTTGTCAGTCTCCAAGTTGAACTTTTCTCCCCCTTCAAGATAGGGTCTCTGTGTGTAGCTCTGGCTGTCCTGGAACGCGGTCTGTAGATCAGGCTGACCTCGAACACCTGAGATACCTTTGTCTCCCGTGTGCTGGGATTAAAGGTGTGTGCCACCACTTGTTGGGACCATTTGGAGTCCTGGCCTCCAGCTGCTCTTCCCTGCTAGAGATCTTTACTTTCCTTCTGATTTGAGTTACTGAAAGCTGTGTCAAAGTTGTTTACCAGCTCTGCTTCACGAACACGGGTTGCCTTGGCCTTGAGGATCAGAAGATAAGGTTTTCACCTGTTGGCCCACCTGACTGTGTTGGGTATATAAGCCTCCATGGTGCTATTGAATAAGGGGCTTCTTACCAGTGACTAGAGGTCTGTGTCTCTGTTTCTCTGTGTCTTTGCCCAAAGCTCGTGAACTATATGGTAGCGCATAGAGCGCAGACAGGTGTTGTGTGCTGCAACCACTCCCAGCTTGAACATTTTTTTTTTGAAGTCAATATTTAGGTGGAGATCTACAGCAGAAACGAAAGGCACCAACCCACACCACTTGCTCTGTTTCACATCTTCCAGCAGTGTCACGAATGACCCAGTCCTGTGCTTCCTGACTTGAACCAGGCCTGGCCCTGGTCAGACTGTGTGAACTTGGTGGGAATAGCCTGGGCCTGGTGAGACTGCAGTTGTGGCTCTAACCAGCAGGGTCCCAGGAAGCCTAGAATGCCCAGGTGGCAGAATCAAACTCTAGCCCCCAGTGGTACTGAAGATTCACACAGGGACACATTGCTTACAGAGCTGTAAGTACTCAAGGGGGAAACACACACACACACCGTCTGAGGTATTCTGTTTCCGAAGGAGTGTTTCTAGACTGGATGTTGACTTCCTATTGGGAACACAGGAAGGAAGCACAGGTAAACTCACTAGGTCCTGAAGGACACCCACCTACACACACACACACACATACATCCCTCCTGTGAGCTGAGAGAAGCCTTTCTTTCCAGGGTGATATAGGAAGGCCATGGTTTGAGGTGGCCACATGTCCTGCTTGAATGATCTGTAGAGAATGTTCTAGAAAACGTTTTCCTAACTCTTGATTGTTGAGAATCTGTGAAGTGGTAGGGTGGAGCCCCCAGGACTAATGATAGCTTAGTCTTCCCTGTATAAATTTGTCTGATAAGATGTAGAAAGCCTTGCCTTTCTCTCACCACAATTCCACCCTGTGAGCTGGGGTATGTCCAGGTTGGACCTCAGATGGCAGCTGTGGACGCTCAGAACACAAAAGGATTTTTTGCTTTCCCAGGGGTCTCTCAGTGTTTAAACAGAAATGGCGGATGCCCAAGCCCACTCTATCAGCAGCCCACCCAGCCCAAGCCGTTCCCTGTAGACTCACCAATCACCTGAATTTACCAACCCCTTTAGTGCGTGGGCAGCCTGTATGTACTGACATAGAGCACACGCAACAGGCCTTCTACTCACGTGGAGACTAAAGGTGGCTGGCCTGCATGGTAAGAGGCCCCCAGGGTCAACTGGAGTCTGATCAAGAGTGCACCAAGGGGCAAGGTGACTCCAAGCCTTGGGAGAGATGGTCCTTGTTCACCACCAGATCTGTAGTAGCCTAGAAGAGGTTAAAGGGCACTAACTAGGACTGGAGGTTTGTGAGCTCTCTGAAACAGGAAACACTTGACGATGTCTCAGTACGTATTTCTCAGGAACAGTTCTTGAGCAAAGATGGTCCTGAACCGTATGAGTTATATCTTCCAGGGCAGTTATCTCAGGGTAGAGAGGAGGATAATAGCATTTAGAAATTTAGAATTTAGCAGTGAGTCCTGTGAATTCAGGCCTGGTGTCACAAGCCTGTAGCCCAACCCCTCAAGAAGCAGAGGCAGGAAGTTCTCTGTGAGTCTGAGGCCGCTTGGGCTGTATAGTGATAGCCTGTCCTGAAGAAGTGAAACAAACAATAAGACAAAAGAAAAAGCCACACTAGCAAGGTGGCTCAGCAGGTGACGGTAACCTGCTGCCAAGCCCGAGGACCTGAGTCCAATACATGGGACCTGATGATGGGAGGAAAGAAGCAACTCCCAGGAACTGTCCTCTGACTTCTGTCTGTCCATCCACCCTGCCCACTGGGGCACACACACCACAGGTGTGTGCATGGACACACACACACATACACACACAATCAATTTCAGAATAAAAAAGTTCTCAGGAAAGTGTCCTTTGCATGTATTTGGAAGTTTTTTCACCTTATTTTTCCCCCATGTGTATAAATGTTTGCCTGCCTGTATGTAAGTGCGCCCTGTGCATACCTGGTGTCCACATGATCCCCTAGAAGTGGAGTTGCAGATGATTGTGAAGCTATGTGGGTGCTGGGAACTGAACCCCCGTCCTCCTGAAGAACGAGTGCCCTTCACCACTGAGCCATCTCTCAGGCCCCTGTCCTTAGCTGCTTGACTAAACCCAAAGGCTTATAACCACCCCTACTTTCCCAGCCCTTCCTTCCTATCTGCCACTTGCTGCTAATAGCCTTGTAAGTATCACCTAATCATCAGCGCTATCTTCTGGGGTAGGATTTTCAAGTCTATCTTACAGATGAAGAAGCTAAAGCTTAACGAGTTGTGACTTATATGAAATCCCAGCACTTGGGAGGCAGAGACAGGAGGATTGGAGTTCAAGGTCAGCTTCAGCTAGACAGTTTGAGGGTAGCCTAGGGTACATTTCTGTACTTTGCACAGAAAGACGCAGAGAGATGATTTGTCCTCTGTCACAGAGCAGAGAAAATAAACATTAGGATTTGGACCTTTTCTGGCACATTTCATTTGGTTTGGCTTGGTCTAGTTTGGTTTGATTTGAGGCAGGGTCTTGCTGGTCTAGCCTCAAACTCTTGATCCTCTTGCTGAAGTGTCCTTGGTGCTGAGATTACAGGTGTGAGCTACAATAGCCAGCTCTGAACCTGGATGCTCTAAACTCGCAGCTTTTATGAGGCCATCTCGAGACCTTATTTTTTCGTGCACACTGGGTAAATTACCCAGCTGGCACACAGTGGGGAAAATTCCTATTTCCTGAATTTAGTGCTGTTGTATGTCATCATCCCATTAGCTTATTATTTAAATTATCTAATTAGATTGGTTATTACTCATTCTTGTCCTAAATATCCATGATGTGCTAAAACTCTAAAATGAGAGCATCCTTTAGCACGCAAACATTGTGTTACTGTCATGCCATGAAAACATCATCTAGCATGCCATCATCAAGTTGGTATTACCCTGTGAGAACAGCCTCAGCTCTCCAGCATCGTGCTGGTATTAGCCTTAGAGAAATATGGTGTGATATTTAAAGGCCACGTGTCTAGCAGAGTACTGGCGGTACATGGACAGTGGTGGTCCATGACTTTAGTCTCAGCACTCAGGAGGCAGAAGCAGGCAGATCTCTGTGAGTTTGAGGCTAGCCTTGTCTACAGAGAGATTTCCAATACAGCCAGGGCTCCACAGAGGAAACCCTGTCTCAAAACAACAAACAAACAAAAAGGCCATGTGTCTTTATAGATAAGGGCAAATTGAAATCATCTTCACATCACCCACCCCAGGGGGTACCTCTTGCTTCTCAGAAGTGCGATAGGGTGTGGTGGCGATGCCCAGAGCCTCACCAGTGCCCGGGTTGACCTCACAGAGGCACCTCTTCAGAGGGAGGCTGCTTGCCTGTGTCTTTCACAACCTGCTTACATTACTCTAATGCAATAGGACAAAAGACAAAATTTAAAATTCCAGAAACAAGCAAGACTCCTCTTGGTGCTTTAGCTGTGTGCTCTAGCCCAGGGGCATCACTGGATCCTAGGGGTTGCGGGGAGTATGGAGAGTTGCCTTGCTGGGGCTGGAATGCCGACACAAAGGGGTCCCCACCTAGGATGAAAGGAACCTCGGGCTAAATTTCCCGCTTCCATTTCCATTCTTACCTGTATTCCTTGCTAACTAAATCCTGGCCCCACTTAGGCAAAAACTAAAGTCCTGTTATCGGAAATTGTATGCCCATTTAACCTGCCCAGCTGTCTTTAATACAAACAGGGAGAGAATAATTCCTAATTCCCTGCCTTCACTGTTCCAAAATATGCAAGGGCCCCCATGCCTTTCTCCTCACTGTGACAGAATAATCAAAGGAAGCAACTTAGAGGAGGAAGACCGGATTTCAGCGCACAGTGACAGTCCTGGGTCAGAGAAGGCAGTAGCTCTCAGGCCTGAACCTGAAGATGATGTCACTCTCAAGACCCACTCCCAGCATCCCATGCAGCTAGTTAGAATACAGTTCTCCAGGGTGAACAACCTCCTGGAAGAGGTTCCCCAGCAGCTGGGGACCAAATGTCAAACCCCTGAGTCTGTGGGCCACATTCCTCATCAAGATGATAACAGTGACTAGGAGTCACCACCCTCAACCCTCAACAAGTTGCATTTAAATATTAAACTTTTGGGGTTGGGGCCTTTACTTTATGTGGCAAGTTGGGTAAAAACAGAGGCATATGGGGAATGGGCCCTTTGGGGCCTGGAGAAGTCAGACTGGGCAGGGTTTTCTGAGGACCAGCTGCTAATCAATTTTTTTTTTTTTTTTTTTTTTTTTTTTTTTTTTTGTTCAGCTGCTAATCAAATCCCTCTGGCCAAGCACATTGATAGCCGACCCGGAGGATGCCATTTATCTGTTCCACAACTAGGTTTCTCCTGGTCCCGTGCCAGTGGCCCTTGCCCACTTACTTCCTGCTAAGGTAGGAAGTAAATCTAGAAACGATTAACAAGGGGGAGGTTTGCTTTTGGGTCTGGCTCGCGGTTATACTTGTGGTTCAGCAGAAACTGACCAGTTTTCTTACCCTCCCCATCGCTACCCTTCCGGCACCCCCCCGCGCCTCCCCCATAATCTAGCCCCACTCCTCCGAACAAAATTCCCAGTTCTTGGGTACACTTTCTAATCTTCTTCTACTGTCTCCACCCCAATATGTCGTGGTCTGTTCAAGGACTCCCCAGTCCTGCATTTTAAAAGACTCCCCAGCAGCTCGGAACACCACTGGCTTTCCCTCCTCCCTGCCAGCCCGGCTGGAGTCCGCAGGCACGCCAGGCACACGTGGAATGCTGCCAGCCGCAGGAGATCCCGAGGGAGATAAAAAGCACATCTTTGACCACTTCTTTACCAAACAGACCCAAGATGTGTAATTAAAGGCCCCGGGACTCTGCTGGAAATAGGTTTAAACTTGAGGTAATCCCTTCTGGCACTTCCTCTTCCTAATAACCATCAACAGAAATCAAACAAATCCACCTGGCTCCAGTCAGTAAGTCTGTAACCAGCAAAGGTCACGGGAGGAGCGATAAGAACAAGAAAGCGGCCACAAACCGCGTTACTGGAAACACATGTTGGGACGTGTTGGAAAGCGACTCCCGCCAGGCCAGCGACAAGGGGAGCAGCGTTCCCCGCCTGTGCCTCTGCCTCCCCAGCCGGCGTTTTCTTGTCTTTCCCTCCTAGACTAGATTTGGGCATGGGGACAAAGGTAGAGGTTGTTCGCTAAAGAAAACCCTGCCACTACTGAAGGGGGACGACAAACAGATTCAGGCCTCTTTCAGCAGCGAAGACCCCTGCAGTCTGCCCGGAGAACCTGCCTCCGGTCTCCTCGGTGCCTGCTGGTGCAGATAGCCAGAAACACAAGCAGGTTCGCGTGGGAAAGTGTTTCTTCCAACTTTTTAGACTGCGCTGCGCTGTTTTATTACCAGGTCGGGCGGTTGCAACATACCTGGCCAGCGTGGCTTAAGCAACACAAGTAATTTTCTCACAGCTCAGGAAGCTGGGAAGTACGAGATGTTCAGCTGGTTCCTGGTGAGGACTTCCCTTCTTGCTTGTCAATGGCGGGTCCTTGCCTGGCCAAGAGAGAGCTTCCTCTTTTTCTGAAGGTGTCGCTCATTGTGTTCACCATTGAACATGTCACCTCCTCACAGGCACGGTCTCCAAATGCGGTCACACCAGGTGGCTACGGTTTAGGAATTTTAGGGGGATGTTCAGTGTGATTTGAGCGCGTGAAGGACAACGAGGGGAGCAGGACCACCACGTGGTGGGTCATCAAGTCCTGCTCAGAGAAGGAGGAGGGGTGTCTGTGGACTCTCTCTGTATCCTACACACCCAGTATCTCCCAGCCTAATCCAGGAGCTCCTAAACTGAACAGCAGGCTGTGGTGGGAGAGAACCTCGTGGTGCAGCAGCTGAGGAGAAGCCATGGTGACCCCAGCCTGCAGCTAGGATGTCGCCTCTAGTGAGTGCCTCCGTCTTAGCTTTTTTTCATTTTTAAGCCAGAAATGGTTTGGTTTCTGGTTCCCAACAAGTCTCACAGGATTCAGAATTTATGGTCAATGGTGACCGGTGCTTTTAAACTGACCAGTTAGCCTTGAATCCCATGGCCAGGTTGACGGATATTTTGAATATTATAGCTCCAAAGACCTTTAAAGATACAAAGCAGAAAAATTTCATTTTCAAGGACTGGTTAACTCAGGTTTCGTCTTCACTGAGCGATGTCAAAAGCTCCCACCCATCAGCTGAGCTGCCCTCGACCAGGAATTTACCCCTTCTGATCTGTTTCTTTAATCTTAAGGGTGAGTAACAGTCTGACCTCCAAAGATCCGAAGAGCTTCAACTTCATAAAGTGCTCAGAATGTGTGCCTGTCTGCTTAGGATCAGAGGGTCAGAGTTCTTCTGTCCGTTCTGGCTCTTCCCAGAACCCCCTTCTTCATTCTGCAAGCTGCTATGGAAATCCAGGAGAGGGAGACTAGAGAGATGTCTCTGTTTTAGGAGCATTAACTAATCTTCCAGAGGACCTGAGATCGGTTCCACCACCCTCTTCTGGCCTCTACAGGCACTCACACATATGTGACAGACACTCACACAGATGCACATATGTACACATAAATTAATAAAAAGAAATCCAGGAAAGGTGTGTGTGTGTGTGTGTAAGACAGAGGTAAATGTTGGGGGTCTTTCTCAATCACTCTTTACCTTGTTTAATTTTATTTTTTGACATATGCGTGGTGGTGTTTGTAGAGACAGACCCAGGAGCAGAGGCCAGAGGCGGGCATTGGGTGTCGCTGTCACAGAAGTCACAGCTAGGCCGACAGCTAGCAATTCACAGCAATCCTCCTGTCTCCACTCCCCACAGACCTGGAGCTGCAGACCCATGCAAGACCAAGACCGCTTCCAACTTGTTTCTTGGGTACCGGGATCTGAACTCGGGTCCTCACGGTTGTGCAGGAAGTGCTCTCAACCACTGAGCCAGCCCTCCAGCCCTCCGAAAGAACATTTAACAGCTCTTAATCTAGTAAACCTTGTGTGTTATGTGGGTGTGCAGGCATGAGTGTGGAGTTCAGAGGACAAGTTTTGGGAGCCAGTTCTCTCTTACCCCCTTTATGTGGGTTCTCCCAGCTCCACTGCCTGTTAGGGTAACTGACCAGGGTCATCATGGCCAGCCTCTATTTGGTGTTCTGTTGCCATTACTTTGCCTGGGATACCATAGGTACCACATTTGTACGTTCACTACTGGAATCAGTTATACTTGGTTGTGTCTGCTGGGACTTTTTTTTTTTTTTTAAGCCAAACTCTTAGTATGTCACAAGTGATGTGCAGTTTCCCTGACCATTTCATATGCATGTCTAAGAAGCGAGAGAATGTTCTTCCATGACTCAGTGCTACATCACAGTGTATTAACACCTTTACTACTGTTAGATACCAAACCCACATCTGCATTTCTCGGTTGTCCCCCAAACATCTCCTACATTGGACTTATTCAAATCAGGACCAGATATCACGCCTGGTGATTATGACTTTTAAGATACTTTTATTCTAGAACATTCCTGACCCCCTTTCCCTCCTTCTGTATGGTATCAGACTCTTGGCCTAGTTAAAAAGCTAGGCAGGCTGCCGGCTTCTGTGGGGTGGGTCTGATTGTCTCTTGGTAGTGGTATTTGACTCCTGATCCATTACCTGTGTGCCGAGAGGCCGGAAGTTAGGGTTGCAGGCTTGATTACATTCTGGCAGGGTCAAACCCCACCCTTCCTGTAGTCTTCCATCAAGAGAACTATCTTGTTTGCCCCTGTGGTTCAGACTGTGTCCGGAGCAGAAACTGGTCCAGATAAGGAGATCCAATCAGTGTCGAATTACCTTTGTCATTTGTTCTACCTGCAGTCAACACACCGTGCAGGGGGTGATGCTTTGGCACCACGTGACTATCCAGTTTATCAGAGACAGGGTTTACCCAACAGCATTTGAGTCCTTTATTATCACTGCAGGAATTATCTATTTCACTGGGGCTTCACAGAGGTGACCTCCTAATTGTTGGCTCGTCTGTGCTGTAGTCTTGAATCTGTAAAGAATGCTGGCCCTCTCCTAACATCCTGAAATTTAGTTCCTCCTGGCAAACTGGGATAAAGGCTGAATTTCTGATTTTCCAAGGAAGGAGTCAGGGAAACTCCAATCTTTAGGAGGCTGAAGAGTGTATGTGACTGAGACGTTGAGGTTCTCTGAAGGAAGCTTCACTCCTCCACTTTCCCCTGAGATCTCGCAAGTTTTTGGGAACCAGAGGGCCACACACGCGTTCATCGTTAATGCACTCCTGCAAGTTTGCGGGGGGACCCGTGCGTGGCTGGCAGCAGCAGAGCCCCCAGAACTTTCCACCCAAGCAGAAAGGACTGGTGTTAAACACGGTTCCCTCATTTCCCAGATACAAAGGGGCTTCGTTCTTTTGGAATGGGTGGAGAGGATCTTCGGAGTAGAATTCTGATCCCAGGCTTCTTCACCCTGGCTCTGACCAAAGGGAAAAACTCTTTAACAGTCTCTTTCCAAATGGCCACATGTTTTCCAGTCTTCACTTTGTCCTGAAAAACAACAGTCCAACATTCACCTAATGGGAACAAAGTAACGTCTATGGGTTTAGCTTATTACCCGACTAACCCCAGAGGAGGCGACCTTAAGGAGCCTACTGTTTAGTTTGGGATAACTGCTGTATGCATGCAGAAGTGGAGTGGAAAACGTCAGCCCAAGTAAATGTGTGGAAACAAACCCTAAACCCCTAGCCTGATCACTTATTGCTCTCCTGTCATGTATTGATCCGTTATCCTAAAAGCCTCTGGGAAATGGATATAATCGTCTTGAGTTTAGATGCAGAAACTATATAGCTCTTAAATTCAGCTCTGAGTCACACCTGCGTTCCATCTAGCGCACCATGCTGATCTCTTACCACATGTTCCATGAAGCAAAAGTATAGAGAAACGAGGTTGCCATGGTTCCTATGCGCAAGGCATTTCTTACTTGGGGACCCCTCCCCATTTTGCACGTAACTATTGAAACAATATTATGTTAACTATATATAAATATATTGCATAATAAAGAAAATATTTGTAGGAAAAATATGCCTTATAACCACAACACCTTAATTTAATAAGTGGTTTTATTTTTAAATATCTCCCTCAGATCTTTGCCCTTAGGCGTTGGTATTCCTGGGTAGTACTGATCAGCACAGATGCTGTTTCTTGCTTTCTTGTTCGACTTTATATGCACTATAAATATTTTATGAAGACTTTTTATTTTCAGTGTTAGAGACTGGATACTACTCCACCCAGTGGAGAAAGTATTATTTACTTAGTCTAACTCTTGGAGTTCACATCTAGACGGGTTTATATTTTTGTTATTTAAAACAAACAAAAATGAGCTGGGCAGTGGTGGCAAACACCTTTAATCCCATCCCAATACTTGGGAGACAGAGGTAGGCAGATCTCCGAGTTTGGGGCTATCCTGGTCTACAGAGTGAGTCCCAGGACAGCCAGGGCTACACAGAGAAACCCTATCTTGAAAAACAAAAACAAAGAAGAAGAAAAGAAGAACAGAAGAAGAAAAAATAGAAGAGGAAGAAAAAGAGGAAGAAGAAGAAGAAGAAGAAGAAGAAGAAGAAGAAGAAGAAGAAGAAGAAGAAGAAGAAGATGATGATGATGATGATGATTCTCTTTGGAATTTTCTTCTGAACCTCCTGTGAATTCTTACAGAAGCTCCTATGAGTTGACTACTGACTCAAAGAGCCGAACATTCTATGGCGCTTGGCATGTGCTGCCGAGTTGCTCTCTGGGAGGACTACACCATGAGGAGGAGGCCCAGGCCTTGTCAGTGTCTAGGCTTGTGTCTGCCCCTCCTCACAGAGAGGTGAAGTGTGTCCCTGACTAGGCTTCATAGGTGTATTGTTGATGATCAAAGAACTTGAGTTTTGCTCCACGTGTTCAGTTTGGATTGTCTTTCCCAAGTCTTGGCCCTCTCTTGTGTGGGGTCTTGTTCGTCACTGTACATCCTGAGATGAATGTACAGGTTACATTTGTGATCACATGCTAGTTTAATAAACTGGTGGTCTGTGAAGGAGCCAGGGCAACAACAGGGACATAGCATCTCTTGGGGGAAGCCAGAGCCCAGCCAAGAAGGTAATGGGAGCAGTTCCCATTAGGGTGCTGGATGGGGATGCTGTCTGGCTGGCACAGTGGCTCTGATTGGAGGGGCCAGTCTAAGAAAAGAGCAGGAGACACCCAGCCTCATCCTGCTCCCTCTCTTCTTTCCTGAGGTGCCCGACTATGCCTCGCACACCTGCAACTGGGGAAAGTTGTGAGGTGACCCCCAAAAGTGAAGGGTTAAAGGCTTTTTATTTATTTATTTATTTATCTATTTATTTATTTATTTATCTATTTATTTTTGTTTTTCGAGACAGGGTTTCTCTGTAGCTTTGGTGCCTGTCCCAGAACTAGCTCTTGTAGACCAGGCTGGCCTCGAACTCCCAGAGATCCGCCTGCCTCTGCCTCCCGAGTGCTGGGATTAAAGGCGTGTGCCACCACTGCCCAGCTAAAGGCTTTTTTTTTTTTTGTCATTTTTAAAGTCCCCGCATGCACATCTATTAAATGCATCTCTTCCCTGTGTCATAAAATCAATTATTTCTCAGGTTTTTTATTTTGGTTTAAGATTAAAACAATCTCCTAATGTTTAAAAAGGACTTAGGTACTGGGGCCGTGACATAGTAGAGTGCTTGTCACTGTCATTCGAGCTTGAGGACCTGATGGCACCTGGGTAAACACTGATGAAGCATGCATTTGTAATCTCAGCATTGGGGAAGACGCGTGGATCCGTAGGACTTGGTGGTCAGACGTTCTAGCCAGTCAGTGAGCTTCAAGTTCAGGGACAGACCCCGCCTCAGAAAATAGAGGGAGATGAAGGAAGGCATTGGCTTCAGGCCTCCTCCATAGTTCGTTTTCAAAGGACTGGGGTTGACAGTGTGACACACAGGACTGGGGAAGCTGAAAAATGGAGGAAGCCGTTCTCCCCAGGGACTCATGCCATCCTCTGGTCTCTCTGTCTCTTCGCTGATCTGTCTCCCCCGTTCCTCTCTGTCCTCTTCAATAGCTTGCAAGGTAAAGGGCTTTTGATCCCCAGCGGCCATTATCCCCGGTATTGCAGGTTACAGGGAGACGCAGAAATGATACGGTGAAGATTCCCGAGCCATCACCCCAGGACAACTCCTCAGTCTACACAGGGGAGCCATCTATTCGGTTCACTCAGTGCCAGGGGGAGGCAGGTTGTTCCCGAGCCCTGCTGCCCTGAACCCACTCTCTGGCCTGAGGACTATACCCGCTTCCTCGTAGAGCCAGAAGGGAGGAGGGAAGGGGAGCAGGGAGTCCTGGGAGAAGCACAGTCCTTACCCTTCATTCTCCAGTCGCTGTCTCCCTAGAGGATGCTATACAGAGGGACGCTACTCCAGAGGTTGGGGCTAGTGGTAAGACACCTGACCTGTCCCACGTGGGCAGAGGCAGTTAATGGCCTCTCAGGGGCAGCACTGTTAGAGCTGCTCCGTAGACTCAGTGTTTCGAGCCGTTCCTGTTTCTCCACTTAGCAACTGCTTTAAAGCATCCCGTGGCCTGAAGCGGAGAGGCGAGGAAATCAGGCAGAACTCAGCCAATGTTACGACACCACGCATCTCCTGATGTTGCTCAGGGAAGTAGGCTGCCAAACTCTGAGAGAAGCGGTTGCTTCTTCTGGGAAAGTTTGAACAGCAGCTCCGGGTATGAATCTCAGCTCTACGCAATCCTGCCTTTTAGGGCTGGTCCTCTGTCCTCAGCTCCACAGGTGCAAGGACCAGACTTCCCAGTTGGCCTGGGGCAGGCCCAGGTATGCCTGGAACTGCTTTCATTTGACAAGGATCTCTGTCTGAACAATAAATGACAGCTACCCCTGCCTGTAGGCACCTGTGATCAGTCTCCAGAAATATCTTGGAACCTGGGGCCTCAAGGGGCCTTCTAGAAGCTTTTGTCTGTTCTGTCACTGCATAAGCAGGGCCCCCACTCTGCCGGCCAGGGGGACTCTGGCACCTGCTCTAGTTCAAGCCAGTGCAGTTGTGTGCCATTTCAGTGAGAAGATTTGCCCTTCATCTACCTCCTCGCTTCGCTCAAAACCTCTGATGAGAGATGAGAAGACAGGGGTAGCTGGTTCTGCTGGGGAAATAACCTCCTGTTTCCACTGCCAGAGAGCCTTCTCCTAGCTCCCTTGAGAGAAAAATTTCACAATCTGTGGTGGCCTCAGATATACAGGGAAAGAAGCCAGTGAGAGTGAGGGACCAAACAAGGAATGTTAGTGGCGCTGCTAGGTCTGTCTGTGGAGTGAGGGCCACGCCCACCAAGGACTGATGGGTTCGAATTGCTTGGTGCTTTCCTTCCCAGGCTGCCTCAATCTCCCATGATTCTCTTCTTTCTGTTTTCATCTCATCCAGGCCATAGCTGCTTCCCAAGGAGCAGACAGGGCCAGCATGGCTAGACTTTAGGACAGCGGCCTTCTGTCTTTCTGTTTTACTGGGAGCCATAGACATCTAGTTTCAGGTCCTGCCAAGTGTCAGACCAATCACTCTGCGAGGCCTGAAGGTCCAATGACAGTCCTGATTCCTTGCTGGGAGTGTGGTAGGCTTGTAGGCTTCAGGCTTCTAGCCTGAACTACAGAGGCTAGACAGTGAGAGATGATTCCACCTGAGGCCATGAGAAGAACTGTGGAAGACTCCAGAAAGGAACATCCTTTGAACAAAGCTTTTGAAGGACAAGGAGGCCTTTACAAGGGGCCCAAGGAAAGTGCCCAGCAGATGCCTGAGGGTGGGACAGGGGCTGAGCCCACAGTACAGAGATGACAAGTCCTCTGGAGTGGAGAGGCCATGTGACTTCAAGCCTTGCTTCATATCTCTCAGCCATGTTTTTTTGTACAATGTGAGTAATATAACTTACATTATAAAACTGTGGAAATTAAAGGCTACGTCTACACTGTCATTCAAACTATTCCAGAGGCAGAGATGGAAGAACTGTTTGAGCCTGGGTGTTCGAGTCCAGCCTGGGTGACACAGCAGGGCTTGGGGTCCTCTTAAAAGGCTGTAACAGATGTAAGTCAGTCAGCACGGTGTCTGCCATATAAATGCTGAGCGTCCATTATTGGCCCTATCGCAACACTACTGTACTCCTTACGGTCCCTGAGTGACCAGCACACTGTGATCTCAGGCCACGTCTGCTCTTATGATCCCATTTAGGAAGATGCTATCTGGGGCAAGCAGCTGGCGGAAGGAAGCACACACGGCTGCCTGGCTCGGGCACCGCAGGCTCCTTCAGACAACTGCATCAGTAAACAGTGTGGCTCTTGGCATCAGCGAATGCGATTATCGATTGCCTTTTATTCTCCGCACATTTGTTCCGGCGTGCTGTGGGTCCGGTGCCGAGGCCACTGACTAGTAAGAGGGTGTAGATACACGAAGAGGTGACGGAGGAGGACAAAACAGAAAAACTTCTTTTCTAAATGAGTTTTCTGAGATTGAAATGTTTTTGGAGGTCACAATTAACCTGTTCTTTGGGGAGCCTCTAGCTGGAAACTTTGTGGCGGGAAGAAAGATTTGTTTAAATCTCTTTCATCTTAGTGTAAGTGCTGAGAGCAGCCGGCTGTGTGGCCCTGGTCACAGCTACCCTCTAGGCACTAAGCAGATATTATGGACCTGTTATGTTCTCCCACGGTCCTGTGACTGGCTACTTAAATGAGATTTGAAGAGCACTTTCTGGGTTGTAACAACAATCTCTAAAATGACTGGTTTTTGTTTTAGAAAGAAATCAGGCCTGTTTGTTTGTTTTTGTTTTTCCTGCTTGTCCTTCCCACACAGACTTGGTCAAGTGGCTCCCTGGACCTGTGTCACTGAACTGTCTTAGTAGCAGGTTAAAACAGAGTCGATGCTGTTCAGAGGAGTGGCTGTACGGGCTGAAAGTGGGGAGGGAGGACCTGGTCGTGGGAGGTCCTTACTTCCCTAGATGACAGTGTCTGAACTCTCCCATCCAGGGTGCCGCATCTTACTCTCAGCTAACATGGTAGGGAAATCAGGTGGGAACGGGGGGTAACCGCTTCTGCTCAACACCCCACACTCTGAAATCGATATGGACAGGAGAAGGCTGATTGCCTTATATTTCCCTAGAGGGAATGACCGCTTCAGACATGTTAAGGAGGAGGCTAGGTAAGAATGAAGCTAATTTAACAATGGCAGGGAGTAGCCACCACTTCTGTAAGCTTGTGGGCAGAGAGGAATCATCCCCTTTCATGTATTATCTTTTTTTCTCTTTTAATTTTGAGAACAGCCTTGCTCAGGCCACACCATCTCCTTCCACAGACTAGAAAAATGAGATGAGAGGGAAAATTCAGTCACTAGGCTGCTAATCCAGAGGACTGGGGTGGAACCCATCTCTGTCAGGCTTTGAAAGTCATGGCTCCACCCAACTCTCGGCTCCAGTCCTCTTCCCATCCCTTTCTTAATGCTTCTTTGGTTAATAAGACTTAGAAACTCCTTCAATGTGGGAATGAGGAGATGGCTCAAGGGTAAGAAAACTCGTGTGAAAGACAGAAACTTGAGTACAACCCCCCCGATATGGCCACAGTCATGCATGCCTGTAACCCTAACACTGGAAGGCAGAGACATAACACTGTGAGCTTGTCAGACAGCCAGTGTGGCCCACAAGGCTGAGCTCCACTCTCAGAGATCGAAGTGGAGAAGAGCAGAGGTGGACATGGGCCCCCACATGCTCATATATAAACGCCACATACACAACTTCTAAAATTAAGTGAAATTAAATAAATACCTCCCTCTTATGTTTTCTCTGGCAGCAAGGCAATTACTGTAACGGCCCAACTCTGGAGTGGCAAGAGTGAAGCCACTCAATGCTTTGGCCTCGGATGCTCTTAGTTCCGTCCATTCTAATTAAACACTGCCACCTCTGACTCCCTTCTGTTAATCCCATGGATCGGGAATAAAATCGCTACCACAGTTTAAAGCCAAATTGGAAGCAAACTTTAATTAAATATTTACCAGATCCATACCCAGGTTCCTGAGAAATGGCCCCAAGTCACAGTTTGGGGAAACAAAGGATGACATACTCTCTTCAGTAACTACTTCCTGCTGAGACTGAGAGGTTGTTGTCAGAGCCGAGGAAGGCTGGAATGCTAGTCAAAGACAAGAAGGGACAGGCAGTGGGGCATCCGTCAGAAGCAGCTGGTTCGCTGACCCAGCTGAAGAGAGAGGGAGCATTCACATGGGCTGAACTGGTCCACATCAGCCTTCAGCTAGTCCAGGCTTTGCAGTTCTTTGGAAAAGATTGTAGTCAACAGCTGATACTTGGGTGTGTCTATCAGCCAAGAGGAAATCTGCTGAGACAGGTGTAGACTACGGGTAGAAGTTAAACTTTATGAACTTAAAGGAAAATATTACATTTGGAACTTTCAGGCCCATTAGTCTGAGTAGATGAAGGAGGGAAGGAACCCCAAGACCAGGAGAGAGAGAAAGAGAGAGTTCTCATCCTCAAGAATAGACAGGTGGGGAAACTTAGTTATCTGGAATCCTTTTGATCTGTGAAAGATGGATCCAAGTCTTATGACTTCCTCAATTCTCTGAAGCTTACATGAAATTTTTAGTTTACAAAAAGACATAAAAGTTTTAGATATTATTAGCATTACCATAAACTCATACCTTTGAGTCCTAGCAAAAAATATAGATTTCAATTAAAAAGTATGAACATATTTCTTCTGTCCAGAGAACTAGAACTTTCTTCAATCCCCTGAGGGAATGGGGACTTTTGTCTAAATGCCTGACCTTAGGAAAAGGACATTATAGCTTTATCAGTTAAGTTTGATCCTTAAAAAAAAATTCTGAATTGAAACCCCTTTAGTATCAAAATAAACCTTTTTAATTCATAAGCATAGTCTACAGAGAGACAGGGAAATTTTCTGATCCTTTTACAGTAAACCGTTATAGATATAACCGTTTCTTCTTATATGACTCAGTTTAACAAGATAATTTAAGCTTAACAAAGTTAGCAAAGATAAGGAGACTAGATATACATTCTTAAGCATGAGTAGACCTTGGGTAAGGAGAAACATTCTCTAAGCCAGTGGTTCTCAACTTCCCCAATGCTTTGACCCTTCGAAACAGTTCCTCACATTGTGGTGACCCCCAACCACAAAATCATTTTTGTTGCTATTTTACAGCTGCAGTTTTGCCACTGTTATGAATCTCAGTGCAAACATTAGGCAGGTAAGTGATGCTAGGCTACCCCTGTAGAAAGATCTTTCATCCCCACAAAGGGTCTAGACTTACAGGTTGAGAAGCTGCTCCAAGTCTTTTGCCAGACTGCTTAGGTCGTTCATTGTCTTGCTGCATCATAAGATAACAACATCCCAATTTCTGTTGTTTAGTAATTGGTGCTCATAGCTGTGGCCTTAATTTTAGCCTTTATTTTTAAGTTCAAATATTAATGATATAAGATGTTTTAGAAACTTAAAATGTTTCATAGCCTTATAAATTTACTTATTTTAAAAGCTGTTCCTTAATAACAAAATCCAGTCTTTAAATTTTCTATAATACTCTAAAATTTCCTCTTTAAAAAAGCTTAAAATCTCTCAACTGAACCAGGCAGTGGTGGTGCACTCCTTTTATCCCAGCACTCAGGAGGCAGAGGCAGGCGGATCTCTGTGAGTTTGAACCCAGCCTGGTCTACAGAGTGAGTTCCAGGACAGGCTCCAAAGCTATAGAGAGCAACCCTGTCTTGAAAAAAAATCCTTCTTGTTTTCTCGAGAGGCTTGGATCACCACGTTGACCCCACCCTCAGCAGCATACACATAGCCTGTCTTTGAGACCTCAGTCTATTCTATTTCACTGCAGGGAAGACAGAACTGAATGCTGGGAGAAAGAAGGGTGGAGTCAGAGATGGCATGGGTCTGCCGTAGGAGAAAAAATGCTGAAGCTTTGCTGGTAGGCCTCGACCTTGTGGTGATATATAGATTAATGGAGATGGGTTAAACTAAGACGTAAGAGGTAAGAGTTAGCTGATAAGAAGTTAGAGCTAATGGGCCAAGCAGTGATTTAATTAATACAATTTCTGTGTGATTATTTTGGGTGTAAGCTAGCTGGGCGGCCAGGAAGAACAAGCATCCCCCCTCCCTGCAACAGCACATTTTGGAAGTTGCTTGATTGCACTTTCTGCTTTCTCAAGTAATATTATTTCCCTTCTCGAATCTTTGAGGGGGTTGAAGACTAGATAGTTGTAGTTACTTTCCTCTCATGGCTTGGCCAAGTTATTTATTTTACAAGACTTAAACTCATTAGGATAGGCTAGTTACTGAATATATCCATTCTTATTGTATATAATTTTGTATTAGGCTTAGAACTCTCTTATTTAAACAAAATGGGAAGGTGCAGTAGGAAATCCTACAGCCAATAGCCTTTAAGTTACCTGCCCACTGGGGGGTGGCCTATTTATACTATTTATGCTGATGTAAAGCATGTGTTAGGCCTCTTTTCCAGCTGCAGGATTCGGTTGCTGTTCTCCGTCCCAGCAGAGGATATTGATTTGTGAGTCTACCCTCAAATAAAAAACCATCTATTTTTCTCAATTCTGAGCTAGTGTGGGATTTCTTTTAAATGTCCATCTTCAGGAAACTTTTAAATATGCTTGGGTCTAGTGAAGGAAGAGTCATAAACCAACTCTAGAGCCAACTTTCAAATAAAATAGAATAGTATAAAACAACTTTAATGTTCTTCACACCCAAAAGACATCTGAACTCCTACTAACCCAAATCCAGTGATCAGAGAGCTCAGAGATAAATCCTGAGCCCTGGCCATAAATGCAGATGTGGCAGCAATGGTAACAGTCTGCTTTCAGCAGCAGAGACAGCAAAAATATCCAACCCATCTCTGTCTTAGTTCCATGCTTGCAACAAAACTTACAGACACACCAGAAAACAGAGAGACAAAATTTCCTATCAAAACAAGTATACACAACTTTCTCAAGAAATAGACAGACAAGACTTTACAACAAGACAGACAAGGCTTTCATCAAGAAACAAAACATGGGGCCGGGCGGTGGTGGCGCACGCCTTTAATCCCAGCACTCGGGAGGCAGAGGCAGGCGGATCTCTGTGAGTTCGAGGCCAGCCTGGTCTACAAGAGCTAGTTCCGGGACAGGCACCAAAGCTACAGAGAAACCCTGTCTCGAAAAACCAAAAAAAAAAAAAAAAGAAAGAAAAAAAAGAAACAAAACGTGGGGCTGTAGAGATGGCTCAGCAGCTAAGGGCATTGGCTATTCTTCCTAAGGACCCAGGTTCAATTCCTAGAAACCACATGGCAGCTCACAACTGTCTGTAACTCCGGTATCCAGGGTGTCTGATACCTTCACACCAATACTCATAAAAGTTAAAAAAAAAAAAAAAAAAAGAAAGAAACGAAGTTTCCAACAAGATGGGCAGGTGATGTCTTGCTATATACCCTGAAAAGGAGAATGTTGGGGTTCCACCGAATCCTCTCCACACCCCATATAGGGATCCCACAAAACAGAATCAGACTATGACTCACCAGGTCTCTGTAGATGCTGCTTTTCTCAGGCTCCTAAGAAATGGTTCCAAGTCATGGTTTGCAGCAAACCCATAATTCATTGCCTTTCTCATGAAGTCTAATCAGGGGCAAGCACACACCCTGAGGTACATCCAGTCAGGAGTAAACATATATCCTGATGTAATTCTTATCTGTGAACCTCCTGCTCACGTGTGATCAAGCACATCCGGTGCTGATGGGTCAAACAAGCTTGTTTAGGAGGAGTGAAAAAACTTACAGTTTATCTCCCATAAGCATAACCCCAGCATTTCAAGAACTATCTGTCCTTGGGCAAGGGGCTTGCGGATCAGAGACATTTTTGTTTAATGGATCCCTCAGGCATAGTAATTAAAGCTTAAAATGTAACTTTGGCTCTCACATTTCCTACTGCTAACTAGAAGAGCGTGCGAGTTTGTGTGTAGTGTGCGCATGGCACTTTATCTCTCTTTCCAGTTTCCTACTTAGTTTGACTTTCTTTCCCCCAGTTTATGCATGTGACCCGTGTGTAGGGTTGGAACCGTCTGTTCATAATCAGGTTCACATATAGACGCTGGCCAGTTCCCACAGAGTCTGACTAATTGCTGTGGATTCTCGTCCTCCTACCTCAACCTCTCTGCCGGGCTTGAGAGGATTCTTACAGAGTGGGGAAGGCTGGGAGATGGTAACACAGAACTCCTATGTGGTAAGGCGCGTAGAGGTTCTGGGAATGAAAACCCCCACAGAGGACTTGTGTTTCCTTCCTCTAAGGTTTGAGGGACACACACCCACCCACCTGAACTAGCCTCTCAGCCCTGTTGCCCCTGATAATTGGCAGGGCCCTGCAGATCCCTCGGGAAGTCTAGAAGTTGACAGGTCTTGGGTCAAGTTCCCTAAAAGGATGTTAGTGGTTTTCACTTGTCTGTGGGGACATTTAAGGTGGTGGGGTTTTGTCGGGCCATAGAGACCCCACTGTACATCCCTGTCAGAGAGGAGTGTCAGAGCTCAGGTGCCTGCTCAAAGGTCTCCATCTCCCAGTGGCAGGAGACTGGTCTCAGCGTGCTGACTTCCAGCCTGGCACTCCCTTGGGAGTTGCTCTCCTGTTCTAAATGAGATCATATCAATTATAGACTGAGAATTGATAAAAACCCACAGATCAGCATGGAAGAACACACCTGTATTGTGGGGTGTGCAGGCCCCAATGGCCTTGTTGACAGGTCACAGGCTCTAACCAGCAAGAACTCTTGGGCAATTTTCAGTGGTGAAAAAGGCTTGGGGACAAGGGGAAAAGATGCTCCAAAGGGGTACGGGGTAGAAATAAATAATTTGTATTACTTTGCCGACAAGAGTAATCTATTTTTATATGCTCTTAGCTTTGTGTATGTACAATGAATACAGAGTAAACCCAATTATAAGTAGCCAGAGCCCCTGACTTAGAATAACCCATTTTAAAAGTATACATTTTTTTTCTTAAATCACAATATTCTTATCTTCTGTTTCTTTCTGAGCTGAAAAGACATGCCCTAAGCTACTACCCAGCTGTGGGGTTTGCAGACCAAAGACTACTGTTTTCTTCCTGCAGGAACCCTGGGGTGTTTTGGGTTAAAAGGCCTGGGCTGGCCATGTGTGTTTAAAAACAAGGCTGACTGTGAATCCTGCGGCTCCAGCCTGACTCCAGCCTGCTGTTAATGGAGGACAGAGGACCACTTACCGCCTTCTCCTCACCCTGTAACAAATAACCCACTCTGTGTGGCTTTCTTAGGAAGCCTGGGCCACCATCCACCCTCCTGCTGGGGGCAGCAGCAGGCTGGGTCGGCTTCTCTCCCTGTGGTCAGCCCCATTGGCCAGGCAGCAAGGCCCAGCTCCTCTCTGAGATAAGGCCCAGCTAACCACATTAGCAGGAGCTTGGCAGTACTTCTGTCTGGTGTGGGGACAGTGCAGAGCCTTCAGGGCAGGGTTGGGACTTGTTCCAGCTTCCAATGAGGCTCCCGATATGTCCCCAAGAAAGTCCTCCAGAGACCCACATGGTGGCCTCCTAGTCACATTCAGCTAATGTGTTTGTTGGGCACCCTTTAAAAAATCTTCTATTACAGCCTGTGCAGACAGGGCTTAGCACATCATCGCCAGTTATTGGTATTCACTGTGCTCTCAGTGCTGAGCATCTCACAGGAATGATTTTATTCACTCACCACAGAGTCTCGTGAAGTTGACTCATGAAGTCTCATGAAGATAGCCACTGTTATCCTATTTCACAGACAAGGAAACTGAGGCCTTCTCCTTACCCCTCCCCGCCCCCTTCTTCTCCTGTGTTTTGTCTGCATCTCTGCTCACCACTTTCATGCCTGGTGCCCACAGACGCTAGAGAGGGCTAAGAACAGGGGTTACAGACAGTTGTGTGCCACACAAATGGGAACTGAATCCCAGCCTTCTAGAAGAGTTGCGTCTGTGCTCTTGACAACTATGGAGCTGCCTCTCCAGGACTTCCTGCCCCCTGATTTTATTATTTGGAGAGAGGGTCTCATGTGGCCCAGGTTGCTCTTGAACTAGGTATTAACAGAGGTTGACTTTGAACTTCTGATCTTCCTGTCTCTACCTCCCAAGTTCAGAAAATACAAGCCTGTGCCCCCACTCCTGGTTGACTCAGTGCTAGAGATCAAACCTGGGGCTTTGTGCATGCTAAGTAATAGGTTCTCTACCTCTGGAGCCACACCCCAGCTCCTGTCTTCCTTCTCCTAAGCCTTCGTCTCTGCACTCACATCATGTGGTCATTATTTGTTTCATATTTGGCCCCTGGCTTATATCATGAGATCCCAAGGGGTGGGGGCAGGGATTTTCTTCTCAAGGGACTGGAGTCCCAGGATGAGCAACACCTGGTCCCTAGGCTTGTTCAATGGCCGAAGGAGACAGGATGCTTTCTCTGTGGCAGCACACCTGGTCAGCAGATGCTGCAAGCAGCCCTTCCTTGTATATGTGCTAATTCCTCGCCATCAGGGGCCTGTGGGGGAAAGGGGGAGGGGGAGAAGGGGTGGGGAGTCATTGAGGTTGAACTACTGAATTCAAATACTGCTTCCACTACCCAGATATGTGTTGGTTAGAAAGTTAGTAATCCATTCTGAACCTAAATGATCACATTTCTAAAATAGGAAAAGGTTAACACCTACTTGGCTGGGTTGGTGTGAGAACCAGGAACAGTCCATGGTTTATCAAAGGGTCCGGTAGTGGAGGGCTTGCAGGAACCTGTGTTCTGTGCTCTCAGGAAGTCAGGCACCAGAGTGAAAAGGCTTAGCATCCATCCTCCATCTTTCATTAGGTTATAAAATTCAGAAGGAGAGTGGGGCCGGTGTCAAAATGTGGGGCAGGTATGCGTGTGTATGTGTGTGCGTGTGTGTGTGTGTGTGTGTGTGTGTGCGTGATTCCAGCACTCTAGAGGCAAAGACAGGAGGCCAGTTCAATCTACATGAAGAGTTTTGGGCTATTCAAGGGATACACAGTGAGACAGTTGATGAGGCATGGGCACAAAAGTACCTAGAAACTGTAACATATTTTCTAAAATCAGTTGCAAGGTAGAGTGTCATGACACAACCTTTAATCTAAGCACCTGGGAAGCAGAGGCAGGCAGATCTTTGTGACTTCAAGGCCATCCTGGCCTAAACAGTGAGATTCTACCTAAAAAAGGAAAACTCAGTATAAGGTAGGCACGGTGACAGACATAAGCTCAGCGGCTCAGAGGGCAGAGGCCTGAGGATAGATAAAACTCTGAGGCTAGCTTGGTGTACATAGCAAATTTCAGCCCAGCCAGGGTTACATGTCAAGACCTTGTCTCAGTAAGTAAGTAAATAAAAAGAAATTGAAATGAAAAGTTTGAGTGTAGACCAGTGGTAAAGCACTTGTCCAGCGTACACAAGGGAAGAGTCTGGGCTCAGTGTCAACATTCTGTGTGTGTGTGTGTGTGTGTGTGAGAGAGAGAGAGAGAGAGAGAGAGAGAGAGAGAGAGAGAGAAAGGGAGAGAGAGTTTTCTTAATTGTTATTTAAGCTTTATTGTAAAGGATTTGTGGGCTAGAGAGAGACGGCTCAGAGGTTTAGAACACTTACTGCTCTTCCAGAGAATCTGGGTTTGACTCTCAGCACCGCATAGTGGCTCACAACCATCCATTACCCTAATTCCAGGGAACCTGACACCCTCTTCTGAAATATGAGGACACCAAGCACACATACGGTGCATGTACAGACATGCAAGTAAAACACTCATACACATAAAATAAATAGATAAATCTAAAAAATAAGTTTTTGCTGCCAGATAGTGGAGGTACATGCTTTTAATTCCAGCACTCTGGAGGCAGAGGCAGGGGAATCTCTGTGTATTCAAGGCCAGCCTGGTCTACAGAGAGGGTTCCAGAATAGCCAGGGTGGTTACACAGAGAAACCCTGTCTTGAAAAACAAATTGTTTAAAAAAAAAAAAAAGAATTGGCAAACAAAAAGATTCATCAAGATTAGCCAAGTCAATGAACTTCTGTACAATTAGAACCATTGGAAGCTATGGGGCGTCACTCTGGGTTTTTACTTTCACTGTCTATTATATTTTTATATACTTATCCACCACACACACATACACACACACACACACACACACACACACACACACACAAACAGGAAGAGAGGGAGAGAGAGAAGCAAAATCAAGGACGAAGTTAAAACCAGAAAACAATTAGTTGTAAGTCCTCTTTCATGATGCCTGTGTCGATTATCTGGATTTTATCCTTCCTTATCAACCAATGTTGACTCTTTCTTGTTCTCTTCATATGTGTTGTGCTGTACCCACGTGTCTAATATTTATTACAGCCCAGGATCCACATATGAGGGAAAATAGGCAGGGTTTATTCTTTCTGAAATTGTGTAACCTCACTCAATATTATACATTCTTTTTGTTGTTTTTCAAGACAGGGTTTCTCTGTGTAGCCTTGATTGTCCTGGAACTTGATCTGTAGACCAAACTGGCCTGGAACTCACAGAGATCTGCCTGCCTCTGCCTCCCAAGTGCTAGGACTAAAGGCATGTACCACTACCACCACCTGGCAATATTATACATTTTAAGACCATAATTTTCTTGCAAATTTTGTGGTTTCGTTTTTCTTTAGAGCTGAATTGTATTTCATTTCATATATGTACTGGATCTTCATTATCTATTAATCTGTTAATGGACAACTAGGCTGGCTCCATTTCCTTGCAATAATGACTAAGAACAGCAGTAAATAAAAGGATGCAAATATCAGCTGGGTGGTGGTGGCAGCACACGCCTCAGGAGGAGGCGGCAGACAGATCTCTGTGAGCTCCAGGACAGCCTGGTCTAGCTACAAAGCAAGTTCCAGGATAGCTAGGCTGTTACACAGAGAAATCCTGTCTTGAAAAACAAAACAAAACAAAACAAAACAAAACAAAAGGGATGCAAATATCTCTGTGGTTGAGTTTGGAGTTCTTTCTCTAAGGACACGCTCAGGAGTGACATAGTTGGATCCTATTTTTCTTTCTACTTTTAATGGTTAGCTGTGTGTAATTTACATGATTTTTTTTTAATTTAAGTAGAAGCTGGAGAGATGGTTCAACAGTTCAGAGCATTTGCTGCTCTTGCAGAGAACCTGGGTTAGGGTCTCAGGACTCATATGTCAGCTCCCAGCCATCTGTAACTCCAGTTCAAGGGGTCTGATGTTCTCTTCTGACCACCACAGGTCCTAGGCACTCTTGTGCACACACATACATGCAGGCAAACATTCATACAATTAAATCCTTTTAACAAATATCTGTGTAGGGTAGCTGGCCTTCTTCTTCATATACCCCTATAGCTAGATGAAAGAGACTTTGTAGATTATTTCCTCAAAGCGACTCATTGACACTAAGGTATGCATGTTGAGAACCAGCCAGCCACTGCCAAACTGTCTTCTACAAAGCTGTAGCCATATGCGCTTGCACACATGAGACAGATCCTAGTGCATTCCTTCCTCCGCACCCTCACCAGGGTTAGACATTTCCAGGTGTTTCCATCTTTGGCAATCTGATAGATGACTAATTGCCCTGTCACTATGGTAGTGTTGGAGTGTCTTTTTAGACGATTTATTATTCTTCACATGGAGAATTCAATCTGTGGCTAAGTCCATATATTTCCTGAGCCATCCACATCAGTGTGTGTGTGTGTGTGTGTGTGTGTGTTGGGTAGAAGTTTAGGAAGGATGAAAATAGCTCTCAATTCAGGCCGTCTGCAGACAGTTCAGCTGCCATGACCTGCCTCAGTAGGTTTCAGACTGTGACGAGCAAATCATTAAGCTACCTCTGTCCCTGGCTCTTTACTCACTCACCCAGGCATGTCTGTCCTGGGCGCCCTGGAATTCCCAACCAGAGAAAATTCTGTGCTTTCTTAGACGCATGAGGCAGGTTGGCACTGTAAGACTATGCGGGACTGGTAAAGCCTCGTAAAGGAAGGTATAGGCACTTGGTACTAAGAGTGGGAAACGAGACGCAATTTAATACCTATATCAGGTTTTTCCATCTTTCAACCCTACACCCCCAAGAGAAGGGCAGTGAGAAGATGCAGGCCCTGGTGAGCCAGGTGGAACTGCTCGGGACTTAATTCAGGTGCTCACTGACCTCTGAAAAACTTTGGGTCTAAGCCTCAACATCCTAGACCTGTGAGTTCAAGGCCAGCCTGGTCTACAAGAGCTAGTTCCAGGACAGACTCCAAAACTACAGAGAAACCTTATCTCGAAAAAAAAATCTTCTGAGGGAGGTGTGTGTGTATGGGGGCAGGTGACAGTGTCCCATTATATAATCCAGACCAGACTGGCTTGAACTTGCAATCCTCCTGCTTCAGCCTCCCAAGTTCTGGGATTAGAAGTGTCTTTCATCACACCTGCCTTAAACAGGGACTGACCTGGTTAAAAGCTATAGTAGTCATTACGCATCCTGGTTTAAGATGATGCTATTGGCTCCCAGATCAGGCTCTCTGGGAGTGAAGAAGGGAATGAGTGAGAACCTTCAGGAACCCCTCGTCAGCACAGGATTCCCCTCACCCGGTGTCCTGTGAAGGAAGAAGGCAGCGGCATCTGAATCCTACTCTGGGTTGAGTCCAGCCGAGGAGAGTGCTTGGTTCTAGCTCTGATTCCCAGAGCATTTTCTGTGACATCCTGGTTCCTTTTCTCTTCCCTGCTACAAACCGTGTAGTCTGGGGAGTCAGACAGTGCCACAGTGCCGGGCTTAAACAGGGTTCCCTATTCACATTCCCCAACTCTGTTTTGGAGCTTCACCTGTTAGAGGAGGCAGAAAGGCCCCTGGGAGCCCTTACCTAAGGCAGAGGATGGACTCTAGGGATGCCATAGGCAAACCGGCTGTCCCTGGCTCCTCCTTCGTGCGCACACTTTTGCATCTCTGTTAGCATTAAGGGGAGGTGTCTGCATGGTGGTCAGGCAACCGAGTGAAGGGAGGACAATGGCTCCAGATAACATGGAGAAATTCCTTTGGAAATCCAATTTCCAGGATTATAATATTTGTAAACAAAGCATTGCAAATTATCCATCAGGGCTTAGGTCAGGGTATGTATTTTCATCAACCTCAAACCTATATAATTCAGGGGCTACAAAATGCACCTCCTTGCCAGACTGGGGAACAGCCCTGGATGTGCTAATAGGTCCAATGGGATCTTTAGCCTCCTGCTAATCCTTTTATGGCTTACTCCTTTTTTTTTTTTTTTTAGTGAAAACTCAGGTTAAATATTTATTATACAGGAAAGGAATGGTGCTGCTTCCTCCTGCTTTTTCTGTGCTGTTGCTGTTAATAATTTAATACATTATAGTACAAAAATAGCCAAGATGTGAAAGACACAAAATGCTGTATCTGTCCCCAGTTTTGCCCGAAGAGGCCGTTTCTAACATCTGAGAGCCCAGGGCTATTCACATAAAACCCTGCACAACATATGTAACACTTAATCATTATTTCTTCTTTTGTTATTTAAAAGAAAATGATTATGGGGCTGGAGAGATGGCTTTGCAGGTAAGGTCATTGACCACTCTTCCAGAGGACCAGGGTTCAATTCCCAGCACCCTTGGTGGCACACAACTCTCTGTAACCCCTGGGGATTCAATGTCCCTGAGGGCACTGGGCTTGCAAGCAAAACACCCACACACAGAAAAATAAATTAATTTCAAAAAGAAAATGGTTAATCTTTTTTTTCTATAGTGACTGAAAGGGCCCTGGCGTTAGGAGAGCCTCAGCTTGGGTGTTTACTCCTGCCAGGCTCCTCCATTCACAGGGCCTGATCTGCTCCTAGTAGTTTTGACCAAAAATGGTCTCAGCATTATTTGACGTGCTCTCTTTGGCCCTGTTTTTTGGTGTTTTTTTTTTCTTAAAGCTATCTAGGCTCCAAATGTCCAACAGTTTCCAAAAATAAAGTTGAAGCCTCATCACCACCAATGCCAGAGCTCTGTGCCAGAGCTAATGGCCCTGAATTGGAAGACGCCTCTGAAAAAAGCGGCCAGGAAGCCGGATGAGCAGAAGTGAGGAGCTCTGGGGAGGCTCACAGAGCTCAGAGGAGGTGCTCACAGAGTCCACTATGTTCAGGGCCTCGGGCTGGGCTCTGGGTGTGCAGGGCTGACACAGTGAGAGCACACACAGCTCAGCACAGTCCCCAGGGAGAACAGGACTGCTCTGGGGCTGTCACCAGGAACCGTGTGGGGCTGGCGCTAAGAAAGCGACCTTAGACACAGAAGTTCTACTTTGCTTTTTTTATATGATTTCTTTAAAGATATATTTATTTATTATGTATACAACATTCTGCCTTCATGTATGCCCACACGCCAGAGGAGGGCGCCTGATCTCATTACAGATGGTTGTGAGCCACCATGTGGTTGCTGGGAATCAAACTCAGGACCTCTGGAAGAGCAGCCAGTGCTCTTAACCCCATTATATAAATTTTTTTATAAGCAGTCACATGTCTTACACTGTAGCAAAAGGGAGTGGGGGTGGTAATAGAAACAGTCCTTACACAGTGACAAGCCGGCTGGTCACTGTTGTGTCCCGCAGCCAGGCCTGTACCAGCGGCTTCCTAAGCTCTGCTCTCCCAAGAGCCCTGTCAGTGACACTGAGCCCTAGTCTAAGGTAGAACGCTTTGGCCTCAGAGGTAGGAAGCATACGGCTCAAGATCACGTAGGAAAACACATTCATACCCACGACCTCCTGGTCTTACTGCCTAAACAGTAGGGTCTGAGGAAAACCAAAGGCCACTGTGGTAGCTAGTTTTACGTCAACTTGACGCGAGCGAGAGTTATCTGAAAGGAGGGCACCTCAATTGAGAAAATGCCTCCCATTAGATCCAACTGTAAGGCGTCAATTAGTGATTGATGGGGGAGGGCCCAGTGAGTGGTACCATCCCTGGGTTGGTGGTCCCCGGTGTTATAAGCAAGCAGTCTGAGCTAGGCACGAAAAACAAGCCAGTAAGCGGCACCCCTCCATGGCCTCTGCATCAGCTCCTGCTTCCAGATTCCTACCCCAATTTCCTTCAGAGTTGGTATACAGTGTGGCAGTGTGAGCCAAATAAACCCTTTCTACCTCAACTTGCTTTTGGTCATGGTGCTTCTTCACGGCAATAGTCACCCTAAGACACCTCACCCACCTAGTACTGGGAAGCCACTGACCCATCCCTTAACAATTTGCTCCAGAATAAAAACATCCTATTAAAATAAACAATTCACTATTTATACTTGCAATGGTTTATTCTTGGGCTACTCTGTTCATCCTGTAGCTAGGTTACCACACTCTGTTGTCCTGAGTGCCACGATTTCATAGAAAGCAATATCCCGTAAGCTGGTAACAGGGTCATGGGATTTTCTTCAGACTTTCTCAGATGAGCAGAGGGAGTTCAGCTTCCACATTTCTGCCTGTAAGAGTGGATACGGCACCTAGTTCCTGCTTGCTGAGAGGCAGGAAGAGCAGACATGGCCAGCAACCGCAACAACCAAAGACGTCTGAGGTCTGAGCTTTTCAACCACCCTTGAGACTAAACTCAACCCCTCTCCCCAGTCTGAACAGTGCGGAGGGGAGCTTCTGGTGAGAATTCAAGGTCTTTCTGCCTTGGGTGAGAGCTGGGTGGTATCCCACATTTGTCCATGGTCCACCATGGTGTCTACCACATCCTCAGCAGCTATGAATGGAGCTCAGTTGACCTCTGCCACACTTCCCTCCCTCAGTGGGTAAGAGCACAGTTGCCATCGGCTTTTAACTCCACACATGCACCAAGCAATACCAGTGCAAGGCACCGAGGCCTCTCCAGAGCCTCCTCCTTGGCTGTTTGCTAAGCTGGCGTCTTTCTTTATCACAAACTCACTCTGCCATGCTTTCCTCACCTGGCTTATCTGCTGCCCTTCTGTCTGAAACTCTGTCTTTACCTCTACTCTAGATTCTCCTGGTATTTGCTCTCCTACACAATCCTTTGGGCAGGAAAGGGTGGGTTCATCCTGTTCTTCCTCTACAATCAACTTTGTAGATAAGTCGTGTGTGTGTGTAGCTAAGTCTTAATAGCCAACAGTCATGAGAGATGCTGAACTCAATTATTTTCCTCCAGAGGAACAGTGGTGGCTAACTCAACAATCTGTTCCATGTATGCCCTCGGGTCAATGCTTGCCAAGGGTTCCAAACTCACAGCTTCCGTTTCAAATCTCGAGTTGGCAGGCTAGTGTCTTACTTTGACATGTAGGATTGATAAAACTTTGGTTTTGGTCAGTGGACTCAGTGAAAATTAAAAGTTCCATCTCTAACACCTGTGGTCTCTCAGATTGCAGGGAGACTGTGTGTGCGTGCATGCTTGCATATGTATATGCATGCACACATTCTGAGCCTTTCTGAGTGACACATTTTACATGTGGGCAGGAAAATGCAATCTTTTTTTAATTTAAGATTTTTTTTTACATCCCTACCACAGTTTCTCTTCCTTCCTTCCCTCCCAGTCTCTCCTCTCCCACCTCCCTACTGCCCCCCAATCCACTTCTCCTCTGTTTTTATTCAAAAAAGGACAGGACTCCCATGGATATCAACAAAACATGGCTTATCAAGTTGTAGTAAGACTAAGCCCCTTGCCTTTGGGTTCAGGTTCTGTGAGCCCCTATGAGCCCAGATTAGTTGATTCTGTGGTTTTTTTTTTTTTTTTAAGATCTCTTTATTTATTACACAACAGTCCTCTTGCATGTATACCTTCAGGCCAGAAGAGGGCGTCAGATCTCGTTACAGATGGTTGTGAGCCACCATGTGGTTGCTGGGAATTGAACTCAGGACCTCTGGAAGAGCAGCCAGTGAGCTATTTCTCCAGTCCCTGATTCTGTGGAAATTTTTGTGATATCCTTGACCCCTCTGCCTCCTACAGGGCTTCTTCTCTCCAGGATTCCTCAAGTTTGGCCAAATATTTGGCTGTGGGTCTCTGCATTTCTTTCCATCAGTTGCTGGATGAAGCCTCTCTGATGACAAATGTCCTAAGCCCAATCTTGGGTTCAGGCTGCTGGCCTGGCCTTTGAGTAGGAAGCTTCCACCAGAGGTGTGCGGAAAACTCAATCTTAAATAAACATCAGCCCGGTGTGGTGGTGCATGCTTTTAATCCCAGCACTTGGGAGGCAGAGGCAGTTGGATCTCTGAGTTTGAGGTCAACCTAGTCTACAGAGCAAGTTCCAGGACAACCAGAGCTACACAGAGAAACCCTGTCTCGAAAAAAAAAAAAAAATCAAAAGAATAAAACAATCAAAAACACCAAAAAAAAAAATCACCAACTAGATCCAAAGGAGTCAGATAAATAGAGGAGTTTGTGGTAGACACTGTTGAATTTGAGATATTTCATCTAATTATAAAGTTTTTCTTTCTTTCCTTTCTTCCCCTCCCTCGCCCCCAGACAGGGTTTCTTTGTGTAGCCTTGGCTGTCCTGGAATTAACTCTGTAGACCAGGCTAGCCTCAGACTCACAGAGATCTGCCTGCCTCTGTCCCCAAATGCTGGAATTAAAGGCGTGCGCCACCGCCGCCCGGCATAGATGTCTTTTTCTTTTATAACCTTAACCTTATCTTTTTTGTTGTTGTTGTTTTTGTTTTTTTGAGACAGGGTTTCTCTGTAGCTTTGGAGCCTGTCCTGGAGCTAGCTCTTGTAGACCAGGCTGGCCTCGAACTCACAGAGATCCACCTGCCTCTGCCTCCCGAGTGCTGGGATTAAACGCGTGCCCCACCACTGCCTGGCTATAACCTTATCATTCTTTTGTTTGGTGTTGCTTGTCTGATTAAGGTCAAATCTTACTTTATGTTGGAAGCTTATATTAACTATAAAATATTAAGTCTAGCAGCAGTGGTATGGGCAGATCTGAGTCCAAGGCTAGCCTGCTCTACAGAGTAACTAGAGGACTGGAATGAGGTGCGTGCTCCCCAACCTTCTGGACTTGGGGAAGGCTTTCTATTCTCTTACTCGTTCTTCCTTCTCCTCGTTCTCTCTGTCTTACTCATCACCTCTCTACACGCTCTTCTACATCTCAGAGTGACTTTGAGGTTGTTATACAGCCCAGACTTCAAAGTCATGCTCTCTGGCTCCAGCCTCCAGTACTAGGATTATTGGCAAGTACCACTGTGACCAGCCCCGAGCTTTATGTTCTATCCTTTTAAAGGAAAAACTTATTTTCTGAGTGCTTGGAATGCAGGCACCGAATGCATTGTGTATTCTGGGGAAACATTGAACCACGGAGCACTGAAAACCCAACCATTGTTTTTCAGTGAGCCATCCAACAGACTGATACTGCATGAAACACGGTCTAATAAGTACTGAGCTAAAGGGAACTGTGCAGAAGAAAACACTCTTATTATCTTGCTATTTCCTTGGGAACATCCATGGCCCCTGAATCAAAGGAGGCGCCAGCAAATGAGATGAATCCCACAGTCCTCGAACTTGTCCCATCCCCTGCAGCCCTCCATAAGCCTCTGAAGGAAGCACGTTGCTAAGGAAGGGCTGTAGGGGTATGGTTGATGGACCCATTTGACCAAGGTCATAGAGTGGCAAACTAACTCTAGCAAGTGGCTTCAGGCAAATTCCTTGATAGGCAGCTGTAGTGGTTTGAGTGAGAATGGCTCCCATCTGGTCAGATTTTGACTGCTTGGTCTCCAGTTAAAGTGTTTAGGAAGGATTAGGAGGTGTGACCTTGCTGGAGGACGCGTGTCACGGGAGTGGTGTGTGTGTGTGTGTGGGTGGGTGGCTTTGAGGTTTCAGAAGCCATCACTAGGCCTAGCTGATCTTTTTCTATCTGTAACTTTCAGATCAGATGTGAACTTTCAGCTAATGCTCCAGCGCTAGGCCTGCCTGCCTCTGTTTTTCCTACTAGTATGGTTGTGGACTAACTCTGCCAAACTGTAAGCCAACCCTCAGTTAAATACTTTCTTTTAAAGTTGCCTTGCTCATGGTGTCTCCTCACATCAATAGAATAGTAACTGGCTGGTCATGGTTGCACACGTCCTTAATCCCAGCACTCAGGAGGCAGAGGCAGGCAGATCTCTGAGTTCAAGGTCAGCCAGGTCTACAGAGGGAGTTCAAGGACAGCTAGAGCGACACAGAGAAACCCTGTCTTGGAAAACCAAAAACCAAACCAGTGTAAATAATAGAACAGTAACTAGGACAATGACCAAAAGCTAAACCTTGTAGACAACTGGGGTGGGATGGGATGCCTCAGAGAATATTAAAGCCTCCAGGATGAAGCCAGACCCCCATATCTCAAACCCATTGGAGCATAGATTGTGGGTTCACTTTTCCAGGGATTAAAGTCAACCTCAGTGCAGAGGGAGAGCCTCGGTCGGGAGGACTGCAAATGGATTAATGGATGACAACAAAACCTTAGTTATCTGGGAAAGACTTTTCAGGCCATCTGCCACTCTCTAACAGATTTATATGATGGAGGTATAAAGCCTGCCTGAGGGAAGCAGTGTTATAAAAACAAAGCCACAGAGGTCTAACTTCGCTGACTGCTCAGGCTATAAATCAGTGGTGTGGCAACAATGGCCCTGGAGAGCCCAGTACCTGCAGAGTAAATGGACTCTGTTGCCCAGGGGCCTCTCCCAGGTCTGCCTTTTCCACTACAGTAGCCAAGCGCTTTCCCCACGGCCTCTGCCCGGTTAGCGCAGCCCTCACAGCCTGGGGTAGGTGGGGCTCAGGTTGTTTAGGGATGTTGTGGACTCTTCTCCAAGCTCTTGCCTTATAGTCTTGCTGTCTTGAGGCTTTTCTTCCTGTCTCAGATGTTTGTTCCACCCAGAGGTTATGTATTGGCCTTAAGGACATGGTTTCTGTTTTGTCTCTTTCTGTGTGCTTGAGTACTTTACAGCTAATCAACTTTGTGTATAAAAGGTGAATGGGCTGGAGAGACGGTTCAGCACTTTCTACTTTTGCAAAGGACCTGAATTCATTTCTCAGCACCCACATGGCAGCTCTCAACAGTCTGTAACTCCAGTTCCAGGGGATCTAATGTCCTCTTCTGGCTGCCATGGTCACCAGGCATGCATGTGGTGCACAGACATACATACATGCAAAAGACCCACACATATAAAATAAAAATAAATCTGTCAGGTGGTGGCGGCACATGCTTTTAATCCCAGCACTTGGGAGGCAGAGGCAGGCAGATCTCTATGAGTTCAAGGCTAGCCTGGTCTACAGAGTGAGCTCCAGGCCAGTCAATGCTGCATAGAGAAACCTTGTCTCGAAAAACAAAAGTAAACAAACAAATCTAAAAAGTTTAAGGTAGATAGGTAGAAAAACTGTTTTCATTTACTTTTATTTTCTGTTTACGAGACTTTTGTCTGCATTTATATCTGTGTCCCACTTGTGTGCCTGATGCCTGAGGAGGCCAGAAGAGTACTGAGTCCTGACATTGGAATTACAGATGGCCGTGAGCTTCCTTGAAGGAAGTGGCAGTCAAACCCGGGTCCTACTGAAGAGCCGCTGAGCCATCTCTGAAGGCCCAGGTAGAGCATTTTTTTTTAAGATTTATTTATTTTTTACAGTGTTCTGTCTGCATGTATGCCCACAGGCCAGAAGAGGGCACCAGATTTCATTACAGATGGTTGTGAGTCACCATGTGGTTGCTGGGAATTGAACTCAGGACCTCTGGAAGAGCAATCAGTGCTCTTAACCTCTGAGCCATCTCTCCAGCCCTAGGTAGAGCATTTTTAAGGGGAACATTCTGACTGTGTCTGACCAAACCATCAACCTCCGCGATAGGAATCGATTAAGAAAGGGCCCAGGAACCAAGTTTGGGTTGTGGCTGCCTGCCGCTTGCTATAAAAGGTGGGCTGCTGTCTTACACTGGGTCGTTCAGATTTGCCCTTCTGGAAATCTGAAGCTGGTCGGACACTCAGTTCATACCAGTTGTTTGAACAGGGGCTGTGACTCTTCACTGTCATCTTCTACTGCATGCATGGGACACAGAGGAGACCTGCTGAGAGAAAACGGGGAGCACTTGCAGGAAACAGGATGATGGTTGTCCATGTGGCCAGAGGTGGGGGGACAGGAAGAGGAGGAGGAGGCCTCTGGGTCCTGCCCTTTGTGGGGTCCTCCTGTGGGTTCTGATGGATACACCTGAGTCTTTATCAATCTATCTTTTTTATTTATGCTTGTCTGGGTGGGTTTCTACTTGCAACCACTGACCTACCTCCTGGATCTTGGCTTCTGGATATCATTTACAATCTTAGGAACCATAGTTCCCACGAGAAATGGTTGATTGCTGTAATATGACGTAAGAAGTACAAAAGGACCATGGGATTTTCTATTGTGTCAGAATCAAGGATGTGATAAGATAAATAAATATAATGGGGGCATGTTAAATGCCAGCACTGAAGCCAGCTGAAAGACCTTCCACTGGCCAAATCTGTGACAATTGGAATATCAAAATAAGTAATGTCGTTCATTGATACCTTGCTTCAGTTTTGCAATGCTGGGATCAAACCAGGAGCTTTTTTTTTTTTTTTTATGTGATGCAGGCAGATTCTCTACCACAAAACCATGCCTCCAGCCTAATGGTCCATAACCTGCAGCTTGAACAGAGAACCAAGGTTCAGTTTCTAGGACCCACAACACTGAGCAGCTGATAACTATGGGCAACTCCAGGACCATATGATCTGATGCCCCCTTCTGACCTTCGCAGGCACTATACACATGTGAGTGCACATACATATTCTCAGACACACACACACACACACACAGATAATAGTAAATTTTCTATTAAAAAAGAAAATCATAATTCCACACTAATATAAATAAATATTTATATGGTTTCAACTACCTGTCCCTCTCCCCGTATGCCCAATAAATTCAAGGGTAAAAAGAGTAACTTTACAGTGGCATGCGATGGACCTCACATTAGCCAGGCAGAGTGAACTTCAATTAGCCATGGAGCAAATGGAAGCCCATGCCATTGGTCAGATGCAGTGAAGAACAGCACTTTGCTGAAATGCTTTGGAATGACACACAGCCAGAATTAATCAGAGGGCCCAACAGAGAGACAGGCTGTGGAATTATTGGCCTTTCACGCTGAAAAGAGCCAGAGGCTTGCAGGCTATAGAACTGTTTGAAATGGAAGGAGACTAAAGAAAGGCTATGCAGCCCATAATGCTGAACTGTCTGGCTAGCTGGGGTCCAGGGAGCTAGGCTGGCCTCTTAGGTCCTGGCTGCACACTGTAGGTTGAGTCCAGGTCCACGCTACCTGGCTCTCCTCACTCTTAGATCAGCAAGTGACTTAGGCATACTGTTTTCATGGAAAAAAATCAGAGCCTTCTCAACTCTGCAATTGTGTTTCAAGTTCAGGTCACTCATAGCTGGGAATTCTAATTAGCTAAAGTAAGTCACAAGGTCAAGTCCAAGAGATGGAAATGAAATCGTGTTACCAGGCATGGAAGAAGAAATGAGACCGGAAATGTGATTGGTCATGCTTTCTGTGTCCTATATACCCTTTTTATTTCTTTGGTTTCTTTTTTCTCCTTTTGTTTTTCTCTTCCTTTTAAATAAGGTCTTTGTGGGGAGTGAGAAAGTCCTGAGTGAACATGTGTTGTTGACATAGGCATAGCCATGTCAAGAACTTCAATGTCTTAGAACCACAGGAAACGGCAAACCCATCCGTCCTGGTCTGAGTGTGAATGTTGATGGTGTATGTAGAAAATGTTCATCATAGATTTCTCCCCCAGGCTGTTTAAGATCTTAAGAGTGCTCCCCTAAAGAGACTGCTCCTACCCAGCTTAGCTAAACCTGCCTCCTTGTTTAGTTGTATATAATAACTCTGCTTCCTTGTTTTATTTATAGGTAATAACTTGCCTTCTTGTTAAGCTATTTGTAATAAGCCCAAGGGCTGGAGGGATGGCTCAGCTGTTGAAGGCCAGGCTCACAACCCAAGCTATAAATAACCCTGCCTCTTTGCCTACTTGTATGTAATAGCCCACCTCCTTGTTCAGCTATATGTAATAGACACGATGAACTCCTGGGTACCGTGGCTTCTCCATCAAAGAGCCCAGTTCTCGCAATCCCAGCTTTTCTGTGTTCATGTGTCTATCATTTCTTCATTACTCTGCAGCCACAGTCAGCTCTGTAGCACGAGTTCTAATTGGTCTTTTTTGTTTGTTTTTTGAGACAGGGTTTCTCTGTAGCTTTGGAGCATGTTCTGGAACTAGCTCTTGTAGACCAGCTGGCCTCAAACTCACAGAGATCCACCTGCCTCTGCCTCCCAAGTGCTGGGATTAAAGGCGTGCACCACCACCCGCCCAGACTAATTGGTTTTAATAATAAAAACCTGGAGCCAGATATGGGGTAAATGTTAAAAGATCAGAGAAACAAAGGATCAAGCCACAGCCACCTCTTACCTCCCAACTTCTCAGCCGAAAAGGGGCCAAGCTCCTGTCTCTGCCCTGCCTTATCACTTCCTCTCTCTGCCCAGCCATCATTTCCTGTGTCTTCCTCCTGGGTGCTGGGATTAAAGGTGTGTGCCACCATTGCCTGACCGTTATGGCTAACTGGTGGTTGGATCCACACTCTGATCTCCAGGCAAGCTTTATCTGTTAGAGCACAAAGGTGAATATCTGTTAGAGTACAGGTGAATATCTGGAACCGAGCTGGACACGGCAGGTCCTGTTATTTCAGTCCAGGCTTAATAGACCTGATAGTCAAGTGTTGACTTGATAGACCTGTGCCACCACACCGTGCCTTATATGCCTTAGGTACACTGCAGCCTGGGACTTCTCACGCTGAGTGAGTGTTTGTACAGACCACACTGGTGAACTCAGGAAGGTGCCCTAATGCTGTCAGCTGCTCTTATAATCCTCACTGGAGAAGACTTAAAGGTCCCTGTGGGTGATCCCTACTGATACTAGTTCCAGGCAAAGGTTAATGACCCTTACGGTAGGCCTTTCTACTAAAATGTAAAATTTGCAGACATTTTGAGTTATCAGCTTTGTTTTACTCTCCTGGAAAAATAATCAAATATAGTTAAAAAGCAAATATGAAGTTGTGTGGTGGTGGTGGCACATGCCCTAAATCCTAGCACTCAGAGGTAGGCGGATCTCTGAGTTTGAGGCTAACCTCAAGGGACAAGGCAGAGCAGAGACAGGGTTCTCTGACTGTCTAGAACTCACCCTGTAGACCAGGCTGGCCTTGAACTCAGAGATCTGCCTTCCTCTGCCTCCTGAGTGCTGGGATTAAAGGAGTGAACCACCACCACCATCCTCCTTCCTTCCTTTCTTCTTTCCTTCCTTTTTTTCTTTTTTAGGTCCTGGTTTTGATGCTTATTGCTGAATTGAAAAAGAAAAAATGGTGCAGGATATTTGTACACTGTGAAGATTTGCTGTGATTGCTGTACTAAAAAGCTGAGTGGCCAATAGCTAGGCAGGAGAGGATAGGCAGGGCTTCCAGGCAGAGAAAGAACTCTGGAAAGAAGAGAGGCAGGAATGCCAGTGAGACTCTGAAGAAGCCAGACATACATACAGTACAGAGCAGAGGTAATCGAGTCACGTGGCAGAATATAGATTAATAGAAGTAGGTTAATTTGAGTTATAAGAGCTAGTTGGGGAAAAGCCTAAGCTCAGGCCAAGCTTTCATAATTAAGTTTCTTTGTCATTATTTGTGGACTGTCGGTTCAAGGAAGGTCTGACTACTACGGAAAAAAAAAGAATAAATTTACCATTACCACTGTGTTTGGCCAGGGGAGAAGGGGAGCCAGGAGGACATAAAAAGAGACCATGTGTGTGTATGACACACACACGTGTCACACATACAAGGGGGAGGGTTCAAGAACAGGAGGTGAAAGCTTATCAGGAAGTTTAGGGTAGTCACTGTGAAAGCGGCTGTTCCTTTGTTCTGTCCCGACCAGCAGCACAGATGCCAGGAAAGGGGGGTCTAGTAGTGGTCAAATTTCATCAATTACAACCTTCCCAGTGATGTCATTCACCTCTGCACCTTGTGTGTTCAACTGCTGCCTTCATTTCATTCCCTTGTTCACAGTCGATCTCAGATGCTCCTGCTGCAATCTGCTCCCATTTATCTGAGTCCTCTGATCGCACTCCAAGGCCCAAATGTCAGCAAGACTAGAAATCCTAAAGCCTTTACGCCCCAATTTCTGCTCATCTCCTAAAGGGTTTTAGGGTTCCAACCATTGAGGAAGAATGTCACAGGTCTCAGCTTATTAGGGTTCTATTCCATGATTACGTGAAAGCCTTGAAAGCCATTTAAGATGACCACTCCTTCTTGGTCGGTATCACCCCCACCTGTTTCCCTGGTCACATTAGAAAGGGAGACGTCACAACTCCCTCTCCTTAGGATTTAAATACTGAATGGAAACGTGGAAACATCAGGGCTTTGTTGAGATTCAAAGCTTCTTCCTCTTGATAAAGAGTGGAATCTGAGTTCTACCAATGGCCCTGGCTGGAGACCTGACATACTGATCAGCTAAAATGATTAGAATATTACATGCTACTGTCTTCTCCCTTATAAGTCAGCCCAGCTGGGCCCATCAATCACGCGGGCAAGTGATCACTGCTCAGGAAAGCTAATTCACATGAGGGTATACTAAAGAGATGGAATAATTGCCCCTTTAATGATATACTACACTTCCCAGAATCCCCTCTTCTCTGGTACTGTTGCTTACAGAGTGTATGGCATAAAGACACTGCTAAGCCTACCCACTTCTCTGAGCTCTGACTCAAGAAAAGTAACTTCCCCTTTTCTCTCTATCGTTTTCTTTCTGATACCCCCCACAAGCATAAGTGTGTTTTCTCAGACACTCTGGGCTTTCTTACTCTTTCTCCAAAGTCCTCCTCCTGAGTCTGGCATGCAGCTGTTTGTCAACCTCCATTGATGAACATGCTGGCTTCCTTAGACCCTAACTCAAAAGCCTTGACTGTCTTCCTCTTTTCCGTCTTACTCCTCCTACTTCTTGCCCTTTTATTTTTCTTTCAAACTCTAATAAATAAAATGGCCTTTGCTCTTCCGAGTCTAGTTTTAGTCCAGTTCTCCAGCAGTACTGTTGTCTCACCTGACGCTGGAGCTTGGGGCCCGCAGCCTGGTGAGCAGAAGGGATCTAAAGCAGGAGAACGCAAGAACCCATCGCAGCACATGTACTCCATGGCTGCCTTTCTCAGCTGCTTCTCACCGGGATGCATGCCTGGCAGGGAGCCTCCATCACTGAACTTCATCCATAGCTGGTCAGGTGGACCAGCTAATGCCGGAAGGTGAGAGGTGGCAGGCTTGAGCCGGTTCTACACAGGGAAGGGACATCAGGTGATGGGAGTCAGCACTTCCTAAACTGATGCTTTGTAAGCTAGGGGTGCTGGTGGTTTTCAGGACATAGTGTGTGTGTGTGGGGGGGGTAGGAAACTTGTTTCTAAAAAATTAGTTCCTCCTGTATACACATAGAAATGTGTACGCAAAGACAAGTTTGGCGAGATAAACACCACCTATGGTTACCTCTGGAGAGGACGGTAACCAGGGAAGGGGGACAAGAGCACTGAAACTTATCTATAAGAACAATTGAAAGTAAACGTTTAGAAAGGAAGGGAAGAAAATGCCCTCCTCTGTTAGTCTCCTCCCAGATCAGCAGTGTTTTCCCTCTGGATGAGGGAGCTCAGTTTTCCTCCTCCTGGAATAGGCAATGAAGCAGGTATTTCAGGGCTCTGCAGAGTAGAAAGCCAAAGGTTCGTCTAGTGTTCCTTTACTAGTAAGACAGATGGCCCCCTATTTATAGCATCTCAGCTCAGCAGCTTCCTACTTCACAACAATGTGAGAGTAAGCATCCAGCGGAAACTGCTTGGAACTTTGTTTTTAAGTCAGGGTCTTTCTGTGTAGCCCTGGCTGTCCTGGGACTCACTCTGTAGACCAGGCTGGTCTCGAACTCACAGAGATCTGCCCACCTTTGCATCTTGAGTGCTGCATTAAAGGTGTGAGCCTCTAAGCCTGACTTCGAGCTTGGAATTTTGATTTGTTCTTTTCTTGGTCTAGGGGTGTGTGATTGAAGCCTCTCATGATGCCGGGTGGTGGCAGAGCTGATCAGGTCTGCTGGTCGGCAGCAAGGAGGCCTGTTTGGCTGCTGTGGTATTGCTAAAGCAACACTGTTTCGCTGCCACTGGGACTTCCCCACCATGACAGGCTACCCTCAACTGTGAGCCACAATAAACCTTTGACCCTTAAGTTGCTGTGACAGCTGATACTGGTTGTCAACCTGACTGTATCTAGAATCAACAAAAACTCAAGCTCCTGGGCACCACTGGGAGGGATTTTCTTAAATCTGGACCACACGCAACGGGTGTCAGCCATTAAAGGATACGGGGGAATGTAATTTTGCTTTTAGCCTGTTTTTGTTCATTCTCACAGGCAAGTGCATCAATCCTGTTCTTGGGGCATCCCTTCACTGGTATTAGAACTAACTTTGGGATTCCGATGTAGATGGAAGCGCAGCGCCTCTCTAAAAAATCTTCTGGAATTCTAGTGCTAGATTGGGACTACTGAGACAGTTGCCCTCATGGGCTTAATAACTTAATAACTCCCTGAGCTCCTCAGTCTTTTCATCACCAACAGAAGAGTGCCGGAACCACAGTCTGTGAGCCAGTCTAATGACCCCCCCATCTATATCTGTATCTGCATCTATATTTACATATCTATATCCAAGTCTCTATCTAATCTATATTTCTATATCGATCTATCTATTATCTATATCTATCTAAAACTATATCTATACCTATATATCTGTAGTTGGAACTTTTTTTGGCCACCAACCAGCTCCCAAATAATGACACAGAGAGTTACTATTAATTATGAATGAGCGACCTTAGCTTAGGCTTGTCCCACTAGCTCTTTTAACTTAGTTTAACCTGTTTCTATTCATCTAAGTTTTGCCTCGGATTTTTTTTTTTTTTACCTTTCTTTCATTCTGTATGTCCCACTTTCCTGCTTCTTCTGTGTCTGCCTGGCTGCCCCTGGTGACTCCCTGGCATTTCCCTGGCATCTCTTTCTTTTTCTTTCTTCCCTGAGCCTAAATTCCTCCTCCTACTTACTTCCTACCTCCCCCCCCCCTTGCTATTGACTCTTCAGCTTTTTAGTAGGCCAATCAGGTGCCTTAGGCAAGTAAGGTAAAACTGCAGCCCATCTTTGCATAGTAAAACAAATATTCCACAACATTTATCTATATCTGTTATCACTATCTAGCCTTGCAACTTGCTGTGTAGGCCAGGTTGACCTTGAACTTACAAAAATCTGCCTGACTCTGCCTCCCAAGTACTTCCAGTAAAGGTGTCTGCCACCATGCCTGGCTTGTAAGAGGGTTTTCACTGCAGCAACTTTCCTTCCTGAGGGCTGGGATTCTGGGCATGTACTACACGCCTGGCTTACACAGTACTGATGCTCTCCCCGGAATCACCGTGTGTGTTAGGCAAGAACTCTGCCAGCTGAGCTGTGCTCTACGTTTGGCTTAAGAATCTGTCTAGTTCAAGCTAAGTTTTGTAATAGAAGGTGTGAAGTTCAACTTAGGGTCGTGCCCCTCCCCATGATTAAACCCCTGAACTTAGCACCTGTTCATTCATCTTTCACTCAGCAAATATTAACGGAATACTTACAGCATGCCGAGTCTCACTAGGCACTCAAATACACCTGTTCTCATGGAGCATTTGACAGTGGAGAGTGAGAACAAACAAGCCAGAAATATCTAGCTGCTACCATGAAAAAGCACTCTGCATGAAAGGGGAACCTCATGAGAGGAAGATCATGGGTATGTGACCACCCACATGGTGGGGGCGCGACACGCAGGAGAGGAAACACCTGAGCTAAGACCTTGGGATTTGAACAAAGGGGTAGAAAGGAACCCCGACTCCTGTGGCTCGGCTACCTGCCGTCTCTTCCAGCTCCAAACCTCGTGTCTGGAAAGAGCACATGAAGATATTCTTCATCTGCAGTAAATGAGCCATGTCAGGAGCCGTGTCCCCCCAAAATTTACAGGAAGCACCACCGTGAGGAGTTTTTGTAGAGGGCTTCACTTTCCAATTGTATTGAGAATAGTTTTATTGACCAAGCCTATCCCACACCCAAATTAACTGTTAATAGAGAGCTGTTAGCGGAACCTGCCTCACATTCCAAACTATCTAGAGAACTAGGTGTGTCAACTTGTGACTTCCTGACCAAGGAATCGTGACCGATTGTAACCTCTTGGACTACCTGACGGGCGTGGACCACGTGGCAAGATCTCGTGCCCCAGCCCCCCAAGCTCCTCATCCAGGGGCTATATAAGCTGTAACCATGACTCTAATAAACGGAGGCTTTGACAAATATGCTTAGCCTTCTTCCCCTTATCAGCCTATGTCTTTTAGGTGGTGCCTCTCCGTGACCCTGGAATAACTGACCAGCCAGGCGGGTTACAAACCCTAGACAGAGTAACCCGTCGAGGCGGCTACAGAGCCATGTATAACTCCACCTGTTCACACTAAGATATCCACATAAACTAGCAGTCAATAAAAACAAAACAACAAACTCCCCAGCCATTTCTGGGGGTTGGAGAAAGGGCTCAATGGGTGAGACACCGGCTGCTCTTTCAAAGGATCCAAGTTTGATTCCCAGCACCCACACAGTGGTTCCCAACAGTTTGAAACTCCAGTGCCAGAGAATCCAACATATCCTTCTAGCCTCCCAGTGGCGCAAAGAACACAAGCAGTGCACAGACATGCAGACAGACAAAACTCCCATACACATACAAAAGTTTTAATAAAAAGCTTCTTTAAAAAAAATAGTTCAGAAGATAAGGCCACCTTCCGCCATACCTTCTGGCTCCCAGGTTCCCCAAGCCTCTGAGTTGTTCCCCTTGGTTAGAAGTTAGTGAAAAGATTACAGTATTTGAGAGGGTTCCAAGCGGTCTCCATTACTTACTGACCTTCTGAGCGATGTCATCAACTACCTAGTTCCCCATTCTGAAATCTCCCCCAGGAGAAAGCAAATGTTCACAGTCCATAGAGATGGGAATCAGCAAAGCCTGGCAGAGAAAAAGCAGATACCCACCCCTGCTTCCCAGAGGGTAGACTTCCTGGTGGGCCCCACCACGGGAGGAGGACCAGGCAACATCCCTAGCCTTGGCTTCCTTTGCAATTGGCTGTCTACAGCCCAGTGTGGTTTTGTGGTTCCTTATGGATTTTGCATGTTCATAAAACAAGCTGCCAGCTGCCTGTCTGCAGTGTGGGGGAGGCTGGGGGACAAGTGCCTTGCTGGGATCTGGATGGGCTAACAGGTCCCAACACACTTGGACCAGGAGCCTCCTTGTTGACCTAGAGCTCTTCCCCCAGAGCTAATGCAGAACCCGCTGACCAATCAGGAGCTAACTTCACGCTGTATCCTCACAGGATTTTCTGAAGGTTTCTGTTCTCTTAGTTTTCTTTTGGCTGCACTCTGCTCCCAGCTGTGCCCTTCAGCACCCAGATTCCAGATCTTCAAAAGTGTGTGCTAGTGTTTAGCACAAGCCTGGACACAAAGTTAGGGGTCCCCTGCCTTTGTAGGGCATTCTCAGCCTGTGTGTGTTTAGGGACAAGTAGAGGTCGAGCGAGAAGGCTTGAGCTTTCGTTTCATAGGCGGGTCAGCACAGCAGCAAGGCAGGGGAATTTGTGTCACCAGTAGAGGCTCGGGGAGGCCTCTGTTGCTAGTGGGCAGAGAGCAGTGGAATCCAGGTGCCTGGTCCCAGCACTCTGGGAATGTGGCTGCCTGCTCTGGCACTCCTGTTACAGCCTGAGGGGTCTCTGGGTGACTTAACCCTGCAGTTGTTATGGCTACCCAGGCTGCATCTCAAAGAGCCCAGTTACTTATTACCTCTGTCTTGGGCTTGGCCTGAGCAGAAGAGGCAGCCTTTGCCTCCTAGGGTTAGGTTCCCTACCCCTACCCCCAGACTCCTATCTCTGGGAGTGTGATCTTCACTGTCCATACAGCTGGGGTAAGACTCAGTCTCCCCTTGAACTTGACAATCCTCTCGGACTTGACATTTACCCCCAAATACTTTGTCCTTCTTAAAAGCGGCCCTTCTCTGCTATTTTTCAAACCATCTTACTGTGCATCCCAGCACAGCCTTGGACTAACCATCCCTCTGCTTCAGCCTCTCCAGCGCTGGCATTATAAGCATACACCGTATTCCTCCTTCCTTTACCTCCTCCTCAAAAGGCATAGGCAGCGTATCTGTGACAGCCGCACTCTGAACTGTAGCTCAAGGGTCACTCACCGTGTTCATGACATCATCTGCCCTTTTGCCTTTAGTGTCACGGCAGAGACTCAGATCCCCAGAGTCTAACCCTGTTGCATCTTCGAGAGTTCGAGATAATGCCTCAAGTTCTAGATAAGGTTGAGAAAATTGGTTCCCAGGCAGACTGCTGGAACCTGACTGATGTCATTAAGGGCCTGCTCTTTAGTCTTGGGCGAGTCTTACTGAGGGTCGGACTCCTCTCCTACTGCCGCAGCTCTGAGACGCTGAGTCCCCCAAGGCACCATGGCATCGTTAGATGGAATAGTGTGGGCAGTGCAGTTCTGGACACAGCAAGTGCTCGTTAAGTGGTCCTCGCTTTGTGCCAGGCAGCGTTCGCAGACTTGATTCACCCAACAGCTGAGATAGGCACTGCTAGTGAAGAAAATGAGGCACAGAGGGCTAAGTGGAGAAAAGATGGCTCAGTCAGTAAAGGTGCCTGCTACTAACCCTGACGATCCAGTTAACTCCTGGAACCCACATAGTGAAAGGAGAGAACCGACTCCTGAGGGTTGTCCTGTGACCTCTGCATGTGTACCATGACACACACACACACACAATGTAATTAAAAATAAAACCTGGTGTAACCGCATACGCCTTTAATCCCAGCACTCAGGAGGCAGAGGCAGGTGGATCTCTGTGAATTTGAGGCCAGCCTGGTCTACAGAGTGAGTTCCAGGACAGCCAGTGAGACCCTGTCTGCAGCAGAGTGTCAAGGATTCAGGCATTCCCTAACCATGACACAGACTCTGTTCCCTCTAGAAAAGAGGCTGTGGAAGAGAAGACCACGCAGCAACGACAGGATGAGTTGCCACTGCCTCTCCTCATGGGGCAGGCAGAGAGCCACCATCCCCGCTTAGTTCCTGGCATGTCTGTGGCGCCTTGCTAATAGCAAAACGTTTGCAATTTGTAAGGCGATTTTCACACACCTGCAGTTCATCTGCCTATTCCGGCAATCAGGCGAAGTAGGCAGAGGTAACTGTCATTTCAAGAAGAGGTAAAGCCACCTGCCTGAGATCATCCAGCTACTTTAACAGGCTCTGTGTGCAAAGGGTTTCTCTTCCACTATCCTGCCTTCTGTTTGATGATACAAGGCAAGCTCCCAGACCTAAGAGCTTGTGGATGTAATAGTGAAACCCTAGAGCTAGCCGGTCCTCAAAGCCAGCACTCTATATTTAAATATGTTTGAACACCTCCAGTGACGGGAAACTCACTATCTGTACGAACAGAGAACAGAATCTTGATGGTGTATGAGTTGGAATGGGGGCCACAGGTACAACTCAGAGGTCCCACTTGCCTAGCTCGTAATGAGGAGGGGCCGAACAGGGGTGCGGCTGGTTTGGGAACTGTCCACCTCACAAATGAGCCTGTGGAAGTAGCATCTCTGAGGAACACGCCTGGCCCACGAGGTCTGTCTTCCAGCCCTGCTCCAGAGCCCTCAGGCTCAGTTCTTTCCTCTCTGGAACCGCAGTCCCGCCCTCGGAAGGGAACCTTCTCTGCATAGACTGGTTAAGGTTTATTACCCCTTAAAATTCCTTTGAGATGAGTTGGTATTTATTTCCCTGCAAAGCTTATGTAACTGTCAGAGGATAGCGAGGCTGCCAAAGCTGTCTGTGGTTTGGACGGGACTCACAGTGGTTTCTTCTGGGAGCTAAATATTATAATGAATGATCTCATACTATCATTTTCTTTGGAATCCATTCCTCCTTGTCCCGTTGGTACCTGGAGCTACCTCCCAGTTCCCTGATGTATTGATTCAGGCTGGTGACCTGACAGGTCAGATAAAAGAAACAGGAAGGACAAAATTAGGCGCTGAGGTAATTCAACCCTTCAACTCCTCCAAGCAGGCCTGAGCTCTGGCTGACCACAGGGACTGGACTGCTGAGGAGAGCCCTGAAAAGGCGGGCTTTCCAGCCATGGTCTGTTCCAATCTGTGCTTTTGCAAGAACGCAGATGTGAGGCTTGGAACGGGAGCAGGTTCAGAAGGTCTGACTGTTGGGTTATTCCCAGGCCCATTCTGGAGAATAGTCAGAGCCGAGGGAGCCTTGTACTGGAAGCCCCCAGCTATTCAATAAGCCATATTGTTACTGGAGTGGTTAGGACCAAGCCTGAGGCCTGGCAGCCCCTAACCAGTTAGGCTCAGTCACTTGTTCTTAATAGGCTAATTCAAGAAACAAGTAACAGTGAGCAGCAGAAAAAGGAGATTTATTCTATCTCCACATTGAGAAGAGGAACAAACAGGTCCAGTGATTCCCCTCAAGTCCATTTTTGGGGTCCTGACATAAGGTTTACATTTAAACAGAGGACAAGAGGTATGCATAGCTAAACCCTGCCCATCATCATTGTTGCTAGCTCATCTCTTGCACAAGGTAGTCTGACATGTTCTCAGAACTCTGTTCCCCTCTGGTTGACATCAGGGTTCCAGTCTTTTCTGGAGAAATCCCAACTTCGTAGGGTCAGTAGTCTAACAGCTGAAGGGAGGCACGGTGTCTTTCTAGAATATTTTTGTTTCTGCCAGGACAGTTAGGACACCACTTACAGGGCACTTTTGCCTACCAGGCTCCAAGCCACATTCGTGGAGGGGCTGTGTAAGTCAAGAGCTCTTAGTGTAGACTGGGGTGTAGGGTGATGGGGTCCACATCACAGCCCCATGTGGCACTAGGCCATGATATGAGCTGTCTGTCTCACCTCTAAAATAAAGGGTGTTAGCAGCCTTCCCCACGGGGTCCTTTGGAAGATTAAATGCGATGATCCCAACAAAGCTCCTACTCCGGTAAACGGCTCACATGATGCTCACAATAATTATGATTCTTGTTGAACTTGATCCCCTGACAGTCCTGCGGGCTGAGGGCGCTGGAGTGCCCTTGTGCAGGTAAAAGAGTGAGGCTTTGAAAGGCGAGACACGACGCTGGGATATGAAGACGCCTGCCCTGGGCTAGGGATGCAGCTTAGAGTGTTTGCCTAGTGCGCACAAAGTCTAAACCGGATGTCATCACGCACGTCTATGATCTCAACACCAAGAAATGGGGGCAGGAGGAGCAGTTCAAGGTCCTCCTTAGCTCCACAATGAATTTGAAGCCTGCCTAAGAGACATGGGACTCTGTCTGACTCTATAAAGGAAGGAAGGAAGGAAGGAAGGAAGGAAGGAAGGAAGGAAGGAAGGAAGGAAGGAAGGAAGGAAGGAAAGAAAGAAAACAGTTTTTAGCATTCCCTTGACTTTTAACTTGGAGGAGATGGCTTTGGTTGTGTGGGTTCCTCCCAGGGCCGGGTCGGGGGCCGGGGAAGCTGGACCCCCTGCTCACAGAGTTCTGTTCTGTATTCTGGAGGAAGGGGATCTGGAAGACTCCAACAAGCCCACTAGACTGTGAGCGCCGACGGTCTCGACAACTCTGACCCATGTCTGGGATTCACAATCCTTTACTGGACAGACAAGCCTTGTGTTATCATCTCAGCAAGAAAAGCTTGGCTTCCCTGCCTCCTCCTGAGTGTTGTGATTTGTGTAGCAAGAAAGGAATCTCTGGGTCTCCTACAGACCAAATCACAGCTTCCCAACTCCAAAGAGATAACAAGAAAAGGGAGGGCCTGGCTGGAATTCCCAAAGCCTGGGAGGTACCTTGAATCTGGTGGAGAAATAGAGAGTGCCACCAGGGGCCTGTAATGGCGAGGACAGCAGGCCCAACAGAGAGTGAGAGTCATCAAGTCAGTGGCTTTAGATTTCTCATGACAGCCGTGAATGAAGAAAGCCTGCGTGGACAGATGGCTGCAGAACCTTCTGTTTTAGAGAAAGCAGGAAAGCCATGCTTTAGCTCCCAGGAAAACATTGCATGACCTCAGATGGGGCTCTTTCTTCAACTCCAGCGGCCACTAATGAGAATTTAAGTCTCCGAGGCCTAGCCTGGTCTGTATATCTCTAGTCCTCACCACGTTTAGAGAAATTTGTTTTTCTTGTAAGATAGAGTCTTACTATTTTCCCTGGGCTGGTCTTGAACTCACTTCGTAGCCCAGGCAGGCCTTAAACTTGAGATCCTCCTGCCTCAGGCTCCTAGGGAGCTGAGAAGACAACCCAGGACCTGGTTATATTGAAACATTTCTGTAGACAGCTGGCGGTTAGGCTGGGAATTTGGGAGTGAAGGCTGCAGCCCACCCGGGGCGGGGAGTGACTGATGAGACGAAGGGATGGTGGCTGTAGCAGATCAAGCCAGAGATGCTGTCCCTCCTAGTTCCTGGAGGAAATCCATGAGTCTTCCTAGGGGCAGTCAGTCACATGATTCAGGCAGGCCCTTCCCACCTGTTCAGTTCTATGGAGAGCAGCCGGACCCATTGGGTTCTCCATCTGTGCCATTCTCCATTAGGCTATTCTGGGCTTCATTCCTTCTAGAGTTGTCGTGTTCATTCTACAGCTCTGGGCAGCTATGGAGTTTGCTTCACTCATGTTCAAAGCAGCTTCAATCATCTTCATCTACACCCAACAGCCTCTGCCACTCCACCACCATGGTCTCTCCCGTGCCACCATTCTCCCATCCCAGCCTCAGCCTCACCTCTGGCCATACTGCCCTCTCTCCAGGATGCCTCTGCATGCTTCCAGAGCTCTGTCTCTCAGGCTGGGCGGTGGTGGCACACACCTTTAATCCCAGCGTTCGGGGAGGCAGAGGCAAGTGGATCTCTGTGAGTTCAAGGCCAGCCTGGTCTACAAGAGCTAGTTCCAAAAAAGAGGAGAAGGAAGAAGAGGAGGAGGAGGAGAAACCCTGTCTCAAAACAAAAACAAAAACAAAAGAAAGAAAAAAAGGAAGAAAGAAAAAAAGAAAGACAAAAAAAAAAAAAAAAACAACCAAAAAACCAAACCCACTTTCCATAGGAGAGTCTCCTTGCCTGTGACCCAGTCTCTGGCTCCTCTCCATCTTCATCTTGCAGCCTTGGCCCCTCCCCTACCACTCTTCTGCCCCCAGGATTTTATCTCTCTGGATGAAGCCTAGGCTCACGTTGTCACATCCTGGCAGGATGCATTCAACATAAACAATGAAAACAATTTCCATTTCCTTGCTTGGTAGCCGGAGGTAAATTGCTCTGAGAGAGTGAGTTTCCTTATCTGTCCTGGGGGCCAGCCAAGGAAACCCCACCTTGACAGATTGTGCATAATGAAAGTTAAAATCACTCATCTGGTTAGATAGAAACAAAAGCCTCTCTTTAGCGCACCCTGTATTTCACACTTCCGGGTCACGTCCCCATTCTTTATCTTACTTAAAGATGCTGCGGTCCTGCAGGGTGGACGCTAGGTTTTCTTGTCAACGGGAGAGTTTAGAGAGCTACTCAAGGTCACACAAGGACTGGACAGCAAAACCAGGTCGGGAAGGCAGCCACACTTGACCTTGCCCTGAAGAAGACAAGAAAGAGTCTGAGGAAGAAACCAAGATCAGAACCAGCTAGTGTGTGAGGGTGCAGGCTGGTCAGCTCCCATCAGAACCATCTGGACACAGGGAAATAACTCAGGGAGGTAGAGCCTCTGTACCCCAAAGCTGGGTGCTCACACGCAACACTCATGACTTTCACCCTCTCCTTGAGCCGGGAAACTTCACCCAGCGACCTTAGTTTGCCGAATTTCCTTGCTCTGTGACTGTTACCCACCCGACAGTGTGGAGAGCTGAACTGGGGTGGGGTTTGGGTGCAGGGGGTGGGCAAGGTGCAGCTCAAAATTCCACAATCAGCTTTGTTGTTCCTCACAGTCTTAGAGCAGGGAATACATTTCTGTGAGGAGACTGGATCTCTCCTAAAGCCTCCTAGGTGGGGGACACAGGGTCAGTCTTTTGCCTCTGGACTTTTCCTTCTTGGGGCGCTAGAAGGATAGCCAACCAGGAGTAAGCACAGGGCCTCTCTGGGGACTTTAACCCAGAGGAGAAGAATCTTCCAGGGGTGGGGATGGATCAGCTATGAACATGTGACTTGGTTAATGCCAAGGGTTAGGCTGAAAGGAGCTGAAACCATGGAGAAGAGAGAGAGGTTCCCACCGAGGAGAGCAGGTTGGGTTTGAACCATAGAGTGTGATAAGAAGTTAATTCCACATGGAAAAGAGAAAAACTTAATGTTCAAAGGGAAGAGGGGTACAAATAGCTAGGCTTACCCCTACCCCAAAAATACATCCTGGGAGCTGTGGAGATAGCTCAGTGGGCTAAGGCCTACCCTGACAACCTGAGTTCAATTCCCATGACCCACGTAGAAGAAGAAGAGAACCACTCCTGTGGGTTGTCCCCTGACTTCTACATGTTCACTGTGGCATGTGTGTGTGAACCCCCAAACCCACACATAATAAATATAACAAAAATATTAGAAAATGTCACAGACTGAGGATGTAGCTTGTTTGGTAGAACACCTCATAGCTAGCAGCCAGGAAGCCCTGGGTTCAATCCCCAGCAACACAGAAAAGTGGTTATGGTGACCTAAGCCTGTGGTCCCAGTATTTGATAGGTGATAGCAGGAACATAGGGGTTCAAGGTCATCTTTGGCTACAATAAGGAGTCAGAGGTTAGTTACAAACAAACAAACAAACAAGTAAGTGGGCCAGGTCTGGTGGCACACACCTTAACCCCAGCTGTTGGATGTGGGAGGAAGAGGCAGGTGAGTCTCTTTGAGTCTGAAGCCAGCTCAGTCTACATATTGATAGAATTACTAGGACAGCCAAGGGTGCATAGTAAGAGCTGCCTCAAAAAACCATAAAATAAAATAATAGGCCAGCGAAATGGCTTGGTAAGTAAAGGTGTTTGCACCAAGCTTGACAACCTGAGCTCAATCCTTGGGACTCATGTAGTGGGAGAGGCAGCTCTGCCCCGGCCCTCTTGCCTCCACACGCGCCATGGCACATATACATCCCCATGTATACATAAATCAATAAAATTTAAGTTTTTAAAATAAAGCCTACTATTTAAAAAAGAAAATCATGACATTCCATAATTAACCAGACCTAAAATTTATATTTTTAAAATGTAATTTATTTTGTGTTATATGTATGGATGTTTTACCTGCATGTGTGTCTGGGTTCGCAAGTGTGCCTAGTGCCCATAATGGCCAAAAGAGGGCGTCAGACCCTTGTACCTGCAGCTGCAGATTGTTGTTTGTGTGGGTGCTGGTGATTGAACCTCGGTCCTCTGGAAAAGAAACCAGCACTCTCAACTGCTGTACCATCTCTCCAGCCCCAGTATAATTTAAAAAAAAAAATTTAAAAAAAAAAAGAAAAAGAAAAAAGCAGCCAGGTGTAGCCAGACCAAGCCTAGCCTGGTCTACAGAGTGAGTTGCAGGACAGCTAAGGCTGCATAGAGAAACCCTGTCTCGAAAAACAAAACAAACAAACAAAAGGAATAAAATGCCATGAAGCAGTGGAAAGGGGTCTTGAAGTGGGGAGAAGGGCCAGGAAGCAGATCTAGAGGGCTTTAGAGGCTTTAAGTTCAACAAAGATGTGAATTTGCAATTGCAAGGACCCACTCGTGAACTTGCTCACCCTCACTTTTCCTATCTGTAAAGAGCTGGTCATAATAATATATATCTCACAAGATGATTGAGAGGATTAAAAAACTCAGAACAAGGGATGCACACGTACACACGCACACACACACACACACACACACAAACGCAGAACAAATGTAGCCATCTGCTTGGGAGTGGCTCCTACAGGGTTAAACAAACCTGTCTCAAAAGCAACCAGAGCTGTTGATGGAATGGTGGGGATAGGAGGCAGGCTGTTTATGTTTTAGGGATGCTGTACTTCTATTAAGCAATCACCCTGTTTATGTCACTGCTAATTGAAGTAAATTGCTTTCTGCAATCAAATCGGGAAGTTCTTCCTTCCGATCATGCAGGGACTTGGACTCCAGTTCCTAGTTTCCAGTATTTAGTCTGACTTGAGTCTTGCCCTTTAATTAATTGCGTACATTCCACCAATTTCTTTAAACATGCAATTGGTTTGTTGTTGAGTCGTCAGTGTGGTGAGCTGATTCTGAAATTGCCCTCCAGGGTAGGAAATGTTTCCTCTCCACTCCCTTTGCTCCAGTCTGAGCAGGATGCTGGGGGTGCTGGGCTTTCAGCTTGAGGGCAGATGTGAGAGGTGAAAGTAGCTGAAGATACGATCAATGTCTGTCTGGAATCCTCTTGGTGCTCCCGCCTGCTACTTCAGGCTATAGGTGTTCCTGGACCACAGGTTGGGGGTGGGGGTGTTGCTTCCTGTGCCTCTGCTTTTGTAAGCTACACGGAAGGAGCGAGAATGAGGAGGTGGGGGAGTGGGGTGGAGGTGAGGTGCCAGGCAGGTAGAGAGCAGGACATCAGAAGAGCATGGATACAGATGAGTCCTCTAGTGCCCTGATGTGCACTACCACATACCCCATCCCAACTCTGTCATGTGTGTAGGCCTGGCCAGAGGCACAGTCCCAAGCAGAGGAGTCTTCACTAATCAGAAGACGCTAATGGCCGGACCATTCTGGGGAGGGGCAGGCCAGTGCTCCGGACGGACGCTCACTGCCTGTTCCTAGTCTCTGTCATGGGCAGAAGATAAAGGAGAAGTGTCTGATGGCAGACCTAGCCGTTAGCTTGGGTACCCCAGAAGGCCTCTCAGTTTTTCCCAGGAAATCAAGACAATAGGTAGAAAAGTTCCCTGTTGTTTATTCTTTCTTATTTATTTATAATGTATACAGTATTCTGTCTGTGTGGATGTCTGCAGGTCCGAAAAAGACACCAGATCTCATTACAGATAGTTGTGAGCCACCATGTGGTGGCTGGGAATTGAACTCAGGACCTCTGGAAGAGCAGCCAGTGCTCTTAACCTCTGAGCCATCTCTCCAGTCCCCTGTTGTTCATTCTTGCCACTAAAAAGACAAAGAGGATCGTCTATGAGGTTCTGTGTTGAGTGTCATACTTGAGCTATAGGTGACAGGTTGTCATGAACTTAACCCTGTATCCTGCAGAGGACATTCTTGAAGGCTTGCTCAGTGACTCTTCCCCGTGATGTCTTTTTTGATGCACTTGGTAGGAATCACCCACTCCCCCAAGCCCATAACAGATTGTATATCTATGGCATGGCACCTTTTCCCTTCTGCCCTGCAGGGGGTCCTGATGTTGAATTTCCCTATCCACAACCAGGAGTTAGAGACTTGAGATAAGGTTGAAACACTCAGAAATGTGACTCCTGGGTAATTAATTCCAAGTCCATCCAAACTGACAGTGAAGAGTAACTAACGTAAGAGCCCATGCAAGCTGGAAGAGGAGAAGGAAGACGTCAGCCATCTTTCCGCTGTGAAGCCATGATCCCCAAGGGGTTCTAGAGAGTGCTTTGCTGGAGCAGTCAACCGGCCTCAAGGTCAGGCTCTGGCCGAGCCTATGTCCAAGGCTGGTTCACATGGGCAGAGATATCTATGGGCATGAGTGTCCTTGGCCTCTTGCCCTTGTCAGGCAGCAAGGCAGTTAATGCTCTTCACGTGGGAAAGAGCAGGAAGCCAAAGATAAGCAAAGCTGGAGAGAACAGTTTCCCAAATGTTCAGCTTGCTCTTGGCAACTTAGTCCCAGTGACAGACCATGAGCGGGTTGGTGGGAGCCTTCCCCGGAGTGTGAGAAATAAGGGAAGTGCATTGTGCATGAGGAAAAGTACAAAATAAGACAGATGTGAAGGATGGCTATCTAACAGCTAGAACAGTGTCCACGATAAAATATTCCTTTCCTCTGCCTGCTGCTCGTGAGCCCTGCCTGGGGATTCGAGTTGGCAGAGGCTCATGACAGGCTGGCTTAGGTGCAAAAGGGAGTGTGCTCTTGGACACTGGGGTCCCTTGGAAAGAAGCTTCTGGAAGCTGCCCCTGTTTTTCCCCCAGGACACTGTGGCACAGCCGGCTCCTCTGGGCGTTTGCCTAACTTTGCTGTCTCCAGAAAGCAGACAATAGAGATCAGACTGCATCCCTTAGTTCTGACTCCAGGGTGTAGCTCTTGGTAGAGCACTTGCTTAGAATGCAAAGGGTCATGTGTTCCAGCCCAGCATTGGGAAAAAGAAATAATCCAGCAGGGCCAGGTAGTACACACCTTTAATCTAGGCATTTAAGAGGAAGAGGCGATCAGATCCCTGTGAGTTCAAAGCCATCCTGGTCTACATAATACGTTCCAGGCCAGCCAGGGTTATAAAGTGAGACCCTGCCTCAAAAATTATATGTAAATAGTAAATAAATAGACAATAATCCAGTTCCAAATGAAGGACCTATTTACCGCAGTACATTAACTATCTCAGAAGGACATTCAGAAAACCAAGGCCGTTAGGACCCCAGAACTGGGACTTTTTGTTTGTTTGTTTGTTTGTTTGTTTTAATTATTGCTATTTAAAACTTTTAGATTTATTTATTTTATATGTGTGGATGTTTTGTCTGCATTTATGTTTGTACCTGGTGTGTACCTGGTGCCCATGAAGTTCAGAAGTGGGTATCAGAACTCCTGGATCTGGCAATATGCATGTTTGTGAGCCTCCATGTGGGTGCCGGGAATTGAATGTTAGGAAATATTACTTGGAGGTGTGTGACTTTTGTTTACGCTGCATTTGTTTATCTCTGTGAGGCTGTGTTACTGTGCCTGCCTGAAACACCTGATGGTCTAATAAAGCGATGAAGGGCCAATAGCGAGGCAGGAGAAAGGATAGGCAGAGCTGGCAGGCAGAGGGGATAAATGGAAGGAGAACTCTGAGGGAAGAAGAGCAACGAGAGAACAAGGGGAGGAGGAAACCAGGGGCCGGACACCCAGCTACACAGCAAGCCACGAAGAAGAAAGATATACAGAAACAGAGAAAGATAAAAGCCCAGAGGCAAAAGGTAGTTGGTTTAGGTTAAGAAAAGCTGGCAAGAAATAAGCCAAACTAAGACCAGGCATTCAAAACTAAGAATAAGCCACTGTGTGTTGTTTATTTGGGAGCGGGTGGTGGGCCCCTCAAAAAGCAAAAAGAGAAAATTATAAGACAATACCCGAACCCAGGTTTTCTACAAGAGTAGCAAGTGTTCTTAACCACTGAGCCATCTCTCCAGCCCCAGGACACTGAAAGCAGCCAGCCGGGAGGTTTGCTCTTTGGTTCCAGTTTGATTTCTCTGTGTCTTGCAACTGAAGTGTGCATTATTGTCAGCAACAAAGCCTGACCATCTAGTCCTGTGAACAACCAAAAGCAGCGGCCGTAGACTGTACTGTTTTGGAGGCCTCTAGGGACCCTATGGCCAACAAGTCCTAGGGAGGTATCCCATCTGTCAGACAGACAGACACAGACAGACAGACAGATAGATATGGCAAAATATTTACAATTGTTGAATGACTGGTATATGTATGTTCAAATTATTTTCTTTTCAGGATTTCCTGTATATTTATACTTTTTATAATGTAAACTTAGGGAGCAATTAAATGAGACTTAAATTTGCATTCTCCACTGATAAGTGTGTGTGTTGTGAGGCAATTACATACTTTTTTTCTTTTTTTTTTTTTCATTTTTGAGACATGGTCTTACTCTACAGTATGGCCTTACCCTAAAGTCATGGCAATCCTCCTGCTTCAGCCTCCCAAGTTCTGGGATTGCAAGCATGAGTAGCCATGCCTGGCTTGCATATTTTGTGGCTAAATTTCCTTATCTACAATATGAGGACCTTGTAAGAATGTTCGATTTAGGAAATCAGTTCTATAGTGTAACAAGACAAGAATCGCAAGTACACAGTAGGTGGATATTATCCACAACAACGACACAAAGAAACACTACGTGGTTGCTCTATTAGATTCACCTGTTAATGGAAGCTTCTCCATCCATCAGCAGATCACCCTTGAAGATGCAGCTGACTCCTCTGTTTGCTTCTAGACCCAATTTTTGCCCCTTGCGACCTGGGGGGCTAAGCATGGCAGCTTGCATATTGAGGTCCCTGGTCCTTTTGGTTTCCAGCTGGACTGGGCCAATAGGAAGCACATAGCAAAAAGGATCTCAGAGGGTGATCACTCCTTCTTCCTGTCCCTTCATGTCTATGAATGTAAAGGCTCCCCTAGGACACTGCACTGTCCCTGTGGTTTATTTTTAATGTAAGTAGAACCATAATGTTGAGCTACCTAGTACCCACCAGAACTTTTGCTGGCGGGTGATGTACTTTATGTTTACAATGTTGCCAGGTCCTGGGAGGTGTCACATTTAATGAAACTCAGACAGTTCTGCTGTGGAAAAATCCTTTTGTACATTGTAAAGATTTGTCACTCCAAATGGTTTTATAAAAAGCTGACCAGCCAGTAGCCAGGCAGGAAGTATAGGTGGGACAGTCAAAATAAGGTCACTGGGAAGAAGAAGGACAGAGCCAGAGATGCCAGCAGAAGCAGAGGAAGTAGGATGTGTAGAAAATGAGGTAAAAAGCCATGAGTCTTGTGGCAGAGGGTAGATAAAAAAATATGGGCTAATTTAAACATAAGAGTTAGCTAGTAACAAGCCTGAGCTATTTGCTGAGCATTTATAATTAATATTAAGCCTCTTTGTGGTTATTTAGAACTGGCAGATGAGAAAGAAATCTGCCTACACAGTTCCTTATGGAGCTGAGTCTTTACTCAACTTGTCCCCTTGAGGCTTTGCAGGATAACTCTGAGTTCCCTACTCTACAGGACCATTGTAAGTGGAGGAGCAGGCCAACTCCTGTTTCCCAACATAACACAAATGGAGAAATCCCATATCTTCAGATCCAATAGACAGACACCTTGTCAGTATTCCATTCTCCTTGCTTTGCACCTCTAAGGACATGAGAGTTCAGGGGAACCTCTTTGAGTGTCTGAAGCACACAAATATGCACGCTCACATGTAGAGTGGTGCCCTGTGCAGCATGAGACATCAGTTGGTGCTGGGAAGAGTTCAGAAAATGCATCTCTGAGACTATGGGATTGGATCACGGTCTACTCAGCTATTGCATTAAATAGCCTTTAAATGTCTAACAGTTGACCCAAATGAGTGAGGACCTTTGGGGAAATTTAGTCTCATGAACATGGGGACTTATTTTATGTTTATCCTAAAAATGACTTTCTCATGCCCACTAGAAACATGGAGATTTAAACATAGATTGTGGGCAGGCAGTATTGATAATGCTAAACATTCTTTGTTCTCCCTTTGGGGAAGGTATCCACAGTAGGACCTGACCTTTGTGTGCCAGCATCAGGTGAACAATGAATGAACCTTGAGTTGGTCTGGTATCTCACAGTGGATCCTCTCAGAGAGCTGTTTTCTCTTATATAGTCCAACGGCATAAATTTAAAAAAGCCTTCCTAGGTTGTGCTTTTAAAGGACCGCAGCAATGGGAACCATCTGGAGAGATTGTTTGCCCTTGAGTCCCATCCCTTGACACCATACACTGGCTTAGAGGTTGTGATTTCAGTTCCTAAGGATGAGTACAATTCCAGATGCCTCTCTGCATTCATGTGAGCAGGAGAACAAACAGGAAATAAACTACGCAATGGCTCGGGAACTAGTTCACCATACAATGGTGCAGAAGAGAGAGCATTTGGGGCAGAGATTTGTATTTAGTGTGGTGGTTTTTAATAGGTATGGCGTCTATATCTATTAGAATGCTTAACCTATATGGAGTGGCATATTGGAGGTATGACTTTGTTGGAGTAGGTGTGTCCTTGACGGAGGAAGTGTCACTGTGAGGGTGGGCTTTGAGGTCTCATATGCTCAAGCTATGCCCAAGGTGGGACACAATGTACTTCCTAGTGCCTGTAGATCATAGTGTAGAACTTTCAGCTCTGTCTCCAGTACAATGTCTACCTGCATGCTGCCGTGTCTCACCATGATGATAATGGACTAAACCTCTGAACTGTAAGTTAGCCCCAATAAAATGTTTTCCTTTATAAGAGTTGCCATGGTCATGGTGTCTCTTCACAGCAATAGAAACCCTAACAAAGGCATTAATAATTTGTTTATTGATTTATTTATTTGTTTTTTCTGAGACAGAGTTTCTCTGTGTAGATCTGGCTGTCCTGGAACTTACTTTGTACAGCAGGCTGGCCTTGAACTCAAAGAGGTCTTCCTGCCTCTGCCTCTGGGTGCTGGGTTTAAAGGCATGAGCCACCATGCCCAGTTATAATTTATTTTTTGAAGGTTATTTTTTTTTGTGTGTGTGTGTGTGTGTACAAAGGTGAGAACACACAGAGTCTAGAAGGGGCAGAGGCAGAAGCAGACAGATCTCTGTGACATCAAGGTCTCCTCCCACCCCCACAAGTTCAAATAGCCTAGGGTGACTTAATGAGATCCTGTCTTAAAAAGACAAGAAAATTAGGGGGTAACTCCAGAGCTGGAGTTGGAGGCAATTGTGAGCCACCTGATTGGCTGCTGGGAACTGAACTCTGGACATCAGCAGGAGCAGCACATTCTTAACCACTGAGCCATTTCCCTAAACCCAAACGAGGGTTTACTTATAATATCCTGGCCTAGGATGAGCCTTAGAACTGTGTCTTCTCATTAGACACTTACCCCATTCTTGTAACAACGGCCCACATTATCATTAGCAATAGGATTTATTTCAGCAGGAAAATCCCACTTTACAGATAAAACCTTGAAGGCTAAGAAAGCATTTTCCTAAGGTCCTACCGTTTGCACATGGGACTCAGGTCTGAGTTAGCTTAGAACACCCTACTTGCTGCCCTGCTGGCCCACAAGGCCAAAAACGCATCTTACTGCCACATGGACTTGGCACTCGGGTGAGAGGAGAGAGGTAAAGAGGGAGCCGCCTGCTCAGACAGAGCCTCACAAGAACCTTGGTTAATTCCAGTGCCTAGAACAATGCCTGGCACAGTTCAAATGAAAGAACAAATTATAAGCAGGCATGGCGGCCCATCCTGTAATCCCAGTACTTGGGAGGTAGAGGCAGGAGGGGCAGGAGTTCAAGGCCAGTCTCAACTACATAAAGAGTTCAAAGCCATCCTGACCTCCCGCCTGAGAGCCTATCTCAAACAACAACAACAGACAAGGACTTGTTATTACTGGATAGTTGTCGCCTGACCAGAGAGAGACGTGTTCATATCTTCTGTAGATCCTGGTTACAGAGGACATAAAGGAATGCTCCAGAGACCACAGCAGACCAGCAGGGCCAGCTGTAGGTAAAAGCACTGGGACTGGAGATTCTCCGCCCCCAGCTTCCATAGAGAGCCTAGCAAGTGGCTTGCCATGCGAGCGTACAGACTGGAGTCCAGATCTCTAGAATCCACATGAGAGACAAGCTAGGCATGACCGTGCTTGCCTATAACCCCAAGATTGAGAGGTAGAAACAGGTGAATCCCCCAAACCAGTCAACTTAGCCTGGCTGAAATGCTAAGCTTTCAGTTCAGTGAGGGCCTCTGTCTCCAAGGAAAAAGGTAGAGAGAGCAAGGGAGACATTGGATTCCCTCCTCTGGCTTTGCGTGTGGGTGTCCAGGTACATATACTCACACACCTCATGGATACATCACAAATATCACACACACACACACACACACACACATGCACACGGGATGGGGGGAGAGAGAGAAAGTTAATTTAAATGTATGTATCTAAGTATCTATGTATGTAGAGCCAAAAAGAAGTGAGGGTTCTAGGAAAGGAAAAATCAAAGGTCCACAGAGAGAGAGGGAGCTGCCCTGTCCCCCAGCTGGCCAGACACTCCAGCCTCCTTTCTCATGCTTCTCTGCTCCTCCCAAAGTCCGGGAGAACCATGAAAGCACAACCTTCACTCACCACCAGCCAGGACTGAGTCCTGCTTCCCACGCCCCACCCCACCCCACCCTACCCCACCCAGAAGAATGTTTTCTTGTACTGGCTGTGTGGTACCCCACAACGAAGGAAGACACTTGGAGTTCCCTAGGGGCAGAGGCTTTGTGGCTAGAGCTGATGACAATGGGGTTGGAGCAGGGAAGAGGGCTGGATCTTTTCAGAACTTCTCTTGATTTTAGTGAGTATTTTTGTCTCAAGGCACTAAGTTTGGCTAAGTCTCTGACGTGTCACTCCGTCCTTTTCTGACTTCTGCAGGCAGACAGTTCTGGCGGATTTGTGAATTGTGGTGAGCCCGCAGCCCCAGGGTCGCCCTTTGCGTTGGTTTGGTTGATCCTGCTGTCCACGGGGTTGCCTCCCAGCCTGCCTGGGAGCTCTGCCGCTGGCAGCTGGATGTCATGTGGAAAGTACAGCTCAAGGCAGTGGGGCTGAGTCTCTGTGCTGTCATTTCTTCATCTGGTTGTTTTGTGACAGGGTCTCCCTGTAGAGCCCTGATCAGTCTGGAATTTGCTATGTAGACCAGGCTGGCCTTAAACTCATAGTGACTCTGCCTGACTGTTGGAATTAAAGTTGTGTGTCACCAGACAAGCAGGACACATACACGAGAGAGAAAGAGAGAGAGAGAGAGAGAGAGAGAGAGAGAGAGAGAGAGAGAGAGAGAGAGCATGCGCGAGGGAGACTTGACAATACCTCTCACCGCAGCCCAAGACCCCACATTTCCAAAGGCCTTCTTCCATGACCTCAAGGCTAGGAGGTGAAGAAAGGAGCCACTGTGGACACCAGGAGTCACCTGGTCTGGGAAGATTGAGGTCACCTGGGAAAGGTAGCTGGGCCCTCACCATGTCTAAGGAGATGTGATATAAATAATTCAATAGACTAATATTAGAGCTGGAGCTGGGTATAGTGCTCCACACCTTTAATCCCAGTACTCAGAGACAGAGGCAGGTGGACCTCTATGAGATCAAGACTAGCCTGGTCTACACAGTGAGTTCCAGGACATCCAGAACTACTACACAGTGAGACCCTGTCTCAAAACAACAACAACAAACATACAACAACAACAACAACAAAAAAAAAACACAAAGGAAACAGCAGAATAGTATTAGAACTGGGACCTGGCTAGACCATGGTAGTACACACCTTTAATTCCAGCACTCGGGAGGCAGAGGCAAGAGTTTCAGTACAACCTGGTCTACAAAGTAAGGCTGTCTACAGACAGCCAGGGCTACACAGAGAAACCCTGACTTGAAAAACAAAACAATAAGTAACTAAATAAAATAAAAAAGAATTGGGGGTCCTGGGGGAGAGGAGGACACCAAAAACGTGTGTGACTGACTTAATGGATTGCACTCAGATAGACGCTCTGTGTGGATGGAGACCGGCTGTCTCTTCAGCCACCCCCACTTCAGAGAACTTTGGTGCTGTGAACCTGGAGCTCATTGAATCCATCATTACTGCAAATTCCTTGGCTGCTTAGCTCTGCTGTTCTTGGGCTTAGAAGGTGGCACACTGGCCTGCTGAGTTGGCACCAACTTCTCCATCTGCTGCCCAGGTTTCTTGTTCTTGTGGTGGTGCCTTTGTTGAGGTTGGTTTTGTTTTGTGTTTAGCTGCTGTCTTCTCCTCTTCATTCTGTCTGAGTTTGTGTCCTTTTTTTCCCCCTTCAAATCTCTTTGTCTTATTGTAGTGGGCTTTTGAATGCTAAATGCATGTATTCACTCAACTTCACCCGAATCTTTCTCTTTCTCTCCCCCAACCCCTTTAACTGTATGTAGCTCAGACTGAGCTGAACTTGTAGCTGTCCCCCTGCCTCAGCCTAGCGAGGGCTGGGATGACCGGCTTGAGCAACCATGACAAGCTTGTATCTCTCGCATCGCAGAGGCTGGGCACATGAAAACACGTGTGGTCATTTCCCACATTTCCCACAATGGTCACCGGGACTCTTCTATGCTCTCTTCTTTTTGCTCGTGTTTGGCACCCCTTTTCTTCTCTTTTGATTTATAGTCATACCTAATATATTCTCCACGCTCCTCCTCTGTTAGTTAAACATGCCCCGAATGTCTTCTCTCTGAGTATTGCTTTTCTTCTCTTTTGAAAATTTAGTTGGACTTAGCACTTGTTTCCTTGATCATTTCAGCTTTTTGTTTTGTTTAGAGATCCTTCTAGAAGATTAACGTAGCATGCCTGGGATTCCAGCACTTGAGAAACTGAGTCAAAAAACTGTCCTAAGTGTGAAAGCTGTCTGAGCTATTTGAGACCCTGAACCAAAGAAAGAGAAAGAAAAGTATGCCAGTTGAAGTTCTTGATAAGCGTTGGTTTGTGTCAGTGACTGTGCTGAGTGGTTCCATCTGAGAACGTTGTACTCCTCTGCATTATTTATATTTAAAAATGCTGTTTATATTTGACCAGTTTAGAATTGGGGTATGGTAGAATATTTACCTAGCAGTGTGAAGACCTGCGTTTGGTCACCTCCACAGCATAAGTAAATAAATAAAATAAATTTTAGAACGTTTTAGCTGGTCACAGAAGCACTTCCTAGAACCCCAGCACATAGGAGGCTGATACAGGAAGACTGAAATTTGAAATCAGCCTTGATATGCACAGTATCCAGAAGCCTCCGAGGAAAAACAGAAAAAGTGCTTGCTGCTTCCCCCTCAAGTGAAGCCATTCCCTTCAGGAGTTCTCAGAGTAGAAAGTACATCCCCATAGCCCTGGGTCAGCTTGGTTAGTTATCCCAAGGTGTGTGCACCCCCTGCGGTGACTTACTGGCCTCTCAAGGGGTTCTAAAGTAAAGAGTGCCGCTTCAGCAGAATTTGGGTAGGATGGTGTGTTTTTAGTTTTTTCTTTCTTGCTGGGATCTCCAAATGTTAATACTGAGACTTTAAACCAGTTCCACAACTTTGGAACCAAATTTGGAGCAAGTTTTAATTAAATACTGACCAGGATAATGTATCCTGGCCAGGTCCATTCTGGGGTTCCAAGAAAATGGTGCCAAGTGATATTTTGCAGAGGCTTAAAAAACCAAGCCCACAAGGCCACTGTATTTTCCATGAGATCCAATCAGGGGCAAGCATATATAGCCCGACAGACTTCCTGCCTGTGTACCTCCCTCCTGCATCCTACCAAGCACATATGGTGCAGTTGGATCAAACACACCTGTTTTGGGGGGGTGAAAATATATGACTTATTGTCTCACAAGAACCACAGCCCCCAGCATTCCAGGAATTTATCTGTCCTAAGGCAAGTGGGCCTTACGGGTTAACTTTGGCCCTTATGGACCCTGTCTCTGAAAAAAAAACCTAAAATTTGATCATTTTCCCTTGAAGCATTTATGTGTTTTTTCATAGCTGTAATGCCATTATTTTGCATTTTTAAACTCTTTTTAAACATTTATTTATTTTGTTATTTTATGTGCTGGGGCGGGGGGCGGGGTGATGTGTACACTTACCACAGCTCACGTTTGGAGGTCAGAGGGCAGTTTGAATGTGAGTTCCAGAGACTTATCTCTTATCTGGTCAGGGATGTGTTCCTGACCTGCTGAGCCACTTCCCCAGCTCTACTTCCTTCTTTATTAGACAGGGTTTCTCTGTGTAGTCCTGACTTTCCTGGAACTCAGTAGGTAGGTAAGGCTGGCCTCAAACTCAGAGATGTGCCTGCCTCTTCCTCCAGAGGGATGAGATTAAAGGCATGAGCTACATTTTTTTAATTGGCTATTAGAAATAACTATCTTTGGCTCAGTTGCTATAAGAACTTACTCTACAGGCCTGATGTCCTGAGTTCTATCCCTGAGACCCATGGGAAAAAGCCAGATATGCTGGGTCCTAATTCCAGCACCCCTACTGCCTGATGGGAGGTGAAGACAGAAGTATTGGTCCAGAGCTTGTATAAGCCATGGCAAAAATAGCAAGACAGGAGACCCTACCTCAAAAACAAGGTGGCAGGGTATAAATGTCTGCCACCAAGCCAGACAACCTGAATTTAATCCTTGAGGTTCATAGGTAGAAAGAGAGAGCAGACTCCTACACGTTATCCCCTGACCTCAACATGGGTGCTGTGATACACACACACACACACAAATTATTTTATAAAAACCATATTTTTTAAAGACAGAAATTGAAGAAGACATCAGAAGGTGGAAATATCTCCTATGGTGGGTTGGTAGAACAAATATAGTGAAAATGGCCACCCTACCAAAGCAATCTACAGGTCTAAAGCTTCATATGAAGGCACAAGATCCCAAGAGATCAAAAAACAACCCTGAATAATAAAAGAACTTCTGGAGGTATCACCATCCCTGATTTCAAGTTGTATCACAGAGATATAGCAATAAAAACAGCATGATATTGGTATTAAACACACACACACACACACACACGTTGATCAATGGAATAGAATTGAAAAGCAGACGAAAGTCCTGTGGATACTTGGTTTTTGAAAAATAATCCAAAAATACACACCGGTGGAAAAAAACAGTATCTTCAACAAATGATGCTGGCCAAACTGGATAGTCGCATATAGAAGAACAAAAGTATATATCATCTTGCACAAAATTCAGCTCTAAATTGACCAAAGACCTCAATATAAGGTCAGATGCCCTGAATGCAATAGAAAAGGAAATGGAGACTAGGCTTAAACTCTTTGTCACAGGAAAGGACACTGACAGCACAGGTACTAAGAATAAAAACTAATAAATGAGATTTTTCTGGGCATGGTGGCGCACACCTTTAACCCCAGCACTTAGGAGGCAGAGGCAGGAGGATCTCAGAGTACGAAGTGAATCTTTGTCTACAGAGTGAACTCCAGAATAGCAAGGAATACACAGAGAAACCCTGCCTCAAAAAAACAAAACAAAATGATGTTAATAATGAATGGACTTCATGAAATTGAAAAACTTCTCTACAGTAAAGAATACCATCATTTAAACAAGGTGGCAGCCTACAAAATGGGAGAATCTTCACCAATTTTGCAGCTGACAGAGGGTTAGTATCTTGAATATACAAAGAAACTGAACATTGAGAACAAAAACTCAACTTAAAAATGGAATACAGAACAAAACATTTGAATTCTCAAAAGATTAAACATAAATGTCTAAAAAACACTTTTCAAAATGTTCAGCATCCTTAGCCCTCAAAGAAATGCAAATTAAAAGCCATTTTTAGATTTTATCTTGCCAGAGTCAGAATGACCAACATTGATAAAACAGTTGACAGTTCATGCTGATAAGGATTTAGGGAAAGGGGAACGCCCATTCGTTGCTGGTGGGAGTGCAAACTGGTACAGCCACTAATGAAATTGGTGTGCCGCCTCCTCAGGAACCTGGAAATCAATCAACTGTAAGAACTTTCTTGTAATAAAACTCTGCATCTTATTACAGAAATATTTGCTCAGCCATGCTCATTATTGGTCTGCTTCATGATAGCCAGAAACTGGAAATGGCTTAGATGTCCCTCAGCTGACAAATGGGTAAGGAAAATGTCATACATCTATACAATGGATTGTTATTGACTGTTAAGAAAAGTAAAATATTGAAATTTGCTGGTATGGATGGAGCTAGACACAGTCATCCTGAGTGAGAAAACCCAGAGCCAGAAAGACAAATATTGTGTTTTCCTTATATGTGGGTGTTGGCTTCTTAAGCTTTGGATATATGTGTTTCAGTTAGAATAGCCACAGAGATTGAGTAGACAGAGACTAGGTGGGGAAGAGGAAATCTTCTAGAAAGGTAGAAGTCAATATGGTGATATAAGATATAAAAGGAAGGGCTGGAGAGGTGGCTCAGAGGTTAAGACCACTGACTGCTCTTCCAGGGGTCCTGAGTTCAATTCCCAGCAACCACATGGTGGCTCATAACCATCTACAATGAGATCTGGTGTTCTCTTCTGGCACGCTGGATGAACACTATATATGTAATAAATAAATAAAATTTAAAAAAAAGATATAAAAGGAAAACTAGGACTAGGAGGATTAACTAGGAGGGGACGGGAAAGAAGGGTAAAGGGGGGGATATGGGGAAGAACAACTAACACAAAAAGCCTTTTGGAAAATCATATAGAAGCCTACTACTATAGAAGTATCCGAAAATACACAGATAAATGAAAGATATCTTTAAATAGAGTCATATATAATGGGGGAGACAACGCCCCAGTTAGATATCTTATACTCCAAAGTAAAACCTCCAGTGCCAGGATTAAGCTATAATCTTATTGGGTTGGGCCAAAGGGATCCCACAGATGCCTTCAAATGTCAAAGGCTGTTGTCTAGCCTATGGTTACTCTCCACAGCTTGATGGTAAGGCCTTACTGCTGAGGACCCTACTTTTATGTTGTAGAACAAGGAGAGATTGAGCTGCTGTCCAGTTAGAAGCGTCACCCTCCTGAGCAGTGTCAATGGTGCTGGGAAGGACTTTGTGCATTTTTGAAAGAGAAAAGTAATCAAAATCCTTCCCTCAAGCTGGGTAGTCATGGCACACTCCTTCAATCCTAGCACTCACAGGCAGAGGCAGGTGGATCTCTGTGAGTTCAAGGCCAGCCTGGCCTAGAGTTGAATTCCAGGATAGCTAGGGCTGCACAGAGAAACCCTGTCTTGAAAAAAATGAAATCCTCCCCTCAAGTCTTAGGGATCCATGTAGAAGAGGAGACAGAAAGACTGTGAGAGCCGGAGGTGGCAGGCGACTCCAGGGAAAGAGTGTCATCCAGAAACAACAGGGCTGATACACACGTGAGCTCACAGAAGCTGTGACAGCAGGCACACGGCCAGCACAGGTTTAAACCGGACAGAAACCCAGCACAGGGAGGGGGACGTGAACAAGAAGCTGTTTCCAATGGTGATAGCTGCTGGGAAAGGGAACATCAGTTCCCCAAAGGCACTCATGCACTAGCTGTATCTGCCACACTCTAGGGAAGGCCCGTGCCCAGGAGCGGTTTGCTAACATGAAAGGAGCTCCAGGGCTTTGTGTGTGTGTGTGTGTGTGTGCTTTTTGTTTGGGTTTTATTTTATCTTACAGGCTTTTTGTTGCTTATTTTGATTTCCTTCCCTTTGAGGTCTGGGGAGATGGAAAGGATCTGGGAGAATTTGGGGCAGGAGAGAATATGATTAAAATATCTCTTATGAAAAATTTAAGTAATAATAAAAAAGAAAAACAAAATGAAACAACCTTAAATCAGGCATGGGGGTACATGCCTATATTTCCAGCATTTGGGAGATAGAGGCAGGAAGATTAAGGATCTGAGGTCAGCCTAGGTTACATAAATCTTTCTTGTCTCAAAACAAATAGCAACAAAAAAGATATGAACATCTTTATAAGCAAATTCTATTTTCTAGCTGGCTATTGTAAACGTGCAGAAATTCTGTAGGATGGAAGCTTGTAGAAAGGTGCATTATTTCAAGCGTCAGCCAATCTCAGAGCTCTCCTTAGGTCAACTGCTCGAGTTGCACACCAACTGGGATTTCTGTCCTGTTTGTCACCCATCTGCAAACTGCTTTCTTCCATCTCTCCTTCTGAAAGATCTGGGGTGACCTTCCAGAGACAATGAGACAATGCCTGTCCTGTAGGGCCAAAAAGAAAACAGTGTGGGGGCTGGAGAGATGGCTCAGCATTTAAGAGCACTGACTGCTCTTCCAGAGGACCTGGGTTCAATTCCCAGCACCCACATGGCAGCTCACAACTGTCTGAAAATGCAGTTCCACGAGATTAGACACTTTCACACCAATGCACATGAAATGAAGTTTAAAAATCATTAAAAAAAAAAACAGTGTGTAATACTGAGTTTAAAATAATGGTGTACCCATTTTATATGAGTTCACTTTAGGGTTTAAGTGCTCATAATCCAAATATACACATAAGACACAAAAATAAGGTAGAACAATAGATCTGAGCTCCATTTGTGAGGTGGGTTCTGTACAGCTCCTCTGAGGAAAGTTTAGAAGCCCCCCCATTAACTTCCTAGGTGGTAGAGGTAGTATCCCCCCTCTAAAATGCAAATCTCTGGCCACGGCGGGGGGGGGGGGAGTTTGGGGGGCAGGGTTGGCGACTCAGCAGCTTCCTCTCCTTTTTTTTGAGACTCATGGAGTTTAGAATCAAAGGCTTCTGAGAAAGCCACAGTCACGTGAAGAAAATAAGTAGCCCAGCCCTGTGGGGCTCAGGGGATGGCTATGTGATTTGCACAGTGAGTGAGACACACTGGAACTCACTAAATGCAACATTCATGTTGGTACTTAAGACCGTTCCCAAGCCATGGACCCTTAAAGCTGGGCAAGCCTTGAATTCTGGGACGCCATAGTCCTTCAGAACACAAATACAATACAGTTAGCACGGCAGGCATAGAGGAAACTTCCTTTTTAAAAAGTTTTTTTTAATGCCCTTAGCTCCAATATATAAAACAAAACAAAACTAAAAAAAAAAAAAATCAAAACAAAAACAGCTGAAGTAGGTGCTGGTACTAAGCAGACAAAGAGACAAGAACCGATCCCCAGCATGCTGGGGCTTCTAGTCCCTGAGGGACCACACTGCACACCCCTTTGTATGAATTCGCTAGAACTGCTGTAATAAAATACATTAGACTGCATTGGTTAAACAGTAAAAACTTATTTCATCACTGTTCTGGTGGCTGCAAGTCTAAGAACACGATGTTGGCAGGGCTGGTTTCCTGTGAGACCTCGCTCCTGCCTTATAGGTGACCACCCTTTTGCTGTGTTCTCCTGAAGTCCCTTCCCCAGGATGCCTACCCGCTGATCCCCTCTCCTATGACATTTAACTTCTGTTTCCTCCTTACACAGTTTCCTAGTATAGCCACGCTAAGGCCAAGCCTGTGCTTGCTAAGTACTTCTGACAACCTGGGTTTAATCCTCTGAGCCCAAGGATCTGTGGAAGGAGAGAACCAGGTCCACAAAGTTGTTCTCCGACCTCATGAGAACACTGTGAAACACGACCTCAAACAACCTAAGAAAGAAAGAAAGAGAAGAAGAAAGATGAGAGATTTTTTAAGAAGATTTATTATGTATACAATATTCTGTCTACATGTATGCCTGCAGGCCAGAAGAGGACACCAGACCTCATTACAGATGGTTGTGAGCCGCCATGTGGTTGCTGGGACTTGAACTCAGGACCAGTGCACTGCTGAGCCATCTTGCCGGCCTGGAAAGAAAGATTTTTTTTTTTTTTTTTTTTTTTTTTTTGGTTTTTCGAGACAGGGTTTCTCTGTGGTTTTGGAGCCTGTCCTGGAACTAGCTCTTGTAGACCAGGCTGGTCTCGAACTCACAGAGATCCGCCTGCCTCTGCCTCCCGAGTGCTGGGATTAAAGGCGTGCGCCACCACCGCCCGGCGGAAAGAAAGATTTTTAAAGAAGTGCAAGGATAATTACACTAGAGGTCGGAACTTCAACAAGTTTTGAGGGTGCACAATTTAGTTCATATGCATTCTTTTTTCTTTTTCTTTGGTTTTCTGAGGCAAGGTTTCTCTGTGTAACTGGCTGTCCTGGAACTCGTTTGGTAGATCAGGCTGGCCTCGAACTCACTAAGATCCACCTTTCTCTGTCTCACAAGTGGGATTAAAGGCATGTACCACCACCACCTGGCACTTTTTTTTTTTTGCATAGAGAAACTGAGGCTTCAAAAATGAAGACGATTCCTTCATGCCTACACCAAACAGAATGTGTGTTTCTGAGCTCAAAGTGCTGGTCTCTGAGTGAGGGCCAAGACTTTATTCCCTCGACCTCTGCTCAGACCCAGCATTCCAGCCTCCAATGCTCTGGGAATTGGCAATGATCTCCCAGAGGCCCCTGGGGAGTACGCAGATTGGCAATGTGATTTTTCACTAGACCGGAGGGGATGAACTTGAACACAGTCCGCTTGGAAACTGTGATTTGTGCACACAGGCCTGGGGACTGCTCGTGAGGAATAGGGGACCCCGAGGTTTCAGACTCACAATTGTCCTGCCTCAGGTGCTTAGGGCGTGGGAACGTTGGCTATCAGGGAATCTCAGATACCAGCTTGGGGCACAGCGACCAGTGCGGTGGAGCCTAGTTAGAAGCCCGGCCTGTGTTACTTCCAGTCTTGTTGAGTCCATGTAGCCCTCCCTGGGCCCTTCCCGTGTAGCCTCTCTAGTCTCTGGAGCTCGAAGAGACCTCTGGGACTTTGCAAAAACTGTGCTGGACCTCTTCCCACACTTGGTCAGCCCTGGTGTCTCTCTCCTGGAGGAAACACAGAGAAGGGAAATGAACACTGAGGTTCTCCAAGGCTGGTTCAGGAGCCAAACAGATCAAACGCCGTGCGGTGCCGGCTCAGGGCTGGAATGTCCCCGGCTGTCTTTGCCCAAGTCCAGGAGCGGAAGCCATGACAGCTAAAGGGATTTGTGGAAATTCCTTCGTGCATTGTTACCAGGCAAAGGAAGTGGTTTAGAGTTGAGCTCTCAGTTTCTGCCCTGGGGAGCCAAGGCCAGTTTCCGATTCTGGAACTTTTTTTTTTTTTTTTTTGGTGGGAAATTGAAGGGAGTGTTTCAGGTCCTGAGCGGAGAGGGGCCCCCAGATAACCCCCACCCCCTTCCCAGAGGCTAAGGAGGCAAAGGGTCCACTGAGCCAGACAAAACAGCCCCAGAATCCGTTCCCTTTCTTTTTCCTTCCACTTTGGGGCGGGTGGCTCAGAGCCGAGTCGAAGAAACAAACTTTTTTCCCCCAGGTCTGCTGGTATTTGCTTCTCGCACAATCAGCACAAGCAGATTAGAGAAATAAATTGCATTTTTCAGTCTGGCCTTGCCCTCTGGACTGGACCTCCTCACAATGGGTCCACCGGGTTCTATGACAGCCCCTGCCACTCTGGAGAGATTCCTGGGCCTGTGTCTCTGCCATGGCTGTCCAGGCCTTGCCAGATGATGAGTCACCTCCGAGTCTCTTAGAGAGGTCATGATTAACTGGCCAAGAAAGATACACATGCATCTGTACATGTGTCTACATATGGAGCCGCCTACCTACACGCTGTGTGTGTCCATACTCGTGTGAACTGGTGGCTGGCTTCCATCTGTTGCTATCCCGGGGTTCCTGTCTCTAGGGCTACAGCACTCCATAGGAGTCCTCAGCATGGCATGGGAAGGAGAGGCTGGCTTTTCTGAGGCCAGCTTAGGTCCCCCTGGAAGCTCTTGCTAGGAGCCAGATACGGAGCTGCACCAGGCTGCTCCACCCATGCCCTGCTAGGAAAGCCTTCCCCAGCACATTGCCTTTGAGGTGTGACATAAATCTTGCAGGGAAGGGGGGGAAAGTAGGCTCACAAGGTCTTTTGGTTCCCACCCACCTCTGCTTATAAAGCGGGGGTGTATCAGTGTGACCTACTCAAGATGGTCAGGACAGGAAGCGCCTACCTCAACCCCTGCCTTCCCCTCTCCCCTCTTTTCTTTCTCTCTCCTTCCCCTGCCTCCCTTCTCTTTATTTTGTGCATAAAAGCAATCTTCAAGAACCCCTCCCAGATAATCTCAGTATATCCGATTCAACTAAGCCTGAGATGGGAGGACTTGACAAGCCTCAGTCTTCCTTCACTTACTCCACCTCCGAGATTTCAGAATGGCCGGGGCAGATCCTGCTCTATCTTTAAGCCCACTCTTTTCCTTCTCTGGGGCTGGAGCCCAGGCAGTGGGTGAGGACTCGAACGCCTTGAGAAATAAACCCTGGGTCACACGCTAAGCCACGTATTCTATTTGGAAGAATTATGTCAAAGTTAAGAAAAGTCTTTTGCGGGGGGAGGGTTGTCTTATAGTGGTCTGTATCTATAAGATTTCTGGGAAAGGCAGACTCCAAACAGAAAATAAGAAAATTTCAAAGTCAACATTCCTAATGCCCAAGTCCACTTTAGGGTTATGAACATTTCATGTGCAATGATATGTTGTTGTGAAATAAATCATGCCGAGCAGTTAGCTGTAAGCGGGCATTTCATCTTCTATTTTTATTTCCACATGAGGTTTATTTTTGCTCTGACGTTTTATTATAATTTCTTCCTACGGTAGGTAAAGTGCTTGAGAAGTTAATTTAAACCACCCTGACTCTGTGTGTGTGTGTGTGTGTGTGTGTGTATGTGTGTGTTTTAATATTTGTTTAAGCTTTTATTGAGCTTGTCAAGCCAATGTGCAAAAAAATGCAGCCGAAAAGCTCTTTTTCCTTTGGTGGTGCCTGCCCATTAATTCTAGGTGGCGACAAGATTCGCACGCACTTCAAATGGGGGATTATTCTGGGTTTTCAAGGGAATTTGAGCCACCTGCTTCAGAAACCTCTTACTGACTTAGTGAGATGACGCAGGGTATCTCCCCGCTCAACTGTCACTCAGAGTTCCAGTTCTCGGTCTCCTTCCGGCTGGCAGGGCCCTGCAGGCAGGGGCAATTTGCAGCCTTAGCTGAGACCTGAGCTCTGAGTTGTGCCTCCCCTCCCCACTCCCACCCCTAGCCTGTGGCTTGGCCTCAGCCTGGGCCAGACTGCCTTCTATCTGCACAGAGGGAACGGTCCAGATCCACAGCAGGCTGGCTTCCCCTGGGTTAGGGCTGTCCAGTCTGAGCTGTTTATCATGGACAGCAGACCAACATGCGATCACCTTTGAGGAAGTGAGTTGAGAGAGCCAGTTGTGTGGCCTACGTGTCGGGGAGCCACGCTACCCACAAAATTTGGCCAAGGGGAAAAATAGAAAGTCAACATTTTCCAGCAGGCTAGGGAGGTGGCTGAGTATTTCTGGAGCTTGGGATTCTGGAAACATGCTCCTTGTGCGGGTGAGGCATAAAAGGGGCAATGGTAGGGACACGGTTTGATCCTCACGAGGCTCAGAGGAGGAGGGCTAAATCAGGAGTAGCTTTCCCTGTCCCATAACCTATGCTTTCCACACTGCCAAGGAAGCTTATCAAACCTAACTCCGGGGTCGCTAGACTCATCCTCTTCCACCAGGAAGGAGTCTTGACAGTGATGAACCCAAGGCTTTCAGAGTGTGATCCAGCCACGCAGCGCCAGCATCTCCTGGGAGCTGGTTCCAAATACAAGTCCATATTCTTAGGCCGTAGCCCAGACCCATGTTAATCAGCAGCTCTGGGTTGTGGTCCCGCAGGAGGTCCTTAAGAAAGCCATGGGTTGGGAGCCACTCTGAGAAGCAGCCCAGTCAGTGGGGAAACTGAGGTCTGGGGTAAAAAGGTAGGGAGAGTAACTCATGCCAATTCTTTTGTGGCAGCACTCAGATATGTTCTGTCAAGCTGGTTCCTGCCACTTTTTCTAGATCAGACGATCGTGACCTTTGCATCCCACCACGGGCCACAGTTGATAGGGCTGTCCTGGCATAAGTGTCCATGTTCCCATCCAGTGTGTCCCCACTTCTCCCCTCCCCCGCAAGTGCCTGGGTGCCTTCACAAGAGAAATGCTGAACACTCAGGTGCAGGCTCTCTACTGTGGACCCCCGTGCTTAGGAGGATTGCCCTCAGCTGGGAGAAGTGTCCGGCTCCCTCACAAGCTGTGGTAGTCAGGTGCTGGCTCTTGCTGCCTTGTCCCCCTCTAAGCCAGGGCTCCATAACGCCTCTGCTGAGCAGCAATGCCCTTTGCTCCAGGTAACAATGTCCTTCTGGTCCCAGTGATGGATCCAGAGACAGGCTCCTGATTGGGGGCGGGCGGCGGAGGCGGGGGGGGGGGGAGTTGGGGGGGTGGACAGTTCCAGTCTGACTTGGAAGCTCCAATATGTCAGTTTAAAAGGATGATCCAGGCCAATAGGATTTCTCTCCTGGCATTTTAGAACTGGGAAACCCAAAGATGAAGACCATTAGCAAGCCAGGCAATGGTGGCACATGCCTTCAATCCCAGCACTCAGGGAGGCAGGCAGATCTCTGAGAGTTTGAGGCCAGCCTGGTCTACAAAGCAAGTTCCAGGACAGCCAGAACTGTTACACAGAGAAACTCTGTCTTGAAAACCTGAGAGAGAGAGAGAGAGAGAGAGAGAGAGAGAGAGAGAGAGAGAGGGAGGGAGGGAGGGAGGGAGGGAGGGAGGGAGGGAGGGAGGGAGGGAGGGAGGGAGGAGAGGAGAGGAGAGGAGAGGAGAGGAGAGGAGAGGAGAGAGCATTAACAATGGAAAACAGCATTAAAGGTGAGTGGCTGTTTGGGATTTCATAACACAGAATGGGTCTGCGCCATCCCAGGGAAGAAATTGACAGAGAAGAAACAGGGAGAAACAGGAACCCCAAGTAAAGCTTTCCCCTCCCCTTTTTCTTGTCCCTCCCCACACCTTGTCCCTCTTCAACACCTTGTATCCTCCGCATACCTTGTCTTTCTTGATGTTTGACTTCTCTGAGTTCCTTGGTTGGCTCTGTCTCGGTTTCCATTGCTATGATAAAATAGCACTACCAAAAGTAACACTTGGAAAGAAAAGGGGTTATTTCATCTCTCATTTTGTAGTTCATTATCTAGGAAAATCAGGGCAGGAACTCAAGGCAAAAAGCTGGACGCAGAAAAAGAGGCCATGGAGGGGTGCTGCTTACTATGTCTTGCTCAGTCTGCTTTCTTATAGCACCCAGGACCATCTGCTCAGGGGCAGGACAGCCCAGTGAACTGGGCTCTCCCACATCAATCATCAGTCAAGAAAAACGTTCCACATTCTTGTCCAAAGGCCGGGGTGGTGGGATCATTTTCCTCGGTTGAGGTTCTCTGGTCCCAAGTGACTCTAGCCTGTGTCAAGCTGATAGAAAACTAAAACTAGGCAGCACAGGAACTTTTTCCATAAAGGGGAGATTGTAAATAGTTTAGGCTTGCCAGCCCCATGGTCTAGCCTGACACCCCTCGGTGTAGCCTTCTCAAAGGAAAAGCAGCCACAGGCAATACACAGGGACATCAGCACATCTTTTCAGCCACGTTTTACCAACTTCTGTGCTAGATTAAAACTTTTAGGGTGGCATAGACCCACAGGGAGACTGCAAATCCCAGCCCAGTCTCCTTAAGTCCAGCCCAGATCTCATCTGACTGGGGGGCTTCATGATTAGAATGTACATCCTATGGGTCACATGTGCCTTAGTTACTCTCTGTTCTCTTACAGTTCATCTTTGACTGACCAGCTATACCTGAATCCTGGAAGAAGTTCCAAATCCAAAGTCTGTAGGCGCCAGGTGGTTCAGCCAGCAGACCAGCGTAGCAAGGTATCTGTGAGGTCGGGGCATCCTCTAAGCTCAGGGTAGATGAGTGTGCAGCAGTTTACAGAAAAGAGAGCCTGGAGGTGAGATGGCTCCGGGGGTAAAACTGCTTGCTGAGCAAGTCTGACAACCTGAGTTTGATCTCAGGAACCCACGGTGGGAGGAAGGAACTGACCCCTGAAAGAATGCACACCTGCACTTGCACACATGAGTAAGAAAATAATTTTTTTCCCATAAAAGGAAAACTGGAAGGCAACTTCATCACTTGTTAATATATAAGAGGTTTCATATTGTAAAAATCCACATTCTTTTCTTTTAAGTCACCATCACAAATGTCTGAAAGAAACAATTTAAACAGGAAAGATTTACTTTGGCCCATGGTTTCAGAGGGATTTTAGCCCATTGTGGTAAGGCGACTTGGGCAGAGTCCACGGTGGCAAACATACGACGTGGAGCCTCCCATGTGGTGGTGGACGAGAAAGCAGAGCATAGCTTCAACTAATGCAAGATCGGCCTCCATTAACCTATTTCAGCCAGCCAGACTCCACTCTCTGGTCTTCACAGCAATGCACTGGAGAAAAGCATTCAAAACACACAAGTGTGTGAGGGACATGGAAACTGGCAGACTGGCAAAATCCTGTCTCATCCAAGTACGGTAAGAGATAACCTAGACTCAGAACTTCATTTATTTACATTTTATTTGTTTAGGTTTTTTGAGACAGGGTTTCTCTGTGTAGCCTTGGCTGTCCTGGAACTCACTCTGTAGACCAGGCTGACTTTGAATTCACAGAGATCCGCCTGCCTCTGCCTCCCTGGCGCTGGGATTAAAGGCGTGCGCCACCACACCTGGCTAGACTCCGATTTTGTTCATTGTTCTCTTGGGGATCTGACCCAGCTGATGTCAGCTTTTCCAGTTCTTAGGTATCTGAACTTCTCAAGATGTCATACCTGCTCCCCCTTCTAAGATTGGCAGTTTTAATTTGTTGGGGGAGATTGCTATTTTAAGTTAATGTCCATAGGGGCTAGGAGATGACTGAAAGGGTGATGTGCTTATTGTGAAACCCGAAGGCCTAAATCTGGAGTCATGTGACCCATGTGAACGCTGAGTACACCTGTAACCCCAACATAGTGAGGGACTGGGAAAGAGAAGGCTGCATTCCTGGGGCTTCCTAGCAATCTGAGCTCCAGGTTCAGTGAAGAGACCCTGTATTTTAAAAAAAGAGATAGAGGGGTCTGCTGGAGAGATGGGCTCAGGGGTTAAGAGCATTAGCTGCTCTTCCAGAAGACCCAGGTTCAAATCCTAGCACCCATATGGCAGTTCACAACCATCTATGATCCCAGTCCAAAGGATCTGATGTCCTCTTCTGACCTCCACAGGTACTGTGTCAGGCAAACACTAATACACATAAGATAAAAATAAATAGCCGGGCAGTGGTGGCGCATGCCTTTAATCCCAGCACTTGGGAGGCAGAGGCAGGCGGATCTCTGAGTTCGAGACCAGCCTGGTCTACAAGAGCTAGTTCCAGGACAGGCTTCAAAACCAGAGAGAAACCCTGTCTCAAAAAACCAAATAAATAAATAAATAAATAAATAAATAAATAAATAAAAATAAAATCTATGGCAGGTGTGGTGACACACACTTTTAGCCCACCACTAGAGAGGCAGAGACATATGGATCTCTGTGAGTTTGAGGTCAGCCTGGTCTATAGAGTGAGTACCAGGATAGCCAGGGCTATATGGGGAGATTGTATCTGGAAAACAATATAAATAAATACATAATAATAAAAATAATAAGGTAGAAAGTTGATCTCTGGCTACACACATGCATGCACTGGCAAACACACCACACATATATGTGCACACCTACACATACAACACACATGGCAATAACATAAAATCAGATTCAACCCATGGGACTCTGGGGTCAGTTTGTCCTTTGAGCTGTGACAACACTGGACTGAGCTTGCTGGAGTCTGGTTGGCTCTTCAGTGAAGAACCCTGTATCGGCTCTCTGAGCTCTTGCAATGGAAACTGAATCCAGCATGCACCAGCTGGCAGGAACAGAGCTGAGGCTGCAGCCGTATGTGAAGCTGGCAGGTGTGGCAAGTTGAAGTGGGCCTCGCCAGCACTGCTCTCCACCCATTCGTGCGCGGGTCCCACGGTGGCATTCATCTGTGGCTGTAGTGTGGCTAAGAGGCTCTGCTAAGAAGTCAGTGGTGCCGGGCATGTCTAAGGCAGAACGTGAGTTGGGAACCCAAGCTGCCGTGCGACGGCTTTCAGCTTACCCTTCTAGTATATGTGAGCATGGAACCACCCGTCATGAATCATAAGTCATTGTGTTGAATTAAAAAATATGTGCTCCTCAGTACAGAACAGGAAGAAATATGCTGTTTGCAAATCTAGATTTGTGTGACTGAAGGAAGATAAGAGACAGAAATAGGGGTGGATTGTAAAAACCCAAAATGGTCCTGTAGCAATTGATGGTCCTATAATACCCGTGCCATTACAGGACCAGTATGTGAATTGGGAACTAAGCCTGGAGATTTATAAACACATAGACACAGAGACAGAGAGACGCAGGGAGAAAGAGACACGGACACGGGTCATCCTTGATACAAGAATGCCAATTGCCAAACTTTATTGTCCTCGGGGAATGCTTAGATAGAAATCCTTAGCCACGCCAGCTCTCTGGATCTTTCAGCTGCAGGCCCACCAGCCTGCCATCAGGGTCTCGTGCTTGGGGCAGCTGAGGCGAGGTCTCGTGCTCGGGGGCAGCTGCAGGCGAGGTCTCGTGCTCGGGGGCAGCTGAGGCGAGGTCTCGTGCTCGGGGGCAGCTGCAGGCGAGGTCTCGTGCTCGGGGGCAGCTGAGGCGAGGTCTCGTGCTCGGGGGCAGCTGCAGGCGAGATCTCGTGCTCGGGGCAGCTGCAGGTGAGGTCTTGTGCTCAGAGCAGCTGCTGGCACAAGGTCATCTCAAAGAAAATCAAGGGGCCAGGGATCCATAGCTCCCATCAGTGAATCAGACAAATTTGCTCAGGGATGCTAAGATCAAGTAGAGGCTACTTGATCAATGTATGTGGTACACAGACATACATTCAGCAAACACTAATACACATAAAATAAAAACAAACAAATTCTATGGCAGGTGTGGTGGCACAGGCATTTAGCCCACCACTAGGGAGGTAGAGGCAGGAAAATCTCTGTGAGTTTGAGGTCGGCTTGATCTATATAGTGAGTACCAGGACAACTGGGGCTACATAGAGAGACCCTGTCTCTATATATGTATGATTCCTTCCAGAGTGGGTGAAGATCAGGGCCAAGCACACACGGTCTGAGGGTAGTTGCCCTTCAAGAATTCATCCGTGGCAGCATTTTCTGAGCTGAAAGAAAATGGGTTTTGGATTATCCAGTGTTCGGCTTCAACTCAAGCCTTATCCTGTTTCTGTTAGGGCAAGGCAACTCATGGTTAGTTAGTCCCACAAGGATGAGCTGTTTGTCCATCTCTCAATGGCCGTTCAGAGTCAGTCTGATTTCTCATGCCAATGCTACCGGTATGAGCCATGTCACTTTGGGAAATGGCATCTCCTTGTGGGTCTGTCTATCCATCTACAGAGTGGGAATAATCATGATACTTACATTATTGGGCTCTTAGAAGATCAAAGTGAGAAATACAATTCATTTCTTCCTAAAGAAGAGTTATTTGGGGATAGATAGGGTCTCGCCGTGTAGCCCAGGTTGGCTTCAAACGTGCAATCCCTGCCCCCCCCACCACCTCAGCCTTCTGACCGCTGTGATTACAGGCATGCCATGTTGTGCCTATCCTACTTCCAGATACTGGAGGGTCTGTTTCTGGGTAATGGATACAGCATAGGAACGAGGCAGGCAGTGCCCTTGTTCTCAACATGTTCATATTCTGCAGTGCGTTCAGCAAATTCAGGCACCGTTTTTATCTCACTGTTGGTGCTGTCTGCTACAAATGTTCCTACCGCCCGCCTCAAGAGGAGGCAGACAGGTACAAGCCTAACCCGTGGCTCCTCAGTCTTTCTGGGCAAGCATGGTCTGAGCATCCATCCTTGTGGTATAATGAGGGTTCCAAGAGCCTCCTCAGCCTGAGACCAGCTTCCAGAGCACCTGGACATAGCACACGTGCCGATTATCTGACTCTCCTTGATTTAGGATTGTGTTTGGTCCTTCTCCTCTTAGTGCGGGCTGGACTGACACATTCTAATATACCACGGCCAGCGATGGTGGGGTGTGACCTCAGAGGCAGAGCATAAGACAATTTGCCATCTCTTCCTCATTCTGGCTCTTGGAGTGGGGTCACTCTCTGTAGGGGAAACCTCTGCCGCATTGTGGAGACATTCACGGAGACCTGTGAAGGGTTCAGATGGTAAAGAATCAGTCCTCTGCCCAAAGCCAGCAAGAGACAAAGCTCTCTTAGTAACTACCTTGACAGTGAGCCATCATGGAAGCTTCCAGATGACTGCAGCCCCTGACTGTATCTAGACTGCAACCTGACACAGACTGAACCAGGACCCCAGTGAGAGCTGTTTCTTCATTTCCCCAACCCACAGAAACTATGAAAGCATAAATGTTGCTACTTAAGCCCCTTTTTGTTTGTTTGTTTTTGTTTTTTGAGACAGGGTTTCTCTGTAGCTTTGGTGCCCTCCCGGAACTAGCTCTTGTAGACCAGCCTGGCCTCGAACTCCCAGAGATCTGCCTGCCTCTGCCTCCCGAGTGCTGGGATTAAAGGCGTGCGCCACCACTGCCCGGCTTAAGCCACTTTTTAAAAAAAATTATTTATTTTGTATACATTGGTGTTTTTGCCTGCAGATCTGTCTGTGTGAAGGCATCAGATACCCTGGAACTGGGGTTACAGACAGTTGTGAGCTGCCATATGGGTGCTGGGAATTAAATCCAGGTCCTCTGGAAGAGCAGTCAGTGCTCTTAAATGCTGAGCCATCTCTCCAGTCCCTTAGGTCACTTTTTTTGAAGATTTCTTATTACCTAGCAGTGGATGACAGCAATAGTGCCTTTACCCAGGACAGACCTTGCTAGAATCACTCTTCCAAAGACTGAGGTCAAAGTCTGCAGAATGGGTTCACACAGTCACTTCTCAGAGCACCCTGACTCCACATAGGAAGAAAATATCAGGGTGAGGGATGCTCAGGATGGCCAAAGGGCTTACAGTTTCACTGGTATGGAAACCACCCACTCAGTGATACCATGGCAACCAGTGCCAGGTGGGTATTCACTGCCAATCCTGAACTGAAGGCAAGTAAGAGAGGATGGTCCAAAGAATCCACTCCCATGGCAGACAACAGCATCCAGGAACTGACTTTGTCCTGGTTTATCTGCTTGGGAACGATGCTATCTCCAGGAGAGAATGGTCCCCTGCATTTAGCAAGAGATAATTTCAAGGTTGGGGGAGGAGGGAAGCTGTAAGAGATGAACTTGACTGAAGCCTCGCCTGGCTGTTCTCCAGTGGGCCAGTGTCCCTGGCCTCTCACCTCTGCCATGGTCCCTCTCTACCCTGCCATTTGGCCCTAACTCGGGCCACTCAGTTCACACCTCTTCCTGGACCATGGAGCTCTTTAGTCCCCATTTCTCTATCTGGTTAATCTTAGGGGTCATTTTCCTGCCAAGCGTTATTCCAGGTGTGTCTGTGAGGATGTTCCTGGTGGGGACCAGTGTTTGATCTGTGGACAGAGGAAAGCAGATTGCCCTCCCGTGTTAGACAGGCTTCCCTAGAGACACGGAGCCAGGAGGATGAATACACAAAGGGGATTTGTCAAAGTGGCTTATGTGGTACCTAGTGGTTGTCTGCACCCTGGAGGTGTTGAGAATCCAGCAGCTTTTGAGTCTCAGCAACTCCAAGCTGGTGTTAAAGGCCTGAGCGGTTCCTGGAGAGTCACTAGTCTTCAGTCCTGGATAGAACGCCAGAGAAGCTGGCTTTACTGATCCCGGTGAATGGGGGTAGCAGCTGCAGCAACTATAGAGCAGATGTACTTATCAGCAGGAGGTGAAGGCAAGCAAGCAAAACGTACCAGCGTTCCTTTCAGGCCTCCTTATATCTGGTTGGTGTTGGAAGTTGCTTCTCTTACTAGAGGAGAGTCTTCCTTCCTCCACTGATCTCTCCAGGAAATATGCTCACAGACCCACCCACAGGTGTGTCTTTTAGTTGATTCCAGGTCCAATCAAGTTGACAACCAAGATCAACCATCACACCTCCTCAGTGTGGTTGAGCCTTGTCCAGTCACTCCAAGGCCTAAACACACACAAAGCTGCTTAAGAGCGGACTCCTCCTACCTGCCTGGGACACCGGTCTTTCTGGCCTTCAGACGCCCCCTAAATCATTAAGTCTTCTAGGATTTCCTAGTCCTCAAGTCTTCAGGCCCATATTGACATCCTACGGTGGCCCTCTTGGTGTCTAGTTCACCAATCACAGTGCTAGTGAGTCTCAGCTCCCATAATTAAGAGAGACAAATTCTTCTATGTGCCATGGTGGTTTGAATGAGAATGACCCTCGTAGGCTCACACATTTGAGTGCTTAGTCCCCAGCTGGTGAGCTGTCAGGGAAGAATTGGAGGTGTGGCCTTGTTGGAGGAGGTGTGTCTCTAGGGGTGGGCTTGGAGGTTTCAAAAGCCATGCAGGGCCTAGTGTTGCTTTGTGTCTCGGAGACTGCCTACATCAGGAAATAAAGCTCCGGCTGCCGCTCCAGAAACATTCCTGTCTGCTTCCCGTCGTGATGACCATGGACTCGCTCTCTGAAACTGTAAATCAGTCCCCAGCTAAATCCTTTCTTCTGTAAGAGTTGCCCCGGTCATGGTGTCTCCTCACAGCCATAGAACAGCAGCTAAGACATGTGTGTACACTATATGTGCATACCCACAGAGACATGTAGAAGAGAACAGAATAAATAAGTATATGCCTATACACATTTCTGTATGTGTATGTATGTGTGTATATGTATACATGTATATTTATTAGTATATATTTCTGTGGTGCACCTTGAGGAACATACAATCAACCCAACCTGTCCACTCCTCTCCACCTCTGCAGCCACACCTGCTCCAGCCCACTGTGTTCTGTCATTCACTTATTGTGTGACTCCTCATTGATCACCGCAGCAGGCTGAATGCTCCCTCGAAGGGAAGGTCCCACTGCTCACCACCCCCAGGAAAGCTTGTCTTTGCCGGGCGATGGTGGCGCACGCCTTTAATCCCAGCACTCAGGAGGCAGAGGCAGGCGGATCTCTGTGAGTTCAAGACCAGCCTGGTCTACAGAGCTAGTTCCAGGACAGGCTCCAAAGCCACAGAGAAACCCTGTCTCGAAAAACCAAAAAAAAGAAAAGCTTGTCTTTGGGGACATAATTAAGGCAAGAATCCAGAGATGAAATCATCTCACAGAAGGGGACAGGCCCTAAAGCTCTTACAGACAGTTGAGAAAAACAGGCACTCGGGGGAGAAGGCCAGGTGCAGACAGGTGGGCGGTGGAGTGCTATTGCTTTATAAGCCCAGGAGGGCCCAGGGCCACTGGGAGGGTGACCCTGAACACACCAAAATAGCAGCCTTCTGCCCTCCAGAGCTGTGAGAGGATGGGGTCCTGAGTTCCTGAGGTTTTGTTTTTGCTGTTTTTTTTTTTTTTTTTTTTTTTTTTTTTGAGACAGGGTTTCTCTGTATAACAGCCCTGGCTATCCTGGAACTCACTTTGTAGACAAGGCTGGCCTTGAACTCACAGAGATCCTCCTGCCTCTGCCTCCCGAGTGCTGGGATTAAAGGCATGCACCACCATCATTCAGCAAGTTCATGGTGTTTTGGGTTTTTTTGGAGGGAGGGGGTTTTCAAGACAGGGTTTCTCTATAGCTTTGGAGCCTATCCTGGAACTCGCTCTGTAGTTCGAGGCTCACCTCAAACTCACAGAGATTCGTCTGTCTCTGCCTCCCGAGTGCTGGGATTAAAGGTGTGCACCGCCATCACCTGGCTAAGTTCCTGATGTTTTAAGCTCCATGTCTGTGGTGGTTTGTCATGGGGACCCTAAAGTGATGGCTCACTGCCTTCTTCCCACTTGACCCACTGTGGCCAGCAACTTCTCCTCCCTGGAGTCCAGGTTGGCCCACTGTGGTCAGCAACTTCTCCTCCCTGCAGTCTGAAAGCTGCACACTGACTCTCACGTCTGCTTCGGAACTTCATCAGCCATGCCGCATTCAGAAGAAGCCACAAAGCTTTCAGTCTGTGGAGCCCTGCCCACATCTCACAGGGGCAGACACATCACAGAACACACCATGCTCCCTCACACCTCAGGTCTTGGCAATTGCTGTCCGCCCTATGGAAGACACTCTTCTTCCATATCTTAGGAGAGTGCCCTTTGTCATCTTTTAGGTCTTATTTTAAATATTATTGTCACAGATACTAACCACCTGCCCTGTCCAGAATGTTCTTCAACTATACTTGTACTAATTACACTGCCACCGTGTCCATGGCCTGGACACACCTCTGGTTTCATCTGCCTCCCCCCTCATCACACCGCGGCCCACCATGGAAGTGGGGACTGGGATTTTTTTTTCTTCCCACCACTCCTCAGAAGTCTAGAGGATGCATAGATTAACAAATGACTGTAAACACACTCACGCACAGATTCTCTCATTCCATTCATTCAGTGGGTGTCAGTCAGGGCCAGAGTATGAATCCAGGCACCCAGCTCCAACACCTTTACACTTAGAATTCTGCCTTCCTGTGCTGGCGAAACCATCAATAAATTAGGAGAACTAGATAAGAAAACATCCTTTTCTTTGTTTCTTTTCCCTTTACCCTCTCTCTTTCCTTCTCTCTCTTTCCTTAATCTTTATGTTCAACGTTTGGTTTGAATCAAAGGACCACAGTGTTGTGAAATGTGCTGTAAAATACCAGGCCCCTGCCTAGTCTCCCACAAACCCAGATTTTCCTCCCCAGGAGCTACCACTTGGAAGTCTTTGAGTTCACTCTTCTACTTTTCTTTCTTTCTTTCTTTCTTTCTTTCTTTCTTTCTTTCTTTCTTTCTTTCTTTCTTTCTTCTCTTTCATTTATTTTATTACTTAGCATATAGGCATGTTTTGCCTGCAAGCATGTCTGTCTGTGTACCACATGCATGCATGTTTCCCAAGGAGGTGGTTAGCCTCTGTGTGGATGCTGGGAATCAAATCCATGTCCTTTGCAAGAACAAGTGCTCAGCCAGGCAGTGGCGGTGCACGCCTTTAATCCCAGCACACAGGAGGCAGAGGCAGGTGGGTCTCTTGTGTTCGAGGCTAGCCTGGTCTACAAAGTGAGTTCTAGAAGAGCCAAGGCTGCACAGAGAAATCCTGTCTCAGAAAAAAAAAAAGTGCTCTTAACCACTGAGCCAACTCTCCAGTCCCAAATTCTCTCTTCTTAACTAGCTTTGTATGTCTGACAGCACTGATTGCCACGACCTGATTTTTAATTTTTTTTATTTTGTTTTGTTTTTCAAGACAGGAATTCTCTATGTAGCCCTGGCTGTCCTGAAACTTGCTCTGATCTTGAACTTACAATTAAAATTCTTCAATTTTTAACATTCTCATTGGTTTCCTTCTCGTGACTGTGACCATACACATCATTCTAAAATCGTACACATTCTTCTTCCTGCTGGACAGCAGCTGCTATCTTCTTGCCTTGCTGGGGATGGAGCCCAGGTCTTTGCACTTCTCCCTCTAAGATATACCCCAGCCCTAGATCATTCTTTGACACGGAATACATCAAAGGCAAATGGCCATCTCAGAAGTGTAGAGCGGGACCCAGGGCTTGTTCCTTTGGCCTCTCTATCCTTTCTCATCCACCCCTTCCTACCCATTAGTGTAGTGTGGTATGATGCTCATGAGCCCAGAAGGCAGCATTTAGATTATTATGGCTGTGGAAAGCTATTCCCGGCTAAGCCAAATGGTACCCTAAAATGTTATCCACACCCTCCACCTCATAACTGGTTTTTCTCTGGAGGTAACACTGTCCTGTCTGTTGTTGTTATGCTAAGTATTTCTCATCACTGTTTAGAAATTGAACATAGGGCGCAGAAGCCAATAGGCACCAGCAGTGCCTGTGAAACCTCCAGCCAGCTGCTTGCCTGGTTGGTCCCCACCTTGTGCCAGAATCCCTTTCCCTCCCTGCATTGCCTTGTGAGTCATACTTGCTGGTCCCCCAGTCTGTGCTGAGATGCCTCGTTCGGTCCTTACTGTCAGTGAGAAGGTCTAGGTGGGAAATCATTTTTCCTTAGAACTTTGAAGCCCCGTCTCTGTTGTCTTCAAACGGTCAGAGCTGCTGTCGAATGATCTGATGTCTGAAACCCATTTCATTTCTTTTCTTTTTCCTGTCTTCAAATTTATTGTCTTCTTATCCCCTGTTTTCTGGAATTTCTCAGCAATGCACTCTGATGGGAACCTATTTTCATGTATTGTTCAGAATATTCCTCTTGTTAAAAATATCTGGTGGGGGGGCTGTAGAGATGGCTCAGAGGTTAAGAGCATTGCCTGCTCTTCCAAAGGTCCTGAGTTCAATTCCCAGCAATCACATGGTGGCACACAACCATCTGTAATGGGGTCTGGTGCCCTCTTCTGGCCTGCAGGCACACACACAGAGACAGAATATTGTATACATAATAAATAAATAAATATTTAAAAAAAATATCTGGTGGGTGCTGAGAAGATGGCTCAGGTTATGAACTGGGCAGGATGAAATCTCGGTGAAGATCAGATTTCAGATGCCCTGAACCCATGTGTGCTGAACAGTTTTATGTCAGGCTGAAGTCATCTGAAAGGCGGAAACCTCAATTAAGAAAATGTCTCCCTAAGATGGAGTAGTAGGCTAACCTCTAGGGCATTTTCTTCATTAAAGATTGATGGGGGAGGGCCCAGTCCATTGTGGGTGGCACCATCCCTGGGCTGGAGGTCCTGGGCTCCATAAGAAAGCAGGCTGAGTAAGCCATGGGGAGTCAGAAAGCAGCACCCTCCATAGGCTCTGCGTCAGCTCCTGCCTTCAGGATCAGGATCCTGCTCTGTTTGAGTTCCTGTCCTGACTTCCTTTGATAACGAACAGTAATGTGGAAGTGTAAACCAAATAAACCTTTTCCTACCCAACTTGCGTTTCGGTCATGGTGTTTCATTGCAGCAGTAGTAATTCTAACTAAGACACCATGAAAACGCCCAGTGGAGCAGGGCAGTGATGGTGCAGGCCTTTAATCCCAGTACCAGGGAATCAGAGGCAGGTGCTTCTCTGAATTCAAGGCCAGCCTGGTCTACAAAGTGAGTTTCAGGACAGTCAAGGCTATACAGAGAAACGCTGTCTCAAAAAAAAAGCAAAAACAAAAAACAAAAAGTTCAATAGGCATGGCAGCCTGCCCCTAATTCCAGCCCCAGGAGTCCTCATGGGTACCCAGGGCAAGCTGACTATTCGTATCTTCAGATTTGCTTGAAAGACCCAGCCTTAATGAATAAGGAGGAAGATGAGGGACTAAAGATGAGCCCCAACATCAGCCTCAGGCCTCCACATGCACATAGGAGGACTTACACATGTGCAAAAACACAAGCATACATACACACAAAATTGGAAAGGAAAAAGAAAATGTTGCTAGTTGTGTTGCCTAGTGTATTTGAGATTCTGGGTGCTATGGGGAGCCCTTCTGTGCATGTGTTGTTTTTATTGGTTAATGAATAAAGAAGCTGCTTTCAGCCGATAGCTTAGTAGAACAGAGCTAGGCAGGGAAAACTAAACTGAATGCTGGGAGAAAGAAGGTGGAGTGAGGAAAAGCCATGTACCCTGCCAGAGACAGATGGTAGACAGAATCTTGCACGTAAGCCACAGCCACATGGCAATACACAGATTAATAGAAATGGGTTAAATTAATATGCAAAAACTAGCCAATAAGAAGCTAGAGCTAGTAGGACAAGCGATGATTTAATTAATACGGATTCTGTGTGATTATTTAGGGAGTCTGGGTGACTGGGAAATGAACAAGCAGTCTCCTACAACATCTGGGTTCAAAATCCCAGAACAAACAGAATCTTTTCATCTCAATATATGATACTGAATTTTCTTCCCTTGCTCTTCCTCTCCCCTCTCTCTTTTTTCATCTCACTTTCACCCTCCACCCTGCCACCCTGCTCTCCACAGGATCTCATGTAGCCCAAGCTGACCTTTTGTTCACTCTAACAGAAGATAACCTTGAACTCTCAACTTTCCTCCCAAGTTCTGGGGACACAGAAGGACTTGCTCCCCAGCTTATACTGACTTTTCCTTATGGTGACTTTGAACCTGTCACCTTAGAAGCCGGAGTTACACTCCCCAGTATTCCCTTCTCTGCATAGTGTCTCTCCAGGGTTATCCACAAAGGAAATTTGAGAGGTGGACATCAAACAGTAGCCACCTGACTTCTGTAGGCTACATTGCAGTCCCAACTGCATGGGTGAGTGCTGCTGCTTCCGCTACCCCAGGTTCTGCTCTGCCCAGTTCAGGAGGCTGTGGTGGGGACAAGCACAGATTCTCCTGTAGGTCTCACAAAATTCAGACTTGAGGTAGCAAAAGATACAGATTTCAGGGTCTGGAGAGATGCCTCAGAGGTTAAGAGCACTGGCTGCTCTTCCAGGGGACTTGGGTTCAATTCCCAGCACACATATGGCAGTTCACATCCCTCTGTGATTCCAGTCCCAGGGGCTCAATCTAATTCCCTCTTCTTTTCTAGCCTCCTTGCATTCTGCATGCATGCGATACAAAGACATATGAAGCACCCAGAAACATAAAATAAATAATTAACTAATATAAGAATTTTGTAAAACATATGGATTCCAGGGCATCCTCTTAGGGGCCACCCTGTCCCTTTTCCTTCTCAACTGCCAGTGTGTTGTAGAGTATTAGTTAAAGATGCATTGCATTTGTTTCTGCTGTGGAGTATTTGTTTAATGATGCAAAGATGTGTTGCATTTTTTTTGTTATTGTTGCATTTGTTTAACTCTATGATGCTGTGTTACTTTGCCTGCCTAAAGCACCTGATTGGTCTAATAAAGAGCTAAACAGCCAATAGCGAGGCAGGAGAAGGATAGGCAGGGCTGCCAGGTAGAGAGAACAAATAGAAGGAAAGAGCAAGAAGGGGGAGTAGTGAAAAAAGGAGAAGGGGAGGAGGATGCCAGGGCCAGCCACACAGACAGACATGGAATAAGGAGAAGAGATATGCAGAGATAGAGAAAGGTAAATGGCATGATTTAAGTTGCAAAAAACTGGCTAGAAATAAGCAAGCTAAGGCTAGGCATTCATAAGAAAGATTAAGTCTCTATGTGATTATCTGGGACCTGAGTGGTGGGCACCCCAAAGAGTAAAAAAAAAGAAAAAAAAACCCAACACCATCAGTGTGCAGAGGTTCTGGGCTTCTCCCTGCTTGCACAGACAGCAGTCTGTGTGGGTGCCACAGCCCAACAGCAAATTCTTATCCTGAATCCCCGGACTCGCTTCCATTCCCAGCCCATTGTGTTGTTGCCTTCATGGTCTCTGCTCTGTTATCCACCTCCCAGGCCTTTGCTCTTCTGCCTTTTTTTTTTTTTTTTTTGAGACAGGGTTTCTCTGTAGTTTTTGGTTCCTGTCCTGGAACTAGCTCTTGTAGACCAGGCTGGCCTCGAACTCACAGAGATCCACCTGCCTCTGCCTCCTGAGTGCTGGGATTAAAGGCGTGCGCCACCACCGCCCGGCTTTATTTTTTGTTTTTTTTGAGACAATGTTTCTCTGCGTAAACCTTGGCTGTCCTAGAACTCCCTCTGTAGCCCAGGCTGGCCTCTTCACACGGAGATCTGCCTGTTGCCGGAATTGAAGGCATGTGCCTCCACTGCCTGCCGCCTTTTGTTCTTTATAATCACATCTTTTATTTTCCAGTGTTTTGTGTTTTACCCAGCTCTCTAGGAGATATTTCCAGCTTCGTCTTCTGCTAACTTTCCATTCCTCATACAGTGTATGCTATCCATATAAAGCTGAAATTCCAAGCTGTAGACTTGGTTTTTCCCCAGGGTTCACGTGTTTGAAGTTCCCAGTGTAATGTATGAACAGGTGGGGTGACCTTTAAGGGGTGGGGCCTACTTGGAGGTCCTTGGGTTGCTGGGAGCATAGGTCTCAGGGACACAGGAGTTACTTCTCATGAGAAGGCTGCTATGAAAAACTGGGTTTAGACACTCCCAGCCTGTTTGACTTTCTGCCTAGCAATGAGATCTGTCACTGTCACTTGTACCTCCACCATTATGCCAACTGGTATGACATCTTCACTAGAGACAATGCAGGTGCTATGTCTTTCAGTCTCCAGGACTGTGAGTTAAATAAACCCCTTTCCTTTATAAAGCTACCCAGCCGTGAGCACTTCGTTACTGAAGGAGAAAGGTTGTATGGGAGCCTCCTATTTAATTTCTTTATTAATCCAAAACTTCTCTTTAAAAAAAAAATCTAGCCGGGCGGTGGTGGTGCACGCCTTTAATCCCAGCACTCGGGAGGCAGAGGCAGGCGGATCTCTGGAGTTCGAGACCAGCCTGGTCTACAAGAGCTAGTTCCAGGACAGGCTCCACAACCACAGAGAAACCCTGTCTCGAAAAACCAAAAAAAAAAATAAATAAAAATAAAAAAAAAATCTAAGATGGGCATGGTTGTGCAGGTCTGTGATCCCAGCTATTTCAGAGGCCGAGGCAGGAGGATGTAAAGTTCAAGACCCATCTCAGCTACAAAATGAGTTCAAGGCCATCCTGAGCAAATTAGTAAAATCCCAAAAAGTCAAAAGAGGGCTGGAGATATAGGTCGGTGGTAGAGCTCTTGCCTAGTAAGTGCATGGTCCTATGTTCAAATCCTAGTTTTACAAAATAAATAAAACTGGATTGATGAGCTGGCTCAGTGGGTAAAGGTGCTTGCTGACAAGCCTAAGGACCTAAGTTCAAGACTCACACGGTGGGGGACGGAACCCCTCCCACAAGTTGTCCTCTGACCACACGTATGCTGTGTCACACCTGTACCGGCACTCATACGTGTTATACACCCACAACAACACAATATAATAAGAAGCAAATCAAATTAGATTAAAGATAAAGTCTAATATAGACTAACAACAACAACAACCAAGAATGGAAACGTGGCAGGTTGATTACAAGATGAACTCCTTCTGGGGAGCAGCCACAGCATCTGTGGGAATTTTACAATTCGTTGAACAATTCTATCTGTGGCAGAGGTATTCTACGAATATTGATGTTTTGGGAAAATATCCCCACCCTCCTGGCTTGAGGGTCCTGCCTGAAAGACCCGAGATGGCTTAGAGATCTATATTTTGAGTTCCTGTGAACCAGAGGGAAGAAGTCATGCGTGTTCGTAAGCGTTCTCGCCCTTCATCCCTTCCACTCCTTTTTTTTTTTTTTTTTTTTTTTTTTTTTTTTTTTTTTGCATTTTTCGAGATAGGGTTTCTCTGTAGCTTTTGGTTCCTGTCCTGGAACTACCTCTTGTAGACCAGGCTGGCCTCGAACTCACAGAGATCTGCCTGCCTCTGCCTCCCGAGTGCTGGGATTAAAGGCGTGCGCCACCACCGCCCAGCTCCACTCCCATTTTTTAATTGCCATTTTTATAATATTTTTATACACAGTCTGTGCCACGCAGCTCCAGAGACCCAAAGGAGACCGGAAGCTTGTTTGATAAAGACAGAATGAGTCATACTCAGTGAACGGGAATCTTCGACAGAAAGGCATTGTTCAACACAAGCCAGTGTTGCTACCCTAACTCCCACCCAACTCCATGACTCACACCGTCACCTTCAGGTCACCTTCAGAGTGGAAGAACAGCCAAGGGCAACTAGCCCACAGAGGTTCCAGGGAAGGCAATCAGCCTGGCCACTAACCACTGCCACTGTCCCGTGTAAATCTCAGGGAGGCACTTAACCTGTTTCCTCAGACTGTTCTCCAGCATGTCACTCAGTATTTTAAGAATTTTAAGTGATGACGCAAGGCTTTAATCTCAACACTTGGGAGACAGAGGCAGAAGGATTTCTGTGAGTTGGAGGACATTCTGGTCTACAGAGTGAGTTCCAGGCCAGCCAGGGCTACATAGTAAGACCCTACTTAAAAACAAACAAACGAACTTATAAATGAAGAGTTTTCTGACAGGGTGAAGACATTTGTGTTTAGTGGACAGGCATCTGTGGCGATATAATGCCAGACACTGGGGATGAAGTAATAAAAGGGATCGTCACCATCGCCAAAGGCTGACACCTCCCTGATGAGCAAGGAGCTAACTGGAGTCCTAGAGGTGGGCTGCACAGTGCAGGATTCAGTGCCAGGATGGTGGGCATTTTCTGGCTGTCTGAAGTATCCTTTCCCCTCACTGTCTTCTGGCAGTCCCTGGGGTAGCCACATGCCTCTTCCACATTCAGGTTCTGAAACTGGCACTGAGCCTGCTTCCAGAGTGGTTGGGTTTCCTGAGTGACCAAAATCACCTAAGGTCTTCCAGCCCAGGGCTTCAGTCATTGCCTGAGGGAAGGGCATTTGTTCCCTGACCCCTTCTGAACCAGCACTGGAGAGAAAATCTCAAACTGTGCAGGAGCCTCCGGAAAGACCTTCTGTCTTCCAAAATGGCGCACTTGGATCTGCATAATTTGAAAACAGTGGCAGAGTCAAGTACGGTGCAGCATGCCTTTAATTCCAGTACTCCAGAGGCAGAGGTGGACAGAATTCTGCGTTTGAAGACAGCCTGATCCACAGACTGCGTTCCAGGACAGCCAGGGCTGTCTCGAAGAAAAAAAAAAAGAAAAGAAAGAATGGAAGAAAGAACAAAGGGAAGGGAGGGAGGGAGGGAGGGAGGGAGGGAGGGAGGGAGGGAGGGAAGGAAGGAAAGGATGGAAGAGGTGATTATTAATGCTTTGACTTTAAACCGGGGCTGTCCCAGCCAATAAAGTGCTTGCCACATGAGCTTGAGGACCTGAGTTTGATCCTCGGAACTGACTTTATATAAACTAGGCATGCGGGGCATGGGTTAGGAAGCAGACATGACAGACCTCTATGCTCCCTGGACAGCCAGTCTAACCTAATTGGTACCAGGCAGGGAGAGATCCTGTCTCCGAAAACAAGATGTGCGGCTGGTACCTGAGGAACAACACCCAAGGCTGACCTCTGGCCTCCACAGGCACACAGACACAGGTGTGCATGTGCCTGATAAACATGAACACACACGTGCACACACGCGCGCACACACACACACATACACAAGTTCTCTTTATTTTTAAAAAAGATTTATGTGCCTGTTTTATGTGTATGTCGTCTGCCTGACCATGTGCCTGCAGGGGTCCTTGGAGGCCAGAAGGGACGCTGGACCCCCTGGAAGCAGAGTTTCTGGCAATTATGAGTCACTCAGTGTGGTGCTCTTAACCACTGAGCCATCTCTTTAGTTCCTAGAGAGAACTCTTAAAATAATACCCCTCAATATTTCTTCCTGCCTAGCACCCACATATTTCCTGCCCTATTCCTTCCTTAAAACAGCCTCCACACCCACCCCTGCCCCTGTTCCTGTCCGCCAAGGCTCATATTATCAGCTGGAATACTCTTCCTCGTCTCCGCCCTCCCCCACTGGAATGGACCAGGCAGGGCACCCGCTAGTCAGCTGGGATTGCATCCTGCTACTCCACCTGTGCTGTCCCGGGACTACAGCTCCGCCCTCACGCCCCCTGTGAATGCTGTGACTGCCCCTGTTCCACCTGGCCCTGCTTAGTCCCCATCTGGTCCCAGAGTGAGTAGCAGACCAACTCACTCACTATGATCTCTTTAAAGGGTGAATTAGGAAATACTTTCTGAGACTTACCTAACTTTTCGCTAAAATGGCGACAGTAAAAAAGAAAAAAATCTTTCTTAGGGTTGGTTTAAAGATTAAGGAGCAGAATTCTGTAAGAGCCCCTACTGTTGAGACTGGAAAGACCTCTGCTGTTAAGAATATGTACTATGTACTATGGCGGGGCATCATAGCACACACCTTTAATTCCAGTGCCTGGGAGACAGAGGCAGGCTGATCTCTGTGAGTTCGAGTACATCCTAGTCTAAAGAGTGAGTTCCAGGCCATTCAGGGCTACACAGTAAGACCCTATCTCAAAAAACTAAATTCAATTATAATTAAACATTTAAAAAGGGAATCTTTTGCAGAGGACTGAAGTTTGGTTCCTAGTACCCATGCATGCCACATAGCTCACAACCATCTGTAACACCAACTCCAGGGGACCCAACACCCTTTTCTGAACACTGCAACCACCCACACTTACATGGACACAAACCCACACGCACACATACACATAATTTTAAATCTTTTTTTTTTTTTTTTAAAGTAGACCTGGGTGTGGGGAGATGACTCTGGTTCAGAGCACTTGCTGCTCTTGCAGAGGACCCCGCTCACACCCCAGCACCCACATCAGGGAGCTCTCACCTGCTTGTAACGCCAGCTCCAGGTGATCCCGTGTTTCCCTCGAGCCTCTGCAGGCACTGACACTCGCGAGTACACACCTCCACACAGACACATACACAGAATTAAAAATAAAATCTGTTAATGATTTATTTTTAATTTTATTTTATGTGCATCGGTGTCTTGCCTGCATGTGTGTCTGTGTGAAGGTGTCAGATCCCCTGGAACTACAGTTACAGACAGTTGTGAGCTGCCCTGTGTGTGCTGGGAATTGAACCCTGGTCCTCTGGAAGAGCAGTCAGTAATCTTAACCGCTGAGCCATCTCTCCAGCGCTAAAAGTCTCCGTTATAAATGCTGAAGTAAATACCGAGCTGATAAGATTTCGATGATGATCATTACTAATAGAACTAAAGGCAAATAGTAGCTGGGACATTTTCCTCCCACCTAGAGTGCCCTCGCTCCCCTTGCCTGTCCCAAAGTCACTTTTCCTTCTGCTTTAGTCCCACTTTTTTTCTTTCTTCTTATTCTCTAGACATAGAACTGTTTGGCACACACATGTAGTGCCAGCACTAGGAAGGAAGTGGGAAGAGGATCAGGAGTTCAAGGCCATCCTCAGCTACAGGAGACCCTGTTTATAAAATAAAATAGAAGTTGCAGATAGCCTGGAGCTCACAGTGGTACCTCTTCCCTGGAGGGCCAGGGAGAAACTCTCTAGGTTGGTTTTCCTTTGTCTTGTCAAAGAACAAAACTGGAGCCTTAGCACTGAGGAAGATGCACAGTGCACACAGTGACAGGCATCGTTCAGCGACTGGCTCACAGTGCACACAGTGACGGGCATCGTTCAGTCAGGGCCCCTGTTGGCCCCAACACCAAGGCACAGAGGGTCAGGAAGTACCACATCCTAGCTCCTCTGGAGACAGGAAGTGTTTGGGAATCTGTTTAAGTACCCTTTAGTCTAGGGCCTTCCTGTCTTCCCACACCCCACGTGACCCTTCTGAAGCCTCTTCCCAGGCCTCCCTAGGGCCTCAGCCTTGGCAGCCCAGCCTCCAAAAGGCCTCTTCCTCCAACATTAAAACCTACTCACTTACTTCAGATGCTAATAGGTGATAATGGCACTTCCCAGGGCTGGAGCCAGGTGGTCCCTCAGGGTGGGAACAGCAGGGGCCAAATGGAGCCACCTTTTGGTTCCTTAGTCACCCCATCACCCTGGGAGGTGACTCTTTTTATATGTGCGGTCTCTGTAGTGGGAAGATTTCTTTTTTCCAAGTTTGTGGGGAAGGAGATTGAGGCTCTGGGGATCAACAGACTGTGACAAGGTGAGACAAAGCCAGTTCACCCTCTCATTGCCTTCTGTTCAGGAAAGACCTCTGTTTACAAGGTCCTGGGTTTTCTGTACATCACTAGAGATTCTTGGTCAGGATGGCCTTCTCATGGGCCTTGACCAGATGCACTTCTTACAGGGAGGGTATGCAGTCACCCAGGGTTTGCTCCAGCCTCCACTGGACCCTGCACTCAGCACTGACCCAAGACCTGGAGGGCCTGTCATACATCCCACTAGCAGAGTAGCTGAAGTCAGGAAGTCCCTGACTGGCCAGCCCTGGGGAGAAGCTTCGGGTGCGTGGCCACTTAACCTTCCCCCTTGAGTTTACCTAGTTTACCTCTGGTTTCCAGAAAGAAGAAATGGTGTCAACAGGTCCCAGGACACACACACACACACAGATACATACACGACACACACACACAGAGAAACACACACACAGAGGCACACAGACACATACACATGACACAGACACACACACACGACACACACAGACACACTCAGACACACTCACAGAGACAGACACACACACACAGCGGGGTCTTCATCTCACCATGACTCCTTGCCTTCTTTATGTCCACTTGCCTCCTGCCATGTCACCCCCTGCATCTTCTTCTGTTCTCTTCGCCATGCTCAGCTCTGTGCCTAGTTGACTGTGACCTGTATCTACCTCTCTAGCATATCCCATAAATGCCTAGTACATTAATTTCCCTAACAACAACTACCACCTTCAGTAAGGACTTAATAATCACAGTTGGCATTTAGTGAGCAGGTTCTATGGCTCAAATGCCCTAGAAGATTACATTAAGGTCTCTAGGATTACCACCACATTGTACCTGAGGGAACAGGTTGAGGGATTTGCCCAAAGTCGTGCATTAATAAATGGCAGGATTTTAGCGCAGCCAGTCTAGGTACTAAGTGTGCACACTTATCGTTAATTGGACCTGAAACCCATTTTTTTTTTTTTTTTGATCACTGATTAGAAAGAAGACACAAGGCTGGACAGGAGGGAATTTGAACCAGAGAAGATGAACTCTCTCTGGCAGTACTGGCCTCAGCAAGGGTCATCTAGGAGGAGAGAGTAAGATAAGTCCAGAAACAACCCACGCAAGGAGAGGGCAGACTGCATGCTGCAGACAACACAGGAAGAAATCGTGAGACTCCACAGCTGGCTTGGAAGAATCAGTTAAGAGATACCCCAAGAAGACAAATGGGTGGATTAGGGGTGCGTTAGGTGAAAAGACAGGAATGATGGCAGGATCCTGGGGGGCAGGGTAGGGGGGGTGCAGAAAGAGAACAAAGAGAATGTGGGTCTACTATCTAGAACCTTCCGAATAAAGGGAAGAGAGGAGTACCATGGTCAAAAGACCCTGACTGTGAGCCACCAGGGTGTCAGAGCTGTGCACAGAGTAGGTTCTGTCTGAGGATGGCGGTAACACTGGGGTGGGGGTCAGGAATGGCAAGATCTCTGAGCTTGAGGCCAGCTTTGTCTGTATAGTGAGTTCCAGGATACACAGGATGCCCTGTCCCCAAACACCAACAAAAAAAGTGGATTCATGGAGAGTTAAAGGTAGCTCAGTGGTGGAACACAGGCCTAGAATGCTCAAGGTTCTGTGTTCGACATGTAGTACTCCAAATAAAGAAGCACAATTTCAAAATAATAAACTGGATGCCTTTAATCCCAGCACTTAGAAGGCAGAGGCAGGTAGATCTCTGTAAATTCAAAGTTGGCCTGGTCTACAGAGTGAGTTCCAGGACAGCCAAGGCTATACAGAAAAAAAAGCCTCAAACTCAAAGAAGTCAAAAACGAAATCAAAAAATATTTTAAAAAATGTAAACGTAATAGCTTTAGAAAATCAAAGCCAATGTAAAAAACAAAACAACCCCCAAACACCAAAGAACTCATGATGAACAAAAACACAAAAACTTTAAATGAATAAGAAGCCTTGTGGCTGTCATGGAGCCTGAGTCAGAAGAAAAGCTCAGCAACATTGACCCTGTCTCAGATAAGATAGGGCTCCCCGGTTCCCCAGGTCTCCCAGAGGAGCAGATGAGAATGTGGGTTGAAAGTTTAGCACCACTGTCTGGCAGGGGTGTGGGTGGGGATAGAGGGATAAGGGTAGGCGGTTTCTTTGAGGTCTGAGACCTGTGGTTTTGGCACGAGACAAGAGTTGTGTGTGAACACCTGCTTCACTAAGGCTTTGAGTCCCTGAGATCCAGCATGAGTGTCTTTATTTCCCCCAGTCGGTGATGGGATCTCGCGTATCCAGGGCTGGGTGAGGTGATGGATCCCACACATCCACACCTCAGGGCTGTCGACCTGAGTTGGTCTCTCCCACCCCGAAGCCAAGCTCTAGCAAGGCCTGTCCATCCTCGCAGTTCTGACTCCAGTCCTTGTCTAAATGCCACCTTTCGAAGTCCCCCACCCCCACCTTTTGAGGTCTCCCCCAGCCACCCTCTGACATTTGAAGATTGAAGAAGAGCCTCCCATGGGTTCTGGAGTTAAAGGTCCAATGGGCAATAGGAAGCCCAGCTCTCAGACAGTTGGAAGTCCTTTAAATAAAATAAAACTGAGAACCATGGGGCGTGACTCAGTGCTTGGTGCCCTGGAGTAAGGCCCTGGATTCCCCAGCATCAAAAGTAAAACTGAGAAATGTGTGCTGAGGAGCCAGGTGGTCAGGGGACCCTCCCAGGATGAAGTGACAGTTAAGGCAGAACCAGGGAAGACATTGCCCAAAGCAGGAAGCAGGGACATTAGCCTCAAGGAACACTAAACAGGGCTCTTCCCTCTGCCTTCTACTCTAAAGCAACCCTCAGGGTGGAGTTGACTGGGGAGGTACACGACACACACACCCCTTTAAAGGAGGCTGGGAACACTTCACAGGAACCTCTGCCCCAGTGGCTGAACCTGGCTGCAGGGCTCGCTCTCCCAGCTGGGTGCAGTGGGCTCTGTTTGCACTCCTGAAAGCAAGCCCGGTCATCCAAGTGAAGGCTATTGCCTCTTAAAGAGTTCAAAAGCCCAAGACTTACTTTTTGGAAATAACTTGTAGCCTTCCACCAGCCCTCAAGGCAGCAATTTATGGCCCATTTCCCCAAAGGCAGACAGACCTACAGACACTGTTACTTCCCTTGATGGCGGGTTCCTACAATGGCTGGACGCTCCTTTTCCTCTTTGCATTTTATGACCTCCTGACTGCTTAATCCTGAAATAGGCTCCATTCTGGGAAGGAGTGAATTTTAAGACTGTGTAGCTTCAGCTGCCTAGGACTCAGGAAGGGGCTGGTGGGCAGTGGGCAGGGCAGATAGCTTGGCACTTTGACCATGCGGGCGCTCTTTGCTTTCCGGATTTCCTCCTAGCTAGATGTCTTGAGAGGTGGCTCTGTGGGAGGGGTCCAGCAAACTCGCTTCTCTTCATACAGAACAGGCTTCTCATTTTCAGAGCCCATGCAGGTACCCCGGGTATGTGCAAGCTAGAAGACAACGCGTGTATGGGGGTATAGGGAGCGTTGACAAGATCTGGAACCAGCTTGGAACTTGTGGAGTGGACCAGGCTACTGACTGAGCTGCAGGAATTGGCCTATTTCCTTTTGCCATACAGGGTTTCTCTGTGTAACCCCAGCTGTCCTGGAACTAGTTCTGTAGACTAGGCTGGCCCCGAACTCACAGAGATCCACCTGCCTCTGACTCCCAAGTGCTGGGTTTAAAGGCGTGTGCCACCACTGCCTGGCCTGCTTCTCTTTCTTTATCACAGCTTCTAGTCTGTCACTTGTCTGGGTCAATTAAACGTTGAGCTGGTAAAGGCACTTGTCACCAAGCCCGGTAACCTGGGTTCAATCCCTGCAACGCCCACCCTGGAAGAGAGAACCGGCTCCTGCAGGTTGTCCTCTGACATCAATTTACACACACGTACATACACACGAAATAAATGTGTGAGGGGTTGTTTGTTGTTGTTGTTTTAAAAAGGACTGTCATTTTGGTATTTTGATCCTCTAAGGCAGTGGTTTTCAATCTATGGGTCATAACCCCTTTGGGGTTGCGTATCAGATATTTACACTACAATTCATAACAGTAGCAAAATTACAGTTATGAAGTAGCAATGAAATAATTTTATGGTCAGGGGGGTTCACCACAGCATGAGGTACTTATGAAAGGGTCACAGCATTAGGAAGGTTGAGAACCACTGGTCTAAAGTCTGATCCCACAATTCTTCAGTTCTACCTCAGTTACCGTGCACAGTTCCTCAGAGGAAAGGAATATCTGGTGTTTACTCCTCACCCCACGGGGGAAGAACACCAGCTCGGAGTCAGAAAGGGCAGTGTTTGAAGCCTGACTTCTACACCGAGTCTCAGCATTCCTGCCCAGAAGGTTGAGTCTCCCACACTGCTGCTCTTCGGAGAGGCCGACACCAGGACAAGCTTCCCCTTCTGGGGCCCCGAGAATCTATGTTCTTTGGACCACCCGCACTTTCTGCATTGGCTAAGTAGTTCCCCGTGTCTTTCCAAGGATCTGTTAAACTTATTTTCAGTACCTGTCCTTGGCCAGCAGGGCCCCAACGGAAGGGCCAGGCCGGCTGCTCAGGGTTGGTTTCCAAACCACTTCTTGCTGGGTGCTGTCAGCAGCAGGTTCCGTCCCTGAAGGAGGTTGAAGCGCAGGGCAAATGGAAACTTCCCCAGTGTGGCGTTCAGAGGTGGATTTTTTTTTTTTTTCTCTTTCCCTTCTAATTTTGAAATAACGGCGGGGTGACGGCCCAGGGAGAGCTCCTCGGGGCTTCATGATTTATTCAACAGGTGGCTTTTTGCTGTTGAACACGCACTGCAGGAATTTGCTGGAGTCGGAAGTGGAGACTCAAGGAAACCCATGGGCTCTTATCTCCCACCCCCAACTTCACCCAGAAGTGAACAATGACAATCTCAGGAGGAAAATGAGGTTTGCTCCCCCACCCCAGGCCGGGTGCCTGATTGCCAGAGATAGAGTCCCAGCAGGAAACAATTAACTGCCATTGTATTATTTAGGCTGGAGCCAGGGGGAGGTGAGGATTGGGTGGGCGATTTGCAAGTTTATTAGCCCCCTCCTGCCCTTCTCCACACAAATGTACACTAATCCCCCTGAGCCCGGAGTAGGCTAAGCCAATAGTAAGGTCAAACCGATTGTTTCATTCCTTCCTTCCGGTAGTTCAGCTCCGACTCTAGCTTTAGCACTTATTTGGGTGGCAATTGGTCCATGCTTCAAAAGCCTCAGTTTATCTATAAACTGGCAACTCCCCCCTCCCCCCAACACTTCATGGGTCTGTCGAGAGGCTTTACCTTGTCAAGAGTTTGGTACCCGGCCTGACACGCACAAGGAACACAGTAGACGTGCTAGCGTTTGCGGTCACTACTTCTGGCTCCACAGACCGCCATTGCGCTAGGTGTCAGAGACCATCCTGCCATCTAGTAGCGGCAGACAGGGAGCGAGCTACTATGACCAAACACCCGAGAAGGTGATTTCTAAGTCACAGAAGTGTATTTCTTACGGCTCTGGAAGGGAGGTCCGAAATCCAAACTTCTAAGATGGCACCTGGAACTCCAAGGGGGCAGAATCTGTGGTCTCCCAGGTAGAAGGAAGCAAAGGGCAAAAAGAGCCGATTGCTGCGTGAAGCCTCTTTTTATAAAAGCCTTAATCCCACTCTTGATGAAGGAGCCCTCAGGACTCAGCCATCTCCTAAAGGCCCCGTCTCTTACTTGTACTGTGCCGGAGATTAAGTTTCAGCATGAATTCGGGACCGGCAACTTAACATTTAAACGGCAGCAAAGGAGATGGAACATTCAATAATCAGCTGCAACAACATGGTGAGTGGCACAGACAGATCCTAGTGCTGAGACTATGCACAGGGTACCTGGGAAGCCAGGCTTGCTCCCTTCAGCTTCACTGCTTCTCCCAAGGAAGGAGCTGTGTTTTCTCAGATGCATAGACCCATACAGAGGGACAAGGCGACCTCACCGTGGTACCCAGCTGCAGAAGATGAACCTTGTTCCCTTTCTCTTGACCAGATGATGCCTGGGGGGGAGGGGTGTTGAAGGAGGCCACAGACAGGAAGACCATCAGGAAAGACGTAGGTGAGAGAGGATGAGTCATGGCTTGCTAACACACAGAATGCTGATCTGTTTTTTAACAGAGGTACCGAGAGTAGACAGCATTCTGGACACACGTGAAAGCAGCCCATAGAATTCTCCGGTATAATTTTGCTGCTAAGTCAGGTGTAAGTTGGAAAATAGGGAGGGCAAGAATAAATAAGCACAAGATTTTATTTTTTGAGATGGGAGCTGTGTTTTTGGCCTGGAACTCACAAAGACCCACCTGCCTCTGCTTCCCAAATGCTGAGATTAAAGGTGTTTGCCACCAGGACCAGCTTAAAAACAAAAAAAAAAAAAAAAAAAAAAAAAAAAATTGAGTTCAGCATGATGGGTCACACCTTCCAATCTCGGTACCAGAGAGGCAGAGGCAGGTGGATCTCTGTGAGTTCCAGGCCAGCCAGGGCTGTACAGTGAGACCCTGTCTCAAACAAAACAATTATTTTAACTGCATGTATATCGATACAGTCAATCACATATATACGGCATGTATATCAGTGTACCACACACATGCAGTACCTACAGAGGCCAGAGGAGGGTGTCAGATTTCCAGGGACTGGGGTTATATAGGTGATGGGAATCAAACCCAGGCCCTTAGGGAAAACAGCTAGCTCTGTTAGCCAGAGTCAATCTCTTCAGCCCCAAGACCAAATTGTTTAAAAAAAACAAGCAAGCAAACCAAGCCGTGTTTCAAGAAGGGATGGAAGTGCCTGGAGAATGCTATGTACCTGTGTATCCCACATTCTCCGGGCAGGATCTCCCTCTGCAGCCCTGGCTAGCTTTGAATTGGGAATCCCCCAGCTCTTCTCATACTCCTGTAACTGAGAACTTTCTAGCCAAGTCTACCTAACTCAGCCTTGGTTTCCTGAGAGAAGCCTCCGTGGTGTGACCTTCTCACTTTGTTTTTATGCTTTAAACTTTGTTTTGGCAGCTTTGACCTAAAGACAAGCAGTTGCAATTGCCCTGGGTGCTCCAGGGTCAAGGGGAAGCTTCCTGCCTTGATCTTTCCGTCCAGCTCCCCTAGCTCCCCTTGACCCCTCCCCACCTCAGGCATTTCTTTGTCTGTAGATTACCATCCTGGTGGTCCCTGAGGATAGGGAAGCTGGGGGTGTTAAGTCTTCCCTGCAGTCAAAGGAAGCTCAGCTGAAGCCGGGAGCCGAGGCACTGTCATTAGGAAAGAAAACAACACTCACAGAGAGATCTCTATCTGGGCCATTTGTCTGGTGCCCTCCCTTCTGAAGGGCTTCCCAGGAGCCCAGCAGTCCCTTCCTGCCCTGGCCTCTGCCCTAGAGGGAAGGTTTTTTTTTGTTTAGTTTTTTGTTTTGTTTTGTCTTTTCTTTCAGTTCTGAGAAACTCTGGGCTTGTGGCTCTTGTTCACCCTAGCCATGTGCCATGTGTGTGTATTAGGTGGTCCATTCCTACAGATTTGTTATTGAACACCTTTTATTGTGTGTGCGCGTGCGTGTGTGTTCGTGTTCCTGTGCAGTAGGAGACTAGGAGACGGCCACACACTGCCCCCCCCCCCCAACCCCGTCTGCGCTCTATGCGCTAGAATCCAATTCGCGAGCTTTGGGCAAGGGGCTGGAGGTTGAGGAAACACACGCAGAGACAGACCGACACACGGACAATCGCTAGTACAAAAGCCCTTCTTTAATAGCACCATGGAGGCTTAAATACACAGCCGTCAATGCCCAACAGGTGAAAATCCCATCTTCTGATCCTCTAGGTAAGGCGTAGCATTTAGTAACTTCAATTAGAAGGCTCTAGACAGGGAAGAGCAGCTGAAGGCCAAAACTCCAATTGGTCCCAACAGGAGACTATTTCTTTATTAGAAGGTTCAGATCTCAAATTTTTCCTCCTCCTCCTTTTTCCCCTCCCTCTTTCTCTTCTTTGCGATCTCCCTCCTTCCTCTTACAGCTCTGGGGAGCTAATCAGGGGAATCCCACGGGCTATGCTAAGTGCCCCAGACTTGATATTTCTTTCAGGATTTCAATCCAAACACCACTCTCAGAGAAGCCATCCCTGCTCACCACTCAAAGCCATCCCCTCTGGCCTGTTGTTAAACCTAATTTCTCTGTACTGCTTTTCACTCTAAAATTATCCTGAGCATTTGTTTCTTACCTTTTTGTTGTTGTTGTGTTTTTAAAGTTTTTCAGACAGGATTTTACTATGTAGCCCTGGCTGTCCTGGAACTCACTCTGTAGACCAGGCTGCCTCGAACTCACAGAGATCCGCCTGCTTCTGCCTCCTGAGTGCTGGGATTAAAGGTGTGCGCCACCACTGCCTGGATTACCTTTTTTTTTTTTTTTTTTTTGGTTTTTCAAGACAGGGTTTCTCTGTAGCTTTGGAGCCTGTCCTGGAACTCCCTTTGTAGACCAGGCTGGCCTCGAACTCCCAGAGATCCGCCTGCCTCTGCCTCCCGAGTGCTGGGATTAAAGGCGTGCGCCACCACCGCCCGGCTGGATTACCTTTAAAAAAAAAAAAACTTGTATTTAAAAATGTTTAATTATATGTATAAATGTGTGGGTTTGTGTACATTCGTGTAGGTACCCTTGAAGGCCAGAAGGAGATGTCTGGTCCCCAGAAGTCGTAGTTACAGGGGACTGTGAACAGACTGACATGGATGCTGGAACAGAACTCGGGTCCTCCAAAAGCAGTATGAATTCTTTTTTTTTTTTTTTTTTTTTTTTTTTTTGGTTTTTCGAGACAGGGTTTCTCTGTGGTTTTGGAGCCTGTCCTGGAACTAGTTCTTGTAGACCAGGCTGGTCTTGAACTCACAGAGATCCACCTGCCTCTGCCTCCCGAGTGCTGGGATTAAAGGCGTGCGCCACCATCGCCCGGCAGCAGTATGAATTTTTAACTGCTGAGCCATGTCTCCAGCCTCTACACATTTCTTACTTAGTTCTCATCTGCTTCCTTCTCTCCACACCTGTTGGTCGTGATCCTTTTCGGTGGAGGGGGAGCTTCAAATGACCGTTTCACAGGGGTCGCCTAAAAACATCTGAAAACACAGACATTTACATTACAGTTCGTAACCCTAGCAAAATCAGTCATGCAGTAGCAGTGAAAATAATTTTCCGGTTGGGGGTCACCACGGTAAGAAGAACGGTATTAAAGGGTCGCAGCGCTAGGAAGGCTGAGAACCGCTGCTCCACACCACAAGGCCGTCTACAGTGGTCTCTCCTGCGACACGGCCCCAAAACCTGTAATTGTGCCTTGTAATGTCTAGGCCCTTAGCACCAGGCGAGCAGCTGTGAGATACGGAGCCCTGGGATGCTCAGTCCCTACCCAAGTCCTTAGCCCGTCTTTGATCTGTGCTTGTCTTGCTGTGTGATGATTGTCACCCGTTATCATCAGGCAGGGAGGACTCTGGGTGGATCAACCCAACTCCAGCACAAGATTCAGATGACAGATCTTCAGCTATCCCGTGCAAGGAGAATAAGCCACATGGTCCCTCCTTTTCCCTAAGGAGCTTCCCAAATCACCCCAGACTTCCTGGGTTTCTGTCCAAGCTGTGCCCTTGGGCCAGAGACATCAGAGGGAAGACTGCAAACTGTCTCAGTAGGCCACCAGTTCAGAGCCTGCGCCAGCTGGCCCTGCTTAGGGAAGAAGTGTTAAAGACCACAGGCATAGGGCTCCTCCCTTCTTAACCAAGTGACAGATGTACCAGCTCAGGAAGCTAACAAATGCCTGGACTCCCAGCCTCACCAGGTAGAGGCAGGAGGATCAGAGGTTCAAGGTTGGCCATTGCTACACGAGACCATGTTTTAAAATAAATAAACAAGAAAGATTTTTAAAAGAAAGGAGGAAGGAAAGGAAAGAAAAGAAAAAAAAAAACTTAACTTGTTCTAAAGTTGTTTGAGGGTTGATAGCGTATTGCCTGAGCCAGACTAAACTTGCAAGAGAAGTTTGGGGTGAGCTTAGGACTCTCAGCTGGTCTGGCAAGGTGTCTTAGAGAGCAAGAAACACTCCTGATACAAGGAGCCCCTGGCCTCTCCACCAAGCTTCAGGGGACCAGTATTTTCCAGGCTATCTTATTCAAGCCACCGAAGCTATGGGAGGCAGGATGAAGACTAAATCTAACAAATGAGTTATTTATATCTCTATCCCAGACCTCAGAGGGAAAATTCCCATACTTAGCCCTTCCTAGATGGCCTGTGACACAGGATATTTAAAGTAACAATGGGTTGAATTCTTGCTCACATTTTTGGCAGGGCTCCAGTCTGAAAGTCCACAAGAGAGAGATTTGTTGGGCTGTGTAGCTGGGGAGGGGACAGACTGTTTCTAATTTGAGATCTATTTAAGCTCTGAACCTCCCCCCCTACCCCGCTTCTTCCTGGAATTACAAAGAAAATAAAATTTTGATTTTGCAAAACAACATTCCCTGTGATCTACTTTGGAAGGTTTGGAGAGTGTTGCTCTTTGTCCTTCCCACTCCACCTGTGAGGAAAATGGGGAAGAGAATGGTTTGACGAACGCAGTTTGCCAAGCCCCCAAGCCTCCCACCTCCATTCCTTAGACTTGACGGTGGAAATAATGAGTGCCCGTGGAGGATGTGGTGACCCTTGTCTGGAGGTGGACAGGGCTCCAGGCACAGTCACCAACCCACTTCAGTCACACCTGCAGGGAGACGCTCAGAGAGAGGTGAAAATGACAACGGGGGTCCTTACTCAGCGAGATGAGAGCTGGGAGACTTCTTAGATAACTGTATTTTTGTATGATCGACGTATATAACAGGTTGTACACGTGTAATAGATAGCACTTGATGGAATAGTAACTGTCTTTTAGTTTGTTTTTGAGACAGGGTGTTATGGAACCCTGCCTGACCCTGAATTCAATACATGGTAGAGATTTACCTTCAAAATTCTGTGATTATAAGTAATTTTTATTTATTTATTTGTTTATTTTAATTATTTATTTTTATTTTATGTGTGTTGGTGCTTTGCCTGCATGTATGTCTGTGTAAGGGGGTTCAATCCCATGGAACTGGAGCTACAGACAGTTGTGAGCTGCCATGTGGGGCTGGGACTTGAACCCAGGTTCTCTGGTAGAGCAGCCAGTGCTCTTAACCACTGAGCCATCTCTCCAACCCCTATAAGTAATTTTTAAAAGACTCTTCCCATCCCTAGGCTATTTCTAAACCTGGGCTTCGTAAAGAAATAGAGATTGTGGGTAAGTAAGACGGCTTTTCCGAGAGGCACTTTTTGCCAAGCCCTCGGGGACCCACATGGTGGAGGGAGAGAATTGGATCTCACAGCCGCTCTCTTGACCACGTGTGCACCCTGGCTTGCTCATACACTCACACTCGCTAAATAGACCAAGCTCGCCTCAAACTCACAGATTTGCCTGCCTCTGCCTCCCGAGTGCTGGGATGAAGTTGTGCACCGCCATGCTTGGCCCCAAAAGTTTGACAGTAGAGAGAGCATACCAGTTGTATCAGCTAGAGTGACTTTGGTTCCCAGTGACAAACATCCAGCTCAAAATGGCTTAATAGACACAAAATATTTCTTCCTTTGTATCCCTAGGAGGTACTAGGTTTAATGACTAATGGACTAGCTAACTTCTTGTGTTTTGTTTAAAGCCCCAGATTTTGGTCATCCATTCTGCTTCTAGTTTCACACCAGCTTGTTCATGGTACTAAGAAGATTACGGTCTTATTGTTACAAGAACACAGCGCTCGCTGTTCGTTTCGTCTCCTGTGCCTCAAGATGACAAAACTTTGCACTGGGTTTATAAGGCTCTGTGGTAGAACATTTGGCCCAAATTCGCGGGTAGATTTCCTCTCCCACCCCATTGGCCAGTGTTAGGTCACGTGTCTGTTTTGAGCCAATCACTATCAAGGAACACAGGGCCAATGGGGGGGGGATTCATTAGACTCTTCCAATCTCGCGCTCTGGACCTGCGAATCGTGGGTTAGTTGTAACCCAGTCTGGTGGTCGGTGACTGGAACGATCTTGTGTAACAAACGAAAACTGGAAATGAATGCCAGCTAAGTTGTTTGCCCAGGTAGTTAGGAGAGGGAAAATGTGGAAGCCCCACTCCTCAAGGGACTGTTTACCGTCAGTGTTTGTTGGGGGTGGTTTCATTTTCCTCAGTGGATTAGCTACTGATAATCAACCACCCATGGCTGGACAAGAAACTAATTGAACTCTGGGTCACACACAGAAGGCAGACATGAAAATAGGAGATAGACTTGTTGAATAAAGGGATTTAGCCAGAGAGGAAGGGGGATGAAAGAAGGGAATGGGAAGAGGTGTCAAACCGACTAAAATTCATTACATAGGTGTAGAAGCTGTCAGATGGGGGGGGGGGGGGCGGGGAGAGAGAGAGAAAGGGAAATTGGAGGTAACTAAGGAGTCAGAAAACGTACAGCCTGCAGACAAGGCAGTGGATAAAACCTCCCTTGGAGAGAGGAAGATGGTAAATACGGAACACACGAGCATCCAGAAAGGCCCAGGCTTGGGGAGGACACCTAGGTGAGAGCTGTGGGGCAAGAGGACTAAGCCGGCTCTGAGATGCGTGGGAGGGAGGTAGAGGGAGAAGGGGAGCCAGAGTGGGTGTCAGGCCGAGGCAGGGAGCACTCGGGTAGGCTGGAAGGGCACAGTCAGGCTGCAAAGGGTGGATAGCACAGTACAGTGTCTTAGGGACATTGGTAAAGAACCTGTCGTTCACATTAAGTTCAACGAAGCTCAAAAGTTATGCTGTTTTATTCTAAAACTCCTTTTTATTTTACAAATTTTCTAAGGCTTAGAATTTATTTTTTATTTTTGTCTTATGTGATGGCTGTCGTGCCTGCATGTCTGTCTATGCACCAAGTGTGTGTGGAGTCTGCAGAGGCCAGAAGAGGGTGACAGGTCCCCTGGAACTGGAGTTAACACCCTGTTGTATGCTGAAATGTAGGTGCTGAGACTTCACCCAGGTTCTTTGGGGGAGCAGTTCATGCTCTTAAGAGATGAGCCCCAGCCTATATTTTGAAATAATTTTTTTTTTTTTTTTTTTTTTTTTTTTGGTTTTTTGAGACAGGGTCTCTCTGTAGCTTTGGTGCCTGTCCCGGAACTAGCTCTTGTAGACCAGGCTGGCCTCGAACTCCCAGAGATCCACCTGCCTCTGCCTCCCGAGTGCTGGGATTAAAGGCATGCGCCACCACCGCCCGGCCTATTTTGAAATAATTTTAGATTTTAAAAATTTGCAAGAGAAAGTAAGGAAACCCCCTATTTATTTACCTCTTCCCTAGTAACCACAGCACGGTATAGAAACGGGAAACTAACTGCACATGGGACTCATTCTATTCCACTTTCACCATCTTCTCATCAGAGGCTCTCCCCAATTCCCAGGTCTGGTCAGGACACTATTTCACACAGCGCTGCCATGGCTCTCCACTCCCTGACTTCTGTCTTTCCTTGCTTTTCAGAACCATGACACCTGAACGACGGTGGGAAGGTGTTTGTGAGACTATGCCCCAGTGTTAGGTTTATTTGCTGTTTTCTAATTATTAGACCAAGGTTATGAGCTTGGGGGAAGAACACCAGCAGTGAAGTGTCCTTGTGCTAGGTTTGAGCGTGGCCCTCTGTCCCTTGGCTAAGGCTGCACTTGTGAAGTGGCTCCACAGTGAACTGGCTGGTCCTGCCCCACCCCTACCCCTTCAGTATTCTGTGGGAGAGTGTGAGAGGAGTTTTCTTTGGACCGCCAGCTCACAAAAAACGACAAGGAAACTTATTATGAAATCTTGGCCAATAGCTTAGGCTTATTTTTAGTTAGCTCTTATAACTTAAATTTCTTTCTTTTTCTGTTTGTTTGTTTTTGAGACAGGGTTTCTCTGTAGCTTTGGAGACTGTCCTGGAACTAACTCTTGTAGATCAGGCTGGCCTTGAATTCACAAAGATCCACCTGTCTCTGCCTCCCAAGTGCTGGGATTAAATGTGTGCACCACCAATGCCAGGCATAACTTAAATTTCTATTTATCTATGGCTACCCTGAGGCTCGCTTACCTCATTTATGTAGGTCCTTCCTGCTTTTCTGCTTCCTCTGTCTCTGGCTGGTGACTCTCTGCATCGCTGCCCTTCTTCCCAGTGTCCTCTCTGCCCTGAAAATTCTGCCTAGCTATTGACCATTTAGCCTTTTATTAAACCAACTCGAGTGACAAATCTTCACAGTGTACGAAAAGATTATTCCACAACAGGAGGTAGTCACTCAGTCTGGCCCACACTCAAGAGGAGGGGGAAATGTAAGATTTAAAGAGGGAAACAGGGAAGGCCTGGACAAAAAGGTAATGGTCACCATTGAGTGAGAGCCTTAAGTTATACAACCCAGGCAAATCTGTGGTCTGTAAGACAGCAGCCCTTTCTGCTTCTTCCTGTTGATTTTCTTGGATATCTTTAAGGTGAATCCCACACCATCCATCTAGGATCTTGTGTTAATTCACACACCATCTGGCAAGTCTTCTTGTGCCCCTCAGTGGCATCCTGCCAGTGTGTCTCCAACACACACACACACACACACACACACAAAGAGGGGGCCAACTGCTCCTGGTTTTTGTCACAGGGTTCCTGCAGCAAGGCATGCATAAGGAAAAGGGGTGTGGTCTAGATGAGGCTTGTGGCCTGGAAAGCAGAGAGAGGGGATGGTGAAGGTATAGAATAAATTAAAAACAAGGTGCTGGCTGTTAGAAGATGGAAGGCTGGCCAGCTGGTGGCAGCACATGCCTTTAATCCCAGCAGTCGGGAGACAGAGGCAGGCGGACCTCTGAGTTTGATGGCCAGCCTGGTCTACAAAGCGAGTTCCAGGACAGCCAGGGCTACACAGAGAAACCTTGTCTTGAAAAACAAAACAAACAAGCAAAAAAAAAAAAAAAAAAAAAAAAAAAAAAAAAAAAAAAAAAAAAAAAAAAAAAAGATGGAAGGATGAGGATAGTAAAGTGCTGAGGACCGGAGTTTCCCACCTAGAACCCATGGCTATAGTGGTGGTCACAGTGCTGGGGAAGACAAGACATGCAGATTCCCTGGATCCCACTGGCCATCTAGCCTAGTCTACTTGGAGAGTTCCAGACTAATGAGAGACCCTATCTCAAAAAAGAGAAGGAGGGAAGGAAGGAAGGAAGAAAGGAAGGAAGGAAGGAAGGAAGGAAGGAAGAAAGGAAGGAGAAAAAAGTTTCAAAGATTGGTGATGTCTGAGAAATGATACCCAGTGTTGCCCTCAGCCTCCACATATGTGCATGCATATCCAAGGACACACAGGTGCATCCACATACATTAACTACACATAAAAGGAGAAGGTGGAAGTAAAGAGAACGAGGAGGTCAAGTACTAATGTGCTAAATGAGAAAAGCAGTTGGTAGATGAGCTTGGCATAACATAAGCCTGCGTATAGTTTCTTCTTTTCTTAAATACATATTCATACATTCATTTTTATTTGTGTACGTGCAGATACATGTGTGTGGAAGCCAGAAGTCAGCCACAGATGTTGTTCCTCAGGAAGCTGTCCATCTTGTTTTTGAGAATTAGACCGGGCTGGCTAACCAGTGAGCCCCAAGAATCCACTCATCTCTGCCTCCCCAGAGCTGGGTTACAAGCATGCACCACCATGCTTGGCTTTCTGTTGCATTCTGGGGATCGAACTTAGGTTCTCATACTTACAGGGCAGACGTATCAACTGCTGCGCTGGCTAGTTCCCATGTGTGATTTTAAAGGTAAAAGAGCAATCAATGCCTAGCACACAGTAGACACTTTTTTCTTCGCAGTTCTAGGGTTTGAATCCAGGGCCTCACGTATTAGTCAACAAAGTCCCCCTCCCACCCCCTGCCAAGCCTGGTACTTAATCTTCTTTTAAAAAAAAATATTTTATTTTATACATGTAGGTGTTTTGCTTGCATGTATGTCTGTTCATCACATGAATGCTTGGTACATGTGGAAGCCAGAGGACATTAGTTTCATTGGAACTGGAATTGAGTCACTATGCAGTGCTGGGAATTGAACCCAGGTCCTCCTGAAGAGCAGCTGGTGCTGCTCCTAACCACTGAGCCATCTATTCAGTGGGTTTTAATTTTTTTCATCTATCTATCTATCTATCTATCTATCTATCTATCTATCATCTATCTAATCTATCTATCAACTATCTATCTATCTATCTATCTATCTATCTATTTTGAGAAAGAGTCTTTCTATGTAGCCCTGGCTGTCCTGTAATTCACTTTGTAGACCAGGCTAGCCTCAAACTCACTGAGATCTGCCTGTCTCTGGCTCCTGAGTGCAGGGATTAAAGGTGTGCACCATCATGCCTGGCTAAACTTTTTATTTATCATTAATGTGTGACTTGAGGGACACATAAGCCACAGCCCATACGTAGAAGTCAGAGGACAATTTTGCAGGGTCGGTTCTAGAAATTGAATTCAGGCTGTCAGCCAGCGCCTTTACCTGCTGAGCCTTCTCATGCCCTGGAAGCTTCATTTTGACCATTGTTTTCCTTTTTGCAACAACTGCATTCTTTTTGAAAGAGATCATCTGAAGCCGGGCATAGTGGTACACACCCATCATTTTAGCACTTGGGGAAAGTCAGGATGATCAGGGCTTTGAGTCCAGCCTGGGCCACACATAAGATCCTTTCTCCAAAACTAACCAAGATCATCTTTTTTTTTTAATTTATTTATTTCTCACCATTTCTCATAGCTCTGGCTGTCCTGGAACTCGCACTGTAGACTAGGCTGGACTCGAACTCACAGAGATCTTCCTGCCTCTGCCTTCTGAGTGCTGGGATTAAAGGCATGCTCCACCACTACCCTGTGATCATCTGATTCTTAATAATGTTAAAATACAAAAACACAGTTGGGCAGTGGTGGTTTAATCCCAGCATTCAGGAGGCAGAGGCAGGAAGATCTGAGTTGGAGCCCATGGTGGTCTACAGAGTGAGTTCCAGGACAGCCAGAGCTACACAGAAAAACCCTGTCTTGTAAAACCAAAATAAAACCAAACAAAGAAACAAAAAAACTATGCACCAAGCACGGTTGGAGGCTTTCGTTGACTACATTCGGTCCGTCTGGTAAACCTACCCAGAGCAAACGTGTTGTGGTTGATATAACGGTTACAGTGTAACTAGAGGAACTGAGGCTGCAGACAGTGTGGTGTTCACAACTCAGATGAAATAGACATGCATTCTGTATGAGGGACATGGAACCAAGGAGCACGAATACAGGTTTGGTATAGTGTCCACGCCCCTATGACAAGCGCTTGTGCAAGCTCGACAGCTTATTCAGTAATACCATCAGCTTCGCCAGGAGCCTTTCCCATAGCCAGGCTTCTGTGATGCAAGAAGAAATCAGTCAGGTGTCCACTGGACGTTTATTTATCTGTGATTGGAATGAAGGACGGCTGCCTTCATAATTAGCTTACTGAGCCTGGAAGGCTGAGGCAGTGGGGAACAACTACACGAATAGGAAAGTTTTCCTTGAGCAAAGAGTGCAGTCTGGAACTTGACGCTGTCATTCAGACAGTGCAATGCTGTCATTCAGACAGCCTTTTTAACCCCGAGGGGAACTTTTGAAGGGCAGACGACAGAAGGTACCAGAGAAGTTGGGATCTGTGATGAAGCGGTCTTCCCCCACCCCTGCCCTTGCTGTCCAGAAACTCACTCTGAGGCTGGCCTCGAACTCACAGAAATCTGCCTGCCTCTGCCTCCCGAGTGCTAGGATAAAAAGTGTATGCTGCCATCACCCTCCACCTCCCCCCCAACGAAGCTGTCTTTGGGGGACTCCTGCTGAAGTTCTTATGAACTTCTTAGGAAGTTCTATGACCTGGCTGTTATAGAATAAGGCGGAAGTGAACTAAATACCCAAATATCAGATACTCTATCCACTTGCATATGTGATTTTTTTTCCTTTTATCTATTTTACATACATAAATACATTATCTATTATCTATTTACATTATTTATCTATTGTCTGTGTGCATGCCTGTACAGCAGCTGCATATGCAGAGCTGGTCCTTAGGGAGGCCTGAAGAGGGTTTGGATCCTCCTGGACTGGAGTTGCCCATCATGAGGGTACTGGGAATTGATCTTGAGTCCCCTGAGGAGCAGTCTGTGCTCTTAACAGCTGAGCCACGTTTCCAGCTTGGACAGTTCCTCTTGACTGTCAACTTGAGATCTGTAAACACAGGGAGATACAGCCCTGGGCATGTCTGCGAGGGTGTTTCCAGAAACAACTACTGAGGAACCAAGACCCACCTTCCAAACAGGTGGCCCAGATTTAAAACAACAACAACAACAACAAAGGGCCATGGAAAAAGATTACGTGGCCTGCCTGCTTTCACTTCTTCACAAGTGTATCTACCAGTGCTGCCTCCACCAGGCTCTTCCGTCCTCCGCTACCATCAGAATCCAGCTTCTGAGACTTCTTCAACATCGGGATGGGACTACTAAGGCATTCAGTTTTGTAGGCTGAGCAATTACTCGCTTCTTTGCCTTCCCAGAGTGTACACGGTCATGGTTGAACTACTTAGTCCCTGCCAGGTAGACCAGTAAGTTCCTAGTCCTTACCATGCAAGGCAGCCATTTCTCAGAGTCCCAAGACCCTGACCATATCCACTCTGGGTACTGGCCCTTCCATTAGATGGAAGCAGAGGGCTTTAGTCACCCTGAGGTGTGGTGCTTGGAAAATGGGCACTGCAGCAGCCTAGAGGGTGCTGGGAGGGAGCTGCCGATGCTGAAAGGGTAAAGAGCAGTGCTGTGTGGTCACAGGTTCTTCCTCAGAACTGGCTTATTGATGGGTCCTTAATAGTGTTGTTTATTTCTAATTTTTTTTGTGTGTTCTGCATGCATCTATCTAGGTTCATACCTGGTGCCAGCAGAGGCCAGCAGAGGCCAGCAGAGGGCGTCTGTTCTCCCGGAAGCTATGAGCAGCCATGTGGGGCTGGGAACCAAACTCAGGTCCTCTGCAAAAACAAGCACTCTTCTGTGGAGCCAATGCTCCAGCTTTAATAGGGGCTGTTGGGCTCAGTGGTTGCGACTTGGGTTCAAATCCTGTCTCGTGGACAGTGATCTTGGTTAGAACAGCCTGCACCACAAATTGTCACGGAAGGACCAGTGACGAGGATCCTCTGAGGACAAAGGAAAGAACCCCCAAAGGCAGTGCTCACTGGACAGGGTCTTAAAGTTTGAAAAGTCTTGAACATCTAGTACACTAACTTTGGAAGACCTTCTGGGTTAAAAATGTCCCGTCTGCCACTTCTCAGTGGTGGGTTGAGGGTGCATTGGTAAATCCACCCATCTGAACCTTGATTTTCTGTCAAGTGAGGTCAGGTATAACTTTGTTTCAAGACTGTAAACAACAACGTCTCATCTATGCTCCCCAGTGATGCTCTCTGCACTATTTTTCATCAGGCCACTTGGCCTGCCGTTAGCAGCATCCAGTCTACAGGCTTCCCCACTAGCAGCTCCAATCAGAATCTCACCTAGAGCCCTTTGGTGTGTGGTTGGCAGAGTCCTCAGTCACCTCCTGTGAGTCTCCAGGTCCAGCCAGCAGAGGGGATGTTGGGGGGGGGGGCGGGGGGGAACAGCAGGCCAGGAGGGGGGAGGAGTGAGGCTCCAAAGCTTGTAGCAGTTACTGTTAGCACACGTGTGGGCACAGGAAGTAGAGCCCAGGGAGTTTTTCAGTCATCTCCTTCTTAATGCATCCAGATGCATCCATAATTAGCCCTTGCCTCTGGCCTCCGGGCCCAGGTGGGCTCCAGCAGGCCGCACTGCCGCCAGACAAGAGGCCTTAAAGAACAGCGGGCAGACAATTGGAATGCCATTTATCGTGCGAAACACAATAAAACCCTGAGCTCTCTTCCTGTCTCAGAGACCCATAAATTATGAAAATTATACCTGCCTCGGGCCTTGGACATATTGTTTTATTAAAGTTCCGATGAATAAACTTCAAGTCTCTTAAAAATGTCCTCCCGGCTTTTATCTGGCAGCACCTCCAGTGTGGGGCAGGCTGCCTGGGTCTTTTCTGGGGGTTCATGTTTTGGGAAGCTAAATTCACTTCAAGCTGTGAATTACCTAGGCTAGGTAGATGGCTTAAGAGCTCTGTATACTGGGGGCTCTGGACCAGGGTACCAGGCTGCAGGGGTACAGGGATATATTCTAATGGGTCAGATGCCCTCACCAAGCCAAGCCCTTTGGGAGGGGGCAGTGCTGGAAAGTGATCTCAGGACCTTCCGCATGCCAGGCAAATACGCTAGCACCAAGGCCCATCCCATTCCTTCTTCGAAGAGTACTGTGTGGCTACAGACGGGAAGAGGGTTGATTCAACTTTTATATTTGGTCACCGGGACACTTTCCAGCTTCTCCATGCAGTGCTTCCCCAAGTACAGCTGCAGAGGCTTCAATTTACATTTTTACTTTCTGTATGAGTAGCAATTCCACCTAACACCCATTTTTGCATCCCGAAGCCAATAGCATCAGGCAAAAAGTAATGCAGCAAATAACATCTGGGGTCACCCCTAAGCCATTTGTAACTGGGAACTAAGGAGGGCCAAAGCCAGATGAATAGCAGTCTAGCAGTCATAGAATTCTCTTCTGGAGACTCTCAGTTTCATCTTTCCCCAAAGGTCATTTGGATGTGTAGGCCTTTAAGAATGCAACTTCAATTGGTGTCTTTGTTATTAATTTCTAAAACCCGACCCAACATAAAACCAACCAACCAATTATGAGGGAGTCTGAGGAGTCAAGACATGAGACACTACTGGGGACCAGAGGGTTACTTCTGTAGAGGTGAGACAGGTCGCATGGTTAGGAAACAGAATTTGAGATTATCTTTATTCAAGTTCTACTGTAGATAGGGTCACACTGAAGAATGTGTTTTGTGTCCTTTGGGCAATGACCAGGGGATCTTTGACATATGTTCCAAAGCCTCAATGAGGAACAGGATTGATTTTATCAAGATTCCTAAATATCACTGTGACCAAGAAAAAGCACCAAGGCCAGGAACGGTGACACACCTTAGGTCCCAGCACTCAGGAGGCAGACAGGCAGATCCAAAAGAGTGTGACAAGGCACCAAAGGACAAAGACAAGCCATTCTGTGGACAGGAGGCTTAGAAGTCAAAAGACCTTGTTTGATGTCTCATTAGTCGAGCACTGGGACCAAAATTTGGTGCCGCCCCCCCCCAGCTTTTCCTAGTTCTGAAGCTTCTTGTCCATCTATATTACTAAGACACACAATGGCCAGGCACGACATTTTTTGGGGGGGGGGTGGTATTATAAGGTAGGGTTTCTCTGTGTAGCCCTGGCTGTCCTGGAACTCATATTGCCTCTGCCTCCACTACCTGGCCTAATGACACACTTTCAATGCTACCTTGGGCTAACGGGTTATCTTGACTATCTCAAGATATAGGAAGAAAACCCAAACCCGACACCCTGTGTGAACAGGTGACCCAGGAAAGATTTTTGCATCATGCGGCATCTGGCAGCTTCACTAGCAGTGCGGCATTCTTTGGTGGCTTCCAGGTGACCTTAGAGGTAGGTGAGGGTCGCCCCAGTGTAGACACCCAGCCCATTGTGTGCATGTGTTCATGTGGCGTAAGGGCCCTGACAAGCACGGAACTTCTGTTGAGGGAGGACGTCAGGCAACGGAAGACGACACAAGAGAATGGCAATCACGTGTATATTTAACAATATATATTTATAGATATCTTCTAGATCAGTACATTCAGTTTGTAACTTGTTTTTTCTTCACAAACAGAAGAACTCTTACAATAGTAGACTTTCTAAAATAAATACTATTAAAATAGAGCTTCAAAATAAATATTTTTTACAAAGGAAACCTTCTGTGGTAACTTTTGTGGTGGGGTGAAAGGGGCTACAGTGAGGGGGAAATGAAACACGAATGTGGTGGGGTGGGCAACAGGGAGCAGCTCTACTGCTGCAGGCGTGAAAGCAAGCACGGGACAGCAAGAGATCGCAAGCGGCAGTCACCCACGGCAGAAACGGAAACGCAGGATGGACGCTCACTGTTGCAGAGCAGGGAGGGCGTGAACTAAGAACCGGGAGGCTGGGGATGCCTCGGATGGTCTAGTAAGTTGTACAGTGCAAATCTGCGCTGCCCACACACCTCAGACATTTCTGGAGACCAGGCTGCTTCAAAGTGATGACCCGGGTTTCGGCCCAGACCAAGTTTGCATGTGTTGCTCCTTTGGGGTTGTGATCCAGCTGGGCCCCACCAATGCATCCTGCCCGACCTCAACAAACCCACCTCCTGCGTCTGTGAAGTACCCAAGGAATGTCCTTCATTGCCTTCCTATTGGCTTCAGGAGCCTTGACTGTACCATGGAAGGCTTTGCTAGCCTAGCCCGAGACCCAAGTGTGCTCACAGGAAGGCTGGTTTTTCCTCACAATGCAGAAACCAAGTAGCCAAGGTACTTCTTAGGAAATGTCTTGGATGCCATATTGAACTGCCACCTAACCCCAGGACCAGAAATGGGAACCAGCTGGGACGTTTGAAAAGCTAGAACCCAGCCAAACAACCTGCTAATGACAGCAAGTCACCAGGCTGAAGCAGCTACAGAAATGTTTAGTGTTTGCAAGAGCCTGTACTCCTGGGAAGGGGGTGGGGACTCTACAGGTACACTACCACTTTTCTGTTCTGTGTTTTCCCGCCTGTAGGTGTTTGCAGAGAAACAAAACAAAAACCAAAAAACAACAGAGCTGAGGAAATCAAGGCTATTCCCTCCACCCCTTCCCTTTACCACCAGGCAAGTGGGCCCCAAGGCAAACTCCTGGGGGGAGGGGGAGTTTTGTAGACATCCTTCACAAGCCCAAACAAGAGGGGGGTGTGGAAATAAAAAGGAAACCAAAACCCATAAAAATCCGTGTTTACAGCTATGTACACAAAGTAAGGGCTCGAGAGGGGTTGCCAAGACACAGGGTCTGTGTGGTAGAGGGTCAGTATGTATGTAAGTGTCACATGTGCATGTGTGTGTGCATACACGGCGTGTATAACTCAACTGTCCACAGAGGTGCACAGACCAAGATCACCAAAGTGCAACTTGCCACTGGGTTAGCTATCCTGTGGAGACAGATTGGGGGGAGGGACCCTGGACAAAGCTCCCAGGTTTTTCAGGAAGGGTGCTTGTGTGCACTACCATTTTGGGGGCTTCCCTCCACATACCTCATCTGAGGAAAACATCGACAGCCCCTTCAGTAAGCTTCTAATACATTCAATTAGTGTTAAGTGGTTGGCTGAATGTGTTTCTCGTCTTCTATCTTTCCTTCCGGTCTGTGCAAGAACACTGCAAGCAGCTGTGGCAAGGGCAGCTATACGGGTTAGCCGTAGAGAATGAAGATGCCGTACTTTATACTTGCCTTTTACAAGCCAGTAAATGTTACATAAATAAAGCTGAAAATAAAACCCTCCCTTCTTCCAACCAATAAATACCTATGGTTACAGTTAACTTATCCTAAATCATAAAGTGTTACTACTAGTTTCCAAGGTAGGGGTGGGGGTGAATCCTTGAGAAAGAGCATTAGGTACAAGCCACTCACAGCTACCTGCCTGCTTTACCTCCTTCCTGGGGGCAGCTCTGGTCCCGCATGGAAGAGCCAGAGATGCTACACATGATTTTTGCCTAATGCTTTCCCAATTTCACCTGGGGCATCTCTTCTGACCCAGGCCATTTCTCACATCATCAAAGAGGCAGGGACAGGGACAAAATACCACACAAAGCAAAAACCCCACACAACGACTGGGGGCAAGGACCAGAGACGCTATAGCTTTCTGCATGCAACAAGTACCTCCTCGCTGAACGTGCTGCACTTTCTGGGTCCTTTAGCACCGTGAGAGAAAGAGTTGCTACGTCTTTGGGGGCTGTCGGGAGGGGTGGGGGTTGTGCTGCGCACAAAAGTGGGGCTCAAATCCAGTAGCCCCCTCCAGAGAACTGCTCCCCACCCACTCTGGGCTCCTCTGACTTCCCCACCGGGGCCCTCCTGACACTAAAATAGACTCTGTTCATCCTCTCTCTATTTACATTAAAGACAGACACATCACTATACACAAAGGCTATGACAGCAAGCAGCAGAAGCAGAAGAAAACCCAAACCCAGCTCGGCTCAACTGTCATTCTGCCAATGGGAGGTGCGGCCTCTTCTCTGCCATTCTTGAGGGGCAGGGGAATTATGCTCCTTGAGGTTGCTTGCCCCCAGATTTTAAATCAGCCCTTCCTGGGGGTGGCCCAAAAAGAAGCAAGTTGTTGTATTATTACTGTTTAAACACCATTAGCATCTAGTTTGATTAAACATATAAAAACATCTTGACTGGATCCAGAGACCACAGCCTCAGACTCATTGGCAAAATGATATTTGGTCTCACTTGCGTCACCCAGAGCCCTCTTAACTCAGTGAGTTTCTGCAAAGAATCCGAGTAGAGAGAGCTCGGGACACAGAGCAGGCAGGCCAGTCTGTGACTCAGTTAAGAAGCAGAGGACGGTGTGATGAGTGGACACCCCCAAGTTAGTGACTGAAGCTAGGAGGAACACACTGCCCAGCGGCTCCTTGTCCATCCCGCGGCTCCAGGGTGATTCTGTTCTCAACTATCAAGTACATACAGCAGGAATTGCTACGGTGCACCTTCCCAAGAGGCCAAGGCCGACAGGCAAGGACAGAGGAAGGAAAGGTAGAAGTCAAGGCTCTGAGGGTCTTCCTCGAGGTATCCCACCTTCCATGAGCTGTTCCTCCCAGCTAGGAGGCTCCAGAAGGAGCCAGAGACAATGACAAAGTAGAAGGGAGAGATTGAGGGGCTGGGAAGGCCATCGAGGGGCCGAACTTCCAGATTGTGTCCACATCTTCTGAAATGGGAAGAAATCACATCCAAAACCACCACACCCCGACGCTGTCACTGTTGCTTGACATGAAAGTTTCAAGAACACGAAAACCCCAGAGTACATCTTCATCCTTCTGGGGACTCTAGGCTGGGTGGTAGTGGTCTCTGCCTCTTTGTTCTCAATCTAGGGTTTAGGAGAGGACAGATGAGTACAGTCAGCCTCAGGAGACTGGCAGGAGGGACCATGTTTCCAAGGGCAGTGCCGAGTTTTTCATCCAAAGTGTCAGAAAGGCTTGTCAGACCTGCTGACCTTGGTGTCGCCACTGGCTGCCTTGCAGATGACGCTGTTCGTGTGCTTGCAGCGGCAACCAGGGCGTCTCAGACGGTCATAGCCGCGCTGGGCCAGCTTGACGCAGCCTGTGGCCGGCAGGTAGCACAGCAGACACGGCAGCACCAGAGAGAGGGCACCCATGAAGGACCAGCGGGCGCAGCAGTTGGAGCGGGAGCAGGAGCAGGGATGGTCAGCGCAGGAGCCCTCATCATCCTCATTGGTGCAGTGGTAGAAGATGCCCTGCACCAAGCACATACATGTACCATAGTTGACCAGGGTCTGGGCCGAGCACAGGCACTCCTGGTTGCAGACCCAGCAGGAGGGCAACGTCCGAGGGGCCGCACATTCCTTGCATTTACACTTCCCACAGGCCTCACACAGCAAGAAGTGCTTATCTAGCTCTGGCGGAGCTGCTGGCCCTTTGAGGTCCAGCGGCTTACAGTGGACCACCTTGGGCTGGAGGCGCACGGCCCTGGGTGAAGCCTGCTCAGCTACTGGTGGTGGAGCCATATGGTCGAGGAGCCTCTGGTCTGAGGAGGTGCTGCTGCTGCTGCTGACAGAGCTGGGTCGACCGCTGAAGGAGATCCAGTGGTGAGTGACATCCTGGTCACAGCGGGCAGGCGTAGGGGCCGGCTCTGGGACCCCAACCCGGGTCCGCTTGGGACCCAAGGTGGGGGCCAGGCTAGGGTTGTCTATGTAGTCATTCTCCACGTGACTGGTCTTCATCTGGTCGATGGGTAAGATGGTAAGTGGGTGCTGGAGCCGGCTGTGGGGCACTCGGCTGTCAAGGAGAGGCTGCACCATGACGGAGCTGGGAGTCAAAGGGACAGTACTCTGTGGCACCGGGCGCTCCATGAGGCTGACGGTCCTGGACTGCACCAATGGACAGGCTTCTAGGGGCCCTGAGAGGAAGGAAAAAGGAGAAAATGGATTCCCAGCATCAATGCATGGCCTGTTAATATTCTCCCCTCAACCTTCTATCAGGCCTTGGGAGTCCAAAATGACCAAATTTCTTCAATGAAGTTCCTAGTAATTCCCAAGGCTTAAATTGTCAATAATGAGAAAAATACTGGTAGAAGTAACATCTCTTAGGCTGAGGTACAACTTGGTGGCAGACGGCTTTCCTAGCACGCATCACAGGTTCTGGCTTTGGTTACCAGCATCACCAGGTAAAGGGTGGGTCAGCCAGACATGGTGGCATATGCCTATGATCCCAGAATCTGGGAAGGTGGAAACAGGGAGACAGCTGTGAATTTGAGACTAGCCTGATCTACAGAGCGAGAGCCTGTCTTAAAGAAAACAACAGAACACTTTAGGCCTAATGGTGTTGATTGTGAACAAGTTACAACTTCTTTTAAAATTATTATTAATTATTTATTGGGTTTTTTTTGGAGACAGAGTTTCTCTGTGTAGCTTTGGTGCCTGTCCTGGAATTAGCTCTTGTAGACCAGGTGGCCTTGAACTTACCGAGATCTGTCTGGCTCTGCTGGGATTGAAGGTGAGCGCCACCACCGCCCAGCTTAAAATTATTTTTAATGTATGTGTAGGTCAGGGGACAAGACTTCTGAGGGAACAATCAGTTCTCTCTTCTTCCACCTTCATGTGTGAAAATGATTGATCATAGGTCCCCAGTCTTGTGAACCTGTACCAACTGAGCCATCTCACTCCCGAGTGTGTGTGTGTATGTGTATGGTGGTGGTGTGGGGGGGGGATCGTGGCAGGGGAAGGGTCTCACTGTGTTGTCCTGGGCTGGCTTTGAACTCATGGAGATCTGCCTGCCTCTGTAGTAGTGAGCACTAGGATTATGCCTTAATTTGGGGGCTCTAATGGGGTTCTTTCAAGGATTAAGGGAGAAAACGCACACCTGATACCTGCACACAGCCAGGCACACAGAAGGCACTAAATAATTCATCACTACCTCAAAATACAACCACTTTGACTTCCTACGTAAGCATTTCCCAGTCCTGGAGGAACCGTCCTGGGCACTGAGGACTGTGTACGTGGTCAATACAACAGTTCCTGTGTGCTCCCTTGAGCTCATCAGCTGGATGAAGAGAAGAGAAGGGCTGCATCTGACGCCTGCTCATCCAGGACATCAACCTATCACTCCCGCTTCCAAGAACAGCAACCTCCAGCAGTCGATAAGCGCTGGGTAGGTGAGCTCCCGACAACTTGCATGGGAAATCCTCTCAAGGGGCACTCACATCACCCATTTCCAAGTGCTGAGCCGAACATTCAGACTAAATGTTATTTACTAGAATAGCTAAGGCAACCCTGGATCAGTTTCTAATTTCACTGAGAGAGTGCAATTTTAAGTTGGCATCCGGCCAGAGATTCAACGGCAGCGCCTGACACGGAAACCCAGGAAGTCACTTAAATCAAAGAGCGGAAACGGCTTGGTTCAAATTTAGAAAGTGCACATTGTTTTCTATTAGAAGTGCCATTTCCTTGCCTGCTGACCTTTACGTTTGGAATTCGGACAGAGATCAATTTAAAGAAATAGCAGCAGAAGGCCAAGACCTCTGTTCAAAGGAGACAATTTGGAATCCAAAGGAAGAGAATACACTCTGGGAAGATTCCACAAAGAACTTCAAGGGACTGGGGGAGGGAAGGACGGAGCAAGGGGCAGAAGAGCCCTCATTAAGACAACACACACTGAGGAGTGTCTGTTAAGGGTGGTGTTTCTGTAAATGCCTTCTCAAGATGCTAATGACAGCTCCTGTCTCTCAACTAAGTTTATCTTGCATCAAAGGTGTTGCCAAGGGGATGCAAAGTAGGTTTCTAGTTCCGTTTACCCCCCTTGCTGGGACTGTTAAGTCCATCTCAGTATCACAGGAGAGTGACACTTGGCTCCCTGTATGGTGAAGTGTTTGCTGTGGTGGAGGGAGGAGGCTGATGGGAACTGACAACTATGCTTGCCCTGGCTTGGAGACAAGGGTTTGGTTACAAATAGCTGAAGCGTTTTCTTGGATGCTTCTAGTCCGCATGAAATAAACAGCTAGCTCTAAATAGAAAGTTCGTGAAAACGAGAGAAAGAAGGATATCCACGGCATTAGTCTGCGCAACATCTATGCTGCTAAATGCAAAAAACCATCACATCTTTCCAAGAGGGGTCAGTCACCAGAAAGTTCCCATTCAAACTATTGTCTCTACAGGTATTTCTTTATACACTATTTCCCTGTCTGTCTTGGATAAAGTCTACATAGTGGCAGGGGCCACAATGTTCTTTTCAGTGAAATCAGAACATTTAAAAAAAAAAAAATTTTTTTTTTTTGAGGCAAGATTTCACATTCCATCTTAGGCTGACCTGAAACTTACCTAATTACGTAATATATTAGTAATAGCCCAAGGTTGGGCTACCGAAGCTCTTATTCCTTAGCTTCCCAACTGCTACAATTAAAAGAAAGAGCCACCACCCGCAGGCAGTTCAGTTCACCTTTGAGTAAATTTCAACCAGCCGGCAGGCCTTCCAAAGAATGGTCCCTTGTCAAGGCAGCTTCAGGTGAACTGCTGAGGCCAGGGCTGCATAGACACATCCCAGAGAGCATCTTCTCTCTAACGCTACCTTTCAGCTAATAAGTTCCCAAGGCCTTGCCTCTAGAAGAATGTCAAGTTTGGAGTCACCCGACCAGTCCAGTTAGAAGCCCCAACTTCCAGTTCTGAGGTTTTGGTTAAAGGAAACATCGTTACATTGGCATAATATAAAGTGTCACAGGTAAGACTTTCAGGTGCTAGTCAAGGGAGGGTCTCAGCCAGAACTTTCCTCCATGGACAATGACAGTATGAGCCCCTGATTTCAGAAAGCCCTGGTTGGGAATACTTGCCAACAAATTGCCTGTGGAAGTTTCACATAGCTACATATTAACCCCTGTAGCTAGGGTTTTATCTCAGCACCAAGTGCAGGGCTGACCAAGGCGTAGAGAAAGGAGAGGTACTCTTTAAAGCAGAGAGGCGAACTGACTGCACACTCTATTTTGCCAAGCAGACTACCAAGACTCTAAAAACAGCTGCATTTCTTGCAGATGAAGCAAAAAGCATTAGGCAACTTTCAAGGATGTTTAACAGGCCCGGGAGCCAGCAAGCAGACTCTCCAAATCATGCAAAAGCCCCATCAGCAAGCTAGTTTGGAGCAGCCACCATAGGCAGTGAGTGAGGCTACTGCCCCATCACCCTCCAGAGGCAGCTGTCAACATCTGGGCTAGTAAATGAGGCCAGCCTAGAGAGTGAGGATCTCGGCCCCCAATGACTCAGCTCTCTCAGGACACACACAGCTGACATTTGGTTCCAGAAGCTATGTCTAAAAAGGCATCTCCCTTCCAGGCACCACCTCAGAGCGCCAGTGTTCCCACTTGCTTAGGCCTGCCCCGGACCCCACGAGCTTACGAGTTTCTGCTGAATTGCCGTGGCTGAAAAAGAAAAACAAGTTCCTAAACTGCCTGTATGATAACCCCTCAGCACAATTCCAGGTCTACTCCCTGCCCAGAAAAAAAAAAAAAAAAACCACCTAAGTCTGAGTCCCATTTCCAAGATCAGTCTCCACCCCAGACAGTTCCACCCCTCAGTTTGCACATCCTTGCAGGGGTTAAGAGCACTTTAATAGGTACCCTCTGCTTCTCCTCCAAGGAAGGAAGAGATTTATATAATATAAATGGGACAGGAGGCTTTGCCTCAGTAAGCTGCTGGGAAGAGCTTGATGGTCAATTTGGAAGATTCCGGATGGAAGTGAGGCCAACCCTGCACTTAGCCTAGGAAGTACCTCACAGTCAGATGATTAGCATAAGGAACTTTCACCTCCCCCTCCAACAACAACAGCAGCAGCAATAACAATAGCTGGTTACTACAAGTGACTGATACTTAAAGAACACTTGTTGGTGCCAGGCTCTCTGCTGAGCCTACAGTGATTTACTTTCTCATTTAATCCTCCCCAACACCTTAGGGAAGCACTCCCATTCTGGAGACAGAAATGAAAGCGCAGAGCTGGGGAGATGGCTGGTCAGCACAGTGTTTGCCTCGCAAGCAGGAGGACCTAGAATCTGATCCCCAAAGCACAGCTGTCACATTTGTAACCCCAGGGTAGGGGAAGTGGGGACAGGAAGATCCCCACAGCTCACTGGCCAGTCATGCCATCAGTTCAATGAAAGACCCCATGCCCATCTCCATTGGTAAGGCAAAGGGACTGGAGAAACAGCTTCCTCATTAAGAGCAAGCACTTGCTGTTCTTGCAGGTCTTGGATTTAGCCTCCAACACCCACACGATGGCTCACAAATCATTCATATGGGGAAATCCTATGACAACCTCTCCTGGTCCCCATGAACGTGCGTGTAGTATACATGCGTGTAGTTTAAGTATATACATGCATACCGACTTCCTGCCACACACACACACACACACACACACACACACACACACGGGCGGGGAAGCACTTGAAAGCACAAAGTATCACAGAAGTAGAGCAAGGGGCATGTGTTCACGACAGGACTCCTCTCTAACACCGACCACTGTGACTGAAACAGACATGGAGCTCTACCTGGCAATGATTTGAGGACGCTTTCCCTATCCACAGGGACTCATGAAGAAGTATACAAGTACCAATCATCTTCCTGGCCACAGGCCCTTCAGCAGCCCAACTCCACCCCATTAGCCACCAGCTGTGGTAGAGTGGGGGGTGGGGAGAGGTTCAGTAGTAGATAAATTACTCCAGAAAGTTCCTGTCACTTTGTCCCTCTTTTCCTAAGGGTTTTCATCTCTACCCCATGGATTTCCCTTACAGAATTTCACTGTAACAGACCTTAAAGAAAAGGAAATCCTGGTGTGACAGGGATTCCCTCCCTAACAAGCTCAACTCTGGGGTTCCTGGGGCATCTCTGATGATAGAGTGCAGGTGTGGAGGGAAGGGGAAGGAAGGGGAGAGGCCAGGAGCAAGGAGACGGTGAGGCTGATGAAACAGCAAGCTACCCACCCCACCTCCTTCTCCACCACAGTCCCTAGATCTGCTGCTGCTGCTGGGTCTGGCAGCCCAGAGCTGCCTGTCTTGACCCTCACTGTCACTTGTACCTGCGGGGAGGGAACTGGACACAGGCTGCACAAAAAGAATCAAGAGGCAAAGTTAAACGTCCAAAGCCCCTGGCCACCCTTACCTTGATTTCCCCTACGAAGGGAAGCTGGGGAATAATGGGAAAACCTACAAGTCAGTAAATGACAACCTGGCAAGAAGCTCCGTCGAAATGAACGCGCAGTTTCTGTGCTGTCCACCCAGTCTTAGCGGGCTCTTCCACAGAAGGCTCGTTAGGCTGCCAGAGAGCCTGCCCACCTCTCGGCAACACCACTGCCTGGTCCTTTGTGTCGCTAACCCAGTTTAGTTAATTAAGCTATAGCCAGATGATGACTTATTGCTTTTAAGACCCTTAAGGGAAGGGAGGGGGGGGAGTAGGGAAAGCCAGGGACTTCCCCCTGGGTCTTATGAGGGAAGCCAATTTGTGAAGCCCATAGGAAGGAAGCAGAAAGTCTCTGGGCGGCTCAATTTGTTTGAGGACACACCCTTACCCACTCCCTACTTCACTAGCACTAGAGAGCTCACAGCTGGCCATGTCAGGGATCACCAAAGGAAATAGTGCCCCTCCATCCTTTGTCAAATCACCGGTTTTCAGCCCCCTCTTCCTTCCCTTGTATCTGAGCAATTTTAACCAGCTTCAAGCTTCTGCGCTTTGCTGTGTGTATACCCATATACTTGTCTGCCCAGTAGCCCATTATGAGGGATCAGATGCCAAGTCACAAAGGAGGGAAACAGAACAGATGGGGCCTGCTAACCAGCAGCACCGCACATTTGAACGGGCCAGGTCACACTGTAGAATGTGACCAGAAGCCTGCAGACTCCCAACCCCCGGGAAGGCTTCATTTTAGACGTCATCAACACGGTCTTAATGTCTCCCTAACCCTCCACCAAGAAACAGAACTGACAGTAGATTTTCAGCTTCCTCTTGGGATTGAACAGGAAATGACTTCCCCCTTTCCCAGCCAGAAACAGACTGACAAGGGAAAGTACACCCCTGCAACTGGCCACCTGCCCCAGGGCCCCCTTCCCTCCTCTGCTAGACCTAGAACATCTGTGGCTCTCTGTGCGGGAGTCTTGCTTCCTCACTTCCTCCACCAACTAGAGGCCCTTCCTTGGAAAGATCAGCCCCCATCACAGCTGAACAGTGGGGCCTCTTAAGCTTGGCCACATGTTGTGGACACATTCCCCAACCTAGTCAGCTGCCCAGATCTGCAGGGTAGCCCAGTGAGAGCCAACGAGTACTCCCATCTTTTAAATCACGCAGCACCTTGTACTTCCTGTGCCTTTTCAAGGGTCTTTAAAACTAGACCCTCCTCCTAAGAGCAGAAGATTAATAGTGAGCTTACCAAAGTCGAGCCTGGCGCTTAGCAGCCCTACTGCCGACTGTCCCTGGTCTCTCAGGCTCTTGGAGAAGTTTGTTCACCACTAAGACCCATGCTTACCAGCCCTCGTCTGGTCTGAAAGGACCCAGGATTAGTCGATGTCTCCTTACAAAAATCGATTGCCACGATTCACTGTGTTCTTGTTTAAAAACACTGTTGTAAACTGGGCATGGTGGAGCCTGCCTGTAATGTCAACACTCCGGAGGCAGAGGCAGGAGGATTGATCCAAGTTGGAAGCCAGCTTGTGTACACAGGAGTTTCAGGCCAGTCAAGACCTTGTCTCAACAAAAACCCTGTCGTTGCTCGCCAAGGTTTGCATCTGCAAACCTAGCAGAGGCAGGGAAATTAAGAACCTCAAAGTTGACCGTTGGTGGTGTATCCCTTTAATCCCAGCACCGGAAAGGCAGAGGCAGGTGGATCTCTTTGAGTTCGAGACCAGTCTGTGTTGGTCTATACAATCAAGTTGCAGGACAGCCCAGGATTGTTACATAAACAAACCCTGTCTCCAAAAAAAAAAAAAAAAAAAAGTCACGTTTATGGGGCTGGAGAGATGGCTGAGGGTTAAGAGCACACACACACTGACTGGTCTTTCCGGGGGCACCCAATGCGGGACTTCTGTGGGCAACTGCATTCACGTGGAAGTGTGCGCACACGCACATGATTTACATACACAATAATTAAAATAAAAACTTAAGAGTTCAGGGCTAGTGTCTACAGGAAAAAACCCTGTTTCATTCAAAACCAGCAAGCCAGCCAACAACAAACCTGTTCCGTCTACTCTCCAAATGTCCTAGTAGATCGAGTGGTTGGCTAGAAGCCTCCCTAGGCACAAGGAACGCTGTTCTTGGTTCTACCACAGGACAGACACCCTAGATTCAGAACCAAAAATTAAACCCCAAAGAGGGCCTTTTTCTTCTTAGGCCATCCTGTAACCAACAATCAGGCCTTATTTAACACGGATTTAGGGAAAATGTTAGTGGGCAGAGCTACACAGTCTTTAATCCCAACACCTGGGAGGCAAAGGCAGGTGGCTCTTTTTGAGTTCGAGGCCGGCCTGGCTTACAGAGTGAGTTCCAGGACAGCCAGGGCTACACAATGAGATCCTGCCTCTAAAACAAATTAATTAAAAAATGTTATAGGAGTCCAAAACAGGGCAGAAAGTTGCCACAGTGAGTGGAATTTAAAGTCCTTATGCATGACCCAGAGTGACACTTCAAAAGCCACTGTAAGTGTTAACTGGGTTTTGTCTTTTCCCTTGATTTTGGATCACTTATTTGCCTTCATTTGTTTCTGTTGTTTTAGAAAATCAGCCAAACCTCTGGGCACATATAGTGCTAAGTTCGCAAGATAGTGAAAAAGACGCATGGACTGGGCAAAGGGTGATTTCCAAATTGCCAACTCTGGAACATGAGACAGGCAAAAAGGCCGGTGGATGCCCAGCCTGCCATCTGCCCTGAACGGATCCAGTCTGTGTTGTCTCCTCCCACCAGCCTGAACTGTGGTGAGGCTATCATTTCAGAGGGAAATGTGGAAAGGTTGTGGGATCCAGCAAGAAGGCATGAATGTCCCAGAAGAAGGGACTCCTGAACTCAGCTCTAAATTCCAGATGAGATATAAGCAAGAGATGTCATTAAAGCCCCTCCACCTAGCTGTGCTCAAGACTGCAGCAATCTAAATGCCCACCAACACCGTTCACCTGCGCAAGGATGGGGAGGATTTTCCTGGAGCCAAGGGACCCTCTCAAAGAACTGGAAATAGAAAAAAAAAAAAAATGTAACCTCAGGGGTGTCAACCCTCCAATTTTTCTTTCAGAGAGAGCCTGAGCAACTACAGTCCTTTTCTTTGCCGGAAACCACCAGATCTGCAACTAAAGTGGAGTTAAAAGCAGAAAATCTCAGATGTTTGTACTCCATGTGTGCGAAGATTCTGGAGAACTCCAAACATTGTGAAATCCAGCAGCGCAATATTGAGTAGGGCCTTAGGCCAGACGGAACTTATTAAGAGATTGATAAAGCCCTATTTCCCAACTGCTCTAGGTCTCACCTTATAGCTTTGTGCAGCGTAGAGGCCTGTCACGAAGGCTGCACCCCTGGTCACCTACATAGTGGATATGCCCGAGCTCCTGCCCTCCCCAGATTCCCTTGCCTCCCCCTCAAAATGGGGGAGAATCACATGCCTGATTGGTGACATTGAAGAGACTGCCATTGCATCTGAGGACCCCAAGCAATCCTTGCAGCGTCGCAGGGTTCCAGGAAGTCTCCCTGCGCAGTAGGAGGCCTTCTGCCCTGAGCCAGGCCTGACAATATGGATGCCCAGCCAGCAGCTTCCCCTCTACTCCTCACGCAATTCCCTCCAGCCCGTGTCGCCTAGAACGCCATCCCTTAGCTCTTCAAGTCATGCAACCATCTTTCTGTTTCTAGTCTCCTCTGCCCACAACCCCCAGCCCCCAATCAAAAGAATTGAGAAACCGTCTTCTTGCCCAAGAGAAGCTACTGTAAATGCTTTTTGATCGTCTGCTTTGAGGGGGAAACTGGGCACAGCCGTGGCCCCAGTGATGGAGCCAAGCTCCAGCTGCCCGGGTTGGCCAAGTCCGTCCTCCCCCTTCCCCCCGTGGCCCCGGCGACTACAAATTTTTTTAGAACATACCGTCTCTAACCTCTATTCTCCGTGTTGTTGTCAAGTCTGGTACCAACAAGGAGGGAAGGTGGGCACCTTATCTCTCCTACGCATGCAACCTCTTCCTTCAGCTCCCACACGCCCAGCGTTATGTAAACGCACCTTCAGCCCCCACCACAGCCTTAGCGAGAGGCCCAGGGGCTCTGGGACCTGGAAAAGATCGATACCTGCGAATACGGGGGCACCGGGTGGCCAAGGAGCCTCGGGCCCAGAAGAGGCTAGGGAAAGAAGAGGCAAGGCAGTTGCACAGCATAAAATGAGGCAGCCGAGCAAAGGTCAGACGGTCTGGAACCGCCTAGCCAAGGAGAGGGAGCAAAAAAGCTTCAGTCCTTGGCCGGCCCCATGCAGACCATCCAGTGGAGAGGCATAAGGAGAGGAAACCTAGTCCGCCACAACTCGGAACTGGTAAAGAAAAAGCTACGTCGAGCATAGGCCCCTGAGGAAAGGCTGGGAAGACCTACGGCAGAGCTGGCACCGTGGGCACGGAGCCCGGGGGTGGGCGAGCCGCCCAAACCTAGGGCGCCCCCAAGTCCCAACCGGTTGCTCCAAAGCGAGCCCGGGGCTGCGGGTTCCAGCGTTCAGGAGAGTAGTGGCAGAAGAAAAGAGGCCAGGCCAGAGGCAAACTCCCCGAACACTAACAAGGTTTCCAGAGTCACAGAGGGCGCGGAAGCTCGACTTGGCAATGCCTAGGGTCGGCAACGGCAGTGCCAGGCAACGAACACCCCTAGCGCCGTGCCGGCCGGGTGCGCCTGGTAGCTGCGGCGTACCGCAGGGACTCGAGGAGGCGCAGACCGAGGGAAGGAACACCAAAGAGGCTAGAAATAGCGTACTATTGGCCCCAACCCGAGGGGAGCCGCGTCACGGTACCGAGGGGGTACTTTCGGATCTCCAAACCGGCTATGGACTTACTTTGAGGAGCTGCAGAGTCACAAGCATCGCTCCACGTCTGTATAAATCCCCGAACCCAAACGGGTCAGTCGCTGTTGTACTCGCAGACGCCAGTCAGAGGAGCCGGTAAGGCTCCTTTAGTCCTGCAGCGCAAGCTCCGCGGCTGTCAGCTCAGCTCGCTGCCTCGGCGGCGATGTTGCAACCCTTGCCTGGGAAAATGGCTTTTTTATGAATGGGAGGGCAGAGAGCTCCACTGCGCACGCGCGCCGCCCGCGATTCTATGAATGGGTGGGCACAGGCGACCCTGTGCGCGCATGCGCTGCGTTTTTTTTCTTTTTCTTTTTTCTTTTTTTTTTTTTATGAATGGGGGGCCGGAAAAGAGCTTAACCCGTGATTGCTGGGGCCGGTTGTTGCTCCTCCAGGGGCCGTCGTTCTTTTACAAAGAGGGGTGGAGGTTGTTGTTCCTTTTTTTTTTTCTTTTTAATGAATGGAGGGCGGCGGCGACTGCTGCAGCTGGCTCAGCTGCGTGGGTTGTACCCTCCTCCCAGCCTGCAAGAGGAGGTAAAGGCCACCTTCACGCCACTGCGGGCTTGGGCAGGAACCGTCAGTGTGACTAGAGGGTGGGGGGCGCTGCGGCCTCGGGATTCTGTGCCCAGAGAGGGGTGGGGGGAGGACACACCTCGATCAGCATATCTCTTGTCGCCGCAGGCGATGTGGAGGGGGAGCGAGAGAACCCCTACTGGGAACCTTCTCCTTTTCAAGATCAGTGGCGCCTGGGGACGTAGGGGGCAGGGACCTTCCAGTGGCATTTGCCAAAAATTAAGAAAATGTCTTTGTCTATTTCAAAAAGGGGTAGGGTGGGGGTTGCTGAGTGAATCTGGCTCTCTTTCTAAGTGCAGACCACTCCTCCTCCCATTTCTTGGGTGTGGACAGTATCTGGGCCGAGGCCTCTTCCGGCTCCAGTACCCCCCGGGGCGATTCTGTCCACTCAGCCAGAGGCCTGGCCCTCACCTCTCAACCCCGCCTCTCTCCCGCCCCAGAGTAATGTCCGCAGTGCCCCGGGCTTCCGCCCGCCCTCTGCTGCCCTGGCTTGGTGCCCCTTTCACTACTCGCGCCCTTGTCGTTTTCCAGTCCTAAGAAGACGCTAGCCTTTGTAATCTTGCGGCCCCGTGCCTTTTGTTGCAGAAGGCAGTTTTCCCGATTGTTCCTTCTAAAAAGAAAAGGGAGCAGTGGTGAACTGACCAGGTGGATGGGTGGAGCAGGCCTTGGCAGGATGCTGCCGGGGTGGCTACGGTATTAAATAACAGGACTCTTGAGCCTCACAGAGAATGGAAATGACCGGAGAGCCGTTCTTTGATGAGGGGTAGGGGGGAGAAGCCGGTGAAAAGAGAAGCCCCTCCATTAGGCCTGACTCCTGAAGTTGGGCGCTCCAGCATCAGGCCCAGCTCCGCCCAGTAACCGGGAAGCCTGTAGTCAGTCTCCTTGGAGCCTGGAGTAGGGGGTGGCTTTGATGCCGGCGAGGTACATCTTGCTGGTGTTTCGCCTTCATGTGTTGTGAGGCTGTCTTTTTCCTCCTACGCCATCATAAGGCTGTGCTTTGGCTGTTGTCGGAGGAACCCCACGGGTGAGGTCTGGCTTGGGGCTGGGGCTCTGTCACAAGCCGTTTGGACTGCTCAAGGTCATTGTGTCCTAGCATAAAAATCCTTCTCGCCGCTCAGACTCAACGTCTCAGAGATTACTCAGTTCGTGGAGCTAGAACAGACTCTTCCCAGGGACCCTCAACCTCCACCCAAAGCCAAGGAAGGAGAACTTAGGGACTTTCCTGTGTCCTTATCACTATTCCCATTTGTCAGATCTACAAATTGAGGCCAAAAGTCCTGCACCTGGTGAACAGAAGGGCTAGTAATTGTGCTGAATTTCAAGGTTTGCAACCCAACTCTCTACCTTGAGACTAATCCCCTCTCCACCATCAGGATCCTAGAAACCTGTTTCTTGTCATTTAAACAATTAAACAATGGCACTTTTTCCGGCTGGTGTTCACCCATGGTCCTTACTCGATTACAAAGACGAGAATAAATGACTCCTTTTTTAAACAGTCTGTGGAGGGTGTAGGGAAAGGAATGTTGTCCTGTTTCCTTCAGTAAAAGAATTCACCAGAAGACCCCGTCTTGAGGAAGGAGAATGCCCAGCCCAAGGTGGGGAGTGGGAGGAGCTCCAGTGCCCCCCTCCTCCGTCCCCAGGGTCTGTGCGATCAGAATGCCTGAGAGGCACTGACAGTAGTGTGAAGAATCCATTGCTCGTGTGCTGCTCTCTGCAGTGGTTGGGGGCTCAGGGGGGACAGATGCCTCTTCCTGCCCTTGTGAAGCCCACTCAGTCTTAGGAGACAGACAGAATGAGCGCAGTTAGAGCCCTGGCAAGTGCTCTGAGAGAGAAGTCAGCCCTCTTGGAGGTCATAGAAATGAGGCACTTGTATGGATATGGGGCGGGGGGGGGGAGTGCACACGCGTGTGGAGAACCGACGTCCTGTTGTGTGTCTTCCAGCTCCTTAGAAAAAATAGATTTTTTTCCTTATGTGTGTGTCTATTTTGCCTGCATGTATGTATGAAAACCATGTGCATGCCTGGTATCTTTGGAGACCAGAATAGGGTGCCCGGTTCCTGGAGTGCGATTGCAGGTGGTTGTGAGTTCCCATGTGGATGATATGAATTGAACCTGGGTCCTCAGCAAGAGCAACAGGAGATTTAACTGCTCACTAAGCCAGTCCTCCAGCCTCTCACTTTGGTTTTTGAAACAGACTCTCTCTCTTTCTTTGTCTCTGTCTGTGTCTCTCTCTGTCTCTCTGAAATGAACCTGGAGCTCATTGCTTAGCTAGATGGCCCAGGGCCCCTCCTGTTTCTGCCTCCCCAGCACTGGGATCACAGATGTGTGGCTTTTTAGATGGATTCTGAGAATCCAGACTTGACAAAAGCAACTTGGGGAGGAAAGGGTTTATTTGACTTAGATGTCCTGAGTCACAGTCCACTGAGGGAAGCCCGGGCAGGAACCTGGAGGCAGGAGCCACTGCAGAGGCCATGGAGGGGGGCTGCTTTGCTGATTTGCTTGTCATGGCTTGCTCAACCTGTTTTCTTGCAGAATCCAGGACCACCAGCCCCGGTGTGGCCCCATCCACAATGGGCTGGTTTCTCCCCCATCAATCATTTTTTAAAATTATTATTAGTTAAGAAAAAATTAGAAAAAAAATCAGGTCTCTGATCTTATAGAGGCCTTCCCTCAATGGAGGTTCTTGCCTATAAGTGACTCTAAGATGTGCCAAGTGGACATAAAACAAGCCTGCACACAAAGCAAGTGTTTTTTTTGTTTTGTTTTGGTTTGGTTTTGTTTTTTTTCATCTTCCTAGCCCCATGGGTGGCAGATTTCAATTTGGGTAGCAGGAAGTGTCTCAGAAAGCAGCCTGTGGTTTTGAATTGCAACTGAGGGCTGACCAGTGAGTCCACGGAAGGTTTTAGAGCATGTGTTAAGCAGAGGCGTCATGGGTGGAGGCACCACCACACATTGGCAAAAGCCTGGCACGTGGACAACTTGAACAGAAAGTCTTCGGCCACAACTTGATGAGCAAGGATGAGGTGTGCTAAGCGGGTTTAACACCCTGATTTTAACTCAACAGCAGTCCTGGAGCTGATGTTGGGGGGAGGGGGGAGAAGACAGAATGAAAGATGACAGGGGAATCAAAACATTTGTTTCTTAGAAGGTAGAAGCCCTCACATTTGCCCTTACAATTGGGCAGCTAGTAGGCTACGCACGTGTCAGAGATTTGTCCCAAGTCAACTGACAGCTCATTCCAAAATGAGTGGTTTCCTCTGGAGTAACGTTCTGCTTTGTTTTTTTGTGTTTTTTTTTGTTTGTTTGTTTGCCTGTTTTTATTTGTTTTGCTAGCATCAGAGTCTAACAACCATTCAGCCTGCCTATGTTGATAAGTCTTTCCAGGCAGCCCTGGTACCAGTGCAGTTCATCACCTCCAGACAGTGATGCAGTTCTGGGCTCCCCTTTTATCAATGATCCAGGAGATGCATTTGAAGAGGAAAGAGAGGCAGCAGTTCAATTCAATGGCAGCCATTTACAAAGGAGCACTTACAGCTTGCTGCCCCTGACCTCAGTGTGTTTTCACCCTTGGGCTCTCCTTTTTGTTACTTTGGCTTTTTGTTTTGCGAGTCTTTTATTATGTAGCCCAGGTTAGTCTCCAACTGCTTCAACTCCTTCTGCCTCAGCTCATCTCCACGTACCACCTTGCTTAGATTTATTTATCTATTTGTTTTTCAAGACATGCTTTCTGTTCCTAGAGCTTGCTTTGTAGACCAGGCTGACCTCGAAATCACAGGTATCCCCCTCCCTGCCTCTACCTTCCCTCGTGCTGGGATTAAAGGTGTGCCACCACTGCCTTTTTTTTTTTTTTTTTTTTTTTTTTTTTTTTTGAGACAGGGTTTCTCAGTAGTTCTGGCTGTTCTAGAACTTGCTGGACTCAAACTCAGAGATCCACCTGCCTCGTGCCAGAATGAAAGGCTGTGTGTCCTGGAACTTGATTTGTAAATCACCTGACTGGCCTCAAGCTCACTGAGATCTGTCTGCTTCTGCCTCGCAAGTGCTGGGATTAAAGGCATGTGCCACAACCACCTAGCTCATCTATATTGCTTTAAAAAAATGTGTCTGTGTGTGTGTGTGTGTTTGGTGGTGGTAATGGTAGTTTGTGGTGCCGAGGATCAAACCCTGCACTCACACATACATAATCAGCAAGATCTCTAGCGCTGATCTACATGCCCAGACCCTGTAATGTTTCTTTGGAAAACTGTAACCTGGCCAAGGTTGGTGGTATGGGCTTGGAATCCCAACTACGAAGAAAGCCAAAAGTGGAAACATTGTAAATTTAAATCTTGCTTGAGCTATGGGGTGAATTCAAAGCCAGCTTGGTCAACTTAGAGAAGGCTGCCTCCAGATGAAAAATGAAACAGGCCTGAGGTACAGTGTAGTGGTAGAGCAGGCAGCCACAGCCTCGTGCTGAAAAGAAGGGGGCAGGGGTTGGTGGGAAAGGCTTGCCATTGCGACACACCCCTTTAGTCCTGGCCATTGTAATTTAGAAAACAGCGGTGTGAGAGAGAAAGATGCCGCTGGACAGAGCGCAGGTGGAGGTTGTTTATTATTATTAATATTATTAGAAAGTGAATGGGAAAAAGGGGAAGGGGAGACCTGGGCTCTGGGAACAGGAGTAGCAGAAGACAAAAGAGAGAGAGATGGGAGATGGGCAGGGTCCTTTCCAAAGGGAACCTGTAGTGAATGTGCGCAGGTGGTGCTCTTAGTGGCTACAGATGAGGACGCATACCCCAAGGTCAGGCCTGCACACAAGCCCGAGTACTAATACTGGCAGTCTTAGCCCTGGATAGGCTGAGGCAAGAGAATGACTGAGTTCAAGGCTAGCCTAAGAGACACAGGGAAGTAGAAGGCACAAGGAAAGCCTGTCTCAAAAAGAAGAAGAGCTAAGAAGTCTGAGGTATCGCCTTTTGTGTGTGTTAATTCCATTAAAATTATTCGTATTTCCGTTAGAGCAAACCCACTACCAGGTGCTGAGGTTACAGGCTAGAAGAGACAGACACTATTCTGTCCTCATGGAGCCTGTACTTAGTGTGAGCAGAGAGGAACAGGAGGGAGTAATACAAAGTTGTTTCTCTTACCCACATTTTTGTGCTCCGTGGACATTTCTCCAGCTTTTCTCAAACTCTAAGCAACAGAAGCAGAGCCCCCGCCCCGCCCCGTGCAAACAGCACCCATGCCCGCACCTACTGTTACAACAGTTCAATAGGGGAGAGACATTGAACAAGTCATTCGTTGGTCAAAGAGTGGTGTAATTATAGTTAATATCAGCAGTACATACAAAGTACGACTGCAGGTGAGAGGGCGCAGCCTGGGACTCTGGGAAAGGATCCCTGTGGTCCGGAAGTCCAGGATGCAGGCCAGGCTGGGATGCACAGGGCAGTCCTAGTAGTGTGGGCATGGTGGCACATTATCTGTATGTGTACTGTGTGCATGCCTGGTGCTCACATTATCTGTATGTGTACTATGTGCACGCCTGGTGCTCACGGGGGCCAGATGGCATTGAGTACCCTGAATTGGAGTTGTAGGGGGTTGGTTGTGAGCCACCTGATGTGGGTGCTTGCAGCGAACTCCCTGACCAGCAGGAAAAGACGACCACCAGACGAGGATTCTTCCCAAATCACGCTTTATTGGAGCCTCTTGGTTGAAGGGAGAGCGGAAGCGAGGCGGCTGCGTATATAGGGGGTAAGGGAACGAGTGGTGCCTGGATTGGCCGATGCGCGCCTGCCGATGCTCTTGGCCACGGGATTGGCCCTAAGCACATCATCGCCACTGCGCATGCGAGAGGCACGGTTCCACTGCATTGCCTAATATGGAGTTGTTCACCAAGCCAGGCCGGGGCCAAGCGCCATCTTATAATGGCGGCCACTTGAATCGGCTCCCAGCAGGTGCTGGAAATCGAATCTGAGTCTTCACAAAGAGCAGTAGCTACTCTGTCCAGTTTTGACTGCGGTGCCGTCTCTTGATCCCGAGGACTTCTTTAAAATACAATTTCCAGGCGGGGCAGTGGTGGCTCACGCCTTTAATCCCAGCACTCGAGATGCAGAGGCAGGCGGATCTCTGTGAGTTCGAGATCCTACAAGAGCTAGTTCCAGGATAGGCTCCAAAACCACAGAGAAACCCTGTCTCGAAAAACCAAAACAGCCGGGCGGTGGTGGCGCACGCCTTTAATCCCAGCACTTGGGAGGCAGAGGCAGGCGGATCTCTGTGAGTTCGAGACCAGCCTGGTCTACAAGAGCTAGTTCCAGGACAGGCTCCAAAAACCACAGAGAAACCCTGTCTCGAAAAACCAAAAAAAAAAAAAAAAAAAAAAAAGAAAGAAAAACCAAAACAAATAAATATATAAAATACAGTTTCCATTTTATTTTATTCCCCCCCGCCCCCCGCCAGACTCCACTAAGGACTTTTCTTTTCGTTCTGCCAAACTGGGCAGTGGCGTGCAGTGTAAATGTGTATAAAGAAGCCGTCTTTTTAGCTGGTGCTGGTGATACAGGCCTGGAATCATAGCCACTGGGGAGGTCGAGGCAGGAGGATGCCCCGGCCCAAGTGGTACAAGGCCCGTCAAGATTATCTGGCTTTCATTTCTCCTACCTCAACATCCTGGGTGCTAGGATTTTATTCAGGAAGCCTCGTGGTAGAAGAAGAGAAATAGCTCACTCAAGTTGTCCCCTACATGTATGCTGTGCCTCACGCACCCCCCACACGTTACAGACACATGCACAATAATGATATGTAAAATCGAGAAACAAAGCCCAGCTAAGAATAGTGCTTTGCTGTTGCTTACAAATTGTGGAAGTTTTTGAGTCACCTCAGACTCTGAGGTGATGGAATGGCTGAATGAACTAGTCTGAGGATGCATCTCAATTGTTGAGTGGTCTAGTCACAGCAACCTCATTGACTTTTCGTGTGTTTGCTTTTCGAGACAGAGTTTCCCTGTGTAGGCCTGGCTACCCTGGAACTCACTCTGTAGACCAGGCTGGCCTCGAACTCAGAGATCCACCTGCCTCTGCCTCTGCCTTCCTAGGGCTGGGGTTAAAGGTGAGCAACCCCGCCGGGCGGTGGTGGCGCACGCCTTTAATCCCAGCACTCGGGAGGCAGAGGCAGGCGGATCTCTGTGAGTTCGAGACCAGCCTGGTCTACAAGAGCTAGTTCCAGGACAGGCTCCAAAACCACAGAGAAACCCTGTATCGAAAAACAAACAAACAAACAAAAAAAAAAAAAAAAAAAAAAAGGTGAGCAACCCCACTGTAATGTGTGTGTTGTGCTTGAGGATCCCTATTGCACAGGCTAGTTCAGTAAGCATCTCCTTTGTAACAGGCTCTTCCCACAGTAGAATGGGGCCCTTTGAAGCTTCCAGAAGGACTGGACTGCCTGTCTGAACCCAGGAGTCAGCAACGCTCCACAGGCGTAGGCTTGACTTTCCGTGGAGAAATGAGGGCTGGCTTCTTTTTGACTGGTCAGCGGTACTTTGGACCCTCTATCTATCCGGCATCCATTCATGCCACATCAGCTAACCAGGCACCAGGCCAGATCCTGAGGATGCTGCAGTCACTGCCCTAGAGGAGGGCCTCGCTTGCATCAGGCTTAGTCTAGTGAGAAGAGTCTGGTAATGACTGCTGGAAGGGGTTAAAGCTGGGGCGGGGGCGGGGGTGGGGGTGGGGGTTTACAGATTTGGTGGAAGGAGATGAACTTTTTTCAAGACCAACGGAAATCGGGAAGGTCAGGAGGCTCACAATGCCAAGCAAGGAGTTTGTTAAGTAATCACTCTGTATGTTTTGGGCCCCTGGACACCTGAGGCCTGGGGCACAAGTTACACATTTAGGGTGCTCCTGCCTCCTTCAGTGGACCTGGGCCTTGTTTCAGCGGGTGAGGTGTGGGGGTGACTTTAGTAGAGTCAGAAACCTTGGGCCCCAGAGAAGATTTTACAATGACCCTTAGCCTCTTGGCCACCTGCCAAGGAGACCAAACCTGATTTACTCAAAATCAGTTTTTATAGAACCATATAGAAAGCAGTTCAGCTAGGCAGGGATTTTTTTTTTCAAATCTGCTTCCATCAGAGGGATTTTTCTTCATAAGTAATCTTTTTATTGAAGTATAATGTGTAAGTTGGACCATATGTGACTGCCAGTATCCACCCACTTCTCATGTATAAAAATGCCAGTTTCGTGCGATTCAACATAAGTACATTCAGAGTAGAGCACACTCACAAGTGTACAGCCCTGGGAATTCTCACAAAATGAACATAGCTGTATAGCCAGTTCCAATTCAGAGACAGCTTTCCCCGGGCTGGAGATGCGGCTCAGTGAGAGAAGTGCTTGCCCAGCATGCGGGAAACCCTGCGTCTGATCCAGAATCGCAGAAAACCAGAAACAGTGTGATCTGTAGCTACACAGCCAGCGTGAGGCCAGTCTGAGCAACACAATTCCCTGTCTCACACTGAAAATAAACAAAACCCCTTCAGCTCTAAAGGCATGCCAGCCATTGGTTAAAAAAGAAAAGAAAAAGAACAAGGGCTGGGGAGATGATTCAGAACACTTGTTTTTCCAGAAAACCTGGGTTCAAAACATGGAAGCTCACAACCATCTATAACTCCAATTCCGGGGATCCAATGAATTCTTCTGACCTCTGTAGGTACCAGCTATGCATTCATGCAGGCAAATCGCTCATACACATTAATAAGTATATATAAAAAAAAGTACTCCTGTTGAACTAGGAAAAGGCCCAGTGGTAAAGCACTTGTCTCTTCTGTGAAGCCCAGTGTTTGATCCCCAGCAGCCCCAAAACATACCTTGAATATGTGTATAAATCTGTAGTTGTATGTTGAATGCAGATTCAGCTTTCCAAAGTAATTATGCAATACTTCCGGTGATGTTTGAACTGCCTGTGCTACACTGAGGTCCCGGGCAAACTTGAGAAGACTTGTTCTATTATCCTAGACTTTGGGAGGTGAAAGCAGGACAATTGAGAGTTCAAAGCCAGCCTTGTCTGTCAATTTTGAGCCAGCCTGAACTACATGAGACTGCATCTCAAATAGCAAGAAGAACCAAGGATCTGGAGAGATAACTCAGGTTTAGAGCACTTACTGAGAAATCACAGAGACATGAGTTTGAACCCCTGACGCCAATATAAAAAGCTGAGTGTTGCCCCATCTGACTCCACAGCTTTTTTTCCAGGGGTGGGAAGGGAAGGAGACTTGCTGGAACAAATATGAGAGGGCTCAGTGAGGTGGCACATGTCTGTCATCCAGCAGTTGGGAGGTGGAGGCCAAGGATGGGACAGTCCTGACTTAGTTTGGGTGCTGTGCGCACTCCCTTTAGGCAATGCATTTGTTGGCTGCAAACAGGATTTGTTCAGAGTGACAGGCTCTCAGGCAGTAAAACAACGTACAGAGACTGAGCTGGGGATGAGGTGGGGAGTGAGAGAGCTGGTGGCTCAGGTGAGACCCAGAGTGACAAGGTGCTGCAGCAGTTGCCTGAAGGAGAGGCGCTTGGGGCAGAGGGAGAGTGAGCTTGGCCTGAGAAATGGAAAGGGACTCCCTGACTTTGGAGGTTGACTTTCTGAGAGAAGGCCCAGGACAGGAAGAGGCCTGGTCATGGAAGGCCTTGAAGGCTGTGGTTAATACTTTGCGTTTTCTTTCTTTTTTTTTTTTTTGTTTTTTTGGTTTTTTGAGACAGGGTTTCTCTGTGGTTTTTGGAGCCTGTCCTGGAACTAGCTCTGTAGACCAGGCTGGTCTCGAACTCACAGAGATCCGCCTGCCTCTGCCTCCCAAGTGCTGGGATTAAAGGCGTGCGCCACCACCGCCCGGCTTGCGTTTTCTTTTAAGATCTGTGAACAGTCTTTGCGGGGACTTTAAAGCCGGAAACCATCTTAAATACCATGATTGTTACTACTGATATCCTTGAAGAGCCTGAAGGTTTTCACTTTTTTTTTTTTTTTTTTTTTTTTGGTTTTTCGAGACAGGGTTTCTCTGTGGCTTTGGAGCCTGTTCTGGAACTAGCTCTGTAGACCAGGCTGGTCTTGAACTCACAGAGATCCTCCTGTCTCTGCCTCCCAAGTGCTGGGATTAAAGGCGTGCACCACCATCGCCTGGCTAGGTTTTCACTCGTATAGAGGGGGAGGAGCTAAATGCCATGCCATCCCCAGGTAAAGCCTTTGTGTTGGCACACACCTTTGATCCCTGAGTTCAAGGCCAGCTTGGTCTACACAGAGAGTTCTAGGACAACCAAGGCCCTATCTTGAATTTTTTTTTTTAATCTGGGATGATTTAAGGAAGAGTTTGGAAAAGGCCAAAAGGGGTTTTGGTAACTTGGTAACCCCTCTTTGGCCCAGGGGTGGGATCACAGGTATGTACTACCATGCTGGATTTCTGTGGTCCCTAGGATCAAACCAGGACTCCATGTACAGTAGGCAAGTACACTAATGTATAGTCCTAGGTAGGCAAGTTCAAGGGATATTTATTTCTTCTTCTGTCCCAGAACTCAGGAGGCAGAGGCAGGTTCGAGGCCAGCCTGATCTACATAGTTCCAGAACAACCAAAGCGACACAGTGAAACCCTGTCAAACTGTCAAAGAAAGAGAAAGAGAGAGAGAGAGAGAGAGAGAGAGAGAGAGAGAGAGAGAGAGAGAGAGAAAGAATGAAAGAAAGAAAAATCTGTCAAAGTATTTACTGGGGGGGGGACAGAATACAAAGTAAATCACTGGGCAACAGATGGTAATTCTGAAACAAGCTGATGTTCTTTTGTTGACTCTGAGGGTGGAGAGAGGTCTGAGGGTGTGGAAGTGTAATCTTGAGAAACTGAGGCATAAGGCTTGCAAGTTTGAGGCCAGCCTAGGCTACATAGGGAGCCCCTCTCTCCAAGCAACCACAGACAATAGCCACAGAGTAGCCACACAGATGGCGCTGGTAAGGGGCAAGAAATTAGGAAGAGGCTGCGTTTGAATTTCTAAGGAGAATCGGAATTTCTGAAGAGTTTGCTTTTTCAGTAAAGGCCACACAAGTGCAAAGCAGGGAGCTGGCCTGACCTTCCCTAAGTCTGCGGTTCTAGACCTCTTCTAGTTTAAAGACTAGCAAGCAGTGGGGGAGGGGAGCGTCGTCAGACTGTCACCTCATCTGGAACTGGGGTGTGGATGGATGGTGTCCCCGGGTCTCTGTGTAGACACATTGACCTGTGGCAGGAGCTGGAGAGAGACTTGTAGCTAGAGCTTTGGAGGTTGGTGGAGGTGGGCCACCTTGGGAGTGCTGGCTGTGTTCTAGGGATGAGTGACCTTGCTGGGATCACCATAACAAAACATTACAGACTGAGAGACTCAAAACCCAGAAATTGCCTGGTGGTAGTGCATGCAGAGGCAGACAGATCTCTGTGAGTTCAAGGCCAGCCTGGTCTAAGGAGTGAGTTCCAGGACAGCCAAGACTACAAAAAGAAACCCCCATCTCAAAAAACAAAAAGCAAAACCAAATCCCACAGATTTACTAATTTTTATTTCTGGAGACTAAAAGTCTGAGGGTTCTAACTAGATTACTTTCCTCTGAGACTCTCTCTGCATTGAGCTTTATATAGTTGTCTTCACATGGTCTTCTGTCTGTCTGTGTCCTGATTAATTCTTGTTGGAAAAGCACTAATCATATTGGTTAAGGGCCCACCCTGATGTTCCCATTTTAACACAGCTCACAATTTCATCTTGACAGTCTCTATAAATATGATCACATTCTAGATTACAAATGACTAGGACTTTTACATATGAATTCAATGTATGGATTTTTAAAAAATTTATGTGCACAAATCTTTTTTTCCTACAGGTATGTAAATCTGTGTTCCACGTATATGTTTGGTGACCACAGAGGCCAGACGAGGGTGTCAGGTACCCAGAATTGGAGCTACAGATGGTTGTTAGCTCCTACGAGGGTGCTGGGAATCGAACTCATTTCCTCTGGAAGAGCAGCCAGTGCTCCTAAGCCCTGAGCTATCTCTCTAGCCACCCAACATGTAGAATTTGGAGATGAAATTAAGGCCATAAGGACAGATGGGAGAGAGGAGTGTAACAGGAGAGTGCCAGAATCCAGAAAAGCCCAGAGACAGGCACAGAGAGAGTGAACACAAATGTTCGGTGTAGGGTGTTGAGTGCAGAGTGCAGGTAGTCTGCGGCTCTTCAGTGGTGACCACTTCAGCAGGGTTGGCAGACAAGCTTTGTGGGGTGGGGCATAAGCCAGTGAGGTGAGGGGCTGAGGAAGCAGAAGCCTGGCCTCTGCCTTCCGTTTCCAATGCAGTAAATTCTCTCTCTCTAGTCATCGAGAAAATGCATCCATCTCTTTTCCTAATTCTTCTGCTATTCCAAAGCCTTGGGTTTCTTTTCAGAAGCTCTGAGGCAAAGGCCTGTGTTCTGGGACACTGAGTCCAAACTTCCCTTATGTGATTGAGTGCTAGGAATAATCCAGGGCAAGAAGAATATCCAGAATATTCTTAACTTCTTGGGGAAAGGGGAGATGGAGAAGGAGGAACAGGGGCAGGAGAAGTGAGCTGAATAACTGGGGATATAGCCTATTTGAGAGAGTACTTGCCTCTAATATATGAAACTTTGGATTTGGTCCCCAGCACTGTATAGACTAGGTCTGTAATGGTGGCATACCTGTAATCCTAGCATTTGGTAAGTGGAGGCAGAAAGAGCAGAAGTTCAAGGCCGTCTTCAGTTACCTTGTTATTGGTTTTTTGTCTGTTTTCCGCATCTTTCTGTCTCCCAACCCACCCCCAGCTGAGGGCCGAACCCAGGGCCTTTTGCTTGCTAGGCAATCGCTCTTCCACTGAGCTAAATCTCTAACTGCTCAAGGTTATCTCCAAATATATACCAAGTTCAAAACCTATTTGGACTCTCTCTCTCTCTCTCTCTCACATACACACACAAAACAAACAAAAACCTACACTTCTGAGTAGCACTTGGGAGGCAAAGGAAGTAGAATCCCTGTGAGTTCAAGACCAGTCTGGACTACATAGTTTTCCAATCCAGCCAGGGATACACAGTGAGACCCTGTCCAAAAACAGACAAAAACGAACAACACAGAAACTAAGCCAAATATGGTAGCAGGACCCTGAAGTTACAGCAGTGAAGGAAGCAGATGCAAGAGGATCCCTTGGGTGCGGGAGTCTAAGGCCATCTGAGGCAACTTAGCAAGTCTCTGCCTCCAAATAAAAGGAAGAAAAGGGCTGGGAATATAGCTCAGTGGTAGAGTACATGACTTGCATGCACAAGGCCCTGGGTTCCATCTCCAAGACTGACAATGCATGAGTAAATTAATGATGACTGTCTTGCTGATCACCTCCTCTGAGTTAGTACAGTGTGAGGTCAGAAGGAAATAGCACTGAAGCAAATATCAAATATTTATTGACTGCTTATGCAATTCCATGTCCTGTGTTGGGCACTTAGTGTACATCCTGCTCTCAAGGACTGCTGGTGTGGCTTTTTATTGACAAGATAGTTTGATGACTCGCCAAAGGTCCCAGGGTGGGCAGTGAGCTCCCTTGCCTCTGCTCTAGCCTCGCCCCAGCCCTGTAGCCTCTCTGGGATGTGGTCAGAGCTGGCAGGTGGGGATTGGGGTGGGCGTGGTGAGTTGGGTTGAGCTGAGTGTCACATTTTACTTCCTGTGGCCCATCCTGTCCTTAGCCTGGGAAAGGACACGTTGTAGTGGACAGATGTGGGCTGGGACAATAGTGCCACGTCACTGCAGACTCCCTGTGAGCCACTGTCTGAAGCACGTCACAACACCCTTTTCGTTGTCACATTCATATCCTTCTGGCCCCATTGGGAACAGAACAGCTGGGACTGTGTCTCATGAACCAAAAGCTGCTTCCTTCCTTCTCAGGGCTTTCCTCTGGCTCACCTGAGAGAACACAGCTGGTTTCTGAAGTGTTCCTCTCACACGGCCAGGATTTCCCCCTTGCTTCCAGAGAAAGGGAAAAGCCTGCCTCTGTGACACACTACAGAGCAGGTTCGGGAAGCAGCAGCCCCATGACCGTTTTCTTCTGTTTTGAGGTGAGGAGGGACATAGGCCCGCTGCTGACCATTGAGTGAGAAAGTGCACGCATTATTGAGCTCTGTGTCCAAGCGGCAGAACCTGAAAGTAGAACCAAAATAGAAGGTTCTCCTAGTGTCTAGTCTAATGTAGCAAACAGAAGCATCGAAGACTTAGTCCGCAGAGCTCTCTGCATGTAAGGATGTTCGTTAGAATGTTCTAGTATCAGCAGTCTATTAATAGATGCCCATCTGGAGGGGGCTGATGAAATCTGTGGCCATTAACCAGTGGGTGGAGGCCCTGTGAAATGTGGATATAGAGAAATGCTCAGGGATAACTGTGTTGTAGGGCAGGGGTGTGATGTACACATTTGTGATCCTAGGAGCATCAGGAGTTCATCCTGGGCTAAAGGCACGCACACGTGCACACGTATACACATATGCATACACTGAGCGGGGAGGGAAGGAGAGAGAGGGAAGAGGAGAGGGAGGAAGAGAGAGAGGGGAATGAAGAAAGGAGAAAGATGGATTATTTAGGAAATTTAAAACAAGGCATTGAACTCTGTGTGTGTGTGTGTGTGTATGGTGTGTGTGTATGGTGTGTGTGTGTATGCGTGTGTTTCTAAAACCATAGATATTTTCTGGGAATACACAGGAGAAACTACTAGCTGGCTTCTTCTAAAGCATACCAATGGCGATTGGGGTAGGGACTAAGACTTCTGTTCTTTCTTCTCCACTGTTGTACTTTAGTACCTCTTAAAAACAATGAGCATGCGCTGCCTTTGCACTATCATGGCAGCAATAAATAAAGGCTCAGGCAGGCTCACAGAACAAACACGTCAGACCACGGGGCATTGCATCCAGAAATGCCGAGGACGGAGGTCAACAGAGCGGGACCTGAGATGTACCTGAATGCAGAGCTGGTCTCCAGCTGTTGCCTACAGATGTACGCTTTGGGTAGCCAGGGTGGATACAAACAGGGCCTGGGGGAAAAGTCTTTGTTCATAAGATTCCCTCCGTAACTAAAAGAATTAAAGTCACCGGGCGGTGGTGGCTCACGCCTTTAATCCCAGCACTTGGGAGGCAGAGGCTAGCGGATCTCTGTGAGTTTGAGGCCAGCCTGGTCTACAAGAGCTAGTTCCAGGACAGGAACCAAAAAGCTACGGAGAAACCCTGTCTCGAAAATCCAAGACCAGCCTGGTCTACAGAGCTAGTTCCAGGACAGGTTCCAAAGCCACAGAGAAACCCTGTCTCGAAAAACCAAAAAAAAAAAAAAAAAAAAAAAAAAAAAAAAAAAAAAAAAAAAAGAATTAGGGTCAAGGCCAAAAGTTCAAATCCAAGATCAGGGATTAGAGTGTCTCTGCCAACTAACCAAGCAGTGAGAACCTCAATGGGTCGTGAGTACTGAATTGTGCACATCAAAATGATGCACAAATCACCCTTTCCATCAAGGCCAACCTAGCCTATGCAGTAAACCTCAGGCAGTCATTACATGTTAGGCCTGGTGGTAACACATACTTGTAGTCCAAGAAATTAACTTGAAGGCGGAGGAAGAAGGATCATGACCTCAAAGATCTCTAGGGCCAAATAATGAGTTCAAGGCTATTAGGGTCCACTTATTAAAACCCTATTCCACAAACAAACGAGTGAATAAAATAATGGGACATTATAAGCTCTTTGCCACCAAGAAATCCCAAGGTTAGTTGGAAGGAAACCTAAGTCAGCTTGGTGGTGACTTGCTTAAGGCATCCATCATGACTCAATTGGGTGCAATAAGTACTACTTTGTAAGTGAACATTTCTTTCCTGAAGCCACCAGGTCCAAATAACCACACAGAGGCTTGTATTAATTATAAGCCAGTAGCTCAGGCCTATTACTAACTAGCTCTTACAACTTAAATTAACCCATTTATATTAGTCTATGTATTGTCACGTGGCTCGTGACTTTACCTACCCACCAGCATGTCTTGATCCCTTTGTGTCTTTTGGTGAGTCCTCTGACTCCTCCCTTCTTCCTCCCAGCATTCTCAGTTTGACTGTCCTAGTTACTGGTCAGTCAGTCCTTTATTAACCAGCGAGAGTAACATATATTCACAGTGTACAGGATTATTCCACAGCACTACTTAGATTTTTAAAGCCGGGAAGAGGAGGAGGTCCTGATGCTGTTAATGAAGGTAGCTTAGAGGAAGAAAGCATTAACTAGATCTGGGTCTGGCATGGTGGTACACTCCTGTAATCCTAGCACTAGGGAATCAGACAGGAAAACTCCATCTCAAAAACCAAACCAGAGATGAGTACATAAGTAAATAAACATAAATCATCTGGTGCTGGAGAGGTGGACTGGGCCAGCAAGTTGTGCAGGGAACATGCCGGACAAGGTGCATTTGCTATACATCCCACTAGCTCTGTTCTGTTGAGACACCAGGCAGCTTGCCTCAGCGGAACGAGAAGTGTAAATGAGCTGATGTGCCCATGAGGGAGTCTAGACAGCACTAGCAGTAATTTTTACTGGGTGTGGTGGGCCGTGCCTGTAATCCCAGCATTTGAGAGGCAGCAGCAACCTAGACTGCATTGCAACATTTAGGTCATAGTGTTTCAGCCCAGCGATAGTCACCCCTAATTGAGACACAGATACATTAAAAAACAAAACAAAAAACAGTAAAAAAAAAACAAATAAACAAACAATTCTGGGGTATAGCCTAGCAAGCAAAAAGCTGTGGGTTCAATCCCCAGCACTGCAAAATGATTAATAATAATTCTGCAATTAAAAACTGGCAGAGGAGCTATAATTTAATTAGTAGCCTTAGAAGATATCTTTGGGCACTGAACAGAAGGTATAAAAGTGATACTTCAAAGAGAAAACAGAGATCAAGGTCATTTAGACCAAAGGAGAGAGGGTTATATAAAGGAAAACATGGTGATGAAGGTCCAGTAGAGGACCAGAGGAAGAAGAAGGTGGGCCTGTATGACATTTGCTGCAGAGGAAGAGGAGGCAGGGGGATCAGGTGACTGAGAGACAGACTGGAGCAGAAGCTCAGGCTAATGCTCTAGTTCAGTGTAGTGGCCAAGCACTAGCCCAGCATGCAGGAGACCCTGGTTCCCTCCTTAGCAGCCACCTCCAAGCAAAGAGACCCTGAAGGAGATCAGCTAGATAGTCCCAGGAATTAGCGTGCACGGTAATCCAAGGAGACTGCCTGTACCTGGACAGGGTGGGGGATGGGGCTGGGGGGAGAGTGGTACTGAGAGGTTTTGGTTGGCTGTTAGAGGTAGGGGTGGGGAGGAGAGAGATGATGACCTGGGTTTTCATCTTGAACCCCTCTTCTTCCCAGGATGGTAAAACATTATAGGAACTTTTTTTGTCTGTTAGATTTTTCTGTGCTTCTGTGAGTACGTGTGTGTGTGTGTGTGTGTGTGTGTGTGTGTAGTCGTCTGTTGGTGTGTATGTGTTCATACACATGCCAGTGCATATACCCGCATCTGTGCTCATATGTGGAGGCTAGAGTCTGACGTGAGATGTCTTCCTTAATTACTCCTCACGGTGTCTTTTGAGACAGGGTCTCTCTGAACCTGAGATTATTGACTCGGCAGACTGGCTGACTGCAGGGACCGGCCTGTCTGTGCCTCACTAGCCCTGGGGGTGTAGGTGTAGCCACACCTGACGAACAGTGACTGGAGAACGTAGCTTAGGTCCTCCGGCTCTCATATTAAGCCATTTCCTCAACCCTCCTGTCAGTTTTCTCGGTGGCATAATACATATGATTTTTTGGTTGGAAGCAGGAGGATGGTCCTGTGAATCCAGCCTAGTACCTGAAGTGCAGGCTAGGTAAATGTTCTATTACTGAGATACTCACTCCTTTACTACCTTCCTTCCTCCCTCCCTCCCTTTTCTGAGCCTAGGTCTCACTGTGTAGCACTGGCCTGGAACTCTCTATGCAGACCAGGCAGGCCACCTTCTGCCTCCCAGGTGCTGAGATGAAAGACAAATGCCTCCCCTCCCCCTGCCCCACCACCCATTCCTCAGGATTTTATTAAGCTATCTTTACTTTCTGGAGGGAACACCAGTGAACAGAGCTGGTCCCTGTCCTCACAGGAGACAGATTCTGAACAAGAAACAGTAAGGGCTTTTTCTGTGCCTTGACTATGGCAGTGGCATATCTATCTCCCAGAGCAGCCCTTTTCCCTACCACTGAATCTTCGAAGGACTACGTGCCAACTGGTGAGGGCATTTGTCAAACACTTTCTCACTGATTATGTCTTTGTGCTTTGAGAGGTGTAGCGCGGGCTGGCTTTAAACCCAGTGTTTTCGCATCAATCTTCCAGCATGTGCTACTAACCTGGCACTCGACTGTATCATTTCACTAAAAAAAAAATAGCTCACAGAACATGATATACTTGTATGAAAATACCTTTACGAAACCGTCAATATAGAGTGAATATATGCCAGTAAAAAATACCCAGGGTGGGGTGAGGTGGAGCCGTGACTCAGAGTTAACAGCACTGGCTGTTCTAATTGAGGATATGGGTTTGGTTCCAGCAGCCACATGGCAACTCACAATGGTCTGTAATTCCAGTTCCAGAGGATCCAACACCTTCTTCTGGCTCTGAGGGCACTAGGCACATGTGTGGTGCACAGACATGTATGCAGGCAAAACATTTATACATATAACATATATGTGTGTGTATATACATAGTAGGGAAGGAACTCAGTGGTTACAACCCTTGAGGTGACAAGTACGAAGACCAATGTCCTTGTGGGTGTGGTGGCCTGCTCACAATTCCAGCTCCTGAAAGGTGAAGACAGGATGTCGAGAGCAAACTGGCTAGCCAGACAAGCTGTATCAGAAAGCCTGGGTTCAACTGAAACACCTTCCTCAATCAAACATGTAGAACACTACTGAGGAGGACTCCACGTGTTAATCTCAGGCTTACACATATACATGCCCACACAGGCAAACACTCAGACACACATGTATGCACATGACATACTGTGCTGGCTACTTGTATGTCAACCTGAGACAAGCTATCATAGCTATAGTCATCTGAGAGGAGGGAGCCTCAGTTGAGAAAATGTCGCTGTAAGACAGGGCTGTAGGCAGACCTGTAGAGAATTTCTTAATTAGTGCTTGATGGGGCATGGTCCAGCCCATTGTGGGTGATGCCATTCCTGGGCTGGTGGTTCTGAGTTCTATAAGCAAGTAAGCTGAGCAAGTCATGAGGAGCAAGCCAGTAAGCAGCCCTCCTCCATGGCCTCTGCATCAGCTCCTGTCTCCTCCAGGGTTCTTGCCCTGTTAGAGCTCCTGCTTTCACTGCTTTCAACTGTTAAATGGAACTATGAGTGAAATGAACCTTTTTTCTCCCCAAGTTGCTTCTGGTCATAGTGTTTCAGCCCAGCGATAGTCACCCCTAATTGAGACACAGATACATTAAAAAACAAAACAAAAAACAGTAAAAAAAAAAAAAATCCTCAATGACCATACATTCATTCATTCTTGTTTAACTACACATATTTGTGGAGTGGCACTCACTATGGCTATGAATTCCCAATTCCTCATGCTCGTAATCTATCAGAAAAGCCAGCAGTGTGAACCAATAGCGATGCTGTGGGGATACTGGTAGGTGTTGTGGGAGCTCGGTGGAGAGACAAAGCCACTAGCCCCTGGTGTTGGTGAGGATAATGGCCCAGTTGTTTTTCCAGGTATTCGAGGCAGAGTCAGAAGGGAGGCATTTGTTTTGTACAAAAGCAGGGACTGAAGAGATAGCTCAGGGCTTAACTGCACTTGAACTTGTTGCTCATTCAGAGAACTCTGGTTCAACTCCCAGCCCCCACATGGTAGCTAACAAAAGGAACTTGTCATTCGTGCTACCAACTGAGCTATCTCCCTAGCCCTGAAACTTGTTATTCAGCGACCTGGACACTGGCAACCCTCGTACTTCTTGGGAACAATGGTGGTCAAGCCAGGAAAATAAGGTTTAGAATTTTGTACCTTGTGAAACTATCAATCAAAATATAAAGTGAAGTATTCCAAATGCAGTAGTACAAGCTGAGTGTCCCAACTACTGGAGGCTGGCTAAGGTGGGCAGATTGCTTAAGTCTACCTCGAAAAAGAATAAAGAAAGGAAGAAAGGAAAAAGAATAAATGAAAATAAAGATTAAGGAATAAAAATAGTTTTTCCAGATACATAAGCTGAGAAATTTACCACCTAAATTTCTCTTTCTAGGAAACAGGAAATCAGGAAAATGATTAGATGCCAACAGGTAGGCAGGAACTCTCAGAAGCATTGGCTGGTGAGGAGTCTTGTCTGGACTCCACTGGGTTGTCTTTTTCCTCTTTTGTTTCTTCTGCTGCTGTGGGGAATCAGATAGGGCCTGGAAGTACAAGTCAAGTTCTATTGAGCTACAGTATTCCCACCTAGCAAGTTAGAATTACCTTTTATAAGAATGTAGGCAGGGAAGTGTCGTAGGCCTTTAATCCCAGCACTGGGGAGGCAGAACTCTCTGAGTTCAAGGCCAGTCTAGTCTACAGAGTGAGTTCCAGGACAAACACTTTCTGAAAAAACAAACAAACCAGAACAACAACAAAATAATAATATTATTAGAATGATGGTCTAAAATAGAGATTAATTTTGATTTCTTCTCGAGAACAATGTTACTTGGGAAAGCTGAAAAATATGTAGACTCCCAGTTGATGGTGGTGGTTCCATTCCCACAAACCCACTGGAGATTGAAAGCACACTCAATACCCCTACTTTACTGAACATCACAGTAGCACCATCTCCTTGGTGTGCTGGTAACTCCCCCATGTCATGAGAAGATCTGTCTGCATACTGACAGCTCAGGAAAGACTACAATTAAAAAGGAGGAAATATGTTTTCTACTTATTTGGTAGAAATATTATATTGCTTTGGAATGTTTTGCAGTTTGAAGCAAACCATTGAACCATCCTAAGCTGGGCCATCTGTGTTCTTTAAGCAGCATGGTGTAATTTGACAGGGGCCTGGGAGATGCTTAATCAGTAGGTCAAAAGAACTTTACTGGGCTTGGTAGCTCATGCCTGAATTCTCAGTATTTGAGAAGCAGAGGCAAGAGGACTACTATGATCTCAAGGCCAGCCTGGGCATCATAGGAAATAAATAAATCAAATAAGCAAACCAGAAATACTAGTTGACCTTGGTGCTGTGTGCCTAAATCCAGCACTCCAGAAGCAGAAGCAGGAGGATTACTGTAAATTAGCAGCCACTCCAAGTTACCTCAAGAGTGAGTATCAGAGCTTCATCGTCAGACCCTGTTTAAAAACAAAACTGCTGGGCAGTGGTGGTGCACACCTTTACCCTTTAACCCCCGCACTCGGGAGGCAGGGGCAGGTGGATATCTAAGGTCAAGGCTGGTCTGGTCTGATAGGAAGTTCCGGGACAACCAGGGTTGTGTGGAGAGACTCTGTCAATAATAATAATGACAATACTAATAATTCAGGATAGCCAGGACTATGTAGAGAGACCCTGTCTATAACAACAACAATAATAGCAAGGTTGAGAGGTGAGAAAGCCTATCTCTCTCCCTACAGAATTCGGCAACATTCATTGTCCCAGTCTCCCACACAGCAAAGGGGATCCTGGAAAAGCTTTTATAGTAGAAAGCCCCCTCCCCCAGCTGCCTTTACCCAAGCACTCTGTCCTCTAATCACCTGGAATGATGGGAAGCAAGCGCTACACTACAGCTGGATAAAGGTTCTCTCTCTCTTTCTGTGTTTGTGTGCATGCACGCACGTGTACACACACACATGCTCTGTGGCTTTAGACAATGTTTAAGAGGGTGTTATATTTCAGCAGATCTCCCAATGAAGCCAGAGCAGGGATCCATTCCCTAAATCTGAAGCCAAAGGGAATCTTTTGGCTGTGATCTCGACAGACAGGCACTTTCTTCTCCAAAATCTGCATTTCGCACAAACCCATTAAAAATGTGTGTGTACACAAGCCAGGCTGTGGTGTGATATTGTTTACTGGGTTTAGTGGGCGTAAAAATGGGCAATCTCTCCAATTCCCAAGCAGCCAGGAACAAACCCTTCTCTCCAGGACCAGCTTGGAGTCCCTCCCCCAGAGCTGAGCTTTAAACAGTGGTACTCTAGAGTTAGCCGGTGACCTGGAAAATTGCTTTTGCTTTGTTATGCTGTTAATGGTCCATCAGTTTAAACCTTCCATTCTCAGAAACTTTCTCCAAAATATATTGGAAAGGAGCTAGCGGTTTTTTCTTTTTTTTCTTTTTTTTTGTTTCTAAGAAAGAAAGGAAGAAAAAAAGAAAAAAGAAAGAAAATAAAGGGATTTTATCTGTCTGTGTTGCTCTATATCAGCCAGCACTCAGCACATAAACTACCAGTAGTAGGAACAGATACACTCTGTAGTCCTGGCTATCACGGAATTCACTATGTAGACCCTCTGGGTTCTGGGACTAAAGGTGTGTACCACACCACACCCTGTTTGGATATTAGTTAGCAAGTCCAGAACCTTGGGCAGTCTGGGCAAGTGCTCTACCAATGAACTACACTTCCAGGTCAAAAGTGTTATTTTTTGAATAAATAATAGCCCCATCACTACTGGATTTGGGTGAGCACAGACCCTTGGATGACTTTTATTCCCAGAGACCAAGTCAGTGTGTGAGCTGCTTAGCTCAGTCAGTTTCATCTCTCGGATGTAAGGTGAGGTTCATGACTGTCTGGGGTCTCGTACTGGTAATTCTTAAGCTGGCAATGACCGTGGCCTGTGTGTGCCAGGTACCCAGCTAAGGACTTGACTCTATCAGTGCATATAACTCGTGCGCTCAGCTCCATTTTCAAGACAAGGAAAGGAAGGCTTAGTGAAGGTGCGAGAACTGGCCGCTTCCCTGAGTTCTCGGTCTTCTTAGCTTCTGCTCCGAAGCAGGAGATTTTGCTGTTTTGAATCAAAGATAGAAGAAAACATAAATAAGAGAAATCACAAAGTTACCAGACTGTCCTCTTAGAGCCAAACGTGGCAGCTTCTGCTGTGGGTCCAGGTCATTTACTTGCGGAGTCAGTTGCTCCTTAGTGGAGGAGACTCTGCTTCATACGATGCATAGCAGACCACCCCACCCTAAGCTTTTTGTATTTCTGGACTTAGGTCCTGATTTTCTGGGCCATTTTCCCCTTTCCCACGAATGCTGTCATCTCTCATCTGTTGGAACCTGCAGCTCTCAAATCTGTCTCCTGGAATCTAGAACCTTGTTGGGACAGGAGGGTGGGTGAGACTACCGTAGGAGGTTACCTATGGAAAGGCTAACTGTGGGGGGACATAGCAGAGCCATTATTCTCAGGGGGAGACCTCAAGAAATGATGTCCTGCTTGGGGTCAGCTCTGCACGACAGTCTCAGGATGTAGCCTCGGTTTGCATGCTTTCCCTTTTAAAATGTATTTCATCATAGTAGATGGGGCTGGAGAGATGGCTTAGGAAGTAAGAGCAGATAGGTCACTGAGAGGCTCCGAGAGACCCCCGAGGATGTCTTTCAGGTGGACGTGGGCAGTAGCACTGCTTCCACATAAATTAGGTGTGATCGTGGACATTTGTAATCCTAGTACTGTGTAGGTAGAGAGAGGGAGACCAGCTACACAGGTGTTCAAATGCTGCCTTGCTGGGCAGTGGTGGTGTACACCTTTGATCCCAGCACTCAGGAAGCCAAGGCAGGCAGATCTCTGTGAGTTCTAGGCCAGCGTGCTCTAAAGAGCTAGTTCTAGAACCACCAAGACTACACAAAGAAAACCAAAACAGGACACGTTATTGTGTATTTATGTGTGTGCTGTGTCTGTGAGTGCCTGTATGCATGCCTGCCGTGGCAAGAGTGAAGAGGTCACAGTTCAGTTTTCAGGAGTCTTTGCTCTGCTTTGCCTCCTGTAGGTTTGCTGGCCTTTCCTGCTTCTTAAATCCTGCTTTCCCGGGCTGGAGAGATGGCTCAGTGGTTTAGAGCATTGCCTGCTCTTCCAAAGGTCATGAGTTCAATTCCCGGCAACCACATGGTGGCTCACAACCATCTGTAACAAGGTCTGCTGCCCTCTTCTGGTCTGCAGACATACACACAGATAGAATATTGTATACATAATAAATAAATAAATAAATAAATATTTAAAAAAAAAAATCCTGCTTTCCCATCTCTCTGCAGGAGCACTGGCATTCCAGGTAAATGCCAGCCGCCACATCCAGCTTGTTCCTGGCGTGGAACTCCTGTTTCAGCCTTCCTGTGTTCCTTCTGGTTAGATCTGTTTTTAGACAGGATCTCACCATTTCAATCTGACTGGCTTGGAACTTACTTAGTGACCAGGCTGGACCCAAAGTGCTGGAATCAGAGGTGTGCACCACCGCACACACCTAGCCTCTCCACCACACCTAGGCTCTCTTCTGAGTTCACTAACCACCCTATTCAAATGTACATTCTTCCTTTTCTTCTAGTCTCTGCTTTAAGAAGACAGTTCCTTCCAGGAACGTCCCCTTGTCCACCTTCCCCTGGGCCCTGCCTCAGGCCCCTGCACAAATGGGAAGGTGGTGACTAGCTGAAAAGGACAGTGGTGGCCTCACGTGGGGGAATGTGAAGGGCCAGGGAGTCTTCTATTCTTAGGGCAGTTGTTTCCTTTGTTCTGCCAAATGGTTTCTCTGACTGAGGCAGAATCTCAGGGTTTGAGAGATCATCTCTGACGGATCCAGAGAATCAGCAGGAGACAAAAGCGGGGGGGGGGGGGGGGGGGGCTGTTTTCTTAGGGCTGAACTCTGTCGCTTGGGACCAACACCCTCGACATCCAGGCCAAAACTAGTGACACCACATCCTTCAGCTGCATTGTCCTTAACAATCCGTCACCTGAACATACCTCTTCTTAGAGGCCTTCTTAGCTAGCTACTCGCTCTTGACCAAGTTCCACATTCTCTCTGTACCTGTTTCCTTATCTGCAAAGTGGAAATAATCACTATACTTATTTTATTGGGGAGTTTTTCTTGTGTGTTAAGTTAGATGAAATGTGGTTGATGTTAATGGAGTATTGTATGATGCCTTAGCTGACAGGACCTGGCTGTCTTGAAACTCAAACTTCAGATTGTCTCGGCCCCTGGTTTCAAATCCATTATCTATCTATCTATCTATCTATCTATCTATCTATCTATCTATCTATCTATCTATCTATTTTTGAGACAGTATCTTACTGTGTATCCCCAGCTAGGCTAGAATTTGCTATGTAGAGCAGACTTGCCTTGAACTCAGAGGGATCCACCTGCCTCTGCCTCCTGGATGCTGGATTAAAGGAGTGTGACATCACTACTTGGCTATTCACTAAGCATGTCCCTGAGCCTTCCTGAAATTTCGGTGACTAGGTTTTCTTACTGGGAGCTCTGACTCCCTAGATCTAAGGTGAGTTGTTTTTTTGAGGTACTGTTGAACTAATTTGGGATCCCAAGTCTGCACCCTTAAGAAGTCAAATTAGGCAAGTTGTCTTTGAGAAACTAATTAAAGCCGTCAAATTAATAGTTGCAAAAAAAGATTTATTCCCAATGTCCACATTGGGAAAAGAGGCAAAGAGATCCAGTGAACCCCTGATCACAGTTCGTACGGTAAGAACCAAGTTCAGTTAACAGTGCTAGAGTTCTAGCTATGCCAAGCAAATTCTTCTGGGTACAGCTTTAGTCTCAAGAGAACCAGGGTTTTAGACATTTTTCTTCAATAATTCAAATTTGCATCAAGAGAGGACACCACGAGGCATGGGAGATCCTGGGGCTGTCCTTTGGGGGGTGAGGGCAGCTGAGGTATTGTCTCAACTTCCAGCTCTCTCCTAACAATACTGGTTGAACCCTTTCGCAGTTTTTTTGGGCTTTTTTTTTTTTTTTTTTTTTTTTAGAGATAGGGTTTCTCTTTGTAACAGTCCTGGCTGTTCTAGAACTGGCTCTGTAGACCACACTGGCCTCCAATTTACAGAGATCCACCTGCCTCTGCCTCCCAAGTGCTGGGATTAAAGACATGCAACTCCCCCACCCCCCAGCATAGGCTAGGATTTTCGTCTTAGGTAAACTGACCACCTTCTCAGAGTTCTTACAGAGAATACCTGTTCTGATGAGCACTTTAGTCTACAGATGTGAAGTACTCCACCTACCCATACCCATCCTTCAAACCTGGGGCCAAGGACCCTGTCTGTTACATCATTGTTGTACAGTGGACCAGAGTGATGACCAACACTTAGTAGAAAATAATTATTAAGTGACTAAATGAACAAAATCCCAGGCGAGCAGTTGAGTGTTTTGTGTTTTGTATTTTTCCCCCTGATCCTAAGCATCTGATTCTCATTATTTCTACAGCTCGGAAAGTCTCTCTCTGCCTTGGCGTTTTATAAACCTCGTGTGCGCACATCGACATTTTAACCATAAATCCACAGTTTGGGGGCTGGAAAATTTGAGGAAAGGGGATTGGCAGAAGGGGATTAAAAAGTACCCTGAGGTCCAAGGCTCGTGACGCGCTGCTCTCCGCTTGGGAAAGGGCGACCCTGGACTCTCCGTTCATCCCCTCTGTGGGAGATAACTCCGGAAGCAACAACCAGCAGTGGGGTTGGCCACTGTTTCCCCGCGGCCTGGTTGGGGGGGGGCGCACACTCCAGGGGAGGGGGTCACAATCTAGGTCGTGGCCGGGAACCCCGGGAGCGGAGAAGCAGTTTAGGTATTCCTGCCCGGAGGCGGCACTTAGGGGAGGCTGGAAGTACAGAGTTGGAGTGGGGGTGGGCACCGGGAAGGGCTGGGGGGGAGGGGCCTGTGCTTGTCTCTTTAAGAGCCGAGTGCTGCCCCCGCCTCGCAGGCGCCCGTAGTCTCACAAAAGAACAGGATGTTGTTGATTTGTCACCAAACCACAGAGAGGAAATGATTGTAAATTTCCTTTAAACATCCCCACCGCGCTCCGGCCGCCCCCGCTTCCGCCTCCGCCGCCCCCGCCAGGCCCAGCACAGCGGGGCTCCTGCGCTCCCGTGGCCGCTTAGGCTCCGGCTCTGCAGCGGGGCTCCCGGCGCAGGCTCCTGCTAACCTAGGAGGGAGCACCTCCTGCGTTTGTGGGAACATCCCAGCCCCGATCCAGCTGCTTGCTGGGGGAACATTTTTTTTTCTGCAGCAGCTGCAGCCAGGGATGGCCCTTAGTCCACGTGGGCGCGGACTGCTGTTCGATTGCACTGTTACTGCTGCTGTTGCAGGGTGCCCTACCCGGGAATTACCACCCCACCGAAGCCTAAGCAGGGGTCGCTGTCCTTGGCTTTAATGTCGAGGGAAACTGAGGCACACGGGGATGACTTAAGTAGCAGGAAGTCACAGCTTCTTCCTTCCCACAACTGGTTTAGGTCAGAGCTACGCACCTCATTTTTGAGCTACACTGCTAGGGAAACATTCTAGAAATAATGGTCCCAAGAGCTGGTGGTCGTCTCTGTTGCCAAGCCAAAGGAAGACTACATCAATTTGAGTTACTGCATGGGGAACACACCTACCCAGGCAACTGGCATCCTCTATTTCAGATTTCGTGTGGGTTGTCTCTGGTGCCTGTCTGCCACTTCACCTCCTCTGCTCCCAGGCCTCTTGTTTCAGGAACTGATTAATTTAGTACTCCCTCTCAACCTGTGGCTTGACCCATAAGGGAGTGGACCTGCCTGGTCCGTGCTCTCGGAAGGGGCTGCCTTAGCTGTACATAGTGTTCCTGTGCAGCAATTACTGTTTATTCTGGAAGACTTCTAGACTATTAAAAGCAATGGCTGATTACCCAGACACTGTGCTAAACCAAGGTGTTACCCTCAATTGTTTTGTTAAAACCCTGAGGTAGGTGATGCTGTTTGTATGGATTGGCAAGAAAGGTTCCAAGATAGAATCCGAACCGGACCAGCCCTCCCAGCCCCGGTTCGTTTTCCCATCACATTCTGACTACTGGTGGGGTCCCTCTTCAGTACTCTTGCGCTCGTCAAAATTAGTGCCGAACAGATTACAGGGAAATATTTGTCGGGTCTTTTGTTGCTTCAACCTCCAGGGATACCTGGGCAAGTCCTTGTGCCTTATGAAGTCTCCTTGTGTGGAATCTGAGCAATTGCCTCTACTTGACTCTGTGTGTGTGTGTGTGTGTGTGTGTTGATGTTGGGAATTGCACCCTGGTCCTTTGTATGCCAAGTCAATGCTCTACAACTGTACACCCCCACCTTCCACTCTACTTAAATGTTGAGGCCCCTTTAACAGTTGCCTGGTGCTGGACTTCAGGTCAGGTAGCCCCTGTACCACAATGAACTCCGCTCAGACTCCCAGCTCTAGGAGCAATGACAAGAGTTGCTGAGGTGGGTGAGGCTGTGACTGAAAAGTTTCTGCACCCGGATAAGCCTCTCCGCCGGGGCAACAGTCCAGATCAGACCAAATTAAGCCGAGTTAGAAAAAGCCCAGGTTTAATGGATAAAAAACGCTCCTGATTTTTCAGCCCCCAAAAGATGGGGAAAAAAAAGACCGGAAAACCATGCATCTGTTTTCTGTGGGGGCAGTTTAAGTACCCTATGGGAGTGGTCTTGAGCATCTCTAGGGGAAGGGTCATTTGGCAGGCTTTGTGAGATGCAGCAGGGTTTGGAGAGAGATGGGGGCGGGGACTTGGGATGGAGCTTCCACCCGAACATTTCAGACTCTTTGAGTATATGGATGCCAGGGGCTGGGGTGAAGCTTCCACCAGAACACTGATTTTGGGTACCAGTGGCATCACATATAGCGGTTAACGTTAGGTATTTGCCATGTGCCGTGCACTATGCCAGATGCTGTGTCTTTTTTCTCATTTGCTCCTGAGAGATGAGCAGGTGGTATTGGGTGATGTCATGTACCTAACTGGTGAACCTGGGGTGAGACTGGTACTCCCAGGGTCCCCTGGGTCTGTGCATAAGGAAGTCACCCAGGCACTCTGGAACTCGGCTGCAGTTGCTTGTCTTCAATCATGGCAGAAAGACAAGAGGGTTCTTGGTGCTGGTGGAGTTGCAGAGAGATTTGCAGCCCGCCTTGGCTCCTGTGTGCTGCAGCTGTCTTTCTTCAGCTTGGAGCACATTTGTTGCTGGATTTCCAGACTGGGTCTCAGTGTGTCCACCTGTCCTTTTATAGAACGCTAGTCACAGAGGCACGGACGTTCCGAGTGCTCACAGACAGCCATTGGATTATCGTGTTCCCCAGATGCAGCCTGAGAGGGTACCGGTTAGTGTCGGGGCACTGAGCAGGCAGGCCCAAACTAGTGTAAACTTCCAGGAGTCAGAGTCCCCACTCAGGTCTAGGGAAGTGAGAACCCAAAGGCAGGTAGGTCACTTGATGCCTCCTGGTATCGGTTTCTTGGTTTAAGAATAACTTTGGGTCAGGCGGTGGTGTACGCCTTTAATCCCAGCACTCAGGAGGTAGAGGCAGGCAGATCTCTGTGAGTTTGAGGCCTGCTTGGTATACAGAGCTAGTCACAGGACAGCTAGGACTGTTACACAGAGTAACAACAACCCCCCCCCCCAAAAAAAAAAACCCTTTGGGCTTAGATGGGCTTTACAGCAATGGATCCCGTGTACTCATAGAGTTGATATTTATTTTTTTTATTCTTTAGAGACTTAATTTTTTGTTGTTGTTTGTCGAGGCAGGATTTCTCTGTATAACAGCCCTGGCTGGCCTGGAATTCAGAGATCTGCCTGCCTCTGCCTCCCAAATGCAGGGACTAAAGGTGCATACCACCATGCCTGGCTTAAAATTTTAATTTTTAGTATGCATTTAGCATGTGTATATGTGTGTGCGTGTAGCATATATATGCACACACACCTGCATGAGTTTATGTGTATCACGTGTGTGGGAGTTAGATGACTTCAGATACCCTGGAACTGGAGTTACAGGTATCTGTGAGTTACCTGGTATGGGTGCTGGGAATCAAACCTGGATCTCCTGCAAAAGCCCGAGTTAATATTTATTACATACCCAAGTACATGCCAGGTGTCATTGTCATAAGTTTTTGCGATAACAGTCAATAAAACCCAATCCTGCTTGGAGGTTAACAAGATCTCCAAATTACATATCTATATACCACGCGTCCCAATGTGGGCACGTGTGTCTAGGACTAGCAGGCCGGGCTTTAGGTTATAAGAGAAATGAAGAGTGAACAGGAGCTGCAGTGTGTGAGAGTATGGGGGGAGGAGCTAGCTCTTCTACAGTGCTCAGGAAGCCTTCCTGATTGGATGGACTGGAGGGAGGACGGCACAGGGATCTTAGGGAGAAGGTTGCTGTAGGCAGTTGGGATGGCAATGGGAAAAGGGCTGTGTTGTGCTGCACCTGTGTGGCCACAGTCACTGTGCCAAGGGCTCTGTGAAGAACACAGCTCAGAGAGGCTATGTGGTTTGCCCATGACCAGGTAGCCAGTACGGTTAGGTAGAGGTGATATTTAAATAGCCGTCTCCATCTCCTGGGTGCTGGGGTTACAGTCATGCTTCAGGCTCTCTCTGCTGGTCTGAATCAGCAAGCTTCCTCACACTGGGGGCTCCTCTTTCACAAAGAAGCTGGTGTTTGATTCATGATTTGGTTCTTCTGGTTTTGTCACATTGGCGAAGGAGATTGCTGGCCCAGGAGAAGCATGATTGAAACCAGCCTGAGACTCAGTTCCTTCTTGTGAATGGGAGGGAAGTAGTATGCTTGATTCTGGAAAACCCCGTGTTGTGTTTATGGCAGAAGGGGGAGAGACACCTTTGGATTGCTGTAAACAAGAGAAAGGGGAGAACTGGGACAGCCTAGATCCCTCAGCCCCCCACCTTCATTTTAATTTCCTTATGGTAGGCCCAACACAGCATGCTGTATTATACAGCGGTAATTAAAACACTCGGATTAGCGACCTGAGATTTATAGGGCAAACGGCAGCCTGAGGAGAAAACGACAACCTCTCTTTTATTCGCAGGCAGATATCCAAATTGCCGTTTGCTTGCGTTTTCTTCCTGATGGTGTCTCCCACCCCGCTTAGATTCCCTTCCTCCTTCTTTATTTCCAAGTGTCTGCTCTGGCTGCCGTTCAGTGGGGTCTGTGGAGACCATAGACCTCTACTCCCCTGTCCAACAATCTGGGGAATGTGAATCAGAATCCAGCAGGTTGCACCTGAGTGGCAGAGAGGCCGGAAGCGGAACCCAGGGCCAGGCTGAGCAGGTGCCGGACCATCCCAGAGCACCTCCCCAGACCAAGCGCTGTCATACTGTACTGTGTTCACGAGATTGTCTTCAGCTGTGGCATCAAGGAATAAGGCATCAGAAATGGAAAAGAGAAGATACGGTTCTACAGTCTAGAACAAGGGATAGTTGGAAAGGCTGATGAGAAATTTTCAGCCAGGTTAATTGTTCAGGGGTCAAGATAGTTATTGAGTGTTCATTATAGGACAGATGTTCTAAGTATTGGAGGAATGAACTGTAGTTTACCCATCCTGCATCTACCGTGTGGATTTCTCTCTGCTCGGATAAGAGAGGCTGTGACAGGCAGTCTGTTACAGAGTACAGAAGAGGTTAAACAGCCTTGGTCAAAGTGTGATCTGCGTTCTGGTTCTGCAAGGTGGGTTTTTTTTTGTTTGTTTGTTTGTTTTGTTTTGTTTTTTTTTTTGAGTCAGGGTTTCTCTGTGTAGCTCTGGCTGTCCTGGAACTCGCTCTGTAGACCAGGCTGGCCTCAAACTCACTGAGATCTGCCTCCCAAATGCTGGGATTAAAGGCATGTGTTACCACTGCCCAGCACAAGGTGGTCTTGTTAAAATAAGAGCATTGAAGTCCTTAGTGTTTGAGGGGAGCAATCTGCACCTCAGAAGATAATCAATCATTCGTTTCCCAGGGCTGATCTCACCCCAGGGTCTGTGAAGTTTGCCGTTCCTGGAATCCAAGGTGACTATGGACTAGAGACCTGTGGAGGCTTTCTGACCTTCTGGAGCAGGGCTCTGGAAACACTGACAGTCTGATGCCTCAGTTACTGTGCTTCTGCCGTCAGTGTCGGAGGGGGCTGAGTGGGTTAGATAACCGTTGTGGTTTAAATGGATGTCCTGGAGTGAGTCCTAGCCTACCTGCAGTAATGAGCAGATTACTGCCCCAGAGTAAAGAGACAAAATCGAGAGGACAACGGAGATGCCTGGCTTCTGCCCAGCTTTTGGTTACACATGGACCCAAGTGTGGAGTCAGTGTTGTTTGGCAAAAGTAGCTTTCATGAGCCTGTAATAAAGACAGCCCAATGTGGTCCAGACTGACATTTGACCTTGAATTTGACATCTCCTGTTTTGTGACACTACCCCCCACCTCTGAGATAGGGTTTCTCTTTGTAGCCCTGGCTGTCTCAGAATTTGCTCTGTAGACTAGGCTGGCCTTAAACCCACAGAGATCCATCTGCCTCTGCCTTCTGAGTACTGGGATCAAAGGCGTGCATCACTGCTGCCTGGCAGTTTTGTGACTCTTAAGTTTTGGTAATTAACTAGTCTGAATCTACATTTCTCATAAAGGAATAAAATGGGGGAAAAAGAAGCACACACGTAGTCAGGACCCCAGGACCAGCCAAGGTCTGGGTAGGTGTTAGCTAGTCTACCTAGTAAGTGTTGATAGTGGGGTGACAGAGGACGGAGGAAATAGTGGGGTGACAATTGCAGAACGAGTTCTGAGTCCTGTTGCCTGGCTTTTCCCCAGTGTTCTTGGTCTAACCATATACCGAAGACGGCTACAGGAGTGCTAGGGACTCTCACCTAGAATTCAGGGGGGAGTGGATTTCGATGCTGATCTGGGATGTAAGCTGTAGGATGGAGTGGAGAACTGCCAGTATTTTGAGTTCGTTCTTCAAGGTTATTTTCCACACACTTTGTGTTTATCCAGATAGTCCACAGCAAGCCCTGCAAGAGGCTGGGGCTGCCCTCCCTCCCCCACTGGACAAACAGAAAAACAGGCACCGGATGTGTGAGTGCCCTGCCAAGGTCACCTCCAGTCTCCTGAGGAGGTCTCCTGCCGGCCAGTGGCCAGTAAGGAGAAATCACAAAGGAAGGAGGCTTCGATTGACTGGGGCAGGCAGGCAGCACACGGGGGTGGTGTTGGGGGGTCCTTGTTCCCCAGAAATCCCAGAAGCAGGGTCTCCTCCACCTGCAGGGCCCAGTGCTTTCCAGCTCAGCCTCCCAAGTGGGCCACGATCCCACCAAAGGTTCTGGACCTGCTTTGGGGTAAAGGGGAGGAGATCACTGAGCATACAGGGGAGAAGCAATCCAGAGAGGAAAACAGCGCAGAAAGCTGGAATGTAGGCCAGTTAGTAGGAGGCTGGCCTGGCATGCACAAAGTCTGGGTTTGGTCCCCAGCACTGGTGACACAGGCCTGCTGTTCCAGAGCTTGCGAGGTATAGGCAGGAGGATTAGAATTTTAAAGTCATCCTTAACTACATAGCAAAGACACAACAGGAAGGGAGGGAGGGAGAGAGGAAAGAAGGGAGGGAGGGGCTGAAAGATACAGGATGGAGAGTTTGAGCCCTGGGGCCAGACAGACCCCGACTTACTGGCTTCTCAATACCTGTCACCTTGGGCAAGACATTCTACCTCTCAGAGTGTCCAGCAGCAGGGTTACAGTGCCAAGCCATAGGGTTGTTGGGAGCGTAAAATAAGATGTCTGCCATGTATTTACACAGTTCCAGGTGCAGGGGAGACCCTCTACTACCCTGTGAACTATTGAAGAGGAGGTGAGAGGGCTGTGGGCCACTCTGTAGACCTCCTAATGTTGAACCACCGCTTAGATGGGGCATGGATGAAACACCATCCACATGAGCTTCTAGAGTCAGCTGCCCAGGAGATGCAGTCTTATCTTCTCAGACCCACAGAGCAGGGCCAGACACACTTCTGACATGGCTGTGGGTACCGTAGTCCTGGGAGGGGCCCCTTCCTTCACTTCCCTTCTCCCGCTCACCTTGATCATGGCCTCTCATGCTGAGACTCCTTCTGCCTCTTGTTTTTGCTCTGCCCGTATAATGAACCTGATTAAGCTTGCCTCCACTCAGCATTATCCAGAAAAGGAAGTCTTGTCAGGGCGCTGCACTTCTTACTGGGCATCCAGACCACTGCAGATGCGTGTCCACGATCCTGGCTTCATGGGCAGTGGGAACCTGAAAAAGAAATGTTCAAGGTGGTAGATGCTCCAGGCGAAAGTCTCCTACTTTCCGGGCGGGCGTTTTATTAAAACAACAAAAACGCCAGGCTTGGTCAATATTATTGTCTTTTGTTTGCTTGTTTCTTAAGTAATGAATTATTGTTTGAGATAGGTTCTCCCTGTATAACCTTGACTGGCCTAGAACTTGCTAAGTAGACTAAGCTGGCCTTGAACTGGCTCCCACTTCCCTGGGATTGCAGGCAGAAGCCACCACACCTGGTGCCTGACATGGTCCGTGTGGAAAGTATCACTGAGCAAACAGGTGCTAGGTACAGATGAAAGCTAAGGCTTCACCGATGTGAGCAGATCATTTTTAGGAAGCTTTAAACGTTCATATGTCTTTGCTCCTGCAACCATTTCCACATTTGCAATGAGAAAATAAAAGTGGAGGTTCCTGAAGCTCTTCCTGGGACCCCTAGAAAGGAAGGGGACCCTGAGACACAAGTCTGTGGTATTGCTGTCACGTTTGCAATGTTTCTAAGCTTTCCTGTTTCTTAGAACTTGACTGCTGTTATGCTTATATTGTTCTTTCCCAAGGACATTTTAAACATTTGTCGCTGTTTATTATTAGTTATTGTTGTGTGTGGGTGCATGGACCATGGTGCGTACGTGGAGGTCAGAGGACAAGTCCAGAGCCAGTTCTCTTCCTCCACCTTTGTGTGTGTCCTGGGGAGCGAGCTCACGTTGGCAGTCTTACACCGCAGGTGCCCATGGCCCAAGCCATCGCTCTAGTCCCAGGTCTTTTGTTTCAAATCATCCCAATTTTTTATTTCTTTTTGAAAGAAGTTCTTAAATTTTTTTAACTCTTCTACCTGAGTGTTTGGCTTGCATGTATGTATGGGTAACACATACATTCCTGGTCCCCTCGGAGGCACAAAAGAGAACATCAGATCCTCCAGAACTAGAATTATCCAGGGTTGAGAGTTACCATGTAGGTGCCGGAAATCAAACCAGGGTCCTCTGTAAGAACAGTAAGTGCTCCTAACCTCCAAGCCACCTCTTGAGCCCCTGAAATGAGCTCTTACATAGTCTAGTCTGATCATAAGCTTTGTGTAGCAGAGGCTGACTTTGATTACTTATCTTCCTCCTTCTACCGAGTGCCAGAACTAGAGGCATGTACCACCATGCCTGGTTTTATGTGTATGTGTGTGTATGCACATGCGCATGCTGTGGACTGAGGGCAGCCTCAGCATTGTTCCTAGATAGACAGTGCCTATATCTGTCTTGTTTTTGAGATAGGGTTTCTCTGTATAACCCTGGCTGTCCTGGAGCCTAATCTTTTGACCAGGCTGACTTTTAAACAGTTTTTTAAAGCTACAAGACTTTGCTGTGTGATGGTGGTGCACACATTTAATCCCAGCACTTGGGAGGCAAAAGCAGGCGGGTCTGTAGTGATGAGGTGGGCTGCATTCCTGCTGCCCAGCTCCCGGCCACCAGCTAACTTATGCCCCGAAATAACAACACACAAATTGTATTCTTTTAAACACTGCCTGGCCCATTAGCTCTAGCCTCTTACTGGCTAACTTCTCACATCTTGATTAACCCATTTCTAATAATCTGTGTAGCACCACAAGGTGGTGGCTTACTGGAAAGATTCAGCATGTCTGACCTGGCAGCTGGCTCCATGGTATCTGACCAACTATGCTTTCTTTCTCCCAGCATTCTGTTCTGTCTACTCCACTTATCTAAATCCTGCCCTATCAAAAAGCCAAGACAGTTTATTAATTAACCAATGAAAGCAACAGATAGATAGAAGACACTCCCACATCATTTCCCCTTTTTCTGTTTGAACAAAAAGAAAGGCTTTAACTTTAACATAGTAAAATTATATATAACAAAACAGTTCTCAAGCAAGAATTATAGTTACAATATTTATATCTACTTTATCTTTTATCACAACTAAGGAAAACTATAACTATCTATTTATTCTTCAACTCCATCAAAGACTCCAGAAGGATATAATACTACCTAAGTAAACAACTTCCAAAACTCTAGAAATGATAGAGACATCTCGCTGCCTGTACAGTCGCCCAAAGTTCCTCTGTATCGTTGGGGCATCCATCTTCAGCCTACAGGCCCATAGTATCCAGCAGATATTTCCATAAAGCAGGAAATTTCAAAGGTAGTTCATTCACTATCTGCTGTGTTCTGCAGAATGTCTTGCAGACTCATGAGTCAGGAACCCCGAAAGACCATCTCACCTTTAGGCAAGTTCAGCAGTCCTCTCTCTTAATCTCAGGGTTGTGGGTTCAAGCCCCATGTTGGGTGCCAATCTGTAGAAGGAGCGGCGGGCTGCGTCCTGCCACCTGACTAGTTTTACACCTGAAATAATTACATGGAAACTATATTTGTTTAAACACTGCCTGGCCTATTAGTTTCAGCCTCTTATTGGCTAATTCTCACATCTTGCTTTAACCAATTTTTAGTAATCTGTATAGCACCACACGGTGGTGGCTTACTGGGAAAGATCCTAACCTGCGTCCATCTTGGAGAGGAGAACTATAGCGTCTGCCTCACTGCCTTCTCTCTCCGACAATTCTGTTCTGTTTACTCCACCTATCTAAATTCTGCCCTATCAGGCCAAGCAGTTTTCTTTATTAATTAACCAATGAAAGCAACAGATAGATAGAAGACACTCCCACATCATGGGGTCTCTGAGTTCGAGGTCAGCCTGGTCTACAGAGTGCGTTCAGGACAGCAAAAGATACACAGAGAAACCCTGTCTTGAAAAACAAAACAAACAAACAAACAAACAAACAAACAAAAGAATGACTAGTTCTGGGTATAGAGGTGTGTTCTTTAATCCAGCACTCAGAGGCAGGTGGATCTTTATGAGTTTGAGGTTGCAAGCCTGGTCTACAAGAGCTAGTTACAGGACAGGCTCTAAAGCTAAAGAAAAACCCTGTCTTGAAAAACCAAAAAAAAAAAAAAAAAAAAAAATCCAAAACAAAAACCCCAGGTCCTATAGCTCCAGTGTGAACCTGATTAGCTCTTTTTAATATCCACAGTTAATTGCTGTGCTGTTCGCCTTTAATCCCAGTATTCGGGGTTGGGGGGAGTAGAGACAAGGTCTCTGTGATTTCAAGGCCATCCTATTCTAGTGAGCTCTAGGACAGCCAGGACTACATAGAGACACCCTATCTCAAAAAAAAACAGAGACGTGACTTTTGCTTTGTTGTTGTTGTTTGAGTCAGGGTCTCACTGTGTTGGCCACCATGCCATATGCTATGTTTAATATACCATGTTCCTGCCTCAACCTCTGAAGCCGTGGGATGACAGGTATAGACTGTCATACCTGGTCAGTGTACTTTTAGAGCAATGGAGCCCACTTAGGGTGGTATGATGCTTTTAGCCTGTGGGTTATTCAGTTGTGTTAAACAAGACACAGGAACGGTAGGTCCCTTACTGGGAGTATAAGCCCCCCAAGGGCAGGCGATTGACTGCCTACCGTCCTTAATGTCTACGATAGGGAATCCTAACTCCAGCATGGGACTTCGAATGTGTCAGCCAGCCAGCACCAAGGTGAGGGTGGATGGGCTGCCTCTCTTTCCACATGGAGAGGGCATGGGGTCTACCCTGCCTCAGCAGTCCTCTGGAACTGATTCTGACCACCCCTTCCAGGGACTCTGTGTCCCGCCCCTGCCCCTATGCCCCCGCCCTCACCCCCACTCCCAGCCTGAATCTCTGAGCTGCTGTGAGGTTAGGAGACAGCAGAATGATCAGAGGTGAATGATTTTGAGCCATAAACCAGCCTGAAAAACAAGTTTGGAAGACGAATGTCTTTGAGTCTGCGGCGCTTAGCTGGGGTAGCCCTGAGAATTACTGACATTCCTGCCTGGGAGTTCCAGAGGCCTGCCCCCTCAGAGGCCTTCCCCCACAGTTCCCCTCTATTCCAGGAGGACTATACAAATGATGAAGTGCTCACCCCGTGTCTCAGATCCCTATGGATGAAGCCAGAGTGACCCTTGTCAATGTATTACAGCAGTTACAATCCTAAGGTCTGAGCAGGTGTAACCTTGCAAAGCAGATGGCAAGGTTCTAGCTTGGTCTCTCAGACCTGTCTGGGCTCTCCTATGTCTGGTGCCAGGTTCCAGCTCAGCCCTGCACCAGCATCCAGCTTGGTTCTTTTTGGGTTGATTGCCTCAGTAGGGATGGCCTGGGTCTATAGTGCCTCCCGGCTTTTCATGAGGCCTTTGGTGGGACAGGCTGAGGGTGTTCATGTCTGCCCTGTCCTTTAAAGACACAGTGGGATGCTGCAGCCTCAGCCTCCAGTGCTCTCCCCTCACCCGCAGTCCTGGGATAATGTTTATATACAATCGCTGGCTCTGATCTCCACCCAGGAAAACACCAGCTGCTATTGCAAATCTTTTCGCGTGTGATAGAAAGCAGGACAGCGGGGCCTCGTGCAGGCCTCCTCGGGCTTCTCTGGAGGGTGTTAGGAGAAGGCAGCAAGTGTGTTTTATTTATGTTTTTCCAAAGTCGTCCCAGAACCGTGTCTAGGCAACTGAAGGCCTGTCAAAGCGCCGAAAAGCCTAATTCTGTTTAGAAGAGACAAAGGGATTAGGTGTCCCTGGGACTTTAACCAGAGCATTGTTGATGGTTATGATTTAGGTTTCACTTAGGCAAGGCAAGTGCAGAAAGGTTGCCAAAGATCCGGGCTGCCAGTGTTGTGGCGATGTTAAGAACCCGGCACACAGGAGGTGTTGGCAGGGATATGAATTAGTGTGGCCTTTAAGGGGAGTCGCTGGCAACATGTTTCATAACAAATGAGCCTGACCTTGCATCCAGCGATTCACACATTAGCAATGGTCCTACTGTAATAGCTACGCATGTGTACAAGGACCTGTGTTCAGAAGTGCTGACTGCAAGGCTGGGGATGTAGCTCGGTGGTAGCATGTGCTTGCTTGCTTGCATAGCACGTTCAAGGACTTGGGTTCAGTCCCCAGTACTAGAAAAATAGTATTCACTGCCCTAAAAAGAGAAACCCACCTGAGTCTATCAAAAGGAGACAGGTTCGGTAGGTTATGGTTTATCCAAGTACTGGACTACTCTATGGTAATTAAAGAAGCAAAAAGGAAATAAAAACAGGGCAACATACAGATGGTACTTAGGTGAGCTAACTACTCCCAGGGCCATCATTTGGGAAATTAGCTCACTTATCATATTAATTAAGCCTTCCTAATAATACTTTGGTTTCTGTTGTTAGAACTTTTTCCTATTGGGAAAAGGGATATTATGTAACTTGGCTAAGGCTCCATCACCACTGAGTAGAGGTCTTTGCTCAAACTCTCTGCCTCAGGGACAGTGACCATAATGCCTATGCAGACATGCTTTTGAAGTAAAAGATGCAGGTAACAGAGAAATAGGGCATGATCTTATGTATGTAAAAAAGAAGCTGTCCATATGTCCATTCATTTGTAGAAGGAGCCGTCTGGAAGCACACATATGGATTTAGCCATTCTTTGTAGGAAGGGAGGAAAGTGAGCTATATGCAGAGGACTTATAAAGATTGTTTTTAAGGTAGATGTTTTTATTTTTGCAGTCCTCTGCTCCTTTATGCAGTTGGGGATTACGTCCAGGATCTCATACATGGTTGTTGTGTGATAAATTTTTTTCTGGTGAGATGCAGCACACAGGTCTTCTCACCCCAGAAAGAAATCCCACAACAGACAGTTTGGTAAACCAATGAGCTTTATTGGGGTTACTTGTAGGAATATGGGTTAGGGGTTACTTATGGGAGCAGAAACAACTCAAAGGCAACTGTATCATCAAAGCCCCTGAAAGTATAGGTGACAGTTCACAAAACTGGGAACCTGGAGCATACAGCACAGCCTACAGGCAGCTCCAGTTGTTCTAAAGCTCTTCCACCCAGCTGGCCTGGTCTAGAATTGTCCTTGCAGCTTGGCTTTGCTGGGTCTGAGGGTGACTCTTAGCTTTTATTGTTTACTCTGGCAGAGAGGAGTCTATTGAATCTGTTCAGTTTCAGGGACTTCCTGAAGCTATTTTGCGTTGTTTACCTTCCTGGTTAAGGAGTATCCCTTTAAAATGAATGTTTCAGTCTCAGAGGAAACTGTGATATAACAGTGGTAGGCAAGCTTACACCTCCAGCTCTCCATATTTTCTTGAACAAGTGGTTTTTAGGGGAAAAAAAACTGAAATAACTGAAGTAATACTAATTGTCTTTGTTCTTTTGTGATAAAGATCATGACCAGAAGCAACTTGGAGAGGAAAGCGTCCCTTACCTTGCACATAGTGGGTTACAGTCCCTTGAAGGAAGCCAGGGCAGGGACTTGGGCAGGACTGAGCCAGAAGCCCTGGGGCAATGCTGTTCACTGGCTCACTTTTTAGTACTTGCTGAGCCTGCTTTCTTAGGCTGTCTAGGACCACCTGCCCAGAAGTGGCAATGCTTACAGTAGGCTGGGCCCTCCTCCATCAGTTATTAGTCAAGGCACTGTCAGCAGTCTGATTCCTGGAGCTGTTTTTTCAATTGAGATTCCCCTTCCCAGATAATTCTACCATGTGTAGAGTTGACAAGAAACTAGCCAGTACACTAGTAATAACACAATCATAACGTGTGGCTGAGGAGACGGCTCAGTCTGTAAAGAAGTACCTTCCTCAAAAGCCTGAGGACCTGAGTCTGAGTGCCTAGAAACATAAAAACCTGAGTGTCTACTCACCTAGTGTCCCAGTGTTGAGAAAACAGAGATAGGCAGATCCTAAGCGCTCACTGGTCAGTGACCCTGTCTCAAAAGACTGTGGTGGAGAGCAGTTGTTGAAAGACACGTAGTGGAGACCTCAGGTCTCCACATGCACTCCCATGCCCATATAGCCAGGTGTGCCCCCCACATGCCCATATAGCCAGGTATGCCCCCCCACTTGCCCATATAGCCAGGTATGCCCCCCACACCCATATAGCCAGGTATGCCCCCCACGCCCATATAGCCAGGTATGCCCCCGCCACACACTTACATCGCCACACAGCCGGGTATGCCCCCCCACACTCACATGCCCATATAGCCAGGTATGCCCCCCCCCCCAGTGCAAGAAAGCAGATAACAATAACTTAGTTTCTCTTTCTAAATAGCCTACTAGAATGAAGAGACTTCTGTAATCCTGAGGCGGCAAGTGACTCTCATCATCCCCTCCAGGGTAAAATGTGGAACCATGCCTCGTGAGTGATGTAAGTCACCTGAAGGGAGCGGAGAGATTGCTCTTCTGATTGGCTGAAGGCGGCTGAGCTGATGACTGCTGTCCTTGTCCTCCCCTGGGAAGCCTTGGAGATGGTGATTGTCCTGACACACCGACCTCCACATTCCTTCCTCAGGCCCCTCCCCCAGGGTTCAGTTTGTTCCCTTCATGTAGTGTCGGACCTCATGGAGATATCCAGGGAATTACTTGGCCTGTGTTGAAACCCCTTCAGGATCACTCTGCAAAATAGATTCCTTAGGCATTCTATTTTTAGGTTCTTTACAGTTTACAAATCTTATTCCCATTCTTTATTTCAATGAACTGGGGATGGGGCCTGATACTCTACTGCCCTTTATACAACCTCTCTTTCAGAATTAAGGCATATATGAGCTTAGGAGAAGGCTATCAAAACGTCAGCTCCTCTAGTTTTGCTGTGCTGGGAATGGAACCCAGGGCCTAGAGTATGCCAGACAGGTGCTCCTCCACTAAACTATACCTCAAAGCCGCTTTTCTTCAGTCCTTGATTGCTAAAAGCTATGGTTGCCATCTTCAGATACTGATGTCCAAAGTATCACATCACAGAGAGTATAAACACACACACACACACACACACACACGAACAAAGACTGTTTTTGCAGAAGATCGAGTGTGGTTCCCAGCACTCACATGGTGGTTTACAATCCTCTAGTTTTAGGGGTTCCAATGTCCTTCACACAAGTGCAGAGATATACATGTGGGAAAACACTCAGAACACGTTAAGAGAAAAATAAATGAGAGTAACAGTTCTACTTTATTGTGTCAGATCAAAAAGCATCCATGTTTCTGTGTTTTCTTATTTTTATTCTCAAGGTGACTTTAGGGCGTTCTTTATTATTATTGTTGTTATTGTTATTGTTTTATTTGCTTTCTAGAAGGGTCATTGTAAAAGATCTTTTATTATCTCTGCAAAGAAGCTAAGACTGTGGGAAGGGTCCTCCGTGTTTTGTGGAGGAAGAATGAGAGGTGGGATTTCTTCCTGTCTCTGTCCACAAAGTCTAAGAGCTGAGCCTTTCCATGGAGGGAAAAATTAAAAAAAAAAAAAGATAGGGGTGAGGGAGGTCATGCAAATACATCTAACATACTGCTAGCAACTCAGGGTTATTTCCTTTGCTTTGTGTAAATGAAACCCAGAAAACCAAATTGACCATCAGAGAGTAAGTAAAATGTTTAGGTTCTATTTTGATTGTTTTTCTTGCGTCATCATCATCATCACTGTCCTCATGGTAACCATCTTTCTTGGTGTTTCTTGCTGTCCTTTTAAATGATCCCACACTATTTTAGGAGAGTAGTATCCTTGGGGAGAGTCCTAGACGTGAAATTGAATAGGTCCAAGAACATCACTCATGCTAATGTTTCTGTGTTTGTCAGTACACACAGCTTTCTAAAGAGCTCTGTGTGTGTGTGTGTGTGTGTGTGTGTTTGCGCGCATGCGCATGTGCGAGCATGTGTTTCAGTTTTATTTATTTTCTTTATGAGATCTTGTCTCTTGTATTCCATGCTGGATAGAAGTCACTGCAAAGAGGAGGGTGACCTTGAGTTTCAGACTTTAAACTGCCTGTTGGAGACCCACCCAAACTCCTCTCCCAGTCTCACCTCTAGGGGTAGGGAAAATCACCCAGGAATGTTTTACCCAATAAACTTGGTTTTTTATTTTTAATTCGGCTTGATTTGGATTACTACATCAGTGGATAGACTTAACATCAGGGTATGGAAACCTTTCAGGCTGGCCATGAACTCAGATATCCTCCTGCTTCTGTCTCCTGAGTGCAGGAATTAAAGGCACGTACCACCATGCCTGGCTGTAAATTAGAGTTTCTTTATTAGGTTAGTATTCAACAGCATCCTGGAGGAGTATATTAAAAATGGAGATGCTTAAGTCTGAGCAGGTATCTGTTGAGTCAGAACGTTTGCGGGTAGCCTTAAAAACCTGTGTTTTAACCCAGCCCCACCCCACCATGGTCCCAAGGCCACAGGTAGGGGCTTGTCAGCTAGCTTCATCCTTCCAGTTTTGCCTGCCTCCAGTGATACCCTGCCCTCAGCACTCTGCAAGCGCTGCGGTGTGCAAGGGTTGGTAAACGTGAGACTTGAGAGGCCTTGATGTACCTTTGCTGTAACTTTTCACAAGTGGTACAGCTACTGTGGATGGCAGCCAAGGTAGCTCTCTCTACAGATGGGCTCTCAAGTGCTGTTCTCCCTTCACTAGGGAAGACCTCATCACCACGGGAGAGGCCAGGCCCAGACTGGCTGCCTGTCCAAAAATCTTACCCTTCTTGCCTGAATGTCCCAGAATTATGGAGACAGGAACTGGCCTCCTCGTCTTCTGGTTCCCCTGGAGAAGCAGCCCGCTCCTGCAGTGGGGAGCTTGCCTAGCTTCTGGTTTTCCCGCTGCTGCCTTTGTTGAATGTTAGTGTCCCCTACCCTTTAGATGTGGGGAACCCATTTGTCAGGTCTGTTGTTCATCTTGCTGGGGCCAGCAAGGCTCAGCCCTAGGGCATAATCTCCCTCTTTCCATCCCTTCCTCCTGCCTCCTCCACCCTCAGCAGCAGTCCTCTCCCAGGCCAGAGTTGTTCCCTCCACCCCAAAGGAGATGTGGCTATGTCACCTAAAAGGTTTGCTTAGTGTCTTCACAGCCGCTGGAAAGGAGAGGTGGGAAGGGAGGCTAGAAGGGTTTTGAATTCAGATGGAAGGGAGCACCTTCCAAGCTGGCCTTTTCTGGTTTACTGTATGCCTATCCAGCACAGGGGTGGAAGGAGAGAAGATGGAGGTTGGGGCGGGGGGGGCTCAAGCAAGGCCCAGTGATTCATGCCTGCTGCTCAAGAGGCTGGGGCAGGAGCAATACTTCGAGTGCAGGCAGTGAAAACTTGCCTGGCAACATAGGGATACCCTGTTTAAGAAGAAGGGAGTCCGGGTGTGGTGTGGTGGTGCAAGACTGAAGCAGGAGGATTGCTGTTAGTTTTTTCTTACTTAGTTTTGATTCATAATCATAAACTTAACTCTGCAATCCAGCTAGACTTGAAGGGAAATGAAGAAAATATGGAGCCCAAAGAACTTCAATGAGAGCAGAGATTACAGGGTACTGCGAGCAGATTGGGCTGGGGTGCTCTCCTGAGCTACAGAAGGAATGGTCTGGTGGGTAAGAAGCCCGCAAGTCAAAAGAATTAGAGTTGTCCACAGTCGGAAATGGTGATCTTCTTGCTGGTCTTGCCATTCCTGGACCCAAAACGCTCCATGGCTTCCACAATGTTCATGCCTTCTTTCACCTTCCCAAAGGCCACATGTTTGCCATCCAGCCACTCAGTCTTGGTGGTGCAGATAAAAAACTGGGAACCGTTTGTGTTTGGTCCAGCATTTGCCATGGAGAAGATGCCAGGACCTGTATGCTTCAGGATGAAGTTCTCATCCTCAAATTTTTCTCCGTAGATGGATCTGCTGCCAGTGCCATTATGGCGTGTGAAGTCACCACCCTGGCACATGAATCCTGGAATAATCCTGCAAAAGGAAGAACCCTTATATCCAAATCCTTTCTCTCCAGTGCTCAGAGCACGAAAGTTTTCTGCTGTCTTTGGAACTTTGTCTGCAAACAGCTCGAAGGAGACGCGGCCCAAGGGCTTGCCATCGGCCGCAATGTCAAAGAACACGGTGGGGTTGACCATGGCTGCAGCAAGCGGTGAGAGGGGACAGCGGCATCTGCAAAGCGGCGATTGCTGTTAGTTTTGAAACCAATATGGGCTATACAATTTAAGGTCAGCCTGAATTACAGAGTGAGACCCTGTCACTAACAGAAGACATTGCCGGTGTAAAACCTCTTAGGCAAGTTTGGGAATGGGGAAAGTCCACAGTAATAGCCACCAATAGTTTTCACTGAGTCGGATAAGCTGCTCTCTACATGTGGGTACAGTGCCTGATGGCCAGTTAGAACAGAGTGTGGGCTCAGGTAAACCTGAGTTCTCATCCTATCTTCTCACCAATTACCCTCTTGAGGCTTCAGGGTTCTGCTGCTCTTTAAGTGCAGAGAGTGGAAGCCCTGGCCTCTGACCTGATAGGCAAATGTACTCTAACTACAACTTAGTCCCAAGATGTTTTATACGTGGCATAGAAAATGCTAAGTGGTGGCCATATGCTATATGACACGCCTTTAATCCCAGTACTTGGGCAGAAGAGGCAGGTGAGTCTTGTGAGTTTAAGGCCAGCCTGGTCTACAGAGTTCCAGGATAGCCAGGACTGCATAATAGATAATAGGTTTTCTGTACCCCGATAATAGGTTTCTTCACCGATGCAGTAAGCCAGACCAAGTCAAATTAAAAAGCAAAAGACCAGGTTCATTTTGCTAAGGCAAAGCAACTCCCGGGTGAGTGCTCCAGCCCTTAGAGATGGAAGCAGGAGAAGGGGCAGGAGAAAATCACATGGTTGATTTAAGGCAGGGCGCTTATGTACCCTGTAGGTGAGCTGTGATGACGTGCCCAGTAAACTGGGGTTGTATCCAAGTATGGTATGCTTTTAGACAGGGTCAGGGGAGGAGCCACCAGCTTTTGGCGCCTCTGTTCTGTTGGAGATTCTCTGAGAGAGCTGGGGTTTGGAGACAGAAAAATGAAGCTTTTGCAGGAGTCAGCTGGAGCTTCCAGCAGAACAACCAAGAGACCCTCTCTCAAACAAAACAAAAACTAAGTGGGCAGTGCTATGGTTGTTTTGTTCATCTTGTTTGCACAAGATCTCACATAGCAGAAGCTGGCCTTGAACTCTTTCCTACTTCAGAGTTACAGGCACACACAGTCATAACTCACAGAGATGTTTGTATGTTTATCAGTGTCTTTCCAAAGGAAAGCTTCTGTTTCAAAGAAACCAACTGAACCTTTGAAGGGAATGCCAGTCCTCTTAAACCAGTGTGGGAACAATTCATATAAAAAGAAGCAATGGGATCTAGTTATGGTGGCCTGTGCCTTTAATCTTAGCACTCGGAGGCAGAGACATGAGGATCTCTGAGAGTCTGAGGCCAGCCGGTTCTCTAGAGTAAGTTCCAGGACAGTCAGGGCTACACAGAAAAACCCTGTCTCTAAAAACAAAACAAAAACAAGAAAAGCAATGAGAAGTGCCGGGCTTTCCTTCTGAAAAGATGCCTTCACTTCCATACCTTGGAATGAGCCTGACAACCCTCCCCACCCCTATACCAGGACACAGTATTTCCTTCCTTCCTTCCTTCCTTCCTTCCTTCCTTCCTTCCTTCCTTCCTTCCTTCCTTCCTTCCTTCCTTCCTTCCTTCCTTCCTTCCTTCCTTCCTTCGTCCCTCCCTCCCTCCCTCCCTCCCTCCCTCCCTCCCTCCCTCCCTCCCTCCCTCCCTCCCTCCCTCCCTCCCTTCCTTTCCTTTTTTTTTCTCTTTTATTTTGAGACAGGTTTCTTGTGTAGCTCTGGCTGTCCTGGAAAATTTGCTCCATAGACCAGTTCGGCCTCTAATGCACAGATCCACCTGCCTCTGCTTCCCAAGTGCTGGGGTTAAAGGCATGTGCCACCATCGCCCCAAGGACATGGTGTTTTCAACACGAAACCAGAAAGGTTTAGTCACCCCTAGCATGGTGATAGACTGATGGACTCTGGTGGAAAGATCCCAGGGAGAGAAGGAACCCCTGAAGACCTGGGGAAGGGCTTGTTCTTCCTTTCCCTGTATGGTATACACATCCTCGTGGAAGCCCCTCTTGCCTTTTTCAGGGAACGGATCCACTACAAGATTCTGATGCACATAGGTGATGTGGGCAGGAGTTAGTAAAGTAACTTCTAGAGCAAGGGCAAGGATGTTTTAGTATGTCCCATATTCCTAGGGAATTCCAACTTCATTCCAACTGCCTGGCATGAAGTTCAGTGAGGGCAACTCTGTTCTGACCAGCTTGCTGAATGGCCCTGGGAAACAAAGATTGGTTCCTTTCTCTGTCCTCAGCTACCTTCCTGTCCCCTAGGTCTCTATGTTTAATATCTCTAGACTTCACTGGGGTGGAGCCAGTGCTGGAGAGGAAATGTACTGAACCTGAAACCCAGGGGATAGCTGGTAGTTCCTCTTCTAGTTCATTCAAAGCATTCTGGAAAATCGGATTAGTGTTCTGAAAAACACTTGAGGATTTGCCCTCCTCTGAGAGGCTCATAAGCTGAAAAAGAGCCTACATCTGTTTACTTTTCTTTTATACGGAACCTCCTGGGGCTCTTCCTATAACTAGCCATTGGCCCACCGTGGCTTGGGAGGTTCAGAGAACCCTTTTGCTACCCAGAAGGACTTTTAGAAGGCTGGGGATTAATTGATACATGCTGGGCTGGCTGGGCACTTGTGTGGCTGTCAGCATGTGTGCTTTCTCCCTACCCAAGGGTGGAGAGAGGTAGGGAGAGAGGACAAAGCTGGACTTGCTACCAGTCTCATCCTGGAAGGAACTCAGGGGCTCATGCATGCTACTGAGCTGCACTTCTAGCTCAAGGACCCAATTTTGAGTAGCGTGGAGCTGTTCCCAGTCCCTGTAGTGTGGTTCTTCTTCTTCCTTTCAAATTTAGCCCTGGCAGAATCTAGGTAATGTGTGCATGTGTGGTCATGTATATAGATGTATGAATGGATGTGTAGACATAGCAAAAGTCTGGGTGGGTGTGGGGGTAAAAAGGGGAAGAGGACAAAGGGTCTATGCTGTATTCTACTTATGTGTGTATTCTATGTTCCATTTTTTTTTAAATTTTGTTTGCCTTCTTTTGTTGAAAGAAGCTCACTATGTAATGCTGGATCCTAGAACCCTCTTTGTAGATCAGGCTGGCTTTCTAACTCAGAGTGATCCTCCTGCCTCAGGATTCCAAAATTTTTTTTGTTTTGTTTTTTTCTTTTCTTTTCTCTCTCTTTCTTTCTTTCTTTCTTTTTTTTTTTGACAGGGTTTCTCTGTAGCTTTGGAGCCTGTCCTGGAACTAGCTCTTGTAGACCAGGCTGGGCTCGAACTCACAGAGATCCGCCTGCCTCCGCCTCCCGAGTGCTGGGATTAAAGGCGTGCACCACCACCGCCCAGTTTGGATTTTCTTCAATGCCTTTTATTTTCTATGAAGTAGATTGGTGCTGCCAGGAGCAGAGTGTCTCATTGTCATAAAAAAAAAAAAAAAAAAAAAAAAAAAAAAACACCTTATGTTATTAAACATCTTAAATGCTATATTCTGTAGTTCTCTGAAATGTTTGAAGACCACCTGTCTATCTAATATATATCTGTTTAATCTTGAAAACATACCTAACTTGACTACAAGTTTGATTGTAACAGGTGACTAACTAGTCACCTGCATTTCTTTATCCTAAATAGTTTGTAAAAATAACTTGCAAAGACTAGAAACTTACATTGCGTTGTTAAATGAGTTGCATATGTACAATACCTTGAACAAGAGTAGAAGCATATGTACAGTAGGTTCTAACAAAAATATCCTTAAACAAGATTAGAAACATATATACAGTATAACAAAAATAACCTCAAATTTGTATCAATATACAGAAATCCCTCCCAATGTAAAATATATAAGACTAGTAGTTGCTTTTTTTGATTTAAAAGTAGATTCAATAATCTATGCTTTTATCCTATTATTTCTATACCCCCCTTTTTCTTTTCAGAACAAGATTCCTAAATCTAAAATTTCCTTTGTTCAGCTTTTTTCCTAACTATTACCAATAACAACTTGTCATCAGCCCCCCTAAATGATAACAAATATCCATAACCCACTAAATGACCAAAAGCCAACCATCCTACCTCTTAGGAATGTGGGCATCATGTTCTCTAGATTGCTTCCTGTTTTCTGGGGCAGGGGCAATGGTATTGCTAGGAGACCCTGATAAGATTGAAATAATGATCAAGTCTTGGGAGAGCTAGCTGTATCATTTGTTGCCCGTTTCTGTGTAATGAAAAGTGTAGGGTTTATCTGAAATCCTGTCTGGAGGAAGCTGGACCATCTCAGTTAGCCTCCTTGAAATTGCCCTGAGCAGTCTGTAGTCCAAAGCTGATCTTTTGGTGGTGTTTGTCTGCTTAGTGTCCTTACAAAAGTTCAGGTGGAATTGTAGTTGTGGGGCCCCATCATCCTCCTGGAGACTTCAGAGGCCACTGTTAGGAATGAAGGAATGATCATAGTTCACTACAAAAAACTTGAATATTTTTAAATGTCATATGCAGCAGATCTGAGAGATCTTTAGGACCACAATTTGTTAAGTACATACATCTGGGTTACACAAACTTAATTCCTAGTTACCTGATAGAGACTCAAGCCCCAAATCATGTACAGGAAAATAGATTAAGCCTTTTTTTCTAGAATTAATTAGTACTCTATATTACCATTAATACCACAACAAAAGGTGTATGTGTGTGTGTGTGTATATATATATATATATACGCACAAATTTTGAGATAATATTTATACTTCCAGAAAAGTTTTAAAGGGTCCACATAAAACTAAAGGCTTATGAGATTAGTGTCAATAGAATAGTCCCTTAATTTTTGTTTGTTTCTTTATTTGTTTTTCAAGACAGGTATCTCTGTGTAGCCTTGACTGTTCTGGAACTCACTCTGTAGATCAGGCTGGCCTCAAACTCACAGAGATCTGCTTGCCTCTGCCTCCTGAGTGCTTGAGATTAAAGGTGTACTCTACCACCACCCAGAAATTTTGTTTTTTCTTCTGTCCCATACTGGATGGGTTTTCTGACATAATTTTGGATTTCACTTTATTTATTTGTTTATTATGTATACAATATTCTTTCTATATGTATGCCTGAAGGCCAGAAGAGGCCACCAGACCTTATTATAGATGGCTGTGAGCCACCATGTGGTTGCTGAGAATTGAACTCAGGACCTCTAGGAAGAGCAGGCAATGCTCTTAACTGCTGAGCCATCTCTCCAGCCCCTGGATTTCACTTTAAAAAGCATGCTTGGGTTTAGAGAAGAAGAGAGCCATGCTCCAACTCCAAATCCAGCTTTCTTTTTCAATTTAAATGGAACTACAAAAAGACCATTTGCCTTATATGTCTGCAGAGAAAGCAGAAACCAACATTTGGAAAGATTTATGAAATTTTATCCTGTTGGAAATGTGATATACCATTAGTTCAAATTACTTTTTTCTTTGGCTGATTCATTCTTTTTCTTCAGATACCTGATTTGTTCAGTGATCTTCAGATTCCTTAGTTGGCTGCCTTCATTCTCCTGGAAAGACAAACACAAAACCCTGCCCTAACCCTAACTTTGGGGAGTTTCCATTTTGGCAGGTTATATCTGATCAAAAGCATTTCTTAGTTTTTTAAGTCAGTTTTCTAATCCATTCATCTATGGGTGTTGACCTTGCCTTTAAAGGCCTAATCACCCTTTGCATTCTGAATTAGCATTTTCAAAAGCCAAAGGTTTAATAAGTATTTGTCTAGCTTCTGGATTTGGTATCATTCAATTTACAGCTGAAGTCAATCTTTGTAAAATTCAGTAATAGTTTCTTTAGGGCCCTGTATAAATTAGTAAATGACTTCGTTTTCTTTCCAATTCTTTCAGCTCTGTCCCAAGCATTCAAAGCTGCTGCATGGCATAGAGCCAAGGTAGTCATCATCTATAGACTATCTTTTACATCAGCATATTGGTCTTGGGAAATTTCAATACCTTAAGCCCTATTTTGTTGTTCAATGGCCCTAGCTGCATCTTTCTACCAGGTCTTCCACTGTAATTGAGGACCAGGCCCCAATACTGCTGTAACCACGTCTTCCCAGTCTTGTGGGGTAATTCTGCTATTAGTTGTTCATGAATTTAACATCTGCCTAACAAAAGGTGAATGTATACCATATGAGACTATTGCTCCTTTCCATCTCCTCAAATCTAACATTTCCATAGGAATCCAGTAAGCTCTTTTATAGCCTTGGGGATACCCGTCATTTGGTGGTTATTCCTGTATGGTGATTAGATAAAATTAAGGTTGGGTTTTTGATAACCTTGGGCAGTTTCTAATTTCATAATTTAGTGGTAAAGTTGGTTCTCCTTTAAATTCCTGTCTGCATTTTAATATCTCAATTATCTATTTTAATAAGTTATTCTAAGGCATGAAACTTATCAGTCAAAATTGCATTTTTTCTTTAGTATTTAGCTGTAGAGCTTGCATATTATCTGTAGTAACCTTCTCTAAGCCCTTATCTTATGAATAGCAGATTTTTTTTTAAAAGTTTTGTATCTTTTTAGTCAATTTCTAATATTTAAGCACTGTTACCAAACCATTTTTCAAGGGTAAAATATGAATTACCAGACTGATAATCATTATGGCTGACATATCAATCCCAGCTAAGTTGTTTATCTCCTCATTTAATTGTTCAATTTTCAAACCATCCGTTGTGCCCTCATACAGAGACCTAATTCTCTCCATCGTATTATTATTTCCCATTTTTAATGTAGGAAAACTTCTTTTTTTTAAAAAAAAAAAAAACTAATTTCCCCCTTTGCGAATTCCCAGTTGCTCACCAGATCTGCTGATCATGGCAGTGAAGCGTGAGGGTGGCTGTCGCTGTACAGCACAGTTGGGCAGAGAACACAGATGGCGCACAGCCTGGCCAAGGGCAGCTGCAGCTGCTTGTCTGCAGATGTGAACTGAGAGTGTGTGGTGATCGCGACAACAATAGAAGCCCTAGTGGGTGTCAGGGAAGCTACCTAGTGTGGCAGCAGCCCAAGGAGGGGTCCAAGAGTAGCTTGCAGCACATGGGGGGGGGGAGTCAACTGTCTGAAAGTGGGCACAAGGAGTCATGCGGAAGAAGCCTGAGTGGCGAGAGCTGCTTGAAGGCAGAGCCGGCTGGTCATGGGCAGGTAAGTCCAGCAGTGTTTGGAGCCCGAGTGCCTTTGGAGTTTGGGGCCTGTGCAGTTGGGTGGCAACTCTGGAGATTGTTGTAGAGAAGCTGCAAATAGGAAAATCCCAGACTCACTCAGAGGGCTTGGAGAAAGAAAGGAAAAGCCAGGTGGCACAGTGCTTCTCACAGGTGGAGTTCTGGTGGCTGCAAAGCCAGGAGCAAGCAGATATCTTGTGAATTTGTGCTCCGAATTGAATGCCATTAGGTAAGGTGAAGCCTAATTAGTCTTTATCAATAAAAATCTGGAGTCAGATATGAGGGTAAAAACCTTAAAGTTCAGATAAGCAGGGGAACAGCCACCAGTGACTTCCTATCTCTTCCATTTCTTTCTACAAAAAAGGGCTGAAGCCGGGCGGTGGTGGCGCACGCCTTTAATCCCAGCATTCGGGAGGCAGAGGCAGGCAGATCTCTGTGAGTTCGAGGCCAGCCTGGTCTAGAAGAGCTAGTTCCAGGACAGGAACCAAAAAGCTACGGAGAAACCCTGTCTCGAAAAATCAAAAAAAAAAAAAAAGGGGGGGGGGGCTGAGTCCTCCTTCCTATCTGTCCACAGTCCTCCAAACCTCTATGGTTAATTTTAGTCAGCTAGTGGCTAGCTCCTCCCTCTGACTCAAAGTAAGCTTTATTTTCAGAATGAAATCAAAATATCACACAACACAGAATCTTACTGTGGAGCCCAGGCTGGCCTTGAATTTGACATCTCCTTAGCCTTGTAAGTGTTGGGATTAAGAGTATATATTACCATGGGTAGCAGGGTGCTTGTTTTGTTTGTTTTTAAGACAGGGTTTATTCTGTAACCCAGGGTGGCCCATAAATAGTAGGTATAGTAGCTCTAGTTGGTCTCGAACTTGTATCCATCCTGCTTTAACTGTCCAATTACTGAGGTTACAGGCATGATATACTATATCTGGTTTAAGGATTTGTTTTTTTTTTTCTTTTAAAAAAAACTGTTTATTTTGTTTCTGTGTGAGGTGTGCTTGTATGCGTGTGTGTGACATGCATGCGGAGGTCACAGGACAACCTATAGGAGCGGGTTCTCTTTTTCCACTATGTGGGTCGTGGGGATGGAACTCAAGCAGCAGTGCCTTCATCTGCTGAGCCACGTCCCTGGCCCCAGGGATACTTTTTTATAGCAAGGGTTAGCAAGGTCTCTGGAGGGCGGAAACCCAATGATGTGAGAGACCTAGACTTTAGAGTACCCGAGAAGGTAGGTGTTTGCGGTGCCTGTGCAAAGTCCCCGAGGATGTCTTGGAAGGACTGTAAGCAGGAGATAGACTGTAGAGAAGGTCTGGGTGTGATAGCTGTAGGACAGTGTGTATGTGTGTGTGGTGGGGAAGGGATAGATCTTTTTTTTTTTAATTTATTTATTTATTATGTATACAATATTCTGTTTGTGTGTCTGCCTGCCGGCCAGAAGAGAACACCAGACCCCATTACAGATGGTTGTGAGCCACCATGTGGTTGCTGGGAATTGAACTCAGGACCTTTGGAAGAGCAGGCAATGCTCTTAACCTCTGAGCCATCTCTCCAGCCCGGGGATAGATCTTGCAAGGCCTTGTAGGACACTATGAGAAGGAAGTGACTGGACAGTGAGGAAGGACAATCTGGACTGGGGTAAGCAAGATCCTTGCCCACCTGGAGGACAGCAGAGGCCCCTGTGTTACAGGGGATGCAAGAAGTGTGCGCCAGGGAGCTTGCATCAGGCAGGAGGATGCAGGTACAAGTGGCTAGTTGGGCACAGGCTAGGGGCTCTCACCAAAGAGGGTGAGGTGGGGCCCCCAGATCCCTTTTTCATCTTTTTTGGGCAGCGTTTCTCAGAGCCTTCATCCTTGTATGAAAAGTCAAGCCATAGAGGGAAGAATGTCTTCCCGTTTAACTTGAAGAACTACAGAAGACGTAAAGAGAGAATTAGCTCAAATAAACTTGGAGTCGGCCTTGCTTGGCTGGTTGCCCTTCCTATAAATATCGGCCTCCCAGGCCTGGAAACATAGCGGTCAGGGCTTTTGGAAGCTATTGGGGAACATCCTTCCTGGTCCAGTGTCCGGGAGTTGACTGCCTGCACACATCTGCACGCAAGCCCCCAGAAGCAAGCTGGGGGCAGGGGGGAGGGTGGGGGTGGGGGAGCGGCGGGGGATACAGTACCAGAAGGTGGCTGTTCTGAGACCCACTCCCTTAACCCTGGTGGGCTGCCTTCACTTCCTGTGGGGGCCCAGGCGGCTCGCTGGCCGGTCTTCAGCAGAGAAATCTGTAAAAGTCATTGGCCTGGTTTAGGAGAACTAATCCTTTGTGAGGGGGCTGCTGAAACAGAGAGGAGGTCAGCTCCCTGCCAGAGCAGGATGGTCCCCTGTTTGGTGGTGAGCCGTGCCACCGCGAGTGGGAAGTAGGCGGAGGAGCTAGTATCATAGCTTGGCAGCAAGCGAGTTAAATGGCAGATGAAAACCCACAGAGTAACCAGACATTCTTCCTTGCATGCAAGCTCCTGCCGAATGTTGGAAGAGGAAGGAACATTTTTCTTGCTTTTTAGACATGACATCCTGTGCGGGGAAGATTTGGAACAGATGGGGACCAGCGGGGCCTCCACTGGATTCGCTTGTTTCGCCACAATTTTCCCCTGTCGGACGGCCAGGAATGTCTTCCCTACCCACTTCAGTGAAGTTAAAGAAGGGGAAGAGTAAAAAGGTCCTGTAGGTGGGCTATGTGGCTCGGTCAGTAGAGTACTTGCCATTTAAGCATGAGGACCGTGTACTCTCCAAAACAGGCATGGCAGTGTGAACCTGTTTCAGTGCTAGGGAGGCAGAGGCAGGAGGATCTCTGGAGCTTGCTGGACTGCTCATTTGACTGAATCAGGGAGTGTCATCCCCAACCCCATCACACAGACTAGAAAACCAATCCAGCTGGACGTGATAGCACACATCTTTAATCTCGGCACTCGAGGGCAGAGTCAGGCAGATTTCTATGAGTTTAAGGCCAGCCTGGTCTACGGAGGGAGTTGCAGGCCAGCCTGAGCGACCATAGTGAGACCCAATGACAAAATCAGAGAAGAAAACTCCAAAAAGCTCAAGCCTTCTGGGTCCAGAGATAGAAAATGAACTTCAAAATGGATTTAATTTGTGATTTCTCCATGGTATCTGTTCTAAGCAGGGGGAGAGACCCCAGTCAGGAGGGGGCGGGAAGAGGTTGCCTGGCACAAGAGAAGGGGTGTTCTGAAATCTTCCATGCACCATGTGGGGAAGAAGTATAGTGTACCATCTCAGTTTGAGGGTGTAGGCTTTGGACCCCAGGTTGGGTAAACTACAGAAAACCATCAAAGTAGGATATAGCAGTCAGGCCTGGTGGAGTACACTTGTAATCCCAGCTCTCAGGAGACTGAGGCAGGAGGATAGAGTTTTTGAGGTCATTCTGGGATATGATGAGCCTGTCAAATGGAGGGGGTCATGGGGTCATGGAATACTCGAATGACTGCAACACTCTCCCTGGTGGAGCCATGTCACCAGATAGCTGCATGAGGTTGGCTCTTAAGCCATAGCCAGTCAGTTTTGCTGGGGACTATCCAGACTGGAGCCTCTGTTTCCTGAACCCAAGCTAGCTCAGGCAGTGCAGATAGCTGGCTGCTTTATTTTGTTTTTAATGTGTTTACTTTATGTGTACATGTACCACATGCATGCATGGGCCCCTAGGGTTAGAAGACATCAGATCCTCTGGAACTAGATAGAGTTAGGAGCCTATGGAACAGGGGTTACTGGTGGTTGTGAGTCACTACATGGGTGCCGGGGATTGAACCTCAGTCCCTTGCAGTAAGTGGTCTTAACCACTGAGTCATCTCTCCAGCTCCCCTGGCTGCTGTTTAGTGAGTCCTCCAAAGAGAACATGGCCAACTGAGTGTGAGGGAAGAGAGGAAAGGGGTGATTTCTCTTTTCCTTGTCTTTCCCCCCACAACCCAGGCAGGGCTTTTCCTTCTTGAAGGGAGCATCTTTCCTTTGTTTTTTTTTTTTTTTGAGACAGGGTTTCTTTGTGTAGCCTTGGTTGTCCTAGAACTAACTCTGTAGACCAGGCTAGCCTCGAACTCATGGAGATCCGCCTGCCCTGCCTCCCGAGTACTGGGATCAAAGAGCATCATGGCCACTAGCAGTATCTTTCCTTCTTGAAGGGGATGTTCAGTTCTGAAGTCTAGATGGCTATCTCGTATATCTCCGGTTCTCTTGGGGAACACTGCACAGTTTGGAGAGTTGCGTTGAAGGACATCCTGATGGACAATACACGGAGACAACCTGCCATGCTCTCCAAGGAGAGAGATAAAGGTACTCATTGGCTGTGTGCTAGGCTGTGTGCTGCCGAGATGTGTCAGGGGAAAATCTAATATACTCACATGCTTATGCCATGAGATACATGCTTCTGTCTCTGTGTGTGTTTATACCTCACTCAGAGCAGCAGACTGGCCTTGAACCTGTGATCCTCCTCCCTCCTTATGTTCCATGTATAACTGGCTCATGGTTTTCCTCCCATGTATAATTTAAGACATAGCACGTGGCTTCCATCTCGCCTTGGTGGCTTGTGACAGCCCCTTGCCCTGCAGTTTCTCCTCACATGCTCCTTGTACTCTTAGGTATTAGAGACTTTGCTCTTACGGTTCCCTTTGGCTAGGTCATTCTTCCTCTGAGCACTTCCTTTCCCCATCTTCTGCCCCACTGTTTTCTGCATGCCACTTCCTTCCTCCCAACATACGATGTAGCACAATTAATAAAAACCCAGAGACTAGAAATTGGGTTCAACCTGAAGGTCAGAAAAGCAAAACAGCAAGCTACTGGCTCCTACCTCTTCTGCAGTCCGAAATGGTGACCCTGCCTTGAGGAATCTCAGAATGAGACTGTGTATGAGGGCCGTCTCTTCCCATTTTACATTCCTCTCTAGTGCTGGGATTAAAGGTGTCCACCACTGTCTGGTCTGTAAGGCTGATTTACTCTCTGAACTTCAGGCAAGCTTTATTTACTAAAATACAAATGAAATATCACTACAATATGAAGTATTTAATTTTTATTTATTAATCATAGCTTGTGTTAATATAAATTAATCAATTATGAAGTAATTATGTATATTAATTATAGATCAATCCTTTAATTTTAGTTTCTTTCTATTAAAATGAAATTGCCTCAGGACAGAGCTTGGGCCTGGCATGGTGGTATATACCAGTAATCCCAGCACTTGGGAGCCATAGGCAGGAGAATCAAGAGTCTAAGTTATCCTCAGTTATACAGTGAGTTTGAGGCCAGCCTGGGTTACAGGAAAGCCTGTCTGAAATCTTTTTATTATCTATATTTTGTGTATTGGTGCTTTACCTGTGTGTATGCCTGTGTGCTACATATGGGTCTGCTGTTCTCAGCGGTGGGAAGAAGGCATCAGATCCTCTGGGATTGGAGTGACAGATGCTTAGGAGCTGGGAATAGAACCTGGCTCCCCTGGAAGAGCAGCAAGTGCTTTTAATGCCCGGGCTGTCTTCCCAGCCTCTCCTCCTTCTTTTAGTGAGGACTTTCTCCTGCACATTGACAGGCCTGGCTTACAGGGGAAACTAAGGCATGCTATGTGATCTAATGACTCGCATAGGATACCTCATGACTATCAATAGGAGAACTTTTCATAGGTTGGGTTTTTTACAGTTTATTTATTTATTTGCAGGGTGGTGTTTATTCGTCTGTGTGTGTTTTTGTAAGTCAGAAGTCAACCTCAGATGTCATTCCTCAGGAATACTATAATCTTATTTTGAGCCAAGGTCTCTCACTGTCCTGGAGCTCATCAAGTAGGCTAGGCCAACTGGCCAGTGAGCCCTGGGGACGTAGCTGTCCCTGCCTTCCCAAGAATGGCATTGCAAGCATGCTCCAGCATGGTCATCTTCACCATGTGCCCGTCTGTCAGACGCGGGTCCTTGGACTTCACCGTGCAAGGCAAGCACTTTTCTCACTGAGTTGTCTCCCTAATTTCCCCCCCCCCCTTTTCTTTTTTCTGTTTTGCTAGGTCTCACTGTGTAGCCTTGGCTGGCCTGGACAGCTCAGAGATCCACTTGCCTTCACCTCCCTAGTGCTGGGATTAAAGACATGGGGCACCATGTCTGACTCCTTGTGTGTTTGGGCAGAGTTTTAGTAAGTTGTTCAGGCTGACCTGGAACTCGCTACGGGGTCAGGTTGGTCTCCAACTTGAGATCCTCTTGCCCTAGCTTCCTAAGTGTTTGCTTACAGGCTTAGACCACTGTGCCCTGCTGTAGATAAATTTGTAAAGTCCCAGGATCGGGTCAGTGCACAAACAGACACGTCTATGAAGTCCTAGTCCAGGGCTCCACACTCAATGGTTGCCGTATTCTACAGAGGGAACAGTGGGAAGGACGCAGAGTGCTTTCCAGGGAGTTGCAGGAGAAAGGCTGGTGACAGAAGCCACAAAGGAGAAACAATCTCTCTGAGACAAAATCTTCCTCTGTAGCCTAGGCTAGCCTCAATCTGTAGCCTATCTCTTGACTTTTTCTGCTTCTGCCTCCTTGAAGGAAAATTTTATTTGTTTAGTTTTGTTTTTCGAGATAGGGTTTCTCTATGTAGCATTTCTTCCTGTCTTGGAACCAGCTCTTATAGACCAGAGTGACTCTGAACTCACGGAGATCCTCCTGCCTCTGCCTCCCTTGTGCTGGGATTAAAGGAGTGCGCCACCACAGAAAATCTTTTTAAGCTTTTATTTTTAGTGTTTTTTTTTTTGTGTGTGTGTATGGGTATGTATGTATATGTGGAAGTATGTGTATGCATATATATGTATGTATACTTGTGTATGTGTGTAGGTATGTGTGTACATATACTTGTTTGTCTGAGTGCATGCTTTACAACCATCTTCACCCCTGAGCCATCCTGCAGACCCCAAAGGAAGTTTTGGATACTGTAGAAATATTCTCTACCCTGACTGTGGTTTAGTAAGTATTTATTAAAATTCATAGGACATTTTACTAAGAAGTGTGAATTTTATTGTATATAAATCTGACCACAGTAAACTGAACCAAGCAGTTCCTTTCCCTGTAGGTTGCTGGAGTCATGTTCTAATATTTCTTGTTTGTTGTCATTTTTGAGACGGTCTCACTCTGTAGCTCTCTGCACCCTGCCTGACTTTTTGTCACTGTGACCTCAATGTCATAGAAATCTGGCTGCTTCTGCTCTCCGAAGCTGTGAGCCACCATGCTCAGCATATTTGAGTGTTTCTTGAGAAAACTGATAACAAGCCACTTTCCCTTAGTGACAAAGTGACAATATTGCCTGGGAGGCATGTGCCCTAACTCATATTTTGGGCACATATTTTTTTTATTGTTTTTATTGAGCTATATATTTTTCTCTGCTCCCCTCCTTTCTTCTCCCCTCCCCTCTACCTTGTCCCATGATCCCCACACTCCCAATTTACTCAGGAGATCTTGTCTTTCTTTATTTCCCATGTAGATTACATCTATGTGTGTCTCTCTTAGGGTCCTCATTATTGTCTAGGTTCTCTGGGATTATAAATTGTAGGCTGGTTTTTCTTTGTTTTATATCTAAAAGCCACTTATGAGTGAGTACATATGATATTTGTCTTTCTGGGTATTTTGTTTTTTGAGACTATGTTTTGTAGCACAAGTTAGCCTTGGACTCCCTAAGTAGGATGTAACTAGGGTGACTTTGAATTCCTGATCATCCTGCATCTTCCTCCCACATGCTACCCTACCCAGCTTGCTTCTCTTTCTGTTCTTTCCTATCTTTATTTTATGTGCATTGGTGTTTTGTCATATATATATATGTGTATGTGTGTGTGTGCGTGTGTGTGTGTGAGGATGTCAGAACTTAGAGTTACAGACAGTTGTTTGTTGTAATAAGAGCGGCGGGGCTGCTTCCCACCGCCACCCGGCTAGCTTTACCCGAAATAATTACACGGAAACTGTATTCTTTTGAACACTGCCTAGCCCATTAGTTCCAGCATCTTATTAGCTAGCTCTTACATATTGATCTAACCCATTTCTAATATTCTGTGTAGCACCATGAGCTAGCTTACCAGGAAAGGTCTTAACCTGCGTCTGTCTGAAGTGGGAGAATCATGGCGACTCTCCGACTCAGCTTCTTTCTCTCAGCATTCTCTTCTGTTTACTCCACCCACCTAAGGTTTGGCCTATCAAATGGGCTAAGGCAGTTTTCTTTATTAGTTAACCAATGAAAGCAACAGATAAAATACAAGAACCACCCCCATCAGTTGTTAGCTGCCGTGTGGGTGCTGGGAATTGAACTGTGTCCTCTGGTAGAGTCATTGAGCTGTTAACCCCTGAGCCACCACCCCAGCCGCCTTTTTTTCTTTTCTTTTCTTTTTTTTTTTTTCAGATAGGGTTTCTCTGTGTAACAGCTCTACCTAGCTGTCCTGGAACTAGATCTTATAGACCAGGCTGGCCTCAAACTCACAGAGATCTGCCTGGCTTTGCCTTCTGAGTGCTGGGATTAAAGGAGTGTGTCACCAAGTAGCCTTTTATTCCTCTGTGCTGATCGCATCATCCGCATACACAATCCTTGTAGCAATGACTTCAGCTGTGTTAAATATGCATGTTTGTTTTACTCTCACACTGAGAATTCTTTGGGCCTGAAGGAAAGATCATTTTGCTTTATTCTCAGAACTGAGACTGGCCTAGTGTGCGACTTATCTTAGTGGTAATGAGTTAGCCATTGGAATGGGGGTTTCAATGTGCCAGTGATGACAGGAAACATCTCATCAGCTCATTCCGGTAGCCACCCCTCTCCAAGACTTTTCCCTGGGTTTATGGATGAAGAAACAGGTTTTCAACCTGTCTTGTACTTCAAGGATAACATGCCACCAGGAACTTATGGAAAATCGTATGGCCCCATGGCCTTCAGCTGCTTGGGGGAAGCTTAGCAGTGCAGTTTGTTGCCAAGGCTCTCAGCATCGTTTGTGTCTTCTGGTCTCTTAGGGCCACCTTGCATCTCTGCCTGCCCTGTACAGTCTCTTGAAGTCAGAGTGACCATCCTCCAGACCCCCTCCCAGCTTCCATTCTACACGAAGTATAGAAAGTGGCACTTTAAACAAACGTCCTCAGATGGGAGCTGTGTGAGACCAGAAAAGAAGGCTTTTGAGCTGCTGCACGTAAACCTGAGTGCCAATGAAAAGCTTTTTATTTGGTTCCCCAGTCAGACTTTGAGAAGACGGTGGGCTGTACAGTCTGGGAGCATGCTACGGGCAGCCAGTCAGGTCAGGAACTATGAAGGGTGTGAAGGGAGAATCACTTTGGTGCAATTAGGACAGCCAAGAGTCTGGGATGTCAGTAAACACAGGCAGGACACAGAGAGCCTTTTGGGGGGCCAGGGAGTAGAAGGCAGCACCTCACTCCCTGTGTGTCTGAGGAGGAAAATGCTTAAAGTAACCCATGTTGGCAGCTTTTATAGCTTCCTCTTCATAATGTGCTGGGCAGCCCCTGAACAGGCTGGTGTTTTATTTCCATGTAACATGGCCTGAAGGAGCAGGGGCAGCTCTCTGCAGCAGCTAGCCCAGGGCCCCACCCAGGGCCCCGGCCATGGAGTGAGGGAATTGCTTTGAGCCACGTATAGGAACAGGACATAAGCCAAGAGGAAGGTGAGGAGCAGGGTTCCTGGCCTCCTCCCCAAGCTCGGTTAGCTTGTCATGAGCTTAACCCTAAGGTGTTTTAGTAGTTGGTACCAACAAAGGAGGTGGCAGGCAGCAGTGGGAAGGTCGCCATTCTGGGAAGCAAGACACCAGTCTGTGGTGTTGAGCGTGCATAGGAACCTTAGTGTGGGGAATCCACAGAAAGGTCTTTGTGCCCCGTGCTGTTCTGGCCAAGACACTTTCCATGACTTGACTTTTACCCACACTTACAGTCTCTTCTCTTTGGTAATATGTCCATCTGCATGTGACATACTTAAGGGGTATTCGACATAGGCATTCTCTATGTAACAGTCCTGGTCGTCCTGGAACTCACTCTGAATACCAGGCTGGCCTCGAACTCACAGAGATCCACCTGCCTCTGCCTCTCAGGTGCTGGGTTTAAAGGTGTGTGCCACCACCGCCTATCTTGAATGTAGACTTATATGCATGGTTAAATATGGTACATTAGTGACATGGGTGGGTACATTATGCAATTGTACATTGGAGGGAGGCACAGCAAGTTGCTTTAAGACATTAGCAGAGCTCAGAACTTCTCTCCTAGGCGAGGGTAGATGTTACTGTTTTACTCCGTCAGATGCTTTCTACCTATTTCTCCAGATAGTGTTTTGAAGCTGTATCGTTGTGTGCATGTACATACGCCCAGGACAAATGCAGGGCTTTTCTCATGATAGGCAGGTACTCTACCCAGAGTTACATCGCTAGCCCTTGGTTTTGTTTGATTTTGAGAGAGGGTCCCACTATATAGCCCTGGCTGTCCGGGAATTTGCTATAATGACCACGCTGGCCTGGAGCTCACAGAGATCTGCTTGCATCTGCCTCCCAAGTCCTGGGTTTGAAGCGTGTGTTAGAAATGTTTCTGAGTAAATACTTAAAACACATCCCACTTAATAAGTGGGTTTTCTTGTTTTTTGTTTGTTTTGTTGGTTGTTTATGTATAAGAGGCTGGAAGTGGAGGTGGTTCACTAGGTCCCCCAACACAGTTCAGCAGGGGAACCGTATGATCTTCAGAGGTTAAGCTATTCTCTTAAAGCTGGGTGTCGCTCAGCTCTGCAGTCTCACACTTGCCTACTTGGCCTCGGATGGGCAAGACCCCGTGTTTTGTCCCCAGCCAGCATGGACAAGAAAAAAACAGCCACTTGATCAAATGCACAGAGCTACTGTAAGGTTTCCAGATGTGCTCAGCTGCCCTGTGGTTCTAAGACCACCTCTAAGGCCGAGGCTCTGAACATAAACGTGTGTATTTGTATGAATTAAGGCACGCACAGACTGTGCCTAGACGTTTTCCTTTTCCGTCCCTGGAGCCCGCAGGAGTCAGACCTCAGGGCCTGGGCATTTAGCCCAACTCTTCATTCAGTAGAGGAGAATTAGGTCAGCTCAAAGGCCATCTGCTATGTCCTGTGTTGGTCCAGCCTGTTTCTCCTTCCCTAGGAGGGGCGGGGGATCTGGGCCATGCCCTGCCATGAATCCTCTGCCTCATCTTCTTAGATATCTCTTCCCAGCTCTCCTCCAGATGTCTTTGTGCATCTTCCGGCCACTCGGCTCTGCATTCACATGGGCACGGATGCATCAATCAGGAGCAGTGGTGAGCTTGGCCCGAGCCCCCTGGACTTCATCATCACCAGCTTCTGGGGCTTGGCTCACCCTCCCATTCCTGTTCCCAGTGGCTGGTCGCCAAGGCCAAGGGAGAAAGCCCCGTGTGCAGGGAAGATCTGGAAGATAAAATTTCCCCGAAGTTCTCAGTGGAGAAGGTGTGTCGCTTCCCCTCAGCTGGTTTTGTTTCTCTCTGATCAGCCCTGTCTCTCTTGCTGCCTTCCTTCCTACTTCCCTTCATAGCTGTAGCTGTCATCCCAGCCTTTTGTAGAAAACTGACAGTGTGCTTGTTCCTCTCGTCACACAACAGCTGGACCATGCACAGTATGGGATTGTGTGTGTGTGTGCGCGCGCGTGTTTCTCATTGGAGATAGAACTCAGGGCCTCAAGCGGCATGTTGTGCCGTCACCCTACCAATGACCATATCCCCCAGTCCAAGGTTCCTGTTTCTTTAAGAAACCAGTGTCTCTGAAGTGGCAGGCCCAGGTTTTCATGGGCTGTGCGTGCAGAGAGTGTGGAAATGTAGGGCCGTGGTTGTTCTACCCTCCTGCCACCCACTTCAGAAATACCATGTCGTTCTCAGATGACCCTGTCCATGTGCTTAGGCATGTGACAGCATCTTTTGACTTTCTTGCATGAGCCTCCAGAGCAGCTGGAGCCAAGTCTTTACTTCCTCAGTCTTTTGGTCACCTTTGATGGAGAGCTGACCTCAGGGTCTGGGGCTGTGCCTGGGATGGTCACAACTTGGAGATGATTAATTAGAAGGAGGACCAGAAGCCAAGGTTGCTAAATGGCATCCCTATCTCCAACCTCATTACGTGCAGGGCCTTATCCCCCTGCTGCCCTCTGAGGCACGCAGACAGATGCACTTCCTTTTAGGAAGCCCCTTGGGCCAGCAGGAGAGGGAGGAGAGAGGACTAATCAGCTTCCTCCTCAGGCCTGTCCCTCCTTAACTCCACAAAGCTGAGGCCTCAGCTAAGACCTCTGGTATGCAGGGAGGGAGCAACTCCCCTCCCTAAACAAACAGGTGGGAAATAGATAGGAACTTTTAGGTAACCTGTGTTGGTCAGGCAGGCCTGACAGAGGGGCTTTTCAAAGGAAGAAAATACCAATAGGTTCAGCTGTTCTGTTTTTTGTTTGGTTTTCCAAGACAGGGTTTTTCCATGTAGTCCTTACTGTCCCAGAACTCACTCTGTCATTCTGTAGACCAGGCTGGCCTTGAACTCACAGAGATTCACCTGCCTCTGCCTCACAGGTGCTGGGATTAAAGGCGTGCACCACCACCTGAAGGATGGCTGGCACCCGGGTGACACAAAGATGTCACTGCCTTGGTTTTTATCATGATGAAGGGTGGTTCCAGATGTAGCACCAGCTGCAAGCCCCAGGAGCGTGTTAGAAATGCAGAATGGCTCAGTGGTCTTCCAGAGGATCAGGGTTCAGTTCCCAGCACCCACATGGCAGCTCGTAGATCCAGGAGATCTGACACCCTCACACAGACATCCATGCAGGCACATGAAATAAAAATAAATTGTTAAATAAAAACCTGAAATGCAGAAGAATCCAAGAATCCTCAACTCACAGAACTGGAGTTGGCGTTGTCATGGCTCTGCCAGCACTTTGCATGCGCTGATGCTCTGGGCCTCCACCCAGGAAGTCCACCCAGCCCTGCTTGTTCTTCTGCCCATGTCCCACATCACTAGTCCAAGAACTCTCCCCACTAACCGTGCAGCTGAATTCGCATGTCTGATGAAGTCCCTTTGTCTTTCCTGGTGCAATGAAGAATTTAAAAGTAACCCTAGCACTTATCCTCACGGTGGGGGACACCTTTCAGCTCAGCACTGGGGAAGCAGAGCTAGGTGAATCTGAGTCGCAGGCCAGCAAGGCCTATATAGTGAGACCCTGCTTCAAAATAGATACACAAACATGTAAATCTCAGGACAGTGCGGTAAGTGAGCCAAGTAGATCATGCATAGGTTACGGCCGGGTCCTTGGGGGGATGGTGGTTATAGGTTGGATTGTAACCCCTGCAAGGGATATAAAGTTTTAAAGTCAATTTTTAATGTTTTAATTATGTGTAGGTGTGTGGTTTTGTGTGCTGGTGTGTGTGTGTGTGTGTGTATGTGTGTGTGTGTGAGCAGGTGCCTGTCGAGGACAAGGACATTGTAGATCCCGGAGCTGGAGTTCTAGGTTGTAACAGCTTGATGCGGATGCTGGGAACTGAACTTGGGTTGGGTCCTCTGGAAGAGCGACAAGTTCTCTCACCCTCTGAACCATCTCTCTGGCCGAGGACAGAAAGTCTTAGCTTCAGTGCCTTGGAGTATACCCTTAATTGGGTATAGGGTCATACAAGAGTGGGCTGGCCCTCAATCCAAGGTGTCAGGGCTCCTCAGAGGAAGATGAGATGACCACGCATGAGCAGTATGTGAAGGAGACTGAAGTCGGGTCTGTGAGCCAGAGTATGTTAAGGATCAGGATTTTCCAGCAAATACTAGAAGAGAGAGACTTGGAACAGAGTGTTTCCCAGATCTTTTGAGATAGTGTGGCCCCCACACACACCCTGACTCACACTTCCAGTTCAAACACTGTGTTCCAGGCTCCGTTCCAGGCTGTGACTGTCTGTGGACAAGTGCTTCCCGAGTATACAGGAGCCCCCTGGGTTTGAATCCCAGCATTGCAGAATCTGAAATGAAAACTTGCAGCACTGTAGGGTTTAAACACCGTGGCAGACGAAGCTCAAATTGACTGCATTCCCTGAAGCGGCAGGTATCTGGACACTTTCTGATTAGCATTTGGGCCCTCTGCCTGGGAGGGGTGTGACTTAAGTACCAAGTTCCTGTCCTCAGGGGACTCAAATGACTACACAGAGGGCGGATGATAAGCAGAAAAGAAATTTGCAAACAGCCAGCTTTGATGGTCAATGCTTTGAAAGGAATAAACAATGGCAGGGGGGAGTGTCCCGAGATAAGGGAGTCTAGGCTGGGAACTAGCTAGCTCCAGACAACTGAGGCTAATACAGATCGGCTTCCTAGTCTTGCTTTGAGGGTCACCATTTTATCTATGTCCCTATCACTTTTTAAAATGAGCTTTAGATGGCATCCCCTCTCTCACCCCCCAAACAAGCCTGAGATCAGACGTTTGCCATTCCACAGCCTTGGCCCTGTGGCTGTCCCAGTCTCTAATTGCAGAGTCCACCCAGGTGTTGCTGGAAGCAGCAGTCTAAACAGGCAGGATTTCAGGACGTCCTGGTCCTCATCCCTGTCATCAGGTGTGTCTTCCCCTCCTCCCTTTCCCAGCGTCTTTCTTCTTGGCTGTGTGGCTGTTCCACAGCAGGCCACATGCTAGGTGATGCACTCATAGCTAAAAGGACACAGTTCCTGTCCCCACTCCAACCCCCTAAGCAAAGGTCCACAGACAGACAAAGATGCTATCTGTACCAATGTACACACTCAAGGGAAGTATCATTGGGCCTAGTCTGGAAAGGGAGCAGGCACCTGGAAGTGTGAGGAGGGGGCCTGCATGGGAAGGTTTCCTAACATTAGGATACAGTGTGTGGCAGTCAGTGAAGAAGGATGGAAGGTGTCTTCTGGGCAGAAGAATCCACATATGAAGAAGCAAGCTTTGGGCAGAAGGGCCAAAGCCCCCTGGGAGAGGCACAAAGTCCCTGTCCTAGTCCCTCCTCACACCTCCCTAAATAAAGAGCCCAGCTGTTGCCAGCCCTTCAGCCTGTCCCTGCCAAATCCAGCAGCCACTTCTCAGGCTCACTCTGTGTCACCTGTCAGCAGCAGTTGGCACAATTGACTATTCACTTCTTCATGTGGCTCCCAGGGCTCATTCTTTCCTGCCCTCCTCCCCTCCTCACTGTCCTCTCCTGTCCCCCCCACTGTCCTCTCCTGTCCCCCACACTGCCCTCTCCTGCCCCTTTTCCTGCAGCTTTCTCAGCTCTTCTCTTTGTCTTCCTTCTGTCCTTCCATGTGCTGAAGTGTCTCCTCTCCTTGCTCTTGTTGCCTTGACAACTCTCCACCTTATATCTTAAATACTTCGATGGCTCCACATTGTGCCTAATCATGCTCACAGCTTCACTGTCTCAGCTCGACAGCATCTCATACTTAGTAAGGTCTGACTCCTTTCTCAGATTCAGGAGGTATCTAACTATCTTACCAGGTACTTAAGGATCAGATCTTCAATTCTTTCTTGACGCTTGTCTCCCAGTCCTCTACATTCAATGCCACCAGCAGATCAATGTGGAATGTTTCTACACCTTACCCCCTCCATCCTGCCATCTTGATCTCAAGTATCACCACTATTTCCTGTCTGTCTTATCTCAGTCAGTTTGAACTGCGCCTGTGGCTGACTCTGCCCTTTTCAACTTCTGAAATGTCATCAGGTTATATCCAACCGCTCAGAGTCTTTCAGTAGTGGTGGCTGCTCAGTGTGTACAGTGCTTGCTGCTGAGCATAACGGTCTGAGTTTGAATCCACAGCTTCCACATAAAAAGCCTGGCATGGCAGGTCATGCCTATAATCCCAGAGCTGGGGAGACAAGATCTGGGGGCTTGCTGGCCAGATATTCATGAGCTTCAGAGTTCATGTTTCAAAAAATAAGGTGGAGAATGTGGGGCCCAGGGCAGCCTGACCACACATGGGGCCCAGGCTGCACAGCTGCCATAGCAGGCAGCACCGGGTTCCAGGAAAAGCCATAAGATGGCACCACCCAGGAACAGACCATCCAAAGTAAATTCCTGACATTACAACCATTGTAGATGAGATCACCTGCCAGCACACACCCACTGCTGTTCATCAGGACACCCCTAGACAAATGTCAGCCAATCAGGGGTCCTGAACCTTAGAAGTTCCTCACTCCTATCTTTACTACTATAAAAACCCAACCCCAACTGAATTTGGAGCTCTCTGACACACGGAGAGACTGAGTTTGCAAACTTGTGTAAGAATAAAGGCTCAAGCCGGGCGGTGGTGGCGCACGCCTTTAATCCCAGCACTTGGGAGGCAGAGGCAGGTGGATCTCTGTGAGTTCGAGACCAGCCTGGTCTACAGAGCTAGTTCCAGGACAGGCTCCAAACCCACAGAGAAACCCTGTCTCGAAAAACCAAAAAAAAAAAATTAAATAAATAAAAAAAAAATAAATAAAGGCTCTTTGGTTTTGCATGCAGAACTTGGTCTCCTAGTTGGTTTTGGGGGGACTCTGTGATCTGGGCATCACAGAGAGCAATCCAGGAAGACAGCTGAGGTTGATGGCTGGCCTTCTCTCTCTTGGCTGCACATGTCACTCAAACTCAATGCTAGTCTTTATAGTAATGCCAAGGCCCTACTTGGACTACCTCTTGAGCTCATCTCATCTCTCTTTTCCTTGCTCTCTTGTTCTCCCTTCCTCCTTTTTTTTCCCTTTATTTTATTTTTTAATGTGCTCAGACTCATCAGAAACTAGGATCTGCACGTCATCACACAAAGCACTCAAGCATTGAGTCCCATCTGCTGGCATTACTGCCTCCCCAGTTCCTAGAGCACTCCTGGCCTGTCACTTTGAGGAATTTGTTTACTGTGCCGGTTCAGCTCTCCTGGGCTCTCCCAGGAGCTACATCCCGCAGTTAGACCTCAAAGAATTTGTTCTTCCCCTCCTCCTAGACCCTGCCCCATTCCCATCTCAGCAAGTACCACTTCCTCTTCCTGATCAGGTCTTGTTGAAGGACAGCTCACTTCCTCAGGCCACCTGATTCTCTATCACCAGGGCACACACAAGTGTTTGGCTTGCTTATCTTTTCAGTTAAAGGTAAGCCCTGGGTGTTTCCTCCTCCTCTTCTTGATCTTCCTCCTCCTCTTCCTCTTCCTTGTCTGTGTGATGTATGTGGACAGTGTCTTCCACTGTTTTCTGCCTTATTGCCTTGAGACTGGGTTTTTTCCTGAACCTGGAGCTTGCCGATTTGGCTAGTCTGCCGGGAGCTCCCAGGATCCACCTGTCACTGCCCCACTAAGATGCTGGTATTGCAAACACAGTCAGGACTATGCCTAACTTTTACATAGGTAGTGCAGATTTGAACTCGGGTTTCCAGGCTTGCAATGTAAGTGTTCTTGCCTATTGAGCCATCTTACCAACACTTTCTCGAGACAGAATTTCCCTGAGTAGCCTGGGCTTCCTTCCATCCAGCACTTTGTGATCCTCCAGCCTCTGTCTCCCGAGACTCAACAGAGTATGTGCCACTAAGCCCCACACCTGGAATTCTTTCCCTCCTCACTGCTAAACTCCTGGTGTTTATTTTTTATTTTGGTTTTTCGAGACAGGGTTTCTCTGTGCAACAACCTTGGCTGTCCTGGAACTCTCTTTGTAGACCAGGCTGGCCTGGAACTCACCTCAGCCTCCCAAGTACTGGGATTAAAGGAGTGTGCCACCACTGCCTGGCACTCCTGGCATTTATAATGGTGCTCAGGACTGGAGAGATGGCTCAGTGGTTATGAGCACTTGTTGTTCTTGCAGAGTACCTGGGTTCAATTCCCAGTGTGTGCATGGTGGCTCACAATCAATCGTTACTTCAGTTTCAGGGGATGCAATGCAGGTTCCAGAGGAAACTGTCCAGCTATTGGCCAGTCAGCTTTTATTAACAGTGAGAGCAGCACATTTTCATTGTATAAAGATTATTCCACAGCAGAGAGCTCTGAAGTCAGCGCTGGTTGTATTTACAGAGGACCCTGGTTGTATTCTCAGCACCTGTATGACACCTGGCCACTCTAACTCCAGTTCCAGGGGATCCAGTGCCCTCTTCTGACTTCCACAGACACTGCATAACATGGTATACAGAGATAAATGCAGGCAAACACCTGCACACATAAAATAAAAATTAATAATAATTATAGTAATAATAACAATAAATCCGGATTCTCTTTATGTAGCCCTGGTTGTGTTAGAACACTGTGTAGACCAGGTTGGCCTCTAACTCACAGAGGTTGGCCTGCCTCCTAAATGCTGGGATTAAAGGTGAATTTTTGTTTTTTGAGACAAGGTTTCGCTATAGTTTTAGAGCCTGTCCTGGAACTAACTCTTGTAGACCAGACGGCCTCAAACTCATGGCAACTGCCTCTGACTCCTGAGTGCTGGGATTAAAAGGCGTGCACCACCACTGCCCGGCCTTAAAGGCTCATTTTTTACTTTTAAAAACGTCATGAAGATACTTGAAAAGACAAATGATAGACTAGGATAAAATATTCTTAAAGTGTAATTCTCATGAAAGATTTATGTATAGAATATATAAAATGCCTTAAAAATGAAATAATGAGAAGACTTAACTAAAAATCATATGCTTGTTGGGAGCAGTGAACCCCCAGATCCTGAATTTCTTGTAAACAACTTGTTTTCCCCTGATCTGAGTGCCTGCAGCTGCTCTGAGTATGAGACCCTCAGGAGTTCCTAATGGCAGGGGAGTGGTTTCTGGTGTTTGGCTGGAGCGTGGCTATCCCTATATAAGCTGCCCCTGGACACAATAAAGGGGGCATTCTTGGGGCATTCCTGTTTCAAGGATGACCCGTGTCTCTGTCTGTGTATCTTTGTGTGTTTCCATCTCTAGCCCGTTGTCCGGTTCACGAACTGTATGGTAGGGCATAGAGCACAGACGGGTGTCGGGTGCTACCTGTGATAATTAATCATTATTATTAGTGGGGTTTACAGGCACCTAGGAGATACACCTCTGGGCGTGTCTGTTTCCAGAGAGGGTTAATTGAGGAAGGAACCCTCCCCTGAATGTGAATGACATCATCCTGTGACCTGATCCTGGACTATAAAGAAGGGAGTAGAACACATTCATTTCTTTCTGCTTCTGGCACTGTGTCATGTAACTGACAGCCTCACTGTCCTGCTGCTGTAGCTAGGGGCCACTTTTGCTGCCGTACCCTCCCTGCTCCTGACACGGTGTCCTCATAGACTGTGAGCCAAAGCATATCTATTCTTTCCTCGGTCGCTTCTGTCAGATGTTTGTCACAGCTCTGGTGAAATGATTTGTCAAGACACTTCATTTAAGACTAACTAGGAAGCCGGGCAGTGGTGGTGCACGCCTTTAATCCTAGCACTTGGGAGGCAGAGGCAGTGAATCTCTGTGAGTTCGAGGCCATCCCCGTCTCCAAGAGCTAGCTCCAGGACAGGCTCCAAAGCTACAAAAAAACCCTGTCTCAAAAAGACCAAAAAGGAAAAAAAAAGTTTATATCAGGAACGATGCTAAACTTGCTGGTTATTAGTGAAATTTGATGAAAACATAATGAGCTACCAAGACATACCTACTAGAATACATAAAAATCAGGGGCTGGAGATGGCTCAGTGGTTAAGAGCATCGACTGATCTTCCAGAGGACCCAGGTTCTTCAATTCCCAGTACCCACCTGACAGCTTACAACTGTCTATAAATCCAGTTCCAGAGGACCCGATACCCATGGCAAAACACCAATGAACATAAAATAAAAATAAATAAACTAAAAAAAAATACACAGAAATGAAAGAGACTGACTTTACTGGTGTTGATGAGGCAGAAGGTATGCATTCATCTGGATGCAGTCCTGGCAATAGCGTAAAATGACTCAGCCACCTTTTTGCTCTTCAGGTTTTATATAAACAGAAAAAGAGTTCCATCGTGACATCTTCCCACATGTTTGTCCAGTCCTTTCCACATTCTCCTTTTCCACTATCACTTCTTTCCTGCCACCTCCGGTTGGTACAACCACTGTGGAAAGCAGTTTCTACAAGGACTTAGAGTCCATCTCTTATGTTCTATAGCCGTTCCATTCCGAGTTATATATCTGCAAGGGGAGAAAGCGAGTCAGGTTGTATGACTGCTCACACACACAGCTGTGTTTCTGGATCTGAGGCCCAGAGGTGACACGAGTGACCATTTATAGAGGGCTGAATGAACAGGCAGGGGCAGCCAAGAGGCTCCAGTTGAGAACGTGCAGTCTGTTTCTGCACTTCATCTTCACGGCAGGATGTTTAGGAGACACATTCCAGCCTTCTTCCATCAGTTTCGGATACTTCCCTGTCTCTTTCTCTCTATCCCTGTTTTTCTCTATCTCTATTTCTCTGTCTCTGATTCTCTCAGTGTCTCTGTCTGTCTCGCTCAGTGTGTGTGTACGTACACATGTGTGCCACTGCATGAGTGTGGACGTCAGAAGACAACGTGCACAAGTTGGGTCTCTCCCCTATGGAGTCCTGAAGACTGAACTCAGGTCATCAGATTTGGTAGCAACTGACTTAATTCACTGAGCCGTCTCACCATCCCTACTCTTAGTATCGAACTCTCTGAATTCCTGGAGCATCCTGGACGTATTCATGAGATAAGACTTCATGATATTTCGTTACCGCTTCTAGGTTGCCTTTTCCTTTGTGACTTCTTCTCATCGTGACCTCCTTAGCCTGGGCGCATGTGTTTCTTCTCAGGACCTCTCCGTCAGAGTACGGTGGTCTTGTCTGTCTTACTGTAATTCCTGACATGAAAACATGACAGCTAACACATTTATGAATGTGTATGCTTAGAAATAGCCATTCCTCACTCGGGAGGCAGAGGCAGGCGGATCTCTGTGAGTTCGAGACCAGCCTGGTCTACAGAGCTAGTTCCAGGACAGGAACCAAAGCCACAGAGAAACCCTGTCTCGAAAAACCAAAAAAAAAAAAAAAAAAAAAAAAAGAAATAGCCATTCCTCAAAGGCAGGAGATGCCTACTCTGTAGATCTTTCTCCCCTGTGGGATGCTGAGAATCAAATTCAGAGCCTGCTAGCTATGATCTGTAATCCTGATTTTGTTAACTTGACGGGGCTTACATTCACTGTGGAAGCAACCTGGGCATGTCTGGGAGGGAGTCTTCAGATTGGGTTTATTGGGGTTCAAAGAAACACCCTAAGTGAAGGACCAGAACTGAATAAAAAGAAGGCAAGCTCCGCACCAGCCTCCCTCTGCTTCCTGACCTCCCATCAGGACCATCCATTTCAAGCTCCTGCATCCATGGCATACTGACATGATGGACTGTACACTTGCGCTGTGATCCAAAATAAACACTATTTCTTTCTTTTATAAAAATTTATTTATTTTTATTTCATGTACATTGGTGTTTTGTCTGCATGTATGTCTCTGAGTGAGGGTGTCAGATCTTGAATTTACATATAGTTATAAGCTGCCATGTGGGTGCTGGGAATTGAACCCGGGTCTTCTGGAAGCAATTAGTGCTTTCATCCTCTGAGCCATCTCTCCAGCCCAGCCCTCCATTTCTTAAATGGCCCTAGCCAGCTAGTTTCTAGCAGCAGCAAGACAAGGGGCGAATGCACTGGCTAAGTTCTGAGCTACAATCCTGTTTCTTCCTTCTCTTTTGTCTTCTTTTACATTTTTTATTTGTTTTTGTTTTTCAAGGCTGGGTTTCTCTGTGCAATTCTAGCTGTCCTGGAACTCACTCTGTAGACCAAGCCAGTCTCCAACTCAGAGATCCACCTGTCTCAGCCTCCTGAGTACTGGGATTAAAGGCATGCCACCATCGTCTGGGAACATCTTTTATTATTTATCACATTATATGAATTGACTCTTATTAAGCTGAACAAATGTTCCATTTCAGTAATAATACCAATGATATAACTCAGATATGTTTCTGGGTTAAATGGGGCAAGAGCTCTTTCCTGCTTTCTCTCACAAACACCTGGCAAAAGCGACTTCAGGGAGAAGTGGCTTCTCTTCACACACGGCAGGCAACACCTGGCCCCATCGCATCCAGAGGCAGGCAGGAGAGAACGAAGAATGGGTACTTCTGCTCAGCTTACGTTCTCCACCCTCTCCAGGATCCCAGTCAGGAAGTGGCACTTGTCCCACCTCAGGTACTGAGGTGACAATGGCCCCCTACAGGCAGTCCCTAGGTGACTCTAGTTCTGTCAAGTTGACTCAACAATAATCATCACATGTACTATTAGCTAGAGATTTGTTTTTTTCCCCTAATTTTTCCCCTAATTGGATTTTCGAGACAGGGTTTCTCCGTAGCTTTTGGTTCCTGTCCTGGAACTAGCTCTACTAGACCAGGCTGGTCTCAAACTCACAGAGATCCGCCTGCCTCTGCCTCCCGAGTGCTGGGATTAAAGGCGTGCACCACCACTGCCCGGCTAATTTCCTTATTTTTGAGATAGGGACTTACGGTGTAGCCCAGGCTAGCATCAGACTGAGAAGCCTCTTGCTGCCATCTGCCTGCCCACCCATCTGCTTGGGTGCTGGGATTAAAAGTGTGAGGTTGAATACAATTCTATTTTATCTGTATAGTATATACAAAAGAAACTATTCATTCCTAAATAGATATTTAGGTTGTCGCAATTCTCTTTTATTTTGGTTTTGTCTCATCTAGCTCAGACTGTCCTTGAACTCCTGATCCTCTTGCTTCTACCTTCCTCCTGAGTGCTGGGATTGTAGGTGTAGGTGTGTGGTTCTCTACATTGCTGAAAATATGACGTGGTTTTAATATCTCTTCAAGATTATCTATCTATCTATCTATCTATCTATCTATCTATCTATCTATCTATCTATCATGTATCTGTATGTCTGTATGTGATGTGGGGTGTGTGTGTGTATGCAGGTGTGCCACAGTGCATGTATGGAGGTCAGAGTACACATTTGTGGAATTAGTTCTCTCCTTTTGACTTTATTTACATGGGTTCCAAGAATCAAACTCAGATCAGGCTCGCAAAAGCAGGTGTCCTTTCCTGTTGAGCCATCTTGCCAGGCCAAGATCCCACTTGCAGTGCCTTTAGATTTAGCAAGCAGTGGGGTTGTCGGATAAAAGGGAGTTCTAGCTTTAAGGTTTTTCATTCCCATGCCGTTCTCCATGGCCTGTTACCATTCTCACCAGCAGTGCAGTTTCCCTTGTTCTTGCTGTTTTCTGTCGCTCTATAATAGCTCTGCTGGTGGCTCTGGTAAGGCAGTGGCTTCTGCTGCTGTTGCTGCCACATTTCCTCCTTTTCTCTTCCTCCTCCTTCTACCCCTTTCCTTCCTCTCCCCCTCCTTGTCCTCATAGAGTCTCTATGTGCAGCTCAAGCTGGTCTCAAATTTGGGATCCTCTTGCCTTTACCCCCCAAGTGCTAGGGTTGAAGGTGTATGCCACGACACTCACCTATCCAAGCATCTTTGCATATAGCTGTTGGCTATTGGTGTGTCTCCTTTAGAGAAATGTCTGCATTTAAATTGGACTATCATTTCTTTTTGTTGTTGTTGTTGTTGCATTATGGAAGTTCCTTACATGGTTTAGAAATTAACCCCTGACCAGAGACACAAGTGACAAATATTTTCTCTTTTTCCTCATAGGCTGCCTTTAGTGATTCTTAACATAGTCCTCAGCCATTACAACATCAAAGAGTCCTGAGCCAAATGCTCTTCGACAGGAAACTGGGTAAGTAGATCTCAATCCATGCATATAATGCAGTTACTTGTGTGAGTTTAGAAGACATATGGCTCTGAGCAGATCAGTGTGGAGATACACAAATAAATGCAACGTTGAGCAAAATGAGCTTTTTTTTTTTAAAAAAAAATTTATTTTATGTGCATTGGTGTTTTGCCTGCATGTATGTCTGTGTGAGGGTGTCAGATCCTCTGGAACTGGGGTTACAGGCAGTTGTGAATTACCATGTGTGTGTTAGGAATTGAACCTGGGTCCTCTGCAAGAGCAGCCTGTGCTCTTAGCCGCTGAACCATCTCTCCAGTCTCAAATGAGAAGATTTAAAACCATGGAATATGGCGGGGTTGTGGAGTGTTCACCTAGAATGAGTGAAGCTGTGGATTTTGTCCCCAATATTAGAAAATGACAAAACCAATCCAAAATTCCTACAGAATAAGATTCTGATTTCAAGAAACAAAAATTTATATATAGATATGTGCTGTTGTTTGTTTTGTATTTGGGAAAGCCTTGTTATGAAGTCCAGCTGGCCTAGAACTGCTACCAGTCTCTTGCCTCAGCTTCTGTGTGCCCAATTACAAGTGGGCAGACATCTGGTGCACACTTGGGAGCGCGCACACACACACACACACACACACACACACACACACACACACACAGTCACACACTGTATTGATGTATTCTTTCTTTCTTTTTTTCCTTCCGAGACAGGCTTTTTCTGTAGCTTTGGAACCTGTCCTGGAACTTGCTTTGTAAACCAGGCTGACCTCGATCTCACAGAGATCCGCCTGTCTCTGCCTCTTGAGTGCTGGGATTAAAGACGTGCGCCACCACCGTCCAGCATTGATATAGTCTTAAGAAAACCTAGAGCTATGGGTGTAGCTCAGTGGTGGAGTGCTTGTTCTATATGCATGAGGCCCTGGACCTCAGAAGGGAGAATCAGAAACAACAGCAATCCCTTAGACCCAGAAAGACCCGGGCATTAGAACATGCTGGAAGAAACTTTGCTTTCATTCTTATGTGGTGGACTTGACTGTCTGATATGAGCTTGCTTTGCTTCTGTAATTTAAAAAGCACCATGGAAATAAGGAAAACACATCTGACTGGAAAGATTACTGTATACGTGCATTTCAGACGTCTTGAAAAATGCGATTCTTAGGCTGATTATGCCATTGTGGATTTTGGTAGCATCTTCCTAAAAAATGTCACTTTCACTTTTCTGGTCTTGTTTTTACCTTCACATATCCTTTTAGAGGCGGAGTACACAGAGACCTATGTCCAAGGAAGCAAGACACAGTGTCCACTAAGTCAGAGGCCGTAGACTGAGGTTTCCTTCCCATGACTTCCAGCCCAGGGTACATACTAGAAAAGCCCAGTTTCAAGCAGATGGGAAAGGCAGCAGATGAGTTTTGGAGGCATAGATTCCTTTTGACTCTTGGCTTTATCAGCTACAAGATGTGTGATCTTGGGCAAGATTTTTTGTTTGGTTTTTGAGAAACCAAAGAAACTTAGAACTCTGAATATAGTATGGGCTAGCCTTGGACACACGAGATCCGCCTGCCTCTGCCTCCCAAGCGTTGAGATTAAAGGCATGCACCACCATGGACTGGCTGGCTTGGGAAGATTCATAACCTCCCTTTTTGACTGTGGGTTCCTCATCACCCTCAGAAGTGGTTTAGTTGCATCAGTATTATCAGATTATTGAGAGGTATAAATGTGAAGCGCCCCAAAGACAGTGATTCCCAACTGTTTGTTTTTGTTGTTGCTTCTCTGGGGATGAACAGCCCAGCAGCTGGAAGAAATTAGGGTAGATTAAAGGAGTCAAACGAGGAAAGGAAGAGTTTAATACAGATTGGAGATACAATTCCATTTCCTAGTCACTGTCTCTCTCCGCCTTCTCGCTCCCTTTTTTTCTCCTTTTAATTAAGCCTCCTGTTGTTAAGTGCTAGCAGATGTGTAAGTGGTAGCTCAGTAGGAGCTGAGGAAGGGCCTGAGGCAATGCTTTGCAGTATGTGGAAGGATGGGGGGCTTGCATGGACTGGTGAGAAACAATCACAGAACAAGGGACCGGTTTGTTCTTTGTAGAGCTGCATCCACTCAGAAAGCCAGGGCCTCTCAGATAACCCTTCAGCTCTGGGTTGCCTGACTTGTTATGAAAATACCCAGCCATCGCTAACCCTAAGGAACCCATAGCCTAACTACTATCACAGTAGCCCTAAGGCCCAAAACTCTGAGAATTTCCAAGCAGAGTCAGACTTTTCTCCTGATTTCTTTGTGCCCAGAATGTCTCTGACCAAAAGTGCTGACTACGAAGGCATCCCGAGCTTTTCCACCTGCCCGGCAGAAAACCTCCAGGGTGAGTGCCTGTGTGTGCATGCGTGTGCATGTGAGGGGAGGGAGAGGAAGGGAGGAAAGCAGAAAGAGGCCGGGAGGGAGAGGGGAGGAAAGTGGCCATGGGCGTGCCTTGGAGAGTACCTAGCATCCCACGTAGGTCTGGTTGCTGGAAGCTGGACACGAATTTCTTACTGATCTTCACAGCTAGGGGGACTGAGATACACTGTCCTATGAGATACACCGGGCTGATATAGTTTCAGTGTGGTATTAGGTGGAACCCTCTGAAGAGAAGCATGTTTTGTTCTACCCCCCATGGTTCTCAACCTTCCTAATGCTGCGACCCTTTCATACAGCTCCTCATGTTGCGGTGACACCCAGCCAGAATATCGTTTTGTGGCGACTTCATAACTGTAATTTTGCTCCTGTGATGAATCATAATGTAAATATCAGATATCCAGGATATCTGATATGTGACCCTCTGAAAGGATCATCGAGCCCCAAAAGGGTTGAGGCCACAAGGTTGAGAAAGAACTGTTCTACACCGCACTTGCAAAGTAACAATGATGTCTTACTTAGTCAGTGTCCCGTGGTTGCGAAGAGACACTATGATCATGGCAGCTCTTAGAAGGGAATGCATTTAAAGGCTGGCTTACGGTTTCAGAGGTTTAGTCTGTCGTCATGGCAGGGAGCTTGGTTGCATACAGTCAGACATGGCTCTGAAGACGTTGAAAGTTCAACATCTTGATGCCAGGCAACAGGAAGAGATGGATCCTGGGCCTGACTTGGGCTTTTGAAACCCCAGAGCACAGCTCAGTGACACACTTCCTCCAACAAGGCCACACCTACTTCAGTAAGACCACACCTCCTAATCCCTCTCAAGGGGTGCCACTCACTGATGACCAAGCATTCAAATATATGAAATACATGAGGCTGTGGGAGCTATTCTTGTTCATGCCACCACAGATGGTAATAGTTAAAAAAAGGTATAGTGTTTCTGTGTGCTAGACACTGTTCAACACACACACACAGTTATGTATTTTGGGTTTTTTGGGGTTTTTTTTTTTTGTTTGTTTGTTTTTTGAGACACAGTTTCTCTATAGCTTTGATGCCTGTCCTGGAACTAACTCTTGTAGACCAAGCTGGCCTCAAACTCACAGAGATCCACCTGCCTCGCCTCCCGAGTGCTGGGATTAAAGGCGTGCGCCACCACTGCCTAGCTTTATGTGTGTTTTAAAATTCTTTTTTAAAATAAAGTTTATTTATCCTAGGTGTTTTTCACATCATGTATTTTGATCTCCTTCATTAGGGAATGAATCCCTTTGAATCTGCCCTCTGCCCCTGAACTCCCCGCCCCCAATAAAACAAAATTCAAGAGAAAAAAAAAAAAGGAAGAAAATAAAATGAGAAAAATAAAACAAAAGAAGAGGAAGGAATTAAAAATCTCTTCATGGAAGCTGCAATGTGACCCAACAAGTCACACCATATACCCCTTGGTCCGTACATCTCTACTTGTAAATGTTCATTGCAAAGGGTCATCAATCTGGTCTGAGGCCCCTGGTCTCCATCATATAACTGATGCCTGGGCCCCCACTAGGATTCTTCCTGGACATCCCACTGGTACCCTGTGCTATGAAGATCCTGCAGCTTTGGGTCTGATGGTCAGGTTTCTTCGTGTGCTCCAGCAGTTCATAGATGGGGTAGATATTGGGGCAGGCCAAGTCATCACCTTGGGTCTGACCTTGTTCAGCTGTAGGGTTGGTCTGGGGAAATGGGGACAGCTTTCCCATCGTCACAATTTCGGACCTGTGCTAACCATGTTGGCTCTATGATGCTGTCCTGGCGAGGTGGAGGGTCTGCTCCCCAGAATGTTGCAGCTGGTGGGGTCAGGGATGGCACTCCTGCTCTTAGGATCACCGGATCAGCTCTCCCACCTGCCTCACGTGCTGATTGGGGGGAATCCCTCCCCTGCCCAAGTGGGAGAGCCATCCCTGCCCCTCACCAGCTGCAACATTCTGGGGAGCAGGCCCTGCACCTTGCCAGGACAGCAGCCATGAGTCAGATGAGGGGTGGGGCTAGATCTCCCATACTCCTGTCCTGAGGGTTGGCTTTCATCAACAGGGTCATCTCTGCTGTGCTGCCCAGACAAAGTACCAGGCTGGCCTTCATGTGTGTTGCCACTGGCCAAGGGGTCAGCTCCCTCACCATCTCGGCCCACTCCCTTCCTCTCCTGGCTTCAGATTTGCCTCTGTCCATAGGTCTGAACCATTCTCTCTCTCTCTCTCTCTCTCTCTCTCTCTCTCTCTCTCTCTCTCTCTCTCTCTCTCCACTGTTCTTCTGTTCACTGTAACAGTGGCCTTCTGGCTGGTGCTGCAAGGTACCAGGTAGGCCTGTGTTTTCTCTTCGAAGCCTGGGGTGGGCAGCCAGCCTGTGTGTAGGTCTCCCAGTCTTGTTCAGGTCACCGTGACACAGGACTATGCCATGCTTTCTCATCACAAGGAGATTCTTACAGTGTCCTGGCTGGTGTGATTGGCTGCTTTCTGTCCACCCCAGCCAAATGGCATGAGTGGGGGCCTGACTATAGTTCCACTGTGGACCAGTGTTAGAATCTCATGTTCCTGCTTGGCTGAGTTGTGGCCACCACTGATTGAGGCCCAGATTGATGGCTCCTTCTTGAATGGGACCCCTGCACACCCCAGAATCTGGGGGCTCGTCTCCCCACCCCCTTTTTTTATCTTTACAGTAGTCCTGGAAGAAAAATATCTTTTTTTTTTCCAGATGGGAAACATGAGACATGAAAAGATTAAATAAAATATCCAAAGTCGCTTGTAAAAACAACGAAAGCCTGAGGTTAAAGAACTGGCTGAGCTTGAGGGTCTGCAATGTTTGTTGTAGCGCCCGATTATTGCTCCTCAAACTTCCGAGCCTGCATTTAAAAGTGGGAGCTATGCCGGCATCCGAGAGGGCTGACTTCTCTTGAGATTTCTGTAAAGGACAGGGTGCGTTCCCTATCACACATTTGCCTGGTGCCCTGTCTGGCCAGTGCCTGAGTAGAGTGATGTACCTCAGTCTCCACTAGTCCCCTCAATCCTGATCAAGGCCTGCTCACTTTACCTAGTAACCCAATATTTTTCCCCCATGTGTGTTTGTTTTGAATCTGGGCATTGAACTTGGAGCCTCACTCATGTCCCACCAACCCACATTTCAGCTCTGCTGCTTTAATCTTCAGTTTCTGGTCCTTCCTTCCTTCCTTCCTTCCTTCCTTCCTTCCTTCCTTCCTTCCTTCCTTCCTTCCTTCCTTCCTCCCTCCCTCCCTCCCTCCCTCCCTCCCTCCCTCCCTCCCTCCCTCCTTCCTTCCTTATTTATTTATTTGTAGTCCTGGCTGTCCTGGAACTCTCTCTGTAGACCAGGCTCCCCTCTAATTTAAAAGGATCCACCTGCCTATGATTCCCGGGTGCTGGGGTTAACCTCGTGCACCACCACCGCCTAGCTCCCCCTCTATGCGTGCACCACCACCGCCTAGCTCCCCCTCTATGCGTGCACCACCACCGCCTAGCTCCCCCTCTACATGTGCACCACCACCGCCTAGCTCCTCCTCTAGGTTTTTAGAAAAATGGAGAGTACATTACTGTCCCCCTGCTAAGCAGTGACACATCACTCGCTGCGACTTCAGCCTCATTTTTAGTGTGAAGGGGAGGGAATCTGGACCAGGCCGTGTTCCCTTCTGAACTTTGCTGTGTCCTGGGGCTGTCCTTTCGGTATTGCTTTATTTCCTACTGTGTGGTTTGGGGAGATTCTGCTAGAAGGCCATTTAGACTGTGGTGGTCAAATTAGCCGGCCATGCAGAAGGCATCCGGAGAGAGTGCCAAATAGCCAAACTGCAGGCCGCTTTTGGTAAAGGCTCTGTCCAGAGAGATGTCACCCAGGCTTTTTGTCTTACTGTGTAGCCCAGGTCAGCCTCGAACTCTCCACCTCATCGCTTCTGTTTCCTGTGGGCTGGGGTTGCAGGTTGGCACAATCACAGTCAGCTCTGGTGAAAAATGAGTTTTTATTATTTTGAGACAGAGTCTCATTGTGTATCTCTGACTAGCCTTTTACTAGCAGATCAGGGTGGCCTGGAACTCAGAGATCCACCTGCCTCTGCCTCCTGAGTGCTAGGAGCCAAAGACTGATAAGAATCTGAGCGCTCTGTTAGCACCTAGAAGTTAAAAAAGTTTTGAGTCTGCGAGATGGCCCAGTCTGAGTTTGATCTCCGAGACCCACACACAAGGTGGAGAGAGAACCAGCTCTTTCAGGTTGGCCTTTGCCTGTGCACACACACAGAATAAATGTAAATTTTAAAAACTAAAAATTTTAACAGTTTTATTAAAAAAATATACTTGGAGAAAATGCCTTGCTTTTTTCTAGCTGGGATCACCAAAGTTTGTGAAGTTTGTGTTTTTGTTTTTTGGTATGTCTTTCTTTTCATTGTTATAGTCACTGTAAGAAAATTGTACAGTTTTATCCGATTTTTCTGGTAAGTTTGAACACCCCTAATATTCTCCTTAAGTGGTTTGGGAGATGGAGCAAGAGGTAGCAGGGCAGCTGAAGAATGGGGCTTTGTCTTGGCTATTGTCCCACCAGGTGAGTTGGGGGCCTGAGCTCGAAGGAGCTTTTGTGTTTCCAGCTGTGCCAGGGGATTAGCGGCTTAGGCTGACCTCGGGAGTGGGTTTTATTGTTAACATCTTCTGAGGCTGAAGCCATAATGTTATGGTTTTTGTTTTGTTTTTAACTCAGCACCATCTGCTCCAAGATCTCCACAGGCTTAGGGCTTTCCCCCAAGTCCCTCCTTCTAATGAGTGCCCATATCCAGAAGAGTGAATTCACTCTGGGCAAGTGACAGATGTGTACTATGGAAAATACAGTCAGTCAGCTATCAACCCGGTCGGTCTGTGACCATTTATGTCACCTCAGCAGGGTGAAGAGCCTAGCTTGCCGCTATGCAAAATAATAGCCTGACTTGCAAGACGTGGCTGCTCTGTATCAGACAAAGGCCTGCAAAGAGTTTGAAGAAGTTAGTGATAGTAGCGGAAGCGAGAATGCACAGGCCGGGATCGATGCCCACGTGAAGGCGCGGATGCGATGCACCATGGGAAGCCGAGTTTCCTTTGATATAGCTCCGCCTTGAGAATCGGCACAGTCCTGAGCGAATGTGCATGGTGCAATTAGAGGGACACTTTGAAGGGAACAAAGCTGCTTGTGTAAGTGTGTGTGGTGGGGGGGTGCCCAGCTCTCTTCAACAGCGTCCGGAAATTCATTCTGTAACAATGAACTGTAATTCCAAGTCAATGACACCTTCTAAATCCTCTCAGACTCTGCCCAAAATTATAGAGGAGGGATGGCGAGTCAATTCCGTTCAGTCAGAACTGGATAGCTGTGTACTTTACTCAAATGCCTGGGATCTAATGGAGATGGGCCGGCAGCCAGGAGCAAAGCGAGTCAATACAGGACTTGGAAGAACGCGGCTGCTGGGAGCAGATAATGAGGAAAGGGTTGGGATTTGAAAGCATGACCCCGGAGTCTTCCTGTGTAATGAACGCGGTATAATGGAGGCCCGAGGCCTGATCCCGGGTGCACCTGTGTGTGAGCCAGCCGGCCAGCATAACGTGGTGGTGGTGGGGAGCCTGAAGGTTTTCAGACTGCCTTGTCTGTGCAGTGAACAGAGAAGGAAACAAGTAATTTCCTCTGTGGGAGATAGGCATGGGACTTAGCGGTCAAGGACTTGAACTTGGTTTAGAGACCTAGTGCCCCGTTTGCTAACTGTGCAGACCTGAGTTCTTTTAGCTGGAGTCTTCGGTTTATCTGTAAAGTGGGGGAAGGAAATTATAGTACTTATCCTACAGAGGACTGGGTAAGACAAAGGATTTTAAAAGCACTTTACAGTGTATATGGCACTACACCTCAGTACTTGACAAATATATCTGTTACTAAGGAATATGGTCATGGGGTTGGGGTAACAGGGGAGTTGGGGGAGGGAAGAGCGGCCCAGATGACTGAGGGGGTAAGGGTGCTTGCTGCCAGGCCTCATAGCCTGTGTTCAATCTCTGGGACCCACATGGTAGAAGGAGAGAACTGAATCCAGAAAGTTGTCCTCTGGCTACATGAACACCACAACACATTGCACACATACATGTATGTATACATACATGCGCACATGTATGTGTACACACACACAAACAGATATAATAAAAGTTGGAAAAAAGGGGAAATGGCCACTATATTGATGGCTTGTCTTGTTCCTGTGACAGGACCTACCCACAGAAGCGACTTCAGGAAGGGGTTGTGTGGGCTCACAGTGTAAGATACATTCACCGTGGCAGGGAAGACGTGGTGGTAGGATGAGGTGGCTGAGCGCAGTGAGGAAGCAGAGATGGATGCTGGGGTTAGAACTTGTGTTTAGTGAAGTGGTGCTGCCCATGGCTCTTTCTACTCTCAGTTAATAACAGGCTGATATTCCCTCACAGACATGGCCTCCTAGGTGGTTCTGGATTTCTGTCAATTACCACTGTTACAATATAACGATAACTATGTTTTAATTTGTCCCTCTATGCGTCTGGACATGGCTTCGTCTACTTTGTTCTCCACTGGTAACCTTGGAAAGGATATAGAATGAACAAGTCTTTAGAACAAGACTCTCACAACCTTGACCTTGAAATCCAGACTCACATAGCCTCAAACGGCAGTTTTTCTGAAGATGAAGTGGTTTTCTGGCTGCAGAGGGACCATGATATTTGATTTTCTCCCTTACAGAACATTGAGTATCTCAAAGGAATGCTTCTTCCGGGCTGACATGCTGTGAGTCACCCAGGAGACTCTCTCTCTAGCAAGTGATGCTTCTGTTCCTTGTTCTGAGACCACATTTTAATTCAGAATGACCTTGAGTCTCTGTGGCAGCTTGACTGAGATAGACTCTTCACTTCCTTGAAAAGACTCAGCTAGTTTTGGGATGTCAGGCACTTCACTTGCTAGGTAGCCTATGTTTTCTGATGGCAGGGATAAGGGTGTGGTGTCCTTTTGTTGAGTTGATGCCTTCCAGAAGGTTGGACGTGCCTACATGAAGCTGGAGAAGCAGTGAATTCTCCTTGGATCTCCGTGGCATGCTGTATTCCCTCACTTGTCTGTGTGGAGGGTGTGTATAAATATCCTCCCAGTCAAACGGCCACCGTCTTCATTAGAACAGCTGTGCTCACACTCAAAAGATTATAGCTGAGCTTATTGACCCTTGACCTGACATCACAGAAGAAGAGTTGGGAGGGTCATGGGGCCCACACTGGAGCATCCAGCCACTCCCAGCTCCTCCCAGCCAGTTGTATACAGTTCTGCCCTCATTGCACAAGGCCTTGGGGCTCAGGGAGGGGCTTGTTTACACTGTAGGGGGGGAGTACAAGGGGAAGAAACTCCTTTTCCACAACCATTGGGGAGATGTTGTCTTTGTGGGGTGCAGTCCTTCCAGTGTGGCTGCTTTCAAGCCATTCATGATCCTGCCTATAGTCTCCCTTCTTTGCTCTGTAAGTAAGCCTAATAAATTCATTGCTTTCCCAGAATGCACACTGGTGGAATGGTACCCTGTTTTGTCACTGGGACATTAGGATGAGGGGTCTGGCCGTTTACATCTTCTCTAGGGAAGGTGTTGTGCCATCAGAAGGCCGGACTCTCCCAGGTTTCTGCGCATCTCATCTCTTTATTTCTTTTCTATAATCTCTGTGCTGTAGATGGATTTTTCTTTGGGCGCTAGCTAACAAAAAATGACATGGAGACTTCTTATTAATTATGAAAGCTCGACCTTAGATTAGGCTTGTTCCCAACTAGTTCTTATAACTTAAATTACCCCATATATACTTTTTAAATCTGTGTTCTTTTATGTGGCTTGGTCGCCTTTACTCTGTACTCCCAGTCCTGCTCGCTCTGTTTGGCTGCTGATCTGCCTCTCTTAGAGCTCTCTCTGTCCAGATGTCCCACCTATACCTCCTGTCCAGCTATTGGCTGTTTAGCTTATTGTTAAACCAATCACAGTGACACATCCTCATAGAGTGTAGCGGAATATTCCACAACGCTGTGGACCAATGGTTTGGGGCACCTTTGTCATCTTAACACTTTTTCTTAGTTATCTGTGTAACTCTAAGCTTGGCACTCCAGGCCATGGATAGAGATTTCTTCCCAGCAGTCGTCTCGGAGTAGGAAAGGTGAGAAATCTCTTATTTTTTTTTTTGCTCTTCTTAAAAGTGCCACGTCTTTGGAAACCTGAGTCTGCTTGATCATACTACCAGTTTGGAATATTAATGGTGTAGATTAATTTTTTCTAGTGTATTTATTTATTCTGCGTATGGGGGTGGAGTGGGGGTGGGCGCAGCATAGCATGCACAGAGAGGTCAGGAAGCAGCCTGTGGGAGTTGGGTCTCCTTTCCCATATGTGGGTCCTAGGGATTGAACTCAGGTTGTTAGGTTTGACAGCAGACACCTTTGCCCATTGAGCTCCCCCCTCTTCCCCACTTTGTTTTTCTCTTGAGACAGGGTTTCACTATGTAGCCAAGGCTAGCCTTCAACTGTGATCCAAGTGCTGGGATTGCAGGTGTGAGCCACCAAGGCCACTAAAGAAAAAATTTTTTTTAAGGAACACACAAAATTTGTTGCTATAACAGATTACTTGAAATATTGGACTTACAAAGAAAAAATGTATTTTGGCTCTTTGTATCCACCACCCCCTTTGAGCCAGAATCTAACTTGTACCTTAGACTGAGCTTAAATTCATTACATACAGAGTGGCCTCCAATTCATGATCCTCCTGTCCCAGCCTCCCAAGTGCAGGAATTACAGGTGTGTATCAGTATGCTTGGCTTGACTCAGGTTCCAGGCCATGCTTGAGGGTACCATTTTTTTTTAAGAAATAGTTTTTGTATAGAAATGTTTTATGTGCATGTATGGTTGTCACACATGTGCCTTGTGCCCACCGTGGAGGTCAGAAGAGGGCATCGGATCCTTTGGAACTGGAGTTACAGGTGGTTAGTTAGCTGCCACGTGGGTGCTTGGAATCGAACCCAGTTCCTCTGCAAGAACAGCCAGTGTTCTCAACTGCTGAGCCATCACCTCAGCATGATGATTTGTTTGGAACCTCTGTTGACAGTGCTCGCTGGTAATGATGGGAGCATGCAGTGAGTCAAAATGCTTGCCTTATGGCCAAGAAGCTCGCGAGCAAGCAAACAACAACAAAGAGGCGGGGGTCCCGTGGTCCCTTCTTCCTAAGGACCTCCCAGAAGCCCTTTTCCCATAGGTTCATTGCATCTTTCAGTAGTTCTACCCCTGGGGATCAGACCTTAGCAAGTGGACCTTAGAGGGCTATTCACTGCATGTTTCCTGGCCTGCGGGCAAAGGGCTAGCCACAGCTTTGAACAAGCCATAGTCCAGAGGTTCAGGTACCATGACAATGGACACAGTTTTGTCTTCTCTTTTCATGGCCATTAGAGGTCCCCAGGTTTGTTTGTATTTCAGCCTTCTGTTATTATTGTTTTGTTTTTGTTTTCTTTTTTTTTTTCTTTTTTGAGATAGGTTATCACTTTGTAGTCCAGACTGTCCTGGGACTCAGAGTGTGCATGCTAGAACCACAGGCACAAGCCGCCGTGCGTGGCATTGTCTTTTATTTTCTCTGTCTTCTTTTAACAGTTATTTTTGTGATGTTGGGAATTGAACCTAGGACCTTGTGTCTTCTCAACAAGTGCTCTACCACTAAGCTGTGCCGTTCGTTCTTTAAATACACTTTTTATTTTGAGACAGGGTCTCACTAGGTTGTCCAGGCTCGTCTAACATTCTCTTTGTAGCCCAGTCAGGTCCTGAACTCTTGCTCCTCCTGTCTCGACCTCCTGCATATCTGAGATTAGAGGCCTGAACATTCCTTTTCCAGGTACTGCCTTTTTCCTTCTTTTCTTCCATCCCGATTGCTTGGTTTTGCTCTTAATGTCACGCACACGGGACCCGCTTTGTTCTCATGGACTGTCCCCGTAGTTAGACCACAGTTACCTTGGCACTGCCTCTCCTCTTGGGTTCCCCATGCCGCTTAGCATCATTTTCATGTCTGATCAGCATGACAACAAATTAATGGTGTTGAACATGCAGGATCAAGGGCTGTTGTAATAATAGCGGCAAGGCTGTGTCCCCGGCACCCAGCCGCCCGCATGGCTAGCTTATGCCCCGAAATAATTACACGGAAACTGTATTCTTTTAAGCACTGCCTGGCCCATTAGTTTCAGCCTCTTATTGGCTAGCTCTTACATATTGATCTAACCCATTTCTAATGTTCTGTGTAGTACCACGAGCTGGCTTACCAGGAAAGATCTTAACCTGCGTCAGTCTGGAGTGGGAGAATCATGGCAACTCCTCACTCGGCTTCCTTCTCCCAGCATTCTGTCTGTTTACTCCACCCACCTAAGGGCTGGCCTATAAATGGGCCAAGGCAGTTTCTTTATTAAATGAAAGTAACTCCTCCATCAAAGGGCAGACCCAGCAGCTTGCCTGACACTGGCCCTGCAGGCCTTTTGAACATGGATGAGCTTTTCTCAAAGCTTGTGCATCAGCAGCATCCTGCAGGGCGCGCATCAAAAGTCGAACCAAGACCAGATACACGGAGAGAATGTTCCGTACCACAGCCTCTTCTCCAAGACTCACAGACTCTCAGTGCATACTGAAAGTCGAGAAAAGGTGATGTCAGGTGTAGTTTTCTGAACACATTTGACTATAAGGGGTCTTCACCCCTGCCCCACCATATACCACATAGTACAGTCTGTCACTAGTCTTCTAGAAAGCAGAATTTGAGATGAGCTTGTGTGGGTGTTCAGCTCATTACAGGCTATTTAGCATTTTATTCTGTGGTTCATATTCCTCTGTTGTTGATCAGGAGGGGAAAATGATAGAGGATGTAGAACACCGTGAAAAACAGTGTGTCTTCCCAGTTACTTCTAAGTCTGCCCATGAGGTGGGTAATGTTATGAACTAAACTCAGGTATATTCTCAAGCTCCCAGGAAACCTCACGCTTATGAGTATTCCCAGTAACAGTAGGAATTGGAATGTTGTAACAGCCCCAAATATGGAACTCGGTGCATCTTGTGCTGCATCTTGTGCTGCAGTCCTCACAAGAAACCAAGGCTGGATAACACCGTTCTTAAGAAAGTTCAGCGTGCCAAACGTAGAAAAGTTCCTTAAGGGGTACAATATAAACAAGAACTAGAACCTAGTGTCCACTCAAATGTGACTGACCCCAGAGCCATGTACTCAACAATTTCACTGTTACTATATTTTTTCTCCCATACCTGTGAAGTCTCCAGACATTTTTTCCATGTGAGCTTTGGGATTGACACAGTGCTCGGTCAAAATGAGGACATCAGCAAATTAGATTGCTTGCTCTCTGAAGGGGCATTTGTCCCTCCGTGGAGGCTCTGCTACCTATCCAGCAAGGAAAAGTAAGTGTGTGGGATTAGAGTGCCAGATGTCACGTGAGCAGGACAGGACACGCACCCACAGGCTGCACATCCTCGACAGGCTCACAGGACACGCACCCACAGGCGGCACATCCTCGACAGGCTCACAGGACACGCACCCACAGGCTGTACATCCTCGACAGGCTCACAGGACACGCACCCACAGGCTGTACATCCTCGACAGGCTCACAGGACACGCACCCACAGGCGGCACATCCTCGACAGGCTCACAGGACACGCACCCACAGGCTGTACATCCTCGACAGGCTCACAGGACACGCACCCACAGGCTGCACATCCTCGACAGGCTCACAGGACACGCACCCACAGGCTGCACATCCTCGACAGGCTCACAGGACACGCACCCACAGGCTGTACATCCTCGACAGGCTCACAGGACACGCACCCACAGGCTGCACATCCTCGACAGGCTCACAGGACACGCACCCACAGGCTGCACATCCTCGACAGGCTCACCTTCCCAGCTCGCCCACTAGTGCCCCTACCCACTCCGTTCTATTTTACCCGTTCTTACAAGCTCCTCTTAGTTTTTATCTTTCTGTGTGACCTCAGCTTGTCCCCAAGGAAAACCACTAACTACTTGGCTCCGCATTCTAGGTCTGTGGTGACCTGCCAGCTGACATCTACAAGGCTTGGAGGTGACCTACTTTGAATGAAATGCTGGCTTTTCAGTTGCATGTTCAATAGGCTGAGTTGGCAGCGTGTCAGCGGACTTATGTCATCTAGGGATTGTGTCAATTTCCTCCCGCTTTGGCTTCCTGCTGGCAGATACCCTCAGGGTGCTCTTGGAAGCCAGAAAGTGTGGGAGACCCCTGAGGGACTGCAGGAAAGCAGGGACAGAGAGAGGTGCTGGGAAGACCCAGACCTAATTGTCAAAGGGGGAAACAAAAAACATGCCTAAGAAAAGAGTCTTCTAGAACAGAGTGACAGCACCCTACAGTGAGGTGACTCCCCACAGAGCAGCTTTGCTCCAAAATGAACTCCCTTCCCACCCCAGTCTCTTGTGTCTCTCCCCTCATGCCTTCTTCAGACGGGATGTTAAAGCGGTGTTCCATCTCAAACACACTAATGACCTCCAGGGGTGAGGGCAGACTGGTTTCTACCCTTCTGGCTCTGGCTCCTATTCATAATGCCCCTCCCCTTTCCATGATCCGTCTTGTAGCCTTTTCTTCAGGCTCTGTTAAATCTCTCAAAGTGTAGCTGTGTTTGGACCCAGTTTCCCTTCTGCAAAGGCCACACATCCAGGTTCCTGCTCTGTGGCTGCCATTCTGCAGCCACAGTGGATGAAACCCTGAGTTTAGATGGTGTGTGCTCAGAGCTTTGGTCTGTCATCTGGGGCACAGTAATGCAGTGAGCTTGTTCCCTGAGGAACAGCTTTATAAGTGCAGGTCCCCCTTTCCCTGTTAGAGCTGGGTAAGAGGTTCAAGATAGCTATGAGGACATTTAACTGGGGCCACATAGGGCCATCCTCAGAGGCCTGCTCAGCCCCAAGTTCCCCTCCAAGGACTGCCTCTCTGGTTAGAATTCTTTTTCTAAGTTGGTTAAAAGCTTGGGTTTATAATTGTGAAGATTAGTCTCAGATTTTCCCGCCAGAAACTCCTTTCTTAATGAGTACGTGTCTCCTAGGGATAAGAGGCTGTCAGCTGACTTCCTCCTTGGCATCAGTCTGTCCTTTTCATTCACCGGTGTTGCTCGGTCCTAAGCGTTTGTTGTGCATTTTGTTGCCAGGTGCACACAACAGCCAAGGCTCTAGCCTTAGGGTACTGATGGTCAGTGATGGAGAGGGAGTCAGGAAACTGTGTGCCTCCCTCTGAGCATCCACTGTGCCCAATGATGCTGATGCTGTCATATGGAAGGAAGGAAGGAGGGAAGGAAGGAAGGAAGGAAGGAAGGAAGGAAGGAAGGAAGGAAGGAAGAACGGAGGGAGGGAGGGAGGGAGGGAGGAAGGGAGGGAGGGAGGGAGGGAGGGAGGGAGGGAGGGAGGGAGGGAAGGCGAGGACTACCTGACATGGTGACATTCTTGAAAAGGACCCAGGTTCATTTCCCAGCACCCATCTGATGGCTCATAACCATCTATAGTTTCAGTTCTAGGGAATCCAGCATCCTCTTCTGACCTCCACAGCCTCCAGGTATACACATGATGCACAGACATACATGTGACCAAAACACTCATACACAAATATAAAATAAATCAATCTAGAAAAAAATGGAGTCTGATGCTGAGTTCTGGGTTGCAGACACAGAAATCAAGCAAACACATTGCTGTTCCCTGGACCCAAGGGGAAGACCACCACCATATAAATAATTTGAGTTTTGAAAATCTGGAACCCATGTGTGATAGATGAATAAAAGATGTTCAGCATCTGTTCCTCCTCTGGTTATACCCTGCCCCACCAACTTTGATATCGTCTACTAGGTGTGTTTAACACCCCAGCATGTATCTGCATGCTAGCTATTCAGTGAAGTCTGCAGTCCCTTGGCAAGTCTGTTCCTTAGAAGATTGGCCACCCTTCCTGCTCCTCATTCTGTAAGCATGGTCTCCCCACTTCCCATTATGGTGCCACAGCCCTTCATGCCTAAAGTTTTGTGTAAGGAGCACCACTGTGGTGTGCCCAGTGGTTCAAGTTGCAAAGTGTACTCCCTCTATTCATGGCTTTTCCTGTATTCACAAAACTACTCTGAGCTTCAGTTCACAAGTAACAGATGGACTATTCTAGAAATAAGCAAATTACGCTTTTAGTTACTTTTATTGTAGGGCATTGTTATAGTTCTGCTTCTGCTGCTCTTCTTTATATGTTACTTTGCCTGGCTCAAAGATAAAACACTATTATAGGTGGGAAGATGGGGGACGTCATTGTATGTATATGAATTGAAGCTCACCTGTGGGTTCAGGTATTCACTGAGGGTATTGGGCAATCTCCTTTGTGGATAATGAGAGGCCACGGTCCATGGAGGATAGCGTGGTGGCTCTCAGAAGTTAAAATGCCTCAGCTAGTTCATTTTCTGACTAGAAAGTCACATTTTTTTTCCCCCTCACCACATGAAATTGCCATTTCCATCCTGGATACTAATAGAGATGCTTGTTTCTTAGGAAGGGCTAGGGTACTGGAAAATTTCCTTACCTAGCATGCATGAAGCTCCCGGGTTCAATCCCTAGTACTGAAGGGGAAACAAAACAAATCCCACAGTCAAATCCAGAATCCAAAGGATTTTTTAGCCCCCAAAATCTCCTCCTCCTGTCCGTTGTTCTTGTTCCACCCTGACGAGACTCTAAAGCTGGCCCTGAACTGCAGGCTGGGTGGGGTGCCCGGTGAGTGTTCTGTTACTGTTTAATAGAGGGTGTGTTGTGCCTCTCTTGGCAGTGAGGCCAAGTACTATTTTAGTGGGTAGCTGGGCCCAGGGTCGATACCAGCACAAGATGGGAAAACAGTGGCACAGGATACTTCTCCCAAGGAGCTGGCTGTCTCCCAGGAGACATCCAAGGTTTGGGGCTTGGGGCCCGAGGGCTCTTGCACAGACCCAAAGAGTGAGTACCGGAGTGTATGGAGGGGCATTGGATGGACTTGAGAATGCTTAAGCTAGCTATTTCAGCAAACGTCAAAGCCAGTTGTAGCCTCATCTTCTGTGAGCTAGGAGTAGGCTCAGCCCTGACCACCCAGTTCCTGCTCTCAGAGAGGGTATGTCCCAGGAACGGACACCCAAGCAGGCAATAAAATCAGTGTGATGAGGTTTCATTTTTAAAGTATTTATTTTTGTGTGTGTGTGTGTGATGTGTACACATGTTTGTGTGCAAGGGTGTAAGAGGGCCATGGCATGCATATGGAGGTCAGAAGATAGTCTCAGGTTGCTTGCCCTTCTCTTCTACCTTGTTCCTGAGGCAGAGTCTCAGCTCAAAGCACTGTGGCTTTGTGATGATATGCAACCAATGGCAACAGAGGATCTATATGTGTTTTGATTTTTTTTTAGTTACAATTATTTGTTCATTGTATGTGTGTGGTGGTTTGAATGAGGATGGCCTTCATAGATTCATTTATTTGAATGCTTGCTCCACAGTTAGTGGAACTGTTTGGGAAGGATTAGGAGGTGTGTCCTTCTTGGAGGAATTGTATCATATGGGCTTTGATATTTCAAAAGCCTATGCCAGGCTCAGTCTTTCTCTCTGCTGGCTACCTGTGGATCAGGATAGAAAGCTCTCAGCTACTGCTCTAGCACCATGCCTGTCTGCTTCCTGCTGTGATGACCAAAGATGAACCCTTTGAAATGTAAGCAAACTCCCAATGAAGTGATTTTTTTTAAAAATATTTATTTATTTATTATGTATATAATATTCTTTCTGTGTGTATGCCTGAAGGCCAGAAGAGGGCACCAGACCTCATTACAGATGGTTGTGAGCCACCATGTGGTTGCTGGGAATTGAACTCAGGACCTTTGGAAGAGCAGGCAATGCTCTTAACCGCTGAGCCATCTCTCCAGCCCCGAAGTGATTTTTTTTTATAAGAGTTGCCTTGGTCATGAAGTCTCTTCACTTCAATAGAACTGTAACTAAGACAGTGTGTGCACATTACATGTGGACACATCACATACATGTGTACACATTAAAGACAAGTTTCAGTCATCAGCTCTCTCCTTCCACCATGTAGACCTGGGGATTGGACTGGTCAGGCTTGGTGGCAAGTACGTTTATCTGTTGACTCATCTCTCAAATCTCTTTCTCTCCTCTCACCCCTCCCACATATATGTATGATTTTAGACCAGGTCTCTCTATGGTGTCCAGATTATAGGGGGAAGCTGTTTGTTTGTTCCCCACTGCCCTGATCCAAAATATTCATACAGAATCTGTATTAATTACAAAACTGCGTGGCCTGTTAGCTTATGCATATTTCTATCTCACTCTTACTCTTAAATTAACCCATCTCTATTATTTTATGTTTTGCCATGAGGCTTATGACCTATTGGCAAGGTTCCAGCTAGCAGCTTGTGTCTTTCTCCTCTGGCAGCACCGTGGTGTCTCCCTGACTCCACCTTCTTGCTCCCAGCATTCAGTTTAGTTTTCCTGCCTACCTTTATTCTGCCCTATCACAGGCCGAAGCAGTTTCTTTATTAATTAACCAATAAAACAACACATGTACAGAAGGACTTTTCACATCACCTCTTCTTTTCTGTCTAAATAAAAAGAAGGTTTTAACTCTAACATAGTAAAATTACATATACCAAGACAGGTATCAAACAAGAATTACAGTTAGAATATTTATATCTATTTTATCTTTTCTTATAACTAAGGAAAACTAATTATAACTATCTATTCTTCAACTCTATCGAAGACTCCAGAAGGATATAATATTACCTAAGTTCCTAAGTTTTTAAAACATTTTAGATGCCATATTCTGAAGGTCTCTGAAAGATTTGAAGAATACCTATCTAACTGAAATATATTTCTATATATCTAGAAAACATAACTAACATGATTACAAGCTTGACTATTATAGATGACTATCTATTAACCTATATTTCTTAATTATACATTATATTTTGAAATGAGCTGCACAAACATAATACCTTAATCAAGAGCAGAAAAAAAAATATATATAATGATTTTAAAACTTGTATCAATAAACCAAGATCCATACCAATGCAAATCTCTATTGCATATCCCCCTTTAAATATAAACATTTACAGACATTTATAAACAATATTTGGGAATTTAAGCATAGTTTTCTCCAAACTGCTTCTTGCTTTTTGTTGGGTGAAGTAATATTTTGGGGGTGTTCATGGTGACCTTTTGGGGTGGTCTTCTTGGTCCATCAAACTACATTAGTCTAGAAGCAATCCTCTGGTTCTTGTCCCCTGTGGAAACAAAAGAAGAATATCTATTTCAAATATCTACAAATCTTTAGACCCAAATTTTGTAGCCAAGATATCCTTAAAATATATATGTTGGTTTAGCTTAACAGCCTATACAATGAAATGTCTCTTTGTAGTTAGCTCCTTCACAGTCAAAAAAAATTGAAAGAAAACACAATAGTATACATAATCCACATTCTCTATGTATATGCCATCTTTATGAGGCTTATTTTTCTTTACTCCTTTTAATCTATGACTGTCTGTACTCTGTCTCTTTAAAGACTTTGTTTTTTTTTTAATGATTTACTTCTTTGCATAACTCTCTATATTCTTTTTCTTCTCTCTACCAAGCCTATATATTTTATCTAATACTATGGTTCATTTAGAGGTCTTGTTTATCTGAATCTCTTTATTGTATATCTGTAATTATTTTCCAGAAGTGCCTTTTTAAAAAATGCTAAGCAGGTGTGGTTAGGGCCAACTCAGCCCTGCCTGCTTGCTCCACCTAGTTCAACATGGTGGAGGCATGCTCGTTGCCTCTGAGAGCCATGTACATTACTCCATTTTTAGGCACACAGCAGGTCTGTGTTGCCATTAAGCAAGTTGCAGACCCCATTTAAATGCTCCATAGTCAGACCTCCAAAAAGAGGCAGAGCCATTTGTGCTGGGGAACCAGGAAGCCTTCTTAAAGGAGTTACACAGTTTTTTGCTACTACCGCTGAGTCAATAAGCCTTCTCTTAAAAGAATCATCGACCAGAGCCCGCTTGAGAAAATGCTGCTACCAAAAAGCCATGCTTAACTCTGTTCTTTGTGTCTAGAATTCCTTTTTAAGCTTTTTTAGGTTTTACATAAATATAGTTGATCTCGTTGTGTAGTAGGGAAGAGCACTTATTTGTTTCCGGCTGCTCAGCCCTGAAATAACCACATAAAAACTATATTTTTTAAATTGCTGCTTGGCCAATCACTTAAGCATATTGATAGCTAGCTCTTATATCTTTGGTTAATCCATTTCTATTAATCAGTATATCTCCATGTGGCTGCGGCTTACCAGCAAGGTTCTGGTGTGTCTGTCTCAGGCGGCAGTTATGTGGCTTCCCTTTTACTCCTCCTTCTTTCTCCCAGCATTCAGTTTAGTTTTCCCACCTAGCTCTAGTCTGTTAAGCCATTGGCCGAAAGTAGCTTCTTTATTTATTAACCAATAAAAGCAACACATATACAGAAGGACTTCACAGCAGACTTTGAACTCTTGGGTTCATGAGTTCTTCCTGCCTTAGCTTCCTCATCACAGCTGGTGATAATCATCCTTGTGCCCCCTCCCATCTTTTTGTGAGACATGGTTCATATGGCCTATGCTGGCCTTGAACTAGCTGTGTAGCTGAGGATGACCTGAATGAGACTTCTGTCTTGAGTACTAGGATTAGAAGAGTGTGCCACCATTCTTAATTTTGTGTAGTGCTTGGAATTGAACCTAGGGCTTTGTGCATGCTGGACAAGCACTCTACCAACCGAGCTACATTCTCAGCCCCAGTAATTTATGATATTTAATTTTTGTTTATTTATTTCAGGGGCATGGCAGAGGACAGCTTGCTGGAGTCAGTTTTCTCTTTCTACCATGTGGGTCCTGGGGATTGAACTGAGGTCATCAGGCTTGGTTGGCAGCCAGTGTCCTTATCCACTGAGCCCTCTCAGTGGTTTCTGTAATACTTTAAAAAAGAAATCAGGTGTTTAGATTTATATGTTAAATCATGGTTATTCTTTCTCTCTTGTTTTATTTATTTTTTGTGCTAGGATTGAACTTAGAGTCTTGTATAAGCTAGACAAGTACTCTATCATTAGGCCATATTCTCAGTTGTAAACTCTTTCAATTTTTAAATGTCAGCAACAAATCCTTGTTTAAAAATTGCCTTATGTTAGTGCTAGAGAGATGGTTCAGTGGTTAAGAGCATTGCCTGTTATTCCAAAGGACCCAGGTTCAGTTCCCTGCAGCCACATGGCAGTTCACAACTGTCTGTAGGAACACCAATGCATGTAAAGTAAAAATAAATCATTAAGAAAAGTAGTCTCAGGTCAAACAAAAGTTGCCTTGAGTTTAGCAGTACTTGGGCTGGTGCAGGTGTGTCATCTGAATGTCTTCACTTCTTCAGATGACAAGCTTAGCATCCCAGTGTAAATGAGGGGAAGCACTATGTCCCCATAGAGCAGCAGGGAAGCTGTGTATGTGGTGGTGGTGGTGGGGAGATGTTTTTGACCCACATAGCTTTGTCCCACCTGCTATGAGCCAGGCAGAGCAGGGCTTGCCCTCTCTGGGCTCTGAGTTTCCTTATTAGTAAAATGCAGATGTGCTAACAGCATCCTCATCCCTATGGTGCAGAGATTATGAGAGGAGCACAGAGGAGGCCCCCACCCTGGGCCTGGTATGGAGTGTGTTCATGAAACCGTGATTGTTACCATGATTGTTTTTAGACTGTGGTGGTTCTAGCCAAACCCATATGTTTCTGGTAATGCATTGGGGCATCTGTGGGAGTCTACGCGGAGTCTGTATCCTGCTGGCTTTCACATGGGCTTAGTGAAGAGAAGAGATGTGGAAGTTTCCACGGAGTCCGTATCCTGCCAGCTTCTACATGGGTTCAGGGAAGAGCAGAGACTGCATAGATGGGAAGACTCTTAGTCATCTTTTTGTCATTAGGTCTAATTTTTTCTCTCTGAGTAAAGAACCTGTAGGTGTGTGACAGAGGGAGAGGAACACATACACACGCACACACACACACGACACACACATACACACACGACATATACATGCACACACGACACATACACACACGACACACACACACATGCACACACTCACCCCTACTTCTGAGGCATGTCTCCAGCCACTCATTTTCTCCCTGCCCCCTCTATTTCCTTCCCCGAATCACTGCTATTTGTGACATTATGGTTTAATCTTCCTCCCTGGCTGAAAGCTGCAGGAGTCCTGAGACTTCCCCTTCCTCCATACATAGAGGGAAAAGGGAAGAGTGCAAACTCTAGAGAGGTTATTGAATGTACAAGTAAAGTTTAGGATTGTGATCTGTTGTTGACTCTGAAGTGGGGATTGGAGTCCCAAGAACTAAGGGAAGCAGTTCTAAGTGCTATTCAAAAGGCAGGTGAGATGGCTGAGTGAATAAAGGTGCTTGCCGCCAAGTCAGGAGACAGGAGTTCTATCCCAGGGTCTGACAAAGTAGGAGAGAACCAATTTTTGCAAGTTGTCCTTTGGCCTGTGCATAACCCCCCCCCCCCAAATAAACAAACAAATACAAAAAAGAACATGTCATTTAAATGCAGTTCAGTTTGGTCTCTGGTAGATTCAAGTTTACATACATCTTTCCTTCCATCTTTGCTTTGCAGGGAAGAAGCAAAGCCTGCTCACTCCAGCCCTGACTGAGAATGTATTTCTTCTTGGCCTTCTGATGCTCACTTCACGTTAGGCTGACCTCGAGCTCATGGAGACCTACCTACCTCTTCCTCCCGAGTGCTGAGATTTAAGGTGTGTTTCACCATTGCCCAGTTTCATCTTCTCATCTTAGGGAGCAAGAAACTGAAGCTTAAAGACTCTCGGAGTAGCCTAGAACCCTCAGGTGAAATCAGTATGGCCAGCCTGTGAGCCGCGTCATCTGTTTTTACAAGTGACTTTTCCATGTGCTTGATTTCACATTATTGAATTTGGGCACTGGGATATGTTATGGATGGGGAGAGAGGAGGAGATGGGGGTGAGGGGAGGAAAACTTTCAGATTTATTTTCCTAATTTTCCCTGGCTTAGGCTAATATTAAAATTATTTTGAGCACTCCACTGGCAGAGGCGGAAGAGAGAACCCAATTCGATATTAAATATTTGCAATGGAAAATTCACAAAGTCTTTCTGAATGGAAGATATTTCCGAGCGAGTCCTGTGGGACTCATATAGCCAGTTGTTCCCCGCTGCAGCATGCTTCCTGTGGTTGCTACACTGTTCTCAGAAATGAGCATTCGTGACTTTGAAGTGCTGGGGTTATGCCGGGTGGATGCTGAGCTATGCCTTGGCTTCCCTGGCAGTGGATGAAGAAAGGGGAGAGGGTTGCGAATGATGCTCAATTGTCTGACTTGTAATTGTGTGATTTATGAAAATTATATTAAAGTAGGCGCCTCCAGTCGGGATAGACTATATCAGCCACAGTAGCAGATGCTAATTTAGCGTTCTCAGGGTGCCCTCACCACACCAGGCATCCCATACACCCTCAACCTTTTAATCTGCACAGCTTCTCTGGAGTGAAGTTCTGGGCACCATGAACTTACAGGCCAAAGGAGCTGGGGAGCGGAAAGATTGGGTACTGGGCCCAGGCAACGAGTAGCGAGACTGGGAGAAGAAAGCTAGATTGTTGGACTTAAAAACCCCATGCCTCACCGGGCGGTGGTGGCGCACGCCTTTAATCCCAGCACTCGGGAGGCAGAGGCAGGCGGATCTCTGTGAGTTCGAGGCCAGCCTGGTCTACAAAGGGAGTTCCAGGACAGGTTCCAAAGCTACAGAGAAACCCTGTCTCAAAAAACCAAAACAAACAAACAAACAAACAAACAAACAAACAAACAGAAAAACCCCATGCCTCAAACTGTCTGCTAGAGCAATCTTCAGAGCTTCTATTGCCCCTTAGAGGAGTCATTGCGCACTTCCAGACTTTTCCCTGGGAGGCTGGATTCCAATCATTGGGGGTGGGTCTCTTAGTCTGACTCGGGCTACCCTGTCATCTGCTGCATTCCCACGGGTGGTATCTGTCTAGCTTGTATCTGGGAAGTTGAGGAATAGCGGTTGTTGTCCTCTTCGAGTCTGGAGGCGTGTGCTACAGACTTCTCAATGAGTGTGTGAAGTGGACCGTCCCTGCCCTCACTGCATCTTTTTAGTTTGAGCTCTTAGTGACTCTGCTGATATCTGGTTCCCAACTAGGGAACCTGGAGCATAAACTCCAGGAGGCCAGGGACCTTGTGTGCCAAGTTCACTGCTGTGTTCTCAGAACTATCTCTGGGTGTCGTGGGGGCTCAGTACACATTGTTTGCGTCTGTGTCTAAGGGCCCTCTGCTTACACTGACACCATCAGTCTGTGTTACTTTAACTGTACTGTTTTCTGTCCTGTTTCTTTTGCATAAAATGCTGTCTCCCCCCACCCCCAGCCCCCAGGTTATATTATGCTATTCCTCCTGTGCCTTTTAGCTCCTTCCCCATTTCAGGTCTAAGCTTAAATGTCCCCCTTTTTTACCTGCATTTCCTTGCTGTCCATATGCAAATGCTGTTGTGCTTGGATTATATGTTTTCATAATATCCTTCAAGACATATGCCACAGTTTATAGTTATACATCGTGAGTAAAGCTATACATTTGACTTAACTCTTGGCAAAGGCGGATCCTTCATCTGTCACTCACTAATACCCTTCCAGGGCTTAGGACAAGGGCTCAAAAAATATCTGTGAGCAGATGAGTTCTTTTACCTGCTGACATTAAAAAAAAAAATCCTTGGAGTAGTAGAATCTGCTGCAGTTAATAGTTGTGGTTGCATGAAGGTGTTTCTCTCCATCCTCAGGGCTCCTAACTTCATCTCAGCATCCCTAGTCCCACAGCGTCTCAGACAAAGTGATGCATTTTCCCTCTGGGTTTGCACAGCTCCGTTGGCTCCTACTGCACTCTTAACCCTAGGTCTGGGACCAGTGTTGCTGCTTTGAAGGCCTTAGGCTTCCTGAGTGTCCTCTATAAAAGCCTTTGCTTCCAGTAATTTATTCAGCGTCTGCCTCCTTCCCTCCCTCCTCAGCACATGGTCCCCTGCCCCTCCTAAGGATCATGTTAACCCAGAAATGAATGAATCATTCACTGGGAACCTAGAGAAAGGTGGAAACATCCAAACCCCTAATGAGTTCCCCCCAAGCAGGAGGTGGGCATGGCAGAAATCTGAGGCTAGACAAAGAGCTCCAGGGTTGGAGGTCAGAGCAGGGGAAGTGTCTCATCAAAGCCCCTGCAGGCTGTGCACTCCTCCTGGCCTCTTCATCCTCAGCCTGTCTCGTGAATGGCTACTCTGAAGATGAGACATGCAAGAGTGGCCAGAAACTCTGCTTGCATCCCTCCGTCTTGCTCCATCCTCCTCTAGTCTTCCGTTCCATTGACCAGAATGGCTCAGGCTGTCTCACTGGGCCTTTCCTTGCCAGTATTGACTTTCAGCTCTCGCCACCGACATCCTGTGGACTCCACGGTTCCGATGAATAGCAAGATCATCAAAGAGGGGCATGAATGAAAAACGACTTTCTGTCATGCCTTCAAAGTGTCTTTTCAGAAGTTCAAAGGCTGTGGAGAGGAGGCAAGGGAATCAAAGGGGATGAGGGAGGGCAGTGAATTCTCAGAGGAATCATTGGGGTTTTCACTGTATATTTTCTACAATACTTGTGATGTAAAAAAAACTCCAAATACCCCAACACACACACGTACACACACACACATGCACAAATGCATGCATGCGTGTGCACACACACAGGCTCTCTATGAGTAGGTTAGATGCAGAAAATGGAGCAAGCCACCTTGCTGGCCTACGCCTTCGTCTGGGTATATTGAGTCACCCATTTTATATCTGCGTTTCCTGTTTGGACCTCGATCGAATATTTTGATCTTGGCAGAGGCTGTGTCCAGAGATAGAGATTGAATGCCGCTTATGTAGTTCGATGGACATGAATAATTTAATCTGTGCAGAAATTCCCCATTACCTCTTCCATTTGAAGACAAGCTAGCGTCCAGTTGCAGCAATGAATATGCAGAGTTGGGGAAAGACCTGACCCAGATCACAAGATGCCAGAAACTTCTGTTCTGATTAGCTGGAGAACTGGGTTTCTGCTCCTGGCTGCAGGTGGCTATAATTGGTATCCCAGGAGAAGCCCTACCGATATTCTCATGCGGCTTGTGCCCAACCCACCCAGAAGTGTGTCAACACGGCATCTGGCATGTAGAAGGTGCTTGAGGGAAGTGAACATGTGGTCTGAAAAAAAGCTTTATTTGCAGAATCCTGGAATCTATTCTCTCCTGACTGTCTTTCTTGGCTTAGTCAGGCCCAGGAGTTAAGGGCATTTTGGGGGGATGAGAGTTGAGTTCCTACACTGCCCAAGTCTGCAGAGGATTTTAATCACAAGAGATTCACTCTGACTCAAACTGGATTAATATGGGAGGGATTTTTCTTGATTAAATATTGAAAACCAACTATAGACTTGGCTTTTGCGTGGCTGGTTTCAGCATAGGAGGTGTGCACACAATTTTTTAGGATGGTTCTATTTTCTCCCAGTTTGGCTATTTTTTTTTCCAGCTTTCTCCTTTTCAAATAGAGTGTCCCCTAGGGTGGCAAATATGGAAGAGGTTGTGTTTGATGGTGAAGAACAAGTTCCCGGAGCTAGAAACAGCCGTGGGTCTAAGCTCTACGTCCGCGCTCATCAGTTGTAGCACCGCAGACAAGGCTTGGTTTCCTTGTTAATTAATTTTGTTGTTTTGGGAATTGAACCCAGGATTTTACAAAATATTAAGTATATGCCCTTCCACTTACCCTCATCCCCAGTTTTTTTTCTTTAGCTGGATTGATAATAAATGACATAGCTAAAATTTATGTTCTTCTCCATTCTCTCCATGTTCAGCTCACTAACCTGCTAGATAATGTATGAGAGCGAGCCTTCCTTTAGCTCCATTTTATGAACGAAGAAACTAGAAGGCCTAAATGCTACTAGCCAGGCAGCATGGTTAGTACTATTGACCTTTGAAATATCTTATCTCGCTTTGCATAAGAGAACTTATAACTTACAGGGTTGATGGGGAAATTAGATGCAGTGTTGTTCCTTAGAACGCATGGCAGTTCTTCGCATATGGGTCATTAAATTTCATTTTTAGAGGAAAAATATGTTATTCTGTGCTTCAGGCCTGTGTTCTGTGCTCTCAGTAACATGAGCAGAGATGGGAAGTGTCTTTCTCTGGTTTCACAGAGCTCTCCAAACTGGGTCTTTACTCCTTAGGTCACAGGGCACTCCATTGTTGAAACAGCATTTTACCTGAGCTATTGGGGTGCAAACCTGATGTGCCCCCCCCCAGAGCTGGGGGGAATTGACAGCCTCTGAATCAGAGGTAGGGTTGCTACCAATTAGGGGAAAAGCATAGAGGTGCCTGCACTCACTAGAGAGGCTGCCTTGATTTCTCCGGAGGAAGAGTAGGGAGCTACGTGAGAAAGTGGTCTCCAGCCGGCCTCTTCTCAATCCCGCCCGGTTCTCCTGCACCAAGAAGCAAAGAGGGGAAAAAAATCTGAACTGTTGAGGAGGAAGTAGGTCCTGAAGGCCCTGCTGTTGCCTTGCTCAGAGGAGATTAAGTCCGGAAGTCCCTGTTAGTTCCCTCAATCTGCAGGAGGTAAGTCGGACATAATTACCCAACTGGCGTGTGGGTAGGCCTGGCAGCCATCCTGTGAGGGTGCTGGGCAAGCATTCACAACCACTAATGATGTCCCTGAAGGCCTTGGTGCTGCTCAGAGAGGAGGCCACCAGACCTAGAGTCCCCGTTCTCAAGGCCTGGGTGAGTCAGATCTCAACCTGATTCACCAGTCTCACTTCCGTACTCCCTGGTGGTCCGGCCGGCACAGCCACCACACCCAGGCTAGTGCTGACCACTGGGGCCAAAATTAGCCCCAGAGACAATATGGAAGTCTTGGTCTACACTGAGTTACCAAGGAGCTCAATACCACTTTTCTTGTTTCTTTGTTCCCCACCACTTTCCCCTTGCTTGGTTTTTGATGCCGGAGCATTTTCTTCCGTGCTAACTGTTGCTGGGCACCTGAGATCAGGTCAGATGACCGTGAGGTGGGTCCTTATGTCACAAAGACAACAGATGCTAGAGGCTTAGCTACTTTCTCCTTGCTGTGGAAGAGTCAAATCATTCCAAATGCGATTTGCCAGACCGCGTCCGAAGACGAAGACTGTGTCTAAGTTGCCATCCCCTCTCATCTTCCATGTTCTAATGACTGGGTGTGATGGCGCATGCGTAACACTCTGAAAGTTGAGGCAAGAGGATTGTGAATTTTAGGTCAGCTGCAAAACAAAACCCAGTCTTGGGGCCAGGGAGATGATCCGTGGGTAAAGCATCTGCTACATTTGTATGAGGACCAAAGATTTAGATTAGAACGCATGTGGAGGCTTGTGGGTGTGTGACCCACTGGTTATTACTGAGGAGGCAGAGGCATTGCTGATTTTGACACGCTTTATTTTTTTAAAAACATTATATGTTTGTGTCTGCGTGTGTGTGCGCGTGCACACGTGAGTGCATGCGTGTGTGCATAAGGGTATGTGAGTGTGAGACCAGATGCCCACAGATGTGGAGAGCGATTTGAGGAAGACACCTGATGCCAATGCTGAGCCTCCACATGTGCAAGCTTACAAATGCACCTACAACACACCTATGAACACATACACACACAGAGGCGTAGAGACCTGAATGCCACCCACACAGGAGCAGAGCTGCTAGATTATGCCTGTCACCCCAGTGCCAAGGGAGCAGAGACAAGTGGATCCTCTTGGCTTGCTGGCCAACCAGCCTAGCTGAACCACTGCGCTCCAGGTTCCGTGAGAGACTTATCTTAAAAGTAAGGCGAAGAGTGGTAGAGCAGGACACGCCACATCAAATTCTGTTGGATGTGTCCACACATGTTGGATGTGTCCACACATGTTGGATGTGTCCACACATGTTGGATGATGTGTACACACATATTGGATGTGTCCACACATGTTGGATGTTGTGTACACACATGTTGGATGATGTGTACACACATGTTGGATGTGTCCACACATGTTGAATGATGTGTCCACACATGTTGGATGTGTATACATGTGCACGCTCACATGTGCATGCACACATGCGCATCTCAACGACAGTTTTGTAATTCTGTCTCTGGCTTAGCTCTTCATTGCGACCCCCAGACCATCTCCTGCTGCAAACCCATTATTTCTTCTCTCTCAACTCTTGTTTTTGACTCTTTTCTTTTTAGCCTTTACTAAAATGACCCACCTTAAAACCAAAATTATCTTCCTTTGGCTCTTCCCAGTCTTGAAGCTCTACCTCCCTCTCCATCTTGAAGGAGCAGACTTGTTAGCCATATCTTAGGAACTGTTACCATTAGGCTTCTGTTTCTACCATGCCGAAGCCCAATCACGGGGAATCTGAAGTCTCCAAGGGCTTTAAATGGGTCTCTATCAGCAGGAAAACAAACAAACAAACAAACAAACAAACAAACAAACCGACTACAGATCTCAATGTCTAAATACTTAATTATAAATTATATATGTATGCTAATGTATGAGCATATTATGCATACTAGGAAAAGTAAACCAAAATAAACAGTTAGGGAATGGGTTGAATTTAGAAGTTGGAATGTTTTTCCCTAGGGGAGTCTCCTGCAGTCTTCTTTGACCTCACTGATTGTTTCAGTCTATTTTATTCTGTTGTTAAGAATAATATATATGTTCTGGATATAGGCATGTGAGAGCAGATGCCTGCAGAGGTAGAGATTTGAAGAATATACCTAGTCTCAAGATGAGGCCTCTGTACAAGCACACAAGAGCACCTACACACCCACATAAATACATACAGACATCTCACACACTCATGCAAATGCAAAAATATACAACAAAAACAGACATCCTGTCTTGGAAGGGAAAAACAGGCTAGAGAGATGGTTTAGTCAGTGAAGTGTTTGTCACATAAGCCTGAGGACCTTAGTGCATATCTCCTTCACCCATGTAAAGATGATCTATCCCCGTGCTGAGATGTCAGATCCCTAGACGCCCTTGTGAGCTCCCTGGTGTGGGTGCTGGGAGCCACACATGGGTTCTCTGCAAGAGCTGTGCACTCTTGACTGCTGAGCCATCTCTCCATCTCTTCAGCCCCAGTATATACTTTTTTTGGGGTCAGTGTTATTGAGATACTTAAGGCATTACAATCAGTTTTGTTTGTTTGTTTTTGCTTTTTGAGACAAGGTTTATCTCTGTAGCCCTGGCTGTCCTGGAACTCACTTTGTAGACCAGACTGGCCTCAAACTCACAGAGATTCACCAGCCTCTGCCTCCTGAGTGCTGGGATTAAAGGCGTGTGCCATCACTGTTGCCTGGTCCATTGTTTCTGTTTTATTGATTTCTGCCCCTATCTTAATTGCCATTTCTCCCCGTCTGCTGCTTTGGGGCTGGATTTGTTCCCTTGATACTTCTTGGTGTTCGTCTGTGTTGTTGTGTGTGTAGTTCACTTAATGTGGTGTTTTGTGTGTTGTGTGAATCCATTGTGTGAATGTACTATAATACGCACTTGTCCACTGAGAAACAAGTAAGTAGTTCTCAGTTGTAGGCTGTCGTGACAGAAGACGCCGTGAGCATTGACACCCGAGGCTCTCTAGAGAGAGGTTTTCTTTCTTACTGGTAAATGCCCTGGAGCGGGATTCCTGGGTCGTATGTAAGTTGTCAGTAGGCCAGTGTGATGTTTTATATGCATAGAATCTCAGTTTGGGAAGTGGGGTCAGGATATGGAGTTTAAGGCTAGCCTGGACTATTTGAGGATGGCTCAAGAAAAACTAAACAACAAATGAGCAGAGAAGCTGCCAATCTGTGTTGTTAGTCCTTGTCACTATTTGTGTCCTTGTCTTCAGTGTTCTACTTGCTCCAAATCCTTGTCAATACTTAGAATTTTCAGAGGTTTTTTTGTTTGTTTATTTGTTTGTTGTTTAGCTATTCGAGCGGAGAAATCCTACCTCAAAGTTGAGAGTATATATCAGTGGTAGAACTCTGAAGTCTCTCTCTCTCTTTCTCTGTGTGTGTGTATGCGTACATGCACATCTACTCACGTGTCTGTCACAGAGTACCTGTGGAGGTCAGAGGTCAACTTTTCTGGACTCAGTGCTCCAGGCTAGCTTCTCCTTGAGTGTCTAGCTAATTCTGTCTCCCTCCTATCTCACTGTAGGCGTTCTGGGATTATAGATGCACATATGTGAATTCCAGGCAGGGATCTTGAACACCAATTCATTTTGTGGGCGGGTACAGCAAGTGCTTGTATACACCGAGACATCTTACCAGTCACTTAGTTAGTTTTTGGGGTAGGATTTCACCACACAGTTCTTGTCTGGTCTGAGCTTGTAGATTAGGCTGACATCACATTAATAGTGATCCTTCTGCGTCTGTGTCCCAGGCAATGGGATTTCAGACAGAGTCACCATGCCCAGCTGTTGCTGCTCTTCATCCTCCTATGAAAAAGATCTATTATTTTGGTTGGTTTAGGAGTTAAGAGTACTTTTTGTAGAGGACTAGATTTTTTTCCCCCAGTACCCACATGACAGCTCACAACTGTCTGTAATTTTAGTTGGAGAAGATTCAACTTCATTTTCTGAATTCTGTGAGTACTGGACATGCACATGGTACAAGACATATATGCATCAAAACACCCACATACAGAAAATAAAAATGATCCTTAGAAATTGTATTATTTATTTATTTGTTTGTTTGTTTGTTTGTTTGTTTTGAGACAGGGTTTCTCTGTAGCTTTGGAGCCTGTCCTGGAACTAGCTCTTATAAACCAGGCTGGACTCAAACTCACAGAGATCCGCCTGCCTCTGCCTCCCTAGTGTTGCAGTTAAAGGCGTGTGCTACCACACCAGGCTGCACCCTAAAACAAAAACAAAAAGCCCATTTGCTTTTTTTCCCTAATGATCATAGCTTGATATTATAAAATATATTTTAATGGTGTCCTAGTTTTATTTCTGATACTGTGATAAAACATCATGACCGAACCCAGCTTAGGGAAAAAGGGTTTATTTCATTTTCTAAGTCCATCATTGAGGGAAGTCAGGTCAGAAATCTGAAGGTAGGCCTGCTCACTATTTCACCTCTGACTAATGAACTCACTTCATAGCTAAAGTATTAAGTGCAAAAAAAGTGTGTGTGTATCTGCGCATCTGTATATGTGTGTGTATGTGTTTATCTCTGTGTGTGTGTGTGTGTGTTTATAAGACAACCTGCAGGAGAGTCAGTTCTCTCCTTTTATTGTGTGGGTCCGGAGGATTGAACTTGGGTCACTAGACTTGGCAGCAGGTGCCTTTACCTGCTCAGCTGTCTTGCTAGCTCCACTACTGTGATTTTAAATTCATCAACCCGTTTTCTCTAACCGGCTCTGAGGCTTACCCAGTTTGTTTTGTTTTTCTTTGCAGATGTGACCTTTCCCACTTCCTGTTCTGTCCCTGCCGTGCTTTCTCTTTATCTTTGTGGAGCTCATCATCTTAAGTGTGCTTGGTGTCTGTGTGCTCATCTGTCGGCTGCTGCCTTTCTGGGTCTGCTCCCTTTGACCGCTTTCTCTCTCACCATGGGCTATGCTCTTCCACTTCTTTGCAGAGCTGACAGCTCTGGCTTTGGATGTTGTGAGTTCTGTATTGGAGCATGCTGGACTTTTGCATCTCCGTAGTTGTTGTTTGAACTTTGTTGGTCTGGGAGGTAGCGAGTTCCTTGGAACTAGTTTGATCCCTGTGAGCCTGCTTTTCAGCACGGTTAGGGTAAGTCTAGAATAGTGTTTATCTAAACCAGAGGTTACTGCACTATGCCCCACAGTCCAGCGACCTGCATTGGGAAATAAAGTTTTATTGGGACACACTACGGCTATCTGTTGACATCTTGTTTGTAGCCGCTTTAATGCTCTGGCAACAGAGCTCTGGGCATTGCAGCAGTGACCCTGTAACCCACAGCCGGAAATACTTAGTATTAAAGGAGAAGTTTGCCAATATTTTGCCGGAATTAATTTGGGCTCAGCAGGGAAAGATCTGCATGGAGAGACAGTACCCGAGACTGTGTTCGGAGGTCATTCTAGTCTGGTTGGGTGGACTAGGAACCATTGCTTCCCCGAGCAAGCTCTTCCATTGACCTGCCTACTCCCTCCTCCCTGTGGTGGCCCTGGACCCCTTTCTGGACAGGGTGCTAGGTACTCCTGGGCTTACTTTATTTTCGTTTTCCTCCTTTCTCAGGGAATCCCTGTCTTGTGCTTGCTTTGTCCAAAAACTTGCCTAATGTCTGAAAAAAAAATGTTGTTTTATATATTTTATGTTGCTTTCTTATGGCTGAAGACTGATATAATTCCTGTTGTTGTCTGAGACAGAGTGCCGTGTAGGCCAGGCTGGCCTTGAACTCATCATACAGCTGAGGCTGGCCTCAGACTCCCAGTCCACCTCTCTCTACCTCTCGTGTCTAGCCCGGTTTAATGAACCCTTTGTTTTGTGGCTTCCTTCTGCCTCCCCACAGTTGCAGCCACCACCAGAATGGTCATGTAGTGAATACTTTGGGACTACGCCGTAATCTCCAGTGTAGCACCGAGATGCTATGATCAGGAGAACTCGAGTTTTCTGGGGTGGATGATTTCTGACCTTTTTAAATCTCTTGATACACCCCTGGGAAGTGTCAAGGACTTTCTACCTCTGATCTCCCACCTCGCTCTTAGGTGGTAGGTACTGCTGGTTAAACCCTTTTTATTAATGGGAAAACTAAGGTTCAAAGACATTGCCACTCTTCCCAGATGGACCAGCGAGGTTTTGGGCCCACATTGGTGTGGCCAGCCTAAGCCAACCGGCCAGCTGCTCTGGTTTCCCAAAGATTTCCTGAGTTTAACACTGAACATTGTTGTGTTGACTGGGAAACTCATCAATCTTGGGCAGACTGAGGCTATTGGCACCCTAGGAGAATGTCATTTCCCTTGGACTTTTTTTCTACAGCCATGTCGTATATTTGATGTCAGAGTATTTGTAATTGTGCCTGACACACTGTAAGTGCTTCCAAGTGGGGCCATCATTATCAGTCCTTCCAATCGTTCTGATTCCATCAACAGGAATATTTGTGACTTTTATGGCTACCCAGCAGGAGAATATTACTCCTGCCTTATGAGGCAGGACCTGTCCACCATTCTAGAGGCCTATCCCACCCAGGAGTTAACAGGACCTACCTAACTCATATTTCTCCCAGAAGTGGCACTGGGGATATAGGCCAGTGGTAAAGCACTTGGTTAGCACTTACATGCATGCATGCATGAATTCAGTTTCTCCCAGAAGCAGCGTTGCTGGAATCCCTAATTTGGGGTCCACAGTGACTTTGTAGGTCAGAACTATTGAGACGACTCGATTTTGTTTGTGCCAGCTCTTGGATACTTTGCAGCATCTAATGTGGAAAAGAGGAAGTAGCTTTATTTTGCTCCCAGTCAACATTTGTGGGAAACAGTCTCGGTTAGGACTCAGCTAGAGAGGCAAAACCACGGGAGATTGTATATCTGAGAACTGTCTTATACAGAGGCTTAGGTGGCTGCGCGGTTGGATGGGAAGTAGCTGGAATATACAAAGAAAAGATCGTGGTGCGTGGCTGTGGCTGTGCACAGCTGCCTGAGAGAGGATGTTTGGGAAAGGAAGGGAAAAGCCACAGGGAACCCACTGCCCGATGGAGTCTGTCAGTCTGTCTGTGGGTTCATCTGCTAGCCTTCCTGTCTTTCTTTCTTTCTTTCTTTCTTTCTTTCTTTCTTTCTTTCTTTCTTTCTTTCTTTCTTTCTTTCTTTCCTTCCTTCCTTCCTTCCTTCCTTCCTTCCTTCCTTCCTTCCTTCCTTCCTTCCTTCCTTCCTTTTTTCCTTCCTTCCTTCCTTATCAGGAAGAGCTCAGTTCCTCTGCCTACTTGAGTTGATCCCACTGAGGATAACCTCTTTGGTTAAAGTCACCTAATTAGGGCCTTTAATGAAATCTATAAAACCTTTTCCCAGCAACATGGCAATTAGGGCCCGATTGCCGACCTGGGGGTGGGGTGGGTATGGTGGACAATGACTGCCTGCTGCCTTCTGTCTCTGTTGTGTAGTCTGGGACCTCAAGATCAACTCTAGTGTTCTGGAAGCATATTGTTTCTAGAAGTTAGAGTGATACCTTCTGTGTGGGTGAGGTCACTTGATTGTACCTGGTTATCTCCTATTCAGGTGGGTTTTGTTTAACTCTTACCAAGTGATGGGACCAGGATTTGAGCTTAAGCCAGAATCTGTGCTCTCAGCCTTCATGTTCTGCTGAGACTCAGTGAGGCACTGGGACATAGTCACCCCTTAGACACCCCTGTCTAAGTGTAGGAGGACAGAGTCTCTCAGGGGACTGCATGGGCCTTGGTTGGTCAGAAAGAACAGGGACATGCATTCTAGGGGTTATGATCTCCCTCTTAAGTACTGAACCTTGGTTTCTGCTTCCAGCATCCTTTCCAGGCGCCGTCAAGAGTCCCATGAGCCATCTAAACTTTGAAACCATACAGACTTCCTTTCCTGCTTTGTACCACATTCCCGCTTACCCAGAGACACCAGATTTCTGGAGTTTCCCTCTTTCTTGGCCAGGCTCTCACAGAACCTTCTTTATGAGCTCTGCCCCTCCCCCAGCTCCTTTAGTCATGAACACCCGCACACTGTCATAGTTAGGTTTCTGTTGCCATGACAAAGCATGGTGACTAAAGGGGCAAAAGGAACTCAAGGCAGGAACCGAGGCAGAGGCCATAGAGGGATGCTGCTTACTGGCTATCTCTCCACGCTTTCTTACACGGTTTGGGACTACATGTCCAGGGGTCTCTGCCCACAGTGCGCTGGGCTCTCCCATATCAATCGGTAATTTAAAAAAATGCGTCACAAGCTAATCTGTTGGGGGTGTTTTCTCAGTCGAGGAGCCCCCTTCTCAAGTGACTCTAGTTTGTATCAAGTTGACCACCCCCCAAAACCAAAACAAACAAAACTAACCAGGACATATGTATCTAAGCCATGCTTACTGTGATGAGCATAGCACCAACTTTTAGGGAGATAACATTCGTGGGACAAACACTCAGAACCTCCAAATTCTCCATTCTCCTGCCCTAGAGAAAGGGATAGAGAAGAGATGCCATATGACACAGGAAAGTCAGGCCCCCCACGTCCCTCATACTGCTTCTGTTCCCTTCTTTGTTCAGCAGATAAATACAAGACTGCATGGTTTTCCTTGTATAGACAAACACATTAAAATAGTTGACGTCAGCGAAAGTCTCCCTTTATCAACATCCTGTATCTTTCCCCCTCCTCTTTCCCAGTCTACTCCGGAGATGACCCTTGCTGTCTGCTCAGTGTGTGCCTTTCTAGGTTTTTATTCCATGCATTTACAAACAGGTAAGAATGCTGTTTGGAAAGAATTTATGATTATATGAAGTGGTCATTCTATGTTTATTGGGAAGCTGGGAGGATGAATCATTTTTATGTGTTTCTTCCCCAGTTTCCTTGCTGCCTTCCCCGATATCTGTGGCCTTCCTAGGCACAGTGACTGAACAGACGAAGCAGGTCATGTGTCTGGATTCTAGTTCGTACCAATGAACCATGTAAAATGGGCGAGGACGTTGGAGCTTGTTATCTGTGTTATAGGCTTGGTCTCTGCAACAAAAGAACACAGGCCCAGTGTCAGCTGCAGAGGTTTTGGTTCCCACAGTTGGGGGTTGGGATGTCCAAGGTCAAATGCCAACATGGTTGGGTTTTAGTGTGGGTCCTCTTCCCAGCTAGCAGTTACCTTCTCATGGTGTCTTCATAATGCGGGGGTCAGGGATGGGGAGTGGGCAGTGGGGGTGGGAGTAAAGAGGGAAGGAGGGGATGCTTTCCTATCTTTAAAAAAAAAAGATGTGTGGGTGTGTTTGTCTGCATGTGGGTATGTGCACGTGAGTGCAGGTGCCCATGGCGGCCAGTAGCATCCAATACTCAAGAGCTGGAGTTATAGGCAGTTTTGCACTGCCTGGCACAGGTTAGGGGACTAAATTCTGATCCTCTGGAAGACCGAGTGCTCTGACTGCTGCTGAGCCACCTCTTCAGCCGCATACGCCTGTTCTTAGAAGGTGAATTTTGAAGGGACAGCATTTAACCTGCAGCCTTACCTCAGGGCCACCGTATCCAGAGCTGAGCTTCTCCATTCTCCATTGCCCCAGGTTCGGGGCTCTGCTCTGGGGAGCCCTTTCTAGGATGTTTGTTGACGCATGCGCTTCTTCCAGCAGAGTGACTTGCCTGGACTTGAGGGAAGCCAAGGGCCTCCCCGTGGCCTCCATCCCTAGCATTCCATTTGAATTAGTGGAAATTTCAACCACCACGTTGTGAATGGTTCCAGATGTGCAGGCCTGGAGAGTGAGATAGCTGGAAAAAGCAACTTAGCATTCAGAGTTCAGCTAGGCTTGGGGTGGGGACAGAGTCCCAGCACCTAGGGACCTGGGATGGGGACACCACCATGGTCGGACGGCTCTAGCTCGATAAAATGGGGAGCCTGACACATGTCGTGATGAAACAAGTGGCGTGCCAAAGCCAACTAGTGAACCTTGTCCCTTGGCCCGGATCTTGGTTGGCTTGAAAAGGACAGGACAAAGACGGAAGGAAATAAAGTCCACACCGAGTTACTAAGGAGAGACAAGTGTCCACTGGGGGATTTGAGGGCTTCAAAGGAACAACTGTGTGAAAGGCCCATGTGGAGATTCTGTGGTGGGGACTGTGAGTCTCCCGGATGCTCTGAGACACGTCTCAGAGGGCAGGATGAAAGAGAGTGAAGCTGGGCTTTCGGGTAGATGGCATGGATGACGCGTGTGGGGGCAACATTAGCGGAAATGAGCTCCTGACTTGTTGTGGCAAGGATGCTCGGAAGAAAGCTAGACATGAAGACAGCATGCATTATCCTGAGAGGAAGTGTCGGCTAGATATGGGGGACCATGTGGCAAGGGGCCTGCCGAGCTAAGCCTGCAGAAGGCAGAGGATTGGTTGAGGGACCAGGAGCCCAGGGTGGTGAGCTGACCACACGCCCACTCTCCTCGTGGCTTGACTTAGGTCAGCTGTGAGTGTGGACTTAGGGACAGTCACTTGTGTGGCACCAGATAACCACAGTGGCAAAGATCACCATCAGTGGCAGAGAGAAGGGGTACCAGGGGTTTTGATTCCAGACCTGTGATCAGATAGCCCTCAGCACTTTTCTGGAGGTGATAAAAATAGTACAGTCAGCCCTCCGTATCCATGACTCCCACCATCACAGATTCAGACGACTGTGGATGGAAAACATTCAGAAAAAAATTAAATCTAGACTGAAAATACACCAACTTTTTCCTTGTCATTTTTTTAAACAAGACAGCATAATAATTTAGTAGCATTTACCTCGTCTTGGGTATTATGAGAAATTTATAGCACGAAAGGATGCATGCAGATACCACATCATTTTACACCAGGGATGTAAGCAACTGAGGAGTGTGGTATCCTTAGGGGTCCTGGTCCATTCCGCTTCAAGGGGACTGAGTGAGGGGCTAGAGAGATGGTCCTGATAAGAATACTAGCTGCTATTTCAGAGGACCCAGATTCAATTCCCACTACACACATGGCTATTAAAGACTATTATTTTCAGGTGTGTTACTTTTGTTTATGCTGCGTTTGACTAACTGTGAAGCTGTGATGAGTTGCCTGTCTAAAACACCTGATGGTCCTAATAAAGAGATAAAGCAAGGATAGGCGGGGCTGGCAGGCAGGCAGAGAGTATAAAGAGAGAAAGAGGAGCCTGAGAACGAGAGGACACCAGAGGCCAGCCACCCAGCTACGCAGCAAGTCATGGAGAAAGAAGTAAGTAAGGTATACAGAAATAAAGATAAAAGCCCAAGGGCAAAAGGTAGTCGGCATAAATTAAGATAAGAGAAGCTGGCAAGAAACAAGCCATGCTAAGGCTGGACATTCATAAGTAATAATAAGAATCCGTGTGATTTATTTGGGAGCTGGTCGGTGGGCACCTCAAAAAGCCAAAAGAGTAAAAGATCCTACAACATGTGGTAGCTCACAACTGTCTGTAACTCCGGTCTCAGGGGTCTGGAACCTTGTTCTGGGCTCTATAGATACCTGGCATGACTGTGTGCATAGACAGGTGTGCAAGCTAAATAACCACATGCATAAAAATAAATAAATTAATGAGAAAATTCCTGTGTGAGGAAGTACCTGGAAAGAGATTGAGCCGTTCATGGCAAGTGCTCGTAGGTTCGGTTCTAACTGCCATGTCTCAGCAAAATAGATTGTGCCCTTATGACCAGGGAGGACATTTTCCACCTCTTTAATCCGAAAAGATAAAGGCACAAAAGAGAAACTGAATAATACAGCTGTAATCAAATGGATTTTGGCCAAAGTCACACAAAAAGGAAACCATGGCGCAAGAGTTGATCAAGTAAAGGGATTAAGCTGAGTAGCACGGGTGTGGGGTGGCCGAACAGGAGAAGGAGGAAGGAGTGAGTTTGACGTCCCTGTCACCCTGGTTGCCAGCTGCTGTCTTCTCAGTAAGCGTGAGTTTGCATGGAGCTAGGTAGCCCACTCTGCTCTTGTGGGATTCACTGGCCATGCTGTGTTGATGTGGGTGTGGCCTTAGTATGAACACTAAATGGAACAGATGGGAGGGATCAGGATCCAGTACAGCCTGGTTCTGTCTCCGAGAAGGCTCACTGGATCTTCTCTCTGGTAGGATTTCAGTGCACGCTTCAAGTATTTCCTCACGGTCATTCAGGAACCCTGCAGCTGGGTTTCTGAATCTCGTCTTATTTTAGGAAAAAGGTTGCCTGGGAGACTTGGGGGTAAAAGAAGAGGCACCCCATGAGATCACTGGGATCGTAGGAGAGCAGATGAAGCATAAGAAAGAAGACCCCACTCCCACCCCAGCCCTTTCTAGACTGAGGGCACACTGAAGAAATTCAGATCAGTGTCCCTTAGGTTTTAGTGTGTTTAGCGGCCACATTGGAGCAGGTCGAGGGACTTTCCTTTCCATTAGCTACCCCAGAAAGTTTGCTACAGGTGGTCCACAGATGAGAGATTGAAAATTTCTGGGCTAGAGAAAGTCCACTTCTTGGTTTTGACCATTTGGAAAGCAGGGCCACAGGTCAAAGCTAAGGCAGCCATTCTTGTTTGGAAGGTGACATTGCAAGATGGGCTGAGTGATGGATCAAACAAAACAGTGGCATCCACACGTTTGACAGGTCACTACCCTTTCTGAATGAGCCATGAAGGTCCCACAGTGTTATGATATTTGACTCCAGGCATGTATGTCCAGCGAGCAAATATCTCAGCTTAGAGAAGACGGTGAAGAGTCTGGGTCTCCCTGCTCTTTACTGACTCTTCTACAGCAGTTAAACACACACTGGGAGCCGACAGTCATACCTTGCAGGGTTGGGTCGCCTGTCCTTCCAGAAGCCAGATCTCAGACTCTTGGAAGGAGAGTGTCATCATGACAGATGCAGTGTTGGCCAGAGAGAAAAGGAGGCAGTGGAGGTGAGTGAGGGTATGCAAGTTGGTCCCCAGTGGAGTAAAGATGCCAGCCTGGGAAAGGTACATTGTTCGCTCCAGAATAAATTGTCATTTTGAAGCTGAATATTCCGAAGAAAGATCTGTAGAGAAGATAACCTAGTCATGTTAGTCATGATATTAAGAGAAGCCTAGAATTTGGACCTAATGTAAATACCTACTATTTTTTTTTTCATCCTGTTTTTCACCCCAGAATAACTTCTGGTAATAGACGACACTGCCAATCAAATGTTACTCATGAGAAATTGCAGAGTTTGGCAAAAGTGGGTTTCAGGTGATAAAGGTATCACTTGTTTATATCTGAATCACTCCTGCCCTTTCCCCAGCTCAACATCCTAATATATGGTCTCACCTGGACCAGGAAACAAGTTTGTGAGTCTCATCCAGATCTTTCTCCAACAACCTGGAAATTCACAAGACTCTCTGACAGGAATGTAAAGATAATTATTGCCATTCTTGAGGGCTTCCAACTGCACGCTGGGTTCCAGAGAGTAGTACCCTTGTTTCACTTTTGCATGAAGCTTGCCATCTGTGAATTGCCAGATCTTGGCTAACATTAAATGCTGGTAAATGGCATTAATCTGTCACAGAAATGGGGGAATTTAGTCACAGGAAGCAAAAATAACTGAGCATGTCACCTAAGGAGTCTGCAGGAAATAGACAATTAAATGCACTTTCTACGACCACTCTGAGTCTTTAGGAAATGTTCATGGACCTTAGGTTTGGTGGCGCATTCCAGCCATTTGGGAGGCCAAGGCGGGATTGCTTTTCCCTAGGAGTTGGAGGCCAGCCTGAGACACTGTCTCTGAAAAACTAAAAATATTTCAGGCAGCTGAGATCTAACCAGAGGAAGAAACACCTGTTTAACCAGATAAAGATTACTAAATTCTGAGAAATTGATGTTAGAGAAGGGGGCGGGGAGAGGTTACTTATGGGCAGAGTAGAAAAAAGCTAAAGTTGTTTTTAATGTATTTGAGTTACTTGTGAAAATAGAGAACGGAGAAGGATGGGCAGGTGACTGGTGTCCTGAAGCTAAAGGATGCAGGGGTGAGTGGTGTAGAGTTCTTCCGTGTCTGTAGGAGGCATAAGGGCAGGCTCGTGAGCAGGAGGAACCGGGATGCTGCTAAGTGTCAATCAAACAAGGCGATGAAAGAGACTGTCGCGGGAGGTGGAGGTCATCCGTGCAGGAAGGGGCAGAAGAGGTGCCAGTCATAAACAAAGAAGGGGAAGAGACTTTCATCAGGCGAGCGTTTGAGAGGGAGGTCTATAGTGCTCAGTCTACAGCTAAGGCCTTAGGGAGCCCCAGCTACACATGAGACAGCGAACGAGAAGATGAACTTGTCACTCGGCTGCTGTGGGACGTCTGTGCACACCTGTGTGGGACCCGATGGCGAAGGCGGTGGGACCCGATGGCGAAGGCGGTGGAGCCAACGCTTTGTCTCCAACAGCTCTTCCAGTTCTGCGTTGTTTGGCTCGGGTCGTGATCTCTGGGGCCCCTGGGAGGCTGTCTCAAGTGTGGTCCTTGTAGGGCTGTGCAATTTTAACTCTTGCCTCCAATCTTTTTTTTTTTTTTTTTTTGGTTTTTCGAGACAGGGTTTCTCTGTAGCTTTGGTGCCTGTCCTGGAACTAGCTCTTGTAGACCAGGCTGGTCTCAAACTCACAGAGATCCGCCTGCCTCTGCCTCCCGAGTGCTGGGATTAAAGGCGTGCGCCACCACCGCCCGGCTCTTGCCTCCAATCTTATTTTTGCCAGACAGGATGATTTTATTTGTAAATTGATAGGAAGCCCAACTGGAGCCAATGCAAAAACAAAAATAACTTATTAACTTATAGTCCTTAAAAACGTCCTGAGTGGATTCTTTCCGGAAAGGCCTTGTTCACCAGGACAACTGCCCAGTCTGGTAGCTTCCTTCTTTCTTTCCTCAGTTCTGTCTCCCCTGGGATGCCTCTTTTCAGATCTCTTCTTCTCCATGACAACTGTGAACAATACTTTTCACCCTGACTTGGAGAGATAACGTGTCTCCCCAAATGTGCAGTGGGTAGTGCTGACTTGTGTTGACTGAGGTGTTCAGCCGGGGAGCACAGCAGCCTGCTGTGTCTGAGGGCTAGCTAAAGCCGTGGGTGAGAGAGTCGGTGCCCAACGCGCCATGCGGCTGGCGGACTCATCCCAAAGAGTGTGGACTGGTCCCCTCGTTCGGGTGCCAGACTTGGATCAAGTACCCATTGAGACGAGCACCAGGGCAGGAGGGGTTAATTGTGCAGGTTGGTCACAGTTCCATCACATCTTCCTGCTTTGGAGGCATACTCCTGCCTCAGCTTTGCACACTGGCAAGGATGGCTTAACTAGGAAAGAGACAGAGGAGTGAGTTCTGGGTAGCTGAAAGTTAAAATTATAGGTCCCCCACCCCAGGGTCGGTGAGACCTGGGGAAGAGACACAAAAGGCTTTGGTCCCAAATCAAGGGAAGGCCACAGGGGTGAAAAAATGGCCAATTTGGAGACAGCCCAGGGATATGTGCAGTCCAGGATGGCTGTGCCTTGTCTACTGAGAATGCCCTTTGTTCCTGAGACATTGAATGAAGGGCTTAGGATGAGGCTGGTACATAGGCCTCGCGGGAGATTGCAGAGGTGTGGGGAGCTGGGGGTGGAGGGGGGTGTCTGCTGGGCTTCCAGCTCTAGGTTACACTCCTACCCTCCCGGCCCATGTGTTCCCTCTGCATCTCAGCATCCAGCCAGAAAAGCCTTTTGTGTTTTCTTGGCAAAACTAGGGCCCAGTAATTAAACTCCATACACAAAGCTGCTGCCTCCAGCCACCGAGGTCTTTTCATTAGTCTGTGATTGGTCAGAGAGGCACCATCAAACTCTCCAGTCCTGGCCCACCACAAGCAGAGTGCTTGAAAAGTCCCAGACCAGGGAAGGATAATAAATGCTCTAAGTCCCATCTGTTGGGATGATTTGTTCAAAGTATACATTTTGGTTTTGGTTACTATTTTTAAACATTCTGTATGCAGCATTTCGTCGAACACCGTGGCAACTACCGAAGTGTTCTTTGGAGGCAGGAACGTGAGGGAGTGACTAGAAGGTGGTTGGGCAGAGGCAGTCTTTCCCTGGGGGGAACTGTCACAGTGAGGTAGGCAGGGAAGGAGAGAGGTGCCCTGGAGTTTTGGTTTGAGTGGCATGTCAGGGACTCTGGGGTCATGTCCTTCCGTGAAAACAACCGCTGGTGCCTCAGCCCTCTGTTGCCTCTGAGATGGCTGTGCCCCTGCTGTTCGTTCTTCAGCCTCACCCCACATGTGCTGATATGTGAGTCTGTCTTGATGTGATACAGGATTTGGAATTTATTTTGATAGACAAGGCTAGCAGCTGTGGGAGGAAGCAGGGAGGGGGCTTCAGCGCGCCCAGGCTCGAAGGCAGACAACAACACTAGGCCGCCTGGTTTCGCTTGCCTGAAATACCCTGGAAGGAGGAAGGCAGAGGAAGGCCGACTTTTCTTCAGGTTCTTTGGGCAAAGCTGGAATCAAAACTTAAGGCTTAGACAAATTTCAGAGTTTTAGTCCCAGAGGCGCACAAGCTAGGCGTGCTGGCGTAAGCCTGCAGTCTCAATAGTAGGGAGGTAGAGACTGGAACATCAGGAGTGCAAGATATCAGGTCTGAGGCCAGCCTGGGCTACATGAGACCTTATCAAAAGAGAAAAAACAACTCAGAAATAGTAGAATGCAGTTGTTGGGCTGCTGGGTGGGGGTGAGAGCTGGGGAGATGTGGTTCAAGCGTGGGCACACCCAGTTCTGGGTGAGTGATTCGCATGTGTAATGCATAGTGTGGTATGACGGCAATGGACAGTGTTGTTATAGCAAAGGTGGCTATGGACCCTGAGCATTCTTACCCTGAGAGCAAAGCATGTTGGGTAATGGCTGTGTTCACTGACTCAAACGTGGTCCTCGTCTCACAGAGCGTGTGCATACATCAAATCATCACCTGGGACTCTGCAAATATATATAGTTTCATTTTTCAGCGAAGCCCTAGTAAAGCTATGAAAGAATAAACAAAGAGGTTTAAAGTTGAGAGACCCAGAGGCTTGTGTTGTCCAAGGGGTTGAATTGGGATGGTTCAACTCCTTTGTCTCCCCCAGGGACCCTTCTAGACACAGAAGTAAGGAATGCAACTGCTCCTCAGGGCGGTCACCTGACGTGTCGTGTGTGGATGATGAAGGGGGGTCTGTGCAGATTTCAGTCACTGTAAGGTCCTCAAAGCCTTGGATGGACCTCTCTCAGTCTCCATGTATGGGGCCAGAGCCAGGATTCCTATTGCATCAGGATCCCAATTGCCTTAGAGGACCTTTTCTCTCCTGTTCTCTCCAGACTTTTTGCTCTTGGGTTGGGGGTTAAGAGAAGTAAATGGTCATCCTTGGTGTGTCAGGGTAACATCCCAGTTGGCTGAGGAGCCATTTGAGCTGAGATCTGGGCATACTTACTGACTGACATTTATATGGGAGCCCTTCCTTCCTTCCTTCCTTCCTTCCTTCCTTCCTTCCTTCCTTCCTTCCTTCCTTCCTTCCTTCCTTCCTTCCTTCCTTCCTTCCATTCTTCCTTCCTTCCGTCCTTCTTTCCATCCTTCCATTCTTCCTTCCTTCCAGTGCCCCCTTTCTGTCCTTGGTTGGAGATGGTGCCCCACCACTACTGGTTCATTGCTCCCCCACTCTCCCCACCCCGGGGAAGTCCCAACCCAGCACTGGTAGAGTTCTGCTCTAGTCTGAGGGCTAAACCCACCCCGTCATAAAGTGTGATTTTACATTTTTCACATCGTTGCACTTCCTCACCGGTCTCCTGGAGAGGGTAGCAGACATACAGCAGAGCTTGAGGTCTTTCTGGGTCCCACCCATCCCTTGTCGATGCCTTGTAGCTCCTCTTTGGAGTGCTGCCCAGTGAGCTCCTGTGTGAGATGGGCAGGCTTTGTCAGGGGAATAGGCCTGGAGTCTCCATTGGAGGAGACAGGAGAATCTTGCTCTCCCCGTCATGTTGTGCTAGGCAGGAAAGAGAGGGGTGCAGGCCAAAGCATGCATAGAAATTACCCAGGAAACCAGGAAGGGGGAGGAGGAGTGAGCGGTAGGAATTAACAAGAAAGGGCGGTCAGAGAACCTGGCCTCTGGTGGAAGAGAAAAGTTGTCGTGACTTAAAATACCTCGTTTAGCACGAAAGGGGACGGAGGCTGGAATTTGGAGCGCCATTTGTCTGACACATAATCCCTTGTTTCTAGAATGCTCTCCTTGCAAAATAACAGTATTTTAGGTGCTGGCTGTAGTGCCGTAGGAACAGGTATTGGCTACAAAACAAAGCAAAACAATTGATTAGCTGCCCTGAGTTATTTATAGCATCTTCCTTGCTGTGACATCTGAAACAAAGGTTGGTCTTGAGAAGGCTCTGCAGCATTCTGCATACAATTTCATATATGATCTAGGGGTGGACAGTTCCAGAAGACCAGGATGTATAGCGCATGCTTCTTGTAGCTTGTCTACACCTGCCCGTGGTCTGATGCACTTCTTACAATTACGTGACAGCTATTAGCCACCAACTGACACCAAGATTACAGGTTAAACTCTGGATTGGCTTTAAACTCTAGCATGTGTCCGCCAGACTGAAAGCAGAGTGGGGTTGGGGGTGGGACTTGTGTCCCGCAAATGGTGTGAAGTTACTCACCCTTGGGACAAAGTCTGTGTGTTAGTAATGCCTCCCCAGTGAGCATCAGGGCAGATGGGCTTGAATCTGGAGTTAGGGAGATGTGAACATTGAATCCAGACTGTGTAGTTCGGATAAAGCTCAGTTTGCCCTCTTGGAAATGGGTGTGCACATACCAGATCTATAAAACAGAATTGAGTGAATTCGAATCCCCATACTACTGGCAAAGATGTTGTGCTGAGCTCTATGAGGGGAAAAAATGGTAGCAGAGGCAGCATTGAGCAATTAGAACGCAGATACTCCAGCCTGCTGCACACTGGCCAGAGCTGCTCACTGGCCACAAAGACCTGAGTTCACTGATTCTAGTACTTACTCATACAAGCCTAAACTGTGTGGCCCACCTCTCTGAGCCACAGTGTCCTCACTGGGACAGTGGGGAGAACACACGTACCTCCCTGTCAAGTTGTCCGAGGAGTAAATGACCTCAGCACAGCACCATGCTTTAAGGCAAGGGAGCAACCACAATACCTATCCTAACCTGGAATTTTTCCTAACGAGGAGCTCGGCTGCTTCCCACAGGCATACATTGTACAAAATCTTTGTATATTCTACTAGACACGCGCATGTCATTCCTGGGAGGCACTGCTCTAGTCATTAGCTGCTTTCGGTTGTGGTTGCCTGACCAGCATCACCATCACCATCATCATCACCATCACCACCATCACCTCATTGTCCTCATCATCACCCCTGAAGGCTTTGTTGGGATCCCGTGCCCTGCCTAGACTGCCTGAATCAGAATCTGCAGTTTCAAAACAGTTTTATTTTATTCTTTATTATGCATATGTGTGTTTCTGTGTATGGGCATGTGCTTATGTGTGCAGATGCCCATGGAGACCAGAAAAAGGTATCAGATCCCCCAAAGCTGGAGTTACAGACTTCTGGAAACTCTCTGGCATGGCTGCTGGGATCTGGTCCTCTAGACGAAGCAGAAAGCACTCAATGGCTCAGAATCTGCATTTACAAAAGAATTTCTATTGATTAATATATGTTTCAGAGGGCAGTTATTATTTTTTATTGAGGTAACATTCACATGTATAATTTCTTTTTCCTTTTTTTTTGGCAGAGAGTTTGAAATAAGATCTCTCTGTATTGCACAGATTGGCCTCAAATTTGCCATCCTCCTGCCTCAGCGTCTCGAGTGCTGGTACTGTAGGAGTATGCTACCATCTGCCATCTGTGTGTAGCATCCCTCTCACTTCCTGTGACTCTTGCTACATTTTTAGACTTTCCTGTGTCTGGGTTGCCGCCCTCTCATTCATTTCTTCTCTTTCCTCCAGCTCCTCTTTGCTAGCTGTGTGTCCTGAAGGCACAGTTCGTTCATCTCATATCACGAAGTTATCTTTCGAGATCCTGTTACCTACCTGTGGTAGCCAGATTCCTCCACCTGTCTTAAAGCCTGGCTGCATGATCTAGTACTCTCATCTCCACAGCCCCTGAGCTATGGGCAAGCCAGATAAGCTTTCTTTCTATCCTCTAAGTCTGTGGTGCTGAAGATTGAGCGTACACTGGGTAGGACGCTGTCACTGAGCCACACTGCCAACCACAAATGATTTGCACAAAGCTTCCCTGTTCCTGCTTTCCCACATTGCCACTGATCTTACTAGTTCTTATCTTAATGCTCAGAACTTGCCCAGTTAGAGATCTCTGCTTACCTCTTAGCTGCCCTTGTCCCCCAAAGCCTTCTGTGGCTCCTGGTACTGTTCTTGCCCATGAGAGTTGTGCTAGAAGATTATCTATCTATCTATCTATCTATCTATCTATCTATCTATCTATCTATCTATCTATCTTCATCATCATTATCTATCTATCTATCTATCTATCTATCTATCTATCATCTATCTATTATCTATCTATCTATCTATCTATCTATCTATATATCTATATATATATCTATATCTATATATATATATATATATATATATATATATATATATATGTGTGTGTGTGTTTTATCTAGGCTGACTTCAAATTCCTGGACTCAAGTGATCCTCTTGCCCAGCCTCCCCAGTAACTGAACGTTGCTATGAATGCATTCCAATGTGCCTTGTTCAAATAATTTTCTTTAGTACAGTTTCTGTTTGAGTCCCTCAGTTTATAGTGGGTTCATGTCCTGATGAACCCATCATAAATAAAAAATATCATAAATCAGGGTTGGAGAGATGGCTCAGTGGTTAAGAGCACTGCTACTCATCCAAAGGACCCAGGTTCAAATCCCAGCACCCACATGGCAGTTCAAAACTGTCTGTAACTCCAAGTCCAGGGCATCTGACACCCTCATACAGATGAACATATAGACAAAACCCCAATATACAATAAATGAATAAATAAATCTTTTTTAAAGTGCTAAAAATATCATAAATCAAAATGTCATCATGAGCCAGATATGGTGGCACACAGCTTTAATCCCAGCACTTGGGAGGCAAAGGCAGACAGAGATTTGCTAGTTCAGAGTTAGCCTGGTCTACACAGGTAGGGCTACATAGCAAGATCTTGTTTCAACTGCACCCCCAGTGCCATTGTGTGTGACATACTGGCCCTAACAGCTGGTAACTTAGTACACAGTAGAGTTTTGGCCAGTCTCTTAGTGGCTAGGGACTGTGGCTTACAGCCACTGCCAGGTGTCATGAGATTACCTTACTGTGCGATGGACTTCAGGAAGAGGTTCTAATTTAAATATGATTTCTACTGAATGTGTGTTGCTTTTGTACCATTGTACAGTTGAAAAAAATCGAGATGATGTGTTGATTTAGTCAGTGTTCTATTGCTGTGCTGAGACACCATGACCATGGCAGCTCTTAGCAAGGGAAACCTTTAATTGGGACTGGTTTACAGTTTCAGAGGTTTAGTCCATTATCATCATAGTGGCACACAGGTAGATGTGGTGCTGGGGAGAAGAAGCTAAGAGTTCTGATCAGCAGGCAGTAGGAAGAGAGCCAGACACTGTGCATGGCTTGGGCCTTTGAAACCTTAAAGCTCATCCCCGGTGACATACTTCCTCCAACAAGGCCACACCTAACAATCCCTGTTAGGTTGCACCACGCTCTAATGACCAAGCCTTCAAATATTTGAGCCCATGAGGGCCATTCTCTTCAAACTACCACACATGCCAGTAAGTCAGAAGCTATCTGTAAACTAGCCTGTCCCCTCTTTGGCTCACATTTCAGCCCCTGGGCAGTATCTATCTAGTATGGTTTACTGAGTACCCAGAGAGCATCTCTCAGATGGCATCTTCTAGAATGGACATCACCCAGTCCAGTCTCTGTCTACAGGACCTGTGGGCAACCACTGCCTTGGTCCACATTTTCTGTAGTGCTGCTTTTCTCCTTTAGACTCCTGGGGCTCTCCTGGCCTACTCAAGGTACTCAAAGCCTGCCTAGAATCTTCCCTGCTGCTTCCTTCTCCCTGGAGCTCATCCTATTCAAAGCCTTGGGGGTGTGCTAGAGGGTGTGGGGGAGGTAGGGGGCGGGACGCAACTGGTGTGTGTATGTGCCTTTTTTTTTTTTTTTTTTTTTTTTTGGCTTTTTCGAGACAGGGTTTCTCTGTAGCTTTGGTTCCTGTCCTGGAACTAGCTCTTGTAGACCAGGCTGGCCTCGAACTCCCAGAGATCCGCCTGCCTCTGCCTCCCAAGTGCTGGGATTAAAGGCGTGCGCCACCACCGCCCGGCTGTGACTTTTGTCTAATGCCGTATCAGGTAGCTGTGTTCTCCTTGGTGTATTTACCCAGAGCGTTAATTACCAGAGTCTTTTCGTTCCCAACAGGATGTAAACTCTGAAGAAAATTTTCTCCCTATTGTTTTCATCTCTTCCCTGAGAAGCACAAACTAGCCTTGCTGAGGATCGGGCAAGATTGCATCTACAAGGAAACAGTATCTCCCCAGATATGACTTGTGAATTGCTTGTACTCCATCCTAGTATCTCCTCAGGTCATTGAAATAGTGCCTTGTACAGAAAAGACCCTGGTTGCCTGCCTGTTACTTCTTTTGGTTCTTAGCATCTTATCCAGTTTCACATTTCATCAGTATTAATAGATATCTATCTGTGTGAGATAATACACACTGAATAGAAGGGATGGGAGATAGCTCAGTGTATAACACACTGAATAGAAGGGATGGGAGATAGCTCAGTGCGTAACAGCATTTGCTGTGCAAAGCTTGGGACCTGACGTCGGATTCCCTATATAATGCCAGGTGCAGTTATTTGCAGCTCCAGTGCTCAGGGAGGCAGGTGAAGCTTGGAGGCTTCCTGGGAATTGTTGACTGTGACCCTAGCCCAAAATCCGCAAGCTCCAGATTCCGTGGGAGACCCTATCACAAGGAAATACAAGAAAGTGATGGAAGTGGAGTCCTTCTTTCATGTCTCTGTGCGCGTGTGCATGCGTGCGCACGCGCGCACACACACACACATGTAGATACTACACACACAAAATATGAGTAAAGTCAATGCCATGTTTGGCCTGGCTGGATAAACAGCTAAATAAACGAGAACAGTGATGTCTGGTGCAATTTATTGTTATGGAGTATTTGTTTAACTATGCAAAGATTTGTTGCATTTGTTTAATTATGTAAAGATGTGTTGCTGTGTTACTTTGCCTGCCTACGGCACCTGATTGGTCTGATAAAGAAGCTGAATGACCAATAGCAAGGGAGGAGGTATAGACAGTGGGTGACGACCCTTCAAGGACTAACCCAGCCATAATCTGTTGATTGTGATTACTCTGATAACTGATTTACAGCTTTTTGCTTGGTCTTGTGAAAATGAAGTGTTTACAACCATCAAAAGTGAGACTCTATGGGAGAGATGAGTTATGACTGGAGCTGTGCTGCCTACAGATAACACTAAAATCCAGGGCTTGATCTGAGATACATTTTCAGGATTGCTCCTTGTTAGTACACACTTCTCTTTTGAGCAGGGATTCCCGCTCCCAGGTTCCTTGCATATTGAGGTTCTGCTGTCCACAAGCTGCAGCTTCCAAGGCCTTGTACAAAGAAGAGCTTGGTACTCATTGCACGAGGAGTTGTATAGCCCAGGCCTTGCACTGACACCCTTCATCCCATTTTCCTCCGGCCAGGCTCAGGAAGTATGGACGATGGGAAGCGTAGTCTCATCATGGGTCCAGGGAGAAGTAGACAGAGATGTAATGAGTGTCACTGAGTCTTCACCAACCTCTGTAGGTAGGTGTGTCCCATCCTTTGACTTTTCAACATGACACCACTGCCACCTACAAACTTCACTGTAGTGATATTTTGTTTGTCTTTTAATAAATAAAGCTTGCCTGGGGATCAGAGTGCAGAGCTGAGCCCCCAGAGGCCAGGAGTGGTGGCACACACATTTAATCCCAGGACTCAAGGCCACCCTGGGCTATACGAGACTGAATCTGTCTAAAAAGAGAACTAGAACTCACACAAAGGTGTTCCCAGAACTCGGGAGTCATGGCCTTTAATCCCAGCACTAGGGAGGTGGAGACAGGAGTGGTATGGCTGGGCGGAGAGAGGAATATAAGGCGGGAGGAGACAGGAGCTCATTGCAGTCTGAGGTTTGGTGGAGAGCATTGCAGTCTGCAGTCACGCTGAGGACAGGACCGCCCCTTTGTTTGTCTGAACCTTGGTAGAGGTAAGAGCTCTCTAGTGTCTTGGCTGCTTTGCTTTTCTGATCTTCAGGTTGAACCCCAATATCTGTCTCTAGGTTTTTATTATTTGTGCTACACTCCATAATTTGAGAAATATGCACTCAAGTAAAGAAAATAGTAGAATGTCTTCTAAGGTTTTACAGGTTTGTTAATCTGGGTTTCCTAATTGTCACATAGCTGCATAAGGCTATAGTTTAATTAATCCTGGCACCTTTTGTTCCATTTAGTTAATTTTGAAAACATACAAAGTAACGGGCTTCTTTATGGCATTTTCATACATATATATTGCATTTTAATGGTATTCATTACACACACATCTATTCCATAACTCTCTCTTTCCTTTTCCTTCCTTAAGTTCTCCCCTTTTCCTTTCAACACACACACGCACACACGCACATGCACATGCACACGCACACACGCACACACACACGAATGCAGACTTACATATGAGAGAAAACAAGTGATTGGTTTTCTGAGTCTGGTCTATTTCACGGACTGACAATCTTTAGTTCTATCCATTTTTCTTCAGACATTATGATTTCATTTTTCCCTTTACAACTGAATAACATCCCGCTGTTTCTATAGACCACGTTTTGTTTATCCATTCATTGGTGGATGTCTAGGCTGGTTCCATTTCTTAGCTGTTGTGACTCATGCATCAGCAAACATGGATGTGCTAGTGATGACTTGGGGGTCTTTGGGGAATGGCATCCCTAGATCAAATAATTTGGGGTTTGTTTGGTTGGTTTTGTGTGGTTTTTAATTTAATTTTAATGGCACTCCATACTGACTTCTGTAGTGACCGTGGCAGTTCACAATCTGACCTGTCCGTTTTGTGTAAGAGTTCCTCTTCCCTCAGCAACATTTGTTGTCTGGGTGTTGTATTTTGTTTGTGGTAGGGTCTCACGGCATAGCCCTGGCTGGCCTGAAATTCCCTGTGGCTTAGGCTGACCATTCTGTGTTCCTTCTGCCTCCGCCTCCAGAGATTAAGGGCCTGAGTGACCACACCCAGCAGCTGTCCTTTGTGTTTGTGACAACAGCCACTGTCACAGGGCTAAGAGGGAATCTTAAAGCAGTTTCACATGGCATGACCCCGATGGCCACTTGCGTTTCTCCTTTCGAGAACCTTCTAGTGAGTGCCCCAGACCATTAGATTGGGTTTTGTTATTTATTTTTTTCCAGCTCTAGATATATTTTAGATGTTAATTACATGTTGTGAGCTGAAGTTCAGTGTGGGGATTGCGGGGGGTGGGGGAGGGAGACTGGTGCAAACTCTACAAGGCTATTGATAGACTAAAACCATGATTGTAGAGAGCTGGATTTTGGAAGTCAAATTATCTTGGGCTATCTTTAGCTCCCTCAATTGCCATTTACTGAACACCTCTGCGCGTGACTCAACATCCTCATGACTGTGAGGTAAATCCTTTGGGATATAACAATCCACCCTGAGCATCGGCCAGATCTGAGTCTATGACAGAGGTGTCTCCACTTCAGCGTTACTCATCTCCCCGTGTCCACCCGTGAATTCGCAAACTGCCTTGATTTATGGTTTTGTTTTGTTTTGTTTTGTTTTTTTAATGTTCTGTTTCTATAAAAACTTCATGAAACCATGACCAGATTGGAACACAGTATTTGGTATAACCGGAATCAGTGTTCCTGGGCCACGGCCGCTCATATATGGCTCTCAAATGAACCATCTCTTTTCCCTTTGTGGTGAGAATGGTGTGAGCTGTGTGTTCACATTGTCTCATGGTGAAGCTTTCACTCTGCCCATGCTTTCCTTTGCTGTGCGGAGTATTTTAATCTCATGGAACCCTATGGTCAGTTCTCAGCATTATTTTCTGTGCTCTTGGATCCTTTAACAGAAAGTCTGTTACCTGTTATTTCCTTCCTTCCTTCCTTCCTTCCTTCCTTCCTTCCTTCCTTCCTTCCTTCCTTCCTTCCTTCCTTCCCTCCCTCCCTCCCTCCCTCCCTCCCTCCCTCCCTCCCTCCCTCCCGTCCTCCCTTCCTTCTTCCTCCTCCTTCCTTCCTCCCCCCCTTTTTTGTGTATGTGGGGGCGGGGGAAGCCTGTCCTGAAACTTGCTCTTGTAGACCAGCCTGGCCTCAAACTCCCAGAGATCTGCCTGCCTCTGCCTCTCCAGTGCTGGGATTAAAGGTGTGCGCCACCACCGCCCAGCTTGTTCCCAGTTATTTCTTAAACTGTCCCCTAGCAGTTTTAAAGTTTCAGGACTTATATAAAGGTCTTTGACCTGGTGCTGGAGAGATGGCTCAACAGTAAAGACCATTTGCTGCTCTTGCAGAGGACCAGGGCTTGGTCCCCAGAACACCCATGGTGACTCAACACCCTCTTCTGGCTTGTGAGACCCCCGCATGCACATGATACACAAAAACTCTTACAAACACATATACACACAAACACACACACACACACACACAGAGAGAGAGAGAGAGAGAGAGAGAGAGAGAGAGAGAGAGAGAGAGAGAGAGAGAGAAAGAAACAGACTGGCTTTGTGTATTCCTGGCTGTCCTGAAACTCACTTGTAGACCTGTTGTCTTCCAACTCGTAGAATTCCTCCTGCTTCTGCCACCCGAATGCTGGGATTAAAGGCATGTGCCACCACACCCAGACACTTTGAGAAATATCTTTGACCCATTTTGAGTTTATACAGGATGAGAGCTGTAGGTCTGGTTTCACTCCACATGTGACTATCCAGGTTACCTGGGCTCATTGCCTAAAGAGGTTATCTCTTTTCCAGTGTATAGTTTGATACTTTGGAGCCCTGTGATCTGGTTATTTTTGGATCCTCCGTTTTGTCCCATTGCTCTGCAGGTCTTTCTGTGTCACCCCATGCAGTTTCAGAGACTGTGGTTCTGTAGTGTCCTCTGAGGTCAGGCTCTGTGATGCCTCTAGCAGATCTTTCTACTTAGCATTACTTTGGCTCTTTGGGGTCTTTTGTGCCTCCGTGTGAGTTTTAGTGGGTTTTCTTTCTTTCTTATTTTACTTCTGTGAAGAATGTCAGTAGACTTTGGATGGGGATTGCATTTGAAGCTTCAGGTCACGTGAGACAATATAGCTATTCTTTGCAGCTTTAATTTTGCCACTTCATGAGCACAGGAGGCCTTTCTATCTTTCAGGGTTACCTTTAATTTTTTTCATCAGTGTCTTAAAGGTCTCACAGCAGAGGTCTTTAACCTCCTTGGTTAGTTGTATTCCTAGGTGTTTTATCTTTATGAAGCTATGTGGATGAGATCCCTTCTTTAATTTGTTCTTGTCCACATCCTTATTGGTGTAGAAAAAGGTACTGATTTTGGAATGTTGGAAGTCCTTCTGTATATGTGTTGCTTTTATTGGTTAATAAAGAAGCTGCTTTTGGCCAATGGCTTAACAGAATATAGACAGACTGGAAGATATATATGGAGAGTAGGTGGAGTGAGGGAGAAGCCGTGTAGTCCTGCCAGAGACAGACAGAACTTTACTGGGTAAGTCACAGCCACGTGGTGATACACATACTAATGGAGATGGGCTAATTTAAGATATAAGGGCTAGCTAAAAATATCCTTAAGCTATTGGCCAAACAGTATTACAAATAACATAGTTTCTGAGTGGTTATTTCGGTTCTGGGCAGCCGGGAATGAACAAGCAGCCTCCCTCTACAATTTTGTATCCTGCTCCCTTGTTGAAAGCACTTACTGGGTTGTGAGGGTTTTAGTGACATCATCTAGGTTCTGTTAAGTATATGAGCATGCTGTCTGCAAATAGGATTTGTCTTTCTTTCTGACCGTGGCCCTTCATCTCTCTTGTTGTATTGACTCATTTTTCTCTGTGGCTTTCTTTCTTTCTTTTTTAAGTATCAACCCTCAACCCCACAGTTTTACTTGTAAAGAACAAAGCATGAAAAGTCATATATATATACATTACACATATATATGTATATATACTTATAATATATATGTATATATATTATTAATTTTTGTTGAGCTCTACATTTTTCTCTGCTCCCCTACCTGCATCTCCCCTCCCCTTCAACCCTCTCACAAGGTCCCCATGCTCCCAATTTATTCAGGAGATCTTGTCTTTTTCTACTTCCCATGTAGATTAGATCAATGTATGTCTCTCTTAAAGTCCTCATTGTTGTCTAGGTTCTCTGGGATTGTGAGTTGTAGGCTGGTTTTCTTTGTTTTATGTTTAAAGATCACTCTGAGTGAGTACATATGATGTTTGTCTTTCTGGGTCTAGGTTGCCTCACTCAATATGATGTTTTCTAGATCTATCCATTTGCCTGCAAAACTCAAGATGTCATTTTTTTTTCACTGTTTAGTACTCCATTGTGTAAATGTATCACATTTTCCTTATCCATTCTTCGGTCAAGGGGCACTTAGATTGTCTGCAGGTTCTGGCTATGACAAACAATGCCGCTATGAACATAGTTGAGTTCATGTCCTTGTGGCAGGGTTAAGAATCCTTTGGATATATACCCAAAAGTGATATCACTGGGTCTTGAAGGTTGTTTCCTAATTTTCTGGGAAATGGCCACACTGACATCCAAAGGGGCCATACCAGCTTGCACTCCCATCAGCAATGCAGGAGTGTTCCCTTTGCCCTACAACCTCTCCAGCATAAGTTGTCATCAATGTTTTTGATCTTGGCCATTTTTACAGGTGTAAGATGGAATCTCAGAGTTGTTTTGATTCGCATTTCTCTGATGACTAAGGATGCTGAACATTTCCTTAAGTGTCTTTCAGCAACTTGAGATTTGTCTGTTGAGAGTTTTCTGTTTATGTTCGTACACCATTTTAAAAATTGGATTATTTGTTCTTTTGATGACCAATTTCTTGAATTCTTTGTATATTTTATAGATTAGACCTCTGTCTGATGTGGGTTTGGTGAAGATCTTTTCCCATTCTGTAGGCTGTTGTTTTGTCTTGTTGACTGTGTCCTTTGCTTTACAGAAGCTTTTCAGTTTTAGGAGGTCCCATTTATTAATTGTTTCTCTCAGTGTTTGTGCTACTGGGGTTATATTAAGGTAGTGGTCTCCTGTGCCAATGTGTTCAAGTGTACTTCCCACTTTCTCTTCTATGAGGTTCAGTGTGGCTGGCTTTATGTTGAGGTCTTTGATCCATTTGTACTTGAGTTTTGTTTATGGTGATAGACATGGATCTATTTTCATTCTTCTACATGTTGATATTCAGTTATGCCAGCACCATTTGTTAAATATGCTTTTTTTTCATTTGATATTTTTTGCTTCTTTGTCAAAAATCAGGTGTTCAAAGGTGTGTGGATTAATATCTGGGTTATCAGTTCGGTTCCATTGGTCCTCCTGTCTGTTTTTATGGTAATACCAGGCTGTTTTCAGTACTGTAGCTCTGTAGTAGAGTTTGAAGTCAGGGATTGTGATACCTCTAGAAATTCTTTAATTGTACAGGATTGTTTTGGCTATCCTGAGTTTTTTGCTTTTCCATCTGAAGTTGATTACCGTTCTTTCAAGGTCTGTGAAGAATTTTGCTGGGGTTTTGATGGGCATTGCATTGAATCTATAGATTGCTTTTTGGTAAGATTGCCATTTTTACTATGTTAATTCTACCTACCCAAGAGCATGGAAGATCTTTCCATTTCTGGTGCCTTCTTCAATTTCTTTTTTCAAAGATTTAAATTTCTTGTCATACATTACTTTCATTTCTTAAAAGAGAAAAACTGAACCTGGGAAGTAGACCCCAAAACATTGCTCAGAACTATCCCTTTCTGTTTTTCTTCATTAACTGTACCCCATGTTGAGAGCTAGGACTTTCTAACCACTTTGATTTCTATTTTATGGGTTTGAATAGCAACAACTCACCTTTGTTTTGTATCTGTCAGTCTCTAAAGCTCAACTGTTGAGGAATATTTGCAAAGATGTGCTGCATTTGCTTAACTATGTAAAGACATGTTGCATTTGTTTATGTTGCAGAACATTTGTTTAACTATGTAAACATGTGTTGCATTTGTTTAATTATGTAAGGATGTGTTGCTGTGCTACCTTGACTGCCTAAGGCACTTGATTGGTCTAATAAAAAGCTAAACAGCCAATAGCAAGTGAGGAGGTATATGTGGAACTTCTGGACAGGGAGAATAAATAGGAGGAGGAATTTAGGCTGGGGAGAGGAAAAGGAGATGGCAGGGAGACTCCATCTTGCCAGCCAGACTTGGAAGAAGCAGCAAAGTAGAACACACAGAAAGGTAAAAAGCCGGGAGACAAAACATAGATGAATAGAAACAGGTTAAATTAAGTTAAAAGAGCTAGTGGGACGAGCCTAACCTAAGGCCAAGCATTCATAATTAATAATAAGTCTCTGTGGCTTTATTTGGGAGCTGGTTGACAATAGCCAACTACAATCAACAAACAGTTTATAAATCTAGGAACTGATTGCATTGGTTTGGGGTGGTGGGAGAATTAAGAAGTGTGGTTAGTTTAAGATTATTTGGCTTGAGGGGTTAGCCGAACCTGTGAAGGGAGAGGGTGGTATTTAAGCTACTTGTGGTCCAAACCCCCAATGCCTGCCTTGGGTGCTAATATCAAATGTGGAAGAGGAGACAGAATTGGGGCCTGTTTTACATGGTTCTTAATTTCCCCCTTGATTACACAGTGCTCTGAAACGTGTTCATTATTAGGAATTCTGAACATGGTCCTCCAAATGTGTGGTTCCCCAAAAGACTGGGGCTGCAGCTGAGAACCATATCTCCACTTTGAAAATCTTGAGGGAAAGGATCAAGAGATATGGTGATGGGCTAAGTTTTTTTTCCCTGATCTTAAATGTTCTGGGCCCTTTTGAAAAATTAAATATTGTAAGAGTCTGAAATTCTTGTGTTTCATCTGACCATCAACTCTGTGAGGCAGCCCTTGCTTTACAGGTGAGAACACAAACTCAAGGAGGCTCCACATCACTTGAGCAGAATCTTGGGGAAGTACCAGAGTCAGGCTTCGGGTCTAGGTTGTATTGCTGGGTATGGTGCTGAATGCCTGGAATCTCAGCACTTGGGAGACAGAGGTACAAAGATCGCCATCCTGATCTATACAGCACAGAACTGTATACTGATGCTAGTGTGATGAGACCAGTCCAACTGGAGCTACACAGTGAGACTGTCTACAAGCAAGCCAACAAATACCTCAAACCCATGCAACCTTAACCTTTAACCTCTGCTCTTATCTGTTGGTTGGGATGTGCAGGCATGTTTGTGCATGTGTGCATGTGCATGACTACTCACATACATGGGAAGGTTTGGATGTCCTCCACTTTTGAGACATGGTCTCATCATACTGGTCTAGAACTCTGCCAAGTAGGCTAGGCTGGTTGTTCGGTGAGTCCCAGGGATCCTCCTGTGTCTATCTACTCTAGTAGCGGGCTTACAAATGCATGTCACCGTGGCTGGCTTTTGAAAATGAGTGTTTCTGGACATGGAACAGGTCACTATGCTGGAGCCACCAGCACTTTATGAACCGAGCCATCTCCCCAGCCCAGCTTTTTGCTCTTTGAGACGACCTCACTCTGGAGTCCGCACTGGTCCAGATCTTGCTGCCTAGCCCAGGCTGACTTCCAGCTTGTGGTGATCCTATCTCCACCTCCCAAACGCTGAGATCACAGGCATGCACCTCCACGTCTGACTCCACCTCCAGGATTTCACTTCTGATCTTTCTCCAAGGCAGACTTAGCCCCAAGGTTTCTTTTACCCCAGCTCATGGCTACTCCATCCTGCCAGGTACTCAGGCTAAAAATGTTGGTTGGTCTCCTTGACATCTTTTTTTGCTTTATACCCTAAGGATTTATGTAGAAATCTACTGAATTATATATGGAAACTACATCTAGAATTTGATCACACCTCATGTTTTGGAGGCTGTCATCTTCGTTAACACTGCCCTCACAGGGGTTTCTGTGGTAGATGACCTAATTGGCTGTCTGCTGCTAGCCTGTTCGCTCTGTATTTTCTTTTCACCACGGGAGATGACCCTAGTTTGGGAGGCAACGCCACTCTGCAGAGTCACTGCGGGCCTGGAATCGCATCCATCTGGTTGTTCACCTTCCCCTAGGTTTTGTGCTCATCTGTATGGTCAGAGCTGGCACACGTCATATCTTCATGATCACTCACAGAAAACAGGAGTAAGAGAAGAGGCTGTCCTGGGGAGTCACTTCTTTTTAAGAAAGTGATAGAGAATTTTCATGCACTATTTTGTCCCACAGTTGGGCACCCTCACTGCAAAGGAGTCTGGGAAATGTGGGCTCTGGAGGAATCACCACCTTCTCAGTTCCCCAAGAAGAGCAGAATGGATCTGGCAGATGATTATCAGTAACTCCCAGAGAACATGAGTAGACCCTCTGGGCCGAGGCTTGGGAGGAAGCCTGGGTACTTCCACACCAACCAGAATGAAGCCCCTTCTAGCCTTTTCTCCACATTCTAGGCTGCATCCTTTCCATGTGCTCCTTCTTCTGCACGGATCATATTCAATCCAGTGACTGCTGAGGTTCTCATATGTGCATGATACTTGCTCAGCAAGAGCAGAGAGATGTTTTAGTGTTTTGGTTCAAGGATAGGAGCTGGCCTCATTTTCCTGTTCTTTTTTTTTTAAGATTTATTATTATTTTTTTATGTACACTGGGGTTTTGCCTGCATATGTGTCTGTGCAAGGATGTCTGATCCCCAGGAACTAGAGTTACAGATAGTTATGAACTGCCAAGTGGTTGTTGGAATTGAACCCAGGTCCTCTTGAAGAGCAGCCAGTGTTTTTAACTGCTGAGCCATCTGTCCAGCTCCTCATTTCCTTGTTCTATCAAGAGTTCATTGAGTCATCTTTAGTTTACTATCTGTAAAATGGGAGGACATGGTGGTACCTCCCTGTTTTAGACAGGTTGCAGCGCTGTGGTCAGATTCCTGATGGGAGGGAAAGTTTCTTTTGGTCCTAGTTTCAGAGCATTCCGGGCATGGTTACTTGACCTCATGCTCTTGGGCATCAGGAGCACGTGGCAGGCAGAAACTGTTCTTCACTCCTTGATGGACAGACGACAGGCGGGGAGCAGGGTGAGATCCAGCTGGAGAACATAGCACGGTAATCGCTTCCTCCGGGTAGTCCCCCCTTCCCACCTCCCAGTAATATGTATTTAAATTCATCAAGGAAATCAATCTATTGATTAGGGCAGAGCTGTGATGATCTAATTGCCCCAGAAATGCTGTCATAGATGTACCTAGAGATGTTTTTTCACTAATCCCCTTGGTCTTCCTTTCTTCCTTCCTCTCCTCCCCACCCCCATCTTTCCCTCTCCCTCCCTGCCCTCCCCCCTTCTCTCTTTTTTTCTGCAGGGACACACGTAGTCCAGGCTGGCCTTGAACTGGCTATGAAATCAAGGATGAGCTTGAACTCGTGAGTCACAGGGCTCCACCCCTAAGTACTGGGAATACACTGTGTGTATCCTCGTGTTGAGTGTATGCAGTGTTGTGGATAGAATCCTGGCCTACAAACATGGTAGGCAAGTACTCTACATTAGGAGATATTGCCCCAGCTGTACATAAATGTTCGTTCGTTCGTTCGTTCGTTCGTTCGTTCCTTCCTTCCTTCCTTCCTTCCTTCCTTCCTTCCTTCCTTCCTCCCTTCCTTCCTTCCTCCCTTCTTCCCTTCCTTCCTTTTTCCTCTCCCTCCCTCTCTCCCTCCTTCCTTCTTTCCCACTCTGCTCTGGTCTTTAATGTCACCATCTCAACATTTACATGTTCATTTTATGGACATGTAAATTTTATGTACTGGGTTTTAAAGATGTAAGTGCCCCCCCACAGTCTGTTACTCTTCCTCATTCGTGAATGCTTGTTTTCATACAGTGCACAAACCAAGAGTTTCTTATTTTTTCAAATTGACAATCAAAATCTACCATCATACTCCCTACCCTAAGAGTTTTTGTGAAGCATAAATGAAGTAACGTATGTTATCCTAAGTTCAGTGGTTGGACATGGTACATGTACATACTTAACTAGATAAAGCGTAAAAGTACCAACCATGCATGCCACACTCCCCCGCCCCCCTCCCAAGACAGGGTTTCTCTCTGTAGATCAGACTGGCCTTAAACTCACAAAAATCCACTGGCCCCTGCCTCCTAAGTGCTGGGATTAAAGATGTGCGCCACCACCTCCTAGTCATGATGACCGTTAAGCATGCTCCTGCCCTGTACCACACATTTTCTAGATGCTGAGGATCTGTCATGACAGACAGACCACCTTTGTCTTCAGAGAGCTCCTCATCTGGTAGCATATACAATGGATGCACGGATAAACTCACAGATGTGATTTCGTAGAGTGAAATGTGTCTGCGGGGCAGGGAAGCGGGGTAAGACAGGATGCAAGGCTGGGGACACGAAAGGCTTGTCCCTTCAACCAGAGCTTGACGTAGACCTGTACCCCAACTGCAGTCTCTGCTTAGAACCCCGCCCCATTATGCTTAAAAATGGCTCTGCCAGAAGAGTGTGAGCTTCATGAGGACACGACTGCCACGTCCCTGTGTGGGTGGCTTTGTCTGCTGTGCAGTGTGCACTTGATCAAGGGTAATGAGTACATGCAGCTGGCAGGACCAGTCCTCACAGGCAGCAGCCTCAAGGGAGGGTCTGTTCCGTTCTCCATCTCTACACCTCAGTACACCAATATTGTTTCTGACAGATGGGTGTTTAGCATTTTCTTTAAAGAAGATCCCACATCCCCTCTGGGGAGATGTGTGCTGGATTGAATCATGTAATTCAAAACAGGTGAGAGAATGCCTGCATGCCTACCTCGTCTGCCTGGGTTCTCTCCTGCTGTCCCCGTGTTTGGAAGCCATGAAAGGTTATTGATTTTTCTAGGGCGAGGACTATACCCAGGTTTCTATTATTTTTAAAATCGGGGGAACTTTGGAGACCTGGGAATTTTAGTTACTGCAGCAGCACTTAGTGTTGAGAGAGTACATTTTGTCCACACTTTCCCCAAGTTAAAGTTTTTCCTGTTTCTTTTGCTTCATAATTAGTTTATCATAAAATAAATAAGACATAGACGAGGTAATCAGGTAATTATTGGATCAGGAAGTTCGTTAGAATACGGGTGGGAAAATGGAGAAGGCCATACATACAAACAAGCATACACTAAAAGAACGAATGAATGAATGAGTGAATGAATGAATGAATGAGTGAGTGAATGTAATTTGCAAAAGTTGCTTTGTTAAACATGTCCTAAAGGAAGCTTGAGGCCTTGGCTAGAGGAGACACTGTGTTAGCTGTGCGTGGCAGAGCCCACTTGTTCTCTCCTCAGGGATAGGTGCCCCAGTAATGGACTATGCACCCCAGCTTTCATGAAACCACTTGCTCTGCAAGTTAGCATTCTTTGTGCTGATGGCCATTTTGGTCATGGCAGATGCGTCTGGAGTGTGCTGTGCTTAGGGGATGCGCAAAGTGGATATTCAAGCTTGGCTGTGCATTGGAGGAGGCCCTGGGGCAGTTGTCTGACCCTCTCCAGCCTTCATGGGAGGCAGTGGCCACCTCCCCTCCCTACTCACAACAGTGCCCGGGGGTACATGAACCTCAAAACTGCAGCCCATTCTTCCCCTTTGCTGGCCTCTAGGGTATGCTTTGCCCAACACCCTTGCTTCTTATAAGTTGGGGACCTGTGGTAACCTGACCACACTCCCTTTCTTACTTTAGCCTTCGTCTCAAAAGGAAAAAGAAAAGGACCCTGAACCCCTTTAGCCTCTCCCCTCTCCCGTCCCATTGTCACAGCCATCAGAGCACTTAACATGCTTCTCTGTCCCTTCCTGTGTGACACCCTTGTGGACCTGGTTATTTCTTGCTTGCCTAAACAATGCATCACACCCCTCTGCATCTCCTCGTCTCCCCGTCCCTTGGCCTCAGTTCTGTTTGTTGCCTCTGTTGCACCTCTCTAGAGCCCTACCACTGCCAACTTCTTTCTTCTGGAAAGGGTGATGTCAGCACCCCTCACCTCACACCCCTCTAACCCCCACCCAACCTTGTTCTCCCTCAGACCCAGGTGGTCTATTTGTGATGTATTCACTTTTTCATCATCCTGTCTTCAGCCTGCTGCCCTCTGGCTCCTTCCTTTGCCCTGGCATGAAGTAGGAAGCATCCCTGAAGCATCCCAGCCCAACTTCCCAGCACTTTCTCTTGGGATCCTTGGGTCTTTAGACTCCTGCTGAATTAAACCTGGGGGAGAGCACTTGAGACTTCAAGCTCTCTTTTTCCACCCCACTTACTCTGTTCCTCTTACCTGCAAGAATTTTCCACCCAGCCAGTGCAGCGATGCCTTCCTATGCTGTCTTATTGCACCGTCTCCCTAGGGATGGCTCCACACTAGCTGATTGGACCACCTGATAGATGCTGGTGAGTCTTTGATAGCTATCTCCTTGTCCTACCTCTTCCCCAAAATTTAGCAGGCACAGCAGATGGAAATGCCCTCAGGGGATACTGGGGGAAGATTGGACAGGTCTGTTGGGCTCCAGACTATTAAAAAACCATGCTGGGGCTGGAGAGATGGCTCAGTGGTTAAGAGCATTGCCTGCTCTTCCAAAGGTCCTGAGTTCAATTCCCAGCAACCACATAGTGGCTCACAACCATCTGTAACGAGATCTGGTGCCCTCTTCTGGCCTGCAGACATACACACAGACAGAATATTGTATACATAATAAATAAATAAATAAATAAATATTTTTTAAAAAAACAAAAAAACAAAAAAACCATGCTGTTAAATTTTCCAATTTTGAGTCTCTCAAAGATTTACAAATGTTTCTACTAAAACCTGAGACCCATGACTGTGAAGCAGCGCTCTAGGATGATGGTTGACTTAGGAAGATGCTCACTGATTGCCTGGTATCTTTGTTCTAATGTAGGCTCTTTAACTGAGCCAGCCCCAACCAGCTTTCTCCAAACCCACCCCCTTCCTGTGTACTCTGTGTGTCTAGTGACCCCTGGTATCCAGTCTTCCAAGCCAGAAATGAGAAGGAGGGCTGTACATAGAGACTGCTTGTTTGTTTTCTGACTGCTCAGACCCAGATAATCACACAGAGACCATATTAATTACAACACTACTTGGCCTATTAGCTCAGGCTTCTTATTAGCTAACTCTTACATTTAAATTAACCCATTTCTATTAATCGGTGTATCTATCGGTATGAGACTGTGGCTTTTTGGTAAAGGTGCGGTGGGTGTCTTTCTCCTTTGGTGACTACATGGCATCTCCCTGACTCTGCCTTCTTTCTCTCTCTATCTCTGTTTGGATTTCCCACATGGCTTTACTCTACTAAGCCATTGGCTGAAACAGTTTCTTTAGTAACCAATGGTAATAAAGCATATTCATTGCATCCAGAGGGGAATCCCACATCAGAGGGTCATCTTCCTCACTTCTCTTTCCTCCTCTCTGATACTGTGTTGCTCCTTCTCCCCGTTGCTGAGAAGCAACTTAAAGGAGAAAGTGCTTATTCAAGCCCACAGTTGGCAAGGTTAAAGGGTTACAGTCTACCTGTAAGTCTTGGTGGCAGAAGCATGAGGCAGCTGGTCATGTGACATCTACAGTCAGGAAGAAGAGAGAGATGAACACTGATGCTCTACTTATCTTCCTCTTTGCATACAGTGCATGGAATGTTACCACCTCCGTTTAAATGTATTCCCGTCCCAGCTGATCAGTCTCAAATGCCTTTACAGACATGTCCAGATGTTTGTCTATAGGTGACTCTAGATACTGTCAAGTTGACAGTGTTAACCACCACACACACTCAACTCCAAATTCTAGTAACATTATTTTCTAAACAAGCGTGGAATCTGTTTTCACACCTCCATTTCCAACCTCTACCATCACTGGTCAGGTTTCTAATGTCTCTGGTCTGGATCTCGGGGCTCTTAAGGGCTTCAGTTGGTAATATATCATTACTGACTCTCTTTTTTTCAGATTTATTTTTATTGATTTTATTGAGCTATATTTTTCTCTGCTCCACTCCCTTCCTCTCCCCATCCCTTCTACCCTAACCCATGGTCCCCATGCTCCCAATTTACTCAGGAGATCTTGTCTTTTTCTACTTCCCATGTAGATTAGATCAATGTATGTCTTTCTTAGTGTCCTCTTTATTGTCTAGGGTCTCTGGGATTGTGACTTGTAAGCTTGTTTTTCTTTGCTTTATGTCTAAAAGTCACTTATCAGTGAGTACATACGATCTTTGTCTTTCTGGATCTGGGTTACCTCACTCAAAATGATGTTTTCTAGCTTCATCCATTTGCCTGCAAATTTCAAGATGTCGTTATTTTTTTCTTCTGCATAGTACTGCGTTGTGTAAATGTACCACATTTTCCTTATCCATTCTTCAGTCAAGGGGCATTTAGGTTGTTTTCAGGTTCTGGCTATGACAAACAATGCTGCTATGAACATAGTTGAGCACATGTCTTTGTGGTATGATTGGGCATCCTTTGGGTATATACTCAAAAGTGGTATTACTGAGTCTTGAGGAAGGTTGTTTCCTAATTTTCTGAGAAATCGCCACACTCATATCCAAAATGGCTGTATCAGTTTGCACTCCCACCAGCAATGCAGAAGTGTTCCCTTTACCCCACATCCTCTTCAGCATAAGTTGTCATCAGTGTTTTTGATCTTGGCCATTCTTACAGGTGTAAGATAAAATCTCAGAGTTGTTTTGAGTTGTGTTTCTCTGATGGCTAAGGATGTTGAGCATTTCCTTAAATGTCTTTCAGCAACTTGAGATTTGTCTGTTGAGAGTTTTCTATTTAAGTTTGTACCCCATTTTAAAAATTGGATTATTTGTTCTTTTGATGACCAATTTCTTGAGTTCTTTGTATATTTTGGAGATCAGACCTCTGTCAGATGTGGAGTTGATGAAGATCTTTTCCCATTCACTGACTCTCTTGATGTAAAAAAAAAATCTATTATTTAGAGCCAAGTATGTAATCTTATGCCCTTGACAATGATTGGTTTTGTAATGATCTCATGACCAATGGACATAATAGGATGGGGTGTCTTCTGGGAAGCTTCTGGTAATGTTTGTTATTGTTTAAAAGAGAAAAGAAAAAGCCTTGCATAGAGGTACCTAATAACTGACTTCTGTCTGTGGTCATTGCTGTTCAGCTATCTAGACTTTTTCAGCCTTCTGCTGAGAACAAGGAAAGGCCTGTATTGGCGCAGCTGCTGCGAGGATGATGAAGGTACAAGTGTCGGAATCCAGGCCCTGAACTCACCACTTCTACTGCCTGTTGGTTCAGAAACTGTAACCACATTGGATAATACGTGTTATGACAAAGTCAGTCAATTGAGAGTTGTTGAGGGAGCTGCGGGCCTCGTTCCTGACACCCGGCTCCCAGCCACCTGGCTAGCTTATGCCCTGAAATAACAACACACAAACTGTATTCTTTCAAAGACTGCCTGGCCCATTATATCTAGCCTCTTCTAGGCTAATTATTACGTATTAATTTAGCCCATTTTTAATAATCTGTGTAGCACCACTAGGTGCGCTTCCCGGGAAAGATTCAGCATGTTTGACCTGGCGGCTGGCTGCATCGCATCTGCCCTGGAGAGCAGTGGCCTGGCATCTTACCTCACTTCCTCTTCCTCCCAGCATTCTGTTCTGTTTACTCCACCCACCTATGTTCTAACCTATGAGGCCAAGCAGTTTCTTTATAACTTCCTCCATCAGAGAGTTATGTTTTGTATTTGAGAAATCCAGAAGCCTCCTGCCTCCAGGCCTGATGGGGTTGTCCCCTTGACACTAACCTGCCTGCATTGTCTTCTGCTTGTGACTTTTTAGTTCTCACAGGCTAAAATTCCAGGACCTTGGCTGAATATATAAAGCCCCCCCCTCCAAAAAAGAAAAAAAAGAAAAATAAAAAAGCCGAGCAGTGGTGACACATGCCTTTAATACCAGCACTCAGGAGGCAGAGGTAGGCAGATCTCTGTGAGTTCGAGGCCAGTCTAGTCTACAAGAGCTAGTTCCAAGACAGGCCCCAAAGCTACAGAGAAACCAAGTCTTGAAAAACCAAAACAAGAAAAAAAAAAAAGTCTCCCTTACCAGGGCTCCCGATTTGGTTCTTGCTTCTTAATACAAACCTTCTAACCCTTCTAGCCTGATCTGCTTCTGTTCTCTCTATAAATGATACTATTTAATATCTCTATATAAATGATACTGTTTAACATCTCTATATAAATGATACTGTGTGCCAGGAGCAGTTCAATTCATAGGGTTGTAGAAAGAAACACGAGAGACAAGATCCCTGCTGTTACTGAGTACTCCAGCCACTACCTGTAACCCTCTTTACCAGCCATCACTTCTCCCTCCTTCCTTCTGTGACCAGTTCCTAACTGTCTTCTTTCTCTAGTTCAGTGTTTTAGCCCGTAGCATCATCTATTTACTTAAGTCCTAGTTTGGTTGTACCGATATGATCAAATACGGGGATATCAAATACTGTGGTGGTTTGAATACAAACGCCCCCATAGGCTTATGCCTTTGAATGCTTAGCCATGGTGAGTGACACTATTTGAGAAGGATTAAGAGGTGATCTTGTTGGAGTAGTGTGGCCTTATTCACAAGCTATGTCATTTTGGGGAGGGATTTGAGGTTGCTAAAGCACATGCCAAGCCCAGTCTCTTCTCTCTCTTCTCTTCTCTTCTCTTCTCTTCTCTTCTCTTCTCTTCTCTTCTCTTCTCTTCTCTTCTCTTCTCTTCTCTTCTCCTCTCCTCTCCTCTCCTCTCCTCTCCTCTCCTCTCCTCTCCTCTCCTCTCCTCTCTCTCTCTCTCTCTCTCTCTCTCTCTCTCTCCTCTCCCTCTCCTCTCCCTCTCCCTCTCCCTCTCCCTCTCCCTCCTCTCCTCTCCTCTCCTCTCCCCTCCCCTCCCCTCCCTCTCCCTCTCCCTCTCCCTCTCCCTCTCCCTCTCCCTCTCTCTCCTCTCCTCTCCTCTCCTCTCCTCTCCTCTCCTCTCCTCTCCTCTCCTCTCCTCTCCTCTCCTCTCCCCTCCCCTCCCCTCCCCTCCTCTCCTCTCTCTCTCCCTCTCTCTCCCTCTCTCTCTCTCTCTCTCTCTCTCTCTCTCTCTCTCTCTCTCTCTCTTTCCTCTCTCTCCTGATACTGCTTCCACTATACTCTCCCTATGATGATAATGAACTGGAATGGTAATCAAGTCCCCAATTAAATTTTTTCTCTTTTAAGAGTTGCCTTGGCAGCCTACAGAATGGGAAAGATCATCACCAGCCCCACATCAGACAGAGAGCTGATCTCCAAAATATACAAAGAACTCAAGATACTTGACATCGAAAGGACAAATAATCCAATAAAAAATGGGGCACAAAAATGGGGTACAGAAATGGGGTAAAATCTAAACAGAGAATTCTCAACAGATAAATCTCAAGTGGCTGAAAGACACTTAAGGAAATGTTCAACATCCTTGGCCATCAGAGAAATGCAAATCAAAACAACTCTGAGATTCCATCTTATACCTGTCAGAATGGCCAAGACCAAAAACACTGATGACAACTTATGCTGGAGAGAAAGTGGGGTAAAGGGAACACTCCTGCATTGCTGGTGGGAGTGCAAACTTATAGCTGCTTTGAAAGTCAATATGGCAATTTCTCAGAAAATTAGGGAACAATCTGCCTCAAGACCCAGCAATACCCAAAGGATGCTCAATCATACCACAAGGACATGTGCTCAACTATGTTCATAGTAGCATTATTTGTAATAGCCAGAGCCCAGAAACAACCTAGATGCCCCACAACTGAAGAGTAGATAAAGAAAATGTAGTACATTTACACAATGGAGTACTATACAGCAGTAAAAAAATAACATCATCTTGAAATTTGGAGGCAGATAGATGAATCTAGAAAAAAAAATTGAGTGAGGTAACCCAGACCCAGAAAGACAAAAATAATATGTACTCACTCATAAGTGGATTTTAGACATAAAGCAAAGAAAACCAGCCTACAGTCTACAACCCCAGAGAACGCAGATAACAAAGAGGACCCTAAGAGAGACATACATGGATCTAATCTACATGGAAAGTAGAAAAAGACAAGATCTGAGTAGATTGGGAACATGGGGACCATGGGTGAGGGTAGAAGGGGAGGGGAAGCAAGGGAGGGGAGTGGAAAAAGAAAAAGAAATAAAAAAAGAACTGCCTCAGTCATGGTGTCTCTTTACAACAATAGACCAGTGACAAAGCAATGACCGGAAGGATTCAGCCAGGAAAGGGTTTATTCGGCTTATCCTTCCATGTTACTGCCCATCCTTGAGGGAAGTCAGGGCAGGAACCCAGAGGCAGAAACAGAAGCACACGCAGTGGAGGATTGCTGCTTATTGGCTTGCTCTCCTTGCCTTGCTTAGCCTGTTTTCATATATGACCCAGGATTACCAACCCAGGGATGGTGCTGCCCAGAGTGAGCTGGGCTCTTCCACATTGATCATTAATCAAGAAGATGTTCTTTTTTTTTTTTTTATTCTTTTTTAATTAAAATTTCCACCTGCTCCCCGTTTCCCATTTCCCTCCCCTCCTCCCAAATATTGCCCCCTCCCTCCACTC